>NC_052101.1:101863200-104786533 GCF_015852505.1 Tachyglossus aculeatus
CTTTTGTGTTGTATCCTTTATTCACCCCACCCTCAGCCCCATAACACTTGTTTACATCTTGATCGTTTATTTTAATGTCTCCCTCTCCCCTGTAGACCGTAAACTCCTTGTGGTCAGGGACCGTGTCTACCAACTCCATTGTATTGTACTCTCTCGAGAGCTTAATACAGTGCTCCACGCACCGTAAGAGATCAGTGAATATGATTGATTGCAAGGGGATCCTCGATCACTCTAAACACTGCTATCCTCCCCGTTTCACAACCCTATCACTTTGGCATTATCCTCAAATCATGTCTCTCATTTAACCCACATATTCAGTCTGTCACCAAATCCTGTCGGTACTGCGTTCATGACATCACTAAAATCCACCCTTTCCTCTGCATCTAAACCGCTACTTTGCTGCTACTAGCATTTATATCCTCCTTTGACTACTGCATCAGCCTCCTTGCCGACCTCCCTCCTCTCTCAATCAATTTATCAGTGGTATTTATTGAGCAACTATCATGTACAGAGCACTGTACTAAAGGCTGGGAGAGTACCGTGCAACAGAGTTGATAGGTACAATCTGTGCCCACAAGGAGCTTACAGTCTAGAAAGAAGCATGCATTCTTCCCTTTCCACTCCTTACTTCGCTCTGCTGCCAGAATCTTTTTTTCTAAAAAAAACACTCCGTACACATCTCCCCAGTCTCAAAAGCCACTGCATCGAACAAACTCTTTACCATCGGCTGTAAAGTACCCAATCAGCTCGCCCTCTTCTATCTTACCTCACTGATTTTTTACTACAGCCCAGCCTGCTCACTTTGCTCATCCAGTGCCCACTTGCTCGCTGTACCTCAATCTCGTCTGTTTTGCCTCCGACCCCTGGCCCTACGTTCACCCCTGGCCTGAAACTCCCTCCCGCTTCATATCCAACAGACCGCCATTCTCCCCACCTTCAAAACCTCATTACAATCACATCTCCAAGAGGTCTAATGCATTTCCTGTGCACTTGGATCTGTACCCTTTAAGCACTTGATATTCACCCCACCCTCTCCACCCCAGCACTTACGTACGTAGCCTTAATTTATTTTAATGTCTGTCTCCCCCTCTAGACCGTAAGCCCCTGATGGGTAGGAAGCGTGTACTCTCCCAAGCATTTAGTACAGTGCTCTGTGCACCAAAGTGCTCGATAAATGCCATCGATTGATTGATAACTTGTAATCTAGCTTCAATGAATCAGTGATGCTATGATCAGCTTTAATGTTGGCATCTCACTGTTTTATGTTCTACTGTGTGTTTTCGGGTTTTTAAAAATATCATCTTGTTCCCCTCATGTGGCAAGGCAACGCTAAGCTTACTGTTGGCTGTTACTACAATTTCCTCCTGAGGTTACATCAGTTGTCATATCATGACAACCCTGAAAAGGTTGATCAGTACACCGAGTCCTGTATTTGCACTCACAATTGAAGGCAACACATATGCTCTGGCGGTGTTTGTATTAGAAGACTGTCTGTGAGGAAGAAAAAAAATAGACCTCTGTGGAAGAAATAGAGCTTTCAAAAGTAGGGGTGTACGGTTTAAAAATGCAAAACTTTGAAAGGAATATTTTTAAAAGAGTAGATCTTGGTGTCTCCAAATTATTGAGGGGCAACAAGAGAGGGTCCTTATTTGACGCATTTACTAAGTGCTTAATTTGTGTGAAATCTGGGGCAGATAGGAGGCCGTTAGCTCAAGTGGAGGCTGGTGTTATCCTTATTTTACGGATGAGGAAACCTGAGTCCAGAGAGGTTCAGTCACTTGTCCAAGGTTACACATCAGGCCGGTGGCCAAGTTAGAATTAGAATCCTGATCTTGTAACTCCCAGCCGTGTGCTCTTCCCTCTAGACCTCGCTGTGAAAAGGATATCAGAGTTCACTGTAGATCCCGGTACTTGGCAACAGAGCCCCGATTTTGGTATTTGCCCTTAAGATATTCTTTAGTACAGTGGGCCTGTTCATTAAATAAGCTGAGACAGATCTTGCCGTGTGGAACTGGGGAGAGGGATGTTTGTAGGCATGTGTGTCTTAAGGAAGGTTTCAAACAATTGTCCATCTTGAATCTTTTGCGATGGGCACACTGCAGGCGTAAAGAAATATGAGATATCAATGGTATTTATTGAGCGCTTACAGTGTGTGGTGCACCATACTAAGTGCTTGGGAGAGGACAGTATGACAGAGTTGGTAGATGCGTTCCCTATCCACAACGAGCTTACAGTCTAGGTGACTATACTTTTGTTTGACCTGAGGGTAAAGGGTGTCTAATAGCTTTACTCTTTTTTTTCCTGTCATGTCACCGAATGTGTACATTATGGAGCTTGGGCTAATGGAATTTTGGTAAGTGCATAATTTGAGAGTATCGATGGGAAGAACAGTGCTTGGCACATAGTAAGCGTTCAACAAATACCATCATCATCAGTAGCATAAGCCTGATGTTGGCAAAACCGCATTTTTGGTCCCCCAACATGACTTTTCACGGTAAAAGCATTCTCCTCTGCCCTCTCTTCCCTCTAGGCCATAAACTCATTGTGGGCAGGGAACGTGTCTACCGACTCAGTGCACTCTCCCAAGTGCTTACTACAGTGTCCCAAGCGCTCAATAGATGCTGTTGATTGGTTGATAAGTATGGATGGAGTCATGCTGGGCTGTGTGTCTGCTTTTTGCCCCAGGTGTGTAGATTTAAAAAGGGATATGGCAAGATTCAATCATATTTATTGAGTGCTTACTGTGTGCAGAACACTGTTCTAAGCGCTTGGGAAGTAAACTTCTCCCAGACTCGCTTATACTCCTCTAAAGGGATGCATGTATTACACCTAAGTGGTGAGGGCCCTTTAAGCAGCCTCTCTGTAGCCCGAATGGGGTCTCTTAGTGGCAGTATTTTCCTCATCAACAGATAAAGGTTTGGCTGGATCAGAGAATATTGCAGAGAGCAGGTGGAGGCTTTCTCTCTTGTCGTGGGCAGGGATTGGGTCTCCCGACTCTGCCGTATTGTCCTCTCCCAAGCACTCAGTACAGTGCTCTGCACGCAGTAAGCGCTCAATAAATATCATTGTTGACGATGATGATACACATAGAAGGATGTACTTGAGGATTCTGTGGAATAGGTCATGCGCTCGCAATGACAAGTGCTTAGTACAGTGCCCTGCACACAATAAGTGCTCAATAAATACAATTGATAGGGGAGATGAGTAGCTGAAATTTGTAGGCTGGGAAATTAACTTCATCCCATTTATTTCAGTTGGGAATTTGCTTTTAATGCTGCAAAGTCTCTCCATAGAGTCTTTGTTGTAGAAACACGCCTTTTGCTGTCCTATTCTCTAGCAGAACCCAGAGGAGGAAACGATCTGTGCTGCACTTCAGCTGCGTGAGAAGTTCAGGGAACAATATCAGGCTGTCTACATGCCAGTAATAGACCTTTCTGAAGCACTTGGCACCGGTAGACTTGGGCTCTGACACCTGCTGAAAAAGTGTGGTTGGCCTGAGTGTTTATCAAGACCCTGAGATTATGATGATGATAATAATAATGATCGAGGTATTTAAGTGCTTACTATGTTTCAAGCACTGTTCCTAAGCACTGGAGGCAGGTGCTTAGAACAGATAATCGGGTCAAGAACAAGATCGTCAGGTCAGACACAGTTCCTGTCCCACATGGGGCTCACAACCTAAGTAGGAGGGAGAACAGGTATTGAATCCCCGTTTTACAGGTGAGGAAACTGAAGCCCAGAAAAGTGACTTGCCCAAGGGGTCTCAGCAGGCAAACGGCGGAGCCGGGATTAGAACCAGGTCCTTTGACTCTGCTCCTCCTGATGATATGGATTGCCCCAAGTGCGGTTTTGTAGTGGCTTTGTCTGATCCTTAAGGAGCTACTAAAGAATCTGGGAGCTGGAGTCAGAAGATGATGCTGATCCCCTGGGAAAACCTCTCCGTAGAGCAGGGTGACAGCATCATCAAAAGGCCTTAAATGATTCAGCCAAGAGCTTCCATGCACCAATGAACTGTGCTCTAGAATCACATGTGCAGAGGTTTGCGAACTACTTCTCAGAATCAGCCAAGCCTTCTGGATTGGCAGTTAGCCTGAAGAAGACTGAGCTGCTCTGCTCTATGTTCAGACAAGGATTTACCCTGGAGACACAGCCGAATGCTGTCAGTTGTTGTTGACTAGGTCCCGCGCTGTCCAGTGATACGAGGAGAGACACCGATAGGAAACCCGAGCAAAATAGCTAGTAGGTCAGATTGAAGGTCAGTGGAACCGTTGTCTGACTTCAAGTGGGGTTCTGAGACCTGGATTTGACCACAGGTGCCTTTCCTGACTTGTAGGGTGGTTCCAACAGAACCACCCTCCATGTCCTCCTTAGCATCAAATGGATGAGAGCGTTACAAACAGTGTGGTTCTGGAACCTACATCACCTAGGTGAGAATCATACCTTTGCTCAGCTAACCATGGGAAAAGAATGTACGGCAGAGAAGCAGTGTGGCCTAGTGGAAAGAACACAGGCTTGGGAGTCAGAGGACCTGGGTTCTAATCCTGACTCTGCCACATAATAATAATAATAATGATAATAACGGTATTTGTTAAGTGCTTACTATGTGCCGAGCACTGTTCTAAGCACTGGGGTAGATACAAGCTAATCAGGTTGTCCCATGTGGGGCTCCCAGTCTTAATCCCCTTTTTACAGATGAAGGAACTGAGGCACAGAGAAGTTAAGTGATTTACTCAAAGTCACACAGCTGACAAGTGGCGGATCTGGGATTAGAACCCATGACCTTTGTCTCCCAAGCCCTGGCTCCTTCTGCTAAGCCACGCTGCTTCTCCTTCTGCCGCTTCTCCTTCACACTGCTTCTGCTTCTAGACCTGAGTTCTAATCTCAGAAATGCCACTTGTCTGCTGTGTGACCTTGGGCAAGTCACTTCACTTCTCTGTGCCTCAATTACCTCATCTGTAAAATGGGGATTAAGACTGTGAGTCCCATGTAGGACTCTAGACTGTGAGCTCGTTATGGGCAGGGAACGTGTTTGTTAATTTTGCTACAAGTGCTTAGTGCAGTGCTCTGCACTTGGTAAGCGCTCAGTCAATACGATTGACATGGACTGTGTCCAATCTAATTAGTTTGTATCTACCTCAGTGCTTAGTACAGTGCCTCACAAATAGCACTTAAATATCATAAGAAAATTTTTTTAAAAACGATATGAGCTGTATCACTACAGTCCAGCTACAACACTCTGTCTAAGGATTTACTTAGATTGTTTGGAAATTGATGAAACAGTGATTTTCTACAGCAAAAGCCTCTCAATCATTGTACGAGAAACCTGAGGTTCTAACTGCTCTATAAAGACAAAGATAAAAGATTGCTTCAGACAGAAAGTTGTAGGAATAGTGTCAAAATGATCTCGAAAAGGTAGTTTGTCCAGGTTTTAAAGGGAGGTAAAATTTAAATAGGTCTTGCTAAGAGAGCAGTCTACTTGACTTCACCACAAAGATTCAGCCTGTAGGAAAATGTGCCATTTCATCTTGTGGACTTTTGCAATTACCAAGTTGTTTTTATCAACTACTGCTGCTAAGGGATTACTAAATCCTCTTTTCCCCTACACCCCTCCTTTCTGTGTCACCTATGCACTTGGATCTGTACCCTCTAAGCACTTGGGACACAGAAGGACCTAACAAGTACCATAATAATTATTATTATTTTACCAATGAGATAACTGAGGCACAGAGAAGTCAGTTGACTTACCCAAGGTCACACAGCTGACATGTGGCATTTTGCGGGATTAGAATTCAGGTCCTCCAGCTCCCAGGCCCATGCTCTTTCCACTAGGCTATGTTGCTTTCGAGGTATCATGAGAGATCTAGCTCACCAGCAAGTGTGTTTTGTTTTCCAAAAAGGTGAAATGTACGCAGAATATGGATCAGCTTTCCAATATTTTGCAGTGAGTTAACAGAAAAAGAAATTCAGAGCTAAAGGTCCAGGCTCTTATACTCTAATCTGTGGACTATGTCCTTTCATTTCATTTCAGCTGACTATTTCTCTTTGGTCAGTTTATTTTCTTTTTAGAAATTGATTTTTCAAGAAACAATCAAAAATAACTCCAAGCAGTAGTCAGAGATCTCCGATTAATCCCCGCCTTTCTGATCACAGATCACATTGGTGGTGACTGTAACTGTGTCCACTCCATCCCCCCTTTCTGAGAGGCAGAACCATGGGGGGTATAGGATGAGGCAGTCAGCAGCGGGGATGGCTCGGGAATCAGGGAGCAGAGAAGGCAGGCGTCGTACAGGAAACGGATTTCTGTCCAGTCTGCAGCCTTGCTGGGTATCTCAGGCCCCAGGAGTACTGACGGCTGTGAGGCTCTCTGGGGTCCAGCGTTAAGTGTGGGGCAGAGTATAACAGTCAACCTGTCAGGATTTTGCCTGTACACCCATTCTTACTGGTGAAGCCAGTGTTGGGGAGTTTGGGTGGCGGGGGGAAACTGCGAGAAAGGAGAAGCTGCATTGCAAATTCTTTCTTCTCCTTCCTTCTTTCTTCTTCTTTCTTTCTCCTCTGCTTGAAATAGGATGAAGGAAGCCTTCCCGTGAGAGGGCTGCAGTAGCCTAGAGGAAAAGTAACGGCCCCGAGAGATGGGAGGCCTGGGTTCTACTCCTGGTTGTGGAGTTAGGATCTAAAAAAGATCCTTATTCCACAAGTGTGATTAGAACTCACAACTTTGTTATGCTGAGGTAACCTCCTCCCTGATCTCCCATCCTCCTGTCTCTCCCCGCTTCAGTCTATACTTCACTCTGCCGCCCGTATTATCTTTGTACAGAAACGCCCTGGGCATGTCACTCCCTTCCTCAGAAATCACCAGTGGTTGCCTGTCAACCTACGAATCAAGTAAAAACTCCTCACTGGTGGCTTCAAGGCTCTCCATCACCTCTCCCCCTCCTACCTCACCTCCCTTCTCTCCTTCTACAGCCCAGCCTGCACCCTCCACTCCTCGGCCGCTAACCTCCTCACTGTGCCTCGTTCTCGCCTGTCCCGCCGTCGACCCCCGGCCCACATCCTTCCTCTGGCCTGGAATGCCCTCCCTCCACACATCCGCCAAACAAGCTCTCTTCCTCCCTTCAAAGCCCTACTGAGAGCTCACCTCCTCCAGGAAGCCTCCCCAGACTGAGCCCCCTTTTTCCTCTCCTCCTCCCCATCCCCCCCCACCCTACCTCCATCCCCTCCCCACAGCGCTTGTATATATTTGTACAGATGTATTACTCTATTTATTTTACTTGTACATATTTACTACTCTATTTTATTAATGATGTGCATATAGCTCTAATTCTGTTTATTCTGACGGTTTTGACACCTGTCTACATGTTTTGTTGTCTGTCTCCCCCTTCTAGACTGTGAGCCCGTTTTTGGGTAGGGACCGTCTCTATCTATTGCTGACTTGTACTTCCCAAGCGCTTAGTACAGTGCTCTGCACACAGTAAGCGCTCAATAAATACGATTGAATGAATGAATGAACATTGACCCCCTCGGCCACTTTTAGCATTGTACCCATATGCATTTATTTCACTTATTCGACAGAAAAAGGCATACTTCTGTTGTTACCGTTACTGGTTGTATATTTTCCCTTTGGCTCCCATTGTATTGTGTGTTATTCTATCTGTCTTCTCCCATGAGATTAGAAACTCCTTGAAGGCAGGGATCATGTCTTCTGCTTTTATTGTGTACCTAGTGCAGCACCAAAGGGATACATATGATCACGAGGAGGAGGATGGTAGTGCCGAATCACTCCATTTCACCTGAAAGCTTTCTGTTTCTCTTAGAGAAGTGATAGGTACAAATGTAACATTTTTCACTCCAAGCGATTGAGACCCACAAATTATTTTTACGTACATCCTTTAAAGCCCCAAATGATGTGATGATGATGATAAAGGTACTTAAGCACTTACTATGTGCGCTTCATTAAGCGCTGGGGTAGATCAAATACCATCATTATTATATGGGAAAATCAGGTTGGACACATTGCCTGGCCCACCTGGGACTCATGATCTAAAGAATGATTTATTTGAAGGTTAGCATGTAGCATTTTAACTGAAGTGAAGACCAGCAATAAAGTGCTAAAAAATGAGTGTTCTCCTTATTTCTCAATCTTTTCTCAATTGCAGATGGCCCCCATTCCTGCTGGAGTATTTACAATGGGCACAGATGATCCTCAAATACAACAGGATGGGGAAGGACCGGCCAGAAGAGTCAACATGCATGCCTTTTACATGGATCTGTATGAAGTTAGTAATGCGGAGTTTGAGAAGTTTGTGAACTCTACAGGCTATCTTACAGAGGTAGGGCACCTATTACCTCATAGCTAGGTTACTTAGTCACTTTATGAGGAGATGTCTCTTCATCAGGTACTGAACTTGCAACTAATACTCTAAATGAAGCCACTTTTCCCTCCTTTTTTTGTCGTTGCTAGGCGCTTACTATGTTTCAAACACTGTTCTAGATATTGGGGTAGATACAAGGTAATTGGGTTGGACACAGTCCGTGTCTGACATGGGGCTCACAGTCTTAATCCCCATTTTACATCTGAGAGAACTGAGGCCTAGAGAAGATAAGTGACTTGCCCATGGTCACACAGCAGAGAAGTCGGGGGGCCGGGAGTAGAACCTATGTCCTTCTGATTCCCAGGCTAGTACTCTTTCCACTAGGCCATGTTGTTGTCAGTTGTGTTAGTTACTCTAAGAAATTAATGATGGAGCAGCTTTTCCTGTTGTAGTTTGCTATTATTATTATTATATAATTTTAATATATTGTATAGCAGCGTGATATAGTGGAAGGAGCACGAGCTTGGGAGTCAGAGGACGTGCGTTCTAATCCCAGCTCCACAAGTTGTCTGCTGTGTGGTTTTGGGCAAGTCACTTAACTCGTATGCCCCAGTTACCTCATCTGTAAAATGGGGATTAAGACTGTGAGCCCCACATGGGAAAACCTGATTACCCTATATCTACCCCAGCGCTTAGAACAGTGCTTGACACCTAGTAAGTGCTTAACAAATACCATAATTATTATAATTAGTAATAATAGTGGTCTTTAAGCACCTAAGTGCCAAGCACTGTACTAAGTGTTGAGGAGATCCAACTTAACCAGGTTGGACACAGTCCCTGTCCCACATTAGGCTCACAGTCTAGGAGGAAAGGAGAACAGGGATTTAATCCCCATTTTCCAGACATGGGAGCTGAGGCACTGAGAAGGGAAGTGACTTACCCAAGGTCACACGGTAGTCACGTGGCAGAGCCAGGATAAGAACCCAGGTCTTCTGATTCCCAAGCCTGGCTGGACTCTTTCCAGGTTGAGAAGCAGCGTGGCTCAGTGGAAAGAGCCCGGGCTTGGGAGTCAGAAGTCATGTGTTCTAATCCCGGCTCCGCCACTTGTCAGCTGTGTGACTTTGGGCAAGTCACTTCACTTCTCTGTGCCTCAGTTCCCTCATCTGTAAAATGAGGGTGAAGACTGTGAGCTCCACGTGGGACAACCTGATCACCTTGTATCCCCCCCCCGCGCTTAGAACAGTGCTTTGCACATAGTAAGCACTTAACAAATGCCATCATTATTATTATTATTTCCACTAGTGTTGGAAGCAAAGGAAAGGTTTTTATATAACCTCTTCAGAATCACGTATATGATATCCCATTGCATGTTCTAATCACTAGAAATTGGAACTTTCTCCAAAACTAATCTCTGTTGAGATAGATTAGTCTGTAATTTATCAGGTGAATTGACAATTGTGTGAAGAAAGAATGATAACTACGGGTCTGTCACCCACAAGGCCTGTTAGAATAGTTCTCTGTTCAAGTGGTTTCCAGATACTTGGGGGAAATAATGAGGAAACTTTGTATGTATGTAAAGAATCATTTTGTATGTAACGTTCTGTATGTAAAGAATCAGTTTCGGAGTTGGAAAGACAGTCTCGGATGGTGTTTTTCTTTTTTTTTTTACCTTTCTCTTGTAGGCAGAGAAATTTGGAGACTCTTTTGTCTTTGAAAGCATGTTGAGCGAACAAGTGAAGACTGGAATTCATCAGGCTGTGAGTAGTGTCTAATTGCATTGGATTCTATATCAATCCTGAGAGGTTCATATTCTGAGTTTGCCTAAAAAATCTCATGCAGAATAATGAGTTTCAAGGATTGCAGAGTGCATTAACTTCTGGGAAGTGGGCTAATCATAGAGTCAGTCAATCAATCATATTTACTGAGCGCTTCCCCACTGGTTCACTAGATTGTAAGCTCCCCGAGGGCACGGATTGCATCTACTCGCTGGAGTTTACTCTCCCAAATGCTTAGTGTGGTGGTCTGCAAACAGTAAGTGCTCAATAAATACTATTGATAGATTTGATAGCTCAGCAACCACCACCATCCCATTCAGCAGTGCCTGGAGGCAGGTGTGTTATGCAGGCCCGTGTTGGTTTCCTCTGCTTGCAGTTGATATTGTAGGAGAGTAAATATCTTTTGATCAATTTCTTTTATTTTTGGTTTTGGTTTTATTTTGTTTCTTGCTTTGTCTTGAAAGTATTTGATCTTCTCTTGTTCCAGTTGTGGTGGTAGAGGCAGGTGGTAATAACTTCCACTGAATTGTAAGCTCATCCACTAGACTGTGAACTCATTGCGCGGAGGGAACGTGCCTGCTAACTCTGTTATATTTTACTCTCCCAAACGTTTAGTACAGTTTTCTGCACATAGCGCTCAGTAGATACCATTGGTGATGCTGAAGTGCCTATCCATTTGGGCCAAGTATCTGCAACAGTATCACAATTCAACTGAGCAGTCATTCGTATTACAGTATGATAGTTGACATTCTTGAAAGTCCCTGCGTTATCAAAAAATAGCCGTGTCAACGTTTGTTTCAAGGGGAAATGAAGGGCTAGAAAGAAGATGGTTTAAAAACGAGAGAGAGAGAGTACACAGTATGAGTAACTGGGCTTTGGTGCACCAGGTCATTCTCGTCTATCTCACCGCCGCCATCTCACCCACGTCCTGGCTCTGGTCTGGAACGCCCTTCCTCTTCCTATCTGATGGACAATGGCTCTCCCCGCCTTTAAAGACTTATTGAAAGCACATCTCCCCGAAGAGGCCTTCCCTGACTAAATCCTCCTTTCCTCTTCTCCCATTCCCTTCTGCACCACCTTGACTTGCTCCCTTTATTCATCCTCCCCTCCCAGCCCCACAGCACTTAGGCACATACCTGTAATTTCATGTATTTACATTAATGCCCGTCTCCCCCTCTAGACTGTAAGCTGATTGTGAGCAGGGAATGTGTCTGTTATAGTGTACTCCCCCCAGCACATAGTACAGTTCTCGGCACACTGTAAGCGCTCAATAAATACAATTGACTGCCTGACTGAAAACCAAAATTGTACTTTTCTCAGACTGAATCAGTGGTTCATTAATGTGGTAGAGGAAACCAACTGCCACCGTGAGAATTTTGCCATCACTATATGTTTATTGGATGTAATGAACTTTAAGCAGTTCCCTCTGTGATGCTAGTGAATTAGTATTATAGTACATTCAGTCATTCTCACAAAGCTGCTCTATACTTGGATCTGTTATGGCCAGGCTCTGGCACTATGTGCCTCTATTCTTCCATTGCATACTTTTCCAGTCACACAGTAAAATATCGCCTTGTGGCCGGAATGACTGAATCTGGCATTATAGTAGTCCTTCATTTTCCTCCCCATTCAAGTCCGCCAGACCACATCTCTCCCCGTCTTCAAAGCCCTTCTAAAATCCCACATGCTCCTGGAGACTTTCCCCGATGAGTTTTTTTTCCTCCCCAGGTCGCATCCTCCTCATTTTCGTGTACATTGTACTTCGTTGCACTTCTGTATGTGTCGGTTTACGAACTATTCGAGCGATTCATCCTCCTATGTGTAAATTGGATTATAATCTTTTTGAAGCCAGGGATTGGTTCTTCTACCTCTATTGTACCAGTGCTTAGTACAATCTGTATTGGTTTGTTCACTGTGCACATGTCTCAAGAGCACAGTTGTCGGCATATAGCAGTACCTGCCAACCTACAGCAAACCAAACTTGGAAAGGGGTTGCTTCCTGCCTTCCGAATGTAGAGAAGTCGGGGGGGAGTATCTCTGTGTATCATGGTTTCTATCCACATATAGGCTTTTGAGTCATTTGGCTCTTAAACCAGTGTGCTCTGGTAGAGTTGCCAGAGGGCCAGGTAATAATAATAATAATAACAATGGTATTTAAGTGCTTACTATGTGTCCAGCTCTGTTCTAAGCTCTGGGGTAGATACAAGTTAATCAGGTTGGACACAGTCCCTGTCCCACATGGGGCTCACGGTCTTAATCCCCATTTTATGGATGAGAGAACTGAGGCACAGAGAAGTGAAATGACCTGCCTAAGGTCACACAGCAGACAAGTGGCAGGGTCGGCATTAGAACCCAGGACCTTCTGAGTCTGAGGTCTGTGCTCCATCCACTAGGCTGTACTCCTTCAGGTGATGCTGATGAGAGGGGACCTGTCTTCAGAGGCCACTGCCCTATCAGTGTGGAGAAAGCAAGGGAAGGCGAGAGCGGGGAAAGGCCTACGGGAATAATGGGCTAACAAAGATTAAATGAATGGTGACGAAAATGGAAGGGATTCAGTCTCAAATCGCTTTGGTTACATTGTACACCTTCAAACTCCTGCCTGAAGTCTTTGTATGTTGGAGTCACGCTGTCCACTCTTCTTGACATTGCTGTATTACGCAGGGGAAAAATCAGCACTGCAAGGCTATGCTTCCCTGCCCATTTTATTTTAAACAATGTAGCTGACGCATGTGAACCACTGGAAAAATTGGGATTAAGGTGAAACGCTTTTCTGATGTTCTGTGGGGAAAACTGGTAAATTATTTGCGTGGGCTGGCTGTTTTCTTTCCCACAGAGGGCTCGAGTTTGATTTGCTTGTTATGACAAATACCCTATTGTATAATCTGATCAGTGGTGAGTGCTTAAGGTTAATTATGACCTCAGGATAATAAGGAGTTAGGATCTCTATGTATAAATTTGTCATTCAGGACATTTGAAATCCTGGGCTCAGACGTTGTCAAGGGATTTGCATTAATAAATGCCATTTAAAGGGATCAACAAATGTTGGTTGATTTCACTTGTGAAGCAAAACCCACAACTGCCAGATGCTCTCTGACCTTGAGTGTGCGTTCTGTAATTTAACTTTTTTGGGTTTCAGTTTGTGTGAGATCTTATAATTGTGTTATTTGTTAAATGCTTACTCTGTGCCAAGCACGGGCGTAGTTACAAAATAAGCTCTCACATGGGCCTCAGTCTAAGTAGGAGAGGAAACAGATTTTGAATCCCCATTTTGCAGATGAGGGAACTGAGGCACAGATATGTGAAATGACTTGTCCTAGGTCACACAGCTGGTAAGTGGCGGAGCCAGGATTAGAACCCAGGGCTTCTGACTCCTAGGCCCTGGGCTCTTTCCACTAGGCCCTACTGCTTCCCAGTACCTGTTTGCCTCCCCTGCTGTGTTTTCTAATTGCATATATGATTACCTAACCTTAACTTTTTTTCCCCGTTACTGATGTGTAGACTAGTAATTTGCATTGTTTGGTACAGCACCTTCCTATCAATCAGTTGTATTTATTGACTACTTACTGTGTGCAGAGCACTGTACTAAGCTCTTGGGAGAGTACAGTGAAACCGAGTCGGTACAGTTAAGAATTTCCAAACAGTTTTTAGAAGCAGTGGCAGGAGCCAATTGCTGCCAGATGTCTGTAGGTCCCATCGTGAAACTAGGAAAGTGGATACATCTTTAGCTAGAAAAAGGACTAGAAATCCTGGATTATGGTAGTGAAATATTTACTCAGATTGTTCATCGTGGGAAACCAAACCTTTCAACTGTGTTGAAACTGTAAACTCAGTGTGGGCAGGGAATGTGTCTGTTATATTATTCTGTTGTCTTTGTGAATCTTCCTTTCTGCAGAGTGGTCTTTATGAAAAAGTAGTGCCTGTACGTGACTGTAGACTTTGGTTTTGAGTAGTAGTAGTAGTAGTATTAAGTGCGTGCAGTAGGCAGAGCACTGTAATAATAATAATAATAATGATGATGATGATGATGATGATGATGGTATTTAAGTGCTTACTATGTACCAAGCACTTTTCTAAGCACTGGGATAGATACAACATAATCAGGTTGTCCTAAGCCCATGCTCTTTCCACTAAGCGATGCTAGTCCTCATTACTGTACTCACTGATCTCTTGCTACAACTTGGCTCCTTTAGCGCCAACCTACTCACTGGACCTCGATCCCGTCTATCTCGCCGCTGACTCCTTGCCCTCATGTCATTCCCCTGACCTGAAATTTCCCTCCTTCTTCGTGTCTGACAGACCATCACTCTCCCCACCTTCAAAACCTCACTAAAATGACATCTCCTCCAAGAGGCCTTCCCCGACTAAGCCCTCATTTCCCCTTCCGTGTCGCCTAAGCACTTGGATATGTACCCTTTAAGCACTTGATAATCACCCTCCCCTCAGCCCCGCAGCACTTAATGTACAGAGCCATAACTTATTTTGACATCTGTCTCTTCCACTAGGCTGTAAGCTCCTGGTGGGCAGGGAACATGTCTCCCAATGCTTGTGTTGTACTGTCCCAGTTGCTCAGTACAGTGCTCTGCACACAATAAGCAGCATGGCTTAATGGAAAGAGCACGGGCCTTGGAGTCGAGGAACTGTGTTCTAGTCCTGGCTCCTCCATTTGTCTACCGTGTGATATTGGGCAAGTCACTTAACTTTTCTGAGCCTCAGTTTCCTCAACTCTAAAGTGGAGATGAAACGCCTATTCTCCCTCCAACTTAGATTGTGAGTCCTGTGTAGGACAGGGATTGTGTCCGACCTGAGTAACTCGTATCTTCCCCAGTGCTTAGAATGGTGCTTGACACATAGAAGGTGCTTAACAAATATTACTAAAAAAAAAAAATAAGTAATCAAATACCATTGATTGATTCTGAGTGCTGGGAAAGAATCCACAAGTGGGAATTAATAATAATAATAATAATATTGGTATTTGTTAAGCGCTTACTATGTACCAAGCACTGTTTGAAGTGCTGGGGTAGATACAAGGTAATCAGGTTGTCCCACGTGGGGCTCACAGTCTTAATCCCCATTTTACAGATGAGGGAACTGAGGCCCAGAGAAGTTAAGTGACTTGCCCAAAGTCACACAGCTGACAAGTGGCGGAGCCGGGATTTGAACCCCTGACCTCTGACTCCAAAGCCCGTGCTCTTTCCACTGAGCCACATGGTCCCTGTCCCTTGGAGGGCTCAAAATCTAAAAATTGAAAGAGGGAGTGGGGAATGGCAACCGACACATAAGGATAGGTGGAACAAAACACTAAGACAGCATGAGGACAAAAACAAAGATAAGTAGGATGCTGGGCAGAGTTTCAGGCTCCTCACGGCTCAGAATCCACCGTCTCAACCGTGGCCACAGCAGTACTCCAGCAGCAGCCGCCCCAATCTTCCCGAGGTTCTGTGGAGGCGACGCCAGACCGCGGCAGCTTCCCTCTTTCATTCATTCATTCAGTCATATTTATTGAGCACTTACTGTGTGCAGAGCACTGTACTAAGCGCTTGGGAAGTACAAGTTGGCAACATATAGAGACGGTCCCTACCCAGCAGCGGGCTCACAGTCTAGAAGTGGGTGGTGGTGCAGGGCAGGTTGGGGTGGAAGCTCTTCGGTGACGCGGAGAAGAGCCGCTGAGGAATCCTGGGGGGCAGCATGGCGGCTGCTAGAGGAGGACACAGAGGGCCTCAGTGGAAGGCGAGGGAGGGGATGGGATGAGACAGGTACCCAGTGGAGTCGTGTGGCCATGTGGTGGAGAGAGAGGCCAGGGCTGTGATTTAATTTAAGTCGGTGTGGCTGGAGGCGCTCATGCTGGGAGCCGAGCCGAGGGCCGGGATGGAGGGGCGGCAGGCACCGGGGCACCGTCAGCAGCGGCCACGTCCACGTGGCCCACCCGACGTAGTTGCTCTTTTGTCCCGAGAGAAGATGGTGTCGATGGCGAAGTTCATTCATGGTTGTGGGTGTGTTTTAAAGACCGGTGGGTACCATGCTATGTGCGCACCGGCTCGCCTTTTGTCGTACTGTGGTCGTATTCGTTGTTTGCGGTACCTGTTGCTGTTTCTGCTTTTGACCCTTCGTCTCGTGATCCTCTCGAAGCCTCAGCTCTGTTGGGTTTACAGAAAGTATCTTTGCATGCACTTAATAGGTACTGAATTTTGCCTCTTTGTGACTCCCGGTGTCTTAGGCTAGCTTGGGGGTGGTGATCTCAAAAGGTTCTATAATGGTAAAAACAGAAATTCAGTATTCATTCATTCATTCAATCCTATTTATTAAGCGCTTACTGCATGCAGAGCACTGTAGTAAGGGCTTGGAAAGTACAATGCAGCAAATAAAGAAAGACCGTCCCTGCCCACAATGGGCTCTCAGTCTAGAGGAGGGGAGACAGACGTCAATACAAGTAAACAGGCATCAATATAAATAAATAAAATTATAGATATATACATAGATACATAAGTGCTGTGGGGCGGGGAGAGGGGGGAAGAGCAACTGGGGCGAGTCAGGGTGACGTGGAAGGGAGTGGGAGCTGAGGAAAAGTGGGGCTTAGTAGGAGGAGGTCATTGGTGATTGGACCCGCGTTTACCGTAGGAGACTGGCTTTTATCGAGAGTCATGTGGTTAATAAAAATTGTCATTAGTATTAGCGTGTCTTGTAATGACATCTTTGGTAGAAAAATGAGGGTAACATTTAGCATTTATTCATTAACTCTACGCTATGGGCAACAAGAGACTGGAAATGCAAGTAATATTCAAAAGTGAAGATAGGATCCAAAATGGTCATCTTGAATGAAATACTTTATTACTTGTTTGGTTAATACTATTAGGGTTTAAGGAAAAAAAAATTCTATAATCAGTTTAAAGAAAATAAGTGATGACTGAGCTAGAATGAGAACCATTAGTGAGGATATATGGCAATGAAACTATCTAAACCAACATAAATTGTATTAGCCAGGATGGGCAATGAACTTTCATCATCATCAGTTTTTTATTTAAGCCTATGAGCAGAGCATTGTACTAGGTGTTAGTGAAAAATTAAAATGCACTAAAAAGCTGAGTTTTGCTGCAGTGTAATTCAAGCCCGAATAAGAGTTCCAGTGGCATGCTTCAGTGGGTAGGATTAAATTAAATTCAAATAAGCAAAATCAATGAGATGTGGAGCAACTAATCAACTTTTGCATTTGAGGGGGTTTTTAAAAATGGTATTTCTTAAGCACTTACTAGGATAATCAGGTTGGACACAGTTCATGTCCCACATGGAGCTCAGAGTTTTAATCCCCATTTTTATAGATGGGGTAACTGAGGCACAGGGAAATGAAGTGACTTGCACAGAGCAGGCAAGTGGCAGAGCTGGGATTGGAACCCAGGTCCTTTGACCTTGAGACCTGTGCTTATTCCACTAGGCCACACTGCTTCTCCAGATTGCAAGATTTACCTTTGTTTTGGCCCAGCAGCTTTTAAGACCGTATCAGTCAACTTCAAGGAATCTCCTGTGTGTTTATCAGAAACAAGCCCTCAGTTAATTATCTCTCCCTTGGCTATCATCTACCTCTCTGTGGCTTGAGACACACTTGAGTTAAAGTGTAATGGATTAATAGCTGTAGACTTTTAGGTAGGTTCTCTTTTGATTGCCAAGCCCTGTTTCAATTTCAAGCTGGATTGAAAGGATTGAGTGTTTTATCAATTGAGTGAAATCCCTTGGGGATCCCGGGGTGGATTGGGAGGAGGAAGAGATGAAAGGAGCTGGTGGGAGAAGCAGCTATCTTGCATTTCTGTAGAGACTGAGCTTCTGTGCAATCATTTGAATAAGAGGACAATAGTTTCAATATGCAGTCTAGTCACGGCCCAGGACTGTAGAGGCTGAAGTATTTAATAATGATGATGATTGTGGTATTTAAGTGCTTACTATGGGTGGTTTTTTAATGGTATTTAAGCGCTTATTATGTGCCAGGCACTGTACTAAGCACTGGGACAGATGTAAGACCCAGCCCATGTCCCATATGGGGCTCACAGTATTAATC
The DNA here is from genome assembly GCF_015852505.1 of Tachyglossus aculeatus. Lineage (NCBI taxonomy): Eukaryota > Metazoa > Chordata > Mammalia > Monotremata > Tachyglossidae > Tachyglossus > Tachyglossus aculeatus. The sequence goes on from NC_052101.1 coordinate 101,881,329, forward strand.
CCCATTTTACAGACAAGGAAGTGTCTGAGGCGCCAAGAAGTGAAGTGATTTGCCCAAGGTCATGCAATAGACAAGCGGCAGAGCTGGAATTAGAAGCCAGATCCTTCTGACTCCTGAGCTGTGCTCTATCCACTAGACCACACTGTTTGACTTGCTGGATGTTGTATGAAGCTGTTGTATAAATGTGTTCCTCCCCTGATTGACAACTATTAGTGCCTTTTCCTCTGCATATTAAGAGTGTGTGTGTGTGTGTGTGTGTGTGTGTGTGTGTGTGTGTGTGTGTTTGAGAAAACCAGCAGGCACAAAAAGAAAGCTCAGCCTTTGAAACAGAAAGCAAAGGAGGTATGTTTATCTGGCCTCCTACTTCATTAACAAAATTAAATCCATCAGGTCCGACCTCCCCAAAGTCACTCCCCCTGCTTCTCCAACCCCCCGGCTCTCAACACTCTCTGCTACTCTCCCATCCTTCCCAGCAGTATCCTCAGAGGAGCTCTCTTCCCTCCTCTCAAGTGCTACTCTGGCCACCTGTTCTTCTGACCCCATTCCCTCTCATCTCATGAAATCTCTCGCTCCATCCCTTCTCCCCTCCTTAATTTCCATCTTCAACCGCTCGCTGTCCACTGGTTCCTTCCCCTCTGCCTTCAAACATGCCCATGTCTCTCCCATCCTAAAAAAACCCTCTCTTGACCCCACCTCACCTTCTAGTTATCGCCCCATATCCCTCCTACCATTCCTTTCCAAACTCCTTGAATGAGTCGTCTATACGCGCTGCCTCGAATTCCTCAACACCAACTCTCTCCTCGACCCCCTCCAGTCTGGCTTCCGTCCCCTACATTCCACGAAAACTGCCCTCTCAAAGGTCACCAATGACCTCCTGCTTGCCAAATCCAATGGCTCATACTCCATCCTAATCCTCCTCGACCTCTCAGCTGCCTTCAACACTGTGGACCACCCCCTTCTCCTCAACACGCTATCCAACTTTGGCTTCACAGACTCCGTCCTCTCCTGGTTCTCCTCTTATGTCTCCGTTCATTCATTCTCAGTCTCCTTTGCAGGCTTCTCCTCCCCCTCCCATCCCCTTACTGTGGGGGTCTCCCAAGGTTCAGTTCTTGGTCCCCTTCTGTTCTCGATCTACACTTACTCCCTTGGTGACCTCATTCGCTCCCACGGCTTCAACTGTCATCTCTACACTGATGACACCCAAATCTACATCTCTGCCCCTGCTCTCTCCCCCTCCCTCCAGGCTCGCATCTCCTCCTGCCTTCAGGACATCTCCATTTGGATGTCTGCCTGCCACCTAAAACTCAACATGTCCAAGACTGAACTCCTTGTCTTCCCTCCCAAACCCTGCCCTCTCCCTGACTTTCCCATCACTGTTGATGGCACTACCATCCTTCCCGTCTCACAAGCCCGCAACCTTGGTGTCATCCTCGACTCCGTTCTCTCGTTCACCCCTAACATCCAAGCTGTCACCAAAACCTGCCGGTCTCAGCTCCGCAACATTGCCAAGATCCGCCCTTTCCTCTCCATCCAAACCGCTACCCTGCTCGTTCAAGCTCTCATCCTATCCCGTCTGGACTACTGTATCAGCCTTCTCTCTGATCTCCCATCCTCTTGTCTCTCCCCACTTCAATCCATACTTCATGCTGCTGCCCGGATTATCTTTGTCCAGAAACGCTCTGGGCATGTTACTCCCCTCCTCAAAAATCTCCAGTGGCTACCAATCAATCTGCGCATCAGGCAGAAACTCCTCACCCTCGGCTTCAAGACTGTCCATCACCTCGCCCCCCTCCTACCTCACCTCCCTTCTCTCCTTCTACAGCCCAGCCCACACCTTCCGCTCCTCTGCCGCTAATCTCCTCACCGTGCCTCGTTCTCGCCTGTCCCGCCGTCGACCCCCGGCCCACGTCATCCCCCTGGCCTGGAACACCCTCCCTCTGCCCATCCGCCAAGCCAGCTCTCTTCCTCCCTTCAAGGCCCTACTGAGAGCTCACCTCCTCCAGGAGGCCTTCCCAGACTGAGCCCCCCTTCCTCTCCCCCTCGTCCCCCCCTCCAACCCTCCCATCTTACCTCCTTCCCTTCCCCACAGCACCTGTATATATGTATATATATTTGTACATATTTATTACTCTATTTTACTTGTACATATCTATTCTATTTATTTTATTTTGTTAGTATGTTTGGTTTTGTTCTCTGTCTCCCCCTTCTAGGCTGTGAGCCCACTGTTGGGTAGGGACTGTCTCTATTTGTTGCCAACTTGTACTTCCCAAGTGCTTAGTACAGTGCTGTGCACACAGTAAGCGCTCAATAAATATGATTGATTGATTGATTCAAATGGATTACTGCAAAAGGGTAGCCTTGGGCTTTGTGGGACTGAAAAGGATAGGTAGATCTGACTGATGGGGGTTCAGCAGGGTGTGACCATTCACAGGGAGCCCATTCCTTCCCTGCCCACCCGCCAGGTGGTCGGAACCTCAGCAGACCTTACCCTCTGCTCCTCTCTCACACCTCAAAGTGTTCTCGAATGTTGCCTTGGATGAGGCAAAGAAATTCTCATAAAGGTATTTATCGAGTGCCTATTGGATGCACTAAGCACTTGGGGAAAGTAAAACAGTCACACAAGGCACATTCCCTGCCCACAACGAACTTACACTCTAAATTGTGTAGAGTGATCCTGGTTTGTTCCTAACAATAATAATAATTATTATTGCGGTATTTGCTAAGCACTTTTTATGTGCCAGGCATTGTACTAAGCACTGGGGTGGATACAAGTAAATCGGGTTGGACGCAGTCCCTGTGCCACGTGGGGCTCACAGTCTCAAATGAGGTAACAGAGGCACAAAGAAGTACAGTGTTGTGCCTAAGGTCACACAGCAGACAAGTGGTGGAGTCAGAATTAGAATCCATGACCTTCTGAATCCGGGGCCCGTGCTCTTTCCACTCCCTTGCCTCCCTCACGGCTGAGACTACTAATCAATCGTAGCTCTGTGTGAGAGGCAAGAGGAAGACAAGATTTGAGGGGACAAGATGGACAATCATGATGTGATTGATTGCTATATGGCATGGCAGGTAAGGAAGGGCAGGGTACAACATTAAGACATATACCCTGTGTTCTTAGACCATATACAAGTATTTGACAGCATCAGTAGGCCCTGGGCTTTACCGTATTCTGAAAATATCTGGCTTCCCTGAAAAGATTATCAAGATCCCCAAATTACTCTGATGGTATGCCTGGCTTAAATGATGGAGCAAAACTGATGATTTCCCCATTAACCGTGGAGTAAAGTAGTGTTGTATATTAAGTCCACTTTGGCTCAACCAATTCTACGTGGCTATGCCTGAGGTCACAGGGAGTCTGGCAACCGGTATCAGAATACCATTCTGAGCCTTTAGAAGTTCTTCCAATACAAGCGAACCAGGGTCTCATTGAAAGTCTTTGACTAACTCCTGGAGGAACTCCTCTACACTGATGACTGTGATACTGAAACACACACACACACACACACACACACACACAAAAAAAAATTAAGGACAACTTTTTAGAAGCACCATGGAACGGCTGTACATCCAAACCAGTACAAGGCTGTGAGCCTGCCGGTGCCTGAAAAGCTTACGTTCAACCAAGGATCCTCCCTCGGCTAGCACAAGGTGAGCCAGGCTAAGGATGTGTCTAATCTCATTATCTTGTATCTGCCGTCGGTGGTTAGCACAGTGTTTGGCACATGGTAAGCGCTTAAGAAAATACCACAATTTTTATTATCATTAATATAATGTTAATGTTAATAAAATGCGAATTAATAAAATGAACTGTTTTCTGCTACCTAGGGAATGCAATACCCAGTGACTCATTTGAGACTAAACAGAGGTATTAAATTGAGGTCAGTATTTCCTTTGGGAGAGGGGGCAGCGTGACATCAGCACAGTCCCACACTTCATTCCGAACTACATGATTGTAGCAAATGCTTCTGAGCATCAAAGAAAGGGCTCAGCAATCTTATATATCAGGCTTTTCACCCACACTCCCCTGCACTGATAAAATTTCACCTTGGATTATTTAGATTTGAAGGTGAGACTTAAGTGCTTCTGATCCTAGGCTCCAACTTTCCATTCTGAGTCCCGGAGCCAAAAAGGGGTAGGAATTTGAGAGAGGGTGGGCCTGGGAGGGGGTAGGCTTTGAAGAGCTAACAGGTCGGAAAACCACCATTTGGAATCTTTTCAGCCCTGATTAGAAGCTGTCAAGTTTGGGCAGAGGCCTGGGATGTGTGAAACTGAGGAGTCTGGATCAAAAATCTGCGGGAGTCATTGTCCCCACTGCCCCGTGGAATTGGCACTTAGGCTTTGGATCAAAATGAATAAACAAATGGATAACCCATCCTCTATCTAGTCTATGCAGCCTAAAGATTTAAAAGATACTTAACAGTGGAATGTTCGACTAACGTTCAAGAGACGGATTTTGAAATAAGTTCCGGAAACCAGACTGACCCTTCCACTGACTATTTAGTCTCTTTTTCTCTAGCAGCCTATATTCTTATCTTGCACTCTGTGCTGAATCAGACTTGGGTCAACCCAAGAAGCTTTGTACATGGACTGATTTTGATGGTCAGCAAATATCATACAGGGGAGTGGTTTTTAGTGGATTTAGTTGGAACTCATAACTTTGGAGTTCTGGAAGACTACAACTAACGTAGTATGGATAGGTAAATAGAATGCTCAAAGTGTTCTAAGAAAAAAGTAAGTTAAAAAACGGTCCAAGGGGCAAGAACATTAAGGGAAATTCAATACGTCCAGTATGCAGACCAGTTGGAGGAGATAGAAGAGAGGCAAAATTAGTAGAGGAAATGAAAATTCCAATTGCTGTGGGGGCTTGGCAGTGTTGTTTTGAGGCAATCATTACACTTGAAAAGACATAGAGGAAATGAAACTGCTGCATCCATCCTTTCTGTTTTATCTTTACCCATTGGATCCTGAGCATGTCTACAATTTATCGTGGGTTACTGGTGATGCAGTGTTTACCGTAAAACCTTTCTATGCAATTTTTTTCATGTAGTAATTTTTCCTGTTGACACTTTTCTTTCTCTTGGTCCCATCTTTAAATTTTATTTGCATAATTATAGCATATCTTATCTACTCCTCACTCCTTGCCAACTTTGTGTGTATGGAGTGAAACTCCCAAAGTCACATTTTTTCCCCCTTCCAAAGATGTTACTATAGCTTTAGTTTTACCCAGAGAGAGGTGAGAAAAGACTTCTGTCTTGCTCTTCAAAGCCCTTTAGTCTGGAGCCTAAACACAATACTCACGTGGATACTGTTTACATTGCAATTGGTCTCTTGCACTCAGTTCCAGCTGTTTCAACTTAAACACAAGGTACAAGACTGTCGCTATGGAGACGGTTTACTAGAAATAGGTCATGTTAAAGTCATTTTTTTGTTATTAAGAAGCATCAAGGCCCTGCTGAGGGCTTCAAGGCCCTGCTGAGCTCACCTCCTCCAGGAGGCCTTCCCAGACTGAGCCCCTTCCTTCCTCTCCCCCTCGTCCCCCTCTCCATCCCCCCCATCTTACCTCCTTCCCTTCCCCACAGCACCTGTATATATGTTTGTACATATCTATTACTCTATTTGTTTATTTTACTTGTACATATCTATTCTATTTATTTTATTTTGTTAGTATGTTTGGTTTTGTTCTCTGTCTCCCCCCCTTTTAGACTGTGAGCCCACTGTTGGGTAGGGACAATCTCTATGTGTTGCCAATTTGTACTTGCCAAGCGCTTGGTACAGTGCTCTGCACATAGTAAGCGCTCAATAAATACGATTGATGATGATGATGATGATCATGGCTCCATAAACTCCTTTAGTCAAATATTCTTAACCAGAAACTAAGAAGCAGCATGGCCTAGTGGGTAGAACATGAGATTGGGAGTCAGAAGAACCTGGGTTCGAATCCTGGCTCTACCACTTCTCTGCTGTGTGACTCTGGACAAGTCAGCTCACCTCTGTGTCTCACTTACCTCATCTGTAAAATGGGGATTAAGGCTGTGAGCCCCACGTGGGCCATGGACTGATTTGCTTGGATCTATCCCAGCGCTTAGTACGGTGACCAGTACATGGTGTTTAACAAATACTATAAAAGAAAAATCCAGATTCCTTGGTGAGCCGGTTGGCCTGCCGCTCCCCCACACAGGTCTGGTCGGCCTGAGGAGCCCCCGTGGGAGTATGGCTGTGGGCCCATCCTGGGGATGTCTCCACTGGCAGGGACTTCCACATCAGGTGAGGCGGAGACGTGAGCATGCCATGTCCAGGATCCAGGAGCGCTGCTCTCCTGGCAAGAGAAGCCCCCATTGAGTCCAGAGTAAGGCCTGGAAAGAGGGAGTCTACACTGAAAGAGCCTCCCTTGGGTGTTCCTGGCTTGGAATCGAGGTGGGGAGGGTTTGTTTGCCCTACCAGCGGGGGGGTCTAGAGTCCAGGGAGAGGGTGCCCCCCCCATTTGAGCTCTGCTGAGCCCCCTTTGTTGAGGCCCAGGGTGGAAGTAGCATGGCTTAGTGGGTATAGCACTAAGCACTACTTATAGCCTAGTAGTATACTATGCTAGTATAGTATAGCATAGTGGGGAAGCACTAAGTACTTAGTGGGCATAGCACTTAGTGGGCCTAGGAGTCAGAAGGACCTGGGTTCTAATCCTGGCTCCGCCACTTAATAATAATAATAATAATAATAATAATGGCATTTATTAAGCACTTACTATGTGCAAAACACTGTTCTAAGTGCTGGGGAGGCTACAGGGTGATCAGGTTGTCCCACACGGGGCTCACAGTCTTAATCCCCATTTTACAGATGAGGTAACTGAGGCAAGAGAAGTGAAGTGACTTGCCCAGAGTCACACAGCTGACAATTGGCAGAGCTGGGATTTGAACCCATGACCTCTGCCTCCAAAGCCCATGCTCGTTTCCACTGAGCCAGGTTGCTTCTCTTGTCTGCTGTGTGCCCTTGGGTAAGTCACTTCACTTCTCCGGGCCTCAGTTACTGCGACTGTGAAATGGGGATGAAGACCACGAGCCCCATGTGGGACAGGGACTGTGTCCAACCCAGTTAGCTTGTATCTACTCCGGGACTGAGTACAGTGCCTGGCACACAGTGAGTGCTTAACAAATGCTGTGAGGAAAAAAAAAAGCCACGATCGCACACCGTACCCCGGCGCAACCTACCTGAAAGCCGCAGCAGATGGCATAAGGCCACCGAGCTCCATCCAGCCCATCACCGTGGTGGTGTCAGCAATGGGCTGCCTGCCTTGGGCCCAACTCTTGTTGCTCAGATCACCTGTCAGTCAGTCGGTCGATCGATCACTCACCCTGAATCTTTTGGACTGAGCAACGCTCACCCCCTTCCGCTCAGGACGGGAGGGACTAGAATTGCGTTTGTGAGCTGGCATCTCCCACGTATCTGTGGTTTGCACGTCTTTAGGCCGTGCCCAGATGGTGGTGTTCGGTGGGGGAGGAAGAGGTTAAAGCTTGAGGCAAATGGCGGAGGACTTTTTGTGGCTCTGAGAGATGGTTAACCGAGCCACATGCCAAGCAGCTTAACTGAATTTAAGTGTTTTGTCGTCTTAATGATATTTAAGTGCTTACTCTTTGCCAGGCACTGGGGTAGATGCAAGTTAATCGGAATGGACACACTCCCTGTCCCACATGGGCCTCACGGTCTTCATCCCCATTTTACAGATGAGGTAACTGAGGCACAGAGAAGTTAAGTGACTTGCCCAAGGGCACACAGCAGACAAGTGGCAGAACCGGGATTAGAACCTACATCCTCTGACTCCCATGACTCCCCAGCCAGACTGCTTCTCTGGTGCTCTCTGTCAATAGCTGAATAAAAAGACTTAACTTGTTCTATTCTCTTTTTTTTTCTTGTGACATTTAATGAATGAACCTGTCAGAAGCATTTAATAATTAAGCTGTCTGGTCAGTAAGACCATGCCAAAATTAAAAGTTCTTGAACACCCACAAATAAAATGTTGAACTGTGATATTCGGCTGAAAATTGATTGTAGTGTAAGGCAAAAATGGCATCTCCCTGTCCATTCAACAAAAACATTTATTATGTGGTTTTAAAGTGTGGACATTGATTGATACAGGCCTAGGTCATTGGTGCCCAGGGAGCTCACAGTCTGAGGACCTTGCGGAGAATAGACACTCAGGGAAAAGTCAGCAATTATCATGAATCAGAGCACTGAAAGAGCAGGTAATGGTACAGTTGAACAATTGAACAGTGTTAGCAAAAAAAAAAATAAAGTGCATATCTGTCTTCACAACCTTCTTGGGAAAGAGTCCACAGGTGGGAATTAGACCAGGTCCCTGGCTTCCGGAAGGCCCCCAATCTGAAAAGAAAAAGGGGAGAGGGGACGGGCGACAGACATATGAGCGATGAACAATAAAACCTGTTTTCCCTATTACTAAGTAATGAGCTGTATGTGGGACAGGGATAGAGTCCAACCTGTTCATTCATATATATATACACACACAAATATATATATATATATACATGTTTCTTTGTGTATGCATATATATAGACATGCCTGCATATGTATATGCTTATATATATACCTATATATATTTTTAAAATGGTATTTGTTTAGCACTTACTATGTTCCAGGCATTGTACTAACTGCTGGGATAGATACAAGATCATCAGGTCAGACGCAGTCCCTGTCCCCCAAAGGGGTCACAGTTTAAGTCAGAGGGAGGAGGATTTAATCCCCGTTTTATAGATGAAACAGCTGAGGCACTGAGAAGTTAAGTGACTTGCCCAAGGTTTTACAGCAGATAAATGGCAGAGCCAGGATTAGAACCCAGATCCTCTGACATCCAGGCCTGTGGTTTTTAATAATAATAATAATAATGATGGCATTTGTTCATTCAGTCATATTTATTGAGCGCTTACTGTTTGCAGAGCACTGTACTAAGTTCTTGGGAAGTACAGATCGGCAACATATTGAGACGGTCTGTACCCAACAATGGGTTTACAGTCTAGAAACGGGAGACAGACAACAAAACAAGTAGACAGGTGTCAATACCATCAAAATAGATAAATAGAATTATTTACACATCATTAATAAAATAAATAGAGTAATAAATACGTACAAATATACTCAAGTGTTGTGGGAAGGGGGTAGGGCATAGGGAGTGAGTGGGGGTGATGGGGAGGAGGAGCAGAGGAAAAAGGGGCTCAGTTTGGGAAGACCTCCTGGAGGAGGTGAGCTCTCAGTAGGCTTACTATGTGCAAAGCACTGTTCTAAGCGCTGGGGGGATACAAGGTGATCGGGTTGTCCCACGTAGGGCTCACAGTCTTAATCCCCATTTTACAGATGAGGTAACTGAGGCTCAGAGAAGTTAAGTGACTTGCCCAAGGTCATACAGAAGACATGTGGCGGAACTGGGATTAAAACCCATGACCTCTGGCTCCCAAGCCTGTGCTCTTTCCACTGAGCCACGCTGCTTCTCAGTTAGGTCACACTGTTTCTCTATATTGTATCTACCCCTGCACTTAGTACAGTGCTCGGTACATAGTAAGCGCTTAAGAAATACAATCCTCCTTCCCCTCTTCCTCCCCGCTCCTCCTTCCCCCTCTTCCTCCCCCCTCCTCCTTCCTCCTCTTTCTACCCCCTCTTCCTTTCCCTACCCCCTCCCCCCCGCTCCCTTCTCCCCCTCCCTCCTCTCCTCCCTTTTTTATATTAAAACAGCATGAAATTCATTCATTCATTCAATTGTATTTATTAAGCACTTACTGTGTGCAGAGCACTGTACTAAGCGCTTGGAAAGTGCAATTTGGCAACAGAGACAATCCCTACCCAACAACGGGCTCACAGTCTAGAAGGGGGGAGACAGACAACAAAACAACACAAAACAAGTAGACAGGCATCAATAGCGTCAATATAAATAAATAGAATTACAGATATATGCACATCATTCATAAAATAAATAGAATAATAAATATGTATATACACAAGTTCTGTGGGGCGGGGAGGGGGGTAGAGCGGGGGGGAGTAGGGGCGATGGGGAGGGGAGGAGGAGCAGAGGAAAAGGGGGGCTCATTCTGGGAAGGCCTCCTGGAGAAGGTGAGCTTTCAGTAGGGCTTCGAAGGGGGGAAGTGTGCTAGTTTGGCAGATGTGGGGAGGGAGAGCATTCCAGGCCAGAGGTAGGACGTGGGCCAGGGGTCGATGGTGGGACAGGTGAGAACGAGGCCCAGTGAGGAGGTTCGCGGCAGCAGAGGAGCGGAGTGTGTGGGCTGGGCTGGAGAAGGAGAGAAGAGAGGTGAGGTAGGAGAGGGCAAGGTGATGGAGAGCTTTGAAGCCAATAGTGAGGTGTTCTTGCTTGATATGAAGGTTGATAGGTACCCACTGGAGATTTTTGAGGAAGGGGGGTGACATGCCCAGAGCGTTTCTGTAGACAGATAATCTGGGCAGCAGAGTGAAGTATAGACTGAAGTTGGGAGAGACAGGAGGTTGGGAGATCAGAAAGGATGCTGATGCAGAAATCCAGTCGGGATATGATGAGTGATTGTACTAACAAGGTAGCGGTTTGGATAAATAAGAGGATAAATTCACAAAATAAAAACGAAAATCAGCAGGGTGCTGTGGCTGGAGGAGCAGGATTTCAGGCTCCTTGCCGTTCAGAATCTAAGCTACACTAGCCACAGCAACTGCTCCAGCAGCTGCCACAGTCTTCCCAAGATTTTGTGGAAGCCTCATGCTGAGGCAGTTTTTCTCTGTCCCACTGGGGTGGTGCATGGTAGGCCAGGATGAAGCTTTTCATCTTTAACACCTCATACACACGTTCCTAATTAAACTCGATGTACATATCATGAGGTAGGTTTCTATGTGCTTCTTTTTATCAGGGTCATGAGGGCTGGCAAAATGGGGTTGATGCATTTCTTAATTTGCTACAAGTGCTCCTTTAATCTTTGAGGCATTCATCAAACCAGCTATAGTAGTTTTGCCTAGCCCTTTCTGGTGTCCTGTGAAATACCCATTCGAAGTCTTTATTGGAAGTTGAGGAGGGGATTGGGTGTTCTATTTTAGACTGTGAGCCCACTGTTGGGTAGGGACTGTCTCTGTATGTTGCCAACTTGTACTTCCCAAGCACTTAGTACAGTGCTCTGCACACAGTAAACGCTCAATAAATGCGATTGATTGATTGATTGATTGACTGCTAATTGTGGCTACGGAGCTCTTTGCAGGTGTACTTGTTCAGCCGGAATCTAGCATTGAGCTGTCATGGTGGTTTAAGGGGCAGTTTGTGATATGGCTCCATAGTCAGTGTCATCTTGGCATATATCGGTCGCTCTGCTCCACACGTTCACATCCTCTGCTGCGGTGATAAGGATTAGATTTTCGGTGCATCCATGATGTCTTTGATCTCTAACCTATTGGTTATGCTCTTCCCCTCCCTGCTCAAATCTGCCAAGCTACATTCCTCTCCATCTCCAAATCCTTGCTTAAGCACCACCTCTTCAGTCAGTCGACAGTGTCTGAGTGCTTACTGTGTTCAGAACACTGTGCTAAGCGCTTGGGAGAGCGGGTAGTACATTACAAGAGAGCGGGTAGTCACGTTCCCTGCCCACAGCGCGTCTACAATCTAGAGGGGGAGACCACCATTAATATAAATAAGTTACCGGTGTGTACGTAAATGCCCCGGAAGCTTATCCTGATTTAGTCCCCACTTGACAGTCAGTCCTGTGTTGCCCTTTCCAGCCACACTTGCACTCATAGATAAATGTCGCTATCTGTGATGTCATCCTCAAATGGAAAGGACAATTATATATAGACTGGCCTATGTAGGATTGGAAGTTCAGCATTTCCTTTTTAGAAGCAAAGCTTTTACATATTGACCACTAAATGAGAAGCCAGATTCATCCTATGAATAGTGCACCTTGGGGTGAAAGTGAGGTACTATTATTGGAGGTGCAGTCATTTTTTGATCCCTGTTTCAACAAGGTTGCTCCTGTCCGCAAACTGTTCTGCTGGACTTTGAACCGATGCACCTTCCCGAAGTATCATACACAGTGTAGGCATCTTACCTGTGGGAGTAGGTTTAATGGGATGAATGCTTCCGGATTTTATTATTTGAAACCAAGTTCTTTGAAGGTAGGCTAAATGACTGGCGATATTTAGCTCCGGGAGACTTAGCTCGAGAGCCACAGTGGATTTTAGAACAGGGATCGGCAAGTTGTGGCTTGCTCTCGTGTCACATTGGAGCCCACTGTGACCCAGGAGCAGGGCCTTGGGCTAAAGAGGAGCCTCCTCTGAACACACCACATGGCATTGTGACCACAATCTGCCTAAAAGCCGTGGCAAAGGGCTCGGGGTCACTGGGCTTCATTTGGCCCATCGCTGCTGGGGGTGGGAGAGGTGGAATTGGGGGAGTCAGCAACAGGCAGCTCATCTGGGGGCCTTTGACAGATGAGGAGGGTGGGCTCCATTCCTCAGAAGACCCCCCAGGGCCTCATGTCGGGGTCCCCTAAGCGCTTAGTACAGTGCTCTGCATACAGTAAGCGTTCAATAAATACGATTGAATGAATGGGGATGCCCCAGGGTCTCTGGAGCTTGGTAGGCAGCCTTGGATGGAGTTGGATCCAGATCTCTTGGTTCTCCCCTCCCCACCCCCCCACCCCCACCGTGTGCGTGTTTGGATTGGGAAATCTTCATCCCACTAGGCCCAGGAAGGGGGACGTGCACTAGCTCTGTCTGGGGCCAGCAGCTTTTCAGAGAGCCAGGAGCGAAGGACTCAGGTTATTATTATTAGTAGTAGTATGGTATTTGTTAAGTGCTTACCATGTGCAAGTCATTGTACTAAGCTCTGGGCTGAATGCAAGGAAATCGAGTTGACACAGTCCCTGTCCCTCATGGGGCTCACAGTCTTATTCCTCATTTTACAGATGAGGTAACTGAGGCACAGAGAAGTGAAATGACTTGCCCAAGGTCACACAGCAGACAAGTGGCGGAGCCGGGCTTAGAGCCCAGGACCTTCTGAATCCCAGGCCCAAGTTCGATCCACTTGGTCCTGGCTGCCCATCTGAATGGCAGGGAGTTGGGGGTGGCGGGGAGGATGGGGACATCTGGCGGGTTGTGGGCCGAACCAGGAACCCTGGAAAGCCCTTCCTCCGCTCCCACATAGCACAGTTGAAACCTGTCCTCTTTAGCCACTATTTTTCAGTCTCTTTTGCTGGTTTCTCATCCATCTCTCACTCGTCCCTGGGTGCTCCTCGAGGTTCTCATCTCACTTAACTCTCACTCCCTTGGGAGCTTGTCTCCTGGTGTGATTTCAGCTGCCTCATCTCTGTGGACAAGTCTCAAATCCATCTCTCTAGCCCCAACCTCTTTCCCCGTCTGCTATCTCATATTTCCTCCTGCCTTTAGGGCATCTGTTTATGGATGTGCTTGCCAGCCCCTTAAACTCAATATGCAAAAACCGAACTCCTCATCTTCTCTCCAAAATCCTTTCCTCCACCCAACTTCTCTGTCACAGTTGACATGACTGTCATTGCCATCTCCCGAAGCCCAAAGTCTTGACAGTATCCTTGACTTTCTGCCTTTTTTTTATGGTATTTAAGCATTTACTGTGTGCCAGACCCTTAAGCGCTGGGGTAGATACAAATTAATCCGGTTGGACATGGTCCCTGTCCCACTTAGGGCTCACAGTCTTAATCCCCGTTTTGCAGATGAGGTAACTGAGGCCCAGAGAATTAAGTGACTTGCCCAAGGTCACACAGAAGACAAGTGGTGGTCAGGATTAGAACCCAGGTCCTTCTGACTTTCAGGCCCGTGCTCTATCCACTAGGCCATGCGGCTTCTCCAGATCTCACCTTCAGTCTGTTGCTAAATCTGGTCAGTTTTTTTCTCTAGGATATTTCCAGATATCTATCCCTTTCTCTCCATCCAGAGGCCACTCTCCTGGCCCCGGAGTTCATCACATCCCACTACTGTATCAGCCTCCTCACTAGCCTCCCTGCCTTTGGCCTTTGTTCTCCTCCAATCTATACTTCACTCCAATGCCCGCTCTGCCCGTGTCTCATCAATTCTCAAAACAGCCTTCAGTGATTTAATCGAGTAGACACCCCGAGCACTGACATTTAGTCACTCCATTAAATCTCTCCCTTTTACTTATCCCCCCTCTCCCCCTACTAAGCTCCAGTTTGCACTCTTTGTTCCTTTCAAGTTCACTTTCTCACTGTGCCTCATTCCCCACCTTCCAGCCTTCAACCCCCGGCTCAGGCCCTTTTTTCTGCTTAGAACTCCCTCCTCCTTCAAATCCGCGAGACCTCAGTTTCCACATCTTCAAAGCCATCAAAGCCATGTCATCTCTTTTAGGAAATTTCCCCCACTAAATCTTCTGCCCAGGTCACATCCTCCCAACTGTCGTCTGAGCGTGTTTGCACCACTTCAGCAATTTTGCACTCACAACTTCTTGTTCTATTTTTGTACATACTGTTTTGCATACTGTGCTATTTTAGCACTTCTTCTTCCTATGTGTAATTTATTGTGTGTCCATCTTTCCCTTTCACAGTGTAAGCTCCTTGTGAGCAGGGATCGTGTCTCCTACGTCTCTTGTGCTTTGCTAAGCACTTAGTATGGTGCACACAGTAGGTGGTGATTTAAAAACCTGTGGACTTAAAGTTTCGCACGAAGTACCCATCTCCCCACCAGCACCCCCTTGCTCGCACATATTTCCCCTCTCATTTCTCCCAAGGGTACTCAATAGAGTGGAGCCGTCTTTATAATAGAATGGAGAGCAGCAGTGGTCGATCAGGTGAGAAGTGTGCCTAAGTGGCTAGAGATTTTCAACTCTGCACTGTCTCCTCCCCTCTCCTCCGTTGCCGGACTTGCCAAGGTTCCACGGTCCGTTCTTAATGCCTGACATAATGGTTGTACCTCCTACCCTGGAGTTACACTGGACTAGCAGCATGGCCTAGTGGAAAGAGCACGGGCCTAGGCGTCAGAGGACCTGGGTTCTAATCCTAGCACTGCCACGGGTCTGTGACCTTGGGTGAGTCTCTTCACTTTTCTGTGCCTCTGTTACTCATCTGTAAAATGGGGGTTCAGTACCCGTTCTCCCTCCTACGTAGACCATGAGTCCTGTATAGGGCAGGGACTGTATCTGACCTGATTATCTTGTGTCTTCCCCAGCACTCACAACAGTGCCTGATGCAGAGTAAGCAGTTAACAAATACAATTTTTATCGCTACTATTACCCTGCTTTGTAGTATCCCTGGGGTACCCATCAAAAAAAAATCTCTGATTTAGAAGGGCTTCTCTTACCTTTAAGGTAGAACAGAAGGAGATGAACTTAAACTGCAGCAAGAGGGACATAGAACAACACATTTCTAGACGCTGAAAGTTGTTCAGCTGTGGAATAGGGTACTGAGAGAGGTTACAGAATCTCTACCTGGGGACTTTTAAAAATAGGTAGAAGCTCGGGGGTTAATTGTAGCCTGTTAGACGTCAGTGGGGTGATCAGGATGACTTCCCAAGGTCTCTTCTAGCCCTAAGAGTCAGTGCCTGCATGAGAGAGTGAATTATGGTGAACTACAAGGAATTTGGAATCTAGGTTCTATGTCGGTGCATCAGCCTCAAATTTGAGGTGTCATTGTGGGCTATCCAGATAGAGAAGCAGGGTGGCCTAGCGGAAAGAGCATGTTCCTGGGAGTCAGAGGACCTGGGTTTTAATCCTGGCCCTGCCATATGTCTGCTGTGTGACTTGGTCAAATCACTTCACTTCTTTGTGCCTCAGTTACCTCATCTGTAAAATGGGGATTAAATCCTAGTTAGACTGTGAGCCCCATGTGGCATAAGGACTGTGTTCAACCTTATTGACTTGTAACTTGTACTTCAGTGGTTAGTGCAGTGCTTGGCACATAGTAAGCACTTAAGTGCCATAATCATTATTATTGTTATCGTTATCATGTCTTGAAGCCAGGAGAAAATGCGAGGCTGCAGAGAAGGAGAGAGGTTGGGCTTGGAGAGGTAGGTTTGCAAATCTTCTGTGTAGAAATGGAAGTTGAAGCCGTAGGAGCGAATGAGTTCGCCTAGGGAGTTGGAGAATGGAAGGGGATGCAGAACTGAGCTGTGAGGGATTTTCACAGTGGGTGAGAGGCAGAGGAGGAGCCCCCCCACCCCAAAGAGATTAAGAAGGAGTGACCAGAGAGATGGCAAGAGAGGACGGTGTCAGTGAAGCCGAGGTTAGACAGTGTTTCCAAGAGAAGGTGATGGTCTGAACCCCTTAAACGCTTTGATGCTCGCCCCACTCCACTCCCACAGCAGTTCAGTACGTATCCTAATGCTCTACCACTTCCCCTACCTGTAAGTGATTTTAATGTCCATCTCCCCTACTAGATTGTAAGCTCCTTGAGGGCAGGGATCACATCTACCAACTCTATTAATAATAATAATGATGGCATTTGTTGTGCGCTTACTATGTGCCAAGCACTGTTCTAAGCGCTGGGGGGGGGGGGGTACAAGGTAATCGGGTTGTCCCACGTGGGGCTCACAGTCTTCATCCCCATTTTCCAGATGAGGGCACTGAGGCCCAGAGAAGTGAAGTGACTTGCCCAAAGTCACACAACTGACAAGTGGCGGAGCCGGGATTAGAACCCATGACTTCTGACTCCCAAGCCTGGGATCTTGCCACTGAGCCACACTGCTTTTCTAATTGTATTGTACACTCCCAAGCGCTTAGTACAGTGCTCCACCCACAGTAAGCGCTCAGTATAAACCATTGATTGATTCCCTTCCCTGTTAGTGGTGAATTAGCTTTCAGGTGGCCCTTAGGCTTTTTTGAGTAGCTCAAGGTTAAACGCTGTGTCAGTACAGTTAGGTTTCCGGAAAATGAACTGGTTTTATGCCATAATTGAAAGTTGGGATTGATCTCCTTCACTTCAGTGCTGGCCGCCTTTCCCAATTTAACATCAAGGGTGCTTTTTCGAAATTGCTTAGAAGTCAGAGTTTTAAATATTTGAATGACATCTTCTCCTTGTTCTGGTTTTCATTCAGGTTGCAGCTGCTCCCTGGTGGCTACCCGTTAAAGGAGCTAATTGGAGGCATCCAGAAGGTCCTGACTCAACTATTTTGAGCAGGTGAGAAGGACCATTTTCCAAAACTGAAGATGGAGGCATTGAGATTGTGCCTTGCTCCCGCAATTCCCCAACCGACACCTGACTCTACTAATATCGAACAACCTCCTTGCTAGTCTCTTTACTTCTAGGCTCGCCTCAACTCCAATCTCTCCCCATACACAGCACCATGGATCATTTTGCTTGAACACCTATTAGATCATGTCATTGTCCGTAAAACTTGAAATGGCTCTATCTTCTTTCCTCCTTCCCTATCGGGTGCTCTGTCACCCTTTCTGTTTCTCGTTTTCTTCCTCCCTCCCATGTTCACGCTCTCTCTCTCTCTCTCTCTCTCTCTCTCTCTCTCTCTCTCTCATGTGCACGCTCACTCTCTCGAATGCTCTTCCATTCCTGTGTATTCTCTCCCTCCTCCTCTGCCTTGCCTCCAGCTAAAACTCTGGACCGTTGGCTTCAAAGTTCCATCACACTTAGCCACCCTTTTTCTTGCTAGTCGCTACTTTAAATCCTAAACCTTTGCTCCTGACATTTTTCCTCTCCAACCATGTCCTTCAGAGCTCTGTTAAAGCACCACATCCTGCAGTAGATTTTCCCTGAATAACCCAATCTCTCCTCTCTGCTGCTCTAGGTGAGTGATCCATTTTTTTTATGGTATTTGCTAA
This sequence comes from Tachyglossus aculeatus, assembly GCF_015852505.1. Taxonomy (NCBI): domain Eukaryota; kingdom Metazoa; phylum Chordata; class Mammalia; order Monotremata; family Tachyglossidae; genus Tachyglossus; species Tachyglossus aculeatus. The sequence goes on from NC_052101.1 coordinate 101,899,102, forward strand.
GCACTACTTTGTGTCAGTCACTGTTCTAAGTGCTGGGGTAAAAACAAAGTATTTGGGGTCCGTTCATGTCCCACATGGGGCTCACAGTCTTAATCCCCATTTTTACAGGTGAGGTAACTGAGTCACAGAGAAATGAAGTGACTTGCCCAAGGTCACACAGCAGACAAGTGGCAGAGCCGGGATCAGAATCCAGGTCCTTCCATCTCTCAGGCCCGTGCTCTGTCCATTAGGCCACACTGTTTCTTGGTACAGCTACGTAATAATAATAATAGTAGTAATGATGGCATTTATTACTGAGCCCCCTCCTTCCTCTCCCCCCCTCCATCCCCCCCATCTTACCTCCTTCCCTTCCCCACAGCACCTGTATATATGTATATGTGTTTGTACCTATTTCTCTATTTATTTATTTATTTTACTTGTACATATCTATTCTATTTATTTTATTTTGTTAATATGTTTGGTTTTGTTCTCTGTCTCCCCCTTCTAGACTGTGAGCCCACTGTTAGGTAGGGACTGTCTCTATATATTGCCAACTTGTACTTCCCAAGCGCTTAGTACAGTGCTCTGCTCACAGTAAGTGCTCAATAAATATGATTGATTGATTAAGCGCTTACTATGTGCAAAGCACTGTTCTAAGCACGGGGGAGGTTACAGGGTGATCAGGTTGTCCCACGGGGTCTCACAGTCTTAATCCCCATTTTACAGATGAGGTTACTGAGGCACAGAGAAATTAAGTGACTTGCCCAAAGTCACACAGCTGACAATTGGCGGAGCCGGGATTTGAACCTATGACCTCTGACTCCAAAGCCCGTGCTCTTTCTATTGAGCCATGCTGCTTCTCTACATCAGCACTCTTATTCACGTCTTAACTGTTTCTCCCTACTTTTGCTTTTGGATTTTACCTAATGGAGTGTTCATGACCTTCTGTTTGTTTGTCTTCCTCCATTAAATCGTTACCCCTCAGGACTTGTGGTTTTTCCTTTTGTGTTACTTCCCTCAGCACCGAGTCCTTTAGATAGACGGTACAATTCACTGTTGATGACGGTGGTGTAATTTCTGTTACCCTTAGCATGCTATTCAGAAGAAACAAAGATCTTTATTTGGGGCTCTCCAAGGTTTTACCAGCCCACGTTTGCTCTGGTGGATCATCTTTTTCATATTGGAACTAGTACACTTCATTTCATCCTTTTATCTTGACCATTAATTTGCTCCCTCTCTGAGGAGCTCTGGGGCTATGAGCCCATAACTCTTTATGATCCATAGCCCTTAGAAAAGAGGAATGTTAAGGTCCTGTAGGGTTTGCTGATAAAAATAAACGGCCCTGCCAGATGGTCCCGGGGTAGATTGGCTATTGCCATCCCCGTTGCAGTTTTTGGGGTCCTGGACTGTCACCCTCTACAAACCTCCCTGTAGGTCAAGGGAAGCCGCATCCCAGAAGCTCCATCCGACGACTCCTTCATGGAGCGGCGCGAGTCGGTCGGACGGTTCCCAGGGCGGCAGGGAGATAATTGTCTGAAGCAAGAATAGAAAGTAGAGTAGCACCTGAAGCCCGCAACAGGAAGCAAGGTTTAGGTCAGGACTCAGCGACTGAACAGGCTTAGAAACCTGCCTCCCTAACCTCATTTTCTGGGAAGCGTTTTTTTCTTCTCAGGCAGCAAAGAGACTACAAGGGGATAAGGGTGAACTTTAGAGCAATTGGGACAGTCCTTTCCTCATATTCTAGCAGGTGGCCGAATAAGATGTTGGGTTAATATCTCTTCTGGTCACAGTTGGAGCTCTTGGGGGGCAGCGTAGAAGGCAACCGTAACAAATTAAATGTGCAGATGTTGTTCCGGAGTGCCAATTGAGGGATGGGGAGAGAGTCAGTGATTTTTACTGAGCTCTAACTGTGTGCAGAGTATTGTACTAAGCACTAAAGAGAATACTTGTGGGTGAGGAAAGTCTTCCAACTCTGTTGACGTGTTAACTGAGTAAATACTGTTGATTGATACAATATAATAGAGTTGGTAGACATGATCCCTGTCCTCTAAGGAGTTCATAATCTAGTGGGGGAGACAGACATTCAAATAAATGACAGATAGGGGAAATGGCAGAATGTAAGGATAGGTACGTAAGTGTGGGGATAAGGTGGAAGGGGAGAAGACTTGGCATCATAATGATAAAACGTCCCCCTTCCATTTGGGTCGGAGGGAAGAAACAAGGAAAAAAGAATTGTGGTTGGGATCATCTTTCTCATAATTACATTTAGAAAGCCAAGATTTAATATGCTTTGAAAGTAAATGAAAATAGGTTAGCAAATCATTCTGGGTTGGGTAAACTAATCTTAAAAAAAACAGATCAAGAGCCTTTTTGTAGTCAAGCAGGTTATGAAGATTGAGTTGTATAATGGGGTCATCATTCCAGGCTGATAAATTGAGCCTTGCAGCACGTCAGTCTAATAGTGAAAGCCAGAGGGGTGGGAAGTGGGGCAAGTCTGCAAACATGAACATTTCACAAGGTTCTTCATAATGCATATATTTGTGTTGTCAATAGCTTATCGTACTATGAGAAATGAAGCTATGACGGTAATAAATTGCTGCAGGTAGGTATGACAGGAAAGTTCATGGGGGGAAAAAAGGCCTTTTGAAGTGGGAGCAATCTACAGGAATTAAAGTAGGTGATGAAAGAGGTGTGATGCCCCAGAAGCCAAGAGCAAATCGCAGGGCTAACATCTGGGGCTGACAGATTGATCTCTGTGATGACAGTGCTGTCACTGTACTGGCTTATTAGAGTGAGCTGTGCCTTGTGAAAGGTGATCCTTGCTTGCATTGCTGTTTGTGTAATTTCTGTCTTGTTACTAATCAGACCAGATCACCCAGTTCTCCATGTCTCCTGGAATGATGCTGTAGCATATTGTACCTGGGCAGGAAAACGCCTACCCACCGAAGCCGAATGGGAATACAGTTGCAGAGGAGGCCTTGAAAATAGGTATTTACAAAGCATGCTTGAAGAACACAATTCCATCTGCTGATGTGTGCGTTTCCTAGGCAGAATCTGAAAAGTTGTGTTTTTCCTCCTTTTCTGGTTTGATACCCTTATTAAGGGCAGACTGATGACTTTGGTAGTAACAATAATAATACTTACGATATTTGTTAGGAGAAGCATCAAGGCCTAGTGGAAAGATCGCAGGCCTGGGAGTCAGAAGATCCGAGTTCTAATCCTGGCTCCACCACTTGTCTGCTATGATACCTTGGGAAAGTCATTTAACTCCTCTGTGCTTCATTTCCCTCATTTGCAAAATGGGGATTCAGTACCTGTTCTTCCTACGTAAACTGGGAGCCCCATGTGGGACCTGATTATCTGATATGTAACTGAGCACTCAGTACCGTGCTTGGCACATAATAAGTGCTTAACAAATACCACAATTATTATTATTATTATTTTTATCATTATTATTATCCTCATCATCAGCGTGGCTCAGTGGAAAGAGCATGGGCTTTGGAGTCAGGGGTCATGGGTTTGAATCCCGACTCCGCCACATGTCTGCTGTGTGACGTTGGGCAAGTCACTTAACTTCTCGGAGCCTCAGTTACCTCATCTGTAAAATGGGGATGATGACTGTGAGCCCCACGCGGGACAACCTGATCACCTTGTATCCCCCCAGCACTTAGAACAGTGCTTTGCACATAGTAAGCACTTAACAAATGCCATTATTATTATTATTATTATACACTTACTATGAGCCAGGCTCTGTTCTAAGCTCTGGAGTAGATACAAGATAATCAGGTTAGACGCAGCCTGTGTCCCAGATGAGGCCCACAGCCTCAGTAGGAGGGAGAACAGGTATGGAATCTCCATTTTGCATTTGAAGAAACTGAGGCACAGAGAAGTTATGGGGCTTGCCCAAGGTCACACAGAAGGCAAGTGGCAGAGCAGGGATTAGAACCCAGGTCCTCTGACTCCCAGGATCGTGCTCTTTCCACTAGGCTACAGGGCTCTGCACACAGTAAGCGCTCAATAAATATGATTGAATGAATGAATGAATTCATTAAAATGCAGAGAAGCAGAATCCTCCGCCAACTCAATGCTTCTCTTTTGAAACTGTCAAATTTAATTTAGATGCATTGTAATGGCTAGTCGGTGCTTATTTTTCGATGTCTCTAGTTGCTAAACATCCATACTCTTTAGTGTTTTCTTTTTAGTGACCTTTTACAATGGATGTAAGTCTTTATTGGATGAAAATTGAGACATGGCACTGAAGCCTGGGTTGAAATTTCTAGTGGAGTTTTCTTAAAATAGTTAAGCCTTCATAAAGAAGAAACGCTCGATGATCATGCTACCATATAAGTACAAAATGTTGCCTTAATAGTTGTACTTCTGTAAGTACACTTTTAGACACATGATTTATTCTAGTACTGTGGAGAAATTGAGATTGTTGTGAGCCTGACATGAACTGGTTCTGCAGTTTTTTTTTTCCCTGATTAAAAGCGTTCCATTAAAAATAGCTCTCTGAACAGGGTAGCAATGTTCTTTCTTCCGATGCATTCCTTTTTATAACTCTGATCCAAAAGTCTGCACACGTTTGACAGGCCCTTGCTTGTGTCTCTCCTGACAGACTTTTCCCCTGGGGCAATAAGCTGCAGCCTAAAGGTCAACATTATGCCAACATTTGGCAAGGAGAGTTCCCTGCGAGCAACACTGGAGAAGATGGATACAAAGGAACTGCGCCTGTGAGTATGGTGACTGTAAATGGGACAGCAACAAAACAGCAAACAGAAACCTGTTAAGAACCGGGTAAAAACACTAGTGTCTGTGTCTCGTCTTCCCTGCATACGTTGCTGTAGCAAAAATACCAAGTATTTCAATGTTTAAAGCCAGAAATCTAGCACTGAGGAAGTCTCCTCAGAATCTGGCAAGTAATGTGATCCGTTGTCCAACAGGAACTTGGGGAGGTGGGACAGAGAACTGGCCTGTGTTTTTCAAGTTTTAATGCTGTAGTCTTTCTTGAGCCCTGAAGAATAAAAAAGGTCATAATTGGGGAAAGGGAAGGGCTAATGAAATCTGGAAATACATTCTTAAAATCCCACCCACCAACTTTAGTGGGTTTTTGAACGTCAGATGATATTAACGTAAACCACTTTTCAACATCCAAGTGCGTGGAAGTTTGCTTATTAATTAGGAGGTTTGACTTGTGAGAACAACCCAGTGAATATAGATGGGTTCTGAATTTTTGTGTTCTCAGTAATTTTATAATATGAAACTGCAAGGTTAAACTGGAGCTTCTGTAATCAGTCACTCATATGGCTAACCTTACTTCATCCTCCTGCCTTTCAATTGAGGCTTGATTGTTAAGAGCACATGTGGTGTACCTCAGCATCTCAAGGACTGATAGTTCATTCAAGAGAATATTAATGCAAGTTCATATTATGAAAAGAACAAAGAGCTCACTCAGTCTTTCCACAACATTAGGTGGGGGAATGAAGGTCTTGACTTTGATAAAGGATCTGGAAACAGGATGTGCTGCCAGCAAGCTTCTACCCTGGTGATAAGTCTAGTGTTACACGATCAAGTTCTGTTTTGTGATCATTTCAATTTATGGCTTAGGTTAATGTACTGTACCTCAAAGTGCAATTTTTGCTGTACAATCTGTCGGGCTCTTTTTGTTGGAATGGATTCCGCTGTGTAAAATACGGCATTGTGAAATCAGATACTCTGCTGGGTGACTTGATAAACTTCTTATAAAATGCCCAAGTGGCTCAAAAGCTGGAACTCACCTCTTTGTTAACCACATGCATATGCATAGTTCACCACAGGCCAGCTAGATGAGGATTAATAATCATCTGCTAAAACAGATTTTAAAGCCTTCCTTGGTGCTTTCTGGAGACAATTGGGATTATCGAAACTAGAGAGCATTTTGACAAGGTCTTTGCTTTTTGTAGGTTACTGCCTTTCCTCCGAATGGGTACGGTCTGTACAACATAGTGGGAAATGCCTGGGAATGGACTTCGGACTGGTGGACTGTTAATCATTCCACACATGAAAGCCAGGACCCTGTAAGTACTACATTTAGGGATATTGTCTAATCAAGTGCTTTTCTGCTCTTCACTCTCTACAGTCCTCTGGACTGTAAGCTCGCTGTGGGCAGGGAGTGTGTCTGGTCAAGCGCCTAGTGCAGTGCTCTGCACACGGTAAGTGCTCAATAAATATGATCGACTGACTACATGATGGGGACAGGGGGTAGAAATAAATAGGACTACCTGTTTCCTTAAGTACTCTTGACCGCATTCTGAGATGCCAAAGAAAGGACCTCTGTTAATTAATCCCTCCGTTTTCAGGCATGGTCCCTGATATTAACCTTCACAGGCCCAAATTGTAATATGTCCTGGATTATTGTGCACTCAGGTAGTGACCAGCAATGCATCCAAGGGATGACTAAGTCTCTAAATAGCAGGAAATCGTGGCAGACTAAATGAAAACTCTTGACAGTACATGGAGGATTTGTATCTGTTGGAAGTATATCACACAGTAATAGATTTTGCGTGTGTATATTTTTCATTTTGTGAACAGGTTGAAAAATGATAGTCTTAGGTTGAGAATCCTAGACCTTCAGGCAAGCTGGATTGAAATGGGAGTATTTATATTTATACAAACTTGACTAGCTAAAGGTGTGGTACATTTTTAACACAATGTCCCACTAGACTGTACAGCTCTATAGAGGCAGGGAACGTAGTCTGCTGAATTTGTTGTATTGTACTCTCCCATCCGCCTAGTACAGTGCTCTGCACATAGTAAGCGCTCAATAAATACCATTGATTGATCGACTGATAGTGCTGGTAAAGTGGAGTGGCTCTTTAAGTTTTCTCCAAGGCCAAGGAGCCACTGAAGCTATCTTGATCAAGACTGGGTGACTCTCCCAAGTGCTTAGTACAGTGCTTTGCACACAGTAAGTGTTCAATAAATACTATTGAATGAATACACCTTCGTACATTGAAAGCAGCACCTTCATGCTGCTTCCTTTGGTATTGATAATGATAATGATGGTATTTGTTAAGCGCTTACTTTGTGCCAAGCACCATTCTAAACGCTGGGGTAGATACAAGGTAATCAGGTTGTCCCACGCGGGGCTCACAGTCTTGATCTCCATTTTACAGATGAGGTAACTGAGGCAAAGAGAAGTAAAGTGGTATTAATAGTGATGGTACTTGTTAAGTGCTGACTATGTGCCAAGCACTGTTCTACGCACTGGATTGTATCATATACCAAGAAACAAGCACATGACTGCTTAGGAACAATCAGTGAAGCATTTAGCTTTGCTTCCTTGGTATTTCATCATTGGTATTTACTGAGCGCCTGCTGTGTGCATAGCACTGGACTAGTCATGGGAACATAAACTCGAAGTGGATGAAGAGGACTTGATCCCTTTCTACTTCAGCGCTTAGTATAATTCTTGGCACATAATAAGGCTGAACAAATCCTTTTTTTTTGTTTTTTAACAACAACGAAAAGATAGTTCTGCCTACTGACAGGTTGAGGGCTCACTGACTGTTCGATGTCAATTGTTTGCTCACAGATAAATGGCACCTGTGTGTTTGGAAGAAGATAAAAGGGAATGCAGGGCTTAGGGTTTGTGGCACATTGTAAATGTATATTTTTGTTCATCTGGTACTAGTTGAAGGTTTATTTGATTAGAGGCTTTGTATTTCAACTAAGGATGAGCTGATTTATGTCAAGCTTTCTCATGTTTGACATTTTCAAGTCCTTTTTTTTCTTTTAAGCCTATGGAGACTGGGCCAATAATAGTGACTGGTGTCTTAAAACGAAAATGCTGGGCTGATTTTTAAAACTGTCATATGAATACAAGCAGTGTCAGCCATGGTTGAACCAACAATCTCTCTAGCCCGGAACTGTGTGTCCAACTATGGCATCAAGTAAAACTCCTTATATTCCATCCTCATGGTTAGCATTGTATAGTCTACCCTTATTTACTTTCCCTTCTTTGTGAATTTATTGACTTCATACCTACTTAAATCCTTCTGTAGACTTCTAACTCTCTACTTTTCCTCTCTACATCCCCGAATTTCAGACCTTTTGCCAGTTTATCCTATTTATATTTGCTCTCTGAAATACATTCGTTCGGGAAGTTGTGAAGTAAAAAACAAATTTCATCTGCGTAGCACCCGTCGTGTGAAGACATATTTCCGTTTGTTCCTCTTGAACCTGTAATCTTCTAGGTTCAGTAGGTGTCCCCTTGTCTGGGAGTTGACCCTTCAGTTATCACCCCATCCCCCACCTACCATTCCTCTTGAAACTCCTTGAGCAAGTTGTCTACACCTGCTGCCTCCACTTCTTCTCCTCCAATTCTCTTCTCGACCCCCTCCAGTCTGGCTTCCGCCCCCTTCAATCCACAGAGCCTGCCCTCTAGGAAGTCACCTAGGTTCTCCTTCTTGGAAAAATCCAACGGCCTCTACTACATCCTAATCCTCCCTCACTGTTCAGCTGCTTTGGACACTGTCAACCACCCTCTTCTACTGAAGATGGTATCCAACCGTGGCTTCACTGATACTGTCTTCTCCTGGTTCTCCTATCTCTCTGGCCGTTCCTTCTCAGTTTCTTTCGTGGGCTCCTCCTCTGTCACCTCCCCCGTAGCTGTAATAAATTTGAGTATAATTTAAGCCACAATGAAAAGTTAAAATACAATCGGCTCCCTCCGCCCCAAGTCACTCTTCACCATCGACTCTTCTGCTCTGTTTGTCTTGCCCACCTTCATCCCCTTGCTTATGCTGTTCTTAGGGCTGAAACCTTTTCTCCATCCTCAAATCTGCCGGACCTCAACCTTCCCCTCCTTCAAATCCCTTCTGAAACCCCACTTCTCCCAGCAAGCCTTCCCCAGATCTTACAAACTCTTCAACTACTTCTGGCATTTGTGTATGTATTTATTTTTGCCCACCTTGAGTACCTGTGTGTATAGAAGCAGCGTGGCTCAGTGGAAAGAGCACAGGCTTTGGAGTCAGAGGTCAGGGGTTCAAATCCCAACTCTGCCAGGTGTCAGCTGTGTGACTTTGGGCAAGTCACTTAACTTCTCTGTGCTTCAGTTACCTCATCTGTAAAATGGGGGTGAAGATTGTGAGCCCTCCGTGGGACAACTTGATCACCTTGTAACCTCCTCAGTGCTTAGAACAGTGCTTTGCACATAGTAAGCACTTAATAAATGCAATTATTATTATTATTATATGTATAGTTGGCCAACCATGCAGTTTGATTTATTTGGATTCACTCCTTGTGAGTATTCTTATTTCCTGTCAACCGAAGTGTAGGTCTCTTGTGCATAAGGAATGTGTCTTTTGTTTCCCAAGTGCTTAATACAGTACATTTATTCAGAGAGCGCTCAATAAATACTAAGACTACAACTACTAATATAAACAGATTAAGCCTTTTTTGGAGGGGGCGGTCTTGGAGGACCTCACAACTCGATGCAGACAGCCCTTGTTTTCCCCACTCTGCAAGATAGTGGGATGGAGAGAAAGAAAATAGGTGGATTTGGGGGAGAGGGATTTTCCACTTCATGGACCTGCCCTGAAATCCTTCCAGTTTTATGGGGAGTGAATAGGAAGCTGGGACAGTTTTCTTTCCCAAAACAAGGAAAACTCGCCCCAAATCTTAGGATACAGATGGAGATATGACCAGGTTCTCCTTCACTGCATCTTTTTTGTTTTGTTTTTTAAGCACTTACTACGTGCTAGGCACTATACTAAGAGCTGGGGTAGATACAAACTGATCAAGTTGGACATAGTCCATGTCCCACATGGGGCTCACGGTCTTAATCCCCATTTTACAGATGAGGTAACTGAGGCACAGAGAAGTTAATTGACTTGTCCAAGGTCACACAGCAGACAAGTAGATGAGCCAGGATTAGAAGTTAGGTCTTTTTGACTCCCAAGCCTGTGCTCTATCCACTAGGCCATGCTGCTTCTCAGTGCAATAATTCAGAATGTGATGATTGTTATTTTTTTTTTTTGCTGTTAGTCCCGTACCACATGGTCCAACAAGCAAATTCATTTCCTCCTCACTTTTTTTGGTGATGCTTACCAGAGGAACCTGTAAATTTTGGCAACTCACAGTGCCATCATCTGAAAAATGAGATGAACAAGTTTCATACACAGTGATGTTCACCATGTGCTCCACAAAGCACTGGGTATTGTTCCCCCACATTTCAGATTTATAGGAAACTATTACCTGAAAAACAAAACAAAAAAAGTTAAACCAACAAAGCACTCAGATTTTCCTTGGAATTTCAAAGGAGGAAGTTGCATGCTTAATGGACCCAAGTCATTTTTTTTCAGAATGATTTACTGATCAAGACCTGAGATATTAAAAATATATAAATCGAATGAAAGATTGGCTGTAAACAAACTGTGTTTGTGTTTAAGAAATGTGAAGTGCTCACTTGTTCCGAATATTCTGGGCCTGATATTTAAAGGCTCTGTAAAGGTACATTAAGCAGATGTGGCTTCTACACAAGGGCCTCTCTTGAGAATTTTATATAACTTATTGGAATACGGCATGAGTCGATGCATTTGGTTAGGAAATTGGCTGTCAGTACCAACAAGGAAGTTTTATTTGGAACAACCGAGTATGGCTTTATGTTCCTTCTGCCCTCTTTTTTTTTCTGTTTGTCACTCTAATTATGTCATGAATGAAAGTTGTTTGGCCAAACGTACTTCCTCAACCAAGTCCAGTGGCAGCAAATTTCGGCAAAGAAGCTTTGTGGACAGCAGCACCCTTTTGTGGGCCTATTGGAATTATTTTTGTTTTGATGGGAACGGGAATTAAATTGGGCTCAAAAGCTGAATTACAAGTTATTTTCTAAGCAGTGTTGTTGATTAAAATCTTTTAACTAAGCTTAGCGGCATGCCTCGTGATCACTTTATCTTGAATAGAATTTGCAGATTAAACCAATATGATTACAATGGCAACCTTTCAAATGAGTCTTTCACTTCTTAAAATTGCTGTACCTCTTGTCCTGTGAAGCTTAACTGCCTGGAATTTGAGAACCCCGTCTTAAGGAGCAAGGGCTGACTCCATTCCCTCCCCGCCTCCCTATCTCTTCCCCTTTGGATCGGATAAGCTGATAGGCTGCATTTGGAAAAAAGAAAATACACACTGTTCTCTCTACAGCTCATGTCATGGATGTCAAGATAAAAGCCAATACTTATCTGGTTTGAGAAAAGTTCCAGCACCTGATGTAGTAGAGGAAGGTAGTGCCTGTGGTCTTAGTCAACAGTAAGTGTCTTTTGCCCCCTTCTTGCCAAACACGGGGATCTTTGGCAGGTGAGGAAGGGAAAGAAAAACATCTACTTGATTTTGGTGTGCAGTAAAGCACTGGGTAGCCTTCTTCAACAGCGAAGGAAAAGAAATGAGGTCTGCTGGAGGGACTCCCATGACGCCCTGGGTGGGGAGAGAAGCCGGCACTGACCTCAGTGGAGAAGGTCTGCCCCAACGGTCTCAATCGGCAGAGAGGTCGGAATTCGCGTGGCTCAGTGGAAAGAGCACGGGCTTTGGAGTCAGAGGTCATGGGTTCGAATCCCGGCTCCGCTACATGTCTTCTGTGTGACCTTGGGCAAGTCACTTAACTTCTCTGAGCTTCAGTTACCTCATCTGTAAAATGGGGATTAAGACTGTGAGCCCCACGTGGGACAACTTGATCACCTTGTATCCCCCCCAGCACTTAGAATAGTGCTTTGCACATAGTAAGTGCTTAACAAATGCCATTATTATTATTATTATTAATAATTCACTCAGTAACTCAGCCTGAGAGAGGGCTCATTCCATGGCCTGATCTGGTGGCAACCCACTTTAGGAGAACCAGGATTTGAGTGCCTACAGGGGACAGAGAAGTGACCTCCTTTCTTAAGGAACATCTTTAAATCTTCTTCTTGTAGAGCTAGAAGTCTTCAGCAAATCAGGACAAGAGACTTGGGAAATTTAGATTTTCCTTATGTTGGTTGCATCAGATATGTCCCATTTATCCAAAGTGTCTTTCTATGCAGTAGCCCTTCAATCTTTCTAACCACACTGGTAGAGTCGATAAAATTTCCCCCTCAGTAACATCATCTGCAAACAAGTATATCTCTCTCCCTCGCACAAACACACACTCTCTCTCTTTCTCTTTCTCCCTCTCTCCTCTTCCTCCTTCGCCCCTTGCACTTTGGCTATAAAGCGATAGCAGAATAGGAAACATTTTTCCGACAGTGCACGGTGTATGGACGAAATAGTTGTTCTTGTGTGTGGCATTGAATAAAGTCAGTACTACAAATATAGCTTGGCAGGGGGAGATGTTAATGGTATTCATTAGGTGTTTATTATGTGCCAGGCACTGTACTAGGTGCTGGGGTAGATACAAGGTAGGTAATCAAGTCGGACACAGTCCATGTCCCACATGGAGCTCAGAGTCTTAATCCCCATTTAACTGATGAGGTAACTGAGACACAGAGAAGTGAAGTGACTTGGCCAAGGTCACTTCAAGTGGCAAAGGTGGGATTAGACCAGGTCCTCTGACTCCTAGGTTTGGGCTCTTTCCACTAGGACGTACTGCTTGTTCTCCCTGCATTAGAGAACTTGGAGATGGGGGGGTGGACACACACACACACACACACACACACACACACACACACACACACACACACACACGCACACTCCCCCCCACCCCATTGTGCTAAATGGTCCTGTACTGGCCTAAAAGAAGGACTCTCTCTCCCTTAAGAGTTTAATTTGCGACCAGAGAGAGACTAGGCACAAGAGAGAATAAAACCTAATTAGTCTTCATTCATTAGTCTAAAGATAACAAGGCCTAAAAAAATGTTCCCCTTAGCAGTCTTCCTAAATCACCTCACCTTCTTAGTAGTCTTTCAGCTCTAAACCTCATTATATTTTTATTCCTTAAGGATACTGCTATACTCACTGAAAAATAGACTCTTGGAGTGTGGTAATTTTCTAATGCCTGACTTTCATTTAATGTACTTTAAATACATAGAAACGGTAATCTGTCTGCTTTGTATTCATAACTGAAATGTACAGTCTCATATAGAAAGCAAAAGTGAAACATCAATTGGAGGAAAGTTTTCAAATTTTGCAACAAGGACTATTTTGAGTTTAAATAGTGTGTTTTTCAGGGAACTCCATTCTCTCCACAAGACTAGATGGTCTGTAGGATGTGAACAGATTTATAAGCCCCCATTTTCTAAAATGTCACCATTCAGTGAGTTGCTCCCCAAAAAGGAAAGAGAACTTTTTAACTGCCCTGATTCACCATCCGTGATTGACAAACTTGCACAGAGGAAGAGAAGATTGCTGCACACCATCACTCCCTTGTTCTTTGGGTTACTAAATCTCACTTGAGCCCAAATGAAGAACTTTAGGAAGTATACAGCAGTGTAAGAAATGGTGCAAGGGATGAACCAAACAAAAATGGGGGATCAGGAAGCTTGCAGGGGAACAAATGGATTTTCACCTAAAAGCTTGGCTCCGAAGAGGCAGAAAACTTCCATTTCCCCAGACCAGAACTCCCTCCAACTCCCTGAAATCAATCAACCCAACGATCGATCAGTGGTATTTATTGAGTGCTTTCTCTGTGCGGAGCACTGTACTAAGTGCTTGGAAGAGTACAGTATAACAGAGTTGGTAGACACGTTTCCTGCCTATGCCAAGCTTGCAGTCTAGAGATCTGCCAGAGTACAGCTTTCCCCACTTCAAAGCCTTCTTCAAATCACGTGTCTTCCAGGAGGTTTTCCTCAGAGAAGTCACAGCACCCTAGTCACATCAGCCCCACCTTTAAAGGTTTTGTGTTTAATTAATTTCCTCAACATTTAAGTACATAAGTATATTGGTATATTCATTCAGCTATTTCATTCTGCAGTATTTGCACTATTCTCTGCTAAATCCTTGTTCTCCCTCCTGCTCCCACTATTAAAAATAATAATAATGATGATGATATTTAGTAAGCGTAAGAGAAGCAGTGTGGCTCAATGGAAAGAACACGGGCTTGGGAGTCGGGGGTCATGGGTTCAAATCCTGGCTCCACCAACTGTCAGCTGTGTGACTTTGGGCAAGTCTCTTAACTTCTCTGTGCCTCAGTTATCTCATCTGTAAAATGGGGATGAAGACTGTGAGCCCCACGTGGGACAATCTGATCACCTTGTATCCTTCGCAGCACTTAGAACAGTGCTTTGTACATAGTCTTTTAGACTGTGAGCCCACTGTTGGGTAGGGACTGTCTCTATATGTTGCCAATTTGTACTTCCCAAGCGCTTAGTACAGTGCTGTGCACACAGTAAGCGCTCAATAAATATGATTGATTGATTGATAGTAAGCGCTTAACAAATACCGTCATTATTGTTATTATTATGTCAAGCACTAGGGTAGATATAAAATAATCAGAATAGAAACAGAACTCGTTCCTCGTGCGGTTCACAGCCTAAAAGGGAGGGAGAGCAGGTAGCTTAGCCCCATTTTACAGATGAGGAAGCTGAGGCCTGGAGAATTGAGTGACTTGCCCAAGGTCACACAGCAGTTAAGTGGTGGAGCCAGGACTAGAACCTGGGTCTTCTGATTCCCAGGCCTGTGCCTTTCCACTGGGCCTTGCTGTTATTTATTTGTAAATGCTTTTTTCTGCTTGCTTCCCTCATTAAATCGGAAGCTCCTGGTGGGCAGAAAAATGTCTATTTTGCATTTGTTGGACCCTGCCAAGTAGTGTAGTACCTTGCCTCCAGGAGGTTCTCAGCCGATATCGAGTGATCTAAGTACGGCTGAACAGATCCATTGGTTTGAGGCGGGAGCAACCTGCTTTCAGTATGCTCAGAATAGTGTTCAATCAGTTTAGGTTCTTGGAGGGATGGAGAAGGGTGGAACTGAATGAAGGATTGTACTAATAATACTAATAATAATAGTTATTGTGGTACTTAAGTGCTTCCTATGATAACCTCCGTATCAAAAACTCCTCACTATTGGTTTCAAAGCTCTCTATTACCTTGCCCCTTCTTACCTCACCTCCCTTCTCTCCTCCTGCATCCCAGCCCACACACTGGTGCTAACCTTCTCACTGTGCCTCCATCTCACCTGGCCCATGTCCTTCCTCTGGCCTGGAACGCCTTCGCTCCTCAAATCCGCTAAACAATCACTCTTCCCCCCCTTCAGAGCTCTACTGAAGGCTCACCTCTTCCAAGAGGCCTTCCCAGACTAAGCCCCCCCTTTTCCTCAGCTCCCCCTCCATCCCGCGTCACCTCGACTCGCTCCCTTTTGCTCTTCCCCCCTGCTGCCCCACAGCACGTTTGTATATCATCATCATCAATCGTATTTATTGAGCGCTTACTGTGTGCAGAGCACTGTACTAAGCGCTTGGGAAGTACAAATTGGCAACATATAGAGACAGTCCCTACCCAACAGTATATGTGTATATATCTATAATTCTATTTATTTATATTGACGCTTGTTTTGCTTGTTTTGATGTCTGTCTTCCCCCATCTAGACCGTAAGCCCGGTGTGGGCAGGGATTGTCTCTATTGCTGAATTGTACTTTCCAAGCGCTTAGTACAGTGCTCGGCACACAGTGAGTGCTCAATGAATACGACTGAATGAAAATGAATATGTGCCAAGCATTGTACTAAGCGAGGTACGAGATCATCAGATCCCACATGGGGCTCACAGTCTAAGTAGGAGGGAGAGCAGGGATTGAATCCCCATTGTGCAGATGAGGGAACTGAGGCCCAGAAAATGAAGCGACTTGCCCCAGATCACGCAGCAGGTCCGTGGTGGAGCCAGGATTAGAACCCAGATCCTCTGACTCCCAGATTCGGGCTCTTTCCCTTAGGCCACGCTGCCTATACTGCTTGGAAAGCTTGAGTTGTAAGATGGATTCGACATCCAGCCCAGAGTCACACAGGTAGTGTGTTCCTATCTCTTGGTTGACACTGGTGACCCTTGCTTGCAGATTTGAGGAGAGACATTGAGAGAGACTGGTGGATCATTAGCTGGCCCTTCATCTGGGAATTTACCCTCTAGGACACATTTACCTAGCAAAATAATTCATCCAGTAGCATTGCCTAATCATGCAGTTATAAGTCAGCTTCTTTCCATGATCAAACTACTCGGTCCTCAGGAAAGGAAGTACTTAGAGCACCTAATCAAACACAAAATACACCGTGAATTAGTCTTAGCAATTATTTCCCTCTTGCATCCACTGAAGGCATAGCAATAGGACAAAAAAGCATTCAAGTCCTTTGTGGCTTTGGTGTTTTTTTAAAGAAGTAATGTTTAATTAACAATGTAGTTTGGTTCAGGCTAATTGCCTTACTGTCCTTAACTATTCAAGTATAGTTACTGTTGAGTGTAAAAATTGTGCAAATAAATCCCTAATAGATGAAAACTCTGATTTTTCCACTGCTGCCCAGCTTGAAACCATTTTGCAAGTCTGCAGGCAAGACTAACAGCTTTACTCCATTATTTTGTGAAGTGTAAATGATGGGTTTAGAAAGGGCCACTAAGCACAAACATGATCAATGAACTCTGACTCTTGGTGCGTTTGATCTTGGCAGATTTGTTTAGAATAATGCCGTATATAATGCACAACCCTGGGGTAGGCTGGAATTATTCTTCAATGTAGAGCTAATTTAACTCAGAATGGAGCCACCCTATTATTTTCCCCTTTGAGTCTGACTGTTTTAGAGTGCTGGGGGTTTTGTAGATTCAAGTGTTGTCTCATTTTCTGGACTAATAATAGAAATTCCATTTTAAAAAGGAACTACCCAGTGTGCTGGGCTTGTTGTGGACAGGGATTGTGTCTGTTTATTGTTGTGCTGTACTCTCCCAAGTGCAGTGCTGTACATACAGGAAATGCTCAATAACTAATTAATTTTGTTCAAGGATTCTAATGGGTGTCCTTAAATTGCACAGGGACTGGAGCAAAGTAGAACAGTTTTTCATTCCTAGGCATTAGACACAGACTTGTTCAATTACACAAATTTCTGCACAAATCATCTTTGTGCAGAAACGCTCTGGGCATGTTACTCCCCTCCTCAAAAATCTCCAGTGGGTACCAGTCAACCTACGCATCAAGCAAAAACTCCTCACTCTCGGCTTCAATGCTCTCCATCACCTCACCCCCTCCTACCTCACCTCCCTTCTCTCCTTCTACAGCCCAGCCCACACCCTTTGCTCTTCTGCCGCTAACCTCCTCACTGTACCTCGTTCTCGCCCGTCCCGCCGTCGACCCCCGGCCCACGTCCTCCCCCTGTTCTGACATGCCCTCCCTCTGCACATCCGCCAAGCTAGCCCTCTTCCTGCCTTCAAAGCCCCAGGAGGCCTTCCCAGACTGAGCCCCGTTTTTCCTCTCCTCCTCCCCATCCCCCCGCCCTACCTCCTTCCCCTCCCCACAGCTCCTGTATATATGTTTGTACAGATTTATTACTCTATTCATTTTACTTGTACATATTTACTATTCTATTTATTTTGTTAATGATGTGCATCTAGCTTTATTTCTATTTATTCTGACGACTTGACACCTGTCCACATGTTTTGTTTTGTTGTCTGTCTCCCCCTTCTAGACCGTGAGCCTGTTGTTGGGTAGGGACCATCTCTATATGTTGCCAACTTGTACTTCCCAAGTGCTTAGTACAGTGCTTTGCACACAGTAAACGCTCAATAAATACGATTGAATGAATGAATGAAAATGCCATTCCACTTGTGTTTGGTTGCCCTTCTAATATTAGGGGTGAAAGTGGCATAGCGATAAGGCGCTGATTGGTGTTTGCCTTATTCATCTTGGGCTGGCTTGGTTTGATGTGAAGCTGAGGGTGACTCTGGTGCTGCTTCCATTATAGAGATTAATGAGGTAACACGTTTTCCCTGCACACCTTGACAGGCTGTATCTCTAAGGCTTTGGAGAGGGAGCCAGTTGACTTGGGAAAGGGAGCAGAATGGAAAGCGGGGTAAGTAGAGGAAAGGAGCACTCAGATTTCATGCTTTGGTATGAGTTCCCAGGAGTGCCTTTATATAGCCTCCTCTTACCTGCTGTTATCCTAGAAAGCGATCAGTGAATACCATTGATTGATATACCAATTACCAATATACCAGTCAGATAATCATGGTTTCTGAGCGCTTACTGTGTGCAGAGCACTGTGCTGAGCACCTGGGAGAGTACATTATAACAATAAACAGACACAGTCCCTGCCCATTATGAGCCTATGGCCTAGAGGGGAAGACAGACATTAATATAAGTGAATGACAGATATGTGCATAAGTTCTGTGGGGCTGGGAGGGGGATGAATAAAGGGAGAAAGACAGGGTGATACATAAGGGTATTGAATACCCTTTTATTCTCCATCTACACCCACTCTCTTGGCAAACTCATTTGCTCCCTTGGCTTCAACTACCACTCCCTTGGAGAACTCACTGGCTCCCATAGCTTTAACTACCATCTCTACATGGATGATTCCCCAATCTACCTCTCCAGCCCTGACCTCTCTCCTCCTCTGCAGTCTCACATTTAATAGTGATGGTATTTGCTAAGCACTTACTATGTGCCAAGCACTGTTCTCCTGCCTTTGTGACATCTCTATCTGGATGTCGTACTGACACTTGGAAACTTAACGTGCCCAAAACAGAACTCCATATCTTCCCACCCAAGATAAGATTTCTGTCCTCCCCGTGTTTTCCCCATCACTGTAGACAATGCCACTATCCTCCCCATCTCCCAAGCCTCCTTAACCTTGGCAGTGTCCTCTACTCAGCTCTCATTCAACCCACATATTCAATCTGTCTCCAAACCCTGTTGCTTCTACCTTCAGAAATCGCTAAAATCCACGCTTTCCTCTCCAAACTGCTGCTGCGTTAATCCAAGCACTTATCCTATCCTGTCTTGCTGCTGCATCTTCCTCCTCGCTGACCTCTTTGCCTCCCGTCTCTCCCCATCCAGTCTATCCTTCAGTCTGCTGCATGGTTCATTTTTCTAAAGAAAAGTTAGTCCACGTCTCCCCACTCCTCAAGAACTTCCACTGGTTGCCCATCCACCTCCGCGTCAAACAGAAACTCCTTCCCATTGACTTTAAAGCACTCAATCAGCTCGTCCCCTCCTGCCTTATCTCACCAATCTCCTATTATAGCCCAGCCTGCACACTTTGCTCCACTAGCATCAGCGTGTTCACTTTGCCCTGTTCTCATCTATCTCGCCACCAACCCCTTTACCACATCCTCCCTCTGGCGTGGAACTTCCTCCCCGTCCATATCCGCCAGACCACCACTCTTCTCACCTTCATAGCATTGTTACTGTCACATCTCCTCCTAGAAGCCTCCTCCGACTAAGCCCTCTTTTGCCCCGGCTCCATCTCGCCTCTGCATCGTCTTTGCACTTGGATCTGTCACCTTCGGGCATTTGGTATTCTCCCTGCCCTCTGCCCCACATATCATATGTACAGATCTATAAAGAAGATATTATAAATTATTGATATTAATGTCTGTCTTCCCCGCTAATAATAATAATTACGGTATTCGGCTATGTTCCAGGCACTGTAGCAAGCGCTGGGGTAGATATGAGCAAATCGAGTTGGACAGTCTCTGCCTCACGTGGGGCTCACAGAGTAACACAGTAAGCACGCAAATACCCCTGTTGATGACTGAGCCTCTGAACATGCAGGGCCTGGGTTACTGCAGTGCTTGGCACACACTGCTTAAATACCACAATTGTTGTCATTCTTATAGTTACGATTATTATTAATTCCAGTTCTGGTGTCCCAGGCCATCTTCCTGTAGACCATAAGCTCCTTGTGGTCAGGAAATGTGTATCAGTCAATCAGTGGTATTTATTGACTGCTTATTATGTGCAGATCACTATACTGAGCGCTCAGCTACAAACTCTGTTGTGTTGTACTCTCCGTTCAGTAAGCGCTCTGTAAGTACCACCGATCACTCGGTTGACTCCCTTCCTCTCCTGTTCATTAGGCATGTTTTTGTTAGAAGCCAAACAAGTGTCTTTAGAGTAATGGAGAAACCGCCACCAAACCACACACGCTCTGGGAATTGGATATTCATTTCTTCTGAGGTGAAGTGAAAATGCAGGATGCCAAGAAAGTGCAAAACCCCTTTTCACCTCTCTGTTCACTTATAAGCGAAAAATACACCTATCAAGTAACAAGATCTTTGATTTGTCAAAAGTTGTTAATGAACGTGAAATACTTTAAAAAGAAACATTTTCTTTTTAGTTTCAACGATTTTCTGCTGTGTACTTGTGAAATACAGATAGATAATGTTGCAAGTTGCAGCTTAGCAAGGCTTATAAAAGGTTAGATGAACGGGTGAGAAGTTGGGTGGAGATTTAGTATCAAGAGAAGGAAATAACCCCCCAATCCCTCCAATAAGATGGCAACCTGGGACTTATTTCATGTATTAAAGAAAGCAAGTACCAAATGAGCCCCCAAAGCAAGATATTGCCCATCCGCCAAGCTAGCTCTCTTCCTCCCTTCAAGGCCCTGCTGAGAGCTCACCTCCTCCAGGAGGCCTTCCCAGACTGAGCCCCTTCCTTCCTCTCCCCCTCGTCCCCCTCTCCATCCACCCATCTTACCTCCTTCCCTTCCCCACAGCACCTGTATATATGTATATATGTTTGTACATATTTTTTACTCTATTTATTTATTTATTTTATTTGTACATATCTATTCTATTTATTTTATTTTGTTAGTATGTTTGGTTTTGTTCTCTGTCTCCCCCTTTTAGACTGTGAGCCCACTGTCGGGTAGGGACTGTCTCTATTTGTTGCCAATTTGTACTTCCCAAGTGCTTAGTACAGTGCTCTGCACATAGTAAGCGCTCAATAAATATGATTGATGATGATGATATAGAACAGCTGGTATTCAGAATTCATTTTGGGGTGCCCAAACACTGTGATGATCGTAATAATAGTGGTAGATTGTAAGCTTGTTGTGGGATAGGAACGTGTCTATCACCTTTGTTGTATCGGACTCTCCCAAGCGCTTAGTCCAGTGCTCTGCACACAGTAAATGCACAACAAACATGATTATTTAAGGGCTTAGTGTGTGCCAAGCACTGGTACTAAGCACTAGGGTAGATACGGGATAATCAGGTTAGCCACCGCCCCTGTCCCACATGGGGATCGCAGTTTAAGGGAGAGGTAGAGCAAGTATTTAATCCTCATTTTAAAGACAAAAGGAAGCTGAGGCACAGAAAAGCCACAAGACTTGCCCAAGATCACTCAGCAAACAAGTAGCAGTTGCGATGAGAACCCAGGGCCTCTGACTCCCAGTCTCGGGCTGTTTCCACTAAGCTACACAGCTTCTCTAATGACCAACCTTAAACATGTAGGTCAGACTTTCAGGCCACAATAGGTTGGTTGTCTGAAATGCATCCGATTTGATCCTGGAATGCCCTCCCTCTGCCCATCCGCTAAGCTAGCTCTCTTCCTCCCTTCAAGGCCCTGCTGAGAGCTCACCTCCTCCAGGAGGCCTTCCCAGACTGAGCCCCTTCCTTCCTCTCCCCCTCATCCCCCTCTCCATCCCCCCCATCTTACCTCCTTCCCTTCCCCACAGCACCTGTATATATGTATATGTGTTTGTACATATTTATTACTCTATTTATTTATTTATTTTGCTTGTACATATCTATTCTATTTATTTTATTTTGTTAGTATGTTTGGTTTTGTTCTCTGTCTCCCCCTTTTAGACTGTGAGCCCACTGTTGGGTAGGGACTGTCTCTATATGTTGCCAATTTGTACTTCCCAAGCGCTTAGTACAGGGCTCTGCACATAGTAAGCGCTCAATAAATACGATTGATGATGACGATTGATGATCAATCAGTGGTATTTGTTGAGCACTTGCTATGAGCAGAGCACTATACTAAGCGCTTGGGAGAATACAACACAGCACACTACAACACAGCATACAACTAGCACACTTCTCCCCTTCAAAGTCCTACTGAAAACTCACCTCCTCCATGACGCCTTCCCAGACTAAGCCCCCTTTTCCTCTGCTCCCCCTCCCCATTGCTCCCACTCGCTCCTTCTGCTCTACCTCCCCCGTCCCACAGCACTTGTGTGCATATATGTACGTATTTGCAATGCTATTTATTTTTATTAATGATGTGTATATCTCTATAATTCTATTTACTTATATTGATGCTCTTGATGCCTGATTACTTGTTTTGATGTCTCTCTCCCCCCTTCTAGACTGTAGGCCCATTGTGGGCAAGGATTGTCTCTGTTCCTGAATTGT
Organism: Tachyglossus aculeatus; assembly: GCF_015852505.1. Taxonomy (NCBI): domain Eukaryota; kingdom Metazoa; phylum Chordata; class Mammalia; order Monotremata; family Tachyglossidae; genus Tachyglossus; species Tachyglossus aculeatus. Next base: position 101,921,350 of record NC_052101.1, read on the forward strand.
ACTTTCCAGGCATTTAGTACAGTGCTCTGCACCCAGTAAGAGCTCAGTAAATATGATTGAATAAATACAACAGAGTTGGTAGACACCCTTTTAGACTGTGAGCCCACTGTTGGGTAGGGACTGTCTCTATGTGTTGCCAATTTGTACTTCCCAAGCGCTTAGTACAGTGCTCTGCACATAGTAAGCGCTCAATAAATACGATTGATTGATTGATTGATAGACACGTTCCTTGCCCACGATAATAATAATTATGGTATTTGTTAAGCACTTACTATGTGCCAAGCACTGTTCTAAGTGCCGGAGTAGATACAAGGTAATCAGGCTCACAGTGTTAATCCCCATTTGACAGATGAGATAACTGAGGCACAGAGAAGTTAAGTGGCTTGCCTAAGGTCACACAGCAGACAAGTGGCGGAGATGGGATTAGAACCCATGTCCTCTGACTCCCAAGCCTGTGCTCTTTCCACTAAGCCACGCTGCTTCTCTAACCATGAGCTAACAATCAAGATGGGGAGGCAGATATAAATACTTCATAAAATATAATTTAAAGATACATAGTTAAGTTATGTGGGGTTGAGGGTGGGGCGAACATCAAACGCCCAGAGTTGGCAGATCCAAGTGCATAATGACACAGAAGGGAGAGGGAGCTGGGGGAAAAAAAGGCTTAATCGAAGAAGGCCTCTTGAAGGAGATGTGACCTTAATAAGGCTTTTCATTCATTCAGTCAAATTTATCGAGCGCTTACTGTGTGCTTTGAAAGTGGGGAAAGTGGCGGTCTGGCACGTATGGAGGAGGGGGGAGTTATACACGGGGACTGTATTTTGCAGAACTCCACGTTAAGGAAAACTCACTTTGTAGTACTCTGCCACCACCTGCTTGAGCACACAACTGTTTCTTTTGACGCTGCATCAAGCTCTAGCCATGGGTTTTTAAAGCTTAAAATAAAATGAACAACTCTTATTAAGCCGATTGGAGGACCATGTTTATAGATGGCTTACTAAACGGTTGAGGGAACAAACAACAGTGTTTGCTGCCGCGGCTCTTGACATTAGGAGTTAGACTGTGCCCATTCTCCCGACCAGCCATCTTGCAAATTTTTCCCTAGGCAAAGGGGGATCAGTGTGTGGATGACTCAGTGCCCTGCTGAGAGCTCACCTCCTCCAGGAGGCCTTCCCAGACTGAGCCCCTTCCTTCCTCTCCCCCTCGTCCCCCTCTCCATCCCCCCATCTTACCTCCTTCCCTTCCCCACAGCACCTGTATATATGTATATATGGTTGTACATATTTATTACTCTATTTATTTATTTATTTATTTATTTATTTATTTTACTTGTACATTTCTATCCTATTTATTTTATTTTGTTGGTATGTTTGGTTCTGTTCTCTGTCTCCCCCTTTTAGACTGTGAGCCCACTGTTGGGTAGGGACTGTCTCTATGTGTTGCCAATTTGTACTTCCCAAGTGCTTAGTACAGTGCTGTGCACATAGTAAGCGCTCAATAAATACGATTGATTGATTGATTGATTATCACTGGTATTGATACAGCATCAGCATGGGAACAGTTCATGAGCCTCAGCCCTGATGCCCCCAAATTGTAAGCTCCTTATGGACAGGGATCATGTCTGCCACTGTGTTATGTCCTCGACAGTCAGTTCCCTTGATAGTGGCTGTGACCTTCACTCACGTTAGCCAGGAATTTTTTTTTTTTGAGCTTCTTACTGGGCCTGTCCACCTCTTGGGACTCCCTAGGTGGTCCTTCAGTCAGAAACTTCCATCACGATGGCTTAGCCCCACCGGGCAGGATACTGACTAGAACCACGATCTCCCGATTGCTACGGTAGTCTTTCTACCAGACTAACAGTAAAAACATCTCAAGTGCCTGTCCCGCCGGTGGAGGTTACACTATTTCCCATTTAAATCCCTGATGTCTGAGCCATCCTTACCTGACTAGTAAGGGGCCAGAAAAGATGCGCTACTGGATTTTCATGGACAAGGTATTCAAATGTGCAAATGGTTCTCTCTGTAAAACACTCTTACTCATGGATGCAGAGTTAACATTGGCGGTGCCATCTTCAATCAAACATATTGAGCGCTTACTGTGTGCAGAGCACTGTACTAAGCACTTGGGAGAGATCGTCAAATAATCTTCGACGTGAAGAACAACGTCCCAACCAACGTGTATTGAAGACACTCATTTTGACAGAACTGAGTGGGTCTGCTGTCAATAATAAAATAATACTAATAATGGTATTTGTTAAGCGCTTCGTATGTGCCAAGCACTGTTCTAAGTGCTGGGGGAGATAGAAGGTAATCAGGTTGTCCCACGTGGGGCTCACAGTCTTAATCCCCATTTTCCTAACTGTCAACTGATAAAATGGCTGTTCTGCCAAGGAAATAGAAGAGAATGCTGTATATGCTAATGTTTCGTCCATTGTGTTTCCTTGAGGAAGGGCAGATGACTTTTATTTTAAAGCATGGAGTAGTAAATTTTTCTGTTTATATTCAAAGCTAAGTTAACAGACAGTGAAAAGAGGGCATTTTATCTCGCAGTTTTTTTTCTAACTCTTTTGTCCTAACTTTTCAAGCCTGTGACTTGTAATGGGGGGCTGATGTTGGTGGAGAAGAAGGCTCGAAAGGCAGGAATCATAATAATGACAATAACTGTGGTGTTAGGTGCTTACGGTGTGCGCTAAGTACTGGGATAGAGGATAATCAGATCAAACAGTACCCCTGCCCCACACGGGGCTCACAGTCTAAGAGGAAGGGAGAACAACTATTTCATCCCCATTTTATTGAAAAAAATTAAGTATTTTGCCCAAAGTCACACAGCAGGCACATGATGGAGCTGGGGTTAGAACCCAGGTCTCCTGACAGCCATTCAAACAACCGAAGTTTTAGACTTTATGGCAAGAATCGTTTTTACATTTGCATAGTTACTTTCGTTTTAAGGCGAATGCAGTTGCCAAAAAGATATCCTCTTTGGGGTTCTGTCCAAAGTATAGAAAAGCCAAGAAAATGAGGGTGAAATAGGTGTCCCACAGATGCCCTTTTCTGTCTGTTTTTATGATGGCTCTGCTGGCATTATTTTGACAAGCGTGCTCTTTTAGCATAAAATGCTACATAGGAGAGGGAAGAATAGCTTTTATCCTGAATTTCAGGCTACTGGGCCCCTGCTTGTGAGAATCCACACAAACTGACAGGTCGAAAGTTTAGATAGGAACTTTGTGTGGTTTACCCTCCTCCTGAGAATGCACGTTATGGGAGGTAGGCTTATTTGCAGGTTGTGAGGCACTTCAGTGATAGTGGATTTCTAAAATATTGTAGTTTTTTAGTCCAGGGGAGTTGTGTTTGGAGGTGACAATGACTTGTGTGGTCCATTCAGCATCTCCAGCACAGAGTACAAATAAATATTTTGGGGAAAACTTGAGTGATCCTAAATATAGTGTAAATTCATTGTTTTTTGCTTTCAGACTTTCCAGCCTTGTAGGGGATTATCTTGGTCTTAATGAAAAAATATCAGGAGAATGTAAATTGGGTGAATTTTTAAAAATAAATATAGACTAAAACTAGATAACTCACATTGGGCATGTAAGTAGTTGCTTATTTCTGCTTATCTCTTCTTTAGCACTTCATTGCACTAATTGTATCCTAAGGGAATAATGCTTTAAAATGTAATGGATCAGTTTAAAAATAATTTATAGTGACATAATGGTTAATCCTTTCAGAGAGGCTAAACTCTTTGTTTAACGCTCAAAAATATACATCGTTACTTTTGAAACTAGATTCTTCATTGTAATTGGGCCTAGACCTAAGGGAAAGGAAAATAGGATTTCAGCTTTAATAGCAGTAATTGCTTGCTGTAACTAAATCAAATGAACTCTGGAAATATATTTTGTCAGTCAATACTGTATGCAAAGCACTGTTCTAGGTGCTTGGGGGAGTTCAGTAGAGTTAGTAGACACGATCCAATCAATCAGTCGTATTTATTGAGTGCTTATTGTGTGCAAAGCACTGTACTAAGTAACTGGGAGAGTACAATATAATAGAGTCGATACACACATTCCCTACCCACAACGATCTCTGCCCTCCTTGGGTTTTCAATCTAACAGAAGAGATGGGCGTTAAAATAATCAACAAGTATGAAGGAGTGGATATGTAAATTAGTAATGGGGTAGGTACAACGATATAATAATAATGATGGTATTTGTTAAGCACTTACTATGTGCCAAGCACTGTTCTAAGTGCTGGGATAGATACGAAGTAATCAGGTTGTCCCATGTGGGGCTCAAAGTCTTAATCCCCATTTTACAGGTGAGGGAACTGAGGCACAGAGAAGTCAAGTGACTTCCCCAAGGTCACACAGCAGAGAAGTGGCGGAGCTGCGATTAGAACCCATGACCTCTGACTCCCAAGCGCATGCTCATCCCACTAAGCCACGCTGCTTCCCATGCTGGGTCACGTGGGGAGAGTCAGAATGGAGAGGGGAGAGTCGGGGTGTGGGATGGTCCGTGCTGGGTCACTGGGGGAGAGTTGGAATGGAGAGAATTGAGGTGGTGCTGAAGTGGCAGTTGAGAGTGAGACATCCACTCCTAAACCTCACCCCTGTCCCCTCCCATAGCACTTACATACATATCCCTATACTCGGTTGCTTCCCTTGTCTCGTCTTGTCTTTAGCTGTCCAGTCATCTCCGCCCCATAGCGACGCCATGGACGTATCTCTCCCAGAACGCCCCACCTTCCATCTGCAATCGTTTCGGTAGTATATCCGTAGAGTTTTCTTGGTCAAAATCCAGAAGCGGATTACCGTCGCCCCCCTTCCGCACAGTAAACTAGACTCTCCGCCCTCGACTCTCTCCCGTGCCGCTGCTTCCCAGCACAGGGGAGTTTTGACTTGTAGCAGATTGCCTTCCACTCGCTAGCCATTGCATGTCATTTAATTTTTTTGGTGTCTTCCCCATTAGATCGTAAGTTCCTCGTGGGCAGGGATCTCGTCTACATTACGATACTCTTCCAAGCTCTAAGTTTAGTGCTCTGGCCACAGAAAGCGCTCAGTAAATACCATTGATTGTTTAGAAATTAATCCATGAAGGCCTCCTGAAGGAGATGCCTTCTCCGAAGGGCTTTGAAGATGGGGAGAGCTGTGGTCTGACTGATGGGAAGTGGGAGGGAGTTCCAGGCAGGAGGGAGGGGATGAGCCTTGGTCAGAGGTAGGAGAGATGAGAATGAGGCTTAGTGATTAGACTAATAAGAGGTAGTCAATCAACTCTCTCACTCCTCCCTTGTTTTGCTGATCTCCTACTATGGCCCATCCTGAACACTTCACTCTGATGCCAATTGACTCTCTGTGCCTCGATCTCATCTTTCTCACCGCTAACCCCTTGCCCACATCCTCCCACTGGCCTGGAACTCCCTCCCCCTTCGTAGCCGACATACCACCTCTCTCCCCACCTTCAAAGCCCTCCTAAAATCACAATTCTTTGAAGAGGCCTTTCCTGACTAAGCCCTCATTTTCCTCCGGGTCACCTATGCATTTGATATTCACCCCACTCTCAGCCCCACGGCACTTATGTCCATAAGCGTACACTCTGCCATTTCCCACATCTGTAATGGATTTAAATGTCTGCCTCTCCCTGTAGACTGTGAGCTCCTTGGGGGCAGAGAACGTGTCTGCCAACTCTATTGGATTGTATCAATCAATCAATCAATCGATTGTATTTATTGAGCGCTTACTGTGTGCAGAGCACTGTACTAAGCGCTTGGGAAGTACAAGTTGGCAACATAGAGACAGTCCCTACCCAACAGTGGGCTCACAGTCTAAAAGGGGGAGACAGAGAACAAAACCAAACATGCTAACAAAATAAAATAAATAGAATAGATATGTACAAGTAAAATAAATGAATAAATAGAGTAATAAATATGTACAAAAATATATACATATATACAGGTGCTGTGGGGAAGGGAAGGAGGTAAGATGGGGGGATGGAGAGGGGGACGAGGGGGAGAGGAAGGAAGGGGCTCAGGGAAGGAAGGGAATTGTACTTTCCCAAGCACCTAGTACAGTGGTCTGCACACAGTAAGCACTCAATGATAATAATAATAATGATGGCATTTGTTAAGCGCTTACTACGTGCAAAGCACTGTTCTAAGCGCTTGGGAAGATAGATGATCAGGTTGTCTCACGTGGGGCTCCCAGTCTTAATTCCCATTTTACAGATGAGGTAACTGAGGCACAGAGAAGTTAAGTGACTTGCCCAAAGTCACACAGTTGACAAGCAGCAGAGCCAGGATTAGAACCCATGACCTCTGATTCCCAAGCCCGTGCTCTTTCCACTGATTCATGCTGCTTCTCTCAAAAAAAAAACATCGACTGATTAGCAAGGTAAACTTGCCATTCTATGGTTCACTTGTGGACAGGGAAGGGGTCTGTTATATTGTACTCTTTCAAGCGTTTAGTACTGTACCCTGCACACAGTAAGTGGTCAATAAATATGATTGATTGCTTTAGGTTTGCTTCTTTATTGAAGAAAGGACACAGACCTGCAGAACTTGTTTCCCAGGGTGTCTGTTAACTCTTGCACTTAGTAATGTTGAAGCCTCATTGCTGGATTTGGTTGTTTTTAGCAATGGTATGTAGGAAGGATTTAAGCTTTCCCATGATCTGGGATTTTGTGTGGATTTTTGATCAAATGCACTGAATAAGAATAATAATGGTGGTATTTGTTAAGCATTTACTATGTGCCAAGCACTCTTCTAAGTGCCAGGGTAGATATAATACAATTGGATCAGACACAGATCCCTGTCCCACAGGGACCACAGTCTAAGAGGGAGGAAGAACAGGTAATTGCCATTGTACAGTTGAGGTAATTGAGGCACAGAGAAGTTATGTAGATTCTCCTGGCTCCACCATTTGTCTGCTCTGTGACCTTGGGCAAGTCACTTCTCTGTGCTTCAGTTACCCCATCTGTAAGATGGGGATGAAGACTGTGAGCCCTGTGTGTAATACGGACTCTGTCCAACCTGATTCTCTTATATCTATCCCAGAGCTTCGTGCAGTGCCTGTCACACAGTAAGCGCTTAACAAATACCACTAAAAACGAACAAAAAATAATTCATTTTTTACTTATGTAATTTTTCAGTTTCTCAGAAAGCATTGCAGACTAATGTAAATCTTTATGTGGAGTGCAAGGAATAAATTGCCTTATTTGTAAAAGTCTGCTCAGCTTTAAAACACAATTGGAGCAGATCGAAGAATATATTCAGCTTCACCGTTCCACCAGGGTAGAAATATCTTCATGTAGAGTCCCTCTCAGTTTGCTGAAGTGACTTAGTTGATTTCTGCTACAGTATGCAGACAGTTCGCGAATATTTGATATTGAACTTGAGTAGGGAGAATATGGATTTAATGATGTCTCTGTGTGGGGAGTAGGGGCTGAGCGACCTCTCTTTCCCTGGAAATCTAGTTTTGTAGCAGGTGTTTTTAGTTTGCTTTAGAGAAACTTCTGAAAGTAAATATAATTTAAAATGGGGGGGGGGGGTGTTTTGGAAAGCCTGCATTATAATTTATGAGCTGGTAAATGGTCCCCTTTAATGCAGCCTGTAGGGCAGGGTAGTATTATCCAATTAAGATGCCATGGGAGGCAGGGGAGAGAGAATATGGGGGTGGGGTGGGGTGTGAGAAGAGTGTGACTTGCCAAGGCGTTCCGTTAATGAAGACTCAGCTACGTGACAGATAACTAGAATTCCAACTTCAAATCTTGGGAGAGGTGTGGTTTCTAGACAGAAACAAAAACCCGTATGGAGCAATTGGTAACAGCACCAGTGGTTTATGCAGAGTGCCACGCATGCACTCTCATCTCTGCTGGTAGTTTCCGGAGTGCAGTGAACAAGTAACATGGCTTAGTGGAAAGAGCAGGGGTTTGGGAGTCAGCGGTCGTGGGTTCTAATCCCAGCTCTCCCACTTGTCTGCTATGTGACTTTGGGCAAGTCACTTAACTTCTCTGTCCCTCAGTTCCCTCATCTGTAAAATGGGGATTAAGACTGTGAGCCCCATGTGGGACAACCTGATTACCTTGTATCTACCCCAGCGCTTAGAACAGTGATTGGCACATAGTAAGCGCTTAACCATCATCATTATTATTATTATTAGGTAGGTGGAAAGGTGAACAGTACATCGCCAAGTGCATACAAAGGTTTTTGTTTTTCTTTTAATAATAGTAACAGTAATAATCATTATGGTATATAAGTGCCAGGCACTGTACTAAGCACTGGGGTGGATACAAGCAAATTGGGTGGACCCAGTCCCTCTCCCATGTGGGGCTCACAGTCTCAATTCCCATTTTACAGATGAGGTAACTCAGGTACAGAGAAGTGAAGTGACTTGCCCAAGGTCACGCAGCAGACAAGTGGTGGAGCTGGAATTAGAACTCATGACTCACAGCACTATACCATGCTGCTTCTGAGCACGCAGGACTCATTTACAGTTGAAATGAGTTGTAGTAGAGAGCCAATGCTGTGCCATAGCCATCACCCAGAAGGCAGTTGCCTTGGTAGCCTCTGGTCAAGGAGCATCCCTCGGGGGTTCTTCGGGCCGAAAGCTTCCCCACAGAGGGCATAGCTGGGGCTAAAACACAGATCTCCTGATATTCCGAGCTGTGTTCCCTGTGGACTATAAGCTTGTCGTGGGCAAGGAATGTGTCTGTTATATTGCTGTGTTGTACACTCCCAAGTGCTTAGTACAGTGCTCTGCACCCAGTAAGCGCTCAGTAAATGCGATTGAATGATCGACTAACAGCAGTGCTACTGTAACCAGAGAAAAAGAGCAAAAGGTGTTTTCCCATCATTACACCTAGCCAGTGGGGACAGCCTCATCATCTTCATGAGTGGTATTGATCGAGCATTTACTTTGTGCAGAGAGCACTGTACTAAACGCCTGGCAGAGCACAACACAACAGGGCTGGTAGACACATTCCCTGCTCACAACGAGCTTACCTCTCCTTTTTATCATATTTGTTAAACATATATATGTTTGTACATACTTATTACTCTATTTATTTTACTTGTACATATCTATTCTATTTATTTTATTTTGTTAGTATGTTTGGTTTTGTTCTCTGTCTCCCCCTTTTAGACTGTGAGCCCACTGTTGGGTAGGGACTGTCTCTATATGTTGCCAATTTGTACTTCCCAAGTGCTTAGTACAGTGCTCTGCACATAGTAAGCGCTCAATAAATACGATTGGTGATGATGATGATATTTGTTAAGCGCTGCTGTGTGACCTCGGGCCTTCGCTTCCCCGTCACTCAGTTACCTCATCTGGAAAATGGGGATTGAGCCGGTGAGCCCCATGTGGGACAGGGATTGGGTCAACCCGATTTGCTCGTATCGACCCCGGCGCCTAGTACAGTGCCTGGCACATGGTAAGCGCTCAACAAATACCACGATTATTATTATTATTAAGCACTGTTCTGTGTGCTGGGTAGGTACAGGATAGGCAGGATACAGTCCCTGTCCCACATGGGGCTCCCAGTCTAAGTAAGAAGGGGAACAGGTGTTCAATCCCCATTTTGCTCTTCCTTCCTTCTCTAAATTGGAGGGCTGGCATGGAGAGCCGTCGGCATGTGATTTCCTACTTTCATTGCCCCCACGCCCCCAACCTCCTGGAGATCTGCAATGGCACCTGCAGTCGAAAAAGAAGAAGAAGCCAAGCTGTCAGCAGAGGCCAGAGAGGAGAAACCTCATCTCTGTCTCTCTCCTACTGCTTACCTGCTAGCTGAAGGCCGATCCGAGTCATAGACAACCCAACAGGTGACCCGCGAGTTGCCATGCTTCCCCTCCTGTATATTTGAAGAGTGCGTACAAAGGTTTTTGTTTTTCTTTTAATAATAATAACAGTAATAATCATTATGCGGAGAGAGCACGGGCCTCGGAGTTAGAGGATCTGGTGGATAGAGCGCTGGCCTGGGTTCTAGTCCGGGCTCTGCCACCTGTCTGCTGTGTGACCTTGGGCCAATCACTTCACTTCTCTGGGCCTCAGTTACCTGATCTGTAAAATGGGGATTGAGACTATGAGCCCCATATGGGGCAGGGACTGTGTCCAACCTGACTGACTTGTATATAATCCAGAAAGTGCTTGGCACATAATAAGCGCTTCACAGGTGCTATAATTGTTATTTATTATTATTACCTCTGCCACTTGCCTCTGTGTGACCTTGCACAAGTTATTTAACTTCTATAGACCTCAGTTTCTTCATCTGTAAAATGAGGATTCAATACTGCTCTTCCTCCTACTTAGACTGTGAGTCCCATGTGAAGCGAGAATAGTGTCTGGTCCAGCCTGATTAACTCCTATCTACCCCAGCGCTTAGAACAGTCCTTGACACATAGTAAGCATTTAACAAATTCCATAATTATTGTAAGCTTGATGCTGCTAGAGGTGCTGTCTTTTTAATTTATTTGATATCATCAGTCGTATTTATTGAGCGCTTACTGTGTGCAGAGCACTGTACTAAGCGCTTGGGAAGTACAAATTGGCAACATATAGAGACAGTCCCTACCCAACAGTGGGCTATGGTACACAGCATCAAGTGCAGGTTGGCATATAATAAATATTCCATTTATTGACTATATCTGCACCTCTGGCTTACATTAGGAAAAGTTTTGTTTTTTTTTTAAATTTCCCGGTGCCGCCACCTGAAAGTCCGAATAAAATAATAGGTCATTAGCTTTTGTGATCTTCTACCTGTCAATTCCTGCATCTTCCCAAGGATATGGGAAAGAGTGACAAGGTAATAAACCTGACTGTGCAGAGTGGATGAAATTGAGCAAGGAACCTACAAGAAATATTAATTTCTGTATTTCCTTTGGTTTGGTTGTCACGGAGGAATGCCGCTTCCTGGCTTGTGGTGCTTTTAGCTTGGGAGTATGCAATGGTGACTAGAACGTGGAGAGTGTGACATTAATAAACACGGATAGAGGGACTGGGTCTAAATTTCTACCTGTATAGTCTTTCCTGGCACTTACTATAGTGCTCTGCACACAGTAAGTGCTTAATAAGTACTATTACTACTACTCCACCATGCAAAATTTGCAAACTAGTGCAAATTTGGTGGCAGTCAGGAGACTTTTTTGAAATAATCAGTAAACCGGCAATAACTCTCTCCAACCCGAAGCGGACGGTTTAGCAAATAGCTGCTACAGTCGCTGTTCTTTCCTAAGGGCTTAACTCGCTCTTGCTCAGAAGCTCACTCGGGGTTTGATTGGGTCACACAGCAGACATGTGGCAGAGCTGGGATTAGAACCCAGGTCCTTCTGACTCCCAAGCCCATGCTCTAGCCACTAAGCCACGCTGCTTCTGTTCCCCTGTGCTTCAGCCAGTATAAATTAAGATGCAGTGATCTCTCAGGTAAGAAATTTTTAAAGGTGAAAAACCACCCTGCCCACCTGAAACATTGTAGGATATAATAATAGTAATTATAGTATTTGTTAAGCGCTTACTATCTGCCAAGCACTGTTCTAAGTGCTGCGGTAGATACAGGGTAATCAGGTTGTGCCATGTGGGTCTCACATTTTTAGTCCCCATTTTACAGACGAGGTAACTGAGGCACAGAGAAGTTAAGTGACTTGCCCCAGTTCACACAGCAGACAAGTGGCGGAGGCGGAATTAGAACCCACATCCTCTGACTCCGAAGCCCGTGCTCTTTCCACTGTGTCCCGCTGCGTCTCGTAGAAAGGGGTTTGTCCCTATGCATCTTTTAGTCTTAGCTCTTTTGCAGATGGGAAAACAGTCACCCAGAAAACTTAAAGTACATTTGCTTGGGGGCAAAAAGGTAAAGGGGGATTGAGATTTGAGAGACCTTGAGCCTACAATCCAGCTAAACGTTTTGAATAAGATGACTCCCGGGAATAACAGTTGTATTAATCGGCTATTTGAGGAGAGCAGGAAATATAGATGGGCCGAAGTGGAATGAAGACTAGGTTCTGGTTTGGCGTGTGAAAATACCTAAGAGGGTGAGGAATGTTCAGAAGAGAATATACTTAAATAAAATTGGGCAGTTTATTTTTTCCCCTGTTCTAGTGTAACACATAAATCCGTGCCTGCCTCTGTGAGCCTTGCTCTTTGGACTAAATGCAACTGTCTCCAGACAATGGATGACTTTCAAAGGGGAAAATCAGTTGGTGTGAATCCAAACTGCTTCAATTTGGAGGTAGCAAAGTACAAGAAAACATAAGATTCTGTTGCCATATTGTCAAACGATTCTTGTAGTATTTGAAGAACCCCTTTAAATACCTAGGTGTATCTAGTCCAGGTTGGAGTTTATTGGTACTTAAAAGGCTATGCGTGCGTGCGGAGAGTGGAAAGGCGCAGAGAGAGCATTGTCCTTGCCATGTTAAAAATCCTTCCTCATTTTTATCACATTGCAATTAAAGGTTTCCAGCAGTTGTCCTGTCAGCTGCCTTGGAGGAACATTTAGTCTTACCAGTATATTCTTGTATACTCTGGCTATCAGTGGCCACAGGGTTTGTGGACGGCTTGTGTTTTTCACCCTCTTCCCCCATCCTTGAGACTCTAAGTTCCTCAAGGGCAAGGTCCCTGTCACTTATTGTACTTTTCACCAGACTAAGTACAATGCGCTGCATACGGTAATAATAATAATAATAACAATGGCATTTATTAAGTGCTTACTATGCGCAAAGCACTGTTCTCAGGAAATAGCGTCGATTGATAGTAATGGAGTTGGAATGATTGCTCTCTGCTCTCCCTTCACTGAAGGATGGTGTGTTTATTTTCCATGCCCCTCATGTAAATTATAGCTTCACTCATCTGTTTTGTGCTTCTTCACTTCTCTTTTTAGCCAATAATCTCCAAACCCTCTGTTTCATCATGATGGGTAATTTTGCTCTCCGGATTAAATGTGTTGCCTTTTCCTCCACAGGCAGGTCCATCTTCGGGGAGTGATCGAGTGAAGAAAGGTGGATCGTACATGTGCCATAAGGTAAAGTCACCTCATGAAATGTCAGGTTTATTAATAATAATAGTAATAATAATGGTATTTGTTAAGCGCTGCTATGTACCAGGCTTCTAGACTGTGAGCCCACCTTCTAGACTGTGAGCCCACTGTTGGGTAGGGACTGTCTCTATATGTTGCCAACTTGTACTTCCCAAGCGCTTAGTACAGTGCTCTGCACACAGTAAGCGCTCAATAAATACGATTGATTGATTGATTGATTAATCATAATTGTGGTATTTGTTAAGTGCTTGCTATGTGCTAGGCACTGTACTAAAGCGCCAGGGTGGATACAAGCAAATTGGGTTGGACACAGTCCCTGTCCCTCGTGGGGCTCACAGTCTCAAACCCCATTTTACAGATGAGGGAACTGAGGCACAGAGACATGAAGTGACTTGCCCAGGGTCACACAGCAGACAAGTGGCGGAGCCGGGATTAGAACCCATGATCTTCTGACTCCCGGGCCTGTGCTCTATCCATTGTGCCATCCTGCGAATGTGTCTGTTACTTAGAAATGGAGAAGTTTAGATTTTTCCACCATCTCTAACTCTGACCTACACCCATCAAGTGGGTGGCAAGAGGTGAAAAGCATGGAGCTGTAAAAGGAAAGAAGGAGCGGGTTGGCTTCCCTTCATCCCTCTCTCCTCCCCACTGTAGCGTGATGGTGAAAACGGAACGCTGTTGTCCTTGAAACCTCTAAGTAATGGGGATTTATTACTTATAAGAAAAAAAAATACGGATATTTTCTATCATATGATGAAAGCTGTCGGTGCTTTTTTCTACTGGGCAGAGAATGTGTCTGTTATATTGTACTCTGCCAGGCACTTAGTACAGTGCTCTGCACACAGTAAGCGCTCAATAAATACCATTGACTGACTGAGGTCTTCTTTACTGGACTCTGCACATAGGACTCTAGTGATGAGCTGATTCTTTTTTTTTTCTTCTGGTGCTTTGTAAAGGTTTAATGCCCAAGATGTTCTCGATTAGGCCAGTTAGGATTCACATGGTAAATTTGTGCTTCGTATGTAGCATTTTTGGAAGCAGCTTTAATAGCCTGTCAAAGAAAAAGCTGTGTGCATTTGGGTTTAAAGGGCCAATCTCCCGAAATCTCTTCTTGGTTTCCCCATCCCAAATGGCTTTCGGTGGCTTTTTCATTGAGAGGATTTCAGAGTCTTTGCAGATATTTGCTAAAGCAGGGTTTTGCTCAGTCCGGCCTGGTTCTCAAGAGTTCCGTCAGCAGTTGTAGCTGTCTCTCGTAAGTCTGTTGTGTTATACTCTCCCAAGCGCTTAGGACGGGGCTCTGCACATAGTAAGCACTCAATAAATACCATTGACTGCTTGATCATTATCACCACCAAAAGCATCACTTGAGCACTTACTGTAGAGCACTGTACTAGGCGCTTGGGAGCATACAGGTAGGTTAAAAGATGGGCATGTCTCTGCCATCGAGCCACTTATAATCAGTGCAGTGGGCTCGGTGGCTGATCAGAGAGAGATTTTAGTCACAGAATTAAAAGGCTTGATAATAGACGATAGGGAGGGGAAAGATAAACCGGAGAAAGTTGGATAAGTTGGACATTGGATAAGGGGAATTTTATTTGGTCTGTGTTTAGGTCCAAGAGTTTGGGGTTAAATTGGGGAATTTGACGCTAGGAGTTTTAGTAGAAGTTCGTGGAATGCATGTATGTTGGGTGTTTTCTGTATATAACCCGAATAGGACCTGGGAAGTAATAATAATAATGATAATAATTGTGGTATTTGTTAAGTGTTTATTGTGTGCCAAGCACTGTACTAAGCGCTGGGGTAGATACAAGATCGTCACGTCCATCATGGGAGCTTACATTACAAGTAGGAGGAAGATCAGGTATTGAATCCTCATTGTTCAGATGAGGGAACTGAGGCACATAGTAGTTAAGTGACTTGCCCAAAGTCACACAGCAGGCAAATGGCAGAGGCGGGATTAGAACCCAGGCTCTTTCCACTAGGCCACGCTGCTGCTCTAAAAATAATGAATCAGGGGAGGGATGTCAGTGTAGTTTTAGTACAGTGACTGGCACATAGCGCTTAACAAATCCCAAAATTATTCATTATTATTATTATTAAATGAAAAGGAGGACAATGTCCCAGATGACACTCCACATTCTTCTGCCCAAAAGCATGATTTTGGTCATATACTCTTAGGCTTACGAACAGTTTTAGAAAATGGACTTAGTCTCTCTTGGTGGGGTGCCAGAATTTTATGAAAAGCGGATGGCCCTCCATTTTAATGACTGTTCCCAAAATTGCAGAACATTTCCAGGACTCATGTTCTTTCAGGGAACCCTAATTGCCAACTGTCATCTTTTCTTGCCTCTGGAAAACCAGGTCCTAATGCCACCAAATGATTGGCAAGCAGAAGAAAATGGGTTCTCCCAAGGTGAAAGCAACAGCAACTTGTAAATAGATCACCATTCTAATACTCCAAGTGGTAGGTGTGCAGTGCATCCTCATCAACTCTGGAGTAAATAGCATTATTTTGGGGGCCATAGACTAGCCCTCTGGACTGTAAGCTCATTGTGGGCAGGGGGACGGGTCTGCTAACTCTGTTGTATTGTACTCTCCCAAGCGCTTAGTACAGTGCTCCACACATACTACGTACCCAATCAATACCATTGATTGTTTGACCTTGATTGATAGATACTTATGGTATTTGTTAAGTGCTTACTATGTGTCAAACACTGTTCTAAGAGCTAGGCTAGATAAATGTTAATTAGGTTGGACATGGTCCCTGTCCTGCATGGGGCTCACAGTAAGAGGGAGAAGAGGAGAACCGAGGCACAGAGAAGTGAAGTGAGCTGCCCAAGGTCACACAGCAGGCAAGTGGCAGATCGGGGATTAGAACCCTGGTCCTCTGACTCCCATTCATTCATTCATTCATTCAATCGTATTTATTGAGCGCTTACTGTGTGCAGAGCACTGTACTAAGCGCTTGGGAAGTACAAGTTGGCAACGTATAGAGACGGTCCCTACCCAACAGCGGGCTCACAGTCTAGAAGGGGGAGGCAGACAACAAAACAGGCTCGTACTCTTTCCACTAGGCCATGCTGCTTCCCTACATTTGGCATTTATATTTGCACATGGGAGTCATGAGGATGCAAAATGTAGCCTTAAACAGGGTACATCCTGGGTCACTGCCGTTGAATACGCGAGACAGAATTCTCAGGACTATTCACTGAGTTTTCATCAAGCTAACAGAGGGAATAACTGTTAGGGGATTGGCTGCTTTTCCAATTTGTGAAGAATTGGCTAATAGAAAGCTTTTTATTTCTAAAACAGCCTTCCATATGTGTTTTAAAAACAAATCATCATGCTCCGGTACAGAAACATGTACTGGTTCACCAATTTTTTCGCTGACATCTGACATCAGGGAAAATCAGTAGGCTTAAAGAAAGCTCCCTTCCCACCCCTACGCACCAGACTGCAGCTCAAGAACCAGAAACCTGAACTCACGTAAAAGTGAACTGAAATGGGGAGGGGAGGTGTTTTGGCCTGCTTTGGATTTTGTTGTTGTTGTAAGTCTTGTGAGGTTTTTCCTTTCCATTTCAGGTTAACTTGGAGGGATTTTTCTTATGGAATTGCCAACCCATGAGGAAAATCTCTAAAAATTAACTTTGAAAAACCAACAACAACCCACCAAGCCACTCAGCTCCATTCCCCCATCTTTTCTGTGCACCCGGGTTCGCGGTCATTACAGAGTGCGTTCAGCCCCTCCTTGGGTGGCACTCTGTTGTGGTCCCTGATGGAATTCCATCTGAGCGATGTGGGTCATGGTCCAATTTTGTATTAACTGTCCTTTTTTTGTTTGGGGTCTGGAAATTGGGTACCATTTCTTAATTGCAGTACAGAAATGCTCTGAAAATCATTTTTCTGCTATAGTCCCAGAGAGAGACAGAGACCCAGAGACAGATAGAGACAGGGACAGAAAGGGGATGACTAAGTCTATGTGGTTAACTGCCGATGTGGCCTTTAACTTTATCAGCCGAAGAATTAATTTCCTCTTGGTTGTCCCAAATAGTTGCTGCACCAAAAATGCATATTTCTTGATATAAGCCAAACCGTGTGCCAGTTTCAAAAAGATTGCTCCAGTGTTTCAGTGATTTCAAAGCCTGCAGCTGGTAACTCATCTTCATAATTAGATTAAGTCTCCAACTCAAAGATCACATTTTCAGGTCTGCTGTCAGGCTCCGGGGAGATAAGTGTCCCAAGTTAATTAGCAGCAGTGATGAGCTGAATGCGGAAATGGAGTTTTGCTCCCTTTGCTGATGTAGAAGGTGACCCATTTAACAACACCCAGGGTCCTTTCATCTAAAACACCTTTGTGGGTGTTAAAAGTGGAGAGAAAATGAAATGCAAGTGATCTTTTCTAAATCGAATTCTTGTAACTTCTAAATTACCTGATGCGTTTCCGATTAGCTCTCAACTGACCTGCCAACCTATGTGAAATAGATTTACTGAGCCTCACTGAGTGGCAGATCTTTTGGAAATGGCTCTTGTCTGTTACTGTGCCTTCACTTGCTTATAAGAGCTGGTTAGTTCACACTTCATGACATACGGAGTGATGATGAATAAAGGGTCGTTTCTTGACATTTCTCCCTTGAAAGCTTTGAAATCCTTTATGTTAAATAGAGTTACTACTCGGATGCCTGAGTTTAATGGATGGGAATTCTTTTTATTCAATGAAAGTGATAACAGTAGAAGCAGTGGATAACCACATGCAGCCAAGGGTGCCCACTTTTCATTTCGAGCGTGGATGCAAACTTGGGGACAGAGTACTGCAGAGGTCGGCATTAGGACCTGGGTCAACGTAAAGATTACAGGCTTGGGAGACAGGGAGCCTGTAGCGTCAACTACAGTGGTAGGAAAATCGGGAGGAGGAAAGGGTTTGGATGGGAAGACGAGGGGTTCTGTTTTGGACATATCGAGTTGAAGATGTCAGCGGGACATCCAGGTAGAGATGTCGTGAAAGCGGGAGGGAACTTGAGAAGCAGCGTGGCCTAGTGGATAGGGCACAGGCCTCGGAGTCAGATGGTCATGGGTTCTCATCCCAGCTCCGCCACTTGTCTGCTGTGTGACCTTGGGAAAGTTGCTTAACTTCTCTGGGCCTCAATTCCCTCATCTGTAAAATGGGGATTGAGACTGTGAGCCCCACGTGGGAAAGGGATTGTGTCCAATCCAATTTGCTTGTATCCACTCCAGCGCTTAGTACAGTGCCTGGCACACAGTAAGCGCTTAACAAATACCGTAATTATTATTATTAACTGCAGAGCGGGAGAGTTCAGGGCTGGAGAGGTCAATTTGGGAATCATTTGCCTAGAGATGGTGTTTGAAGCCATGCTCTGCACACAGTAAGGACTCAGTAAATATCACCGATTGATTGATGGGGAGGGAGGAAGATGAAGAAAAAGATACATTTGATTGACTGGCTGGGGGAGAGGAAGAGAAAGGAAAAGGTACCTTTCCAGGGCTTTTCATTTTTTTCCCACTGGATACGTATGCCTCTTTGAGCAGCACAAGTGTTGCTGAGCTGTTCCAGCTTTCAGTCAGTCAGTAATATCTACTCATCATTTACCGCGTGTAGACCACTGTAGTAAATACTGGGGAAAATACAGTATGATGGAGTTGGTGGACACAATTCCTGCCTGCAAGGAGCTTGCAGTCTAGAGTGAATGACAGGCATTAAAATAAATGACAGTTTGGAGGAGGCAACAGGGTATAGAGATGTATGGTGGAGCGTGAGCACCCGAGTGCTTCGGCACTGTGGAAGTGCTGAAATGGGGACGAGGCAGATTGGGAAAGGCCCAGCCTTTCAGTCATGGCAGCCGTGGAAGTGGCCTGATGCCGCGGCTGTGGCTCCTTATCCAGGGCACTGGATCCCTGAGTGGCTAGACTGGCAGGTGGTCCCTCCCTAACAAGGCCTCAGTGCTGATCCGGAGGGACATGTCCACGCCCAGCCCTAGTGAGCCCCAGAAAAGTGGCAACTGCATCCTTTCCCCGCCACTTAGTTCATTTGAACCTGGCCGGAGGCCTAACTCCCTGCTGCAACGTCCATCCACCCACAGTGGCTCTGCCTTAGCTGCCCTGCTTTCACTATGGCTACTAATTGCTGCTGGTAGTAGGTCTGTTGGAGGGAACTTGCTCACTGCTGTAGGGCCCCCTCTTCTGCCCCAAAACCTGTGGGGTGATGAACCCACAGCTAAAAATCCCCAACTGTAAAATGGAGATTCAATACCTGTTCTCTTTCCTACCTAGACTGCAAACCCCATTCATTCATTCAATCATATTTATTGCATGCTTACTTGTGCAGAGCACCGTACTAAGCGCTTGGAAAGTACAATTCGGCGACAAATAGAGACAATCCCTACCTAACAACGGGCTCACAGTCTAGAAGGGGGGAGACAGACAACAAAACAAAACAAGTAAACAGGCATCAGTAGCCTCAATATAAATAGAATTATAGATATATACACATCATTAATAAAATAAATGGAATAATAAATATCTACATATTTACACAAGTGCTGTGGGGCAGGGAGGGGATAGAGCAGAGGGAGGGAGTCAGGGCAATGGGGAGGGGAGGAGGAGCAGAGGAAAAGGGGGGCTCAGTCTGGGAAGGCCTCTTGGAGGAGATCAGCTTTCAGTAGAGCTTTGAAGGGGGGAAGTGTGCTAGTTTGGCGGACGTGAGGAGGGAGGGCATTCCAGGCCAGAGGTAGGACGTGGGCCAGGGGTCGACGGTGGGACAGGCGAGAACGAGGCACGTGAGGAGGTTAGCGGCAGAGGAGCGGAGTGTGTGGGCTGGGCTGTAGAAGGAGAGAAGGGAGGGGAGGTAGGAGGGAGCAAGGGGACGGAGAGCTTTGAAGTCAATAGTGAGGAGTTTTTGCTTGCTATGAAGGTTGATAGGCAACCACTGGAGATTTCTGAGGAGGGGGGTGACATTCCCCGAGCGTTCCTGTAGAAAGATAATCTGGGCAGCAGAGTGAAGTATAGACTGAAGTGGGGAGGGACAAGAGGTTGGAAGTTCAGAAAGGATGCTGATGCAGTAATCCAGTCGGGATATGATGAGTGATTGTACTAACAAGGTAGCGGTTTGGATGAACAGGAAAGGGCGGATCTTGGCGATGTCATGAATCAGGGACTGGGTCTGGCCTGATTATCTTGATTTTACCCCAGTGCTTAGTACAGTGCTTAATGCGTGCTAAATCCTTAACAGATACCACAAGCATTATTATTATTTCCTGATGCTATCAATCCCCAGAGTCCCTTTGAAGTGGGTGCCTATGTATGCAGTCACTTCTAGGGCTGTTTTTCCTGCCTGATGCACTTTCGGGTCAGATGGTTGTCTCTTCTTTAAAAACTGTAGGAAAGGACGATGCCACAACATCTTCTTTTAAGCTGGGTGGTAAAGCGCTGGACAAGGCTTTAGATGCATTTTTTATGCTCAACGGAAACCTCTCCTTTTATTTAATGTCATTTCCTCTTATTTATCTTATTTAGTTCTGTGTGGTCATAAAGAACGTCCTCTTTCTCATAAAATCCCTTTTTATATCAGATGATAGTAATTCGGCCTTTAGCCTTCTCTCCTCTAGGCTGAACGACTCCAATTCCTTTAACCTTTCTTCACTGGACTTCTTTTTTCATCAGTTTAATCATGCAAGATGAATAGCTGTTTGAGGCTGAAAAGGGGGAGCAGGGGAAGAGGCGATCTAAGCTAACAAAGAGTTAAAGAATGGGGTCAGGACCCTCCCAACATACAGCTTTGAACTCAGGCGATCAGTAATTATCACTGTTGGTGATGAAGACCTCAGGACACCAGGAGATACGATGTTTTTTATGGTACCCATTAAAGCGCTTACTTTGTGTCAAACACTGTTCTCGGTGCTGGGGTAGATACAAGATACCGGGTTGGACCTAGGGCTCACAGTCTAAGTTGGAGGGAGGGGGATTTGATCTCCGTTTTACAATGAGGAAACTGAGGCACAGAGAAGTGACTTGCCCTACTTGGGTCACGCAGTGGATAAGTGGCAAAGCCAATTTGGAACCCAGTTCCTCCGACTCCGAGGCCCGTGCTCCTTCCACTAAGGCCATGCTGCTTCTCTTGTTACTTGATACTTGAGTGAGGCAGAAGGAGGGGAAGGATTTGAGGTGAAGGAAGACCTCCTCGAAAGATCCAGATCTAGTGGTCTTTACTTTAGTATTCCGGAAGCTTGGTGGGTATATTTAATTTAGTCACTACTTGGTCTAACAGAACTAGATATTTGATGTGTCTGTTCAACCCACATATGCCTTTAGAGAAGCAGCGTGGCTCAGTGGAAAGAGCACGAGCTTTGGAGTGGGAGGTCGTGGGTTCAAACCCCAGCTCCGCCACTTGTCAGCTGTGTGACTTTGGGCAAGTCACTTAACTTCTCTGGGCCTCAGTTCCCTCATCTGTAAAATGGGGATTAAGACTGTGAGCCCCCCGTGGGACGACCTGATCACCTTGTAACCTCCCCAGCACTTAGAACAGTGCTTTGCACATAGTAAGTGCTTAATAAATGCCATTATTCTTATTATTCTTATTATTATTATTTTGAAGATCCTTTTAGTCAGGACTCATTTTGTACTTCTCCAACCTAAAAATGATTGCTATTCTTGTTACTGACTTTTCTCAAATATCAATAGTTGTGTCTGCATGGAGCACAAGTAGCGGAAGGCTCCCAGTTTGCATATATGTTGCCAACTTGTACTTCCCAAGCGCTTAGTACAGTGCTCTGCACACAGTAAGTGCGCAATAAATATGATTGATAAATGAGGATGGTGCTCATCATCAGTGGTATTTATTGAGCGCTTACTGTGTGATGAGCACTGTACCAAGTGCTTGGGACAGAGTTGAGAGGCAAGTTCCCTGCCTACAATGAGCCTTTGGAGAAGAATGCCAGGAATTGCATTCCCTGTCTTCATGGGACCCCAGCCCCAGATGGCTGCGAACCCAGAAGTAAAATGTCCCTTCCGCGCGTCACCCCATGCCACACAATGCAGCCGTATGGAACCTTTTACGGAGAACCCCTAGCCCCCCACCAATTTGTTCCAAGGTGCCTCTCTGCTTCCCTACAGACAGTGAGTGGGGGCACTTTTTGTATCAGATTTAATTCAATCGTATTTATTGAGCTCTTACTGTGTGCAGAGCACTTGGGCACGTACGATATAACAGTAAACGGACACATTCCCTGCCCACAACGAGCTTACTGTCTTAAATGCAGTGAGCTATAATTTTCTTTTAAAAAGCACTGAGGATGATAAAGATCAATATTGAAATAATGTAAGTGCTTGTAGCGAGAGACTCTGATGCAGTGTCATCATCCCCCTGGCAGTTCCCTTCCTCTCCCCGCCCGTCCCAAGGAAAAACGTGGCTCTGTCTGCAAGACCTCAACTTAATACTTTTTCAGACTTCATGGGTGACCTGCAACAAGAATTACTAGTATCAGCCCCCGCTAACGTTAGGTACTGAGTCGGGAAACAATTAACATTGGAAGGCACAGGCAGATTTCAGGAGATTTTTTTCAATCTGCTGCCAGGTTAGCCCCAGGCGACTAGGACCACCGTTAGCTTCGAAAATTGGTAATATTTGCAGCATTGTATGGACTCAAAGCCTCAGAGTGTGAGCTGGGTCACTCCAAGAAATGTTTGCTTTAGCAAATTTGCTGCAAGAGTTGCCCTGGTAATTCTAATCAAAGCAGCCGTGGTAATCAGTATTTATGTAGACCCACCCCAAATGCTCTACTAGGCAGTAGTTCAACAAATCAATAGCTCTAAGATCTCTAATACTTGGATTTTAATACGACCGTAGCACTAAATGTGGGATTAAAAGCTTTGGATCTGGCACGGTTAAAATTTCTCTCTTGCCCCTAACCATATATTTAATTACACAGTCTGTCTTCTGCTCAGTTCTTGAACATGGTATGAAGCTGCAGGGGAAGCGAAGAAAGGAGGTTAACCTTGGAATAGGGTGGAGGGGGAATAATTGGTTAAAAATTAGGTCACTGAGCAATCAGGGATTTTAAAAAATCATCCTTTTCTTACAAAGTAGAACACAATTTTCACAGAAATTCTCTCCAATGGTGACAGAAATTTTTGAGTTCTGTACCCTCATCACAAAAAAGAGAGCAACCCATTGAACCACTTATTTTTACTGACTGATATTTAAACATCAAAATACGATTTGTCTCCCTGCCCTGAAGTACTGGGGTTTATTTTCTTGCCTAAATACCTAAGGGTTCTACTGTGCATCCTCAGTAGCCAGAGAGGGGACAAAGCCACTTTTGTCGATCCTTTCTTTATTCTTTGCTGAAGCAGGCTTATCCTTGAAACAGAAAATCAAACCCCAGGTGATGGCCACCCACTCTGTACCTCCTCAACTCATCTCTCAGGCACTGTTCTAAGTGCTGGGGTAGATACAAGCTAATCCGGTTGGACACAGTCCATGTCCTACATGGGGCTCAGTCTTAATCCCCATTTTACAGATACGGTAACTGAGGCAAAGAGAAGTTTTTTTGTCGTTGTTGGGTTTTTTATGATATTTGTTAAGTGCTTACTATGTCAGACACTGTACTAAGCCCTGGGTTAGATAATAATAATAATAATAATTGTAGTATTTGTTATGTGCCAGGCACTGTTCTAAGCACTGGGGTAGATACAAGCGAATCGGTTTGGACATAGTCATAATCCCACTTAGAGCTCACAGTCTTAATCTCCATTTTATAGACGAGGGAACTGAGGCACATAGGAGTTAAGAGACTTGCCCAAGGTCCCACAGCAGACAACTGGAAGAGCCGGGATCAGAACCCAGGTCCTTCGACCCCCAGGCCTGTGTTTTTTGGACACAGTCCCTGTCCCACATAAGGCTCGCAGGCTTAATCCCCATTTTACAGGTGAGGTAACTGAGGTACAGAGAAGTTAAGTGATTTACCCAAGGCCACACAGCAGACAAGTGGCGGAGCTGGGATTAGAACCCAGGGCCTCTGGCTTCCAGGCCCGTGCTCTGCTTCTCAATTAATAATAATAGTAATGATGGCATTTATTAAGTGCTTACTATGTGCAAAGCACTGTTCTAAGCTTTGGGGATCAGGTTGTCCCACGGGGGGCTCACGGTCTTAACCCCCAGTTTACAGATGAGGTAACTGAGGCCCAGAGAAGTTGAGTGACTTGCCCAAAGTCACACAGCTGACAATTGGCGGAGCTGGGATTTGAACCCATGACCTCTGACTCCCAAGCCCGTCTCTAAAGTCTAAGCCTGAACAGTTTCATGGTTTTTGGCCCTCACTTTAGAGCCTCTGCACCTTGATTCAAGGATGGTACCAGAATGAAGAGATGTACTGTTATTTGTAGACTATATGGTGGCATTCCTAATATTCTGTCTTCATTAATAGGTTTGAGTATAAATAATAATAAATGCCATTATTATTATTATTATTATTAAAGGGCTGTCACAAATATATGTGGGCATGCGTGTGTGTGGTGTTCCTGTCAGCTGCCTTCCATCGACCACATACCCCTATTTGGGTCCCTGTAAGAGAACCTACAAGAACCACAACCCCCTCCCCTTGCTGGGAGTTAGGGATCTTGTCTACCGATCCGTTGTATCGGACTCTCTCAAGTGCTTAGTCCAGTGCTCTGCACACGGTAAGTACTCGATAAATACCATTGATGGATTGATTCATCCCCACCCAAAGAGTGAACCAATCCGCCAAGAGGTCCAGAGCAAAGCGGTTTACTGGCTTCAGGTGGACGAGGCAGTCCTACACCGGCACGCTGACCGGTCGACTCCATCCAGCAGGGCAGGGCAAAGCTCACACTGCGATCGGCTCTTTTACCTCCTCCGACATCTGGCGCTCCTCCCTGGTTCCACCCCAGGGGGGATTTCCTTGCCTTGGAGGGTCATACCTGGTTGTCGGTCAGTAACGGAAGGGTGTGTGTGTGTGTTGCTGGGGGGCGAATGGGGAGGGGCGATATGGTTTTGCTTTCACCCATCCGCCTCCTCATGGATTCTGTGCAGTCTTCTCAAAGGTTATCTCTGGTGCTGTTTTTCAGTTGAGGGCCCTTCTTATCTGTGGGAAACCCCCCTTATCTTTTTCCTCTTTCTGTGCTGACTGTCCTCTGAGGATAACCTCTGACTATTATTTCGGTACTACTCCGCCACCCTGCCCCTTTGACTTGCAGTCTGTTAATTCCTCAGACCCCCAAGCACCCCCACATCACAATGGGCCCTAACATTAATAAATTTGAAATTTTCATTGGCTTTGCTCCTCACCGCCAGGCCCCCCCCCGCCCAAGAAAAAAAAAAATATATATATATTCCATTAAAATATCTTGGGAGCAGTAGGAAACTGTGTTGGGCAGGGACTTAGCAAACATTGGAGAGACAGGTGAATCTCTTTGTCTCTTGCCCCTCCAGCACTGTCCAAGCCCTTGCTCCAATTCCACTCCCTGGTGCTCTTGAAGGTTTGTCCCTGAGCCAGTCAATCAGTGGCATTTACTAAGCATTTACTGGGTGCAGAGCACTGTACTAAGCACTTGGGAGGGTACAATATAAAAGAGTTAGTAGACATGTTCCCCTCTCACAGCTTCTCAAGCCCCCCCTCTGACCTAGTTCCCTGGTGCCTCTGGCCCCAATCTCTGTCCTTTGGTCACCTGCTCAATAATAATAATAATAATAATTATGGTATTTGTTAAGTGCTTAGTATGTGCCAAGCACTGTTCTAAGTGCTGGGGTAGATACAAGGTAATCAGGTTGTTCCACGTGGGGCTCACAGTCTTAATCCCCATTTTACAGATGAGGTAAGCGAGGCACAGAGAAGTTAAGGGGCTTGCCCGAGGTCACGCAGCAGCTAAGTGGTGGAGCCAGGATTGGAACCCACGTTCTCTGACTCCCAAGCCCGGGCTCTTTCCACTAAGCCACGCTGCTTCTCATCCCTTCCCATCCTGGCTTCCTGCTCTTCTCAGCTGTCTACCGTCCTGCCCCAGCTTGTCAGTGCTCCCTAACGTTTCCCACTCATCCCGCCTCGGCTCTCTCCACTTGTCTGCTCTGTGACCTTGGACCTCTCGGGACCTCAGTTTCCTCATCTGTCAAACTGGGGAATCAGATCCCTGTTCTCCCTCCACTTAGACTGGGAACCCGTTGTGGGACAGGACTGCCTCTGACCTGATGAACATGCACCTACCCCAGGCTTACTCAATTAGTGTTGAGGCCCCCTAAATCCTAAAGGATAAAATCTGCAGGGATAACTTGGCTCCACTTTCCTTCTAAATTGCAGATCTATATTGGGAAAGGGTTTAGGGGTTTCTTTCTCTGAGGTTTCTTTCCACCCTGCAGTTGTGCCTTTACTCTGAACCGGACAACAAGTTGGTTTTTTGTTTTGATGGCATTTGTTTTAGATGATGCCATCTAGATGGCATCTGGGTGATGGTATTTCTCTTAGACTGTGAGCCCACTGTTGGGTAGGGACTGTCTCTATATGTTGCCAACTTGTACTTCCCGAGCGCTTAGTACAGTGCTGTGCACACAGTAAGCGCTCAATAAATATGATTGATTTGTTAAGCGCCTACTACGTTCAAAGCACAGTTCTAAGCGCCGGGGGGATATAGGGTAATCAGGTTGTCCCACGTGGGGCTCACAGTCTTCATCCCCATTTTACAGATGAGGTCACTGAGGCTCAAGAGAAGTTAAGTGACTTGCCCAAGGTCACACAGCAGACATGTGGTGGAGCCAGTATTAGAACCCATGACCTCCGACTCCCAAGCCCGGGCTCTTTCCACTGAGCCACGCTGCTTGCCTTGATGTCTCTTCTACGAAGGTTGATCCGGTGCTGCTTCCTCTACCCTGTTCACTGTTTTAGGGCAGTTTGCAGAAGGATGATGAATGCTTTGGGAAGTGGGAGGCTCACTCGGAGTACAGTATGTGGGTACCTGAAGATCAATCAATCAATCAATCATATTTATTGAGCGCTTACTATGTGCAGAGCACTGTACTAAGTGCTTGGGAAGTACAAATTGGCAACATATAGAGACAGTCCCTACCCAACATTGGGCTCACAGTCTAAAAGGGGGAGACAGAGAAAAAAAAACAAAACCAAACATACTAACAAAATAAAATAGAATAGATGTGTACAAGTAAAATAAATAAATAGAGTAATAAATATGTACAAACATATATACATATATACAGGAAGACAAATAGCCAAATGGTCTATTTGCCATTATTTATGGCACCAGATTATTTCACCACCAGCTAAGTGGCTGCAAAGCACATACCTGCTTAATTTGTGAGATTGTGCTGGGAGACTCGGCTACCGTAAGAAGGCGTGGAGGAGGGGGATCAAAATTAAACCATTCATGTATTTTCAATGAGGATGATAATGTGTGTGACCATGGCTTACACTTAATGATCAGTGAACTACGTACGTTGGCATTAAAATGAAAAGGTCTCGAAATAGATGTGTAATTTATTCATTTATGTTAATATCCTTCCCCCTCTAGACTGCAAGCTCATTGCGGGCAGGGAACGTGTCTACCAACTCTGTTGTATCGTACTCTTCCAAGCGCTCAGTACAGCGTTCTGCAGACGATCAGCGCTCAATAAATGCGATTGATGGATTAAAATAACTCCAGTTGATTTACTTACCTTGGGTCACGAACATTAAATGGTGCCTTAGAGTTTCCAGACCAGGCAAGCGCTTAGTACAGTGCTCTGCACACAGTAAGCGCTAAATATATACGATTGAAGGAATGAATGGGCCTCTATCAGTATGCATCGCTCGCCCAGTGGGGACATCAGAGTTAAATTAGAACTCTGACCTATAAAAAGCAGGCAAACACAGACTCGAATCCTGTACTTAACCTCTCAGCATGGGCTGGAAGGGTAGTGTTTTAACATTCCAAATTTAAATGATTTTAGCACAGGAAGGAACTGAACAGCTAGTGTAGAGCCCAAATCTGTATTCGTTGAGAGGTCACTGATCACACCCATGTTTCAGAGGGTAAAACAAATGCATTGGCTGGTCTGTAAAGAGCTTGCCTGTTTTCTGACCATTTTGAAAGAGCTAAAATGCCAGTGAAGGTTAAGCAGGAAAGGCAGAGTTAGGGGGAAAGGATGGTGACTGAAAACAAAACTTTGTTGGCTTTTTGACCAGTTACTGAAGATTCAATTATTTGGAAGTAGGAGTAGTACTCAATCAATCAGTGGTATTTATTGAGCTCTTACTTTGTGCAGAGCACTGTACTAAGTGCTTGGGAAAGTACAACAGAGTTGATAGGCATGATCCTTGCTACAGTCTGCGGGGGTGACGGACATTAAAATAGAGTAGGGAGCGGGGAAACAGTGGAGTATAGGATTATTTACGGAAGTATTGTGCGGCTGGAGTATCAAAGTGCTAAAGGGGCACATGGCCCCCTGTCACCCGTACTGTTAAATTGTAAGCCCCTTCAGGGCCAGTGACTAATTCTCATCCGTGTAATAATCACTATTATTATTATTATTATTATTGTGGTATTTAACTGCCAAGCACTATACTAAGCACTGCGGTAGATACAAGATAATCAGGTCCCATGTGGGGCTCACCTCCTGAATAGGAGGGAGGTCAGGTACTGAATCCTCAGTTTACAGATGAGGGAACTGAGGCACAGAGAAATGAAGGGACTTGCCCAAGGTCACACAGCAGGTAAGTGGCAGAGCCAGGATTAGAATCCAGGTCCTCTGACACCCAGAACCATGCTCTTTCCATTAGGCCACACTGCTTCTCGGCATGTGTTTTACTCAGTGCTTAGCACAGTGCTTTGTACGCAGTAGACATTTAATAACTAGTATTACCATTATTAGTCGTAGCATTTATTGAGCCTCTATTGGATGCAGAGCACTGTATTAAGGCCGTGAGAAGTATGAAACTGAGTGATACAGTCCCTGCTCACAAAGAGGTCGTTGTGGGTAGGGAATGTGTCTGCTTGTTATATTGTCCTCTCCCAAGAACTTAGCACAGTGCTCTGCACACAGTAAGCACTCAATAAATACTATTGAATGAATGAGTAGGGGGAAAAAAGGGGGGCACTTCCAAGTGCGCACACACATACACTCTTCAGACCATACGTGTCCGGATATAGCATGGCACGGGATTGGAATCAATCAATCAATCGTATTTATTGAGCGCTTACTGTGTGCAGAGCACTGTACTAAGCGCTTGGGAAGTACAAATTGGCCACATATAGGGACAGTCCCTACCCAACAGTGGGCTCACAGTCTAAAAGAAGAAATGGTTGGAAGAAACGGTTATGCGCATGATGTCAGGTGCAGGGTGTCATAGTAGGGAAGCAGCATGATGTAGTGGGAGGCAGGAGGTCATGGGTTCTAATCCTGATTCTGCCACTTGTCCGCCGTGAGACCTTAGGCAAGTCACTTCACTTCTCTGTGCCTCAGTTACCTCACCTATAAAATGGGGATTGACTGTGAACCCCACATGGGACAGGGACTGTGTCCAACCCGATTTGCTTGTATCCACCCCAGTGCTTAGTGCACATAGTGCTTAACAAATACCATGGTTATTATTATCCTTATTATTATTATTATGTGAGTGTTCCTTAACGCAAGGGTCTCCGAGAGTGCCACTCTCGCATTAGAGGAGAACTGGGTGTTTGTATCATGCTGCACTTTTTTTATTTGAGTGTGTTTATATATTATGGCCAAATCAATAATCTACTGAAATGAAAATCTATAATGCCTTCAATAGTACGATGAAATGTAAGAGATAGTCAAGTGCAGAAGCCTGTCAGTGCTGTGCTACTTTGAAATAATTTGCAGATGTGCGTGCAAGTAGCGCGGACTTCTTCTGCAGTTAGCGTTGTCTTAAATATGCCTTTTGGCACCCTAGAGCTCCAACTTAGAGGCCCAGCTGTAGGTTGGGCATTTGTCCCGGCGTCACCGGGACCAGTTTAAATTTTTGTACGCTATCTGAGAAGCAGCGTGGCTCAGTGGAAAGAGCATGGGCTTTGGAGTCAGAGGTCATGGGTTCGAATTCCGGCTCCGCCACCTTGGGCAAGTCACTTAACTTCTCAGCGCCTCGGTTACCTCATCTGTAAAATGGGATCGATCCATGGTAGTTGTTGGGTGCCTACTGTGCGCGGAGCACTGCGCCGAGCATTTGGGGGAGTACAGTACAACAGAGTTGGTAGCTTTCCTGCCCACAGGGAGCTTAGGGTCTAGAGGAACAGAAGTTCCAGAATTGGGAGTGGCCCGACTCAATTTTCAGCCCCCTGCGCACCCTTCGATCTTGGGTCTTCCCGTTAGGGGACGGAGTCGTACCAGTTCAGTTTTGGTCCTTCGGCATCCAGCCTATGGGCTTCTAGGCTGAAAATGCCGGATTTCGAGGAGGCTCTCGCCACGCTTCTCTCCCCTTCCCCATTCTCACGGTCACCAAGAGAGCGAGGGGAAGATGCAAAGCCTGAGGGCAGGGTCCCGATGTCCTGGTTTTCAGCAGAAGAATGTGATCGGTGTATATCTTCCTCCCCTCTGGGGAGAGAGACACACACACACACACACACACACACAAACAGCAATTCTCTTTCTCTTTTTTCCTCCTCCACAGTCCTACTGCTACAGGTACCGCTGTGCAGCTCGCAGCCAGAACACACCGGACAGCTCAGCATCCAACCTGGGATTCCGTTGTGCTGCCGACCGCCTGCCCGAGTCTGGATGAGAGCCTCGCCTCGCGGTGGCAACAAAGGAGCGTCCGAGGGCCGACCCGCAACGGCCACGCGCTGCTTTGCCGGAACTCTGGCTTCCCACCGAAAAACTTGAAAGCCACCGGGTTTCTCGTGGAACAGATTGCCCGATCGGATGAGAATGGGCCAGCTAAAGCAAACCCAGTGACCGACGTGGAGGTGTTTGTCGCTTGGGCGTTTTGTCTTGTGACGTTTTTGGACGTGATTACGATTTCTATTTTGGAGACTCCTTTTAAAATGACCCCTCTCGAGTCCTGAACGAGGAAATGACGGGTTCTTTTTAAGCTGAAATGTTTTAACATAAGTGAAACGGGGAGGATGTTTACCGTGTAAATAAGAGTTGTCTTCTGGTTGCCCCCCCACCCCAAGTAGCGAGAGGGGAAAATGGGATTTTATATTCACGGAGCACTTTTCCAAGAAATTGAAAGTCCAGTACACTGTACTGATGAATCCAGGGTGGCACAGTGTACCAACGTTCTCTAAGCCTTGAACGTACAGAAATAACTGTGGACTCATTCTACAGTGCTTTATTTTTTAAACATTAAGTGCCTAGACTGCAGAGAGGCAATTATATAAAATGGCCCTCTACTTTTAGAGACTATGTGAAATCGAGGTGTGCAGTAAAACCTCATTATTTTGAAATGATCTAGAGAAAAAACCCTTTGAATAAACTAGATTTGAATGATCTGATATTTTTATTAAAGAAAATAGGGCACCTAAATGGCCAAGCTGGAGCAGTTTGTTTCAGATTAGACTCCCTTTTGATCTAATGACGACTTTACCATTATCAATTCCTGTATTCACTTCTGTTGTGTTGACTTCTAAAGAAAAGCTTCTTTCAATTTCATCCTTTGGCTAGAAGGTCTTTGTGCTGGAAATTAGCTCACGCCTAACTATTAGCTTCAGTATTTAAATGGTTTAATGAGATTTATTTCCCCAAGAGGCAGGTCTACCCACCATGAATTATTCCTCATTCCACTATCAACTTTTGATTTGATTCTAAGCCTGCTTTGAGTCTGAACCCTTCCGTTTTATTTTTGAGGGGAAAAGACACTCCGTTCATCTTGTTTGACCTTGGGCAACGTGGGTCGGGGTGGGTGGTCTCTCAGTCGTATTTATTGAGCACTTACTGTGTGCAGGGCATTGTTCTAAGCGCTTGGGAGAGTACAATATAACAGACACATTCCCTGCCCATAATGAGCTTACAGTCTAAAGGGGGACCTCCTCTGGTTTCATCTGTCTGCCTGCAAAGGCCTCGCTGCATCCTGCCACACTCAGGATTTTTGTTCCTTAATTTAAAATCAGATGGTGAAATAAAAACTGGGTGATGATCGGGTCTAAGTCAGTCAGTCAATCAGTGGCATTTATTGAGCGCTTACTTCATGCAGAGCGCTGTGTACTAAGCGCTTGGGAGAGTACAGTACAACAGAGTTGGTAGACACGTTCCCTGCCCTCAACGAGCACACAGTCTCAGCGTGTTGGTTTGGATGGGGTGGAGAAATGTGCATCTACTATCTATTTTCTTGGGAGAGGTTTTAATGGAAAAACTTCGAATAAAGATTAAATGGCAAAATGTAAGGATCCTAAATGTTCACGGCTGTCTTGCTGTTTCTTTTAAAATGGATTGAATTGTCACCACCTACCTTAGAGGGGGAAAATACCATCTACTCTCTTTTCACCAATGTCTCAATGACAGACCCTTCATTTTTGGGAATACCTTAAAAAATGTTTGTTATCTGAGTACTAAGCGGGGTGGAGGGAGTCTCAATTTTCACCAATCAGTGGTATTTATTGAGTGCTTCCTGTGTGCAGAGCACTGTACTAAGTGCTTGGGAGAGTACAATATAATAAAGTTACCAATGACCAAGCAGAAATATCGGTTCCCTTGAGGTTCATAAACAGGAATTTTCCGTGGAGCCTCTCTCACGAGAGCCATTAATGCTATTTTAGAAACCACACTGATCTAAACGCAGTGGAAACTACCACTGAAACAGTGCACTCTGTGGGTGTTAAATATGTCAATCAATGGTATTTACTAAGCGCTTACTATATGCAGAGCACACTACTAAGCACTTGGGAGAGTACAACAGAATTAGCAGAAATGTTCCTTGCCCATAACGAGCTTATAGTCTAGAGCCTAGAATATGTACTTGAACCTCAGACTAGCAGCAAAATGCCCAATTGCCATTTTATATTCGCTCCTGTTCTTGGGCTGCTGTCAAAGAGATGCTACAAAGCAGTGAAGTAGTGCAAGATGGACATTATTAGGAGGGATAAGGAGACTTGTCTTATGCTGTCGAGTCATCTCCGACTCTTAGCGACTCCGTGGACACATGTCTCCCAGAACGCCCCACCTCCATCTGCAGTCGTTCTGGTAGCATAGCCGTAGAGATTTCTTGGTGAAAATATAGACGCGGTTTACCTGGTTTACCATTGCCTTCCTCCGCGCAGCAAACTTGAATCTCCGCCCTCGCCTCTCTCCCGTGCCGCTGCCGCCCAGCGCAGGTGAGTTTTGATTTGGAGCAGATTGCCTTCCACTTGCTAGCCACTGGCCAAGCTAGGAATGGAATGGATGTGCCTCTGCTTGACTCTCCCTCCCGTAGCCAAAACTGGTAGAGAACTGGAAACTCTCCAGGTGCCATCCTGAGAGGATAGAAGACTAGTTAATACATAAACTGGAAAATCAGCCCCTTGATCACTGAGTTGCTTCTTTTGGGGTTGAGTTGACTCTTTCACATAGGTAGACAGTCAGGCAGGAGGAGCCCCTAAAAGTATTTCCTGACCCTTGGATTCCTCTTACCCTTGAAGTCTTACCCAGTGAAAGTTGCCAAGGAACGGGCCTTGGTTGTGTCTAGAGATGGCAACCTTACCCGAAGGCTGACCGTATATCAAATTCCTAGCTGGTTTAAATATTTAATATATTAACCAAGTGGACCTCCAATGGAGAACTGGCATTAGCCCTGAGTAATCCCTGCCTCTTGAATGTGTGATTAAATTACTAGGTTGGTTGTGTGATTTTTAATTTAAAAAAACCAACGTAGGCTGCATTCAGGTAAATCGTAAAGCGAGAAAATGCTACGGTACTTGGAAAAAAATGGGCCCTGTTAGGGATAGGAAAATTCAAGGGATTAATAATGTTTTCCAACTCTGTCAGAGGTTCTGTTCTGCCCCAAATCGCCAATGACCTTGAAGAAATGATTGCCTGGAAGTCAGCCAGCGGCCTTGGTGAAATAGGACACGTGTGAGTCAGTTTCGGATCACAGCAGGCAGGGTGATCCTGCTTTTCTGGGTGATAGGGTCACGTGAGCTGCTTGTTTGCTTTATCCGAAAGATGCTTTTCAACATGGCATGCACCTAAATGGGGTGCAAATCAAACACCTGGGGGGGAAACTGAGAACAAAGTCACAACCCGCATGCTGTCGGCACTGATAAGAGTCACCTACGTCATTTGGTCTGTTGCCAATGGAGAAGGGCCATGATAGTATTGCACCACTTTTCCATATCCCGCACTTCCAACCAGTCAAAATACTTACCAGCTGTTATTTTTCTTTGAGGGAGGGTGTGCGTGTGGAAAAAGGACCATTCTAATTTCCAAAGGCAGAGGGGCAGGATGGTGCTACGGATCCAATTATAATTGGAATTATAGATTTACTCCCGAGGGCAGAGAACTTGGGGATGGAAAGGGGATACAGAGGAAGGAGTCAGCATTTTAAAAGATGATCTTCACTTCATCTCAAACACGCAGAGCAAGCTGGAATGGATCCCATTAATGGCTACACGTGTATTTTGTGAATTCATTCAATCGTATTTTTGAGCACTTCCTGTGTGCAGAGCACTGTACAAAGTGCTTGGAAAGTACATTATGGTACCTGTACATCCCAATTGGTCCTGAAAAGAAAAAAGATAGCATCGTAGATAACATGGAATTCTCACATTTTTCCTCTGTGGCCTTCTCCTATAGGAACAGCTGAGTCAGTCTCAGGAGAGAAATGGAAGTAGAAGTTTATAAATTTAACCTCGACTGGTGTTTCTGGTTGTTTTGTGACTTGATGCTTTAAAAAAAAAAATCATTCAAGCCCAGAAATGTTCAGTAGCCCTGCTCCAGTCTGGTTCTTTTTAAGTTTGGGCTAATTCCTTTGGGCCATAACACTGTTGTGAATTTTTATTCCTAATTTTAGACACAAGTATTTTAAGGGAAATTTTTCTCCTGTTCATTTAACACCCTCCTTGGGACTCGATGGTTGCTTTACTGGAGTGGTATCCAATTTGGAACGCCTCAACTGGAGGGAGGGGGAAATCTTAAAGGATGATTTTAAAGTGAGAGAAATTAAACGGTTGGCAAATAGGACCTATGCAATCTGGTGAAAGCAGTTAGCTGAGGGGGAAAGAAAAGAAAAACGGGGTGAGGTAATCTGGCTTCCAGGATCTGAAGTTAGATCAGAGTCAGATACTGATGCAGCGTGGTTCGGTGGCAAGAACACAGGCTTGGGAGTCAGAGGTCGTGGGTTCTAATTCCACTCCGCCACTTGTAAGCTGTGTGACTTTGGGCAAGTCACTTAACTTCTCTGTGCCTCAGTTACCTCATCTGTAAAATGGGGATTAAGACTTTAAACCCCACGTGGGGCAACCTGATTACCTTGTATCTCCCCCAGGGCTTAGAACAGTGTTTGGCACATAGTAAGCGCTTAACAAATACCATTATTATTATTATTATTATTATTATTATACTCTCCACCTGCACTGAAGACAGGCCACAGGGATTAGATTTAAATCTTAACAAGGGGTATTTTAGCAGGAACTAAGAATGAACTTCCTGCCCATGAGGCCCGTGAGATAGTGGGACAAGATAACAGGGAGGATGGAGTCTCCTACCCTATCTTTAAGAAGAAAATAGATGCAAATGTATATGGAATGGCTTCTGTGGAGACTGCCTGGAGGCAGGGTCAATTTTTGCTCTGTGCTGAAAGCAGCTCACAGCGCTACCCTGGAAACCCTCTGGAGAAGTTGCTGATGGTCGAGGACTAGAGGAGGAGAGCAACTGTATTTGGAGACAGAGGAAACCTTAAAAGCAAGCAATACCTTTGTTAGAGACCCAACAGTTATCTACGGCAAGCACACAGTAACTGATAAAATTATAATAATAACTGTGGCATCCGTTGAGCATTACTATGGGCCAAGCCCTACTCTAAGCGCTGGGGTAGACACGAGATAATCAGGTTGGACACAGTGCCTGTCCCACATTGGGCTCACGATCTAAGGGGAAGAGAGAACAGGTATCGAATCTGCATTTTACAGTCATTATGGGCAGGGAATGTGTCTACTAATTCTATCGTACTCTCCTGTCAACTTAGTACAGTGCTCTGCACAAAGTGCTCAATAAATACCATTAATTGATTGATTTTACAGATGAGGAAACTGAAGCACAGAGAACTGTCTTGCCCAAAAACTCTCATGTGGGAGGCGGTCTAACTTTGTATCTCTGGGGACTGGGTTTGGGCCCGAATGAGTTCATTCCCATTGTTTCTGTTCTTAGAAGTGTTTGCTTCTTTTTTTAGAAAAAAACATGGAATTTGTTAAGAACCAACTATGTGCCAGGCACTGCACTAAGCACTGGGGTAGATACAAGCTAATCAGGTTGGATACAGTCCGTGTCCCACATGGGGCTCACAGTCTTAATCTCCATTTTACAGATGAAGGGACTAAGGCACAGAGAAGTGAAATGACTGTCCCAAGGTCTCCCCAGCAGACAACTGGCAGGCTGGTTTTAGAAGCAAAGTCCTTCTAACTCCCAGGCCTGTGCTCGATCCACTAGGCAATGTTGCTTCTTGCTAGGCCATGCAGGGTTGGGGTTATGAAAGCAACAGACCTGATGAGGCACTGTATTAAGCACTTAGAAGGAAGTACGTTCCCTGCCCATAACAAGCTTACAGTCTAGAGGGGGAGACAGACATTAATATGAATAAATAACTAATTAATATATAATTTCTATTTACATTGAGAAGCAGCACAGCATAGTGGATAGAGCACAGGCCTGGGTTCTAATCCAGGCTCCGTCACTTGTCTGCTGTTCGACCTTGGGCAAGTCAGTTCACTTCTCTGGGCTTCAGTGACCTCGTCTGTAAAATGGGGATTGAGACTGTGAATTCCATGTGGGACAGGGACTGTGTCCAACCTGATCACCTTGTATCTACCCCAGCGCTTAGAATAGTGCTTGGCACATAGTAAGTGCTTAACAAGTACTATAACATTTCTTTTTTTTATAATTTAAAAATATGTACATAAGTGCTGTGGAGTTGGCGGTGGGGGGAATATCAAGTGTCCAAAGGTCACAGATTGACGTCCCTTCCCCACAGCACCTGTATATATGTATATATGTCTGTACATATTTATTACTCTTTATTTTACTTGTACATATATATTCTATTTATTTTGTTAGTATGTTTGGTTTTGTTCTCTGTCTCCCCCTTTTAGACTGTGAGCCCACTGTTGGGTAGGGACTGTCTCTATATGTTGCCAACTTGTACTTCCCAAGCGCTTAGTACAGTGCTCTGCACACAGTAAGCGCTCAATAAATACGATCGATGATAGACGACGCAGAAGGGAGAGTGAGCAGGGGAAAAGAGGGCTTAAATGGGGAAGGCCCGGGGATGGGACCCTAATAATAATAATGATGACGGTATTTGTCAACCACTGTTCTAGGCGCCGGGGTAGAGGCAAGCTAATCAGGTTGGACACAGTCCCCGTCCCACATGGGGCCCACGGTCTTAATCCCCATTTGACATAGGTGACTGAGGCACAGAGAAGTTAAGTGACTTGGTGGCACAGCAGACAAGTGGCAGAGCTAGCTTTAGAAGCCAGGCGTGGGATTAGAACCCATGTCCTCTGACTCCCAAGCCTTGCTCTTGCCACTGGGCCATGCTGCTTGAACCTAATTAAGGGTTCCCTTTCGGCCAGGGTGGCAGAAGGGTCGGGGGGTGGCGGCGGGGGAAGTCACCACTGCCACTCCTGCCCGGAGATTAGCCGGTGGCAGAGTGTAGCCACATTGACTCAGTGACTGTCACCTCTTCTCCCCTGCCTCCCTCTGTTCTCTCTTTCTGGCGTCTCATTCCCTGCCCCTTTGCAGCTTTGCGTCCTGGAGTCCCACCCCATTGTGTTCCCGTTGGACTTGGCCTTAATTTTTTTAAAAAAAAGCAGGGGCAGAGGGGAGGGTAACAGACTGGAACTGGGCAATTCGTTGCTATCTGTTGGGTTCAGGCCAGATGAACAATGAAATGGGCTCTCAAATTTTGGCCCACCCAACCGGTTATACCCTCCTCATGCCATTGTGAAATAGTTTCTCATGAGGAATTCCATCATCAACATCGAGTATTTATTAAGTACCCATTGTGTTTAGAGGAGTGTAGGCACTGGAACAGTGACAGAGAACATATAACGTACCGGAGGGGATTACTTCTCATGCAATGGTGGGAGGA
This sequence comes from Tachyglossus aculeatus, assembly GCF_015852505.1. NCBI lineage: Eukaryota > Metazoa > Chordata > Mammalia > Monotremata > Tachyglossidae > Tachyglossus > Tachyglossus aculeatus. The sequence continues at coordinate 101,959,600 of NC_052101.1, forward strand.
AAGTCCAAGCCCCTGAAAGTCCTTCCCACCTTCTGTCCAGCAACACAACATTTTCAAGACTGATAATGAGATTAGTTTTTATCTGTGGGGGAAGCGGGGAGACATCTGTTTAAAGACCAGTTGACTTTGTGTGTCAGTAAATCTTCCATTTAAGCTCTCTAGATCACACTCGGGAAAGTTCCCAGAACAGCTGCTCTTACTAAAAAAAAAAAAAAAAAACAAAAAAAAAAAAAACAAAAAAAAAACAACCATCAGGGTCATGAGTAGTAACTTTGGTATAGTGTTGTCTTGCTCACCTTTCCTTTTCTTCCGTCGCAGGTACTTCCTCTGTTTGCAAAGTGATTATGTTCCAGGAAAGCCATTTTTTTTTAAGCAGGGAAACATTCATCCGCTGAAAAGAATGGAAATCAAAAGGTAACTTATCTTAATAATTATGGTATTTGTTAAGTGCTTACTATGTGCCAGGGACTGTATCTTCTAAGTTGTACCAAGCTTAAAGGAATCCAGCTGATAAAGGAGAAATAAGATAGGGCTGGGGGAAAAAAGGTAAGGAAAATCCATGATGGGCTGCATCAGGCATACTGAACAGCCTTCTCGAAAGGGCGTGGGAGAATTCCATGATAAGCTTGAGCTTAGTTCATAAAATGCTTTCCTGGAAAACCTGCTGTGAAGAAAATGAATGTTGATTCATAAGTCCCAATTTCAGGGGCGGTTTGGACATTTCAATCAATTCTGAACTCTTTAGGTCCCTGAGGTGACCTAACATTTGTATGTTGTGAACAAGGCGCATCAGCTAGAGCCCATTTCAAACATTCCTAGGCAACCAGAGATGGACAGAGAACCTTGGGTTTCATTCACGAGTGTTAAAAATCTTTAAAGAATCAGGTTTGTCTTCATCTGTAAGTCACAAGACCATTTTTCCTTGGCATTTAGTTCTTAATTGTGGGTGCATCTGTCAGTGAGAAGAGGAGAAAAGTCAGGCCTCCAAATCAGTGGAAAGACACTCCCCCCTCACCCTCCATTAAGAAAATTCAGAGGACTGTGTAAGAGGCAGACACATGAGAAGAGTCGTGCTGGAGGAACTGTATGCTACCCAAAAGAAAAACCCTGGATGAGAGCTCCAATCAATCTGTCAATCGATGGTATTTATTGAGCGCTTACTATGTGCAGAACACTGTACTGGGCGCTTGGGAGAGAACGGTATAACAGAGTGGGCAGATGTGTTCCCTGTCCACAACGGTAGCTCACAATCTAGAGGGGGAGGCAGGTGTTAACTATAAATAGATAAATTACGGATGTGCACATAAAAGCTGTGGAGCTGAGGGAGGGGTGAACAAAGGGTGCAAATTCAAGTGCAAGGGGGAAGCAGAAGGGAGTGGGAGAAGAGGAAATGGGGGGCTTAGTCGGGGAAGGCCTCTTGGAGGAGATGTAATTAGGTAATCAATCCATCAAGTAATCAAGTGGTTTCCTAAAATCCTCAAAGTCTGCACTCCTGTCAACATTGCCTATGCATCTGTCTGGGTGGCCCTTAAGCGTTTTGATATTTACCCCAGCCCCACCACATTTATGTACCTCTCCTTACACCCTACTATTTCTCCTATCTCTAATTCCTTTTCCTGTCTGCCTCCCCCTCGAGACTGTGAATTCCTCATGAGCAGGGATCAAGTCTGCCCACTCTACTGTATTGTACTCTCTCAGGCATTTAGTGCAGTGCTCGGCACACAGTAAGTGCTCAATAAATGCCATGGATTGGTCGATTGGTCTGTTTGTCCCAGTTGCCTAGCGAACTCAAAACCTTTAATGGTGGGAATGTGGGCTTGGACTGCCAGTTCTGGAAACCTCCTGGTGCCAACAGATTACAAATCACTTTGGTTTAGCAGTAATCTCCTTGCTACTTAGAGCGCGAGCCTCAGGTGGCACAGGGACCGTGTCCGGTCAGAGGTCGTGGGTTCTAATCCCGGTTCCGCGACTTGTCTGCTGTGTGACTCTGGGCAAGTCACTTAACTTCTCTGGGCCTCATTACCTCATCTGTAAAAGGGCGATTAAGACTGTGAGCCCCACGTGGGACAGCCTGCTTACCTTGTATCTACCCCAGAGCTTAGAACAGTGTTTGGCACATAGTAAGCGCTTAGCAAATGCCATCATTATTATTATTAATTGTTATTATTATCTTGTATCGTATTTTATTTTGTTAGTATGTTTGGTTTTGTTCTCTGTCTCCCCCTTTTAGACTGTGAGCCCACTGTTGGGTAGGGACTGTCTCTATATGTTGCCAATTTGTACTTCCCAAGCGCTTAGTACAGTGCTCTGCACATAGTAAGCGCTCAATAAATATGATTGATGATGATGATGATGATCTACCCCAGTGCTTAGTACAGGGCTTGGTACGTCAATCGATCGGATCTATTGAGCGCTTCCTGTGCACAGAGCACTGTACTGAGTGCTTGGGTGAATACAATACAGCAGAGTTGGTAGACACATTCCCAACCCACAAGGTACTAGCCTAGTACATAGTAAGCACTATTGTTGTTAATATTATTAGGATTTGGGAGTTATTGTTTTCCATTCTGATCCCTACTTAGGGTGAAAGGTGCGGTAGCAATGAAACTGACTTTTTTAATTGCCTGGAAACACAAAGTTGTTTTCCCCAGAGTTTATTGAGCCTAAGCCCTTGACTACATAAACATTACTAAGGGGATTGTGTAGCTTTGTACTTTTCTAAATAGGACCAAGCATGAGTGACATTCGCTAATCATCTGGATAATTACCTGGGTAATTGCAACCTAAAAATGTGTATTGACCTGAATTAATAGGATCCTTTTATTCAAGACGACTTTGCATTAGGAGTATTTGGATATGTGGATATATCTGTATTTTGGGAGGCCCAAATTAACTAGATAAATTCTGTGGTTTATTGAAATAGAAGGTGTGAATTCTACCCTCTAGACATCTTCATGGCAGATAGTTATTGGGATCTTTATATATAGGGAGTTAGGCAGTTGGCTCATAGATTATAACAGGAGACAAGTGCTGTTAAAACTTCCCTAACACCTCAAACTCTTGCAATATATTACAAGTCATTGGCTATCATTATTGAAAAGGTTCTTCACTCAATCATTTATTGAGTTCTGACTTTGTGCAGAGCACTGTACTAAGCACTTGGGAGAGTACAGCTTAGAGAAGCAGCGTGGCTCGGCGGAAAGAGCACGGGCTTTGGAGTCAGAGGTCATGGGTTCAAATCCTGACTCCGCCACTTGTCAGCTGTGTGACTTTGGGCAAGTCACTTCACTTCTCTGAGCCTCAGTTACCTCATCTGTAAAATGGGGATTAATACTGTGAACCCCACGTGGGACAACCTGATCACTTTGTATCCCTCCCGGCGCTTAGAACAGTGCTTTGCACATTGTAAGTGCTTAACAAACGCCAACATTTTTTTTTTTTACTTCATAACAGAGTTGGTAGACATGTTCCTTGCCCACAAGGAGCTTATAATCTAGAGGGGAAGACCGACGTTATTACAAATAAATAAATGCATTGTGGATATGTCCATAAGTGCTGTGGGGCTGAGGGTGGAGTGAATAATGGGTGGAAATCCTCGTTTTACAGATGAGGTAATTGAGGCCCAGAGAAGTGAAGTGACTTGCCCAAGGTCACACAGCAGACAAGTGGCGGAGCTGGGATTAGAACCCATGACCTTCTGACTCCCAGGCCCAAACTCTATCCACTATGCCATGTTGCTTACCCCAGTGCTTAGCACTGTATTTATTAAGTTCCATAACTGACTAACTAGACGCAGCTTGGCCACTAATAGGGAGGCCTCAGGAGCCCTTTCTGGACTTCAGATTCCAGATTTTTAAATGAATCCAGGGATGAGCTCATTAGGGGCCAGGAACATGGTCTGTGTTCATTCCGTTGGATTGTACTCTCCCAAGCGCTGAGGACGGTGCTCTGCGCACAATAAGCGCTCAATAAATACGACTGAGCGAGTGAATGCTGGCTAACTGGAGAGCCCACAGCACCTCTTCCCTCCCAGCCCCTCAGCATCTGTGTCCATATCTGTAATTTATTTATTCATATTAACGTCTCTCTCCCCCTCTAGACTGTAAGCTCCCTGTGGGCTGGGAATGTGTCTATTCATTGTTATATTGTACTCCCCCGAGCGCTTGGTACAGTGCTCTGCACACAGTAAGCGCTCAATACAGTTGACTGACTGACCGGAAGCCAACTGGTTGCCTGGGATTCATTTAGTTGGGAACCGATGCCACACTCAATGGGTATCACGGCCAGGTTCATTCATTCATTCGATCGTATTTATTGAGCTCTTACTCTGTGCAGAGCACTGTACTAAGCGCTTGGGAAGCCCAAATCGGCAACATATAGAGACGGTCCCTACCCAGCAACGGGCTCACAGTCTAGAAGGGGGAGACAGACAACAACACAAAACGAGTAGACAGGTGTCATTACCATCAGAATAAATAGAATTATAGCTATATACACATCATTAATAAAATAAATAGAGTAATAAATATGTAAAGATATACACACGTGCTGTGGAGAGGGGAAGGGGGAAGGGCAGAGGGAGAGGAGGATGGGGAGGGAAAGAGGAGGAGGAGGGGAAAAAGCGGGGGGCTCAGTCTGGGAAGGCTTCCTGGAGGAGATGAGCTCTCAGTAGGGCTTTGAAGGGAGGAAGAGAGCTAGTTTGGCGGATGTGTGGAGGGAGGGCATTCCAGGCCAGGGGAAGGACATGGGCCGGGGGTTGACGGCGGGATAGGAGAGAATGAGGTACAGTGAGGAAGTTAGCGGTAGAGGAGCGGAGGGTGCAGGGTGGGCTGTAGAAGGAGAGAAGGGAGGTGAGGTAGAAAGGGACGAGGTGATGGAAAGCCTTGAAGTCGAGAGTGAGGAGTTTTTGCTTGATTCGAAGGTTGATAGGCAACCACTGGAGATTTTTGAGGAGGGGAGTGACATGCCCTGAGTGAGGCCAGGTCTGCTCCTCGACACACATGCCAATGAGGGGCAGCTCAGTTCAGTACCGAAAGGAGCCCCGTATGCGCTCCCCTGCCCCCCCAAAATAAATGAATGAATAAATAAATAAGTAAACAGCATCCCCTTTGAAATAATTCAAGCCAGAACAGGTACACTGCCACAGTTCTGCCTTCTTTTGACCCTTAAATAAAAATAATAATAATTGTGGTATTTGTTAAGTGCTTACTATGTGCCGAGCTCTAAGTACTGGGGTAGATACAAGGTAATCAGATTGTCCCACGTGGGGCTCACAGTTTTAATCCCCATTTTACAGATGAGGTAACTGAGGCACAGAGAAGTTAAGTGGCTTGCCCAGGGTCACCTAGCAGACAAGTGGTGGAGGCAGGATTAGAACCCATGACCTCCAACTCCCAAGCCCGGGCTCTTTCCACTGAGCCATGCTGCTTCCTCCGCTGCTTAAATGGTACCCGCTAAACTGTAAGCTCATCCTCTAGACTGTAAGCTTGTCGTGAGCAGGGAATGTTTCTGTTATATTGTTCTGCTGTACTCTCCCAGGCGCTTAGTACAGTGCTCTGTGCAAAGTAAGCACTCAATCAGTACGATTGACTGATTCTATCAGTAAGTACTTCCTCTCTGTTCAGTCGGTGTAACAGCCAATCTATGCTTTCACAGAGACGTCCAGCTTCCGAGATTTATTGAGAATAGGTGCGTGCTTCATTCAGTGGCTGATGAGGTAGCGGTGGCATTGAGTGACACCCTGATGGTTTGCCTAATTCTATTCAGGAGTGTATTGCTCGCCCCCAAAAACCTATACTATAAACGCACAATATACGTCTACATCTAAATCAGGTATTAATAAGTTTGGAGTTGATGCCACTGATGGTGAGATTTTGATCCATCTGTGCAAATGTAACCAATCAATCAATCAACAGATGGTATTTTGAGCCCGTTGTTGGGTAGGGACCGTCTCTATATGTTGCCGATTTGTACTTCCCAAGCGCTTAGTACAGTGCTCTGCACACAGTAAGCCCTCAATAAATACGATTGAATGAATGAATGAATATTTATTGAGCAGAGGACCGTACTAAGTGCCGGGGAGAGAGGAGTTTAACAGAGTTGGGAGACATGATTCCTGCCCATAAGGAGCTTACAGTCTAGATGGGGAGACAGACATGAAGATAAATTACAGATATGTACATAATAATAATAATAATAGTATTTGTTAAGCACTTACTATGTGCCAAGCACTGTTCTAAGCACTGGGGTAGAGACAAGGTAATCAGGTTGTCCCATGTGGGGCTCACAGTGTTCATCCCCAGTTTACAGATGAGGTAACTGAGGCACAGAGAAGGTAAGTGACTTGTTCAAAGTCACACAGCTGATAAGTGGCGGAGCCGGCATTAGAACCCATGACCTCTGACTCCCAAGCCCGGGCTCTTTCCACTAAGCCATGCTGCTTCCCTATATCAAGTGCTTAAAGGGCAGCGTGGCTCAGTGGAAAGAGCACGGGCTTTGGAGTCAGAGGTCATGGGTTCGAATCCCGACTCCGCCACATGTCTGCTGTGTGACCTTGGGCAAGTCACTTAACTTCTCTGAGCCTCAGTTAAATGGGGATTAAGACTGTGAACCCCACATGGGACAACCTGATCACTTTGTATCCCCCCCAGCGCTTAGAACAGTGCTTTGCACGTAGTAAGGGCTTAACAAATGCCAACATTGTTGTTGTTGTTACTAGCAAAACCAATCTCTTCCTCATTGTATGCATGTGAAGATTGCCCTTTGTCACACTGCTGCATTTGCTACCCACTGTGGAGTTTTGGGGTTTGTTTTGAGGGGCTTTGGGTTTTTTTTTTTGCCATTTTGGCCCTCTTTGTGGTGATATTCCTGAAGACAGTACCCTATTTCTAATTGCCACACAGAGAATATGCCTGACATGATGATCTTGCATCCACCCCAGCACTTAGTATGGTGTGTGGCACATAGTAGGAGCTTAACAAATAACACAAGTATTTGTATTATTATGATTACAATAATAACAATAATGGTTCTTTTTAATCAATCAATCAATCAATCAATCGTATTTATTGAGCGCTTACTGTGTGCAGAGCACTGTACTAAGCGCTTGGGAAGTACAAGTTGGCAACATATAGAGACAGTCCCTACCCAACAGTGGGCTCACAGTCTAAAAGGGGGAGACAGAGAACAAAACCAAACATACTAACAAAATAAAATAAGTAGAATAGATATGTACAAGTAAAATAAATAAATAAATAGAGTAATAAATATGTACAAACATATATACATATATACAGGTGCTGTGGGGAAGGGAAGGCGGGGGGGTAGAGAGGGGGACGAGGGGGAGAGGAAGGAAGGGGCTTAGTCTGGGAAGGCCTCCTGGAGGAGGTGAGCTCTCAGTAGGGCTTTGAACGGAGGAAGAGAGCTAGCTTGGTGGATGGGCAGAGGGAGGGCATTCCAGGCCCGGAGGTTGACGGCGGGACAGGTGAGAATGAGGCACGGTGAGGAGATTAGCGGCAGAGGAGCGGAGGGTGCGGGCTGGGCTGTAGAAGGAGAGAAGGGAGGTGAGGTAGGAGGGGGAGAGGTGATGGACAGCCTTGAAGCCGAGGGTGAGGAGTTTCTGCCTGATGCGCAGATTGATTGCTTGCTATGTGCCAGGCACTGTTCTAAGCTCTGGGGTAGGTACAAGACAATTCGGTTGAATACAGTCCCTGTCCCACATAGGGCTCACAGTCTTAATCCCCATTTTCCAGATGAGGGAACTGAGGCACAGAGACGTGAAGTGACTTGCCCAAGGTCACACGGCAGACAAGCGAGCGGTGGAGCCGGGATTAGAACCCTTGACCTTCTGCTTCCCAGGCCCGTGTTCTATCCACTAGGCCGTGCCATTTTGACAAGCTGCTTTGACTTCTGTTTCCGTCCCAACTGCCCTTGGCAGTGCCGCATAGTTGGAAGCTTAGGTTTCATTGTATATTTAAAGCACTTCTTCTTTCCAACGTATGTATGGGTTACTTCTTTCCAGCTTAACAAAAAGCAGGTATTTGAATGTTCATTCTCCTCACACATTTAATTAATTTAATGATGGCATTTATTAAGCGCTTACTAAGTGCAAAGCACTGTTCTAAGTGCTGGATGCCCTCTACGGAAGATGTGATAAAATTGTTTCAATGTTGGTTCCCATTCCCTTTCTGCATCACACTTGGATTTGCACCCTTTATCCATCCCTCCCTCCCTCAGCCCCACAGCACTTCCATACCCATTGTGATTATTTATAGTAATGTCTCTCTCCCCCTCTAGACTCTAAGCTCCTTGTGGGCAGGGAACGTGTCTACCAACTCTGTTGGATTGTACTCTCCCAAGCGCTTAGTACAGTGCTCTGAACATAGTAAGTGCTCAATAAATACCATAGATTAATTGGTATTGATTGATTGATTGGTTCCAGGTCCTTACTTTCTGTGGTCCTGACTTGCCAGTTGATATTGAGCATTGCAGACAAGAGGCATTGGTGGAACTGCTTTAGATACTGAATGTGGCATATTGCTAAACCCAGGTTTCCTGGCAATAAATAGAGAAGCAGCGTGGCTCAGTGGAAAGAGCCCGGGCTTTGGAGTCAGAGGTCATGGGTTCAAATCCTGGCTCCGCCACTTGTCAGCTGTGTGACTTTGGGCAAGTCACTTAACTTCTCTGTGCCTGTTACCTCATCAGTAAAATGGGGATTAAGACTGTGAGCCCCACGAGGGACGACCTGATCACCTTGTAACCTCCCCAGCGCTTAGAACAGTGCTTTGCACATAGTAAGTGCTTAATAAATGTCATTAAAAAAACATAAAGACAGCCGGATACAAATTTGGTCCGAATCTTGATTCCAAATTGGTGCCGTGCTCTTTGTCCATCTCCTCAAAGAATGTGCACACCTTCTTGATTTGCTTTTCCACATCATGGCCTGTCCTGCGTCTCATTAGACAGTGTGCTGGGTAGGTAGCAGAATCAATGACGACACTCAATTGTGTCGCCAATGTAGCTCTTTAGTTTAGATGTCACAGTGTGTTTCCCTAAACTTCTGTATCTGGCAAGCAGCGACAATCATGCGAGAAACAGCATGAGATAGTGGATAGAGCATGGATCTGAGAGTCCGAAGGTCATGGGTTCTAATCCTGGCTCTTCCACTCTGCACATAGTAAGCTCTCAATAAATACGATTGATTGATTGATTGATTCCACTTGTCCGTTGCGTGACCTTGGGAAAGTCACTCTACTTCTCTGCGCCTCAGTTACCTCATCTGTAAAATGGGGTTGGAGACTTTAAGCCCGTGGGATGTGGACTGTGTCCAACCTGATTTGCTTGTAACCACCCCAGCGTTTAGTACAGTGCCTGGCACATAGTAAGCGCTTAACAAATACTGTAAAAAGGTCTGCTGTGCCTCCTTGACATCTAAAGTTATAGATGAATGATGTTCTTCTGAAATCATTCTGGGGGACTCTGGGTAGAGTAAGGAGGGGGAGGCCAAGGGGAGCGGGGCAGGGGGGAGGGCGAATTCAGGCGGTGGAGATTTACAAGTCAGTTTGTGTGCTTTTGTCATTTCTCCTTTTGTGCACCCTCCTCAGCATCGAATAGAGTGGCCTTGCACAAAGCAGACACCGCTTGGTACAATTCACTGTTTTGGACACTAGCGTATCTTCTGTTATCTTTAGCGAGTTATTCGGGATTTGCGGGTGAGTTCTGTGGGTGTACTTCTCTTGTTTCTCCTTTTGTGCATCAAGTAGTGTGACCTTGCACAAAGCACACTGGCTACAATTGACCGTCAATGACGTTGCTGTGATTTCTGTTACCTTTAGCTAGTTGAGAAGTTGCTAGTTGAGAAGAAACAAAGATCTCTATTTGGGCTCTCCAAGGTTTTACCAGCCCACGTTTGTTCTGATGGATCATCTTTTCCCCATTGAAACTAGTACGGTTCATTTAAACCTTTCATTTCAGCCGTTAATTTGTTCCCTGTCTGAGGAGCTCTGGGGCTATGAGCCCTTACGGCCTTATGAGCTATAATTCATTCATTCAATCGTATTTACTGAGCGCTACTGTGTGCAGAGCACTGTATTAAGCGCTTGGAAAGTACAATTCAGCAATAAAGAGACAATCCCTGCCCACACCAGGCTTACAGTCTAGAATATGGCATTTGTTGAGCACTTACTATTAACAGAGCAATGCACTCAGCACTTGGGAGAGTACAACACAACAGAATTGGCGGACATGTCCCCTGCCCATGACGAACTCAAAGTCTAGGTCCCGTAGGGTTTGCCGATAAAAAATAATCTGCCCTGCCAGATGGTCCCGGGGTAATTCGGCTGTTGGCATCCCCTTTGCAGTCTTTTGGGTCCCGGTTTGGCATTCATTCAATCGTATTTACTGAGCGCTTACTGTGTGCAGAGCACTATATTAAGTGCTTGGGAAGCACCCTCTGCGAAGCTCCCCGAAGGTCAGGGGAGGCCGCATCCCAGAAGCCCCATCCGACTCCTCGTCCGCGGAGCGGCGCGAGTCGGATGGGCAGTTCCCAGAGCGGCAGGGAGCTAATTGTCTGAAGCAAAAATAGAATGCAGAGTAGCACCTGAAGCCCGCAACAGGAAATGAGGTTTAGGTCAGGACTCGGTGACTGAACAGGCTTAAAAACCTGCCTCTCTAACCTCATTTTCTGGGAAGCATTTATAATAGCGAAACCATAATCTTTTGCTGCCTAGTCATTAGATTGCAAGGGGGATGAGGACGACTGCGGATGAACTTTGAGAAGCTGGTTGGTGGCTGAGTAGGACGTTGTTTACGCTCGTCGCAGTTGGGGCGCTTGAAGTGCCTGTATGTCTATTTCGGCTTTTAGTTCGGTACCCTTTTTTCAGTTTTTCGTCCTTTCTGTCTTCTTCTGGCCTTCCCACTCCATCCCTTGTATGCTCTTGGACTTCTCTCTGTTCCTGTGCCCTGGAGGCTCCTCATCTTTGATCTGCAGAAAATCTGATCACTGTATCAATAACCCAATCAATGACTGAGGAGCAATGTGACCTAGTGAAAAGAATGAAGTCCTGCCACTTGCCTGTTGGGTGTTTTTGGACAAGTCACTTGACTTGTCTGTGCCTCAGTTTCCTCAGCTGAAAAATGGGGATTCAGTGCCTACTCTCCCTCCCACTTAGACTGTGAGCCCCATATTCATTCATTCATTCATTCAATCGTATTTATTGAGCACTTACCGTGTGCTCTCACTGTACTAAGTGCTTGGGCAGTACAAGTTGGCAACATATAGAGACGGTCCCTACCAAACAATGGGCTCACAGTCTAGAAGGGGGAGACAGGGACTGTGTCTGACCTTATTATCCTGTATCGATTCTGGCATTTAGTACAGTGCTTGGCACATAGTAAACATCAAATAGATAGAAATATATATTATTAATAACCCACACTTAAATAAGGCTGAATATAGCTAAAATAGTATCTAATTCCAAGTTATCAAACTTTCTGAGGATCTGAAAATGATTTGCAACTATTTCTCTAACTTCCCTTCTTGTGTTGTGATGCAGAAAGCAAATGTTATTCCAAGCCTACAGATGAGCTCATTGCAAAGTGTGCGCCTTGCCCAAAGTCACACAGTAGCTGGATTTCCTGATCCCAATTTCCTCTTCTCACCCCACCCACTAACCTCAGCAATTTTTCCCTCGCTCAAACTCATAAATGTTCGTCCTTATCCCATTTTCAGAAAAATATTTTGTCCACAGTATTCGCATCTCATGCTCTCCACTGAAAGAGCCCAGTTTTGTGAGTTTCCACATCAAATCTTCAAAAAGGAAGTGAACTCCAGAAGTCAACTAATCTATCCCTCTGCTTCCATGCATGCTTCATACTTCAGGAAGAGTTCGTGGCATTTATCGTATTCTCAAAAATCTTCAGGGAAGGGTATACCTCAATTTTTTTAAAGTAACCCATTTCCATGCTAAATGACTGCCAATTGCAGTGGCCCTGAGAACAGATTCTTAGTTGCTTCAGTGCTGAAATTAATACCACTACGGTAAACTTTAACCAGTTTATGAGGAAGTGATCTCAGTTTGGATCTGTATGAATTATGAATCTAGACATTAGGCTGAAGAAAATTCTTGAAATGCGTGTGTTTTGAAATGGCTCAGATACAGTCCCACTTTCCCCCCCATCAGAATAAAAGCACCTCCAGCACTGGAATTGTCTCTTTGGCAGATTCTCCAAGCAGCAGGTACAGGATTCTGCACACAGTGAGTGCTCAATAAATCTTGTTGCAAGCCTAATTATAAGTAGAGGGAGAACGTGGGCTGTCCTACGTTTTTAGAGAGAGGGTAATGGTGAAATCCTCGCTGAACGTGCAGATGAAAAGACCAATGCCCTCCAAACGCTGTGGGTAGAGTTCTAGTTCTTGGCCGTTCAGATGCATGTGACGGACCTGTCTGTTTTTGAGACCATCTTTTGAAATCCTGATTTTTGCAGAGTCTCTGCTGCAGGACAGTAACCCCTTTCCCAGTTACTACCCACCAGGCTGGTCTGCCTGCTACGGTAGTGTGGTGTCCTTATTTGAGACTGTGCCCCGCAAAATATCTTTTTTTATGGCATTTGTTAAGCACCTACTATGTGCCAGCCACTGTACTAAGCAGTGGGGTAGATATACAAGCTAATCAGGTTGGACACAATCCATATCCCCACTTGGGGCTCACAGTCTTAATCCCCATTTTAAGAGGAGGTAACACGGGCACAGAGAATCAATCAATTGTATTTATTGAGCGCTTACTGTGTGCAGAGCACTGTACTAAGCTCTTGGGAAGTACAAGTTGACAACATATAGAGACAGTCCCTACCCAACAGTGGGCTCACAGTCTAAAAGTGAAGTGACTTGCCCAAAGTCACACAGCAGACGAGTGGCGGAGTCAGAATTAGAACCCAGGTCCTTCCGACACCCGGGCCCAGGCTCTATCCATTTGGCCACGCTGCCTCTCGTGCTTCCCATGCTCACTGCTTGCATGTGTTCCTTGTGCACATGAGACGGGGGTCCGTGTCCAATCTGCCTGGGGATCAGCATGTAGTAAGATACCAAAACCAACCGGTCAGCAGTTACTTGGCTAGCCTGTTGTCATCCCTTTCTCTTCACACATCCCACCCAGTGAAGCTGGGCCCTGCCTCGGTGCCGGTGAGGCGACTGCATTGCGGGATCACGGGGTTGGTAATCCTGTCCTGCCATCTGATGTCCGGTACGGTTCGCGGGAGATGCGAGTGAAACTGCTCAAGTTGGATGTCTCTTCTGCAGCAGGTCCACACCTCACAGCCACATCAAGGATTACCAGCCTAGCTTTGAAAACCTTCGACTCGGTATGGTGCTTGAAGCCTCATCCTACTTGCCCCCCTAGACTGTGAGCTCGTTGTATTTGATGTTATATTGTACCCTCCCAAGCGCCTAGTACAGTGCTTTGCACACAGTAGGTGCTCGATAAATACGGTTAATGATAATAATACTTTATTTTTAGTACTTGTTAAGCACTTACTATGTGCCAGGCACTGTATGAAGCACTGGGGTAGATACACACCGATCAGGTTGGGCACAGTTCCTGTCCCACATGGGGCTCGCCGTCTTAATCCCCGTTTTACAGATGAGGTAGCTGAGGCACAGAGAAGTGGAGTGACATGCCCAAAGTTCACAGAGCAGAGAAGTGGAGGATCCGGAATTAGAACCCGGGTCCTCCTGATTCCCGGGCTCGTGCTCTATCCACTAGGCCACGCTTCTTCTCCATCTCCCTGTCTATCTCCCCAAAGTGATATTAAGTTCACTGCTGCCAATGAAAATCTGCATGTGTAGGGCTTCTGGTCGTGGCTCAATATATAACTATGGTGTTCAAACTTATTGTCAGTCCACCGTGCTGCACCAACTCTGTGAAGCAACTGTGAGCTCGTCATGGGCAGGGAATGTCACTGTTTATTGCTGTATTGTACTTTCCCAAGTGCTCAGTTCAGTGCTCTGCACACAGTAAGCACTCAATAAATACAACTGAATGAATGAATCATCTGTGGGTCATTCTGGGTATCAATCAGTCAACCAGTGGTATTTACTGAGCACAAAGCACTGTACTAAGTGCTTGGGAGAGTACGACGGAACAGACATACTCCCTGCCCACAATGGGCTTACAGTCTAGAGGACTGTACGTGTATGGGTCTCAAGAGCAATTATTCAACATACAGTAGTTGTGGATGACTATCTCAAATATTTTAAATGATGCTTTTAACTTGAATTGGAAGAGATCATATTTTTCCAGGCCCCTTATCGTCCTCCAACTATGAGGATTACCCAAAGGTCACCCATGTTGGGAGGACAGAACTGGGAGAGGAGAGGCCTGGGAAGAAAAAGGAGTGGGAAAGCCCAAAATGCTGTCGATCAAGTGAATATACAGACGTCGGAGTTCGCCAACTGGGCTCTAAGATGAGACCAGGGGTACGTGGTCTGCTAATTGTGATTCAGGTGCAGATGAAGATGGGTAGCCGTTAGGTGAAGCTTGCTCTGGGAACTTAGAGAAGAAATAGAGATTTTACTATAAAAAAATTCTCTCCAGAAAACACACTTGCTTCACTTGGCCACGTAAACCAAGTTTTGAAGTACATTATGTTTAGAATGAGGTCCTTCCTGCGCTTTCTATGCTCATAAGTCTTTTTCAGTATTCCAAGGGCTCTAGATGGTAAGTAGATTTTTGAGCTTAACTCTTGAAGAGCAAGTCATTTTTCTTTGCTTACAGATCTAATATGTTCAGTAAAGTGCACTTTAAAAAATGATTTTCCTATATTCCTCTAATTCACCAAGCATCTGTTTTACTTCCATCTACGTTAGCCAATCATTGATGTATTGGGGATATGCCGTTTGATGAGGTGACCTACAAGGGTCCAGATCTTAAATGGTGACACGCAAGATGCCCTGTAATTACTTAAGGGTCCCATGATGTCAATCAGAAAATTGCTGCGCTCCAGAACGCTAAATTTTTTCCTGAGAAAGTAAAAGATTTGGTATCTTCCAATACGCCTACCAAGTCTAACACCTGGATTACTAGTTGAAACCATCTGCTCTAAGGCGTGGAGATGGAGATCCATTGCATTAATCAGTTTATCAGGCCACCATCTTAATGATAATAATAATAATGATGGCATTTGTTAAGCACTTACTATGTGCCAGGCACTGTACTAAGCGCTGGGGTGGATACACCCCACTTTTTCCTCTCCTCCTCCCCATCCCCCCACCCTACCTCCTGCTCCTCCCCATTGCACCTGTATGTTTGTTCAGATTTATTACTCTATGTCGTACATATTTACTATTCTATTTATTTTGTTAATGATGTGCATCTAGCTTTACTTTTATTTATTCTAATGACTTGACACCCATCCACATGTTTTGTTTTGTTGTCTGGCTCCCCCTTCTAGGCTGTGAGCCCATTGTTGGGTAGGGACCGTCTCTATATGTTGCCAACTTGTACTTCCCAAGCGCTTTGTCCAGTGCTCTGCACACAGTAAGCGCTCAATAAATACGATTGAATGAATGAATGAATGAATACAACCATATCAGGTTGGACACAGTCCCTGTCCCATATGGGGCTCACAGTCTCAATCCCCATTTCACAGATGAAGTAATTGAGGCATAGGGAATTGAAGTGGCTTACCCAAGGTCTCACAGCAGACGAGCAGTGGAGCTGGGACTAGAACCCATTACCTTCTGATTCCCAGGCCTGTGCTCTATCCACTCCACCATGTTGCTTCTCGACTGCTCATTCTCCAATGGTTCCTTCTCCACTGCTTTTCAACCCGCCCTAAAAACGCAGCCCTTGACCCCATGCCTTCCCTTATTATCGCTCCATCTCCCTCCTACCTTTCCTTCCCAAACTTCTTAAAGGAGTTGTCGACACCTGCCGCTTCCATTTCCTCTCCGCCGATTCTCTCACTGACCCCCTAGGAGCCGGCTTCCTCCCTCTCTACTCCACGGAAGCTGCTCTCAGGCCACCACCTTCTTGCCAAATCCAACGGCCTCTACTCCATCCTAATCCTCATCGACACTGTCTGCTCCTGGTTCTCCTCTTGTCTGTTCCTTCTCAGTCTCTTCGCCGGTTCCTCCTCTGCTTCCCACCGTCTCTAACTGGGGGAGTCCCTTAACGCTCATTTCGGGGTCCCCTTCTATTTTCTGTCTACACTCACTCCCACTCCATCTACATCCATGCCATTTGCTCCACGGCTTCAGCTACCATCTCTTCAGGGATGATTCCCACATCTACCTCTCCAACCTGAACCTCTCTCCTCTGCAGTCTCACATTTCTTTCTGCTTTCAGGACATCTCTGCTGGGTTTAAGCCAACACCTCAAAGTTAATATGTTCAAAACAGAAGTCACCTTTCCACTCAAACCCTACATCTCTGTAAACACCACCACCTCACATGCCTGAAACTCATTATCCTCAACTCATTGCTCTCATTCAACTCACACCATCAGTCTGTCACGATACCGTCAGATCTACCTTCACAATATCCCTAGAATCCCTCCACCTCTCCATCCAGATTGCTACCATGCTGATCCCAGCACTTTTCGTATCCCGCCTTGACTACTGCAGCAGTCTCCTTGCTGACTTCCCCATCTCCTCTCTCCCCTCTCCAGTCCATACTTCGCTCTGCTGCCTGGATCATTCTTCTAAAACTTTCAGTCCACGTCTCCCCACTCCTCAGAAACCGCCAATGGTTGTCTATCCACCTCTGCATCAAAAGGCAACTCCTTCCCGGCAGCTTGAAGGCACTCGATCACCTTGCCCTCTCCTATTTACCTCACTGGTTTCCTACTACACTCCGGCCTACAGACTCGGCTCCTCTAAAGCCAACCTATTCGCTGTACCTCGATCGCATCTATCTCTACCTCTCCCTCACCCACATCCTTCCTCCGGCCAGGGACTCCCTCTCCCTTCATACCTGACAGACTACCACCCTTCCCACCTTCAAAGCCCTACTAAAGCTACACCTCCTCCAAAAGGCCTTCCCTGACTGAAACTTCTATTCCCCCATTTGCCATCTGTACTCCTTAAGCATTTGATATCCGCCCACCACCCCCAGCACTTTTGTATAGATTCTCTAGTCTGTAAGCTCATTGTAGGCAGGAAATGTGTCTGCCAACTCTGCTGTATTGTACTCTTCCAAGTACTTAATATGGTGTTCTGCACACAGTTAAGTGCTCAAAGTCTATTGATGATGATGACAATATCCATTTCCCCTAGCTGTAATGTACGTGAATGCCCAGCTCTACCTCTACTTTGGAAGCTCCTTGGGGGCAGGGATCGTGTCTGCCAACTCCGTTGTATTGCCCTCTCCCAAGAGCCCAGTGCAGGCTCTTGCCCACAGTGAGCGCCCAATAAATACCATTGATTGACTAATTAGAAGGGCATATGAGACTTTCCATCCTTTCTGGTGAGTTTTCATGAGGATTGGAACAGCTTTTGACCCCTCCCATGTCTAAAATGGGCGACGAGGGATGTCTCCAGCTGAGGCCTTAGGATGTCCCATGTGCCTCCGAGGAGCAGTCCCGGCTCAGCTCCCCCTTCCCCGCCACCAACCCAGTGACGTCAGCCAGACCCAAGCCAAGCCTCCTCTTCTCATCCATCCCTGTCCACTTCATCTGTCTTCCGATCTACATCTGATAATAATCGATGATGGTGGTATTTGGTAAGCGCTGTCTGCTGTGCTGAGCACTGTATAAGTGCTGGGATAAGTACCCGATCATCGGGTCAGACGCAGTCCCTACCCTGGGTAGGGTTCATGCCTCTGGCTGGCTGGCTCTTTCTCTCTGCTCACCATCTTTCCACTCTGTGGCCATGTGTCTCTCTCTCAATTTCTTGCCCACTTCTCACAGAAGCCACAAAGTGTATCACTCAACAGTATGGCTTTTAGTAATACTGTGTGTTACATGTAAGAGGTGGTGCTTACTTTTACGACCTTTCCACTACTGTCAGCCTTGTGATAAATGTATTTATTTACTTACTTATTTATTTATTTATTCTATTTATTTATTTATTTTATCTGTACATATCTATTCTATTTATTTTATTTTGTTAGTATGTTTGGTTTTGTTCTCTGTCTCCCCCTTTTAGACTGTGAGCCCACTGTTGGGTAGGGACTGTCTCTATATGTTGCCAATTTGTACTTCCCAAGCGCTTAGTACAGTGCTCTGCACATAGTAAGCGCTCAATAAATACGATTGATGATGATGATGATGATAAATCCTTTAATTAGTACTTTTGTTTAAGGGACAGTAAAGAGAACTATCGTAAGGCAGGAAAGCGGCACAAGATTTAGCCCCGCAGTAACAAGGTTTGTTTGCTTTGTCTCTGTGTAGCGTGTCTTGATCTCCGTGGCTCTCCACCCGATTGTGAAATCTTCCCGAATAGTCATAAGCGAGTTCTTCCCCGGGCAAGATGTCTTGGGTTGCAAAAAGTGCCAATTTGGGCACCAGCGAATCGATTCGGACGGGGACCATGAGTAAGTTGGGTTCACAAGAATGGTTAAGGAATCGGCCCACGTTACCGATCCGGGTGGGATCCACGAATGTTTCTATGACCTGTCCGCTATGCAGGTGTTCCCTGACTGCTAGAATGTAGTTGGAGTCACTTGGGGTTTGTAACTTCATTCTTCTACAGGCCTCAGAAAACCCTAGAATTTCTCCAGCATATTCACAAACGAATCTTCCTTTCGGTATGAATTCCAGAGTCCGAAGCCCCCAGCCTTTCTTATCGGTTTTGAACACCTCTAGACGGAACTGCAGACCCTTCTGAACCACTCGATTTTTGCACTCTTCACTGCACTGGCACATGACGTTGCACTCGTAAATGGGCCTGCCGTAACTGTTTTCGTTTCCCATATCTTTGAGACACGAGTGATCGTAATTCAGGCCTCGAGGAAGGCACGAGCAATTACTGGGGAGGCAGGAAGTTGTACGGCAGACACATCCTGGAAAGGCTATTTCAGTCGGATCGATGTCCGCTCCGGGTCCCATCACGTGCTCAGGAGTATACTGCGAAGAAAAGGAGATATCACAGATCAGCTGGGCCGTTTGGAGCCACTACTCTGAAGCGAGAAAGGGAACTGATGAAAATGACTCAGAGACTGCTCTGCTCAAAAAACTACCCGTCCAGGCATCCCTCACTGTGGGATTTTTCACCTTTTCATTTACTCGTCAACAATAAATTAGAATCAAACCCTATTTACCTCTCCCCTTGCTTATTCATTCAGTGCCGCAAATGCAGCTTCTGTCTTTGGGTTGGATATCGTTCAGCCACACTGTGGATCACAGCTCCTAGGGGGAGCGCCCTAATTTCCTCTAAAAGATTTTCCCCCAAACTGCCAGAATCCTTGATTCGGGTCATCCTCAGATGTTTGGCACAACTGGTTTCCTGAAAATCGTGCCTTATTACGAATCGTTCTAAGTCGGAACCAGTTTTCTCTTGGGAACAGTTTATAAATGGAGAACTGGCTCCTAAACCCAGGTCAGATACCTCTATTTTGACCGAAATTACTCAGTTACAGATGACGGCATAGCTACGTTCATGTATTCATACTGAGGTTGGACGGATTATCATGGAATCTGTCATTCATTCATTCACTTGTATTTATTGAGCGCTTACTGTGTGCAGAGCACTGTACTAAGCACTCGGGAAGTGCAAGCTGGCAACATAGAGAGACAGTCCCTACCCAACAATGGGCTCACAGTCTAGAAGGGAATAATGATGGCATTTATTAAGCGCTTACTATGTGCAAAGCATGTTTCTAAGCGCTGGGGAGGTTACAAGGTGATCAGGTCGTCCCATGGGGGGGCTCACAGTCTTAATCCCCATTTTACAGATGAAATAACTGAGGCACAGAGAAGTTAAGTGACTTGCCCAAAGTCACACAGCTGACAATTGCCAGAGCTGGAATTTGAACCCATGACCTCTGACTCCAAAGCCCATGCTCTTTCCACTGAGCCACGCTACTTCTGTCAGTTACTCTACCGTGGAGAGTAGCTACCTCGAACTTCACCCAAAGAAAATGGGACGTGTTGACTCTCCCGACTCCACCTGGCAAACAGGTAACCCTTTTCCAACCTACTCCCGGACTCTTCCACTCGATCGCCCTCTTAAACCTGCCCCCCAACTCCCCCGTGACACCCCCGTCCAATCCTCGCCACTGTTCATATCCCCAGAGCTACTGTGATAAAGGAGGCTGGTGATTGTAAAGTCAAATCAAATGAGTTGTGAAGCCAAAATGGTGCAAATTTACAAACGTTAAGTGCTGTTCACCTTAATTTGAGGGGTTCCCTTTAAAGATGAATACCATGGGTTTTTAACCATCATCAGAATTTACCGAGGGTCCGCTCGGTGTGCAGACTACTGTAGGAGGCACTTGGGGGGTATACGATAAAAGAAGACATGAGCACTGCCCTTGAGGAGTTTACCAACTCATGGAGGAGATGGGTAGATATCTTGGTTTTGTTACCAGTAAAAACCGGCAAAAAAATGAAGAAATCAATTGACACCTTCAGTGTTTTTGGAAACTGGATGAGATGACCCCATAGGGGAGGTGGGGATTCATTGGCTACAGGAGGTGGTTCTTTAGGAGGGCTTTGACGATGAAAAGGGATCTTGTTTGGCAGACTTGGGCAGGAGGAGAAACTGAGTCGAATGAGATGGAGATGGGAAGGTGGGAAGCGAGGGGCCTTTAGGACTTTCGTTTCAGGAGAGCAAACGGTATGAACTGGGGCGAAGCCGAGGAGAGAGCGGAAGATTAAGGTGGAGACAGTTGGCGGCCAGCCCTGGAATCCAATGGTAATAAGAATAATCATAACTGTGGTTTTTATTGGCTCAGCGGAAAGAGCCTGGGCTTTGGACTCAGAGGTCAGGGGTTCAAATCCCGGCTCTGCCAACTGTCAGCTGTGTGACTTTGGGCAAGTCACTTAACTTCTCTGTGCCTCAGTTCCCTCATCTGTAAAATGGCGATTAAGACTGTGAGCCCCACGTGGGACAACCTGATCACCTTGTATCCCCCCAGCGCTTAGAACAGTGCTTTGCATACAGTAAGCGCTTAATACCATCATTATTATTATTATTATTATTATTATTATTATTATTAAGTGCTTGCTCTGTGTCAAGCACTGTTCTAAGAGCTAGGGAGGATACAGGATGATCAGGAGTTTCTGTATCATGTAGAGAAAAATGGGTAGCTATTAGAGGGGTTGAGGAGGGGATTTTTTTTTAAACCAAGCTCATCAGTAGAACTATGCTACCTTTTAAGAGGCATTCTTCCAAGAAATAAATGGATTCTTCTGGAAGTTTCTATTCCTTTTGTAGGTTTATACTTTTCCACAAAAGTCAGCATAGATTTACACATAATTGACCTTTTAGAAACACGTTAGTTATTTCATAGCTTAATTTGGCACTTCATATATTAAAATTAAAAATTTCCTGCCACTACAGTGATCTTCCTTTCAAGGAAGCGGCGTGACCTAGTGGAAAAAGCACAGGCCTGGGAGTCAGAGGATCTGGGTTCTAATCCTGGCTCCGCCAACTTCTTGATGTGTGATCTTGGCAAGTCACTGAACTCCTCTGTGCCTCAGTTTCCTCTACAAAATGGGGACTCGATACCTCTTCTCCCTCCTACTTAGCCTGTGAGCCCCATGTGGGACAGGGGCTCTGTCCGACCCGATTAACTTCTATCTACCCCAACACTTAGAACAGTAGGTGACACACAGTAAGTGTTTAACGAAAATCATAAAAAGAGAAAAAATTCAAAAAATCATGCCAGAAATTTTAAGGCAACTAAGATATAAATGCACCTATTATTAAACTTCTAGATGTTTTTAGTTAATTCATCCAACAGTAGTTATAGATCACATACTCCGTGCAGAGCAAGAGCACTGTAGTAGGTATTTCAAAGAGGACAACCAAAGTTAAAGGCCCAATCCTTGTCCTCAGAGAGCTTACAATTCATTGTGAGGAAATGACATTTGTTCCTTTAGACTCTATGCTCGTGGGCAGGGAATGTGTCCGCTAACTCTGTTGTACTGTATGTAGTCTCCCAAGCGCTGAGTATAGTACTCTGTATATAGTAAGTGTTCAATAAATACCATTGACTGAGTCAGTAGATTTTTACTAATCCCAAAAGCACTGCAGTAATGCAAGATGCCCATTGTTTTAGACTGTGAGCCCACTCTTTTAGACTGTTTCAGACTCTTTTAGACTGTGAGCCCACTGTTGGGCAGGGACTGTCTCTATATGTTGCCAATTTGTACTTCCCAAGCGCTCAGTACAGTGCTCTGCACATAGTAAGCGCTCAATAAATACGATCGATTGATTGATTGATTGTTTCCCCCTATGGAGCCAAGTTTCCAGTTGTTTCTACACACACAGGGAAATACATTTTCAAAACCCAAGAAAGCGAAACAGAGGAGATTTTTTGGTATGCGCAATCCATTGTTTTATAAGGAGCGATCTCCGTGCCTTATTATGTGCTTCTGGGTACTAGGTGGGAAGCCAGTTTTGAAAAGGATGAAATTCTATCAGCCCAATTCCCTTAGTACCACAGCCTTTTATACATTCAGCAGCTCAGTTTACTTCCTGGCAGTAGGTTAGGTGCCTCGGGAAATTATGTAAGGAACTTTAACTTTTTATGCCCACTCTAAGATCTTAAGCGCATCCCAGTAGGGTATGCCCAATGTTACTGGAAGAGACTTATTCTCTTTCACCCAAAATCTTCCTGCCTGCAGGGTTTATCTTTGAGTATGAAGAACAGCCACATTTGTGTGTCTAAGGAGCCCTCTAGTGATATGAAAGTAAATGCTATTTCCAGCGTGCTTACATTACAAGGGAGTAAACTGAGGAATTGCAACAACTGGAATTACGTTCAAGTCACTGGAAAACTCATTCATTCAATCATATTTACTGAGCGCTTACTGTGTGCAAAGCACTGTGGTAGGCGCTTGGAAAGTACAATTCGGCAACAGATGGAGACAATCCCTACCCAACGGGCTCACAGTCTAGAAGGGGGAGACAGACAACAAAACCAAACCAAAAGACAGGCATCAACAGCATCAAAATAAACAGAATTGTAGATATGTACACATCATTAATAAAATAAATAGAATAATAAATATGTACAAATATAGACAAGTGCTGCGGGGTGGGGAAGGGGGTACAGCGGAGGGAGGAAAATCCAAACTGTGGGCTAAGGGAAATGGCTCCTATGGTATTTAAGAAGTAATGAAATGCAAAATCGTCTATTTATGAAATGATTCATGAAGATTTTTAACTTGCTTATCCCTCCAGACTCCCTCATTCCTCAATACTGTACAGATCACTCAGCCAATAAATGATCCTGTTATTCAGGTAAGAAGCCATAGTTTAGGATGGCTTCTGACTTCAACTTTTCATGAATCGGAATGGCCTGTACTATCAGAGAAATTACTCTCACTCCTGGACTAAATAGAACCTGGACTTTCTCTCATTGGAATGAAGAAGGAGGGCTTTAAATTATCCTATTTACTTTCATAGAATTATTATGAACAAATGCTTACAATGTACAAAGCACTGGGGTAAATGTGGGAAGATCAATTAAGATCCAGTCCCTGTCCCACAGAGGATTCACAATCTAAGTAAGGGGGGGGGGGGGAGGGGAGATGGGGAGAAAACGTAGAACAATAAGAACATAGTTAAATCAACAATACAAATGGCTTAAAATTCAACTATTCAAAACTATTAACCTAAAATAATAATAATAATGATGGTACTTGTTAGGCGCTTACTATGTGCCAGGCACTGTACTAGATGCTGGGATGGCCAGAAGCAAAGCAGGTTGGACACAGTCCCTGTCCCACATGGGGCTCACATCTCGATCCCCATTTTACAGATGAGGTAACTAAGGCCCAGAAAAGTGAAGTGACTTGCCAGGGTCACACAGCATACAAGTGGCAGGTGTCAAACACTAATTGGAGGAGTGAGTCTTCATCTTTAGGAAAACCTCTGGTTGTGCTTTGGGGTTCTGGAATTTAGTGCTCTGCACATAGTAAGCGCTTAATAAATGCCATTATTATTATTATTATTATTATTATTAGAGAAACAGCAGGGCCTAGGGGCAAGAGACAGCCTGGGAGTTAGGAGACCTGGGTTCCAAACCCTGTTTCACCTCTTGCCCTGTTAAGTGACCTTCACTTCACTTCTCTGTGCACAGGTTCCTCATTGGTAGAAATGGGGATAAGATACCTGTTTTCCCTCCCATGTTCTTACTTTATTCCAGCACTTAGTGCATTGCTTAGTATATAGTTAAGAACTTAAATACTATTATTAGAGATTTTTATTATAATGAATTGCTCACACTGTCAGCTAAAAACATTCAATTTACAGACCATTCTCTGAGATCTACCATGTTTCCCTGTTTTCTTTTGCTGGATTTTGGTACCTGGGCTCTAACAGTTTAGGAGCATCCTAATTAGTCAATTTGGGCTATAGAAGAGTTTGAAAAACACCACTGTCTATGTAGGCCTCTGAAAAAGACCCATGAAAACAAAAATAGAATTGACCGGATTTGGGAATTTTAAATAAGTCAGAAAAATGTCTTTCAGAAGGAACTTCTTGAAATAGAATGACAACACCCACAGGCTCTGCTTCCCTATCTACTTACATCATAGTAGAACAGAAACCAGCTGAAAATGGTGACCGCAAGTTTATATACTATTTATGTGTTTCTGTTTCACTTTTTGGTAACCACTTAAATTACAGAGCCTTAGAAACTTGCTCTCCTCCTGTACAGGACTGATAATGGTATTTATTGAGCAGCTACTGAATGCAATGCACCCTACTAAGAACTTTGCACTCACAACCTCTCTGTCCTTGTGTACATATTTTAAATTCCCTGTTACTTAAGCACTATCAAATTGTTTCTCTTCCATTTCCCTTCCTCTTATCTAATTTATTTTAGTGTCTGGCTCACCGACTAGATTGAAACTTTCTTGAGGAAAGGGATCGTGCCTACTAATTCTCTTGTACTCTCCCAAGTGCTCAGCACACAGTAGGTGCTCAGTAAACACTACTGATTGGGTGATTCTAAGCCCTTGAGAAAGTGCAGGAGAAGCACAAAAGATTAATTTCCAGCCTCCAAGGAGCTTACAGTCTAATGGGGGAGTACCCTTGAAACTGTTAACTTTCATAGTCCCCAAATTTATAAACATGAGTAACCGAGATAACCAGCTCACAGTTGCCATAAGGACGCAATATCAGTAGTAGTCCTGACCCTGACCAAATTAGAAGGCCTTCAATTTCTGGCTCTGGTAAGAATTCACTGAGCAAGTTGTTTCATCTCTCTAAACCTTGCCTCTGGTCTCCAGCAGCCAAGGGTTACCATTTCAACCGTAAATTTGGCCCAAAGCGTCAGTCCCCTTTTCCCTGCCCGGCAGCGCGGAGGCCACACGATGCCAGGAGTCACTGTGAAGGACGTGAACCAGCAGGAGTTCGTCCGAGCCCTGGCTGCCTTCCTCAAAAAGTCAGGGAAGCTAAAGGTCCCCGAATGGGTGGACACAGTCTAGCTAGCCAAACACAAAGAATTGGCGCCTTATGACGAGAACTGGTTCTACACTCGAGCTGAAAGCGCCTAACAGGCACCAGGACTATTAGTTTCCTGTCTATGCTTGGCACCCTTGGAGATGGAACAGCTGGGCCCGTTGCAGAGCAGGAATGGTTTTGCTTCCTCCCTTCAAGGCCCTACTGAGAGCTCACCTCCTCCAGGAGGCCTTCCCAGATTGAGCCCTCCCCTTCCTCTCCCCCTCTTCCCATCCCCCCGCCTTACCTCCTTCCCCTCCCCACAGCACCTGTATATATGTTTGTACATATTTATTCTATTTATTTTATTTTGTTAAAATGTTTTGTTTTGTTGTCTGTCTCCCCCTTCTAGACTGTGAGCCTGCTGTTGGGTAGGGACCGTCTCTATATGTTGCCAACTTATACTTCCCAAGTGCTTAGTACAGTGCTCTGCACACAGTAAGCGCTCAATAAATACGATCGAATGAATGAATGAATGAATTCAGGATTTTGGGCTGCTGGAGACCAGAGGCAAGTTCTTTGCTTGCCTCGGATTAGTTATCTCATTTACAGAATGTAGATGAAATACCTCACAAATGTCTTGTGAGGGGGCTTATTTTCCTTGCATAAAGACTTGAGGTTTTTGTGGTTTTTTTTCCGTTAAAATGCAAGGGTTGTTGGTCTCTTACCATGGCTAACAGTGGGGCTGGGAGAGGAAAAATCCCACTGTAGGTGCTAACGAAATGCTAACAGTCACAGCAAAAGAGCTAAAATCTACACCAGGAAAAGACTCGTGGAGGGTCGAAGGACTTCAGGGTTCAGAGCTTGAAGACTGCACATTGGGAGTTATCTAAAAATAATAATAACAACAATAGTACTTGTTAAGCACTTACTATGTGCCAAGCACTGCTCTAAGTGCTGGAGTAGATACAAGATAAGCAGGTTGTCCCACCTGGGGCTCAGTCTTAATCCCCATTTTCCAGATGAGGTAACTGAGGCACAGAGAAGTGAAGTGGCTCACCCAAGGTCACACAGCAGACAGGTGGCAGAGGCAGGATTAGAACCCACATCCTCTGACTCCCAAACCCAGGTTCTTTCCACTAAGCCAGGCTATTTCTTAATCTAAATTCCCCAGGTGATCCCAGTCACCCACCCCAGGGAGCGGCAGGATCCAATTTAGGAGAAAAGGGGAAAGAACTCCATGGAGCCCAGGCAAGATTCATTCATCACTTCTTCGGCGGGCATCCACGTCCTTACCAGCAGAGAGTGAAGGAAAAGCTTTGCCAATCAAGTTTTGGTTTTACTGCCTAAGGTACAAATGGGTTATAGTCAATATTAGAAAATGATTCCAAGTCACTCAAAATGTCTTTAAATTCTATGTTGAAAATTATTTTATTCAGATTAATGTCTGCCTCCCTCTCTAGACTGTAAGCTCATTATGGACAGAGTACTTGTCTGTTAATTCTGTTATACTGTACTCTCCCAAGCACCTAGTAGTGTGCTCTGCACGTAGTAAATGCTCAGAAATTCCATTGATGGACTGATTGAAATTGTCGGAATTCTTTGGTGGGCTAGGTTGCCTTGAACTTAATGAGTGGCAATAAAATCCAGTCTGTTTTAGAATTTAAAAGCCATCTTTAAACTTTGTTAGAGCATCTTGAACACAAACATACATTCGGTGAGTTGTACGCAAAACCCAACTTACTGGTTCTTCGAGCACAATATCTGCATTTGGGGGTAATATTGTGAACTTCTGATTATCACAGTGACATCACCCATCAATCAATCAATGGCACTAAGCATCCACTGTGTCCAGAGCACTGCGATAAGCACTTGGGAGAGTACAATAAAGGTCAAAGACACCATTCCTGCCTTCAAGGAGTTTACAGTGAATGAAGGAGGGAGGCAGGCACAAATGACTTACAGCTAGGAGGAAGAGATCGACTAGTTATAACAAGGGAAAGATGAATAAAGGAATAAACAATAGAGCTCGTAGAGCGATATATGTGATAAGTGCTGTAGATATATATAGTCTGGAAGGGCTGTTGGGATGACATGACCCAAGGAAAAAGAAATTAGTGGGCATTGTTTCCTGGGGGAGTTGATGCTGCAAGAAGGTCTTGAAGATGGGGAGAGTTGTGACCTGGTGCAGTTAATTAATTAATTATGGCATTTATTAAGCACTTTCTATGCGCAAAGCACTGTTCTAAGCGCTGGGGAGGTTACAAGGTGATCAGGTTGTTCCACGTGGGGCTCACAGTCTTAATCCCCATTTTACAGATGAAGGAATTGAGGAACAGAGAAATGAAGTGACTTGCTCAAAGTCACACAGCTGACAATTGGTGGAGCAGGGATTTGAACCCATGACCTCAGACTCCAAAGCCCGTGCTCTTTCCACTGAGCCACGGAGGTGGGAGAGGTGAGAATGAGGGATACCAATGAGCTTGGTAGAAGTGGAGAGTGCAAGCGGGGAGGAGCAGAGGAAGACCGCAGGTATGGAAGGAGAGAGCGGGTGGAGGGCATCGAAGCCAATGTTCCTGAGTTTTCGCTTGAGGTTGAGAGAAGTGGAGGTCTTTGTTCCACTACAGGTTTTTAAAGAGGGGAGACTGAATGGAGTTTTAGGAAGACGACCCAAGAGGGGCCAAGCTGGAGGCAGGGAGTCCAGTGAGGAGTAGGCCAGTCAGGAGTTTCATTCATTCAATCATATTTATTGAGCGCTTTCTGTGTGCAGAGCTCTGTACAAAGCGCTTGGAAAGTACTATTGAGCAACAGAGCCAATCCCTGCCCACAACGGGCTCACAGTCTTGAACTAGGGTAGTCGATGTTTGTGTACTGAAGGAGGAGGGGAGCTGAGAAATACTGTGGAGAAAACTGGCAGGATTTAGTGGCTGAATGTGAGGGTTAAAAGACAGTGAGAAGGCAAAGAGACATCCAGTGGGCAAGCTTCAGCGACAGGAAAAATAGTGCTATTGCCAGTTCTGATGGAAAAGCTAGAAGACGGGGTAGGTATCACAGGGAAGATGTTGAAGTTGCTCATGGGACATGCATGTGGAGATAATAATAATGATGGCATTTGTTAAGCACTTCCTATATGCAAAGCACTGGTCTAAGCGCTGGGATGTCTCGGAGGCAAAAAGGAAAAGCAGGTGAAAGGTTGGGGCAAAGGAAATATATTTGAGAGACATCCACATCGAGGTGGGAATAGGGCAACTATAGTTTATATTTGCCTCAAATTATATATATTTAATCATCATCATCATCATCAATCGTATTTATTGAGCGCTTACTATGTGCAGAGCACTGTACTAAGAGCTTGGGAAGTACAAATTGGCAACATACAGAGACAGTCCC
This sequence comes from Tachyglossus aculeatus, assembly GCF_015852505.1. Lineage (NCBI taxonomy): Eukaryota > Metazoa > Chordata > Mammalia > Monotremata > Tachyglossidae > Tachyglossus > Tachyglossus aculeatus. The sequence continues at coordinate 101,988,538 of NC_052101.1, forward strand.
TACCCAACAGTGGGCTCACAGTCTAAAAGGGGGAGACAGAGAACAAAACCAAACATACTAACAAAATAAAATAAATAGAATAGATATGTACAAGTAAAATAGAGTAATAAATATGTACAAACATATATACAGGTGCTGTGGACATATATACAGGTGTTTAGTATAATATATTCCTTTTATATATTTGACCCAAATTATTACTAAACTATTATTATTGTTAAAATAACTTTTCACAGAAGAGTGGCCTAGTGGAAACAGTATAAGCCTGAGAGTCAGAGGACCTGGGTTCTAATCCTGGCTCTGCTACGTCAATCAATCAGTGATATTTATTGAGCACTTACCGTGGGCCAAACACTGAACTAAAGTGCTTGGGAGAGTGCAATATAATAAGAGTTGGTGTGCTGAGTCCACAACCAGCTGGTCCCACGAACTAGAAGAAGGAAGAGACTGGTGAAGGCACTGATGGGCTTCACTCGGGGCAGGTGATTGTGGGCTTGTGGGGGTGGAGCATGGGGGGAGGCAGGGTTTTCTTTCCCTGTTCTAGCCGGGATGGGCCTGGATCAATGACTGCCACACCTACAGCAGATAAAAGGCGCTCATTTTGAATCAGCGGAGAGCACCACTCCAAGAAGAAGCATTGGCAGAACGGGCTCCCTTGACCAGTAGACTGGTATTGGCTTCTTGGTGGAGTGTGTGTATGGATATGTCACTTCCTGGCACGTTGGGAAAACTCAATAAAAAACTTTCCATGGTAATCAGAGGTATGGTTTGACTTTACTACGTGACACCGAGGCTCCCCCGGTCCAGGAAGGTCCTGGTTGGTACATGCGTTCCCTGCCCACGACGGGCTTACGGTCTAGAGGGCTTGTCTGCTGTGTGACCCTGGGCAAGGCACTTAACTTCTCTGTGCCCCAGTTTCCTCATCTGTAAAATAGGGATTCACCACCTGTTCTCCCTCCTTAGAATGTGAACCCTGATTGGGACAGAGACTGTGTTCAACCTGAATACCTTGTACCTACCCCAGAGCTTAGTACAGTGCTTGGCACAGAGTAAACACTTAAATACCACAGTAACAATAAATACCACAACTACCATTAAACAAAACAGACATATCTGCCAACTTTGCCCTAGTTTTAACTTCTATGCTTTGATTATATGATTCATTACAACACTTCCCCGATTCTTAATGCACTAACAAAAGCGTAACGTTGATATAGGAGCTGTACTTCAGATAGCTGAAATTTTTAAAATGTTGTGGTGAGCATTATGACTTATTTGGGGTTTCCTATAACTTTTATATTCTTATTTTCCTATCAGTCCCTGAATAGATCAAAATCTCAACTATATCTCACGGGAAAACAAAGGTTAAATGCTTCTGAAATATGTCTCATACCATTGAGAACCGTAATGAAGCAAGAAAAGGTATGTTTTTTATATTTAGCCTCAGTTATGAACCTTACATAGAACCTTAAATACCTGTCAGAATTTTAAAGTACTCATCATAATTCTGTTTAACTGCAGAAGAGGCAAGTGCATTACTTAATTTAACACTCTAATAGCAATGTTCTGCATTAACCCACAGCTGATGCCTTTCATCCCTAAGGATTGGATGATAAAATGTGACTAAAAGACCACATTTGGACAACCCATGGAAGCCAATTAAAAAGATCTTCAAAGAGAAATTAAGAGGGAACAACCCCACAGTTCATTTTTTTTTTAATCTGTAAGATCCTTTTGGGTTTTTTTCAAGCATAAAAATCGTAGCAAGTTATTGTACCAGTCTAAAATATATTTTCACTTAGTCTTTTTTAAAGAATAAGCTGACTGGTTTCTAATAAAAGATGTCATCATAGGCCCACTTACTGGGAATGTTAATGGCAAGATTTAAGCTCTGGAATCTTGATTTCCTAAAAATATCTTTAGAAAGAAAATAATTTAATGTATGTACATTACTCAAAGGCAGGAATATCTTTTATTCAATCCCATTTATTGAGCACTTACTGGGTGCAGAACACTGTACTAAGCGCTTGGAAAGTACAATACAGCAATAAAAAGAGACAATCCCTGCCCACAACAGGCTCCCAAGCACCTAATACAGTGTTCTACACCCAGGTGCCCAAAAAACATTGACGATGATGCGCATGCTTCAAAGTAATATTGCTGAAAGCCCAAAGTCTCACCTTCAGACTAATGAACTCCTATTAATCCACTTGATTAGTGAAATATTTCTTTTTAAGTGAAAGCAGATAAAATGTACTGGTGTCCCGAATACTAGAAAAATATTTCAGGGAGCATATCTTCAGAATCGAATTCCAGGATCAGCACGGAGGTATTTTTATTTTTTTTATTTTATGGACAAGGATGATACCTTATAATAATAATAATAATAATGATGGCATTTATTAAGCGCTTACTATGTGCAAAGCACTGTTCTAAGCACTGGGGAGGTTACAAGGTGATCAGGTTGTCCCACGGGGGGCTCACAGTCTTCATCCCCATTTTACAGACGAGGTAACTGAGGCACAGAGAAGTTAAGTGACTTGCCCAAAGTCACACAGCAGGCAAGCGGCAGAGCGGAATTAGAACCCACAACCTCTGACTCCAAAGCCCGGGCTCTTTCCACTGAGCCACGCTGCTTCTCTTGTTTTGTTTTGTTGTCTGCCTCCCTCTTCTAGACTGTGAGCCCGTTTTTGGGTAGGAACCGTCTCTATATGTTGCCGACTTCGACTTCCCAAGCGCCTAGTACAGTGCTCTGCATCATCATCATCATCATCAATCGTATTTATTGAGCGCTTACTATGTTCAGAGCACTGTACTAAGCGCTTGGGAAGTACAAATTGGCAACGTATAGAGACAGTCCCTACCCAACAGTGGGCTCACAGTCTAAAAGGGGGAGACAGAGAACAAAACCAAACGTACTAACAAAATAAAATAAATAGAATAGATATGTACACTGAATGAATGAATCCCCCTTTGTAATCATAATAATTGTGATATTTGTTAAGCGCTTACTTAGTTCCGGGCACCGTACTAAGCGCTGGGGTGGATACAAGCAACCTTACAGGACATTTTCCCAAGAAACATATGCAAATTGTACATGTGTTAACACAAACCATTTCCTATTTTTGCTAAAGATATGGGGAAACCCTTTAGCTGAGGCTATAGTGTCCTCCTATATTCTGGCTTAATTGTGCAGGTAAGTTACTTTTTAAAATTGGTGCGGGGGCAGAGGGGAGAGACCAACTCACCTACTCAAGATTTCGAAACCCCAGTAATTTATGCAATACAATTTTCATTATTAATCCCATTTGTGTCTTTCCAGGTTAATATCAAATTTTACAAGCGAAGCGGCCCGGGCAACTAACGTATCTGGTAAAAAAAAATCATACACGTCACCGGGCCAGGAATAGAAAATGGGTTGCCATCAGTATGTGGTGGTACGGTGGAAGTCACGGACTTGAAACTAGTGGGACCTTTAGTTCTGCTTTCCAATTATAAGAAAAGCGATAATGGAGAGCACGATACCACTGGAAGACTAAAACGAGGCTGAATAAAAAGGAACAAGATGGTTTCCACCTTAAAGTTTGGTTCCAGTAAGACGAAGTCGGTATAGAAACAGTCAGGCAGCGGGGTATTACACGCTGCTCTTAAAAGCCGAGGACTCTTTCTTGGATTTGCCAGAAGGGCTCTGAAAGGCTTCATTCCTTTTTTGGTTGTTTTGAAATACCAGCTACAAGAAGCTGTACACTTGGCCTCTAGCCCTTTGAGCTTGTTTTTGCTCAAGGCAGCTACTAGAGGAGTGTGGGCCAGACAAGTCCTGTTATGGTTCAGTTGGGACCTTCCAACAGTGTTTGAAGTTGGGTTTAGAGATCAGTACATCAGTGAAAGTAAAAATTTCGGGACATTCTTTGCTTCAACCACTAATTGTCTGTAATACTGCGATACTCTTGATTGTAACTGTAGCATTTCCAAAATTTCGGGACTTAGATATTCTTTGCTTCAACCACTAATTGTCTGTAATACTGCGATACTCTTGATTGTAACTGTAGCATTTCCAAAATTTCAGGACTAACAGATATTCTTTGCTTCAACCACTAATTGTCTGTAATACTGTGGTACTCTTGATTGTAGCATTTCCAAGTCTTAGTTAAACTTATTAAAAAGAATTAAGAAGTCTTTAAAACACGCCCATCCAGCATGTGGCCTAATGGCCAAGGTATTGTCCCCCTAAGCCAAGGGTTGTGGGTTCGAGGCCCACCTGGAGTGGACTGACGTTTCAGCGCTTAGAACAGTGCTTGGCACAAAGTAAGCGCTTAACAAATGCCATTATCTTCTAGACCGTGAGCCCACTGTTGGGTAGGGACCGTCTCTATATGTTGCCAACTTGTACTTCCCAAGCGCTTAGTCCAGTGCTCTGCACACAGTAAGCGCTCAATAAATACGATTGAATGAATGAATTAAAAAGAGTACATTATTGTTTTTATTTCTACGTATGCTTAGGCACCGAAAACAGGAATAAAAAGATATTTGAAAAACCAGGGGTTAGTACAAATTATTTCTCTCCCCCCACCCCCCTAAAAAAGGAGGGGGGGGGGAACCAGTTTTCCTGAGCATCAAAAATTGGTTTCCAAATGACCAGGAAGAGAAAATTGTTGTAAAGTTCCTAGCTATTAAAGTTTAGAAATAGCCTTTTGGTGGTATATTAATAGATTTTTTTAATACTCCATGCTGAAGTTTTTACAGTAGCATTACTGTGCCTTTTTAATCTTTATATTATCATCCATATTTAATATTTACATATCATGTCCTAGGTGAATATCTGAGCACAACTACCAAGTCGGTCCCTTAGTAACAAACTTCGAAATAAGAGAGATATTCTTTGTTGGGGAGGGGGAGGGAAAGGTGGCTAGTCTCCCCTATTAACTGGTAAGGTCTTTGAGGGCAGGGACCATCTCTTTTTTTCTCCTACTGTATAGTCCCCAAGCGCCTAGTCCAATGCTCTGTACAGAAATACTGGGGGTCAGTGATGATCATCAGTATTCTCCATCCCCCATCTTACCTCCTTCCCTTCCCCACAGCACCTGTATATATGTATATATGGTTGTACATATTTATTACTCTATTTATTTGTTTTACTTGTACATATCTATCCTATTCATTTTATTTTGTTGGTATGTTTGGTTTTGTTCTCTGTCTCCCCCTTTTAGACTGTGAGCCCACTGTTGGGTAGGGACTGTCTCTATGTGTTGCCAATTTGTACTTCCCAAGCGCTTAGTACAGTGCTCTGCACATAGTAAGCGCTCAATAAATACGATTGATGATGATGATGATGATGGAGTGCCCTCTGTGAGCAGAGTGCTGTACTAGGTTCTACAAGAAAAGTAGAAAACTTAAAATCATATCTCCTCTAAGCTTGACGACTCTTCCCCCACCTATTCACCTTCCCTTCTGTCACCTACGAACTTGGATCTGTAACCCTTAATTACTTTGACACACCCCATTCATTCAATTGTATTTATTGAGCGCTTACTGTGTGCAAAGCACTGTACTAAGCGCTTACCCCATACAGCACTTCTATACATCTGCTACTTCCCCTGGCTGCAACTGATTTTAACGTCCGTCTTCCCCTACAAGATGGTAAACTCCCTGAGGGCAGGGATGTCTCCTAACTCTCTGGTACTGTACCCTCCCAAGAATTCAGTCCGGTGCCCTGAATGCTCAATCATCAATCATCATCATCAATCGTATTTATGGAGCGCTTACTATGTGCAGAGCACTGTACTAAGTGCTTGGGAAGTACAAATTGGCAACAAATAGAGACAGTCCCTACCTGACAGTGGGCTCACAGTCTAAAAGGGGGAGACAGAGAACAAAACCAAACATACTAACAAAATAAAATAAATAGAATAGATATGTACAAATAAAATAAATAAATAGAGTAAAAAATATGTAAGCATTCAATAAGCGCTCAATAAATACCATCGATTGAATGAAGACATGGATCCTGCCTTCTAGGAGCTAGGTATTAGTTGGGAAAATGTCTCCTGGAGGCAGTGACTTTTTCCTGAGGATGATTTAGGAGGGAGGCTACAGAAGTGGATGGACCCGTTCGCTTTTATAAGGGTCTGCTTCATGAAGGAAGTGAAATATTGAGAAAACGGAGGCTGTTAAAGGATGGCCGTTTCAAGAGAGGAGAATACCATGGGAGAAGGTGTATTGTCAGATATGGCAGCAGAGGAAGGAATGAGAGAAGGTCGGCTTGACAAGAGCAAAGAAGCTAAGACACAGAGATCTGATTCATTCATTCATTCATTCAATCGTATTTATTGAGCGCTTACTGTGTGTGGAGCACTGTACTAAGCGCTTGGGAAGTACAAGCTGGCAACATCTAGAGACGGTCCCTACCCAACAGCAGGCTCACAGCCTTGAAGGGGGAGACAGACGACAAAGCAAAACATATTAACAAAATAAATAGAATAAATATGTACAAGTAAAATAGAGTAATAAATATGTACAAACATATATACATATACACAGGTGCTGTGGGGAGGGGAAGGAGGGGGAGAGGAAGGAGGGGGCTCAGTCTGGGAAGGCCTCCTGGAGGAGGTGAGCTGCCAAGTGGGCTCCCGCCCCTCCGGCCCGTGCCCCCTGTTTCATTCATTCAGTTGCATTTCTCGAGGGCTTACTGGGTGCAGAGCACTGTACTAAGCGCTTGGGAAGTCCAAGTTGGCAACATCTAGAGACGGTCCCTACCCAACAGCGGGCTCATTCATTCATTCAATCGTATTTATTGAGCGCTTACTGTGTGCGGAGCACTGTACTAAGCGCTTGGAAAGTACAAGTTGGCAACATATAGAGACGGTCCCTACCCAACAGCGGGCTCACAGTCTAGAAGGGGGAGACAGACCACAAAACAAAACACATTAACAAAATAAAATAAATGGAATAGTAAATATGTACAAGTAGAATAAACAGAGTAAAAAATCTGTATTCATTCATTCATGTATCTGGTAGCTCAGTGGAAAGAGCCCGGGCTTTGGAGTCAGAGGTCATGGGTTCGAATCCCGACCCTACCAATTGTCAGCTGTGTGACTTTCGGCAAGTCACTTCTCTGAAGTGCCAACTTGTACTTCCCAAGCGCTTAGTACAGTGCTCTGCACACAGTAAGCGCTCAGTAAATACGATTGATAGTTGGGGGGGGGGGCAGGTGGCGGGGTGGGGGTTGGGTGGCCCCTTGATACCAAGCCTAGACAACTTCAAAGTGAGGTTCATGAGAAACTAGAGTTTTCAAGATGCATCGTGGTTTAGTGGAAAGAGCTCCTAGGAGTTGGAGGACCTGGGTTCTAATTCCACCTTTGCCAGTTGCCGACTGTGTTACCTTCGGCAAGTCATTTACTTTCTCTGTGCCTGTTTCCTCACCTGTAAAATGGGGGTTAAATACCTGTTTTTCCTCCTACTTAGACTGAGAGTCCTCATGTGAGACAGGGACTTTGTCGACCTGACTATTTTGTATCCGCCCCAGAGCTTAGTACAGTGCTTGGCACGTCGGTCACTCTGTACAGATACAATTACTATTATCATTATTATGTGATCTTTGCAAACGGGAGAAAGATGAAGACAACTATCAAACTCGAGGTGGAATGGGTATTGACTGGCTCCAAATGACCACACATTCGACTCAAAATATGACATTTCAGGCAAATAGAAAACACATTTTATTACTATCATTATTATGGTATTTTGTTAGGTGCTTACTATGCCTCAAGCACTATTCTAAGTACTGGGGCTCACAGTCTAAACAGGAAGGAGAACAGACTAATTGAATCTCCATTTTACAGATGAGGGATACTGAGGCCCGGAGAAGTGGGATGACTTGCCCAAGGTCACGCAGCAAGCAACTGGAAGAAGGAGGATTAGAACCCAGATCCTCTGACTAACAGGCCACAGCTCTTCCCACTAGGCTCCACTGCTCCTCCTCATATTTCCTATCCATACTTGCAGCGTAAGGCCTGGGGGCAAGACGTCTGTAGACGATGAAAACCATCTGGTGAAAGAACACCTCCCCGGCGGGCAACACGGGTATCTGTCAGTGGTATTTATTGAGCGCTTTCTGTGTGCAGGTCACTGTACTAAACACTTGGGAGAGTACAACATAACAAAGTTGCTAGACGTGTTCCCTGCCCACGAGGAGCTGACAGTCTAGAGGGGGAGACGGACACTAATAGAAATAAATTAGGGATGTTTGTAGAAGTTTTGTGGGGCTGTGGGAGGGGTGAAGGGAGCCAATCCTAATAATAATAATAATGACGCTTACTATATATCAATAATAACACAACAATAATATTATATTATAATATTAATATCGTATGATAATATTATTAATATTAACAATTAATATTATTATAATATAATATTATATATGATAATATAACATATAATATAATATATAATATAATATAATATAAATAATAATATTAAGCGCTTACTATGTGCAAAGCACTGTTCTAAGCACTGGGGAGGTTACAAGGTGATCAGGTTGTCCCAAGTGGGGCTCACAGTCTTAATCCCCATTTTACAGATGAGGTAACAGGCACAGAGAAGTTAAGTGACTTGCCCAAAGTCACACAGCTGACAAGCGGCAGAGCCGGAATTTGAACCCATGACCTCTGAATCCAAAGCCCGCGCTCTTTCCACTGAGCGGAGCTGAGGGCGTAGGGGAAATGAGAGCCTAGTTGGGGCATTAACTATATATAATGATGATGGCATTTGTTAAGCGCTTATTATGTGCTAAGCACTGTTCTAAGTGCTGGGGTAGACACAGGCTAACCAGGTTGTCCCAAGTGGGGCTCACAGTCTTAATTCCCATTTTACAGATGAGGGAACAGAGAAGTTAAGCAGCTTGCCCAAGGTCACACAGCAGACAAGTGGCAAAGCTGGCATTAGAACCCGCGGCTTCTGACTTCCAAGTCCGTGCTCTTGCCGCTGCGCCAAGCCGCTTCTCTATCAATCAGTGGTATTTATTGGGTGTTTACTAGGTGCAGAGCACTGTTCTAAGCGCCTGGGAGGGTATTCAATCGTATTTACTGAGCGCTTACTGTGTGCGGAGCACTGCACTAAGCGCCTGGGAAAGTCCAATACAGCAAAATAAAGAGTGACAATCCCTGCCCTCACCGAGCTCACAGTGTACAGTACAAAACGAGAGAATGAGACGACACGTTCCCTGCCACTTTGTGCTGGGCGAAAACAGGCCACGGAGCCTGTGGGAAGAAAGGGGGGGGGGGGGGTGTAGAAGTAGCCCGGCCTAGTGGATAGAGCACGGGCCTGGGTTCTAATCCCACCTCCGCCATTCGTCTGCTGTGTGACCTTGAGCAGGTCGTTTCACTTCTCTGGGCCTCAGTTCCCACATGTGGAAAATGGGGATGGAGACTGCAAGCCCCAAGTGGGACGACCTGACTACCTTGTATCTCCAGCTCTCAGAACGGTGCTTCTTTCATTCATTCAGTTGTATTTATTGAGCACTTACTGTGGGCACAGCACTGTACTAAGCGCTTGGAAAGTACAATTCGGCAACAGATAGAGACAATCCCTACCCACCAACGGGTTCACAGTCTAGTGCTTGCCTCCTCCAGGAGGCCTTCCCGGACTGAGCCCCCCCTTTTCCTCTGCTCCTCCTCTTCTCCCCATCACCCCCTCCCCACCCCACAGCACTTGTGTATATATGTACGTATTTATCGTTCTATTAATTTTATTAATAATGTGTACATATCTATAATTCTATTTATCTATTTTAATGGTATTGATGCCTGTCTACTCGTTTTGTTTTGTTGTCTGTCTCCCCCTTCTAGACTGTGAGCCCGTTGTTGGGTGGGGATTGTCTTTATCTGTGGCCGAACTGTACTCACCAAATGCTTAGCACAGTGCTCCGCCCACTGTAAGCGCTCAATAAATACGGTTGAATGAATGAATATTATCATTAGAGAAGCAGCGTGGCTCAGTGGAAAGAGCACAGGCTTGGGAGTCAGAAGTCGTGGGTTCTAATTCCGACTCCGCCACTTCTCAGCTGTGTGACCTTGGGCAAGTCGCTTCACTTCTGTGCTTAGCCCAGTGCTCCGCATACAGTAAGCACTCAATAATAATAATAATAATCATTATTATCATTGCCCTCCCTCCGCACATCCGGCAAGCTAGCTCTCTTCCTCCCTTCAAGGCCCTACTGAGAGGTCACCTCCTCCAGGAGGCCCTCCCAGACTGAGCCCCCTCCTTCCTCTCCCCCTGCCTTACCTCCTTCCCCTCCCCACAGCACCTATATATATATGTTTGTACGAATTTATTACTCTATTTTATTTGTGCATATTTATTCTACTTATTTTATTTTGTTAACATGTTTTGTTCTCTGTCTCCCCGTTCTAGACTGTGAGCCCACTGTTGGGTAGGGACCGTCTCTATATGTTGCCAACTTGTACTTCCCAAGCGCTTAGTAATAATAACGATGTCATTTATTAAGCGCTTACTATGTGCAAAGCACTGTTCTAAGCACTGGGGAGGTTACAAGGTGATCAGGATGTCCCAAAGGGGGCTCACAGTCTTCATCCCCATTTTACAGATGAGGAAACCGAGGCACGGAGAAGGGAAGTGACTTGCCCAAAGTCACCCAGCTGACAATTGGCAGAGCTGGGATTCGAACCCATGACCTCTGACTCCAAAGCCCGGGCTCTTTCCACTGAGCCGTGCTCTGCACACAGTAAGCGCTCAATAAATACGAATGAATGAATAATGATGGCATTTGTTAGGCGCTTACTATGTGCCAAGCGCTGTTCTAAGCGCTGGGGGGGATACGAGGTGATCAGGTTGTCCCACGTGCGGCTCACAGTCTTCACCCCCATTTTCAATCAATCAATCAATCAATCGTATTTATTGAGCACTTACTGTGTGCAGAGCACTGGACTAAGTGCTTGGGAAGTACAAATTGGCAACATATAGAGACAGTCCCTACCCAACAGTGGGCTCACAGTCTAGAAGGGGGAGACAGAGAACAGAACCAAACATTCTAACAAAATAAAATAAATAGAATAGATATGTACAAGTAAAATAAATAAATAGAGTAATAAATATGTACAAACATATTAGCGCGGAGGAGAAGCAGCGTGGCTCAGTGGAAAGAGCCTGGGCTTTGGAGTCAGAGGTCATGGGTTCAAATCCCAGCTCTGCCAGTTGTCAGCTGTGTGACTTTGGGCAAGTCCCTTCACTTCTCCGGGCCTCAGTTCCCTCATCTGTAAAATGGGGATGAAGCCTGTGAGCCCCCCGTGGGACAACCTGATCACCTTGTATCCCCCCAGCACTTAGAACAGTGCTTTGCACGTAGTAAGTGCTTAATAAATGCCATTATTATTATTATTATTATATACATATATACAGGTGCTGTGAGGAAGGGACAGTCCCCACCCAACAGTGGGCTCACAGTCTAAAAGGGGGGAGATGAGGTAGCTGAGGTCCAGGGAAGTGACGAGACTTGCCCAGAGTCACCCAGCTGACAAGTGGCGGGGGCGGGATTCGAACCCATGATCTCTGGACTCCCAAGCCCGGGCTGCCCACGTCATCCCCCGGGCCTGGAATGCCCTCCCTCTGCCCATCCGCCAAGCTAGCTCTCTTCCTCCCTTCAAGGCCCTGCTGAGCGCTCACCTCCTCCAGGAGGCCTTCCCAGCCTGAGCCCCTTCCTTCCTCTCCCCCTCGTCCCCCTCTCCATCCCCATCTTACCTCCTTCCCTTCCCCACAGCACCTGTATATATGTATCTATGTTTGTACATATTTCTTACTCTATTTATTTTACTTGTACATATCTATTCTATTTATTTTATTTTGTTAGTATGTTTGGTTTTGTTCTCTGTCTCCCCCTTTTAGACTGTGAGCCCACTGTTGGGTAGGGACTGTCTCTATAGGTTGCCAATTTGTACTTCCCAAGCGCTTAGTCCAGTGCTCTGCACATAGTAAGTGCTCAATAAATACGATTGATGATGATGATATTTATTTATTTTACTTGTACATATCTATTCTATTTATTTTATTTTGTTAGTATGTTTGGTTTTGTTCTCTGTCTCCCCCTTTTAGACTGTGAGCCCACTGTTGGGTAGGGACTGTCTCTATAGGTTGCCAATTTGTACTTCCCAAGCGCTTAGTCCAGTGCTCTGCACATAGTAAGCGCTCAATAAATACGATTGATGATGATGATATTTATTTATTTTACTTGTACATATCTATTCTATTTATTTTATTTTGTTAGTATGTTTGGTTTTGTTCTCTGTCTCCCCCTTCTAGACTGTGAGCCCACTATTGGGTAGGGACTGTCTCTATAGGTTGCCAATTTGTACTTCCCAAGCGCTTAGTCCAGTGCTCCGCACATAGTAAGCGCTCAATAAATACGATTGATGATGATGATATTTATTTATTTTACTTGTACATATCTATTCTATTTATTTTATTTTGTTAGTATGTTTGGTTCTGTTCTCTGTCTCCCCCCTTTTAGACTGTGAGCCCACTGTTGGGTAGGGACTGTCTCTCTATGTTGCCAATTTGTACTTCCCAAGCGCTTAGTCCAGTGCTCTGCACATAGTCAGCGCTCAATAAATACGATTGATGATGATGATATTTATTTATTTTACTTCTACATATCTATTCTATTTATTTTATTTTGTTAGTATGTTTGGTTTTGTTCTCTGTCTCCCCCTTTTAGACTGTGAGCCCACTGTTGGGTAGGGACCGCCTCTATATGTTGCCAATTTGTACTTCCCAAGCGCTTAGTCCAGTGCTCTGCACATAGTCAGCGCTCAATAAGTACGATTGATGATGATGATATTTATTAATTTTACTTGTACATATCTATTCTATTTACTTTATTTTGTTAGTATGTTTGGTTTTGTTCTCTGTCTCCCCCCTTTTAGACTGTGAGCCCACTGTTGGGTAGGGACTGTCTCTATATGTTGCCAACTTGTACTTCCCAAGCGCTTAGTCCAGTGCTCTGCACATAGTCAGCGCTCAATAAATACGATTGATGATGATGATATTTATTTATTTTACTTGTACATATCTATTCTATTTATTTTATTTTGTTAGTATGTTTGGTTTTGTTCTCTGTCTCCCCCTTTTAGACTGTGAGCCCACTGTTGGGTAGGGACTGTCTCTATATGTTGCCAACTTGTTCTTCCCAAGCGCTTAGTCCAGTGCTCTGCACATAGTCAGCGCTCAATAAATACGATTGATGATGATGATATTTATTTATTTTACTTGTACCTATCTATTCTATTTATTTTATTTTGTTAGTATGTTTGGTCTTGTTCTCTGTCTCCCCCTTTTAGACTGTGAGCCCACTGTTGGGTAGGGACTGTCTCTATATGTTGCCAATTTGTACTTCCCAAGCGCTTAGTACAGTGCTCTGCACATAGTAAGCGCCCAATAAATACGATTGATGATGATGATATTTATTTATTTTACTTGTACATATCTATTCTATTTTATTTTGTTAGTATGTTTGGTTCTGTTCTCTGTCTCCCCCCTTTTAGACCGTGAGCCCACTGTTGGGTAGGGACTGAACGAGTTGTCTACACGCGCTGCCTAGAATTCCTCAACAACAACTCTCTCCTCGACCCCCTCCAGTCTGGCTTCCGTCCCCTTCATTCCACGGAAACTGCGCTCTCAAAGGTCACCAATGACCTCCTGCTTGCCAAATCCAACGGCTCATACTCTGTCCTAATCCTCCTCGACCTCTCAGCTGCCTTTGACACTGTGGACCACCCCCTTCTCCTCAACACGTTATCTGACCTTGGCTTCACAGACTCTGTCCTCTCCTGGTTCTCCTCTTATCTCTCCGGTCGTTCTTTCTCAGTCTCTTTTGCAGGCTCCTCCTCCCCCTCCCATCCTCTTACTGTGGGAGTTCCCCAAGGTTCAGTGCTTGGTCCCCTTCTGTTCTCAATCTACACTCACTCCCTTGGTGACCTCATTCGCTCCCACGGCTTCAACTATCACCTCTACGCTGATGACACCCAGATCTACATCTCTGCCCCTGCTCTCTCCCCCTCCCTCCAGGCTCGCATCTCCTCCTGCCTTCAGGACATCTCCATCTGGATGTCCGCCCGCCACCTAAAGCTCAACATGTCGAAGACTGAGCTCCTTGTCTTCCCTCCCAAACCTTGTCCTCTCCCTGACTTTCCCATCTCTGTTGACGGCACTACCATCCTTCCCGTCTCACAAGCCCGCAACCTTGGTGTCATCCTCGACTCCGCTCTCTCATTCACCCCTCACATCCAAGCCGTCACCAAAACCTGCCGGTCTCAGCTCCGCAACATTGCCAAGTTCCGCCCTTTCCTCTCCATCCAAACCGCTACCCTGCTAATTCAAGCTCTCATCCTATCCCGTCTGGACTACTGCACTAGCCTTCTCTCTGATCTCCCATCCTCGTGTCTCTCTCCACTTCAATCCATACTTCATGCTGCTGCCCGGATTATCTTTGTCCAGAAACGCTCTGGACATATCACTCCCCTCCTCAAAAACCTCCAATGGCTACCGATCAATCTGCGCATCAGGCAGAAACTCCTCACCCTGGGCTTCAAGGCTGTCCATCACCTCGTCCCCTCCTACCTCACCTCCCTTCTCTCCTTCTACTGCCCAGCCCGCACCCTCCGCTCCTCCACCACTAATCTCCTCACTGTACCTCGCTCTCGCCTGTCCCGCCATCGACCCCCGGCCCACGTCATCCCCCGGGCCTGGAATGCCCTCCCTCTGCCCATCCGCCAAGCTAGCTCTCTTCCTCCCTTCAAGGCCCTGCTGAGAGCTCACCTCCTCCAGGAGGCCTTCCCAGATTGAGCCCCTTCTTTCCTCTCCCCCTCGTCCCCCTCTCCATCCCCCCGCCTTACCGCCTTCCCCTCCCCACAGCACCTGTATATATGTATATATGGTTGTACATATTTATTACTCTGTTTATTTATTTATTTATTTATTTTACTTGTACATTTCTATCCTACTTATTTTATTTTGTTGGTATGTTTGGTTCTGTTCTCTGTCTCCCCCTTTTAGACTGTGAGCCCACTATCGGGTAGGGACTGTCTCTATGTGATGCCAATTTGTACTTCCCAAGCGCTTAGTACAGTGCTCTGCACATAGTAAGCGCTCAATAAATACGATTGATTGATTGATTGATTGACTGTCTCTATATGTTGCCAATTTGTACTTCCCAAGCGCTTAGTCCAGTGCTCTGCACACAGTAAGCGCTCAATAAATGCAGACGAGCCACGCTGCTTCTCTGTAAGCGCCCAATAAATCCGACTGAATGAACCATCATCATCATCAATCGTATTTCTTGAGCGCTGACTATGTGCAGAGCACGCTTGGGAAGTCCAAGTTGGCAACGTCTAGACAGTCCCTACCCAACAGTGGGCTCACGGTCTAAAAGGGGGAGACGGAGAACAAAACCAAACATACTAACAAAATAAATAGAATAGATATGTACAAATAAAATAAATCAATCAATAAATAAATAAATGCAGATGATGATGCGGGGGTCCCCGCTTGGCTAGTGAGGCCTACCTGGAGCGGGCCCAAGTCCTGCTGCTGCTGCCCATGCGGCCCCAGGCCGACGGGGAGATTCTCGGAGCCACGGCTAACGTCCCCCCCTCCGGCCGCCGCCATTCCCTGCAGGCCGCCCGGGGGCGCCCGAGGCCCCCCTCCACGCCGGAACATGGCCGCTCCCCTCGCCCCCCCCCCCCCCCCCCCCCAAAGCCTCATGGGAAATGTAGTCCTTCCTCGCCACGCCGGCCTTCCGCCCGGCCTAAAAGCACTTTCAATCATCATCAATCGTATTTATTGAGCGCTTACTGTGTGCAGAGCACTGTACTAAGCGCTTGGGAAGTACAAGATAGAGACAGTCCCTACCCAACAGTGGGCTCACAGTCTAAACAATCAGTCAATCGTATTTATGGAGCGCTTACTGTGTGCAGAGCACTGGACTAAGCGCTTGGGAAGGACAAGTTGGCCACAGAATTTATTTATTTATAAATTTATTTATTTATTTTACTTGTACATCATCATCAATCGTATTTATTGAGCACTTACTGTGTGCAGAGCACTGGACTAAGCGCTTGGGAAGTACAAATTGGCAACATATAGAGACAGTCCCTACCCAACAGTGGGCTCACAGTCTAAACAATCAATCAGTCAATCGTATTTATGGAGCGCTTACTGTGTGCGGAGCACTGGACTAAGCGCTTGGGAAGGACAAGTTGGCCACAGAATTTACTTATTTATAAATTTATTTATTTATTTATTTTACTTGTACATCATCATCAATCGTATTTATTGAGCGCTTACTATGTGCAGAGCACTGTAACTAAGCGCTTGGGAAGTACAAATTGGCAACATATAGAGACAGTCCCTACCCAACAGTGGGCTCACAGTCTAAACAATGAATCAATCAGTCAATCAGTCAGTCAATCGTATTTATGGAGCACTTACTGTGTGCAGAGCACTGGACTAAGCACTTGGGAAGGACAAGTTGGCGACAGAATTTATTCATTTATAAATTTGTTTATTTATTTATTTTACTTATACATCATCAATCGTATTTATGCAGCGCTTACAGTGTGCAGAGCACTGGACTAAGCGCTTGGGAAGGACAAGTTGGCCACAGAATTTATTTATTTATAAATTTGTTTATTTATTTATTTTACTTGTACATCATCATCAATCGTATTTATTGAGCGCTTACTATGTGCAGAGCACTGTACTAAGCGCTTGGAAAGTACAAGTTGGCAACATATAGAGACAGTCCCTACCCAACAGTGGGCTCACAGTCTAAACAATCAATCAATCAATCGTATTTATGGAGCGCTTACTGTGTGCAGAGCACTGGACTAAGCGCTTGGGAAGGACAAGTTGGCGACAGAATTTATTTATTTATAAATGTATTTATTTATTTTACTTGTACATCATCATCAATCGTATTTATTGAGCGCTTACTATGTGCGGAGCACTGGACTAAGCGCTTGGGAAGTACAAATTGGCAACATATGGAGACAGTCCCTACCCAACAGTGGGCTCACAGTCTAAACAATCAATCAATCAGTCAATCGTATTTATGGAGCGCTTACTGTGTGCAGAGCACTGGACTAAGCGCTTGGGAAGGACAAGTTGGCCACAGAATTTACTTATTTATAAATTTATTTATTTATTTATTTAACTTGTACATCATCATCAATCGTATTTATTGAGCACTTACTATGTGCGGAGCACTGGACTAAGCGCTTGGGAAGTACAAATTGGCGACATATAGAGACAGTCCCTACCCAACAGTGGGCTCCCAGTCTAAACAATCAATCAATCAATCAGTCAATCGTATTTATGGAGCGCTTACTGTGTGCAGAGCACTGGACTAAGCGCTTGGGAAGGACAAGTTGGCGACAGAATTTATTTATTTATAAATTTGTTTATTTATTTATTTTACTTGTACATCATCATCAATCGTATTTATGGAGCGCTTACTATGTGCAGAGCACTGGACTAAGCATTTGGGAAGTACAAATTGGCAACATATAGAGACAGTCCCTACCCAACAGTGGGCTCACAGTCTAGAAGGGGGAGACGGAGAACAAAACCAAACATACGAACAAAATAAAATAAATAGAATGGATATGGACGAGGAAAATAAATAAATAAATAAATAGAGTGGTAAATATGTACAAACAATCCCGGCTCCGCCACATGTCTGCTGTGTGACCTTGGGCAAGTCGCTTCACTTCTCTGAGCCTCAGTTACCGCATCTGGAAAATGGGGATTAAGACTGTGAGCCCCCCGTGGGGCAACCTGATCACTTTGTATCCCCCTCCAGCGCTTAGAACAGTGCTTTGCACATAGTAAGCGCTTAACAAATGCCAACATTATTATTATTGTTATATGGAGACAGTCCCTACCCAACACTTTCACGTGGGGGGGCGAGTTTCTGAAGGGTATTTCATTCACTCGTATTTACTGAGCGCTTACTGTGTGCAAAGCCCTGGACTGAGCACTTGGAAAGTCCAATTCGGCGACAGGGAGAGACAGTCCCTACCCAGAAGCAGCGTGGCTCAGTGGAAAGAGCCCGGGCTTTGGAGTCAGAGATCATGGGTTCAAATCCCGGCTCCTCCAACTGTCAGCTGTGTGACTTTGGGCAAGTCACTTCACTTCTCTGGGCCTCAGTTACCTCATCTGTAAAATGGGGATTAAAACTGTGAGCCCCCCGTGGGACAACTTGATCACCTTGTAACCTCCCCCAGCGTTTAGAACAGTGCTATGCACATAGTAAGCGCTTAACAAATGCCATCATCATCAACAACGGGCTGTTAAGCGCTCGCTACGGGCCGGGCAATCAATCAATCGTATTTACTGAGCGCTTACTGTGTGCAGAGCACTGTACTGAGCGCTTGGGAAGTACAGGTTGGCAACATAGAGAGACGGTCCCTACCCAACAGTGGGATCACAGTCTAGAAGGGGGAGACAGAGAACAAATCAATCAATCAATCGTATTTATTGAGCGCTTACTGTGTGCAGAGCACTGTACTAAGCGCTTGGGAAGTACAGGTTGGCAACATAGAGAGACGGTCCCTACCCAACAGTGGGCTCACAGTCTAGAAGGGGGCAAAACCAAACATATTAACAAAATAAAATTAATAGAATAGATATGTACAAGTAGAATAAATAAATAGAGTAATAAATACAAACAAACATATATACATATATACAGGTGCTGTGGGAAAGGGAAGGAGGTAAGGCGGAGGGGGACGAGGAGGAGAGGAAGGAAGGGGCTCAGTCTGGGAAGGCCTCCTGGAGGAGGTGAGCTCTCAGTAGGGCCTTGAAGGGGGGAAGAGAGCTAGCTTGGCGGATGGGCAGAGGGAGGGCATTCCAGGCCAGGGGGATGATGTGGGCACTGGACTAAGCGCTGGGGTAGATATAAACTGATCAGGTGGGACCCTAAATTGCGGAAGCAGTGTAGCTGAGTGGAAAGAGCACGGGTTTGGGGGTCAGAGATTGTAATAATAATAATAATAACCTTGGTATTTAAGCACAAGTACAGTACCAAGCACTGTTCTAAGCGCTGGGGTAGATACAAGGTAATCAGGTTGTCCCACATGGGGCTCACAGTCTTCATCCCCATTTTTACAGGTGAGGTAACTGAGGCCCAGAGAAGTTAAGTGACTTGCCCAAGGTCACACAGCCGACAAGTGGCAGAGCTGGGATTAGAACCCATGACCTCTGACTCCCAAGCCCCGGCTCTTTCCACCGAGCCACGCTGCTTCTTAGTAAACTGATCAGGTGGGACCCTAAATTGCGGAAGCAGGTGGCTGAGTGGAAAGAGCACGGGTTTAGGAGTCAGAGATCGTGGGTTCTAATAATACTAATAATTTTGGTATTTGTTAAGTGCTTACTATGTGCCAAGCACTGTTCTAAGCGCTGGGGGAGATACAAGGTCATCAGGTTGTCCCATGGGGGGCTCACAGCCTTAAACCCCCATTTTACAGATGAGGTAACTGAGGCCCAGAGAAGTTAAGTGACCTGCCCCAAGTCACACAGCTGATAGGTGGCGGAGCTGGGATTAGAACCCATGACCTCTGACTCGCAAGCATGTGCTCTTTCCACTGAGCCACACCGCTTCTCTAATCTCTAATCCCGGCTCTGTCGCTCGTCAGCCGTGTGACTTTGGACAAGTCACTTAACTTCTCTGGGCCTCAGTTACCTCATCTGGAAAATGGGGATTAAGACTGTGAGTGCCACGTGGGACAGAGACTGAGTCCGACCTGACTATCTTGTATCTACCCTAGTGCTTTGAACAGTGCTTGGCACATAAAAAGCGCTTAACAAGTACCATTATTATTGTTTAGTCACCCCCGGGTTGATTTCTCTTTAGTGCATGACTCCAACCATCTACAGCTCAGCCATATTGTCGAAGGAGTTGCTCCACTGCATCATTAAAATGTCTCTTTTGGTCTCCTGAATTTGGGGTAAAACCCTTCACTTCTCTGGGCCTCAGTTACCTCAACCGTAAAATGGGGATTCAGACTGTGAGCCCCACGTGGGACAACCTGATTACCTTGTATCTACCCCAGCGCTTAGTACAGGGCTTGGCACATAGTAAGCGCTTTACAAATACCATCATCATTATTATTACTATTAATCCCTGTTTTACAGATGAGGGAACTGAGTCACAGAGAAGTGAAAGGTTTTACCCCAAATTCACTCATCATTCATATCTATTAAGTGTTTATTGTGTGCAGAGCACTGTACTAAGCACTTGGGAAAGTGCAATACAACAAGAGACAGTGACGATCCCTGTCCAATCCCACAGCAGACGCGGCAGAGCCGGGAATAGAAGCAGCGTGGCCTTATGGATAGAGCATAGAGTGGGAGTCGGAATCGGAATTATATAGCTATAATTCTATTTGTTCTGACGATTTTTTTCATTCATTCATTCATTCAATCGTATTTATTGAGCGCTTACTGTGTGCAGAGCACTGTACTAAGCGCTTGGGAAGTACAAGTTGGCAACATATAGAGACGGTCCCTACCCAACAGCGGGCTCACGGTCTAGAAGGGGGAGACGGACAACAGAACAAAACATATTAACAAAATAAAATAAATAAAATAAATATGTACAAATTAAATAAATAAATAGAGTAATAAATACGTACAAACATATATACAGGTGCTGTGGGGAGGGAAA
Source organism: Tachyglossus aculeatus (assembly GCF_015852505.1). Taxonomy (NCBI): domain Eukaryota; kingdom Metazoa; phylum Chordata; class Mammalia; order Monotremata; family Tachyglossidae; genus Tachyglossus; species Tachyglossus aculeatus. The sequence goes on from NC_052101.1 coordinate 102,009,272, forward strand.
GGAGGTAAGATGAGGGGATGGGGAGGGGGAGGAGGGGGAGAGGAAGGAAGGGGCTCAGTCTGGGAAGGCCTCCTCAACCTCTCAGCTGCCTTCGACACTGTGGACCACCCCCTTCTCCTCAACACGCTATCTGACCTTGGCTTCACTCCGTCCTCTCCTGGTTCTCCTCTTATCTCTCCGGTTGTTCTTTCTCAGTTTCTTTTACAGGCTCCTCCTCCCCCTCCCATCCCCTTACTGTGGGGGTTCCTCAAGGTTCAGTGCTTGGTCCCCTTCTGTTCTCAATCTACACTCACTCCCTTGGTGACCTCATTCGCTCCCACGGCTTCAACTATCATCTCTACGCTGATGACACCCAGATCTACATCTCTGCCCCTGCTCTCTCCCCCTCTCTCCAGGCTCGCATCTCCTCCTGCCTTCAGGACATCGCCATCTGGATGTCTGCCCGCCACCTAAAGCTCAACATGTCCAAGACTGAACTCCTTGTCTTCCCTCCCAAACCTTGTCCTCTCCCTGACTTTCCCATCTCTGTTGACAGCACTACCATCCTTCCCGTCTCACAAGCCTGCAACCTTGGTGTCATCCTCGACTCCGCTCTCTCATTCACCCCTCACATCCAAGCCGTCACCAAAACCTGCCGGTCTCAGCTCCGCAACATTGCCAAGATCCGCCCTTTCCTCTCCATCCATACCGCTACCCTGCTCGTTCAAACTCTCATCCTATCCCGTCTGGACTACTGCATCAGCCTTCTCTCTGATCTCCCATCCTCGTGTCTCTCTCCACTTCAATCCATACTTCATGCTGCTGCCCGGATTATCTTTGTCCAGAAACACTCTGGGCATATCACTCCCCTCCTCAAAAATCTCCAGTGGCTACCAATCAATCTGCGCATCAGGCAGAAACTCTTCACCCTGGGCTTCAAGGCTGTCCATCACCTCGCCCCCTCCTACCTCACCTCCCTTCTCTCCTTCTCCAGCCCAGCCCGCACCCTCCGTTCCTCCACCGCTAATCTCTTCACCGTACCTCGTTCTCGCCTGTCCCGCCATCGACCCCCAGCCCACGTCATCCCCCGGGCCTGGAATGCCCTCCCTCTGCCCATCCGCCAAGCTAGCTCTCTTCCTCCCTTCAAGGCCCTGCTGAGAGCTCACCTCTTCCAGGAGGCCTTCCCAGACTGAGCCCCTTCCTTCCTCTCCCCCTCGTCCCCCCTCCATCCCTCCATCTTACCTCCTTCCCTTCCCCACAGCACCTGTATATATGTATATATGTTTGTACATATTTATTACTCTATTTATTTATTTATTTTACTTGTACATATCTATTCTATTTATTTTATTTTGTTAGTATGTTTGGTTTTGTTCTCTGTCTCCCCCTTCTAGACTGTGAGCCCACTGTTGGGTAGGGACCGTCTCTATATGTTGCCAATTTGTACTTCCCAAGCGCTTAGTACAGTGCTCTGCACATAGTCAGTGCTCAATAAATATGATTGATGATGACGATGATGAGGTGAGCTCTCAGTAGGGCTTTGAAGGGAGGAAGAGAGCTAGCTTGGCGGATGTGGGGAGGGAGGGCATTCCAGGCCAGGGGGATGACGTGGGCCGGGGGTCGACGGCGGGACAGGTGGGAACAAGGCACGGTGAGGAGATTAGCGGCAGAGGAGCGGAGGGTGCGGGCTGGGCTGTAGGAGAGAATGGAGGTGAGGGAGGAGGGGGCGAGGAGATGGACAGCCTTGAAGCCGAGGGTGAGGAGTTTTTGCCTGATGTGTAGGTTTTGACACCTGTCTACATGTTTTGTTTTGTTGTCTGTCTCCCCCTTCTAGGCTGTGAGCCAGTCGATGGGTAGGGACCGTCTCTATTTGTTGCCGAATTATACTTCCCAAGAGCTTAGTACAGTGCTCTGCAAACAGTAAGCACTCAATAAATACGATTGAACGAATGAATGAAAAGTCAGTGTGGTACACAGTCAGTGTTCAATAAATACCACTGATGGGCTCCTCACTCTCTTCCAACTCCCACATTCACCCTGTCGCTTCTGCCACCGCAACCTGCCCTTTTTCCTCCAAGCAGGTTGCAGAACTTGTCATCCTCCAACTTGACCGGAATAGCCTTTTGCTGATCTCCCCATCTCCAGTCTCTTCCCTCTCCAGTCCATACTTCCCTCGGCGGCTCGGATCGTATTTCCAAAGCACCGTTCTGCAATCAATCAGTCAATCAGTCAATCGGATTTATTGAGCGCTTACTGTGTGCAGAGCACTGCACTAGGCGCTTGGGAAGTACAAGTTGGCAACATATAGAGACGGTCCCTACCCAACAGGGGGCTCACAGTCTAGAAGGGGGAGACAGAGAACGAAACAAAACATATTAACAAAATAAAATTAGTAGAATAAATATGTACAATAAATAAAGTAGTAAATACGTGCAAACATATATACAGGTGCTGTGGGGAAGGGAAGGAGGTAAGGCAGGGGGGATGGAGAACGGGAGGAGGGGGAGAGGGAGAGACATCTTCCCCCTCCTCAAAAATCTCCTAGGAGCTCCTAGGAATTCGCTCCAAGGCACTCTCTCCCTCTTTCTTATCCACTCTCCTCTCCCCCTCCACCCCAGCTCACGTTCTTCGTTCCTCTCAAGCTGACCTACTCACTGTGCCTCCTCCTCTCTCGCCTCGCTGACCTCTTGCTCACGCCCATCCTCCCCCGCTCGGGTCTTCCTCCTCCTCCATATCCAACAGACCACAGCGGCGCGAGGAGCAGCATGACCTAGTGGAAAGAGCACGGGCCCAGGAGTCAGAGGACCTGGGTTCCAATCCCGGCTTCGCCACTTGTCTGCCGTGTGACCTCAGGTAAGTCACTTCACATCTCTGGGCCTCAGTTCCCTCATCTGGAAAATGGGGATTTAAGACTGTGGGCCCGATGTGGGACAGGGACTGTGTCCAACCGAATTTGCTTGGATCCTCCCACAGTGCTTAGTAGAATGCCTGGCACAGAGTAAGTGTGTACCAAGTACCATTATCATCATTATTATTATTATCATCAATCAATCAATCAATCAATCGTATTTATTGAGCGCTTACTATGTGCAGAGCACTGGACTAAGCGCTTGGGAAGTACAAATTGGCAACATATAGAGACAGTCCCTACCCAACAGTGGGCTCACAGTCTAAAAGGGGGAGACGGAGAACAAAACCAGACATACTAACAAAATAAAATAAATAGGATAGATATGTACAAGCAAAATAAATAAATAAATAGAGTAATAAATATGTACAAACATATATACATATTTACAGGTGCTGTGGGGAAGGGAAGGCGGTAAGATGGGGGGGATGGAGAGGGGGACGAGGGGGGATGAGGGGAGCTCATCATCATCATTATTGTCTGGAGTGGAAGCTGCTGAAGTAGGTAACCCCTGGCTAATTTCCCAATAGACCCTTTAAGCCCTACCCTATAGCAGCACATTTTTGTGGGACTCAGGGGCGGCACTGTTTTGGGAAAAACAATCGAAAACCTAAGAACTTTATATACAGATTACAAAGTTCCTGGATGTAGTTTTTTTAAATTTTTTTGAAAATGCAATTTGTGCCTTGCCAACTCCGCAAGCATATTTCGCACAACAGTAGCCACTGTGGCCAGATTCTTTGAACGACTGCAGCCGCTTGCAATTGAGTTCACCCCAGAAACAGTCAATCCTATTTATTGAGCATTTACTGTGTGCAGAGCACTCTACTAAGCGCTTGGGAGAGTACAGTGTAACGATAAACAGACACATTCCCTGTCCACAATGGGCTTACAGTCTAGAGGGGGATACGGATGTTAATATAAATGAATACATTGCATAAATAATATAATATAAATAAATAAGTGCATTTGTGTATATGAGAGAATGTTGTGTTTTAAAAAAAAGCACTAAAGCGTTTAGGGCTCCTGGCAGTAAAATGCCAAATCTACCTCTAATGGCAAATCTATTTGAAGCTCCATGCTTGGTATTTTGGCTGCTGTGGCTTAAAATAGAGGTCTTGCAGATTGAAGATACTTTCCAGGACTCAGTGAGGCCAGATTTGTTGTTATTTCCGCTCTGGGATGGCATTACTGCCGGGGCTGCAGGCCAGGAGTTTGGCTTGGTGTAATGTCTCCCCCTCTCCCTGTTTTCCATAAATCCATGGCAGGCAACGTTGTTTTCAAATGGTATTCCTTAAGCATTTACTATGTGCGGGGCACTCTTCTAAGCGCTGGGTGTAGATGCAAGATAATCAGGTTAGACACAATCCCTGTCTCACACGGGGCTTGCAGTCTTAATCCCCATTTCGCAGATGAGCGAATTGAGGCAGAGAGAAGTTAAGTGACTGGCCCAAGGTCACCCAGCGGACGAGTGGCAAAGCTGGGATTAGAACCCAAGTCCTCTGGCCCCGAGACCTGTGTTCTGTCCACTAGGACATGCTACTTCTCGATCGAAATTAGTCCCCCCAGAGAGTACCTGCCCATCACCAAACCTCAAGAACAGCTCTTGACCTGTCTCCAGCCTCCGCCCCCATCTCCACCTGGCCTCCTTCAGTCCATACTCCGTGCTGCTGCCCAGAAGCAGCGTGGCTCGGTGGAAAGAGCCCGGGGGTCATGGGTTCTAATCCCGGCTCTGCCGCTTGTCTGCTGAGTGACCTTGGGCCAGTCACTTCACTTCTCTGTGCCTCAGTTCCCTCATCTGTAAAATAGGGATGAAGACTGGGAGCCCCACTTGGGACAACCCGATTACCTTGGTTCTACCCCAGTGCTTAGAACAGTGCTTGGCACATGGTAAGCGCTTAACAAATAGCAACGTTATTATTATTTGATCACCTTGTAACCTCCCCAGTGCTTAGAACAGTGCTTTGCACCTAGTAAGCGCTTAATAAATGCCCTTATTATTATGATTATTATTATTATTATCATTCTTCTGATGCGTCAAGAACCGCATGGGGTAGTAGATAGAGCACGGGCCTGGGGGTCAGAAGGTCATGGGTCCCAATCCCGGCTCTGCCACTTGTCTGCTGTGTGACCTTGGGCAAGTCACTTCACTTCTCTGGGCCTCAGTTACCTCATCTGTAAAATGGGGATTAAGACTGTGAGCCCCACGTGGGATAACCTGATTACCTTGTACCTAGAAGCAGCGTGGCTCACTGGAAAGAGCACAAGCTTGGGAGTCAGAGGTCATGGGTTCTAATCCGGGCTCTGCCACTTGTCAGCTGTGTGACTTTGGGCAAGTCACTTAACTTCTCTGTGCCTCAATTCCCTCATCTGGAAAATGGGGATTAAGACTGTAAACCCCATGTGGGACAACCTGATCACCTTGTATCCCCCCCAGCGCTTAGAACACATAGTAAGTGCTTAACAAATGCCATCATTATTATTATTGTTATCAATCAATCAATCAATCGTATTTATTGAGCGCTTACTGCGTGCAGAGCACTGTACTAAGCGCTTGGGAAGTACAAGCTGACAACATCTAGAGACAGTCCCTACCCAACAGTGGGCTCACAGTCTAGAAGGGGGTGACAGAGAACAAAACCAAACATACTAACAAAATAAAATAAATAGAATAGGTAGGTACAAGTAAAATAAATAAATAGAGTAATAAATATGTACAAACATATATACAGATGCTGTGGGGAAGGGAAGGAGGTAAGATGGGGGATGGAGAGGGGGACGAGGGGGAGAGGAAGGAAAGGGCTCAATCTGGGAAGGCCTCCTGGAGGAGGTGAGCTCTCAGCAGGGCCTTGAAGGGAGGAAGAGAGCTAGCTTGGCGGATGGGCAGAGGGAGGACATTCAAGGCCCGGGGGAGGACGTGGGCCGGGGGTCGATGGCGGGACAGGAGGGCTGAGTAGGTGCGAATGAGGTTGTCGTTAATGTAACTTGGTGCTAACAAGGGCCTTTTTCCCGGGGTGGGGGGCGAGTCATTCGGGACCGGACCGGGAAGGGGGGTTGGGGGGCACTAGAAGGAAGGTCGCTTAAGTCGGGGGGTGGGGGGTGGAAGCAGGGGGCGTCTATGGCGGCGCTCGGAGGAAGAGGAGCCTTCAGGGAGCAGCGAGGGCCACGCGGTGTGATGGCGGGCGGGCGGGCGGGCCTCAAGGGAACGGAGTCTCGGGCGTCTATGGCGGCGCTCTGAGGAGAGGAGCCTTCCTGGAGCAGCGGGGGCCATGCGATGTGAGGGTGGGCGGGCGCGCCTCTCTTATCCCAGTGCTTAGAATAGTGCTTGACACATAGTAAGCGTTTAAAAAATACCATCATTTTTATTATTATTCTCTGGGCCTCAGTTACCTCCTGAGAGCTCACCTCCTCCAGGAGGCCTTCCCAGACTGAGCCCCCTCCTTCCTCCCCCCCCTCCACCTTCCCTCCTTCCCTTCCCCACAGCACCTGTATATATGTATATATGTTTGTTCGTATTTATTACTCTATTTATTCTACTTGCACATACCAATTCTATTTATTTTATTTTGTTGATATGTTTTGTTTTGTTCTCTGGCTCCCCCTTCTAGACTGTGAGCCCACTGTTGGGTAGGGACTGTCTCTATGTGTTGCCAACTTGTACTTCCCAAGCGCTTAGTACAGTGCCCTGCACACAGTAAGCGCTCAATAAATACGATTGATTGATTGATTGATTGATTACCTCATCTGTAAAACGGGGATTGAGACTGCGAGCCCAGGTGGGACGGGGACTGTGTCCAACCCCAGTTTGCAGGTATCCACCCCAGTGCTTAATACAGTGCCTGGCACACTGTAAGCGCTTAACAAATACCATAATTATGATTATTATTATCACACATCTCCCTTTTCTTCAAAACCCTCATATAGTTGCCCATCTCACTCCGTATCAAGCAAAAACTCCTTGCCATTGTCTTCAAGACCCTCCACCAGCTTTCTCCACATCATTTATTAGCCAGTATAGAAACCCATCTCCTGGCTGTGCCCTGTTCTTGTCCTGCCTGCCTCTGAACCCTGTCTCACTTTGTCACCAGCGCCCAGAACTCTCTTCCCTAGCTAAATCTCCTCACCTTCAAAGCTCTCCTAAAATTCCCACCTCTTCCAATAAGCTTTTCCCAACTACTTAGCAGTTTATCGAATCGTATCTGATCATTTTGGCATCTTAGACAATGCCAAATCTACATCTCCTCCCCTGTTCTCCCTCTCTCCCTCCAGGCTCGTATCTCCTCCTGCCTTCAGGGTATCTCCATGTGGATGTCCCCGGGCCACCTAAAACTCAACATGTCCAAGACTGAGCTCCTTATCTTCCCTCCCAAACCCTGTCCTCTCCCTGACTTTCCCATCACTGTGGACGGCACTACCAACCTTCCCGTCTCACAAGCCCACACCCTTGGCGTCATCCTTGACTCCGCTCTCTCATTCACCCCACACATCCAGTCCGTCACCAAAACCTGCCGGTCTCACCTTCACAACTTCACCAAGATCCGCCCTTTCCTCTCCATCCAAACCGCTACCTTGTTGTTTCAATCTCTCATCCTATCCCGACTGGATTACTGCATCAGCCTCCTTTCTGATCTCCCATCCTCCTGTCTCTCCCCCCTTCGGTCTATATATCACTCTGCTGCCCGGATTATCTTTCTACAGAAACACTCTGAGCATGTCACCCGCCTCCTCAAAAATCTCCAGTGGTTGCCTATCAACCTTCAAATCAAGCAAAAACTCCTCACTATTGGCTTCAAAGCTCTCCATCACCTCACCCGCTCCTGCCTCACCTCCCTTCTCTCCTTCTCCAGCCCAGCCTGCACACTCCACTCCTCTGCCGCCGCTAACCTCCTCACCGGGCCTCATTCTCGCCTGTCCCGCCATCGACCCCTGGCCCACGTCCTACCTCTGGCCTCGAATGCCCTCCCTCTACACATCCACCAAACTAGCTCTCTTCCTCCCTTCAAAACCCTACTGAGAGCTCACCTCCTCCAGGAGGCCTTCCAAGACAGAGCCCCCACTTTTTACTCTGCTCCTCCTCCTCTCCCCACCGCCCCCACTCCCTCCCTCTACACTTCCCCCTTCCCCTCCCCACAGCACGTTGTATATTTGTACACATTTATTACTCTATTTATTTTATTAATGATGTGTCTATATCTACAATTCTATTTATCCATTTTGATGGGATTGATACCTGTCTACTTGTTTTGTTTTGTTCTCTGTCTCCCCCCTTGAGACTGTGAGCCCGTTTTTGGATAGGGACTGTTTCTATTGTTGCCATATTGTACTTTCCAAGCGCTTAGTACAGTGCTCTGCACACAGTAAGTGCTCAATAAATACGATTGAATGAATGAATGAATGAATGAATACCAGAAATGAATGTTTTATTTATCCATGTCCACCCTTAGCACTAGTAAAGCAGCATGGCCTAGTAGAAAGAGCAGGGCCCTGGGAGTCAGAGGCCCTGAGTTCTAGCCCCAGCTCGGCTAATTGCTTGCTGGGTGACCTTGGGCAAGTCACTTCACTTCTCTCGGCCTCAGTATTCGCATCTGTAAAATGGGGATTCAACACTGTTCTCCCTCCTACTCAGACTGCGAGCCCCATGTGGGACAGCGACTGTATCCAACCTGATTAACCTCTTTAAGACTGTGAGCCCACTATTGGGTAGGGACTGTCTCTATATGTTGCCAACTTGTACTTCCCAAGCGCTTAGTACAGTGCTCTGCACACAGTAAGCGCTCAATAAATATGATTGATGATTAACCCCAGCACTTAGAACAGTGCTTGACACACAATAAATGCCTAAACTGAAATGAAAATGTCACATATTAAAATATATTATTGCATTAAGGAGGTGCTCAATAGATTTCATTACTATTTCTACTATTTCTAGGATCCAAATTATTGCAGCTAGAATATGGTTGGCGCTTCTATAATGTCATTACACCAGATACCTCAAAACTGTAGCCAAGTAGTAACCCAAGTAGTCAAAAAGCAGAAAAAGACCGAATGACCTGGACATATCTACTGCAGGCAAGAAAAATGCTCCTTTAATTTTTGAAAAGAGGAGAAAGTCTCCAATTTTTGTCAGCTATTATGGCATTTGGATTACTTTACAATAAGTGTGACAATTGATTAAAACTATTTTGGGGTGATATTTTATGAGGATGTTAAAATTCTGATTCAACGCAGTTCATGCTTTTTAGGGGACTATCTTTAAGCTGGCAGTAAATAAATGATTTCGCCAAGGATAAAATGACTCATCTTGCATCGATTTTAAATCATCATTGTCCCTTAATGAAATACATAATCTTTTCTTATTGGTTTGATAACAAAAACGACATAAAATTACAAGCAAAATAGCATTACTGTTAAAGTTCTGACCATAAAGTCAACCTTTAGAATTGATTGCTGAATAATACCTCAATTTGGCATGCAAACTGGGACTATTTTGATAATCAATCTTATTTATTTAGTTAGTGCTTACTGTGTGCAGAGCACTGTACAAAGCACTTGGGAGAGTACAGAGTTGGTAGGCAAGTTCCCTGCCCACAGTGAGTTTTCAATCTAGGGAAGCAGCCTGGCTTAGTGGAAAGGGAGTCAGAGGCCCTGGGTTCTAACCCCAGCTCTGCCAATTGCTTGCTGTGTGATCTTGGGCAAGTCACTTAACTTCTCTGTGCCTCAGTTCCCTCATCTGCAAAATGGGGATTCAGTACCTGTTCTCCCTCAGCCTCATGTGGGACCTGATGATCTTGTATCTACCACAGCACTTGGTACAGTGCTTGGCATATAGTAAGTGCTTAACAAATACCACAATTATTAGAGGATGAGCTAACCGTCTGGAGGGAGAGATAACAGGATAACAGGAGAGAGTTATGATTTTATTCATCATAAGGTGTCACTAACCAAAAGTTAATTTGTTCATTAAAGATGGATGAACAAGTTTATTACTGAGTAAATTTGAAGGGTAGCTTAGCTAATATGCAGCCTCATATGGGAATGTTTGCTTCATGTGCACTGCAACCTTGAAAGAAACCTTTAATGTCCATTTATATTCGTTTTTTCAAATATTTTTCAGATCTCATTTCCTTGCAAGAGTAATCTCATTCTTTTGTTAGCACTGTGAGACTTTTGTTAACACCAAGGTAGTAGGGGGTTAGCACTGTAAAATGGCTTTTTAAAGTCCTTTATATGAATATCTCACACCATCAGCAGATTCGTGTCTTGTCTTGTCTTACGCTGTCGAGTCGTCTCTGACCCATAGAGATGCCATGAACACATCTCTCCCATTTGCAATCGTTCTGGTAGTGTATCCATAGAGTTTCTTGGTAAAAATACAGAACTAGTTTACCACTGCCTCCTTCCACGCGGTAAACTTGAATCTCTACCCTCGACTCTTTCCCATGCCGCTGCTGCCCGGCACAGGTGAGTTTTGACTTGTAGCAGATTGCCTTCCATTCGCTAGCCACTGCCCAAGCTAGAATTGGAATGGACAGGCCTCTGCTTGACTCTCCCTCCTGTAGTCGAGACTGGTAAAGTACTGGAAACTCTCCAGGTGTGACCCTGAGAGGGGAATCAGTAGATTCAGGCCCTGGCAATTTCTTAGTAAACGTGATTGCCCTGAGAAGTTTATCAGTATTCCGAAATTCAATCTGTCACTAAATCCAGTCGGCTCAACCTTCACAACATCGCTAAAATCCACCCTTTCCTCTCCATCCAAACTGCTACCACTTTAATCCAAGCACTTATCCTATCCCGCCTTGATTACCGCTTCAGCCTCCTTGGTGACCTCCCTGCCTCCTGTCTCTCCCCACCCCGGTACCTACTTCGCTCTGCTGCCAGATCATTTTTCTACAAAAACATTCAGTCCAGATTTCCCCTCTCCTCAAGGACCTCCAGTGGTTGTCCATCCGCCTCCACATCAAACAGAAACACCTCACAATTGGCTTTAAAGCCCTCAATCACCTTGCCCCCTCCTACCTTACCTCACTGCTCTCCTATTACAACCCAGTCCACACACTTTGCTTCTCTAATGTCAACCTACTCACTGTACCTCGATCTCGTCTATCTCACCACTGACCACTCACCCACGTCCTGCCTCTGGCCTGGAATGCCCTCCCCTTCATATCCAACGATCACTCTCCTCACTTTCAAAGCCTTATCGAAGGCACATCTCCTTCAAGAGGCCTTCCCTCACTAGGCCCTCGTTTCTACTTCCCCCCCCACTACCTTCTTTTTTTTTTTTAATGGTACTTGTGGCACTTACTATGTACCAGGCACTGTACTAATTGCTAAGAATTGGGGCAGACAATTTTAATCCCCATTTTACAGATGATCTATCTCAGCATCATCACGAGGTAATCACTCAGTGGTATTTTTTCAGCACTTACTGTGTGCAGAACACTGAATGAAATGCTTGGGAAAGTACAATACAGCAGAGTAGGCTGGATGGAAGTGTTAGGATATAGTGTGAGCTGCCTGCCTTGGGCAAACACTGATTTCACTTGAGAGGCTGCTGTTGGTGCAAGCGACTCTAACAAACTCGGCTAAGGCCAGTGACTGATCCCCGTCTGGGGAATTGGTCTCCGTCCACCCTCCTCCGTCCGTGGAGCGGACTCATCATCTGAAGCCCGGATACTACCATCCCGTGCCACAGGGTCCCAGTCTGGGTGAGCGCTTTATTGAGCGCTTACTGTGTGCAGAGCACTGTACTAATCACTTGAAAAGTACAATTTGGCAATAAAGAGAGACAATCCCTGCCCACACCTTCAGCGGGCGATTGGTTGCACTTTTAGGTCTTCTTCTCACTTGTTCGATCCTTGTTCCATTATCTCTTTCATTCCCTGTAGATCTTGCAGTACAGTTAAAAATATCCATCCTGCTTCCCTGGCTTATCACGGTCTAGGATTCTATCCTAAGCTCCCAAAGCCCTTTTTTCAGTGGTGGGGCAGGGGAGAGGAAGGGATTCTCCCTCCTGAAATGCCTGCCTATTTACAAGGAGAGCATTGGGGCCAAATTGGAATTCACATCCTTTGCTTGGTAAGCAGCATGGCTCAGTGGAAAGAGAGTCATGGGTTCTAATCCCGGCTCCACCACTTGTCAGCTGTGTGACTTTGGGAAAGTCACTTAACTTCTCTTGGCCTCAGTTCCCTCATCTGTAAAATGGGGATTAAGACTGTGAGCCCCATGTAGGACAACCTGATTACCTTGTATCCCCCCTAGCGCTTAGAACAGTGCTTGGCACATAGTAAGCACTTAACAAATGCCATTATTATTATTATTATTCCACACAATGTGTGACCCAAGACGCTGCTCTCTGTGCCAAATGTTCTCAACTAGATGGGGGGGAATTCAGGTTGCTTAAGCAGAAGGAAGGAAGACGCTCCAACGTGGGTTACCAAAGTTTATTTCAGGGGCTGATAGCTCTTCTCTACTGGCCCACAATCCCATCCAGTGAACAGTAACCTACATCCCAAGACAATTCCTAATAGCCCAGCTGCCAGGGATGCTATCGTCACTGCATCCTTTGGACCGTCGGAGACTCTGGATGACGAGGGGGACAGCCTCTGAGCACTGGCAGTCCAATGGTGGGGGGAAGGGTGGGGGTTTCTCAGCTTGATAGTTCAGAGCCCAAGTACGAGCCCCGCTTCATCTCAAGTTGCTAGTTGAGTTTCTATCTCCTGATGAGCTGTTTCTTTTTTCCTGCCGAGCTACAGGGTCAAGGCTGCAAAGCAACAAATGGTACAAAGCAACAAATGGTATTCTTGGTATGCAGCTGTGGCCTTGGCTATGGAAGCCTAGTTGAGCAATGCCTCCTCTTTGGGATTACTCATCAGCCATGTTAAAGATGTTTTAAGGATGTAATAAAGCAAAACCTTCAGCTGCTGTTTTGGGATCGAAAAAGATCCTCCCAAATCATGGGGCAGAGACATGTCACCACTGCCACCATCGGTGGCATTTCTGGGCATTTTAGAGATCAGATGTCAACTTTTTAGCCCAAGGATTCTAGTGCCCAAATGGGCATTTACAGTTCTGGTAGAGACACTCTTACCCAATCAGGGTCCCATCTCATCATCATCAATCGTATTTATTGAGCGCTTACTATGTGCAGAGCACTGTACTAAGCGCTTGGGAAGTACAAATTGGCAACATATAGAGACAGTCCCTACCCAACAGTGGGCTCACAGTCTAAAAGGGGGAGACAGAGAACAAAACCAAACATACTAACAAAATAAAATAAATAGAATAGATATGTACCAGTCTCGATTACTAGAGGGGGAGTCAAGCAGAGGCTATTCTATTCCTAGTTTGGGCAGCAGCTAGCCCAAAATCAAATGCATTTCCCTTCCCATAGAAATTAATGTGGGAGGAGATGGAAAGATTGCAGGGAGGTTGGGATTGTATAGGAGAAAGTGAGAGAATGTTTTTCTCTGAGGGCGATGCCCTTGGACTTTGAAGGAATGAACATTTGTATTAGTTTGCTCAAGAAGAAACACTGAGTTCTCTCCCATGCTGCCAAGACTTTGAACCGGACCATTTGAAAAGGACAAGTTATCCTAGGGGGTTTTCTGCTTAGGCGTGTTCATTTGGTCTTCTCACAGACTTGCAAATTGTTAAGGGAGCCAGGTAAATAGAAACCGATTGACTGTCAACATAAAATCAAGTTTTTGTCATCGGTAGGGACAATGAACCTAGTGACTTGAAATGGGATAAGCATGGTGCTAATATATGAAAAAAGATTTTTTCCTCTGCTCTTTACGTTCTGTATGTTTTGACAATTCTGGAACAGTCTACATGATAGGCATTATCGGTCTCCTCTCCCATGATAACCCAGCCCTTGCATCTCGCTCTTCTAATACCAGCCTACTCAGGGTACCTTGCTCTCATCTCTCTCACAGACCACCGCTGTCAAACCCTTGCCTACAACCCTCTTCCTCTTCATTCATTCATTCATTCATTCATTCATTCGTATGTATTGAGCGTTTACTGTGTGCAGAGCACTGTACTAAGCGCTTGGGAGAGTGTACAATAAACTGACCAGTCCCTGCCCACAGCGAGCTCATAGTCTAGAAGGGGGGAGACAGACATGAATACAAATCAACTAAATGGCAGATATGTACATAAGTGATGTGGGGCTGGGAGGGGGGAAGAGCAAAGAGAGCAAGTCAGGGAGACGCAGAGGGAGTGGGAGATGAGGAAAGATGGGGCTTTGTCTGGGAAGGCCTCTTGGAGGATAAGAGCCTTCAATAAGGCTTTGAAGGGGGAAGAGTAATTGTCTGTAATTGTTTTTAATTTAATTTTATGTATTTGTATTGCTGTCTCTCCCACCTGCCCACCCCTCCAGACTGTAAGCAGGGAATGTGACTGTTTATTGTTGTAATGCCCTCTCCCAAGCGCTTAGTACAGCGCTCTGCACACAGTAAGCACTCTATAATTATGATTGAGTGAACGAATGAATGTCTGTCTGTCAGATTTGAGGAGGGAGGGCGTTCCAGGCCAGAGGCAGGACGTGGGTTAGGGGTCGGCGGCGAGATCGAGGAGATCGAGTTAGAGTGAGAAGGTTAGCATTAGAGGAGTGAAGTGCACGGGCTGGGTTGTAGAAGCAGAGAAGCGAGGTGAGGTAGGAGGGGGCAAGTTGCTGAACGTTTTTGTAGAAAAATGATCTGGGCAGCACAGTGGAGTACGGACTGGAGTGGAGAGAGACAGGTGGCTGGGAGGTCGGCAAGGACGCAGATGCAATAATCCAGGCGGGATAGGATGAGTGATTTTATTAACATGGTAGCAGTTTGGATGGAGAGGAAAGAGCAGATTTTAGCCATGTTGTGAAGGCGGAACCGACAGTGATGGATTGAATATGTGGGTTGAATGATAGAGAGGAGTCAAGGATAATGCCAAGGCTGCCTTCGGAGCTGACAGAGCACCACTCTCCCCAACTTCAAAGCCTGTCTGCAAAAAATCACTTCTCCCCCAGGAAGCCTTCCTTGACTAATCCCTCATCTCCTCATCATATTTTTTCTCCTTCCTGCATCACCTAGGAACTTGACTCTTTTTTTTTAAATGGTATTTGTTAGGCACTTACTAAATGTCAAGCACTGTTCTAAGTGCTGGGGTAGACAATAATAATAATAATGACGATAGCATTTATTAAGCACTTACCATGTGCAAAGCACTGTTCGAAGCACTGGGGAGGTTACAAGGTGATGAGGTTATCCCACCGGGGGCTCACAGTCTTAATCCCCATTTTACAGATGAGAGAACTGAGGCCCAGAGAAGTGAAGTGACTTGCCCAAAGTCACACAGCTGACAAGTGGCGGAGCGGGATTTGAACCCATGACCTCTGACCCCAAAGCCCGGGCTCTTTCCACTGAGCCACGCTCTTCTTTGATACGAGTTCATCAGGTGGGACACGGTCCCTGTCTGACATACAGAGAACAGTCTTAAGTCGGAGGGAGAACAGGTATTGAATCACCATTTTACAGTTGAGGAAACTGAGCCGCAGAGAAGCTAAGCGAGGTTTCATGGCAGATTAGAGAACTCAGGTCCTCTGGCTCTCAGATGGGGTTTTTATCCACTAGGCCACACTTCTTCCCTATATCCCTATACTGTGTAAGCCCTCAGATATTCAACACCCCTCATCCACAGCCTTTATGTACATGCCAACTTGTACTTCTCAAGCGCTTAGTACAGTGCTCTGAACACAGTTAGCGCTCAATAAATACGATTGAATGAATGAGACAAGGTTGCCTCCCCTACTTGTAATGTATTTAATGTCCATCTCCCCTGCTAGAATGTTAGCTCCTTGAGGGCAGGGATCTTGTCTACTTTATTACACTCTCCTGGGCACTTAGCACAGTGGTCTGCACACAGTAAGTGCTCAATAAATGCCACCGATTGACCGATTGGCCTAATATATTTTAAATAGTCCTATACCCAGATAATGATATGCAGAAAAGTAGGCGACCCAATATATTTCACCAGCTCTTTTCCCATCTAGAAGGGAATAGCAGAGCCTGTGTGGCGAGCACTGCGCTAAGCACTTGGGAGTGTACAATAGCCCGTTGTTGGGTAGGGACGATCTCTATATGTTGCTGACTTGTACTTCCCAAGCACTTAGTACAGTGCTCTGTACATGGTAAGCGCTCAATACGATCGGATGAATGAATAGAACAGAGTTGGTAGACACGGTCCCTGCCTGCAACGAGTTTACAGGCTAGAGGGGGAGACAGACAGTAATATAAAGAAATTACAGATATGTACGTAAGTGCTCCGGGGCTGAGAGAGGGGTGAAAAAAGGGAGCAAATCCAAGTGCAAGGATGATGCGGAAGCCAATGGGAGAAGAGGAAATGAAGGCTTAATCAGGGAAGGCCTCTTGGAGGAGACGCGCCTTCAATAAGGCTTTGAGGTTGGGAGAGTAATCAATCAATCAATCAATCAATCGTATTTATTGAGCGCTACAGAGCCCACTGTTGGGTAGGGACCGTCTCTATATGTTGCCAACTTGTACTTCCCAAGCGCTTAGTACAGTGCTCTGCACACAGTAAGTGCTCAATAAATGCGATTGAAAGGAAAAGCACTCCGATAACCGCTGCCTTCCCTCCCACCACCAAAAGTCCCTGTTCCCAGCAGTCTACATTTGTGCTGGGCCAGGGATAAAAGCTGTTCTCCCACGCTCTCGTCCTCCTCCATCACCGCTGACTTTGAGCCTTTTTGTTTCTGAATGATATTTGTTAAGCACTTACTGTGTTGTACGCACAGTTCTAAGCACTGCCGTAGATATGAGGTAACCGGGTTGGACACAGTCCATGACCCACATCGGGCTCAGTCTTAATCCCCACTTTACAGATGAGGTGACTGAGGCCCAGAGAAGTGAAGAGGCTTAGCAGATGAGTGGCAGAGCCGGGATTAGAACCCAGGTCCTTCTGACTCTCAGGCCTGTGGTCTATCTACTAGGCCACACTGCTTCTATTTTGTCTGTTTGTGTGGCGTATCGATGTTTCATCACTCCCGATGTGTCTGTCTCTACTCCCGTCACCCATTTAAGCTTTTAGATTGTGAGCCCCTCGAAGGACGCATTCCCACCTGCATATCCTCTCCCATTGCTTGAGACTTGTACTATATTGTACAGTGCTCTGCACATAGTAAGCGCTCAATAAATACGATTGATGATGATTGCTTACTGCGGTGCTCTACGTACGATAAGTGCTTAATTAATACCATCACCATTATGCACACGATTTGCTATTCGTAGAAATGAAATAGAGGTGGCAATTCTCTTCCAATGGCTACCTTTACAGGTACCTGGAACCTCGACATTTACTCATTTTTGTGCCTTGGATGATTTTCCAGTCTTTTATCAAATAGGTTTTCCTGAGAGAATTCTCAGTATGGGGAGGTTAAGTCCTATTCCCTGGAATACACCAGTGAGCCAAGATCACTAGGATCTTGTCTTTCTAGAAAAGGGATGGGGGACCGACGGCTCGGGCACATAATCACGCCTCCAAGGCGGCCATCTTGGGCACAGCTATAACACCACTCGGGCACATAATCACGCCTCTAAGGCGGCCATCTTGGGCACAGCTATAACACCATCAGGGCACCTAATCGCGCCTCTAGGGCGGCCATCTTGGGCACAGATATAACACCATCAGGATGACGATGCATATCTGGTCTTCAAAATTTTGAACCGGAAGTAGCTGAGCAGTCCCCCCCTCGGCCCCTCCCAAGCCGGAGCCTAGCCACGCCTCTGTAGAAGTCATCATCCTCACAGATTCGCCAACTCGACTGTTCTTCATAATTTTTGAACCGGAAGGAGCTCGCCAACCGCCCTTCCCAATCCTCCCGCCTCCCCTCACGGGAGAAGGGAGCTGAGGGGAGAGCGAGGAGGTGGTGTGCGCTGTGCTCCTCTCTTGCGGCCGTTGGCCCTGCCCTATGTGGGGGCCGGTGGGCTAGCCGTCGGACAAGGGGGCAACCTGGAGTGGCTTTTGCCCCTTCCTCCTTGCCTCGCAACTTTCCCAAACCCCCTTCCATTAGGGGGGCGGCAGGGACCCCCTTTTTTTTCCCCAATGGCTGCCTCCCTTCCCCCAACCGTCTTTTCCTCACCACCCGCTCCGGCGTTGGGCCCGCCCAGATGGGCATCGAGGGGCCCCCCGGTTGCACCCCAGCAGCAGGCAGAGTCGCCTGGTGGCTTGCCTTCCCCTCGGGGCCCGAAGAGAAGGCCATGAGGGTGAGTGATAACGACTTAATGGCTTCCCTCACGGTGGGGTGGGGTGGGGAGGAGGGGCGCCTTAATGGCCGCTGGTGGGCGGGAATCGCACGGGCCCCTTTGGCTCGCCCTCTGAGGGGAAGGTGGGCGCCCCCCTCCATTTACACCTCAACAGGAGTTTTTCCTCCTCAGCCAAACCTTCACCTTCGCCTTAATTCACGGCCTTGGATTTAAACGGCCACTTAACACCCATTAAAAGTCTTTTTCATGTGCAAACGCGGTGTTCTGCCACATCATCGCCCCGCCCTGTCGCCTTCCCAACTTCACTCTTCCTCTCCCCTTTTTTCTTCCCCCCCTTTTTTTATTATTCTCGAAGTAAATCACGGCGAGATTGATTTCATGGGGGTTTAAAATTTATGATAGGCTGGCGAAAAATTTCATTGTCTTTGGCTCTCCTACACGGAAAGGTTTAAAGATGGCCGCCATGAGGGAACGCCTAGTGTTTAAAGATGGCCGCCGTGAGGGAACGAGAAAAAACTGACAAGATGGCCGCCATCTTGTTTCAGTTGCGCGTGCTCCCCGGGCAGTTGAAATGGCCGTTAGGGCTCTGGAGTGCCAGACTCGAGAATATTTTCCCGACGGGGAGGGGATTTACACCCAAAACACAGATTTTAATTTTTTTCCCCCCAATTCTCATTTGAAGGCCCCGAAGTTTGCCTCTGGCGATCTCGGCAATACTCTATTCGACAGCCAATTTTTATCTCAGCCGTGTGACCTTGGGCAAGTCGCTTCAGTTCTCTGTGCCATCTGGAAAATGGGGATCGAGACTCAGAGCCCCACGTTGGACAACCCGATTTGTTTGTACCCAGCCCAGCGCTTAGCACAGTGCTTGGCACATAATCAGCGCTCAACAATTATTATTAGCAGTACTATTTTCCTTGGTTCTGGCCCCAGTTGAGCCATAGAGAAGCAGCGTGGTTCAGTGGAAGGAGCCCGGGCTTTGGAGTCGGTCGTGCGTTCTAATCCCGGCCCTGCCATTTGTCAGTTGTGTGACTTTGGGCAAGTCACTTCACTTCTCTGGGTCTCAGTTACCTCATCTGTAAAATGGGGATGAAGACTGTGAGCCCCTCGTGGGACAACCTGATCACCTTGGAACCTCCCCAGCGCTTAGAACAGTGCTTTGCACATAGTAAGTGCTTAATAAATGCCATTATTATTATTATTATTGTTATTATTATTATTATCTGCTAGCGTTTTGGTTTTCAAGCATCGAGGGAAAGTTCAAAACTTAGCTGTCCTGGAGGCGAGGCTGGTCGAGTCATTGGCGGGGGGGGACTCATGGTGTGCCATTTTTCTTTGGAAACAGGTGGAGAGCAGAGCCAAGAGGACTTTACACCTTACCTGTCACCCACCCTTAGGTAAGCTGCTCTTCCATTTTGATTAACTCACTTTTTATTTTTATCATTTAGTTGTATTTATTGAGGGCTTACTGTGTGCAGAGCACTGTGCTAAGCATTTAGCACTGTACCATATCAGACTGTAGTCCTTCCAGCCTGTTAACTCTGTCTAAAATAATGACAGATAATGCAAGCATTGCCACCCATTCTCACAGTTATGGAGGTACCAGTATACATCCCCAGGTTTTCTTTTACTATCCCATTGTAAACACTGCATTAATCATACTTATTGAACACTTATAGTGTGTAGAGTACTGTGTTAAGTGCTTGGGAGAATGCAGTATGAAGGAGTTGGTGGACACATTACCCGTCCACAAGGGGCTTACAGAACAAATGACTTTACACTTTGCATCCTCGAATTTGTCTAAAGAAGCTGCACACTTTCCTGTGGGGGAAAATGACAGGTGATTATCACCCTTTTCTTGAAAACAATTTTCCTTTTGTTGATTTTGAACTCCTTTCAATCCTCTTCAGGTGTCCCCAGTGCTGGTGTTGTGGGACTTCACGGCAGTTCCACGTTCCCGCTGCCCACGTGCTTCAGTCATACTTCCTCTCGGTCTGTGTTCTTCTCCATTGACCAGTCCTAATCCATTCAGTCTCTCCTTGTACGGAATTTACTTCATCTGCCTGATCATCTCAATTTTCCTCTCAGAACCGTCTACGGCCCCGTGATGTCATTCCCGAAACGTGGCATCGAGAGCTACATGGAGAGAGTTGTTCTTCGGTTCTGAGATGACTCGACATGGTGAGACTGCATCGGTGAGTGTGAACACCTCTGAGAGAGGATCTTATGCATGCGTACACACTTTATCCATTGCTGGCCACAGGGTGTACTTATCCCGCTCGTGACCGAATGCAATATTCCAAGTGTGGTTCCTCCAAAGATTTTAACGGGGTAGAAATGTGCAGTTGTTCAGTTTTCTCTCCTTGTCCAGATGATGCCCAGAATTTTACTGCTCTTTGCAGCACGTCAGCCTGATGATTTGAGTCAACACTTACGTACTCCAAGATCTTTTTTTCTGAGTTGGAACAGATAAGTCAGAGCCATCACTATGGTAGTTTTCCTCTGGGGGCATTACCTTGTCCCGGCTCTTTAAGTTCACTGGCCATTTTTATGTCCTCTCACTAGGCTTTCTGAGATCTTCCTTGTGCTTACTCCCATCAGCAAGGTTTTTAACTTCCAAAAAGAGTTTGCATCACTGGAAAACTCAGACGTTACATGGAGCGCTCCCCCTTTTAGATCATTTATAAAGATGTTGAATAAAACTGCTCTTAGATTCAGTCCTTTGAGGCCCATACGAAGCGGTTTTTTATTCCTACCCTCTGTTTTCTAGCTGTTATCCAGCTTTTAATCCATAAAAGAACATTCCAAGGATTATGCCATAAAGTATATGGTGTGAAACTGTCAGAAGTGACTTTCTTGATCATTTTTATAGCCCTCTTCTTTGAGAGGGAGGGCTCTAATCACTACCCTAAGGGTTACGTTTCTTCCAGAGTAGATCTGTCCTCACTTTTATCCAGATTCTTGTGCCCTGGCTAGTTGCTGGGAATCCTTGCCAGACCAACTGCTTATAAGCATGTGGTAAAGATGGTGTATTCAATCTTATTAATAATAATAGTAATAACAAGAATTGTGGTACTAAATGCTACACGCCAGGCACTGAACTAAATGCCGGGGTGGATACAAGCAACTCGGGTTGGACACAGTCCCTGTCCCACATGGGGATCACAGTCTCAATCCCCATTTTCCAGATGAGGTAACTGAGGCCCAGAGAAGTGAAGCAATAATAATAATAATGATGGTATTTGTTAAGCACGAATGTGCCAAGCACTGTTCTAAGCGCTGGAAATAATATTAATGATGATGGTATTTGTTAAGTGCTTACTATGTGCCAAGCACTGTCCTATGCACTGGGGTAGATACATGTGAGGGCTCAGTCTTTAATCCCCACTTTCCAGTGACTTGTCTGAGATCACACAGCAGACATGTGGCAGAGCAGGGATTAGAACCCAAGACCTGACGCCCTGGCCCTTGTGCTATCCACTACGCCGTGCTGCTTCTGCAGGACCGCTAGGGCTGATTCTTAATTCCTCAGGCAAAATCAGTTGGGTTAAATTACCCTTTAAAGTCTCTGGAAGAAGGGCCACCTTGCAGCTGCTGACAGTTTTGGCCCGAAACTACAGTTTCTGGGGGAGAGCGACATCTCGGAGTCCTCTATCCAAACCAAACCCCGCCCCCTCCCCTTCCTGTCACCTGGATGACATTTATGACACAAACAACTTTCCAAAATCTTTCTAGCCCTTGTGAGCGTTAGGATGTTCCCCATTTTCTCCTCCGATTTTTTGTTTACCACATTCTGGAATTGCAGGCACACGGCCAGTATTAGGCTGTCGCCTCCCCGCTGCACCAGGAAATGTCATCCATCTGACTGACAGGCCTTCTTGGGTTAGTCACCAGCCCCTGCAGAGGGAGCAGGTCTCTCTTAGTTGCACTGATTCAAAGTTACAGTCCCACTAGGATGGGCGATCATCTGCTCTTATATCATGCTGCCCAGTTTCCAGCTATCACCCCTTTGGCCAGTTCTCAGATGGTATTGAATACATGTATATCTGTGTTTTGACTTTTGGCTCTGAAATTCCCCCCACTGTGGCTCCTGCCATTGAGTCCCAAGGATGGACTACTGCATGGATCTGGGAGGGGTACATAATAATAATCATAATCATAATAGTGATGGTATTGGTTGAGTGCTTGCTATGAATAAGTTTTACCTTCACAGGAAATACTTTAGCTTAATGTCATCCTGTATCATCTCCAAGCCTCTAACAGTAAGTAAAATAATATATTTTCATGTATACATGGTAGAAACAGATGATGGGATTGGTTTGATTTGTCCTACCCCAGAAAGATGTATTTGCTAATGTTTTCTATCTACCGTTGCCGAGCTCTTACGTCCGTTGTTTGCCTCTCATCTTTTGTTATCCGCGTGACCGGATCGGACCCGGGCATTTACTCCCCGTTTTACAGATGTGAAAACCTGAGACACAGAGAAGTCAAGTGACTTTCCCAAGGACACCCATCAGGGTTTAGAACCCAGGTCTAAGAAGCAGTGTGGCTCAGTGGAAAGAACGCAGGCTGGAGAGTCAGAGGTCATGGGTTCTAATCCCGGCTACGCCACTTATCAGCTGTGTGACCTGGGGCAAGTCACTTAACTTCTCTGTGCCTCAGTTACCTCATCTCTAAAATGGAGATTAAGACGAGGAGCCCCGTGTGGGACAACCTGATCACCCTGTATCTCCCCCAGCGCTTAGAACAGTGCTTGGCACATAGTAAGCGCTTAACAAATACCAAAATTATTATTATTATTATTATCTGACTCATAGGCCCGTGTTCATTCCATCAGGCCACACTGCTTCAAAGGTCTGCAGCAAGTCAAGGGTTCGGGTGTCCTTCCTGGAGAAATGTCCGAGGATCCCAGGAAATGGGCAGAGTTCCCCCAAATGGGTTCTGGGTTGTCCTCACAGCCGCGGGTCCGTCGTAACTTGTGACACATTGTGCGTGACCCGTCTGGTGCCCGCCCTGAATATCGCTACCGCGCCACTCTTCCGGAAGGTTCCGGCTAGCGCCGTGCTGGGTTGTCCCTCTTTCCAAGACCTTGCTCAGGTCCATTCCTGACCTTTGCCAATCGGATTAGTATTCTCTCTTCCCAGTGGGTCTCGCCTAGGCAATAACAGTAATTGTGACATTTATTAAACGTTTATTATGTGTTAAGTGCTGGAAGAGATTGGCTGGACACAGTCCCTGTCCCAAGTGGGGCTTACGTGCTTCTCAGTGCTTACATTGAGAAGCAGCGTGGCTCAGTGGAAAGAGCACGGGCTTTGGAGTCAGAGGTCATGGGTTCAAATCCCGGCTCCGCCAATTGTCAGCTGGGTGACTTTGGGCAAGTCACTTCACTTCTCTGGGCCTCAGTTCCCTCAGCTGTAAAACGGGGGTGAAGACTGTGAGCCCCCTGTGGGACAACCTGATCACCTTGTAACCTCCCCAGCGCTTAGAACAGTGCTTTGCACATAGTAAGCGCTTAATAAATGCCATTATTATTATTATCATCATCATCATCATTATTATTATTACAGTCTGAGGAAAGGAGGAGAGAGGTACTTTATCCCCAATTTACCAGATGAGGAAGCTAGCATGCAGGTCTACATTCTTTCCAGTAGGCGGTGCTGTCCCCACTGGTTCTAATTTAGAATACTATAATAAATAATGATAATGGTAGTATTTGTTAAGCGCTTACTATGTGCCAAGCACTATGTGCAGAGCACTGTTCTAAGTGCTGGGGGGGATACTAGGTGATCAGGTTGTCTCACGTGGGGCTCACAGTCTTAATCCCCGTTTTCCAGATGAGGGAACTGAGGCCCAGAGAAGTGAAGTGACTTGCCCAAAGTCACACAGCTGACAAGTGGCAGAGCCGGGATGAGAACCCATGACCTCGGCCTCCCAAGCTCTTTCCATGGAGCCATCTAGTTGGATAGCTAGATAGGTATCAGTAATAATAATGATAATAATAATAATAATAATAATGGCATTTATTAAGTGCTTACTATGTGCAAAGCACTGTTCTAAGCGCTGGGGATGTTACAAGGTGATCAGGTTATCCCACGTGGGGCTCACAGTCTCAATCCCCATTTTACAGATGAGGGAACTGAGGCCCAGAGAAGTGAAGTGACTTGCCCAAAGTCACACAGCTGACAGGTGGCAGAGCCGGGATTAGAACCCATGACCTCGGCCTCCCAAGCTCTTTCCACGGAGCCATCTAGTTGGATAGCTAGATAGGTATCAGTAGGGCTTCGTGCTTCACTGGTGGTGAAATTCATCTATGGCCGCGTTTGTGATTGAAAAGATCAACATGGGACCTGCTGTCCTTACTTTTATTGTGGGTCCAGTGGCCAACCTGAGTGTGTCTGGAACATCTGCCTTATTAACACAAGAACTTTGCTTTCCAGAATCCTTAGGGCCCTTTCTATCTTATGCCCACCCCCTCCCCGCCTCCCACCTCTGCACCTCATTGGTAATAGCCCTGAGCCTGGTTGGGACAGAGTATCTGGGTGAAAGGGGCATGTTGTTCGTTGTGTCTTCTGGAGCTTCAAAGACTGATAAAGGCTAATTATGCAGAGCTCTACAAGCACATCAGTGCCATTATTAGGGGTAAAAAAAGTTTCACCCTTACAGGAAGTAATTTAGCTCAGTGTCACCCTGTATCATCTCCAAACCTCTAACAGTAAGTAAAATAATATTTTTCATGGATACATGGTAGAAACAGATGATGGGATTGGTTTGATTTGTCCTACCACCGAGAGATGTATTTTCTAATGTTTCCTATCGACTGTCGCTGAGATCTTACGTCAATCGTTCGCCTCTTGTCTCCGGCACTTAGAACGGTGCTCAACGTTTAGAACAGGGCTTGGCACATAGTAAGCGCTTAACAAATGCCATGATCATCATGTTCACCACATGACTGCCTTTGAGGGCATTTTCCCTCAGCAGAAGGGAAACTAAAGTAAAATGTCATTTCTAGACTGTGAGCCCATTGTTGGGTAGGGACCGTCTCTATATGTTGTCAACTTGTACTTCCCAAGCGGCTAGTACGGTGCTTTGCACACAGTAAGCACACAGTAAATATGATTGAATGAATGAATGAATGAATGAATTTCAATGAAACCACTTAGGTTGTTTGAAAAACCTAAAATAAAGCTGGGTGCTAGTTTCAAAATGAACTTCTAGTTCCAAACCCCCCACCGAAAGGGGAAAAAAAATCAGGCAAGCATAATGCACAGTACATGATGTACAAACCTGATACATTTTCAGTTTTCATTGTAAGTTTGGAGGCCATGTAATAGAATACTGACTCTTTTGAGCAGTTAAAATGAATGTATTCCAGAAAAAATGGACACATATTGCTAGGGTGTTTTTAGTCCATAAGAACATAGAAACATTTTTTAAAAAAGCCTTACTGGCTCAGACCACTAATCTGTCCTACACAGTAGTCTCTCTCCAACAGTGGAAGCGAAGAATGGCCAGAAACACCAAATGAATGAATGATGGATTGCGCTTCTTGACATCCATCACATCAGTGTGCCGTTTAGCTTTGTTCACCTTTCCCTTTGATTAGTAGCGTGGACCTAATTTTGTTGGGTAGGGACTGTCTCTATATGTTGCCAACCTGTACTTCCCAAGCGCTTAGTACAGTGCTCTGCACACAGTAAACGCTCAATAAATACGATTGATTGATTGATTAATAGCCCTAACTTTTCCCTCTCATCTCCTTTACTTTCCATTTTAAAAGTCCTTGATGGACATATATATTTTCTGCCAGAATAACTTGTGGTAACAAATACCATGTGCTTACCACCCCTTTGTAGAGTGAGTTTTTGTTTCTGTTGAAACTCCAGACCTCAAGTTTCAAAGATCCCCACTGTGTCCTAGTGTTGTGGAATCTAGTCTGCAAAATTCCGGGTTCTTTCTGCCCACATCAGTGTTTAGAATCGCAAAAGAAGACAGAAGGAAAATGCTCTTTAACATACATGGGAAAGCATTTAAACCCCCCAAATCTAAGCGAAGCCTTAGGTGTGAGTTTGGGAACTGATGGGTTCATTTCCCCAGGGTGATAGCTTTTGTTCTAACTTCCTTTATCTCGTCAGAATGTGGAAACTCTGCTAGTTCCATAAATATGACTTAATCTTTCGACTAAAAGGCTAAAGTAAAGATTGGGTTTTTTGCACCTACCTGTCTTCTGATGTCTTGACATATTTGTTTCTGCTCACTGAAAGGCTGTTTGCTTTGGTATCACAGAGGAACCTTAAACTATACCTTTTTTGGAAAATCACCTTCTCTGTCCTGCAGATGAGGTCGTCAAAGCCCTATGTGAAAATCACTACAAAAACACATCAGACAAAATTCTATTTCCTGTGAATCCTGATTTCAATCCAGATTTAAATAGCAGGACTTCACTGTATGCCATTGTTTACCAGCGGTTCTTACTGCCCGTTTTTGTGGCGTTTGTTAAGCGCTTACTACGGGCCAGGCACTGTACTAAGCACTGTGGTAGATAACAATAGTAATGATAATGGCATTTGTTAAGTGCTTACTATGTGCGAAGCACTGTTTTAAGCACTGAGGGGGATCCAAGGAGATCAGGTTGTCCCACGTGGGGCTTCCAGTTTTAATCCCCATTTTACAGATGAGGTAACTGGAGCACAGAGAAGGCAAGTGACTTGCCCAAAGTCACACAGCTGACCAGTGGCGGAGTCGGGATTAGAACCCATGACCTCTGACTCCAAAGCCCATGCTCTTTCCACTGAGCCACACTGCTTCTAGGTACACGGTAATCAGGTTGGACACAGTCCCTATCCCACATAAGACCCAGAGTCCTAACCCCCACTTTACAGATAAGATAACTGAAGCACAGAGAAGTAACTTGCTCAAGGTCACGCACGCAGCAGACGAGTGGCAGAGCCAGGAATAGAGCCCAGATCCACTGACGCCCAGGCCACTAGGCCACACTGCTTCTCTTTGTCTGATGCCGTTTGAAATGCATCGATTGAGTGCCCGCAGTCCTATCAGCAAAACACTGGATTAAACATTGCAGAGTAGTATAATGGCCTCAGGCATATACTGTTCAGAAAGAAATAAAAATTCACTTAAGGCTTAATAAACAGCATTCTCTCTGCATTTATGGTGTACCTAATTCTCCGAAAATGCAAAGTCCCACATTAAGGAAACACCATAATGTAGTACCCCTGGTGTCTAATGCCGCACGCTCGTGCACAAGTCATCTCTTTGGACACCGCGGAGTCGGGTATCCAGTAGGCTCATTTCGACGACGATCGTAATAATGGTGGTATTTGTTATGCATTGAACATCGTATTAAGCCCTTGCCTAAGTTCCCACAGCAAGCAAATGGCAGAGCCGGGATTAGAATTCAGATCCCCCGACTCCCGGGCATGCGGTCTATTCCACAAGGCCACGCTGCCTCGGACCAACGGTCCCTAATCCCCTAACACCATTGTGCCCAAAACCTAAAGTGAAAGCATGGGCTCAGGCAAAACTGGGTGTATTTCTGTTAGACATTAAAGTTTTGGATATTTGTCAATTTCTGTGTATTTGTCTTCCCCATTACATAGTAAGATCCTCAAGAGCAGGGTCATGATATATACTTTTTTGTGTGCTCTCCAAGCATCCAGTGCAGTGTGCTGTACACCAAGTAGGCAGTTACTGAAGATGGTTGATAACGCTTCTTTCTTCTCAACAGTTATGTAAATAGAAAGATCCCAAATTGTAATAGTGTCTAAAGACCCAGAATGTGCCCCTAACGTCATTCAGTGCCTTTTTCCAAAGTACTGAAATGGCAGGTGGAAACAGTGGAATATTATTTTTTAACCTCACTATGATCCGCAACTGATATTGAGGCTTGCAGTCCGTCCGTCGGTCCGTCCCCCCGCCCCGACCCCAAGATGGAAACTACGGTATATAAAGTAGTAAGCAATGTAATCTTAGCTGGGTTGGGAGCAGGGGTTTGCAGAGTATTGTGGTTTCCAAATGTACACAATTATTTTGTTAAGGCTCTTAAACATTATTGTAGTTCATAAAATAGTTTTGCTTAACAACTACTAATAAGATGCATACATTGGGGCAATCAGTAGGCGAAGACATAAAACTACAGGTCATAAAATAACAGTCACGGAATCCATCCGTTACTGACAGAAAGCATATGAAGCTGTATTCCAGAGATAGGGGGAGGGAAAAAAAGAGAGAGGGCACTTAATTATAGTCAATTAAGGATCTGGTCCCTGTCCCAAGTGGGGCTCACAGGTTAAGGGAACAGGTATTTAATCCCCATTTTACAGATGAGGAAACTGAGGCACAGAGAAGTTAAGTGACTTTCCTAAGGTCACACAGCAGCAAGCAGGTGACAGAAACAGGATTAGAACCCAGATCGCTGACTCCCAGGCCTTCAAGTGCTTAGTGCAGTGCTCTGCACACAGTAAGCGCTCAATAAATACGATTGATGATTGATGATGCTGTTTCCATTAGGCCACCCTGCTTCTCAAGATGCCCAGTGCTTCCCCTCGGTAGCCGTGTTTTAGTTGTTTCTACATACATAGGGAAATGCATTTTCAGAACCTCAAGAGAACCAGCACAGGAGACTTTTTAGGCATGTAAAATCTGTTATTTTGTAGGGAACAGTATCCTATCCCTATTACGTGCTGCCAAGTGCGATGTGGGAAGGCAGTTTTGAAAAAGATGACATTCTATTAGCCAAATTCCCTAACTACCATGACCTTTCAAATATTCAGTGTCTAAGCTGACTTGCTGGTAATAATAATAATAATGATGGCATTTGTTCATTCATTCATTCATTCATTCAATCATATTTATTCATTCATTCAATCGTATTTATTCATTCATTCATTCATTCATTCGGTCATATTTATTGAGCGCTTACTGTGTGCAGAGCACTGTACTAAGCGCTTGGGAAGTACAAGTCGGCAACATAGAGAAACAGTCCCTACCCAGCAGCGGGCTCACAGTCTAGAAGGGGGGGACAGACAACAAAACATATTAACAAGATAAAATAAATAGAATAGCAAATTCATTCATTCATTCATTCATTCATTCATTCAATCGTATTTATTGAGTGCTTACTGTGTGCAGAGCACTGTACTAAGCGCTTGGGAAGTACAAGTTGGCGACACATAGAGACGGTCCCTACCCAACAGCGGGCTCACAGTCTAGAAGGGGGAGACAGACAACAAAACATATTAACAAGATAAAATAAATAGAATAGTAAATTCATTCATTCATTCATTCATTCAATCAATCGTATTTATTGAGCGCTTACTGTGTGCAGAGCACTATACTAAGTGCTTGGGAAGTACAAGTTGGCAACATATAGAGACGGTCCCTACCCAACAGCGGGCTCACAGTCTAGAAGCACTAACTATGTGCAGAGCACTGTTCTAAGCGCTGGGGAGGATACAAGGTGATCAGGTTGTCCCACGTGGGGCTCACAGTCTTAGTCCCCATTTTACAGATGAGGGAACTGAGGCCCAGAGAAGTGAAGTGACTTCCTCAAAGTCACACAGCTGACAAGTGGTGGAGCCAGGATTAGAACCCATAGCCTCTGACTCCCAAGCCCGTGCTCTTTCCACTGAGCCACGCTCCTTAGGTGTATGCCCTGACCAAACCCACCTTTCCTTTTCTTCCACGCTCTTCTGCGTTGCCCTGACTTGCTCCCTTTATTTGCCCCCCCTCCGCCCCCCAACTGCAGGCCCACATCACTTATGTACATATCGTAGAAGCAGCATGCTCAGTGGAAAGAGCACAGGCTTGGGAGTCAGAGGTTGTGGGTTCTAATCCCGGCTCCGCCATTTGTCAGCTGTGTGACTTTGGGCAAGTCATTTAACTTCTCTGGGCCTCAGTTACCTCATCTGTAAAATGGGGGTGAAGACTGTGAGCCCCATGTGGGAAAAGCTGATTACCTTGTATCTATACCAGTGCTTTAGAACAGTGCTTGGCACATAGTAAGCACATAACAAATACCATTATTATCATTATTATATCCGTAATTTGTTTATTTTAATAAGTTTTTTCTCTAGACTGTAAACTTGTTGTGGGCAATCAATCAATCAATCAATCGTATTTATTGAGTGCTTACTGTGTGCAGAGCACTGTACTAAGCGCTTGGGAAGGACAAATTGGCAACATATAGAGACAGTCCCTACCCAACAGTGGGCTCACAGTCTAGAAGGGGGAGACAGAGAACAAAACCAAACATATTAACAAAATAAAATAGATATGTACAAGTGAAATAAAGTGTGTCTGTTATATTGTTGTGTTGTCCTCTCCCAAGTGCTTAGTACAGGGCCTGGCATACAGTAAGCACTCAATAAATATGATTGACTGATTGATAAGGGCTTAGCCATTTTCAGCGCTGGAAGGGCGGGCTGGGCACTACCAGGAAGATTTTTTTTTTAGTGGTATTTTGATGTCTGCCTCCCCCCCCCCCCCCCCCCCGCCCCCGACTGTGAGCCCATTGTGGGCAGGGATCGTTTCTATGTGTTGCTGAATAGTACTTTCCAAGCACTTAGTACAGTGCTCTGCACACAGTAAGCGCTCAATAAATACGAGTGAATGAATGAATGAATGAATTTGTTAAGTGCTTACCATGTGCCGGACACTGTTCTAAGTGCTGGGGTAGATACAGACTAATTGAGTTGGACCCAATCTGTGTGCCAACACGGGTCTCACGGTCTTAACCCCCATTTTACAGATGAGGAAATTGAGGCCCAGAGAAGTTATGCAACTTGCCCAAGGTCACCCAGCAGACAGATGTCAGGGCGGGGATTAGAACCCAGGTCATCCGTGCTCTTTCCACTAGGCCATGCTGCTTCCCGATACCAGTTGCAAGTTACCAGGCCCCATCGTTCCCCTGATTCCTGAGGTGCAGAAGTGGTGGGGATGTGAGGGACAGAACAGGGAGGAGCAGCGAAGGGTTTTTAAGAAAAAATGGAGCGAGCCGACAGTTGATTACATAGTTGGGTAGAAAAGGGGCCTTTTCCAAGAGTATGGACGTAACTGTGACAGTGGCTCACTCGCTTACGTACCGTTGGTCTGACCGGTGTCCGGGAGGACCTTTGATTGTGCTTTGGCTTCATGGCCTAATGGATAGAGCTTGGGAGTCCGAAGCACCTGGGTTCTACTCCCAGCTGTGACCTCGAGTGAGGCATGTCACTTTTCTGTGCCTCAGTTACCCATTCTGTGAAATGAGGAGGAAGACTGTGAGCCCCAAGGGAGACAGGGCCCGTGTCCAACCTGATTAGCTCGTATCCACCCCAGTGCTTAGAACAATGCTGGACACACAGTAAGCGCTTAACAGATACCATCACCGTCATTATTCTTGCGGTTTAGTAAAACCACTGCCCCTGTTGTATAGCCGGAGAAGCAGGATATTCTCTTTAAGCCTAATGTGATATTCTCATCTCTATGTAGAAGAGACAGGGCCCGTGTCCAACCTGATTGATTAGCTCGTATCCACCCCAGTGCTTAGAACAATGCTGGACACACAGTAAGCACTTAACGGATATCATCACCATCATTATTCTTGCGGTTTAGTAAAACCACTGCCCCTGTTGTATAGCCGGAGAAGCAGGATATTCTCTTTAAGCCTAATGCGATATTCTCATCTCTATGTAGAAGAGACAGGGCCCATGTCCAACCTGATTGATTAGCTCATACCCACCCGAGTGCTTAGAACAATGCTGGACGCACAGTAAGCGCTTAACGGATATCATCCCGGTCATTATTCTTGTGGTTTAGTAAAACCACTGCCCCTGTTGTATAGCCGGAGAAGCAGGATATTCTCTTTAAGCCTAATGCGATATTCTCGTCTCTATGTAGAAGAGACAGGGCCCGTGTCCAACCTGATTGATTAGCTCGTATCCACCCCAGTGCCTCGAATAATGCTGGACACACAGTAAGCGCTTAACAGATATCATCCCGGTCATAATTCTTGCGGTTTAGTAAAACCACTGCCCCTGTTGTATAGCCGGAGAAGCAGGATATTCTCTTTAAGCCTAATGCGATATTCTCATCTCTATGTAGAAGTAAATGGTTGCTATTTGAGTTTCTGCCACGAGGTGGCAGTGAAATGCTGTCATGCAAGCACGTATGGAGTCTTTAGGAAGGAAAATTCCGTTGGCTTGTTCTCTTGGGAACACTTTTTGGTGGCTCTTTCTTTTTCGACCAGAGGCGTTCAGGAATTGTCTTCCTAGCGCATATTCTCTGGGAATGGAAAGTCGAACCACCATCCCAAACAACGCCAACCCAGAGAAGATTGCAGCATCGGACTCTGAGTGCCACCATGTGAAAGGCACAACGAAGTCACCTTTGTCGAATGATGTGATTGCCGATCGCATTATATCATGAATTATAGCTATAATTCTATTTGCTCTGACGGTTTTGACACCTGTCGACATGTTTTGTTGTCTGTCTCCCCCTTCTAGACTGTGAGCCCGTTGTTGGGTAGGGACCGACTCCATATTTTGTGCCGACTTGTACTTCCCAAGCGCTTGGTACAGTGCTCTGCACACAGTAAGCGCTCAATAAATACAATTGAATGAATGAATGGATAAAAGGTCCCTCGACATCCAAATATTTTAAAATATTTGTTTCACTGTGGTATTTAAAACTGAGATAGGTATATTAAAGAGTCCCAGGTGAAAGGCAAGGCAAAAAATGAAAACGAAAACTCAGTCTTGACACCTCTTTGGAGATGGCGATTATTAATACCGAGTACCCTGAAGTTATCGTTCAGAGATTTGACCGCCGGTGGACGGGTCGACTCTCGGACTGTGTCTTCGTACTGTCCGTTCCCTGCCGTCTTTGTCAGCGATGCTGCCGACACTCTCAGTGATTGATGGTCGTTTTCCATTCATGTTTCACGTCCATTTTGCTCAGTTGGAACCATTTTCCTTGGCCCAGACTGGTTCGTTTCGGATGCCGTTAGATTACGGTTTTAAACAGTTCAGTAGAGTGTCTACGTCATGAAAAAACACAAAACCCCACAGTGGCTTTATTTCAAAGTCAATTCTCTGAAATCTCTGTTTGATAGTGTATCTTTAAAGCCGGTCCTATTTTGAGACAGTCCCCGAACGACTGATGTTTTAACAGTCCCTTTGTTGTTCCAATCAGAATCAAAATTCAGTGGCATTTCTTTTTGTGATGACCTTCATTGCATTGTGAACGAATAATTCCCCTTACACTCCGTTCTTTGCGTCTCCGTGAACTCGCACCCTGGAGTCTGCAGATCACTCAGGAAGTAGTAATAGTGGCAAACATATTGAAAAGGGACCAAATGATTTAGTGGAAGATTCATCTGTTAAGAAAAACAACCCTCCCCCATCCTCTATTTCCCCCCGCCCCAGGTCAGATGCTTTTCCTCACCATTTGCCGGGGACTAGGCTGTACACTTTCCAGAGAAGAAATCTGGGTGTGTTTCTTAACAATTGCAAAGCGTTGCATACAGGGGTAGATAAGAAATTATTATTATTATGATACGTATTAAGCGCTTGCTATGTGCCAAGCTCCGTACTGGGAGAGGAAAGCTGATCGGGTCAGGCACCCACCCTGTCCCACGTGGGGCTCACAGACTAAGTAGGAGAGAGTAGGATTTGATCCCCAATTTACACGAGGACACCGAGGCATAGAGAAGTCTGTCCCAAGGTCAAGGGATGGAGCCGGGAGGAGAACCCAGGTCCTCTCCCTTCCAGGCCCGTGCACCTCCCACTGAGCCATGCTGCTTCCCTGTCGATGCAGAAGTGGTTCCAGACCCACAGTGAAACAAATCACTATCTGGGAATCCAAGCTCACCCAAGTGGGAATATTCTTTTCAAGGACCATTCAGCAATAGGGGATCCGTGACGTAGTAGAACTGCATTTTTGCACAAAGAACCTGCACCTCCTAGACTGTAAAGCTCGTTGTGGGTAGGGGACCGTGACTGCCAACTCTGTTCGAGTGTACTCTCCCAAGCGCTTAGTACAGGGCTCTGCACACAGTAAGTGCTCAGTAAATTGATTGATCAACTGCCCTGTGAGAGGGTGATACGTTCAAAGTCAGTGGTAGACAGTAGGCTCGTTGTGGGCAGGGAACGTGTCTGTTATATTGTGTTGTACTCTTCCAAGCGCTCAGTACAGTGCTCTGCACAGAGTAAGAGCTCAATAAGTAAAATTGATTGATTGATCGTCTCTAGTCCTTTCGTCATCCTCCCCCCGTCATCACCATCGTGACCAATTGCCTGCTAAGTTACAATTCTGCTGGGTGTGAAGTTTTTCACGGGTTGTACCTCACTGTCGGATCCTCAGAGTAGCCCCACGTGGCTTTGGAGCACAGCAGATAGGTTTGAGGAACTTGGCGGCTGCAGATTTTCAGTACCGGCGTCCATACGTTGAGGGTTCATCCCGACAGAGCCATCTGATGGCCATGGGAAGGTTTCCTGCTGGAAGTTCTAATTTCCGTTTTTCGTCTTGCAATTATCTTTTATTATTATTGATTGAGTTCCTCCATGATCTAAATGCTGGGCATGGTGGGTCTTTGTAAACAAAATAGAACATAGTTTAAGCGCTTAGTACAGTGCCGGGCCCACAGCAAGCGCTCACTCAATACCTTGGATTGATTTACAGTCCGGTTCCTGGCCAAATGGGTTCGACAGACACGTCATATCAAAGAAGGCCATGTCACTGTGCTCTTGGGGCTTTTTGGTCGGGGTGTTTCTTGTTGAGCTTTAGGGCAGCACAGAGGGAAGAATGAACCTGGGTCTTCACTGTTAGGAGGGGTGACAGCAAAAGGATGTGACAAGTTCATGGGAGGTGAAGAGATGATCCGGCTTCCCCGGGAGTATCGGTTCTGTGTCGTGCCAATAGGGTCAGCGTTTTGGGGTCGTTGACGTATGAGCTCGATAGAAAGAAAGCGACTTGATTTCAGGGGAATCGGGGCTCGCTGGCTTCCTCCCTCAGGAGAGGGCAAGGTGGAGGCAACGGTCAGTCGGGCTCTTGTCCGAAGCAGGACTCCTCTAGGTCTGACCCCTCGAGACTAGAAGCTCGTGGCGGGCAGGAACCGTGTCTCCCAACTCTGTTGTACTGTCCTCTCCCAAGCACTCAGTGCGGTGCTTCGCACACAGTGAAGCGCTCAATAAATGCCACTGGTTGATCAATTGATTGATATTGTTCCTTTCAGACCCCACTTGGGAGCTCAGCAAGAGCTTAGCAGGTCATGCTGACCCCCCAAGCCTGTGCTGTTGCCACTAGGCCATGCTGCTTCCAAATTATTGGAACACTGGGCTCCCAGCAGAAATGGGCGGGAGCTGCCTGCTGCCAATGAAGCAATCAGTCAGGGGGGATGTATTGAACGCCTACTGTCTACAGTGCTCTGTACTCAACGCTTGGGAGAGTACAGCACAGCAGAGTTGGGGGCCATGTTCCCTGCCCAAAAGAAGCTTAGAGTCTAGAGGGTGAGACAGAGAGTAATAGAAATAAATGAATTATGGATATGTACGTAAGTGCTGGGGGGCTGAGGTGAATACAAGTTATTATTGTTATTACTATTAAAGTGCAAGTGCAGCCAACATTTTGAGTGTGGGCCTAGCCTTGCAGGCCAATTGGTGGAAGCCTGGGACCTCAGGAGACATAGAGCAGGCGGCGATAATCCTACATGCGGCCCTCTGCAGTTGTGTTATATGCAACATGGCGAGATGACCAAATTGCAGAGTGCGGCACCTCCCCAACCATGGTTACCTCTGTGACGGTTGAGAGCTGCGGCTGCCTCAGTTTAAGGCGTGTTGCCCGGTCTGGTGTGTGAATGAAGGGGCTGCTCGATTCCTGGGAAATATACAGGGCACGGTGATGGCCACCTAGTTTTGTGACATCATCACCCAGCACCGCTCGTATTCACCCAGAACTGGGGGGAAGATGGAGTGGCGATAGTAGCCACCTCGGTTGTCTGCGCGGACCCGGCCCGGGGGATGGCTGACCCCCGGGGGAAAAGTGGGGGTGTCACGCACATTGCAGGTAGATGTTACCACGTGCCACCTTGGGTGGTCCGGGCACGGTGCGATGGGGTCACACGCCGGTCGGCGGGGGGGACGGTGAGATGTGCCGTCTGCAGTGTGACTTCATGACACAGCACCGTGACTCTCCGGCCAGAGATCCGGCAGAGATGGGAGGGTCTGCCCGATATTTCTGCTCAGGGCTGGCCTTGCTGCCAGAGTAATTGGACGCCCGAGCCCCAAGGGGTCAGTGAAATAGAATGACGATGCCCCAAGTGGTGTGCCATGTTCTGGGGTCATATGTGGCATGGACAGCGATTTTAGGCAGCGTCAGTTTTTCACTTGTGTCCAGCATGGGATGCGAATTAACGGGTGCTCACATTTCAGGTGAGACATAGTACAGCACGATGATGTCATGTGCAGTGCTGTGTGATGACTTCATGTGCTTTCCGCTGCGTTGACATCCTGACTCATCGTGCCATTTCTTTGGCAAACACTCGCAAAGTGATGCCACACTGAGTGACATCAGTTCCCACGTGCCTCCAGGCCCGGACATGAGGGAGGGGCTCCGCAGGACCCCAGGTGACGTACAGCAGGCTGTGAGGAGGCTGTATGTCCTGCAGAGCAGTGGCGGAATATGCTGCATAGTGTGCGACCTCCCTACGTGGCGCTGAGTCTTTCCATCCAGAGGTACGCCAGAGATGGGAGGGAGGCCATTGCTTCTTGCAGGGACCCAGCCTGGCCACCATTGAAAAGACTTGTGCCCACAGATGTAACACAGTGTGGTTTGAGGGTGCCGCACATATCCCTGCGTGGAACTGTCAAGTGCAGAAGGGGTTTGATGGGCACATTCTAGACTGCCATCCCTCCCTGCCCAGGGCTGCCGCACTGAAGGAGGGGAGCTGTGGCTGCCTCAGTTTTACACGTGGGCCTGGCCTGGTGTGAGAGTGAAGGGATGCCCGAGCCCCAGGTGATATGCGGGGCCCAGTGACAGTACCACATTTACTGCTGAGAGATGATGTCGTTAAATGCTTGGATTTGTGACAGCTGCCGGAAAGATGGAAAGGAGTTGTGAACTGCCTTAGTTTTCCACATGGGCCCTGCCCAATAGATGGAGGGTGTTCTAGGGTTTCAGCCAATCTATTGCACGGTATGAGCCGGTCACATGAGGTGCAGTGTGATACCGCGTGACCCCGCGTACCGTGTGACCTCCCTTCAAGGTGCTGTGTCCCTCTTTCTGGAGATTGGGCAGAGACAGTATGGCCACCTCGGTTTCCGGCACAGGCCAAACCTGGCAGCATGGAAGCCCGAGTCCACAGGCAGCGTACTGTATGGTGCGAAGGTGCCACACACAGTCCTCTGCGGTTGGGTCAAATGCAGCGTGGTGAGGAGACGGGAGGGCTGCCTGAGATTCCCACGTAGGGCCAATCTAGCGGCCACAGTAACAGACGCCCGGGCCCCAGGGGGCCAACGACACAGTGTGAGGATGCCCCTTGCAGTGCTGTGGGTTAGGGTTATGTGCAGTGTGGACTTCTGGCCGCATTCCCGTGCGCTGCCCATCCCCATCCAGAACTGCAGCACTGATATTACAGAGTTGCCGGCACCCTCGATTTCCCGTGTGTGTCCAGCCTCGTACCCGAATCAAGGGAAGGTGTGATTGCTGGTGGCATACCGCGCATCATCTCAGTGTCACATGCCGTGCTGTGTGTTGGTATCATGTGCTGCCTATTGTATCAACATCGTGACCCATCAGGCCATCTCTTCTTTGAGAGCTCTGGCCATAAGTAAATACCATTGTGAGCGGCATCAGTACTCCTCCCAGACCCTGCCGCAGGCATTAAAAGGAACAACCAGGTGACATACAGCACGGTGTGAGGAGGCCGTACATTGTGCAGAGTGATGGCAGATATACTGCATAGTGTGCGACCTCCTTACACAGCGCCGGGTCTCTCTGGCCAGAGATACGGCAGAGATGGGAAGGGAGGCCGCCACTTCCTGCAGGGGCCCAGCCTGGCAGCCATTGAATGGACACCTGGGTCTGCAGGTGAAACACAGTGTGTTGTGAGGGAGCTACACACAGTCCTGTGTAGTTGTGTCTAATGTAGCATGGTTCGATGGTCGCAATCTGCTTTGCCACCCTTCCCCGGTCAGGAGTTACTCACTGATGGATGGGATATGCCGCTGCCCCAGTTTTACATGTCAGCCTGGCTTGGTATGACAGTGAAGGGTTACCCAAGCCCCGGGTGTTATACGGGTCACAGTGATGGTGCCACATTTAGTTCTGAGGGATGTTGTCGTTGAGTGCCTGCATTTGTGAAAGCTCCTGGAAAGATGGAATGGAGTTTGGAGCTGCCTTAGTTTTCCACGTGGGCCCTGCCCTGTAGGTGGAGGGAGGGAGTTCCGGGATCCCAGCTGACCTACAACACAGTGTGAGCAGGTCACAGGTGGTGCAGTGAGATTGTGAAATATGCTGCATCACGCGTGACCTCCCTACACTGTGCTGTGTCTGTCTGGAGATTGGGTAGAGACTATCTGGCAGCCCTTGTTTCTGGACAGGGTAAGTCTGTCAGCGAGGTAACAGAAGCCTGAGTCCACAGGTGGCATACTATGTGGAATGAGGGCACCACACACAATCCGGCACAATTGTGTTAAATGTGGCGTCAGATTGAATGGCACAGTGAGAGCCCCCCCCCCCCCCCCCCCCCCCCCCCCCCCCCCGGCAGCCACGGCTGCCTCACTGATGGGTGGAAGCTGTGGCCACTTCAGTTTTATGCATGTGCCTGACCTGATGTGAGAATGAAGTGATGCCTGAATGCCAGGTGAAATACGGGGCACGGTGATTGTCCCAAATTTAGCGCTGAGAGATGGTGTCATTGAATGCCTTCATTTGCGAGAGCTGCAGGAAAGATGGAGTGGAGTTGGGAGCTGCCTTAGTTTTCCACGTGGGCTCTGCCCGATAGATGGAGCGGGGCGTTCCGGGATCCCGGCTGTCCCACGGCACGGTGTGAGGAGGACACAGGTGGTGCAGTGTGGTAGTGGAATATGCTACATCATGTGTGATCTCCCTACACAGTGCCGTATCTGTCTGGAGGTTGGGTAGAGACAGTATAGTGGCACTTGTTTCTGGACGGGGAAAGCCTGTCAGCAAGTTAACAGAAGCCCGAGGCCACGGGTGGCATATTACGTGACGTGAGGGCACCACCCACAATCCTGCACAGTTGTGTCAAATGTGGCATAGTTTGATTGGCACAGTGAGAGCTCCTCCCATCCACGGCTGCCTCACTGATGGGTGGAAGCTGTGGCCGCCTCAGTTTTATGCATGTGCCCGGCCTGGTGTGAAGGTGAAATATCGGGAGCAGTGATTGTGCCAAATTTAGTGCTGAGAGATGGGGTCTTTGGATGCCTTTGTTTTCAAGAGCTGCAGGAAAGATGGAGTGGAGTTGGGAGCTGCCTTAGTTTTCCACGTGGGCCCTGCCTGATAGATGGAGGGAGGGAGTTCCAGGATTCATTCATTCATTCAATCGTATTTTCTGAGTGCTTACTGTGTGCAGAGCACTGTACTAAACACTTGGGAAGTACAAGGCGGCAACATATAGAGACAGTCCCTACCCAACAGTGGGCTCACAGTTTAGAAGGGGGAGACTGACAACAAAACAAAACACGTAGATAGGTGTCAAAATCGTCAGAACAAATAGAATTATAGCTCTATGCACATCATTAACAAAATAAATATAGTAAATATGTACAAGTAAAATAAATACAGTAATAAATCTGTACAAATATATACAAGTGCTGCGGGGAGGGGAATGAGGTCGGGCGGGGAGGATGGGGAGGAAGAGAGGAAAAGGGGCTCAGTCTGGGAAGGCCTCAATCAATCAATCAATCAATCGTATTTATTGAGCGCTTACTGTGTGCAGAGCACTGTACTAAGCGCTTGGGAAGTACAAGTTGGCAACATATAGAGACAGTCCCTACCCAACAGTGGGCTCACAGTCTAAAAGGAGGTGAGCTCTCAGTAGGGCTTTGAAGGGAGGAAGAGAGCTAGCTTGGTGGATGTGCGGAGGGAGGGCATTCCAGGCCAGGGGGAAGATGTGGGCCAGGGGTCGACGGTGGGACGGGCGAGAACGAGGTACAGTGAGGAGGTCAGCGGCAGAGCAGCAGAGGGTGTGGGCTGAGGTAAGAGGAGATGCGACTGCCGGTGATGTAGTGCACCTCATCTTGGTGTCACATGCAGTGCTGTGTGATGGTGTCCAGTGCCACCTGGAGTGTGTTCATCTTGAGCCATCATAGCATCTCTTTGGTGAGAGCTCTAGTGGCATAGTACTTGGTTTGAGCGTGGCACACACAGTCCTGCATAGTTGTCAAGTGCAGTGTGGTTAGATGGCCATGTTCCGGA
Organism: Tachyglossus aculeatus; assembly: GCF_015852505.1. NCBI lineage: Eukaryota > Metazoa > Chordata > Mammalia > Monotremata > Tachyglossidae > Tachyglossus > Tachyglossus aculeatus. The sequence goes on from NC_052101.1 coordinate 102,049,847, forward strand.
ATGCTGCCCATCCTCGGCCAGAAGTGCAGCATTGAGAGGAGGGAGTTGGTGGGCAGCCTCAGTTTTTCACATGTGACCTCCCGACGGTCCCACTGTCTTACTCTGACCTGAGATACGGCAGAGGTCGGAGGGATGCATCGGTTACTTTGGCGGGCCTAGCCTGGCAAGCGATGAACAGACACCCAGATCTAGAGTCATACCCCATAGTGTAACGGTTGCCACATGCAGTCTTGTGCAATAGTGTGAAATGCAGCCTGGTGCAATGGCCACACACTAGAGTGCCACGCCTCTCTGCCCAGGCCTGACGAACCATTGCATGGGAACTGCGTCTGCCTCAGGTTTGCAGGTGGGCCTGGCGTGGTGTGCGAATGAAGGGATGCCGGAGCTGTGGGTGTTATCTGGGGTACAGTGATGGTGTCATATTTGATGCTGAGAAATGCTGTTGTTGAATGCCTGCATTTATGAGAGCTGCAGGAAAGGTGGAATGGAGTTGGCAGCTGCCTTAGTTTTCCACAAGGGACCTGCCCGAAAGATGGATGGAGTTCTAGGATTCCGGCTGACCTACTGCACAGTGTGAGCTGGTTACCTGAGGCTCAGTGTGATAGTGGAACACACTGAATCCCGGGTGACCTCCCTACACGGTGTTGTGTCTTTCTGTCAGGAGATTGGGAAGAGACGGTAGGGCCCCTTCCGTTTCTAGAGTAGGCCAACTCTTGCAGCATGTTAAGGAAAGCCCGAGGCCTCAGGTGGCATACTACGTGGTGTGAGGGTGCCGCACACAGTCCTGCGTGGTTGTCAAATGCCCTATGGTGAGGATATGGGAAGGCCTCCTGAGATTGCTGCACAGCTCAGGCTAGTAGACATAGTAATGGACACCCCAGCCCCGGGGAGGCCAAAGCCACAGTGTGAGGATGCCACATACAATGCTTTGCATTGGGGTTATGTGCAGTGTGGACTCCTGGCCATATTCCAGTATGCTGCCCATTCTCATCCAGAGATGCAGCACTGATGTTACAGAGTTGTAGGCTTCCTCAGATTCCCTCACGTGTCTAGCCTCGTACCCGATGCAAGCCGAGGTGTGATTGCCGGTGGCGTACTGCGAATAACCTTGGTATCACATGCAGTGCTGCGTGACGGTGTCATGTACCAGCCTGGTTGATATCCTGAGCCATTAAGGCATTTCTTTGGCGAGAACTCTCTCAAAGAGAGGATGCCGGTGTGAGCGGCATCAGTTCTCCACATGGATCCTGCCCTGGACATGAGGGAAGGGACATCCAGGGCTCCAGGTGACATACGACATGGTTTGAGGTGGTCATCCGTCATGCAGAGTGCTGGTGGAATATGCTACATAGCGTGTGACCTCCCCACACAGTTCTGGCTCTTTCTAGCCAGAGATATGGTGTAGATGGAAGGGAGGCTTCCATTTTCTGCATGGACCCGGTCTGGTAGCATTGTACAGTCACTTGGGTCTGCAGTATAGCACCGTGTTTGTGAGGGTGCTGCACACAGTTCTGTGTGGATCTGTTTAATGCAGCATGGTTCGATGACCACATTTTAGAATACCACCCCTCCCTGGCTGGGGCTGCCACACCGAAGGAAAGAAACTGGGGGCTGCCTCAGTTTTACACGTGAATCCGGACTGGTGTGAGAATGAAGGCATGGCAGAGTCGTGGGTGATATCTGGGGAACACTGATGGTGCCACATTGGTTGCTGAGAGGTGCTGTTGTTGACTGTCTGCATTTATGAGAGCTGCAGGAAAGATGGAATGGATTTGGAAGCTGCCTGAGTTTTCCATAACTGATTGATGGGGAGGGAGTTCTAGGGTTCCGACCGACTTGCTGCGTGGTGTGAGCTGGTAACCCGTGGTGCAGTGTGATAGTGGATCACACTGAATCCCGTGTGACCTCCCTGCACGGCGCTGTGTCTCTCTGTCAGGAGATTGGGAAGAGATGGTATGGCCTCTTCAGTTTCCTGAGTAGGCCAAGTCTTGCAGCATGTTAAAGGGAGCCTGAGCCCTCAGGTGGCATACGACGTGGTGTGAGGGCGCCACAGTCCTGCGGGGTTGTGTCAAAAGCTGCATGGTGAGTAGATGAGAGGGCTTCCTGAGATTGCTGCACAGTTCTAGCCTAGTAAAGTAATGCACGCCCCAGCTCCAGGGGGCCAACGATGCAGTGTGAGGATGCCACATGCAATGCTGTGTGTTGGGGTTATGTGCAGCGTGGACTCCTGGCTACATTTCAGTGCCCTGCCCATCCCCATTCAGAGCTGCAGCACTGATATTACAGAGTTGCTGGCACCCTCAGTGTCCCTCATGTGTCTAGCCTCGTACCTGATGCAGGAGGAGACGTGATTGCCGGCGGCGTACCGTGCATCTTCTTGGTGTCACATGCAGTGCTGTGTGATGGTGTCATGTGCCATCTGGCATTCTGACATCTTGGGTCATCATCAATCGTATTTATTGAGCGCTTACTATGTGCAGAGCACTGTACTAAGCGCTTGGGAAGTACAAATTGGCAACATATAGAGACAGTCCCTACCCAACAGTGGGCTCACAGTCTAAAAGGGGGAGACAGAGAACAAAACCAAACATACTAGTCATGGCATTTCTTTGGTGAGAGCTTTTGCAAAGAGGATGCTGTTCTGAGTGGCATCAGTTCTCCGCATGGCTCCTGCCCCTGACACAAGTGAAGGGACACCCAGGGCTCCAGGTGACATACGGCACGGTGTGAGGAGGCTGTACGTCATGCAGAGATATGGCAGAACATGCTGCAAAGCGTGTGACCTCCCTACACGGCGCTGGCTCTCTCCATCCAGTGATCCGGCGGAGATGGGAGGGAGGCCTCCGTTTCCTACAGGGGCCCGGCCTGGCAGCACTGAACGGACACCTGCGTTCGCAGGTGTAACACCGTGTGGTGTGAGGGTGCTACACGCAGTCCTGCATGAATCTGTTTAATGCAGCTTGTTTCGATGGCCACATTCTAGACTGTCACCCTTCCCTGGCCAAGGCTTGAAGCAGAGTGGCTTAGTGGAAAGAGAGCCAAGGCTTGGGAGTTAGAGGACGTGGGTTCTAATCCCGGCTTCACTACTCGTCTTCTGTGTGACCTTGGGCAAGCTGCTTAACTTCTCTGTGATGATGATGATGATGATGGCATTTGTTAAGCACTTACTATGTGCCAAGCACTGTTGTAAGCCCTGAGGGGGATACAAGTTATCAGGTTGTCCCACATGGGGCTCACAGTCTCAATCCCCATTTTACAGATGAGGGAACTGAGTCCCAGAGAAGTGTAGTGACTTGCCCAAAGTCACACAGCTGAAGTGGCAGAGCTGGGATTAGAACCGATGACCTGTGACTCCCAAGCCTGTGCTCTTTCCACCGAGCCACGCTCCTACAGGGGCCCAGCCTGGCAGCCGTTGAACAGACGTGCACCCGCAGGTGTAACACGGTGTGGTGTGAGGGTGCTACGCACAGTTCTGCGTGGTTGTGTCTAATGCTGCCTGGTTCGATGGCCAAAGTCTAGGCTGCCATTCCTCCTTGGTGTGGGCTGCAGCAAAGATGGTTGGGAGCTACAGCTGCTTCAGTTTTGCATTTGAGCCTGGCCTGTTAGGCGAACGAAGGGATTCCCGAGCCCCAGGTGATAGGCGGAGCACGGTGATGGTGTCATGCACCATGCCGGGAGATGACATCACGTGCTACCTCGTTCCATGATGTCATCCCCCAGCACCGCGCGTGTCCATCGAGAGCCGCGAGAAAACGGAATGGCGATGCCAGCTGCCGCAGTCTTTTTACGGGCCCCGCTGCGTAATCGATAAACGGAAGCAGGTGATCTAAGGCACATGGCAATGGGGTCACATGCCGGGTGGCAGGATGGTGAGATGTGCTGTCTGTAGTGCGACTTCATGATACTGTGCCCTGACTCTCTGGCCAGAGATACTGCAGAGACGGGAGGGCTCCCTGAGTTTCCTGCACAGGGCCGGTCTAGCAGCCAGAGTATCGGATGCCCAAGCCCCAAGGGCCAACGACACAATGTGAGGTTTCCACAAGTGACGTGCTGTGTTTCGGGGTTATGTGCAGTGTGGTTTGACAGCCACATTGCAAGCTGCTGCGCCTCCCCATCCGGAGCTGCAACAGCGACAGTTGCGAGTCGCGCGCAGCTTTGGTTTTTCACGTGTGCCCAGCCTCGCCTCCAAATCAGTGGAAGGTCAGACCCCAGGGGAGTGAATGGGCAGCTTGTTGAGGTCAAGTGTAGTCCCGGGCCGTGGCGTCGGAATGCCATTCTCTCATCTACTGGGCAGGGTCCATGTGGAGAACCTGACACCGCTCATGGCTGTCTGTACTCTGTCTTTGCTGGGGATCACAGTGTCACAAGACTAGGAAGCACCCAAGAACTCTGGTCACATGCAGCAGGGTGTATGGAAGTCGCGCGTCGTGTCGTGTGATGGTGGAACACACTGCATAGCGTGTGCCCTCCCTACGCAGCGCTGTGGCTAACCAAGCCGGACATTCGGCAGAGACAAGTGGCCGCCTCTCTTTCCTGCGCCGGCCCAACTTTACAGCTTCTTAATGGTTGCCCGGGCCCACAGGTGTCACACTGCTAATAATGAATAATTGTGGTATTTTTTAAGAGCTTACTATGTGCCAGGCACTATACTAAGCACTGGGGAGGACACAAGCAAATGGGGTTGGATGCAGTTCTTGTCCCACATGGGACTCGCAGTCTCAATTGCCATTTTACTGATGAGGTAACTGAGGCACAGAGAAGTAAAGTGACATGCCCAAGGTGACACAGCAGACACGTGGCGGAGCCGGGATTAGAATCAATGACCTTCTGACCACCAGGCCTGTGCTCTATCCATTACACCATGCTGCTTCCCACGTTTTCCATGTGGGCCCTGCCCGATAGGTGGAGGGAGGGAGTTCTGGGATCCCGGCTGTCCCATGACACGGTGTGAGTTGGACACATGTGATGCAGTGTGGTAGAGGAATGTGCTGCATCACGTGTGACCTCCCTACACCATGCTGTGTCTCTCCATCCAGGGATTAGGCAGAGATAGAATGGCTGCCTCAGATTCTGGGGACGCCAAGCCTGTCACCAAGTTAGTGGAAACCTGAGGCCACGGGTGGCATATTATATGATGTGGGTGCGGCACTCGCAGCCCTGCACAATTGTGTCAAATGCAGCATGGTGAGTTGACGGGAGGGCCGCCTGAGATTCCTGTGCAGGACCAGTGTAGCAGCCATGGTAACAGAGCTCGAGCCCCAGAAGGCCAACTACATGATGTGAGGATCCCACATGCATTTTTGTGTGTTGGGATTATGTGCAGCTTGGACCGCTGGCCACATTCCAGTGCATTGGCCATCCCCATCCAGAGCTGCAGCACTGAGATTACAGAGTTGCCCGCAGCCTAGGTTTCGCGCATGCATCCAGCCTCATACCCGAATCCCGGGGAGGTGTGATTAGTGGTGGCACACCGCACATCGTCTTGGTGTCACATGCTGTGCTGTGTGATGTTGTCACGTGCCGCCTGGTGTGCTGACATCCTGACCCACGAGGGCATTCGTTTGGCGAGAGCTCTCTCAAAGAGAGGATGCCGGTGTGAGCAGCAACAGTTCTCCACACGGCTCCTGCCCCGAACACGAATGAAGGGGCATCCAGATCCCGGGTTGACGTACGGCACGGTGTGAGGGGGCCGTATGTCATGCGGAGTGATGGCGGAATATGCTGCATTGCATGCGGCCTCCTTACACAGTGCTGGCCCTTTCTGGCCAGAGGTACTGGCAGAGTTGGGAGGGAGGCCTCCATTCCCTGCATTGGAACAGACAGCTGCCCCCACAGGTGTCCCACCATGTGGTTTGAGAGTGCCACACACAGTACCGCATGGCCGTGTCTAATTCAGTGTGGCTCAATGGCCCCAGTCTAGATTGCCAGCCTTCCTCTACCAGGGCTGCCACACTGAGGAGGGGAGCTGCGGCTCCCTAAGGTTTACACATGTGCCTGGTCTGGTGGGAGAATGAAGGGATGCCCGAGCCCCGGGTGATACGCGGAGCACGGTGATGGCGTCACGCACAATGCCGGGAGTGGACATCATGTGCTACCTCGTTCCATGATGTCATCCCCCAGCACCGCGCGTGTCCATCGAGCGCCGTGGGAAAGATGGAATGGCGATGCTGGCTGCTAAAGTCTCCTTATGGCCCCTTATCCTCGGAGACTTCAACATCCACATGGATATCCCTGATGACTCCTCTGTCGCCCGCCTTCTATCTCTCCTCGACACTGCCAGCCTCTTGCTCCACCCCACCTCACCCACTCACCAACCTGGTCATACCCTCGACCTCATCATCTCCTATCGCTGCACTGTGTCCACCCTCACCAACTCTGAAATCCCTCTTTCTGATCATAATCTTCTCACCTGCCTCCTCACTCACACTCCTTTCCCCTGTAAATCCATATTACTCGCTCACAGAGATCTCCGCTCTCTTGACTCCATCCATCTTTCTGAGCACCTCACACCCCACCTCGCCTCCCTTTCCTCTCTACCCAGTCTTGATGATCAGATTACTGCTCTCAACTCTACCCTTTCTACTCAGCTAGACTCACTCGCTCCCCTTTCCCTTCGCCGCTCTCGTACCACTAACCCACAGCCCTGGATCACTGCCACTGTCTGCCTCTTTCGCTCTTATGCTCGAGCTGCTGAATGCTGCTGGCGAAAGTCTAAACACCATGCCAACCTCGTTCACTTCAAGTTTATCCTTTCCTGCCTTAACTCAGCCCTTTCCTCTGCCAGACAAAACTATTTCTCCTCCCTCATTGACACCCATGCCCATCACCCCCGCCAGCTCTTCCATACATTCAACTCCCTTCTCAGACCCCCGGTTCCTCCCCCTCCTCCTTCCCTCACGCCCAACGATCTGGCCTCCTACTTCATTAACAAAATTAAATCCATCAGGTCCGACCTCCCAAAAGTCACTTCCCCCCCTTCTCCAACCCCCCGGATCTCAACGCTCTCCTCTACTCTCCCATCCTTCCCAGCAGTATCCTCAGAGGAGCTCTCCTCCCTCCTCTCAAGTGCTACTCTGGCCACCTGTGCTTCTGACCCCATTCCCTCTCATCTCATGAAATCTCTCGCTCCATCCCTTCTCCCCTCCTTAACTTCCATCTTCAACCGCTCGCTCTCCACTGGTTCCTTCCTCTCTGCCTTCAAACATGCCCTTGTCTCTCCCATCCTAAAAAAACCCTCTCTTGACCCCACCTCACCTTCTAGTTATCGCCCCATCTCCCTCCTACCATTCCTTTCCAAACTCCTTGAACGAGTCGTCTACACGCGCTGCCTCGAATTCCTCAACACCAACTCTCTCCTCGACCCCCTCCAGTCTGGCTTCCATCCCCTACATTCCACAGAAACTGCCCTCTCAAAGGTCACCAATGACCTCCTGCTTGCCAAATCCAACGGCTCATACTCCATCCTAATCCTCCTCGACCTCTCAGCTGCCTTCGACACTGTGGACCACCCCCTTCTCCTCAACACGCTATCCGACCTTGGCTTCACAGACTCCATCCTCTCCTGGTTCTCCTCTTATCTCTCCGGTCGCTCATTCTCAGTCTCTTTTGCAGGCTCCTCCTCCCCCTCCCATCCCTTTACTGTGGGGGTTCCCCAAGGTTCAGTGCTTGGTCCCCTTCTGTTCTCGATCTACACGCACTCCCTTGGTGACCTCATTCGCTCCCACGGCTTCAACTATCATCTCTACGCTGATGACATCCAGATCTACATCTCTGCCCCTGCTCTCTCCCCCTCTCTCCAGGCTCTCATCTCCTCCTGCCTTCAGGACATCTCCATCTGGATGTCTGCCCACCACCTAAAACTCAACAGGTCCAAGACTGAACTCCTTGTCTTCCCTCCCAAACCCTGCCCTCTCCCTGACTTTCCCATCTCCGTTGATGGCACTACCATCCTTCCCGTCTCACAAGCCTGCAACCTTGGTGTCATCCTCGACTCCGCTCTCTCATTCACCCCTCACATCCGAGCCGTCACCAAAACCTGCCGGTCTCAGCTCCGCAACATTGCCAAGATCTGCCCTTTCCTCTCCATCCAAACCGCTACCCTGCTCGTTCAAGCTCTCATCCTATCCCGTCTGGACTACTGCATCAGCCTTCTCTCTGATCTCCCATCCTCATGTCTCTCCCCACTTCAATCCATACTTCATGCTGCTGCCCGGATTGTCTTTGTCCAGAAACGCTCTGAGCATGTTACTCCCCTCCTCAAAAATCTCCAATGGCTACCAATCAATCTGCGCATCAGGCAGAAACTCCTCACCCTGGGCTTCAAGGCTGTCCATCACCTCGCCCCCTCCTACCTCACCTCCCTTCTCTCCTTCTCCAGCCCAGCCCGCACCCTCCGCTCCTCTGCTGCTAATCTCCTCACCGTGCCTCGTTCTCGCCTGTCCCGCCATCGACCCCCGGCCCACGTCATCCCCCTGGCTTGGAATGCCCTCCCTCTGCCCATCCGCCAAGCTAGCTCTCTTCCTCCCTTCAAGTCCCTACTGAGAGCTCACCTCCTCCAGGAGGCCTTCCCAGACTGAGCCCCTTCCTTCCTCTCCCCCTTGTCCCCCTCTCCGTCCCCCCATCTTACCTCCTTCCCTTCCCCACAGCACCTGTATATATGTATATATGTTTGTACATATTTATTACTCTATTTATTTATTTATTTATTTATTTATTTATTTATTTATTTATTTTACTTGTACATATCTATTCTATTTATTTTATTTCGTTAGTATGTTTGGTTTTGTTCTCTGTCTCCCCCTTTTAGACTGTGAGCCCACTGTTGGATAGGGACTGTTTCTATATGTTGCCAACTTGTACTTCCCAAGCGCTTAGTACAGTGCTCTGCACACAGTAAGTGCTCAATAAATACTATTGATTGATTGATTGATTGATTGATTGAATGGCTGCCTCACTTTCCAGTGCCGGCCAAACTTTACAGCCTCTGAATGTTGCCCGGGCCCACAGGTGTTGTTGTAGTACTAATAATGAATGATTGTGGTATTTGTTACGTGCCAGACACCATACTAAGCGCTGGGGTGGATACAAGCAGATTGGGTTGGGCACAGTCCCTGTCCCACGTGGGGCTCGCATTCTTAATCGCCACTTTACAGATGAGGTAACTGAGGCCCAGAGAAGTGAAGTGACATGCCCAAGGTGGCACAGCCGACACATGGCGGAGCCGGGATTAGAATCCATGAGCTTCTGACTCCAAGGCCCGTGCTCTATCCATTATGCCGTACTTCTGGGTGGAGGGATGACACGAGCAGTCCTGTGAGATGGTGTCAAATGCAGCATGGTTCAGCGGGCACAATGTAGAGCCCGCTCCTCCCCAGCTCAGGGTTGCCTCAGTTTTATGTGTGTGCCCAGTCTTGTATGAGAAATGAAGGGAGGCCCGAGCACCAGATGATGTCCCGGACACGCTGATGGTGCCACATTCAGCACTGAGAGATGATGTCATTGAATGTCTGCATGTGTGAGACCCAAAGGAAAGAGGGAATGGAGTTGCGTTCTGCCTTAGTTTTGCACGTGGGCCCTGCCCGACAGGTGGAGGGAGGGAGGTCCGGGATCCCGGCTGTCCCACGGCACGGTGTGAGGTGGACACGTGATGCAGCTTGATAGAGGAATATGCTGCATCACGTGTGACCTCCCTACACCATGTTGTGTCTCTCCGTCCAGAAATTAGGCAGAGATAGCGTATGGCTGCCTCAGATTCTGGCGACGCCAAGCCTGTCACCAAATTAATGGAAACTCGAGGCCCCGGGTGGCATACTAGATGGCGTAGGTGCGGCACACGCAGCCCTGCCCAATTGTGTTGAATGCAGCATGGTGAGGAGAAGGAGGGCCGCCTGAGATTCCTGCGCAGGGCCGTTCTGGCAACCATGGTAACAGATGCTTGAGCCCCAGGAGGCCAAGTACATGATGTGAGCATCCCACATACAGGTTTGCATGTTGGGTTTACGTGCAGCGTGCACTGCTGGCCACATTGCAGTGCACTGCCCATCCCTATCCAGAGCTGCAGCACTGATTTTACAGAGTTGCCAGCAGCCTCAGTTTCCCATACGCGTCCAGCCTCATACCCGAATCCCGGGAAGGTGTGATTAGTGGTGGCACACCGTGCATCGTCTTGGTGTCACATGCTGTGTCACGTGCCGCCTGGTGTGCTGACATCCTGACCCACGAGGGCATTTGTTTGGTGAGAGCGCTCTCAAAGAGAGGATGCCGGTGTGAGCGGCATCAGTTCTCCACACAGCTCCTTCCCTGAACACGAATGAAGGGGCATCCAGGGCCCCATGTGATGTACAGCACAGTGTGAGGCGGCAGTGCGTCATGCAGAGTGATGGCAGAATACACTGCATTGCGTGCGACCACCCTACACGGTGCTGGCCCTTTCTGACCAGAGGTATTGGCGGAGATGGGAGGGAGGCCTGTATTCCCTGCGTGGGCCCAGCCTGGCACCCACTGAACAGACACCTGCCCCCACAGGTGTCCCACCATGTGGTGTGAGGGGGCCACATACAGTACCGCATGGCCATGTCAAATTCAGTGTGGCTCAATGGCCCCAGTCTAGAGTGCCCACCTTCCTCAGCCAGGACTGCCACACAATTCAATGGGCACATTCTAGCGCACTGCCTCGCCCCTGGCCGGGACTGTCACACCGATGTGCGGGAGCTGTGGCCGCCTCCGTCCTACATGCGGGTCCCGCCTTGTACGTGAACGAAGTGATGCCCGAGCCCCAGGCGATGTCCGGGGCACAGTGATGGTGCCACGCGCAGTGCCGGGAGAAGTCGTCATGTCCTACCTCGTTCTGTGACGTCCTCACCTGGTACTGCGCGTGTCCATCTGGAGCTCCGGGAAAGATGGAGTGGCGATATCAGCTGCCTCAGTCTTCTCATGCGCCCCGCCGGGTAATTGAATGATGGAAGCTGTGGCCTCCAGGTGGTCCACGGCCCCGTGTGATGGGGTCACATGCTGGGTGTGGGGATGGTGAAATGTGCCGTCTGCAGTTTGACTCGATGGCACAGCCCCGTGACTCTCGGGTCAGAGATACGGCAGGGATGGGAGGGCTGTCTGAGGTTCCTGCGCAGGGCCGGCCTAGCCGTCGGCGTGAAGGGTGCCCCGATCCCCAAGGGGTCTGTGCCGTAGTGTGAGGATGTCACAAACGGAGTGCTGTGTGTTGGGGTTATGTACAGCCTGGAGAGCCAATATAGGTAGCCTCAGTTTTCTAGGTGTGTCCAGGTTGGGATGCCAATCGTCGGGAGCTCACATGGCAAGGGACAAGTAGTGGTGTCACATGAGAAGCAGTATGGTGTGGTGGACGCTGCCTGGGATTGGGAATCAGAAGGTCATGGGTTCTAATCTTGGCCCTGCCACAGTTCTGCTGTGTGTTGGGCAAGTCACTTCACTTACCTGTGCCTCAGTTACATCAGCTGTAAAATGAGGACTGAGACTCTGAGCCCCATGTGGGACAGGGATGATGTCCAACCTGATTTATTTGTGTCCACCCCAATGCTTAGTACAGTTCCTGGCACATAGTAAGCACTTAACAAATACTATAATTATTATTGATGATTATCATTATATTGTAGCGCGATGATGTTGCGTGCAGTGCTATGTAATGTTGTCACGTGCTGCCGGCTGTGTTGACATCCTGACCCATCATGGCATTTCTTTGGCGAGAGCTCTCGCAAAGAGAGAATGCTGTTGGGAGTGGCATCAGTTCTCCTCATGGCTCCTGTCTCAGACATGAGCAGAGGCCCCCCCCCGCCCCAGGCCCCGGGTGGCATACAGCACGGTGTGAAGAGGTCGTACATCATGCAGAGCGATGGTGGGATATGCTGCATTGGACCTCCTGACCCAGCACCGGTGCTCTCCGGCCAGTGATCCTGCAGAAACGGGAGGGAGGCCATCGCTTCATGCGTGGGCCCAGCCTGGCAGCCACTGAACAGATGCCTGGGTCCGCAGGTGAAGCACTTTGTGTGGTGAGGGGGCTCCGCACAGTTCTGCGTTGTTATTTATCGGGCAGCCTGGTGCCATGGTCTCATTCTAGAGTGCCACGTCTCTCTGCCCAGGGCTGCCGAAGTGTTGGGTGGGAGCCGCGGCTGCCTCAGGTTGACAGGTTGGCCTGGCCTGGTGCCATGGGTGATATCTGGGGCACATCATCATCATCAATCGTATTTATTGAGCGCTTACTATGTGCAGAGCACTGTACTAAGCGCTTGGGAAGTACAAATTGGCAACATATAGAGACAGTCCCTACCCAACAGTGGGCTCACAGTCTAAAAGGGGGAGACAGAGAACAAAACCAAACATACCAACAAAATAAAATAAATAGAATAGATATGTACAAATAAAATAAATAAAGAGTAATAAATATGTACAAACATATATACATATATACAGATGCTATGGGGAAGGGAAGGAGGTAAGATGGGGGGATGGAGAGGGGGACGAGGGGGAGAGGAAGGAAGGGGCTCAGTCTGGGAAGGCCTCCTGGAGGAGGTGAGCTCTCACCAGGGCCTTGAAGGGAGGAAGAGAGCTAGCTTGGCGGATGGGCAGAGGGAGGGCATTCCAGGCCCGGGGGAGGACGTGGGCCGGGGGTCGATGGCGGGACAGGCGAGAGCAAAGTACGGTGAGGAGATTAGCGGTGGAGGAGCGGAGGGTGCGGGCTGGGCTGGAGAAGGAGAGAAGGGAGGTGAGGTAGGAGGGGGCGAGGTGATGGACAGCCTTGAAGCCCAGGGTGATGTGAGCATCCCGCATACAGGTTTGCACGTTGGGGTTACGTGCCACGTGGACCACTGGCCACATTCCAGTGCACTGCTGATCCCCCTCCAGAGCTGCAGCACTGATGGTACAGAGTTGCCGGCAGCCTCGGTTTCCCACGCGCATCCAGCCTCGTACCCGAATCCCAGGGAGGTGTGATTAGTGACGGCACACCACGCATCGTCTTGGTGTCACATTCTGTGCTGTGTGACGTTGTCACGTGCCACCTGGTGTGCCGACACCCTGACCCACGAGGGCATTTGTTTGGTGATAGTGCTCTCAAAGAGAGGATGCTGGTGTGAGCGGCATCAGTTCTCCACACGGCTCCTTCCCCGAACACGAATGAAGGGGCATCCAGGGCCCCAGGTGACATACGGCACGGTGTGAGGTGGCTGTACGTCATGCAGAGTGATGGCAGAATACACTGCATTGCGTGCAACCTCCCTACACAGCGCTGGCCCTTTCTGACCAGAGGTATTGGCGGAGATGGGAGGGAGGCCTCCATTCGCTGCGTGGGCCCAGCCCGGCACCCACTGAACAGACACCTGCCCCCACAGGTGTCCCACCATGTGGTGTGAGGGGGCCACACACGGTACCAAGTGGCCGTGTCTACTTCAGCGTGGCTCAATGGCCCCAGTCTAGATTGCCCGCCTTCTTCAGCCAGGACTGCCGCACAATTCAATGGGCACATTCTAGCGCGCTGCCTCGCCCCTTGCTGGAGCGGCCACACCGATGGGCAGGAGCTGCGGCCACCTCCGTCCTACACGTGGTGCCCGCCTTGTATGTGAACGAAGAGATGCCCAAGCCCCGAGTGGTGTCTGGGGCACAGTGATGGTGCCACGCACAGTGCCAGGAGAAGTCGTCACGTCCTACCTCGTTCTGTGACGTCCTCACCTGGTACTGTGCGTGTCCGTCTGGAGCTCCGGGAAAGATGGAATGGTGATATCAACTGCCTCAATCTTCTCACAGGCCCCGCCGGGTAATTGAACGATTGAAGCTGCGGCCTTCAGGTGGTCCACGGCCCTGTGTGATGGAGTCACATGCCTGGCGGGGGGGATTGTGTGATGTGCCGTCTGCAGTTTGACTCGATGGCACAGCGCCGTGACTCTCGGGCCAGAGATATGGCAGGGATGGGAGGCCAGACTGATGTTCCTGCGCCGGGCCGGCGTAGCTGTCGGCGTGACGGGTGCCCCGATCCCCAAGGGGTCAGCGCCGTAATGTGAGGATGCCACAAATGGAGTGCTGTGTGTTGGGGTTATGTACAGCCTGCAGAGCCAATATAGGTAGCCTCAGTTTTCTAGGTGTGTCCAGGTTGGGACACGAATCATCAGGAGCTCACATGGCAAGGGACAAGTAGTGGTGTCACGTGAGAAGCAGTATGGGGTGGTGGACACTGCCTGGGATTGGGAATCAGAAGGTCATGGGTTCTAATCCCAGCCCTGCCACAGTACTGCTGTGTGACCTTGGGCAAGTCACTTCACTTATCTGTGCCTCAGTTACCTCAGCTGTAAAATAAGGACTGAGATTCTGAGCCCCATGTGGGACAGGGACGATGTCCAATCTGATTTATTTGTGTCCACCCCAATTCTTAGTACAGTGCCTGGCACATAGTAAGCGCTTAGCAAATACTACAATGATTATTGATGATTATGATTATATTGCAGCGTGATGATGTTGCGTGCAGTGCTGTGTAATGATGTCACGTGCTGCGTAATGATGTCACGTGCTACTGACTGTGTTGACATCCTGACCGATCCTGGCATTTGTTTGGGGAGAGCTCTCGCAAAGAGAGGATGCCGTTGGGAGTGGCATCGGTTCTCCTCATGGCTCCTGCCCCGGACATGAGCGGAGGGCCCTCCCCCCTAGGCCCTGGGTGATGTACAGCACGGTGTGAAGAGGTCATACGTCGTGCAGAGCGATGGTGGGATATGCTCCATTGTGTGCGACCTCCCTACCCGGCGCCGGTGCTCTCCGGCCAGGAATCTGGCAGAAACAGGAGGGAGGCCATTGCTTTCTGCAGCGGCTGAGCCTGGCAGCCACCGAGCAGACGCCTGGGTCCGCAGGTGAAACACTGTGTGTCGTGAGGGGGCTCCGCACTTTTCTGCATTGCTATTTCTAGTGCAGCCTGGTGCCATGGCCACATGCTAAAGTGCCACGCTTCTCTGCCCAGGGCTGCCGAAGTGTTGGATGGGAGCCTTGGCTGCCTCGGGTTTTCAGGTTGGCCTGGCCTGGTGCCGCAGGTGATATCTGGGACACAGTCATGGTGCCTCGTTTGGTGCTCAGAGATGGTGGTGTTGAATGCCCGAATTTGTGAGCACTGCAGGACAGATGGAATGGAGTTTGTAGCTGCTTTAGTGTGGGCCTCGACTGATAGAGGGAGGGAATTTCAGGCTCCCAGCTGACCTCCGGCACGGTGTGAGCAGGTTACATGTGGTGCAGTGCGATAGTGGAATACACTACATCATGTTTGGCCTCCGTCTACAGCACCGTGTCGCTCCGTCTGGAGAATAGAAAGAGCCGGTATGACCTCCTCAGTTTTTGGTGCAGGCCAAGCCTTGCAACAAGTTAAGGGAAGCCCGAGCCCTCATGTGGCATATTAAGTGGTTTGAGGGTGCCACACACAGCCCTGCGCGGTTGTGTCAAATGCATCGTGGCCTGAGATTGCTGCACAGGTCTAGCCTAGTAGTCATAGGAATGGACCCCCGAGACCCGGGGCCAACGACAACGTATGGGGATGCCACATGCAGTGCTGTGTGTTGAGGCTATTTGCAGCGTGGACTCCTGGTCACATTTGAGTGCTCTGCCCATCCCCATCCGGAGCTGCAGCACTGATGTTACAGAAATACCGGCACCCCCAGTGTCCCTCACGTGTCTAGCCTCGTACCTGATGTAAGAGGAGATGCGATTGCCGGTGATGTACTGCGCCTTATCTTGGTGTCACATGCAGTGCTGTGTGATGGTGTCATGTGCCACCTGGCGTGTGTTCATCTGGAGCCATCATGGCAGCTCTTTGGTGAGAACTCTTGCAAAGAAAGGATGCTGATGTGAGTGCCATCAGTTCTCCACATGGCCGAACAAGAATGAAGGGACATCCAGGGTCTCGGGTGATGTACGGCATGGTGTGAGAAGGCTGTACGTCATCCAAAATGATGGTGAATATGCTGCGTAGCATGCGACCTCCCCACACAGTGCTGGTCCTTTCCATCCAGAGATTCCGCAGAAATGGGAGGGAGGCTGCTGCTTTCGGCAGGCGTCCAGCCTGGCAGCCATTGAACAGATTTGCACCCAGAGGGGAAGCACCATGTAGTGTGAGGGTACTACACACAGTCCAGCGTGACTCTGTTTAATGCAGCTTGATTCTATGGTCACATTCTTGACTGCCAACCTGCCCTGGCCAAGGCTTGAATGAGTGTGGCTTAGTGGACAGAGCACGGGCTTGGGAACACGGGGACATGGGTTCTATTCCCGGTTCCATCACTTGTCTTTGTGTGACCTTGGGCAAGGCGCTAGACTTAGATGGTGTTAGAATGGAATGAGAATGGAGAATGGAAAGAGCCGGTATGTCCCCCTCAGTTTTTGGCGCAGGCCAAGCCTTGCAGCAATTTAAGGGAAGCCCGAGCCCTCAGTTTCTCAGGTGCCCCAGGAGGCCAACAACACAGTGGTGGGAGGGAGTTCCGGGATCCCGGCTGTCCCACGACACGGTGTGAGTCGGCTACATGTCATGCAGTGTGATAATGCAGTATGCTGCATCACGTGTAGCCTTCCTATACCGTGCTGTGTCTCTCCGTCCGGAGTTTAGGCAGGGATAGTATGTCTGCCTCAGACTCTGGTGACGTCTCTGTGCCTGTTACCTCATATGTAAAATGAGGATTAATACTGGGAGCCCCACGTGGGACAACGTGATTACCTTGTACCTACCCCATCGGTTAGAGCAGTGCTTGGCACATATTAAGTTCTTAACAAATAACTTCATAATGATAATAACCAAAAAGGCTGCTGCCCAGATGGAGGGAAGCTGCGGCTGCCTTGGGTTTATGCGTGAGCATGGCCTTGTTGAGAATTTAGGGATGCCTGAGTCCTGGGTGATGTCTGGGGCCTAGTGATGGGGCCACATGTTAGTGCTGAGGGAGGGTGTGTTCGAATGGCTGCATTTGTGAGAGCTGCAGGAAAGGTGGAATGGAGTTGTGAGCTGCCTGAGTTTTCCACGTGGGCCCTGACGGGTAGATAGAGGGAGGGAGTTGTAGAATTCCAGCTGACGTATGGCGCGGTGTGAGCAGGTCACCTGTGGTGCAGTGTGTTAGTGGAACACACCGCGTAGCACGTGACCTCCGTACACGGGGCTGTGTCTCTTCGTCTGGAGATTGGACAGAGACGGTATGGCCACCTTGGTTTTTGGCGCGGGCCAAGCCTGGCAGCCGGTTAACAGAATCCCGAGTCCACAGGCGGCGTACTCCTGTCCTGTGTGGTTCTGTGAAACGCAACATGGTGAGGAGACAGGAGGATTGCCTGAGATTCCTGCTCAAGGCCCATCCGGCAGCCATACAAATAGATGCCTGGGCCCCAGGTGGCCGACAACACAGTGGTGGGAGGGAGGTCCGGGGTCCCGGCTGTCCCACGACATGGTGTGTGGCGGTTACATGTCATGCAGTGTGATAATGCGATATGCTGCATCACGTGTGACCTCCCTATACCGTGCTGTGTCTCTCCATCCGGAGTTTAGGCAGAGATAGTATGTCTGCTTCAGACTCTGGCGAAGTCTCTGTGTCTCAGTTACCTCATCTGTAAAATGAGGATTAATACTGGGAGCCCCACGTGGGACAACGTGATTACCTTGTACCTACCCCATCGGTTAGAGCAGTGCTTGGCACATATTAAGTTCTTAACAAATAACTTCATAATAATAATGACCAAAAAGGCTGCTGCCCAGATGGAGGGGAGCTGCGGCTGCCTTGGGTTTATGCGTGAGCATGGCCTTGTTGAGAATTTAGGGATGCCTGAGTCCCGGGTGATGTCTGGGGCCTAGTGATGGGGCCACATGTTAGTGCTGAGGGATCGTGCCTTTGAATGCCTGCATTTGTGAGAGCTGCAGGAAAGGTGGAATGGAGTTGTGAGCTGCCTGAGTTTTCCACGTGGGCCCTGCCGGGTAGATGGAGGGAGGGAGTTGTAGGAATCCAGCTGACGTATGGTGCGGTGTGAGCAGGTCACCTGTGGTGCAGTGTGTTAGTGGAACACACCGCGTAGTCCGTGACCTCCGTACACGGGGCTGTGTCTCTTCGTCTGGAGATCGGACAGAGACGGTATGGCCACCTTGGTTTTTGGCGCAGGCCAAGCCTGGCAGCCGGTTAACAGAATCCCGAGTCCACAGGCGGCGTACTCCTGTCCTGTGTGGTTCTGTGAAACGCAACATGGTGAGGAGACAGGAGGATTGCCTGAGATTCCTGCTCAAGGCCCATCCGGCAGCCATACAAATAGATGCCTGGGCCCCAGGTGGCCGACAACACAGTGGTGGGAGGGAGGTCTGGGATCCCGGATGTCCCACGACACGGTGTATGGCGGTCACATGTCATGCAGTGTGATAATGCAATATGCTGCATCACGTGTGACCTCCCTATACCGTGCTGTGTCACTCTGTCCAGAGTTTCGGGAGAGATAGTATGTCTGCCTCAGATTCTGGTGATGTCTCTGTGCCTCAGTTACCTCATCTGTAAAATGAGGATTAACACTGGGAGCCCCACGTGGGACAACGTGATTACCTTGTATCTACCCCATAGGTTAGAGGAGTGCTTGGCACATATTAAGTTCTTAACAAATAACTTCATAATTATAATGATCAAAAAGGCTGCTGCATAGGCGGAGGGGAGCTGTGGCTGCCTTGGGTTTACGCATGAGCGTGGCCTCGTTGAGAATTTAGGGATGCCTGAGTCCCGGGTAATGTCTGGGGCCTAGTGATGGGGCCACATTTTAGTGCTGAGGGAGGGTGTGTTCAAATGGCTGCATTTGTGAGAGCTGCAGGAAAGGTGGAATGGAGTTGTGAGCTGCCTGAGTTTCCACGTGGGTCCTGCCGGGTAGATGGAGGGAGGGAGTTGTAGGAATCCAGCTGACGTATGGGACGGTGTGAGCAGGTCACCTGAGGAGCGGCGTGTTAGTGGAACACACCGCGTAGCATATGACCTCCGTACACGGGGCTGTGTCTCTTCGTCTGGAGATCGGACAGAGACAGTATGGCCACCTTGGTTTTTGGCGCAGGCCAAGCCTGGCAGCGGGTTAACAGAATCCCGAGTCCACAGGCGGTGTACTCCTGTCCTGTGTGGTTCTGTGAAACACAACATGGTGAGGAGACGGGAGGATTGCCTGAGATTCCTGCGCAAGGCCCATCTGGCAGCCATACAAATAGATGCCTGGGGCCCAGGTGGCCGACAACACAGTGGTGGGAGGGAGGTCCGGGATCCCGGCTGTCCCACGACACGGTGTGTGGCGGTCACATGTCATGCAGTGTGATAATGCGATATGCTGCATCACGTGTGACCTCCCTCATACCATGCTGTGTCTCTCCATCCGGAGTTTCGGCAGAGATAGTATGTCTGCCTCAGATTTTGGTGATGTCTCTGTGCCTCAGTTACCTCATCTGTAAAATGAGGATTAACACTGGAAGCCCCACGTGGGACAACGTGTTTACCTTGTACCTACCCCATCGGTTACAGCAGTGCTTGGCACATATTAAGTTCTTAGCAAATAACTTAATAATAATAACGATCAAAAAGGCTGCTGCACAGATGGAGGGGAGCTGCAGCTTCTTCGGGTTTATACATGAGCATGGCCTTGTTGAGAATTTAGGGATGCCTGAGTCCCGGGTGATGTCTGGGGCCTAGTGATGGGGCCACATTTTAGTGCTGGGGGATGGTGTGTTCGAATGCCTGCATTTGTGGGAGCTGCAGGAAAGGTGGAATGGAGTTGTGAGCTGCCTTAGTTTTCCACGTGGGCCCTGCCGGGTAGATGGAGGGAAGAAGTTGTAGGATTCCAGCTGACATACGGCACGGTGTGAACAGGTCACCTGAGGTGCAGTGTGTTAGTGGAATACACCACGTAGCCCGTGACCTCCGTACACGGGGCTGTGTCTCTTCGTCTGGAGATCGGACAGAGACGGTATGGCCACCTTGGTTTTTGGCGCAGGCCAAGCCTGGCAGCCGGTTAACAGAATCCCAAGTCCACTGGTGGTTTACTCTTGTCCTGTGTCTTTGTGTGAAACGCAACATGGTGAGGAGACGGAAGGATTGCCTGAGATTCCTGCGCAAGGCCCATCTGGCAGCCATACAAATAGATGCCTGGGCCCCAGGTGGCCGACAACACAGTGGTGGGAGGGAGGTCTGGGATCCCGGCTGTCCCACGACACGGTGTGTGGCGGTTACATGTCATGCAGTGTGATAATGCAATAAGCTGCATCACGTGTGACCTCCCTATACCGTGCTGTGTCACTCTGTCCGGAGTTTCGGCAGAGATAGTATGTCTGCCTCAGATTCTGGTGATGTCTCTGTGCCTCAGTTACCTCATCTGTAAAATGAGGATTAACACTGGGAGCCCCACGTGGGACAACGTAATTACCTTGTACCTACTCCATTGGTTAGAACGGTGCTTGGCACATAAAGTAAGTTCTTAACAAATAACTTAATAATGATAATAGTAACGATCAAAAAGGCTGCTGCACAGACGGAGGGGAGCTGTGGCTGCCTCAGGTTTATGCATGAGCATGGCCTGGTGTGAGAAGTTAGAGGTGCCTGAGTCCCGGGTGATGTCTGGGGCACAGTGATGGTGCCACATTTTAGTTCTGAGGGATGGTGCCTTTGAATGCCTGCATTTGTGAGAGCTGCAGGAAAAGTGGACTGGAGTTGTGAGCTGCCTGAGTTTTCCACGTGGGCCCTGCCCGACAGATGGAGGGAGGGAGTGCTAGGAGTCCAGCTGACATATGGCACGGTGTGAGCAGGTCACCAGAGGTGCAGTGTGTTAGTGGAACACACCGCATAGCCTGTGACCTCCATACATGGGGCTGTGTCTCTTCGTCTGGAGATCGGACAGAGACGGTATGGCCACCTTGGTTTTTGCCGCAGACCAAGCCTGGCAGCAGTTTAACAGAATCCCGAGTCCACAGGTGGTTTACTCCTGTCTTGTGTGGTTGTGTGAAACGCAACATGGTGAGGAGATGGGAGGATTGCCTGAGATTCCTGCGCAAGGCCCATCTGGCAGCCATACAAATAGATGCCTGGGGCCCAGGTGGCCGACAACACAGTGGTGGCAGGGAGGTCTGGGATCCCGGCTGTCCCACGACACGGTGTGTGGCGGTCACGTCATGCAGTGTGATAATGCAATATGCTGCATCACGTGTGACCTCCCTACACCGTGCTGTGTCTCTCCATCTGGAGTTTCGGCAGAGATGGTATGTCTGCCTCAGGTTCTGGTGATGTCTCTGTGCCTCAGGTACCTCATCTGTAAAATGAGGATTAACACTGGGAGCCCCACGTGGGACAATGTGATTACCTTGTACCTACCCCATAGTTTAGAGCAGTGCTTGGCACATATTAAGTTCTTAACAAATAACTTCATAATTATAATAACGATCAAAAGGCTGTTGCACAGATGGAGGGGAGCCATGGCTGCTTCGGGCTTACACATGAGCGTGGCCTTGTTGAGAATTTAGGGATGCCTGAGTCCCGGGTGATGTTTGGGGCCTAGTGATGGGGCCACATTTTAGTGCTGAGAGATGGTGTGTGGAAAGAGTCCGGGCTTTGGAGTCAGAGGTCATGGGTTTGAATCCCGGCTCCACCACAAGTCTGCTGTGTGACCTTGGGCAAGTCACTTAACTTCTCTGAGCCTCAGTTACTTCATCTGTAAAAATGGGGATTAAGACTGTGAGCCCCATGTGGGACAACTTGATCACATTGTATCCCCCCCCCAGCGCTTATAACAGTTCTTTGCACATAGTAAGCGCTTAACAAATGCCATTATTATTATTATTATTATTTGTGCGAGCTGCAGGAAAGGTGGAATGGAGTTGTGATCTGCCTTAATTTTCCACGTGGGCCCTGCCCCATAGGTGGAGGGAGGGAATTGTAGGATTCCAGCTGACGTACGGCACGGTGTGAGCAGGTCACCTGAGGTGCAGTGTGTTAGTGGAACACACCGCGTAGCACGTGACCTCCGTACACGGGGCTGTGTCTCTTCATCTGGAGATCGGACAGAGACTGTATGGCCACCTTGGTTTTTGGCGCGGGCCAAGCCGGGCAGCCGGTTAACAGAATCCCGAGTCCACAGGCGGTGTACTCCTGTCCTGTGTGGTTGTGTGAAACACAACATGGTGAGGAGATGGGAGGATTGCCTGAGATTCCTGTGCAAGGCCCATCTGGCAGCCATACAAATAGATGCCTGGGCCCCAGGTGGCCGACAACACAGTGGTGGGAGGGAGGTCCGGGATCCCGGCTGTCCCACGACACTGTGTGTGGCGGTCACATGTCATGCAGTGTGATAATGCAATATGCTGCATCACGTGTGACCTCCCTATACCGTGCTGTGTCTCTCCATCCGGAGTTTCGGCAGAGATAGTATGTCTTCCTCAGATTCTGTTGACGTCAAGCCCGTTACCAAATTAATGGAAACCTGAAGCCCCAGGTGGCATACTAGATGGCGTGGTTGCAGCACACGCAGCCCTGCAGAATTGTGTCAGATGCAGCATGGTGAGGAGAAGGGAGGGCCGCCAGAGATTCCTGCGCAGGGCCAGTCTAGCAGCCATGGTAACAGATGCTCGATCTCCAGGGTGCCAAGTACATGATGTGAACATCCCACATACAGTTTTTTGATTTGGGGTTATGTGCAGCATGGCCTGCTGGCCACATTCCAGTGCGCTGCCCATCCCCACTCCAGTGCGCTGCCCATCCCCACCCAGAGCTGCAGCACTGAAGGTACAGTGATGCTGGCAGCCTCGGTTTCCCGCACGCATCCAGCCTCATAACCGAATCCAGGGAGGTGTGATTAGTGGAGGCACACCACACATCGTCTTGGTATCACATGCTGTGCTGTGTGATGTTGTCATGTGCCGCCTGGTGTGCTGACATCCTGACCCTTGAGGGCATTTGTTTGGTGATAGTCCGCTCAAAGAGAGGATGCCGGTGTGAACTGCATCAGTTCTCTGCACGGCTCCTGCCCCGAACACGAATGAAGGGCCATCCAGGTCCCCAGGTGGGACAACCTGATCACCTTGTATTCTCCCCAGCGGTTAGCACAGTGCTTTGCCCATAGTAAGCACTTAGCAAATGCCATCATTATCATCATTATTGTTATCCGGGTCCCCAGGTGACGTACGCCACGGTGTGAGGCCATACGTCATGCAGAGTGATGGCAGAATACGCCGCATTGTGTGCGACCTCCTTACAGGGCGCTGGATCTTTCTGGCCAGAGGTAATGGCCGAGATGGGAGGGAGGCCTCCATTCGCCGCATGGGCCCAGCCTGGCACCCACTGAACAGACACCTGCCCCCACAGGTGTCCCACTATGTGGTGTGAGGGGGCCACACATATTACTGCATGGCCATGTCTAATTCAGCGTGGCTCAAAGGCCCCAGTCTAGATTGCCAGCCTTCCTCAGCCAGGAATGACGCACTGAGGATGGGAGCTGTGGCTCCCTCAGGTTTACACGCCTGCCTGGCCTGGTGGGAGAATGAAGGGATGCCCGAGCCCCGGGTGTTATCCAGGGCATGGTGATGGTGTTACGCAGAACGCCGGGAGAGATCATCATGTGCTACCTCATTCCATGATGTCCTCCCCCAGCGTCCCGCGTGTCCATCGAGCGCCACGGTAGAGATGGAATGGCCATACCGGCTGCCTCTGTTTTCTCGGCGTCCCGTCTGGCGCGTGGAACAACGGAAGCGGCGACCCTCAGGTGACGGGCCTCACGGTGTGACGGAGGGGTCATGCACCCGGCGGCGGGATAGGGTGATAAGTTGTTTGGAGGTCGACTTCTTTAATCAGTGCCTTGTCTCTTCAGCCGGAGAGACGGCAGAGGTGGGAGGGCTGACCGAGGTCTGGCCCAGAGCTGGTGTAGAGGTCAGAGTAATGGATTCCTGAGCCTTAAGGGGCTAGTGAAACAGTGTGAGAAGGCCAGAAATGAAGGGCTGTATGTTGGTGTTATGTGTAGCGTGGTTCGATGGCCACATTCTAGAGCTCTGTGTCTCCCCATCTAGAGCTGCGGCGTTGCCCGTAGATAGTTGCAGGGAGGTCCAGTTTTCCATGTGTGTCCAACCTCATACCTGAATCATGGGGAGCTCACATTGCAGGTGTCCTGGACTGTAGTGTGATGGCGTCATATGCAGTGTTGTTTGGTGGTGCCTTCTCCTGCCCAGTGTGTTTCCGCCCTGATGTGGTGCCACAACTCTTAAGCGAGAGCCCTCACAAAGAGGGAATAATGGAATGCAGTGCGGGGGCTCAGAGATGAATGAATGGAATTCCCCGACCACTGGTCCCATGCGGCACGGTGTGGAGAGGACTCATGTTGTGCCATGTGATGCTTCAATCTGATGCGTGTCGTGATACCTCCATACACAGTGCTGTGTCTCTCCAGTCAGGGGTATGTTAGAAAAGGGATTGCTGCCTCAGTTTCCTGAGCAGGCCCAGACTGGCAGCTCATTAATGGATGCTCAGGCCTAAAGGTGCCATTCTTTGTGGTGTGAGGTGGCCACGTGCAGTTGGCGCAGTTGTTTTAACCATAGCCCGGTGTAGTGGCCGGAGTGGGATGATGTCCCGTGCATCGTTAGCTGGTAGTGTAATCAGCGCAGCATGACGGTGTCACACATGACTTTATGTGATGATGCAATGTGCTGTCTGGTGTGCCGACATCATGACAAAACGCGGGCTGTCTTTGGCGACGGCTCTAGTAAACAGCGATGGCAGTGGTGAGCCGCGTCGGTTCTTTGTGCGGGCCCTGCCCGGTCGGTGAAAGAACAGAATTCCCACTACCGTTGGTTCCATGCAGCCTGGTGTGTGGAAGGTACATGTCATGCCGTGTGATACCGGAATACACGGCATAACGTGTGACCTCCATACACAGAGCTGCATCTCCAGCCAGGCATAAGGCAGGCAGAAGACGGCTGTCTCTGTTCCTCACACGGCCCACCTAAAAGTCAGTGAAAGGACGCTACCACACACAGTCCTGAGTGATTGGCTGAAAAGCGACAGGTTTCAACAGCCGCGTTCTAGCGTGCTGCCTCGCCCCTGGCCGGGGTTGCCACACTGATGAGCGGGGGCTGCGGCCGCCCCTGTTCTATGTGCTGGTCCCGCCTTGTATGTGAACGGAGAGGTCCCTGAGCCCCGGGCGATGTCCGGGGCACAGTAATGAGGTCACGCACTGTGCTGGGAGTTGTTGTCATGTTCTACCCAGTACTGTGCGTGTCCGTCGGGAATTACGGGAAAGATGGAGTGGCGATATCTGCTGCCTCGGTCTTCTCATGGGCCCCGCCACACAATTCGGTGACGAAATCTGCACTGCCTTCAGGTGATCCACAGCCCTGTACGATGGGGTCACTCGCCGGGCGGAGGGATGGGGAGATGTGCCATACGCAGCGTGACTTGATGGCACAACACCGTGACTCTCGGCCCGGAGATGCGGCAGAGACGGGAGCTCTGTCTGAGGTTCCCGCGCAGGGCCGGCCTAGCCGCCGGAATAACAGACGTCCGAGCCACCCGGGGTCAACGACATGGTGTGGGGATGCCGCAAACGGAGTGCTGTGTGTTGGGGTTATGTGCTGCATGGAAAGCCAATATAGGTAGTCTCAGTTTTCCAGGTGTGTCCAGGCTGGGATGTGAATCATCGGGAGCTCCTGTGGCAAGTGATGCGTAGTGGTGTCCCATGAGAAACAGCATGGTGTGGTGGATTTAGCCTGGGATTGGGAGTCAGAAGGTCATGGGTTTTAATCCCGGCTCTGCCAGTTCTGCCGGGTGACCTTTGGAAAGTCACTTCACTTCTCTGTGCTTTGGGTACCTCATCTGTAAAATGGGAACCGAGACTCCATCCCCAATATTTAGTACAGTGCTGGCACGCAGTAAGCGCTTATCGAATACCATAACGGTTATTGATGATCATTATTGTACTGCAGCACAATGATGTTATGTGCAGTGCTGTGTGATGATGTCACGTGCTGTCTGCTGTGTTGACATCCTGACCCCTCATGGCATTTCTTGGCGGGCACTCTCGTATGCCATTGTGAGTGGTATCAGTTCTTCGTGTGATTCTTGCGCCGGACATGAGGGAAGGGCCTCCCGGGCTCCAGATGACATGCAGCACGGTGTGAGGAGGTCGTGCATCATGCAGGGTGATGGCAGAATATGCTGCGTTGTGTGCGACCTTCTCTCACAGTGCTGGGTCTCTCCTCGGCCAGAGATCTGGCAGAGATGGGAGGGAGGTCGTCGCTTTCTGCAAGGGCCCGGTCTGGCAGCCACTGAACAGAACCTAGGTCCACAGATGTTAAACCATGTGGTGTGAGGGGGCTACACACAGTGCTGTGTGGTTGTGCCTAATGCAGCACGGTTCGTCGGTCACACTCTGCATTGCCTCCCTTTCCCGGTCAGGACTTACTCACTGCTGGTTGGGAGCTCCCACTGTCTCAGTTTTACACGTGCGCCCGGCCCGGTGTGAGAATGAAGGGATGCCCGAGCCCCGGGTGATGTTCGGAGTGCAGTGATGGTGCCACATCTAGTGTTGCAGGATGGTGCTGTCGAATGCCTGCATTTGTAATAGCTCCAGGAACGATGGAATAGAGTTATGAACTGCTTAGTTTTCCTCGTGGGCCCTGCCCGATAGATGGAGGGAGTTCTAGGACTTCAGCTGATCTGCCACACGGTGTGAGCCGGTCACACGAGGTACAGTGTGATAGTGGAACACACTGCATCACGTGTGTCCTCCCTACATGGCGCAGTGTCTCTCTGTCTGGAGATTGGGCGGAGTCGGTATGGCCGCCTCAGTTTCCGGCTCAGGCCCAGACTCGCAGCAAGTTAACGGAAGCCCGAGTCCACAGGTGGTGTACTCTACGGTGAGAGGGTGCGACACACAGTCCGGCACGGTTGTGTCAAATGCAACGTGGTAAGGAGACATGAGGGCTGGCCGAGATTCCTGCACAGGACCAGCCTAGCAGCCAGAGTAACAGATGCTCAGGCCTCAGGATGGCAATGACTCCCCTCCTCCCCCTCTCCATCCCCCCCGCCTTACCTCCTTCCCTTCCCCACAGCACCTGTATATATGTATATATGTTTGTACATATTTATTACTCTACTTATTTATTTATTTTACTTGTACATATTTATTCTACCTATTTTATTTTGTTAATATGTTTTGTTTTCTTCTGTCTCCCCCTTCTAGACTGTGAGCCCACTGTTGGGTAGGGACCGTCTCTATATGTTGCCAACTTGTACTTCCCAAGCGCTTAGTACAGTGCTCTGCACACAGTAAGCGCTCAATAAGTACGACTGAATGAATGAATGAATGAATGAATGACTCAGTGTGAGGAATTGTTGTTTGGGAGCTGCAGTTGCCTTAGGTTTGCAGGTGGGCCTGGTGTGGTTTGGGAATGAAAGGGTGCCCGAGCTGTGGGTGATATCTGGGGCACAGTGATGGTGTCACATTTGGTGCTGAGAGATGGTGTTGATGAATGCCTAAATAATAATAATGATGGCATTTATAAAGCGCTGAATATGCGCAAAGCACTGTTCTAAGCGCTGGGGAGGTTACAAGGTGATCAGGTTGTCCCACATGGGGCTCACAGTCTTAATCCCCATTTTCCTGTTGAGGTAACTGAGGCACAGAGAAGTCAAGTAACTTGCCCAAAGTCACACAGGTGACAAGTGGCAGAGCAGGCCACAGTCTAGACTGCCATTCCTCCTTGGTGTGGGCTACAGCGATGGTGGTTAGGAGCTATAGCTGCTTCAGTTTCACGTGTTAGCCCAGCCCATTAGGCGAATGAAGGGATGCCCGAGCCCCGGGTGATATGTGGATCACGATGATGGCATCACGCACAATGCCGGGAGAGGACATCACGTGTTACCTCGTTCCATGATGTCATCCCCCAGCAACACGCGTGTCCATCAAGCCCCATGGGAAAGATGGAATGGCGATACTGGCTGCCACAGTCTCCTTATGGCCCCTCTGGGTAATTTCTCAACGGATGCAGGAGATCAATGGCACCGTGCGATAGGGTCAAATGCCAAGTCTGTAGTGTGATTTCATAACACTGTGCAGTGACTCTCTGGTCAGAGATATGGCAGAAACAGGAGGGCTCCCTGAGTTTCCTGCACAGGGCCGGCCTAGCAGCCGGAGTATAGGACGCCCGAGCTCCAAGGGGCTAACGCTACCTGGTGAGGCTGCCGCAGTTGACGTGCTGTGTTTTGGGGTTGCGTGACTGGGCAGCCAGATGAGGGCAAGCATAGGGCTGGGTCGTGGCATCAGGTGCTTCCTAGTCTCGTGACACTGTGATCCCTAGGAAAGGGAGAATACAGACGGTCACGTGCGGTGTCATGGTTCTCCGCATGAACCTTGCCCAGTAGATGAGAAAACGGCATTTCACGAACTTTGGTCACATGCAGCAGGGTGTTTGGAAGTCGCACCTCATGCCGTGTGATGGCGAAATGGGCTGCATAGCATGTGACCTCCCTATGCAGTGCTGCGTCTAACGAAACTGGGCATACGGCAGAGACAAATGGCTGCCTCTCTTTCCTGCGCAGGCCCAACTTTACAGCCTCTGAATGGTTGCCCGGGACCACAGGTGTCATACTACTAATAATGAATAATTGTGATATTTGTTAAGCGCTTACTACGTTCCAGGCATTGTACTAAGCCCTGGGGTGGATACAAGCAGATTGGGGTGGGCACAGTCCCTGTCCCACGTGGGGCTCGCAGTCTCAATCGCCACTTTACAGATGAGGTAACTGAGGCCCAGAGAAGTGAAGTGACATGCCCAAGGTGGCACAGCCGACACGTGGTGGAGCCGGGATTAGAATCCATGAGCTTCTGACTCCAAGGCCCGTGCTCTATCCATTATGCCGTACTTCTGGGTGGAGGGATGACACGAGCAGTCCTGTGAGATTGTGTCAAATGCAGCGTGGTTCGGTGGGCACAATGTAGAGGTCCACCGCTCCCCAGCTCAGGGTTGCCTCAGTTTTACGTGTGTGCCCAGTCTTGTAGGAAAATGAAGGGAGGCCTGAGCACCAGATATTATCCCGGACACGCCGATGGTCCCACGTTTAGCCCTGAGAGATGATGTCATTGAATGTCTGCATTTGTGAGAGCTAAAGGAATGGAATTCCCCTGCCACTGGTCCCTTGTAGCAGTGTGTGGAGCAGCAGAGGGTGTGGGCTGAGGTAAGAGGAGATGCGACTGCCGGTGATGTACTGCGCCTCATCTTGGTGTCACATGCAGTGCTGTGTGATGGTGTCCTGTGCCACCTGGAGTGTGTTCATCTTGAGCCATCATAGCATCTCTTTGGTGAGAGCTCTCACAAAGCAAGGATGCCGGAGTGAGCGCCATAATTTGTCCACATGGCTCCTGCCCCGAACACGAATGAAGGGACATCCAGGGTCCCGGGTGATGTACGGCACGGTGTGAGAAGGCTGTATGTCATGCAGCATGATGGTGAATATGCTGCATAGCGTGCAACCTCCCCACACAGTGCTGGTCCTTTCCATCCAAAGATCCGGCAGAGATGGGAGGGGAGGCTGCTGCTTCTGGCAGGGGCCCAGCCTGGCAGCCGTTGAACAGACCCACAGAGGAAGCACCGTGTAGGGTGAGGGTGCTACACACAGTCCTGCATGGCTCTGTTTAATGCAGCTTGATTCTATGGCCACAGTCTAGACTGCCACCCTGCCCTGGCCAAGGCTTGAATCAGTGTGGCTCAGTGGAAAAAGCACAGGCTTGGGAGTACGGGGACGTGGGCTGTAATCCCGGTTTCACCACTTGTCTTTGTGTGACCTTGGGCAAACCGCTAGACTTCTGTGTACCTCAGTTACCTCATCTGTAAAATGAGGACTAATACTAATACCACGTGGGACAACGTGATTACCTTGTACTTACCCCATCGGTTAGAACGGTTCTTGGCACATAGTAAGTTCTTAACAAATAACTTAATGATAGTAGTAACGATCAAAAAGGCTGCTGCACAGACAGAGGGGAGCTGCGGCTGCCTGGGGTTTACGCATGAGCATGGCCTTGTTGAGAATTTAGGGATTCCTGAGTCCCGGGTGATGTCTGGGGCATAGTGATGGGGCCACATTTTAGTGCTGAGGGATGGTGTGTTCAAATGCCTGCATTTGTGAGAGCTGCAGGAAAGGTGGACTGGAGTTGTGAGCTACCTTAGTTTTCCACGTGGGCCCTGCCGGATAGATGGAGGGAGGGAGTTGTAGGATTCCGGCTGACATACGGCATGGTGTGAGCAGGTCACCTGATGTTCAGTGTGTTAGTGGAACACACCGCATAGCCCATGACCACCATACACGGGGCTGTGTCTCTTCGTCTGGAGATCGGACAGAGACAGTATGGCATAAGAGGTGTGATTGCCAGCGGTGCGCAACCCATCATCTTGGTGTCACATCTAGTGGTGGTTGATGGCGTCACGTGCCACCTGGTGTGCTGACATCCTGACCAATAGTGGCATTTCTTGGGAGAGAGCTCTCGCAAAGAGAGAATGCCGTTGTGAGCACCATCAGTTCTCTGTGTGGCTCTTGGCCCTGACAGGAATGAAGGGCCATCCAGGGGCCCAGGTGCCGTACGGCACGGTGTGAGGGGGCCGTACATCATGCAGAGTGATGGTGGAATATGCTGCATTGTGTGCGACCTCCCTACACGGTGCTGGCTCTTTCCATCCAGAGGTATGGCAGAGGTGGGAGGGAGGTTGCCGCTTCCTCCGGGGGCCCAGCCTGGCAGCCATTGACAAAATATCTGGATCCACAGGTGTAACACCCTGTGGGGTGAGGGTGCTCCACATAGTACTGCCACGTTGTGTCTAATGCTGCATGGTTCGATGGCCACAGTCTAGACTGCCATTCCTCCTTGGTGTGGGCCACAGCGAAGGTCGTTGGGAACTACAGCTGCTTCAGTTTTACGCGCGAGCCCAGCCCATTAGGCGAATAAAGGGATGCCAGAGCCCCGGGTGATACGCAGAGCACGGTGATGGCGTCACGCACAATGCCGGGAGAGGACATCACGTGCTACCTCGTTCCATGATGTCATCCCCCAGCAACGCGCGTGTCCATCGAGCCCCGTGGGAAAGACGGAATGGCAACGCCGGCTGCCGCAGTCTTCTTACGGGCCCTCCGGGTAATTTCTCAATGGATGCAGGTGATCTATGGTACCGCGTGATAGGGTCAAACGCCGGGTCTGTAGTGTGATTTCATGACACTGCGCCGTGACTCTCTGTCCAGAGATATGGCAGAAACGGGAGGGCTCCCTGAGTTTCCTGCGCAGGGCCGGCCTAGCAGCCGGAGTATCGGATGCCCGAGCCCCAAGGGGCTAACGCTACCTGGTGAGGCTGCCACAAATGACATGCTGTGTTTCGGGGTTACGTGACTGGGCAGCCCAATGAGGTCAAGCATAGGGCTGGGCCGTGGCCTCAGATGCTTCCTGGTCTGGTGATACTGTGATCCCTAGCAAAGACAGAATATAGACGGTCACGCGCGGTGTCAGGTTCTCTGCGTGGACCTTGCCAAGTAGATCAGAAAACGGCATTCCAGAACTTTGGTCACGTGCATCTGGGTGTTTGGAAGTCACACATCATCCCGTGTGATGGTGAAATAGGCTGCATAGCGTGTGACCGCCCTATGCAGCGCTGCGTCTAACCAAACTGGACATATGGCAGAGACAAATGGCTGCCTCTCTTTCCAGCGCCAGCCCAACTTTGCAGCCTCTGAATGGTTGTCCGGGCCCACAGGAGTCACACTACTAATAATGAATAATTGTAGTGTTTGGTTAAGCGCTTACTATGTGCAAGGCACTGTACTAAGCGCTGGGGTGGATACAACCAGATTGGGTTGGGTGCAGTCCCTGTCCCACATGGGGCTCGCAGTCTCAATCGCCACTTTACAGATGAGGTAACTGAGGCCCAGAGAAGTGAAGAGACATGCCCAAGGTGACACAGCAGACACGTAGCAGAGCCTTGATTAGAATCCATGACCTCCTGACTCCGAGGCCCGTGCTCTATCCATTACGCCGTCCTTCTGGGTGAAGGGGTGACACGAGCAGTTCTGCGAGATCGTGTCAAATGCAGCATGGTTTGGTGGGCACAATGTAGAGGTCCGCCCTTCCCCCAGCTCAGGGTTGCCTCAGTTTTACGTGTGTGCCCGGTCTTGTAGGAAAATGAAGGGAGACCCGAGCACCAGATGTTATCCCGGACACGCCGATGGTCCCACGTTTAGCCCTGAGAGATGATGTCATTGAATGTCTGCATTTGTGAGAGCTAAAGGAAAGGTGGAATGGAGTTGTGGTCTGCCTTAGTTTTCCACGTGGGCCCTGCCCGACAGGTGGAGGGAGGGAGGTCCGGGATCCCGGCCGTCCAACGGCACGGTGTGAGGTGGGTGCACGTGATGCAGTGTGATAGTGGAGTATGCTGCATCATGCGTGCCCTCCCCACACCGTGCTGTGTCTCTCCGCCCGGAGATTAGGCAGAGATAGTGCGGCTGCCTCAGATTCTGGCGACGCCAAGCCTGTCACCAAATTAATGGAAACCTGAGGCCCCGGGTGACATACTAGGTGGCGTGGGTGCGGCACATGCAGCCCTGCGCAGTTGTGTCAAATGCAGCATGGTTAGAAGGGAGGGCCGCCAGCGACTCCTGCGCAGGGTGAGTCTAGCAGCCATGGTGACAGGTGCTTGAGCCCCAGGGCGCCAACTACATGATATGAGCATCCCAAATACAGTTTTGCGTGTTGGGGTTATGTGCAGCGTGGACCG
Organism: Tachyglossus aculeatus; assembly: GCF_015852505.1. Taxonomy (NCBI): domain Eukaryota; kingdom Metazoa; phylum Chordata; class Mammalia; order Monotremata; family Tachyglossidae; genus Tachyglossus; species Tachyglossus aculeatus. The sequence continues at coordinate 102,082,611 of NC_052101.1, forward strand.
CTGGCTGCATTCGAGTGTGCTGCCCATCCCTGTCCAGAGCTGTAACACTGACGTTACAGAGTTGCCGGCAGCCTCAGTTTCCCACATGCATCCAGCCTCGTACCCGACTCCTGGGGAGGGTGTGATTAGTGGCGGCACACCGCATATCGTCTTGGTGTTACATGCTGTGCTGTGTGATGATGTCATTTGCCGCCCAGTGAGCTGACACCCTGACCCAAATGGGGAATTGGTTTGGCCAGAGCTCTCTCAAAGTGAGGATGCTTGTGTGAGCTGCATCAGTTCTTCACACGGCTCCTGCCCCGAACATGAATGAAGGGGCATAAAGGGCCCCAGGCGACTTATGGCACGGTGTGAGTTGGCCGTACGTCATGCAGAGTGGTGGCAGAATAAGCTGCATTGCGTGCGACCTCCCTACACAGCGCTGGCTCTTTCTGGCCAGAGGTATTGGTGGAGATCAGAAGGAGGCCTCCGTTCCCTGCGTGGGCCCAGCCTGGCACCCACTGAACAGACACCTGTCCCCACAAGTGTCCCACCATGTGGTGTGAGGGGGCCACACAAAGTGCTGCGTGGCCGGGGCAAATTCTGTGTGGCTCAATGGCCCCAGTCTGGATTGCCCGCCTTCCTCAGCCAGGACTGCCACACGTTTCAATGGGCACATTCTAGCGCGCTGCCTCGCCCCTGGCCGGGGCTGCCACACCGATGGGCGGGAGCCGCGGCCTCCTCTGTCCTACACGCGGGTCCCGCCTTGTATGTGAATGAAGAGATGCCCGAGCCCCAGGTGATGTCCAGGGCACAGTGATGGTGCCACGCACTGTGCTGGGAGAAGTCGTCACGTCCTACCTCGTTCTGTGACGTCCTCACCCAGCACCCCGCGTGTTTGTCTGGAACTCCAGAAAAGATGGAATGGCAACATCAGCTCTCTCAATCTTCTCACGGGCCCCGCCGGGTAATTGAACGATCGAAGCTGCAGCCTTTAGGTGGTCCACAGCCCCGTGCGATGGGGTCACACACCGGGCAGGGGCATGGTGAGATGTGCCATCTGCAGTTTGACTTGGTGGCACAGCACCGTGAATCTCGGGCCAATGATATGGCAGGGTTGGGAGGGCTGTCTGAGGTTCCTGCGCAGGGCCGGCCTAGCCGCCGGCGTGACGGACGCCCCGAGCCCCAAGGGGTCTGTGCCGTAGTGTGAGGATGCCACAAATTGAGTGCTGTTTGTTGGGGTTATGTACAGCCTGGAGAGCCAGTGTAGGTAGTCTCAGTCTTCCAGGTGTGTCCAGGCCGGGATGCGAATCATCGGGAGCTCACATGGCAAGGGACACGTAGTGGTCTCACATGAGAAGCAGCATGGGGTGGTGGATACAGCCTGGGATTGGGAATCAGAAGGTCATGGGTTCTAATCCCGGCCCTGCCACAGTTCTGCTGTGTCATCTTTGGCAAGTCACTTCGCTTATCTGTGCCTCGGTTACCTCAGCTGTAAAATGGGGACTGAGACTCTGAGCACCATGTGGGACAGGAACGATGTCCAGTCTGATTTATTTGTGCCCCTCCCAGTGCTTAGTATAGTGCCCGGCACATAGTAAGTGCTTAACAAGTACTGTAATCATTACTGATGATTATCATTATATTGTAGTGCGATGATGTCGTGCAGTGCTGTGTAATGATGTCACATGCTGCCGACTGTGTTGACATACCCATCGTGGCATTTCTTTGGTGAGAGTTCTGGCAAAGAGAGAATGCTGCTGGGAGTGGCATCAGTTCTCCTCATGGCTCCTGCCCCGGACATGAGCGAAGGCCCCCCCCCCCCAAGGCCCCAGGTGACGTACAGCACGGTGTGAGGAGGTCGTACGTCATGCAGAGCGATGGTGGGATATGCCGCATTGTGTGTGACCTCCCTACCCGGCACCGGTGCTCTCCAGCCAGGGATCCGGCAGAAACAGGAGGGAGGCCATCGCTTCCTGCGTGGGCCCAGCCTGGCAGCCACCGAACAGACGCCTGGGTCTGCAGGTGAAACACTGTGTGTGGTGAGGGGGCTCCTCACAGTTCTGCGTGGTTATGTCTAGTGCAGCCTGGTGCCATGGCCACATGCTAGAGTGCCACGCCTCTCTGTCCAGGGCTGCCAAAGTGTTGGATGGGAGCCGCGGCTCCCTCGGGTTTACAGGTTGGCCTGGCCTGGTGCCGCGGGTGATATCTGGGGCACAGTGATGGTGCCTCGTTTGGTGCTCAGAGATGGTGTCGAATGCCCGAATTTGTGAGCGCTGCAGGAAAGATGGAATGCAGTTTGTAGATGCTTTCGTTTTTCACGTGGGCCTTGACTGATAGATAAAGGGAGGGAGTTTCAGGCTCCCAGCTGATCTCCGGCACGGAGTGAGCAGGTTACATGTGGTGCAGTGTGATAGTGGAATATGCTGCATCACGTGTGACCTCCCTGTACAGCCCCGTGTCTCTCCGTCTGGAGAATGGAAAGAGCCGGTATGACCTCTTCAGTTTTTGGCGCAGGCCAAGCCTTGCAGCAAGATAAGGAAAGCCCGAGCTCTCAGGTGGCATATTACGCGGTGTGAGGGCACCACACACAGTCCTACGCTGTTGTGTCAAATGCAGCGTGGTGAGTAGCCTGAGATTGCTGCACAGGTCTAGCCTAGTACTTTCATTCATTCAGTTCATTCAACCGTATTTATTGAGCGCTTACTCTGAACCTGAATGAGGGACTTCCAGGGCCCCAGGTGACTTCCGGCACGGTGTGAGGAGGCCGTACATCGTGCAGCGTGATCGTGAAATATGCTGCATAGTGTGCGACCTCCTGACTCAGTGCTGGGTCTCTCTGGCCAGAGATACGACGGAGATGGGCGGGAGGTCTCCGTTTCCTGCATGGGCCCAGCCTGGCAGCATTGAACGGACACCAGGGCCTAAGGGGGTTTTACCGCTGGGTGTTGGGGTGCCATGTGGCATCATGCACGGTTGCATCTAATGCAGCACGGTTCGATGGTTACAGCCTAGAGAGTGGCTGCCTCAGTGTTAGGTGTGTGCCTGCCCCGGTAGGAGAATGGAGAGATGGTCTGGGCGATATCCGGGGTAAAAGTGATGGTGTCATGCACGAAGCAGGTAGATGTTACTACGTGCCACCTGGAATGCAGTGCAGTTTCCACCCGGGCCCTGGCTCAGAGATGAATGAATGGAATTCTCCGACCTCTGGTCCCGTCCGGCACGTTGTGGAGAAGACCCGTGTTGTGCCATGTGATGGTTTAATCTGATGCGTGGCGCGTTACCTCCCTACACAGTGCTGTTTCTCTCCAGTCAGAGGTACAACAGAGAAGGGTTGGCTGCCTCAGTTTCCTGAGCAGGCCCAGACTGGCAGCCAATTATTGGACGCTCAGGCCGAATGGTGCCATTCTTTGTGGTGTGAGGTGGCCCCTTGCAGTTGGAGCAGTTGTTTTAACCCTAGCCCCGTGTAGTGGCCGGAGTGTGTTGATGTCCCATGCATCGTTAGCTGGTGGTGCATGACGGTGTCACACATGGCTTTATGTGATGATGCAATGTGCTCTCTGGTGTGCCGACATCATGACGAAGCGCGGGCTGCCTTTGGCGACGGCTCTAGTAAACAGTGAGGGTAGTGGTCAGCCACATCAGTTCTCCACGCGGGCCCTGCCTGGTAGGTGAAAGAACAGAATTCCACGACCGTTGGTTCCATGCAGCCCGGTGTGTTGAAGTTGCATGTTATGCCGTGTGATGGCAGAATACGCGGCGTAGCGTGGGACTTCGGTATACAGCGCTGCGTCTCCAGCCAGACTTAAGGCAGGCACAAGATGGCTGTCTCTGTTTCTTGCACGGCCCAGCTAAGAGACAGTGGAAGGACGCTACCACACACAGTCCGGAGTCGTTGTGTGAAAAGCGGCAGGTTTCAAAGGCCATGTTCTCACGCGCCGCCTTGCCCCTGGCCGGGGCTGCCCCGCCGACGGGCGGGAGCTGCGGCCGCCTCCGTTCTACATGCTGGTCCCACCTTGTATATGAATGAAGAGGTGCCCGAGCCCCGGGCGGTGTCCAGGGCACAGTGATGGTGCCACGCACTGTGCTGGGAGAAGTCGTCACGTTCTACCTCGTTCTGTGACATCGTCACCCAGCAAAGCGTTGTTTGGGAGCTGCGGCTACCTCAGGTTTACAGATGGGCCGGGCTTGGCCTGGTGTGAGAATGAAGGGGTGCCGGAGCCGTCGGTGATATCTGGGGCACAGTGATGGTGCCACCTTCTTCGTGCTGAGAGATGGTATTGGTGAATGCCTAAATTTATGAGAGCTGTCGGAATGATGGAATGGAGCTGTGAGCTGCCTTAGTTTTCCACGCGGGCCCTACTTTGTAGGTGGAGGGAGGGACTTCCAGGATCCCAGGTGACCTACGGCACGGTGTGAGCAGGTCACGTGTGGTGCGGTGTGATACGGGAATATGCTGCATCACGTGTGCCTCCCTGCACCGCGCTGTGTCTCTCCTGGAGGTTGGGCAGAGACGGTATAGCCGCCTCTGTTTCTAGCGAGGCCAAACCTGGCACCAAATTAATGTACACCCGAGCATACAGATGGCATACAACGTGGTGTGAGGGTGCTACATGCCGTCAACCAATCAATTAATCAATCGTATTTATTGAGCGCTTACTGTGTGCAGAGCACTGTACTAAGCGCTTGGGAAGTACAAGTTGGCAACATATAGAGACAGTCCCTACCCAGCAGTGGGCTCACAGTCTAAAAGGGGGAGACAGAGAACAAAACCAAACATACTAACAAAATAAAATAAATAGAATAGATATGTACAAGTAAAATAAATAGAGTAATAAATATGTACAAACATAAATACATCAATCAATCAATCGTATTTGTATATATACAATCGTATATATACATATATACAGGTGCTGTGGGGAAGGGAAGGAGGTAAGGTGGGGGGATGGATAGGGGGACAAGGGGGAGAGGAAGGAAGGAGCTCAGTCTGGGAAGGCCTCCTGGAGGAGGTGAGCTCTCAGTAGGGCCTTGAATGGAGGAAGAGAGCTAGCTTGGCGGATGGGCAGGGGGAGGGCATTCCAGGCCTGGGGGAGGACGTGGGCCGGGGGTCGACGGTGGGACAGGCGAGAACGAGGCACGGTGAGGACGGGAGGGCCGCCTGAACGTCCTGTGCAGGCCTTCCCAGACTGAGCCCTCTTCCTTCCTCTCCCCCTCATCCCCCTCTCCATCCCCCCATCTTACCTCCCTCCCTTCTCCACAGCACCTGTATATATGTATATATGTTTGTACATATTTTTTTACTCTATTTATTTATTTATTTAATTTATTTGTACATATCTATTCTATTTATTTTATTTTGTTAGTATGTTTGGTTTTGTTCTCTGTCTCCCCCTTTTAGACTGTGAGCCCACTGTTGGGCAGGGACTGTCTCTATGTGTTGCCAATTTGTACTTCCCAAGCGCTTAGTACAGTGCTCTGCACATAGTAAGCGCTCAATAAATACGATTGTTGATGATGATGATGATGATGATGACCAGCCTAGGAGCTATGGTAATGGTCGCTCGAGGTTATGTGCAGGGTGGACTGCTAGGCGCATTTCTGTCCGCTGCCCACCCCCATCCTGCTCACACCGTGCCATAGGTCACCTGGGATCCTGTAAGTCCCTGATGATACAGAGTTGCCGGCACCCTGAGTTTTTACTCACGTGTTTAGCCTCCTGCCCGGCGTAAGAGGAGGTGTGATTGCCAGTGGCGTACAAGCCATCATCTTCGTGTCACATGCAGTGGTGGTTGATGGCATCATGTGCCAGCTGGTGTGCTGACATCCTGACCAATATTGGCATTTCTTTGGAGAGGGCTCTCGCAAAGAGAGAATGCCGTTGTGAGCGCCATCAGTTCTCTGTGTGGCTCCTGCCCCTGACAGGAATGAAGGGCCATCCAGGCAGGTGACTTACGGCACGGTGTGAGGAGGCTGTAGGCCATGCAGAGTGATGGGGGAATATGCTGCATTGTGTGCGACCTCCCTATACGGCGCTGGCTCTTTCCTTCCAGAGGTATGGCAGAGATGGGAGGGAGGTCGCCGCTTCCTCCGGGGGCCCAGCCTGGCAGCCATTGACAAAATATCTGGATCCACAGGTGTAGCACCCTGTGGGGTGAGGGTGCTCCACACAGTCCTGGCACATTGTATCTAATGCTGCATGGTTCGATGGCCACAGTCTAGACTGCCATTCCTCCTTGGTGTGGACCACAGCGAAGGTGGTTGGGAACTACAGCTGCTTCAGTTTTACACACGAGCCCAGCCCGTTAGGCGAATGAAGGGATGCCCGAGCCCCGGGTGATACACGGAGCACGGTGATGGCGTCACGCACAATGCCGGGAGGTGACATCACGTGCTACCTCGTTCCATGATGTCATCCCCCAGCACCACGCGTGTCCATCGAGCGCTGTGGGAAAGACAGAATGGCGACGCCGGTGCTGCAGTCTTCTTACCGGCCCTCTGGATAATTTCTCAACGGATGCAGGTGATCAATGGCATCGTGCGATATGGTCAAACGCCGGGTCTATAGTGTGATTTCGTGGCACTGCACCTTAACTCTCTGGCCAGAGATAAGGCAGAAATGGGAGGGCTCTCTTTGTTTCCTGCACAGGGCCGGCCTAGCAACTGGAGTATCGGACGCCTGGCTCCGAGGCCTGTGCTCTATCCATTATGCCGTCCTTCTGGGTGGAGGGATGACACGAGCAGTCCTGCGAGATTGTGTCAAATACAGCATGGTTCAGTGGGCACAATGTAGAGCCCCGCTCTTCCCCAGCTCAGAGTTGCCTCAATTTTACGTGTGTGCCCGGTCTTGTGTGAGAATGAAGGGAGGCCCGAGCACCAGATGATATCCCGGGCACACCGATGGTGCCACATTTAGCACTGAGAGATGATGTCTTTGAATGTCTGCACTTGTGAGCACTAAAGGAAAGATGGAATGGAGTTGCGTTCTGCCTTAGTTTTCCACGTGGGCCCTGCCCGACAGGTGGAGGCAGGGAGGTCCGGGATCCTGGCTGTCCCACAGCATGGTGTGAGATGGTCACATGTGATGCAGTGTGATAGTGCAATATGCTGCATCACGTGTGACCTCCCTACACCGTGCTGTGTCTCTCTGTCCGGAGATTTGGCAGATGGCTGCCTCAGATTCTGGCGACGCCAAGCCTGTCACCAAATTATTGGAAATCCGAGGCCCCGGGTGACATACTATATGGCGTGGCTGTGGCACACGCAGCCCTGTGCAGTTGTGTCAAATGCAGCATAGTGAGGAGAAGGGAGGGCCACCAGAGATTCTTGCGCAGGGCCAGTCTAGCAGCCATGGTAACAGATGCTCGAGCCCCAGGGCGCCAACTACACGATGTGAGCATCTCGCATACAGGTTTGCATGTTGGGGTTATGTACAGTGTGGACCGCTGGCCACATTCCAGTGCGCTGCCCATCCCCGTCCAGAGCTGCAGCACTGATGGTACAGAGTTACCGGCAGCCTCGGTTTCCCACACGCATCCAGCCTCGTACCCGAATCCTGGGGAGGTGTGATTAGTGGTGGCACACCGCGCATCGTCTCGGTGTCACATGCTGTGCTGTGTGATGTTGTCACGTGGCTCCTGGTGTGCTGACATCCTGACCCACAAGGGCATTGGTTTGGCGAGAGCACTCTCAAAGAGAGGATGCCGGTGTGAGCGGCATCAGTTCTCCACACGGCTCCTGCAATGAAGGGGCATCCAGGGCCCCAGGTGACGTACGGCACGGTGTGAGGTGGCTGTACGTCATGCAGAGTGATGGCAGAATACGCTGCATTGCTTGCAGCCTCCCTACACAGCGCTGGCTCTTTCTGGCCAGAGGTATTGGCGGAGATGGGAGGGAGGCCTCCATTCCTTGCGTGGGCCCAGCCTGGCACCCACTGAACAGACACCTGCTCCCACAGGTGTCCCACCATGTGGTGTGAGGGGGCCACACACAGTCCTGCATGACCGTGTCTCATTCAGCGTGGCTCAATGCCCCCAGTCTAGATTGCCAGCCTTCCTCAGCCAGGGCTGCTGCACTGAGGAGTAGAGCTGCAGCTTCCTCAGGTTTCCACGTGTGCCTGGCCTGGTGGGAGAATGAAGGGATGCCCGAGCCCCGGGTGATATCCGGGGCAGAGTGATGGTGTCACGCACAATGCCAGGAGAGATCATCATGTGCTACCTCGTTCCATGATGCCCTCCCCCAGCATTCCGTGTGTCCATTGAGCGCCGTGGAAAAGATGGATTTGCAATACCGGCTGCCTTAGTTGTCTCGGTGGCCCCGCTGGCTCGTGGAACAACGCAAGCGGTGACCCTCAGGTGACAGGCCTCACGGTGTGACAGGGGTCACTGCCGGGTGGTTGGATGATGCGATCCATTGTTTCGAGGTCGACTTCTTGAATCAGTGCCGTGACTCCTTGGCTGGAGAGACGGCAGAGATGGGAGGGCTGATCGGGGTCCTGCCCGGGGCCGGCGTAGAGGTTGGAGTAATGGATTCCTGAGCCCTAAGGGGCCAATGACACAGTGTGAGAAGGCCAGAAATGAAGGGTTGTGTGTTGGTGTTACATGTAGTGTGGTTTGATGGCCACATTTTAGAGCTCGGCACATCCCCATCTTGAGCCGCGGAATTGACCGTAGATAGTTGCAGGCAGGTTACAGCCTTCCACGTGTGTCCAGACTCATACCTGTCTCTCCAGTCAGAGGTACATCAGAGAAGGGATGGCTGCCTCAGTTTCCTGAGCAGGCCCAGATTGGCAGCCAATTAATGGACGCTCAGGCCCTTCTTTGTGGTGTGAGGTGGCCACGTGCGGTTGGCGCAGTTGTTTTAACCATAGCCCGATGTAGTGGCCGGGGTGTGATGATGTCCCGTTTATTATTATCTGGTGGTGTAATCAGCACAGCATGATGGTGTCGCACGTAGCTTCATGTATGATGCAATGTGCTCTCTGGTGTGCTGACATGATGACGAAGCATGGGCTGTCTTTGGCGACAGCTCTAGTAAACAGTGAAGGCAGTGGCGAGCCGCCTCAGTTCTTCGCGTGGGCCCTGCCCGGTAGGTGATAGAACAGAATTCCCACAACCGTTGGTTCCGTGCAGCCTGGTGTGTGGAAGGTGCACGTCATGCCGTGTGATGTCGGAATACACGGCATAGCGTGGGACCTCCGTATACAGCGCAGCATCTCCAGCCAGACATAAGGCAGGCAGAAGACGGCTGTCTCTGTTTCTTGCACGGCCCAGCTAAGAGCCAGTGAAAGGACGGCGCCACACACAGTCCTGAGTGGTTGTGTGAAAAGCGGCAGGTTTCAACGGCCACGTTCTCACGCGCTGCCTCGCCCCTGGCTGGGGCTGCCCCACCGACAGGCAGGAGCTTCGGCCGCCTCCATTCTACACGCCACTCCCGCCTTGTATGTGAATGAAGAGGTGCCCGAGCCCTGGGCGATGTCCAGGGCACAGTGACCTCCTCAGTTTTTGGCACAGGCCAAGCCGTGCAGCAAGATAAGGAAAGCCCGAGCCCTCAGGTGGCATATTACGCGGTGTGAGGGCGCCACGCAGTCCTGCGCGGTTGTGTCAAATGCAGTGTGGTGAGCAGCCTGAGAATGCGGCACAGGTCTAGCCTAGTAGTCGTAGGAGTGGACCCCCGTGCCTGGGGGCCAACGGCACCGTGTGGGGTTGCCACATGCAATGCTGTGTGTTGCGGTTAGTGGCAGCGTGGACTCCTGGCTACATTTCAGTGCTCTGCCCATCCCCATCCGGAGCTGCAGCACTGATGTAACAGAGACGCCGGCACCCCCAGTTTCCCTCACGTGTCTAGTCTCATACCTGATGTAAAAAGAGATGCAATTGCTGGCGATGTACTGCGCCTCATCTTGGGGTCACTTGTGGTGCTGTGTGATGGTGTCATGTGCCACCTGGTGTGTGTTCATCTGGAGCCATCATGGCATCTCTTTGGCGAGAGCTCTCGCAAAGAGAGGATGCCGGTGTGAGCGCCATCAGTTCTCCACACGGCTCCTGCCCCGAACACGAATGAAGGGACATCCAGGGTCCCAGGTGACGTACGGCACGGTGTGAGAAGGTCATATGTCATGCAGAATGATGGTGAATATGCTGCATAGTGTGTGACCTCCCCACACAGTGCTGGTCCTTTCCATCCAGAGATCCGGCAGAGATGGGAGGGAGGCTGCCGCTTCCGGCAGGGGCCCAGCCTGGCAGCCATTGAACAGACTTGCACCCACAGGGGAAGCACCGTGTAGTGTGATGGCACTACACACGGTACTGCGTGGCTGTTTAATGTAACTTGATTCCATGGCCACATTCTAGACTGCCAACCTGCCCTGGCCGAGGCTTGAATCAGTGTGTCTTAGTGGAAAGAGCACGGGCTTGGGAGTACGGGGACATGGGTTCTAATCCCGGTTCCACCACTTGGCTTTGTGCAACCTTGGGCAAGCCGCTAGGCTTCTGTGTGCCTCAGTTACCGCATCTGTAAAATGAGGATTAGTACTGGGAGCCCCACGTGGCACAACCAGGTTACCTTGTACCTACTCCATTGGTTAGAACAGTGCTTGGCACATAGCAAGATCTTAACAAATAACTTAATAATGGTAATAATAATGATAAAGAGGCTGCTGCCGCCTCAGGTTTACACATGAGCATGGCCTGGTTTGAGAATTTAGGGATGCCTGAGCCCCGGGTGTTGTCTGGGGCACAGTGATGGGGCCACATTTTAGTGCTGAGGGATGGTGTGTTCGAATGCCTGCATTTGCGAGAGGTGCAGTGTGTTAGTGGAACACACCGTATACGATGTGAGCTCTGTACACGGCACTGTGTCTCTTTGTCTGGAGATCAGACAGAGACGGTATGGCCGCCTTGGTTTCTATCGCAGGCCAAACCTGGCAGCAGTTTAACCGAAGCCCGAGTCCACAGGTGCCACATTTAGCACTGAGAGATGATATCATTGAATGTCTGCATTTGTGAGAGCTAAAGGAAAGTTGGAATGGAGTTGTGTTCTGCCTTAGTTTTCCACGTGGGCCCTGCCCCATAGGTGGAGGGAGGGAATTCCAGGATCCCAGCTGTCCCACGGCATGGTGTGAGGTGGACACATGTGATGCAGTGTGATAGTGCAATATGCTGCATCACGTGTGACCTCCCTACACCGTGCTGTGTCTCTCCGTCCGGAGATTAGGCAGAGATAGTATGGCTGCCTCAGATTCTGGCGACGCCAAGCCTGTCACCAAATTATTGGAAATCCGAGGCCCCGGGTGACATACTATATGGCGTGGCTGTGGCACACGCAGCCCTGTGCAGTTGTGTCAAATGCAGCATGGTGAGGAGAAGGGAGGGCCGCCCAGAGATTCCTGCGCAGGGCCAGTCTAGCAGCCATGGTAACAGATGCTCGAGCCCCAGGGCGCCAACTACATGATGTGAGCATCCCGCATACAGGTTTGTGTGGTGGGGTTATGTGCAGCGTGGACCGCTGGCCACATTCCAGGGCGCTGCCCATCCCCGTCCAGAGCTGCAGCACTGATGGTACAGAGTTACCGGCAGCCTCGGTTTCCCGCACGTGTCCAGCCTCGTACCCGAATCCCAGGGAGGTGTGATCAGTGGTGGCACACCGCACATCGTCTCGGTGTCACATGCTGTGCTGTGTGATGTTGTCACATGCTGCCTGGTGTGCTGACATCCTGACACATGAGAGCATTCGTTTGGCGAGAGCTCTCTCAAAGAGAGGATGCCTGTGTTAGCGGCATCAGTTCTCCGCACGACTCCTGCCCCGAACACGAATGACCGGGCATCCAGGGCCCCAGGTGAGGTACGGCATAGTGATGGTATCACGCACAATGCCGGGAGAGATCATCATGTGCTACCTCGTTCCATGATGTCCTTCCTCAGCATTCCGCGTGTCCATCGAGCGCCGTGGAAAAGATGGATTTGCAATGCCGGCTGCCTTAGTTGTCTCGGCAGCCCCGCTGTCTCAGCGGCCCCGCTGGCTCGTGGAACAACGGAAGCGGTGACCCTCAGGTGACAGGCCTCACGGTGCGACGGGGGTCACGCGCCGGGTGGTTGGATGATGCGATACGTTGTTTGGAGGTCGACTTCTTGAATCAGTGCTGTGACTCTTGAGCCGGAGAAACGGCGGAGATGGGAGGGCTGATCGGGGTCCTGCCCAGGGCCGGCCTAGAGGTTGGAGTAACGGATTCCTGAGCCCTAAGGGGCCAATGACACAGTGTGAGAAGGCCAGAAATGAAGGGCCGTGTGTTGGTGTTACGCGTATTGTGGTTCGTTGGCCACATTCTAGAGCTCTGCGTAACCCCATCTAGAGCTGCCATGTTGACCGTAGATATTTGCAGGCAGGTTGTTTTCCACGTGTGTTCAGCCTCATACATGAATCATGGGGAGCACACATTGCGGGTGACCTGAAGTGTAGTGTGATGGTGTCCTATGCAGTGTTGTGTGGTGTTGCTGTCTGCTGCCCAATGTGTTGCCGCCATGATGTGGTGCCACGACCCTTAAGCGAGAGCCCTCACAAAGAGGGAATCCTGGAATGCAGTGCGGGGGCTCATAGATGAATGAACGGAATTCCCTGACCACTGGTCCTGTGCGGCACGGTGTGGAGAGGACTCCTGTTGTGCCGTGTGATGGCTTAATCTGATGTGTGGCGCGTTACCTCCCTACACAGTGCTGTGTCTCTCCAGTCGGGCATGTCAGAAAAGGGGTTGCTGCCTCAGTTTCTTGAGCAGGCCTAGACTGGCAGCCAATTAATGGACGCTCAGGCCTAAAGGTGCCATTCTTTGTGGTTTGAGGTGGTCACGTGCAGCTGATGCAGTTGTTTTAACCATAGCCCGGTGTAGTGGCCGGAGTGTGATGATGTCCCGTGCATCGTTAGCTGGTGGTGTAATCGGCGCAGCATGATGGTGTCACACATGGCTTTATGTGATGATGCAATGTACTCTCTGGTGTGCTGACATGATGATGAAGCGCGGGCTGTCTTTGGCGACGGCTCTAGTAAACAGTGAGGGCAGTGGCGAGCCGCCTCAGTTCTTCGCGCGGGCCCTGCCCGGTAGGTGATAGAACAGAATTCCACAACCGTTGGTTCCGTGCAGCCCGGTGTGTGGAAGGTGCACGTCATGCCGTGTGATACCGGAATACACGGCATAACGTGTGACCTCCATACACAGAGCTGCATCTCCAGCCAGACATAAGGCAGGCAGAAGACGGCTGTCTCTGTTTCTTGTGCGGCCCAGCTAACAGTCAGTGAAAGGGCGCTACCACACACAGTCAATCAGTCAATCAATCGGTCATATTTATTGAGCACTTACTGTGTGCAGAGCACTGTACTAAGCTCTTGGGAAGTACCAGTTGGTAACATACAGAGAAGGCCCCTACCCAACAACAGGGTCACAGTCTAGAAGGGGGAGACAGACAACAAAACAAACACGTGGGCAGGTGTCAAGATCATCATTGTCGATGATTATCATTTTATTGCATCGCTATGATGTCACGTGCAGTGCTAGGTAATGATGTCACATGCTGCCGACAGTGTTGACATCCCGACCCATCAGGGCATTTCTTTGGCGAGAGTTCTTGCAAAGAGAATGCTGCTGGGAGTGGCATCAGTTCTCCTCATGGCTCCTGCCCCGGACATGAGTGGAGGGCCCCCCCAGGCCCCGGGTGACGTACAGCACGGTGTGAGGAGGTCGTACGTCGTGCAGAGCGATGGTGGGATATGCTGCATTGTGTGCAACCTCCCTACCCGGCGCCGGTGCTCTCCGGCCAGGGATCTGGCAGAAACGGGAGGGAGGCCATCGCTTCCTGCGTGGGCCCAGCCTGGCAGCCACCGAACAGACGCCTGGGTCCGCAGGTGAAACACTGTGTGGGGAGGGGGCTCCGCACAGTTCTGCGTGGTTATGTCTAGTGCAGCCTGGTGCCATGGCCACATTCTAGAGTGCCACGCCTCTCTGCCCAGGGCTGCCGAAGTGTTGGGTGGGAGCCGCGGCTCCCTTGGGTTTTCAGGTTGGCCTGGCCTGGTGCCGCGGGTGATATCTGGGGCACAGTGATGGTGCCTCATTTGGTGCTCAGAGATGGTGGTGTTGAATGCCCGAATTTGTGAGCGGTGCAGGAAAGATGGAATGCAGTTTGTAGATGCTTTAGTTTTCCATGTGGGCTTTGACTGCTGGAGGGAATTTCAGGCTCCCAGCTGATCTCCGGCACGGAATGAGCAGGTTACATGTGGTGCAGTGTGGTAGTGGAATGTGCTGCATCATGTGTGACCTCCCTGTACAGCCCCGTGTCTCTCCATCTGGAGAATGGAAAGAGCCGGTATGACCTCCTCAATTTTTGGCGCAGGCCAAGCCTTGCAGCAAGATAAAGAAAGCCCGAGCCCTCAGGTGGCATATTATGCAGTGTGAGGGTGCCACACACAGTCCTGCACGGTTGTGTCAAATGCAACATGGTGAGCAGCCTGAGATTGCTGCACAGGTCTAGCCTAATAGTCATAGGAATGGACCCCCGAGCCCCGGGGCCAACGACACCATGTGGGGATGCCACTTGCAGTGCTGTGTGTCGGGGTTATTTGCAGCGTGGACTCCTGACCACATTTGAGTGCTCTGCCCAACCCCATCCGGAGCTGCAGCACTGATGTTACAGAGGTGCCGGCACCCCCAGTTTCCCCTCATGTTTTTAGCCTCGTACCTTATGTAAGAAGATATGCGATTGCCGGTGTTGTACCGTGCCTCATCTGGGTGTCACATGCGGTGCTGTGTGATGATGTCATGTGCCACCTGGCGTGTGTTCATCTTGAGCCATCATGGCATCTCTTTGGCAGGAGCTCTCGCAAAGAGAGGAGGCCGGTGTGAGTGCCATCAGTTGTCCACACGGCTCCTGCCCCAAACACGAATCAAGGGACATCCAGGATCCCGAGTGACGTACAGCACCGTGTGAAGAGTCCGTACGTCATGCAGAGTGATGGCAAATATGCTGCATGGCGTGCGGCCTCCCCACACAGTGCTGGTCCTTTCCATCCAGAGATCCAGCAGAGATGAGAGGGGAGGCTGCCGCTTCCCGCAGGGGTCCAGCCTGGCAGCCACTTAACAGACCTGCACCCAGAGGTAAAACACTGTGTAGTGTGAGTGTGTTACACACAGTCCTGCGTGGCTCTGTTTAATGCAGCTTGATTCCGTGGCCACATTCTAGACTGCCACCCTGCCCCGGCCAAGGCTTGAATCAGTGTGGCTTAGTGGAAAGTGCACGGGCTTGGGAGCATGGGGACATGAGTTCTAATCCCGGTTCCACCACTTGGCTTTGTGCGACCTTAATCAAGCTGCTTGCCAACTCTGTGCCTCAGTTACCCCACTGTAAATTGAGGATTAATACTGGGAGCCCCACGTGGGACAACCTGATTACCTTGTACCCACCCCGTTGGTTAGAACAGTGCTTGGCACATAGGAAGTACTTAACAACTTAATAATAATAATGATAAAAATAGTTATCAAAAAGGCCGCTGCACAGACGGAGGGGAGCTGTGGCTGCCTCGGGTTTACACATTAGCATGGCCTGGTGGGAGAATTTAGGGATGCCTGAGTCCCGTGTGTTGTCTGGGGCACAATGAAGGGGCCACAATTTAGTGCTGAGGCATTGTGTCGTTGAATGCTTGCATTTGTGAGAGCTGCAGGAAAGGTGGAATGGAGTGGTGAGCTGCCTTAGCTTTGCACGTGGGCCCTGCCCGATAGATGGAGGGAGGGAGTGCTAAGATTCCAGCTGACCTATGGCACGGTGTGAGCTGGTCACCTGAGGCGCAGTGTGTTAGTGGAACACACCGCGTAGCATGTGACCTCCATACACGGGGCTGTGTCTCTTCGTCTGGAGATCAGACAGAGACGGTATGGCCGCCTCGGTTTCTGGCACAGGCCGAGCCTGGCAGCAGGTTAACAGAAGCCCGAGTCCACAGGTGGTGTACTCAATCAATCAGTCGATCAATTGTATTTATTGAGCGCTTACTGTGTGCAGAGCACTGTACTAAGCGCTTGGGAAGTACAAGTTGGCAACATATAGAGACAGTCCCTACCCAACAGTGGGCTCACAGTCTAAAAGGGGGAGACAGAGAACAAAACCAAACATACTAACAAAATAAAATAAATAGAATAGATATGTACAAGTAAAATAAATGAATAGAGTAATATGTACAAACATATATAAATATATACAGGTGCTGTTGGGAAGGGAAGGAGGTAAGATGAGGGGGATGGAGGGGGGACGAGGGGGAGAGGAAGGAAGGGGCTCAGTCTGGGAAGGCCTCCTGGAGGAGGTGAGCTCTCAGTAGGGCCTTGAATGGAGGAAGAGAGCTAGCTTGGCTGATGGGCAGAGGGAGGGCATTCCAGGCCCGGGGGATGACGTGGGCCGGGGGTCGATGGCGGGGCAGGCGAGAATGAGGTACGGTGAGGAGATTAGCAGCAGAGGAGCGGAGGGTGTGGGGTGGGCTGGAGAAGGAGAGAAGGGAGGTGAGGTGGGAGGGGGCGAGGTGATGGACAGCCTTGAAGCCCAGGGTGAGGAGTTTCTGCCTGATGCGCAGATTGATTGGTAGCCACTGGAGATTTTTGAGGAGGGGAGTAACATGCCCAGAGCGTTTCTGGACAAAGACAATCCGGGCAGCAGCATGAAGTATGGATTGAAGTGGGGAGAGACACGATGATGGGAGATCAGAGAGAAGGCTGATACAGTAGTCCAGACGGGATAGGATGAGAGCTTGAATGAGCAGGGTAGCGGTTTGGATGGAGAGGAAAGGGCAGATCTTGGGAATGTTGCGGAGCTGAGACCGGCAGGTTTTGGTGACGGATTGGATGTGAGGGGTGAACAAGAGAGCAGAGTTGAGGTAGACACCAAGGGGATGACACCAAGGTTGCGGGCTTGTGAGATAGGAAGGATGGTAGTGCCGTCAAGAGTGATGGGAAAGTCTGGGAGAGGGCAGGGTTTGGGAGGGAAGACAAGGAGTTCAGTCTTGGACATGTTGAGTTTTAGGTGGTGAGCAGACATCCAGATGGAGATGTCCTGCAGGCAGGAGGAGATGCGAGCCTGGAGGGAGGGGGAGAGAATGCAAGGATGCCCGAAGCCAGGTGATATCTGGGGCACAGTGACAGTGCCACATTTAGCACTGAAGGATGGTGTCGTTGAATGACTGCATTTGTGAGAGCTGCAGGAAGGATGGAATGGAGTGCTGAGCTGCCTTAATTTTCCATGTGGGCCCTGCCCAATAGATGGAAGGAGTTCTTGGATTCTGGGTGATTTGCCGCACATTGTGAGCTGGTCACATGAGGTGCAGTGTGATAGTGGAACACACTGCATCCCGTGTGACCTCCCTAAACAGCCCTGTATCTACCTATTTGAAGAACGGGCAGAGACGGTATAGCCGTCTCTGTTTCTAGCAAGGTCAAATCTGGCACCAAACAGGTGCCCGAGCATACAGATGGCATACTACGTGGTGTGAGGGCGCTACATGCCTGTGCCGTTGGGTCAAATGCAGCATGGAGAGGAGATGGGAGGGCCACCTGAGAGTCCTGTGCAGTGCCAGCCTAGTAGCTGTGATAATGGTCACTCGACATTACGTGCAGCGAGGACTGCTAGCCGCATTTCTGTCCGCCGCCCTCCCCCATCCAGAGCTGCAGCACTGATGATAAAGAGTTGCCGGCACTCTCGATTTTTATTCACTTGTTTAGCCTCGTGCCTGGCGTAAGAGGAGGTGTGATCGCCAGCGGCGTACAATCCATCATCTTGGTGTCACATGCAGTGGTGGTTGATGATGTCACGTGCCACCTGGTGTGCTGACATCCTGACCGATATTGGCATTTCCTTGGAGAGGGCTCTCGCAAAGAGAGAATGCGTTGTGCGTGCCATCAGTTCTCTGCGTGGCTCCTGCCCCTGACAGGAATGAAGGGCCATCCAGGGCCCCAGGTGACGTACGGCACGGTGTGAGGGGGCCGTACATCATGCAGAATGACTGTGGAATATGCTGCATTGCGTGCGACCTCCCTACACGGCGCTGACTCTTTCCATCCAGAGGCATGGCAGAGATGGGAGGGAGGTCACCGCTTCCTCCGGGGGCCCAGTCTGCCAGCCATTGACAAAGTATCTGGATCCACAGGTGTAACACACTGTGGTGTGAGGGTGCTCCACACAGTCCTGCCACGTTGTGTCTAATGCTCCATGGTTCGATGGCCACAGTCTACGCTGCTGGTGTGGGCTACAGCGAAGGTGGTTGGGAACTACAGCTGCCTCAGTTTTACGTGCGAGCCCAGCCCGTTGGGCGAATGAAGGGATGCCCATGCCCCGGGTGATACACGGAGCACGGTGATGGCATCACGCACAATGCCGGGAGTGGACATCACGTGCTACCTCGTTCCATGATGTCATCCCCCAGCATCGCCCGTGTCCATCGAGCACCATGGGAAAGATGGAATGGCGACGCCGGCTGCCGCATTCTTCTTATTGGCCCTCCGGGTAATTTCTCAATGGATTCGGGTGATCAGTGGCACCATGTAATACGGTCAAACGCCGGGTCTGTAGTGTGATTTCATGACACTGCGCCGTGACTCTCTGGCCAGAGATATGGCAGAATCGGGAGGGCTCCCTGAGTTTCCTGCACAGGAACGGCCTAGCAGCCGGAGTATTGGGTGCCTGACTCCGAGGCCCGTGCTCTTTCCATTATGCCATACGTCTGGGTGAAGGGGTGACACGAGCAGTCCTCTGAGATCGTGTCAAATGCAGCATGGTTCAGTGGGCACAATGTAGAGCCCTGTTCCTTCTCTGTTCACGGTTGCCTCAGTTTTACGTGTGTGCCCGGTCTTGAAGGAAAATGAAGGGAGGCCCGAGCGCCAGATGTTATCCCGGACATGCCGATGGTCCCAGGTTTAGCACTGAGAGATGATGTCATTGAATGTCTGCATTTGTGAGAGCTAAAGGAAAGATGGAATGGAGTTGGGTTCTGCCTTAGTTTTCCACGTGGGCCCTGCCCGACAGGTGGAGGGAGGGAGGTCCGGGATCCCGGCTGTCCAACGGCATGGTGTGAGGTGGGTGCATGTGATGCAGTGTGATAGTGGAATATGCTGCATCATGCGTGCCCTCCCCACACCGTGCTGTGTCTCTTCGCCCGGAGATTAGGCAGAGATAGTGTGGCTGCCTCAGATTCTGGCGACGCCAAGCCTGTCACCAAATTAATGGAAACCCGAGGCCCCGGGTGGCATACTACATGGCATGGGTGTGGCACACGCAGCCCTGCGCAATTGTGTCAAATGCAGCATGGTGAGGAGAAGGGAGGGCCACCAGAGATTCCTGCGCAGGGCCAGTCTTGCAGCCATGGTAACAGATGCTCGAGCCCCAGGGTGCCAACTACATGATGTGAGCATCCCGCATACAGTTTTGCATGTTGGGGTTACGTACAGTGTGGACTGCTGGCCACATTCCAGTGCACTGCCCATCCCCATCCAGAGCTGCAGCACTGAGATTACAGAGTTGCCGGCAGCCTCGGCTTCCCGTATGCGTCCAGCCTCATACCCAAATTCCGGAGAGGTGTGATTAGTGGTGGCACACCACGCATCGTCTTGGTGTCACATGCTGTGCTGTGTGATGTTGTCACATGTCACCTGGTGTGCTGACATTCTGATCCACGAGGGCATTCGTTTGGCGAGAGCTCTCTCAGAGAGGATGCCGGTGTGAGCGGCAACAGTTCTCCACACGGCTCTGCCCCGAACACAAATGAAGGTGCATCCAGATCCTCTGGTGACGTACGGCACGGTGTGAGGAGGCCGTACGTCATGCGGAGTGATGGCAGAATATGCTGCATTGTGTGCGGCCTCCTTACACAGTGCTGGCCCTTCCTGGCCAGAGGTACTGGCAGAGTTGGGAGGGAGGCCTCCATTCCCTGCATTGGAACAGACACCTGCCCCCACAGGTGTCCCACCATGTGGTTTGAGGGTGCCACACACAGTACCGCATGGCCGTGTCTAATTCAGCGTGGCTCAATGGCCCCAGTCTAGATTGCCAGCCTTCCTCAGCCAGGGCTGCCGCACTGAGGAGCTGAGCTGCGGCTCCCTAAGGTTTACACGTGTGCCTGGCCTGGTAGGAGAATGAAGGGATGCCCGAGCCCCGGGTGATATCCGGGGCAGAGTGATGGTGTCACGCACAATGCCGGGAGAGATCATCATGTGTGACTTCGTACCATGATGTCCTCCCCCAGCAACCCGCGTGTCCATCAAGTGCCGTGGGAGAGATTGAATGGCGATACCGACTGCCTCAGTTGTCTCAGCGGCCTCACTGGCTCGTGGAACAATGAAAGCGGCGACCCCCAGGTGACAGGCCTCATGGTGCGATGAGCGGGGGTGTCACACGCCAGGTGGCGGGATGGTGCGATACGTTGTTTGGAGTTCGACTTCTTGAATCAGTGCCGTGACTCTTCGGCCAGAGAGACAGCAGAGATGGGAGGACTGCCCAAGGTCCTGCCCAGGGCCGGCATAGAGGTCGGAGTAATGGATTCCTGAGCCCTAAGGGGCCAATGACACAGTATGAAAAGGCCAGAAAGGAAGGGCCGTGTGTTGGTGTTACACGTAGCGTGGTTCGATGGCCACATTCTAGAGCTCTGGGTATCCCCTTCTAGAGCTGTGGCGTTGACCGTAGATAGTTGCAGGCAGGTTCAGTGTTCCACGTGTGTCTAGCCTCATATGTGAATCATGGGGAGCTCACATTGCAGTTGACCTGAAGTGTAGTGTGATGGTGTCATATGCAGTGTTGTGTGGTGGTGCCATCTGCTCCCCAGTGTGTTGCCGCCCTGATGTGGTGCCATGACTGTTAAGCGAGAGCCCTCACGAAGAGGGATTCCTGGAATGCAGTGCGGGGCCTCAGAGATGAATGAATGGAATGAGTTCTCTGACCACAGTGTGGAGAGGACTCGTGTTGTGCGGTGTGTTCGTTAATCTAATGCGTGGCGTGTGACCTCCCTACACAGTGCTGTGTCTCTCCAGTCAGAGGTATGTCAGAGAAGGGATGGCTCCCTCAGTTTCCTGAGCAGGCCCCGACTGGCAGCTCATTAATGGATGCTCAGGCCTAAAGGTGCCATTCTTTGTGGTGTGAGGTGGCCACGTGCAGTTGGCGCAGTTGTTTTAACCATAGCCCGGTGTAGTGGCCGGAGTGTGATGATGTCCCGTGCATCGTTAGCTGGTGGTGTAATCCGCACAGCATGACTGTGGCACACATGGCTTTATGTGATGATGCAGTGTGTTCTCTGGTGTGCTGACATGATGACGAAGTGTGAGCTGTCTTCGGCGACAGCTCTAGTAAACAGCGAGGGCAGTGCCGAGCTGCCTCAGTTCTTCGCGCGGGCCCTGCCCGGTCGGTGATAGAACAGAATTCCCACGACTGTTGGTTCCATGCAGCCCGGTGTGTGGAAGGTTCACGTCATGCCGTGTGATGCTGGAATACACGGCATAACGTGTGACCTCCATACACAGAGCTGCATCTCCAGCCAGACATAAGGCAGGCAGAAGACGGTTGTCTGTGTTTCTTGTGCTTCCCAGCTAACAGTCAGTGAAAGGACGCTACCACACACGGTAGTGAGTAGTTGACTGAAAAGCGGCAGGTTTCAACAGCCACGCTGTAGCACGCTGCCTCGCCCCTATCCGGGGCTGCCCTACCGACACGCGGGAGCAGCAGCCGCCTCTGTTCTATGCGCCGGTCCGGCCTTGTATGTGAACGGGCGATGTCCAGTGCACAGTGATGGTGCCATGCACAGTGCTGGGAGATGTTGTCACGTCCTACCTCGTTCTGTGACGTCATCACCCAGCACTGCGCTTGTCCGTCGGGAACTACGGGAAAGATGGAATGGCGATATCTGCTGCCTCAGTCTTCTCACGGGCCCCGCCGCGCAGTTGAATGACGGAAGCTGCACTGCCTTCATGTGATCCACAGCCCCGTGCGATGGGGTCACTCGCCGGGTGGGGGGATGGTGAGATCTGCCATCCGCAGCGTGACTTGATGGCACAGCGCCGTGACTCTCGGGCCGGAGATGCGGCAGGGACGGGAGGGCTGTCTGAGGTTCCCGCGCAGGGCCGGCCTAGCTGCCGGAGTAACAGACGTCCGAGACACACGGGGTCAGCGACATAGTTTGGGGATGCCGCAAACGGAGTGCTGTGTGTTGGGGTTATGTGCTGCGTGGAGAGCCGATATAGGTAGTCTCAGTTTTCCAGGTGTGTCCAGGCTGGGATGCGAATCATCGGGAGCTCACATGGCAAAGGACACGTAGTGGTGTCACATGAGAAGCAGCAGGGTGTGGTAGATGAAGCCTGGGATTGGGAGTCAGAAGGTCATGGGGTTCTAATCCCGGCCCTGCCACAGTTCTGCTGTGTGACTTTTGGCAAGTCACTTCACTTATCTGTGCCTCAGTTACCTCAGCTGTAAAATGAGGACTGAGACTCTGAGCCCCATGTGGGACAGGGACGGTGTCCAATCTGATTTGTTTATGTCAATCCCCAATAGTTAGTACAGTGCCTGGCACACAGTAAGCGCTTATCAAATACCATAATTTTTATTGGTGATTATTATTGTACTGCAGCACAATGATGTTATGTGCAGTGCTGTGTGATGATGTCACGTGCTGTCTGCTGTGTTGACATCCTGACCCCTCATGGCATTTCTTGGCGGGCACTCTCGTAGCAGAGTATGCCATTGTGAGTGGCATCAGTTCTTCGTGTGATTCTTGCACTGGACATGAGGGAAGGGCCCCCCGGGCCCCAGATGACATGCAGCACGGTGCGAGGGGGTCGTACATCATGCAGGGTGATGGCAGAATATGCTGCGTTGTGTGCGACCTTCTCTCACAGTGCTGGGTCTCTCCTCGGCCAGAGATCTGGCAGAGATGGGAGGGAGGTCGTCGCTTTCTGCAAGGGCCCGGCCTGGCAGCCACTGAACAGAACCTAGGTCCACAGATGTTAAACCATGTGGTGTGAGGGGGCTACACACAGTGCTGTGTGGTTGTGCCTAATGCAGCACGGTTCGTCGGTCACACTCTGCATTGCCTCCCTTTCCCGGTCAGGACTTACTCACTGCTGGTTGGGAGCTCCCACTGTCTCAGTTTTACACGTGCACCCGGCCCGGTGTAAGAACGAAGGGATGCCTGAGCCCCGGGTGATGTTCGGCGCGCAGTGATGGTGCCACATCTAGCGTTGCAGGATGGTGCTGTCGAATGTCTGCATTTGTAATAGCTCCAGGAACGATGGAATAGAGTTATGAACTGCTTAGTTTTCCTCATGGGCCCTGCCCGATAGATGGAGGGAGTTCTAGGATTTCAGCTGACCTGCCGCACGGTGTGAGCCGGTCACACGAGGTACAGTGTGATAGTGGAACACACCACATCCCGTGTGACCTCCCTTCACAGTGCAGTGTCTCTCCGTCCAGAGGTTGTGCAGTGACAGTATGGCCGCCTCAGTTTCCGGTACAGGCCCGGACTGGCAGCAAGTTAAGGGAAGCCTGAGCCCTCAGGTGGCATTCTATATGATGTGAGGGTCCTGCGTGGTTGTGTCACAGTCCGGTCCTGCGTGGTTGTGTCAGATGCAGCATGGAGAGGAGATAGGAGGGCTTCCTGAGATTGCTGCACAGGGCTAGCCTAGTAGTCATAGGAATGGACGCTCCAGCCCCAGGGGGCCAACGATGCAGTGTGAGGATGCCCCATGCAGTGTTGTGTATTGGGGTTATGTGCAGCTTGGACTCCTGGCCACTTTTCAGTGCTCTTCCCATCCCCATCCAGGTGGTACAGATTTGCAGGCACCCTCAGTTTCCCTCACGTGTCTTGCCTCGGACCCGATGCGAGAGGTGGTGCGATTGCCGGCGGCGTACCGCGCCTCACCGTGGTGTCACGTGAAGTGCTGTGTGATGTTGTCACGTGTTGCCATCCTGACCCATCGTGCCATTTCTTTGGCTAGATGCCGGAGCCATCATGGCACTTCTTTGGCGAGAGCTCTCACAAAAAGAGGATGTCGTTGTGAATGGCATCAGTTCTCCACGTGGCTCCTGCCCCGGACATGAGCGAAGGGACATCCAGGGCCCCTGGTGACATACGGCATGGCGTGAGGAGGCCGTCCGTCATGCAGAGTGATGGGAATATCATCATCAATCGTATTTATTGAGCGCTTACTATGTGCAGAGCACTGTACTAAGCGTTTATGCTGCATATATGCTGCATAGCATGCGACCTCCCTACTCAGTGCTGGCTTTCTAGCCAGAGATAGGGCAGAGATGGGAGGGAGGCCTCCATTTCCTGCAGCGGCCCAGCTTGGCAGCCATGGAACAGAACTGTGCCCACACTAAGCGTGGCTCAATGGAAAGAGCATGGGCTTGGGGGTCAGAGGTCATGGGTTCTAATCCCAGCTCTGCCGCTTGTCTGCTGTGTGACTTTGGGCAAGTCACTTAACTTCTCTGAGCCGTAGTTACCTCACCTGTTAAATGGGGATTAAGACTGTGAGCCACATGTGGGACAACATGTTTACCTTGTATCCCCCCAGTGTTTAGAACAGTGTTTGGCACATAGTAAGCGCTTAAGAAAAGACATTATTATTATTATTACTATTATTATTACACAGTTCTATATGGATCTCCTCAGTGCAGCATGGTTCAGTGGGCACATTCTAGACTACCACCCCTCCCTGGCCAGGGTTGCCACACTGAAGGAGGGGAGCTGCTGCTGTCTCAGTTTGATGCGTGAGCCCAGCCTGGTGTGAGAATGAAAGGCTGCCCGAGCTCCAGGTGATATCCGGGGCACAGTGATGATGCCACATTTAGCGCTGAGGGATGGTGTCGTTGAATGCCTGCATTTCTGAGAGCTTCAGGAAAGATGGAATGGAGTTGTGAACTGCTTTAGGTTTCCACGTGAGGCCTGCCCGATAGATGGAGGGAGGGAATTCTAGGATTCCGGCTGACCTGCTGCACAGTGAGAGCTGGTCATATGAGGTGCAGTATGATAATGAAACACACTGCATCACATGTGACCACCCTACACAGCGCAGTGTCTCTGTCTGGAGATTGGACAGAGACTGTATGGTCACCTCTATTTCCGGCACTTCTTTGGAGAGAGCTGTCACAAAGTTCTCTATATGGCTCCTGCCCCTGACGTGAATGAAGGGTCATCCAGGGTCCCAGGTGACGTACGGCATGGTGTGAGGAGGCCGTATATCATGCATAGTGATAGTGGAATATGCTGTGTTGCGGGCGACCTCCCTTCAAAGTGCTGGGTCTCTCTGGCCAGAGATATGGCAAACTCCTAGAAAGAGTCATCTACACTCACTGCCTCGAATTCCTCAACTCCAACTCTCTCCTTGACCCCCTCCAATCTGGCTTCTGTCCCCTACACTCCCCCGAAACTGCCCTCTCAAAGGTCACCAGTGACCTCCTTCTTGCCTGATCCAATGGCTCCTACTCTATTCTAATCCTCCTCGACCTCTCAGCTGCCTTTGACACTGTGGACCACCCCCTTCTCCTCAACACGCTTTCCAAACTTGGCTTCACAGACTCCATCCTCTCCTGGTTCTCTTCTTATCTCTCTGGCCTTTCGTTCTCAGTCTCCTCTGCGAGCTCCTCTTGTCCCTCTTGCCCCCTAACTGTGGGGTTCCCTCAAGGTTCAGTTCTCAGACCCCTTCTATTCTCCATCTACACTTATTCCCTTGGAGAACTCATTCGCTCCCATGCCTTCAACTATCATCTCTAGGCGGATGATGCCCAAATCTACATCCCCACCCCTCCTCTCTCTCCCTCCCTCCCTCCAGGCTCGTATCTCCTCCTGCCTTCAGGACATCTCCATCTGGTTGTCTGCCTGCCATCTAAAACTCAGCATGTCCAAGACTGAGCTCCTTATCTTCCCTCCCAAACCCTGCCCTCTCCCTGACTTTCCGATCACTGTAGACGGCACTACCATCCTTCCCGTCTCACAAGCCTGCAACCTTGGTGTCATCCTCGTCTCCACTCTCTCGTTCACCCCACACATCCAATCCGTCACCAAAACCTGCCAGTCTCACCTCCACAACATCGCCAAGAACCGCCCTTTCCTCTCCATCTAAACCGCTATCTTGCTGGTTCAATCTCTCATCCTGTCCCGACTGGATTACTGGATCAGCCTCCTCTCTGGTCACCCATCCTCCTGTCTCTCCCCACTTCAGTCTATACTGCACTCTGCTGCCCAGATTATCTTTGTACAGAAACGCTCTGGGCATGTCACTCCCCTCAAAAATCTCCAACGGTTGCCTGTCAACCTATGAATCAAGCAAAAACTCCTCACTCTCAGCTTCAAGGCTGTCCATCACCTCACCCTCTCCTACCTCACCTCCCTTCTCTCCTTCTACAGCCCAGCCCGCACCCTCTGCTCCTCTGCCGCTCACCTCCTCCTGTGCCTTGTTCTCGACTGCCCCGCTGTCGACCCCTGGCCCACGTCCTTCCCCTGGCCTGGAATGCCCTACTTCCACACATCCTCCAAGCTAGCTCTTTTTCTCCCTTCAAAGCCCTACTGAGAGCTCACCTCCTCCAGGAGGCCTTCCCAGACTGAGCCCCCTTTTTCCTCTCCTACTCCCCATCGCCCCCCCAGCCCTACTTTCTTCCCCTCCCCACAGCACCTGTGGCCATGTTTGTACAGATTTATTACTCTATTTATTTTACTTGTACCTATTTACTACTGTATTTTATTAACGATGCACATATAGCTATAATTTTATTTATTTTGATGGTTTTGACACGTCTACGTGTTTTGTTTTGTTGTCTGTCTCCCCCTTCTAGACTGTGAGCCCGGTGTTGGGTAGGGACCGTCTCTATATGTTGCCAACTTGTACTTCTCAAGCGCTTAGTGCAGTGCTCTGCACACTGTAAGTGCTCAATAAATACGATTGAATGAATGAATGAATGAATATGGCAGAGATGGGAGGGAGGCCGCCGCTTCTTGCAGGGGCCCGGCCTGGCAGCCATTGAACAGACACCTGGGTCCGCAGGTGTAATGAACACCGTGTGTTGCGAAGGTGCTACACCCAGTCCTGCATGGTTATGTCTAATACAGCACAGTTTGATGGCCAAAATCTGCCACCGGTCAGGATTTATTCACTGAGCGATGGGAGCTGCCGCTGCCTCAGTTTTACACATGGGCCCGGCCTAGTACGAGAATGAAGGGAGGCCCCAGCCCCTCACCACCCATCGTCTTGGGATCACAAGCAGTGTCATGTGCCACCTTGAGTGCTGATATCCTGCCGCAGCGCAACATTTCTTTGGCAAGAGCTCTTGCAAAGAGAGGATTCTGTTGTGAGCACCATCGGTTCTCCACCTGGCTCCTGCCCCACACACGGATGAAGAGACATCCAGGGCTCCAGGTGACGTACGGCACGGTGTGAGGAGGCCATACGTCATGCAGAGTGATCGCAAAATACGCTGCATTGCGTGCGACCTCCTCTCACAGTGCTGACTCTTTCCATCCAGAGAAATGACAGAGATGGGAGGGAGGTCACTGCTTCCTGCAGGGGCCCAGCCTGGCAGCCATTGAACAGACACCTGGGTCCGCAGGCACAACACCGTGTGGTGTGAGGGCGCTACATGCAGTCCTGCCTGGTTGTCTCTATTTTAGCATGGTTCGAGGCCCACGTTATGGACTGTCACCCCTCTCTGGCCAGGGCTGCCGCACTGAAGGAAGGGAGCTGCGGCTGCCTCAGTTTTACATGTGAACCCGGCCTGGTGCATGAATGAAGGGAGGCCCGAGCCCCAGGTGATATGTGGGGCACAGTGATGGTGCCACATTTAGCACTGAGGGATGGTGTCGGGGTCTGTGAGAGCCGCAGGAAAGATGGCGTGGAGTTGGGAGCTGCCTTAGTTTTCCACATGGGCCCTGCCCGATAGATGGAAGGAGTTCTAGGATGCAGCCGATCTACTGCACGGTGTGAGCTGGTCCCATGAGGTGCAGTGTGATAGTGGAACACACTGCATACCATGTGATCTCCCTGCATGGCGCTTTGTCGCTCCTTCTGGAGATCGAGCAGAGACGGTGTGGCCGCCTCAGTTTCCAGCCCTGGCCCAGACTGGCAGCAGGTTAATGGAGGCCTGAGTCCACAGATGGTGTACTCTAAGGTGAGAGGGTGCTACACACAGTCTTGCACGGTTGTGTCAAATGCAACACAGTGAGGAGACAGGAGGGCTGCTTGAAAATGTAAGGCCAGTCTAGCGGCCACAGTAACAGATGTCCGGGCCTGAGGGGGCCAAGGACAAAGTTTGAGGATGCCACGTGCGGCGCTGCCTCACTTTTCAGCCTGCGCCGGGCCCGGTAGAAGAACGAAGGTATGCTCGAGCTGCAAGTGATATACGGGGATAGCGATGGTGTCACGCGCAATGCCGGGACGTGTCATCGTGTGCTACCTCGTTCCATGATGACATCACCCGGCACCCTTGTGTGCCCTTCCCTTGTGTGTCCGGCCTCATATCCAGGGGAGCTATGATCGCCAGGGATGTAACCCCCCCATCGCGAAGACCTCGTGTGCTGACACCCCAACACAGCACCGCCCCGCTTAAGCGAGACCTATCACAAAGATTTGAGATGGCAACTGGCTTCTGCCTGGGCCGGGCCTGGAACTTGAGCGAGGGAAATTCCACCACTTGGTATGATGTACAGCACGGCGTTTCGAGGTCACATACTGTGCAGCATGGTTCAGGAACATGCCGCGCGGTGTGTGGCCTTCCTACACCGAGCTGCGCCTCTCCGGCCAGAATGCCTCAGTTTCCGACACGGGCCCAGCCTGGTAGCAATTGAACGCATACTCGGTCCTACTGGTGCCTGGCGGCATGGTGGGGATTTGCTACATGTAGTCCCGGGCAGTTGCTCTAAGTGCCACATGTGGTGCCACACGGGTGATGACCTCAGTGTGATGCCGTGTTACGAGTGCAGCGTGATAGTGTCACACGTATGAGAGCGACGGTATCATGTACAGCACTGGAAGATGTTATCACGTGCTACCTCATTCCACAGTATCATCACCCAGCACCGCACGTGTCCACTGAGGGCCTCGGGAAAGATGGAAAGGCGATGCCGGATGCCTCGGTCTCCCCACGGGCCCCACCGGGTAATGGAACGATGGAAGCAGTGGCCCTCAGGTGATCCGTGGCCCAAAGTGACGGGGTCACATGCCAGGTGGAGGGATGGTGAGATGTGCCATCTGCAGTGTCACTTCGTGACACAGCACCGGGACTCTCCGGTCGGAGATACGGCGGAGAAGGTGGAGCTCTCTCAGATCCCTGACTAGGGCCAACCGAGCAGCCGGAATGATGGATGCACCTGAGCCCCAAGGAGCCGGCGACAGACTGTGAGGATGCAACAATCAGTGCTGCGTGTTGGGGCTATGTGCAGAGTGGACAATGAGTGTTAGCAGCCTCAGTTTTCCACGTATGTTCCGCCTGGGACACAGATCAACAGGAGCTCACTTTGCAGGTGGTACGTAGTGCAGCGTGATGATGTCCCAGGCAGTCTGGTGATCCATCGGGGCCTTTCGCTGGCGAGAGCTATCGCAAAGAGAGGACGCCGTGGTGAGCGACATCCGTCCTCTGCGTGGCTCCCACCCCAGACACGGATGAAGGACCATCCAGGGCCCCAGGGGACATACAGCACGGTGTGAGGAGGCCGTACGTTATGCAGAGTGATGATGGAATAAACTTCATAGCGTGCGACCACCTTACACAGTGGTGGCTCTTTCCATCCAGAGATCCTGTGGAGATGGGCGAGAGGCCGCCACTTCCTGCAGGGGCCCAGCCTGGCAGCCATTGAACAGACACCTGTGTCTGCAGTTGTAGCACCGTTTGGTGTGAGGGGGCTACACACAGTCCTGTGTGGTTGTGTCTAATGCAGCAGGGCTCGATGGCCCTATTCTAGACAGCCACCTCTCCCTAGTCAAGGCTGCCGCACTGAAGGAGGGCAGCTGTGACTGCCTCAGTTTTACGCGTGAGCCTGGCCAGGTGGGGAGGGATGCCCGGTCCCTCTCGTGTCCAGCCTCGTACCCGATGGAAGAGGTGGTGTGATCGCTGGCGGCGTATGCCCGTCACCTTGGTGTCACATGCAGTGCTGTATGGTAGTGTCGTGTGCTGCCTAGCGTGCTGATAAACTGACACACCACAGCTCTTTGGCGAGAGCTCTCGCATTGAGAGGTTGCCGTTGTGCGCGCCATCAGTTCTCCGCATGGTTCCTGCCCCAAACATGGATGAAGGGACATCCAGGGCCCCAGGTGACGTACGGCGCGGTGTGAGGAAGCCGTACGTCTTGCAGAGTGATGGCCGAATATTCTGTATAGCGTGCGACCTCCACACACAGCGCTGGGTCTCTCTTGCCAGAGATACGGCCAAGTTGGGAGGGAGGCCTCCATTTCCTGCATGGGCCCAGCCTGGAAGCATTGAAGAGACACCAGTGCCGACGGGTGTCTTACCTCTGGGTGTTGGGGTGCCATGTGTCGTTGTGCACGGTTGTGTCTAATGCAGCACGGTTCAAACAGTCATAGCCTAAAGTGCCGAGAGTGTCGCCCCTCCTGGGCCGGGGTGTCCCACAGATGGTTGGGAGCGGTGGCTGCTTCAGTGTTAGGTGTGTGCCCACCCCGGTTAGGGGAATGGAGGGATGGCCGACCCCTGGTGATATCCGGGGGAAAAGTGGGGGTGTCACGCACGATGCAGGTAGCTGTTACCGCGTGCCACTTCGTTGCGTGATGTCATCACCCAGCACCGCACGGGTCCGTCGAGAGCCACGGGAAAGATGGAGTGGTGACGCCAGCCGCCTCGGTCTCCTCACGGGCCCCGCCGGGTAATTGAACAACGGAACTGCGGCCCTCGGGCAATCCGGGCGAGGCGCCTCGGTTTCCAGTGCGGGCCAAGCCTGGCAGCAAGTTAAGGGAAGCCAGAGCCATCAGGTGGCATACTATGTGGTGTGAGGGGGCCGTACACGGTCCTGCGTGGTTGTGTCAAATACAGCATGGTGAGGAGATGGGAGGGCTGCTGGAGATTCCTGCTCAGGGCCAGTCTAGCAGCCACGGTAACAGACTCCCGGGCCGCATGGGGCCAGTGACTCAGTTTGAGGATGCCACGTGCAGTACTGGGTGTTGGGTTTATGTGCAGTGTGGACTGCTGGCCACAATCCAGTGCACTGCCCATCCCCATCCAAAGTTGCCTGCAGCCTCAATTTCCCACGTGTCCAACCTCATACCTGAATCTAGGAGCGTTGTGATGGTTGGCGTCGTACTGTGCATCAGCTTGGTGTCACATGCAGAGCTGTTTGATGGTGTTGTGCTTCCTATTGCGCTGACATGCTGACCCATCAGACTATTTCTTTGGTGAGAGCTCTGGAAAAGGGAAAACACTGTTGTGATCGGCATCGGTATCCCTTCCGGGTCCTGCCCCGGGCCTGAATAAAGGGCCATCCAGGGCCTCAGGCGACGTCCGGCGCCGTGTGAGGAGGCCGCACGTCGTGCGGAGTGCTGGCGGAATATGCTGCATTGCGTGCGACCTCCTTTCACAGCGCTGGGATTTTCCAGCCAGAGATAAGGCAGAGATGGGAGATAGACCTCCATTTCCTGCAGGGGCCCAGCTTGGCAGCTATTGAAAAGAAACCTGGGCCCAGAGGCGTCATACCTCGTGGTGTCGGGCTACCACGTGCAGTCGTGCATGGTTGTGTCAAGCGCAGCACTGTTACGATGGTCACAGTCTTGGTCGTCACCCCTCCCCGACCATGGCTGCTGCACAAATGGATGGGAGCTGCAGCTGCCTCACTTCACCTGTGTGCCCAGCCCGATACGTGAACGAAGAGATGCCCGAGCCCCGGGTGATGTCTGGGGCAGAGTGACGGTGTAACGTCCAATGTTGGGAGATGTCCTCACGTGCTACCTCGTCCTTTGATGTCATCACCCAGCACCGCACGTGTCCACTGAGAGCCCCGGGAAAGATGGAGTGGTGAAACCAGCCGTCTCGGTCTCTTCACGGGTCCCACTGAGTGACACAGCACAAGGATTCTCTGGTCGGAGATACGGCGAAGAAGGTGGAGCTCTCTCAGATCCCTGACTAGGGCCAACTGAGCAGCCGGAGTGATGGACGCACCTGAGCCCCAAGGAGCCAGCGACAGACTGTGAGGATGCAACATGCAGTGCTGTGTGTTGGGGCTATGTGCAGAGTGGACAATGAGTGTTAGCAGCCTCAGTTTTCCACGTATGTTCCGCCTGGGACACAGATCAACAGGAGCTCGCTTTGCAGGTGGTACGTAGTGCAGCGTGATGATGTCCCAGGCAGTCTGGTGATCCATCGGGGCCTTTCGCTGGCGAGAGCTGCCACAAAGAGAGGACGCCGTGGTGAGCGACATCCGTCCTCTGCGTGGCTCCCGCCCCGGACACGTATGAAGGACCATCCAGGGCCCCAGGGGACATACAGCACGGTGTGAGGAGGCCGTGCGTTATGTCGAGTGATGATGGAATAAACTCCGGAGCGTGCGACCACCTTACACAGTGGTGGCTCTTTCCATCCAGAGATCCGGTAGAAATGGGCGAGAGGCCGCCGCTCCCTGCAGGGGCCCGGCCTGGCAGCCATTGAAGAGACACCTGTGTCTGCAGTTGTAGCACCGTGTGGCGTGAGGGGGCTACACATAATCCTGTGTGGTTGTGTCTAATGCAGCAGGGCTCGATGGCCCTATTCTAGACTGCCACCCCTCCCTGGTCAAGGCTGCCACACTGAAGGAGGGGAGCTGTGACTGCCTCAGGTTTACGCGTGAGCCTTGCCAGGTGTGAGAATGAAGGGATGTCCGCGCCCCGGGTGATATCTGGGGCACAGTGATGGCGCCACATTTAGAGCTGACGGATGGTGTCATTGAATGCCTGCATTTTTGAGAGCTGCAGGAAAGAGGGAATGCAGTTGGGAGCTGCCTAATTTTTCCACTTGGGCCCTGCCTGATAGATAGATGGAGGGAGTTCCAGGATCCCAGCTGACCTACCACACAGTGTGAGCTGGACACATGAGGTGCAGTGTAGTAATGGAACACACTGCATCACGTGTGACCTCCCCACACAGTGCTTTGTCTCTCCATCGAGATTGGGTAGAGACGGTATGGCCACCTAGTTTCCGGCAAGGCCGAGCCTGGCAGCAAGTTAAGGGAAGCCTGAGCCCACCGGTGGCATACTATGTGGGATGAGGGGGCCATATGCAGCCCACTGCGGATGTGTCGAACGCAGTGCAGAGAGGAGACGGAAGGGCTGCCTGAGATTCCTGCATGGGGCCAGTCTAGCAGCCCCAGTGACAGATGCCCTGGCCCCAGGGGGCCAACGCCACAGTGTGAGGATGCCACGTGCAGTGCTGTGTGTTGGAGTCATGTGCGGCGTGGACCGCTGGCCACATTCCCGTGCGCTGCCCATCCCCACCCAGAGCTGCAGTGCTGATGCTTCAGAGCTGCTGGCAGCCTTGGTTTCCCATACGTGTCCAGCCTCGTACCTGAATCCAGGGGAGGTGTGATTGCCGGTACATACTGCGCATCATCTCGGGGTCTCATGCAGTGCTGTGCGTTGAGTGCCATGTGCTACCTGTTGGGCTGACATCTGAACCCAGCGGGTCATTTCTTTGGCGAGAGCTCTGGCAGAGAGAAAATGTCATCGTGAGCCGGGTTTGTACTCCTTGCCAAACATCCCCGGTCAGGGCTGCCGCACGGGTGGACAGGAGCTGCGGCTGCCTCGGTATTCCGTGTGCACCCAGCCTAGCGTGATACTGAAGGGATGCCTGAGCCCCGGGTGACACATGGGGTAGAGTGATGGTACCACATTTAGCGCTGAAAGATGGTGTCTTTAAATGGCTGCGTTTTGGAGAGATGCGGGAAAGATGGGATGGAGTTGGGAGCTGCCTTAGTTTTCCACGTGGGCCCTGTCCGATAGTTGGAGGCCGGGAGTTCCAGGATCCCAGCTGACCTATGGCATGGTGTGAAGAGGATACATGTGGTGCAGTGTGATATTGGAATACGCTGCATCACGTGTGACCTCTCTTCACCGTGCTGTGTCTCTCTGTCTGGAGATTGGGCAAGCCTGGCACCAAGCGATTAGAAAATCCAAAGCCACGGGTGGCGTACTACATGGGCTGAGAGGTCCACACACTGTCCTGCGCAGTTGTGTCTGATGCAGTTCATTCATTGATTCATTCATTCAATTGTATTTATTGCACGCTTACTGTGGGCAGAGCACTGTACTAAGCGCTTGAGAAGTATAAGTTGGCAACATATAGAGACGGTCCCTACCCAACAGTGGGCTCACAGTCAAGAAGGCGGAAATGCAATGTGTTGAGGAGACGGGAGGGCTGCCTGAGATTCCTGCCCAGGGCCAGCCTCCAAGCCATTGTACCTGACCCCCGATCCCCAGGGGGTCACCTCGCCGATATGACGCCGATATGCACTGATACGATGCGGTGCCGCCTGCCTCAGGTGAGAGCTCTAGGAAATAGCGAGCGCAGTCATGAGCTGCATCACTTCTCCGCTTGGGCCCTGTCCAACAGGTGAAAGAACGGAGTTCCTTGTCCCCTGGTCCCATGCGGCATGGTGTGTGGAAGTCGCACGTCATGCAGCCTGATGGTGGAATGAGCTGCGTAGCGTGTGACTTCCATACACGGCGCCGCGCCTCTCCAAGCCAGACGTAGGGCAGAGACGAGATGGCTGCCTCTGGTTCCTATGTCAGCCCAGCTTGGCAGCCGATGAACGGATGTCCGGGGCTACTGGTGTCATACCATGTGGCGTGAGGGTGTCTCACGCTGTTCTGCATGGTTATGTGAAATGCAGCATGTTTTGATGGCCATGTTCTAGGACGCTGCCTCTCCCCTGGACAGGGCTGCCACACCGATGGGCGAGAGCTGTGGCTGCCTCCTTTTTATGCCCCAGTCAGGCCTGGTAGGAGAACGAAGGGATGCCTGAGCCCAGGATGATGTCCCGTGCAGAGTGATGATGTCACGCACCGTGCCTGGGGGTATCGTCACATGCTACCTCGTTCTGTGATGTCATCACCCAGCACCGCGTGTGTCCATCGGGAGCCGCGAGAAAGACGGAATGGCGATGCCGGCTGCCGCGGTCTTCTCCCGGGCCCCTCCGGGTAAAGGAACAGTGGAAGCAGCGGCCCTCGGGTGATCCATGGCCTAGTGCGATGGGATTGCACGCCAGGCGGTGCTCTGCTGAGATGTGCTGCAGGCGTTGGGACCTGATGGCACAGCGCCGTGACTCTCGGGCCAGCGATGTGGCAGAGATGGGAGGGCCGCCTGAGGTTCCTGCACGGGGCCGGCCTGGCCGCCGGAGTCACAGACGCCCGAGCCTCGCGGAGTCAACGGCATAGTGTGAGGATGCCACATCCAGGGCTGCGTGTTGGGGTGCTGTGCAGCATGGTTCGATGACCACGCCGCAGATCACCGCGCCTCCTCATCCCGACCTGCGGCACTGACAGTGGCAAGTTGAAGGCAGCTGCTGTCATGCGCCCGTGTCCAGCCTCGCACCCAAATCAGCGGAAGCTCGGAGCTCAGGTGAGTGAAAGCGCAGCGCGTTGGGGGGCAGAGGTGGTGCCGAACCACGGTGTCAGTTCTCTGCATTGGCCCTGCCTGGTACGTGAGAGAATGGAATTCCATGATCTCGGGTCACATGCAACACGGTGTGTGGAAGCCGCACGTCTGGTACGATGCTGGAATGCACAGCATGGCGTGTGACCTCCATACACAGCGTTGTGTCCCAGACAGATATAGGGCAGAGACAAGACGGCCGTCTCCGTTTTCAGTGCCAGTCCAGCTAGACAGCCAATGAAAAGACACCTGGGCCCCCAGATGTCGTATCGGTCGGTGTCAGGGTGCCACGAGCAGTCCTGCGAGATCGTGTTGAATGCGGGCAGCACTGTTGGTTGGGCACAATGTAGAGCCCTGCCCCTCCCTCAGCCGTGGCTGCCACACTGATGGATGGGAGCTGCCACTGCCTCAGGTTTACGTGTCTACCTGGGCCAGTGTGAGAGTGAAGGGATGCCTGAGCCCTGTGTGACATACGGGCACAGTGACTGTGCCACATTCAATTCTGAGAGATGGTGTCGTTGAATGCCTGCATTTGTGAAAGCTCCTGGAATGATGGAATAATTATAATAATGGTATTTATTAAGCGCTTACTATGTGCAGAGCACTGTTCTAAGCATTGGGGAGGTTACACGGTGATCGGGTTGTCCCACGGGGGGCTCACCGTCTTCATCCCCATTTTCCAGATGAGGTATCTGAGGCCCAGAGAAGTTAAGTGACTCTCCCAAAGTCACACAGCAGACAAGTGGCGGAGGCAGGATTAGAACCCATGACTTCTGGCTCCCAAGCCCGGGCTCTTTTCGCTGAGCCACATGGTGTCATTCAATGCCTGCACTCGTGAGAGCTACATTCACTTAATCTTTCAGTTATTTATCGAGCGCTTTATGGTGTACCGAGCACTGTACTAAGCTTTTGGGAGAGTACAATGTAACAACTATCCCCTTCCCTGCCCACAGTGAGCTCCAGGAAAGATGGAATGGAGTTGGGAGCTGCCTTAGTTTTGCTCCTGGGCCCGGCCCGGTTGATGGGGGTGAGGGAGTTCCAGGATCCCAGCTGACTTATGGCACGGTGGTGGGAACAGGTCACGTGCGGTCAGTGTGATAGTGGGATGTGCTGCATCACGGGTGACCTCCCTACACGGCGTCGTGTTTCTCTGTCTGGAGATTGGGCAGAGGTGGTATGGCTCCCTTGGTTTCTGGCATAGGTGAAGCCTGGCGGCACGTTAAGGAAGCCTGAGCCCCCTGCTGTCGTAGCATGTGGTGTGAGGGCACCACACACAGTCCCGCACGATTTTGTCAAATGCAACACAGTGTGGCAGCCACATTCTAGAGTGCCGCGCTTCTCAGTCCAGGGCTGCTGAGGTGACCGATGGGACCTGCGGCTACCTCAGTTTTAAGCGTGTGCCCGGCCCGGGAAGAGAATGACGGGATTACCTGGCCCTTGGGGATATCCGGGCAAAGCGACGGTGTCGCACAGTGCGCGGAGGTGCTGTCATGTGCTACCTCGTTGTGTGACATCATCCCCCAGCACTGCGCGTGTCCATCGAGAGCTGCGGGAAAGATTGAATGGCGATGGCTGCTGCCTTGGTCTTCTCCCGGATTCTGCCGGGTAATGGAACGACGGAAGCAGCGGCCCTCGGGTGATCCGTATCATGGCGGGATGGTGAGATGCGCCGTCCGCAGTGTGACTTTGTGACAAAAGCGCCAGGACTCTCCGGTTAGAGATGTGGCAGAGACGGGAGGGCTGCCCGAGGTTCCTGCACAGGCCCAGCCTAACCACCGGGATAACGGACGCCTGAGCCCCGAGGGTCAACGACATAGCGTGAGGATGCCCCATCCAGACATCCAGTTCCGGGTGGTGTGCAGCACGTAATGCAGGCCTTGTCACAAAGCGCCACACCTCCCCATCCAGTGTTGCATCGTGCACTTTAGAGACTCACGGGTGTGTAGGAACTCGCGGGTGTGTAGAGACTCACGGGTAGCCTCAGGTTCCCTTGTGTGTTCGGTCTCATATCCAGGGGAGCTGTGATCGCCAGTGATGTAACCCCCCATCTCGAAGACCTCGTGTGCTGACACACCAACACAACACCGCCCCGCTTAAGCGAGACCTATCACAAAGTATTGAGATGGCAACTGGTTTCTGCCTGGGCCGGGCCTGGAACATGAGCGAGGGAAATTCCACCCCTTGGTATGATGTACAGCACGGCGTTTCAAGGTCAGGTACCATGCAGCATGGTTCAGGAACATGTCGCGTGGTGTGTGGCCTTCCTACACCGAGCTGCGCCTCTCCGGCCGGAATGCCTCGGATTCCCTCACGGGCCTAACCTGGCAGGAATTGGACGAATACTAGGTCCTACTGTTGCGAGGCGGCATAGTGCAGATTTGCTACATATAGTCCCGGGCAGTTGTTTGAAGTGCCACATGCGGTGCCACAAGGTGTGTTGACCTCAGTGTGATGATGTGTTACAAGTGCAGTGTGATAGTGTCACACGTATGTGAGTGACGGTGTCATGTACAGCGCTGGGAGATGTTATCACGTGCTACCTTGTTCCACAGTATCATCACCCAGCACCGCACGTGTCCATCGAGGGCCTCGGGAAAGATGGAAAGGCGATGCCGGATGCCTCGGTCTCCCCACGGGCCCCACCGGGTAATGGAACGATGGAAGCAGTGGCCCTCAGGTGATCCGTGGCCCAAAGTGACGGGGTCACATGCCAGGTGGAGGGATGGTGAGATGTGCCATCTGCAGTGTCACTTCGTGACACAGCACCAGGACTCTCCAGTCGGAGATACGGCGGAGAAGGTGGAGCTCTCTCAGATCCCTGACTAGGGCCAACTGAGCAGCCGGAGTGATGGACGCACCAGAGCCCCAAGGAGCTGGCGACAGACTGTGAGGATGCAACATGCAGTGCTGCGTGTTGGGGCTATGTGCAGAGTGGACAATGAGTGTTAGCAGCCTCAGTTTTCCACGTATGTTCCGACTGGGACACAGATCAACAGGAGCTCACTTTGCAGGTGGTACGTAGTGCAGCGTGATGATGTCCCAGGCAGTCTGGTGATCCATCGGGGCCTTTCTTTGGCGAGAGCTGTCGCAAAGAGAGGATGCCGTGGTGAGCGACATCCGTCCTCTGCGTGGCTCCCGCCCCGGACACGGATGAAGGACCGTCCAGGGCCCCAGGGGACATACAGCACGGTGTGAGGAGGCTGTACGTTATGCCAAGTGATGATGGAATAAACTCCGTAGCGTGCGACCACCTTACACAGTGGTGGCTCTTTCCATCCAGAGATCCGGTGGAGATGGGTGAGAGGCCGCCGCTCCCTGCAGGGGCCCGGCCTGGCGGCCATTGACCAGACACCTGTGTCTGCAGTTGTAGCACCGTGTGGCATGAGGGGGCTGCACACAATCCTGTGTGGTTGCGTCTAATGCAGCAGGGCTCGATGGCCCTATTGTAGACTGCCACCCCTCCCTGGTCAAGGCTGCTGCACTGAAGGAGGGGAGCTGTGACTGCCTCAGGTTTAGGCGTGAGCCTGGCCAGGTGGGGAGGGATGCCCAGTCCTTCTCGTGTCCTACCTCGTACCCGATGGAATAGGTGGTGTGATCGCTGGCGGCGTATTGCCCGTCACCTTGATGTCACATGCAGTGCTGTATGGTAGTATCGTTTGCTGCCTTTCGTGTTGATAAACTGACCCACCACAGCATTTCTTTGGCGAGAGCTCTCGCAATGAGAGGATGCCTTTGTGAATGCCATCAGTTCTCCGCATGGTTCCTGCCCCAAACATGGATAAAGGGACATCCAGAGTCCCAGGTGACGTACGGCGCGGTGTGAGGAAGCCGTGCGTCTTGCAGAGTGATGGCAGAATATGCTGCATAGCGTGCGACCTCCACACACAGCGCTGGGTCTCTCTGGCTGGAGATATGGCCGAGTTGGGAGGGAGGCCTCCATTTCCTGCATGGGCCCAGCCTGGAAGCATTGAAGAGACACCAGTGCCTACGGGTGCCCAGTTTTACATGTGAACCCAGCCTGGTGCGAGAATGAAGGGATGCCTGAGCCTCAGGTGATGTCTGGGCCACGTGTTGTGCCGAGGGATGGTGTCGTTGAATGCCTGTCTTTGTGAGAGCCGCAGACAAGGTGGAATGGAGTCGTGAGCTGCCGTAGGTTTTCACATGGGCCCTGCCCAATAGATGGAGGGAGTTCTAGGATGGCAGGTTTGACCTAGTGCACGGTGTGAGCCGGTCACATGAGGTGCAGTGTGATAGTGGAACATACTGCGTACCATGTGACCTCCCTACACGGCGCCGTGTCTCTTCGTCTGGAGATTGGGAAGAGACGGTACGGCCGCCTCGGTTTCTGGTGCGGGCCAAGCCTGGCCGCAAGTTAAGGGAAGCCAGAGCCGTCAGGTGGCACACTATGTGGTGTGAGGGGGCCGTACACGGTCCTGCGTGGTTTTGTCAAATGCAGCATGGTGAGGAGATGGGAGGGCTGCAGGAGATTCCTTCTCAGGGCCAGTCTAGCAGCCACGTTAACAGACTCCCGGGCCGCATGGGGCCAATGACCCAGTTAGAGGATGCCACGTGCAGTACTGGGTGTTGGGTTTATATGCAGTGTGGACTTCTGGCCACCTTCCGGTGCACTGTCCATCCCCATCCAAAGTTGCCTGGAGCCTCAGTTTCCCACATGTGTCCAACCTTGTACCCGAACCTAGGAGCATTGTGATGGTTGGCGGCGTACTGTGCATCAGCTTGGTGTCACATGCAGAGCTGTTTGATGGTGTCACTTGCTTCCTGTTGCGCTGACATGCTGACCCGTCGGACTGTTTCTTTGGCGAGAGCTCTGGCAAAGGGAAAACACCTTTGGGATCGGCATCGGTTTCCCTTCTGGGTCCTGCCCCGGGCCTGAATAAAGGGCCATCCAGGGCCTCGGGTGACGTCCGGCGCCGTGTGAGGAGGCCGCTCGTCGTGCAGAATGATGGCGGAATACGCTGCATTGCGTGCGACCTCCTTTCACAGCGCTGGGATTTTCCAGCCAGAGATAAGGCAGAGATGGGAGGTAGACCTCCATTTCCTGCAGGGGCCCAGCTCGGCAGCTATTGAACAGAAACCTGGGCCCACAGGTGGCATACCTCATGGTGTCAGCCTGCAGCCTCGCTTGTGTCAAGTGCAGCACTGTTACGATGGTAACAGTCTTGATCGTCACCCGTCCCCGACCATGGTTGCTGCACAAATGGATGAGAGCTGCAGCTGCCTCACTTCACCCGTGTGCCCAGGCCGGTACGTGAAGGAAGAGATGCCCGAGCCCCGGTTGATGTCTGGGGCAGAGTGACGGTGTCCCGTCCAATGTTGGGAGATGTCACCACGTGCTACTTCGTCCTGTGATGTCATCACCCAGCACCACATGTGTCCACTCAGAGCCCCAGGAAAAATGGAGTGGTGAAACCAGCCGTCTCGGTCTCTTCACGGGTCCCGCCGGGGAATTGAACGACTGAAGCAGCTGCCCTAAGGTGGCCCACCTCAAGGCGCGATGGGGTCACCTCCCCGTCGGCGGGATGGTGAGCTGTGCTGTCTGTAGTGTGACTTCGTGACACAGCACCGTGACTCTCCGTCCAGAGATATGGCACAGACGGGAGGGCTGCCTGAGTTTCTTACGCAGGCCTGGCCTAGCAGCCGGAGTATTGGACGCCCGAACCCCAAGGCGCCAATGCCACATGTTAAGGATGCCACAAATGACGTGCTGTGCGTCGGCATTATGGGCAGCAGGGTTTGAGGACCGCATTTGCTTCATCCGGAGCTGCAGCACTACACTAGCGAGTTGCGGACAGCCTCGGTTTGCCATGCGTGCTCTGCCTCGCACCCAAATCGCTGGAAGCTCGGATCCCGGGCAAGTGAAAGCGCAGCGTGGTGGGGTCGGACGTGGTGCCGGACCACGGTGTGAGATGCTCCCGAGTCTTGTGACGAGACCTCGAGCGAAGACAGAGCGCAGTCGCCTGGGGGTCAGGTTGTCGCGTGGGCCCTCCTTGGTAGATGAGAGAATGGAATTCCACCCTCTCTGGTCTCACGCAGCGCGGTGTGTGGAAGTCGCACCTCATGCCGTATGATGGTGGAATACGCTGCACAGGGTGCAACCACCCTACACAGCACTGCCTCTCTCTAAGCCACACGTACGGTAGAGACAAGTTGCCTGCCTCTGTTTCCTCCATTCTTTCAGTTTCCTGGATGGACGGGAGCTGCGGCTGCCCGAGTTTTATACGTGCGCCCGGCCTGGTAGGAGGATGAAGGGATGCCTGAAGTCCGGGTGATAATACAGGGCGCAGCGATGGTGCCGCATTTAGCCTTGAGAGACAGTGTCGTTGCATTGGCTGCATTTGTGACAGCTGCGGGAAAGATGGAATGGAGTTGGGAGCTGCCTTATTTTTCCGTGTGTACCCTCCACGGTAGATGGAGGGAGGGTATTCCAGGATCCCGGCTGACCCACAGTACGGTGTGAGGACGACTCACGTGGTGCAGAGTGGTAGTGGAATATGCTGCATCACATGTGACCTCCCTACACCGCGCCGTAGCTCTCCGTCCATAGATTGGGCTGAGACGGTATGGCCGCCACTGTTTCAGGCGCAGGTCAGGTCTCGTGGCAAGTTAATGGAAGCCTGAGGCCAGAGCTGGCATACTACATGGTGTGAGGGTGCAAACACACAGTCCTGCGCGGTTGTGTCAGACGCAGCGTGGTGAGGAGACGGGAGGGCTGCCTGAGATTTCTACGCAGGGCCAGCCTAGCAGCTTTAGTAATGGATGCCCTAGCCTTCGGGGCCCAAGGAAATAGTGGGGCAATGGCACATGCAGTGCTGTGTATCGTGGCTGTGCGATCCGTGGTTCGACGGCCACATTCTAGATCGCTGCGCGTCCCCTTTCAGAGATGCAGCACTGACAGTAGAGCGCTGGGGGCAGCTTCAGTTTTCTCCACGTGTCCAGCCTCGTGCCTGAGTTAACGGCAGCTCACTTTGCAGGTGACGTAGAGGGCAGCACGATGGTGTCGTATGTTGTGTCGTGTGATGGCGTCGTGTTCTTCCATCCTGACGCTGCACCTCGAAATCGAGAGCCCTCACAAAGACGGAATCCCGTCGCGAACTATGTCCGGTTTTCAGCTGGGGCCCTGGCTCGGAGACGATGGGACGGGATTCCCAGACCACCGGTCCCGTGCGGCACGGTGTGGAGAGATCACATTTCACGCCGAGTGACGGTTTAATATCCTGCGTGGCGCATGATCTCCCTACACAGTGCTGCGTCTGTCCAGCCAGAGACAGGACAAAGAAGGGAAGGCTGCCTCAGTTTTCTGCGCAGCCCCACGTTGGCAGCCAACTCACAGACGCCCGGGCCTGCGGGTGTCGTTTTGCGTGGAGCGAGGTGGCTATGTGCAGTTCCGAGTGGGTGTTTCAACTATAGCCCGGTGTGATGGCCGGAGGGCGACGGTGTCACACGCATCATTAGCTGGTGGTGTAATCAGCGCGAATTGACGGTGTCACAGGTGGCTTTACGTGGCGATGTAACGTGTTCTCTGATGTGCTGACACCATGACATAGTGCGGGCCGTCTTAGGCGACAGCTCTAGGAAACAATGAGTTCAGTTGCGAGCCGCATCAGTTTTCTGCGTGGGCCCTGCCCGGTAGGTGAGAGAACGGAACTCCACGACCATCAGTTCCATGCAGCCCGGCGTGTAGAAGTTGCACGTTATGCCGTGTGATGGTGGAATATGCGGCATAGCGTGTGACCTCTGGACTCAGCGCTGCGTCTCCAGCCAGACATAGGGCGGAGACAAGCCGGTCGTCTCCGTTTCCTGCACCGGCCCAGCTTGACGGCCCACAGGTGTCATACCACCGGGTGTCTGTGTGCCACAAGCAGACCCGCGAGAACGTGCTGAATGCGGCACAGTTCGTTGGGCACAGCGGAGATCCCGGCTTCTCCGACAGCCAGGGCTGCCATACTGAGGGATGGGAACTGCAGCTGCCTCAGTTTGACACGTGTGCCCGTTCTGGTAGGAGAATGAAGGGGTGCCTGACTCGGGGTGATATATAGGATCCAGTGATGGTGCCACATTTAGCGCCGGGAGATGTAATGATGGCATTTGTGAAGCGCTATGTGCTGAAGCACTGTTCTAAGCACTGGGGAGGTTACACGGTGATCGGGTTGTCCCACGGGGGGCTCACCGTCTTCATCCCCATTTTCCAGATGAGGTATCTGAGGCCCAGAGAAGTTCGGTGACCCTCCCAAAGTCCACAGCCGACGAATGGCGGAGCCAAGATTAGAACCCATGACTTCTGGCTCCCAAGCCCGGGCTCTTTCCGCTGAGCCACATGGTGTCATTGAATGCCTGCACTCCTGAGAGCTACATTCACTTAATCTTTCAGTTATTTATCGAGCGCTTTATGGGTGCCGAGCACTGGACTAAGCGTTTGGGAGAGTACGATAGAACAACTATCACGTTCCCGGCCCACAGTGAGCTCCAGGAAAGATGGAATGGAGTTGGGAGCTGCCTTAGTTTTGGTCCTGGGCCCGGCCCGATTAATGGGGATGAGGGAGTTCCTGGATCCCAGCTGACGTATGGCACGGTGGTGGGAACAGGTCACGTGCGGTCAGTGTGATAGTGGGATGTGCTGCATCACGGGTGACCTCCCTACACGGCGTCGTGTTTCCTGTCTGGAGATTGGGCGGAGGTGGTATGGCTCCCTCGGTTTCTGGCAGAGGTGAAGCCTGGCGGCACGTTAAGGAAGCCTGAGCCCCCAGGTGTCGTAGCATGTGGTGTGAGGGCACCACACACAGTCCCGCACGATTGTGTCAAATGCAACACAGTGTGGCAGCCACATTCTAGAGTGCCGCGCTTCTCAGTCCAGGGCTGCTGAGGTGACCGATGGGACCTGCGGCTACCTCAGTTTTAAGCGTGTGCCCGGCCCGGTAAGAGAATGACGGGATTACCTGGCCCTTGGGGATATCCGGGCAAAGCGATGGTGTCGCACA
The DNA here is from genome assembly GCF_015852505.1 of Tachyglossus aculeatus. Lineage (NCBI taxonomy): Eukaryota > Metazoa > Chordata > Mammalia > Monotremata > Tachyglossidae > Tachyglossus > Tachyglossus aculeatus. Next base: position 102,127,189 of record NC_052101.1, read on the forward strand.
GTGCGTGGAGGTGCTGTCACGTGCTACCTCGTTCTGTGACATCATCCCCCCGCACCGTGCGTGTCCATCAAGAGCTGCGGGAAAGGTGGAATGGCGATGGCAGCTGCCTTGGTCTTCTCCCGGGTTCTGCCGGGTAATGGAACGATGGAAGCAGCGGCCCTCGGGTGATCCGTGGCATGGCACGATGGGGTCGCACGCCAGGTGGCGGGATGGTGAGATGCGCCGTCCGCAGTGTGACTTTGTGACAAAAGCGCCAGGACTCTCCAGTCAGAGATGTGGCAGAGATGGGAGGGCTGCCCGAGGTTCCTGCAGAGGGCCAGCCTAGCCACCGGTGTTACGGACGCCTGTGCCCCGAGGGCCAACGACATAGTGTGAGGATGCCGCATCCAGGCATGCAGTCCCGGGTGGTGTGCCGCAAGTAATGCAGGCCTTGTCGCAAAGCGCCACACCTCCCCATCCAGTGTTGCATCGCTCACTTTAGAGACTGGTGGGTAGCCTCAGCTTCCCTTGTGTGTCCGGCCTCATATCCAGGGGAGCTGTGATCGCCAGTGATGTAACCCCCCCATCGCGAAGACCTCGTGTGCTGACACCCCAACACAGCACCGCCCCGCTTAAGCGAGACCTATCACAAAGTTTCGAGATGGCAACTGGTTTCCGCCTGGGCCAGGCCCGGAACTTGAGCGAGGGAAATTCCACCACTTGGTATGATGTACAGCGCGGCGTTTCGAGGTCACGTACCATGCGGCATGGTTCAGGAGCATGTCGCATGGTGTGTGGCCTTCCTACACCGTGCTGCGCCTCTCCGTCCGGAATGACTCAGTTTCCCGCACGGGCTCAACCTGGCAGCAATTGAATGCAAACTCATTCCTACTGGTGCCAGGAGGCATGGTTCAGATTTACTATAAGTAGTCCTGGGCGGTTGTTTTAAGTGCCACATGCGGTGCCACACGGGGTGATGACCTCAATGTGATGATGTGTTATGAGTGCAGCATGGTAGTGTCACACGTATGTGAGCAATGGTGTCATATACAGTGCTGACAGATGTTATCACGTGCTATCTCGTTCCACAGTATCATCACCCAGCACCACACGTGTCCATCGAGGGCCTCGGGAAAGATGGAAAGGCGATGCCGGATGCCTCGGTCTCCCCACGGGCCCCACCGGGTAATGGAACGATGGAAGCAGTGGCCCTCAGGTGATCCGTGGCACAAAGTGACGGGGTCACATGCCAGGTGGAGGGATGGTGAGATGTGCCGTCTGCAGTGTCACTTGGTGACACAGCACCGGGACTCTCCGGTCGGAGATACGGCGGAGAAGGTGGAGCTCTCTCAGATCCCTGTCTAGGGCCAACCGAGCGGCCGGAGTGATGGACGCACCTGAGCCCCAAGGAGCCGGCGACAGACTGTGAGGATGCAACATGCAGTGCTGTGTGTTGGGGCTATGTGCAGGGTGAACAATGAGTGTAAGCAGCCTCAGCTTTCCAAGTATGTTCCGCCTGGGACACAGATCAACAGGAGTTCGCTCTGCAGGTGGTACGTAGTGCAGCGTGATGATGTCCCAGGCAGTCTGGTGATCCATCGGGGCCTTTCTTTGGCGAGAGCTGTCGCAAAGAGAGGACGCCGTGGTGAGCGACATCGGTCCTCTGCATGGCTCCCGCCCCGTACACGGATGAAGGACCGTCCAGGGCCCCAGGGGACATACAGCACGGTGTGAGGAGGCCGTACGTTATGCCGAGTGATGATGGAATAAACTCCGTAGCATGCGACCACCTTACACAGTGGTGGCTCTTTCCATCCAGAGATCTGGTGGAGATGGGCGAGAGGCCGCCGCTCCCTTGCCGGGGCTCGGCCTGGCAGCCATTGAACAGACCCCCGTGAAGCGTGAGGGTGCTACACACAGTCCTGTGTGGTTGCGTTTAATGCAGCAGGGCTCGATGGCCCTATTCTAGACTGCCACCCCTCCCTGGTCAAGGCTGCCGCACCGAAGGAGGGGAGCTGTGACTGCCTCAGGTTTACGCGTGAGCCTGGCCAGGTGTGAGAATGAAGGGATGTCTGCGCCCCAGGTGATATCTGGGGCACAGTGATGGCGCCTCCTTTAGCGCTGAGGGATGGTGTCGTTGATGGCCTGCATTTGTGAGAACTGCAGGAAAGATGAAATGGAGTTGGCAGCTGCCTTAGTTTTCTACTTTGGCCCTGCCTGATAGATAGATGGAGGGAGTTCCAGGATCCGAGCTGACCTACCACACAGTGTGAGCTGGACACATGAGGTGCAGTGTAGTAATGGAACACACTGCATAACGTGTGACCTCCCTACACAGTGCTTTGTCTCTCCGTCTGGAGACTGGGTAGAGACGGTAGGGCTGCCTCAGTTTCCAGCAGGGCCGAGCCTGGCAGCAAGTTAAGGGAAGCCTGAGCCCACCGGTGGCATACTACGTGGGATGAGGGGGCCACATGCAGCCCGCCACGGTTGTGTCGAACGCAGCGCATAGAGGAGATGGGAGGGCTGCTTGGGATTCCTGCACGGGGCCAGTCTAGCGGCCCCAGTGACAGATGCCCCGGCCCCAGGGGGCCAACGCCGCAGTGTGAGGATGCCACCTGCAGTGCTGTGTGTTGGGGTCATGTGCGGCGTGGACCGCTGACCACATTCCCGTGCGCTGTCCATCCCCACCCAGAGCTGCAGCACTGATGCTCCAGAGCTGCCGGCAGCCTTGGTTTCCCATATGTGTCCAGCCTTGTACCTGAATCCAGGGGAGGTGTGATTGCCGGTGCATACCGCACATCTTCTCGGGGTCTCATACAGTGCTGTGCTTTGAGTTCCATGTGCTACCTGTTGGGCTGACATCTGAACCCATTGGGTCATTTCTTTGGCGAGAGCTCTGGCAGTGAGAAAATGTCATCGTGAGCCGGATCAGTACTCCTTGCCAAACATCCCCGGTCAGGGCTGCCGTACGGATGGATGGGAGCTGCGGCTGCCTCGGTATTCGGTGTGTGCCCGGCCTAGCGTGATGCTGAAGGGATGCCTGAGCCCCGGGTGACACATGGGGCAGAGTGATGATGCCACGTTTAGTGCTGAAAGATGGTGTCTTTAAATGGCTGCGTTTTGGAGAGATGCGGGAAAGATGGGATGGAGTTGGGATCTGTCTTAGTTTTCCACGTGGGCCCTGCCTGATAGTTGGAGGCGGGGAGTTCCAGGATCCCAGCTGACCTATGGCACTGTGTGAGGAGGATACATGTGGTGCAGTATGATATTGGAGTGCGCTGCATCACCTGTGACCTCCCTTCACCGCGCTGTGTCTCTCTGTCTGGAGATTGGGCAAGCCTGGCACCAAGCGATTAGAAAATCCGAAGCCACAGGTGGTGTACTACATGGGCTGAGAGGTCCACACACTATCCTGCGCAGTTGTGTCTGATGCAGTTCATTCATTCATTCATTCATTCAATCGTATTAATTGAGCACTTACTGTGTGCAGAGCACTGTACTAAGCGCTTGGGAAGTACAAGTTGGCAACATATAGAGACGGTCCCTACCCAACAGTGGGCTCACAGTCCAGAAGGGAGAAATGCAGTGTGTTGAGGAAACGGGAGGGCTGCCTGAGATTCCTGCACAGGGCCAGCCTCCAAGCCATTGTACCTGACCCCCGATCCCCAGGGGGTCACCTCGCCGATATGACGCCGATATGCACCGATACGACGCGGTGCCGCCTGCCTCGGGCGAGAGCTCTAGGAAATAGCGAGCGCAGTCGTGAGCTGCATCACTTCTCCGCTTGGGCCCTGTCCAACAGGTGAAAGAATGGAATTCCTTGTCCCCTGGTCCCATGCGGCATGGTGTGTGGAAGTCGCACGTCATGCAGCCTGATGGTGGAATGGGCTGCGTAGCGTGTGACTTCCATACACGGCGCCGCGCCTCTCCAAGCCAGACACAGGGCAGAGACGAGATGGCTGCCTCTGGTTCCTATGCCAGCCCAGCTTGGCAGCCGATGAACGGATGTCCGGGGCCACTGGTGTCATACCATGTGGTGTGAGGGTGCCTCACACTGTTCTGCGTGGTTATGTGAAATGCAGCATGTTTTGATGGCCATGTTCTTGGATGTTGCCTCTCCCCCAGACAGGGCTGCCACACCGATGGGCGAGAGCTGTGGCTGCCTTCGTTTTATGCCCCAGTCAGGCCTGGTAGGAGAATGAAGGAAAGCCCGAGCCCAGGATGATGTCCCGTGCAGAGTGATGATGTCACGCACCGTGCCTGGGGGTATCGTCACGTGCTACCTCGTTCCGTGATGTCAAGACCTAGCACCGCGTGTGTCCGTCGGGAGCCGCGAGAAAGACGGAATGGCGATGCCGGCTGCCGCGGTCTTCTCCCGGACCCCTCCGGGTAAAGGAACAGTGGAAGCAGCGGCCCTCGGGTGATCCATGGTCTAGTGCGATGGGATTGCACGCCAGGCGGTGCTCTGCTGAGATGTGCTGTAGGCGTTGGGACCTGATGGCACAGCGCCCTGACTCTCGGGCCAGAGATGTGGCAGAGATGGGAGGGCCGCCTGAGGTTCCTGCACGGGGCCGGCCTGGCCGCCGGAGTCACAGACGCCCGAGCCTCGCGGAGTCAACGGCATAGTGTGAGGATGCCACATCCAGGGCTGCAATGACCACGCTGCAGATCACCGCGCCTCCTCATCCCGACCTGCGGCACTGACAGTGGCAAGTTGAAGGCAGCCCCTTTCATGCACCCATGTCCAGCCTCGCACCCAAATCAGCGGAAGCTCGGAGCTCACGTGAGTGAAAGCGCAGCGCGATGGGGGCAGACGTGGTGCCGGACCACGGTGTCAGGGGCTCCCGAATCTTGTGAGGGTGTGACCCGGGGCGCGCCTCTTAGAGGAGAATTCGAGCGAAGACAGAACGCAGTCACCGTGGGGGCAGGTTCTCACGTGGGCCCTCCCTGGTAGATGAGAGAATGGAATTCCACCCTCTCTGGTCAGACGCAGCACGGTGTGTGGAAGTCGCACGTCATGCCGTGTGATGGTGGAATACGCTGCACAGCGTGTGACCACCCTACACAGCACTGCCTCTCTCTCAGCCACACGTACAGTAGAGACAAGATGCCTGCCTCTGTTTCCTCCGTTCTTTCAGTTTCCTGGATGGACGGGAGCTGCGGCTGCCCGAGTTTTATACGTGTGCCCGGCCGGGTAGGAGGATGAAGGGATGCCTGAAGTCCGGGTGATATGCAGGGCGCAGCGATGGTGCCGCATTTAACCTTGAGAGACAGTGTCGTTGCATTGGCTGCATTTGTGAGAGCTGCAGGAAAGATGGAATGGAGTTGGGAGCTGCCTTATTTTTCCGTGTGGATCCTGTACGGTAGATGGAGGGAGGGTATTCCAGGATCCCGGCTGACCCACGGCACGGTGTGAGTTTGACTCACGTGGTGCAGTGTGGTATTGGAATATGCTGCATCACCCCTGACCTCCCTACACCGCGCTGTACCTCTCCGTCCATAGATTGGGCTGAGACGGTATGGCCGCCACTGTTTCAGGCGCAGGTCAGGTCTCGTAGCAAGTTAATGGAAGCCTGAGGCCAGAGCTGGCATACTACATGGTGTGAGGGTGCAAACACACAGTCCTGCGCGGTTGTGTCAGACGCAGCATTGTGAGGAGATGGGAGGGCTGCCTGAGATTTCTATGCATGGCCAGTCTAGCAGCCTTAGTAATGGATGCCCTAGCCTTCGGGGCCCAAGGAAATAGTGGGGCAATGGCACATGCAGTGCTGTGTATCGTGGCTGTGCGAACCGTGGTTCGACGGCCACATTCTAGATCGGGTCGCGTCCCCTTTCAGAGATGCAGCACGGATAGTAGAGCGCTGGGGGCAGCTTCAGTTTTCTCCACGTGTCCAGCCTCGTGCCTGAGTTAACGGCAGCTCACTTTGTAGGTGACGTAGAGTGAAGCACGGTGGTGTCATATGTTGTGTCGTGTGATGGTGTCGTGTTCTTCCATCCTGCTGCTGCACCTCTAAATCGAGAGCCGTCACAAAGACGGAATCCTGTCGCGAACTGTGTCCGGTTTTCAGCCGGGGCCCTGGCTTGGAGACGATGGGACGGGATTCCCCGACCACTGGTCCCTTGTGGCACGGTGTGGAGTGGTCACATTTCATGCCGAGTGACGATTTAATGTGCTGCATGGCGCATGATCTCCCTACACAGTGCTGCGTCTGTCCATTCATTCATTCAGTCGTATTTATTGAGTGCTTACTATGTGCAAAGCACTGTTCTAAGCGCTGGGGGGATACAAGGTGCTCAGGTTGTCCCACGTGGGGCGCACAGTCTTCATCCCCATTTTACAGATGAGGTCACTGAGGCTCAGAGAAGTGAAGTGACTTGCCCAAGGTCACACAGCAGACATGTGGCGGAGCCGGGATTCAAACCCATGACCTCGGACTCCAAAGCCCGTACTCTTCCCACTGAGCCACGCCGCTTCTCTTGTCCAGCCAGAGATAGGACAAAGAAGGGAAGGCTGTCTCAGTTTTCTGCGCTGGCCCACATTGGCAGCCAACTCACGGACGCCCGGGCCTGCGGGTGTCGTGTTGCGTGGAGTGAGGTGGCCATGTGCAGTTCTGAGTGGTTGTTTCAACTATAGCCCGGTGTGATGGCTGGAGGGTGACGGTGTGACACGCATCGTTACCTGATGGTTAGTCAGCGCGACGTTACGGTGTCACGGGTGGCTTTATGTGACGATGTAACGTGTTCTCTGCCGTGCTGAGACCATGACGTAGTGCGGGCCGTCTTAGGCGACAGCTCTAGGAAACAATGAGTTCAGTTGCGAGCCGCATCAGTTTTCTCGTGGGCCCTGCCCGGTAGGTGAGAGAACAGAATTCCACGACCATTAGTTCCATGCAGCCCGGCGAGTAGAAGTTGCACGTTATGCCGTGTGATGGTGGAATATGCGGCATAGCGTGTGACCTCTGTACACAGTGCTGCGTCTCCAGCCAGACATAGGGCGGAGACAAGCCGGTCGTCTCCGTTTCCTGCACCGGCCCAGCTTGACGGCCCACAGGTGTCATACCACCGGGTGTCTGTGTGCCACAAGCAGACCCGCGAGAACGTGCTGAATGCGGCACAGTTCGTTGGGCATAGCGTCGAGCCCGGCTTCTCCAACAGCCAGGGCTGCCATACTGAGGGATGGGAACTGCAGCTGCCTCAGTTTGACACGTGTGCCCATTGTGGTAGGAGAATGAAGGGGTGCCTGACTCGGGGTGATATATAGGATCCAGTGATGGTGCCACATTTAGCGCCGGGAGATGTAATGATGGCATTTGTGAAGCGCTATGTGCGAAGCACTGTTCTAAGCACTGGGGAGGTTACACGGTGATCGGGTTGTCCCACTGGGGGCTCACCGTCTTCATCCCCATTTTCCAGATGAGGTATCTGAGGCCCAGAGAAGTTAGGTGACCCTCCCAAAGTCCACAGCCGACAAGTGGCGGAGCCAGGATTCTAACCCATGACTTCTGGCTCCCAAGCCCGGGCTCTTTCCGCTGAGCCACATGGTGTCATTGAATGCCTGCACTCCTGAGAGCTACATTCACTTAATCTTTCAGTTATTTATCGAGTGCTTTATGGTGTGCCGAGCACTGGACTAAGCATTTGGGAGAGTACGATAGAACACTTTTCACGTTCCCGGCCCACAGTGAGCTCCAGGAAAGATGGAATGGAGTTGGGAGCTGCCTTAGTTTTGGTCCTGGGCCCGGCCCGGTTGATGGGGGTGAGGGAGTTCCAGGATCCCAGCTGACTTATGGCACGGTGGTGGGAACAGGTCACATGCGGTCAGTGCGATAGTGGGATGTGCTGCATCACGGGTGACCTCCCTACACGGCGTCGTGTTTCTCTGTCTGGAGATTGGGCAGAGGTGGTATGGCTCCCTCGGTTTCTGGCATAGGTGAAGCCTGGCGGCACGTTAAGGAAGCCTGAGCCCCCAGGTGTCGTAGCATGTGGTGTGAGGGCACCATACACAGCCCTGCACGATTGTGTCAAATGCAACACAGCGCAGCGGCCACATTCTAGAGTGCCACGCTTCTCAGTCCAGGGCTGCTGAGGTGACCGATGGGACCTGCGGCTACCTCAGTTTTAACCGGTGCCCGGCCCGGTAAGAGAATGAAGGGATTACCTGGCCCTGGGGGATATCCGGGCAAAGCGATGGTGTCGCACTGTGCGTGGAGGTGTTGTCATGTGTTACCTCGTTCTGTGACATCATCCCCCCGCACCACGCGTGTCCATCGAGAGCAGCGGGAAAGATGGAATGGCGGTGGCACCTGCCTTGGTCTTCTCCCGGGTTCTGCCGGGTAATGGAACGACGGAAGCAGCGGCCCTCGGCTGATCCATGGGATGGCGGGATGGTGAGATGCGCCATCCGCATTGTGACTTTGTGACAGAAGCGCCAGGACTCTCCCGTCAGAGATGTGGCAGAGACGGGAGGGCTGCCCGAGGTTCCTGCGCAGGGCCGGCCTAGCCCCCGGGGTAACGGACGCCTGAGCCCCGAGGGCCAACGACATAGCGTGAGGATGCCCCATCCAGACATCCAGTCCCGGGTGGTGTGCAGCACGTAATGCAGGCCTTGTCACAAAGCGCCACACCTCCCCATCCAGTGTTGCATCGGGCACTTTAGAAACTCACGGGTGTGTAGGAACTCGCGGGTGTGTAGAGACTGGTGGGTAGCCTCAGCTTCCCTTGTGTGTCCGGCCTCATATCCAGGGAAGCTGTGATCGCCAGTGATGTAACCCCCCATCGCGAAGACCTTGTGTGCTGACACCCCAACACAGCACCGCCCTGCTTAAGCGAGACCTATCACAGAGTTTTGAGATGGCAACTGGTGTCCGCCTGAGCCGGGCCCGGAACATGAGCGAGGGAAATTCCACCCGTTGGTATGATGTACAGCGCGGCGTTTCGAGGTCACGTACCGTGCAGCATGGTTCAGGAACATGTCGCGTGGTGTGTGGCCTTCCTACACCGTGCTGCGCCTCCCCGGCCGGAATGCCTCGGATTCCCTCACGGGCCTAACCTGGCAGCAGTTGAACGAATACTAGGTCCTACTGTTGCCAGGCGGCATGGTGTGGATTTGCTACACATAGTCCCGGGCGGTTGATTGAAGTGCCACATGCGGTGCCACATGGGGTGATGACCTCAGTGTGATGCTGTGTTACGAGTGCAGCGTGATAGTGTCAGACGTATGTGAGTGACGGTGTCATGTACAGCGCTGACAGATGTTATCACGTGCTACCTCGTTCCACAGTATCATCACCCAGCACCGCACGTGTCCATCGAGGGCCTCGGGAAAGATGGAAAGGCGATGCCGGATGCCTCGGTCTCCCCACGGGCCCCACCAGGTAATGGAACGATGGAAGCAGTGGCCCTCAGGTGATCCGTGGCCCAAAGTGACGGGGTCACATGCCAGGTGGAGGGATGGTGAGATGTGCCATCTGCAGTGTCACTTCGTGACAGAGCACCGGGACTCTCCGGTCGGAGATACGGTGGAGAAGGTGGAGCTCTCTCAGATCCCTGTCTAGGGCCAACCGAGCGGCCGGAATGATGGGCGCACCAATCAATCAATCAATCAATTGTATTTATTGAGCACTTACTGTGTGCAGAGCACTGTACTAAGCACTTGGGAAGTACAAGTTGGGAAAATATAGAGACGATCCCTACTGAACAGTGGGCTCACAGTCTAAAACAGGGACCAGAGCCCCAAGGAGCCAGTGACACACTGTGAGGATGCAACATGCAGTGCTGTGTGTTGGGGCTACGTGCAGGGTGAATAATGAGTGTAAGCAGCCTCAGTTTTCCACGTATGTTCCGCCTGGGCCGCAGATCAACAGGAGCTCGCTTTGCGGGTGGTCCGTAGTGCAGCGTGAAGATGTCCCAGGCAGTCTGGTGATCCATCGGGGCCTTTCTTTGGCAAGAGCTCTCTCAAAGAGAGGACGCAGTGGTGAGCGACATCGGTCCTCTGTATGGCTCCCGCCCCGGACACGGATGAAGGACCATCCAGGGCCCCAGGGGACAAATAGCACGGTGTGAGGAGGCCGTACGTTATGCAGAGTGATGATGGAATAAACTCAATAGCGTGCGACCTCTTTACACAGTGGTGGCTCTTTCCATCCAGAGATCCGGTGGAGATGGGCGAGAGGCCGCCACTCCCTGCAGGGGCCCAGCCTGGCAGCCATTGAACAGACATCTGTGTCTGCAGTTGTAGCATCGTGTGGTGTGAGGGGGCTACACACAGTCCTGTGTGGTTGTGTCTAATGCAGCAGGGTTCGATGGCCCTATTCTAGACAGCCACCTCTCCCTAGTCAAGGCTGCCGCACTGGAGGGGAGCTGTGACTGCCTCAGGTTTAGGCGTGAGCCTGGCCAGGTGGGGAGGGATGCCCAGTCCCTGTCGTGTCCAGCCTCGTACCCGATGGAAGAGGTGGTGTGATCGCTGGCGGCGTATTGCCCGTCACTTTGGTGTCACATGCAGTGCTGTATAGTAGTGTCGTGTGCTGCCTAGCGTGCTGATGAACTGACCCACCACAGCATTTCTTTGGCGAGAGCTCTCGCAATGAGAGGATGCCGTTGTGAGCACCATCGGTTCTCCGCATGGTTCCTGCCCCAAACATGGATGAAGGGACATCCGGGGCCCCAGGTGACGTACGGCGCGGTGTGAGGAAGCCGTGCGTCTTGCAGAGTGATGGCAGAATATGCTGCATAGCGTGCGACCTCCACACACAGCGCTGGGTCTCTCTGGCCGGAGATACGGCCGAGCTGGGAGGGAGGCCTCCATTTCCTGCATGGGCCCAGCCTGGAAGCATTGAAGAGACACCAGTGCCTGCGGGTGCCCAGTTTTACATGTGAACCCAGCCTGGTGCGAGAATGAAGGGATGCCTGAGCCCCAGGTGATGTCTGGGCCACGTGTTGTGCCGAGGGATGGTGTCGTTGAGTGCCTGCCTTTGTGAGAGCCGCAGAAAAGGTGGAATGGAGTCGTGAGCTGCCGTAGGTTTTCACGTGGGCCCTGCCCAATAGATGGAGGGAGTTCTGGAATTGCAGGTTTGACCTAGTGCACGGTGTGAGCCGGTCACATGAGGCGCAGTGTGATAGTGGAACATACTGTGTACCATGTGACCTCCCTACACGGCGCCGCGTCATCTCGGTGTCACATGCAGAGCTGTATGATGGTGTCACGTGCTTCCTGTTGCGCTGACATGCTGACCCGTCGGACTGTTTCTTTGGCGAGAGCTCTGGCAAAGGGAAAACACCGTTGGGATCGGCATCGGTATCCCTTCCGGGTCCTGCCCCGGGCCTGAATAAAGGGCCATCCAGGGCCTCGGATGACGTCCGGCGCCGTGTGAGGAGGCCGCACGTCGTGCGGAATGATGGCGGAATGCGCTGCATTGCGTGCGGCCTCCTTTCACAGCGCTGGGACTTTCCAGCCAGAGAAAAGGCAGAGATGGGAGGTAGACCTCCATTTCCTGCAGGGGCCCAGCTTGGCAGCTATTGAACAGAAACCTGAGCCCACAGGTGGCATACCTCATGGTGTCGGCCTGCAGCCTCGCTTGTGTCAAGCGCAGCACTGTTACGATGGTAACAGTCTTGATCGTCACCCCTCCCCGACCATGGTTGCTGCACAAATGGATGGGAGCTGCAGCTGCCTCACTTCACCCGTGTGCCCAGCCCGGTACGTGAAGGAAGAGATGCCCGAGCCCCGGTTGATGTCTGGGGCAGAGTGACGGTGTCCCGTCCAATGTTGGGAGATATCCTCCCGTGCTACCTCGTCCTGTGATGTCATCACCGAGCACCGCACGTGTCCCCTGAGAGCCCCGGGAAAGATGGAGTGGTGAAACCAGTCGTCTCGGTCTCTTCACGGGTCCCGCCGGGTGACAGCACCAGGACTCTCTGGTCGGAGATATGGCGGAGAAGGTGGAGCTCTCTCAGATCTCTGTCTAGGGCCAACCGAGCAGCCAGAGTGATGGACGCACCTGAGCCCCAAGGAGCCAGTGACACACTGTGAGGATGCAACATGCAGTGCTGTGTGTTGGGGCTATGTGCAGGGTGAACAATGAGCGTAAGCAGCCTCAGCTTTCCACGTATGTTCCGGCTGGGACACAGATCAACAGGAGCTCGCTTTGCAGGTGGTACGTAGTGCAGCGTGAAGATGTCACAGGCAGTCTGGTGATCCATCGGGGCCTTTCTTTGGCGAGAGTTCTCACAAAGAGTGGACGCCGTGGTGAGCGACATCGGTCCTCTGCGTGGCTCCCGCCCCGGACACGGATGAAGGACCATCCAGGGCCTCAGGGGACATACAGCACGGTGTGAGGAGGCCGTACGTTATGCCGAGTTTTGATGGAATATACTCCATAGCGTGCAACCACCTTACACGGTGGTGGCTCTTTGCATCCAGAGATCCGGGGGAGATGGGCGAGAGGCCGCCCCTCCCTGCAGGGGCCCGGCCTGGCAGCCATTGAACAGACACCTGTGGTTGCAGTTGTATCACCGTGTGGTGTGAGGGTGCTACGCATAGTCCTGTGTGGTTGTGTCTAATGCAGCAGGGCTCGATGGCCCTATTCTAGACAGCCACCTCTCCCTGGTCAAGGCTGCCGCACCGAAGGAGGGGAGCTGTGACTGCCTCAGGTTTACGCGTGAGCCTGGCCAGGTGTGAGAATGAAGGGATGTCTGCGCCCCGGGTGATATCTGGGGCACAGTGACGGCGCCTCCTTTAGCGCTGAGGGATGGTGTCGTTGACGGCCTGCATTTGCGAGAACTGCAGGAAAGATGGAATGGAGTTGGCGGCTGCCTTAGTTTTCCACTTGGGCCCTGCCTGATAGATAGATGGAGGGAGTTCCAGGATCCCAGCTGACCTACCACACAGTGTGAGCTGGACACATGAGGTGCAGTGAAGTAATGGAACACACTGCATCACGTGTGACCTCCCCACACAGTGCTTTGTCTCTCCGTCTGGAGATTGGGTAGAGACGGTAGGGCCGCCTCAGTTTCCGGCAAGACTGAGCCTGGCAGCAAGTTAAGGGAAGCCTGAGCCCACCGGTGGCATATTACGTGGGATGGGGGGGGCCACATGCAGCCCGCCACGGCTGTGTCGAACGCAGCGCGGAGAGGAGACGGGAGGGCTGCTTGGGATTCCTGCGTGGGGCCAGTCTAGCAGCCCCAGTGACAGATGCCCCGGCCCCAGGGTGCCAACGCCGCAGTGTGAAGATGGCACCTGCAGTGCTGCGTGTTGGGGTCATGTGCGGCGTGGACCGCTGGCCACAGTCCAGTGCGCTGCCCATCCCCATCCAGAGCTGCAGCACTGATGCTCCAGAGTTGCCGGCAGCCTTGGTTCCCTGTACGTGTCCAGCCTCGTACCTGAATCCAGGGGAGGTGTGATTGCCGGTGTATACCGCGCAGCATCTCGGGGTCTCATGCAGTGCTGTGCTTTGAGTGCCATGTGCTACCTGTTGGGCTGATGTCTTAACCCATTGGGTCATTTCTTTGGCGAGAGCTCTGGCAGAGAGAAAATGTCATAGTGAGCCAGATCAATACTCCTTGCCAACATCCCCGGTCAGGGCTGCCGCACGGGTGGACGGGAGCTGCGGCCCCCTCGGTATTCTGTGTGCGTCTGGCCTAGTGTGATGCTGAAGGGATGCCTGAGCCCCGGGCGACACATGGGGCAGAGTGATGGTACCACATTTAGCGCTGAAAGATGGTGTCTTTAAATTGCCGCGTTTTGGAGAGATGCGGGAAAGATGGGATGGAGTTGGGAGCTGCCTTAGTTTTCCACGTGGGCCCTGCCCGAGAGTTGGAGGCCGGGAGTTCCAGGATCCCATCTGACCTATGGTACGGTGTGAGGAGGATACATGTGGTGCAGTGTGATAGTGGAATAAGCTGCATCATGTGTGTCCTCCCTTCACCGCGCTGTGTCTCTCTGTCTGGAGATTGGGCAAGCCTGGCACCAAGCTATTGGAAAATCCGAAGCCACGGGTTGGCGTACTACATGGTCCGAGAGGTCCACACACAGTCCTGCGCAGTTGTGTCAGATGCAGTTCATTCATTGATTCATTCATTCATTCAATCGTACTTATTGCACGCTTACTGTGGGCAGAGCACTGTACTAAGCGCTTGAGAAGTATAAGTTGGCAACATATAGAGACGGTCCCTACCCAACAGTGGGCTCACAGTCCAGAAGGGGGAAATGCAGTGTGTTGAGGAGACGGGAGGGCTGCCTGAGATTCCTGCGCAGGGCCAGCCTCCAAGCCATTGTACCTGACCGCCGATCCCCAGGGGATCACCTCGCCGATATGACGCCGATATGCTGCCGATACGCACCGACACGACGCGGTGCGGCCTGCCTCGGGCGAGAGCTCTAGGGAATAGCGAGCGCAGTCGTGAGCTGCATCCCTTCTCCGCTTGGGCCCTGTCCAACGGGTGAAAGAACGGAATTCCTTGTCCCCTGGTCCCATGCGGCGTGGTGTGTGGAATTCGCACGTCATGCAGCCTGATGGTGGAATGGGCTGCGTAGCGTGTGACTTCCATACACGGCGCCGCGCCTCTCCAAGCCAGACGTCGGGCAGAGACGAGATGGCTGCCTCTGGTTCCTATGCAAGCCCAGCTTGGCAGCCAATGAACGGATGTCCGGGGCCACTGGTGTCATACCATGTGGTGTGAGGGTGTCTCACGCTGTTCTGCGTGGTTATGTGAAATGCAGCATGTTTTGATGGCCATGTTCTAGGGCGCTACCTCTCCCCCGGGCAGGGCTGCCACACCGATGGGCGAGAGCTGTGGCTGCCTCCACTTTATGCCCCAGTCAGGCCTGGTAGGAGAATGAAGGGATGCCCGAGCCCAGGATGATGCCCCCTGCAGAGTGATGATGTCACGCACACTACCGGGAGGTATCGTCACACGCTACCTCGTTCCGTGATGTCATCACCCGGCACCGCGTGTGTCCGTCGGGAGCCGCGAGAAAGACGGAATGGCGATGCCGGCTGCCGCGGTCTTCTCCCGGGCCCCGCCGGGTAAAGGAACAGTGGAAGCAGCGGCCCTCGGGTGACCCATGGCCTAGTGCGATGGGATTGCACGCCAGGCGGTGCTCTGCTGAGATGTGCTGTAGGTGTTGGGACCTGATGGCACAGCGCCGTGACTCTCGGGCCAGAGATGTGGCAGAGATGGGAGGGCTGCCTGAGGTTTTTGCACGGGGCCAGCCTGGCCGCCGGAGTCACAGACGCCCGAGCCTCGCGGAGTCAACGGCATAGTGTGAGGATGCCACATCCAGGGCTGCGTGTTGGGGTGCTGTGCAGCATGGTTCGATGACCACGCTGCAGATCATTGTGCCTCCTCATCCCGACCTGCGGCACTGACAGTGGCAAGTTGAAGGCAGCCCCGTCACACGGCCGTGCCCAGCCTCGCACCCAAATCTCAGCGGAAGCTCGGAGCTCAGGTGAGTGAAAGCACAGCGTGATGGGGGGCAGACGTGGTGCCGGACCACGGTGTCAGGGGCTCCCGAGTGTTGTGACGGGGTGACCCGGGGCGCGCCTCTTAGAGGAGACCTCGAGCGAAGACAGAACGCGTAGTCACCGGGGGCGGTGGGGGGTCGGGTTCTCGCGTGGGCCCTGCCCGGGAAATGAGAGAATGGAATTCGACCACCTCTGGTCACACGCAGCACGGTCTGTGGTAGTCGCACGTCTTGGCGTGTGATGGGGGAACATTCGGCGTAGCGTGCGACTTCCCTACGCTGTGCTGCGTCTCTCTTTGCCAGACGTATGGCAGAGACAAGATGGCCACTTCTGTTTTCTCTGTTTCTTCCCAGCTTGACAGCCAGTGAACAGACAACCGGGCCCGTAGGTGTCATACCAGCAAGGCTCGGTGGAAGGAGCACAGGCTTGGGAGTCAGAGGTCATGGTTCAAATCCCGGCTCCACCAGTCGTCATGGAACGGTGATACCAGCCATCTCGGTCTCTTCACGGGTCCCACCGGGTAATTGAACGACTGAAGCAGCTGCCCTAAGGTGACCCACCACAAGGAGCGATGGGGTCACCCCCTCGTCGGAGGGATGGTGAGTTGTGCTGTCTGTAATGTGACTTCGTAACACAGCACCGTGACTCTCCGTCCAGAGATATGGCACAGACGGGAGGGCTGCCTGAGTTTCTTACGCAGGCCCGGCCTAGCACCCGGATTATTGTATTGGACGCCCGAGCCCGAAGGCGCCAATGCCACATGTTAAGGATGCCACAAATGACGTGCTGTGCATCGGCATTATGGGCAGCAGGGTTTGAGGACCGCATTTGCTTCTTCCGGAGCTGCAGCACTACGGTAGCGAGTTGCGGACAGCCTCGGTTTGCCATGCGTGCTCTGCCTCGCACCCAAATCGCTGGAAGCTCGGATCCCAGGCGAGTGAAAGCACAGCGCGGTGGGGTCGGACGTGGTGCCGGACCACGGTGTCAGATGCTCCCGAGTCTTGTGACGGTGCGGGCTGGGGCGCGGCTCTGAGGCGAGACCTCGAGCGAAGACAGAGTGCAGTCGCCGGGGGGTCAGGTTCTCGCGTGGGCCCTCCTTGGTAGATGAGAGAATGGAATTCCACCCTCTCTGGTCTCACGCAGCACGGTGTGTGGAAGTCGCATGTCATGCCTTGTGATGGTGGAATACGCTGCACAGCGTGCGACCACCCTACACAGCGCTGCCTCTCTCTAAGCCACACGTACGGTAGAGACAAGTTGCCTGCCTCTGTTTCCTCTGTTCTTTCAGTTTCCTGGATGGACGGGAGCTGCGGCTGCCCGAGTTTTATACGTGCGCCCGGCCTGGTAGGAGGATGAAGGGATGCCTGAAGTCCGGGTGATAATACAGGGCGCAGCGATGGTGCCGCATTTAGCCTTGAGAGACAGTGTCGTTGCATTGGCTGCATTTGTGACAGCTGCGGGAAAGATGGAATGGAGTTGAGAGCTGCCTTAGTTTTCCATGTGGACCCTCCACGGTAGATGGAGGGAGGGTATTCCAGGATCCCGGCTGACCCACGGCACGGTGTGAGGACGACTCACGTGGTGCAGTGTGGTAGTGGAATATGCTGCATCACCCGTGACCTCCCTACACCGCGCCGTATCTCTCCGTCCATAGATTGGGCTGAGACGGTATGGCCGCCACTGTTTCAGGTGCAGGTCAGGTCTTGTAGCAAGTTGATGGAAGCCTGAGTCCAGAGCTGGCATACTACATGGTGTGAGGGTGCAAACACAGAGTCCTGCGCGGTTGTGTCAGTCGCAGCGTGGTGAGGAGACGGGAGGGCTGCCTGAGATTTCTACGCAGGGCCAGCCTAGCAGCCTTAGTAATGGATGCCCTAGCCTTAGGCGCCAAAGGAAATAGTGGGGCAATGGCACATGCAGTGCTGTGTATCGTGGCTGTGCGATCCGTGGTTCGACGGCCACATTCTAGATCGCTGCGCGTCCCCTTTCAGAGCTGCAGCACTGATAGTAGAGCGCTGGGGGCAGCTTCAGTTTTCTCCACGTGTCCAGCCTCGTGCCTGAGTTAACAGCAGCTCAAATTGCAGGTGACGTAGAGTGAAGCACGGTGGTGTTAAATGTTGTGTCGTGTGATGGCGTCGTGTTCTTCCATCCTGACGCTGCACCTCTAAATCGAGAGCCCTCACAAAGACGGAATCCCGTCGCGAACTATGTCCGGTTTTCAGCCGGGGCCCTGGCTCGGAGACGATGGGACGGGATTCCCCGACCACTGGTCCCTTGCGGTACGGTGTGGAGAGATCACATTTCACGCCGAGTGACGGTTTAATATCCTGCGTGGCGCATGATCTCCCTACACAGTGCTGCGTCTGTCCAGCCAGAGATAGGACAAAGAAGGGAAGGCTGCCTCAGTTTTCTGCGCAGCCCCACATTGGCAGCCAACTCACGGACGCCCGGGCCTGCGGGTGTTGTGTTGCGTGGTGTGAGGTGGCCATGTGCAGTTCCGAGTGGGTATTTCAAATATAGCCCGGTGTGATGGCCGGGGGGGAGACGGTGTCACACGCGTCGTTAGCTGGTGGTGTAATCAGCGCGAATTGACGGTGTCACGGGTGGCTTTACGTGGCGATGTAACGTGTTCTCTGGCGTGCTGACACCATGGCGTAGTGCGGGCCGTCTTAGGCGACAGCTCTAGGAAACAATGAGTTCAGTTGCGAGCCGCATCAGTTTTCTCATGGGCCCTGCCCGGTAGGTGAGAGAACGGAATTCCACGACCATTAGTTCCTTGCAGCCCGGCGTGTAGAAGTTGCACGTTATGCCGTGTGATGGTGGAATATGCGGCATAGCGTGTGACCTCTGGACTCAGCGCTGCGTCTCCAGCCAGACCTAGGGCGGAGACGAGCCGGTCGTCTCCGTTTCCTGCACCGGCCCAGCTTGACGGCCCACAGGTGTCATACCACCGGGTGTCTGTGTGCCACTAGCAGACCCGCGAGAACGTGCTGAATGCGGCACAGTTCGTTGGGCACAGTGTAGGACCCGGCTTCTCCGACAGCCAGGGCTGCCATACTGAGGGATGGGAACTGCAGCTGCCTCAGTTTGACACGTGTGCCCGTTCTGGTAGGAGAATGAAGGGGTGCCTGACTCGGGGTGATATATAGGATCCAGTGATGGTGCCACATTTAGCGCCGGGAGATGTAATGATGGCATTTGTGAAGCGCTATGTGCGAAGCACCGTTCTAAGCACTGGGGAGGTTACACGGTGATCGGGTTGTCCCACGGGGGGCTCACCGTCTTCATCCCCATTTTCCAGATGAGGTATCTGAGGCCCAGAGAAGTTAGGTGACCCGCCCAAAGTCCACAGCCGACGAGTGGCGGAGCCAGGATTAGAACCCGTGACTTCTGGCTCCCAAGCCCGGGCTCTTTCCGCTGAGCCACGTGGTGTCATTGAATGCCTGCACTCCTGAGAGCTACATTCTCTTAATCTTTCAATCATTTATCGAGCGCTTTATGGTGTGCCGAGCACTGGACTAAGCGTTTGGGAGAGTACGATATAACAACTATTACGTTCCCGGCCCACAGTGAACTCCAGGAAAGATGGAATGGAGTTGGGAGCTGCCTTAGTTTTGGTCCTGGGCCCGGCCCGATTGATGGGGGTGAGGGAATTCCAGGATCCCAGCTGAGTTATGGCACGGTGGTGGGAACACGTCACGTGCGATCAGTGTGATAGTGGGATGTGCTGCATCACGGCTGACCTCCCTACACGGCGTCGTGTTTCTCTGTCTGGAGGTTGGGCAGAGGTGCTATGGCTCCCTCGGTTTCTGGCATAGGTGAAGCCTGGCGGCACGTTAAGGAAGCCTGAGCCCCCAGGTGTCGTAGCATGTGGTGTGAGAGCACCACACACAGTCCTGCACGATTGTGTCAAATGCAACACAGTGCGGCGGCCACATTCTAGAGTGCTGCCCTTCTCCGTCCAGGGCTGCTGAGGTGACCGATGGGACCTGCGGCTACCTCAGTTTTAAGCGTGTGCCCGGCCCGGGAAGAGAATGACGGAATTACCTGGCCCTGGGGGATATCCGGACAAAGCGATGGTGTCGCACAGTGCGTGGAGGTGCTGTCACGTGCTACCTCGTTCTGTGACATCATCCCCCCGCACCGCGCGTGTCCATCAAGAGCTGCGGGAAAGATGGAATGGCGATGGCACCTGCCTTGGTCTTCTCCCGGGCTCCGCCGGGTAATGGAACGACGGAAGCAGCGGCCCTCGGGTGATCCATGGCATGGCGGGATGGTGAGATACGCCATCCGCAGTGTGACTTTGTGACAAAAGTGCCAGGACTCTCCGGTCAGAGATGTGGCAGAGACGGGAGGGCTGCCCGAGGTTCCTGCACAGGGCCAGCCTAGCCACCGGTGTAATGGACGCCTGTGCCCCGAAACCAATGACATAGTGTGAGGATGCCGCATCCAGGCATGCAGTCCCGGGTGGTGTGCCGCAAGTAATGCAGGCCTTGTCGCAAAGCGCCTCCCCTCCCCATCCAGTGTTGCATCGCTCACTTTAGAGACTGGTGGGTAGCCTCAGCTTCCCTTGTGTGTCCGGCCTCATATCCAGGGGAGCTGTGATCGCCAGTGATGTAACCGCCCATCACGAAGACCTCGTGTGCTGACACCCCAACACAGCACCGCCCCGCTTAAGCGAGACCTATCACAAAGTTTTGAGATGGCAACTGGTTTCCGCCTGGGCCGGGCCCGGAAGTTGAGCGAGGGAAATTCCACCACTCGGTATGATGTACAGCGCGGCGTTTCGAGGTCACGTACCGTGCAGCATGGTTCAGGAGCATGTCGCATGGTGTGTGGCCTTCCTACACCGTGCTGCGCCTCTCCGTCCGGAATGACTCAGTTTCCCGCACGGGCCCAACCTGGCTGCAATTGAATGCAAACTCATTCCTACTGGTGCCAGGAGGCATGGTTCAGATTTACTATAAGTAGTCCTGGGCGGTTGTTTTAAGTGCCACATGCGGTGCCACACGGGGTGATGACCTCAATGTGATGATGTGTTATGAGTGCAGCATGGTAGTGTCACACGTATGTGAGCAATGGTGTCATATACAGCGCTGACAGATGTTATCACGTGCTATCTCGTTCCACAGTATCATCACCCAGTACCGCACGTGTCCGTCGAGGGCCTCGGGAAAGATGGAAAGGCGATGCCGGATGCCTCGGTCTCCTCACGGGCCCCACCACGGAATGGAACGATGGAAGCAGTGGCCCTCAGGTGATCCGTGGCACAAAGTGACGGGGTCACATGCCAGGTGGAGGGATGGTGAGATGTGCCATCTCTAGTGTCACTTCGTGACACAGCACCGGGACTCTCCGGTCGGAGATACGGCGGAGAAGGTGGCTCTCAGATCCCTGACTAGGGCCAACCGAGCAGCCGGAGTGATGGACGCACCTGAGCCCCAAGGAGCCAGTGACACACTGTGAGGATGCACCATGCAGTGCTGTGTGTTGGGGTTATGTGCAGAGTGGACAATGAGTGTTAGCAGCCTCAGTTTTCCATGTATGTTCCGCCTGGGACACAGATCAACAGGAGCTCACTTTGCAGGTGGTACGTAGTGCAGCGTGATGATGTCCCAGGCAGTCTGGTGATCCATCGGGGCCTTTCTTTGGCGAGAGCTGTCGCAAAGAGAGGACGCCATGGTGAGCGACATCCGTCCTCTGCGTGGCTCCCGCCCCGGACACGGATGAAGGACCGTCCAGGGCCCCAGGGGACATACAGCACGGTGTGAGGAGGCTGTACGTTATGCCAAGTGATGATGGAATAAACTCCGTAGCGTGCGACCACCTTACACAGTGGTGGCTCTTTCCATCCAGAGATCCGGTGGAGATGGGCGAGAGGCCGCCGCTCCCTTGCCGGGGCTCGGCCTGGCGGCCATTGAACAGACACCTGTGTAGCGTGAGGGTGCTACACACAATCCTGTGTGGTTGCGTTTAATGCAGCAGGGCTCGATGGGCATATTCTAGACTGCCACCCCTCCCTGGTCAAGGCTGCCGCACCGAAGGAGGGGAGCTGTGACTGCCTCAGGTTTACGCGTGAGCCTGGCCAGGTGTGAGAATGAAGGGATGTCCGCGCCCCAGGTGATATCTGGGGCACAGTGACGGCGCCTCCTTTAGCGCTGAGGGATGGTGTCGTTGATGGCCTGCATTTGTGAGAACTGCAGGAAAGATGAAATGGAGTTGGCAGCTGCCTTAGTTTTCCACTTGGGCCCTGCCTGATAGATAGATGGAGGGAGTTCCAGGATCCCAGCTGACCTACCACACAGTGTGAGCTGGACACATGAGGTGCAGCGAAGTAATGGAACACACTGCATCACGTGTGACCTCCCCACACAGTGCTTTGTCTCTCCGTCTGGAGACTGGGTAGAGACAGTAGGGCCGCCTCAGTTTCCAGCAGGGCCGAGCCTGGCAGCAAGTTAAGGGAAGCCTGAGCCCACCGGTGGCATACTACGTGGGATGAGGGGGCCACATGCAGCCCGCCACGGTTGTGTCGAACGCAGCGCGGAGAGGAGACGGGAGGGTTACTTGAGATTCCTGCACGGGGCCAGTCTAGCGTCCCCAGTGACAGATGCCCCGGCCCCAGGGGGCCAACGCCGCAGTGCGAGGATGCCACCTGCAGTGCTGTGTGTTGGGGTCATGTGCGGCGTGGATCGCTGGCCACATTCCCGTGCGCTGTCCATCCCCACTCAGAGCTGCAGCACTGATGCTCCAGAGCTGCCGGCAGCCTTGGTTTCCCGTACGTGTCCAGCCTCGTACCTGAATCCAGGGGAGGTGTGATTGCCGGTGCATACCGCACAGCATCTCGGTGTCACGTGCTGCCTGTTGGGCTGACATCTTAACCCATTGGGTCATTTCTTTGGCGAGAGCTCTGGCAGTGAGAAAATGTCATCGTGAGCCGGATCTGTAATCCTTGCCAAACATCCCCGGTCAGGGCTGCCGCACGGGTGGACGGGAGCTGCGGCCGCCTCGGTATTCCGTGTGTGCCCGGCCTAGCGTGATGCTGAAGGGATGCCTGAGCCCCGGGTGACACATGGGGCAGAGTGATGGTACCACGTTTAGTGCTGAAAGATGGTGTCTTTAAATGGCTGCGTTTTGGAGAGATGCGGGAAAGATGGGATGGAGTTGGGATCTGTCTTAGTTTTCCACGTGGGCCCTGCCCGATAGTTGGAGGCGGGGAGTTCCAGGATCCCAGCTGACCTATGGCACGGTGTGAGGAGGATACATGTGGTGCAGTGTGATATTGGAGTGCGCTGCATCACCTGTGACCTCCCTTCACAATGCTGTGTCTCTCTGTCTGGAGATTGGGCAAGCCTGGCACCAAGCGATTAGAAAATCCGAAGCCACAGGTGGCGTACTACATGGACTGAGAGGTCCACACACTGTCCTGTGCAGTTGTGTCTGATGCAGTTCATTCATTCATTCATTCATTCATTCAATCGTATTTATTGCACGCTTACTGTGGGCAGAGCACTGTACTAAGCGCTTGGGAAGTACAAGTTGGCAACATATAGAGACGGTCCCTACCCAACAGTGGGCTCACAGTCCAGAAGGGAGAAATGCAGTGCGATGAAGAGATGGGACGGCTGCCTGAGATTCCTGCACAGGGCCAGCCTCCAAGCCATTGTACCTGACCCCCGATCCCCGGGGGGTCACCTCGCCGATATGCATCGATACGACGCGGTGCCGCCTGCCTCGGGCGAGAGCTCTAGGAAATAGCGAGCGCAGTCATGAGCTGCATCACTTCTCCGCTTGGGCCCTGTCCAACAGGTGAAAGAACGGAGTTCCTTTTCCCCTGGTCCCATGCGGCATGGTGTGTGGAAGTCACACGTCATGCAGCCTGATGGTGGAATGAGCTGCGTAGCGTGTGACTTCCATACACGGCGCCGCGCCTCCCCAAGCCAGACGTAGGGCAGAGACGAGATGGCTGCCTCTGGTTCCTATGCCAGCCCAGCTTGGCAGCCGATGAACGGATGTCTGGGGCCACTGGTGTCATACCATGTGGTGTGAGGGTGCCTCACACTGTTCTGCGTGGTTATGTGAAATGCAGCATGTTTTGATGGCCATGTTCTTGGATGCTGCCTCTCCCCCGGACAGGGCTGCCACACCGATGGGCAAGAGCTGTGGCTGTCTTCGTTTTATGCCCCAGTCAGGCCTGGTAGGAGAATGAAGGAAAGCCCGAGCCCAGGATGATGTCCCGTGCAGAGTGATGATGTCACGCACCGTGCCTGGGGGTATCGTCACGTGCTACCTCGTTCCGTGATGTCAAGACCTAGCACCGCGTGTGTCCGTCGGGAGCCGCGAGAAAGACGGAATGGCGATGCCGGATGCCATGGTCTTCTCACATGCCCCGCCGGGTAAAGAAACAGTGGAAGCAGCGGCCCTCGGGTGACCCATGGCCTAGTGTGATGGGATTGCACGCCAGGCGGTGCTCTGCTGAGATGTGCTGTAGGCATTGGGACCTGATGGCACAGCGCCGTGACTCTCGGGCCAGAGATGTGGCAGAGATGGGAGGGCTGCCTGAGGTTCCTGCACGGGGCCGGCCTGGCCGCTGGTGTCACAGACGCCCGAGCCTCGCGGAGTCAACGGCATAGTTCAATGACCACGCTACAGATCACTGCGCCTCCTCATCCCGACCTGCGGCACTGACAGTGGCAAGTTGAAGGCAGCCCCTGTCATGCAGCTGTGTCCGGCCTCGCACCCAAATCTCAGCGGAAGCTCGGAGCTCAGGTGAGTGAAAGCGCAGCGCGTTGAGGGGCAGAGGTGGTGCCGGACCACGGTGTCAGTTCTCTGCATGGGCCCTGCCCGGTACGTGAGAGAATGGAATTCCATGATCTCAGGTCACGTGCAACACAGTGTGTGAAAGCCGCACGTCCGGTACGATGCTGGAATGCACAGCATGGCGTGTGACCTCCATACACAGCGTTGTGTCCCAGACAGATATAGGGCAGAGACAAGACGGCCGTCTCCGTTTTCAGCGCCAGTCCAGCTAGACAGCCAATGAAAAGACACCTGGGCCCCCAGATGTCGTATCGGTCGGTGTCAGGGTGCCACGAGCAGTCCTGCGAGATCGTGTTGAATGCGGGCAGCACTGTTGGTTGGGCACAATGTAGAGCCCTGCCCCTCCCTCAGCCGTGGCTGCCACACTGATGGATGGGAGCTGCCACTGCCTCAGGTTTACGTGTCTACCTGGGCCGGTGTGAGAGTGAAGGGATGCCTGAGCCCTGTGTGACATACGGGCACAGTGACTGTGCCACATTCAGGTCTGGGAGATGGTGTCGTTGAATGCCTGCATTTGTGAAAGCTCCTGGAAAGATGGAATAATTATAATAATGGCATTTATTATGCGCTTACTATGTGCAGAGCACTGTTCTAAGCACTGGGGAGGTTACACGGTGATCGGGTTGTCCCACGGGGGGCTCACCGTCTTCATCCCCATTTTCCAGATGAGGTATCTGAGGCCCAGAGAAGTTAAGTGACTCTCCCAAAGTCACACAGCCGACAAGTGGCGGAGCCAGGATTAGAACCCGTGACTCCTGGCTCCCAAGCCCGGGCTCTTTTCGCTGAGCCACATGGTGTCATTGAATGCCTGCACTCGTGAGAGCTACATTCGCTTAATCTTTCAGTTATTTATCGAGCGCTTTATGGTGTGCCGAGCACTGTACTAAGCTTTTGGGAGAGTACAATGTAACAACTATCCCCTTCCCTGCCCACAGTGAGCTCCAGGAAAGATGGAATGGAGTTGGGAGCTGCCTTAGTTTTGCTCCTGGGCCCGGCCCGGTTGATGGGGGTGAGGGAGTTCCAGGATCCCAGCTGACTTATGGCACGGTGGTGGGAACAGGTCACGTGCGGTCAGTGTGATAGTGGGATGTGCTGCATCACGGGTGACCTCCCTACACGGCGTTGTGTTTCTCCGTCTGGAGATTGGTCAGAGGTGGTATGGCTACCTCAGTTTCTGGCATAGGTGAAGCCTGGCGGCACGTTAAGGAAGCCTGAGCCCCCAGGTGTCTTAGCATGTGGTGTGAGGGCACCACACAGAGTCCTGCATGATTGTGTCAAATGCAACACTGTGCGGCAGCCACATTCTAGAGTGCCACGCTTCTCAGTCCAGGGCTGCTGAGGTGACCGATGGG
Source organism: Tachyglossus aculeatus (assembly GCF_015852505.1). Taxonomy (NCBI): domain Eukaryota; kingdom Metazoa; phylum Chordata; class Mammalia; order Monotremata; family Tachyglossidae; genus Tachyglossus; species Tachyglossus aculeatus. Next base: position 102,152,795 of record NC_052101.1, read on the forward strand.
ACCTGCGGCTACCTCAGTTTTCAGCGTGTGCCCGGCCCGGGAAGAGAATGACGGGATTACCTGGCCCTGGGGGATATCCGGACAAAGTGATGGTGTCGCACAGTGCGTGGAGGTGCTGTCACGTGCTACCTCGTTCTGTGACATCATCCCCCAGCACCGCGCGTGTCCATCGAGAGCTGCGGGAAAGGTGGAATGGCGATGGCACCTGCCTTGGTCTTCTCCCGGGCTCCGCTGGGTAATGGAACGACGGAAGCAGCGGCCCTCGGCTGATCCATGGCATGGCGCCATGGGGTCGCACGCCAGGTGGCGGGATGGTGAGATGCGCCGTCCGCATTGTGACTTTGTGACAAAAGCGCCAGGACTCTCCGGTCAGAGATGTGGCACAGATGGGAGGGCTGCCAGAGGTTTCTGCACAGGCCCGGCCTAGCCACCGGTGTAACGGACGCCTGTGCCCCGGGGGCCAACGACATAGCGTGAGGATGCCACATCCAGACATCCAGTCCCGGGTGGTGTGCAGCATGTAATGTAGGCCTTGTCGCAAAGCGCCACACCTCCCCATCCGGTGTTGCATCGCTCACTTTAGAGACTTGCGGTTGTGTAGAGACTAGCGGGTGTGTAGAGACTCGTGCGTAGCCTCAGCTTCCCTTGTATGTCTGGCCTCATATCCAGGGGAACTGTGATCGCCAGGGATGTAACCCCCCATCGCGAAGACCTCGTGTGCTGACACCCCCAAACAGCACCGCCCCGCTTAAGCGAGACCTATCACAAAGTTTTGAGATGGCAACTGGTTTCCGCCCGGGCCGGGCCCAAAAGTTGAGGGAGGGAAATTCCACCCCTTGGTATGATGTACAGCACGGCGTTTCGAGGTCACGTACCATGCAGCATGGTTCAGGAACATGCCGCGTGGTGTGTGGCCTTCCTACACCGGGCTGCGCCTCTCCGGCCGGAAGGGCTCTTTCCGCTGAACCACATGGTGTCATTGAATCCCTGCGCTTGTGAGAGCTACATTCACTTAATCTTTCAGTTATTTATCGAGTGCTTTATGGTGTGCCAAGCACTGGACTAAGCGTTTGGGAGAATACGATATAACAACTGTCACCTTCCCGGCCCACAGTGAGCTCCAGGAAAGATGGAATGGAGTTGGGAGCTGCCTTAGTTTTGCTCCTGGGCCCGGCCCGGTTGATGGGGGTGAGGGAGTTCCAGGATCCCAGCTGACTTATGGCACGGTGGTGTGAACAGGTCATGTGCGGTCAGTGTGATAGTGGTAGTGTGATAGGTGAAGCCTGGCTGCACGTTAAGGAAACCTGAGCCCCCAGGTGTCGTAGCATGTGGTGTGAGGGCACCACACACAGTCCCGCACGATGGTGTCAAATGCAACACAGTGCGGCGGCCACATTCTAGAGTGCCGCGCTTCTCAGTCCAGGGCTGCTGAGGTGACCGATGGGACCTGCGGCTCCCTCAGTTTTAACCGGTGCCCGGCCCGGTAAGAGAATGAAGGGATTGCCTGGCCCTGGGGGATATCCAGGCAAAGCAATGGTGTCGCACTGTGCGTGGAGGTGTTGTCACGTGTTACCTCGTTCTGTGACATCATCCCCCCGCACCCCGCGTGTCCATCGAGAGCAGCGGGAAAGATGGAATGGCGGTGGCACCTGCCTTGGTCTTCTCCCGGACTCTGCTGGGTAATGGAACGACGGAAGCAGCGGCCCTCGGGTGATCCGTGGCATGGCGCGATGGTGAGGTGCGCCATCCGCATTGTGACTTTGTGACAGAAGCGCCAGGACTCTCCCGTCAGAGATGTGGCAGAGACGGGAGGGCTGCCCGAGGTTCCTGCACAGGGCAGGCCTAGCCCCCGGGGTAACGGACGCCTGAGCCCCGAGGGCCAACGACATAGCGTGAGGATGCCACATCCAGACATCCAGTCCCGGGTGTTGTGCAGCACGTAATGTAGGCCTTGTTGCAAAGCGCCACACCACCCCATCCAGTGTTGCATCGCACACTTTAGAAACTCGCGGGTGTGTAGAAACTCGCAGGTGTGTAGAGACTGGTGGGTAGCCTCAGCTTCCCTTGTGTGTCTGGGCTCATATCCAGGGGAACTGTGATCACCAGTGATGTAACCCCCCATCGTGAAGACCTCGTGTGCTGACACACCAACACAGCACCGCCCCGCTGAAGCGAGACCTATCACAAAGTTTTGAGATGGCAACTGGTGTCCGCCTGGGCCGGGCCCAGAAGTTGAGCGAGGGAAATTCCACCCCTCGGTATGATGTACAGCACGGCGTTTCGAGGTCACGTACTGTGCAGCATGGTTCAGGAACATGTCGTGTGGTGTGTGGCCTTCCTACACCGTGCTGCGCCTCTCCGGCCAGAATGCCTCGGTTTCCCGCACGGGCCCCACCTGGCAGCAATCGAACGAATACTCGTTCCTACTGGCACGAGGCGGCATGGTGCGGATTTGCTACATATAGTCCCGGGCGGTTGTTTGAAGTGCCACATGCGGTCCCACACGGGGTGATGACCTCAGTGTGATGATGTGTTACGAGTGCAGCATGATAGTGTCACTAGTATTTGAGCGACGGTGTCCTGTACAATGCTGGGAGATGTTATCACGTGCTACCTCGTTACAAAGTATCATCACCCAGCACTGCACGTGTCCATCGAGGGCCTCGGGAAAGATGGAAAGGCGATGCCGGATGCCTCGGTCTCCCCACGGGCCCCACAAGATAATGGAACGATGGAAGCAGTGGCCCTCGGGTGATCCACGGCATAAAGTGATGGGGGTCACATGCCAGGTGGAGGGATGGTGAGATGGGCCGTCTGCAGTGTCACTTTGTAAAACAGCACCGGCACTCTCCGGTCGGAGATACGGCGGAGAAGGTGGAGCTCTCTCAGATCCCTGTCTAGGGCCAACCGAGCAGCCGGAGTGATGGACGCACCAATCAATCAATCAATCAATGTATTTATTGAGCACTTGCTGTGTGCAGAGCACTGTACTGAGCGCTTGGGAAGTACAAGTTGGCAAAATATAGAGACAGTCCCTACTGAACCGTGGGCTCACAGTCTAAAACGGGGCCCAGAGCCCCAAGGAGCCAGTGACACAGTGTGAGGATGCAACATGCAGTGCTGTGTGTTGGGGCTATGTGCAGGGTGAATAATGAGTGTAAGCAGCCTCAGTTTTCCACGTATGTTCCACCTGGGCCGCAGATCAACAGGAGGTCGCATTGCGGGTGGTCCGTAGTGCAGCGTGAAGATGTCCCAGGCAGTCTGGTGATCCATCGGGGCCTTTCTTTGGCGAGAGCTGTCGCAAAGAGAGGACGCAGTGGTGAGCGACATCAGTCCTCTGCGTGGCTCCCGCGCCGGACACGTATGAAGGACCATCCAGGGTCCCAGGAGCATACAGCATGGTGTGAGGAGGCCGTACGTTATGCAGAGTGATGATGGAATAAACTCAATAGCGTGCGACCTCTTTACACAGTGGTGGCTCTTTCCATCCAGAGATCCGGTGGAGATGGGCGAGAGGCTACCGCTCCCTGCAGGGGCCCGGCCTGGCAGCCATCGAAGAGACACCTATGTCTGCATTTGCAGCACCGTGTGGTGTGAGGGGGCTACACACAATCCTGTGTGGTTGTGTCTAATGCAGCAGGGCTCAATGGCCCTATTCCAGACTGTCACCCCTCCCTGGTCAAGGCTGCCACACTGAAGGAGGGCAGCTGTGACTGCCTCAGGTTTAGGCGTGAGCCTGGCCAGGTGGGGAGGGATGCCCGGTCCCTCTCGTGTCCAGCCTCGTACCCGATGGAAGAGGTGGTGTGATCACTGGCGGCGTATTGCCCGTCACTTTGGTGTCACATGCAGTGCTGTATGGTAGTGTCGTGTGCTGCCTAGCGTGCTGATGAACTGACCCACCACAGCATTTCTTGGGCGAGAGCTCTCGCAATGAGAGGATGCCGTTGTGAGCGCCATCAGTTCTCCGCATGGTTCCCGACCCAAACATGGATGAAGGGACATCCAGGGCCCCAGGTGACGTACGGCGCGGTGTGAGGAAGCCGTGCGTCTTGCAGAGTGATGGCAGAATATGCTGCATAGCGTGCGACCTCCACACACAGCGCTGGGTCTCTCTGGCCGGAGATACGGCCGAGTTGGGAGGGAGGCCTCCATTTCCTGCATGGGCCCAGCCTGGAAGCATTGAAGAGACACCAGTGCCTACGGGTGCCCAGTTTTACATGTGAACCCAGCCTGGTGCGAGAATGAAGGGATGCCTGAGCCCCAGGTGATGTCTGGGCCACGTGTTGTGCCGAGGGATGGTGTCGTTGAATGCCTGCCTTTGTGAGAGCCGCAGCAAAGGTGGAATGGAGTCGTGAGCTGCCGTAGGTTTTCACATGGGCCCTGCCCAATAGATGGAGGGAGTTCTAGGATGGCAGGTTTGACCTAGTGCACGGTGTGAGCCGGTCACATGAGGCGCAGTGTGATAGTGGGACATACTGTGTACCATGTGACCTCCCTGCACGGTGCCGCGTCATCTCGGTGTCACATGCAGAGCTGTTTGATGGTGTCACGTGCTTCCTGTTGCGCTGACATGCTGACCCGTCGGACTGTTTCTTTGGCGAGAGCTCTGGCAAAGGGAAAACACCGTTGGGATCGGCATCGGTATCCCTTCCGGGTCCTGCCCCGGGCCTGAATAGAGGGCCATCCAGGGCCTCGGGTGACGTCCGGCGCCGTGTGAGGAGGCCGCACGTCGTGCGGAATGATGGCGGAACACGCTGCATTGCGTGCGGCCTCCTTTCACGGCGCTGGGTCTTTCTAGCCAGAGAAAAGGCAGAGATGGGAGGTAGACCTCCATTTCCTGCAGGGGCCCAGCTTGGCAGCTATTGAACAGAAACCTGGGTCCACAGGTGGCATACCTCATGGTGTCGGCCTGCAGCCTCGCTTGTGTCAAGCACAGCACTGTTACGATGGTAACAGTCTTGATCGTCACCCCTCCCCGACAATGGTTGCTGCACAAATGGATGGGAGCTGCAGCTGCCTCACTTCACCCGTGTGCCCAGCCCAGTATGTGAACGAAGAGATGCCCGAGCCCCGGTTGATGTCTGGGGCAGAGTGACGGTGTCACGTCCAAAGTTGGGAGATGTCCTCATGTGGTACCTCGTTCTGTGATGTCATCACCCAACACCGCACATGTCCCCTGAGAGCCCCAGGAATGGTGGAGTGGTGATACCATCCGTCTCGGTCTCTTCACGGGTCCCGCCGGGTGACAGCACCAGGACTCTCTGGTCGGAGATACGGCGGAGAAGGTGGAGCTCTCTCAGATCCCTGTCTAGGGCCAACCTAGTAGCCGGAGTGATGGACGCACCTGAGCCCCAAGGAGCCAGTGACACACTGTGAGGATGCAACATGCAGTGCTGCGTGTTGGGGCTCTGTGCAGGGTGAACAATGAGCGTACGCAGCCTCAGCTTTCCACGTATGTTCCGCCTGGGACACAGATCAACAGGAGCTCGCTTTGCAGGTGGTACGTAGTGCAGCGTGAAGATGTCACAGGCAGTCTGGTGATCCATCGGGACCTTTCTTTGGCGAGAGCTGTCGCAAAGAGTGGACGCCGTGGTGAGCAACATCGGTCCTCTGCATGGCTCCCGCCCCGGACACGGATGAAGGACCATCCAGGGCCTCAGGGGACATACAGCACGGTGTGAGGAGGCCGTACGTTATGCCGAGTTTTGATGGAATATACTCCATAGCGTGCAATCACCTTTCACAGTGGTGGCTCTTTCCATCCAGAGATCCGGGGGAGATGGGTGAGAGGCTGCCCCTCCCTGCAGGGGCCCGGCCTGGCAGCCATTGAACAGACACCTGTGGTTGCAGTTGTAGCACCGTGTGTGTGAGGGTGCTACACACAGTCCTGTGTGGTTGTGTCTAATGCAGCAGGGCTCGATGGCCCTATTCTAGACAGCCACCTCTCCCTGGTCAAGGCTGCCGCACCGAAGGAGGGGAGCTGTGACTGCCTCAGGGTTACGCGTGAGCCTGGCCAGGTGTGAGAATGAAGGGATGTCCGTGCCCCGGGTGACATCTGGGGCACAGTGACGGCGCCACCTTTAGCGCTGAGGGATGGTGTCGTTGATGGCCTGCATTTGTGAGAACTGCAGGAAAGAAGGAATGGAGTTGGGAGCTGCCTTAGTTTTCTACTTGGGCCCTGCCTGATAGATAGATGGAGGGAGTTCCAGGATCCCAGCTGACCTACCACACAGTGTGAGCTTGACACATGAGGTGCAGTGTAGTAATGGAACACACTGCATCACGTGTGACCTCCCCACACAGTGCTTTGTCTCTCCGTCTGGAGACTGGGTAGAGACGGTATGGCCGCCTCAGTTTCCGGCAAGACTGAGCCTGGCAGCAAGTTAAGGGAAGCCTGAGCCCACCGGTGGCATACTACGTGGGATGAGGGGGCCACATGCAGCCCGCCACGGCTGTGTCGAACGCAGCGCGGAGAGGAGACGGGAGGGCTGCTTGGGATTCTGGCACAGGGCCAGTCTAGCAGCCCCAGTGACAGATGCCCCGGCCCCAGGGGGCCAACGCCGCAGTGTGAGGATGCCACCTGCAGTGCTGTGTGTTGGGGTCATGTGCGGCGTGGACCGCTGGCCACATTCCCGTGCGCTGTCCATCCCCACCCAGAGCTGCAGCACTGACGCTCCAGAGTTGCCGGCAGCCTTGGTTCCCCGTACGTGTCCAGCCTCGTACCTGAATCCAGGGGAGGTGTGATTGCCGGTGCATACCGCGCATCATCTCGGGGTCTCATGCCGTGCTGTGCTTTGAGTTCCATGTGCTGCCTGTTGGGCTGACATCTGAACCCATTGGGTCATTTCTTTGGCGAGAGCTCTGGCAGAGAGAAAATGTCATCATGAGCCAGATCAGTACCCCTTGCCAAACATCCCCGGTCAGGGCTGCCGCACGGATGGACGGGAGCTGCGGCCGCCTCGGTATTCCGTGTGTGCCCAGCTTAGCGTAATGCTGAAGGGATGCCTGAGCCCCGGGTGATACATGGGGCAGAGTGATGGTACCACGTTTAGCGCTGAAAGATGGTGTCTTTAAATGGCTGCATTTTGGAGAGATGCGGGAAAGATGGGATGGAGTTCGGATCTGTCTTAGTTTTCCACGTGGGCCCTGTCCGATAGTTGGAGGCCGGGAGTTCCAGGATCCCAGCTGACCTATGGCACGGTGTGAGGAGGATACATGTGGTGCAGTGTGATATTGGAGTGCGCTGCATCACCTGTGACCTCCCTTCACCGTGCTGTGTCTCTCTGTCTGGAGATTGGGCAAACCTGGCACCAAGCGATTAGAAAATCCGAAGCCACGGGTGGCGTACTACATGGTCTGAGAGGTCCACACACAGTCCTGCGCAGTTGTGTCAGATGCAGTTCATTCATTCATTCATTCATTCATTCAATCGTATTTATTGCACGCTTACTGTGGGCAGAGCACTGTACTAAGCGCTTGGGAAGTACAAGTTGGCAACATATAGAGACGGTCCCTACCCAACAGTGGGCTCACAGTCCAGAAGGGAGAAATGCAGTGCGATGAGGAGATGGGAGGGCTGCCTGAGATTCCTGCGAAGGGCCAGCCTCCAAGCCATTGTAACTGACCCCCGATTCCCAGGGGGTCACCTCGCCGGTATGACGCCGATATGCTGCCGATATGCACCGATATGACGCGGTGCGGCCTGCCTCGGGCGAGAGCTCTAGGGAATAGCGAGTGCAGTCGTGAGCTGCATCCCTTCTCCACTTGGGCCCTGTCCAACAGGTGAAAGAACGGAATTCCTTGTCCCCTGGTCCCATGCGGCGTGGTGTGTGGAATTCGCACGTCATGCAGCCTGATGGTGGAATGGGCTGCGTAGCGTGTGACTTCCATACACGGCGCCGCGCCTCTCCAAGCCAGACGTAGGGCAGAGACGAGATGGCTGCCTCTGGTTCCTGTGCCAGCCCAGCTTTGCAGCCGATGAACAGATGTCCGGGGCCACTGGTGTCATACCATGTGTTGTGAGGGTGCCTCACGCTGTTCTACGTGGTTATGTGAAATGCAGCATGTTTTTTGATGGCCATGTTCTAGGGCGCTGCCTCTCCCCCGGACAGGGCTGCCACACCGATGGGCGAGAGCTGTGGCTGCCTCCGTTTTATGCCCCACTGAGGCCTGGTAGGAGAATGAAGGGATGCCCGAGCCCAGGATGATGTCCCGTGCAGAGTGATGATGTCACGCACACTACCGGGAGGTATCGTCACATGCTACCTCGTTCCGTGATGTCATCACCTGGCACCGCGTGTGTCCGTCGGGAGCCGCTAGAAAGACGGAATGGCGATGCCGGATGCCATGGTCTTCTCACATGCCCCGCCGGGTAAAGAAACAGTGGAAGCAGCGGCCCTCGGGTGACCCATGGCCTAGTGTGATGGGATTGCACGCCAGGCGGTGCTCTGCTGAGATGTGCTGCAGGCGTTGGGACCTGATGGCACAGCGCCGTGACTCTCGGGCCAGCGATGTGGCAGAGATGGGACGGCTGCCTGAGGTTCCTGCACGGGGCCGGCCTGGCCGCCGGAGTCACAGACGCCCGAGCCTCACGGAGTCAACGGCATAATGTGAGGATGCCACATCCAGGGCTGCGTGTTGGGGGGCTGTGCAGCATGGTTCGATGACCACGTTGCAGATCACTGCGCCTCCTCATCCCGTCCTGCGGCACTGACAGTGGCAAGTTGAAGGCAGCCCCTGTCACGCGCCCGTGCCCGGCCTCGCACCCAAATCTCAGCGGAAGCTAGGAGCTCAGGTGAGTGAAAGCGCAGCGCGATGGGGGGCAGACGTGGTGCCGGACCACGGTGTCAGGGGCTCCCGAGTGTTGTGACGGGGTGACCCGGGGCGCGCCTGTTAGAGGAGACCTCGAGCGAAGACAGAACGCGTAGTCACCGGGGGCGGTGGGGGGATGGGTTCTCGCGTGGGCCCTGCCCGGGAAATGAGAGAATGGAATTCGACCACCTCTGGTCACACGCAGCACGGTCTGTGGTAGTCGCACGTCTTGGCATGTGATGGGGGAACATTCTGCGTAGCGTACGACTTCCCTACGCTGTGCTGCGTCTCTCTTTGCCAGACGTATGGCAGAGACAAGACGGCCACTTCTGTTTTCTCTGTTTCTTCCCAGCTTGACAGCCAGTGAACAGACAACCGGGCCCGTAGGTGTCATACCAGCATGGCTCGGTGGAAGGAGCACAGGCTCGGGAGTCAGAGGTCATGGGTTCAAATCCTGGCTCCACCAGTCGTCATGGAACGGTGATACCAGCCATCTCGGTCTCTTCACGGGTCCCGCCGGGTAATTGAAAGACTGAAGCAGCCGCCCTGAGGTGACCCACCAGAAGGAGCGATGGGGTCACCCCCCCGTCGGTGGGATGGTGAGCTGTGCTGTCTGTAATGTGACTTCGTGACACAGCACCGTGACTCTCCGTCCAGAGATATGGCACAGACGGGCGGGCTGCCTGAGTTTCTTACGCAGGCCCGGCCTAGCAGCCGGATTATTGTATTGGACGCCCGAGCCCCAAGGCACCAATGCCACATGTTAAGGGTGCCACAAATGACGTGCTGTGCGTCGGCATTATGGGCAGCAGGGTTTGAGGACCGCATTTGCTTCTTCCGGAGCTGCAGCACTACGGTAGCGAGTTGCGGACAGCCTCGGTTTGCCATGCGTGCTCTGCCTCGCACCCAAATCGCTGGAAGCTCGGATCCCAGGTGAGTGAAAGCGCAGCGCGGTGGGGTCTGACGTGGTGCCGGGCCACGGTGTCAGGTGCTCCCGAGTCTTGTGACGGTGCGGGCTGGGGCGTGGCTCTGAGGCGAGACCTCGAGCGAAGGCAGAGCGCAGTCGCCGGGGGGTCAGGTTGTCGTGTGGGCCCTCCCTGGTAGATGAGAGAATGGAATTCTACCCTCTCTGGTCACATGCAGCGCAGTGTGTGGGAGTCGCACGTCATGCCGTGTGATGGTGGAATACGCTGCACAGCGTGCGACCACCCTACACAGCACTGCCTCTCTCTAAGCCACACGTACGGTAGACACAAGTTGCCTGCCTCTGTTTCCTCTGTTCTTTCAGTTTCCTGGTTGGACGGGAGTTGCTGCTGCCCGAGTTTTATACATGCGCCCGGCCGGGTAGGAGGATGAAGGGATGCCTGAAGTCCGGGTGATAATACAAGGCACAGCGATGGTGCCGCATTTAGCCTTGAGAGACAGTGTCGTTGCATTGGCTGCATTTGTGACAGCTGCAGGAAAGATGGAATGGAGTTGGGAGCTGCCTTAGTTTTCCGTGTGTACCCTGCACGGTAGATGGAGGGAGGGTATTCCAGGATCCCGGCTGACCCACGGCACGGTGTGAGGACGACTCACGTGGTGCAGAGTGGTAGTGGAATATGCTGCATCACCCGTGACCTCCCTACACCGCGCTGTACCTCTCCGTCCATAGATTGGGCTGAGACGGTATGGCCGCCTCTGTTTCAGGTGCGGGTCAGGTCTCGTAGCAAGTTAATGGAAGCCTGTGGCCAGAGCTGGCATACTACATTGGTGTGAGGGTGCAAACACACAGTCCTGCGCGGTTGTGTCAGACGCAGCGTGGTGAGGAGACGGGAGGGCTGCCTGAGATTTCTACGCAGGGCCAGCCTAGCAGCTTTAGTAATGGATGCCCTAGCCTTCGGGGCCCCAGGAAATAGTGGGGCAATGGCACATGCAGTGCTCTGTATCGTGGCTATGCGAACCGTGGTTCGACGGCCACATTCTAGATCGCTGCGCGTCCCCTTTCAGAGCTGCAGCACAGATAGTAGAGCGCTGGGCGCAGCTTCAGTTTTCTCCACGTGTCCAGCCCACAGGTGTCATACCACCGGGTGTCCGTGTGCCACAAGCAGACCCGCGAGAACGTGCTGAATGCGGCACAGTTCGTTGGGCACAGCGTAGAGCCCGGCTTCTCTGACAGCCAGGGCTGCCATACTGAGGGATGGGAACTGCAGCTGCGTCAGTTTGACACGTGTGCCCGTTCTGGTAGGAGAATGAAGGGGTGCCTGACTCGGGGTGATATATAGGATCCAGTGATGGTGCCACATTTAGCGCCGGGAGATGTAATGATGGCATTTGTGAAGCGCTATGTGCGAAGCACCGTTCTAAGCACTGGGGAGGTTACACGGTGATCGGGTTGTCCCACGGGGGGCTCACCGTCTTCATCCCCCTTTTCCACATGAGGTATCTGAGGCCCAGAGAAGTTAGGTGACCCACCCAAAGTCCACAGCTGACAAGTGGCGGAGCCAGGATTAGAACCCATGACTTCTGGCTCCCAAGCCCATCCTCTTTCCGCTGAGCCACGTGGTGTCATTGAATGCCTCCACTCCTGAGAGCTACATTCACTTAATCTTTCAGTTATTTATCGAGCGCTTTTTGGTGTGCCGAGCACTGGACTAAGCGTTTGGGAGTGTACGATATGAGAACTATCATGTTCCCGGCCCACAGTGAGCTCCAGGAAAGATGGAATGGAGTTGGGAGCTGCCTTAGTTTTGGTCCTGGGCCCGGCCCGATTGATGGGGGTGAGGGAATTCCAGGATCCCAGCTGAGTTATGGCACGGTGGTGGGAACACGTCACGTGTGATCAGTGTGATAGTGGAATGTGCTGCATCACGGGTGACCTCCCTACACGGCGTCGTGTTTCTCTGTCTGGAGGTTGGGCATAGGTGCTATGGCTCCCTCGGTTTCTGGCATAGGTGAAGCCTGGCGGCACGTTAAGGAAGCCTGAGCCCCCAGGTGTCGTAGCATGTGGTGTGAGGGCACCACACACTGTCCTGCACGATTGTGTCAAATGCAACACAGTGCGGCGGCCACATTCTAGAGTGCCACGCTTCTCAGTCCAGGGCTGCTGAAGTGACCGATTGGAGCTGCGGCTGCCTCAGTGGGTGGTGTGCAGCACGTAATGCAGGCCTTTTCGCTAAGCGCCTCACCTCCCCATCCGGTGTTGCATCGCTCACTTTAGAGACTTGCGGGTGTGTAGAGACTAGCGGGTGTGTGGAGACTCGCGGGTAGCCTCAGCTTCCCTTGTACGTCCGGCCTCATATCCAGGGGAGCTGTGATCGCCAGGGGTGTAACCCCCCATCGCAAAGACCTCGTTTGCTGACACCCCAACACAGCACCTCCCCGCTTAAGCGAGACCTATCACAAAGTTTTGAGATTGCAATTGGTTTCCGCCCGGGCCGGGCCCGAAAGTTGAGCGAGGGAAATTCCACCCCTTGGTATGATGTACAGCGCGGCGTTTCGAGGTCACGTACCATGCAGCATGGTTCAGGAACATGCCGCGTGGTGTGTGGCCTTCCTACACCGGGCTGCGCCTCTCCGGCCGGAAGGGCTCTTTCCGCTGAACCACATGGTGTCATTGAATCCCTGCGCTTTTGAGAGCTGCATTCACTTAATCTTTCAGTTATTTATCGAGTGCTTTATGGTGTGCCAAGCACTGTACTAAGCGTTTGGGAGAATACGATATAACAACTGTCACCTTCCCGGCCCACAGTGAGCTCCAGGAAAGATGGAATGGAGTTGGGAGCTCCCTTAGTTTTGCTCCTTTGCCCGGCCCGGTTGATGGGGGTGAGGGAGTTCCAGGATCCCAGCTGACTTATGGCACGGTGGTGTGAACAGGTCACGTGCGGTCAGTGTGATAGTGGTAGTGTGATAGGTGAAGCCTGGTGGCACGTTAAGGAAACCTGAGCCCCCAGGTGTCATAGCATGTGGTGTGAGGGCACCACACACAGTCCCGCACGATTGTGTCAAATGCAACACTGTGCGGCGGCCACATTCTAGAGTGCCGCGCCTCTCAGTCCAGGACTGCTGAGGTGACCGATGGGACCTGCGGCTCCCTCAGTTTTAACCGGTGCCCGGCCCGGTAAGAGAATGAAGGGATTACCTGGCCCTGGGGGATATCCAGGCAAAACGATGGTGTCGCACTGTGCGTGGAGGTGTTGTCACGTGTTACCTCGTTCTGTGACATCATCCCCCCGCACCCCGCGTGTCCATCGAGAGCAGCGGGAAAGATGGAATGGCGGTGGCACCTGCCTTGGTCTTCTCCCGGGTTCTGCCGGGTAATGGAACGACGGAAGCAGCGGCCCTCGGCTGATCCGTGGCATGGCGGGATGGTGAGATGCGCCATCCGCATTGTGACTTTGTGACAGAAGCGCCAGGACTCTCCTGTCAGAGATGTGGCAGAGACGGGAGGGCTGCCCGAGGTTCCTGCACAGGGCCGGCCTAGCCCCCGGGGTAATGGACACCTGAGCCCCGAGGGCCAATGACATAGCGTGTGGATGCCACATCCAGACATCCAGTCCCGGGTGGTGTGCAGCACGTAATGTAGGCCTTGTCGCAAAGCGCCACACCACCCCATCCAGTGTTGCATCGCACACTTTAGAGACTCGCAGGTGTGTAGAAACTCGCAGGTGTGTAGAGACTGGTGGGTAGCCTCAGCTTCCCTTGTGTGTCCGGCCTCATATCCAGGGGAACTGTGATCACCAGTGATGTAACCCCCATCGCGAAGACCTCGTGTGCTGACACACCAACACAGCACCGCCCCGCTTAAGCGAGACCTATCACAAAGTTTTGAGATGGCAATTGGTTTCCGCCTGAGCCGGGCCCGGAAGTTGAGCGAGGGAAATTCCACCCCTTGGTATGATGTACAGCACGGCGTTTCGAGGTCACGTACCGTGCAGCATGGTTCAGGAACATGTCGCGTGGTGTGTGGCCTTCCTACACCGTGCTGCGCCTCTCCGGCCGGAATGCCTCGGTTTCCCGCACGGGCCCCACCTGGCAGCAATCGAACGAATACTCGTTCCTACTGGCGCGAGGCGGCATGGTGCGGATTTGCTACATATAGTCCCGGGCGGTTGTTTGAAGTGCCACATGCGGTCCCACACGGGGTGATGACCTCAGTGTGATGATGTGTTACGAGTGCAGCGTGATAGTGTCACTCGTATTTGAGCGACGGTGTCCTGAACAATGCTGGGAGATGTTATCACGTGCTACCTCGTTACAAAGTATCATCACCCAGCACTGCACGTGTCCATCGAGGGCCTCGGGAAAGATGGAAAGGCGATGCCGGATGCCTCGGTCTCCCCACGGGCCCCACAAGATAATGGAACGATGGAAGCAGTGGCCCTCGAGTGCTCCGCGGCATAAAGTGACGGGGGTCACATGCCAGGTGGAGGGATGGTGAGATGGGCCGTCTGCAGTGTCACTTTGTAAAACAGCACCGGCACTCTCCGGTCGGAGATACGGCGGAGAAGGTGGAGCTCTCTCAGATCCCTGTCTAGGGCCAACCGAGCAGCCGGAGTGATGGACGCACCAATCAATCAATCAATCAATGTATTTATTGAGCACTTACTGTGTGCAGAGCACTGTACTGAGCACTTGGGAAGTACAAGTTGGCAAAATATAGAGACAGTCCCTACTGAACCGTGGGCTCACAGTCTAAAACGGGGCCCAGAGCCCCAAGGAGCCAATGACACAGTGTGAGGATGCAACATGCAGTGCTGTGTGTTGGGGCTATGTGCAGGGTGAATAACGAGTGTAAGCAGCCTCAGTTTTCCACGTATGTTCCGCCTGGGCCGCAGATCAACAGGAGGTCGCTTTGCGGGTGGTCCGTAGTGCAGTGTGAAGGTGTCACAGGCAGTCTGGTGATCCATCGGGGCCTTTCTTTCGCGAGAGCTGTCGCAAAGAGAGGACGCAGTGGTGAGCGACATTGGTCCTCTGCATGGTTCCCGCGCCGTACAGGTATGAAGGACCATCCAGGGTCCCAGGGGACATACAGCACGGTGTGAGGAGGCCGTACGTTATGCAGAGTGATGATGGAATAAACTCAATAGCGTGCGACCTCTTTACACAGCGGTGGCTCTTTCCATCCAGAGATCCGGTGGAGATGGGCGAGAGGCCGCCGCTCCCTGCAGGGGCCCGGCCTGGCAGCCACTGAAGAGACACCTATGTCTGCATTTGCAGCACCGTGTGGTGTGAGGGGGCTACACACAATCCTGTGTGGTTGTGTCTAATGCAGCAGGGCTCAATGGCCCTATTCCAGGCTGTCACCCCTCCCTGGTCAAGGCTGCCGCAAGGCTGTCGACCCCCGGCCCACGTCATCCCCCGGGCCTGGAATGCCCTCCCTCTGCCCCTCCGCCAAGCTAGCTCTCTTCCTCCCTTCAAGGCCCTGCTGAGAGCTCACCTCCTCCAGGAGGCCTTCCCAGACTGAGCCCCTTCCTTCCTCTCCCCCTCGTTCCCCTCTCCATCCCCCCATCTTACCTCCTTCCCTTCCCCACAGTACCTGTATATATGTATATATGGATGTACATATTTATTACTCTATTTATTTATTTGTTTATTTATTTTATTTGTACATTTCTATCCTATTTATTTTATTTTGTTGGTATGTTTGATTCTGTTCTCTGTCTCCCCCTTTTAGACTGTGAGCCCACTGTTGGGTAGGGACTGTCTCTATGTGTTGCCAATTTGTACTTCCCAAGCGCTTAGTACAGTGCTCTGCACATAGTAAGTGCTCAATAAATACGATTGATTGATTGATTGATTGATTGATTGACGGAGGCGAGCTGTGACTGCCTCAGGTTTACGCGTGAGCCTGGCCAGGTGGGGAGGGATGCCCAGTCCCTCTTGTGTCCAGCCTCGTACCCGATGGAAGAGGTGGTGTGATCGCTGGCGGCGTATTGCCCGTCACTTTGGTGTCACATGCAGTGCTGTATGGTAGTGTTGTGTGCTGCCTAGCGTGCTGATAAACTGACCCACCACAGCATTTCTTGGGCGAGAGCTCTCGCAATGAGAGGATGCCGTTGTGAGCGCCATCAGTTCTCCGCATGGTTCCCGCCCCAAACATGGATGAAGGGACATCCGGGGCCCCAGGTGACGTACGGCGCGGTGTGAGGAAGCCGTGCGTCTTGCAGAGTGATGGCAGAATATGCTGCATAGCGTGCGACCTCCACACACAGCGCTGGGTCTCTCTGGCCGGAGATACGGCCGAACTGGGAGGGAGGCCACCATTTCCTGCATGGGCCCAGCCTGGAAGCATTGAAGAGACACCAGTGCCTACGGGTGCCCAGTTTTACATGTGAACCCAGCCTGGTGCGAGAATGAAGGGATGCCTGAGCCCCAGGTGATGTCTGGGCCACGTGTTGTGCCGAGGGATGGTGTCGTTGAATGCCTGTCTTTGTGAGAGCCGCAGAAAAGGTGGAATGGAGTCGTGAGCTGCCGTAGGTTTTCACATGGGCCCTGCCCAATAGATGGAGGGAGTTCTAGGATGGCAGGTTTGACCTAGTGCACGGTGTGAGCCGGTCACATGAGGCGCAGTGTGATAGTGGGACATACTGTGTACCATGTGACCTCCCTGCACGGCGCCGCGTCATCTCGGTGTCACATGCAGAGCTGTTTGATGGTGTCACGTGCTTCCTGTTGCGCTGACATGCTGACCCGTCGGACTGTTTCTTTGGCGAGAGCTCTGGCAAAGGGAAAACACCGTTGGGATCGGCATCGGTATCCCTTCCGGGTCCTGCCCCGGGCCTGAATAGAGGGCCGTCCAGGGCCTCGGGTGACGTCCGGCGCCGTGTGAGGAGGCCGCACGTCGTGCGGAGTGATGGCGGAATACGCTGCATTGCGTGCGGCCTCCTTTCACGGCGCTGGGTCTTTCCAGCCAGAGAAAAGGCAGAGATGGGAGGTAGACCTCCATTTCCTGCAGGGGCCCAGCTTGGCAGCTATTGAACAGAAACCTGGGCCCACAGGTGGCATACCTCGTGGTGTTGGCCTGCAGCCTCGCTTGTGTCAAGCGCAGCACTGTTACGATGGTCACAGTCTTGATCGTCACCCGTCCCCGACCATGGTTGCTGCACAAATGGATGGGAGCTGCAGCTGCCTCACTTCACCCGTGTGCCCAGCCCGGTACGTGAACGAAGAGATGCCCGAGCCCCGGTTGATGTCTGGGGCAGAGTGACGGTGTCCCGTCCAATGTTGGGAGATGTCACCGTGTGCTACCTCGTCCTGTGATGTCATCACCGAGCACCGCACGTGTCCCCTGAGAGCCCCGGGAAAGATGGAGTGGTGAAACCAGCCGTCTCGGTGTCTTCACGGGTCCCGCCGGGTGACAGCACCAGGACTCTGTGGTCGGAGATATGGCGGAGAAGGTGGGGAGCTCTCTCAGATCTCTGTCTAGGGCCAACCGAGCAGCCAGAGTGATGGACGCACCTGAGCCCCAAGGAGCCAGTGACACACTGTGAGGATGCAACATGCAGTGCTGCGTGTTGGGGCTATGTGCAGGGTGAACAATGAGCTTAAGCAGCCTCAGCTTTCCACGTATGTTCCGGCTGGGACACAGATCAACAGGAGCTCGTTTTGCCGGTGGTACGTAGTGCAGCGTGAAGATGTCACAGGCAGTCTGGTGATCCATCGGGGCCTTTCTTTGGCGAGAGTTCTCACAAAGAGTGGACGCCGTGGTGAGCGACATCCGTCCTCTGCGTGGTTCCCGCCCCGGACACGGATGAAGGACCATCCAGGGCCTCAGGGGACATACAGCACGGTGTGAGGAGACCGTACGTTATGCCGAGTTTTGATGGAATATACTCCATAGCGTGCAACCACCTTACACGGTGGTGGCTCTTTGCATCCAGAGATCCGGTGGAGATGGGCGAGAGGCCGCCCCTCCCTGCAGGGGCCCCGCCTGGCGGCCATTGAACAGACACCTGTGGTTGCAGTTGTAGCACCGTGTGGTGTGAGGGTGCTACGCACAGTCCTGTGTGGTTGTGTCTAATGCAGCAGGGCTCGATGGCCCTATTCTAGACAGCCACCTCTCCCTGGTCAAGGCTGCCGCACCGAAGGAGGGGAGCTGTGACTGCCTCAGGGTTACGCGTGAGCCTGGCCAGGTGTGAGAATGAAGGGCTACCCGCGCCCCGGGTGATATCTGGGGCACAGTGACGGCGCCACCTTTAGCGCTGAGGGATGGTGTCGTTGATGGCCTGCATTTGCGAGAACTGCAAGAAAGATGGAATGGAGTTGGCAGCTGCGTTAGTTTTCCACTTGGGCCCTGCCTGATAGATAGATGGAGGGAGTTCCAGGATCCCAGCTGACCTACCACACAGTGTGAGCTGGACACATGAGGTGCAGTGTAGTAATGGAACACACTGCATCACGTGTGACCTCCCCACACAGTGCTTTGTCTCTCCGTCTGGAGACTGGGTAGAGACGGTAGGGCCGCCTCAGTTTCCGGCAAGACTGAGCCTGGCAGCAAGTTAAGGGAAGCCTGAGCCCACCGGTGGCATACTACGTGGGATGGGGGGGGCCACATGCAGCCCGCCACGGCTGTGTCGAACGCAGCGCGGAGAGGAGACGGGAGGGCTGCTTGGGATTCCTGCACGGGGCCAGTCTAGCGGCCCCAGTGACAGATGCCCCGGCCCCAGGGGGCAAACGCCGCAGTGTGAGGATGCCACCTGAAGTGCTGTGTGTTGGGGTCATGTGCGGCGTGGACCGCTGGCCACATTCCAGTGCGCTGCCCATCCCCATCCAGAGCTGCAGCACTGATGCTCCAGAGTTGCCGGCAGCCTTGGTTCCCCGTACGTGTCCAGCCTCGTACCTGAATCCAGGGGAGGTGTGATTGCCGGTGCATACCGCGCAGCATCTCGGGGTCTCATGCAGTGCTGTGCGTTGAGTGCCATGTGCTACCTGTTGGGCTGACGTCTTAACCCATTGGGTCGTTTCTTTGGCGAGAACTCTGGCAGAGAGAAAATGTCATAGTGAGCCAGATCAATACTCCTTGCCAACATCCCCGGTCAGGGCTGCCGCACGGGTGGACGGGAGCTGCGGCCCCCTCGGTATTCCGTGTGCGCCCGGCCTAGCGTGATGCTGAAGGGATGCCTGAGCCCCGGGCGACACATGGGGCAGAGTGATGGTACCACATTTAGCGCTGAAAGCTGGTGTCTTTAAATGGCTGCGTTTTGGAGAGATACGAGAAAGAAGGGTTGGAGTTGGGAGCTGCCTTAGTTTTCCACGTGGGCCCCGCCCGATAGTTGGAGGCCGGGAGTTCCAGGATCCGAGCTGACCTATGGCACGGTGTGAGGAGGATACATGTGGTGCAGTGTGATAGTGGAATATGCTGCATCACGTGTGTCCTCCCTTCACCGTGCTGTGTCTCTCTGTCTGGAGATTGGGCAAGCCTGGCACCAAGCTATTGGAAAATCCGAAGCCACGGGTGGCGTACTACATGGTCCGAGAGGTCCACACACAGTCCTGCGCAGTTGTGTCAGATGCAGTTCATTCATTCATTCATTCATTCATTCAATCGTATTTATTGCACGCTTACTGTGGGCAGAGCACTGTACTAAGCGCTTGAGAAGTATAAGTTGGCAACATATAGAGACGGTCCCTACCCAACAGTGGGCTCACAGTCCAGAAGGGGGAAATGCAGTGGGTTGAGGAGACGGGAGGGCTGCCTGAGATTCCTGCGCAGGGCCAGCCTCCAAGCCATTGTACCTGACCGCCGATCCCCAGGGGGTCACCTCGCCGATATGACGCCGATATGCTGCCGATATGCACTGATACGACGCGGTGCGGCCTGCCTCGGGCGAGAGCTCTAGGGAATAGCGAGTGCAGTCGTGAGCTGCATCCCTTCTCCACTTGGGCCCTGTCCAACAGGTGAAAGAACGGAATTCCTTGTCCCCTGGTCCCATGCGGCGTGGTGTGTGGAATTCGCACGTCATGCAGCCTGATGGTGGAATGGGCTGCGTAGCGTGTGACTTCCATACACGGCGCCGCGCCTCTCCAAGCCAGACGTAGGGCAGAGACGAGATGGCTGCCTCTGGTTCCTGTGCCAGCCCAGCTTGGCAGCCGATGAACGGATGTCCGGGTCCAGTGGTGTCATACCATGTGTTGTGAGGGTGCCTCACACTGTTCTACGTGGTTATGTGAAATGTAGCATGTTTTGATGGCCATGTTCTAGGATGCTGCCTCTCCCCCGGACAGGGCTGCCACACCGATGGGCGAGAGCTGTGGCTGCCTTCGTTTTATGCCCCAGTCAGGCCTGGTAGGAGAATGAAGGGGTGCCCGAGCCCAGGATGATGTCCCGTGCAGAGTGATGATGTCACGCACCGTGCCTGGAGGTATCGTCACGTGCTACCTCGTTCCGTGATGTCCGTTGGGAGTCGCAAGAAAGACGGAATGGCGATGCCGGCTGCCGCGGTCTTCTCCCGGACCCCTCCGGGTAAAGGGACAGTGGAAGCAGCGGCCCTCGGGTGACCCATGGCCTAGTGCGATGGGATTGCACGCCAGGCGGTGCTCTGCTGAGATGTGCTGCAGGCGTTGGGACCTGATGGCACAGTGCCGTGACTCTCGGGCCAGAGATGTGGCAGAGATGGGAGGGCCGCCTGAGGTTCCTGCACGGGGCCGGCCTGGCCGCCGGAGTCACAGGCGCCCGAGCCTCGCGGAGTCAACGGCATAGTGTGAGGATGCCACATCCAGGGCTGCGTGTTGGGGGGCTGTGCAGCATGGTTCGATGACCACGCTGCAGATCGCCACGCCTCCTCATCCCGACCTGCGGCACTGACAGTGGCAAGTTGAAGGCAGCCCCTGTCAGGCGGCCGTGCCCGGCCTCGCACCCAAATCTCGGCGGAAGCTCGGAGCTCAGGTGAGTGAAAGCGCAGCGCGATGGGGGGCAGACGTGGTGCCGGACCACGGTGTCAGGGGCTCCCGAGTGTTGTGACGGGGTGACCCGGGGCGCGCCTCTTAGAGGAGACCTCGAGCGAAGACAGAACGCGTAGTCACCGGGGTCGGTGGGGGGTCGGGTTCTCGCGTGGACCCAGCCTGGGAAATTAGAGAATGGCATTCGACCACCTCTGGTCACACGCAGCACGGTCTGTGGTAGTCGCACGTCTTGGCGTGTGATGGGGGAACATTCTGCGTAGCGGACGACCTCCCTACGCTGTGCTGCGTCTCTCTTTGCCAGACGTATGGCAGAGACAAGACGGCCACTTCTGTTTTCTCTGTTTCTTCCCAGCTTGACAGCCAGTGTACAGACAACCGGGCCCGTAGGTGTCATACCAGCATGGCTCAGTGGAAGGAGCACAGGCTCGGGAGTCAGAGGTCATGATTCAAATCCTGGCTCCACCAGTCGTCATGGAACGGTGATACCAGCCATCTCGGTCTCTTCACGGGTCCCGCCGGGTAATTGAACGACTGAAGCAGCTGCCCTGAGGTGACCCACCTCAAGGCGCGATGGGGTCACCCCCTCGTCGGCAGGATGGTGAGCTGTGCTGTCTGTAGTGTGACTTCGTGACACAGCACCGTGACTCTCCGCTCAGAGATATGGCACAGACCGGAGGGCTGCCTGAGTTTCTTAACGCAGGCCAGGCCTAGCAGCGGGAGTATTGGACGCCCGAGCCCCAAGGCGCCAATGCCACATGTTAAGGATGCCACAAATGACGTGCTGTGCGTCGGTATTATGGGCAGCAGGGTTTGAGGACCGCATTTGCTTCATCTGGAGCTGCAGCACTACAGCAGCGAGTTGCGGACAGCCTCGGTTTGCCATGCGTGCTCTGCCTCTCACCCAAATCGCTGGAAGCTCGGATCCCAGGCGAGTGAAAGTGCAGCGCGGTGGGGTCGGACGTGGTGCCGGACCACGGTGTCAGATGCTCCCGAGTCTTGTGACGGTGTGGGCTGGGGCGCGGCTCTGAGGCGAGACCTCGAGCGAAGACAGAGCGCAGTCGCCGGGGGGTCAGGTTGTCGCGTGGGCCCTCCTTGGTAGATGAGAGAATGGAATTCCACCCTCTCTGGTCTCACGCTGCACGGTGTGTGGAAGTCGCACGTCATGCCGTGTGATGGTGGAATACGCTGCGCAGCGTGCGACCACCCTACACAGCACTGCCTCTCTCTAAGCCACACGTACGGTAGAGACAAGATGCCTGCCTCTGATTCCTCCGTTCTTTCAGTCTCCTGGATGGACGGGAGCTGCGGCTGCCCGAGTTTTATACGTGTGCCCGGCCTGGTAGGAGGATGAAGGGATGCCTGAAGTCCGGGTGATAATACAGGGCGCAGCGATGGTGCCGCATTTAGCCTTGAGAGACAGTGTCGTTGCATTGGCTGCATTTGTGACAGCTGCAGGAAAGATGGAATGGAGTTGGGAGCTGCCTTAGTTTTCCGTGTGTACCCTCCACGGTAGATGGAGGGAGGGTATTCCAGGATCCCGGCTGACCCACGGCACGGTGTGAGGATGACTCACGTGGTGCAGTGTGGTAGTGGAATATACTGCATCACCCGTGACCTCCCTACACCGCGCTGTACCTCTCCGTCCATAGATTGGGCTGAGACGGTATGGCCGCCTCTGTTTCAGGTGCGGGTCAGGTCTCGTAGCAAGTTAATGGAAGCCTGAGGCCAGAGCTGGCATACTACATTGGTGTGAGGGTGCAAACACACAGTCCTGCGCGGTTGTGTCAGACGCAGCGTGGTGAGGAGACGGGAGGGCTGCCTGAGATTTCTACGCAGGGCCAGCCTAGCAGCTTTAGTAACGGATGCCCTAGCCTTCGGGGCCCAAGGAAATAGTGGGGCAATGGCACATGCAGTGCTGTGTATCGTGGCTGTGCGAACCGTGGTTCGACGGCCACATTCTAGATCGCGGCGCGTCCCCTTTCAGAGCTGCAGCACGGATAGTAGAGTGCTCGGGGCAGCTTCAGTTTTCTCCACGTGTCCAGCCTCGTGCCTGAGTTAACGGCCCCTCACTTTGCCGGTGACGTAGAGTGCAGCACGATGGTGTCGTATGTTGTGTCGTGTGATGGCGTCGTGTGCTTCCATCCTGACACTGCACCTGTAAATCGAGAGGCCTCACAAAGACGGAATCCCGTCGCGAACTATGTCCGGTTTTCAGCCGGGGCCCCCCTGGCTCGGAGAAAATGGGACGGGATTCCCCGACCACCGGTCTCTTGCGGCACGGTGTGGAGAGATCACATTTCACGCCGAGTGACGGTTTCATATCCTGCGTGGCGCATGATCTCCCTACACAGTGCTGCGTCTGTCCAGCCAGAGATAGGACAAAGAAGGGAAGGCTGCCTCAGTTTTCTGCGCAGCCCCACATTGACAGCCAACTCACGGACGCCCGGGCCTGCGGGTGTCGTGTTGCGTGGTGCGAGGTGGCTATGTGCAGTTCTGAGTGGGTGTTTCAACTATAGCCCGGTGTGATGGCCGGAGGGCGACGGTGTGACAAGCGTCGTTAGCTGGTGGTGTAATCAGCGCGAATTGACGGTGTCACCGGTTGCTTTACGTGGTGATGTAACGTGTTCTCTGGCGTGCTGACACCATGACGTAGTGCGGGCCGTCTTAGGCGACAGCTCTAGGAAACAATGAGTTCAGTTGCGAGCCGCATCAGTTTTCTCATGGGCCCTGCCCGGTAGGTGAGAGGACGGAATTCCACGACCATTAGTTCCATGCAGCCCGGCGTGTAGAAGGTGCACGTGATGCCATGTGATGGTGGAATATGCAGCATGGCGTGTGACCTCTGGACTCAGCGCTGCGTCTCCAGCCAGACATAGGGCGGAGACGAGCCGGTCGTCTCCGTTTCCTGCACCGGCCCAGCTTGACGGCCCACAGGTGTCATACCACCGGGTGTCTGTGTGCCACTAGCAGACCCGCGAGAACGTGCTGAATGCGGCACAGTTCGTTGGGCACAGCGTAGGACCCGGCTTCTCCGACAGCCAGGGCTGCCATACTGAGGGATGGGAACTGCAGCTGCCTCAGTTTTACTCGTGTGCCCGTTCTGGTAAGAGAATGAAGGGGTGCCTGACTCAGGGTGATATATAGGATCCAGTGATGGTGCCACATTTAGCGCCGGGAGATGTAATGATGGCATTTGTGAAGCGCTATGTGCGAAGCACCGTTCTAAGCACTGGGGAGGTTACACGGTGATCGGGTTGTCCCACGGGGGGCTCACCGTCTTCATCCCCATTTTCCAGATGAGGTATCTGAGGCCCAGAGAAGTTAGGTGATCCGCCCAAAGTCTACAGCCTACAAGTGGCGGAGCCAGGATTAGAACCCGTGACTTCTGGCTCCCAAGCCCGGGCTCTTTCCGCTAAGCCACATGGTGTCATTGAATGCCTGCACTCCTGAGAGCTACATTCACTTAATCTTTCAGTTATTTATCGAGTGCTTTATGGTGTGCCGAGCACTGGACTAAGCATTTGGGAGAGTACGATAGGACAACTATCATGTTCCCAGCCCACAGTGAGCTCCAGGAAAGATGGAATGGAGTTGGGAGCTGCCTTAGTTTTGGTCCTGGGCCCGGCCCGATTGATGGGGGTGAGGGAGTTCCAGGATCCCAGCTGACTTATGGCACGGTGGTGGGAACAGGTCACGTGCGGTCAGTGTGATAGTGGTAGTGTGATAGGTGAAGCCTGGCGGCACATTAAGGAAGCCTGAGCCCCCAGGTGTCGTAGCATGTGGTGTGAGGGCACCACACACAGTCCCGCACGAGTTTGTCAAATGCAACACTGTGCGGCGGCCACATTCTAGAGTGCCGCGCCTCTCAGTCCAGGACTGCTGAGGTGACCGATGGGACCTGCGGCTCCCTCAGTTTTAACCGGTGCCCGGCCCGGTAAGAGAATGAAGGGATTACCTGGCCCTGGGGGATATCCGGGCAAAGCGATGATGTCGCACAGTGCGTGGAGGTGCTGTCACGTGCTACCTCGTTCTGTGACATCATCCCCCCGCACCGCGCGTGTCCATCGAGAGCAGTGGGAAAGATGGAATGGCGATGGCACCTGCCTTGGTCTTCTCCCGGGTTCTGCCAGGTAATGGAGCGACGGAAGCAGCGGCCCTCGGGTGATCCGTGGCATGGCGGGATGGTGAGATGCGCCGTCCGCAGTGTGACTTTGTGACAGAAGCGCCAGGACTCTCCGGTCAGAGATGTGGCAGAGACGGGAGGGCTGTCCAAGGTTCCTGCACAGGCCCGGCCTAACCACTGGGATAACGGACGCCTGAGCCTCGACGGCCAACGACATAGCGTGAGGATGCCCCATCCAGACATCCAGTCCCGGGTGGTGTGCAGCACGTAATGCAGGCCTTGTCACAAAGCGCCACACCTCCCCATCCAGTGTTGCATCGGGCACTTTAGAGACTCACGGGTGTGTAGGAACTCGCGGGTGTGTAGAGACTGGTGGGTAGCCTCAGGTTCCCTTGTGTGTCCGGTCTCATATCCAGGGGAGCTGTGATCGCCAGTGATGTAACCCCCCATCGCGAAGACCTCGTGTGCTGACACCCCAACACAGCACCGCCCCGCTTAAGCGAGACCTATCACAAAGTTTTGAGATGGCAACTGGTGTCCGCCTGAGCTGGCCCCGAACATGAGCGAGGGAAATTCCACCCCTCGGTATGATGTACAGCACGGCGTTTCGAGGTCACGTACCGTGCAGCATGGTTCAGGAACATGTCGCGTGGTGTGTGGCCTTCCTACACCGTGCTGCGCCTCTCCGGCCGGAATGCCTCGGTTTCCCAGACGGGCCCTACCTGGCAGCAATCGAACGAATACTCGTTCCTACTGGCGCGAGGTGGCATGGTGCGGATTTGCTACACATAGTCCCGGGCGGTTGTTTGAAGTGCCACATGCGGTCCCACACGGGGTGATGACCTCAGTGTGATGATGTGTTACGAGTGCAGCGTGATAGTGTCACTCGTATTTGAGCGACGGTGTCCTGAACAGTGCTGGGAGATGTTATCACGTGCTACCTCGTTCCACAGTATCATCACCCAGCACTGCGTGTGTCCATCGAGGGCCTCGGGAAAGATGGAAAGGCGATGCCGGATGCCTCGGTCTCCCCACGGGCCCCACAAGATAATGGAACGATGGAAGCAGTGGCTCTCGGGTGATCCACGGCATAAAGTGACAGGGTCACATGCCAGGTGGAGGGATGGTGAGATGGGCCGTCTGCAGTGTCACTTTGTGACACAGCACCGGCACTCTCCGGTCAGAGATATGGCGGAGAAGGTGGAGCTCTCTCAGATCCCTGTCTAGGGCCAACCGAGCAGCTGGACTGATGGACGCACAAATCAATCAATCAATCAGTCGTATTTATTGAGCACTTACTGTGTGCAGACCACTGTACTAAGCGCTTGTGAAGTACAAGTTGGCAACATATAGAGACAGTCCCTACTGAACAGTGGGCTCACAGTCTAAAACGGGGACCAGAGCCCCAAGGAGCCAGTGACACAGTGTGAGGATGCAACATGCAGTGCTGTGTGTTGGGGCTATGTGCAGGGTGAATAATGAGTGTAAGCAGCCTCAGTTTTCCACGTATGTTCCGCCTGGGCCGCAGATCAACAGGAGGTCGCTTTGCGGGTGGTCCGTAGTGCAGCGTGAAGATGTCCCAGGCAGTCTGGTGATCCATCGGGGCCTTTCTTTGGCGAGAGCTGTCGCAAAGAGAGGACGCAGTGGTGAGCGACATCGGTCCTCTGCGTGGCTCCCGCGCCGTACACGTATGAAGGACCATCCAGGGTCCCAAGGGACATACAGCACGGTGTGAGGAGGCCGTACGTTATGCAGAGTGATGATGGAATAAACTCAATAGCGTGCGACCTCTTTACACAGTGGTGGCTCTTTCCATCCAGAGATCCGGTGGAGATGGGTGAGAGGCCGCCGCTCCCTGCAGGGGCCCGGCCTGGCAGCCACTGAAGAGACACCTATGTCTGCATTTGCAGCACCGTGTGGTGTGAGGGGGCTACACACAATCCTGTGTGGTTGTGTCTAATGCAGCAGGGCTCAATGGCCCTATTCCAGGCTGTCACCCCTCCCTGGTCAAGGCTGCCGCAAGGCTGTCGACCCCCGGCCCACGTCATCCCCCGGGCCTGGAATGCCCTCCCTCTGCCCCTCCGCCAAGCTAGCTCTCTTCCTCCCTTCAAGGCCCTGCTGAGAGCTCACCTCCTCCAGGAGGCCTTCCCAGACTGAGCCCCTTCCTTCCTCTCCCCCTCGTTCCCCTCTCCATCCCCCCATCTTACCTCCTTCCCTTCCCCACAGCACCTGTATATATGTATATATGGATGTACATATTTATTACTCTATTTATTTATTTATTTATTTATTTTACTTGTACATTTCTATCCTATTTATTTTATTTTGTTGGTATGTTTGATTCTGTTCTCTGTCTCCCCCTTTTAGACTGTGAGCCCACTGTTGGGTAGGGACTGTCTCTATGTGTTGCCAATTTGTACTTCCCAAGCGCTTAGTACAGTGCTCTGCACATAGTAAGCGCTCAATAAATACGATTGATTGATTGATTGATTGATTGACGGAGGCGAGCTGTGACTGCCTCAGGTTTACGCGTGAGCCTGGCCAGGTGGGGAGGGATGCCCGGTCCCTCTCGTGTCCAGCCTCGTACCCGATGGAAGAGGTGGTGTGATCGCTGGCCACGTATTGCCCGTCACTTTGGTGTCACATGCAGTGCTGTATGGTAGTGTCGTGTGCTGCTTAGCGTGCTGATAAACTGACCCACCACAGCATTTCTTTGGCGAGAGCTCTCACAATGAGAGGATGCCGTTGTGAGCACCATCGGTTCTCCGCATGGTTCCTGCCCCAAACATGGATGAAGGGACATCCGGGGCCCCAGGTGACGTACGGCGCGGTGTGAGGAAGCCGTGCGTCTTGCAGAGTGATGGCAGAATATGCTGCATAGCGTGCGACCTCCACACACAGCGCTGGGTCTCTCTGGCCGGAGATACGGCCGAGTTGGGAAGGAGGCCTCCATTTCCTGCATGGGCCCAGCCTGGAAGCATTGAAGAGACACCAGTGCCTACGGGTGCCCAGTTTTACATGTGAACCCAGCCTGGTGCGAGAATGAAGGGATGCCTGAGCCCCAGGTGATGTCTGGGCCACGTGTTGTGCCGAGGGATGGTGTCGTTGAGTGCCTGCCTTTGTGAGAGCCGCAGAAAAGGTGGAATGGAGTCGTGAGCTGCCGTAGGTTTTCACATGGGCCCTGCCCAATAGATGGAGGGAGTTCTGGGATTGCAGGTTTGACCTAGTGCACGGTGTGAGCCGGTCACATGTGGCGCAGTGTGATAGTGGGACATACTGTGTACCATGTGACCTCCCTACACGGCGCCGCGTCATCTCGGTGTCACATGCAGAGCTGTTTGATGGTGTCACGTGCTTCCTGTTGCGCTGACATGCTGACCCGTCGGACTGTTTCTTTGGCGAGAGCTCTGGCAAAGGGAAAACACCGTTGGGATCGGCATCGGTATCCCTTCCGGGTCCTGCCCCGGGCCTGAATAAAGGGCCATCCAGGGCCTCGGATGACGTCCGGCGCCGTGTGAGGAGGCCGCACGTCGTGCGGAATGATGGCGGAATGCGCTGCATTGCGTGCGGCCTCCTTTCACGGCGCTGGGTATTTCCAGCCAGAGAAAAGGCAGAGATGGGAGGTAGACCTCCATTTCCTGCAGGGGCCCAGCTTGGCAGCTATTGAACAGAAACCTGAGCCCACAGGTGGCATACCTCATGGTGTCGGCCTGCAGCCACGCTTGTGTCAAGCGCAGCACTGTTTCGATGGTAACAGTCTTGGTCGTCACCCCTCCCCGACCATGGTTGCTGCACAAATGGATGGGAGCTGCTGCTGCCTCACTTCACCCATGTGCCCAGCCCGGTACGTGAACGAAGAGATGCCCGAGCCCCGGTTGATGTCTGGGGCAGAGTGACGGTGTCCCGTCCAATGTTGGGAGATGTCACCGTGTGCTACCTCATCCTGTGATGTCATCACCGAGCACCGCACGTGTCCCCTGAGAGCCCCGGGAAAGATGGAGTGGTGAAACCAGTCGTCTCGGTCTCTTCACGGGTCCCGCCGGGTGACAGCACCAGGACTCTCTGGTCGGAGATATGGCGGAGAAGGTGGGGAGCTCTCTCAGATCTCTGTCTAGGGCCAACCGAGCAGCCGGACTGATGGACGCACCTGAGCCCCAAGGAGCCAGTGACACACTGTGAGGATGCAACATGCAGTGCTGCGTGTTGGGGCTATGTGCAGGGTGAACAATGAGCGTAAGCAGCCTCAGCTTTCCACGTATGTTCCGGCTGGGACACAGATCAACAGGAGCTCGCTTTGCAGGTGGTACGTAGTGCAGCGTGAAGATGTCACAGGCAGTCTGGTGATCCATCGGGGCCTTTCTTTGGCGAGAGTTCTCACCAAGAGTGGACGCCGTGGTGAGCGACATCGGTCCTCTGCGTGGTTCCCGCCCCGGACACGGATGAAGGACCATCCAGGGCCTCAGGGGACATACAGCACGGTGTGAGGAGGCCGTACGTTATGCCGAGTTTTGATGGAATATACTCCATAGCGTGCAACCACCTTACACGGTGGTGGCTCTTTCCATCCAGAGATCCGGGGGAGATGGGCGAGAGGCCGCCCCTCCCTGCAGGGGCCCGGCCTGGCAGCCATTGAACAGACACCTGTGGTTGCAGTTGTATCACCGTGTGGTGTGAGGGGGCTACGCACAGTCCTGTGTGGTTGTGTCTAATGCAGCAGGGCTCGATGGCCCTATTCTAGACAGCCACCTCTCCCTGGTCAAGGCTGCCGCACCGAAGAAGGGGAGCTGTGACTGCCTCAGGTTTAGGCGTGAGCCTGGCCAGGTGTGAGAATGAAGGGCTGCCCGCGCCCCGGGTGATATCTGGGGCACAGTGACGGCGCCTCCTTTAGCGCTGAGGGATGGTGTCGTTGATGGCCTGCATTTGTGACAACTGCAGGAAAGATGGAATGGAGTTGGGAGCTGCCTTAGTTTTCCACTTGGGCCCTGCCTGATAGATAGATGGAGGGAATTCCAGGATCCCAGCTGACCTACCACACAGTGTGAGCTGGACACATGAGGTGCAGCGTAGTAATGGAACACACTGCATCACGTGTGACCTCCCCACACAGTGCTTTTTCTCTCCGTCTGGAGAGTGGGTAGAGACGGTATGGCCGCCTCAGTTTCCGGCAAGACTGAGCCTGGCAGCAAGTTAAGGGAAGCCTGAGCCCACCGGTGGCATACTACGTGGGATGAGGGGGCCACATGCAGCCCGCCACGGTTGTGTGGAATGCAGCACAGAGAGGAGACGGGAGGGCTGCTTGGGATTCCTGCATGGGGCCAGTCTAGCAGCCCCAGTGACAGATGCCCCGGCCCCAGGGGGCCAACGCCGCAGTGTGAGGATGCCACGTGCAGTGCTGTGTTTTGGGGTCATGTGCGGCGTGGACCGCTGGCCACATTCCGGTGCCCTGCCCATCCCCACCCAGAGCTGCAGCCCTGATGCTCCAGAGCTGCCGGCAGCCTTGGTTTCCTATACGTGTCCAGCCTCGTACCTGAATCCAGGGGAGGTGTGATTGCCCGTGCATACCGCGCAGCATCTCGGTGTCACGTGCTGCCTGTTGGGCTGACATCTTAACCCATTGGGTCATTTCTTTGGCGAGAGCTCTGGCAGTGAGAAAATGTCATCGTGAGCCAGATTTGTACTCCTTGCCAAACATCCCCGGTCAGGGCTGCCGCACGGGTGGACGGGAGCTGCGGCCGCCTCGGTATTCCGTGTGCGCCCGGCCTAGCATGATGCTGAAGGGATGCCTGAGCCCCGGGCGACACATGGGGCAGAGTGATGGTACCACATTTAGCGCTGAAAGATGGTGTCTTTAAATGGCTGCGTTTTGGAGAGATGCGGGAAAGAAGGGATGGAGTTGGGAGCTGCCTTAGTTTTCCACGTTTGCCCTGCCCGATAGTTGGAGGCCGGGAGTTCCAGGATCCGAGCTGACCTATGGCACTGTGTGAAGAGGATACATGTGGTGCAGTGTGATATTGGAATACGCTGCATCATGTGTGTCCTCCCTTCACCGCGCTGTGTCTCTCTGTCTGGAGATTGGGCAAGCCTGGCACCAAGCTATTGGAAAATCCGAAGCCACGGGTGGCGTACTACATGGTCCGAGAGGTCCACACACAGTCCTGCGCAGTTGTGTCAGATGCAGTTCATTCATTCATTCATTCATTCATTCAATCGTATTTATTGCATGCTTACTGTGGGCAGAGCACTATCCTAAGCGCTTGAGAAGTATAAGTTGGCAACATATAGAGACGGTCCCTACCCAACAGTGGGCTCACAGTCCAGAAGGGGGAAATGCAGTGGGTTGAGGAGACGGGAGGGCTGCCTGAGATTCCTGCGCAGGGCCAGCCTCCAAGCCATTGTACCTGACCGCCGATCCCCAGGGGGTCACCTCGCCGATATGACGCCGATATGCTGCCGATACGCACCGACACGACGCGGTGCGGCCTGCCTCGGGCGAGAGCTCTAGGGAATAGCGAGTGCAGTCGTGAGCTGCATCCCTTCTCCACTTGGGCCCTGTCCAACAGGTGAAAGAACGGAATTCCTTGTCCCCTGGTCCCATGCGGCGTGGTGTGTGGAATTCGCACGTCATGCAGCCTGATGGTGGAATGGGCTGCGTAGCGTGTGACTTCCATACACGGCGCCGCGCCTCTCCAAGCCAGACGTAGGGCAGAGACGAGATGGCTGCCTCTGGTTCCTATGCAAGCCCAGCTTGGCAGCCGATGAACGGATGTCCGGGGCCACTGGTGTCATACCATGTGTTGTGAGGGTGCCTCACGCTGTTCTACGTGGTTATGTGAAATGCAGCATGTTTTGATGGCCATGTTGTAGGGCGCTGCCTCTCCCCCGGGCAGGGCTGCCACACCGATGGGCAAGAGCTGTGGCTGCCTCCGTTTTATGCCCCAGTGAGGCCTGGTAGGAGAATGAAGGGATGCCCGAGCCCAGGATGATGCCCCGTGCAGAGTGATGATGTCACGCACCGTGCCTGGAGGTATCGTCACGTGCTACCTCGTTCCGTGATGTCCATTGGGAGTCGCAAGAAAGACGGAATGGCGATGCCGGCTGCCGCGGTCTTCTCCCGGACCCCGCCGGGTAAAGGGAAAGTGGAAGCAGCGGCCCTCGGGTGACCCTTGGCCTAGTGCGATGGGATTGCATGCCAGGCGGTGCTCTGCTGAGATGTGCTGCAGGCGTTGGGACCTGATGGCACAGCGCCGTGACTCTCGGGCCAGAGATGTGGCAGAGATGGGAGGGCCGCCTGAGGTTCCTGCACGGGGCCGGCCTGGCCGCCGGAGTCACAGGCGCCCGAGCCTCGCGGAGTCAACGGCATAATGTGAGGATGCCACATCCAGGGCTGCGTGTTGGGGGGCTGTGCAGCATGGTTCGATGACCACGCTGCAGATCGCCACGCCTCCTCATCCCGACCTGCGGCACTGACAGTGGCAAGTTGAAGGCAGCCCCTGTCAGGCGGCCGTGCCCGGCCTCGCACCCAAATCTCGGCGGAAGCTCGGAGCTCAGGTGAGTGAAAGCGCAGCGCGATGGGGGGCAGACGTGGTGCCGGACCACGGTGTCAGGGGCTCCCGAGTGTTGTGACGGGGTGACCCGGGGCGCGCCTCTTAGAGGAGACCTCGAGCGAAGACAGAACGCGTAGTCACCGGGGTCGGTGGGGGGTTGGGTTCTCGCGTGGGCCCTGCCCGGGAAATGAGAGAATGGCATTCGACCACCTCTGGTCACACGCAGCACGGTCTGTGGTAGTCGCACGTCTTGGCGTGTGATGGGGGAACATTCTGTGTAGCGTGCGACTTCCCTACGCTGTGCTGCGTCTCTCTTTGCCAGACGTATGGCAGAGACAAGACGGCCACTTCTGTTTTCTCTGTTTCTTCCCAGCTTGACAGCCAGTGAACAGACAACCGGGCCCGTAGGTGTCATACCAGCATGGCTCGGTGGAAGGAGCACAGGCTCGGGAGTCAGAGGTCATGGGTTCAAATCCCGGCTCCACCAGTCGTCATGGAACGGTGATACCAGCCATCTCGGTCTCTTCACGGGTCCCGCCGGGTAATTGAAAGACTGAAGCAGCCGCCCTGAGGTGACCCACCAGAAGGAGCGATGGGGTCACCCCCCCGTCGGTGGGATGGTGAGCTGTGCTGTCTGTAATGTGACTTCGTGACACAGCACCGTGACTCTCCGTCCAGAGATATGGCACAGACGGGAGGGCTGCCTGAGTTTCTTACGCAGGCCCGGCCTAGCAGCCGGATTATTGTATTGGACGCCCGAGCCCCAAGGCACCAATGCCACATGTTAAGGGTGCCACAAATGACGTGCTGTGCGTCGGCATTATGGGCAGCAGGGTTTGAGGACCGCATTTGCTTCTTCCGGAGCTGCAGCACTACGGTAGCGAGTTGCGGACAGCCTCGGTTTGCCATGCGTGCTCTGCCTCGCACCCAAATCGCTGGAAGCTCGGATCCCAGGTGAGTGAAAGCGCAGCGCGGTGGGGTCTGACGTGGTGCCGGGCCACGGTGTCAGGTGCTCCCGAGTCTTGTGACGGTGCGGGCTGGGGCGCGGCTCTGAGGCGAGACCTCGAGCGAAGGCAGAGTGCAGTCGCCGGGGGGTCAGGTTGTCGCGTGGGCCCTCCCTGGTAGATGAGAGAATGGAATTCTACCCTCTCTGGTCACATGCAGCGCAGTGTGTGGGAGTCGCACGTCATGCCGTGTGATGGTGGAATACGCTGCACAGCGTGCGACCACCCTACACAGCACTGCCTCTATCTAAGCCACACGTACGGTAGACACAAGTTGCCTGCCTCTGTTTCCTCTGTTCTTTCAGTTTCCTGGATGGACGGGAGTTGCGGCTGCCCGAGTTTTATACATGCGCCCGGCCGGGTAGGAGGATGAAGGGATGCCTGAAGTCCGGGTGATAATACAAGGCACAGCGATGGTGCCGCATTTAGCCTTGAGAGACAGTGTCGTTGCATTGGCTGCATTTGTGACAGCTGCAGGAAAGATGGAATGGAGTTGGGAGCTGCCTTAGTTTTCCGTGTGTACCCTGCACGGTAGATGGAGGGAGGGTATTCCAGGATCCCGGCTGACCCACGGCACGGTGTGAGGACGACTCACGCGGTGCAGAGTGGTAGTGGAATATGCTGCATCACCCGTGACCTCCCTACACCGCGCTGTACCTCTCCGTCCATAGATTGGGCTGAGACGGTATGGCCGCCTCTGTTTCAGGTGCGGGTCAGGTCTCGTAGCAAGTTAATGGAAGCCTGAGGCCAGAGCTGGCATACTACATTGGTGTGAGGGTGCAAACACACAGTCCTGCGCGGTTGTGTCAGACGCAGCGTGGTGAGGAGACGGGAGGGCTGCCTGAGATTTCTACGCAGGGCCAGCCTAGCAGCCAGAGTAATGGATGCCCTAGCCTTCGGGGCCCAAGGAAATAGTGGGGGAATGGCACATGCAGTGCTGTGTATCGTGGCTGTGCGATCCGTGGTTCGACGGCCACATTCTAGATCGCTGCGCGTCCCCTTTCAGAGCTGCAGCACAGATAGTAGAGTGCTGGGCGCAGCTTCAGTTTTCTCCACGTGTCCAGCCTCGTGCCTGAGTTAACGGCAGCTCACATTGCAGGTGACGTAGAGTGAAGCACGGTCGTGTT
The DNA here is from genome assembly GCF_015852505.1 of Tachyglossus aculeatus. Classification (NCBI taxonomy): domain Eukaryota; kingdom Metazoa; phylum Chordata; class Mammalia; order Monotremata; family Tachyglossidae; genus Tachyglossus; species Tachyglossus aculeatus. The sequence continues at coordinate 102,187,287 of NC_052101.1, forward strand.
ATATGTTGTGTCGTGTGATGGCGTCGTGTGCTTACATCCTGACGCTGCACCTCGAAATCGAGAGCCCTCACAAAGACGGAATCCCGTTGCGAACTATGTCCGGTTTTCAGCCGGGGCCCTGGCTCGGAGACGATGGGACGGGATTCCCCGACCACCGGTCCCGTGCGGCACGGTGTGGAGAGATCACATTTCACACCGAGTGACGGTTTAATATCCTGCGTGGCGCATGATCTCCCTACACAGTGCTGCGTCTGTCCAGCCAGAGATAGGACAAAGAAGGGAAGGCTGCCTCAGTTTTCTGCGCAGGCCCACATTGGCAGCCAACTCACGGACGCCCGGGCTTGCGGGTGTCGTTTTGCATGGAGCGAGGTGGCTATGTGCAGTTCTGAGTGGGTGTTTCAACTATAGCCCGGTGTGATGGCCGGAGGGCGACCATGTCACACGCATCATTAGCTGGTGGTGTAATCAGCGCGAATTGACGGTGTCACGGGTGGCTTTACGTGACGATGTAACGTGTTCTCTGACGTGCTGACACCATGACGTAGTGCGGGCCGTCTTAGGCGACAGCTCTAGGAAACAATGAGTTCAGTTGCGAGCCGCATCAGTTTTCTCATGGGTCCTGCCCGGTAGGTGAGAGAACAGAACTCCACGACCATTAGTTCCATGCAGCCCGGCGTGTAGAAGTTGCACGTTATGCCGTGTGATGGTGGAATATGCGGCATAGCGTGTGACCTCTGGACTCAGCGCTGCGTCTCCAGCCAGACATAGGGCGGAGACGAGCCGGTCGTCTCCGTTTCCTGCACCGGCCCAGCTTGACGGCCCACAGGTGTCATACCACTGGGTGTCTGTGTGCCACAAGCAGAACAGCGAGAATGTGCTGAATGCGGCACAGTTCGTTGGGCACAGCGGAGAGCCCGGCTTCTCTGACAGCCAGAGCTGCCATACTGAGGGATGGGAACTGCAGCTGCCTCAGTTTTACTCGTGTGCCCGTTCTGGTAAGAGAATGAAGGGGTGCCTGACTCGGAGTGATATATAGGATCCAGTGATGGTGCCACATTTAGCGCCGGGAGATGTAATGATGGCATTTGTGAAGCGCTATGTGCGAAGCACTGTTCTAAGCACTGGGGAGGTTGCACGGTGATCGGGTTGTCCCACGGGGGGCTCACCGTCTTCATCCCCATTTTCCAGATGAGGTATCTGAGGCCCAGAGAAGTTAGGTGACCCGCCCAAAGTCCCCAGCCGACGAGTGGCGGAGCCAGGATTAGAACCCATGACTTCTGGCTCCCAAGCCCGGGTTCTTTCCGCTGAGCCACGTGGTGTCATTGAATGCCTGCACTCCTGAGAGCTACATTCACTTAATCTTTCAATTATTTATCGAGCGCTTTATGGTGTGCCGAGCACTGGACTAAGCGTTTGGGAGAGTACGATATAACAACTATCACGTTCCTGGCCCACAGTGAGCTCCAGGAAAGATGGAATGGAGTTGGGAGCTCCCTTAGTTTTGCTCATAGGCCCGGCCCGATTAATGGGGATGAGGGAGTTCCTGGATCCCGGCTGACTTATGGCACGGTGGTGGGAACAGGTCACGTGCTGTCAGTGTGATATTGGAATGTGCTGCATCACGGGTGACCTCCCTACATGGCGTTGTGTTTCTCTGTCTGGAGATTGGTCAGAGGTGGTATGGCTACCTCAGTTTCTGGCATAGGTGAAGCCTGGCGGCACGTTAAGGAAGCCTGAGCCCCCAGGTGTCTTAGCATGTGGTGTGAGGGCACCACACAGAGTCCTGCACGATTGTGTCAAATGCAACACTGTGCGGCGGCCACATTCTAGAGTGCCGCGCTTCTCAGTTCAGGGCTGCTGAGGTGACCGATGGGACCTGCGGCTACCTCAGTTTTAAGCGTGTGCCCGGCCCGGGAAGAGAATGACGGGATTACCTGGCCCTGGGGGATATCTGGACAAAGCGATGGTGTCACACAGTGTGTGGAGGTGCTGTCACGTGCTACGTCATTCTGTGACATCATCCCCCAGCACCGCGCGTGTCCATCGAGAGCTGCGGGAAAGATTGAATGGCGATGGCTGCTGCCTTGGTCTTCTCCCGGACTCTGCCGGGTAATGGAACGACGGAAGCAGCGGCCCTCGGGTGATCCGTGGCATGGCGGGATGGTGAGATGCGCCGTCTGCAGTGTGACTTTGTGACAAAAGCGCCAGGACTCTCCGGTCAGAGATGTGGCAGAGACGGGAGGGCTGCCCGAGGTTCCTGCGCAGGCCCGGCCTAGCCACCGGGGTAACGGGCGCCTGAGCCCCGAGGGCCAACGACATAGCGTGAGGATGCCACATCCAGACATCCAGTCCCGGGTGGTGTGCAGCACGTAATGCAGGCCTTGTCGCAAAGCGCCACACCTCCCCATCCAGTGTTGCATCGCGCACTTTAGAGACTCACGGGTGTGTAGGAACTCGCGGGTGTGTAGAGACTCACGGGTGTGTAGGAACTCGCGGGTGGTGTGTAGAGACTCACGGGTAGCCTCAGGTTCCCTTGTGTGTCCGGTCTCATATCCAGGGGAGCTGTGATCGCCAGTGATGTAACCCCCCATCACGAAGACCTCGTGTGCTGACACCCTAACACAGCACCGCCCCGCTCAAGCGAGACCTATCACAAAGTTTTGAGATGGCAACTGGTGTCCGCCTGAGCCGGGCCCGGAACATGAGCGAGGGAAATTCCACCCCTTGGTATGATGTACAGCACGGCGTTTCGAGGTCACGTACCGTGCAGCATGGTTCAGGAACATGCCGCGTGGTGTGTGGCCTTCCTACACCGTGCTGCGCCTCTCCGGCCGGAATGCCTCGGTTTCCCGCACGGGCCCCACCTGGCAGCAATCGAACGAATAATCGTTCCTACTGGCGCGAGGCGGCATGGTGCGGACTTGCTACATATAGTCCCGGGCGGTTGTTTGAAGTGCCACATGCGGTCCCACACGGGGTGATGACCTCAGTGTGATGATGTTACGAGTGCAGCATGATAGTGTCACTCGTATTTGAGTGACGGTGTCCTGTACAGTGCTGGGAGATGTTATCACGTGCTACCTCATTCCACAGTATCATCACCCAGCACTGCGTGTGTCCATCGAGGGCCTCGGGAAAGATGGAAAGGCGATGCCGGATGCCTCGGTCTCCCCATTGGCCCCACAAGATAATGGAACGATGGAAGCAGTGGCCCTCGGGTGATCCACGGCATATAGTGACGGGGTCACATGCCAGGTGGAGGGATGGTGAGATGGGCCGTCTGCATTGTCACTTTGTGACACAGCACCGGCACTCTCCGGTCGGAGATACGGCGGAGAAGGTGGAGCTCTCTCAGATCCCTGTCTAGGGCCCACCGAGCAGCCGGAGTAATGGAGGCACCAATCAATCAATCAATCAATCGTATTTATTGAGCACTTACTGTGTGCAGAGCACTGTACTAAGCGCTTAGGAAGTACAAGTTGGCAACATATAGAGACGGTCCCTACTGAACAGTGGGCTCACAGTCTAAAACGGGGACCAGAGCCCCAAGGAGCCAGTGACACACTTTGCGGATGCAACATGCAGTGCTGTGTGTTGGGGCTATGTGCAGGGTGAATAATGAGTGTAAGCAGCCTCAGTTTTCCACGTATGTTCCGCCTGGGCCGCAGATCAACAGGAGGTCGCTTTGCGGGTGGTCCGTAGTGCAGCGTGAAGATGTCACAGGCAGACTGGTGATCCATCGGGGCCTTTCTTTGGCGAGAGCTGTCGCAAAGAGAGGACGCAGTGGTGAGCGACATCAGTCCTCTGCGTGGCTCCCGCGCCGTACATGTATGAAGGACCATTCAGGGCCCCAGGGGACATACAGCACGGTGTGAGGAGGCCGTACGTTATGCAGAGTGATGATGGAATAAACTCAATAGCGTGCGACCACCTTACACAGTGGTGGCTCTTTCCATCCAGAGATCCGGTGGAGATGGGCGAGAGGCAGCCGCTCCCTGCAGGGGCCCGGCCTGGCAGCCATTGAAGAGACACCTGTGTCTGCAGTTGTAGCACCGTGTGGTGTGAGGGGGCTACACACAGTCCTGTGTGGTTGTGTCTAATGCAGCAGGGTTCGATGGCCCTACTCTAGACAGCCACCACTCCCTGGTCAAGGCTGCCGCACTGAAGGAGGGGAGCTGTGACTGCCTCAGGTTTAGGCGTGAGCCTGGCCAGGTGGGGAGGGATGCCCAGTCCCTGTCGTGTCCAGCCTCGTACCCGATGGAAGAGGTGGTGTGATCGCTGGCGGCGTACTGCCCGTCACTTTGGTGTCACATGCAGTGCTGTATGGTAGTGTCGTGTGCTGCCTAGCGTGCTGATGAACTGACCCACCACAGCATTTCTTTGGCGAGAGCTCTCGCAATGAGAGGATGCCGTTGTGAGCACCATCGGTTCTCCGCATGGTTCCTGCCCCAAACATGGATGAAGGGACATCCGGGGCCCCAGGTGACGTACGGCGCGGTGTGAGGAAGCCGTGCGACTTGCAGAGTGATGGCAGAATATGCTGCATAGCGTGCGACCTCCACACACAGCGCTGGGTCTCTCAGGCCAGAGATACGGCCGAGCTGGGAGGGAGGCCACCATTTCCTGCATGGGCCCAGCCTGGAAGCATTGAAGAGACACCAGTGCCGACGGGTGCCCAGTTTTACATGTGAACCCAGCCTGGTGCGAGAATGAAGGGATGCCTGAGCCCCAGGTGATGTCTGGGCCACGTGTTGTGCCGAGGGATGGTGTCGTTGAATGCCTGTCTTTGTGAGAGCCGCAGAAAAGGTGGAATGGAGTCGTGAGCTGCCGTAGGTTTTCACGTGGGCCCTGCCCAATAGATGGAGGGAGTTCTAGGGTTGCAGGTTTGACCTAGTGCACGGTGTGAGCCGGTCACATGTGGCGCAGTGTGATAGTGGGACATACTGTGTACCATGTGACCTCCCTGCACGGCGCCGCGTCATCTCGGTGTCACATGCAGAGCTGTTTGATGGTGTCACGTGCTTCCTGTTGCGCTGACATGCTGACCCGTCGGACTGTTTCTTTGGCGAGAGCTCTGGCAAAGGGAAAACACCGTTGGGATCGGCATCGGTATCCCTTCCGGGTCCTGCCCCGGGCCTGAATAGAGTGCCGTCCAGGGCCTCGGATGACGTCCGGCGCCGTGTGAGGAGGCCGCACGTCGTGCGGAATGATGGCGGAATACGCTGCATTGCGTGCGGCCTCCTTTCACGGCGCTGGGTCTTTCCAGCCAGAGAAAAGGCAGAGATGGGAGGTAGACCTCCATTTCCTGCAGGGGCCCAGCTTGGCAGCTATTGAACAGAAACCTGGGCCCACAGGTGGCATACCTCGTGGTGTCGGCCTGCAGCCTCGCTTGTGTCAAGCGCAGCACTGTTACGATGGTCACAGTCTTGATCGTCACCCGTCCCCGACCATGGTTGCTGCACAAATGGATGGGAGCTGCAGCTGCCTCACTTCACCCGTGTGCCCAGCCCGGTACGTGAAGGAAGAGATGCCCGAGCCCCGGTTGATGTCTGGGTCAGAGTGACGGTGTCCCGTCCAATGTTGGGAGATGTCACCGTGTGCTACCTCGTCCTGTGATGTCATCACCCAGCACCGCACGTGTCCCCTGAGAGCCCCGGGAAAGATGGAGTGGTGAAACCAGTCGTCTCGGTGTCTTCACGGGTCCCGCCGGGTGACAGCACCAGGACTCTCTGGTCGGAGATATGGTGGAGAAGGTGGGGAGCTCTCTCAGATCTCTGTCTAGGGCCAACCGAGCAGCCAGAGTGATGGACGCACCTGAGCCCCAAGGAGCCAGTGACACACTGTGAGGATGCAACATGCAGTGCTGCGTGTTGGGGCTATGTGCAGGGTGAACAATGAGCTTAAGCAGCCTCAGCTTTCCACGTATGTTCCGGCTGGGACACAGATCAACAGGAGCTCGTTTTGCCGGTGGTACGTAGTGCAGCGTGAAGATGTCACAGGCAGTCTGGTGATCCATCGGGGCCTTTCTTTGGCGAGAGTTCTCACAAAGAGTGGACGCCGTGGTGAGCGACATCCGTCCCCTGCGTGGTTCCCGCCCCGGACACGGATGAAGGACCATCCAGGGCCTCAGGGGACATACAGCACGGTGTGAGGAGGCCGTACGTTATGCCGAGTTTTGATGGAATATACTCCATAGCGTGCAACCACCTTACACGGTGGTGGCTCTTTCCATCCAGAGATCCGGTGGAGATGGGCGAGAGGCCGCCCCTCCCTGCAGGGGCCCGGCCTGGTGGCCATTGAACAGACACCTGTGGTTGCAGTTGTAGCACCGTGTGGTGTGAGGGTGCTACGCACAGTCCTGTGTGGTTGTGTCTAATGCAGCAGGGCTCGATGGCCCTATTCTAGACAGCCACCTCTCCCTGGTCGAGGCTGCCGCACCGAAGGAGGGGAGCTGTGACTGCCTCAGGGTTACGCGTGAGCCTGGCCAGGTGTGAGAATGAAGGGCTGCCCGCGCCCCGGGTGATATCTGGGGCACAGTGACGGAGCCACCTTTAGCGCTGAGGGATGGTGTCGTTGATGGCCTGCATTTGCGAGAACTGCAAGAAAGATGGAATGGAGTTGGCAGCTGCGTTAGTTTTCCACTTGGGCCCTGCCTGATAGATAGATGGAGGGAGTTCCAGGATCCCAGCTGACCTACCACACAGTGTGAGCTGGACACATGAGGTGCAGTGTAGTAATGGAACACACTGCATCACGTGTGACCTCCCCACACAGTGCTTTGTCTCTCCGTCTGGAGACTGGGTAGAGACGGTAGGGCCGCCTCAGTTTCCGGCAAGACTGAGCCTGGCAGCAAGTTAAGGGAAGCCTGAGCCCACCGGTGGCATACTATGTGGGATGGGGGGGCCACATGCAGCCCGCCACGGCTGTGTCGAACGCAGCGTGGAGAGGAGACGGGAGGGCTGCTTGGGATTCCTGCACGGGGCCAGTCTAGCAGCCCCAATGACAGATGCCCCGGCCCCAGGGGGCAAACGCCGCAGTGTGAGGATGCCACCTGAAGTGCTGTGTGTTGGGGTCATGTGCGGCGTGGACCGCTGGCCACAGTCCAGTGCGCTGCCCATCCCCATCCAGAGCTGCAGCACTGATGCTCCAGAGTTGCCGGCAGCCTTGGTTCCCTGTACGTGTCCAGCCTCGTACCTGAATCCAGGGGAGGTGTGATTGCCGGTGCATACCGCGCAGCATCTCGGGGTCTCATGCAGTGCTGTGCGTTGAGTGCCATGTGCTACCTGTTGGGCTGACGTCTTAACCCATTGGGTCATTTCTTTGGCGAGAACTCTGGCAGAGAGAAAATGTCATCGTGAGCCAGATCAATACTCCTTGCCAACATCCCCGGTCAGGGCTGCCGCACGGGTGGACGGGAGCTGCGGCCCCCTCGGTATTCCGTGTGCGCCCGGCCTAGCGTGATGCTGAAGGGATGCCTGAGCCCCGGGCGACACATGGGGCAGAGTGATGGTACCACATTTAGCGCTGAAAGCTGGTGTCTTTAAATGGCTGCGTTTTGGAGAGATACGAGAAAGAAGGGATGGAGTTGGGAGCTGCCTTAGTTTTCCACGTGGGCCCCGCCCGATAGTTGGAGGCCGGGAGTTCCAGGATCCGAGCTGACCTATGGCACGGTGTGAGGAGGATACATGTGGTGCAGTGTGATAGTGGAATACGCTGCATCACGTGTGTCCTCCCTTCACCGTGCTGTGTCTCTCTGTCTGGAGATTGGGCAAGCCTGGCACCAAGCTATTGGAAAATCCGAAGCCACGGGTGGCGTACTACATGGTCCGAGAGGTCCACACACAGTCCTGCGCAGTTGTGTCAGATGCAGTTCATTCATTCATTCATTCATTCATTCAATCGTATTTATTGCACGCTTACTGTGGGCAGAGCACTGTACTAAGCGCTTGAGAAGTATAAGTTGGCAACATATAGAGACGGTCCCTACCCAACAGTGGGCTCACAGTCCAGAAGGGGGAAATGCAGTGGGTTGAGGAGACGGGAGGGCTGCCTGAGATTCCTGCGCAGGGCCAGCCTCCAAGCCATTGTACCTGACCGCCGATCCCCAGGGGGTCACTTCGCCGATATGACGCCGATATGCTGCCGATACGCACCGACACGACGCGGTGCGGCCTGCCTCGGGCGAGAGCTCTAGGGAATAGCGAGCGCAGTCGTGAGCTGCATCCCTTCTCCGCTTGGGCCCTGTCCAACGGGTGAAAGAACGGAATTCCTTGTCCCCTGGTCCCATGCGGCGTGGTGTGTGGAATTCGCACGTCATGCAGCCTGATGGTGGAATGGGCTGCGTAGCGTGTGACTTCCATACACGGCGCCGCGCCTCTCCAAGCCAGACGTAGGGCAGAGACGAGATGGCTGCCTCTGGTTCCTATGCAAGCCCAGCTTGGCAGCCGATGAACGGATGTCCAGGGCCACTGGTGTCATACCATGTGTTGTGAGGGTGCCTCACGCTGTTCTACGTGGTTATGTGAAATGCAGCATGTTTTGATGGCCATGTTCTAGGGCGCTGCCTCTCCCCCAGGCAGGGCTGCCACACCGATGGGCGAGAGCTGTGGCTGCCTCCACTTTATGCCCCAGTCAGGCCTGGTAGGAGAATGAAGGGATGCCCGAGCCCAGGATGATGTCCCGTGCAGAGTGATGATGTCACACACACTACCGGGAGGTATCGTCACGTGCTACCTCGTTCCGTGATGTCCGTCGGGAGCCGCGAGAAAGACAGAATGGCGATGCCGGCTGCCGCGGTCTTCTCCCGGACCCCGCCGGGTAAAGGAACAGTGGAAGCAGCGGCCCTCGGGTGACCCATGGCCTAGTGCGATGGGATTGCACGCCAGGCGGTGCTCTGCTGAGATGTGCTGTAGGCGTTGGGACCTGATGGCACAGCGCCATGACTCTCGGGCCAGAGATGTGGCAGAGATGGGAGGGCCGCCTGAGGTTCCTGCACGGGGCCGGCCTGGCCGCTGGAGTCACAGACGCCCGAGCCTCGCGGAGTCAACGGCATAGTGTGAGGATGCCACATCCAGGGCTGCGTGTTGGGGTGCTGTGCAGCATGGTTCGATGACCACGCTGCAGATCATTGTGCCTCCTCATCCCGACCTGCGGCACTGACAGTGGCAAGTTGAAGGCAGCCCCGTCACACGGCCGTGCCCGGCCTCGCACCCAAATCTCAGCGGAAGCTCGGAGCTCAGGTGAGTGAAAGCGCAGCGTGATGGGGGGCAGACGTGGTGCCGGACCACGGTGTCAGGGGCTCCCGAGTGTTGTGACGGGGTGACCCGGGGCGCGCCTCTTAGAGGAGACCTCGAGCGAAGACAGAACGCGTAGTCACCGGGGTCGGTGGGGGGTCGGGTTCTCGCGTGGGCCCTGCCCGGGAAATGAGAGAATGGAATTCGACCACCTCTGGTCACACGCAGCACAGTCTGTGGTAGTCGCACGTCTTGGCGTGTGATGGGGGAACATTCTGCGTAGCGTGCCACCTCCCTATGCTGTGCTGCGTCTCTCTTTGCCAGACGTATGGCAGAGACAAGACGGCCACTTCTGTTTTCTCTGTTTCTTCCCAGCTTGACAGCCAGTGTACAGACAACCGGGCCCGTAGGTGTCATACCAGCATGGCTCAGTGGAAGGAGCACAGGCTCGGGAGTCAGAGGTCATGGTTCAAATCCTGGCTCCACCAGTCGTCATGGAACGGTGATACCAGCCATCTCGGTCTCTTCACGGGTCCCGCCGGGTAATTGAAAGACTGAAGCAGCCGCCCTGAGGTGACCCACCAGAAGGAGCGATGGGGTCACCCCCCCGTCGGTGGGATGGTGAGCTGTGCTGTCTGTAATGTGACTTCGTGACACAGCACCGTGACTCTCCGTCCAGAGATATGGCACAGACGGGAGGGCTGCCTGAGTTTCTTACGCAGGCCCGGCCTGGCAGCCGGATTATTGTATTGGACGCCCGAGCCCCAAGGCACCAATGCCACATGTTAAGGGTGCCACAAATGACGTGCTGTGCAACGGCATTATGGGCAGCAGGGATTGAGGACCGCATTTGCTTCATCCGGAGCTGCAGCACTACACGAGCGAGTTGCGGACAGCCTCGGTTTGCCATGCGTGCTCTGCCTCGCACCCAAATCGCTGGAAGCTCGGATCCCAGGCGAGTGAAAGCGCAGAGCGGTGGGATCGGACGTGGTGCCGGACCACGGTGTGAGATGCTCCCGAGTCTTGTGACGAGACCTCGAGCGAAGACAGAGCGCAGTCGCCTGGGGGTCAGGTTGTCGCGTGGGCCCTCCTTGGTAGATGAGAGAATGGAATTCCACCCTCTCTGGTCTCACGCAGCACGGTGTGTGGAAGTCGCACGTCATGCCGTGTGATGGTGGAATACGCTGCGCAGCGTGCGACCACCCTACACAGCACTGCCTCTCTCTAAGCCACACGTACGGTAGACACAAGTTGCCTGCCTCTGTTTCCTCTGTTCTTTCAGTTTCCTGGATGGACGGGAGTTGCGGCTGCCCGAGTTTTATACATGCGCCCGGCCGGGTAGGAGGATGAAGGGATGCCTGAAGTCCGGGTGATAATACAAGGCACAGCGATGGTGCCACATTTAGCCTTGAGAGACAGTGTCGTTGCATTGGCTGCATTTGTGACAGCTGCGGGAAAGATGGAATGGAGTTGGGAGCTGCCTTAGTTTTCCATGTGGACCCTGCACGGTAGATGGAGGGAGGGTATTCCAGGATCCCGGCTGACCCACGGTACGGTGTGAGGACGACTCACGCGGTGCAGAGTGGTAGTGGAATATGCTGCATCACCCGTGACCTCCCTACACCGCGCCGTATCTCTCCGTCCATAGATTGGACTGAGACGGTATGGCCGCCTCTGTTTCAGGTGCGGGTCAGGTCTTGTAGCAAGTTGATGGAAGCCTGAGTCCAGAGCTGGCATACTACATTGGTGTGAGGGTGCAAACACACAGTCCTGCGCGGTTGTGTCAGACGCAGCGAAGTGAGGAGACGGGAGGGCTGCCTGAGATAGGACAAAGAAGGGAAGGCTGCCTCAGTTTTCTGCGCAGCCCCACATTGACAGCCAACTCACGGACGCCCGGGCCTGCGGGTGTCGTGTTGCGTGGTGTGAGGTGGCTATGTGCAGTTCCGAGTGGGTGTTTCAACTATAGCCCGGTGTGATGGCCGGAGGGCGACGGTGTCACACGCGTCGTTAGCTGGTGGTGTAATCAGCGCGAATTGACGGTGTCACGGGTGGCTTTACGTGGCGATGTAACGTGTTCTCTGGCGTGCTGACACCATGACGTAGTGCGGGCCGTCTTAGGCGACAGCTCTAGGAAACAATGAGTTCAGTTGCGAGCCGCATCAGTTTTCTCATGGGCCCTGCCCGGTAAGTGAGAGAACGGAACTCCACGACCATCAGTTCCATGCAGCCCGGCGTGTAGAAGTTGCACGTTATGCCGTGTGATGGTGGAATATGCGGCATAGCGTGTGACCTCTGGACTCAGCGCTGCGTCTCCAGCCAGACATAGGGCGGAGACGAGCCGGTCGTCTCCGTTTCCTGCACCGGCCCAGCTTGACGGCCCACAGGTGTCATACCACCGGGTGTCTGTGTGCCACAAGCAGACCAGCGAGAATGTGTTGAATGCGGCACAGTTCGTTGGGCACAGCGTAGGACCCGGCTTCTCCGACAGCCAGGGCTGCCATACTGAGGGATGGGAACTGCAGCTGCCTCAGTTTTACTCGTGTACCCGTTCTGGTAGGAGAATGAAGGGGTGCCCGACTCGGGGTGATATATAGGATCCAGTGATGGTGCCACATTTAGCGCCGGGAGATGTAATGATGGCATTTGTGAAGCGCTATGTGCGAAGCACTGTTCTAAGCACTGGGGAGGTTACAGGGTGATCGGGTTGTCCCACTGGGGGCTCACTGTCTTCATCCCCATTTTCCAGATGAGGTATCTGAGACCCAGAGAAGTTAGGTGACTCGCCCAAAGTCCACAGCCGTCAAGTGGCGGAGCCGGGATTAGAACCCATGACTTCTGGCTCCCAAGCCTGGGTTCTTTCCGCTGAGCCACGTGGTGTCATTGAATGCCTGCACTCCTGAGAGCTACATTCACTTAATCTTTCAATTATTTATCGAGTGCTTTATGGTGTGCCAAGCACTGGACTAAGCGTTTCGGAGAATACGATATAACAACTGTCACCTTCCCGGCCCACAGTGAGCTCCAGGAAAGATGGAATGGAGTTGGGAGCTGCCTTAGTTTTGGTCCTGGTCCCGGCCCGATTGATGGGGGTGAGGTAGTTCCAGGATCCCAGCTGACTTATGGCACGGTGGTGGGAACAGGTCACGTGCAGTCAGTGTGATAGTGGGATGTGCTGCATCACGGGTGACCTCCCTACACGGCATTGTGTTTCCCTGTCTGGAGATTGGGCAGAGGTGGTATGGCTACCTCGGTTTCTGGCATAGGTGAAGCCTGGCGGCACGTTAAGGAAGCCTGAGCCCCCAGCTGTCGTAGCATGTGGTGTGAGGGCACTACACACAGTCCCGCACGATTGTGTCAAATGCAACACAGTGCGGCGGCCACATTCTAGAGTGCCGCGCTTCTCAGTCCAGGGCTGCTGAGGTGACCGATGGGACCTGCGGCTACCTCAGTTTTAACCGGTGCCCGGCCCGGTAAGAGAATGACGGGATTACCTGGCCCTGGGGGATATCCGGACAAAGCGATGGTGTCGCACAGTGCGTGGAGGTGCTGTCACGTGTTACCTCGTTCTGTGACATCATCCCCCCGCACCGCGCGTGTCCATCGAGAGCTGCGGGAAAGATGGAATGGCGATAGCACCTGCCTTGGTCTTCTCCCGGGTTCTGCCGGGTAATGGGACGACGGACGCAGCGGCCCTCGGGTGATCCGTGGCATGGCGGGATGGTGAGATGCGCCGTCCGCAGTGTGACTTTGTGACAAAAGCGCCAGAACTCTCCGGTCAGCGATGTGGCAGAGACGGGAGGGCTGCCCGAAGTTCCTGCACAGTCCCAGCCTAACCACCGGGATAACGGACGCCTGAGCCCCGAGGGTCAACGACATAGCGTGAGGATGCCACATCCAGACATCCAGTCCCGGTTGGTGTGCAGCATGTAATGCAGGCCTTGTCGCTAAGCGCCACACCTCCCCATCCAGTGTTGCATTGCGCACTTTAGAGACTCACGGGTGTGTAGGAACTCGCAGGTGTGTAGAGACTGGTGGGTAGCCTCAGGTTCCCTTGTGTGTCCGGTCTCATACCCAGGGGAGCTGTGATCGCCAGTGATGTAACCCCCCATCGCAAAGACCCCATGTGCTGACACCCCAACGCAGCACCGCCCCGCTTAAGCGAGACCTATCACAAAGTTTTGAGATGGCAACTGGTGTCCGCCTGAGCTGGCCCCGAACATGAGCGAGGGAAATTCCACCACTTGGTATGATGTACAGCACGGCGTTTCGAGGTCACGTACCGTGCAGCATGGTTCAGGAACATGTCGCGTGGTGTGTGGCCTTCCTACACCGTGCTGCGCCTCTCCGGCCGGAATGCCTCGGTTTCCCGCACGGGCCCTACCTGGCAGCAATTGAACGAATAATCGTTCCTACTGGCGCGAGGCGGCATGGTGCGGATTTCCTACATATAGTCCCGGGCGGTTGTTTGAAGTGCCACATGCGGTCCCACACGGGGTGATGACCTCAGTGTGATGATGTGTTACGAGTGCAGCGTGATAGTGTCACTCGTATTTGAGCGACGGTGTCCTGTACAGTGCTGGGAGATGTTATCACGTGCTACCTCGTTCCACAGTATTATCACCCAGCACTGCGTGTGTCCATCGAGGGCCTCGGGAAAGATGGAAAGGCGATGCCGGATGCCTCGGTCTCCCCACGGGCCCCACAAGATAATGGAACGATGGAAGCAGTGGCCCTCGGGTGATCCACGGCATAAAGTGACGGGGTCACATGCCAGGTGGAGGGATGGTGAGATCGGCCGTCTGCAGTGTCACTTTGTGACACAGCACCGGCACTCTCCGGTCGGAGAAACGGCGGAGAAGGTGGAGCTCTCTCAGATCCCTGTCTAGGGCCAACCGAGCAGCCGGAGTAATGGACGCACCAATCAATCAATCAATCAATGTATTTATTGAGCACTTACTGTGTGCAGAGCACTGTACTAAGCGCTTGGGAAGTACAAGTTGGCAAAATATAGAGACAGTCCCTACTGAACCGTGGGCTCACAGTCTAAAACGGGGACCAGAGCCCCAAGGAGCCAGTGACACAGTGTGAGGATGCAACATGCAGTGCTGTGTGTTGGGGCTATGTGCAGGGTGAATAATGAGTGTAAGCAGCCTCAGTTTTCCACGTATGTTCCGCCTGGGCCGCAGATCAACAGGAGGTCGCTTTGCGGGTGGTCCGTAGTGCAGCGTGAAGATGTCACAGGCAGTCTGGTGATCCATCGGGGCCTTTCTTTGGCGAGAGCTGTCGCAAAGAGAGGACGCAGTGGTGAGCGACATCAGTCCTCTGCGTGGCTCCCGCACCGGACACTTATGAAGGACCATCCAGGGCCCCAGGGGACATACAGCACGGTGTGAGGAGGCCGTACGTTATGCAGAGTGATGATGGAATAAACTCAATAGCGTGCGACCTCTTTACACAGTGGTGGCTCTTTCCATCCAGAGATCCGGTGGAGATGGGCGAGAGGCCGCCGCTCCCTGCAGGGACCCGGCCTGGCAGCCACTGAAGAGACACCTGTGTCTGCAGTTGTAGCACCGTGTGGCGTGAGGGGGCTACACACAGTCCTGTGTGGTTGTGTCTAATGCAGCAGGGTTCGATGGCCCTATTCTAGACAGCCACCTCTCCCTGGTCAAGGCTGCCGCACTGAAGGAGGGGAGCTGTGACTGCCTCAGGTTTAGGCGTGAGCCTGGCCAGGTGGGGAGGGATGCCCAGTCCCTGTCGTGTCCAGCCTCGTACCCAATGGAAGAGGTGGTGTGATCGCTGGCGGCGTACTACCCGTCACTTTTGTGTCACATGCAGTGCTGTATGGTAGTGTCGTGTGCTGCCTAGCGTGCTGATGAACTGACCCACCACAGCATTTCTTTGGCGAGAGCTCTCGCAATGAGAGGATGCCGTTGTGAGCACCATCGGTTCTCCGCATGGTTCCTGCCCCAAACATGGATGAAGGGACATCCGGGGCCCCAGGTGACGTACGGCGCGGTGTGAGGAAGCCGTGCGTCTTGCAGAGTGATGGCAGAATATGCTGCATAGCGTGCGACCTCCACACACAGCGCTGGGTCTCTCTGGCCGGAGATACGGCCGAGATGGGAGGGAGGCCTCCATTTCCTGCATGGGCCCAGCCTGGAAGCATTGAAGAGACACCAGTGCGTACGGGTGCCCAGTTTTACATGTGAACCCAGCCTGGTGCGAGAATGAAGGGATGCCTGAGCCCCAGGTGATGTCTGGGCCACGTGTTGTGCCGAGGGATGGTGTCGTTGAATGCCTGTCTTTGTGAGAGCCGCAGAAAAGGTGGAATGGAGTCGTGAGCTGCCGTAGGTTTTCACGTGGGCCCTGCCCAATAGATGGAGGGAGTTCTAGGGTTGCAGGTTTGACCTAGTGCACGGTGTGAGCCGGTCACATGTGGCGCAGTGTGATAGTGGGACATACTGTGTACCATGTGACCTCCCTGCACGGCGCCGCGTCATCTCGGTGTCACATGCAGAGCTGTTTGATGGTGTTACGTGCTTCCTGTTGCGCTGACATGCTGACCCGTCGGACTGTTTCTTTGGCGAGAGCTCTGGCAAAGGGAAAACACCGTTGGGATCGGCATCAGTGTCCCTTCCGAGTCCTGCCCCGGGCCTGAATAGAGGGCCGTCCAGGGCCTCGGGTGACGTCCGGCGCCGTGTGAGGAGGCCGCACGTCGTGCGGAGTGATGGCGGAATACGCTGCATTGCGTGCGGCCTCCTTTCACGGCGCTGGGTCTTTCCAGCCAGAGAAAAGGCAGAGATGGGAGGTAGACCTCCATTTCCTGCAGGGGCCCAGCTTGGCAGCTATTGAACAGAAACCTGGGCCCACAGGTGGCATACCTCGTGGTGTCGGCCTGCAGCCTCGCTTGTGTCAAGCGCAGCACTGTTACGATGGTCACAGTCTTGATCGTCACCCGTCCCCGACCATGGTTGCTGCACAAATGGATGGGAGCTGCAGCTGCCTCACTTCACCCGTGTGCCCAGCCCGGTACGTGAACGAAGAGATGCCCGAGCCCCGGTTGATGTCTGGGTCAGAGTGACGGTGTCCCGTCCAATGTTGGGAGATGTCACCGTGTGCTACCTCGTCCTGTGATGTCATCACCCAGCACCGCACGTGAGCCCCACCAGCTACCGACGCTTGTCACACCGTCGCCCTCCGGCCATCACACCGGGCTATAGTTGAAACACCCACTCAGAACTGCACATAGCCACCTCGCACCACGCAACATGACACCCGCAGGCCCGGGCGTCCGTGAGTTGGCTGTCAATGTGGGGCTGTGCAGAAAACTGCGGCACGGTGTGGAGAGATCACATTTCACGCCGAGTGACGGTTTAATATCCTGCGTGGCGCATGATCTCCCTACACAGTGCTGCGTCTGTCCAGCCAGAGATAGGACAAAGAAGGGAAGGCTGCCTCAGTTTTCTGCGCAGCCCCACATTGGCAGCCAACTCACGGACGCCCGGGCCTGCGGGTGTCGTGTTGCGTGGTGCGAGGTGGCTATGTGCAGTTCCGAGTGGGTGTTTCAACTATAGCCCGGTGTGATGGCCGGGGGGGCGACGGTGTCACACGCGTCGTTAGCTGGTGGTGTAATCAGCGCGAATTGACGGTGTCACGGGTGGCTTTACGTGGCGATGTAACGTGTTCTCTGGTGTGCTGACACCATGGCGTAGTGCGGGCCGTCTTAGGCGACAGCTCTAGGAAACAATGAGTTCAGTTGCGAGCCGCATCAGTTTTCTCCTGGGCCCTGCCCGGTAGGTGAGAGAACGGAATTCCACGACCATTAGTTCCATGCAACCCGGCGTGTAGAAGTTGCACGTTATGCCGTGTGATGGTGGAATATGCGGCATAGCGTGTGACCTCTGGACTCAGCGCTGCGTCTCCAGCCAGACATAGGGCAGAGACGAGCCGGTCGTCTCTGTTTCCTACACCGGCCCAGCTTGACGGCCCACAGGTGTCATACCACCGGGTGTCTGTGTGCCACTAGCAGACCCGCGAGAACGTGCTGAATGCGGCACAGTTCGTTGGGCACAGCGTAGGACCCGGCTTCTCCGACAGCCAGGGCTGCCATACTGAGGGATGGGAACTGCAGCTGCCTCAGTTTTACTCGTGTACCCGTTCTGGTAGGAGAATGAAGGGGTGCCTGACTCGGGGTGATATATAGGATCCAGTGATGGTGCCACATTTAGCGCCGGGAGATGTAATGATGGCATTTGTGAAGCGCTATGTGCGAAGCACTGTTCTAAGCACTGGGGAGGTTACAAGGTGATTGGGTTGTCCCACTGGGGGTTCACCATCTTCATCCCCATTTTCCAGATGAGGTATCTGAGGCCCAGAGAAGTTAGGTGACCCGCCCAAAGTCCACAGCCGACAAGTGGCGGAGCCAGGATTAGAACCCGTGACTTCTGGCTCCCAAGCCCGGGCTCTTTCCGCTGAGCCACATGGTGTCATTGAATGCCTGCACCCCTGAGAGCTACATTCACTTAATCTTTCAGTTATTTATCGAGCGCTTTATGGTGTGCCGAGCACTGGACTAAGCATTTGGGAGAGTACGATATAACAACTATCATGTTCCCGGCCCACAGTGAGCTCCAGGAAAGATGGAATGGAGTTGGGAGCTGCCTTAGTTTTGGTCCTGGGCCCGGCCCGATTGATGGGGGTGAGGGAGTTCCAGGATCCCAGCTGACTTATGGCACGGTGGTGGGAACAGGTCACGTGCGGTCAGTGTGATAGTGGAATGTGCTGCATCACGGGTGACCTCCCTACACGGCATTGTATTTCCCTGTCTGGAGATTGGGCAGAGGTGGTATGGCTCCCTCGGTTTCTGGCATAGGTGAAGCCTGGCGGCACGTTAAGGAAGTCTGAGCCCCCAGCTGTCGTAGCATGTGGTGTGAGGTCCCCACACACAGTCCTGCACAATTGTGTCAAATGCAACACAGTGCGGCGGCCACATTCTAGAGTGCCGCGCTTCTCAGTCCAGGGCTGCTGAAGTGACCGATGGGACCTGCGGCTACCTCAGTGGGTGGTGTGCAGCACGTAATGCAGGCCTTGTCGCTAAGCGCCACACCTCCACATCCAGTGTTGCATCGCTCACTTTAGAGACTCGCGGGTGTGTAGAGACTGGCGGGTAGCCTCAGCTTCCCTCATGTGTCCGGCCTCATATCCAGGGAGCTGTGATCGCCAGGGGTGTAACCCCCCATCGTGAAGACCTCGTGTGCTGACACCCCAACACCGCACCGCCCCGCTTAAGTGAGACCTATCACA
Source organism: Tachyglossus aculeatus (assembly GCF_015852505.1). Lineage (NCBI taxonomy): Eukaryota > Metazoa > Chordata > Mammalia > Monotremata > Tachyglossidae > Tachyglossus > Tachyglossus aculeatus. Next base: position 102,205,823 of record NC_052101.1, read on the forward strand.
AAGTTTTGAGATGGCAACTGGTTTCCGCCCGGGCCGGGCCCGGGAATTGAACTAGGGAAATTCTACCACCTGGCATGATGTACAGCACGGCGTTTTGAGGTCACGTACCGTGCAGCATGGTTCAGGAACATGCCGTGCGGTGTGTGGCCTTCCTACACCGAGCTGCTCCTCTCCGGCTGGAATGTCTCAGTTTCCCGCACGGGCCCAACCTGGTAGCAGTTGAACGCATACTCGGTCCTACTGGTGCCAGGTGGCATGGTGGGGATTTGCTACATATAGTCCCAGGCGGTTTTTTGAAGTGCCACATGCGGTGCCACAAGGGGTGATGACCTCAGTGTGATGCTGTGGTACGAGTGCAGCATGATAGTGTCAGACGTATGTGAGCGACGGTGTCATGTACAGCGCTGGGAGATGTTATCACGTGCTACCTCGTTCCACAGTATCATCACCCAGCACCGCACGTGTCCATCGAGGGCCTCAGGAAAGATGGAAAGGTGATGCCGGATGCCTCGGTCTCCCCACGGGCCCCACCGGGTAATGGAACGATGGAAGCAGTGGCCCTCAGGTGATCCATGGCACAAAGTGACGGGGTCACATGCCAGGTGGAGGGATGGTGAGATGTGCCATCTGCAGTGTCACTTCGTGACACAGCACCGGGACTCTCCGGTCGGAGATACGGTGGAGAAGGTGGAGCTCTCTCAGATCCCTGTCTAGGGCCAACCTAGTAGCCGGAGTGATGGACGCACCTCAGCGCCAAGGAACCAATGACACACTGTGAGGATGCAACATGCAGTGCTGCGTGTTGGGGCTATGTGCAGGGTGAACAAAGAGTGTAAGCAGCCTCGGTTTTCCACATATGTTCCGCGTGGGACACAGATCAGCAGGAGGTCGCTTTGCAGGTGGTACGTAGTGCAGCATGATGATGTCACAGGCAGTCTGGTGATCCATCGGGGCCTTTTTTTAGTGAGACCTGTCGCAAAGAGAGGACGCAGTGGTGAGTGACATCGGTCCTCTGCATGGCTCCCACCCCGGACACGGATGAAGGACCATCCAGGGCCTCAGGGGACATGCAGCACGGTGTGAGGAGGCCGTACGTTATGCCGAGTTTTGATGGAATATATTCCATAGCGTGCAACCACCTTACACAGTGGTGGCTCTTTCCATCCAGAGATCCGGGGGAGATGGGCGAGAGGCCGCCGCTCCCTGCAGGGGCCCGGCCTGGCGGCCATTGACCAGACACCTGTGCCTGCAGTTGTAGCACCGTGTGGCGTGAGGGGGCTACACACAGTCCTGTGTGGTTGTGTCTAATGCAGCAGGGCTCGATGGCCCTATTCTAGACTGCCACCCCTCCCTGGTCAAGGCTGCTGCACCGAAGGAGGGGAGCTGCGACTGCCTCAGGTTTACGCGTGAGCCTGGCCAGGTGTGAGAATGAAGGGATGTCCGCGCCCCGGGTGATATCTGGGGCACAGTGACAGGGCCACCTTTAGCGCTGGGGGATGGTGTTGTTGAATGCCTGCAGTTGTGAGAACTGCAGGAAAGATGGAATGGAGTTGGGAGCTGCCTTAGTTTTCCACTTGGGCCCTGCCTGCTAGATAGATGGAGGGAGTTCCAGGATCCCAGCTGACCTACCACACAGTGTGAGCTGGACACATGAGGTGCTGTGTAGTAATGGAACACACTGCATCACGTGTGACCTCCCTACTCAGTGCTTTGTCTCTCCGTCTGGAGATTGGGTAGAGATGGTAGGGCCACCTCAGTTTCCGGCAGGGCCGAGCCTGGCAGCAAGTAAAGGGAAGTCTGTGCCCGCCTGTGGCATACTACGTGGGATGAGGGGGCCATATGCAGCCGGCCATGGTTGTGTCGAATGCAGAGCGGAGAGGAGACGGGAGGGCTGCTTGGGATTCCTGCGCGGGGCCAGTCTAGCAGCCCCAGTGACAGATGCCCCGGCCCCAGGGGGCCAACACCACAGTGTGAGGACGCCACATGCAGTGCTGTTTGTTGGGGTCATGTGTGGCATGGACCGCTGGCCACATTCCAGTGCGCTGCCCATCCCCACCCAGAGCTGCAGCACTGATGCTCCAGAGCTGCCGGCAGCCTTGGTTTCCCGTACGTGTCCAGCCTCGTACCTGAATCCAGGGGAGGTGTGATTGCCTGTGCATACCGCGAATCATCTCGGAGTCTCATGCAGTGCTGTGCTTTGAGTTCCATGTGCTACCTGTTGGGCTGACATCTGAACCCAGTGGGTTGTTTCTTTGGTGAGAGCTCTGGCAGAGAGAAAATGTCATCGTGAGCCGGATCAGTACTCCTTGCCAAACATCCCCAGTCACGGCTGCCGCACAGCTGGACGGGAGCTGCGGCTGCCTCGGTATTCCGCGTGTGCCCAGCCTAGCGTGATGCTGAAGGGATGCCTGAGCCCCGGGTGACACATGGGGCAGAGAGATGGTACCACATTTAGCGCTGAAAGCTGGTGTCTTTAAATGGCTGCGTTTTGGAGAGATGCAGGAAAGATGGGATGGAGTTGGGAGCTGCCTTAATTTTCCACGTGGGCCCTGCCCGATAGTTGGAGGCGGGGAGTTCCAGGATCCCAACTGACCTATGGCACTGTGTGAGGAGGATACATGTGGTGCAGTGTGATAGTGGAATACGCTGCATCACGTGTGACCTCCCTTCACCGCGCTGTCTCTCTCTGTCTGGAGATTGGGCAAGCCTGGCACCAAGCGATTGGAAAATCTGAAGCCAGAGGTGGCGTACTACATGGTCTGAGAGGTCCTCACACAGTCCTGCCCAGTTGTGTCAGATGCAGTTCATTCATTCATTCATTCAATCGTATTTATTCAATCAATCAGTCATATTTATTGAGCGCTTACTGTGGGCAGAGCACTGTACTAATCGTTTGGGAAGTATAAGTTGGCAACATATAGAGACGGTCCCTACCCAACAGTGGGCTCACAGTCCAGAAGGGGGAAATGCAGTGTGTTGAGGAGACAGGAGGGCTGCCTGAGATTCCTGCGCAGGGCCAGCCTCCAAGCCATTGTAACTGACCCCCAATCCCCAGGGGGTCACCTTGCCGATATGCCGCCAATATGCCGATATGCGCCGATACGAGGAGGTGGCGCTTACCTCGGGTGAGAGCTCTAGGAAATAGCGAGCGCAGTTGTGAGCTGCATCACTTCTCTGCTTGGGCCCTGTCCAACAGGTGGAAGAACGGAATTCCTTGTCTCCTGGTCCCATGCGGCATGGTGTGTGGAATTCGCACGTCATGCAGCCTGATGGTGGAATGGGCTGCGTAGCGTGTGACTTCCATACACGGCGCCGCGCCTCTCCAAGCCAGACATAGGGCAGAGACGAGATGGCTGCCTCTGGTTCCTATGCCAGCCCAGCTTGGCAGCCGAAGAATGGATGTCCGGGGCCACTGGTGTCATAGCACATGGTGTGAGGGTGCCTCACGCTGTTCTACGTGGCTATGTGAAATGCATCATGTTTGGATGACCATGTTCTAGGGCTCTGCCTCCCCCCCGGACAGGGCTGCCACACCGATGGGCGAGAGCTGTGGCTGCCTCCTTTTTATGCCCCAGTGAGGCCTGGTAGGAGAATGAAGCGATGCCCGAGTCCGGGATGATGTCCCGTGCAGAGTGATGATGTCACGCACACTGCCGGGAGGTATCGTCACGTGCTACCTCGTTCCATGATGTCATGACCCAGCACCGCGTGTGTCCGTCGGGAGCCGCGAGAAAGACAGAATGGCGATGCCGGCTGCCGCGGTCTTCTCCCGGGCCCCGCTGGGTAAAGGAACAGTGGAAGCAGCGGCCCTCGGGTGAGCCATGGCCTAGTGCGATGGGATTGCACGCCAGGCGGTGCTCTGCTGAGATGTGCTGTAGGCGTTGGGACCTGATGGCACAGCGCCGTGACTCTCGGGCCAGCGATGTGGCAGAGATGGGAGGGCCGCCTGAGGTTCCTGCACGGGGCCGGCCTGGCCGCCGGAGTCACAGACGCCCGAGCCTCACGGAGTCAACGGCATAGTGTGAGGATGCCACATCCAGGGCTGCGTGTTGGGGTGCTGTGCCGCATGGTTCGATGACCACGCTGCAGATCACCGCGCCTCCTTATCCCGACCTGCGGCACTGACAGTGGCAAGTTGAAGGCAGCCCCTGTCATGCAGCCGTGCCCGGCCTCGCACCCAAATCTCAGTGGAAGCTCGGAGCTCAGGTGAGTGAAAGCGCAGCGCGATGGGGGGCAGAGGTGGTGCCGGACCACGGTGTCAGTTCTCTGCATAGGCCCTGCCCGGTACGTGAGAGAATGGAATTCCATGACCTTGGGTCACATGCAACACGGTATGTGGAAGCCGCATGTCCGGTACGATGCTGGAATGCGCAGCATGGCGTGTGACCTCCATACGCAGCGTTGTGTCCCAGCCAGATAAAGGGCAGAGACAAGACGGCCGTCTCCGTTTTCAGCGCCAGTCCAGCTAGACAGCCAATGCAAAGACACCTGGGCCCCCAGATGTCGTATCGGTCGGTGTCAGGGTGTCACGAGCAGTCCTGCGAGATTGTGTTGAATGCGGGCAGCACTGTTGGTTGGGCACAATGTAGAGCCCTGCCCCTCCCTCAGCCGTGGCTGCCACACTGATGGATGGGAGCTGTGACAGCTTCAGTTTTACTTGTGTACCTGGCCTGGTGTGAGAGTGAAGGGATACCTGAGCCCTGTGTGACATACGGGCACAGTGACTGTGCCACATTCAGTCCTGGGAGATGGTGTCGTTGAATGCCTGCATTTGTGAAAGCTCCTGGAAAGATGGAATAATTATGATAATGGCATTTATTATGTGCTTACTATGTGCAGAGCACTGTTCTAAGCAGTGGGGAGGTTACACGGTGATCGGGTTGTCCCACGGGGGGCTCACCGTCTTCATCCCCATTTCCCAGATGAGGTATCTGAGGCCCAGAGAAGTTAAGTGACTCGCCCAAAGTCACACAGCCGACAAGTGGCGGAGCCAGGATTAGAACCCATGACTTCCGGCTCCCAAGCCCGGGCTCTTTCCGCTGAGCTACGTGGTGTCATTGAATGCCTGCACTTCTGAGAGGTACATTCACTTAATCTTTCAGTTATTTATCGAGCGCTTTATGGTGTGCAAAGCACTGTACTAAGCGTTTGGGAGAGTACATTATAACAATTATCACGTTCCCGGCCCACAGTGAGCTCCAGGAAAGATGGAATGGAGTTGGGAGCTGCCTTAGTTTTGCTCCTGGTCCCGGCCCGATTGATGGGGGTGAGGGAATTCCAGGATCCCAGCTGACTTATGGCACGGTGGTGGGAACAGGTCACGTGCAGTCAGTGTGATAGTGGGATATGCTGCATCACAGGTGACCTCCCTACACGGTGTCGTGTTTCTCCGTCTGGAGATTGGGCAGAGGTGGTATGGCTCCCTCAGTTTCTGGCATAGGTGAAGCCCGGCGGCACGTTAAGGAAGCCTGAGCCCCCAGGTGTCATAGCATGTGGTGTGAGGGCACCACACACAGTCCCGCACGATTGTGTCAAATGCAACACAGTGCGGCGGCCACATTCTAGAGTGCCGCGCTTCTCAGTCCAGGGCTGCTGAAGTGACCGATGGGGGCTGCGGCTACCTCAGTTTTAAGTGTGTTCCCTGCCCAGTAGGAGAATGACGGGATTACCTGGCCCTGGGGGATATCCGGGCAAAGCGATGATGTTGCACAGTGCGTGGAGGTGTTGTCATGTGCTACCTCATTCTGTGACATCATCCCCCAGCACCGCGCATGTCCATCGAGAGCTGCGGAAAAGATGGAATGGCGATGGCAGCTGCCTTGGTCTTCTCCCGGGTTCTGCTGGGTAATGGAACGACGGAAGCAGCGGCCCTCGGCTGATCCATGGCATGGAGCCATGGGGTCGCACGCCAGGTGGCGGGATGGTGAGATGCGCCATCCGCAGTGTGACTTTGTGACAAAAGCACCAGAACTCTCCGGTCAGAGATGTGGCAGAGACGGGAGGGCTGCCCGAGGTTCCTGCACAGGCCCGGCCTAGCCACCGGGGTAACGGACGCCTGAGCCCCGAGGGCCAACGACATAGCGTGAGGATGCCACATCCAGACATCCAGTCCTGGGTGGTGTGCAGCACGTAATGCAGGCCTTGTCGCAAAGCGCCACAACTCCCCATCCAGGGTTCCATCGCTCACTTTAGAGATTGGCGGGTTTGTAGAGACTGCCGGGTAGACTCAGCTTCCCTCGTGTGTCCGGCCTCATATCCAGGGGAGCTGTGATCGCCAGGGATGTAATCCCCCATCGCGAAGACCTCGTGTGCTGACACTCCAACACAGCACCGCCCCGCTTAAGCGAGACCTATCACAAAGTTTTGAGATGGCAACTGGTTTCTGCCCGGGCCGGGCCCGGGAATTGAGCGAGAGAAATTCCACCACTTGGTACGATGTACAGCATGGCGTTTCGAGGTCACGTACCGTGCAGCATGGTTCAGGAACATGCCGCACGGTGTGTGGCCTTCCTACACCGAGCTGCTCCTCTCCGGCCGGAATGCCTCAGTTTCCCGCACGGGCCCAACCTGGCAGCAATTGAACACATATTTGGTCCTAGTGGTGCCAGGGGGCATGGCGCGAATTTGCTACACATAGTCCTGGCCAGTTGTTTTAAGTGCCACTTGCAGTGCCACACGGGGTGATGACCTCAATGTGATGATGTGGTATGAGTGCAGCATGGTAGTGTCACACGTATGTGAGCGACGGTGTCATGTACAGCGCTGGGAGATGTTATCACGTGCTATCTCATGCCACAGTATCATCACCAAGCACTACACGTGTCCATCGAGGGCCTCGGGAAAGATGGAAAGGCGATGCCGGACGCCTCGGTCTCTCCACGGGCCTCAGCAGGTAATGGAACGATAGAATCAGTGGCCCTCAGGTGATGCATGGCACAAAGTGACGGGGTCACATGCCAGGTGGAGGGATGGTGAGATGTGCCATCTGCAGTGTCACTTCGTGACACGGCACCGGGACTCTCCGGTCGGAGATACGGCGGAGAAGGTGGAGCTCTCTCAGATCCTTGTCTAGGGCCAACTGAGCACCCGAAGTGATGGACGCACCTGAGCCCCAAGGAGCCAGTGACACACTGTGAGGATGCAACATGCAGTGCTGCGTGTTGGGGCTATGTGCAGAGTGGACAATGAGTGTTAGCAGCCTCAGTTGTCCACGTATGTTCCGCCTGGGACACAGATCAACAGAAGCTTGCTTTGCAGGTGGTACGTAGTGCAGCGTGATGATGTCCCAGGCAGTCTGGTGATCCATCGGGGCCTTTCTTTGGCGAGAGCTGTCGCAAAGAGAGGATGCCGTGGTGAGCGACATCGGTTCTCTGTATGGCTCCCGCCCCGGACACGGATGAAGGATCATCTAGGGCCCCAGGGGACATACAGCACGGTGTGAGGAGGCCATACGTTATGCCGAGTGATGATGGAATAAACTCCGTAGCGTGCGACCACCTTACACAGTGGTGGCTCTTTCCATCCTGAGATCTGGTGGAGATGGGCGAGAGGCCACCGCTCCCTGCAGGGGCCCAGCCTGGCGGCCATTGACCAGACACCTGTGTCTGCAGTTGTAGCACCGTGTGGTGTGAGGGGGCTACACACAATCCTGTGTGGTTGTGTTTAGTGCAGCAGGGCTCGATGGCCCTATTCTAGACTGCCACCCCTCCCTGGTCAAGGCTGCCGCACTGAAGGAGGGGAACTGTGACTGCCTCAGGTTTACGCGTGAGCCTGGCCAGGTGGGGAGGGATGGCCAGTCCCTCTCGTGTCCAGCCTCTTACCCGATGGAAGAGGTGGTGTGATCGCTGGCGGCATATTGCCCATCATCTTGGTGTCACATGCCGTATGATAGTGTCGTGTGCTGCCTTGCGTGCTGATAAACTGACCCACCGTAGCATTTCTTTGGTGAGAGCATGCCGTTGTGAGCGCCATCAGTTCTCCACGTGGTTCCTGCTCCAAACATGGATGAAGGGACATTCAGGGCCCAAGGTGACGTACAACGCGTTGTGAGGAAGCCGTACGTCTTGCAGAGTGATGGCAGAATATGCTGCATAGCGTACGACCTCCATACACAGCGCTGGGTCTCTCTGGCCAGAGATAAGGCCAAGTTGGGAGGGAGGCCTCCATTTCCTCCATGGGCCCAGCCTGGAAGCATTGAAGAGACACCAGTGCCGACGGGTGTCTTACCTCTGGGTGTTGGGGTGCCATGTGTCATCGTGCACGGTTGCGTCTAATGCAGCACGGTTCAAACAGTCATAGCCTAGAGTGCCTAGAGTGTCGCCCCTCCCGGGCCGGGGTGTCCCACAGATGGTTGGAAGCGGTGGCTGCTTCAGTGTTAGGTGTGTGCCCACCCCGGTAGGGGAAGGGGGAGGGATGGCCGATCCCCAGGTGATATCCGGGGGAAAAGTGGGGGTGTCACGCACGATGCAGGTAGCTGTTACCGCGTGCCACCTCGTTGCGTGATGTCATCACCCAGCACCGCACGGGTCCGTCGAGAGCCGCGGAAAAGCTGGAGTGGTGATGCCAGCCGCCTCGGTCTCCTCATGGGCCCCGCCAGGTAATTGAACAACGGAACTGCGGCCCTTGGGCAATCCGGGCGAGGCGCCTCTGTTTCTGGTGCGGGCTAAGCCTGGCAGCAAGTTAAGGGAAGCCGGAGCCGTCAGGTGGCATACTATGTGGTGTGAGGGTGCCGTTCACGGTCCTGCGTGGTTGCGTCAAATGCAGCATGGTGAGGAGATGGGAGGGCTGCTGGAGATACCTGCTCAGGGCCAATCTAGCAGCCACGGTAACAGACTCCCGGGCCGCATGGGGCCAATGACCCAGTTTGACTATGCCACATGCAGTACTGCGTATTGGGTTTATGTGCAGTGTGGACTGCTGGCCACCTTCCAGTGCACTGCCCATCCCCATCCAAAGTTGCCTGCAGCCTCAGTTTCCCACGTGTCCAGCCTCGTACCCCAATATAGGAGCGTTGTGATGGTTGGCGTCGTACTGTGCATCATCTCGGTGTCACATGCAGAGCTGTTTGATGGTGTTCTGCTTCCTGTTGCGCTGACATGCTGACCCGTCGGACTATTTCTTTGGCGAGAGCTCTGGCAAAGGGAAAACACCATTGTGATCGGCATCGGTATCCCTTCCGGGTCCTGCTCCGGGCCTAATAGAGGGCCATCCAGGGCCTCAGATGACCTCCGGCGCCGTGTGAGGAGGCCGCACGTCGTGCGGAATGATGGCGGAATATGCTGCATTGCGTGCGACCTCCTTTCACAGCGCTGGGACTTTCCAGCCAGAGAAAAGGCAGAGATGGGAGGTAGACCTCCATTTCCTGCAGGGGCCCAGCTTGGCTGCTATTGAACAGAATCCTGGGCCCACAGGTGGCATACCTGGTGGTGTCGGGCTGCCACGTGCAGTCGTGCACGGTTGTGTCGAGCGCAGCACTGTTATGATGGTCACAGTCTTGGTCGTCACCCCTCCCCGACCATGGATGCTGCACAAATGGATGGGAGCTGCAGCTGCCTCACTTCACCCGTGTGCCCAGCCCGGTATGTGAATGAAGAGATGCCCGAGCCCCGGGTGACGTCTGGGGCAGAGTGATGGTGTCCCGTCCAATGTTGGAAGATGTCCTCACGTGCTACCTCGTCCTGTGATGTCATCACCCAGCACCGCACGTGTCCCCTGAGAGCCCCAGGAAAGATGGAGTGGTGAAACCAGCCGTCTCGGTCTCTTCACGGGTCCCGTCGGATGACACAGCACCGGGACTCTCCGGTCGGAGATACGGCGGAGAAGGTGGAGCTCTCTCAGATCCCTGTCTAGGGCCAACCGCGCAGCCAGAGTGAAGGACGCACCTGAGCCCCAAGGAGCCAGTGACACAGTGTGAGGATGCAACATGCAGTGCTGTGTGTTGGGGCTATGTGCAGGGTGAACAAAGAGTGTAAGCAGCCTCGGTTTTCCACGTGTGTCCCGCCTGGGATGCAGATCAACAGGAGCTCGCTTTGCAGGTGGCACATAGTGCCGCATGATGATGTCACAGGCAGTCTGGTGATCCATCGGGGCCTTTCTTTGGCAAGTGCTCTCGCAGAGAGGATGCCGTGGTGAGCGACATCGGTCCTCTGCATGGCTCCTGACCCGGACACGGATGAAGGACCATCCAGTGCCCCAGGGGACAAACAGCACATTGTGAGGAGGCCGTACGTTATGCCGAGTGATGATGGAATAAACTCCATAGCGTGCGACCTCTTTACACAATGGTGGCTCCATCCAGAGATCTGGTGGAGATGGGCGAGAGGCCGCTGCTCCCTGCAGCGGCCCGGCCTGGCGGCCATTGAACAGACACCTGTGTCTGCAGTTGTAGCACCGTGTGGCGTGAGGGGGCTACGCACAATCCTGTGTAGTTGCGTCTAATGCAGCAGGGCTCGATGGCCCTATTCTAGACTGCCACCCCTCCCTGGTCAAGGCTGCCGCACCGAAGGAGGGGAGCTGTGACTGCCTCAGGTTTACGCGTGAGCCTGGCCAGGTGTGAGAATGAAGGGATGCCCGCGCCCCGGGTGATATCTGGGGCACAGTGACGGGGCCACCTTTAGCTCTGAGGGATGGTGTCATTGAATGCCTGCAGTTGTGAGAACTGCAGGAAAGATGGAATGGAGTTGGGAGCTGCCTTAGTTTTGCACTTGGGCCCTTCCTGATAGATAGATGGAGGGAGTTCCAGGATCCCAGCTGACCTACCACACAGTGTGAGCTGGATGCATGAGGTGCAGTGTAGTAATGGAACACACTGCATCACGTGTGTCCTCCCCACACAGCGCTTTGTCTCTCCATCTGGAGATTGGGTAGAGACGGTAAGGCTGCCTCTGTTGCGAGCTGCGGCTGCCTCGGTATTCCGTGTGCACCCTGCCTAGCGTGATGCTGAAGGGATGCCTGAGCCCCGGGTGACACATGGGGCAGAGTGATGGTACCATATTTAGTGTTGAAAGATGGTGTCTTTAAATGGCTGTGTTTTGGAGAGATGCAGGAAAGATGGGATGCAGTTGGGAGCTGCCTTAGTTTTCCACGTGGGCCCTGCCCGATAGTTGCAGACGGGGAGTTCCAGGATCCCAGCTGACCTATGGCATGGTGTGAGGAGGATACATGTGGTGCAGTGTGATAGTGGAATACGCTGCATCACGTGTGGCCTCCCTTCACCGCGCTGTGTCTCTCTGTCTGGAGATTGGGCAAGCCTGGCAGCAAGCAATTGGAAAATCTGAAGCCACGGGTGGCGTACTACATGGTCTGAGAGGTCCACACACAGTCCTGTGCAGTTGTGTCAGATGCAGTTCATTCATTCATTCATTCAATCGTATTTATTGCGTGCTTACTGTACTGTTCTAAGCGCTTGGGAAGTACAAACCGACAACATGTAGAGACGGTCCCTACCCAACAGTGGGCTCACAGTCCAGAAGGGGGAAATGCAGTGTGTTGAGGAGACGGGAGGGCTGCCTGAGATTCCTGCGCAGGGCCAGCCTCCAAGCCATTGTAACTGATTCCCGATCCCCAGGGGGTCACCTCGCCGATATGCCGCCAATATGCACCGATACGACGCGGTGCGGCCTGCCTCGGGCGAGAGCTCTAGGAAATAGCGAGCGCAGTCGTGAGCTGCATCACTTCTCCGCTTGGGCCCTGTCCAACAGGTGAAAGAACGGAATTCCTTGTCCCCTGGTCACATGCGGCATGGTGTGTGGAATTCGCACGTCATGCAGCCTGATGGTGGATGGCTGCCCCTTCCCTCCTTCCCTTCCCCACAGCACCTGTATATATGTATATATGTTTGTACATATTTATTACTCTATTTATTTATTTATTTTACTTGTACATATCCATTCTATTTTATTTTGTTAGTGTGTTTGGTTTTGTTCTCTGTCTCCCCCTTTTAGACTGTGAGCCCACTGTTGGGTAGGGACTGTCTCTATATATTGCCAACTTGTACTTCCCAAGCGCTTAGTACAGTGGTCTGCACACAGTAAGCGCTCAATAAATACGATTGATGATGATGATGATGATGCCCCGGACACGGATGAAGGACCATCCAGGGCCCCAGGGGACATACAGCACGGTGTGAGGAGGCCGTACGTTATGCCGAGTGATGATGGAATAAACTCCATAGCATGCGGCCTCCTTCCACAGTGGTGGCTCTTTCCATCCAGAGATCTGGTGGAGATGGGCGAGAGGCAGCCGCTCCCTGCAGGGGCCCGGCCTGGTGGCCATTGAACAGACACCTGTGTCTGCAGTTGTAGCACCGTGTGGCATGAGGGGGCTACACACAATCCTGTGTGGTTGTGTCTAATACTGCAGGGCTCGATGGCCCTATTCTAGACTGCCACCCCCCCCCGGTCAAGGCTGCCGCACTGAAGGAGGGGAGCTGTGACTGCCTCAGGTTTACACGTGAGCCTGGCCAGGTGTGAGAATGAAGGGCTGCCCGCGCCCCGGGTGATATCTGGGGCACAGTGACGGCGCCTCCTTTAGCGCTGGGGGATGGTGTCGTTGAATGACTGCATTTGTGAGAACTGCAGGAAAGATGGAATGGAGGTGGGAGCTGCCTTAGTTTTCTACTTGGGCCCTGCCTGATAGATAGATGGAGGGAGTTCCAGATCCCAGCTGACCTACCGCACAGTGTGAGCTGGATACATGAGGTGCAGTGTAGCAATGGAACACACTGCATCACGTGTGACCTCCCCACACAGTGCTTTGTCTCTCCGTCTGGAGTTGGGTAGACACGGTCTGGCAGTCCTTGTTTCTGGACAGGGGAAGTCTTTCAGCAAGGTAACAGAAACCTGAATCCACGGGTGGCATACTATGTGGCATGAGGGCACAATTATGCCAAATGTAGCGTGTTTGATCGGCACTTAGAACAGTGCTTTGCACATAGTAAGCGCTTAATAAATGCCATCATTGTTATTGGCACAATGAGATCCCTACCCCTTCCCCAGCCACAGCTGCCTCACTGATGGTTAGAAGCTATGGCTGCCTCAGTTGTACCTGGCCTGGTGTGAAAATGAAGTGATGCCCAAGCCCAGGTGAAATACGGGGCACAGTGATTGTGCCCAATATAGCGCTGAGAGGTGGTGTCATTGAATGCCTTTGTTTGTGAGAGCTGCGGGAAAGGTGGAGTGAAATTGAGAGCTGCCTTAGTTTTCCACGTGAGCTCTGCCCGATAGATGGAAGGAGGGCGTTCCAGGATCCAGGCTGTCCCACGGCACGGTGTGAGCTGGGCACATGTGATGCAGTGTGATAGCGGAATGTGCTGCATCACGTGTGACCTCCCTACACAGTGCCGTTTTTCTCTGTCTGGAGATTGGGTAGAGACAGTATGGCAGCACTTGTGTCTGGACAGGGCAAACCTGTCAGCAAGGTAACGGAAGCCTGAGGCCACGGGTGGCATACTACGTGACATGAGGGCACCACCCACGATCCTTCACAATTGTGTGAAATGTGGCGTAGTTTGATTGGCACAGTGAGAGCCCCTCCCCTCGACCAGCCACGGCTGCCTCACTGAGGGGTGGAAGCTGTGGCCGCCTCAGTTTTATGCGTGTGCCCGGCCTGGTGTGAGAATGAAGTGATGCCTGAGCCCCAGTTGAAATACGGGGCACAGTGATTGTGCCAAATATAGCGCTGAGAAATGGTGTCATTGAATGCCTGCATTTGTGGGAACTGCAGTAAAGATAGAATGGATTTATGAGCTGCCTGAGTTTTCCACGTGGGCCCTGCCTGATAGATAGAGGCAGGGGGTTTCAGGATCCCAGCTGACCTCCGTCACATTGTGAGTAGGTCACACATGGTGCAGTGTGATAGTGGAGTGTGCTGCATCACTAGTGACCTTCCTACACTGCGCTGTGTCTCTCCATCTGGAAATTGGGTAGAGATGGTATGGCGGCCCTTGTTTCTGGACAGGGCAAGCCTGTCAGCAAGGTAACAGAAGCCTGGGTCCACGGGTGGCATACTGCATGGTGTGAAGGCACCATACACAGTCCTGGAAAATTCTGTCAAATGTAGTGCAGTTTGATTAGCACAGTGAGAGCTCCATCCTTCCTCTAGTCACGGCTGCCTCGCCTATGGGTGAAAGCTGCGGCTGCCTCAGTTTTATGCGTGTGCCCGGCCTGGTGTGAAAATGAAGTGATGCCCGAGCCCCAGGAGATACAAGGGGCACAGTGATTGTGCCAGGTTTAGCACTGAGAGAAGGTGTGATCGATTGCCTTCGTTTACGAGAGCTGCCGGAAAGCTGGAGTGGAGTTGGGAGCTGCCTTAATTTTCCATGTGGGCCCTGCCCGATAGATGGAGGGACTTCCAGGATCCCAGCTGACCTACGGCATGGTGTGAGGAGGATACATGTGGTGCAGTGTGATAGTGGAATATACTGCATCACGAGTGTCCTCCCCACACCGTGTTGTGTCTCTCCATCTGGAGGTTCGTCAGAGACAGTATGGCTGCCCCTGTTTCTGGCGCAGGCTAAGCCTGGAAGCAAGTTAACGGATGTCTGAGCCCACAGGTGGCATAGTACACGGTGTGAGCGTGCCGTACACAGTTCTGCCTGGTTGTGTCGAATGCAACGTGTTTAGATAGCCCCGTTCCAGAATGCTGCCCATCCTCGGCCAGAGCTTCAGCATTGAGAGGAGGGAGTTGGTGGGCAGCCTCAGTTTCCCGCATGTGAACTCCCGACAGTCCTGCTGTCTTACTCTGGCCTGAGGTCCGGCGGAGGTGGGAGGGATGCATCAGTTACTCTTATAGGCCTGGCCTGGCAACCGATGAATGGACACCCGGGCCCACAGAGTCATATCATGTAGTGTAAGGTCAGCACAGGCAGTCCTGCGCAATTGTGTCAAATGCAGCATGGGGCAGGCGTCACATTCTGGAGTGTCATGCCTCTCCACCCAGGACTGCCAAAGTGTTGGATGGGAGCTGCAGCTGTTTCAGTTTTTGGCATGGGCCCTGCCTGGTAGGAAAATAACAATAACGATGTTATTTGTTATGCCCTTACTATGTTCCAGGCACAAAAATGAAGGGATGCCCGAGCCCCGGGTGATATCCCGTTCAGAGTGATGGTGCCACGCACAATACCGGGAGATGTCATCGCGTGCTACCTCATTCCGTGATGTCATCACCCAGCACCACGCCTGTCCATCGAGAGCCACGGGAAAGATGGAATGGCGATGCCGGCTGCCGCGGTATTCTCACGGGCCCTGCCGGGTAATTGATCGACGGAAGCGGCGGGCCTCGGGTAGAGAAGCAGTGTGGCTCAGTGGAAAGAGCCCGGGCTTTGGAGTCAGGTCATGGGTTCAAACCCCAGCTCTGCCAATTGTCAGCTGTGTGACTTTGGGCAAGTCACTTAACTTCTCTGTGCCTCAGTACCTCGTCTGTAAAATGGGGATGAAGACTGTGAGCCCCCCATGGGACAATTTGATCACCTTGTAACCTCCCCAGTGCTTTGAACAGTGCTTTGCACATAGTAAGTGCTTAATAAATGCCATTATTATTATTACTATTATACATGGCCCCGTGCGATTGGGTCACACGGTAGTTGGCAGTATGGTGAGATGTGCCAACTGCAATGTGACCACATGACACAGCGCCGTGACTCTCTGGCCAGAGATACGGCAGGGCTGACTGAGAGACCTGTGCCGGGAGAACCTAGCTGCCGGAGTAGCGGATGCCCGAGTCCCAGGGTGCCAAAGACATCGTGTGAGGATGCCACGTGCATTGCTGTGTTTTGGGGCTACGTGCAGAGTGGACCGCTGGCCACTTTGCAGAGCGCTGTCCCTCCCCGCCTGGACTTGTAGCACTGACAGTTGCAAGTGGAGGGCAGCCTCAGTTTTCCACAAGTGGCTAGCTTCGAACCCAAATCAACGGAGGCCCGGATCCCAGGTGAGTGAAAGCACAGCGTGACGGGGTTCAGATGCGGTGTCGGACCACGGTGTCAGGTGCTTCCGAGTCTTGCGACAGTGTGATCTGGGGTGCACCTCTTAGGGGAGACCTCGAGCGAAGACAGAATGCAGTCGCCAGGTGTGTCTGGTTCTCTCACGGGCCCTGCTTGGGAGATGAGAGAATGGAATTCGACGATCTCTGGTCACACGCAGAACGGTGTGTGAATATCCCACGTCATTCCGTGTGATGGTAGAATGTGCTGCGTAGCGTGTGACCTTCCTATACAGTGCTGCATCTCTCCAAGCCAGGCATGTGGCAGAGACAGGATGGCTGCCTGTTTCCTCTGTTTGTTCTGTTTCCTGCTCCAGCCCAACTTGACAGCCAGTGAACAGACCCCCGAGCTCGTAGGAGTTGTAGCACCGGGTAGCGAGGTGCCACGCGCAGTCCTGCACGGTTGGTCCAGTGAAGCATGGTTCGATGGGCACAGTCTGGAGCCCTGCTCCTCCCCTGATGTGGGGTGCCACACTGATGGATGGGAGCTTCAGTTGCCTCCGTTTTACATGTGTGCCCGGCCTGGTAGAAGAACGAAGGGTTGCCCAAGCCCTGGGTGATATATGGGGCAAAGCGATGGTGCCACATTTAGGACTGAGAGATGGTGTTGTCGAATGCCTGCATTTGTGTGGGCTGTAGTAAAGATGGAATGGAATTGGGAGCTCCCTTAGTTTTCTACCTGGGCCCTGCCCGATAGGTGGAGGGAGGCATTTCCAGGGTCCCAGCTTACCTACGGCACGGTGTGAGCAGATCTCGTGTGGTGCAGTGTGGTAGTGGAGTATGCTGCATCACACATGATCTCCCTACACGGCACCGTGTTTCTCGGTCTGGAGATTGGGCAGAGATCGTATGGCAGTCCTTGTTTCTGGACAGGGTAAGTCTGTCAGCAAGGTAACAAGAGCCTGAGTCCCCAGGTGGTGTACTCATGGCGTGAGGGCACCACACACAATTCAGTGCCATTTTGTCAAATGTAGCGTAGTTTTATAGGCACAATGTAGAGCCCCGCCCTTCCCCCAGCCATGGCTGCCTCACCTATGGGTGGAAGCTACGGCTACCTCAGTTTTATGCGTGAGCCCGGCCGGGTGTGAGAATGAAGTCAAGCCCAAGTCCCAGGTGTTATACGGGGCAAAGTGATTGTGCCACATTTTAGGTCTTAGAGATGGTGTCATTGAATGCCTGCATTTCTGAGGACTGTAGGAAAGATGGAGTGGAGTTGGGAGCTGCCTTAGTTTTCCACGTAGGCCTTGCCCGATAGATGGAGGGAGGAAGTTCCAGGATCCCAGCTGACCTATGGCACGGTGTGAGGAGGACACGTGGTGCAGTGTAATAGTGGCATATGCTGTGTCTTGCGTGACCTCCCTTCACTGTGTTTTGTGTCTCATCTGGAGCTTTGTCAGAGACAGTATGGCTTCCCCTGTTTCTGGTTCTGTCTAAACGTGGAAGCAAGTTAACGGATGCCGGAGCTCACAGCTGGCGTATTACTTGGTGTGAGCGTGGCACACGCAGTCCTGCATAGTTGTGTCAAATGCAGTGTGTTTAGATAGCCACGTTCTGGAACCCTGCCCATCCTCGGCCAGAGCTGCAGCATTGAGAGGAGGAAGTTGGTGGACAGCCTCAGTTTTCCTCATGTGCCCTCCCTACAGTCCGGCTGTCTTATTCTGCCCTGAGATATGGCAGAGGTGGGAGGGATTCATCAGTTACTTTTACGGGCCTAGCTTGGCAACCGACAAATGTATGCGCGGGCCACAGGGCCATTCTGTGTAGCGAGTGTAGGTTTACCACACGCAGTCTTGTACAATTGTGTCAAATTCAGCGTGGTGCAATGGTCACATTATTGAGTGCCGTACCTTTCCACTCAGGGCTGTCAAAGTGTTGGACGGGATCTGGGGATTTCACATTTTTAGGTGTGTTCCTGGCCCAGTAAGAGAACTAAGGGATGCCCTACCCCTGGGTGATATCCGGGGCAGAGTGATGGTGTCACGCACAATGCCGGGAGATGTCATCACATGCTACCTCGTTCCGTGATGTCATCACCCAGCACCGCGCATGTCCATTAAGACTGTGGGGAAGATGGAATGGCGATGCCGGCTGCCTCGGTCTTCTCATGGGCCCGCTGGGTAATGGAACAATGGAATCAGTGGCCCTCGGGTGATCCGGGCACGGTGCGATGGGGTCACACGCCAGTCAGTGGGATGGTGAGATGTGCCATCTGCCGTGTGACTTAGTGACACAGTGCTGTGACCCTCCGACAAGAGGTACCGCAGAGATGGGAGGGCTGCCTGAGATTCCCGCGCAGGGCCAGCCTAGCGGCTGGGGTAATGGACCCCCGAGGTGAAAGGAGCCTATGACACACTGTGAGGATCCCGCATGCATTGCCGTGTTGGGGTTACTTGCAGTGTGGACTGCACTGTGCTGCAGAGCACTGCACCTTCCCATCTGGATCTGTAGCACCGACTGTTGTGAGGTGTGCGCAGCCTAGGTTTTCAGTGTGTTTCCAGCCTCGCACCCAAATCAACGGTAGCTCGGACCCTAGGTGAGGGATCACGCAGTGTGATGGGGTCAGATGTGGTGCCGAACCATGGTGTCAGGTGCTCCCGAGTCTCGTGACGGTGTGATCTGGGTCCGTGCCTCTTAGTTGAGATCCCTACCAAAGAATGCAGTCACCGGCGGTAGGCTGGTAGATGAAAGAACAGAGTTCCATGACCTCTGGTCACATGCAGCACAGCATGTGAAAGTCTCACGTCGTGCTGTGTGATGGCGGAATACGCTGCATAGCGTGTGACTTTCCTACACAGAGCTGCGTCTTCCCAAACCAGATAGATGACAGAGAAAAGGTTCCCGCCTCTGTTTTTTCTGTTCCTTCTGTTTCCAGCCCTGGCTCAGCTTGAGAGACGGTGAATGGACACCCGCGCCCATAGGTGTCATACTGTCGAGTGCCGGGGTGCCACGAGCCGTCCTGCATGGTTGAGTCAAATGCAGCGTGATTTGATGGGCTCAGTCTAGAGCACCGTTCCTCCCTTGACATGGGTTACCACACTGATGAGTGGGACCCGCGGTTGCCTCGGTTTCACACGTCCGCCCAGCCTGTTAGGAGAATTAAGGGATGGCCGAGCCCCGGGTGATATACGGGGTACAGTGAGGGTACCGCATTTAGCGCCGAGAGATGGTGGTGAATGCCTGCATTTGTGAGAGCTGCCTTACTTTATTTTCCCACAGGGGCCCTGCCCGATAGATGGAGGGAGGGAGTTCCAGGATCCCAGCTGATGGACGGCATGGTGCGAGAAGGTTACATGTGGTGCAGTGTGATAGTGGAACACGCTGCATCACGTGCCGCCTCCCTACACCGCGCTGGGTCTCTCAATATGGAGATAGGGCAGAGACAGTACGGCAGCCCTGTTTCTGGACAGGGCAAGCCTGGAAGTAAGGTAACGGACTCCCGAGTTCACAGGCGGTGTACTATATGGTGGGAAGTTGCTATGTGCAGCCGTGCACAATTGTGTCAAATGCAGCGTGGTTGGGAGACGGGAGGGCTGCCTGCCATCACTGCATAGGGCCAGCTTAGGAGCCACAGTAGTGGACGCCCGAGCCCCATGGGGCCAATGATACAGTGTGAGGATGCCACATGCAGTGCTGCGTGTTGGGGTTATGTGTAGCGTGGACTGCTGGCCACATTCCATCATCATCATCAATTGTATTTATTGAGCGCTGACTGTGTGCAGAGCACTGTGCTAAGCGCTTGGGAAGTACAAGTTGGCAACATATAGAGACAGTCCCTACCCAACAGTGGGCTCCCCATCCAGAGCTGCAGCACTGACGATACAGAGTTGCAGGCACCCTCGGTTTCCCACACGTGTCCAGTGTCATACCCGAATTGCAGGGAGGTGTGGTTCCTGGCAGCATACCGTGCGTCGTCCTGATGTCACATATGGTGTTGTGTGATGGTGTCACGTGTCCCCTGGTCTGCTGACATCCTGAACCATCACGACGTTTCTTTGCCGAGAGGTCTCGCAAGGAGAAGATGCCATTGTGAGCGCCATCAGTTCTCTGTATGGCACCTGCCACGGACGTGAATGAAGGGAAATCCAGGACCCTAGGTGACGTACGGCACGGTGTGAGGAGCTCATACGTCTTGCAGAGTGATATCGAAAATGATGCAATGTGTCTGAGCTCCCTACACAGTGCTGGGTCTTTCTGGCCAGAGGCAGAGCAGAGATGGGAGGGAGGCTGCCGCTTTCTGCATGGGCCCAGCCTGGTAGCCACTGAACGGACACCTGGCCCCCAGGTGTCATACTCCTGGGTATTGGGGTCCCTCGTGCAGTCGTGCGTGGATGTGTCGTCGGTTCAATGGTCACAGTCTAGAGCGTTGCCCCTCCCCAGACAGGGCTGCTGCCAGATCTATGCAGAAGCAGCGTGGCTCAGTGGAAAGAGCACGGGTTTGGGAGTCAGAGGTCATGGGTTCGAATCCCGGCTCGGCCGCTTGTCAGCTGTGTGACTTTGGGCAAGTCGCTTAACTTCTCTGTGCCTCAGTTCCCTCATCTGTAAAATGGGGATTAAGACTGTGAGCCCCACGTAGAGCAACCTGATCACCTTGTATCCTCCCCAGAACAGTGCTTTGCACATAGTGAATGCTTAACAAATGCCATCATTATTATTATTATCTATGGGATCTATTGCTCCCTTAGTTTAGGCATGTGCCCAGCCTGGTGTGTGAATGAAGAGATGCCTGACTCCCGGGTGTTAAACGGCGGACGGTGATGGTGTCACGCACAATGCTGGGAAATGACATCATGTGCTACCTTGTTCCATGATGTCATCCCCAGCACCACGCGTGTCCATCGTGAACCATGGGAAAGATGGAATGGCGATTCCGGCTGCCTCGGTCTTCTCACAGGCTCTGCTGTGTAATGGAATGAAGGAAGCAGCGGCCCTCAGGTGATGGACGGTACGGCGCGATGGGGTCACACGCCGGGTGGAGGGTTGGTGAGCTGGGCCGTCTGCAGTGTGAATTCATGACCCAGTGCCGTGACTCTCCAGCCAGAGATACTGCAGAGACGGAAGGGCTGCCTGATGTTTCTGCGCAGGGCCGGCCTAGCCGCCAGAGTAATCATCATCATCATCATCATCAATTGTATTTATTGAGCGCTTACTATGTGCAGAGCACTGTACTAAGCGCTTGGGAAGTACAAATTGGCAACATATAGAGACAGTCCCTACCCAACAGTGGGCTCACAGTCTAAAAGGGGGAGACAGAGAACAAAACCAAACATACTAACAAAATAAAATAAATAGAATAGATATGTACAAATAAATTAAATAAATAAATAAATAGAGTAAAAAAAAATATGTACAAACATATATACATATATACAGGTGCTGTGTGGAAGGGAGGGAGGTAAGATGGGGGGATGGAGAGGGGGACGAGGGGGAGAGGAAGGAAGGGGCTCAGTCTGGGAAGGCCTCCTGGAGGAGGTGAGCTCTCAGTAGGGCCTTGAATGGAGGAAGAGAGCTAGCTTGGTGGATGGGCAGAGGGAGGGCATTCCAGGCCCGGGGGATGACGTGGGCCGGGGGTCGATGGCGGGACAGGCGAGAACGAGGCACGGTGAGGAGATTAGTGGCGGAGGAGCGGAGGGTGCGGGCTGGGCTGTAGAAGGAGAGAACGGAGGTGAGGTAGGAGGGGGCGAGGTGATGGACAGCCTTGAAGCCCAGGGTGAGGAGTTTCTGCCTGATGCGCAGATTGATTGGTAGCCACTGGAGATTTTTGAGGAGGGGAGTGATATGCCCAGAGCATTTCTGGACAAAGATAATCCGGGCAGCAGCATGAAGTATGGATTGAAGTGGAGAGAGACACGAGGATGGGAGATCAGAGAGAAGGCTGATGCAGTAGTCCAGACGGGATAGGACACCTGAGCCTCAAGAGGCCAATGATGTAGTGTGAGGATGCCACAGATGAAGTGCTGTGTGTCGGGGTTATGTGCAGTGTGGTTTGACGGCCATATTCTCCCCATTCAGAGCTGCTGAACTGACGGTAACGAGTTGCAGGGAGCCTCAGTTTTCCGCATGTGTCCAACCTCGCACCGAAAGCAATGGAAGCTTGGACCCCTGGTGAGTGAAAGCACATGGTGTCAGGTGCTTCCGAGTCTTGTGATGTTGTGATCGTATAATAATGATAGTATTTGTTAAGCGCTTACTATGTGTCAAACACTGTTCTAAGCTCTGGGGGGAGATACCAGGTAATTTGGCCGTTCCACGTGGGGATCACAGACTTAATCCCCATTTTACAGATGAGGTAACTGAGGCATAGAGAAATTAAGTGACTTGCCCAAAGTCACACAGCTGACAAGTGGTGGAGGTAGGATTAGAACCCATGACCTCTGACTCCCGAGCCTGTGCTCTTTCCACTAAGGCACGCTGCTTCTCCTCTACAGAATGCATTTGCCAGTGGTGTCAGGTTCTCTCATGGGCCATGCCCAGTAGATGAGAGAGTGGACTTCCATGACCACTGGTCACATGTCATGCCATGTGATGGTGGAATATGTTGCATAGCATGTGACTTTCTTCCACAGCACTGTGTTTTTCCAAGCCAGACATAAGGCAGAGACAAAATGCCTGGCTCACCCCCTTTCCTCTGTTTCCCACCCTGACCCAGCTTGGTAGCCAGTGAGCGGACACCCGGGCCCATCGGTGGGTTTCTGGGTGCCACGAGGAATCTTGTGAGATTGTGTCAAATGCAGCATGGTTTGATGGGCACAATGTAGAGCCCTGCTCCTCCCGTGATATGGACTGCCACACTGAAGGAGGGGAGCTGCAGCTGCCTCAGTAGTTACATGCAGGCCCCACCTGGTGTGAGAATGAAGGGATGCCCCAACCCCGGGTGATATCCAGGGCACAGTGATGGTGCCACATTTAGCACTAAGAGATGGTTTCACTGAATGGCTGCATTTATGTGAGCTGCGGGAAAGATGGAATGGAATTGTTTCCACGTGGACCCTGTCGGATAGGTGGAGGGAGGGAGTTCCAGGATCCCAGCTGACCTACTGCACGGCGTGAGCAGGTCACGTGCGGTGCAGTGTGATAGTGGAATATGTTAGACTGTGAGCCCACTGTTGGGTAGGGACCGTCTCTATATGTTGCCAACTTGTACTTCCCAAGCGCTTAGTATAGTGTTCTGCACACAGTAAGCGCTCAATAAATGTGATTGAATGAATGAGTGCATCACTTTTGACCTCCCTACACCGCGCTGTGTCTCTCCGTCTGGAGATTGGGCAGAGATAGTGGCTGCCTGTGCTTCAGGTGCAGGCCATGCCTGGCACCAAGCTAATGGAAAACCCGAAGCCACAGCTGGCATACCGCATGGCGTGAGGTCATCACACACAATCCGGCACAACTGTGTCAAAGCTGTGTGGTTTGATTTGCACAATCTAGAGGCCCACTCCTCCCCGAGCCAGGGCTGCCCAACTGATTGGTGGGAGCCGCACCTGCCTAAGTTTTACATCCGGCCCCGGCCTGGTGTGAGAATGAAGGGATGTCTGAGCCCCGGGTGATATAGGGGACACAGTGATGGTGCCACGTTTAGTGATGAGAGGTGGTTTCGTTGCATGGCTCCATCTGTGAGAGCTGCAGGAAAGATGGAATGGAGTTGGGAGTTGCCTTAGTTTTCCTCATGGGTCCTGCCTGATAGATGGAGGGAGGGAGTTCCAGGATCCCAGCTGACCTACGGCATGGTGTGAGCAGGTCATGTGTGGTGCAGCGTGATAGTGGAATACGCTGCATTATGTGTGCCCTCCCAACACTATGCTGTGTCCTTCCACCTGGAGATTTGGCAGAGATGGTATGGCAGCCTCAGTTTCTGGCATGGGCCAAGCCCGGCAGCAAGTTAACAGTAGCCCGAGCCTATAGATGACATACTACATGGCGTGAGTGTGCCCAATGCAGTTCTGCATAGTTGTTTCAAATGCAGCAGGCTTTGATGTCCACGTTCCAGAAGGCTGCCCCTCTTCAGCCAGAGCTGCAGCATTGAGAGGAGGGAGTTGGTGGGCAGCCTCAGTTTTCTGCATGTGACCTCCCAACCGTCCCGCCGTCTTACTCTGGCCTGAGATACAGCAGAGGTGGGAGGGATGCCTCAGTTTCTTTCACAGTCACAGCATGGCAACCGATAAACGGACACCCGGGCCCACAGGGTCATATCGTGAAGTGTAAGGTTAGCACACGCAGTCCTTCGCAATGTGTCAAATGCAGTATGGTCCATTGGCCACATTCTAGAGTGCCACACCTCTTTGCCCAGGTCTACCAAAGTGATGAATGGGAGCTGTGGCTGCCTCAGTTTTAGGTGTGTGCCTAGCCCAGTGTGAGAACGAAGGGATACCCGAGCCCTGGGCGATAGCCTGGGCACAGTGATGGTGTCATGCACAGTTCTGGGAGATGTTATCACGTGCTAACTAAGTCGGTGATATCATCACCCAGTACTGCACATGTCCATCAACAGCCACCGGAAAGATGGAATGATGATACCAGCTGCTTCTCACGGCCCTGTCGGGTAATAGAACGATGGAAACTGCAGCCTTCAGGTGATCCACGGCAAGGTGCGATGGGGTCCGTTCCCGGGCGGTGGGATGAGGAGCTGTGCTGTCTGCAATGTGACTTCATGATACAGCGCCGTGACTCTCTGGCCAGAAGTAGGGCACAGAAGGTAGGGCTGCCTGTTATTTCTGCTCAGGGCCAACCTAGTAGCTGGAGTAACAGACATCCGAGCCCCAAGGGCCAATGATGTAGTGTGAGTGTGCCACACACAGTGGTGTGTGTTGGGGTCACGTGCAGCTTGGACTGCGGGCCAAATTCCAGCGCGCTGCCCAGCCCCGTCCAGAGCTGCACCGACAGAAGCGAGTTGCGGGCAGCCTCAGTTCGCCGTGCGGGTCCAGCCTCGCACCCAAATCAACGGAAGCTCGGACTCCAGGTGTGTGAAAACGCGGCCTGATGGAGTCAAACCTGACGATGGACCATGGTGTCAGCTGCTCCCGAGTCCTGCGACAATGTGACCTGGGTCCGTGCCTCTTGCGTGAGAACGCTAGTGAAGACGGAACGCAGTCGCCCGGGGTGCCAGGTTCTCGCGTGGGCCCTGCCTGGTGGACGAGAGAATGGAATTCCCCAATCTCTGGTCACGGGCAGCACGGCTTGTGGAGGTCACACATCATGCCGTGTGATGGTGGAATATGCTGCATAGCGGGTTATCTCCCTATACAGTGCTGCGCCTTTCCCAACCGGGCATATTTTAGAGACAAGATTCCCGCCTCTCTTTTTTCTGTTCCTTCTGTTTCCTGCTCTGGCCCAGCTTGACAGCCATTGAGCAGACACCCAGACCAATAGGTGCTGTAGCACTGGGTGTCAGGGTGCCACGAGCAGTCCTGCGTGGTTGGATCGAATACCGCATGGTTCGATGGGCACGATCTACAGCCCCGCTCCTCCCCTGACGTTTGCTGCCACATTGATGGATGGGAACTGCGGCTGCCTCAGTTTTTCATGTGTGCCCGGCCTGGTCTGCTTGGAAAATGAAGGGATGCCCGGGCCCCAGGTCTCAGTGGCGGTGCCACATTTAGCACTGAGGGATGGTGTTGTTGAATGCCTGCATTTGAGAGCTTTCCACGCGGGTCCTGCCCGATAGATGGAGGGAAGGAGTTCCAGGATCCCGGCTGATCTCCGGCACGGTGTGAGCAGATCACGTGTGGTGCAGCGTGAGAGTGGAATATGCTGCATCACATGTGACCTCCCTGCATCATGCTGTGTCTGTCCGTCTGGAGACTGGGCAGAGACTGTACGGCTACCTCAGTTTTCGGCACAGGCCAAGCCTGGCAGCAAGGTAACGGACACCTGAGCCCACAGGCGTAGTACCATATAGTGTGAGAGCGTCACATGCAGTCTTGCACAGTTGTGTCAAATGCAGTGTGGTGCAGTGGCTACATCGTAGAGTGCCACACTTCTCTGTCCAAGGCTGCCCCAGTGACAGATGGGTGCTGTGGCTACCTCAGTTTTAGGCTTGGCCCCAGCCTGGTAGGAGAATGAAAGGATTCCCGAGCCCCGGTGATATCTGGGGCAGAGTGATGGTGTCACACACAATGCTGGGAGACGTTACCACATGCTACCTCGTTCCGTGATATCATCGCCCAGCACCGCCCGTGTCCGGCGAGAGCCGTGGGAAAGAGGGGATGGCGATGTCAGCTGCCTCAGTCTTCTCACGGGCCATGCTCTATCCACTAGGCCAGGCTGCTTCTCAAAATTATCATAATGCTATTTGTTAAGCACTTTGTATCAAGCACTGTTCTGAGTGCTGCAGTGGATATCAGTCAATCAGGTTGGACACAGTCCCTTTCCCACTTGGAGCTCACAGTCTTAAGTAGGAGGGAGAACCGATATCGAATCCCCATTTTACGTTAGAGGAAACTGAAGCACAGTGGAGTCAAGTGACCTGCCCAGAGTCACACAGCAAACGGTTGGCTCAGCTGGGATTAGAAGCCAGGCCCTTTGGCTCCCGGGCCCATACTCTTTCGCCTAGGCCACGCTGCTTCTCCTGAGCATGAGTAACCATTTTTTAGCTCAGCCTAATCTCTTTTGCCTGCATTTCCCCCACGGGGAGGAAGTCCAGGCTCTGTAAGTAAAAAATTGGCCCGGTTTTATTGCCTTGAAAAGGGACCAGTAGTAAAGCTACCCAACTACTATGCTCAGGTGTCCTTCTGGCTGCTGCCATTGGCATTATAATAATAATGATGATGATGATGGTACTTGTTAAGCGCTTCCTATGTGCAAAGCACTGTTCTAAGCGTTTGGGGGATACAAGGTGATCAGGTTGTCCCATGTGGGGCTCACAGTCTTAATCCCCATTTTCCAGATGAGGGAACTGAGGCACAGAGAAGTGAAGTGACTTGCCCAAAGTCACACAGCTGACAATTGGTGGAGCCGGGATTTGGACCCATGACCTCTGACTCCGAAGCCTGTGCTCTTTCCACTGAGCCACGCTGCTTCTCTACTCAATCAATCAATTGTATTTATTGAGCGCTTACTGTGTGCAGAGCACTGTACTAAGCGCTTGGGAAGTACAAGTTGGCAACATCTAGAGACGGTCCCTACCCGACAGCGGGCTCACAGTCTAGAAGGGGGAGACGGAGAACAAAACCAAACATATTAACAAAATAAAATAAATAGAATAGATATGTACAAGTAAAATAAATAGAGTAATAAATATGTACAAACATATATACATATATACAGGTGCTGTGGGGAAGGGAAGGAGGTAAGGCGGGGGGGATGGAGAGGGGGAGGAAGGGGGTGCTCCTCTGGTGCTCAGATTATAATCACGATCTCTGGGTCTGTCACAGTTCTAGTTATATGGAAGGTGGTTGAAATCTGGGCCAAAAAGAAATGGTGTTTAATCGAGATGCACCATGGCCTAGTGGAAAGCGTACGGGCCTAGGAGTCAGAGGAGCTGGGTTCTAATCCCCAACTCTGCCAACTGTTGGCTGTGTGACCTTGGGTAAGTTACTTAACTTCTCTGGACCTCAGTTATTTCATAGGAGGCCTTCCCAGACTGAGCCCCCTCCTTCCTCTCCCCCTCCCCATCGCCCCCCCCTACCTCCTTCCCCTCCCCACAGCACCTGTATATACGTTTGTACAGATTTATTACTGAATGTATTTTCCTTGTACATATTTACTATTCTATTTATTTTATTAATATGTTTTGTTTGGTTGTCTGTCTCCCCCTTCTAGACTTTGAGCCCGTTGTTGGGTAGGGACCGTCTCTATATGTTGCCAACTTGTACTTCCCAAGTGCTTAGTCCAGTGCTCTGCACACAGTAAGCACTCAATAAATACCATTGAATGAATGAATGAATGAATCTGTGAAAGGGCGATTAAGACTATGAGTTCTATCTGGCATAGGATGGTGTCTAACCTGATCACCTTATATCTATCCCAGTGGTTCGTTAGCTGAGGTTTATAAATGGCTCATAAAAACGACACTCTTTGCTATTTAGGAAGGAACTGTAAAGACTTTCAGCTATTCACTAATCATTATTAGGGACTGTCTCTATATGTTGCCAACTTGTACTTCCCAAGCGCTTAGTACAGTGCTCTGCACACAGTAAGCACTCAATAAATACGATTGATTGATTGATTGATAAGGCACGAATGGGGCCTACCATCTTCATATGGTTGCTACTCTACCAATGATCAATTGATTGGTAGTATTTGAATATCTCACATTTGGGAAGCGGCGCAGTCTAGTGGAAAGGACCTGGGCCTAAGAATCAGAGGAACTGGATTCTAAGAGAAGCAGCGTGGCTCAGTGGAAAGAGCACGGGCTTTGGAGTGAGAGGTCATGGGTTCAAATCCTGGCTCTGCCAATTGCCAGCTGTGTGATTTTGGGCAAGTCACTTAACTTCTCTGTGCCTCAGTTACCTCATCTGTAAAATGGGGATTAAGACTGTGAGCCCCCCGTGGGACAACCTGATCACCTTGTAACCTCTCCAGCGCTTAGATCAGTGCTTTGCACATAGTAAGCGCTTAATAAATGCTTTCATTATTATTATTATTAATCCCGGCTCAGCACATGATCTGCTGTGTGTGACCTTGGGCAAGTCACCTCACTTCTCTGTGCCCCAGTTTCCTTATCTGTAAAATGGGGATTCAATCCCTGTTCTCCCTCCTATTTGGACTGTGTGAGCCATGTGGGACAGGGACTGTGTCTGACCTGATGATCTTGTACATACCCCAGTGTTTAGGACAGTCCTTGACACATAATAAGTGCTTAACAAGTTCAATTACTCTATATGTTGCCAACTTGTACTTCCCAAGCGCTTAGCACAATGCTCTCCACACAGTAAGCGCTCAATAAATATGATTGAATGAATGAATAATAAGTACTATGGCGCCAACTTGCATGATGATAGCATCTTATGACATGTGACCCTATTCAGCAGGTCATTGGACTTCTCTGGGCCTCAGTTTTCTCATCTGTAAAATGATGATGGTGGTATCTATTAAGCGCTTACAATGTGCCAAGCACTGTTCTAAGCAGTGGGGTAGATACAAGGTAATCAGATTGTCCCACGTGAGGCTCACAGACTTAATCCCCATTTTACAGGTGATGTAACTGAGGCCCAGAGAAGTTAAGTGATTTGCCCAGTCACACAGCTGTTAAGTGGCAGAGCAGGGATTAGAACCCACGACCTCTGACTCCCAAGCCCGGGCTCTTTCCACAAAGCCACGCTGCTACTCAGCGTGAGGAGGCAGGGCCTGTCCTCCCTTCCGCTTAGACTGGGAGCCCCATGTCGGACAGGCCCTGTGTCTAACACGATGATCGTGCATCTTCCCCAGTGCTTGGCACATGGTTGGTGCTTAACAAATACTGCAACTATTATTCTCCATTGGCTTTAACGCATTTCTTCACCTTGCCCCCTCCTACCTCGCCTTGCTACTCTCCTTCTACAACCCAGCCCGCACACTTCGCTCCTGTAACGGTGACCTTCTCACTGTGCCCCGATCTTGCCTGCCTCGCCATCCTGCCTCAGGCCTGCAACGCCTTCCCTCCTCTAATCCTACAACTCCCCCCAGCCTTATTGCAAGCGCGTCTCCTCCAAGGGGCCTTTACCGATTAAGCCCCACTTTTCCTCATCTCCCACTCCCTTCTGTGTCACCCTGACTTGCTCCTTTTACTCTCCCCCACCCCAGCCCCAAAGCACACATGTACATATCTGTAATTTTATTTATTCCTATTGATGTCTGTCTCTGCACCCCAGACTCTGAGCTCATCGTGGGCTCTGGTTATTGTTGTACTTTCCCAAGCACTTAGTACAGTGCTCTGCCCGCAGTAAGTGCTCAATCAATACGATTGAATGAATGCATTATCTTTCTCCCTATTTCCTGTAAACGCATGGAATCTGTTTGCCTTAAATCACGTTTAGGTCAAAATCCGTAATGGTTTTTCCAGTTGGACAATTAGCAGCCGATGAGATCACCCCAAAAATAAAATTATCTGGAGACAAACAGATTCATTACTGAAGCATTGCCCTTTTGTTTGCTGCTCATTTGTAGAGGAAGAGAGCAATTCTGGAGAGGTCAATATAAGGCCTGGGTCCAGGAGTAGAATCGACTTCGTTGCTTTATTCAAACGAGTTTTCCCTCTGCTCCGGGGCCCCTCGGTGTCCACATAAAGCCCGGTGGACTAAGCCCGCTCTACAGTCAAACGGGTGATGAATGACTGGGAAAGTTGAATGATCTAAATTGAATCTTTCTCACAGCTAGGGTCGGCTGTACAATCCTGGGAGGTGAAAACTACGCATTTTTAAAGAAAGCAACATCTTGAACAATTTATTTCACCCAGCATAAGCCAATGTAAAATCAGCCAGGCTATTAACTTTATAGTAGGGGCTATTTATCAAGTCAGAAGTTATGTGATTAAGACATCTTTTTCCCAGTTGCCTTCTCTGAGAGGCTTTTAATGAAAGAATCAAAGTTTCTTTGAAGGGGCAGGCTGAATTCATTTAGCCAGGTGGTAAGAAAGTGACTTGGAGGAAACCGCTTGAGGTTGTAACTTTCCTGAAGTTTCTTATGCTGTAGAGACTGAGTTCTTTGAACCTGAAAAAAAGTCAAAGTCTGGGCAAGACAGTCTGACTCTCAGTTCTGTCGCTTTTCCTCCTCACAACTCATGATTTAGCTTTTCAAATATTTAAACGTTCAGAAGGGCTAACTGTGTGATATAGATGGGGATTTGAAGGGCAGGGGAGAGAGGGACTAGACAGGGAGAGCAGATCATTTGACTTCAATGATGCTTGTAGTGGATTTTTATTTTTAAAACAGAGCCAAAGTCTTCCTGCAGATCGAATATGTGTTAATTTGCACTCTGCCGATTTTTCTAAAACGTCGAGGAGTCAGAAGTAGAGGTTAGAGATGGGGGTGCATTTTGCAGAAGTCAGGTCAGAATCATTCTCCCAAAATGGACCAGTTTTTATTTGAGTGGAACTGCTCCGTGTGGGACAGGACCTGATGAACTTGTATCTATCCCAGCGCTTAGAACGGTGCTCCACACAGACACCTGAAAAAAAAACAGAAAAAAACCAGGCTACCGTACTTGCACTTTCCTTCACAGGAAGGGAATCAGTTAATTGCGTTCACTGTGCGCAGAGCACTGTGCTCAGTGCTTGGGGGAGTCCAACGTAACAGAGGGAGGAGGTACATTTCCTGCCCACAAGGTGCTTGACAGTCTAGGAAATGTCCTTTGCATTGAATTGGTCAGAAAGCTGGAGGTTCCTCCCGGACATTTTGTGGGCCGGTAAATGTTTTCGTGGGCAGTCAGCTGCTTTGAACTGTTCTGCAAGGCCGCTCATGTGTCCCCAGGCAAGGGGATGACTGGAAGCAGGGAGTGGAAAATAGCTACAGTGAGAGAGCAGCGGGACCAAATGGCCAATTTGAATGAAGAGTAAAGATGGTGTGACTTTCCACTGAAGGGCAAAATCCTACATTTGACCAAAAACTATTTTCAGAGAAGTCTTGTCCAAGTCTTTCACAGAGAAGTGATTGTAAATGACTTCAGGGAAACAAAAGGAGTGAGGCCCCCGCCCCAGCATCAGAGTGCTCTGTCCCAGAAACCAAAGCAGATGATTTCAGCAGAAATCGCACGAGTCAGCAGCCGGTCTCAAAACCCTCTGGCAGCGAAGAAAATGTACCAGTAATTACCAGACCGCAGAAGGATAGTGAAAACACCGCAGATGAGGTGAACAGATGGAAAGACAGAGTCAACCAGTAATCAAAGATGTACACTCCTTACAAGGGCTGGAGCTTGGGGGAGACTGGATAGTAAAAGACTGGGGGGGGGGAACCCCCTCCCCGAAATAGGTTTAACCCTTGGAGTGCTGCTCTACCTTTCTTCTCCAAAGGGCTGCCAGTGTCTACAGTTACAGCGTAATTAGAGTGCTACGGTTCATCGCTTAAGTCTTGTCTGTCACCTAATGGAGATGAGAGATATTTTTCACATTTGTTTTCAGGGTTTGATACCAATTTAGGACTCAAGAAGTGGATGTATTATTATTATTATTAATAGTCATAATAGTGGTATTTGTTAAGCATTTACTGTGTATCAAGCACTGCTCTAAGTTCTGGGGTCGATAAAAGTTAGGTCGGAAGATGCGGTCTCTGTCCCACATGGGGCTCACGGTCTAAGTAGGAGGGAGAACAGCTGTTGAATCCCCATTTGACAGTTGAGAAAACTCTGGCACAGAGAAGTTAAGTGACATGTCTGAGCTCATACAGCAGAGCTGGGATCAGAATCAGATTAGAGAAGCAGCATGGTTCAGTGGGTAGAGCATGGGCCTCGGAGTCAGAAGGTCATGGGTTCTAATCCTGACACTGCCACATGTCTGCTGTGTGACCTTGGGCGAGCCACTTCACTTCTATGGGCCTCAGTTACCTCAACTGTAAAATGGGGATTGAGACTGTGAGCCCCACGTGGGACGGGACTGTGTCCAACCCGATTTACTTATATCCATCCCAGCGCTTCCTACAGTGCCTGGCATATAGTTAAGTGCTTAACAAATGCCATAATTATTATTATTATAGAACCCAGTTCCCCAAACTCCCAAGCCTGTGCTCTTTCCACTAGGCCACAGCACTTAGCTTGTCCTCTTTAAAATGCTTGTGGAAGACAACCTTAACTTGGTTCCATTTCGTCCTGTTTTCTCCCTCATCCTATAAACTTAGTTCCCACCCTCCCCCTCTGTCACTAAGGTTTTAATAGGAGCAACTGGAGGGAGTGGAGCATATATACTCTCACTCCTTTTTACCTGTGCTTTTCCATATATATATAGTACTTTCCAAGTGCTTAGTACAGTGCTCTGCACAGAATAAGTGCTCAATAAATATAATCGAATGAATAAATGAATGAATATAATGCGTATATGAATGTATATGTGTGTACACACACACACAGCTGCTTTGGGTTTGGAGATGACATTATGGGTGGTGATGTTTCTATCCGTGATATTTTTATCAGTGTACGCAAGTATGGCTAATTAAATCAGTGAATGATTTTACAGTCGCTTCTACATCATGGTCATGAAAAGACTGCCCCTTGCAGCACTGTGCATTTCTTATCCCCACTGTCTGGATCCATTTTTAGTTTTCTCCTTGGCGTAATGATCTTCCTGGAACTTTTGTAGTAAGACAGCCAACTTGTTTCTAATGGGTATCTTCTCCTGCTGTTCTCAAATGTCTAAAATAGATAATGAAATAGAGAGAGGCCAAATGCCCCACCAAACTCTGTTAGAGGTAAATGTCTTTAGAACTTACGTTGTGAAAAATCTCCTTGAATGGAGTGTAAGATTTGGAGACTTTTCTTAATTTCTTTCTATTTAGTTATTTTTAATTGTGTGTGTTGAGCACTTACTATGAGTCAGGCAGTGTAATAGGGTAGATATAAATTAATCAGATTGCACACAGTCCGTGTTCCACAGGGGGCTCACAGTTTTAATTCTCGTTTTACAGATGAGGAAACTGAGGCACAGAGAGGTGAAGCGACTTGGCCAAGATCACACAGCAGACAAATGGCAGAGCCGGGATTAGAATCCAGGTCCTTCTGACTTTCAGGCCCGTGCTCTATCCACTAGGCCACCAAAGTGGTCTTCTTAAGGGGTCTTAGAAAGTTATTTCCCTGGCCTAAGATGCCGCTCCCAGGTAAAACTGTGGTGATGAAGGGGGTCTTCCAGTTGGCTCACTGGCACTTACAGGATTCAATCAATCGATACTATTTATCGATATGAGAGCAACACCTCCTGCGGAGGTGCTGGCAAGCAGAAAGACTCACGTAGGGGCTCCTTATTTGGGGATAATAATAATGATAGCATTTATTAAGCGCTTACTATGTGCAAAGCACTGTTCTAAGCACTGGGGAGGTTACAAGGTGATCAGGTTGTCCCACTGGGGGCTCACAGTCTTTATCCCCATTTTACAGTTGAAGGAACTGAGGCCCAGAGAAGTTAAGTGACTTGCCCAAAGTCACACAGCTGACAAGTGGTGGAGTCGGGATTCGAACCCATGACCTCTGACTCCAAAGCCCGGGCTCTTTCCACTGAGCCACGCTGGGATGATGTCGGAAGACCCGTTCAAGTGCTGGGCCTGTCAATTGCCGTCTGTATTCCTATTAAACTGTGGTATTAAGCACTTGCGGTGTGGAGAGCACCTTACTAAGCGCTTGGGAGGGTACAATAATAGCAGAGTTGGTAGACACTTTCATTCATTCATTCATAGAGCACTGAGCACTGTACTAAGCTCTTGGGTAGTACAAGTCAGCAACATATAGAGGTGGTCCCTAATAATAATAATAATGATGGCATCTGTTAAGTGCTTACTGTGTGCAAAGCACTGTTCTAAGCGCTGGGGAGGATACAAGGTGATCAGGTTTTCCCAAGTGGGGCTCACAATCGTACTCCCCATTTTACAGCTGAGGGAACTGAAGCACAGAGAAGTTGTGACCTGCCCAAAGTCACACAGCTGACAAGTGGCGGAGCCGGGATTTGAACCCATGACCTCCAACTCCCAGGCCCATGCTCTTTCCACTGAGCCACGCTGCTTCTGTACCCAACAACAGGCTCACAGTCTAGAAGGGGGAGACAGACAACAAAACAAAACGAGTAGACAGGTGTCAAAACCGTCAGAATAAATAGAATTATAGCTATATGCACATCATTAATAAAACAGAGTAGTAAATATGTACAAGTAAAATAAATAGAGTAATAGATATGTACAAATATATGCAAGTGCTGTGGAGAGGGGAAGGAGGTAGAACTGGGGGCGGTGATGGGGAGGAGGAGAGGAAAAAGGGGGCTCAGTCTGGGAAGGCCTCCTGGAAGAAGTGAGCTCTCAGTAGGGCCTTGAAGGGGGGAAGAGAGCTAGTTTGGTGGATGTGTGGAGGGAGGGCATTCCAGGCCAGTGGAAGGATGTGGACCAGGCCCACAAGAAGTGCAGTCATATTGTGTTCCTTCTCATTGTGCCTGGCTTTCGACTCTTCCTTCTCCAGTCCTTTACATGTGCCCTTTCTGGTGCCTGAA
Organism: Tachyglossus aculeatus; assembly: GCF_015852505.1. Lineage (NCBI taxonomy): Eukaryota > Metazoa > Chordata > Mammalia > Monotremata > Tachyglossidae > Tachyglossus > Tachyglossus aculeatus. The sequence continues at coordinate 102,240,880 of NC_052101.1, forward strand.
ACTCCTCAGTACCTTAAAATGCACCAGTTCACAGCCCTCTCCATCTATAAAGTCATGCTGAAATTTCATCACCTGTAACGCGGGGCCGGGGGGCGCGGGCGGGCAGCGGAACTGGTTATCACAGCATGCACCCTAAAATGCATGCCTAGAAAATTGCAGGTGCTCCTCAAATGTGAAACTACCATGGGAGAATGTTTTCTGGCCCTTTTGGACTAACTACCACCCTCTTGTTTGCAGCAGTCACAAACTGGCTCCACTTTCAATCACGAGAGGAAAGACCGTCAGCCCTTTTAAAAAATATGAAAATTCCTCATGTCTACAGTTTTAGCAATGGCTGATTGACTGTTACCAGGTGGCCTGCTCCTGAAATGTAATGCACAGTACAGCCTGTGAGAATTTAGACTAAAAAACTTCAAATGGACAATTAAAAAAGAAAACAAGGCAGCTGCAGGTGAAAACAAGTTCCTCTATAAGGGATTTTTCAGATTGATGCTTACACTGTTTAGTTGGGTAAGCAGATTTGAAGTACATTATTCTAGAAATAGGCCATCTACTATTGACATGCTGGACCGTAATGACATCTCCCCTGTTAAGGTCTGCAGTTTGAAGCTCTCAGTAAACACTAACCCAGCTCTGAAGAGCTCTTAATATTTCCCCTTTCACTGATGTGCCAAGCCAGCATTGCCTAAATGTGCAGATTGTTGCCACGTGCCTTACGGTGCCAATAATCAGGTGGGACTTGGCTCCAACCAGGCTCATCCTCAGCTCTGCCCAGCAAAAATAATACTTTTCCACCCTTACAGACTGCCATTGCAAATGTTTCAAGGTTTCTACTCTACCCTTTCCCTCTCAGGGTCACACCTGGAGAGTTTCCAGTACTCTACCATCGAGAGCCACGGGAAAGATGGAATGGCGATGCCGGCTGCCGCGGTCTTCTCACAGGCCCTGCTGGGTAATTGATCGACGGAAGCGGCGGGCCTCGGGTAGAGAAGCAGCATGGCTCAGTGGAAAGAGCCCGGGCTTTGGCGTTAGAGGTCATGGGTTCAAACCCCGGCTCTGCCAATTGTCAGCTGTGTGACTTTGGGCAAGTCACTTAACTTCTCTGTGCCTCAGTACCTCATCTGTAAAATGGGGATGAAGACTGTGAGCCCCCCGTGGGGCAACTTGATCACCTTGTAACCTCCCCAGCACTTAGAACAGTGCTTTGCACATAGTAAGCGCTTAATAAATGCCATTATTATTATTATTATTATTATTATCATTATTATTATTATTATTACCAGTCTCGGCTATGGGAGGGAGAGTCAAGCAGAGGCATATTCATTCTGTTCTTAGCTTGGGAAGTGGCTAGCGAGTGCGAGGCAATCTGCTACAAGTCAAAACTCACCCATGCTAGGCAGCAGCGGTCTGGGAGAGAGTCAAGGGTGGGCACTCGAGTTTCCTGCATGGTAGGTGGGAATGGTAAACCGCTTCCATATTTGTACCCAGAAAACTGTGGATACACTACCAGAACGATTGCAGGTGGAGGTGGGGCGTTCTGGGAGAGATGTGTCCATGGTGCCTCTATGGGTCGGAAATGGGTCGGAATTTATTGACCGCTTAGTGCGGTGCTCTGCACATAGTAAGTGCTCAATAAATACGATTGATGATGACTCAACGGCATAAGACAAGACAAGACCCCACCCCTAAGCTCTCAGTTCCCCTGCCTTTCCCATCCGCTAGACTGTAAGAGCGTTGCGGGCAGGGAATGTGTCTACCATCTCTTGTGTTGTACTCTCCCAAGTGCATAGTACAGTGCTCAGCACACAGTAAGTGCTCAATACATCCCATTCATTGATTGATCTATCTCTTGCCCACAATGACTTTGCCATCCATTTCATCAATAAAATCGAAACCATCGGACAAAATTTCCCTAAAATCTGACCTGTGCCTCTCTGTCTTAAATATGAACAATGAAAAAGCGGGAGTTGCTAACACTCTCAATCCTTGTTCTCTCCTCTGATGATATAATGGGTACAGTACTCTGCACACAGTAAGCTCGCAGTAAGTACGACCGACTGAGCAAGATCCCTTGGTTCAGTCATGCAGGAATTGCTAAATGCTGACGGTTGCCCTCTGGAAGCAGAGACGTATAAAGACAACAATATCACAACATTTGGTGGAAGCAGTGCAGTATTATGAACTCAAAATCAGCCCTCCCAAAAAATCACTGGATTACTGTAATCAGGAATAGAGTGTCTCTTTTAGAGCAGAGGATTCAGGAAGGTATGATAGAAAGATGCAAAATTAAAAAAAAAAAAAGCCAAGCACTGCAAATAACAAACACCACAGCCTCAAACAATGCTTCTTTGAGCACACTATGGGAAGCTGCGTGGCCTAGTGGATTGAGCACGGGCATGGGAGGTAGGAGGACCTGGGTTCTAATCCCGGCTCTGCCACTTGTCTGCTGTGTGATCTTGGGCCAGTCACTTAGCTTCTCTGTGCCTCCGTTACCTCATCTGTAAACTGGGAATTAAGACCGTCAACTCTATGTGGGACAGGGACCGTGTCCGACCTGATTAGCTTGTGTCTACCCCAGTGCTTAGCAGTGCCTGGTACCTAGTAAGCACTTAAATAAAATAAACAAAAAAAAAAACCATTGCGGAGGCAGTTATGCCAAAAAAAACCATTGTGCAAAAGCGATGTTATCTGGTTTGGGCCGGAGACCATCTGCCTAGTTTTCTATGGTTTTAACTACACCTTTGGCTTTTTGCATTCTTCCAGAGGTGGGATGGGGAATAGTGGTTCCTCTTAGCCTGTCCTTCTAGTGTTGTCATGCAGTATGTTGTCAAATCCCAAAGCCTTTTTTTATAGTATTCAGTGCCTACTACGTTCCAGGCAAAGTTCTAAGCACTGAGGTAGATACAAGCTAATCAGGTCGGACGCAGTCCATGTCTTATGAGGGGCTGTCAGTCTTAATCCCCATTTTACAGATGAGGGAACTGAGGCACAGAGAAGTTAAGTGGCTTGCCCAAGGTCCAACAGCAAAGTGGCAGAGCTGGGACTAGAACCCAGGTGTTTTTGGCTCCCAGGCCTGTGCTCTATCCGCTAGCCCACACTAAGTCTCAGGAGCTGTGCCCGATGTTTGTTAGTTGTTTGAAAACCTTGGAAGTTTGCTTCATCTGCTGGCTGGAGGTAGTCTGACGCGGACTGGGCCAATGATCGGGAATATGAGAGCATCGTCTCTCTTTGAGGAAAATTTACATTAAAATAAACCACATTTCATCCCTTATTTTCCCTTCTAAGCCATGATCTCCTTTACCTTTTTCAGTTCACGATCATTATCCTTCTTCTGTGGCTTAGGTTTTGGCATTGTCAAGCCCAGATGACTTGACCAGCTCTGCGTCCTCTCTTCTTTCTCCATTGGGGCTTTGATGGATCAATCATTCAATAGCATTTATTACAGAACACTGTACTAAGCCCCTGAAAGAGTACAGTACAACAGAGTTGGTAGACACAATGAGCTGATTGTCATCTGGAAATCTGATTTCTGCCTTTGCCGACCAGTGCTTTCCGGCATGGTTTTAGTCCCACCGCTTAGAACAGTGTTTGGCACATAGTAAGTGCTTAAATACCATCGTTAATATTTCACAGTTCTTTGGGGAAAACAGGATGATGACTGTGAAATTGACACTGTAATCCTCTGAGGGCAGCTGGTCACTGAATCTCCTCAGCCTTCTCTTTGATTGTTATGTCTTTTAATGTTCAAGACAGAGGTGAACCATGAAGCAGCGTGCCCTAGTGGATAGAGCACGGGCCTGGGTGTCAGAAGGACCTGGGTTCTAATCCTCGCTCTGCCGCTTGTCTGCTGTGCGACCTTGAGCAGGCCACTTCACTTCACTGTGCCTCAGTTACCTCATCTGTAAAATGGGGATTAAGACTGTGAGCCCCATATGAGACATGGACAGTGTCCAATCTGATTAGCTTGTATCTACCCCAGAGCTTAGTACAGTGCCTGACACAAAAGTGCTTAACAAATGCCATTAAAAAAAGTAACCCATCAAAAAACAAGGGGAAGGGATGCCGGCCTCCTGACCTCTCGCTCTGAACCCCAGGACCAGTGATTCGGCAGAGGTACTGCTCTCAGGCCTGGATCTGCACTGTAGAAACTTCCACAGCAGTGGGATGTTGAATTCTGCTATTATTCACTACATTTTCTCCTAACGGCTCCTACCTCCCCATGTCAGCTCAACACCTTCCTTCTAATCAATCAGTGGTATTTGAGTGCTTTCTATGTGCAGAGCACTGAACTAATCTAATCATCCAATCACTGTCCTTTTTTCCCACCATCACCCCACATCCTTCTGCACCTGCACCTGACCCCATCAGCTCACTCCCATCCAACCCTCCCTTTCCCTCGCTCCCCCCATCCTCTTTCTCCCTCCCCCCCCCCACCTCAGCCCAGTGTGGCCAATGGACCCCCAGCTCCATCATGGGAATGCTTCCCTTTAACCTTGACTGGTTCCTGACTCAGTCACTGCTTTTCCTCGCCATCACTGAAACTTGACTCTCCCCAGATGATACGGTCTCCCCTACTAATCTCTCCAGAGGGGGCTTCATCTTCTCCCACTCTCCAAGACTCATTGGGAAAGGGTGGGGAGAACTGGGTTTCCTTCTTGCTCCCCAATGCCACTTTCACACCATCTGACCCACCCCATCCCTCTCTTTCCCGTCCTTTGAAGCCCATATTATCCGCTTCTACCACCCATTCCAGTCTCTTCACTTATCCGGGCCTCAGTTTCCTCCTCTGTAAAATCGGGATGAAATCCTCTTCCCTTCCTTTTGGTCTGTGAGCCCCATGTGGGACAAGGCCTGTGGCCAACCTGAATATCTTGTATTTACCGCAGTGCTTGGCACATAGTAAGTGCTTTATCAAATACCATAAACACTTTTATTAAAGCATGTCATGTGACCAAGTGAGGGACCCTTGGATTCCAGGCAGTGGGTACCGTGCTGTATTCGTGAAAACAGTCTGAGTCGGGCTAAGGTTAGGTTATTATGTCAAGGTGTTGTCATTAAGTTGCCTTTTCCCCGGTTAACTTCACCTTGATATAAATCTGATGAAACTGCTCCAGAAAAATATCCAGATACCTGGCGCTAGGGGTAAAAATAGTCCTGTGTGTCAGATGCTTATTTTTGAATAAGCTCCGTGAAAGCTTCATTGTGTAGTAGAGGTGACCCAGGAGTTGTTCTGATCCAAGTGCTTTCCTCAATCAATCAATCGTGTTTATCGAGCGCTTACTGTATGCAGAGCACTGTACTAAGCACTTGGGAGAGTACAATTCAACAGAGTTGGTAGACACGTTCCCTGCCAACAGTGAGCTTGCGGGCTTGAGGGCTCCTCCTCACAAACTGTGTTCTAGGCTGACTGCATACCCTGCATCATGCTGGAATGGGAAGGATGTGCATCGTCAGAACATCTCATTCATTCCGGCATGATTCTGTGCATTGTCAGAAGGACCCTTCCTTATCCGGTCACTCATTCAATTCATTCAGTCGTATTTATTGAGCACTCACTGTGTGCAGAGCACTGTACGAAACACTTGTACTAAGTGTCATCACAGTCTCTCCCAAGTGTGTAGTGAAAACACGGGATTTCAGAGGTTAGGGTGAGAAATTCTTGGTCTGAGAACAGTTACCTGCCATGAAGAGGGCTGAGCTAACATGAGATGCAGTCAAGTGACTGGAGGTAATCAATAACAGGAAGTGCTATAGTAATAACAATAATAGTGATGATAATAATAATAATTAAAAATAATGATGGTATTAAGCCCCTACTACGTGCCAAACTCTGTTTTAAGTCCTGGGGTAGATACAAGCTAAACCGGTTGGACACAGTCCCTGACCCAGATGGGGCTAACAGACCAAGTAGGAGGAAGATCTCCGTTTTTACAGATGAGAAAACTGAGGCACAGAGAAATTAAGCTACCTGCCCAAAGTCACACAACGGGCAAGGGCAGAGCTGGGATCAGAACCCAAGTCCTCTGATTTCTGGGACACTGCTTTGTCTCCTATTCATTCATTGTTGTATTTATTGAGCGCTTTCTGTGTGCAGAGCACTGTACTAAGTGCTTGGAAAAGTACTCTTAAGGCCACGCTCCTAGGCCACGCTTCCCCTCTGTATGTAAGGAAACAGCATTGTGGCTCTTGGGTAATTCTTTTGGGGTGACACTCGTGGGTTTCAGCTTCTTTCTACGCAGTGATGATCACTACAACCTCGATCAGCTGGATGCATATGGAGTATGAGTCCCGGCGGACAGCCTAAGAAGTGGCCAGGTAAGAGATCAAACTATGAGGTTCTAGAAAGCAGTCGGTTCTTCTTCTTGGAGGCAGGCAGAGCTCAACTTCATCAGGGGACACATGTGAGGTCAATAAATCAATCAATTACGCAGTCATATTTATTGAGTGCTTACTCTGTGCAGCGCACTGTACTAAACTCTTGGGAGAGTACAATATTTAGGAGTTGGTAGACATATTCCTTGCCCACGGCAGACAGAGGGGGAAAAAGACATTAATAGAAATCAATAAATTATGGATATGTGCATCAGTGCTATGGGGCTGAGGGAGGGGTGAATCCAAGGGTGTAAATCCAAGTTCAGGGATGACACCGAAGGGAGTGGAGGAAGAGGAAAGGAGGGCTTAGTCAGGGAAGCCCTCTTGCAGGAGATGTGCCTTCAGTAAAGCTTTGAAGATGGGGAGAGCGATTGCCTGTCCGCTATGAAGAGGGTGGACGCTCCAGGCCAGATGCAGGATGTCGGCCAGAGGGCCATGGAGAGATAGATGACTAGATTATGCAGAACATTCAAGCAGCCAATGGTTGATGACTAAGGGGGGAACACCCAGAGAAAGCAGAACAAATGCGAAGATGTGGTATCCAATTATATTTATTGAGCACATACCTTGTGCAGAGCACTGTACTAAGCACTTGGGAAAGTGCAATGCAACAGTAAACAGACCCATTCCCTGCCCACAACAGGCTTGCAGTCTAGAGCGGGGAGAGAGACATCAATTCAAATAAATAAATTACAGATACGTAGGAAAGGGCAGTGGGGCTGGGAGGGGGAAAGAATAAAGGGAGCAAGTCAGGGCGATGCAGAAAGGAATGGGAGAAGAGGAAAGGGGTGCCTAGTCTGGGAAGGCCTCTTGGAGGAGATGTGCCTTCAATAAGGCTTCGGAGCGAGGGAGAGTAATTGTCAGTTTTGAGGAGGGAGGGCGTTCTGGGACAGAGGCAGGACATGGGCCAGGGGCCGGAGGCGAGACGGGTGTGACTGAGGCACAAACTCATGCCACTTATCAGTAACGGACAGAGCAGCCTGGCAGGTGACAACAGGGATTGGTGTACTGGAGTGGTGGCTTCGGGAACCAAAGTTCTCATCTTGGTTCCCAAATCCCCATCTCCCGGTAATTCCCCCATCATTATTATCAGCACCACCATCCACCCTGTCTCTCAAGCCCACAACCCTGGGAGGTGGGGTGGGCGGTGTCATAGTACTTTGCTAATTGCTTACTATGAGCTAGGCAATGTACTTAGTGCTTACTCTGTGTCAGACACTGTAGGAAGTGCTAGGGTCTCTACAAGCTAAACAGGTTGCACCCAGTCTCAACCCCCATTTTACAGATGAGGTAACTGAGGCACAGAGAAGTTAAGTGACTTGCTTCCTGTGTAAGTGCTCAGTAAATACGATTGGCTGACAGATACAATTGACTGACTTGCCCAAGGTCACACAGCAGACAAGTGGCAGAGCCAGGAGTAGAACCTAGGTCCTTTTGACTCCCAAACCTGTGCTCTATCCACTAGGCCACACTGTTTTAACCCCTTATGTAGTCTGTCACCAAATCCTGTCAGTTCTTCATTCACATCTCCATCCAAACTGACCACACTTATACAAGCACCTGTCACATTCTGACTCAACCACTGCATTAGCCTCCTTTTTGACCTCCCTGACTCCAACCTTTCCCTTTTTTTTCTATTTAAGTGCTTACATTTACTGTGCACTTGCATCTAAGTGCTAGGGTAGATGCACGATAATAGTCAGGTTGGATACAGTCTATGTCCTATATGGGGCTCATAGTCTAAATTGGAGGGAGGCGGATTTAATCCCCATTTTACAGATGAGGGATTGGAGGCTCAGAGAAGTGAAGTGACTTGCCCAAGGTCACACAGCAAACAAGTGGTGGAATTGGGATTAGAACCCAGCTCTGCTGACTTCCAGGCCCACCAGACCACATTTCTTCTTTAGTGCATACTTTATTCTGCTGATGTGCACATCTCCCCGCTCTCCAGAAGCCTTCCCAGTGGTTACCCAACATATCCAGTATGGTTATCACCATTTGCTCCAGTTCCTCTGACTGGTCTGCTACTTATACCTTATTAGTAAAGGCCAAACCTTTTGTCCCGAGGGCACTCTTCCACCCACAATCATCAAGTAGCCCCACTGAACCCCTAACAGGCTTCAGGAGTTCGTTACAGTTGGAATATTATTTGTTTGTTAAATTTGACATCCCTTTCAAGGTGCTCTTCAAATCCATTTTTGGCCTGGATAATTTCCTGTTTGCACCTGACCTGCTATTATGGACTTTTCTAATGTCACTCAGTAGTAATAGTAGTAGCAATGGTAATTACAGAGTGCCGCGCACTCTACAAGGAGTGTTGTATCTCTGTTCTCCTGGAAACATTCTCCAACCTTGGCTTCACTGACACCGTCCTCTCCTGGTTCTCCTCCTATCTCTCTGGCCATTCATTCTAAGTCTCCTTCACCAGCTCCTCCTCTGCCTCCCACCCCCTAACTGTGGGGGTCCCTCAGGGTTCAGTTCTGGTCCCCTTTGATTCTCCATCTACACCCACTTCCTTGGAGAACTTGTTCGCTCCCATGGCTTCAACTACCACCTCTGTGTGGATGATACCCAAATCTACATCTCCTGGTCTGATCTCTCTCCCTTTCTGCAGTCTCACATTTCACTCTGCCTTCAAGACATCTCTGCTTGGATTTCACTTCAAGCTTAACCTGTCCAAAACAGAGCTCCTTATCTTCTCACCCAAACCCTGTCCTTCCCCTGACTTTCCCATCACTATAGACGGCTCCCCCATCCTTCCTGTCTCACAGCCCATAACCTTGGTGTTATCCTTGACTCCTCACTCTCATTCAACCCACATATTCAATCCATCACTAAATCCTGTCGGTCCCACCTCCACAACATTGCTAACATCTGTCCTTTCCTCTCCATTCAAACTGCTACCACGTTAATACAATCACTCATCCTATCCCTCCTGGATTACTGTATCAGCCTCTTTGCTGACCTCCCAGCCTCCTGTCTCTCCCCACCCCAGTCCATACTTCACTCTGCTGCCTGGATCATTTTTCTACAAAAACATTCAGGACATGTTTCCGCATTCCTCAGAAAACTCCAATGGTTGTCCATCCACCTCCATATCAAACAAAAACTCCTCACCATTGGCTTCAAAGCACTCAATCACCTTGCCCCCTCCTAACTCACCTCACTACTCTCCTACTACAACCGAGCCCGCACATTGCTCCTCTGATGCTCACTTTCTCACTCTGCCTCAATTTCCTCTATTTCACCTTCAAACCTTCACCCATGCCCTGTCTTTGGCCTGGAATGCCCTCCCTCCTCAAATCAGACAGACAATTATTTTCCCACTCCCCCCCCCCCCCCCATCCCCGGTTCAAAGCCTTATTGAAGGCACATCTCCTCCCAAGAGACCTTCCCAAACTAAGCCCCACTTTTCCTCATCTCCCACTCGCTTCTGCATCTCCCTTTGTTCTTCCCTCCTCCTAGCCCACAGCACTTATGTACATATCTGTAGTGTGTTTATTTATATTAATGTCTGTCTCTCCCCTCTCTAGACTGTTAGCTCATTGTGGGCAGGGAATATGTCTGATTATTGTTGCATTGTACTCTCCCAAGCTCTTGGTACAGTGCTCTGTGCACAGTAAGTGCCCAATAAATAAGATTGAATGAATGAATGGATGACTAGAAATAGCTTGCTCACAGGGAGCTTACACTCTAACTGGGAAGACAGAAACATTGGCTATGCATCGATACACAAGTGCTGCGGTGGGACGTAAATGCATAAGCATGAGAGGCGGCTGCAAAATTGATCAGGGTTTGGTAAATGAAGGAATTTAAGGGGCAGTTATTAAAAATTAATTTAAACCCCTATATCAAGGTAAGAAAGTGTAAAAAAAAGACTGAGTATAACTTTTTTTTCCTTTTTTTTCCATTAGAAACCCCCCACAGAATTAATAAAATGATGCCAGGAGAAAAAAGAGGCACCATAGGAGATGCTTTTATGGCACCAATTTTCCAGCACAAATCTTGCCAATTTGTCTGTGCTTGGCAGTACTGCTTCAGTTCTTCTGTCAAGGGCTCACATTTCTTGGAAGAGGTGGCTGTGAGGGTGGGGAGAGCTGAGTTTCAGCGGATATGGAGGGAGACACATTCCAGGCACTCGGGGCAACAAGGTGAGCAAGGAGTTAGAGGTAGGCCAGACCAATCAAGCAATCAGTCAGTAGTATTTATTGAGCACTTATTATTGCTCTGCACTGTACTAAGCACTTGGGAGAGTACAATTCAACAGGATTAGCAGACCCGTTCCCTGCCTGTAACAAGTTTACTGGAACAGAGTACAGCCAGGAGAATGGCTTGGGAGGCAGGAAGAATGTGAGTGGGAGAGGAGGGAGTGAGGAGAGCCGATGAGTAAGGTGGAGAGAGCTGGAGGAGAGCCTTGAAGCCAGTGGTAAGGGATCTTTGCTTGGTCCAGAGGAAGTTGGGCAATGCCACTTATCAGTTGTGTGACTTTGGGCAAGTCACTTCACTTCTCTGGGCCTCAGTTACCTCATCTGTAAAATGGGGATTAAGACTGTGAGCCCCACGTGAGACAACTTGATCACCTTGTATCCCCCCCAGTGCTTAGTACAGTGCTCTGCACATAGTAAGTGCTTAACAAATGCCATCATTATTATTCTTCTAGGCTGTGAGCCCACTGTTGGGTAGGGACCGTCTCTATGTGTTGCCAACTTGTATTTCCCAAGTGCTTAGTACAGTGCTCTGCACACAGTAAGCACTCAATAAATACGATTGATTGATTGATTACCTTGTATCTATTCCAGCGCTTAGAACAGTGCATAACAAATGCCATCATTCTTCTTCTTATTATTATTATTGTTAGACGGTTTTGAAGGGAGGGGAGACATAGGGTAGTGACTAATCAGTCAATCACCTTTTATATTTATTGAGTGCTTCCTGTGTGTACTGTGCTAAGCGTGGCCTAGAAGGTAGAGCATTGGCCTGGGAGTCAGAAGGTCATGGGTTCTAATCCTGACTCTGTCACTTGTCTTCTATGTGACCTTGGGCAAGTCACTTTACTTCTCTGTTCCTTAGTTACCTCAACTGTAAAATAGGGATTAAAACTGTGAGCTCGTTATGGGACAGGGACTGTGTCCCACACAGTGCTTAGTGCTTGCACAAAGTAAGCGCTTAACAAATACCACAGTTATTATTATTATTATTATTATTAATAATAAGTGCTTGGGAGAGTACAATATAACAGAGTTGATAGACTTGATTCCTGCCCACAACAGGCTTATAGTCTACCAGGAGAGTCAGATATTAACATAAATAAATAAGACTGTGAGCCCTGTGAGGGGTGACTTCATTACCTTGTATTTACCCCAGTGCTTAGAACAGTGCTTGGCACATCATAAGCTCTCAACAAATCCCATCACTGTTATTATTATCATTATTATTATTATTATCGCCAACATGGAGGTTGAAGTCTTTGAGGATCAGGGAAGGAGAGAAGGAAGGGAGAGGAAGGCAACCAAGTCAGCAGGTGTAGATGGCAGTAGAGACAGACCGGGGGGGATTCAAATGGAGAGATAAGGGGTGAAAAAAGGAGGGGGTGCAGAGGAGCAGAAGCATAAATTGGGGCTGAAGGGCAGGCTACAGAGGAGTGGAGGTGAGGGCCAGGGGAGATGGGGTGGTATCGTCAGGCAAGAGCCACCGTTCCACAGGCCACGGTGGACTGGAGCCATGGTTTGTGGTGGGGGGAAAAAGAGGTCGGGGGCTGCAGTGGGATAGGTGAGATGACAAGGGGTGCTTTTGGGAGAAGGAGAGGGGGTATCAGGACTAGAGATGCCAGAGATGGATTCAGGGCATGGCGGGGTTGGGAAGGTGGGGAGAGTAAGGAGGGAAAGGGGTATCGGGGGGACTTGTATCAGAGTGAGCTTTCCACTTGTCAGTCAATCCATCAGTCGTATTTATTGAGCACTTACTGTGTGCAGAGTACTGAACAAAGCATTTGGGAGAGGATGATACAACAGGGTTGGGAAAACATGATCCCTGCCCACTGGAAGATTAAAATGACAACCTTTCCAGTTTTTACAGGGTTTATGTAAAATTGGTTGGGTAATCAAGTGACTGCTGCATGTAGAGCAAGTTCTTGGGAGAGTATAATAGAGTACAGGTAGGCATCCTTCCTGGCCTCAAGGAGGCTTACAATCTAGTTATTCACCTGTTTTTTTTCTTCTGGGGCACACATTTTCTCTGGACTTCATTCAGTCGCATTTATTGAGCGCTTACTGTGTGCAGATCACTGTACTAAGCGCTTGGGAGGTACAAGTTGGCAACATATAGAGACGGACAACTTTTGGGCCTGTTGGGTATTTTCTTTTTTTCCATCATTGTTCTTTGTTTTTTCATTCACTCTGTGAAATTTGCTACACTAATGCACCTTAGGCAGCTTCTGACTCAGACCAGACTAATGGAGACTACATTATCATCTCATTCCAGAGTGTGGTAGTTATGCTTAGCTCTTACTTATTAGCATTTTTAGGATCAAGATGATGGAAAAATCCCAAAAAGGTTGGAAAGATAATATAAAAACATGCTTGCATTGGTACTGTTTTTAGTAAATGCCAGACTGTTTGGTAACTTTGAGTTGCCTTCAGATATATTGCTATTGGCAATAGCAATCGCTCTTATTTCCCTTGTGCTCCCCTAGTGTTTCCAATAGCTACAGAATATAGTTTTCTTCAGCGAAATGATTAGCATCCAACTGTTCCTATGTTAATGCTTGTGTTCAGTTCATTAAAAACTCCCAATAAGGAATCATAGTTCATTTAAAAATGTTTAAGGCTTCAGAGAACCTTTTTTTTAATTAAAAAAAAAAAACAGAACAAAATAAAACCCCAAACCTTAATCGTTCAGTTAAGGGATTTTTAGGGGAGTAAAAAGTGATCTTTACAAATATCAGTGGTTATTTGCCAAAGTTGCACTGGAGCATAGTATGCTGATGCCATTAAGACAGCCGGTATCTGAGAGAGCTGTATTTTAAAGTGCTTAGGCCAGTAAAGGGTGGAGAAAATTGATTTGCATTCACCATGTGAGAAAGCAGACATCTTACATTAAGTAGAAAAAGCTAATGTGATATTTTTCCCTTTTGGGAAAAGTGTGATTTCAGCATAAGGTGGGGAATTTTAATGCAGCGTGGGTGTTTGTATGTGCAATGTGCCTGTGTTTGGTGCTGGGGGGGGGGGGAGCGGGAGGGGGAGAAATACCAAAATGTGCCTTTTTATCCAAAGAGCCAGAGAGTGGCATCAGCCTCTCGAATATGGCTTCCTCTTCCCCATGGTTAAAATTCTGAATTTGATCTGTCTGGCACAGGGAGACCCTTGAGAGATTGGAAACCTCTAGAAGACAGGGATTGGGTTTAATTTCTTTTCCACAACACTTTGCGCGTACTAATTTATGATTATGAACATGATGATGAAATTCCCATTTCACTGACTGTACGTGAGAGGGCTTGACTTTTCACATCTCCACCATATTGCATTGGAGAATTGAGATCAAAACTGTTTTGGAGAATGATGAATTCTCATTTCTTCACCCTTAACTAAGCTAGCCACAACATTTTTAATGGCATAAACCAAAATGCTTTTTCAGTGAACCCATGAAGATATTTGTCTTCTATGCCATGCGTAGTTACTGCCTAAGTAGTCTGAATTTCATCATTTTTTTTTAAAGTCATTAGTTAACTCCAAATTGGGTCTGAATTGGGAATCTACTGTAAATACATCAAGACTCTTATCTAGTAAGGGTTATCAATTTTACCACTACTATCTCCCAATTGTCAGTTTCCTATTTCTGTACAAATTCAGAAGCAATAATTAGGTAATAAGAAAATGATACTGTCATCTTAAATAAATTACTCAGCAACCAAGGCATCAGAACTGTAATTAAAGGCATCCCTCACAGTCTTCCCATTTTCATGCATAAAAAGAGAAGAATATGATTGAATTGTAATGAATTGGCCTTGGTTTCTGACTGTATTATTGTTGTTATTCAGTTTCAGCCTGGAGGTGGTAATTGAAACGAAACAAAATCTTTTTGGCCCCAAGCAATCAGGAAATCTACAAGATTCGAAGCCTTTCTACCTCTCCCTTCTTGCTCCCAATTCCGCTTTCGCACCATTCCACCTCCCCCATCCCTCTCTTTCGCTTCCTTCGAAGCCCATGCCATCCGCCTCTCCCACCCACTCCAGATTCTAGTAATGGTCATCTACCACTCCCCGGGGCCCACCTCCAACTTTCTGAACCATTTTGATCCCTTTCTCACATTCTTTCTCTCTTTCTCCATCCCCACATCAATCCTTGGGGACTTCAATATCCACACAGATGTTCATTCATTCAATCGTATTTATTGAGCGCTTACTGTGTGCAGAGCACTGTACTAAGCGCTTGGGAAGTACAAGTTGGCAACATATAGAGATGGTCCTTACCCAACAACGGGCTCACAGTCTAGAATGTTGCTGATGCCCCTTCTGCTGCCCTGCTTTTTATCACCCCTCAACTTCACTGACCGTCTGCTCCATCCCAGCTCTCCCACTCACCAAATTGGGCACACATTTGATCTCATCATCTGTAGTCACTGTATAATCTGTACCCTCAACAGCTCTGGGAGGGACTGTGCCTGTTTATTGTTATATTGTACTCCCACAAGTGCTTAATACAGTGCTCTGTGCACAGTAAGTGCTCAATAAATATGACTGACTGACTGAAATCCCTGTATCGGACCACATCCTTCTCACTTGCCATCTCTCCCACACATCCCCTCCCCACAAATACATCCTGGTCCCCGGCAGAGGCCTCCACTCTTTTGACCCCATCCGATTTCTCAAGTCATCATGCCCCATTCAGTGTCCGTATCCAAACTACCTTCCCTTGACCCACAGATTGACACCCTCGATGCCACCTTCCCTCCTGATGCCAATTCCCTCACCCCTCTACCCCTTCACCAATCTCATACCACTAACCCACAAGCAAATTGGGTTGGACACGGTCCCTGTCCCACATTGGGCTTACTGTCTTAATCCTCATTCTACAGATGAGGTAACTGTGGCCCGGAGAAGTGAAGTGACTTATCCAAGGCCACACTGCAGGCAGGTGGTGGAGCCGGGATTAGAACCCAGGTCCTCTGAATCCCAGGCCCGTGCTCTTTACATGATGAGAAGCAGTGTGGCTCAGTGGAAAGAGCATGGGCTTTAGAGTCAGAGGTCATGGGTTCAAATCCTGGCTCCACCAATTGTCAGCTATGTGACTTTGGGCAAGTCACTTAACTTCTCTGTGCCTCAGTTACCTCATCTGTAAAATGGGGATTAAGACTGTGAGTCCTCCGTGGGACAACCTGATCACCTTGTAACCTCTCCAGTGCTTAGAATAGTGTTTTGCACATAGTAAGTGCTTAATAAATGCCATTATTATTATTATTATTAAGCCACACTGCTTGTCAGTCACCTGAGAATTGATAGGGTCCTGTTAACATGAGTAAAATCCTCTGGAGGACTCAGATACCCCTTGCGCAGGAGGGGCATTTGAATTTTACATTCAGAAGACATTGCTCTTAGGCTTTCTGATTGAGCTGAGGAGGAAAACAGCATATCTGACACTCTGGATTAGGCTGGGTTAGCCTTTCCATTTCGAAGCCCATCTACTGTGTTTGCATTTCATTTGGACTGCACCTGAGTAAGCTCTGTATAGAGGTGCATGCCCTACAAATTGGCTTTGGTTAGCAAAGAATGCTGACTTCTTTATTTATGGATTTATACAGTGCCCAGGGCAGGGGAGGGGAGAGGAGCGACTTGGGGGGAGGGGGACATGGCCTAATTAAAATAATATCTATTATGAGCTGGTGAATTGCCTGTAAAAACTAACCCCGTGTTTTGAATCTGTATGTGGTATGGGGCTTGGGAATCAATTTGTTGGGGGAAACAACATTAAAGTTTGGGAGCATCCCCTGCCACAGTAGGTTGCTGCTGTCAATCAAACCAACAAAGGAGAATAAATGCGGGTGTTTCTATGTTTAACTTAACCTTGAAGTCACCTAATGCCTTAACCACTATAAGCAAGAAGCGCTTGCACTGTTTTTCCTTGGGCAGAGATCCTGTTTCCTTTCATTGAAGTGCACTGGGCTTAGGGGACGTTTGGGGATGAAATGAGGGAAAGGCAGAGGAGCTGGAACGGTGATCTAGAATAATAGCTGAGAAAGGAGAGAGGATAGAAAAAAACAGGAAGAAAATCTACAATAACTGATTTGAGAGGCCAGTTTCAGAGTGAATGGACAAGAGGCTTATCAGACGTTGACACAATCCTACCTTTCTTATGGTTTCTAGGTAGTAATTCAGTGTCGTCATCATCATCATCTTTGGTGTTTATTGAGCGCTTACTGCATGCAGAGCACTGTACTAAGCACTTGGGAAGGTGCAATACAACAGAGTTGATAGACACATTCCCTGCCCACAATGAGTTTTACAGTCTAGAGGAGGAGATAGACATTAATAAAA
Organism: Tachyglossus aculeatus; assembly: GCF_015852505.1. NCBI lineage: Eukaryota > Metazoa > Chordata > Mammalia > Monotremata > Tachyglossidae > Tachyglossus > Tachyglossus aculeatus. The sequence continues at coordinate 102,257,780 of NC_052101.1, forward strand.
ATAAATAATTTACAATATATAAAGATCTGCACATAAGTGCTGTGGGGCTGGGGGTGGGGTAAATATCAGATGCTCAAAGGGCACAGATCCAAAGGCATAGAAGGGAGAGGGAGCCAAGGAAAAGACTTCAATCAGTCAACTACTGTGTGCAGAGCACTGTATCGGGAAGTCCTCTGAGAGGAGATATGACTTTAATAAGGCTTTGGAAGCCACCACTCTGATGCCTGTGGTGGAGAAGAGAGTTCCAGGCTAGGGGGAGGACGTGGGAAAGGGGTCGGCGGGGAGATAGACGGGATCGGGGCACGCACAGTGAGTAAGCTGGTGCTAGGGGGGTGAAGAGTGTGGGCTGGACTGTAGAAGGAGATCAGTGAGGCGAGGTAGGAGCGGGCAAGCAGATTGAGTGCTTTAAAGCCGATGGTAAGGAATTTCTGTTCTATGTAGAGGTGGATGGGCAACCACTGGAGGTTCTTGAGGAATGGGGAAACGTGGACTGAATGATTTTGTAGAAAAATGAACGAGACTGCAGTGGGGAGAGACAGGAGGCAGGGAGGTCAGCAAGGAGGCTGATACATTGGTCATGGCAGGATAGGAGAAGTGAGATAGCAGTTTGGATGGAGAGGAAAGGGTGGTTTTTAGTGATGTGAAGGTAGAACTGACAGGATTTGGTGACAGATTGAATGTGTGCGTTGAGTGAGAGAGACGAGTCAAGACAACAAGACAAAACAAGACAAGGTTACGGGCTGGAGGAGGTGGTATTGTCTACAGTGATGGAAAAGATGGGGGAGGACAGGGTTTGGTTGGGAAGATAAGGAGTTTTGATTCGCACATGTTTAGTTTGAGGTGTTGGTGGCATATTTAGAGAAGCAGCGTGGCTCAGTGGAAAGAGCCCAGGCTTTGGAGTCAGAGGTCATGGGTTCAAATCCCTGCTCCGCCAATTGCCAGCTGTGTGACTTTGGGCAAGTCACTTAACTTCTCTGTGCCTCAGTTACCTCATCTGTAAAATGGGGATAAAGACTGTGCACTCCCCCCGGCGGACAACCTGATCACCTTGTAACCTCCCCAGTGCTTAGAACAGTGCTTTGCACATAGTAAGCGCTTAATAAATGCCAACATTATTATTATTATTCCATGGATTAAAGGGGGCGGAAACCTGATTGGAGTGGGTCAAGGAGACAGTTTACTGTGTTAATATAATCACTCGTCCTAACCCCCTTAGATTACTGCATCAGCCTCCTTGCTGACCCCCAATCTCCTATCTCCCCCAACTCCAGTCCATACTTAATGCCACTGCCCGGATTATCTTTCTACAGAAACATTCAGGACATGTCACCCCCCCGCCTCAAAAATCTTCAGTGGTTGCCTATCCACCTCTATCAAACAAAAGCTCTTCATCATTGGCTTTAAAGCACTCCATCGCCTGTGCCTCGATCTTGCCCGTCTCACCACTGACCCCTGGCCCACGTCCTGCCTCTGGCTTGGAACGCCCTCCCTCCTCAAATCCGCCAGGCACTTACTCTCTCCGACTTCAAAGCCCTATTGAAGGCACATCTCCTCATTTATTCATTCTATCGTATTTATTGATCGTTTACTGTGTGCAGGGCACTGTACCAAGTGCTTGGAAAGTACAATTCTGCAACAGATAGAGACAATCCCTACCCAACAACGGGCTCACAGTCTAGAAGGGGGAGACAGACAACAAAGAGACCTTCCCAGACTAAGCCCCACTTTTCTCCATCTCCCACTACCTTCTGCATCACCCCAACTTGCTCCCTTTGCTCTCCTCCTCCCCCACCTCCAAGCCCCACAGCCCTTTTGTATATCTCTGTAATTTCATTTACTTGTATTGATGTCGTCTCTTCCCCCCAACTCCCCCCAGACTGTGAGCTCGTTGTGGGCAGCGATTGTCATTGTTTATTGTTGTATTGTTCTTTCCCAAGCGCTTAATACAATGCTCTGCACACAGTAAGCGCTTAATAAATACGATTGAGCGAATGAATGAATGACAATTGGAGGTCAGGAAGTGGAGACAGTGAGTGAAAACAAGTCTTGCAAGTAGTTTGGCGACGAATGGTCAGGTGGAGATGAGGCAGTAACCGTAGGAAACTATGGGGTCAAGGGAGGGTTTTTTTTTTTTTAGGATGGGATACATAAGCATGTTTGAAAGCGTTTTGCAGGAAATGGCAAAATGTTTTTTTCAGAGTTGGATTGCATATTCCTTATCTTATTCCTCTTGGAAGCAAAAGATGGGCAGATGGAGATCTGAATGAATGACCTCATTTTCCTAGGTGTGGCATGCACATCACTGAAACTCTCTTAAATACATGCTTTCTTGAACAGCTGCTCAAAGGTTCCTTCTGACTTTTGTTCAGCCTCACTTTTTTTTAGTTTTCCAAGAACTCAAAACCAGAAATGTGCAATCTAATGGAATCATCATCCTTCAAACCACACTAGCAAGCACCAGGAAATGTAAACTAAATGCCAATGTTCCATCTGAGCTACCCCCTCTTTAAATTTAATTATTTTATTTATTTATTTTGTAGTTGCAGATGAATGTGTGCTCATCCGTATTTTGGCTAGCAGAAAGATGACGGGATTTCATATTAGGGAGTGCAGAAAGAGATTACAGAGCATGTGCAATGTTCACTGATGCTAAGAGCAAGATTCTTACTCTAGCCAGCAAAACTTTGTCATGCAGTATGGAAATATTGGGAACTTTTGGATCCTAGGGGGGTTAATCGAATGACATGTGGACAATTCTCAAAATGTCAGTTTGGGGGACAATTTTGTCTAGGCTTATTTCCCCTCATCATTGGGGAATCTGTACCCCCCTCGCTTTCCCCCCACCTTATCACTGGGGAAATCTTTACCCCCTCACTGACACATTCTCCCCCTCTCCTGGGCTGAATCCCTAAGTGAAAGGCATATGGAACCTGCTCACCTGTGACCCGCAGTTTTCCTTCTCAGAATGTGTGATGGGAGCCTTATGGGTTGAGGACTAGGGCCAAATGCTCATGGGTTTGAATCCCGGCTCTGCCACCTGCCAGCTGTGTGACCTTGGGCAAGTCACTTAACTTTTCTGGGCCTCAATTCCCTCATCTGTAAAATGGGGATTAAGACGGTGAGCCCCACGTGGGACAACCTGATCACCTTGTATCCCTCCCAGTGCTTAGAACAGTGCTTTGCATATAGTAAGTGCTTAACAAATACCATTATTATTATTATTATTAAAACAACTCTGCTTGTCTGGCCCAGCTCTGACGAGTTGGCTAGAACTAACGTTTCTTTTGGTTTCCTTTGGAGAGACAATTGCTGGGGAAATGTTGCTGTTCGGCTAGTTCCTTCAGACCACAGTTGGGCATTGGTAATGAGGCAATGGTTTTGAAGGTGTAAACAATGCAAAATCAAAACTATGTGATGTTCTCAGTCATTTGGGCAAGATTGATCCATTCCCAATGACTCAGAGAATTATCATCGTCACCTCCTCCAATATTAAGCACCTTCTGGGCATAGAACACTGTACTAATGGCTATCCTACTTATTTTATTTTGTTGGTATGTTTGGTTCTGTTCTCTGTCTCCCCCTTTTAGACTGTGAGCCCACTGTTGGGTAGGGACTGTCTCTATGTGATGCCAATTTGTACTTCCCAAGCGCTTAGTACAGTGCTCTGCACATAGTAAGCGCTCAATAAATATGATTGATTGATTGATTGATTGAAACACACATTAAAAGAAGAAAGGGTGAAAGAAAACTCAGACACCCACACCGACATACTGACACATAGTGGTATTTGTATCTTGTGTGTGTGTGTGCGTGTTTGTCTGTTTGTGTCTGTGGGCATGTCCGATTGCCTGTGAGTGTGTTGTCTGTAGATCTATAGTCTTGTGACTTTGTGTCTGTGTGCTTGACACATGATAAGAGCTTAACAAATACCATAGAAAAAAATGACTGGGTGTTTGTGTCTAACTATGTCCATGTGGGTCTGCGTCTTTTTGTGTGTGCGTGCATGTATGTATCAGAGACTGGTTGCCCCTCTTGTAGTATATGACTCCTGCCCTTTGTGGCGTTACCCCTTGCCCCATTCTTGGACCATTGGCCCCAGGGCCCTGGAAGCCCTGCCTCCTGTCCCATTTTCCATGAAATCCTGGCTTTTGTCTGAATGACCAGGTTACTTGCCTAAATCGATTTTCAAAATTCATTTCTTTATTACTGTATTTGGCACTGGGACTACTCAGCTCAGTCTCTCACCTACCATAATCATACTCAAGAAGGGAACTACTGGGTAGTTCTGTTAAAAAATTACCCACTTGCCAATTTATCCAGCGTCATTTTAGCCAGCTCCACTGGATGAGTCTTTGCAAGGGAGGTAGTTTGCTTCGGGTCCAGCTTTCGAAGTATCTGGCAATAGTCCCGGTGGACTTTACAGATTCTGATGTCTGCCTGGAGGAGCCTACTAGCACCCAGTTTTTTCGAAAGCTTGCAGTTTGTCAGCCAAGTCACGGGCCTCACTTACTCACTCACTGACTCTTCATTTCCTCTTCTCGCCAGCCCACCAGCTGGGCTTCTCAGGGAAGACTAGGGGGGAAAAGTGCTCCACTCAGCTTGTTGCTGCCCGCTGAGCCATCCATCAGACACCCTGTGGTTTGGACAGCTTTGCTGACATTTTTTTCTTTAGCAGATCACAGGGGACGCGCAGCACGGACGCCCTAGTGAACGATATCTGGCTGCCTCAGAAATGGCAAGACGGGCATGTCTGAAATATGCAGAGCAGGCCGAGAAGATGGGAAATCAGCACAGGGTGAATGTTAGAACGAATAATTGTAGCAATACAATGACAAACTCAAGGATATTTTCAGCCCCCTGCTATCACGTACTTAGAGGCAAGAAAGAAAATACGAGGTTTGAAGAAGAAAGGGCAGAAATGCTGCCCTTGCTGCGGTTTGCAAGAGCTACAGAAAAAGGAGGAGAACTGCTCAGTGAGAGTGATACTATGAAAGAACTCCAATACTGGGCAAGTGGTACTGTCGATAATAATAATAATAGTCGTGTTTATCTAAGCACTTACTATATGCCACACGCCGGGGTAGATACAAGATAATCGGATTGGACACAGTCCCTGGCACACCTGGGGCTCACAAGGGGGAGGGAGAACAAGAATTTAATCCCCATTTTACTGATGAGGAAACTGAATCACAGAGAAGATAAACGACTTGTCCAAGGTCACACAGCAGGTGAGTGGCAGAGTCCAGATTAGAACCCGGGTCTCCAGACTCCCGTCCTGTGGAATTTTTTTGTTTTGTTTTTAATGGCATTTGTTAAATGCTTACAATGTGCCAGGCACTGTACTACTACTACTAATAATGATGGCATTTGGTAAGTGCTTACTATGTACAAAGCACTGTTCTATCTGTGGGGGGGATACAAGGTGATCAGGTTGTCCCACGTGGGGCTCACAGTCTTCATCCCCATTTTACAGATGAGGTAACTGAAGCTCTGAGAAGTTAAGTGACTTGCCCAAGATCACACAGCAGACATGTGGCAGAGCTGGAATTCAAACCCATGACCTCTGACTCCAAAGCCCATGCTCTTTCCACTGAGCCATGCTGCTTCTCTTTTCTACTAAGCACTGGGTAGATACAAACATAGTCCCTGTCCCACATAGGGCTCTCAATCTTAATCCCCAATTTACAGATGAGGGAACTGAGGCATGAAGTGAAGTGACTTATCCAAGGTCACACAGGCGACAAGTAGCGGAGTCGGGATTAGGACTCAGGTCCTTCTCTGTCTACAGGCCATGCTGCTTCTACTTAGGCACAAATCCAAATGAAGGAGAGAGACTGTGTTGGAATGGGCCCTTTGGTATAACCGTTAGCAATCATCCCTAGCCATTTAGACAAAGCCAATTGCAAGAATAGGAACGAAGAAGCAACTGCTGCCCTCAAATTCACACCTGAAATTTAGCAATGATAAAAGTGGTTGTGAAAATTGGTCCAAGGTGGTAGAATCTCACAATAATAGTAACAATGGTATTCGTTATGCACTTACTACATGTCGAGCAATGTTCTAAGTGCTGGGGTATATACAAATTAATGAGGCCCGGAGAAGTTAAATGACTTGCCCAAGTTCACACGGCAGACAAGTACCAGAGCCAGGATTAGAACCTAGGTACTTCTGACTACCAAGCCCGTGCTCTATCCACTAGGCTAAACTGCTCCTTGTAGGTCACCAGGAGATACATGGATTTTTAAACTGCTTTTAGAAAGAAACATTTTGCCACTGGTGCAAGAAGTGATGGGTTGTGCTCAGAAGATCTTGCTTGGGCTCAGTCAGTCAATCAATCATATTTATTGTGCGCTTACTATGTTCAGAGCACCGGACTAAGCTCTTGAGGGAATGTATTATCATTCTAGATCATTTCTAGACTATGAGCACGTTGTTGGGTAGGGACTGTCTCTATATGTCGCCAACTTGCACTTCCCAAGCGCTTAGTACACTGCTCTGCACACAGTAAGCGCTCAGTAAATATGATTGAATGAATGAATTCTACTGTACTCTCCAAGCACTTAGTACAGTGCTTTACACACAGTAAGTGCTCAAGAAATAAATTAACTGACTGACTACACAATATTACACAGTGGATGATAAATGTTTACTTGTTCACAGATAACTAATTCTTTATCTGGTAAGCAGCCCACGTTGGCTTGCCACAGATTCTGAGTCAGGCGTGAAAATTAAAGAATTTAATGTCTGAAACTAACCAGTCTCAAGGCCACAATCAGCACCTGTCACAGCATGTGTCAGCACAAAATGTTGACATTTGCCCTAAGATTGGAGGTGGACAGAAGAGGGGATAATCAAAATTGGGGTATTTATTAAGCACTTACTATGTACAAGCACTGTACTAAGTGCTGGGGGAGAGACAAGATCATCAGGTCCCATACCATATGGGGCTTACTGTCTAAGTAGGGTGCGGGGGTGGAAATTACTGTGCTGCACCGATGTGATTTATCCTCGTGACAAGGCGCCACATGAAGCAATTAAATGGTGTCAGTGACGTGCACCGTTCACCTGAGGGGGATGTCGTTATTGATTCATTTCATTGCCGGTAGGACACTATGTATATCAGGGGTGAAAAAGTCTTCCTACCGGCACTGGGAGATACTGCCAACAATTTAATAAAACATTTCGAAGGGCCATCCTGGAATGTTCTAAAAAAAATACTTTTAAAGTTTTAGAGCAAAGGCATTCATTGGCTTGTGCAGAAAATGATTTTGGGCAAATGCATTTTAATATTGATTAATGGCCTGAGGCACTCAAATGGAAACCCTTAGGGCTCTCCCCTAAGGATTTTTTTCCATTGCTTCTATTGGTGCACCTCGTTTATTTTTGCAAGTCTGACCGGTATTTGAACTCTTTCTGATGCAACTCAGTTCTCGGACTCCTCAAATGGGCCCGTTTCCCTTTTTGCATGAGGAAATGGTCCTGAGAACGCTTCTGTTCCATCTCCTCCCGGATGACTAGATGTCCTTCATATCCCAAGAGGGCACCTCTGCCAGTGTAGGTTAGCTAGGGGCATGTTTGAGGCTGCAAAGGTCAATGCAGGTGCAAATATTAAGCATGACAACAAAATATAGGACGGCCCTGGCCACTGGGCCATAACTTGACCCTGTCATGGTGTCCCTTATTGAGTCGTTTGCAGCGCTGCAGGTATATGGCTCACGAGTCGCGGTGTACTGATGAGCTGGGTTTGGGTGAGTCAGGTGATTTTTAGGAACACCTTTTCCCATTCGGAGTCCTAAATAGGGCCAGTCAGATATCACATCAGACATAGAAGCAGTGTGGCTTAGTGGGTAGAGCATGGGCCTGGAAATCAGAAGGTCATGGGTTCTAAACCCGGATCTGGGCAAGTCACTTTACTTCTCTGTGCCTCAGTTACCAAATCTGTAAAATGGGATTGAGACTGTGAGCTCCACGTGGGACAGGGACTGTGTCCAACCTGATTTGCTTGTATTGATCCCAGAATTTACTACAGTGCCTGGCACATAGTAAGCACTTAACAAATACCAATATTATTATTATTACTATCCGGGGAGCGGGTGGGAGGGTGGCTGCTGAGCAGCGCTGCTGTCTCTTCAACGATCAAACGACCAATAGCCAGGTCTGCTTATTGGAGCACAGGTATGAGGAGTCCCACCTGTGGTAGAACCTGTATTTGAATTTCTATTCACTAGAGGTGATGGTTTGGGATTAGCCTCCCTCCCACTCCTTCCCAAACAGAGACACATACATACACTCTCTCTCACCATCACCCAATCCCCCTTGTGAAATGATTGGTTAAGGTATGGTCACTGTCTGTAGATGAAAGAATTGAGAACATGCTCATCAAATTTGCAAATGTTACTGGATTGATGGGGAGATTTTTCTACATGTACACATGTGGCTGATAGCCAATACATGGCTGATAATCCCTTCCACACTGGGAACAGGGAACTATGACCCTCTGCAGCCCTGTTGTATTTGTTCCAGACAGTACCTGACTCTGCTTTTGTTGCTGAGGTGAGTGCACAACAAGCTGCCTTATTAGCAACTGTTTGTGATCCCACGAATAAGAAGAAGGAAAAGACTGGCAAAGGCACTGATGGGCTTTACTTGAGGGCAGGTGATTGCGGGCCCGTGGGGGCGGAACATGGAGGGAAGTGGGACTTTCCCTCTTCTACCCCTGTGATGGGCCTGGACCAGTCAGTGACTGCCACGTAGGGCCACAGCTCCGACGCCTAAGGCAGATAAAAGGCACTCGTTTTGAGCACACGTGTAGAAGGAGGTTCACATAGAGGTTTGCAGAGAAGCAAGCATTGAAGAAGTGAGCAGTGGTAGAAAGCAGCAGCATCAGAAAGAAGAATTGTTGGCAGAATGGGCTTCCTTGAGCAGCAGATCCAGTATTGGACCCTTACTGGAGTGCAGTGAGTGAGAGTGTGTATATGTGTCACTTCCTTGCATGTTGGGAAAACTAAGTAAGAAACTTTACACAGTACCCTTGGTGATCAGTGGTGTGGTTTGACTGTATTACATGTCATTGAGGCTTCCCCAGTCCAGTTATCATCATCCAGTTATCATCATATCATCATCATCAATTGTATTTATTGAGTGCTTACTGTGTGCAGAACACTGTACTAAGTGCTTGGGAAGTACAAATTGGCAACATATAGAGACAGTCCCTACCCAACAGTGGGCTCACAGTCTAAAAGGGGGAGACAAAACCAAACGTACTAACAAAATAAAATAAATAGAATAGATATGTACAAGTAAAATAAATAAATAAATAGAGTAATAAATATGTACAAACATAAATACATATATACAGGTGCTGTGGGGAAGGGAAGGAGGTAAGATGGGGGGATGGAGAGGGGGACAAGGGGGAGAGGAAGGAAGGGGCTCAGTCTGGGAAGGCCTCCTGGAGGAGGTGAGCTCTCAGTAGGGCCTTGAAGGGAGGAAGAGAGCTAGCAGTTAGGTCCTGGTTGGTACGAGCTGGGGTCGGGGGGTGGCTGTGACAGTTGCTACCCCCTGGTATTGCTATTGTCTCAGAACTCTGTTCTAAAACAGTAACCACATTTCTAATTGCTGTCTGCAGGGGCAGTTTGGCTGCTGCTGCTGTCTTTCACTTGTTCTCAACAATATTGCATTGTCTGAAATTTGTGTCATGGTATTTTTAGTATTTCTTCTGAATATCGTGTATATGGCTTCTGTCTCCACAGAAACTGCCCTCTCAAAGGTCACCAATGATCTTGCCAGTCCAATGGCCTCTACTCCATCCTAATCCTTCTCTACCTCTTAGCTGCCTTTGACACCTTCAACCACCCACTTCTGGAAACATTATCCAACCTTGGCTTTACTGATACTGACCTCTCCTAGTTCTCCTCCTATCTCTCTGAGTGCTCTTTTGTGGGCTCCCTCTCTGCCTCCCACCCTCTTATTGTGGGAGTCCCTCAAGGCTCAGTTCTGGGTCCCTTTCTATTCACCATCTACACTCATTCCCTTGGAGAACTCATTCTTTCCCATGGCTTCAACTGCCATCTTTATGTGAATGATTCCCAAGTCTACATCTTCAGCCCTGAGCTCTCTCCTTGGCTGCAGTTCCGTATTCCCTCCTGCCTTTGGGACATCTCTACTTGAATGTCCTGCCCGCACCTCAAAATTAACATGTCTGAAACAGAACTCATCTTTCTACCCAAACCATGTCCACCCCCTTACTTTATCACTATAGACAACACCACCATCCTCTCTGACTCAGAAGCCTCTTACCTTGGCATTATCCTCTACTCATCTCTCTCATTCAATCTGCCACTAAATCCTGTCTGTCCTATTCATTCAATTGTATTTATTGAGTACTGTATGATAGAGACTTGTCCAACTTAACTGTATTCAATTGTATTTACTGTGTGCGGAGCACTGTACTAAGCGCTTGGAAAATACAATTTGGCAACAGTTCTACTTTCCCAACATGACTAAAATCTGTCCTCTCCTCCCCATCCAAACTGCTACCATATTGATTCAAGCCCTTATCCTATCCTGTCTTGAGTACTGCATCAACCGTTCAGTCCATGCTTCCCCACTCCTCAAGAAGCGGCATGCCCTAGTGGAAAGAACACAGGCTTGGGAGTCAGAGGACCTGGGTTCTAATTTTGCACCTGCCAATTGTTTGCTGTCTGGCCTTGGGCAAGTCACTTCTCTGTGCCTCAGTGAAATAGGGATTAAATAACTGTTTTCCTCTCTACTTAGACTGTGAGCCCCATTCATTCATTCAGTCATATTTATTGAGTACTGTATGATAGAGACTTGTCCAACTTAATTAGCTTGTACCTTCCCAGGTGCTTAGAACAGTGTTTGACTCATAGTAATCACTTAACAAATGCCATAAAAGAAAACAAACCTCCAGTGGTTGCCCATCTGCTTCCACAAAAGAAACAGAAACTCCTTACCACTGGCTTTAAAGCACTCGGTCACATAGCCCCTTCTAAGTTACCTTGAGTACCTTCTACTACAATCTAGCCCATACATTTTGTTCCTCTAATGCCAAACTACTCCCTGTACCTCAAACTTGTCTATCTCACTACCAACCCCTCACCCACTTCCTGCCTCTGATGTGGAACTCTCTCTCCTTTTATATCCAACAGACTGTCACTCTTCAAGGCCTTACTAAAAACACATTTTCCAAAAGGCCTTCCCTGATTATGCCCTCATTTCCTTTTCCCCCTACTCCCTTCTGTGTTACCCCTGCCCTTGGATTTGCTCCCTTTATTCACCTCACCCTTGACTCCACAGCACTTATGGCTGTATCTGTAATTTATTTATTTATACTAATGTCTGTCTGCCCCTCTAGATTGTAAATTCCTTGGTATCTACCAACTCTGTTATATTGTACCTTCCCAAGTGCGTAGTATTCATTCATTCATACTTATTGACAGCTTACTGTGTGCAGAGCACTGTACTGAGTGCTTGGGAGAGTGCAATACAACAACGAACAGACATATTCCCTGTCCACAATGAGCTTACAGTCTAAACGGGGGGAGACAGACATCAATACAAATAAATAAGTTACAGATATGTACATAAGTGCTGTAGGGTGGGAAGAGGGGAAGAATAAAGGGAGCAAGTCACGGTGATACGGCAGGGAGTGGGAGAAGAGGAAAGTGGGGCTTAGTCAGGAAGACCTCTTGGAGGAGATGTGTCCTCAATAAGGCTTTGAAGAGGGGGAGAGTAATTGTTGGATTTGATCACAATCACACTCCTCCCCCACCCTTCAAAGCCCTACTGAAGTCTCACCTCCTCCAAGAGGCCTTCCCAGACTAAGCCCCCCTTTTCCTCAGCTCCCCCTCCCCCGATCACCCTGACTTGCTCAATCAATCGTATTGAGCACTTACTATGTGCAGAGCACTATACTAAGTGCTTGGGAAGTACAAGTTGGTAACATATAGAGACGGCCCCTACCCAACAGTGGGCTCACAGTCTAGAAGGGGGAGACAGAGAACAAAACAAAACATATTAACAAAATAAAATAAATAGAATAGATATGTACAAGTAAAATAAATAGAGTAATAAATACATACAAACATATATAAATATATACAGGTGCTGTGGGGAAGGGAAGGAGGTAAGGTGGGGGGGATGGAGAGGGAGAGGAGGGGGAGAGGAAGGAGGGGGCTCAGTCTGGGAAGGCCTCCTGGAGGAGGTAAGCTCTCAGTAGGCTCCCTTTGCTCTACCCCCGCCCCATAGCACTTGTGTATATATGTACATATCTATAATTCTATTTATTTACATTAATGTCTGTTTACTTGTTTTGATGTGTATATATCTGTAACTCTATGTTGATGCTATTGATGCCTGTTTTCTTGTTTTGATGTCTGTCTCCCCCCTTCTATACTGTAAACCTGCTGTGGGCAGGGATTGTCTCTCTTTATTGCTGAATTGTACTTTCCAACCACTTAGTACAGTGCTCTGCACACAGTAAGCACTTAGTAAATACAGTTGAATGAATGAATGAATTTGAGGATGGTGGGCATTCCAGGCCAGAGGCAGGGGGTTCGCCATGAGATAGAAGAGATTAAGGCACAATGAGAAGGTTGGCATTAGAGAAACAGTGTGGCTTAGTGAGCCTGGGCTTGGGAGTCAGAGGTCATGGGTTCTAATCCTACCTCCACCATGTGTCAGCTGTGTGACTTTGGGCAAGTCACTTAACTTCTCTGTGCCTGTTACCTCATCTGTAATATGGGGATGAAGACTGTGAGCCCCATGTGGGACAACCTGATTACCTTGTATCTGCCCCAGCACATAGAGCAGTGCTTGGCACATAGTAAGTGCTTAACACATACCATTATTATTATCAGAGGAGTGAAATGTGTGGGCTAGGTTGTGGAAGGAGAGTAGTGAGGTGAGGTAGGAGGGGGCAAGTTGGTGGAGGGCTACAGTGCTCTGCACACAGCAAGTGCTCAATAAATATGCTTTATTGATTGATATGGCTTTTCCAATTCACAATAGAGCAGTAGTTGAGTATCCTGCTGTCGTCTATTAATAATAATAATAACAATGATGGCATTTGTTAAGTGCTTACCATATGCAAAGCACTGTTCTAAGCACTGGGGGGGATACAAGGTGATCAGGTTGTCCCACGTGGGGCTCATAGTCTTAATCCCCATTTTACAGATGAGGTAGCTGAGGCTTAGAGAAGTTAAGTGACTTGCCCAAGGTCACACAGCAGACGTGTGGTGGAGCCAGGATTCAAACCCATGACCTCAGCCTCCAAAGTCCGTGCTCCTTCCACTGAACCACGCTGCTTCTCTCCTGATACAATCCACCCAGCAAAGGTAGGGGAACACTGCCATTGCTCTATAGAAAACCAGTTTGGCCTCCCGCTCGATGACACTTCTTGGTTTCAAACTCTGCTCATCGCCAAAATTGCTGTTCCTAGTTCAACAACAATTCAAACTTGGGGAGCAGTGTGGTCTAATGGAAAGAGCGTGAGTCTGGTAGTCAGAAGATCTGGGTTCTAATCCTGCCTCAGCCAGCTTGCCTGCTGTGTGACTTTGGGCAAGTCACTTAACTGCGTGGTGCCTCAGTTTCCTCCTCTGTAAAATGCAGATTCAATGCCTGCTATCCTTCCTACTTAGACTATGAGCCTCATGTGGGACAGGGACTGTGTCTGACCTGAGTAATGTGTATCTACTCCAGGGATTAGAATAGTATGTGGCATATAGTAAGTGCTCAACAAATATCGTAGAAGAAATAATTTATTTTTCAACATCTTTGTCTCTTTGTTCATTATTGGACAGAGCTCTGCCAAGGGAGCAGAATTCAGTTACCATCTTCCAACATGTGGTACCAGTGGCAATCTCTGGCTGCGTGTAGGTCTTCAGTCCATATAGTAGTAATACCTTGTATCTGAAGAGCAATTTTTTCACAAAACTCTTTATTTTAATCCCAGGCCCCTGATAACAGAGGTGCTGCTTTTGACTCAGGCAGAGGAAGGTGGGATGCTTTCAAAATTTCAACCACAGCTGACCCGCCAACACTTCCCCAGTGCCATTCCCTCTGAAGGTGCACATTGAGGAGACTGCCTCATTTGTTTGCTGTCTGAAGCTGGCCCTGTCCTTTTCATCCCAGGAGAGGCAAAGGCTTGATTGCTTGAACCCAGAAGTATTTGCTAGCCCTCCCCACTACCCACTTAGTCCTTTGAAATGAAAGTAGCAATGATTGGAGTGGCGTGAGCCCTCGGGCTGCCTAAGCCAACTACACTACTCAGTGTTGCTCCACTGTGGTAGAGCGACTCCACCAGAAACTCCCCCTCTTCTCCTGCCACTGAGGGCTCCTGCTCCCTACATGCTCCATCCTGCCCTCCTTTGCACCACGCCTGCAGGAAATCAATCAATCAATCGTATTTATTGAGCGCTTACTATGTGCAGAGCACTGTACTAAGCACTTGGGAAGTACAAATTGGCAACATATAGAGACAGTCCCTACCCAACAGTGGGCTCACAGTCTAAAAGGGGGAGATCAACACCCTCAGCAAGAGGTCTTCACAAAATCCCAGGAAGACAGGTGGCTGCTGGAGTGGTTGCTGTGGCTACGACTGTGCCTTGAACTGAAATTCTGCTCCTCTAGCCACAGTACTCATTTTTGTTTGCATTTGTTCTTGTCCTTGAGGATTTTAGTATTTCATTGTTTCATCGCTCCTTATGTGCCTTTCTCCAGTTCCTGCTTCTCCTTTATACTCTTAGATTATGAGCTCCTTAAAGGACAGGAGCCATGCCTAGTTCCCAAGTATTCTTTCCCAGGGCTTAGTAGAGTGATTTGCACACAGTAAACAATTAATCAATATTAATAATAATAATAATAGTATTTAAGTGCTTACTATTTGCCAAGCACTGTTTTAAGCGCTGAGGTAGTTACAAGGCCATCAGGTTGTCCCACGTGGGGCTCAGAGTCTTAATCCCCATTTTACAGATGAGGTAACTGAGGGATGGAGAAGTTAAGTGATTTGCCCAAAGTCACACAGCTGACAAGTGGCAGAGCCACTCTTGCCTCTGCTGCCTGGATCATTTTTTCTCAAAAACCTCTCAGTTCCATGTCTCCCCTCTCCTCAAAAACCTCCAATGGTTGCCCATCCACCTCTGCTTCAAACAGAGACTCCTTACCATGGGTTCTAAAGAGCTGGATCATCTCTCCCCCTTCCTACCTTATTTCACTGATTCCCTACTACAACCTGACCTGCACACTTTGCTTCTCTAATAATAATAATAATAATGGTATTTGTTGAGCGCTTACTATGTGCCAAGCACTGTTCCAAGCCCTGGGGTAGATACAAGGTAATCAGGTTGTCCCATGTGGGGCTCACAGTCTTAATCTCCTTTTTACAGATGAGGTAACTGAGGCACACAGCTGATAAGTGGTGGAGCCGGAATAAGAACCCATGACCTCTGACTCCCAAGCCTGTGCTCTTGCCACTAAGCCATGCTACTTCTCTACTGGTTATAGTATTTAATAATAATTATGGCATTTGTTAAGTGTTTACTCTGCATCAAGCACTGTTCTAATGCTGGGGTAGATACAAGTTAATTAGGTCAGACATTATTCTAAACTTGCCAGTAAAAATGGCAGGAAAGGGATACTCTCCTTCCAATTTCTTCAACATCAAAATCATTTTAGCGGCTTTGGGGGAAGAAATAGTCTCCTTACTCTCCTGGGAATATATGGGGCTCAAATAAACCATAACCTGAACAATTAGAAATGTTCTGGATCGATAAAGGCTTATGCTAGGAATGGGGGAAAAAAGATCAACTTTGGTTCATTCCAAATTCCTTATGTTTTCTTTCTCATAAAAAAAAATCTGGTACCCTTGATTACAAGAATAATTTCTGATTCATTAGCATCTGCTGTAAAGTGGTGTGCAGTTAAATGGGTAAATGGATCCACCTGCTCTCCAGTGACAAAGATGTAAAAAATTAAAGGAAAGAATTACATTTTTAAAAAGCTAAAGGAAATACTTCTCAAAGGCAAGAAATTCTGTGCACCATGTGAATGTGTAAAAGAGAGCCATCTTTCTCATTCCTTGTATTAAAACCAACCCTTCTACTACCTTGCTTACCTGCATTGGTATATTTCAGATTAAATCTTTTAAATAAAAGTTTTATTTGTAGAAGTAGATTTGTCCTATTTACATGCTAAAGAACTGTTATGAAATGGCAGGATAAAATCGACTTAAAGTATTCCTTATTTTTATATGCCTTAGGAGGCTTATATTTTATCTGACTACAATTTCCCCGCACAAAGCTGAATGAGATTTTTAGCAGAGTGTGGAACTGCTTATTTTGAGGTGGGAGAAAAAAAGTCATTAGCGGATTCCTGCTGAGGCATCATATTTGAAGAATCTACTGAGAAGCCACGAAAGTTTAGATCTGGGAAGGGGGGAATGATTGCTTATTATAGGAATGTCTCCTTTTCACCTTTGGGAATTTATTGGATATGATCATCACGATGAGGGGTTTAGAGATGGGCAGGGGTACGTGTTCTAACTAGTTCGACTCCATACAAATGTTTAGAAATGTGGGAGCCGTGTTTTTCAGTGATTAGTTTTCAGTGTCTCGTTGCGATGGCCGAGTCAGTGTCGAGTCGGTCTGTGAGTCGTATTTATTGAGTGCTTACTGTGTGCAGAGCACTATATAACAAACTGACACAGTCCCTGTCCACAACGAGCTTATAGTCTAGACTCAGTCTCTAGGTCTAAGCACCATCATGGTTTATTGGAATAACCCTCTTGCCATGTTACTGTGCCCACACGGACAACACCGCATTGCCCCAACCAGCATAGCCCACGTCGCACATGACTGACTTCTATTAGTTCTGTTTTTTTCTTTTCATTTTAAATTTTTTAATGCTGTTTGTTAGAGAAGCACTCAATAAATGCTGTTGAGCGACTAAGTGGCACCAAAGTGCTAAAAGGACAGTCTCGGGGATATAAGGTGGGGAGGTTGGAGATGAATCTGGGAAGGCCCCCTGAAGATCTGATTTTTGGAAGGGTTGTGAAGATGGGGGGAGTTGTGGACTGTTGTATGTGAAGGGGGAGGGAGTTCCAGGTAGGAGGAGAATGTGAGAAAGAAGTTGGCAGCGGGAGAAGAGAGAATGAAGCACAGCCAGTAGGTGAGCTTGAGAGGAGGAATATAGAGGTGTAGTGGGAGAAGAGCATGGGTAAGTAAAAGGGGGAGAGTGAGTTGCCCCAGTGCATTAAAGCCAATGATCAGGAGTTTCTGATTTGACATGGAGAGAAATTGACAGCCATTGGAGACTTTGAAGGAGTGATGAGACACATGAAGAATGACTTTTTAGAAGAATGATCCGGGCTGCAGAATGAAATATAGACTTGAAGGGGAAGAAACCAAAGGCAGGGAGATCAGCCAGCAGGCTGATGCAGTGCGCAAGGTGGGAGATGACATGGATAAAGATATTCAGGGAAGAAGGCTGGGCAAATTCTTTTTCTTCTAGTTTAAAAGCTACTTTTTAAGTGTTAAAATCAAATGCAATTAAAAATGATTTTAACTTTATGGTGCTACAATTCACACAGCTGTGGAAATAAAAGCTCATTGGCTAGATTCCCATCTGGAGCCTCATGTTTTAATGCGGAACTTGCCAGTGCTGTTTTCCTGAGTTATGTAGAACAGGTTCTTATTCAAAATGAAAACGTCCCAATGTAAAGATTTTCTTAGTTTTTTATATGGCATTTATAAGATTTTTGACTGAGCAAGATGCGAAATCTCAATTTTAAATTTAATGTCACCGACGGATGGACACTTTGGGAGAGAAATGGAAAAAGGATCCAAATTCATAAACTCCACAGTTGGAGAGACACTTCTGCTTTTAAAGCCAATCAGTTTTTGAATAATCATGGCAATGGGAAACAAGGATAACCTGGATAACAGAAGTCCACAGATAATAGAGAATTTCACTTTACTTTTAATCTCCTTCCCCACAACATCTATCTCTAGAACTGCTAAGGAAAAGTCTAAATACCTGATTTGAATTTCATCTCCTTATTCCCTTCTCCAACCTCCGCTTTAGGTAAGCAGTGAAATGGCCAAAGTGGGGGCTAGTAGAGGAGAAGAGGAAATAATTATCAAGGGTCTGTACAATACAAAAACTGAATACTTAATTTACCAGAGTAATCGAAAGCCCTCTGTACTTAGATGTTTAAAAATGATTTGTCCCTCCCATGACAGTTCTTTGATTTCGAGCAAACAAGTCTATTCTGCAATTAGCTCTGAAGGTCAGCCTTCTCTGGGAAACTTTCAAAAAATCCAGAAGGCAAAATAAATCAGGATTTACACTAGTAAGCCAACTTGCCACAAATGCCAAGTGCTGACCTGTGGAGAATAGGGCTGAGGTATCAGATCAAAGAAATATTACTTCTGGAGCATGACAGATATGGGACAAAGACAGCCACTGGATGAAGTACACAGTCGGAAAGATAAGCGAGGAGAGGAATTAGAGGTGCCTACTCCCCATTTGGAAAGCAGAGCTGACCACCAAGATTTGTGATAATAATAATAATGGCATTTATTAAGCGCTTACTATGTGCAAAGCACTGTTCTAAGCACTGGGGAGGTTACAAGGCGATCAGGTTGTCCCATGGGGGGCTCACAGTCTTAATCCCCATTTTACAGATGAGGGAACTGAGGCCCGGAGGAGTGAAGTGACTTGCCCAAAGTCACACAGCTAAGTGGTGGAGCCGGGATTTGAACCCATGACCTCTGACTCCAAAGCCTACGCTTTTTCCACTGAGCCACGCTGCTTCTCTAACTCTGTGCCTTTTCAACTTCTTTTGCATCCTGAAGCTGCTCCAATTTTACTCTTCTGTCAACTGCTTGGATCCATCATTCGATGAGAAAGGAGCCAGCATTTCCCAGGTCCTCAAACAGTTGCATCATTCTCTTTGCATAGTCCACTCTGTCAGACCAAGTCTACGTGGTGCTCAGGTATAAATCACTCATTTCTTGATGAACACAAAGGTATAAAAGACTCCTCAGAGGTGCAGTGCTGGTGTTTCCTGTAGAGCAAGACACTCAGGAATATAATGAGGTCTGTGTTGAGTTCAAAAGCTACCAGGTGGAAACGGAGCACTGCCTAACCCGATCTTGTCTGTGCTTTATTCATTC
The DNA here is from genome assembly GCF_015852505.1 of Tachyglossus aculeatus. Classification (NCBI taxonomy): domain Eukaryota; kingdom Metazoa; phylum Chordata; class Mammalia; order Monotremata; family Tachyglossidae; genus Tachyglossus; species Tachyglossus aculeatus. Next base: position 102,276,973 of record NC_052101.1, read on the forward strand.
GGTGGTATTTATTGAACACTTAGTGAGTGCAAAGCAGTACACTAAGCACTTGGAAGAGTACAATATAACAATAAACAGACACATTCCCTGCCCTCATCGAGCTTACTTTAGGGAAGAGAGCAAAAGGGGCTTCTGAAGTCACTCTGGTGTAAAGAGAGATTCTGCTTCTACTTCCTCCCTTTCCATGAGGACAACATCTTCTAAAATGGTCTTTCAAAGGGGTTGATCCTTTAAACAAATTTTAGACAGTATCGCAAGTCACTTCAAAAACCGTCAAGGCGCACTAGTCCATAAAACACTCATTGGCCCTTGTCCATATTTACCGACGTCACTCGATCATTCTAATCCTCACATCACTAAGCCAAGTGCACCCATCCACCTGCACCCAAACCAATGAGAATTTCTCCTCAGAAATATCTTTCCAGGAGAACCAGACAAAAAAAGGACTAGAAAGGAGATACGGTATTCATGCCACTTTTAATCCCTCGATCCAATTCCCTTGGGCCCCAAGATCAAAGGCACATCCCAGCTGCATTGGAGTCCTGCACAGCAACATCTCAAATTGCATTAGTTAATATACACTCATGTGGAAAAAGCAAGAAGAAGATGCTTAGCGAAGCCTTTGCGAGGGGATCAATTCTTCCGTTGGGTCGCCGAGTGGAAGATTTAGGAGTTTCTCTCTCTTTGAAGTGGAACTGAGATGCAAAATGAGAAATTCAAAGCCTAAATTCACATTCTCATGTTCAAAATAGACAAGAGTCAACTCAACATTGACTTAAGAAGTGTCATCCTGCCAGTGAGGGGCACTTTTTAGAGGAGGAGTTAAGCCTTGCGGGTGACAATGAGACAAATGGAAGAGTCAAGCCTATTACCGGGTTTCTCTTTAGTCAGTCAATTGTATTTATTGAGTGCTTACTGTATGCAGAGCACTGTGCTAAGGGCTGGGGAGAGTATAATATAACAATATAACAGACGCGTTCCCTGCCCACAATGAACTTAGTCTAGAGGGGGAGACAGGTGAGTACACATGTCCGTCCTCGAGGTGAGGTAGGAGGGGGCAAGATGATTGATAGTCATCCCCAGCACAGTCTCCTGAACAGTGGAAAGGCAAAAGTGACTGCTGTTCATGGGCAATGTGGTAACAGTGTCTGCATTAAGGTAGGCATTTTCCCAATCGTTGGAAAAAAGCTATCCAAGATCTCACTGCCAGAAATGCTCGAATGACTTTAGAGCATTTACCTCACCTTTCCCATCGACTAAGTCAGTTTATAGCCCTGGGAAACTGGAATTTGAGCCTAAGGGACCAGAATATTTTATGAAGTACAAAATTTTATTTTCCACTAGAAAACAGCACTCCTATCTGGGAGGATTTTTTTATACCATACCCACTCCTACGCAGTGCCAACCACTAACCACTGAATCAAGAAAATCCCAAAAGTGAGTTATAGTCACAAAAGGGACCCATCATCTGTCTCTGAGATCTCCTCAAAGTAAACACTCTTAAAAAATGAAGGAGGGACATTTGGGTGGGGGGGGATTCGTTGGGGCCTGTTTGGACTAGCTGGGTCTAATTTTGAGGGGCAGACAATTACATTCTCCCCATGATGTTGCATAATTAGTTTTTCCCTGACCTTAATGTTTTTTGTCTCAATGAATTTCTGAACAACTTGAACTCACTGAGCCATTCCAGGCATTTTAATTATCTGAAACAAAACAACCCCAAAAGTTACTTTGAAGGCATACTGAAAATGGAAAATGAAGTTTTGATGCTCTAGTTTGGTCATTAAGCCTTCTTACATTAGCCCTTCTGTCAAGGCCACTAAATTCACACATTTATATTGTGTCTACAATAGGTAAACAGCATGACAGCTTGCAAAAAAAATTGGAAGATTCTGAGCACATATTACCAGCTGCTGAAAGGCCACTGTAGTTCCAGCCCTGTTTTCAGGCCAGCGAAAGGGGGATAGGAAACTAGTAATGTAATTTTTCTTGCAATTCGGCTCAGTTGGATTTGGTAATAACAGGTCGGGCTGATGGCGACAGTGCAGCAGGGTTTCAGTGCATACGCTTCCAGATTGGTCTAAAAGCCAATTATGCCTGAAACTACCAGGCGTGAACTCCCTAAAAATCTCCCCTGCCCTTCTCCAGTCCCACCCTTCTCCTGCCCCTTCTTTGACTCTCCCATCTTTCCCAGCAGTATTTCAAGAGGAGATCTCCCACTTCCTCTGAAAAAATACCCCATTTCCACGTGCCTCTGATGCCATCCCTTTGCACTTTATCAAAACTCTTGCCCCCCTCCCTTCTTCCAACTGGCCCATCATCTTCAACCACTCACTCTCCAATGACTCCTTTCCCACTCCTTTCAAACATGTCCGTGTCTCCCCTATCCTCAACCCTCCAGCTTCCTCCAGTTATCACCCCATCCCCATCCTACCATTCTTTTCCAAACGCCTCGAGTGACTTGTTTACACCCAGAGTCTCCATTTCTTTTCCTCCAATTCTCTCCTTGACTCCCTTCAGTTTGTCTTCCAGCCCCTCTTCTTCACATAATCTGCCCTCTTTAAGGTCACTAATGACCTCCATCTTGCCAAGTCCAGTGGCCTGTACTGTGTCCTGATTATCTTTGACCTCTTAGCTGCCTTTGACACTGTGGATCACTCCCTTCCCCTGGAAACATTATTTAATCTTGGCTTCACTGACACTGTGCTAACCTGGATAACTGGCCACACCTTCTCAGTCTCTTTCTCAGGCTTTTTCCTCTGCCTCTAACTGTAACAAATACTATCATTATTATTATTGTTTATGGTCTTATGTTCCTTTGGCTCGTAGCATCCTAATGATCCATGAACCAGATGCTATTTTCTTTGTGTTCCGTAGGTTTCTGTTTGTTTTTGGACAGCAAGGTTAAGATCCACCACACAAGGTTATCTGGTAAGCCTGGTTTGGCAGAGGCAGGCCACACTAGGAGAAATGTTTTTCCATTCCATTTCCCAATCGGGGTGACCATCACATTCACAAATAGATTGTTTATAGAACCGGGGCATTACTGAATGGTATCACTGCCTGTTCAGGAAACAAGGCAACAGATACAGAAGACATTTGCTAGGTTTTCCTGCCATTAGCAGGACACAGCCTGGCAGTGTTTTTCCCCCAGTAGAGGATAAATGGTTGTACCTACCACACTTGTTTCGCCCCATTCTAGTGCTGCGGTGGTGATGGAGGCTCTGGTGATGAAACAGACTGTTTCTGGGGAGCCTTCAATAGAAGTAATTTCTACTACTGGCGCCCTCACCATCTTCTCCAGTAAAAGCACTGGAGTCTTTGTGTCAAACGTTACACAGTGCTATTAACACTTTGCCACTTGTCTGCTGTGTGATCTTGGGCAAGTCACTTCATTTCTCTGGGCCTCAGTTATCTCATCTGACAAATGGGGATTCATTCATTCATTCAATTGTATTTATTGAGCGCTTACTGTGTGCAGAGCATGTACTAAGTGCTTGGGAAGTACAAGTCAGCAACATATAGAGACGGTCCCTACCCAACGATGGGCTCACAGTCTAGAAGGGGGAGACAGACAACAAAACAAAACATGTAGACAGGTATCAAAATCATCAGAACAAATAGAATTGAGACTGTGAGCCCCACGTGGGACAACCTGATTATCTCGTATCTACCCCAGTGCTTAGAACAGGGCCTGGCACATAGTTAAGTGCTTAGCAAATACCATCATTATTATTACACAATCCAATCCATTGGTAAACACAGTAATTTTTTTATGGCATTTGTTAAGTGCTTACTGGGTGCCAGCACTGTTCTAAGCACTGTCGTAGACAAATTAATCAGGTCAGACAGAGACACTGTTCTACATGGGGCTCACAGTCTAAGTAGGATGGAAAACAGGTATTGAATACCCAAGTAAAGTATTACAAACTGTCAAATAAGTGCGATCTGGACCATTCAGAAGTCATTTGTTCCTCAGAGACCTGCCCTAGACCCGGAGAGATGAGATCATAACATCCCCAAACATGAGCTTCTCAAAAGTGGCCTATTTAACATAGCACTAGAAAATACAAGGATAGGACAATTTTCTCCCAGCGCTTAGAACAGTGCTTTGCACGTAGCACTTAATAAATGCCATCATTATTATTGTGCCACATCCTGCCAATGCCAGGTCACGTCGTCTTTCCATTATGTGGGCAAAACCATTTCAAAGTAAGCAGAAGTGCTGGGAGATTGGTCAAGTGAATCGAGTCTCTTGTAAGGGATTGATGTGCTAATTTCTGCAAAGGTCATGATGAGGAGTAACCCAGTTGGATGGCTAAGATTCAGGTTTACCTACACATAGTCCCCAAGGGATCTGCATAGCCGAGACAAAGCTACTGGCCCTCAGAAAGCAGTAGAAATGTGATAAGCCCCAGCCGTCTCATGGATTTGCCCTTTACATATTATTTCTTTCAAAGCAACCTGGGATTCTTAGGTGTTTTGTGGAGAGGATTTTCAGAAAAAAATCCAGGTTTTGCTCAACAGTTAATTTGTCGTGAGAGAGGTTGTAATGCCTAAGGTAAGGAGTTTCTGTTTGTTGCAGAGGTCAGAAGGTTTGGTCATTTGAGTCCGTCGTGCACACTTTTGATTTTGTTATATGTTTGCTTTACATTATCGTTGTTATTGTTATTATTATTATGATTTAAAAATACCTATCTTTCTGGCATTCTGGTTCACATCCTCATCGATAGTCATTGGTATTAAGAGAGGATGTCCCAAGGAAAGGCAGCTATTTTGCAGTCAAAGTGCTGAGTTAGGCACTCAAACCCCACCTGATCCCAGTACTAGTTGGAGGGTAGTTTTTGAAAGTCACCGAGTAGAGGCAGGTAATATCTTATGATTCCCAGGTGTTCTAGCCGGGAAATACTTGAAAATCAAGTAGAAGGCTGGTGGACTTAAATGACCGAAGCTCCTGACCTCTGCAACAAACAGAAACTCCTTACCTTGGGCTTTAAAGCCCTGTCACCTTGCCCCTTCCTCTCTTCCCTCCCTGCTCTCCTACTACAACCCAGCCGGCGCACTTACCTCCTCTAATGCCAGCCTACTCACTGTACCTTGATCTCATCTATCTTACCCCCAACCTCTTGCCCACATCTCATCTCTGGCCCGGAACGCCCTCCCCCTTCCTTTCTGACAGACGACCACTCTCCCCACCTTCAAAGATTTATTAAGGTACTTCTCTTCCGAGGCCTTCCCCGACTAAACTGTCATTTACTGTGTCGCCCTTGCACTTAGATGTGCATCCTTGATTCACCCCCCCCCCCAACCCCCACAGCACTCATGTATATAGCCGTAATTTATTTATTTATATTAATGTCCATCTCCCGCTCTAGACTATAAGTTTGCTGGGGGTAGGGAACGTGTCTACCGACTCTGTTAAATGTTATACTGTACTCTCCCAAGCGTTCAGTACAGGGCTCTGCACAATAAATACCACTGATTGACTGATGTTCAGACTAGGCTTAGTCAGACCTAGCACACTCATTTGTAGCCTCCACAGATTTCAAGTTAGATGTTAGTTGCAGTTGAAGACAATCAGTGAGTTTGGACTTACCCACTGCATGTTTGAAAATCAGAAGAGTCACTAAGCCTCTGTAGTATGGACTAGCCAGACATGAAATGGAAGTCTCAGGTGTCATAATAATAGTAATAATGATGATGGCATTTGTTAAGCGCTTACTATGTGCAAAGCACTGTTCTAAGCGTTGGGGAGGATACAAGGTGATCTGGTTGTTCCACGTGGGGCTCACAGTCTTCCTCCCCATTTTACGGATGAGGGAACTGAGGCACAGAGAAGTTAAACCACTTGCCCAAGGTCACACAGCTGACAAGTGGCAGAGCTGGGATTTGAACCCACGACCTCTGACTCCCAAGCCCATACTCTTTCCACTGAGCCACACTGCATGTAGCAAGCAGAAGCAAAACGTGGAACGCAGCGTCACATGCAACCCAATGCCAGTGTCATTCCTTCTTTCCTGAGAGTCGAGAGGAATAGAAGTCGGTCGGACCTGTTGATTTCCTTTGAGAGGAATGTCGAACTACGGCTGGGTTGAAAAAGGAATGTTTCGGAGCCATCCCAGACAAACCCAGTTCTACTGACTAACTGTGTAGGGAAACAGCATGGCCTAATGGAGAGAATGAAGCAGTGTGGCTCAGTGGAAAGAGCACTGGCTTTAGAGTCAGAGGTCATGGGTTCGAATCCCGACTCCACCACATGTCCGCTGTGTGACCTTGGGCAAGTTACTTAACTTCTCTGAGCCTCAGTTCCCTCATCCGTAAAATGGGGAGAAAGACTGTGAGCCCCACGTGGGACAACTTGATCACCTTGTGTCCCCCCCAGAGCTTAGAACAGTGCTTCGCACATAGTAAGCGCTTAACAAACACCATCATCATCATCATCAAAGAGCATGGGCCTGGGAGTCAGAGGACCCGGGTTCTAATCCCAGCTCCTCCACTTGTGTGCTCTGTGACCTTGGGCAAGTCACTTCACTTCTCATTGTCTCAGTTACCTCATCTGCAAAATGGGGATTAAGACCGTGGGCTATGGGCTGTGTCCAACCCGATTAGCTTGGATCTACCCCAGCGCTTAGTGGAGTGCCTGGCATTTAGTAAGCACTTAACAAATACCATTAAAAAACTACCAAAACAAACAAAAAAACCTGGGCTTCACGTGCTATCATATTTTTTTTAAATGGCATTTATTAAGCGCTTACTCATTTATTAAGTGCTTACTATGTGCAAAGCACTGTTCTAAGTGCTGGGGAGGTTACAAGGTGATCAGGTTGTCCCAAGGGGGGCCCACAGTCTTAATCCCCATTTTACAGATGAGGTAACTGAGGCACAGAGAAGTTAAGTGACTTGCCCAAAGTCACACTGCTGACAAGTGGTGGAACCGGGATTTGAACCCATGACCTCTGACTCCAAAGCCCGTGCTCTTTCCACTGAGACACGCTGCATCATATGATGCTATATTCTGCTAGTAAGTAAGAGCTTTCTGAATGGTGCCTGCTTTTCAGAGTGGTAGGCTGAGGCAGACATTAAGTAGCAAGAAGACTGGATGCTTAGGGTGACCTTGCACAGTTCTGACCTGGAACACGATTTGTTAGTTCGGTCTTGATGGGAAAATAATCATGATCCAACTTGCAGCCTGGAGGGCTAATTAGAACTGTGGAAAATCCAAACCCAAGTGACTGGCAAGTGGGTACAGAGCCAAAATCAGATGGGGAAACTCCTCTGTCACTCTGATTTCACAAACCAGGCAGAGGGTAAGGAAGGAATCATCTCAGCCCAGAGGTGGGTGGTCTGCAGAATCCCAACCTTGTCACCCGAAACCCCTAGGCAATGCCTTACATGGTACTTAATACAGTGCTTTGCACACAATAAGCGCTTAATAAATGCGATTGAATACGGTTGAATGAATGGTGCTTGGCATGTGCACAGGAAGGATGTAGTAAATGCCATCCTAAATTCAAAGGGTCACAATGCTATTGATTCGCTTCAACCGGCCCCTGTTCATTTTTCACATAAAACCAGCAAAGATCATATATACAAAGCCATGTGAATTTTATATACGTCTACAAATACCGTGAGCGATTTTTCATTAATTCATTCAATCGTATTTATTGAGCGCTTACTGTGTGCAGAGCACTGTACTAAGTGCTTGGGAAATATAAGTTGGCAACATATAGAGACGGTCTCTACCCAACAGCGGGCTCACAGTCTAAAAGGGGGAGACAGACAACAAAACAAAACATATTAACAAAATAAATAGAATAGTAAATATGTACAAGTAAAATAAATAGAGTAATAAATATGTACAAACATATATACAGGTGCTGTGGGGAGGGGAAGGAGGTAGGGCGGGGGGATGGGAGGGGGAGAGGAAGGACAGGGCTCAGTCTGGGAAGGCCTCCTGGAGGAGGTGAGCTCTCAGTAGGGCTTTGAAGGGAGGAAGAGAGCTAGCTTGGCTGATGTGCGGAGGGAGGGCATTCCAGGCCCGGGGAAGGATGTGGACCGGGGGACGATGGCGGGACAGGTGAGAACGAGGCACAGTGAGGAAGTTAGCGGCAGAGGACCGGAGGGTGTGGGCTGGGCTGTAGAAGGAAAGAAGGGAGGTGAGGTAGGCGGGGGCAAGACAAGAAAAGGACAGCCTTTAAGCCGAGAGTGAGGAGTTTTTTCCTGATGTGTAGGTTGACTGGTAGCCACTGGAGATTTTTGAGGAGGGGAGTAACATGCCCAGAGCGTTTCTGCACAAACGCTCGATATATGTACAGCCAAAGTTTCCTATAACAGAAGTAATTTTCTTAATCTTTTCTAGTATTCTTTCCCTATATTTTCCATCTGAAAATACTTTAACGTCCGTATTGTGTGAACAAGGCAAGATGAGAAGTCACTGAATTTGAAGCCACAAATAAACCACTGAAAAATCCCATCAACAATCTTAGGTAATAATACTAATAATAATAATAATGGTATTTGTTAAGCGCTTACTATGTGCAAAGCACTGTTCTAAGCACTGGGAAGGTTACAAGGTAATCAGGTTGTCCCACGGTGGGGCTCACAGTTTTAATCCCCATTTTACAGATGTGGTAACTGAGGCACAGAGAAGTTAAGCGACTTGCCCAAAGTCACACAGCTGACAGTTGGCAGAGCCGGGATTTGAACCCATGACCTTTAACTCCAAAGCCCATGCTTTTTCCACTGAGCCACGCTGCTTAGGTGGAAGATGGAGGGAATCTAAGATATGTGGAAAATCGGTGAAACACTGAAGCTCATTTAAGACTCCTACGTATGTCCCATGCTTTGCTACTTCGAAAGCTTTTCATGGAGGACAAGAGTAAATCCGCATCACAGGCTATTCCAGTTCAGGTTGACGGAGGCAGCCAACTTGAACTTGGAATAGCCTGTGGTTCAGACTGACCCGGACTGATGATAATAATGATGATTATGACACAACAATGAATAGTATAATATTATATATTACTATATTACTATTTATTATTGTTGTTGTTGTTGGTATGAAATTTAAGCACTATGTCCCAAGCACTGGGGTAGATACAATCAGATCAAAGCCAGTCTCTGTTCCATATGGGACACACACAGTCTAATGGGGAGGGAGACTGGGCATTAATCCCCATTTTTCAGATGAGGAAACCAAGACTTGCACAAGGTCGCTTAGAACAGTGCTCGGCGCTTAGAACAGTGCTTTGCAAATAGTAAGCGCTTAATAAATGCCATCAAAAAAAAAAAGGTCGCACAACAGGCAATTAGCGGAGCCAGGAACAGAACCCAGGCCTCCCGACTCCCAGTCCTATGCTCTTTATACGAGGTCCCACTGCTTCAACATATGGTATTAATTGAGCACTCACTAGATGTAATGCACTATACTAAATCACTTAGGAAATTACTCTAGAAGCCTGAGACCCACTCCCTACCCACAAGGAACTTATGGTCTAATGAAGACATTTACATTCTGTAGCCTGCATGTGTAAAACCTCAAACTAAGAATTAGGACAAGGTTCTGACCCTGAAGCAGAATAGAAGCAACACGGTGTAGTGGATAGAGCCTGGGCCTGGGGGTCAGAAGGTCATGGGCTCTAATCCCATCCCCACCACTTGTCTGTTGTGTGACCTTGGGTAAGTCATTATACTTTTCTGTGCCTCTGTTACCTCATCTGTAAAATCGGGATTGAGACTGTGAGCCCCACGTGGGACAGGAACTGTGTCCAACCCAATTTGTTGGTATCCATCCCAGCGCTTAGTACAGTGCCTGGCACATAATAAGTGCTTTAACAAATACCACAATTATTATTATTATAAAATAGAAGACCTATTGTTCCAGTGACCTCTCGCATGACTGGTTGTCCAACCATGTGGGATTTTGAGAGAGAGAGAGAGAGAGAGAGAGAGAGAGAAGAGAGAGAGAGAGAGAGAGAGAGAGAGAGAGATTGGGTTAAGAATGGAGAAGCCCTTGAAAATTCTACAATAGATAACTGTAGATTTTTTGATTCAAGGGCTCCATTTTCAGCAAGTTGTTACTGATCCACTGCATAGATGAGGATTTTTCACCACACCTGGTTATGGGCAAAGAAAAGCACTAATAAGGCCCTAAGGTGTAACAATGCAATAGAAATTTATTGTAAATCCTACATGAGTCATTTTTCTGATTATATCTACTTTCTGATTTCATATCTCAAACTGCTAGGGTTTGAGATATGATAAGCTTATCAAACTGATAAGCTTTATTACCCTTGTACTCATTTCTACTAACCTCATTGTAGAGCTGGAGAAGCAGTGTGGCCTAACGGAAAGAGCACTGGCCCGGGAGTCGGAGGACCTGGGTTCTAGTCACTGCTCCATCACTTGTCTGCTGTGTGATGTTGGGCAAGTCACTTCACTTCTCTGTGCCCAAGTTGCCTCATCTGTAAAATGGGGATTAAGACTGTGAGCCCCATGTGGGACATGGACTGTCCAACCTGCTTAACTTCTATCTACCCCAGCATCTAGTACTGTGCCTGACACATAGTAAGCACTTAAAAAATACCATTAAACAAAAACATTTTGTTTCTGCTTCATTGATTTTTCACATGAAAAAACTCAAATTGTTGGAGGGGAAGAGAGGTTGAGCCTTTGGACCTAGGGGTTCCACCTCTTTCTAGGGACCTGACTTTCCCACTTGGAAAAGATTACACATCGACGCTGGGAATTGTACACTCCTCTTAGCATTTCGATTGACATTTCGGTATTTATGCTGCCAAATCAAAAATAAATGTTTTGGATTTGGTAGAATGAAAGCAGAACACCTGAAAATGCTTACCTACACAGAATAAAAACTGTAGTATCATAGATTCACAGTAATTACGTGCCTCAACTTGCCAATCAGTGTTCGGCAGAAACATGATGCATATTGAGAGACCCAACTGAATCCACAGTAATGTGAATTCTACTGACAAATGTATTATTTTGTGGCTTGATTAGCTGAAATCTAAATATCGTCAAACAAGCAGTAGAAGGAGATGAATTTAAACTCGTAAGTGACAACTCTCCATTACCCAGAGGCTGAACTATAACTTTGTGGATTATCCAGATCCTTAGATTCGAGGTTTATCCTGGCTTCTATTGCTGCTTTCCCTGGTGCCTGTCTATGCTCTTTTGCAGTTCCACAGGAGCAAGCAGGGAAAACAAACAGTATGTAAATGCAAATTCGGAATGTGTTTACCGACTCAGATGCATTGTACTCTCCCATGCTTTGAGTGCTTGTTGTGTGCAGAGCACTGTACTAAATACCATTGATTGGTCGATTAGCCAATGCTATTGTTTCTCTTGGTGATTTTTGCAGAGTACTTTCTGTAGAATGGTGTGGGAGAAGGCAGGCTTTCATGGGGAAGGTCAAAGAGAGTTTGAGGAGAGGAAGGAAAGTGGAGGCAGTGGGAATGAACAACTCATTCAAAGAATTTGGACTGGGGTGGTAGGAGGTAGAGGGAGGTGATAGCTGGAGGGTGCAGTGGGCTCAAGGGAGGGTTTTTTTTAAGGACAGTATTTCTTAATTGCCTAACAGTTTACTATTCAAAGCACATAATGTTTGGCCAGCAGCCTGGCCCCGTGGAAAGAGCATAGGCCTAGGAGTAAGAGAAGCTGGGTTCTCATCCCAGCTCTGCCACTTACCTGCCGTTTGACCTTGGGCAAATCACTTCACTTCTCTGTGCCTCAGTTCTCTCATCCGTAAAATGAGGATTCGATTCTACACCCTCCATCTTAGGCTGTGAGCCCCATTTGGGTCAGGGACCGTATCCAACCTGATTACGCTTAGTACAATCAATCAATCAATCATATTTATTGAGTGCTTACTGTGTATACAGTAAGGGCTTAACAAGTACCATAATTATTATTATTACTATAGTGAAAACATGCAATATGTCAGAACTGACTGTTTGACTATAATCGTCCTTCCTATTCAATGATATCCTCTGTCTCAGTGTGGCTGAAAAATTGCCTTTCGGTGCCATGATGCATTGACCACTGTGTTTGAATTTATAGCTTTGTCTCAGCTTCTGGAAGTCTACTCTAGGAAAAAAATACCTCCCATTCAGATTAATGCATATTAATCTGTCCACTGTACTCTCCCAGGGGCTTAGTACAGTGGTCTACACCCAGTAAGCACTCAGTAAGAACCATTGATTGATGATTGATTAATTAGGCCGGTTTATCTGCAGCATGTTAGGCCGGATCCCCAGCAGAGCCTTCTTGAGTGAGAGAAGGGAATGCGGGTTTCCGGTGAGTGGAGCTTTATTACCTAATGGAGTCCACCGGCATATCGTTCGGTCACAGAGACTGATTACTCAGGCCGCAATCCCGAGGGCCATGTGTGACGGGCACACGGTATTAAAGTTTCTGTCCCCTCTGTCCTGCTAAATGTCCTTCTTGGCCTTTCTTGGTCCTCCTTTCTCTGGATATCCCTTTCCCAGTTCGTATGTTGGGCCATGTTCTGTGTCCAGTCGGGGTCATGACTTTAGTGTGGAGTTACTTTCTCTACCGCACTTGGGCTAGGTCTTCTAACTCCCCCTTAGGATAATAATAATAATAATAATAATAATAATAATAATGGTATTTATTAAGTGCTATGTGCAAAGCACTGTTCTAAGTGCTGGGGAGGTTACAAGGTGATCAGGTTGCCCCACGGGGGGGCTCACAATCCTAATCCCCATTTTACAGATGAGGTAACTGAGGCCCAGAGAAGTTAAGTGACTTGCCCATAGTCACACAGCTGACAATTGGTGGAGCCGGGATTCGAGCCCATGAACTCTGACTCCAAAGCCCCTGCTCTTTCCACTGAGCCACGCCGCTTCCCCAATGTGCTACCTTTATAATCCTTCTTTATTCAGTTCTACCCATCCACATCTACTTCTATAGCTTTGCATTCCAGCTTAACTCCCTTATTTTGTTTTGTCACACTCCCTCTTCTTCAGTCTGTTTCCCAGCCTCAGTGTTAACCCTTTCATTCCCCAACACTGCAATATTCATCCAACCACCCAATTCTATGCTGTGCTTCAGTGTGGTTTTACCTTGCTCATTTGGAACTCGCTACGTATCCGTGTCTCTTTGCCATTCCCAGCGTCTGGGTGGGAAGCATGTCTACCAACTCTATGTTATTGAACTCTCCCAAGGGCTTAGCACAGCACTGTGCATACAGTAAGCCCTCAATAAATATCATCGATTGCTTCACATTAACGAGCTGACTTCATCGATAGTGAGCCTATCTTGCCTTGTGACATGGAATATGGCCGTTGTCCAACACTGTTGCCTGCATATAAAATGGGGATAACAGAAGCAACATACATGAAAGGGTCATTTATTTCAAGAAAAATAAAAATGATGAAAAAGCAGTTTTGAGCTAAAGTGCATTAAGAAGATGAGAAACGTAAACTGTAAGAGCAATAAATCTTCCTATCTGGCAACTTGAACTAAATCTGCAGTGTGTAACTAGACATAGAACTCAAGGTTTTCATGTGTGTGAGGAGGTCCTTTATTCGATCTTCTGAATCCATCAATGTGATTTTTGAATTCTACAGAAAGTAATTAGCGTAACCATGGCAAAGTTATTCAGAAATCATTTTCCAATGAACTATGAAAACTGCTAAGAAATTCTGCTGATTCTGCACATTTTCAAAACTAAACTACCAAAAAAGTAGTTTGGGTAAGAGATAGAGGATAAATAATAGCCTCTTTTATTGTTTATTCCCTAATTGCGCATGTAATGAGGCAGAGCTAAAACAGTGCACCTTGAAATGTGTGTTTTAATGATGCTTTTACCATAGTTTGTGTGCTAATGCTCACATTTTTATTACTGAGTAACGCTTTTTTAGTTAATGTCTCAACAAGGCAAAACCTATCTCTCCATCAGGAATGCATAGAATGCCCAACCATAGTATATTACACTTGAAAATTACAGTTTAGGCAGTGAGGCTTCTCCTTTATGGATTAGAATAAATTATTTTGCAATATTACATTATTAATGTGCCGGGCACTTTAAAAGTCTTCATCTTGAGCAAGATGCTATCCTAATAAAAACACACTTTGCATTTTAAAAAGTGCTGGGGAGTCAATTTTTAGTAGGAAAACAGATATTTTAATTTAATTCTTTCTAAAGACATTTATAATCATTAGCAGCCACAAGAAGTATTCATTAATTTAGCTTCTGAGGGGTGTATAGTATAGAATCTGAGTGGTCACACTAAAAAGCTATGTATAAAATAAATGAAATGTTTATGGAGAATGAGAGAGAGAGGGGGAGACTGGAGTTATGCTGCCAAGGTAACAGACTGAGAGCCCTTGGGTCAGGGATTGTCTCTCATGCTGTATTGTAATAATAATAATGATGGTATTTGTTAAGTGCTATGTACCATGCACTGTTCTAAGCTCTGGGGTAGATACAGGGTAATCAGGTTGTCCCACTTGGGGCTCACAGTCTTATTCCCCATTTTACAGATGAAGTAACTGAAGCACAGAGAAGTTAAGTGACTAGCCCAAAGTCACACAGCTGACAAGCGGCGGAGCTGGGATTAGAACCGATGACCTCTGACCCCCAAGCCCGTGCTCTTTTCACTAAGCCATGCTGCTTGTACTTTCCAAGAGCTTAGTACAGTACTCTGTACACAATAAATGCTCAATAAATACTATTAAATTGAATGAACAAACTTCAGTATCCTCCAGCCTGACTGTCAAGAATAGGTCGAACGATCCTGGGCCTAATGATACAGGAACAAATAGGTGGCTTATTATCAATCTGTAGTGCATAGTCCATTGACATCACTAGAAATTACTTGCAGTTTCAATGATATCCTCAACTCATTTGCCAGGTTTTGAAGATAAATTGACATTTCAACCACTTCCAGACTTGTCCATTTTTCCTCTCTTTAAGGATAGACATGACATTTGCTCTTTTACTATCTTCAGACCCTTAAATAGTCCTTGTATTTTAAAAATGGATAATGACTCTACAATGTGTCCTACCTACTCCCTAAATATTCCTTGGAACACGTCATCAGGCTGTAGGTTTGAGTGCATCCTGTAAGCTCCTCGTGGGCAGGGAACGTGTCTACCAACTCTGTTATATTGCACTCTCTCAAGTGTTTAGTACAGTGCTCTGTGCATAGTAAGCATTCAATAAGTACCATTGATTGATTGATGATTGGTTGATTGATCCCATTCGCTTAAGTAACACTTCACAAGTCCTTTCCCTCTTTCCATTTGGCTTCCTGCCCTCCTGTCCAATATTTTTGTGAATTGCTTATATACCACTTTCAAATTAAGGATGATCATTTTAAGAAAAATACATGCAAAAATAGCTGGAGTGATACTGACAGTAATGTTCACTGTTAATAGCTTTCTCTTATCAGTTAATAAATGGGAAAACATTTTCCCTTATCTTCTTCTGTGCCTGATGTTTCCCTACTTTCCTTTCTGTCTCTTGCAGGCTCTATCTCGTTAGTATTTAGGGGCCTAGCCTGCTTTCCTCTTTGTGGTACTCCCATTTAAATCTTCCTTGGAAACATTTCTTCCTAATGCCAAAGCAGTATAAAGACCTGCATTTCACATAGGTGTGAGAGAAGTAAGAAGAGCAGTTTAGGAGACAGCTGGAAGAAGACCTACCTGGATTGTGAGCATCTTGAGGGCCAAGGACTGTCATTTGAGACTCACCCTAGCACTCATCACAGTGCTCAGCACGTAGTTCTCCTGGTAAGGGGTTGTGGTTTGGTTGGGGCCGAGGCAGATGTCTATGCTTTATTTTATTTTAATGTTATTTGTTAAGTGCTTACTACATGTCAAGCACTGTTCTAAGTGCTGGGGTAGATTTTTTGTTTTTGTTTTACTTTAATGGTATTTGTTAAGAACTAAAAGCCAGGCACTGTAGTAAGCGCTGGGATAGATATAAGTTTGGACACAGTCCATGCCCTTTATGGGGCTCACAGTTTGAGTCCCCATTTAGCTGATAAGATAACTCTCCCTCCCTCCAGGCCTTCTCCTCCTGCCTTCAGGACATTTCCACCTGGATGTCCTCCCACCACCCAAAACTCAACATGTCCAAGACTGAACTCCTTATCTTCCCTCCCAAACCCTGGCCTCTCCCTGACTTTCCTGTCACTGTAGATGGCACTACCATCCTTCCCCTCTCCTGTCCCACAACCTTGGTGTCATCCTTGACTCCGCTCTCTCATTCACCTCACACATCCAATCCGTACCAAAACCTGCTGGTCTCACTTTCACAACATTGCCAAGATCCGCCCTTTCCACTCCATCCAAACCACTACCTTGTTAGTACATTCAGTCATCTTATCTCAACTGGATTACTGCATCAGCCTTCTTTCTGTTCTCCCAACCTCCTGTCTCTCCCCACTTCAGCCTATACTTCACTCTGCTGCCCGGATTATCTTTCTATAGAAATGCTCTGGGCATGTCACCCCCCCTCCTCAAAAATCTCCAGTGGTTGCCTATCAACCTTTGTATCAAGCAATAACTCCTCACTATTGGCTTCAAACCTCTCCATCACCTTGCCCCCTCCGACTTCACCTCCTTTCTCTCTTTCTACAGCCCAGCCTGCACCCTCCGCTCTTCTGCTGCTAACCACCTCACTGGGCCTCATTCTCACCAGTCCCACAGTCAACCCCTGGCCCACGTCCTACCCCTAGCCTGGAATGCCCTCCCTTCTCACATCCACCAAACTAGCACACTTCCCCCCTTCAAAGTCCTATTGAAAGCTCACCTTCTCCAGGAGGCCTTCCCAGACTAAGTCCCCCTTTTCATCTGCTCCTACTTCCCTCTCCATCACCCCGACTCCCTCCCTCTGCTCTACTCCCCTCCCTGCCCACTGCACTCATGTATATATGTACATATTTATTATTCTATTTATTTTGTTAATGATGTGTACATACCTATAATTCTATTTATTTATATTGATGCTATTGATGCCTATCTACTTGTTTTGTTTCGTTTTTGTTATCTGTCTCCCCTCTTCTAGACTGTGAGCCCATTTTTGGGTAGGGATTGCCTCTGTTGCCAAATTGTACTTTCCAAGCACTTAGTACAGTGCTCTGCACACAGTAAGCGCTCAAAAAATATGATTGAATGAATGAATTCCTGAGGCCCAGAGAAGTAAAGTGATTTATGCAAGGTCACACACAGCAGACAAGTGGCAGAGTCGGGATTAGAACCCAGGTCCCCTGATTCCCAGACCCGTGCTTTTTCCACTAGACCACGCTGCTTCAGTGACCAGGCTGTTGCCTCCCTGGGGAACTTCAGCATTTGCTTACCTACATACAAGTTTATCAGTTCGACCAGTTGGACACAGCCCCTATCCCACACTGGGCTACAGACTAAGATGGAGGGAGGAGGGTTTAATCCCCCTTTTACAGATGAGGGAACTGAGGCCCAGAGAAGTGAAGTGACTTGCCCAAGGTCACACAGCAGGCAAGTGGCAGAGCCGGGATTAGAACCCAGGTCCTCTGAGTCCTGGGCCCCATGTTCTTTCCACTAAGCCCACACCGTTTTGCCTCCATATGCTCTGTAGGACCATCCACCTCTGCATCAAACAAAAACTCCTCACCATTGGCTTTAAAGCACTCCACCACCTTGCCCCCTCCTACCTCACCTCACTACTCTGTATCTACAGTCCAGCCTGCACACTTGGCTCCTCTAATGCTAACCTTTTCACTGTGCCTCCATCTCGCCTGTCTCACTACCAACTCCTCTCCCTGGTTCTCTGGCCAGGAACACCCTCCCTCCTCAAATCTGATGGACAATTATTCTCCCCCCTTCAAAGCCTTATTGATAGTACATCTCCTTCAAGAGGCCATCTCAGACTAAACCCCACTTTTCCTCATCTCCCACTCTTTTCTGGGTTGCCCTGACTTGCACCCTTTGCTATTCCCTTCTCCCAGGCACTTATGTACATTTTATGTAATTTTATTTTATTTATTTGTATCGATGTCTGTCTCCCCCCCCAGATTGTAAACTCGTTGTGGGTAGGGAATCTGACTGTCTATTGTTGTAATGTTCTCTCCCAAGCATTTAGTACAGTGCTCTGCACACAGTAAGCGCTCAATAAGTACGATTGAATGGATAGGACCCAGTAGGTGCAGGAGATGGGCCAGCCCACATGGGAAGTAGCAGAAGAGGCTACTGGAAGAAGCAGAAGGGATGTTCAGTTGACATCCTCTTGCTTCATCATCAATCAATCGTATTTATTGAGCGCGTACTATGTGCAGAGCACTGTACTAAGCACTTCAGCTCTTACTCCTCAGCTCTCTGATAGATTGCCCAGCATTGCCATTTGTGGCTAGTTGATTCCTTGTCTCAGTTGGCTTTTGACTGTGTCTTGGCAATTCTAGCCAGCCAGTGGTAATAATACATGGCCCTAGAAGAAGCAGCTATACCCATAATTGTTTCTCTTACCTTCATCAGCCCTGGCTGTGGCTCTGTCTGACTGAAAGTGACCTTATCCTCTCTCCATTGTCCCAGATATCCATGATCATTAGAGAAGTGGCGTGGTCTAGTGGAAAGAGCATGGGCCTGACAGTCAGAGGACCTGGGTTCTAATCCTGGCTCCGCCAGTTGCTTGCTGTATGACCATAGGCAAGTCATTTGACTTCTCTGTACCTCAGTTTCCTCAACTGTAAAATGAGGATTAAATCCCACTCCCTCTTACTTGGACTGTGAGCCCCGTGTGGGACAGGGACTGTGTCCATCCTGTTAAACTTGTGTAATAATTGTGGCATTTGTTAAGTGCTTACTATGTACCAGGCACTGTACTAAGCACTGGGGTAGATACAAGCAAATTGGGTTGGACACAGTCCTTGTCCCTCATGAGGCTCACCATCTTAATCCCCATTTAACAGATGAGGCAAACGAGGCCCAGAGAAGTTAAATGACTTGCCCAAGGCCACAGAGCAGACAAGTAATGGACCAGGGATTAGAACTCAGGTCCTTCTGACTCCCAGGGTCATGCTCTATCCACTAGACTATGCTGTTTCTCTACCCCAGCACTTAGAACACTGCTCGACACATAGTAAGCGCTTAACAGATGCCATAAAAAATAAGGTAGGGACTGCCTATAGGTCATCACCTGCATCTGGACCCGCAACGTATTCTCAGATGGGCATAGGGAAGTTGCTTTGGTAGCAGCCGGCTGCTGGTGCCAGCTTAAAGGAAAAAAACAGGCAGAGGGTGAAGAACGTGTTAGGAATGCCTTTCTGGATCCCAAGAGGTACTTTTAGCTAATTCTTAAATCCATTACTAGGTCGGACCACTGGTCGACCCAGTCCAATTTTCAGTCTCTGTGACCACAGGATGCTTGGAGGAAGTAGCTGATGATACCCTCCCTCATGGCTAGCGAGGTACTATCTGGTCTCCTTAACTTTGCCGCTACTAGCTCAGGGTGGACCACACCTTTCGGAATTTATCCAAATCTTTCTTCAATCTATCGAACTTCCCGGCTGCATGCTGCAAATATTGAGCTCAGTTCTGTCCCATTAGATACATGGACTTGAGATGCATTGGATAGGAGAGAAGGAAATGGCCCCTTTGCCTCTGTATCTCCCAACCACACTCACAGCACAGGTGTGAGATGGAGACTATGGCCAACATTTCATGTATTACGTTCTTTCACTCGTATTTATTGAGTGCTTACTGTGTGCAGAGCACTGTACTAAGCGCTTGGAAGAGTACAATATAACAATAAGCAGGCACATTCCCTGAACACAATGAGCCTACAGTCTTGACGGGGAGATGGACATTCAGAGAAATAAATAAATGATAGATATGTACCTAAGTGTTGGTTATATTGCATCAACTCAATGGCCTAGAGCTATACTTGGCATACAGTGAACCCTTAACAAATACCATAATTATTATCATTATTACTAGTAATATTCTTTGCTAAGCAGCACCTTTACTTACACAGTGCCATTTTGGAGGTGAACCAGCTGAAAGGGAGACTAAACGTATTGTGGGAAGGGAATGTGTCTACCAACTCCATTTCGTTGTACTCTCCCTAGCGCCTAGTACAGTGTTCTGCACACAGTAAGCGCTCAATATACATGATCAATTGATTGGAGCAGGCATGCATTCCGTCAGGCATGCATTCACTCAAGTTCCCTTTCCATCACTTACTCGACATGCTTTAAAGAGAGCTCATAATAATAATAATAATGATGGTATCTGTTAAGCGCTATGTGCCAAGCCCTGTTCTCAGTGCTGGGGTAATAATAATGATGGTATTTAGATACAAAGTAAGGAGGTTGCCCCACGTGGGGCTCACAGTCTTAATCCCCATTTTATAGATGAAGAAACTGAGGCACAGACAAGTGAAGTGACTCACCTGAAGTCACACAACTGAGAAGTGGCAGAGTTGGGATTAGAACCCACGACCTCTGGCTCCCAAGCCCGTGCTCTTTCCACTAAGCCATGCTGCTCCTCATAGCCCTCACAGTCAGGGGAATGCTTAGATCTGGGAGTTGCTTTTCTCTCCATAGCATTTAAGGGCAGGTTGTAATGGGCTTGGAAGCTTTGGATGGAGAATTTTTTTAAAATGGCATTTAATAAGCACTTCCTACGTGCTGGGTACTGTTCTAAGCGCTGGGGTAGATACAAGATAATCGGGTTGGACTGAGTCCCTGTCCCACATGGGGTTCACAGTCTCGATCCCCATTTTACAGATGAGGTAACTAAGGCCCAGAGAAGTGAAGCAACTTGCCCAAGGTCACACAGCAGGTGAGTGTTGGAGCCAGGATTAGAACCCTGGTCCTTCTGATTCCCAGGCCTGTGCTCCATCCAACTAAGCCACGCTGCACGTGGCCCCATTCGAGACTGGGGCCTCCTGTTACATCATCAGTCTGAGGGACTATTTGGAGGGAAGGACTCGTGATTCTATGAAATGACAGTAATAAACTGTCCAGGACTAAAGTAGAGTATTAAACAGAAATCTGGGAGTTATTTTCAAGATTCAACCATAATCCTTTCAGAGTCTGAAGTCTTGAGCAAGATTCACTTGGAGTAAAAATCATCGTATCCGCTTCCAGTTAAATGATGATTGAGAGGGTGATTATACCTCATCTTCTCTGGACCTCAACTTTACTATGGCACCAATGGAGTTTTGTCAGTGCCTTGAGGTGAGCTGATGAAAGGTGCAATTTAAAAGCAAAGAAATGAGTCACCTTTGATGAAAAGGTCTCAAGGAAAACAGCTGAGATTATTGGTGATCTGTAAGGACTAAGGTCAAAGAATGCACTTAGTACAGAAAGGAAACCTTCATCAGTGGAAACCCAAAAAAGATCCGGTTGTAGGGTGCCTCCTGACAAGTGAATAGAGCTCCTGTTTTAATACATTCGCTGCTGACCTTTCCATGCTTTTGTCATTATGTTCGGCATTAGAAATGCATAATGAGGTTAGTATTTAGAGACTGTTATGAGAATAGGTCAAGGTAGTCAAAGGCAGATTTTCATTTTGGGTTACTTTGTATTTTCTGTCGCAACCTTTTCCAGAAAGCCAAGGGAAGCAATCAGCTGCAGAGTGCATAATGTTTTCAAGGAAATTTGCTGCCGAGAGTCGTGTTTTGACCTTTTCATCCCCATTTATGCCCCTCTCTGTTACATAAGCATATTGAAGTTAGGCAGGTGGGTAAACAGTAAGTTGACTGGGACTATAAATTCTGCACTGTACCACAACATTCACTGGATCTGCCCCTTCCTCTCTTGGCCTGGTGGATAGAGGATGGGCCTTGTCTGCTGTGTGACCTTGGACAAGTCACTTCACTTCTCTGTGCTTCAGTTACCTCATCTCTTAAAATGGGGATGAAGACGGTGAGCCCCATGTGGGACATGGACTGTGTCCAACCTGATTAGCTTGTCTCTACCCCGTCGCTTAGTACAGTGTCTGGCACATAGTAAGTGCTTAACAAATGCCATAAAAAAGGTATCCACACAGCCACCACCTGGGCTCAAGGTTTTGTCACCTCGGGGTTAGAGTACTGTATGAGCCTTCTTGCTGATCTCAAAGCCTGCAGCAGTTTTCCCTTTCAGTCCATACTGTATACTGCTGCCAAGATAATCAGTTGATGGTATTTACTGAGTGCTTACTGTGCACAGAACACCGTACTAAGCCCAATATCACAGAGTTAGCAGACACATTCCCTGCCCACAATAAACTTACAGTCTAGAGGGGTAGAGAATAAATAATTCATCAAATATAATAATAATAATAGCATTTACTAAGCACTTACTATGTGCAAAGCACTGTTCTAAGCACTGGGGAGGTTACACGGTGATCAGGTTGTCCCACAGGGGGCTCACAGTCTTAATCTCCATTTTACAGATGAGGTAACTGAGGTGCAGAGAAGTTAAATGACTTGCCCAAAGTCACACAGTTGACAAGTGGGGGAGTCGGGATTTGAACCCATGACCTCTGACTCCAAAGCCTGGGCTCTTTCCACTGAGCCATATGTATATATGTGCTTCTTTCCCTAACATCATCACTAGGCACACTGCCTCTTTGCCTCCATTACCTGTTATAAAAGTGTGGATATCGCTGGTGTTCACATTTTCAATCATTTGACTAAACTCTGTCTCCCAGTCATTCCACTATTCCATCCCTCACCACCTCCCATCCAATGATACATTTATTCATTCATTCATTCAATCGTATTTATTAAGTGCTTACGGTGTGCAGAGCACTGTACTAAGCGCTTGGGAAAGTACAATACAATAATAAACAGTGACACTTCCTAACCACAACAAGCTCACGATCTGCACTGTCCCACGTTCCACTGTCACTGGTGTCTTTACAGTTCTTCCTTTCTAATCCAGCAACCGAATTCCTTATTTTTTTCCCTCCATCTTCTATTGTTTAATGGTTCTCATCCTTCCTCTTCCTTCCTTCCAGACCCTTGCTGGGGCTGCTACTGTTTCCAGTGGAAATTAGGGCAGGAGTGGGGATTGGGAGTGGAGTTGCTGGGTCACTTGTGGAAAGCCTAGCTCCGGGGGGGAACAGGATGACATGGACCAGGCCACCACCCACAGAGGACCTCAGCCTAGGGTGTGTGGTGAGCCCACAACAATGATAATAATAATAATAATAATAATAATAGTAATAATGGTATTTGTTAAGCCCTTACTATGTGCCAAGCACTGTTCTAAGCGCTGGAGTAGATACAAGGTAATCAGGTTGTCCCACATGAGGCTCAGACTTAATCCCCATTATACAGATGAGGGAACTGAGGCACAGGGAATAAGAATAAGAATGATGGTATTTGTTAAGTGCTTACTATGTGCCAAGCACTAGGTTAGATTCATGAGAAGCAGTGTGGCTCAGTGGAAAGAGCCCGGGCTTTGGAGTCAGAGGTCATGGGTTCAAATCCCGGCTCCACCAATTGTCAGCTGTGTGACTTTGGGCAAGTCACTTAACTTCTCTGGGCCTCAGTTCCCTCATCTGTAAAATGGGGATGAAGACTGTGAGCCCTCTGTGGAACAACCTGATCACTTTGTAATCACCTTGTAGAGAAGCAGTATGGCTCAGTGGGAAGAGCCTGGGCTTTGGAGTCAGAGGTCATGGGTTCAAATCCCACCCCTGCCACTTGTCAGCTGTGTGACTTTGGGCAAGTCACTTCACTTCTCTGGGCCTCAGTTCCCTCATCTGTAAAATGGGGGTGAAGACTATGAGCCCCCTGTGGGACAACCTGATCACCTTGTAATCTCCTCAGCGCTTAGAACAGTGCTTTGCACATTGTAAGTGCTTAATAAATGCCATCATTATTATTATTATTATTATTGTAACCTCCCCAGTGCTTAGAAGAGTGCTTTGCACATAGTAAGCACTTAATAAATACCATTATTATTATTATTACAAGGTTATCAGGTTGTCCCATGTGGGGCTCACAGTCTTAATTCCCATTTTACAGATGAGGTAACTGAGGCACAGAGAAGTGAAGCGACTTGCCCACAGTCACACAGCTGACAAGTGTCAGAGCTGGGATTAGAACCCATGACCTTCTAACTCCCAGGTTCGTTTTCATTCCAGTAAGCCACGCTGCCTCAAGCTGCCTTACCAGTGACTGTGTGTGATCCCGTGAACAACAACCATTCATTCATTCCTTCATTCAATCGTATTTATTGAGCGCTTACTATGTGCAGAGCACTGTACTAAGCGCTTGGGAAGTACAAATCATCAACATATAGAGACGGTCCCTACCCAACAGTGGGCTCACAGTCTAGAAAGGGGAGACGGACAACAGAGGATTGTTTTTTTCATTCACATTTAAAAGGGGGAGGCCCAGAGAAGCGAAGTGACTTGCCCCGCGTCACCCAGCTGACCAGTGGCGGAGCCGGGATTAGAACCCAGGACCCCTGACTCCCAAGCCCGGGCTCTTTCCACCGAGCCCCGCCGAAGAGGATTTTTCCTTATAAGAACCGAAACACTGATGAAGGGGGTGAGGATTTTGGCAGCGCTGCCATTCCCCAAAAAACCCAAGGCGGTTCAACCAGGAAGAGACTTTGTGAAGCAGCTGATGGGCGCTACCTGAAACAGGTAATTGCGGGCCTGTGGGGGCAGAGCATGGGGGGAGGCGGGGTTTTCTCTCCCTGTTCTACCCAGTAACGGACCTGGACCAATCAATGACTGCACGTAGAGCCACAGCTGCCACACCTAATGCAGATAAAAGGCAGTTGCTTAGGGGCATCTGGAAATAGGCAGAGAAGCAAGCATTGGATCGGCAGGAGACCAGCATTTGAAAGAAGAAGTGTCGGCAGAATGGGCTCCTTTGATGCAAGCTGTATTGGACCCTTGGTAGAGTGACTGAGTGTGTGTATGTATGTGTCACTCCCTTGCATGCTGGTAAAACTAAGTAAAAAACTTTTCCCAGTAACCCTGATGATGAGGTGTTTGAGCTCTACTATGTGTCACCAAGACTCTCCAGGTCCAAGAAGGTCCTGGTTGGTCCAAACTGGGTGGGCTAGTGACAGTCTGAAAGCGCTCAACTGCCTGCCCCAGTCCATTTGGGATATTGGGTTGGAGCAAGAGCACCAGTTTTTGGCACAGTCAATGGCATTTATTGAGTACTTACTGTCCTAAGCGCTTGGGAGAGTTCAATAAAACCGAGTTGGTAGAGATGTTAGTTGACATGTCATGGCTCGATGATGCCGTGGTCTTTCAGTGCCTAGAGGTAGGATGCCCCCAGTGCAGCTCTTGAAGGAGGTTTGGATGCTACTAATCCCAGAGTCTCCACACCCAGGGTACTCCAAGCCTCCTCCCAATGGACGGTGCCAAGTAAAATAGGGCCAAACCAGCTGGCCAAGTGCCTACTCTGTTGCCAGCATCATTCAGCACTGCCTCTTGGCTTCTGGCAGTTTGGGCCCTGGATAGCAGTCCAGTCTAATCTCTCCTGGACCCTCGAAACTTAACCCAAGTCGCAAAGAGTCTGGCCCTAGCACAATATAAAAAGAAGAGGCTGGGATTGGGGGCGGCACCCTTAGTGCACGATACATCTCTGAAAGCCCATTTTTCCCTTGAACTCATCGGGATGTGGTAGGGCCCAATGACAGGGGAAGTCTGACATTTTCAGTGTTGTCGAATCTGTGGCATTTAGGCAAGAGTTGATTGGATGCAATCATAGATTTTCCAGAGATTTCACTATGGGCCTTTGTCATAACAGCTATTAATGTTCCTGAGTATGGATCAGCTGTGCTTAAACCCGGGAGCCTAGGGAGTTTATTGCAGGCAAATTATCCTTGGAAATACTGTTGGTAAAAGTGCTGACCAAACAACGCCTATATTTACACAGGCAGAAATTGATTACAGCAGAAAACACCCACTTAATGGAGTAGAATGACAATTGCTAGCCCCAGGAGGAGAGCCATCAGAAGATTCCCTAATCTTTGGCAGAACATTTTTTAGAAGAGGTTTCAGGTTGGTGACAAAACAACTATTTAATAATAATAATGGTATTTGTTAAGCATTTACTATGTGCGAAGCATTGTTCTAAGCGCTGGGGTAGATACAAGGTAATCAGGTTGTCCCACGTGGGGCTCACAGTCTTAATCCTCATTTTACAGATGAGGTAACTGAGGCCCAGAGAAGTTAAGTGACTTGCCCAAGGTTACACAGCAGACGAGTGGCAGGGCTGGGATTAGAACCCATGACCTCTGGCTCCCAAGCCCATGCTCTATTCACTATGCCATGCTGCTTCTCTTTAATCATTTAATAATGATGGTATTTAAGTGTTTACTATGTAAACACTTGTCTGCTGTGTGACCTCAGGCAAGTCACTTAACTTCTCTGTGCCTCAGTTACTTCACCTGTCAAATGGGGATTGAGACGGTGATCCCCATGTGGGAAATGGACTGTGTCCAACCAGTCTAACTTGTATCTATCCCAGCATTTAGCACAGTGCTTGACACATAGTAGGCGCTTATCAAATGTCAGGGGGAAAAAAAAGATCAAATATTGACAAACCTCTCCATCCACCTCAGAAGGGGGCAAACCAAGGTCTCCTGGCCATGGCCAAAGCCAGTTGCTGTAGCATTTCTCTGACTAATCATCCTGTGCCCCAATGAGTGCCATGACTTTCATTTTCATATTATCCCCCCCGAGAGCTGTGAAGAGCTATTGGATCCAACGGTTGCTCTCTGTGCCTCTGATTAGGGTGGCAGAAGCACCAAGGTGCTCATCTCAGCTGTGACATCCTGGACTTCCAACTGGGGAGGTGGTGCTGGGGGAGTGCACTCTGCCTCTTTTTTTTTTTTTTTTTTTTTAAATGCTATTTAAGCACTTACTGTGTGCCAGGTACTGTACTGAGTGTTGGTATAGATACAAACTAATCAGGTTGGACACAGTCCCTGTCCCACATAGGGCTCACAATCTTAATCCCCATTTGAGAGATGAAGCAACTGATGCACAGAGAAATGAAGCGACTTGCCCAAGGTCACATAGCAGACAAGTGGCAGAGCTGGGATAAGAACCCAGATCTTCCGACTGCCAGGCCTGTGCTCTGTCCATTAGGCCATGCTGCTTCTATTTTCCCTAAGCCTTCTCCAGATTGGCCCCAACAACCAACTTTGCCAATGGATGAACCCTACAGTGTTCCCTTTTAGATGAATGGTGGTTGTGATTGCATGTGTCATTCCTCCTACCTTCAAACCTTCCCTACCTTGAAAGCCCTCTGGAAAACCCACCTCCTCTAGAAGGCCCTTCTTGATTAAATTCCACTTCCGCCCTTCCCAGGTCCCATCTATCCAACAGCTGCTTTCCCTAAGTATTTATGCATGTTCTCAGTTTACATAAGCTCCTTATATTTACTTATCGACTTCTCCTTCCATATGCCCATCAGCTGATGAAACACTGTTTTTCTCCTTTTCCAACTATTGGTGAATGGCTCATATTATAATAATAATGGCATTTATTGAGCGCTTACTATGTGCAAAGCACTGTTCTAAGCGCTGGGGAGGTTACAAGGTGATCAGGTTATCCCACGGGGGGCTCACAGTCTTAATCCCCATTTTATAGATGAGGTAACTGAGGCACAGAGAAGTTAAGGGACTTGCCCAAAGTCACACAGCTGACAAGTGGAGGAGCAGGGATTTGAGCCCATGACCTCTGACTCCAAAGCCCATGCTCTTTCCACTGAGCCACACTGGATGCTTCCCCTATTAGATTGTATTTTGAGGACAGGAACCACATCTCCTAGTCAAATGTACTCCCCCCGAGTGCTTATAGTGCTCTATCCACAGTAGGGCCTTGATAATTATTAATGATTTCTCTGTGAGAAACGTAAAGAATCGAACCAAAAATTAGGGGTTTCCCAACCCCATGTCACTGAATATTTTTCTTTGCCCT
This sequence comes from Tachyglossus aculeatus, assembly GCF_015852505.1. Classification (NCBI taxonomy): domain Eukaryota; kingdom Metazoa; phylum Chordata; class Mammalia; order Monotremata; family Tachyglossidae; genus Tachyglossus; species Tachyglossus aculeatus. Next base: position 102,304,888 of record NC_052101.1, read on the forward strand.
GGGGATGACTCAGTATTTTTTTTCAATCAATCATATTTATTGAGTGCTTACTGTGTGCAGAGCACTGAACTGAGTGCTTGGGAGAGTATAGTACAACAGAGTTGGTAGACATGTTCCCTCACCTCTCTGACCCATCCCAGCTACAAACCTTGAAAAGCATTTCCAGTTTTCTACAAATGAAAATGTGTACGCTTTGAATAAAATAACCTGCAGCCTCCAGTTATGTTCTCAAATATAAAAATTGGGGAAAATGATTACTACAGTGATAAATCGTTTAGGATCTTATTTTCTTGCCTGATATGATCTAGGCTAAAATTGGTAGGGTTTCTGCCAAGTAGTTATGACTTGGAGAACAATGTAAATACTATCTAAAGTGGCAACAATAAATACTCTTATTACTACTCTAAACTCTATAGGAAAAACCGTGGGTGGGGTTGAGGCACCATTTGTGAGGGACATATAACATTATGAGTCAAGCAGTAATAAGCAGAGAAGAGAGATGTAATGGAATCCCTTTGGATAGAAATTCCAAGGCTAAATAAAAAATATAGTAAGAGGTTGTCTGCATAACTCATCAGGAAGATAACTGGAAGTGAGTCGTGGGGATAGAAAATATGATTGTTTTCTGGACCATAGAACCAACAAGGAAAGATATTAACTGTACTGGATTAAATTTTAAATTGTGGACAGGATTGGGTACATGAGGTATATAGGAAAAAGTCACTCAAGTAATGAACACAACTTGAGAACATTTAGTATTCTTGTTCAAGGGTCAATTGGAGGCCAAACAGCATATTTACTTTTAGAAAAAAGATGGGACCTTAAGTAGAAGTGGAAAAGGGCAGGCAAAATAAAGTGTTTGACTAAAAACCTGGAGGCTGTTTAAAAAGTAGCACATTAGAGGGCCAGGCAAAACGTGTGCCTTAGGGCAAAAAAAATGCCAACAAAACAGAAGCTACCTGGCTAACTGGCAGGACTGGGGGGAAGAAAAAAGGTCAACGAGGGGGGGAAAAAATCTGTTAAAATGTACGGCTCACCCAGGTGAAGAGAGCAGGAAAACCCATAGAGTCTCAGGAAATTAGGAGGATAAAAAGGGAGTTAGACAAGCACTTTGCAAAGAATGCGAAGGTCAACATCAAAAGTTTCTCCAATTTGTCAAAAGCAGGAAGCCAGCAGGAATAGTGGTGGGACTGCTTCAACATAGTGTCAAAGATACACTGAGGGATGAAAACGAGATAGTTTAATCGAGTGAAAGTTTTTAAAGGTATTTGTTATTATTAATAATTATAATTAACTATAATGAAATATAATTAATAGTATTTGCTAAGCACTTACTTTGTGCCAGGCACTGTACTATGCACTAGGGTAGATTCAAGAGAGTCTGGTGAGATACAATCCCTGTTCCACATGGGGCTCCTGGCCTTAATCCCAATTTTACAGAGGAGGAAAGTGAGGCACAGATAAGTTAAGTGACTTGCCCAAGATCATACAGTACACAGGTGGTAACGGTGGGACTAGAACCCAGGTCCTTTGACTCCTAGGCCCATGCTTTTTCCACTGGGCCACGCTGCTTCTGTTGATCTCTCCACAAATATGGGTGTATACCAAATTGACTGAAAGAAAAGAAGCAAGGGGTAGAGATAAACAGTCACTTTTTACAATGGAGAAATGTAAATAATGGGGTCCAAAGGGGTCACTGCTAAAACTAATTTCAGTTTAAAGTTTTCCTAAATGATCTGGAAGAGGGAGCATGTGGTGAAATCCCCAAGTTTGCAGATAACATTTAATTCTTCTGGGTGGTGAAGTACTGCACAGTTCAGGAAGTTGGCATAAATTTGAGTGAGTGGGCAAAAAATGGCAGATGCATTGTAATACAACCACTGTGATGCAGTCTCTAGACTGTAAGGTCATTAAGGGCAGGGAATGTATATGCTAATTTAGCTTGTATTGTACTTCCCAACTGGTTAGAACAGTGCTCTACACATAGCAAGCACTTAATAAATACCATCAATTGACTGACTGACCAGGTGCAAGGCAATGCACCTTAGGAAAGGCAATATAAATCATAGGTAGCGTGACGCAGCACAGCCTAGGGGATAGATCACAGGCCTAGGAGTCGGAAGGACCCGTGTTCGCATCCCTGCCGTGTGACCTTGGGTAAGTCACTTAACTTCTCTGTGCCTCAGTTCCCTCATCTGTAAAATGGAGCTCCATAAGGGACAGGGACAGTGGGAGGAAGGAAGAGAGCAAGAGACAGACTGGAAGCTCATTAGGGACAGGGAATGTTTCTTCTAATTTCTAATTCAGTTGCATTGTATTCTTCCAAGTGCTTAGAACAGTGCTCTGCACATAAGTGCTCAATAAAACCACTGATTGGAGGGAGGGGGAATAATGGGCATGAGAGAGAGCTCATTCTGGACAGGGAATGTGTCTGTTTATTGTTGTACTGTACTTTCCCAAGCACTTAGTACAGTGCTCTGCACACAGTAAGTTGGGGGGGAGGAGCGAGAGAGAGAGAGAGAGAGAGAGAGAGAGAGACAGAGAGAGAGAGAGAATCTGTCCCACACTCAGATCACTAGGATTGGCTGCAGATAGAACAGGGCATGATTTAAGTTTACAAATCTATGTTCCTTCAGTTGTTCAGCCACTTCATCCTGCTGTTCTCCTGCAACTCCCAGTTAGAGCTTTATACTCCCTCTTGCTTCAACTATTCATAAATAACTTATGTCTGCCAGCTGCATCGTTAGATTATTAGCTCCTTGAGGGTAGGGGCTGTCTTTTTGGCTTTTGTTGTACTTTCCCAAGCATTTAATCGTTCACCCAGTACCCAGTTGCTCAATAAACCTCATTAACATCCAAGAGGGCAACTATCACTTCATTCCCTCAAGCATCCTGACAATACCGGTGAACTCTTAAGTTGGATGCACCTTAAGTCTAGTCCATCAGTGGCATTACCTGTGTTGTTTTGTGTTTGTAAGCTCTTTCTCTTGCTTCATAATGCCTTAAATGAACATGCCAAGGACTCCCTCAGAAATTTTAATTTTCAGAAATTCATTCCTAGTTTATGGGCTTTGGTCAATACTGAGGAGGTACTGGTTAATTGCCCATTAAGGAGGCACCTTGGCAGCATTAACTTTTGTGACTTTTTTGCCCCAGTTGTTTTGGGCTATGGACAGTGACATATCTGTGTCAGTCTTGGCCTAGGTAAAGGAAGCCTCCCAGAACTCGAAATAAATAGTTTCATTATAACAAATATGACAATGCAAACTGCAAGAAAATATATATAGTGTAGATAAATATGATGAAACATGCTATTGAATTTTAGTTCAAAAGTGGGCAATTTCTCTCTTTGCCCTTGATGATTCTGTTGCTAAACTGTACTTACCAAGCATTTGGTACAGTGCTCTGCACACAGTAAGCACTCAATAAATACTGTTGAATGAATGAGAACTATGAATCATTTGCTACCATAGGTGAATCCTCTGATCCTTAGGTGAAATAAAATGCAACTGAGTCCCTTTTAAAGGTTCTATGAAATATGTATGAAAAAAAGTTCTATGAAACAGAGAGAAGCAGCTTGGCTCAGTGGAAAAGAGCACAGACTTTGGAGTCAGAGGTCATGGGTTCAAATCCCAGCTCTGCCAACTGTCAGCTGTGTGACTTTGGGCAAGTCACTTAACTGCTCTGTGCCTCAGTTACCTCATCTATAAAATGGGGATTAAGACTGTGAGCCCCCCATGGGACAACCTGATCACCTTGTAACCTTCCCAGTGCTTAGAACAGTGCTTTGCACATAGTAAGCACTTAAATGCCATTATTATTATTATGTGCTTTTATAATACTTTGTGACTTGAAAGACTCTTCATAGTAGTATTTCAGTAATGTTTAATTGTAAAGAATATTTGACTTCTACTTTGTAAGTCTGTTTAAACTTAGGCACATAGTATAAAATTGTATATGTACATTGAAGAGTTATAGATTGCCATTACTCTGATCGCTGAGTAACTTCAATGGGTCAGCGGCTTGTAATAGATTCAGTATAGTAGAAGTATTCTGAAGTTCTACCGAGGTGATAGTCTGTATATATGTATATATGTTTGTACATATTTATTACTCTATTTTACTTGTACATATCTATTCTATTTATTTTATTTTGTTAGTATGTTTGGTTTTGTTCTCTGTCTCCCCCTTCTAGACTGTGAGCCCACTGTTGGGTAGGGACTGTCTCTATATGTTGCCAACTTGTACTTCCCAAGCGCTTAGTACAGTGCTCTGCACACAGTAAGCGCTCAATAAATACGATTGATTGTTGTCGAAGGTAACTTGAAACAATCAATCAGTGGTATTTATTGAGCACTTACTGTGTGCAGAGTACTGTACTAAAGTGCCTGGGAGAGTCCAATACAACAGAGTTAGTAGACATGTTCCCAGCTGTCCAAGGAGCTTACAGTCTAGTAGGGAGAGAAAGAAGAAATGAGTTCCGTGCTGTGCAATCCTGCCAGTGAAAGCTTTGATTTTTCTTTTATCAAAACATTCTGCAAATTAAAATATCTGCTTAAAGAACTCTGTCTTTAGTAATGAACTGGGTATAAGACAACATGTCTACAAGTCTCCCAAGCACTTAGTACAGTGCTCTGCACACAGTAAGTGCTCAATAATAACAATAATAATGATGGTATTCAAGTGCTTACTATGAGCAGGCACTGTACTAAGCACTGGGGTGGATACAAGCAAATTGTTGGACACAGTCCCTGTGTCATGTGGGGCTCAGTCTCAATTCCCATTACAGATGAGGTAACTGAGGCACAGAGAAGTGAAGTGACTTGCCCAAGATCACACAGCAGACAAGCGGTGGAGCCAGGATGAGAACCCATGACCATCTGACTCCCAAGCATGTGCTCTATCCACTAGGTCATGCTGCTTCCCATATATTATTGATTAATTGAAGCCTAAATGTTTCTTTATTATGAACTGCATATCGTTTGGGAGATCTGTCAGGTAACTGGGAAGGAGTAAATACAGTGGTATTTACTGAGAACTTATTAGGTGTATGGCACTGTTCTGAGTGCTGGGATAGATGCATGTTTACCAGGTCAGACAAAGTCTCTGTCTCTTGTCAAGGGGGAATGGTGTTGATTTGGCTAAGCAAAAACTGCAAGCCATTCACTTTGAACACTGGAATTAGGGGTGTCTTTTTCTAATGCCACTCAGGACCCTGTCCTATAGGTCCTGTCAATCTGATAGATAGCCTGTGTCCAGAACTTAGAAACAGGGACAGCTAAAGGCAGAAAAAGGTTGAAAGCCTTGAGAGACCTTGTTAATCTATAAGGCACAGAAAGTAAAGCTTTAGCTGGGAGGAGAAAGGACACCCAAATGTACTGATCACATAGGTCACATTTTGCTCATTGCCTTTACCTGATAAGATTTAGTCCTGCACCTCATTTCTGTTCTGTGCTTTTCTCAGAATTATTGCTAACACGGTAATTTAAAGAGCCTTAGATTTCTCGGCTCATTGGGGACTCTTCCTTTCTTCATCGTGAATGTTAGCTGACGGGAGGTGAGATCCCATTGTAAAGATAGGTTGGCATATCATTCTCCCGGCAGAGAGCAGCACATTCTTCCAGCTCTTGAGTGTCTGCTTCCAGCTCTTGAAATAACTGGCCTTCACTTGTTGACATCCTTTTCGCCTTCCCTTCTGTCCCGTCTGTCAAATATCCTGAGTGCCAACTGCTTCTAAACCATGGTCACCAAGGGACACAATCTGTGGGCTTCACAACTGTGGCTTTGCTGAATCCCCTTGTATTTTGCATTTATTTCATACACCAATGCCCTTTTGCAGAGACTGTGTGGATCAGCATTTGTATCTGCTCAATCCCCCATGTTCCGCTTTCTAGAAGTCTGTTGTCTCTGAGATTATGGCTGTTTGCTGAATACCCTTGTACGTGATCAGACTGAAGAACGCTATCTTCTGTCCGTCTACGAAACTTGGCGTCATCAGTTGTTTTCTCTAGGAAACGTGGCTTTTTTTTTTTTTTTTGGTGAAAAACTTTCACTGAACTAAGGTCCTGAAAACTAGCTGATCCCTAAATAGTACTTCAAGATGCCTAGAACTGAACTCCTCACTTTCCCTCCCAAATCCTCTCCTCCACCTTATTTTCCCAACACTATTGACACCTCCCTCCTTGTCTCTGAAGCTCATAACTTTGACATTTTCCTGGATTCTACCTCTCAGCTCCCTTAGTCTGTCACAGAATCCTATCTTTCATCTACGTTTCCAGGATCCACTCCTTCTTCTCTAAGTGGTCGCTATGCTTGTCCAGGCACATGTGCTACCATAGGTTGACAAAATGTAACAGCTTCCTCACTGGTCTCCCAGTATTCAGCCTCTCCCCACTCCAGTCCATGCTTCCTTCAGCAGCCCAGATCATTTTCCTGAAACACCATTGCTCTCTTCATCAAGCAGAAACTCTTGAGCATTGGCTGTAAGTCACCCAATTAATCTTATTGGTTACAAATTTTGAAGGTCCCAGCATACAGTTTTCTACTTTCACTTTGAAATTTATCCAACATTGATTGTGCCCGTGTTACCCATGCTGGATCATTTCAGTTTTGATAGTTCAGTACTTCCACTTCGTGGTCCACAAGGCACAAAAAAATTCAGGTATTATTCAGTTCAACTTTCAATCAGTCAATGGTATTTGAGCACTTTCTGTGTGGAGAACACTGTACTAAGCGCTTGGGAGAGTTCCATATAACAGACTTGGGTAGATACATTCCCTGCCCACAATGAGCTTACAGTCTAGAGGGGGACACAGACATTAATATGAATAAATAAATTACAGTTCTGTATGTAAGTGCTGTGGAGCTGAGGGGGGAGTGAGTAGAAGGTGCAAATCCAAATGCAAGGGTGATACAGAAGGGCGTGGGAGAAGAGGAAATGAGGGCTTAGAGAAAAGTTTTGTAGATGTGATTTTTTTTTTTTTAATAAGGCTTACACCCCAGTGGATTTCCAAATGACTTTCTAAAGCAGGAATTTAAGAATGTTGGTTTCACAATTGCCCCGACTGTAGAGTTGCCTCATTTCCAAATAACCTCCATGGGATAAATGGCTAAGGTGGCAAGTCAGAGTCTAATGAGTGATGGCTGGAAGGAGCAGATAAAAAGGAAGGGGTGAGACAGTCAAGTAGCTGACCTGCTCAGACAAAGTAGTGAGGCCAACAGCTCCAGACTAGTCCTACTAGAACAAGCTTTCTTCCATTCGCACACCTTTCTGTTTGTAGAGTAACTTTTTTATGGTATTTGTTAAATGCTTACTATGTGCTGGGCACTTTTCTAAGCAGTGGGGTAGAAACAAGGTAATCAGGTTGGACACAGTCCATAGCCTACATGGGGCTCACAGCCGTAATCCCCATTTTAGATTAGGGAATTGAGGCACAGAGAAATTAAATGACTTGCCCAAGGTCACAGAGCAGACGAGTGGTGGAGCTGGGATTAGAATCCATATCCTCTGACTCCCAGGCACATACTCTTGCCACTAGACCATGCTGTTCAGTACAATGTTCTGGACACAGTGCTCAATAAATACCATTGAATGATAGCCACACTGTTCACACACACACTGGCAAACACACTGCATACTGACAAGCACCCAATCCTAGCCTACTATTTTATACAGTAGAAGCAGCGTGACTCAGTGGAAAGAGCCCGGGCTTGGGAGTCAGAGGTCATGGGTTCTAATCTCGGCTCCACCACTTATCAGCTGTGTGACTTTGGGCAAGTCACTTAACTTCTCTGTGCCTCAGTTCCCTCATCTGGAAAATGGGGATTAAGACCGTAAGTCCCATGTGGGACATCCTGATTACCTTGTATCTCCCCCAGTGCTTAGAACAGTGCTTGGCATATAGTAAGCACTTAACAAATACCAAAATTATTATTATCATTATTATCACATCCCATTGTCCCTGCTTGGAAGAAATTCTTCTACAGTTGTCTAAACTGGTGAACTAGTTCATTGAACAAGGGAATCTGCAAGGAGAACGCACATCACAGGAAGTTACCCAAGGGAAAAAAAAAGGGTAAGACATGCTAGTGAGAGCCATAACAATGACAGTGATACATTCTGGAATTGTTTGTCATGCACTTGAATAAATTTCCCCAGTGAGAAATTTGAAATTAGCTTCTCAATAGGATTTCCAATATTCATTATGTATATATGTACATATATATATATATATATACACAAAATGAATATTGGAAATCCCATTGAGAAGCTAAATTCAAATAATTAGAATATATATATATATATGTGCATATATATATATATATAAATAAACCTCTTGCTGGGAAAATCTTCCATCCAGATCATAATTTATATTCCAGAGAAACTAAGTGCCTTCTCAAACTTCTGTAGTGCACTGACAGTTATGAACCTGTTCTAGATTATAAAAATTTAGAAGTTTAAGGTGTTTTGAATCTGTCACTGAAATAAGCGAGAAGAAACAAACTTGTATTTCAACTATCATTTTTGCTCCATTTGGTGTTTCATCAGCCAATCAATAAATGGTCTTTATGATACACTTACTGTGTGAAGAGTCAGTCTGTCAATCATATAAAGAAGCGGCATGGCTCAGTGAAAAGAGCACGGGTTCTGAAGTCAGAGATCATGGGTTCAAATCCCGACTCTGCCAATTGTCAGCTGTGTGACTTTGGGCAAGTCACTTAACTTCTCTGGGCCTCAGTTCCCTCATCTATTGAGACATGTGATTTGATCATGTCTACTTACTCTACTATGCTCTCCCAAGGGCTTAGTATAGTAAGGTCATTGTGGGCATGGAATGTGTCTGTGTTAGTACTCAAGTGCTCTGCATACAATAAGGGTTCAATAAATATGATTGACAGACTGACTCTTCACACAGTGTTTCATAAAGATCATTTATTGATTGGCTGATGAAACACCAAATGGAGCAAAAATGATAGTTGAAATACCAGTTTGTTTCTTTCATTTGCTTATTTCAGTGACAGATTCAAAAGAACAAAATTGAAAGCATTTTAAAAAGAGAGAAATCTTTAAATTTTCCATAATGAGATTACTGAGGAGAAAATGTTGGCAATAGCACATCTTCACTGGCTTACCGGGACCCAGGGATAAGTACTGTCAACTTCTTACCAATTAAATTATTTCTAAAGTTGTATGCCATGGTCTTCATTGCATGCAAATTGTGTGCAGAGTGCTGTAGTAAGCACTTGGGAGAGTACAGTATGATAGAGCTGATGGATATGTTTTCTGCCCACAAGGAACTCACAGTCTAGAGGAACCCCCAATCTAGATGACTAGACTAGTCAAAATCAAGGAATATAATTATGTTTTTGGTGTTTGGTGGTCACTATGACCAAGTTTTGTATTCATTGTTTTCAGACATTTTACTTTCATGTGTTTTGAGAGTGTGAGTATTATTTCCTTGACATTAAGAATTAGGACCTTCAGTGATATGAATTTCATTCTATATTGATTTCCTGATGGTGGTTGCCCCTTGTAGCATAGACACCATTGGCCAGATCTCATTATTCTACAAGTTGTAGTACACTTTTCTTTGGGGAAAACATGTGTTTCTCTCTGAAACATTTTAAACCAAGCTCTCACTGTTTTTTTACCTTCTAAATATTGTATGAAGGGGACTCCCAAAAAGATGTTGAGGGCTATATCAAGCGACTCATTTTATTGAGCTTTCAAATGAAGACTTAGGTCTTAGGATTGGTTTCTGGCATTTGCATTCTTGGAGACAGTCTGAACAATAGACCGTTTCTACGAGAAAGCAGAAAGCCTTATTCATTCTCTTCCTACAAAGATATCTTTGATCTGAATTCAGCAGCCTACTTCAGAAGTACTTAATTTGAGTCACAAGGATGCCTAGATTCTGTTTCTTTGTTGTTAGAAACCGATTTCTTTTCAGGATCTGTGAAATTGGAAAGGGTCAGTTCTAAATTTGTAATTCAAGAGGTGCTGAGATGCTGGGGTGAGGAGCAACTGGGTAATTTTTACATTTTGAATTTGTAACAATTTTGAATGTGTGGTGATGGTTCCAGTCATTATTACGAATGCCAAGAAAATGCTGGGGCTCTGAATTGCCAAGCCCAGAGGTGCAGGAAATTGCCAATTCCAGAGATACCAGAGCTAACCCCCCTGCCAGCCCCCCATGTCCCCCCCCACCCCCCTTCCAAAGTCCTTAATTTTAGCAAGTCATTTATAGTCAAGAAAGGACTATACATTTTGTATGCAAGCCTGTGTTGCGTGGATGCTGCATTTCTGCCATACCAGTTCATACTCAGTTGCAAGCATTTTGATCCCATTTAGCCTCAGTATTTTAAATTGATAATTTATAGTTTAGAGAATGACAGTGAGAAATAGCACATCCGGAGCAGCCTGCTTCTCCTAGGAAAGAGAAGATTTGCAAATGATACTGAAATAATAATAATAATAATTATGGTATATATTAAGCACTTACTATGTGCCAGGAAATGCAACAGTACGTTTGGCCTCTTGGCTGGGGTGCTATGGGGGTGGGGAAGGGAGTGCTCACTGAATTCCTTCATCAGCCTGTTGAGAGAAGAGCCAGGAACAGAAAGATTTAGGTTCTAAATTAACTGCAGTTCGCCCCGCCCTGGGTTGAAGATTCCCTTAATGACCTATTTAAGGTGCTTTCCTTTTAGAAAATAAAAAAAAAAATAATTCCATTGACCATTAGTTTGAAAAGATATTAGGACATCCAGAATAATAAACACAAATTGAGCTGGTTTTGTTGCTTATGTCCTTGAGAGTGGAAATAAATTGTGATTCAAAAGCACAAACCTCATACATAACCATCATTATTAGTGAAAATGTTGAATAAACAAAGGCCTGCCAAGCCAGACCGAATTATTCTTTCTCCTCTGCTCTGGAACATGCTGGTTAATTTCAATGAAAATGCAATTGTGCTTAGATGACAGAATGCCACAATCAATTTTAGGAGACGTTTAGGCTGTAACAGTTTCCCTTTCCTAACGTCTCACGCTTTGCAACGACTGAATTCAGTGTTTGGTTGTGAATATTTTTTTGAATCTCCAGAGATGGATGACAGTTCAGTTGTATGTGTATTCCCTTTTCTCCTTCTACAGCCCACCCCGCACCCTCCGCTCCTCTGCCGCTAATCTCCTCACCGTGCCTCGTTCTCGCCTGTCCCGCCATCGACCCCCGGGCCTGGAATGCCCTCCCTCTGCCCATCCGTCAAGCTAGCTCTCTTCCTCCCTTCAAGGCCCTACTGAGAGCTCACCTCCTCCAGGAGGCCTTCCCAGACTGAGCCCCTTCCTTCCTCTCCCCCTCGTCCCCCTCTCCACCCCCCGATCTTACCTCCTTCCCTTCCCCACAGCACCTGTATATATCTATATATGTTTGTACATATTTATTACTCTATTTTACTTGTACGTATCTATTCTATTTTATTTTGTTAGTATGTTTGGTTTTGTTCTCTGTCTCCCCCTTTTAGACTGTGAGCCCACTGTTGGGTAGGGACTATCTCTATATGTTGCCAACTTGTTCTTCCCAAGCGCTTAGTACAGTGCTCTGCACACAGTAAGCGCTCAATAAATACGATTGATTGGAGTACCTTGGTTAATTTTAGCAAGTCATTTAAAGAGTTGCAATGTGGGTCTTTGGCCTTCATCTGTACTTTGGGAGAGTACACTGTAAAAGAGTTGGTAAATGTGATCCCTGCTTATTAACTGAAAGGAGAGGGTACTGTCAACTGGCCCTGATTTAGTGACCCAAGATTAAGGAGGTGCATAACACTTTTCTATAGCCAAAGGCTCTACCTGTTGGGAGAGCATAGTGATTCACTTAAGCGTGGCTTACTGGAGAGAGCAAAGGCCTATGAGTCAGAAGGACCTGGGCTCTAATCCCTGCTCTGCCACTTGTCTGCTGTGTGACCTTGGGCAAGTCACTTTACTTCTCTGTGCCTCAGTTCCCTCATCTGAGAAAGTGGGGATTAAGACTGTGAGCCCTATGTGAGACAGGAACTGTGTCCAACCCAATTACCTTGTATGTATCCCAGCGCTTATTACAGTGCCTGGCACATAGTAAGAGCTTAACAAATACCACAGTTATTATTCTACCCTCACCCCTGTTGCACATCTGTTCATGTCTTTCATACTCTATTGTTTCCTCCTACCTGTGATTATTTTAAATATCTGTCTCCTCAGCTAGATTGGAAGCCTCTTGAATCCATCTACTAACTCAATTGTACTCTCCCAAGCACTTAGTACAGTGTTCTGCACACAGGTAAAATGCGTTCATTGATTGGCTGGTTTATTTACTTGCTACTTCTGCTGCTCTTTCCCCTTCTCATGCCAAACATGGCTATAGCCAGATCAATGCTTAGCATAGTAGGTCCTTGCTGAAATCCCAAAAATTTTAAGCAGCTAGCATAATTGCAATTCCCACCTCTCTGGCACTGAGGTTGCACTCTCGGAGCAACAGGGTTTGCCACAAAGTTCTCGAAAGACCCAGTAGAGCCATATCAATTTGCCATATACAGGTTTCACTGTGTGGTACAGTGGCTCTTCCCTCATTTTGGGGGGCGGGGGGTACACTAGTCATGCCTCAGTCTATAGCAATGTTAATCAAGTAGAATTTAAAAACCTTGTTGTGAAAATTGCTTTTCTATTTAGTAGCCCATGGGGCTAGGAGAGTAGTGCAGCTCACTTGGCATACTGTTAGAGTGCTCATTTGTTGCTCTTGTTGGTTATCGATAGTTAAAACTAAAAATAAATTCGAGTTGAATGTTTGTGTGTTTTCTTTCACTCGTGTGAAAGCTCACCTCCTCCAGGAGGCCTTTCCAGACTAAGCACCCCTTTTCCTTTGCTCCTCCTCCCCTCCCCAACACCCCGACTCCCTCTGCTCTACTCCCTCCCCACCGCACATATATATATATATATATTATTCTATTCATTTTATTAATGATGCATATATCTATAATTCTATTTATATTGATGCCTGTTTATTTGTTTTGATGTCTGCTCCCCCCGCACCCCCCAGCCCGTAAACCTGTTGTTGGGTAGGGATTGTCTCTATTTGTTACCGAATTGTACTTTCCAAGGGCTTAGTACAGTGCTCTGCACACAGTAAGGGCTCAATAAATGACTGACTGAATTCCTTGGTGTTGAATGCCACATGTCTGCTGTGTGACCCTGGGCAAGTCACTTCACTTCTCCGGGCCTCAGGTACCTCATCTGTAAAATCGGGATTAAGAGTATGAGCCCTCTATGGGACAGGGACTGTGGCCAACCTAACTTTTATCTACCCCAGTGCTTAGAACAGTGCTTGGTACATAGTAAGCACTTAACAAGTGCCATAATTATCATTATTATTATTATCTTTCCCAGAGTCTTGTCCAGTGCCTTTCACAAAGTAGGTGTTTAATCCTTACTTGAGTCCTTTGTCAATCAATGGTATTTATTTGTCTTTCAGTAAAGGCTGCATACACTGAATTGTCCTCAGTCGTAGCAGCATGGCTTAGTGGAAGGAGCACAGGCTTGGGAGTTAGAGATTGTGGGTTCTCATTCCAGCTGCACCATTTATTAGCTGTGTGACTTTGGGCAAGTCAATTTCTCTGTGCCTCAGTTACCTCATCTGTAAAATGGGGATTAAGATTGTTAGCCCCATGTGGGACAAGCTGATTACCTTGTATCTACCCCAGTGTTTAGAACAGTGCTTGGCAGATAGTCTTGGCAGATAGTCTTCCAAGACTATCTGTTCCTGTAGGTTCATTGATCTTTTCATTCACTCAGTATTTTTTTTTAGCTATTGGGGCAATTGAAAGCTAGCGACTAGTGTCTAGATGACAGTGAATCTATAGTTGAAATGCTCTTCACATTTATTGAATTCCTGGCTCTGTCTATGGTGCTTTTGTTTGAATTACCCAGCTCATTACTTCAACCATTCTCTTTGCTTCGTCTGAGTAGACCTGAGGAGTCCTCTGTACCTCTTTGGAGACACAGGATTATCAGGATTGGCCTTGAAATGAGAGCTGTAATGGGCAGCATGAGGCAGTTTTTTTTTTTTTTTTTCAGTTGGATGTGAAAAGAGGCAGGAGATGGCAGCAGGAACAAAAGCAGGAAAGAATGAAAAAGTTGCATGTATAACAGCCACGTTGGAGTCAAAATCGAGGGAACCTACTAAAAAGGCAAGCATTTTTACTGAACTAATGGAAAGAGAACTGAAATGGGCAATGAAATAATCAAATTTCTATACTTTTCAAAAAAATACTTTTCCAGTCTTATAGGTTCACTATAAAACAAGACCATGGTTTAGAAGTTTTTGGATTTGCTGACTTCTGACCTCTTTGCCAGTGCCTTCATTTAGATTGAATTATGGTCAGACTGCTCTTCAGGGCTTCCTGTGTCCCTCTGGTGCCTGCTCTTCTTGCTGATCAATTCTGTTCTCTCTTTCTCTCTTTGTTTTTTTGCAGTAGTGTGACTGAGGGAGAGAGCCCACTGTTGGGAAGGGACTGTCTCTATATGTTGCCAATTTGTACTTCCCAAGTGCTTAGTACAGTGCTCTGCACACAGTAAATGCTCAATAAATATGATTGAATAAATAAATGAATAGTTGGATCCCTCTGAAAGAGTAGAATATGAAAGGGAGCATCACTTTGGCACTAACTCCAACTTCTGTCTTTTCTCCCACTTCACTTTTTGTTTATTCCATCACTATGTTATGTCAACAAAACACCTAGCACTGTCCCTAGAAGCTTCAACAACATAACATTTTTGTTCCTCGCCCCAAATATGACATACTCTTTACGTTGCATTGAGCACTGGTTTAGATACACAATAATTGGGATCAGACACAGTCCTTGTCCCATCTAGGGCTCACAATCTAAAAAGCAAGGAGAGCAGAAACCTAACCTTATTTTACAGATCGGGAGACTGGGACACAGAGATTGTGTGACCTTGGACAAGTCACTTAACTTCTCTGTGCCTCAGTTACCTCATTTGTTAAATGGGGACTTAGACTTTGAGCCCCACGTGGGATATGGAGTGGGTCCAACCCGATTAGCTTGAATGTACCCCAGAGCTTAATACAGTGCCTGGCACACAGTAAGCACTTAACAAATACCATTAAAAACAAGCCTCCCTGCAACCCCCCCCCCCCCCCCCCCCGCCCAAAACAGAGGCTAATCAATCAATGGTATTTATTGAGCACCTGCTGTGGGCAGAGCACTGTACTAAGTGCTTGGGAGGGTCCAATATAACAGAGTTGGTAAGTGTGTTCTCTGTCTACAAGGAGCTTACACTCTTGAGGGGGACAGATAATAAAACAAATTATGGATATCTACATAAATTCTGTGGGGCTGAGGGTTGGGGGAATGAAAGGCACATATCCAAGTGCAAGAGCAACACAGAAGGGAGATGGCATAGGGGAAAAAGGGCTTAGTTAGGGAAGGCCTCTTGGAGGAGGTAGCATTTTAATAAGGCGTTGAAGGTGGGGAGAGTGTTTGTCCATCGGATAGGGCATGGCTAAGTCTTCAATTCTCTGGGCCTCAATTACCTCATCTGTAAAATGGGGATGGAGACTGTGAGCTGCACATGGGACAGGGATTGGGTATAATCCAATTTGCTTTTATCCACCCCAGCTCTTATTACAGTGCCTGGCAAATAGCGCTTAACAAATACCATTATTATTATTATTATTATTATTATTATTATTAGGAGATGGATGCAGTTCCAGGGCCAAGGTTCGGCAGTGAGCTAGATGAGATTGGAGCATAATGAGTAGGTTGGCATTAGAGGAGTGAAGTGAGCATGCTGAGTTGTAAATGGAAATCAGAGCAGTAAAATAGTGGGCAAGGTCATCGACTGCTTTAAAGCCAATGACAAGGAGATTCTGTTGAGGAGTGGGAAAACAAGGACTGATTTTTTTTTTTTAAGAAAAATGATCCAGGAAGCTGAGTGAAGTATGGATTGGGGAGGGGAGAGACAGGAGGAAGGGAGTGAGGTCAGGTAGAAGGCTGATGCAGTGATCAAGGCAGGTTAGGGTAAGTGCTTGGATCAGTGAGGTTGCAATTTGCATGGCGAGGGAAAGGTGGATTTTAATGATGTTGTGAAGGTAGAACTGACAGGATTTGGTGATACCGAATATGTGGGTTGAATGAGAGAGTTGAGTCGAGGATAACTCCAAGGTTGTGAGACAGGAAGGATGGTGATGCGGATGGGAAAGTCAGGGGGAGGACAGGGTTTGGTTGGGAAGGTGAGAGGTTTTGTTTGGGACTTGCCAAGTTTGAGAGGTTGGCAGGCCATCCAAATAGAGATGTCCTGAAGGCGGGAGGAAATACGAAACTAGAGAAGGAGAGAGATCAGGGTTGGAGGTGTAGATTTGTGAATCATCTGCGTAGAGATAATAGTTGAAGCTGTGGGAGGGAATGAATTCTATAACGGAGTGGGTATAGGTGGAGAATAGAAGGCGACCCAGAACTGAGCCCTGGGGAATTCCATAAGTTAGGGGGTGAGAGGCAGAGGAGGAGCCCACAAAAAAAAAAATTGAGAATGAGTGGTCAGAGAGATGAGAGGAGAACCAGGAGAGGACAGTGTCAGGGAAGCTGGGGTTGGATAATGCTCCCTGGAGAAGGGGGTGGTCTACAGTGTCAGAAGCCATTGGATTTGCTAGAAGGACATTATTGGTGACCTTGGAGAGGGCAGTTTTGATGGAGTGAAGGGGATGGAAGCCAGATTGGAGGGGGTCAAGGAGAGGATTGGAGGAGTGGAAATAGAGGCAGCAGGTGTAGACAACTTGTTTGAGGAGTTTGGCGAGGAATGGTAGGAGGGAGATGGGGTGAAAACTATAGGGAGTCGTGGAGTCGAGGGAGATTAAGTGATTTGTCCAAGGTCACAAAGCAGCCAGTGGAAGAGCTGGGACTAGAACTGGGAACCAAGAACTTCTGATCTCAAGCTCATGCTCCATCCACTTAAGCCCACGCTGCAACCCTTCCACACGCCTCATTCCCTCTGTCTCCGATTTTGCCATTGAAGAAGGAACTTACCTGTTTCAGTGGCAGAATTGCTGGGTTACAAAGCAGTGGGTGCTCTGCTTCCATTCTGTTGAGCATCATCGGAACACCGATTGCCCTTGCTGTCCAGTTGCAGTCCTTAAGTCTTGGGGTGACTTTGGGGTACCTCTTGGAGCCTGGCACATGGTGGGCTCAGGGCCGCATCTGGGGGAGCTGCACTAAGTCCAGTCAATCAATAGTCTGCATCGAATGCTTGGTGTGTGCAGAGCACTGGAAGGGCACTTGGGAGAGTATAGTGCAACAAAGCTGGCAGACACGTTCCTTGTCCACGATGAACTTCCAGTTCAGTATCAGGTGGTGTTCATATAAGCTGTAGGAGCCCCTGGGGAGTCTTGTGTTAATATTCTGGAGCTGTCTTCAACCTTGTGATGGCTAAGAACCTGAGCAGTACCGTCCTAGGTGACATCAATGGGGTGACCAGCCCAGTTTTTGACAGTGGCATAAAAGAAGTTCAGAGGAACTGTGGAATGGCTGCTCCAGGGGCTATCTGAGGAATCTAACTTTTTTCTTTTATCACATCAGGGACCTTGCCCAGCTTTGTAATACCTCATCATTTTTACGTTTTAGAAACTTAATTGTGCATCCTCTCAGAAGGGCAAGTTTGACCCTCAATTTCTCATCTTACGCTTTGCAAGGATGCATGCAATATCTGTACTAAATGCTAATATTTTCATATGCAAAATTTGGGAAATGCACCCACTCCAGGTTTGAGCTGAGAAACATCATGACCTAGTGAATAGAGCGAGGACCTGGATTCTAATCCTGACTCTGCCACTTGCCTGCTGTGTGACCTTGGGCAAATCATTTAACGTCTCTGTGCTTCAGTTACTTCCTTTGTAAAGTGGGGATTAAGACTGTGAGCTCCATGTGGATAATCCTGTCTGATTATCTTGCATCTACCCCAGCTCTTAGTACAGTGCCTGGCACATAGTAAGCACTTAACAAATACCATTTTACACCCCCATATGCCTACATAATAATAATAATAATAATGGTATTTGTTAAGCACTTACTATGTGTGAAGCACTGTTCTAAGCACTGGGGAGATACAAGGTGATCAGGCTGTCCCACGTAGGGCTCACAGTCTTAATCCCCATTTGACAGATGAGGTAACTGAGGCACAGAGAAGTTGAGTGACTTGCCCAAAGTCACAGAGCTGACAGGTGGCGGAGTAGGGATTAAAACACATGACCTCTGACTCCCAAGCCCATGCTCTTTCCACTGAGCCACACTGCTTCTCCAGCACACACAAAATTTGTGTTCATTCTCCAAGCAGCCTGCAAAGCCAGAACTAGGCACCACTTCTGAGTTCTCTTACGGATGTCAAATGAAGGAAAAAAGGTCAGAGTTGGCAATATGAAGGTTTTGGCATATTAGCTGAGGAATTTTCTTGTGGCCTAGAGCGCGAGGAGTGAACCAACAGACTTATTCTAGTTCTTGATGGGCCAGATTTTCCCAGTGCCTAAGTTTCTGCTTAGCATTACCTTGGACCACTTTGGAAGATGCCTTAACTCCTGCAGGCCAACAGACTCCACTGATGTAACAGCAGACCTGGCAAGTACCAAGTATCCTGAAGTAGATGAGGCAGAGTTCCAAAATGCTGAAATACTAGGGGATAAGTAGGCACTAGGAGAACCTGGCTTTTGGGAGTACCCGAGCCAGTGCTCTGGGCTGGGCAGAAAACATTATCAACATAATGAGAAACAGTGGGGCCTAATGAAGAGTTTGGGAGCCAGGAGGATCTGGGTTCTAATGCTTCACTTGTCTGCTGTGTGTCCTTGGGCCAGTCGCCTCAGTTCTCTGTGCCTCAGTTACCTCATTGGTAAAATTGGGATTGACTGTGAGCCCCATGTGGGGCATGGACTTTATCCAATGTGATTAGCTTGTATCTACCTCAGCACTTAGTACAGTGCCTGGCACATAGTAAGTGCTTAACAAAAAGAGATGGAAATAATTCCCCTGAATTTGAGATGTAGTATCTCTAACTGCCCTGTATTGGAGAATTTTTCAGTGCATCAGGTCAGTATTCCCACTCTTTGAGGATTGGCACCTAAGTCTTTGGCACCTGGTTTAGACTGCCATATGTCCGGGCAAAGGTTCAGATGGGATGGAGAATGAGCTACCTTGAAGCACTTTTAAATAGGGCAAGAGATGCTTTACAATGTAAAATGACTTAGAAAAATATACTCTATAAAGCCATCTCTGTTTGTACCATCTGTTTCAACTGAGCTGTGGAATTTTCTAATGAAAGTACAGCCCAGGACTGCACCTTCTGCTCATTCCTTGGGGACCTTGGATCCCCTCTAAATCCATCCTATTGGTTTGATTTTATTTCTCCAAAGAAGCTCTGAAGGACTGGCCTTGTGCTTGATTCCTTTACCAGTGATGAGGTGAGCCTTTTTGAGGTTCCAGGGTTTCTGCCCTGCTGTACACATGTCAAATTTTCATCCCCTGCCCTTGACTGTTGAAATTCAATCATCATAATGCTAACAGTAATTCTGCTATTTGTTAAGCACTTACTGTGTGCCGAGCAATTTACTAAGCACTGGGGTAGATACAAGTTTATCAGGTTGGACACAGTCCCTGTTCCCCAAGGAGCTCACAGTCTAGAGGAGATGAAGAACAGATATTTGGGGTCTTTGGGAGCTGGATGACGAGGTCTCAACCTAGTAACAGGTGACAAAATTTAGGATTGTAAACACCTATAAATATGAACTGTTTGGTTCCATAAGTTTTCCTGACTCGCCTTTGTCAAGGGAAATGCATTTCTTCATCCTCTGATCTTTTTTCCATGTTTGTGGCTAGCCAGGCTCTTCCCATCCTGAATCTGTGGGTTTTGTTCTTTTGACCCCAAGTGTCCTGGTCCATACTGAACTTATGCTTCGTTGGTAAAATTCTTCCAATCGGTCAATATCACTTTGAATTGTGCTTTGGTCTTCCAAAGGGTTAATCACTTCACCCAATGTGAAGCCTGATAAGCATGCTCTCCATTCTCCCCACCACATCACCAATAAAGATCATCATTACAAACAAAACTGGATCTGTGTCTGATCCCTGTAAACTTGTATGTATTTTCAACTTTGTGTGGTGTCCCTTCACAAAGTGCGTATTGACTTTGGCACCACGCTAGGTACTTGTGGGACTCATTGTGAAGCATAGATATGGTCTTTACCCTCGGAGTAATCAAAGCACTGCTATTATCGGGGCAGTCTCCCACCACGCCCCTTTTTTTCCTCCTTGAATGCCATCTTCAACTGTTCACTTGCCAATGGCTTCATCCACCCAGCTTTCAAACATGCTTATGTACCTCCTAGCCTAAAAAAAATCCTCCCTTGATTAATCCTTATGTTACAGATGAGCAAACTGAGGAATAGAGATTTTAAGTGATTTTTTATTTTTCCAAGCCACCCACCAGGCACACAGCAGTGTCAGGATTCAAATCCAGGTCTTCTGATTCCCAGTCCTATGCTCTTTCCACTAGACCATAGCACAGTGGTTATGGGTTTCTGGCCATTCGATTTATCTGTGAACTTGGAATCTCCTTCTTCCAAATCATACAAGCATATGTTAAAGAAGACTCATCCGAGCCCTGATCCCTGATGTATCCTATGATTTACACTTCTTCATCCTGAAAAGTACCCATTTGTCCTTACCCATTGTTTCTTATTTTTAGCTGGTTTCGTATTGATCATGAGCATTCTTTTAATCCCATCACTGGTTTATTTTATAGCCTGTGCTGTAAAACCATCTCAGGTCTTCAGAAAATCTAAATAATCAATGAATCAATGTTGTTTGCTTACTCTGTGCAGAGCACATACTAGGCTCTTGGGAAAGTACACTATAACAGAGTTGGTAAGCATGTTCCCTGCCTACAAGGAGTTTTCAGTTTAGAGAGGGAGACAGAGAGTAAAATGAATTAGTGGTATATGCATAAGTTCTGTGGGGCTGAGGGTGAACTGAATATCAAGTGCAAGGGTGACACAGAAGGGAGAAGGATTAAGGAAAACGAGGGCTTAGTCGGGGAAGCTTTGAAGGTGGGAAGAGTGATTATCTGTTGGGTACGAAGGGGGAAGGCATTCCAGACCAGAGGCAGGACATAGGTGAGAGGTTGGCAGAGATATAGACATGAGATAAGTGGTCCTGGGAGTCAGAAGAACTGGGTTCTAACCCTGGCTCCACCACTTGTCTTCTGTGTGACCTTGGCAATTCACTTCACTTCTCTGTGCCTCAGTTACCTCATCTGTTAAATGGGGATTAAGACTGTGAGCCCTATGTGGGACAGGGACTTCGTCTAACCTGATTATGTTGTATCTACTCCAGTACCTAGTACAATGTCTGAGGTAGAAAGCACTTAACATATGCCATAAAAAAAGGTAGACAAAATTGAGGAGCAGTGAGTATGTTGGTGTTCAGAGGAGTGAAGTGTGCAGGCTGGGTTTTAGTAGAAAATCAGTGAGGTAAGATAGGGGGCAAGGTGATTAAAACCAAAGGTAAGAAGTTTCCATTTGATATGGAGCTCAGAGAAGCAGCGTGGCTCAGTGGAAAGAGCCCGGGCTTTGGAGTCAGAGGTCATGGGTTCAAATCCCGGCTCTGCCAATTGTCAGCTGTGTGACTTTGGGCAAGTCACTTCACTTCTCTGTGCCTCAGTTACCTCATCTGTAAAATGGGGATTAAGACTGTGAGCCCCGTGAGGGACAACCTCATCGCCTTGTAACCTCCCCACAGTGCTTTGCACATAGTAAGTGCTTGATAAATGCTATTATTATTATTATTATTGATGGGCAATCACTGGAGGTTCTTGAGGAATAGGGAAACATGGACTAAAGGCTGAGTGAAGTATGGGCTGGAGTGGGGAGAGACAGAAGGCAGGGAGGTCAGCACAGAAGCTGATGTAGTAATTAAGGAGGCATAGTATAAATGCTTGGACAGTGTAGTAGCAGTTTGGATGGAGAAGAAAGGGCAGGTTTTGGAAATGTTATAAAGGGAGAACTGACAGGATTTGGTGAATGACTAAATAAGTAACATTGCTCATTTGTCTTTGGTCTGGTGGCCATTAATAATGATAGGTTTTAAAACAGTGTAAGACTTGCCACAACTTCCAAACTGAGTTCCTTCAGATCTCTTGAGTAGTTGCCATCTGATCCTGGTGATTTGTTGGCACCTAGTTTGTATCTGTTTGTTCTCAATCACCTTATGCAGTCACTAAAATGTGACCTAATTTCTCTGCCCTTCCCATGACAAAAAATGATTCTCCCCCTCTAGACTATAAGCTTCTTGTCGACCTGGCATGTGTCTACCATCTGTTACACTGTACTCTCCCAAGTGCTTAGTGCAGTGCTCTGCCCATGTTAAGTGCTCAATAAATATGTTGATTTGTGGGTGGCAATCTCCCCGACATTTTTCTTGGTAAATGAACTTGCTAAATAGTTCATTGCGCCTCTCAGCTATGTCCTCTTCTGGGTGCAGAGCTCTGCACTATGTGCTGGGAGAGAAAACAATTGTGTATTAGACAGAAAGAGCATCTTTTACCCAGTAATTGTCTTATGGCCCTGCTGATCCCCTAGATAGCTTCTGACTTTTGATATATTTGAAGAATCTTTTATTGTCAATGACATCTGTTGCAAATGGCTCCTCAAAGGTCATTGTGGCCCACCTACTCTCCTGTTTGCACTTGAACATTACCATGGGCCTTATTTGAATGAGTATTCCATTTTCGGTAGGAAGACTTCTGATTTCTGACCCCTTTTAATCTACTGGTTAATCCTCGAGGGTTCTGTTTGCTTGCCTTTTTTTTTAATGGCTTTCAATTTTCTAGCAAGTCCTGAAGGAGGAATTATCTTAGCCTCTCTACCTACAGAGTCAGATATCTTCAATTCCATGTGCCCAAATAATAAATAGGAGCCCAGTTACAGAACTGAGACCCAGACACAAGGGAAGCTTTTTTATAAATCTCTCTATCCATTTCCAAAGGTTACATATGGGGAAAAGGAAAGAAAAGATGTTAGTATTGACAGGACTAAGACATGGAGAGAAGAGAAAAGGGAATGTCTGGGGACCTGATTCAAGGAGAAGGGGGAAAATGAATAGAGAAGTATTGGAGAAGTGTTGTTGGGTATGAAACAATGAAAACACAATGACAGCCATTGGTTAAAAAAAAATAATAATTGCAATGCATCCAATTATGGAAATATTAAAAAAACCCAAGACTGTTGAACGTTGGAATTTCTGCTCTATTAGCCGATGGATGCTGCCCATACCAAGTCTCTCTCACCATACCCCTAGTCTTTCCACCCTATCTCTTTATTTTCCTGTAGTATCTCCCTGTCCTCTGTATCTTCTCCCTTTTCACCTTTTTCCCCCAAAGTCTCTTCTCCCTGTATCATTCATCCTGCTCCCTGCTATTTCCCCATATGCCTTCCTTTCTTTCAGACTTGTTTAGTGTCAAAATAAGTACTTTTAATCTTTGAAAATCAAGCACTCCGTCATTAATTTCACTTCAAAACTTTCCAGGCTGTTAACAAAAATAAATGATTGGTAATTGCTAGGAGCAGTTGATTTGTCTAGGACTATCACTGAAGTATAAAATGCAATTTTGAAATCTTATTATGATTATTATTCTATTTCTGCCACAAGATTTTGACCTAATTTAGAAATTTAAGATGCGTGGAAGATAAATGTAAAAACTGGGTTGGGCTAATTGCTATTACTTTGCTCTAACTTCCTATTGTCTCTGTTTCTTTAACCTGTTAATTACTGCGTTGGAGCAGCATACTATTTACTGACTTCCCCACACTCAAGAATTTGTGTAAATTCACTTAGGTATTTTAACTTTTATGAGGAAAAAAGTCCACTCAATTCTGTAAGAACTCATGTTTTCATCTACACATTTTAGAGCAGTTTGCGAGGGCAGAATTAAGGAGCATCCTTCTTATGAAGCAGCGTGTCTTAGTGGAAAGAGGATGGGCTTGGGAGTCAGAGGTCCTGGGTTTGAATCCTGACTCTGCCACTTGTCAACTGTGTGACTTTGGGCAAGTCACTTCACTTCTCTGGGCCTCAGTTCCCTCATCTGTAAAATGGGGATTAAGACTGTGAACCCCACGTGGGACAACCTGTTAACCTTGTATTTACCCCAGCACTTAGAACAGTGCTCGGCACATAGTAAGTGCTTAACAAATACCATTATTATTATTATGGCCATTTGGACACAGGGTCACATGCTATCAAAAGAAGTGGTTGTGAGAATGTGTACTACATTTGTAGCACATGTGTGAGGTTTCTTTGTGAGATTCTGCTAAAATGCAACTCCTCCATTATACAGCTGGGTTTGTACTGATGAGGTCTTAAATGTCTGCACCAACTTTGCTAATCAAAAAGGTCTTCAATACCATTTCTACTATTAAACCCTTAGGAAGGGCCTTTAGGGGCAGACTGTAAGGTGAGGATGTTTAATAATAATAATATGTGCAAAGCACTATGTGCAAAGCACTGCCAGAGGCAGGTTTCTGACCTTTGAATATTGGGCAGGCTATAATTGAACCAATTAATTTTTTAATGGTATTTAAGTGCTTACTATGTGCCCAGCACTGGAGTAGATACAAAGTAATCAGATTGACCACAGTCCATGTCCCACATGGAGCTCAAAGTCTTAATCCCCATTTTACAGATGAGGTAACAGAGGCACAGAGACATGAAGCGACTTGCCCAAGGTCACACAGCAGACAAGTCGTGGAGCGGGATTATTCATTCCTTCATTCAGTTGTATTTAAGGAGCACTTACTGTGTGCAGAGCACTGTACTAAGGGCTTGGGACAGTACAATATAACAATAAATAGACACATTCCCTGCCCACAATGAGCTTAGTCTAGAGTTGGAGGCAGACATTAATATAAAGAAAGAAATTACAGATATGTACATAAATGCTGTGGGGCTGGAACGGGGGATGAATAAAGAGAGCATGTCAGGGCAGCGCAAGTCCTTCTGACTCCTGGGCCTATCCTCTATCCACTAGGCCATGCAGTTTTTTATGTTATAGACAGTTTGTCATCAGCTTTCCAAAGTGTTTGGGCAATTCCAAAAATGTGCTGCTGTTAATCATTAACCCAATGGTGTTTTTGGAGGGCCTCCTGAGAACAAAGCACCATTCTAGGCTCTTAGAAGAGTACAATAGACATTGTACCTGCCCTCAAGGAGTTTAAAATTTGATGAAGAAAGCAGCATGACTATTGCTGCATCACTGTAGCATTTTGGGTTCCCTCTCTCTTACCATGATCTCATTTTGCAGCTTTGGTCTGAGCCAACAGATATTTTGAAAATTTTTTGCCCTTTTGTAAAGTGGCTTAGTCTACAAGGAGCTACTGCCAGTACAACACATGAGTTTTTTGTAGACTTTAATTTGTGTTTAGTTTCTAATGGCGATTATTCTATTTTCCTAGGTTTCCTCCATAGTGTAGCCATATTACTGACATTTATTCTTTCTTTTGCATTACAAACACCATTTTTGGAGATGCCATTTTACCTGTTCAGGATATTAATTACCCTTATTTCTGTCTTAGTTGTTTCAAAATTTCAGCCACCTTATGGTGGGTCCTGTGCCCTATTCATTTGTCTTATTGGAGGCAATTGGCAGCAGTTTGTGCCAAGTGAAGCTTTGGCAGTTTTCCAGGGCTCAAATCCAGAGATTTCAAATTCAGATTTAATGCATTTGTTGGATGTGTGAGTGGGTCTTAGTGAAGATTGCTTGTTTTCCATATGATATGGTCTCCTTGTTTGTCAGACATGTGAAAAACAGGACAGAGTCTGAAACAATAGAATCCATATTGCCTTTTGGAATTCAGCAATGACCTCTTGTAGAGACAAGAGGTCATTGCTGAATTCCAAACTGCACTATTTATATTTGTAGTTTTTTCAGTACACGTAAATCAGAAAGACACAACTGGATCGCCATAGTATCTTGGAAATATTTTTTTCCTGCATACACTAGTGTAAAACATGTCCAGAAGTATCTAGTGTTATCTATGAGCTATGGAGAGCATAACAAGTTCCAGGGAAAAGCAATGCAAGTCATTAAGGGAGGGGAAAGAAATCTTTGAAAAGACTCCAGGGGTCACCCTGGCTGGAAAAAGAGATAGCTACCTGTGAAACCTTCTCTGTGTAATTCTGACTCAAAGTCATTCTGGTATAATTCCAAGCCCATTGCTTCTTGTTTCACCTTCACTGGAGATGGAGGAGAGATGATCAACCTCTTGCAGTATCCCTTCATAGATTTGACATGAGTAACTTGATCGAGCTACATTTTTCCAGGAAAATCCACAAAAAGATAAAATCGGTAGGGGGCTGTGACCAGTGGAGAATTTCAGGCTCCTAAAGCCTCAGAATCCAAGGCTAGCCATAGCAAATACTCTAGCAACACCAGGGAAACAGCATGGCCTGGGAGTCATGGGTTCTAATCCCAGTTCTGCCACTTCTCTGCTGTGTGACCTTGGGCAAGTCACTTCACTACTCTGTGCCTCTTCTCTCATCTGTAAAATGGAGACTGAGACTGTGAGCCCCATGTGGGACAGGGACTGTGTCCAGTACAATTTGCTTATACCCACCCCAGCGCTTAGCACACTGCCTGGCACATAGTAAGAGCTTAACAAATATAATTAGTACCCTGGATGCTTTTATTGGGGTGAGAAAACCATGTGTTACCCCATAAATTGATTTTTTGCAGAATTTCTCTCCTAATCCCTTTGATATTGAGCTTTTAATCCCCCTGTCCAAGTGGTAGAAGATTGCTAAAGAAGGATTTTGCTGCTGGCACCTTCACTTCTTCTGGGCTCACCATAAACAAGCTTCTGCAGTAGTTGGTAAATCATTTTCATGGAAAAGAAATCCTTCTGTTGGCTTCTCCTTCCTCTGGGAGGCTGACCATTCACAGGCCAAATGTGGGGACAGTGAAATCTTGGGTTAAAGGGTTTTTTTGTTTGTTTTTTTTTGATGAGCTGAAATTTTTACACCTGCTTCTTTGGAACTTTCTCTGTCCTCACTTTCATTTGTTGCTTATTTTTGTTGCTTTTGATGTACTTTGGGGGTCCAAGACACTTGGGAGGGTAGTTGAGGTTCTTCTATAAGTTGATGGTGTGCTTTGATAGTACAGTCTCCCAAGCGATTCGTACAGGGCTCTGCACACAGTAAGTGCTCTATAAATACAACTGATTGATAGTTGGCTTTTCTCATAGGAACTTGGGCAGGCAAATTAGGGAAGCAGCGTGGCCTAGTGGAAAGAGCACAGGCCTGTGAGTCAGAGGACCTGGGTTCTAATCCTGGCTCCACTATTTGTCTGCTGTGTGCCCTCAGGCAAGTCACTTCACTTCTCTGTGCCTCTGTTACCACATCTCTAAAATGGGGATTGACCATGAGCCCTGTGTGGGCATGGAGTACGTCCAACCTGATTAGCTTGTATCTACCCCAGTGCCTAGTACAGTGTCTACCACACAGTAAGTGCTTAACATACCATTAAAAAAATTGGAAAGGCAAATCCAACTGAATTGGATTGAATCAGGATTTTGCAATGCTTTTTCCCTTCCTCTCCTCCTTTGGGAGGAAAACCATCAGTAATTTATTTTAATGCCTTTCCCCTCCTTTAATCTGTAAACTCCTTGGGGGCAGGAATCTTCCATACTAACTCTGCTGTATTGTGATCTCCTAAGCACTTAATACAGTGCTCCACAATCAATGAATTATATTTATTGAGCACTTGCCGTGTGCAGAGCATTGTACTAAGTGCTTGGGAGAGTACAATATATTTGAGGTGGTACATATTGTTGTCCACAGCGGACTTGGCATGAATGACTCCATCTTGTGCATATCAACAGTAACACTTTATTTTGTGCAGACCGAAGCACTCCAGTGTTTGTAAAGTAACATTAACCAAAGTGGCCCCTCTCTGTCTGGAATGTCCCCATCCTGTGTTGACCATTATCTCCTGATAACATCTTGTAAACAGGGATTTTAACACTAACCAAACCATGACAAACAAACGGTTGTACTTTAACTTGGGATCTTGGAATGCCAAGGCCTCACGTACGGCACTACTCTCAGGAATCCTTTGTGTAGCTCGGATTTGAAACCCAATAAAAGAGGAAGAAGCGGCTGGGATCGGGGCTGCTTGTCACTCGTACCTCTCCCGGGAGGTGAACGGGCAGGTAGCCACTTTCCTTCTTTACTGCTCTATCTGAACTCATGTCTCCGAGTCATTTTTCCTATCTGCGTCACCACCCTGGGTACAAGAACCCTGCGGCCGATTTACACCGATTAACCTATTTTGCACCCTACTTGTCGATAACAGTAACTTCTTTGGCGACCACGAAGGGACCCTCGTGCAGTGATCTGGATAGGAACAATCTCCGTGGGTGAGAACGGTCGACTCTCGTGACGCGTCAGACTTTGTAAGTAAGGATCCGCTTTTAGGGTCTGAGTCTCCCCTTCTCTCCTTCTGGGTTGTTAATTTGGAGCGCCCGGTGGTGTTCCGGGTTAGCGGTTTCTCCCCCCTTCGGTTAGAAGGGGCGGGTGGTTTCTCCTCCTGGGTTAGGAGGTGGTTTACCTCAGAAGACGTTCTGAGGGGGCCTAGGAGACGTCCTAGGTGTTCTTTCTGGGTTGACTGGAAAGGGGGTTCCGGTTGTTGGAACCATGGGCACGAGTCTTTCTAAGACTAGTTGGTGCCTGGCTAAAGTTCTCCAATCATGGGATGAGGGTCACTTGCCTGTAACTAAAGGAATGTCTAAGAAACAACTTGTAGGGTGTCACAAGGCCTGGACTAAGTTCCGGGACCAACAGGGTTATTCTTTCTGGCCCGAGGGAGGGTCTTTTGATCCTCAAACTCTTCGCAAACTCCGGGAGATTTTATCTTGTTCCCGGTCTGATGAAATGTGCTATTGGTATTGTTGGGCTGAAGTTAGCAAGAATCAGTCCTCTCAGACTGAAGTAGCAACACTGTCACCTGTGGCAGAAAAAGGCTGCGTTGCCTTCAGTCCCGAGTCCGCAGTCCCACTCAGCGGACCTGATAGGTCCCCCAGTTCCTAACCCCCCTGCTTATTTACCTCCGGTACCACTTCTAGCCCCTGTTCGTGAGAACTACCAGCAGATCCCAGGGGCGGGAGGGAATGTCGTAATAGCCGGAGTAAGGGCTCATGTCCCTTTTGAGCCCCAAACCCTTATAACCTGGCAGCAGAATACTCCACCCTTTCAAAAATCCTCAGGAAGTGTATCGAAGGGTCCTGGGAATTTTTAGAACCCATCTTCCTCCTTGGGCGGATGTAGAAGAGCTGCTTGAATTGTTTTTCACTTCTGATGAGCGCTCCTGTCTCAGAGCCTTGACTGTAAAGTTAGAGAACGATGGTCAGCCTCATGTGGCGTGGCCATCAATTGAGCCTAATTGGAATTTAAATGTGGAAGTAGATTGGTATCGCCTTAATCAAGGGTAGCAGACTCTCCTGGCTGCCACCCAAGAATTGGGCCGTAAAACCCCTAATTGGGACTCCTTCCACGGGATGATCCAGAGGGAAAGGGAAACCTCCGATGACTTTTTCACTCGTCTTAGTGAGAGAGAAGAGATGATGGTTAAAAGAATTGTATGTGTATAAAGGAAGAAGGAGGGAAAAGAAGGAAAAAGGAAGGTGAAGCAATTGCAGTTGAAGGAAATTGTCTGTTCAGGCATCTACACCCTGCGAAGCAGGTGTCCCATAAGAGTGGAATGATGGGTGGAGAGATTGCCTCTGAAGGAAATTGTATGTGTATGAAGGTTAGAGTAAGTGTGTGTGAAGGAGAAAGAGAAGAGACACGAGGGAATTTTAGTCAAATGTCGGTCTCCCTGTAATGCTCCTGTGTTGTCTGTGCGAAAACCAGGCTCCCCTCTGTCCTATTGGTTAGTCCAGGACTTGCGTGCAATTAACTCTTACGTTTTGCCTATGCATGCTGTGGTTCCTAGTCCTACGGCAGTAGTTAGCGCCATGAGCCCCGAAGCAACCTGTTTTACTTGTATTGATCTAACTGATGCTTTCTTTACTATCCCGGTGTCCTGTGAGAGCCAGTACCTCTTTGCCTTTACCTGGGAAGGTCGTCAACTAACCTGGACGAGGCTTCCCCAGGGTTTTGTTCACTCCCCAACTATCTTTTCGAGAGAATTGTGCAGAGCCTTATCTCCCCTCAAATTACCCGAAGGGATCAGTATGTTCCAGTATGTGGATGATATCCTTATTGCTGGTGACACGAAGGATCTGTGTAGGTCAGGTTCCCTCCAGGTCCTAGCATGTTTGCATCAGCTTGGTCTTAAAGTTAGTCGTGAGAAACTGCAGTGGTGTCAGCCCCAGGTAAAATACCTTGGGTTCATGTTGCGGGCGGGAGAAAGAGCAATCGCCCCCAAGCGAGCAAGCCTTATTCAATGCATGCCTCGCCCCACTACTAAGAGAGCCTTGAGAGGTTTTCTAGGTGCGGCTGGGTTTTGTCGAGCTTGGATTCCAGAATTTGGGTTGTTAACCAGACCCCTTTTTGAGCTCCTAAAAATGACTTCCCCAGAGCCCCTGGACTGGACTCCTGAGGCTGTAGAAGCCTTTCAGACACTAAAATCATGCCTGAGTTCAGCCCCTGCCCTGGGACTCCCTGACTACAGTAAGCCGTTCTATTTGTACATTCATGAACGCCGCAGAGTGGCCTCAGGTGTTTTGTGCCAAACTCTCGGTCCTCACTATCGACCAGTAGCCTATTATTCAGGTGTCCTTGATCCTGTCATTCTAGGTCAGATACCCTGTATCCGCTGCATAGCTGCGGTGGTAATGCTGCTTGAAAAGTCTCAGGATATCCTCTTGGGACATCCCGTTGTTGTTCGGACTCTGCATGAAGTTGTGCGCCTCCTTCGTGGAGCAGCCACCCAAGCCTTATCTGTGGCACGCCTGACTAAATATGAAGTTGCTTTATTGGAGAATCCGCAGGTACATGTGGAGCACTGTGGCTCCTTGAATCCAGCTACCCTGCTTGAGTCCTCTCCCATGACTGACCAAATTCATGATTGTGATGAAGTAGTTCGGGAAACTGTCGCTCCTCGATCTGACCTTCACGATGAGCCTTTGTCCTCTTCTGATCTAACTTTGTTTACAGATGGCTCCTCCTTTATGAACCAAGGGGTGCGCCTCACCGGTGCTGCTGTTGTCACCCTAACCTCTGTGCTGTGGACCGGCTCACTCCCAGCTTCTTGCAGTGCGCAGGCAGCTGAGCTTGAAGCCCTTACACACGCATTATTACTCGGTAAAGGGAAGCGTGTGACCATCAATACAGACTCTAAGTATGCCTTTGGCGTCTGTCATGCTACAGGTGCCCTGTGGCAAAGTCGTGGGTTCCTCACTTCAGCGGGTCGTCAGGTTGCTAATGGGGATCATATAGAACGCCTATTACAGGCCCTCTTGCTCCCAGCTGAGGTGGCTGTCGTGCACGTGCATGCCCACACCCGAGGAAGTGATTCCCCGAGTTTGGGCAATCGCCAGGACGACGAGGCCTCTCGTTGGGCAGCTTGGCATGCCCCCCTTGTATGTGTAGCTCCTGTTATGACCCTGGCCCCCACGTCTATGCCTGGCACTCTGTTGCCCTCCCTGATTACTGATAAGGAAAGAGCTGAGTGGCCTCGGCAATATGAGGCACTGGAATGGGACGGACTCTTTTGGGTCCCTGATGGACGCCCTATTTTGCCTGCTGCTGCACTGCGACCAGTTTGTCTGGGTCTTCACCAGGAGACTCACTTTGGTGCAGATGCCCTGGCAGCCACAGTTCTCCGAGTTTGGTTTGCCCCAGGTATCCATCCTGTTGCCAAATGTGTTACAGCCAGTTGTGCTACTTTGCCAGAGCTTCAATGCTCACCCTGGTCGTCGGGTTCCCTTGGGAGGATGCCCTTGGGTCTATTCCCCTTTTGAGGGTTTGCAGGTTGATTTTGTGACACTTCCAAGGGCTGGTCATTTCCGATATTTACTGGTCATTGTTGATCACCTGACTGGGTGGATTGAGGCTTTCCCTTCCTCCCGAGCAACCGCTCTTACAGTGGTGAAATGTCTCTTGCGGGAAATCATTCCCAGGTTTGGACCACCTGCTGTTATTGATTCTGATCAGGGATCACATTTTACTGAGTCTGTTCTATCTGAAATCTATCGATCACTTGGAATCGAACGTTCTTTACTTGCACCCTACCATCCCCAGAGTTCAGGGAAAGTGGAACGTGCTAATCGTGAGTTGAAAACCCTTTTGGGAAAGCTTTGTATGGAAACTCATCTCAAATGGCCCGAGGTTCTACCTCTAGCCCTTTATCGTCTACGATGTCGCCCCCAGGCTCCTTTAAATATATCTCCTTATGAGATGCTATTTGGTCATTCCCCGTTTTGGGGAAGCCTTTCAGATCCCCGACCTCCTCCGACCCTACAGGTGGGCGATGATGCCCTGCGAGCCTATGTTTTGTCTCTCCAGGCAATTCTAGCTGAGCTGCAGGCTGCTGGAATCCTCCGTCAGCGCATCCCTCTCACCGATCATCTGCATCCATTCATCGCCGGAGATTGGGTTTGGGTTAAGCGCATGGTCGGTAACGCTTCACTTAAGCCATCCTGGGAGGGACCCTACCAGGTTCTCTTGTCTTCCTTTTCTGCAGTTCGTGTTGCTGAGCGCCCCTCATGGATCCACCACTCCCAGGTGAAGCCAGCCGTTTTTGATGCTTCGCCTCCTGATTGTACTCCCCCATCAGTTTCTGCTGACTCTCAGGATTCTGAGCCACCCGCTGTCCCAGCTTTATGGCTGCGTCGAACTTCTACCGGATGGGCCTCAGTCCTCTCCTGAAGGCCTGCCTCCGACGCGCTTCATCTACCCTGATGCTTCTACAAACCCCGACCACACCCCTGTCCAAAGCTGAAGTCACGGACATGCAGCACCGTCTGGACGCTGTGTTTCACTGAGGAGGGGGATTGTTGGATTGTTGTGTGTGCTCAGTTGTGCCTGAATTTTTCTGTTGGATTTTTCCGTCTTTTCTTTTTGCCTGGATTTTTGTCTTTTTCCTTGTCCTATGCTTTAGGCGCCGGCTTTGCGGAAGACCTTTGTTATCTCGAGGAGGGTCATATGTGATCCTCCCGGAGGCCATGGGCCTCGGAAGGATCAAAGGGGGGATTGTTGTCCACAGCGGACTTGGCATGAATGACTCCATCTTGTGCATATCAACAGTAACACTTTATTTTGTGCAGACCGAAGCACTCCAGTGTTTGTAAAGTAACATTAACCAAAGTGGCCCCTCTCTGTCTGGAATGTCCCCATCCTGTGTTGACCATTATCTCCTGATAACATCTTGTAAACAGGGATTTTAACACTAACCAAACCATGACAAACAAACGGTTGTACTTTAACTTGGGATCTTGGAATGCCAAGGCCTCACGTACGGCACTACTCTCAGGAATCCTTTGTGTAGCTCGGATTTGAAACCCAATAAAAGAGGAAGAAGCGGCTGGGATCGGGGCTGCTTGTCACTCGTACCTCTCCCGGGAGGTGAACGGGCAGGTAGCCACTTTCCTTCTTTACTGCTCTATCTGAACTCATGTCTCCGAGTCATTTTTCCTATCTGCGTCACCACCCTGGGTACAAGAACCCTGCGGCCGATTTACACCGATTAACCTATTTTGCACCCTACTTGTCGATAACACATATGCTCCCTGCCCACGATGAGCTTACAGTCTAGAGGCACAGTAAGCACTCACTACCATTGATTAACAAATCAGTATCCCACCTACAAATGTGTATCCCTGTTGCATCCTTCAAGACATGCAAGAACTCTGCACCCTATCAGTTATGAAGGGTTTCTTGTTTCCGAGTTCTTGACATGCTTTAAACCACTACCAAGAAGCAGTGTGGCTCAGTGGAAAGAGCCTGGGCTTTGGAGTCGGAGGTCATGGGTTCAAATCCTGGATCTGCCACTTTTCAGCTGTGACTTTGGGCAAGTCACTTCACTTCTCTGGACCTCAGTTACCTCATCTGTAAAATGGGGTTGAAGACTGAGCCCCACGTGGGACAACCTGATCACCTTGTATCTCCCCCAGTGCTTAGAACAGTGCTTAGCACATAGTAAGTGCTTAATAAATGCCATCATTATTACTATTACATTCCATCACTGCAAATGAGGCTGATATTTGAGAGGCCCCAGGCAATCAGGGGTCATGGAAAAGGGTTTCTCCCTTATTCCAACCCACTGCAAACAGGGGAGGCATAGGATATTTTTGTGAAGCCCTCTGATATTTCTGGAGTGAATATGCTAGATAGCATCCACTAATGGCTTGTAAAGAATTAATTGTCAACTCAGATGTCCATGAGTAAATAATAATAATAATAATAATAATAATAATGTTATTTGTTAAGCACTTACTATGTGCAAAGCACTGTTACAAGCACTGGGGAGGTTACAAGGTGATCAGGTTGTCCCATGAGGGGCTCACAGTTTTAATCCCCATTTTACAGATGAGGTAATTGAGGCACAGAGAAGTTGTGACTTGCCCAAAGTCACACAGCTGACAGTTGGTGGAGCCAGAATTTGAACCCATGACCTCTGACTCCAAAGCCCAGGCTCTTTCCACTGAGCCACAAGGCTTCTCTTGCCATGGTTAGATTACCCTTGATATCTGACAGTTCACAGCTCTCCCCACCTTCAAAACCCTGCTATAATCACATCTCAGCCAAGGGCCCTTGCCAAACTAAACCCACATTTCCCCTATCTCCTCTCCCTTCTGTGCACTTGGTCATGTACTTCTTTAGTCCTTTGATATTCACCCTAATCCGGCAGCATTTATATGCGTATCTATATGCTCTCCGATTTCCCCTATCTGTAATTTAGTATGTCTTTCCCTATAGATTGTAAACCCTGTGGGCAGGGGTCTACCATCTGTATTGTACTTTCCCAAGCACTTAGTACAGTGTTCTGCACACAATGAAGTGCTCGATAAATACTAGTGATTGATTGAGGGCTTCCAAGCTGGTGGGCCTATTTGCTTTGTCTTGTTTTATGGCACCTGCAATGGCCATCTCCCCACTCAATCTAGCATCCCCTTACCACCTTGATAGAGGAGAGCACTTATGCCTCGGCTCTGCTGTAACCCTCCCCCACTTTTATTATCTTCTGTTTTACATAATCTGTTCCACTTCTCCCCTCCCTGAGTGCAGATAATTGAGAGTTGATTATCCCTCGATGGAAGTTTAAGTGAGCTAGAATAAACTTGGATGTTCAGGCTTCACTGGTGCAAACTCAAATTGAAGATCTCTATGGTGAGATCAGAAGTGGCAGTGTGAGCAATGAGGGATATATATTTTTCCGTGTTGTCTTCCTGGCTTTCTTTGAAATGTCTTCACAGTAGAGAAGCGCCTTGGGATTCCCACTGTTTTTCTAATGTGTCCTGATCAACTTTAAATGGGACATCTCACAGTAGGAACTGAACTGTGACAATCAAGATACTTTATTTGCTTGAACTTTTGCATTCTACCAATTCTAGTGACTCAGCGATCCGTGCCTCAGCGAAAGGACAAGATATTAACTCATATGTCATGTTTTAAAGCTGTACAACCTTTCTCCATGAGTCTCATATGACGACGACCAATGAAAGAAGGAATAAAATTATTAGTAATGGGGCAAGCTTTTTATCTCTTATTCTAAGCTGAGGTTTCAAATAGACTGCACAGAAAATCCTCCATTTCAGGTCATTCATTCCATTCAGATTTATTATCACTGGGCTCAGTTTTATCCAATCAAAGTGCCATCGGACATCTTTACTATTCTGGATCCTGTATTGAGTGTATGAAGAGGAGATGCTCTTAAGTAGGAGCACAAAGTCACTGCTGACTCTCTGAAGTTTTCACTTGAAAGATATCAACTGTATAGAGGATTTAGTGCTTCCAGAGGAGTTCATTGTTATCATTTTGCTCCCTGACCTGACTATCCTTAGTTGTTCTGTCATCCCTTGTTGTCTGCAGCATAGTTTTCATTTTTACCTTGTTTCACAAGCTTCTCCTCAAAATGAACCTCTCCTTTCCTGATCCAATCACTTATCCTATCCCGCTTGATTACTGTACCAGCCTTCTTGCTGCCCTCCCTGACTCCTGTATCTCCCCACTCCAGTCCATACTTCACTCTGCTGCCGGTATTGTTTTTCTACAAAAAACGTTCCGGCCATGTTTTCCGCACTCCTCAAGAGCCTCCAGTGATTCCCCATCCACCTCCGCATCAGACAGAAACTCTTCACCATTGACTTTAAAGAACTCCATCACCTTGTCCCCTCCTACCTCATCTCACTACTCTCCTACTACTACCCAACCCACACACTTTGCTCCTCTAATGCTAAACTTCTCACCATACCTCCATCTCGTCTATCTTCCTTCCTACCTCCCGCCCATGTCCTACCTCTGGCCTGGAATGCCCTCCCTCCTCGTATCCAACAGACAATTACTCTCCCCTCCTTCAAAGCCTTAAATGAAGGCACATCTCCTCCAAGAGGCCTTCCCTGACTAAGCCCTCTTTTCCCTTTCAACTCCCTTTGCATCACCCTGACTTGCTCCCTTTATTCATCCCGCCCCCTTCCAGCCCCACAGTAGTTATGTACATATCTGTAATTTATTTATATTAATGTCTTTCCCTCTAGCCTGTAAGCTCTCTGTGGGCCGGGAATGTGTCTGTTATATTGTTATATTGTACTCTCCTAAGTGCTTAGTACAGTATTCTGCACACAGCAAGTGCTCAATAAATACAATTGACTGACAGTGATTGCAGCTCTCAGCTGTCAGCTCAGTTTTTAGCTGAATGGCTCATTGCTTGAGGCTGTACTTCACTCCATCCAGAAAATGTTTCCTCTGTCCCCCTGCTTTTGGTTGTCCAGCTTCAGCTCTCCATCCAGCAGGAGTTTGGGCTTCCTACTGTGGTCCTCACTCACGTGGTCCCACCCAGCACAGCTGTGTTAAGGTAAACGGAGCTTCACCACTGCTAAATTGACTTGGTTTCTGGACTTGTTTGTGATCCTTCTTGCCATTTGATGTTGAGTTTAGCCCATAAGTGATGCCGATGGTACTGCTCAAGGAGAAGAATGTGGTGTCTGGGAGGCGGAGGTCTGGCATTCTCAACTCAACACTACAACTCTGGTACACCTTTAGTTGGGTCTGGCAATTGGTGCCATGCTGCCTCCAGGTCTCTCAAAGAATGTGCTAGCCTTTAGGATTCAGTTTTCTACTTGGATTGGCTACCACGGCATTAGTTAGATGGTATGAAATAATGATTAAACTCACTAAAAATATGGAACAAGTTATTTGCAGTCAGTTGTGGGATGAAGAGGGAGTGGAAAATGTTCAGTGTTGACAAGATTACTTTCAAGTATTTTCCCAATTTCCTGTAAACTGGGAAAGGCTTCCTGAAGGATTGGCAATTCCAGGAGGCTTTGGAGGTATGAAGGACTGAAGACTGCAGAAAAGAAATCTGGGGAAAGAATTTTGCTTTTACAACCTAGAAAAACCTCTGCAGATTACTAAGGCTTAGAGTGAATGGTCAGTCTTTTTCCAAGGTTGTCATATCTGTAATTTAGTTGTATCACTGTATTTATATCAATATTTTTCTCCCTCTCTAGACAGTAAGCTCATTGTGGGCAGGGAAAGTCATATTGTTATATTGTACTCTCCCAAGTGCTTAGTACAGTGTTCTGCACACAGTAAGTGCCCAATAAATACATTGACTGGCTGTTATAGTAGTAATCAAATTTATTGAGCACTCACTTGTTGCAGTACATTGTACCAGATGGTGGGGAAGTACAGGATAACAAAATCACACCATCCCTGCCCACTCCATGCAGAAAGTATATATTCTTAATATGGAGAGTTATGTGTGTTTTGTTGTTGTTCTTGTTTTGTTTCTAACAAATTTATTGGTATGATTATTTCACAACCCTCCTGAAACCTGTCACATAAATTTTCAATATGCATCAGAAATGACCTAGTTCTACAATCCCTCTCCCTTGTTGTATGGTTTTCTCTCAAATTCATTCTCTATAATGCAAAGAAAAGGACTTTTTCTTTTCAGGTCTGTCAAAAGCAGGTACCCATTATTTTTGTTAATTGCTCTAGTAATGTCACCTCAAGGATCTCCACCAAAGCCTCTCAGATTGACATCTCCACAAATTAAAAGTTAAATGCTGTATAAAAGCTATTAACCACTGGACTGTCTGGTCTGGAGGATGCAATTAATGGCTAGAATAATTTATCCACTTCCTCCTTTTTGGATTTCATGGAAAAACGTTGGTCCATCTCAAAATAGAATTCTATCTTTCAAAACTAAATGATTTTTAATGGTATGTTTTCTTTCACTTCATTTAATTTGAGTTACGGATCCAATTCTTTTCTGGGTAATAAGCATTCTCCCTCTTCCACAAACGTTCCCTCTCCCTCCTTCCTGGTACCCTTTTCTCCCTTCTCCTCCTCCTCCTTCTCATTCAGTTGTATTTATTGAGAGCCTACTTTGTGCAAAGCACTGTACTAAGCATTGGCACTGGACTAAACTTCTGCTCTCACGCTCTCTTTCTCTCTCGATCTCTTTAGCTCTCACCAGTGTGTATGTGCTAGCACTGAGAAATATCAGAGAAATAATAATTATATGAGCATCTGGACTTTGTGCATAAATACCACAAGCTGATCACCACGGGGGATAAACACACACACACATTCATTCAATCAATCGTATTTATTGAGCGCTTACTGTGTGCAGAGCACTGTATTAAGCGCTTGGGAAGTACAAGTGGGCATATAGAGATGGTCCCTACCCAACAATGGAGCGGAGCACTGTACTAAGCACTTGGGAGAGGGCAATACGACAGGGTTGGTGGCCATGTTCTTGGCCCGCAGCAAGCTTCCAATCTAGAGGGACAATCTATGGTCAATCATCCATGGTGTTTATTGAGTGCTTACTGAGTGCACAGCACTGTACTAAACAATCACTTCACTTCTGTGGGTCTCTGCTACCTCATCTGCAAAATGGGGATTAAAAGTGTGAGCCCCATGTGGGAAAATCCGATGACCCTGCATCCACCCCAGAGCCCAGAACAGTGCTTGGTACCCGGCAAGCGCTCAACAAATACCATTATTATTTAGAAGCAGTGTGGCTCTGTGGAAAGAGCACGGGCCCGGGAGCCAGAGGTCGTGGGTTCCAATCCTGGCTCTGCCACTTGTCAGCTGTGTCACCTTGGGCAAGTCACCTCACCTCTTTGGGCCTCAGTCCCCTCATCTGCAAAATGGGGACGAAGACTGTGAGCCCCACGTGGGACAACCCGATCACCTTAATATGCCCCCTCAGCGCTTAGAACAGTGCTTCACACACAGTAAGTGCTTAACTGTCATTATTATTATTATTATTATTATTATTATTATTAAACAGTTGGGAGAGGATGATACAGAGTTGGTCGACAAGTTCCCTGCCCAGAACCAACTAAGAGTCTAGAGGGACAGACTATAATCAAACCAATTGATCCATGGTGTTGATTGAGTGCTTATAGTGGGCAGAGCACTGTGCTAAGCACCAGGGAGATGAAGTTACACCCATGTTGGTAGTCACGTCCCCTGCCCAGCATGAGCTTATTGGGTCTCCTAACGTCCCTGGCCTCTCCTCCTCGGTTTCCTTGGCAGGCTCCTCCTCTGACTCCCACCCCCTTAACTGTGAGGGTCCCTCAGGGCTCAGTCCTGGGCCCCCCTTTCTTCTCCTTCTACCCCCAATCCCTGGGCTCACGCATCCACTCCCACAACATCAATCTTTTTTTTTTTTTAATGATATTAAGTTAGCCGTAGCGGCTAACTCCCATTCTTTTATACTACCCTGTCCCAGGCCATTAATAATACATACAGTGCTCTGCACATAGTAAGCGCTCAATCAATCCCACTGATGGATTGATCAATCAATTGTATTTATTGAGCGCTTACTGTGTGCAGAGCACTGTACTAAGTACTTAGCACTGACCAGGTTCCAGCTGGTGGTCTAGTGGTTAGAGCCCAAGCTTGGGAGTCCAAAGTGCCTGGGTTTTAATCCCAGCTCCGCCCTTGCCTGCTGTGGGACCTTGGGCAGGTCTCTTGACCTCTCTGGGCCTCACTTCCTCCTCTGCAAAATGGGGACAAAGACCGTGAGCCCCATGTAGTCCAACCCCATTAACATCTATCCACACACACTCCCACACTTCTCTAAGGTCATGAAATAAATGAAATGCCTCATTTTTTTTTTCTTACCTAGGTTCAGTTTCTTTTATATTCTTCAGTTTGGTTATCAGATCAGACCCAGTCCCTGTCCCACATGACACTTAAAATCTTGGAAGGATAGCAGGTATTTTATTTCCATTTTACAAATGAGGAAACTGAGTGACAGAGAGGTTAAGTGGCTTGTCCAAAAATACCCAGCAGGCCAGTGGAAGAACTGGGGCTTGAACCCAGGTCACCATACTCCCAGACTTGTAAATTTGTTGTAGATGTAGTAGTTCTTAATGCCTATAAAGTTGACTCCATAGTCTGCACAGTTCTTAAGATGTGGCAATTTTAACACACACACACACACACACACACACACACACACAATATGATTTTCTTTCTTATGGAAAGGATAAAATTATGAAATGACATAGAGCTGCCCAGTCCCAGCTCTACCCTTTGTTTTAAACCTTCAGGCTCATATATCACTTCCCTTGACAACATAGAAATACCTATCGTTATTGTTATTTTATCTTTATATCTTCATGAGTCAGTTGGTGAGTAGGGAGGCCAAGCTTGGGTTATGGCTGAGAATTTCAGCTTGAGTGGCAAGCATTCTACTGTGGGAGTATCCATACCTAATTAGGCATTCTAAAGCCCCTTTTGATCACTGTTTTATGACAACTAGTGTAGCTCTTTTGAGGATTGTTTGAATTTGAGAGAATGGTGGGTGTCACAACATGTTTTCAAGAAGCAGCATGTCAGATGTGCTGATATTTGAAAATATGGCATCATTATAGGTGAGGTAGGAAAGCATTTCGAGCAACCTAAAATGATTTATCTTTTAGGAGGAACAGAAACACCATTTTGCTCTAATAGCTTTGTACCAGAGTATGGATCTTCTTGCTGAAACA
The DNA here is from genome assembly GCF_015852505.1 of Tachyglossus aculeatus. Classification (NCBI taxonomy): domain Eukaryota; kingdom Metazoa; phylum Chordata; class Mammalia; order Monotremata; family Tachyglossidae; genus Tachyglossus; species Tachyglossus aculeatus. The sequence continues at coordinate 102,346,133 of NC_052101.1, forward strand.
CAAGTGCTCTGTGGTCTATACATCATATTTTGCTTGCTGGTTTTATACCAGGTCAGCGCTTGCCTGTGGTAATTATGCCTTCACTATGGACAAATGACATCATGGCAGGAAGAGGATGCTTTGGCCCAGGCTTACCAAACTCGAGGCACCTTTTCAAGTTTTCTTTCCCATTCAGACTGAATTTCTAAATAGGGCTACTTAATGTCTCTCCTACTAGAGACTGTAAACTCTCTGTGGGCAAGGATAACATCAACCAACTCTATTGTACTCCCTCAAGTGCTTAGTACAGTTCTCTGCACACAATATGTTCTCAATAAATACAATTGGGTGACTAATAATAATAGTAATTGTAGTTAAGTGCTTATTTATGTGTCAAGCATTGTTCTAAGCACTGGGGTAGAAGATAATCAAGTCAGACACAGTCCCTGTCCCACACAGGACTCCCAGTTTAAATTAGGAGACTAGGTATTGAATCCCCGTTTTACAGATGAGGTAACTGAGGCATTTAGACATGGTTCCTGGCTCACAGGTGGGTCTGCAATCTAAGAATAAAGGGAGGAAGGGAGGAGGGTTTAATGTCCAACTAACTAAAAAATAATAATAGAATAATAATAACAGTGCCACTGCCTTTAAAGTAACTGCCACATATATACATTTTATTTACATATGTGTTTATGGATTTGTATATTTTATACTCCTTCATTCAATTGTATTAAGCACTTACTGTGTGCAGAACACTGTGCTGCTACTACTACTAATAATGATGGCATTTATTAAGCACTTACTATGTGCAAAGCACTGTTCTAAGTGCTGGGGAGGTTACAGGGTGATCAGGTTGTCCCACGGGGGGCTCATAGTCTTAATCCCCATTTTACAGAGAAGGTAACTGAGACACAGAGAAGTTAAGCGACTTGTCCAAAGTCACACAGCTGACAAGTGGCGGAGCTGGGATTTGAACCCGTGACCTCTGACTCCAAAGCCCGTGCTCTTTCAACTGAGCCACACTACTAAGCACTTGGGAGACTACAATATAACAATGAGCAACACATTCACTGCTCACAACGAGCTTACAGTCTAGAGGACACACACAGACTTGATATTTTGGGTGTGTTCTGAATGTAGGTTGCTCCTTATTGTACTTTTGTTTGAATTTCATTATTTTTTGTGGAGAGAACTGAACAAAGAGCCATGGTAAGATGTCTAGTCTAGTAAAGCTTCAAGGAAATGTCCAGGCACAGCACTCAATGAGGAGAAACCCACTGAAGGTGTGACTATGCGTCTCGAGCCTCATGCTATAAGAAAAGTTTAAAAAGTATCATCTTAAAATATCACAAACTCCCACTGAATGGGGTACAGAATTAGAAAAGTATCACCCATCAATTAATAGTGACAGTAGCTAAACATTAAATGGTTAATGAGCCTTGTCTTATAGCTAAAGGAGGTGGAGTAGGATGGAGAAAACAACTAATTCAGGTAATAAGATTTTTTTTTCCTCAATGTTCTTGCTGACCTACCCACAGGGCTGACAAGGAAGATTAGTCTTTACTTTAAAGTTATTTATTTAAGAAATTTCAGGTGTGGGAAATCGTGAGCTCAAACATCATTGGAATTTAATTTTATTGAACTAAGACCTTTTGCGAACCAAGTTATCCTTCTCGTAAGAGAAACTTTAAAAAATGGACATAATAATAATAATAATGGCATTTGTTAAGCGCTTACTATGTGCCAAGTACTGTTCTAAGTGCTGGGGAGGTACAACGTGATCAGATTGTCCCACGTGGGGCTCACAGTCTTCATCCCCATTTTACAGATGAGGGAACTGAGGCCCAGAGAAGGGAAGTGACTTGCCCAAAGTCACACAGCTGACAAGTGGTGGAGCCGGGATTTGAACCTATGACCTCCGACTCTAAAGCCCGGGCTCTTTCCATTGAGCACTTCTTAGCAGGTTCTGGCTAGTGACAGAAGGAAAAATTGGTACAATCTCTCACCTTTTTCAGTTCTCACCCTTACTCTCTTAGGTCATATCACTCCATCAGATGCCACCAAAGTTGCTAAATTGCAAAACATTCTGTATGTGTGCAAATTAGAATGGTTTAACTTAATCTTGAGAAGCAGTGTTGCCTTGTGGAAAGAGCATGGGCCTGACAATTGGGGGGGGGCCCGGGTTCAGATTTTGCCTCTGCCACTTGCCTGCTGTGTGACTTGGGTAAGTCACTTAATTTCTCTGTGCCTCAGTTGTCTCATCTGTAAAAAGGGAATAAAATACCTGCACCCCTTCAGCACCCCACCGCCATAGTTGGGGAACTCTGCCTGCCCTAGGCATGATCTGAGCTCACTGGGCTGGGTGTAGAAGCCACTGCTGTGATCCTCAGCCCCTGTCTTTCATCACAGTTGAGTGAAATGCATGCCCTTGGCCCTCCCACCGCAGCTGAGGAACTCTCTTCCTGCCCCAACATGCTCTGTGAATGCCGAGCCAAAGTAAAAACTGTTACTACTCTGCCACATCTTCACCCCTGGAGCCCAACAAAACATTGGGCATTTGCAGCCTCACCTCCCCGCATGCTCTTGGCCCCCCTCACCAGGACCGAGTGACCTGCCTTCCCTCCCCACACCTGTGGTTGACACCATTTTAGACTGTGAGCCCACTGTTGGGTAGGGACTGTCTCTCTATGTTGCCAATTTGTACTTCCCAAGCGTTTAGTACAGTGCTCTGCACATAGTAAGCACTCAATAAATACGATTGATGATGATGATGATGATGATTTCCCCTCTGCACCACCAACAAGACCCCCATCCTATCCTGTTTTTCACTGTCCTGGTGGGATTGAGAACAGCGCCTGCAGCATGAAGCCTCATATAACCTACGCATCAGGCAAAAACTCCTCGGCTTCAAGGCTCTCCACCACCTCACCCCCTCCTACCTCACCTCCCTTCTCTCCTTCTACAGCCCAGCCCGCACCCTCCCCTAAACTGCTGCTAATCTCCTCACTGTGCCCTGTCCCTCCGTCGACCCCCAGCCCACATCATCGCCCTGGCCTGGAATGCCCTGCCTCCGCACACCTGCCAAGCTAGCTCTCTTCCTCCCTTCAAGGCCCTATTGAGAGCTCACCTCCTCCAGGAGGCCTTCCCAGAATGAGCCCCCTCCTTCCTCTCCCCTTCCTCCCCCTCCCCATCCCCCCGGGCTTACCTCCTTCCCCTCCCCACAGCACCTGAATATATGTATATATCATCATCATCATCAATCACATTTATTGAGCGCTTACTGTGTGCAGAGCACTGTACTAGGCGCTTGGGAAGTACAAGTTGGCAACAAATAGAGACAGTCCCTACCCAACAGTGGGCTCACAGTCTTAAAGGGGGAGACAGAGAACAAAACCAAACATACTAACAAACTAAAATAAATAGAATAGGTATGTACAAGTAAAATAAATAAATAAATAGAGTAACAAATATGTACAAACATATATACATATAAACAGGTGCTGTGGGGAAGGGAAGGAGGTAAGATGGGGGGATGGAGAGGGGGACGAGGGGGAGAGGAAGGAAGGGGCTCAGACTGGGAAGGCCTCCTGGAGTAGGTGAGCTCTCAGTAGGGCCTTGAAGGGAGGAAGAGAGTATATATGTTTGTACGTATTTATTACTCTATTTTATTTGTACATATTCTATTTATTTTATTTTGTTAATATGTCTTGTTTTGTTCTCTGTCTCCCCCTTCTAGACTGTGAGCCCACTGTTGGGTAGGGACTGACTGTCTTTATATGTTGCCAACTTGTACTTCCCAAGTGCTTAGTACAGTGCTCTGTACACAGTAAGCGCGCAATAAATACGATCGAATGAATGAATGACTGAACCTGGGTAAGGTAGTGGCTGCATAGCAGTTGCTGTGGACTGAGTCATGAGGAGAAATTCTGCTCCTTTAACCACAGCCCCCTGCTGACTTGTTTTTATTTCGTGAATTAAGGATTTGTCCTTGTCCTTTATGTTGTTTGAATATTTTAGTGTTTAATGTTTCACTGTATTTATCTCTAGACCCTTCCTCTCCGTACCTCCCCCTTTAGACTGTAAGCCTATGGGCAGGAAACAGTTCTACTAACTCTGTTATATAACTCTGTTATACTCTTCTAAGCACTTAGTTCAGTGCTCTGCACACAGTAAGTGCTCAGTAAATACCGTCGATGATGATGATACATAAATTCATAGATTGTGAGTCCCTTGCAGAACAGGTTCCTTGTCTAATTCCCACCTGGGTTCGCTTTCCAAGCCCTCAGTACAGTGCCTTGCAAACAGTACGCTTTTAATACTATTACGACTACTCCCTCCTCCTCAGACTGTGAACCCCGTGTTAGATAGGGACTATGTCTGACTTGATTGCCTTGGCTCCACTCCAAGTGCTTAGTACGGTGCTCGGCACAAAGTACACACTGAACAAATACTATTCTTCTTACAATAAAAATAATTGTGGTATTTGTAAAGTGCTTATTATGTGCCAGGCACTGTACTAAGTGCTGGGATAGGTACAAATTAATCAGGTTGGATCCAAGCCATGTCCCACATGGGGTTCACAGTCTTAATCCCATTTTACAGATGAGGTAACTGAGGCCCAGAGAAGTGAATTGACTTAAGTTTACACAGCAGACGTGTCGTGGAGCAGAGATTAGAACCCAGGTCCTTCTGACTTCCAGCCTAATGCCCTATCCACTAGGCCATGCTGCTTCTCACTTCTCACTGTTTTAATCCCAGCTCCACTACTTGCCTCCTGTATTATCTTGGGAAAGTCACTTAACTCCCCAGTTCCTCAGTTTCCTCACCTGTCCTCCCACAGGACAGGGACTGTCTGACCTGATGATCTTGTTTCCACCCTAGTGCTTAGTTAGGTGTTTGGCACATAGCGCTTAACAAATACCACAGTTGTTATTATCACGATTGCTGTTACCTTGAGGGAAGAAAAGAGTATCCATTTTCCTTGCAATGAGAGATTGCTGGGTTGATAATGTTGTATCCTGAGTAGCAGAAATGGTTGTAGTAGTAACGATAGTATCTAGTAAGGACTTACTGTGTGCAAGCAGCATGGTCTAGTGGAGAGGGCACGGGCCTGGGATGCTGTGTGACATTGGGGAAGTCACTTAACATCTCTGTGCTTGTTACCTCATCTGTAAAATGCGGGTTAAGACTGTGAGCCCCATGTGGGACGTCGACTATGTCCAACCTGATTACTTTGTATCTAAGTGCTTTAAACAGTGCCTGGCACAAAGTAAGCACTTAACAAATACCAAAAACAAACAAAAAAGAAAAGCACTGTACTAAGCATCGGGTAAGAATACAGAGTTGGGAATTAGATATGGTCCCTGACCCTGTCTGGGCTCACAATCTCAGAACGAAAAGGGGACTGGTGGCAGACATTTAAGGAAAGGTTTAAACACTAAGAACACAAAAACGAGGATGGGGATCAATGCAAAAATAAAATAATTGGCAGGATACGGTGACTTCTGGCTTCTTGCAGCTCAGAGTCCGAAGTCACATCCATAGCTGGCGATGGTTGGCCACAGCTGTGACCTTCCCTCTGCTCTACATTTTCTTCTGCTTGTGTCCTTCCACTGGGCTGGAGCAAGACAGGATGGGATCAAGGTCCCAGCAAGACCTGGTGGCTGTGGGGCCCATGTTGCCAGTGAGACAGCTCTGCTCTGTGGGGGGTTGGGAGGCTGCTAAGCTCCCCTTTATTACTATAAGCTCATTGTGGTGAGGGAATACGTCTGTTATATTGTTATATTGGACTCTTCCAAGCACTTAGTACAGTGCTGTGTACCCAGTAAGTGCTCAATAAATACGATCGACTGACTGAGGGGTGAGCTGCCGCTGCTTTGCCCTTCAGATGGCTATTTCCCATCTAGAGAACCGCTTTTCGGTTAAGTCGGGAAAGAGGGCCAGGCCAAGGGGTAGGTGAAAGTGTGCAGTTGTTCAGTAATGAGCCATTAACCCTGACAGATGAAAATGATTGACTCTGTCCATTATCACCTTCTCTGCTCTCTAGCCTTTCCCTTTAAAAAGCCAGTCTCTCAGGGCCTTTCATCAGTCATTGAGACTGCAAAAGTGTCTACGTCTTCATATGAATTGTGGGACCGAAGTTAACAAACTTGATTTAATTACCCCAAACTGAACTTCTATCCCTATTTAGGTAAGTGTGGATAATTTGAACCTATGGTCAGGAACTGAAATGGCAAAAAATTACTGTAAAAGGTTTACACTCCTGAACTTCAGGGGAAATACCCGTTATTTTTCAGACTTTCACTGTCATTGTGAGTGACTTTGGCAATTTGGTGGTAATTATCATCAGCTTTCATGAATAATGTCGTTTTCAAAAGTGTCCCTTTTTTCTGACAGTCAGTGGATTTAAAGGATGGGAGCCAATGACGAGACAGCTGCTGACTTCATGGGCACACAGTTTGAATGGCAATTGGAGATCCACAGATCATTATTTTTCACAGCAAGGAGTTTGAAGAAATAAGGAACCTTAAAGCTAACCTTTGCTGATGGCAGGTTTGCATTTGAACCACGGGAAAAGAGAAACTGACATTCCTTCTCTAATCATTTTTATTTCCCAGATGAAATTCTTATTCAGTCTTCATTTGGAGAGGTTGTAAACTCTGTGAGAGTAGAGATGGTCTCTCTTGATTTCAGTGGCCTCTCCCAAATGCTTAATCCAGGGCTCTGCACTCAGTAAATATTAGCGATTGTTTGATTGTGGTTCCTGGGACTGTCGTGAATTTTCACAGTGGAAATGGACCAGTCGTTTTCACAGCTTTGGAGATATTACTTGCTTATGAGCCCAAAGCACTTGTGATCCAGGCATGAAGACCACCTGACTTCATTTTACTCTGGGTAGAAGAGTCTTGTACCCTGAGAGAAGGCAAGTGGGTACATAAATCTTTGTGGGAGGCAGGCTTATTGACGTTCTCAATTTGATGTGTGCAAGCCAGGAGCCACAATTCACTAACATGTGGCTTTGCATACACATATGTGTACACCCCCCCCAACACACACCTGTCCTTTATTTGCAAAGATGACACTGCTAATGTGAGATCCTACAGACATGTACAGGTTTGGTAGAAAAGATCATTGCTCAACTGACATTCCATTTTACAGCACTAATTTACATATCTGTAATTTATTTATATTAATGTCTGCCTCCCTCTCTAGACTGTAAAGTCGTTGTGGGCAGGGAATGTGTCTGTTTATTGTTATACTCTCCCACATGCTCGGTACAGTGTTCTGCAAACTACTGTATTATTGAGTAGCGCTCAATAAATACAATTGACTGACTGACATTGTGTGCATGTAAAGATCCTTTCTTGCTGAAGTTTCTCAGTTGCAGAGCCCATCTTGAAGTCATTTTACATCAAATCAGCCTTGACGATGGTTTCTTGTATTAGGGGATGACAGATAGGGAGCTACTAGAGTCAGAAGTGTTTGCAGTGGATCTGTGATTTACTTCAGTTTTTTTTTTTTGTAATTGTTGGTCGACTCTACGTTATTGCCATGGTTTGGAATGGACTGGATGTACAAAGTGTTCTATAATTATGCTTTTCATTAGGCTGGGCCAAGTGTTTCATTTCATTCACTCTTCATTGAACTGACTTTTTTCAAAAATCAAGTGGTTTTAGTACTGCTACTGACACTCCCTGCCTGAACATCCCCTAAAAGGCTGATAATGAAGGCTCCCTGCTTTCATAATTGACACTTATTTTCCTCTTCTCTCATCATAGAGAAGCAGCATGGCTCAGTGGAAAGAGTACGGGCTTTGGAGTCAGAGGTCATGGGTTCTAATCCTGGCTCTGCCAATTGTCAGCTTTGTGACTTTGGGCAAGTCACTTAACTTCTCTGAGTCTCAGCTCCCTCATCTATAAAATGGGGATTAAGACTGTGAGCCCCACGGGGGACAACCTGATCACCTTGTAATCCCCCCCCCGGTGCTTAGAACAGTGCTTCGAACATAGTAAATGCTTAACAAATGCCATTATTTATTATAATTATTATTATTATCATCATACCCTTTGGCTGCATTCAAAACAAAATGCCTTTTTTTTGTTTACTTCGAGTTGCCCCCTTTTTAAAATTTTGCCTAGACTCTTCAGAGAAGCAGAGTGGCTCAGTGGAAAGAGCACGGGCTTTGGAGTCAGAGGTCATGGGTTCAAATCCAGGTTCCGCCACTTGTCAGCTGTGTGACTTTGGGTAAGTCACTTAGCTTCTCTGGGCCTCAGTTACCTCATCTGTAAAATGGGGATTAAGACTGTGAGCCTCCCGTGGGACAACCTGATTACCTTGTAACCTCCCTAGCGCTTAGAACAGTGCTTTGCACATAATAAGTGATTAATAAATGCCATAATAATAATAATAATAAATAACATCTGGGCTCTGTTCTGTTTTGATTGGAACAGAATGGGAAAAGATATCTGCAGTTTTTATATTAAACAGTCTTGCTAATAGTAGCCCTTCAGCAAGCCACAACCTGACATTGTATAGCACCATCGTGTCTTGTTCCCTGAGAACTAGAGCTCTTTGTGGCATCCATGCCTTTCACCTTCTTTCCAAGGGAGGGGTGCCAGTGGTCCCTACTCTGAAGTGCTTTAGATTCAAAAAATTTAGGTGGGTCAGATTTCTCAAATTTCAAAAGGTAAGGAGGTGGCACCCTTTTGTATTCAGAAAATCAAGGGGGAACTTGGAAGTTTAACTGGAACCAGATTAGATGATTTGGACAGCTGGAGGATTATCCCCTGGGGGTACTTCAAAAACTGTGTACTTCCTTCTTGATCTGCAACTGGTGCTTCTTTGTAAATATGCCAATCCTGAGGGAGTGTTTAATTTTTCCATACTTCTGTTAAACTCAAATATACCAAATCTAGGGATTGCTTTAACTACTAAGCACTTAGTACAGTGTTCTGCACACAGTAAATGCCATTGATTTTAGATATTGTACTAAAATTATATGTGGTGCCATGGGATTTTTAGATTGGAGAACTTAATTTTTGTAGTTGTTAAACAGGTGCTCCTTGCTTTCATCTATTACACTGTTCCACTATCTATAATGGAAATTTGTCTCCACACACTGTGAACTATATATCCACTTCCCAAACAAATGGTGTGGTTTATTTTGTTGAAATGAAAATGTGGATGTTAATCTGATTTTATTAAATACTAAACAGTTGTCTTGACTATCTCTGACTATTCAGCCTGTTCCCTCTGCTTGGAATTCCCTCCTCCTTTAATTTTCCAGAGAACAGCTATCCTCACATTCATATCCCTTCTTAAAACTCACCTCTTCAAAGAAGCCTTCCCTGATCCACACCATGAATGTATGATCCCATCAGCCAACATTTGAACTTATTTGTATTCATCCTCAGCATTCTCATAATAGGAATATATTATACATATGTAGTTTGAGCCAAACATAATGAATATTTTTCCCTCCATTTCCCAGAGCTCCCATCACAGTCCCAGGTCCCCCTTTCCCCTCCCCACTATGTTACCTGAACTAAAACCCCACAAAAAATTACAGTGCAGATATTAGTTGCCTCTTGGAGGATGGGTGGCCTTTTGACTGACACCTTTCCATGTTCTGTGTTTTGTATATGTCTGGTAATTGTATTGTACTCTCCCAAGCTCTTAGTACAGTGCTCTGCAGACAGTAAGTGCTCAATAGATACGATTGAAGGAATGAATGAATATTTCAACAAAATAAACCACATCGTTTGGGTAATAGATTCTCTCTCCCTCTCTCTCTCTCTCTCTTTCAGTCTCTCTCATATATATATATATTCAATTAGTTATTATGACCACTCTAGTTTCATGTTGTCTTTCCTCTTAGAGTGTAAGCTCTTTCTCAGTTCAGTAATATGTAGCTTCTACAGTCTGCATTTCCCTACCAGTCTAGACTACATCAAGTAGGCACTCAATAAATCTAGAGTGTGAGCCCGCTGTTGGGTAGGGACCGTCTCTATATGTTGCCAACTTGCACTTCCCAAGAGCTTAGTACAGTGCTCTGCACACAGTAAGCGCTCAATAAATACGATTGAATGAATGAATGAATACCACTAATTAGTATATATATACATCGTCAATTGTTTTTTACACTATTTTGTCCTGACAGTCATACTAATACCTCTTATATCCTTATTCTTCTTTCTGCTCCCCACTATTTGTAAACAATTCTCAGTCTTGAAGGCAGGGAACATGGCTCCTAATTTACTGGTGTGTTCTTCCAAGTGCTTAGTACAGTGCTCTGCCCACAGTAGGCATTCAAGAATTACTGTGAATTGATTGTATAAAGGAACTGAATTTGAGATTAAGATCATGCCAGGTACTGTTAACCCTTTCCTGACCTGTAGCATTTAATGCCACAAACCAAAAGGGCACTAATTGCCCCTTAGTGTTAATGGAGCTTCCTTATGGACTTCTTCGTGCACCAACTGACCACAAAACCTGCCTCAGCTGGTTCTACTGCAAGTGCAATCCTAACAGGTGATTGGGGGTTTTATAATTCAGGAGAGGATACCCAGGTTGTAAGATTGTAATAACAACCTCATTATTATTGAACCTCTACTGGGTAAATCACATTCAACTGGCTACTAAAGAAGTCTACTATTCTGCATAGGGGGCAGCACGTAATGTCACAAAACAGCATTTATTGAGCACTTTGTCCATAGAGTACTGCAGTGCATACTCGAGACTGTACAAAGATATGGTCCTTCCCCTTGTGGGGATTATTATTTAATGGGAGAGACAAATGTACAATTGGTAAAGAGTAAGAGCAGAGGTACAAATGCTATAAATCAAAGTGAGCCTTGAAATGACAAAATACATGACAGCCAGATATGTTAATGGGTGGGTGATTCAGAATTAATTGGAGCTTTTTTGGAGGGTTTTGATGGTTGGGAAGGATTCATTCATTCACTTCTATTGTATTTATTGAGCTCTTACTGTGTGCAGAGCACAGATGTTCCATGCAGGTGGGGGTTAGGGAGGGGGAATGGTGGAAACAGTGAGAAAGGAATGACAGAGGACTGAATTGAGGGACCATTTAAAATTGTATGTGTGTGAATGGTAAAATATGTGCATGCCCAGTCACTTATGTATTTAGACATGTTTCTACTTTTTTCTTCCTTTTTCCTCTTTTGTTTGTACTTCAGTTTGTATAGAGGGGATGGAGCATCTAACCCTCATCAATCTTACCGAATAATAATAATGTGAATAATGATGGTATTTGTTAAGCACTTACTATGTGTTGAACACTGTTGTAAGTGCTGCGGTAGATCCAAGCTAATCAGGTTGTACATAGTCCCTGTCCCACATGGGGCTCACAGTCTTAGTCATCATTTTACAGATGAGGTAACGGGCACAGAGAAGTGAAGTGACTTGCTCAAGGTCACACAGCAGACAACTGGGAGTGCCAGGATTAGAACCTTAGTAGTTCTGATTCCCAGGCATGTGCTTTATCTACTATAGGTCCCTTTTAATTTAGGGGTACCTAAAGCTTAATTCTGGGCTGTCGCCTCTTCTTGTTCTACTCTTATGTTCTTAGGGATCTCATCTGGTCATCTACTCAAATAAGATCATTTGCATTTTAATGTCCTTTCCTATTTACCTCTCTTAGCTCCTTAAACTAGTGAAACAGTGGCTCTGAGGGTTCAGTTTGTTCGTTCATTCATTCATTCAATCGTATTTACTCAGCGCTTACTGTGTGCAGAGCACTGTACTAAGCATGTGGAAAGTACAATACAGCAGTAGAGACAAACCCTGCCCACAACAGGCTTACAGTCTTCAGTTCTTGCCTCATTCTTATGGGATTCCTCAGGTCTGGGATGAGGACCGAGGGGCAAGGGAGCCTATTGGCCAAGATCTGGAGTCCAGTAAGAGTGAGTGAAACCTTAGTGGTGGTGATGATGAGTACCTTCACCTTCCTGTTCTATTTTCTTTCCGTTCTCTTTCCTTCCTCTCTGTGTGTTCATCTTAAAGCAGCAGCATGGCTCAGTGGCAAGAGCATGGGCTTTGGAGTCAGAGGTTGTGGGTTCAAATCCCAGCTCCACCAATTGTCGCTGTGTGACTTTGGGAAAGTCACTTAACTTCTCTGGGCCTCAGTTACCTCATCTGTAATATGGGAATAAAGACTGTGAGCCCCCTGTGGGACAACCTGATCACCTTGTAACCTCCCCAGCACTTAGAACAGTGCTTTGCACATAGTAAGCCCTTAATAGATGCCATCATTATTATTATCTTCCTCTCCTCTTTCTTTTCTACCCCCCCTCCCCCACTTATCTCCTTTTTAATTCCTTTCAATCAGTCAGTGATATTTATTGAACACATACTCTGTGCAAAACACTCTGCCAAATGCTTGAGAGAGTACAACAGAGTTGACAGGCATGTTCCCTGTCCACAGAGAGCTTACTGCTTTAAAGCCAATGGTAAGGAGTTTCTGTTTGATGCTGAGATGGATGGGTAACCACTGGAAGATTTTAAGGAGCAGGGAGATGTGAACTGAATTTTTTTTGTTTTGTTTTTTGTTTTAGCAAAATGATCTGGACAGCAGAGTGACGTTTGGACTGGAGTGTGGAGAGACAGGAAGCAGGGAGGTCATCAAGGAGGCAGATCAATCAATCAATTGAATTTATTGAGCGCTTACTGTGTGCAGAGCACTGTTCTAAGCACTTGGGAAGTACAAGCTGGCAACATATAGAGACGGTCCCTACCCAACAGTGGGCTCACAGTCTAGAAGGGGGAGACAGAGAACAAAACCAAACATACTAACAAAATAAAATAGAATAGATAGGTACAAGTAAAATAAATAAATAGAGTAATAAATATGTACAAACATATATACATATATACAGGTGCTGTGGGGAAGGGAAGGAGGTAAGATGTGGGGGATGGAGGGGGGACGAGGGGGAGAGGAAGGAAGGGGCTCAGTCTGGGAAGGCCTCCTGGAGGCGATGAGCTCTCAGTAGGGCCTTGAAGGGAGGAAGAGAGCTAGCTTGGTGGACGGGCAAAGGGAGGGCATTCCAGGCCCGGGGGAGGAAGTGGGCCGGGGGTCGATGGCGGGGCAGGTGCGAATGAGGTTGTTGTTAATGTAACTTGGTGATAACAAGGGGCTTTTTTTTTGGGGGGGGGGGGGGAGTCAGTCAGGACCAGACCGGGAAGGGGGGGTGGGGGGCACTATAAGGAAGGTTGCTTAAGTGGGGGGGGGGTGGAAGCAGGGGGCGTCTATGGCAGATACAATAGTCAAGGCGGGATACGATGATAATAATTATGGTATTTAAGTGCTTACTGTGTCCCAGGCACAGTACTAAGTCTGGAGTGGATATAGCAAATCAGGTTGGACACAGTCCCTGTCCCACATGGAATTCACAGTCTCAATCCCCATTTTACAGATGAGGTAACTGAGGCCCAAAGAAGTGAAGTGCCTTACCCAAGGTCACACAGTAAAGAAGTGGCAGAGCTGGGATTAGAACCCAGGATCTTCTGACTCCCAGGCCCACGCTCTATCCACTATTCCATGCTGTTTCTCATAAGTGCTTGGATAAAGATAAGTGCTCGGATAAACATAGTAGTAGTATTATAAATGGAAAGGAAAGGGGGGATTTTAGCAGTTTTCCCTCTTTATCTTCATTTTTCCTCTATTCACAGCCCTACCCTCTCAATGGCATTACCCTATCCAATGAGACATGGCTAGACAGCAGAATACAAGAAGTCTATGGGCTTACCAACATCATTGATTCTTGAAAATTACATCTTAAGTCAAAATTTGGAAGTTGAGACCAATTTTCCTCTGGGATCCATGTTATAAGTGAGAATTGATTCCTGAACCAAGACAGGAGACCCTATTTTACCCAAATTACCCAGAGTTGTGTACTAAATTATAGATGAGAATTATAACTACATTAATGCTTTATAAGTCAAAATCATATCGATATAAAAATTACATAAGTTAAAAATGCAGTACCGCACCAAATGCACAGTCAATAGATGCTACTAGCACTACTATTACTAATTGTGGTATTTAAGTGCTTCCTATGTTCCAAGCACCGGGGTAGATATAAGGTAATCAGGTCAGACACAGTCCCTTTCACAAATTCTGGGTAATCTGTACCTCAGTTTCCTCATCTGTAAAATGGCTGTGAGCCTCATATGGGACAGGGACTGTGTCCAACCGATTAACCTGAATCTACCCCAGTGCTTTGTACCATGTTTGACACATAACAAGTACTTAATAAATACCACGATCATTATTATTATCAAATCCCGGTTCTCCATGTCTTTAGACTGGGAGGCACAGAAAAGTTATGGAACTTGCCCAAGGCTGCATAGCAGATAAGTAGCAGAGCTGGGGTTAGAACCCATGTCCTCTGGCTTCCACGTCCGTGCTTTTTTCAGTAGGACATGCTGCTGCTTTTGCAGAACAGAAGGGAGTGATCCATTTTTTCCTGCCTTTCCTCCAAGTGTCTGAAGCTGGTCCTGCCTGTAGATGACGATACATTTACTTGAGCTGGTTTAAATGTGTATAAAGAGATATTGCATCCAGCAGTAAGGAGTAAATGATCCGTTATAGCTTTTGGTCAGGCATAGAGTTTGTTTTGCCATATCTGTCTCTATTAGAAAGTTTTTTGGTTTCCTGACTTGCTGAAGGTTAGTCTATTTCTGATTAAAGCATTTACTTTATGCATACTCATGGGGATGGTTCATCAATCATATTTGTGCTTACTGTGTTCAGGGCCCTGTACTAAGTGCTTGGGAGTTTAGTACAGTTTAATAATTTTGGTATTTGTTAGGTGCTTACTATGCGCCAAGCACTGTTCTAAGCACTGGGGTAGAAACAAGTTAATCAGGTTGGATACAGTCCCTGTCCCAGTTTGGGCTTACACTCAATCCCCATTTTTTAACAGATGAGGTAACTGAGGCACAGTGAGTTGCCCAAGGTCACACAGGAGAAATGTGGCAGAGCTGGGATTAAAACCCGGGTCTTTATGACTCCCAGGTTGGTTCTCCATCCAAGTAACGCTGCTTACAACACAGCAATATGACAAATACATTTCCTTCCCACAACGAGCTTACATGGTATGCACAATGACTAGCACATTTCTTTTTTCTTAAGCCTAAGCTTTTCTGAGTCAAATGTGACTTTGTTTCTCTCACTAAGGGGATTTCAGATAACTCCAACTGTACCTAGCCTCCGGCATCCATAGTAACAAAAGGCTGTACTATAAACAGTCTATTCAAGGTAAAATCCATTGTGTTTGCTTTCCTATTGAAGCTGCAGTGATTTTCTTGCCTTTAAAAACCTGGGAAATGAAATGGTTACTCCTTCTTAAGAGTGGTTTACTTCTGTTGCTGCTGATGCTCTTTTATGAGCCCCTGCTTTTATGCAAGTTCTCAACCACCTTTATTCTTTCAAGAGGCTTATTGATCGAAGAGTGCAGATGGAGAGATGTTTACACACAGCTAGGTTCCAGTTAACATGATGGATCAAAAGCAATCATTTCTGAGAGGAGTGGGAAGTGGAGGGGGAGGGGAGAAGGGTTCTAAACAGAGGGTATGTGGCAGCAAGGATTCTTTCTGATATTATTTGCTGCTGATGACAATCTGGGAAAGCTGCGGGAAAGGGAAGTTTGGTCACTGGTAGAATATCGCTAAAGAAGCGTTGCGTTGGCAGGGACTGGGAAAGAGTATTTGAATGTCTGGACACAGAGACTGACCTATAAAGAACACATAAAAAGAGGAGGAAACACAGGCACTGTGTATGTTATATGGTGCCATGGGGAATGATTGACAACTGGAGATAGAAAAGAAACAGCATTTTAATAATAATAATAATAATGACATTTATTAAGCACTTACTATGTGCAAAGCACTGTTCTAAGCGCTGGGTAATAATGGGCCAATGGGAATAGACTCGAATATGCTAGCCTTCCATTCTGGTTGCTGATTTGCCCAAAGGAGGCTTTGTTGAGATCTAAGCAATAGCCATCACAAAAGCTTGACTGTAAGTCATGTCCTCATCTGTGTTGCCAGTTATATTTCGTTTAGGACGAATGTGATTGAAAACAGAAAATTTATTCTAATTTGTGCAGATGAGATGTTGTAAAGTTTAAACCTCATTTTCTTGGCAGATAGGCTTCAAACATTAAAATGAGTGAAAATTTGTTGCTAGACTGTGAGTCTCCTGAGGGATAGGCATCATGTCTAATTCCCATCTAAGTATTCTCTTGCAGGACTTAGTATAGTGCTCTGCACACTGTAAGCTCTTAGTAAATACTTTGACTACTGCTACTATGAAAAAGAGATGGGGGCAGTCATAGGTAGCTAGCTGCACTTCATTCATTCAGTTGTATTTATTGAGCGCTTACTGTGTGCAGAGCACTGTACTAAGCGCTTGGGCAGTACAAGTAGATAGAGAAGCTGCATGGTTCAGTGGAAAGAGCATGGGCTTTGGAGTCAGAGATCATGGGTTCAAATCCCACCTCTGCCACTTGTCAGCTGTGTGACTTTGGACAAGTCACTTCACTTCTCTGGGCCTCAGTTCTCTCATCTGTAAAATGGGGATTAAGACTGTGAGCCCCCCGTGGGACAACCTGATTCATTCATTCATTCAATCGTATTGAGCGTTTACTGTGTGCAGAGCACTGTACTAAACGCTTGGGAAGTACAAGTTGGCAACATAGAGAGACGGTCCCTACCCAACAACAGGCTCACAGTCTAGAAGGGGGAGACAGACAACAAAACAAAACATGTGGACAGGCGTGAAATCATCAGAATAAATAGAAGTAAAGCTAAATGCACATCATTAACAAAATAAAATAAATAGAACAGTAAATATATACAAGTAAAACAGAGTAATAAATCTGTACAAACATATATACAGGTACTGTGGGGAGGGAACATATCTATTCTATTTTATTTTGTTAGTATGTTTGGTTTTGTTCTCTGTCTCCCCCTTTTAGACTGTGAGCCCACTGTTCGGTAGGGACTGTCTCTATATGCTGCCAACTTGTACTTCCCAAGCGCTTAGTACAGTGCTCTGCACACAGTAAGCGCTCAATATATATGATTGATTGGAAAGGAGGTAGGGCGGGGGGATGGGGAGGGGGAGAGGAAGGAGGTAACCTCACCTTGTAACCTCCCCAGCGCTTAGAACAGTGCTTTGCACATAGTAAGCACTTAATAAATACTATCATTATTATTATAGTAAGTGCTTAAGAAATTCCATCATTGTTATTATCTCAGGTATCTGTTTTTGAAGTTTCTGAAGGGTAAGGTTTTCCCTGATCTTCCCCAAGGTAAGCTTAATTGCTCCCTGATCCCCTGAGGCTGTTCCTTAGAGACACCCACTCGCCTGATCATTCTTAATTCATTCATTCAATTGTATTTATTGCACGCTTACTGGCTGCAGAACACTGTACTAAGTGCTTATTTGCCACTAGAGCCATTTAATCATCATTATTATTTTCATTACAGTATTTAAGTGCTTACTAGATGTTAAGCTCTGTTCTAAGAGCAGTGGTAGATAGAGGACACTCAAGCTAAAAGCAGTCCCTGTCCCACATGGGGCTCATAGGAGGGAGAACAGGCATTGAATCCCCATTTTGCAGTTGAGGAAACTTAGGCACAGAGAAGTGAAGTGATTTGCCCAAGGTGTGTCAGCAGGCAACTGGCAGATCCAGAATTAGAACCCAGGACCCCTGGCTCCCAAGCCCCTGCTCTTTCCACTAAGCCAAGCTAATCCTCCTAGCGCATTTGCCCTAGTACATGGAAACTTCCTCAGCCCCTTGTGTGTACTCCTGATCCTGGTCTGTGGCTGAGAGAGCTCTATCCTAGCTATGGACATGATCGAAGAACTGAGTTTCAGTTTTTCACTAGGGAGAATTCAGAAAGTGTAATCAGTGGTATTTATTGAGTGCTTACCATGTGCAGAACACTGTACTAAGCATTTGGGAGAGTACAGTATAACAGAATTGCTAGACATGTTCCTTGCCCACAACAAGCTTACAGTATAGAGACTGTAATAATGAGTCACACACTTGAGATTTGATGTCAACATTCCAGTTTTAAATAATCCATTTTAACAGGCCCACCCCATTTGTTTTTTCTATGTACATATGAATCAATCTAGTATTTATTGAGCACATACTATGTACAGAGCACTGTACCAAGCGCTTGGGAGAATCCAGTACAACGAGTTAGCAGACACGTTCTCTGCCTACAATGAGTTTTACAGTCTGGAAGGTCAAACTTTCCTCTGGAGGGCAGATCACTCAGATTAGGCACAGGGAGGAGACAGCTGTACAAGTGTCAGATTGAGTACAAAGAAGGGATGATTTCAGTCGTATTTAAGTGCTTCTTGTATGCAGAGCACATTACTAAGCACTTGGAAAGTACAATTCAGCAACAGAGACAATCCCTACCCAACAAGGAGCTCACAATCTTCCAGCTGCTGACAACCGCCTAATGCATCTTTCAGATCAGACCCACCAGAGCCGGCCAGTATGGAGAAGACAAACATCAACCCACCCGATTTTGTGCCAGAGAAAACAGATGTGAGACTGAATGCTAGCCAACCTGCAGATACCTGAGGAGCCGGCACTGCGGAGTCTATTTCAAGCTGTTGAAAATGAAAGTTAGCCAAATGAGGGAGGTGTCACCCTTCACAATTCCTAACTGGGATTTTTTTTTTTAATCTGTTACCCAGGCTCTTGTGAGGACAGCATTCAACTCCCAGTCATTAATGTCTGTCTGTTATCGACAAGTAGGGTGCAAAATAGGTTAACACGGTGTAAATCGGCCGCAGGGTTCTTGAACCCAGGGTGGTGATGCAGATAGGAAAAATGACTCGGAGACATGAGTTCAGATAGAGCAGTAAAGAAGGAAAGTGGCTACCTGCCCGTTCACCTCCCGGGAGAGGTACGAGTGACAAGCAGCCCCGATCCGATCCCAATATCACTGTGTCTTTTATTGTTACAGCAACATGGGAATGGGGCATCTGGAAATCTCAGGAATTTCAGGAATTGGGACCGGCAGGATGTTACAAATTATCCTTGTTCTCCGTTCCCACGCCTTGCATAGATAGGTAATAGGGATGTAAATTCTTGTGCCCTATGGCCTTGCATAGATAGGTAATAGGGATGTAAATTCTCTTCGGATGGGTGTTACTTGTTGATGGCCTTGAAGGCATCTGTTACAGACTTGTTCTCTCAGCCTGCAGAAATGGAGGGTTACTGTCAGCATATACAAAATGGAGTCAGTCATGTCAAGTCCGCTGTGGACAACACTGTCTAGGGGAGAGATGGGTAAGAATCTAAACCACATTAAGATTGTGAAAGATGACAAAATCACTGTATAAAGGCCTTTCTATCCTCCGGTATTTCGATTTGGATTAGTGGAAGCTTTGGAAGAACTTGATCCTTTCCTGTAATTTCTTCCTTAAGAGGGTGAGAAAGTAAGTGGATTTTAAATAACTTTCTGCTCACTTGACTTACCAAGCAACCTGAAGGTTGCTTAAGAACGTAAGCAACACCATTACAGTCGGTTCATCTAGTCAAGTATTCAGTCACTTTTTTGGTTGAGGGGGGGCAGTATTAAAGTGCCTACTATGTGCCAGGCACTGTATTAAGCACTGGGGTAAATACAAGCTAATCAGGTTGGACACAGTCCATGTCCCACATGGGGCTCACAGTCTTAATTCTCATTTAACAGATGAGATAACTGAGGCAAAGAGAATCAATGGTAATGGTGGACAAGTCACTTCACTTCTCTTTGCCAGTGTTTGTCACTTCCTCCAAGTGAAAAACGGTATCAGACCTTGGTATCACCAACATGGCATTCCCCTTAGCTCCTTTCTGACTGCTCCTTCTTAATCTCACATTTCCTCTTTCCTCTAGGAGAGCTCCACTTGGTTGTCCCAGTTGCACTCCAAAATCAATGGTAACTATGAAAGCTCACCTCCTCCAGGAGGCCTTCCCAAACTGAGCCCCCCCTTTCCTCTGCTCCTCCTCCCCTCCTCATCGCTCCTACTCCCTACCTCTGCTCTACCCCCTTTCCCACCCCACAGCACTTGTGTATATATGTATATATTTATTATTCTATTTATTTTATTAATGATGTGTATATGTTTAATTCTATTCATTTATTTTGATGCCTGTCTACTCATTTTGTTTTGTTGTCTGTTTCCCCCCTTCTAGACTGTGAGCCCGTTGTTGGGTAGGGATTGTCTCTATCTGTTGCCAAATTGTACTTTCCAAGCACTTAGTACAGTGCTCTGCACACAGTAAGAGCTCAATAAATACAACTGACTGAACGAATGGTAGTTATGAAGTGGTTCCTAGATACTAAGCATTGGAGTGGGTGTGAGATCATCTGATCATAAACTGTCCCTGTCCCACATGGGGCTTACAAGCTACGAGGTAGGGTGAGCAGCGATCTGATCCCAATTTTACAGATAAGGAAGGTGAGGCCCAGAAACATTTAATGACTTGCCCCAAACAGCACAGTAGGCCAGTGGCAGAGCTGGATCTAGAATCCAAGTCTCCTGACTCCCGGTCCTGTCCTCTTAGACTATGCTGTCTCCCTGACCACAGTGCCTCAACATATCTAAAACTGAATTGCAAAAATTTTCCTCCTAAACCAAATGCCTTCTCCTGTGTTTGCCCCCTCTAATTCTACTGGGAAGCAGCATGGTCTAGTGGAAAGAGCACGGGCCTGGGAATCAGAGGACATGGACTCTAATCCCAGCTCCAGCAGATGTTTGCTGTGTGACCAAGGCCAAGTCACTTAACTTCTCTGTGCCTCAGTTCCCTCCTCTGTAAAATGGGGATTAAGACCGTGAGCCCCATGTGGGACAGGTACTGTGTCCAAAGCGATTCTCTTGTATCTGCTCCAGCACTTAGAACAGTGCTTGCCACATACTAAGCACTTAACAAATACCACAATTATTATTATTATTGACTTATGCCCCTTCTTTCTGTCCCAGAAGCCCACAGCCTTGGTGTCAACCTTGATTCCTTGCTCTCTTTCTGCTTTCAAATTGTCAACTTCTAAATTTTACAGGTACTTCTTCCACAACATTTTGAGGATACCCTCCTTCCTTTTTTTATGGTATTAAGTGCTTACTGTGTGTCAATCAGTGTTTTAAATGATGGGGTAGCTACAAGGTAATTAGAACACAGCCCCTCTCCCACATGGGCCTCTCAGTTTAAGTAGGAGGGAGAACAGGAGAACTGAGGTAAAGAGAAGCTAAGTGATTTGCCCAAAGTTACTCCATGACAGAGGCAGAATTAGAACCCAGGTCTGTTGACTCCTGGGCCCAGGCTCTTTCCACTGGGCCATGCTGCTTCTATCCTTTTCATCCAAATAGCTGTCAGGCTAGTTTAAGCTCTAATCGCCTCACTGCTCTATCTGCTCATGGGAGCAGCATGGCTTAGTGGAAAAAGCATGGGCTTGGGAGTCAGAGGTTGCAGATTCTAATTCTGGCTCTGCCACTTAGCTGTGTGACTTTGGGCAAGTCATTTAACTTCTCTGTGCCTCAATTACCTCATTTGTAAAATGGGGATTAAGACTGTGAGCCCCACGTGGCACAACCTGATTACCTTGTATCTACCCCAGCACATAGAACAGTGCTGGGCACATAGTAAGCACTTAACAAATACCATCAGAAGCAGCATGGCTCAGTGGTAAGAGCACGGGCTTTGGAGCCAGAGGTCATGGGTTCGAATCCCAGCTCCGCCACGTCTGCTGTGTGACCTTGGGCAAGTCACTTAACTTCTCTGAGTCTGTTACCTCATCTGTAAAATGGGGATTGACTGTGAGCCCCACGTGGGACAACCTGATCACCTTGTATCCCCCAGCGCTTAGAACAGTGCTTTGCACATAGTAAGTGCTTAACAAATGCCATTATTATTATTATTATCTGCCTCCTGCCTCCTCATTGGTCTCCATCTCCAACCTGAGAGTCAGAAGACCTGGGTTCTAATCCCAACTCTGCCACTAGTCTGTCTGTGGTGTGACCTGGGGCAAGTCACACAACTTCTCTGTGCCTCAATTTCCTCATCTGTAAAATGGGGATTAAATTCCACTCCCCCTTACTTAGGCTGTGAGCCCCCAAACAGGACAGGACTGCGACTGTGTCCAGCCTGATTGTCTTATATCTCCCCCAGTGCTTGGCACATATTAAGTGCTTAACAAACTCCACAATTATTATTTCTCCAGTCTTCAAAAACCTTGATTGGCTACCCATTTCTCTCCACACTAAGCGGAAAAGACTTGCCTTTGATGTCCCTATTTTACATATCAGCTCTCTTTAAGCTCTGCTCTCCTACTTATATTTTTTGCTACTCCCAAGCTCATTTTCTATCTGTACCACATTCTTAACTCTCTTGCCTTCCACCCCTCACTCACGCTATTCCCCCTGCCTGTAATAATAATAATAATAACAATTATTATTATTATTATTATTATGGTTATTGTTAAGTGTTTCCTATGTACAAAGCACTGTTCTAAACTCTGGGGTAGATACAAGTTAATCAGGTTGTCCCATGTGGGGCTCAAAGACTTAATCCCCATTTTACAGATGAGGTAACTGAAGCACAGAGAAGTGAAGTGGCTTGCCCAAGGTCACACAGCAGAAAAGTGGCAGAGCAGGAATTAGAACCCACGTCCTCTGACCCCCAAGCCTGTGCTTTTTCTACTAAGCCAAGCTGCTTCTGTAACCCCCTCCCCATTAAAATCTGCCAGAGCACAGCTCT
The DNA here is from genome assembly GCF_015852505.1 of Tachyglossus aculeatus. Taxonomy (NCBI): domain Eukaryota; kingdom Metazoa; phylum Chordata; class Mammalia; order Monotremata; family Tachyglossidae; genus Tachyglossus; species Tachyglossus aculeatus. Next base: position 102,368,908 of record NC_052101.1, read on the forward strand.
CCCCTTTTTCAAAGCCTCCCCCACACAAAATCTCATTTCCTCCAGAGAGCTTTCGCTTTTTAATTTCCCAGTACCCCAACTTAATTCATCCAACAGCTATCCTTAACATTTATGTATTTATACCCATCCTTGGCACTTATCTGTCTGTCTTGGCTTCTCAATTGGGAAGACAACAGGGAGAATTACTCATGTCTCAGGATAGAATATTATGAATAAATGAATATATAAATTCAATTCAATATCAATCACTTGTATTTTTGAGTGCTTTGTGCACAGCACTGCACTAAGCGCTTGGGAGGGTACAGTATAATAGAGTTAGTAGACATTCCCTGCCCACAACAAGCTTACAGTCTAGAGATGAGTTTACGGTGCTAATAGGGACAGTGTGGTCCAGTGGAGAGAGTGTGGGACTGAGAGTCAGGGGACTTGGTTCTGCCCACTTGCCTGCTATGTGACTTTGGGCAAGTCACAACTTCCCTGTACCTCAGTTTCCTCAACTCTGAAATGGGAATAAAACACATGTTCTCCCCACTCTTGAACTTTGAGTCCCACATGGGAGAGAAACTGTGTCAGATGAGATTTTCTTCTAGCCCTCCCAGTGCTCGGTGTGTAGTAAGTCTGTAATAAACACCATAATTATTATAAATGCTAAGGATGGGTTGATGCAATTGGGGTGTTGTGAACTCATCAGAGAGTTCTAAAAAAGAGAGTTCTATCAAAGAGATTCTAAATAAGGCCTGCATTGTGTAAGTTTAGACCTGTTCTGAGACTAGGAACAATTTTCCTTAGCTACAGGAGTATAGGCCTGGTACCAGTATCTCAAAGATGAAGCACTGAAAAGCACTACTTTAATTCTCTCTGGCTCCTTTGTGTCAGGGGGTGCATGATGATGAAGATTTAGTAGAGAAAGCAGGTAGGTAAATGTTCTTTCCCTCTCCCACTGCCTCCATCTCATTGTGTGTGGGAGTACAAGAATATATGTGCAGGGGTGTATGTCGCTTTGTGTGCAGATGTCTGTATAGGTAGCACATATGCACACAGAACTTAAAAGGGGGACTCGATGCAAATATTTCTTTCTCTTGGAACAGTTACCAGGTGAACAAAGGTTATCTAAAGAGCAGAAATATTTCTTTATTCAATCTTTTAAGATTGCCTAAGAGAAAGTGCATATGTCGCTGTTGAAACTGTGTAATGTTTCTCTTGTCTGGAGGCAAAGAAACAAGGTTTTCAGTTTCTTCACAGAGAGTCAGACTTATTAACTGTTCTGTCTGTTATACAATACCTCTGAATTGTGGAGAGGGCAAAACTCATTAAGTTCATTACACTCCTCTTAATTTGAAATGAATTCCACTGTCTCACCTAGCATACTGGTTCACCTAGTGGTGTTCTCTTTCATACTGATATATGAACTGTGTGTCTTGGAGTAGTACAATTCTAATCCCTTCAAGGCCCTACTGAGAGCTCACCTCCTCCAGGAGGCCTTCCCAGACTGAGCCCCCCTCCCCCTCCTTCCCCTCCCCACAGCACCTGTATATATGTATATATGTTTGTACATATTTCTCTATTTATACATATTCTATTTTATTTTGTTAATATAATAATAACAATGGCATTTGTTAAGCGCTTACTACGTGCAAAGCACTGTTCTAAGCACTGGGGGGGATACAGTGTGATCAAGTTGTCCCACGTGGGGCTCACAGTCTTAATCCCCATTTTTACAGATGAGGTAACTGAGGCTCAGAGAAGTTAAGTGACTTGCCCAAGGTCACACAGCAGACTTGTGTCAGAGATGGGATTCGAACCCACGACATCTGACTCCAAAGCCCGGGCTCTTTCCACTGAGCCACGCTGCTTCTCTAGCCATAGTAAATGTTAATAAATATCACAACTCGTTTACTTTTTTTTTACTTTATTTGTCCCCCATGGGGCTCACAATCTATCTTCTCCACATTTTTCAGATAGGGAAACATGGCCCAGAGGGATGAAGTGGCTCGCCTAACAAGGTGATGATGATGGTATTTGTTAAGTGCTTACTATGTGCCAAGCACTGTTCTAAGCAGTGGGGTAGATACAAGTTTATCAGGTTGTCCCACATGAGGCTCAGTCTTAATCCCCCATTTTACAAATGAGGTAACTGAGGCACAGAGAAGTTAAGTGACTTGCCCAGAGTCACACAGCTGACAAGTGGTGGAGCCGGGATTAGAACCCATGAGCTCTGACTCCCAAGCACATGCTCTTTCCACTAAGCCATGCTGCTTCTCAATATGTTTTGTTTTGTTCTCTGTCTCCCCCTTCTAGACTGTGAGCCCACTGTTGGGTAGGGACTGTCTCTATATGTTGCCAACTTGTACTTCCCAAGCGCTTAGTACAGTGCTCTCCACACAGTAAGTGCTCAATAAATACAATTGAATGAATGAATCTTCAAAAACCTGAGCAGCTCCTGGCACCTTTTTCTTCCTTTGTGGACTGTAAGCTCCTTGTGGGCAGTGATCGTGGCTACCAACTCTACTGTACTCTCCCAAGAGCTTAGCACAGTGCTCTGCACATAGTAAATGCTCAATAAATACTATTGATCGACTGATATTTTCCAGCCCGGTTTCTGTGCTGGGAGTTGGGGCTGAGAGCCCTGGGGAGAAGGAGCAGCTCCTCCTGGCATTGTTGAACTGCCTCTGGGTGTTGGCAGAGGGAGTGGCTACTGGAAAAAAAAGAGGTGAGTTTGTAGGGATAGAGTCAGAGAGAGGGTGTGGGGAGCTGGGGGGAGGTAAACCCTACTTATTCTCTCCATTTTCCTCCTCCCTCACTTCCCCTCTTCTCCTTGGCCCCATTTTCTTCCCTTTTCTCTGTTGGCCTGATTCTCCCTTATTCCCTCCCTGGAAGTAAGAGGAGGGTGCAGTGTTGTCTGTGTTGATTTAGGAATAAGAGGGGGCACATGTCTCTCCCATCCTCACCATGATGAGCCCCCCACTCCCTGCCATCCCCCTAAGCAGTTGGACTACCATGACCTATGTGATGTATTAATTTATTACCCATTTATTTGGTGACATCATTATGGGCATATTACCTCTTCACCTTCTGGCCTTTGTTGAGCAACCAAAGCATGGGATTTATAATTGTGGTGCAACATCTATAAAAATGTTGAGGAGTACAGAATATGGTGACACTAAAATTATATCAAAGAAAGTCATTTATGAATGATGAACACAGCTGTAAATTCATGGCATGCATGTGAATGGCAAGAAGGATTTATGCACGATCCAGTTATGGTTCAAAAATGGTCAAAGTCATTTGTTTAAAAATACTTAATGAAGTGAAAGTTTGGGTTGGGAGAATGAAAGTAAGGAAATATTAGTATATATTCTCATCAAATACTTAGGGAGGTGCACTTTGAGGTAACCAGGAGATCTCTTCAGAGTTTAAAATTTGACCCCTTGGCCTCCTGGCAGTGCAACCAATTATGTTGGAAAGGCTGAGTCCCCATGGCTATTTGGTCAAATGGGTGGTAATATTAGCATACTGTAGACACAGTGCTGAATGAACAGGACTCTACACAGGCAAAAAGACCACAGGGTTCAGGGAATTCTCTTCAAGCAGAGTCCTGATTTGTTCATCTCTTGTTCATCCTTGCCTTCAATATTGTTTCAGCAGGCCTCTGCTCCATCTCTTTCCTTGCACAAACCAACTGTATAATTGGGATGGGGTTTGGGGTGTTGGCAACATAGATGCCCACTTGGCATTTTTACCAAGAGGGCAAACTTGAGGAGGGGTTCAATTCCAAACCACCTGTTGATAATAGAAATGAGTTGAAGATTTTAGCAAAAGAAATGAAGATGTCAAAAAGGGTAGAGTGGGGGATTAGATAATAGTTTCTAAAGATTACATAAATCCCACCATCTCTGGCTGTGTCACCAGTGGTAAAAATAAGTTGGCATTTTATGAAGCAAGTACTAATAGAAAAGAGTCAAATAGCGCTATAAAAAGATGAATAAAACATATTTATTACTATTAACACAATGCAGATGAGCTCACAGGCAACCTGGTATAGTTTCTAATTGTTAATCTAACCTCCTATTGGTTTTGTTAATTCCTATCCCATTTTTCCTAGATGTTATTGGTAATTTGGTGTGAAGCTTGCTGCCAATCTATGTCAAATTCTAAGACAGCATGCTGGTTTTCTACTTCATAATCTGCAGGCACCATTAATATGGGGACGGTATTCAGTTCTGTTACTGATGAAAATCTTTTATTGTATGGATGGTTTCTCTAGTCTATTGTTAGGGTATGGATTTTGGGGGTGTTAAATTATGTATTTCAAGAGTATACAGCTATCCGGTCTCTACAGAGCAGAGAGAAGGGAAATCCCACAAAAAAAGTGACACATTTCAAAGCAACCAAACTTTCCAGATATTACAAGCCAAGATTCATTTTGAGTCCATTGACAATTCATCAGACCAATGCACTAAATCATATTAGGCCTACCCAGCAGAAATAAAATGGTTCGTAAATTGGCTTCATTCATTCATTCAATCGTATTTATTGAGCGCTTACTGTGTGCAGAGCACACAGTGCTCTGCACACAGTAAGCGCTCAATAAATACGATTGATTGATTGATTGTACTAAGCGCTTGGGAAGTACAAGTTGGCAACATATAGAGACGGTCCCTACCCAACAGTGGATTGAAAGTTATATTTTCTGTAACATTTTCACTGCCCCAAAGGATTTAATTTTTATCGTGTTTTTTAAGTGCTTACTTTGTGCTAAGTACTGGTACTAAGCACTGGGGTAGATACAAGTTAATCAGGTTGGACACAGTCCATGTCCTGCACAGAGCTCACAGTCTTAATCCCCATTTTACAAATGAGTTACCCGAGGTACAGAGAAGTTAAGTGACTTGCCCAAGGTCACAAGGCAGACAAGTGGTGGAAGCAGGATTAGAACCCTGGTCTTATGATGCCCAGGCCCGTAATCTTTCCACTACGCCATGCTGTTTCTTTTTATTAAAAATAAAATATTTGTTGGTTAAAAACTGGGTTAAATCTAATGAAACCCTGAAAATCTGTACTCTTTTTACTGTTCATCCATATGAGCATGGTGATTCTGCACAATACTTTGTAGTCGTGTGTGTGTGTGTGTGTGTGTGTGTGTGTGTGTGTGTGTGTGTGTGTTTTTGTGCACCTGTGCCCCCAGAGCACAGTCATGGGTTACAGTAGCTTCTTGATAAGTCTGTGATTTTTTTTTTTTTTTTTTTTTTGATGGCATAGCTGGTTAAATTAGAAGAGTTTCTCTGGTTTAGAGCATATTCTGACACTAGCTTCCAGGACTCCAATTTCATCCTCCAGCACTGCAGTTTAGAATAAATTGAAAAAAGCCTGCATTTTCCACACCTCCCTATGAGGCGGTTGGGAAAGGACAGGGACACTTTCATCTTTGACTCAGCTGTCCTTAAAGGCTGGATGATCTTTTATAAAATATTCAATACACCTCCAGTGGTATGGCCTAATTGGTACAGCATGGACCTGTGTGTCAGAAGGGCCTGGGTTCTAATCCTGGATCCACTACTTGTCTGCTGTGTGACCTTGAGCAAGTCACTTAACTTCTTTGTGCCTGTTACCTCATCTGTAAAATGAGGATATGACTGTGAGTCCCATGAAGGATGGCAGGGACTGTGTCCAACCTGATTTGCTTGTATCCACCCCAGCACTTAGTAATATTAATAATGATGACATTTATTAAGCACTTACTATGTGCCAAGCACTGTTCTAAGCACTGGGGTAAATACAAAGTAATCAAGTTGTCCCACGTGGGGCTCACGGTCTTAATCCCCATTTTACTGATGAGGTAACTGAGGCCCAGAGAAGTTAGGTGACTTGCCCAAAGTCACACAGCTGAGGTGGCGGAGCAGGGATTAGAACCCATGACCTCTGACTCCCAAGCCTGTGCTCTTTCCACTGAGCCATGCTGCCCAGGCACATAATAAATGCTTAACAAATAACACTATTATTATTATTTCCAAAAGAAGCCAGATGCAGCTTTGGGGGTCTGGTATGCTGTCCTGAAACATATTTTGTGCAATTTTAGTATGCTGCTATCCAAATCATCTTTTAAAAAAAGTGATTAATCAGTGTTGGAATGTAGCTTTTTGTGGACTAGGAATTATTTGCATTGTGGATTAAATTTTGATTTGAATACTGAACTTTGATCGAGGATTCTCACAGTGAGATTTATCATGTCCTTATCCATGTGTTTGCTTGAACCTCTCCTGACCATAAATGTGAGAAGTTTTGTCAAACTCTATTAATATCTTGCTGGGCTATTTTTCTACCTTTTTTTGAGGGAGGGGGCACTTTTAACAGATCTCTATCCATTTTCCCATAGAACTCCCCAAATGACTGAATTTCATCCTCACGTTTGTTGCAGTATCCAACAACATGCCAGTAATAATCATGAAGTCTTCAAAATGAAGGGTTTTTAAAAAAATAGTTATATTTGTTCTCTATAGGTGTACTGCTTCTACTTCAAGTACATTATTTGCTTTTTCAATTGCCTTAGAAACCCCTATGCTTTAGCTAGCGTGTTCTGGTGTTCAGAGGCAGAAAACATCTAAAATTTTAATGTCATTGTAATTAGCCAAGATAAAGGTTATTGAATCATGTCTTGGAATCTATTTTCATAGACTAAAAGGTCTTAATGAAAATGTCAGGTTCCTGACAAAAGTTAAATCAATCAGGATCTGACACTCCAATACTATTTACTATTTTATTCAATCATTCAATTGTATTAAGTGCTTACTGTGTGCCAAACACTGTACTACACGCTTGGGAAAGTACACTACAACAGTAAATGGGAAGTAGCGTGGCTCAGTGGAAAGAGCATGGGCTTGGGAGTCAGAGGTCATGGGTTCTAATCCCAGCTCCACCACTTGTCTGCTGTGTGACTTTGGGCAAGTCACTTAACTTCTCTAGGCCTCAGTTACCTCATCTGTAAATTGGGGATTAAGACTGTGAGCCCCATGTGGGACAACCTGATTACTTTTTATCCCCCTCAGCGCTTAGAACAGTGCTTGGCGCATAGTAAGCGCTTAACAAATGCCACAATTATTATTATTATATTAACAGTAAAGAGTGACCATCTCTGCCCACAACGGGTTTACAATCTGGGGTGGGGGAGACAACTATGCTTCTTTGATCCTGACTGACAAAATCCCATGACTGGGGTAGGCAGTGCCCAGTAGTCGATGACTTGAATTTTTACTGGTGAAATAGCACACCAGAAAGATTACTAAATGAAAATGTTGCCTTGTCAGTGTAAGGTAGCCCCAGGCTACATTAAAATCTCTGTGTGAGCAAGGGCTATATTTTTCTATTATATGTTCTCCAGGTTTGTGGTACTGTGTTAGCCCACAGTAGCCATCAATTGATGCTGTCGCTGATGATTGTAATATCCCTCACAACCCAAAGTAGATTTTCTGGTTGTTTTGGCAGTACTAGGAAATCCCATAAAACGTTCTCAAATATTTAAGTTTTGTCCAGAGGTTTTCACTCACAGTGAAAATTTTCTTGTACAGAAATATCACTAATTTCATAAAATAAAATAGCAAAATACCTCTTGTTACTTTTTTCTTTAATTTGCTTACCAAATATTTTAGAAAAACTGATAACTACAGGTCAAAGCTGTCCCATTTTTTTCTGTTTCAAAACTTTCTTCATTCACTTGTAAAAATGTGCCTTTCGATGTAGTTTAAAGATGGCATCAGTTTTATCTCTCAAGTTTGTGTTCCTAAGTTCATCTACCAGTTGGTTTTGATCAGATTGGAGACAACTAGGTTTTCAGATGAGAAATGGACCTATCTTCTTGCAGCAAATACACATCTGGAAGAGTAAGTCAGACCGACTGATGTTGGAAATGGAAGTTAGAAACCCTGTCTATCCTTGGAGAGAAGTTGAACGGGATTGTTGAGGTGAAAATAGTGACTTTGCTCCCATAGTTGAAATCACTCTCCCCACCTTCAAAACCTTTTTCAATTTTTTATGGTATTTTTAAATTGCTTACTATATGCCAGGCAGTGTATTAAAAGCACATCTTCGCCAAGAGGCCTTCCCCAACTAAATCCTCATTTCCTCTTCTCCCATTCCCTTCTGGTTGCCTCACACCAGGATCTGAACCCTTTATTTATCCCAAACTCAGCCCAACAGCACTTATATTCATATCTGTTGTTTATTTCTTTATATTAATTTCTCTCTCCACCTCTAGACTGTAAGCTTGCTTTGGGCAGGAAGTGTCTGCTAACTCTGTTGTGCTCTTACTACAGTTCTCTGCACACAGTAAGTGCTCAATGAATATGATTGATTGAGGCAGTGAAGGAGCTGGTGAAAGAGTAAAAACAGCAAAAACAAGGAATCAAAAATAGCACAAAATCCACAGTATGTGATTCCTGGAGGAATAGTTTTCAGGCTTTCCCTCTCTCCCAGCAGGGCTGACCCTAACCCAACACTTCCAGCCTCCCCGGTGTGTTAAAAGTAGGGAAAACAGGCTTCAGCGCAAACCACTCCTGTAGAGTAGTCTTCATCCTAGCTATGGTGGGGAAAGAAGGGATGTCTTTTACTTAAGTCTTCCAATTGTAACACTACTTAAGCCTAATCTCTGAAAAGCCTAACCACTGGGTTCTCAATGTCACACTGGGCACAGATTGGTGCTATCCCATGAGATCAAAATTGAAATCTTCCCAACCTTGCCAAAGCTGAGGCATTTTGTTTTAAGCTGTGCTCTTTCATTGCAACCGATTCCCTTTGAGATGGACAGAAGTTCTGTGCAATCTAGAATTTCATTCTGGTTTCTCTGAAAACTGAACTTTGCTTTGTTATGGTTCACTGTAAATGGAGTCTATTGTGTAATGAAGTCAAGAATGCCAGGAGTTCAGGTCACTTCCCCTGACTGTTGTCACAAGTAATTTTCCACTTCAGCTCCTTAGCAGTCCATCAAGTGGGGCTCAGTGCCACTAAGAGGATTTTAGGACTCAAGGAAAGAGGAGAAAGGAGGCAAACAGGTGCTTTAATGAGTGTGTAAACAGAAACTATGCTCTAAACCTCCTAAAGTGGGGAATGACCTACAAGATCCAAGAGTCAGGGAGATTTCTCTGGGCTTGCTGGTAACCCCTATTATACCATTCCAGGCGTAAAGTTTTCTCTGAATGTGAGTCATTTCAATACCGTAATTATTCTGAGAGTGTTCAGATTTGATAATAAGAGCCAGGGGATGCTCTTTGCCCACACACAGTTTTTGTGGCTGAATTCAGCAAGTAATGACCAAACAACCCCAGCTAAATATGCATGTGCCATCACCAGTCACTTCACTTTTGAGCTACCAGGTAGAAAAAGTGCTTTCCCTATGCAGTTACTAGGAAGGGCTGCAAGGAGAAATGTCTACTCTGGGCCCATTTCTCTGGCTCTGCTACCAGGGGTTGGAGGATTGGCTCCCAGAATGGGGACCTACTTGCTTGAATCCTGGGGTGGGGTTGGGGTGAGTTTCTGATCTTGGGGGGAAGAAGTGGGGATTGGAGGGAAAGTTGAAGGTGGGAAGGGGTGCTGTCAGGTAGGCATGGAGTGGGAAAATGGGATGCCCATGCCTTGGCTTTGGGTAGGGGGCTTGGAGATGGGCAAGGAGAGGAGGAGGAGGACAGGGGGGAGATGAGGTTTCTAACCCGATAGCAAAGTCGCTATTGCTCCATAACTAATGCAATGAAGAAACGTTTACCATGGTTGGAATCCTCTTTTCTCTTCTTCAATAATCCACATTGATAGAATTATTGGTATTTTGGTTTCACTTTATCAATGAAACATTATTATTTAGACTGGTAACATTTATAAATTTTCCATTTGACAACCATGCTGCCTTGTATTTTCCTTCATGACAAATGTGGAAAACAAGTTATAATTTTCTTGATTTTTTTTTTTCTGATAGGGAAGCAAATCAAGCAGAATGTTTAGACAGACTCCAAATCGAACTGCACATCTATTTCACATAAAAATTTGGAGTTTAAGTGCGTATAAGTGAGAAGCAGCATGGTGCAGTGGATAGAGCATGGGCCTGGGAGTCAGAAGATCATGGGTTCTAATTCCTCCTCTGCCACTTGTCTACTGTGTGACTTTGGCAAGTCACTTCACTTCTCTGTGCCTCAGTTACTCATCTGTAAAATAGGGAGTGAAACTGAGCCCCATGTGGGACAGGGAATATGTCCATCCTGATTTGCTTGTGTCCAACCTGTGCTCTTATTACAGTGCCTGCACATAGTAAGTGCTTAACAGATACCATAATTATCATTATTATTATTATTATTATTATTATTATTACTATTATTATATAACCATGTTCCTATTTGAAGCAGATTTAAAAAAAACAACATTGAGGCATACCGTATCTTCCCTCCTTTCAGATTCTCCTATTATTAGTCAGTCAACCATTTATATTTGAGTGCTTACTGTGTGCAGAACACCAAGCTTGGCACTTGGGAGAATATAATATAACCAAGTTGGCATACGCATTCCTTGCCCACAAGAAGCCTACAGTTTAGAGGGGGAGACGCATTAAAATCAATTACGGAGCACAGTGGGGCTGAGGATGGGGTGAAAAAACGGCACAATTCCAAGTGTGAGGATGACACAGAAAAGGAGGGAGTAAGGGAAATGAGGGCTTAGGGAAGGCCTCTTGGAGGAAATGGGAATTTAAATTAGGCTTCGAAGGTAGGGAGAGTGATAGTCTGTCACATATGAAGGAAGAGGAAATTCCAGGCCAGAGGGAGGACACGGGCCAGGGGTTGGTGGTGAGGTAGTTGAGATCGACTTACAGGGTGGAGGTTGCTGTTAGAGTGACATGAACATGCTGAGTAGTAGTAGGAAATAAGTGAGGTAAGATAGGAAGGGTAAGGTGATTGAGTGTCTCTTCCTTCTATTTTCTGTGTTTTCCTTTTTCACAGTTACGTTAGCTGTTTCTGTGACTGGTTTCAACAGAAGGAGGCAGAGCTCAGGTTTCTTATTAATAAGAAATAAGGAACTTGATCCATGGAGGAAGCTAAGCCATTTTTGTGTTCGCTCTCGCGCTCTTTCTCTCTCTCTCTCTCTCTCTCTCTCTCTCTCTCTCTCTCTCTCTCTCTCTCTCCCTCTCTCTCCTCCCTTCTCTTTTTCCTCCCTTCCTCACCCCCTCCCCCTTCCTCTCCTCCTCCCTGCCCCCCTTCCCTCCCTCTCCTCCATCCCCCCTTCTCTCCTCCCCCTCTCCTCCCCCTCTCCTCCCCCTCTCCTCCCCCTCTCCTCCCCCTCTCCTCCCCCTCTCCTCCCCCTCTCCTCCCCCTCTCCTTCTCGCTCTCCCTCTCCCTTTCCCTTTTCATTCATTCATTCAATCAATCGTATTTATTGAGCATTTACTGTGTGCAGAGCACTGTACTAAGCACTTGGGAAGTACAAGTTGGCAACATATAGAGACGGTCCCTACCCAACAGCGGGCTCACAGTCTAGAAGGGGGAGACAGACAACAAAACAAAACATTAACAAAATAAAATAAATAGAATAAATATGTACAAGTAAAACAAGTAGAGTAATAAATATGTACAAACGTACATATATACAGGTGCTGTGGGGAGGGGAAGGAGGTAGGGCGGGGGGATGGGGAGGGGGAGAGGAAGGAGGGGGCTCAGTCTAGGAAGGCCTCCTGGAGGATGTGAGCTCTCAGTAGGGCTTTGAAGGGGGGATGAGAGCTAGCTTGGCGGACGTGCAGAGGGAGGGCATTCCAGGCCAGGGGGAGGATGTGGGCCCGGGGCAGATGAGAACGAGGCACAGTGAGGAGGTTAGCAGCAGAGGAGTGGAGGGTGTGGGCTGGGCTGGAGAAGGAGAGAAGGGAGGGGAGGTAGGTGGGGGCGAGGTGATGGAGAGCATTGAAGCCGAGAGTGAGGAGTTTTTTGCCTGATGCATAGGTTGATTGGTAGCCACTGGAGATTTTTGAGGAGGGAAGTAACCTGCCCAGAGCGTTTCTGCACAAAGACGATCCGGGCAGCAGCATGAAATATAGATTGAAGTGGGGAGAGACAGGAGGATGGGAGATCAGAGAGGAGGCTGATGCAGTATTCCAGTTGGGATAAGATGAGAGATTGAATGAGGAGGGTAGCAGTTTGGATGGAGAGGAAAGGGCCGATCTTGGCGATGTTGTGGAGGTGAGACCGGCAGGTTTTGGTGACGGATTGGATGTGAGGGATAAACGAGAGAACGGAGTCAAGGATGACACCAAGGTTGTGAGCCTGTGAGATGGGAAGGATGGTAGTGCCGTCAACAGTGATGGGAAAGTCAGGGAGAGGGCAGGGTTTGGGAGGGAAGATAAGTAGTTCAGTCTTGGACATGTTGAGTTTTAGATGGCAGGCAGACATCCAGATGGAGATTTCCTAAAGGCAGGAGGAGATACGAGCCTGGAGGAAGGGAGAGAGAGCAGGGGCAGAGATGTAGATTTGGGTGTCATCAGCGTAGAGATGATAGCTGAAGCCGTGGGAGCGAATGAGTTCACCAAGGGAGTGTGTGTAGATAGAGAACAGAAGGGGACCAAGAACTGAACCTTGAGGAACCCCTACGGTAAGGGGATGGGAGGGGGAGGAGGAGCCCGCAAAAGAGACTGAGAATGAACGGCCAGAGAGATGAGGAGAACCAGGAGAGGACGGAATCTGTGAAGCCAAGGTTGGATAGCGTGTTGAGGAGAAGGGGGTGGTCCACAGTGTTGAAGGCAGCTGAGAGGTCGAGGAGGATTAGGATAGAGTATGAGCCATTGGATTTGGCAAGCAGGAGGTCATTGGTGACCTTTGAGAGGGAAGTTTCCATGGAATGTAGGGGATGGAAGCCAGATTGGAGGGGGTCGAGGAGAGAGTTGGCATTGAGGAATTTGAGGCAGCACGTGTAGATGACACGTTCAAGGAGTTTGGAAAGGAATGGTAGGAGGGAGTTAGGGCGATAACTAGAAGGTGAGGTGGGGTCAAGAGGGGTTTTTTTTAGGATGAGAGAGACGTGGGCATGTTTGAAGGCAGAGGGGAAGGAACCAGTGGAGAGTGAGCGGTTGAAGATGGAAGTTAAGGAGGGGAGAAGGGACGGAGCGAGAGATTTCATAAGATGAGAGGGAATGGGGTCATAAGCACAGGTGGCCAGAGTAGCACTTGAGAGGAGGGAGGAGATCTCATCTGAGGATACTGCTGGGAAGGATGGGAGAGTAGCAGAGAGGGCTGAGAGCCGGGAGGTTGGAGAAGGTGGGGGAGTGACTTCGGGGAGCTCAGATCTGATGGACTTAATTTTATTAATGAAGTAGGAGGCCAGACCGTTGGGGGTGAGGGAAGGAGGAGGGGGAGGAACAGGGGGCCTGAGAAGGGAGTTAAATGTACCGGAGAGCTGACAGGGATGATGGGCATGGGTGTCAATAAGGGAGGAGAAATACTTTTATCTGGCTGATGAGAGAGCAGAGTTAGGGCAGGAAAGGATCTCCCTCCTCTCCCTCCTCTCCCTCCTCTCCCTCCTCTCCCTCCTCTCCCTCCTCTCCCTCCTCTCCCTCCTCTCCCTCCTCTCCCTCCTCTCCCTCCTCTCCCTCTCCCCGACCATAATCAAATGCTGGCCCTGTTCCCGTCACTATTTTTGGCTGGGCATTTTCCACACTAATTAAACGGTTTGATTATGAACTGTTCATGTTTTGATGCTTACAATTCTCAGACCCCCACAGGCTAGCCCACATTTCCCCTCCACCCTCCTTGGTGGTAAGAGGTCTGTCTTCTTTCAGATATTTTGGTCCACGTAGTCTCTGTTCTGCTGTTTAGTTAGCCTTGGTCTTCCGGCTCTGTATCCCAGTCATACGGTTCCTATTTAGTTAAGATTTTTTTGTCGATCCAGAATATTTAAATACTATTTTCTGTGTATGTGTTCAGAAGACAGACAACATTGCCGGCATTCACAGGTTGTCGATATCATTTGTTCTTCTTGAAGAACTAGATGAGACGGTGGAAGCAGGGGTCAAAACATTGAGGTTATCACTCAGGCTGCAGGCTCCTAGGGAAAATAGCTGAGAGCTAATATTAATCTGGTTTATGTTCATTTATATTTAATGTTCACTAAGGGACGTTGTGTTTGATCTTTCAGTGGCATTAATAAACTAAGGAATGTATGAAAATGGATGAAATGCTGTCTTTATTTTGTTTACCAAACAATTTATAATGTTTAGAATAAAAAAAAAAAGATTTCTAATTCTGGTTTATTTCTAAAGCAAAGAATGACATTAATTCTGCAGTTCTCTCCTAACAAGGCTCAAAGGAGAGACCAATCATTTATTCATACAAAACTAACCCACATGAATCATTTATTCTCTTTTGGTCATTTTACTGAGCTTATTTTTGAATGCTTCAGTTACAGTTGAAGAGAAAATTCTGAAGGTAATTTACCCATATAAACAGTGATATTGGAGCAAACTGCATGCCCCCTATAGGAAATCAATAGGTAACCATGGAGAGGAATCTACAGTGGAAAATGTCATTTACTTATGAAAGATCTGAAAGATCAGATGTCATTTACATTTGAAAGATGAAAAATCTTGGTCTGTATTCTTAGGTCTCAAAGTATCAGGCCTTTTTAACCTGAGGTAAATACATTGATCCTGTTAATATAACCCTAGCCTTAAATGGACATATCAATAATTTCAACCAAACCTAAGTTTTTGGTGTATTTTCTGGGTGAGCTTTTCTTTTAGATTCATTCATTCATTCAATCATATTTATTGAGCACTTACTGTGTGCAGAGCACTATACTAAGCACTTGGGAAGTACAAGTTGGCAACATATAGAGATGGTTCCTACTCAACAACGGGCTCACAGTCTAGAAGGGGGAGACAGACAGCAAAACAAAACATGTAGACAGGTGTCAAAGTCATCAGAACAAATAGAATTAAAGCCATATGCACATCATTAACAAAATAGAATAGTAAATATGTACAAGTAAAATAAAGTAATAAATCTGTACAAATATATATACAATTGTTGTGGGAGGGGAAGGAGATAGGGCGGGGGGATGGGGAGGAGGAGAGGAAAAAGGGGGCTCAGTCTGGGAAGGCCTCTTGGAGGAGGTGAGCTCTCAGGCTTTGAAGGGAGGAAGAGAGCTAGCTTGGCGGATGTGTGGAGGGAGGGCATTCCAGGACAGGGGAAGGACGTGGGCCGGGGGTTGACGGCGGGACGGGCGAGAACGAGGTACAGTGAGGAGGTTAGCGGCAGAGGAGCGGACGGTGCAGGCTGGGCTGTAGGAGAAGAGAAGGGAGGTGAAGTAGGAGGGGGTGAGGTGATAGAGAGCCTTGAAGCTGAGAGTGAGGAGTGGATTCCAACCACAAGACCAAAAAACACCGTGTCATGGGTTTGCCAAATTAGGTGTATGGTGGGCCAGTAGCCTTCTAAAATGAAGAAAGGTTCTGAGGTTGTGAGGGAGATGCTTCAACTGTAGAAGTCTGTAATTTGTGTGTGTGTGTGTCCTTTAGGATTCAATGATGCTAATGATGATAAAATGTTATCCACATGTGTGAAAGTGGCTGACATGATTGTGGGGAGCAACACACCCATGTACATTATTTAAAGTAAGGAGAAATCCTTTTTATGGTAATGGGTTTGTCCCACATGGGGCTTGCCTACATTTTTGACTCCTCTATCCTACATCTCTATCTTCATGAAACTTTTTTCTAGGACAACAACCCTTCTGATTTTGCACTGCCTGGCCAATCTGCCTGCTGCAGTGGGTTTGTGCGAGACTGTTTCACCCTGTCTTCATTCAGTCACTCTATCAGCCATCACAGGCTTGGTGTATTGCCCCCCTTCCACCTCCCCCCTTACCATCCTACCTTCCATTTCCAACATAGCAGTTCCTTGGATAGTCTGTCATCTTTTTTTGTTCACATGTTCTGCCCAGTGCGGCTGTGAGCATTATTTCAAAGATGGTGAGGATGGTGAGCTTACTGCAGCTCAAGATCATGGTGGGCCATTTTATGTTCAGTTTGATTTCATTCATTCAATCACATTTATTGAGTGCTTACTGTGTGCAGAGCACTGTACTAAGCACTTGGAAAGTACAGTTCAGCAAGAGAGACAATCCCTACCCAACAACGGCCTCACAGTCAAGAAGGAGGGGTGATTTGTAGAAGACAATGTTGAAATTGTTCCGAAACTGGATGTCAGTTGAAACGGGCAGCCTTATAGAAGATTGGACATCAGAGCAGCTTCGTTGACCCTCAGCTTTGTATAGAGCTTGGTTCCCCATTGTCACCCTACTTGGCCTTGTAATCTTCTGACTGCCCTGCTGGCCTTTTTGATTCCATTTTCTAACTCTTTATCCATGCACTGTTAGGCAACGCACTGCTTACATAGCAGTATCCAGTGATCATTTTTAGTGCTGTGCAACCAATGTGATCCTGTGGTGATGTGCAGGGTCTCTCCACCATAGGCTGTTAGAAAGCTTCGGTGTCAGGCTTATTGTCAAACCATGGTGCTGGGGTGACTTTGCAGAGTGATTCATAGTTACTTGCATGTCTTCTAGATTGTGAGCGTGTTGTTGGGTAGGGACTGTATCTGTTGCCAAATTGTACTTTCCAAGCACTTAGTACAGTGCTCTGCATGCAGTAAGCACTCAATAAATACGATTAAATGAATGTCTTCTGGTGCATGTGCCTCTAGAGCATAGTCACCTGCATAGAGTAGTTCCCAAACGACTGCCTTAAAGACTTTTGATGATGCTAATAACTTATGGAGCTGGAAGAGTGTCCCAGTATAAATACCAACTTTAATTTCTTCTTTGCTTTGACACTCAGAGGGAAAGAAATTCAAAGAGAAAATTCAAGTGGCTTACATCCACTTTTCCCGTTAAAGCTTGATACAAAACCCGAAAAGAACTCAGTAATAGTTTTTGTATAATCTGGGAATTTCCATAAATTCTGTCTCACAAGCCTGTAACCTTGGCATTATCCTTGACTTCTTTCTCTCATTCAACCCACATATTCAATCTATCACTAAATCCTGTTGGTTGAACCTATAAAACATCACTAAAATCCACCCTTTCCTGTCCATCCAAGCTGCTACCACGTTATTCCAAACATTTGTCCCATCCTGCCTTGATTACTTTATCAGCCTCCTTGGCGACCTCCTTGCCTCCTGTCTCTCCCCACTCCAATCCATACTTCACTCTGCTGCCTGGATCACTTTTCTACAAAAACATTCAAGCTGTGTTTCCCACTCCTAAAGAACCACCAGTGGTTGCCCATTCACCTTCATGTTAAACAGAAACTCCTTACCATTGGGTTTAAAGCACTCAATCACCTTGCCTTCTCCTACTTTACCTCACTACTCTCCTACTACAACCCAGCATGCACCCTTCACTCCTCTAATACCAGCCTTCTCACTTTACCTTGATCTCACCTATCTCGCCGCTGACCTCTTGGCCACATTCTGGAATGCCTTTCCTCTTCATATCTGACAGACAATTACTCTTTCTCTCCTCCTTCAAAGCCTTATTGAAGGCACATCTCCTCCAAGAGACCTTCCCTGATTAAACCCACTTTTCCTTTTCGTTCACTCCCTTTTGCGTTGCCTTGACTTGCTCCCCTTATTCACTCCCCCCACTCCCAGCTCCACAGCATTTATGTAGACATCTGTAATTTATATTAGCATCTCCCCATCTAGACTGTAAGCTCATTATGGTCAGGGAACGAGTCCATTATATTTTACTTTCTCAAGTGCTTCGTACTGTTCTGCACACACTAAGGGATCAATAAATGCAATTGATTTATTGATTTAGGGAAGTAATGTCTAATGACATGCCCAAAGATTACAGAACTGACATCTGGCTCAGGTGCTTCCTCTTGCCTGGATCTCTCTCCTACTTCAAATCCACCAGACCAAAGCTCTCCACATCTTCAAAGTCCACATGAAATCCCATCTCCTTCAGGAGGTTTCCCTGATTCATTTTTCACCCCTGCCAGGTGTCATCCTCCCGACTGTCATCTCTACAGTTTTGTACTACCTTGCAGCCTCTTGTTGCAATTTTGTGCAAATTAATTTTCATAACCTATTTAATCCCTAATGTATGACTGATTTTGTTTCTGATTCCCCAGTAGATTTTAAGTTCTTTGTAGGCATGGATCTTGTCTTCTACCTGTATGGTAATAATAACGATGGTATTTGTTAAGCACTTACTATGTGCCAAGCCCCGTTCTAAGCACTGGTACTCCCCCAAGCACTTAGTTCCCTCTCAGGGTTGGACTTGGAGAGTTTCCAGTACTCTACCAGTCTAGACTATGGGAGGGAGAGTCAAGCAGTGGCATACCCATTCCTAGCTTGGGCAGTGGCTAGCTAGTGGAAGGCAATCTGCTGCAAGTCAAAACTCGAGTGTGCTGGGCAGCAGCGGCATGGGAGAGATTTGAGGGTGGAGACTCAGGTTTACTGCGCGGAAGGAGGCAATGGTAAACCGCTTCTGTATTTTTACCAAGAAAGCTCTATGGATACACTACCAGAACAATTGTAGATGGAGGCGAGGAGTTCATTCATTCATTCAATCGTATTTATTGAGCGCTTACTGTGTGCACAGCACTGTACTAAGCACTTGGGAAGTAGGGGAGTTCTGGGAGAGATGTGTCCATGGTATCGCTATAGGTCAGAGATGACCTGATGGCATAAGACAAGTGCTTAATACTTGCACACAATAGGCCCTCAGTAAATGCTATTGATTGCCTGGTTGAATGGTGGTTGGTGGTAGACTGCCCATTCAGAGGAGCCCTCTGTGTAGATGATAGTTCTTGTGACACTCCTTTCCACACACTTGGAGGTGTCCTGAGGGAAAATCTTGGTGGTGACTGCCACATTAATAGTTGATCACCTGACAATTCATGTACTCTACATAGAGGAGGGTGTAAACATGTTTAGACACAGGCCCAGTCGAAAAAATACTTTGACCTGCAAAGGTGTGAGTGAATATGGAAATGTGTAAGCTCCCTGTGGGCAGGAAATATTTGTTTACAATTATATTGTACTCTCCCAAGAACTTTGCACACAGTAAGCACTCAAAAATACGAAGGAATGAATGGAGCTATTTTGATATAGACCCAAAATAACTTCCTTTCAGATGATACCATTTCTCAGGTATTTACTTATTGCTCCTCTTTCCTTTTCATCCCTTTTCTTTGGTGATGTGTTGTCTGAGTGGCTTTTATTGGCAAAAACCAAACAAAAACTTCAGGTGCTTTATTCTCACTAGATTTTAATAATACCATTGTTTTAAGGAAGACAAATTGAGGCAATAAAGCTGAGGGTTTTTGTAGCATTAATTTTAGTTTACTGTCTCATTGCATTTTGTGACAGTGGACTCATTTCTCCTCATCTGTCCACTTACAGATGAGTTTAGCACCTTTATAATGGATTAGATGTCTTTTGATGAAAGAATGACTAAAAGAGTCATTTTCCCCCTCTCTCCTGCTTAATTCTTCTAAATGGTATTTAAAGGCTCTCTATTTCAGATTATTCTGTATAGAATCTGACTAAGGCAGGAAAAAGACTGCTTTCTGAATTTGGTTGTCCTTAGGTTATTCCATGATGGTATGGTTGATTCGAATGGGGTGGCTGCATGGCCTAGTGGAGTTAGAGGCTGCGAGTCAAAAGGACCTGGGTTCTAATTCCAGATTCATCACTTGTCTGCTATGTGACACTGGACAAGTCACTTCACTTCTCTGGGCCTGTTACCTCATCTGTAAAATGGGGATTAAGATTGTGAGCCCCATGTTGGACAGGGACTTTGTCCAACCTGATTAGCTTGTATCTACCCCAGTAGATACTTGACACATAATACACATTTAATAAATACCGTTATTATTATTATTGACTCAGGGTTGCAGGGGCCCTGTCTGACCCTTTCCCTATCACTACTATCAGAGTGAAGTGGGATTTTATGTGGTAAAACCAGTTTGACTATTGTGTGCTGCCACATTCGAGCATGCAATAAGGGACCTGGAAGCTGGAGCCAGAGTCACCTTTCAGTCCATAGAGAATCCCTTCCAACTCATTAGAAAGTCTTCAAGATGTCATCCGGGAGCTGCAGTATCTAATAGCTATGCTCTTGAAGCATTTGCTCTAGAAGACATACAAATGGTTATAAATTGCATTGCCAAGTTCATAAGTGCCATGGATGGACGATAAGTCCAGTGAAATGAAAATCCAGGTTGTTTCCGAGTCTAAATCTGAGAACACCCCCCACCTCCCCCCACACACCTTCTATGTCAGCAAGACGAAAGCTAACGCCATCATTAAGTTCTGCAACTTGAGGAACACTGTCCAGTGACTCACAGATAGACACAGAAAAAGGAAATAGAATAAAAGAGGCCTGAATAGCCTTAGGGAGGTTGATGTATGTGTGTTTCTTGTAATATTGTACTCTCTCAAGCGCTTAGTACAGTGTTCTACACGCGCTGCCTAGAATTCCTCAACAACTCTCTCCTCGACCCCCTCCAGTCTGGCTTCCGTCCCCTTCATTCCACGGAAACTGTGCTCTCAAAGGTCACCAGTGACCTCCTGCTTGCCAAATCCAACGGCTCATACTCTGTCCTAATCCTCCTCGACCTCTCAGCTGCCTTTGACACTGTGGACCACCCCCTTCTCCTCCACACGTTATCTGACCTTGGCTTCACAGACTCCGTCCTCTCCTGGTTCTCCTCTTACCTCTCCGGTCGTTCTTTCTCAGTCTCTTTTGCAGGCTCCTCCTCCCCCTCCCATCCTCTTACTGTGGGGGTTCCCCAAGGTTCAGTGCTTGGTCCCCTTCTGTTCTCAATCTACACTCACTCCCTTGGTGACCTCATTCGCTCCCACGGCTTCAACTATCATCTCTACGCTGATGACACCCAGATCTACATCTCTGCCCCTGCTCTCTCCCCCTCCCTCCAGGCTCGCATCTCCTCCTGCCTTCAGGACATCTCCATCTGGATGTCCGCCCGCCACCTAAAGCTCAACATGTCGAAGACTGAGCTCCTTGTCTTCCCTCCCAAACCTTGTCCTCTCCCTGACTTTCCCATCTCTGTTGACGGCACTACCATCCTTCCCGTCTCAAAAGCCCGCAACCTTGGTGTCATCCTCGACTCTGCTCTCTCATTCACCCCTCACATCCAAGCCGTCACCAAAACCTGCCGGTCTCAGCTCCGCAACATTGCCAAGATCCGCCCTTTCCTCTCCATCCAAACTGCTACCCTGCTCATTCAAGCTCTCATCCTATCCCGTCTGGACTACTGCACTAGCCTTCTCTCTGATCTCCCATCCTCGTGTCTCTCTCCACTTCAATCCATACTTCATGCTGCTGCCCGGATTATCTTTGTCCAGAAACGCTCTGGACATATTACTCCCCTCCTCAAAAACCTCCAATGGCTACCGATCAATCTGCGCATCAGGCAGAAACTCCTCACCCTGGGCTTCAAGGCTGTCCATCACCTCGCCCCCTCCTACCTCACCTCCCTTCTCTCCTTCTACTGCCCAGCCCGCACCCTCCGCTCCTCCACCACTAATCTCCTCACTGTACCTCGCTCTCGCCTGTCCCGCCGTCGACCCCCGGCCCACGTCATCCCCCGGGCCTGGAATGCCCTCCCTCTGCCCATCCGCCAAGCTAGCTCTCTTCCTCTCTTCAAGGCCCTGCTGAGAGCTCACCTCCTCCAGGAGGCCTTCCCAGACTGAGCCCCTTCTTTCCTCTCCCCCTCGTCCCCCTCTCCATCCCCCCGTCTTACCTCCTTCCCTTCCCCACAGCACCTGTATATATGTATATATGGTTGTACGTATTTATTACTCTATTTATTTATTTATTTATTTTACTTGTACATTTCTATCCTACTTATTTTATTTTGTTGGTATGTTTGGTTCTGTTCTCTGTCTCCCCCTTTTAGACTGTGAGCCCACAGTTGGGTAGGGACTGTCTCTATGTGATGCCAATTTGTACTTCCCAAGTGCTTAGTACAGTGCTCTGCACATAGTAAGCGCTCAATAAATACGATTGATTGATTGATTGATTGTTCTGCACACTGTAATGAATGAATGAATGAAAGGGTAGCTAGCTTCATGACATGAATCAGTGAACTGAAAGGGGTTACACCCAAGCAGGAATGGAGGTATAAAAGTTTGAGAGACTTAGAGGAGCATAGTCTCAGAAAATGTGATAGACCAATGAAGGAAACCCTGTAGATTGTGAGCTCCTGGGGGGCAGAGATTGCGTCTACCAATTCTTTTGTATTGTACTTTGCTGGGTGCTTAGTACAGTAAGTACTGCACAGAGTAAGTGGTCAATACCTTTGATTAAGCCCGTTGTTAGGTAGGGATTGTCTCTATCTGTTGCCGAATTGTCCTTTCCAAGAGCTTAGTACAGTGCTCTGTACACAGTAAGTGCTCAATAAATATGATTGAATGAATGAATATGATTGAATGAATGAAATTGGTAATCACTGACAAATCGGTATATCAAAGAGCAGTTTCAAACTGAGACTCTGCATCAGCACAGCAGGGAATCAACTTTTGGTTCACACACTGGGGAAATGGGCAGGAGCCATCTCTTCTATTTTTACTGTAAATTCCCAGGTATACGGTAGGTGTTCAGTAATTACTGATGATGATGAGAATGTCTGTGTCCTTTTGGTAACAGTCTCTTTTTGGCTACACTCACAGGTATGCCTAGGATTTCACTGTCAAAAAGAAGTAGAGAAGCAGCGTGGCCTTGTGGACAGAGCACAGGTCTGAGAGTCAGAAGGACCTGGATTCTAATGGGCAAGTTACTTAAGTTCTCTATGCCTCCGTTACCTCATCTGTAAAATGGGGATTAAGAGTGTGAGCCCCACATAGGACAGGGACTGTGTCCAAACTGATTTGCTTGGACCCAACCCCATCATTTAGTACAGTGCCTGGCACATAGTAAGTGCTTAACAAATACCACAAAAATAAAATCAGATAGCTCTCGGTAAAATCTTTAGTCAGTGAAGACAAGATTTTAGGCCTTATATATTGCAAAATATTGCAAAATAATATTGTATATTGCAAAATAATTTTACAGATTTTTTTCTATTCACTTTTGCTTTCTAAAAAATAGGCAACTTTATTAAAGAGTTTCTCATTCACTTTGGGAATAAAAAGATTAAGTTAACTTTGGATAATTTTTCATAAATTGCATTTAGCTAAAGAAGCTGCCAACTTGGATCTATATTTAGAATCAAAGCGTTGAGAACTTGAGGCCATTTAGGCCATCCCCCTGCCTCCAGGCGACTGCACTTAATCGCCTGATCCATCTACCTAAGAGTGTATCTGCAAAAAAGTAATTATATTTAGTTTGTGTCCCTTGATATTCAAAGGCTTTATCTTCAAGAGAGTTGGAATTGAGTTTTTAATGAAGCCATTAAGAAAATTTAGGAAAATAATAATGAGTGAATATATAGCTATTCAGTACTAGTGTCCTTAGGGTGTCTAAAGAAAAGGAACAGAGCTGAGTAATTTATTGTATTTGTGGTTTTTGATAGCTGAAATTAGTGTGTGACTGTGGGGGCGTTGATTTTTGAAAAAGTGCTGAGGTTTTTCAAATGGGTTACTAGAGCAGAATAAATATGTTAAAATATAGTTTTCCAATAAAGACATTAATAATCTTCCAGAGCTGTCCCGATATTTAAGAAGATTAAGATGTTCACTTCTTTCTGGTAAAAAGAACAGAACATTTAGCTCATCTTGCAGCAACCCTGAGTTAGTCACTGAATCCCTTCCTCTGAGTACATTTTAATACCGAACTGCAGAATATTCTAATTCTCTAAGAATGGCAAAAAACACTATCAGGAATCCATCTTTCTGGGTGGTGTCAACATTCACCTGCTTATTAGCAGGAGGCTGGTCTAGTTGATCTCACACAAGCCCTTCCAATCAATCAGTCAGTCAATCAATCAATTGTATTGAGCACTTACTGTGTGCAGAGCACTGTACTAAGCTGTGGGGGAGTGCAGTATAACAGAGTTGATAAACACGTTTCCTGCCCATAACAAGCTTACAGTTTCCAATCCCAAGATTCTATGATTGAAACCATTTGTGGGTGATTCAAATGGTATCATGAAATGGCAGGCTGGGGATTGGAGGTGCTGGCAAGTGTAAAATTTCAGTTAACTAAGAGGCAGTGCTATCCTGGCGTCTCACTTTCAGGAGAGGGTTTTATAGACATTATAATTTTAAAGGAATAAAATTCCCCAGGACAGTGAGTTTATCACTTTGGTTTTTAATACAGTGCTTTGCACCAAATGGGTGCTCAAATGCTATTAATGTTACTCCTAGAACTTTAGGTTGAGATGCTTATGGCTGTCCTTGGCCAACTCAAATTCATCCCAACTTGCTATATCTCAGTTTTCTCCTCCCTTATTTGCCCACATTGCCCACTCCCTAAACCAGATTCTGAACTCCCTCCCTAATTCTGCAGGCCCTCACCTGTCCCCTTTCTCACCCCCGATGACCTTGCCAACTACTTGTTGACAAAATCGACACCTTCAGAGGTAAACTTCCCCAAACCTCCCCAGGTCTATCTTACTGCACCCCCTCTCCCCCATTTCCCCCCCCCCCCCCACCCCTTTCTCTCTCTCTCTTCAAATATGGCTTTTGAAATCTACCCCATCCATCTGCACCACTGACCTCATCCTTTCATACTCTATGAAAGCACTTTAGCCCATTCTTCTTCCCTCTCTGGCTTGCCATCTTCAACCACCGACTCTCCGATGATTCTTACCTCTCTGCCCTCAATCATGTCTACATCTCCCCTAATCCTCACACCAAAAAAAAAAAAAAACCCAAACCTCTTGACCCCATTACACCATCCGGCTATAACCCCGTCTCCCTCCTACCATTCCTGGGAATAGTGCTCAAATGGATTGTTTATACCCACTACCCCCTCCAACTTCCTTCTCGACCTCTACAATTCAGCTTTTGCCAACTTCATTCCCCTGGAACTGTTCTGTTCAAGGTCACCAATGACCTTCTCGCCAAATTTCATAAACTCTCTTTCATCCTAATCCTCCTTGATCTCTTAGCAGCCTTTGGAATTTATGGCCACTCCCTTCTCTTGGAAATACCATCTAACCTTGGATTTTTCTGACCCAGCCCTGCCCCAGTTCTTCTCCTACCTCTCTGGCTCATTCAGTTTAGTCTCTTTTGCCAGCTCTTCTTCAGGGTTCATTTATAGACTCTCTTCTATTCTCAATCTACATTTGCACACTCACACCCTTGGAGAGCTCATTCACTCCCACTGCTATAACCTCAATATGGATAACTGATGGTAATAATAATAATGATAATGGTACTTGTTAAGCGCTTACTATGTGCCAGTTGCCGTACTAAGCACTGGGATGGATACAAGATAATCAGGTTGGAAACAGTCCCTGTTCCACATAGGACTCACACTCTTAATCCCCATTTTACAGATGAGGTAACTGAGGCTCAGAGAAGTTAAGTGACTTGCCCAAGGTCACACAGCAGACATGTAGTGAAGCCAGGGTTAGATCCAAGTCCTCTAACCCCCAGGCCCAGCCTCTTTCCACTAGATCACGCTACTTCTCAACTCCTAAATCTTCCTCATTAATCCCCCCTGCCTCCAGAACAGCTCTACATATAATAATAATAATAATCATAATAATGGCATTTGTTAAGTGCTTACTATGTGCACAGCACTGTTCTAAGTGCTGGGGGGGATACAAGGTGATCAGGTTGTCCCACGTGGGGCTAACAGTCTTAATCCCCATTTTACAGATGAGGTAACTGAGGCACAGAGAAGTTAAGTGACTTGCCCAAGGTCACACAGCAGACATGTGGTGGAGCTGGGATTCGAACCCATGACCTCTGACTCCAAAGCCCATGCTCTTTCCACTGAGCCACGCAGCTTCCCATAATAATAATCATGGCATTTGTTAAGCGCTTACTACGTGCAAAGCACTGTTCTAAGCGCTGGGGGGGGATACAATGTGATCAAGTTGTCCCACAGTCTTAATCCCCATTTTTACAGATGAGGTAACTGAGGCTCAGAGAAGTTAAGTGACTTGCCCAAGGTCACACAGCAGACTTGTGGTGGAGTCGGTATTCGAACCCACGCCCTCTGCCTCCCAAGCCCGGGCTTTTCCCACTGAGCCACGCTGCTTCTGGCACCTCAAGCTCAGTGTGTTAAACTGAACTCCAAATCCTCTCCTCCAGTGAACTATGGCATCACATTTGCAACACTGCTAACATCTCTGTCTCTCAAGCCCGTCACCTTGGCATTATCCTTGTCTCCTCCCTCTTTCAGTCTGTCACCAAATCCTGTCATTTCTCCCTCCACAACACTTCCAGAATCCTCCCCCGCTTCCTCTCCATCCATACTATCACCACACTGGTCCAGACACTTGTTCAGGTTCAACTATTGCCTCAGCCTGCTTGCTGACTTCCCTGTCTTCCGTCATTTCCCTCTCCAGTCCATTTTTCACTACGCTGCCTAGATCAGTTTTTTAGATCCTCATTCTGTGCATGTCTCTCCCAAGTTCTCAGAAACCTCCAATGGTTGTCCATTCCCCTCCTCATCAAGCAGAAATCCCTGACCACTGGCTTTAATACACTCAATCAGCTCTTCCCACCGACTGCACCACACGCCCTTGCTCCTCTCCCACTGCAACCCAGTTTGCACACTTCATTCCTCTCAAGCCAACCTGCTCTCAGTGCCTTGTTCTCATTTCTCTCACTAACAATCTCTTGCTTACACCCTCCCTTCTGCCAAGAATTCCCTCCCCAGTTTAGTGTGCCAGCCACGATGCAGTAGGAAATCAGGGAGGTAAGTTAGGAGGGAGCTAAGTGATTGAATGCTTTGAAGCCTATAGTAAGGAGTTTCTTTTTGATGTGGAGGTAGACGGACAACCACTGGTAGTTCTGGAGGTTCTTGAATACACAGTAAGTGCTCAATAAATGCCACCAAGTGCTTGTATTAGGGATATCAGAAATCTCTTGTACTGGATCTGACATCTTTCAGTGTAAAGGAAAATCCTCTTGCCTATTTTTGTTCCGAAACTGACAGTTGCTTCATTTGATGACCATTAGGAAGTAAGACATCTTTTTGTTGCCTCACTATTTCCAGGGAGATCTGGATATTTATCTCTTTGTACTGAATGGCCGAAGGCAGATGTTTAAAAGGTTTCCACATAGCAGCAGCAAGAACAGTACAGGATATAAAAAACCTTTCTTTCACATAATCCCAGTCCCAAGAATGTCTTGATTAATCCATTACTCCTAGGTGTCCCAATATCTCTGTCCCGTCAGCTTTCAGCAAACTCAAGGCATGGACTAGCTATTACTACTTGCTCCACACCACCTATGGCTATTATCAATCAATCGATCAATCAATCATATTTATTGAGCGCTTACTGTGTGCAGAGCACTGTACTAAGCGCTTGGGAAGTACAAGTTGGAAACATATAGAGACAGTCCCTACCCAACAGTGGGCTCACAGTCTAGAAGGGGGAGACAGAGAACAAAACCAAACATATTAACAAAATAAAATAAATAGAATAGATATGTACAAGTAAAATAGAGTAATAAATATGTACAAACATATATACATATATACAGGTGCTGTGGGGAAGGGAAGGAGGTAAGATGGGGGGGATGGAGAGGGGGACGAGGGGAAGAGGAAGGAGGGGGCTCAGTCTGGGAAGGCCTCCTGGAGGAGGTGAGCTCTCAGTAGGGCCTTGAAGGGAGGAAGAGAGCCAGCTTGGCGGATGTTGGGAGGGAGGGCATTCCAGGCCAGGGGGATGACGTGGGCTGGGGGTCGACGGCGGGATAGGCGAGAACGAGGCACAGTGAGGAGATTAGTGGCAGAGGAGCAGAGGGTGCGGGCTGGGCTGTAGAAGGAGAGAAGGGAGGTGAGGTAGGATTGGGCGAGGTGATGGAGAGCCTTGAATCCAAGGGTGAGGAGTTTCTGCCTGATGCGCAGATTGATTGGTAGCCACTGGAGATTTTTGAGGAGGGGAGTAACATGCCCAGAGCATTTCTGGACAAAGACAATCCGGGCAGCGACATGAAGTATGGATTGAAGTGGGGAGAGACACAAGGATGGGAGATCAGAGAGGCGGTTGATGCAGTAGGCCAGATGGGATAGGATGAGAGCTTGAACGAGCAGGGTAGCGGTTTGGATGGGTAATATTATCATTATTATGGTATTCACTGAGCACTTACTCTGTGTCAGGCAACTGTTCCAAGTGCTGGCGAAGATACCAGTTAATCAGGTCAGACAAAGTCCCTATCCCGCATGGGGCTTACAGTCCAAATTGGAGGGAGAAGTGGCATTGAGTACCCATTTTCAGAAGTGGAAACTGAGGCACATAATAGTTGTGACTTCCCCAAGATCACATAGCGGGCATCTGGCAGAGCTGGGTTTAGAACCCACGTGGTCTAACTCTCAGGCCTGTCCTCTTTCTACAGCTGTTATTAATAGTAATTATGGTATTTGCTAAGCACTTACTATGTTCCAGGCACTGTATGAAGCACTGGGATGGATACAAGCAAATTGGATTGGACACAGTCCTTGTCCCACATGGGGCTCACAGTCTCAATCCCCACTTTACAGATGAGGTAACTGAGGCCCAGAGAAGTTGTAACTTGCCCAAGGTCACACAGCAGACAAGTGGCAGAGCTATGATTAGAACCCATGACCTTCTTACTCCCAGGCTTGTGCTCTGTCCACCATACCATGCTGTTTCTCTGGACCCAGCTGCAGTCCCTGACTTTCCTTGGTTCCCTTGTTTTCTGATCTGGCTTGACACAGAATTCCAGTAACAGTCAATAATTTCATTTAACCCTCACTGGTGTATTTTGCAGGTGCTTGAATGATCATAGCTTCTTACCCCACTTTCAATTCTTACAGTTACCATGTGTCCATTCTGTGAAAACTCACTAAAAGTTTAGGGATCAGATTTGTAGTAGACAAAGGGACCACTACAGCTATGCTTTTGGTTTAACCCATATTTCATGGCAGCAGGGAATGTGTACGTTTATTGTTATATTGTACTCTTTCAAGTGATTAGGACAGTGCTTTGCATACAATAAGCACTGAATAAATATGGTTGAATTGAATTGAAATCAAGGTGGTAAAACAGCCAGAAACAGAATGCCTGCTGGGGCTATGCCATCAGTAGTGAAGGTTTTTACAGAACCACCCTCTAGGGCACTTGGTGCAGTGAACTGGCTCAGTGGAAGTTCTGAATTTAGCTGGCTGGACCTTGGTGGCAACTGGTGACTGGTCTCTGCCACTCTGACATGCCATTGGCACCTTGCTGAGGTCAGTTTTATCTTTAAAAGGCCTTGCCCATAATCCCTCTAGACTTTAAGCCTGTTGTGGACAGGGACCGTGTCTACCAACTGATATTGTAATAATAATAATTATGGTATTTGTTATGTGCCAGGCACTTTACTAAGTGCTAGGGTAGGTACAAACAAATTGGGTTAGACGCAGTCCCTGTTCCAAAAAGGGTTCACAGTCTCAATCCCCATTTTACAGATGAGGTAACTGAGACACAGGAAGTGAAATGATTTGCCCAAGGTCACACAGCAGAGAAGTGGTGGAGCCAGGTTTAGAACCCATAACCTTCTGACTCCCGGGCCTGTGCTCTATCCACTATGCCATGTTGCTTCTCCAAGCGCTTGTATTTTCCCAAGTGCTTATTACAGTGCTCTGCAAACAGTGAATGCTTAATAAATGCCATTGATTGATAAACCTTTGCATGCACTTAGAGAAGCAGCATGGCTCAGTGGAAAGAGCATGGGGTTGGGAGTCAGAGGTCATGGATTCTAATCCTGGCTCCCCCACATGTCTGCTGTGTGACCTTAGGCAAGTCACTTAATTTCTTTGAGCCTGTACCTCATGTGTAAAATGGGGAATAAGACTGTGAGCCCCAAGTGGGACAACGTGATCACCTTGTATCCCCCCTAGCGCTTAGAACAGTGCTTTGCACATAGTAAGCGCTTAACAAATGCCATCATTATTATGCACTTCTCAAAGTCCTGCACACCTCTCAACCTATTTACTCTGTGCTCTGTACTCAACAAGAACCTGACAGGGAGGATTAAATGCAAACAGCACTCTGGAAACCGCTGCCTCCAGAACCAAGTTCTAGGTTCTCGGTCCCAAAGTCTCTGTGTCTGGGCCTAGCCTCATCCGTCATTTATGATGGGAGAGTCCATCTTCATCCTCATCCATCATCATTTGGCAGGAGACTTGTCAAACTGTCTCTTATTTTATCCCTTTGCCAGCGATGCTCGCTGCCGACCCTCTTCCCCTATCCTCCCTCTGCCTGGAACTTCCTCCCCCTTTGTACAATAATAATAATAATGATGACATTTAAGTGCTTACTATATGCAAAGCACTGTTCTAAGCACTGGGGAGGATACAAGGTGATCAGATTGTCCCGGGTGGGGCTCACAGTCTTATCCCCATTTTACAGATGAGGTAACTGAGGCACAGAGAAGCTAAGTGACTTGCCCAAGGTCACACAGCTGACAGTTGGCGGAGCTGGGATTTGAACCCATGACCTCTGACTCCAAAGCCCGTGCTCTTTCCATTGAGCCATGATACTCGCGTGGGAAAGGGCAGGGACCCGGGTTGCTGGGGTTCACTGGACCCCTGGGAGCTGACCCCCATCCCCTCTCTGTCCCCGGCAGGTGCCGTGGAAAGCCGGAACCCCAGTGGGTCCTGGGTCTGGAAGTGGACACGGCTCACTATGGACTCTACGTGGCCTTCGCCGGCTGCCGCCTCCGCCTGCTGCTTGGCTGCTGCCCGGCTCTCCCCACCTTCAAAGCCTTATTAAAATCCCATCTCCTCCAAGAGGCCTCCCCCGACTGAGCCCACATTTCCCCTACTCCCTCTCCCTTCTGCATCGCGTAGGTATGTTTTTGGAAAGCCGGGGGAATCTGCATCCTATTATTGTCAGTCAGTTTCAATTATAAACGATTATTTTCCCACTTTACCCCAACATTCTTTTTCCGAGAAGCACTCATTAATAATGTGATAAGAAATGCTAGCTCAGCATATAGTTGATGTTTTATAACTGATTACTGGCTTTCAAAGTAAGTAAGAGTGTCTAAGAGATTTTGCTGCCTGCTTTTCTTCTTCTTTCTTGTTTCTTCTTGTTTCTTCCTTCTTCCTTCTTCCTTCTTCTTTCTTCTCTGTTGATTTGGAAAGGCCCTGGGCTCCAACTGCCTTTTAAGCTGATTTTAAGTGATTTCTAAAGGTGGCAGAGTCATTTTTAGGAGTGAGAAAGACACATGTTGCAGTAAAAGACATGCAGGGAACTCTTCTGGAATTGAGAATCTGGTTTGTAAATTCTTTTTATTCAAAAGCTAATGACATTGCTCAGCAGTGAAAGAGTTTATTTTATTAATGTGGAAAATGTACAATAATTTCAAGAAAGAAAAGTAGTGGATTATTCTCTCCCTGCACACCCCAATTTTGGATGCATTATGAAATTAAGTCCATCTGGGTCTATGATGCTCTAGTGACTTTGAAAATTATTCACATATGGCATGAAAATAAAACCTTGAAGGACTCTGGACTGGTAGAGTTTGGAGATAGAGGGGGCTGAGGACTCTGGACTGGAAGAATTTGGAGAGAGATGGGGATTTGCATCGTCTTTTCTTACTTTATGCCTGTTGTAATAGTGTTTTATTAGGCTATATTACAAACTGTCAAAAGTCAAATTCTTAAAAACAAATCTATTGTGAATTCCTATCTGCCTGATACATCATCACCAGAAAGAGTTTCATGACATCTAACTCAGAGATATCACTGCACTCTTCCTTAATTTAGATAATTTATGAACGATCATTTTTTATGGTATTTAAGTGCATACTCTGTGCCACTTAGAACAGTGCTTGGCACATAGTAAGTGCTTAACAAATACCATCATTATTCTTATTACTAAGAGCTAGGGTAGATACAAGATAATCAGATTGGACACAGTCCCTATCCCACACGGGGCTCCCAGTCTTAATCCTCATTTTACAAATGAGGTAACAGGGGCACAGAGAAGTGAATCAATCAGTAGTATTTATTGAGTGCTTACTGAGTGCAGAGCACTGTACTAGGCACTTTAAGTGGCTTGCCTAGGGTGTCGCAGCAGAGAAGTGGTGGAGTCTTGATTGGAACCCAGGTTCTCTGACTCCTAGACCTGTGAGGGCACCACTACTTAGATTTCTCCACCCTAAAAAGTGTCTGTTATCCTATCTGTTTCCTATCTTTTGGCTGGCTTTCTCGCTGTCATAGACCATTCTGTCCGATCTCCATGATTATTAAGTTTTAAAAAGGTGGACCTATAATAATGATGGTATTTGTTAAGGCTTACTATGTGTCAAGCTCTGTTCTAAGCATTGAGGGAGATACAGGATAATCAGGTTGCCTTTTGAGCAGAGCCTCAGACCCTCTTACAAACCCAGGAATTCTGTACACCATAAGCACTCAATAAATACAATTGAATGAATGAATAAATGAATGTCACTGACTTCACCCAATTTAAAGGGAACATTGGGTAGGGACTGTCTCTATATGTTGCCAACTTGTACTTCCCAAGCGCTTAGTACAGTTCTCTGCACACAGTAAGCGCTCAATAAATACGATTAATTGATTGATTGTGAGTTCTGAGACCTGCTGCACTACCGACAGCACTTCATGCTAAAAGTCTTCGGGTGTGTGTAAGGATTGTCTCTCTCTATTGCTGAATTGTACGTTTCAAGCACTTAGTACAATGCTCTACACACAGTAAGCACTCAATAAATATGATTGAATAAATGAAAGTAGAGGTGCGTCCCTTCTTCAAATAATGATAGTATTTTTAGAAGCAGCATGGCTTAATGGAAAGAGCATGGACTTGGGAGTCAGAGGACGTGGGTTCTAGTCCCGGATCTGCCACTTGTCTGCTGTGTGGACCTTGGGCAAGCCACTTAACTTCTCTGTGCCTCAGTTACCTCATCTGTAAAATGGGGATTAAGACTGTGAGCCCCACATGGGACAACCTGATTACCTTGTATCTACCCCAGCACTTAGAACAGTGCTTGACACATAGTAAGTGCTTAACAAATACCATTATTATTATAATTAATACTAATAAGCACTTACTATGGCTAAGCACTATGGTACATATAAACTAATCAGATTGGACACAGTCCCTGCTCTATTTGGGGCTCCGAGTCTGAGGTTGTTAGGTCAGGGAAGATGTTTGTTTCTTTTGGTATTTGTTAAGCTCTTATTATGTACCAGGCACTGTGCTAAGTGCAGCGTAGGTACAAGCTAATCAGGTTGGACACAGTCCATGTCCTGCAGAGGAAATGTAATGTAATGGAAAAGTTAAGGGGAGGACAGGATGCTTGAGTGTTCTGGTCTGGAAAAGATTGGTGCAGTGGTTGGAACCTGGGTGGGTGCAGTGGCAATGGGAGAGGCCTGATATTCACCTCTTCAGCTTTTCTATCAGTAGAAATTATGCAAGTCCAGCAGGTTGTGTTTTCCCAAGTATTCTGTGACCCTAAACATTTATTTTAAGGTTCTACCAATTTGCCAGGTATAGAAATGGGATTCTCTGGTAATTTCTGACTCCACTGGGACAGTGTCCTGGTAACTTTCGGAGCTAGAACTCAGCCGCATCCCAGGTCTCTGAAAAGACTTGAGAGTTTCCAGTCAGGGCTGAGAAGACTCAAAATTGTGGCTTTCTGGCCTGTGAGCTCTATGGACGTTGCTTTTTCCTGTTCCCATGTCCCTTCCCTCCCCGCCCCCGCCCCACCAGACTTTGAGCCCATTGTGGGCAGGGATTGTTTCTCTTTATTGTTGTACTGTACTTTCCAAGTGCTCTGCACACAGTAAGTACTCAATACATATGACTGAATGAATGACATGAAAATCTGGCCCCTATGAGACTAGTCTTTAAAAGGCTAAATCCAAAAATTTGCTCCCATTACAAGACTAAATCCAAAATTTCACTCCCATTACTATAAGGAGTTTAAAAGCTGAAAAGCTGAGGTTAAAAGAAATTGGTCGGGTCAGTTAAAAAAACATTTTTCATTTTGGAAAATCATCTCAGAATCACATGGAAAAAACACTAACAATGACCTGCTAGGACCCGAAAACAATACATGGCAAAGAAACAGAAAAATTAATAATAAATGGCTTCTCTTTGAAATGCAGTGGGGTGAGTCCTTGCTAGCTTGCATACTCCCAAACTTCCCGGTCTCCTTGCCAGTCTCCAAACCTCTGGCCCATTCCCCTCCAATCTACGTGCTGCTGCTCAGATCATTTTTCTGAAGAATCTCTCATCTCACATCTCTCTTCTCCACCAAACCCTCCATTTGCTTCCTGTGTTTCTGTGCCTCAAACAAAAACTCCTCAAAGTTAGCTTTGTCTCTCCGCGGTTGGGCTCCTTGCTTGTCTGTCTTCCAACATGAACATTACAACCCAGCTCTTCCGGCATTCAAATCCCTTCTAAAATCCCACCTCTCTGTCAGCCTTCCCCAGTTAATTTCTCAGCACCTCCAGTCATTATCAATCCTTCTGACGACTCTTGCACTTAAGAATTTATTTATACCCTCCTTAGCATTTATGTATACATGCCTGCTTTATACCAATTTCTCTAATTTTTAATATTTTTGTTTCTCTCCCCCTTCAGACTGTAGCTCCCTGTGGATGAGGAAATTAACACTATACTATTCTGAACATCCCAAGCGCCCAATACAGTGCACCACACCAAGTGGGTGCTCAATAAATAATGCTATTGCTTTTACTGCTGCTGCCTCTACTACTACTATAAGCACAGTACAGACATTGATTATTCTTTCTGGGTTTTGTAAAAGGTCTCATTTCCCCCTTTTAATTTCCTAGCATGTTTATAAAGATACAGAATTTTCACAATGACATTTCAGTAGCAGAATTCAAGTTTTTGTTTCCGCCCTCATGCTGAGGCTCTCTTAATTTTTTTTACTAGGATACCTCTTTGAAGTCCTTTTGAGTCCCATAGGCTCAGGAGATAAATGATAATCTGCCACAGAGGGTCTGCATTTATACTGCAATGGTTGTGCTTGAGCGATTAATAGGTGAATATGTCTTCTGAAATAGGTATTCCATTGCGGTCCAGACTTTTAACTATGGTCTCATGATTTTTACCATTTCTAACTGGTGGCATTTTTTACTATAATGAAGTCACAGATGGGATCCATTTTCTAGTGACTTTTTTGTATGCTAAAGTATGGGTAATCTTGCTAAGTTCCTAGAGACAGTAGAAAATGCTGTTGGGTGTAGATTAGAAAAATATAGTGTAAGGAATCCCTAGGGGAAAGAAGTTCATCTTTTCTATGGTTTTTCCCTGTGGGAAAGTATTTTCATTTTTATATAAGTGTTCTGAAGGTATACTTTCCACAGGGTTGATCAATATAATTTCAATATGAATATTTCAATTGAATATGTTTTATGACTTTCATTTCATGGAGAAATATGTTTTACATAGTGTCAGAGTGCATAAAAAATAAAGCAGAAAATCCAGAGACAAGAGAAAAAGGCTGTATTAGCTGGGTAGGGTGTGGACTGTGGCTTAGTAGATAGAGCATGAGATTGTGAGCCAGAAAGACCTGGGTTCTAATCCTGACTCCACATTGTCTGATCTGTAGCAATTCACTTAACTTCTTGGGCAACTTGGACAAGTCACTTAATTTTTTGTGCCTCAGTTACTTCATCTGTAAAATGAGGATTAAGACTCTGAGCCCCACTGTGGGACATGGACTGTGTCCAACCTGATTATCTCATATTCATTCATTCATTCAATTGTATTTATTGAGTGTTTACTGTGTGCGGAGCACTGTACTAAGTGCTTGAGCACTGTATTCGTAGCAGTGGAAAGAGCACGGGCTTTGGAGTCAGAGGTCATGGGTTCAAATCCCAGCTCCACCAACTGTCAGCTGTGTGACTTTGGGCAAGTCACTTAACTTTTCTGTGCCTCAGTTACCTCATCTGTAAAATGGAGATTAAGACTGTGAGCCCCCCCCTCCACCCCCCGTGGGGCAACCTGATCATCTTGTACCCTCCCAGAGCTTAGAACAGTGCTTTCCACATAGTAAGCACTTAATAAATGCCATTATTATTATTATTATTATTATTACCCCAGTGCTCAATACAGTGCCTGGCACATAGTGCTTAAAAAATACCATTTTTTTAATGGTTTCCAGTAGACAGTTCCCTGGAGGATCAAATAATGAAATTTTGTATTCCCCTCTCTGTGACAGCATAAAACGATGAGTGCTCAAAATATTTTGGTGCCTTAGTCAAAAAGGACCCAGAGACAGTTGATCTACGAGGCGAGGAGCTAAAGGAAGAAGGTAGAGACACTCCTTCCTGAATAGTGCCCTAGTTAATTGCTAATGTGCCTATGTGGTAGAGCTGACCCTGTGGGGCTTTTTTTCTCTCGTCTTCCCTCTACCAAGGAATTTGCATTGCCAGAGCAATGGTGTATCTGCAGTGGCATAGCTAAGGACCTCCTATCCTCAGCGGGAAGCTCAAAAGTCAGCATAGTCTCCTTATACTGCTGTCACTGCACTGTGTCAGATGGCAAGGGGGCACGAGCCCAAGATATAGGGAAGCAAAATATATGTCATATCAGCATCCTTATTTCTGCTGCCTCAGCAGTGGCAGGGAACGAGACTCAGAAAGGGACCAAGGGAATTCTGTCACAGGAGCAGTGTTTTCTCAGCGCAGCCATGGTGATGGGTTGAAGGTCTAAAGTGTATAAACTCCGACTGGGAATGAGATTTCCTGGTATGACTTTACTAATGATGAATCAAATCCCTATCTCCCTTTCAGCTACAGTCTAGAGGTTTCTGCCCTGTTTAGTGTTCCTCCAGCCTTCCTACCCCCTCCCTTACTGTAATGAATTGGTAGGCATGTTGTGCTTGGTGGCCATTCCACATCAATTCAATTTTTCGGTACACAGCTCAATGCAAATTGATGGAGCTAGGGTTCTGTTTTCATTAAACAGGGACTCTTTATTTTTGCAATTGCCATTCCATTCAATTTTCCAGTTATAGGGCAAATCAGCTTTTGAGAGTTGTAAAGAGCCCAGGGGCTCTTATATTTGACCTCACTGAATATTTGTGTGCAGTCCAGTTCATAAAGCAAACTGAATCGGCTGCCTCTGCTCAATGCCCAATGGTGTTCACAACTCCTGGTGATATTTGGGAGGCAAAATTATTTCCAGATCACTCTGTGGAAGATTTTTTTGGTGGCAAACACTTTTTGGAGAGCCACTTAGCAGTTCTAGGAGTTATGTTATACTTTTTGAATTTAACAGAGATGGAACCTTATTTTTAAAAGGACTTTCTTGGGCTGTCAGATCCTACAGTGCTAATTTTCCTTGCATACTGTTTCTTGCTGGCATTTTGTCCTTTGACTTTGAACATGCTTTCTGAACCTGCTGAGAGTTTTTAACTGACAAAGAAAGAGTTCATGGTGGAAAACAAAGGCTATGGATTTGGAAATGACAGTCAAAGCAGCAATTCAGTGTTGCATAATAGACTCTCATCCCTGCCCGTCAGGTCATCTTAGAGAAGAGGAAAAGCAATTATTATAGTGGTGCTATTCTCTCTGTTACAGTTAAGGGCTTGTCAGTGATTCATTCCTATTATAGGCCCTTATTTTCAGGATTGAGTGTATAGTCATGACAAATATAGTTATCAGAAAAGTGAAAGGTTAGTTTAAATGAAATAAATCATTCTAGGCTCTATCTTGGGAGGCTTGGTACTAATTGCTGCTGAGTTAACTTCGTGAAATGCTTGGCAGGTATGTGCCAGATCAACAGTTCATAACTGTGACTTGATTGGGGATTGAGATGAATTGGCCCTTTTCACAGTCCCCTAGTCAAGTGGCAAAACTGAACCTGACTATGGCTAATCTTGATTTCTCTAGCCCATTCTGCTTTCTTGAGCAAGGCAGCGTGATGGGTTCTCCTCTTTAGATTTCTTTTGATCTGAATAGAAGGCATTCTCAGACAGTGTTTATTATTCTAGATTTAAAAGGAGTTGGTAGCTTTGCTGACTTTTAGGTCTTCTGAAAGAAGTATGCAGAATATGGAGTTCAAGACCTCAAAACAGAGAATCGAAATGTGGAGGAACTTACAGTGGAGACTCAGGGCTTTACAGAGCTAAAGAAGGCAAGCTGTAAAAAATCCAGGCCAGTTCCAAAGGGGATAGGGTAAAGGAAAGCTCGGGGAACCGTAATATGTTATTGATTGATTAAGGAGAACTAATATGAAGGCAGTAAGAGTCAAGGTGAGTCCAATGAGGAAATTGCAAAATATTGAATTGGAAGAGTCTTGGTTGCCTAACTGACTGTGAGAAAATGGGAGGGATTTCTTTGCTGGCCTACGGTCATCAGCAGTCAAGCCAAAGATGTCACTGTGTCTTGACTTTGCTGTGAAAATGAGTAACCCATTTTAGCTCTGTTGAACTGGAAACCTGTAGTCTCTGATCTCTGCCAGGTGGATGGCAAGCTCTGCTTTTAAAAAACTGAAGGATAAACACCCAAGAACAAATCACAGTATAGTGAAAGAGTGCAGGGCCTTTGACGACCCGCTATGGGGAAGCGGAATAGAGGAAAAACTTTTTCTCAAAATGAGAAAACTTTTTCTCATATTTTGTGCAGTCAAAATGTAACTGTAGGGACTCAGTTTGGCAGGAGTAGATTGTTCTTTTTGCTTTAGAGTGTTTGGAATAGGTGCATTCTATTCAGAGAGGGGTCTTTTTCTAGTCTCTTTCATTGCCGTCCCCTCCAAATGGTCCCATGTATAGAGCTTCCTTTGATGCCAGAGGATTGTCTTTAGAAGCAAAGTTCCCTTTGAAATATGGTAACACAAAAAGGCAAGCTCTGCAAAACAAAAACGTGTAGGCTGTGAATGGCCTAATATTTTAATGGTTGCTGCAGATATGGAGGGAATTTTGGTCTAGAGTAGCAGCAATAATGACTTGCTTTAAAGGGTCTCGTGTGCTTGAATATACCTGAAGGTGAGCAGCTGAGTTGTTGCTGCTTTATACTGAACAAATGGCATCTCATTACACTTAGAGACAAATAATTTTAGTTCCATAAACTAATTTTATTCTTCATGGTACTCTGAGGAAACCTCAAGTGCCAGTAGATGCCATCAGAATTTGGCTGGCATATGAGGCAAGTGTAGAAAATAGAAGAGAGCCAACAAACCTCTAGAGTGTAAGCTCCTTGTGCACAGGGAACATGTCTACCAACTCTGTTGTACTCTCCAAAGGGCTTAGTCCAGTACTCTGCACACAGTAAACACTCAATAAAGACAATGAATTGATTGAGAGAAAGATCAAGGAGAGAAAAGCTTTCAGAAAAGGTAGGGTCTTAGCTTCATGACATGCCTCCCTTATCTTGAGAGATATTTTTGAGGTCAAATGTGTTTGAACTTCAATAGGACAAGGTAACCCATTGCTAAATACATTGCTTAAATTGAACATCAGTATCTCTAAAGAAGATCAATCCTTTCTGTCTCCCTATGGGGGTTTGTGTAGCAATATTATATAATACGCAAACTCATGTATTAAAGTTAGTGACGAGAAGATATTTAATGTCCATTTCCAATCATCCTTTCATTGATTTCTTCTGAAAGCAGGCAACCAATATGTGAGATGGAAATGTCCAGGAGGGGCAGAAACAGCTTGGAAAATGTGGGTTGGGCCAATGCAAATTTTGAGGGCTAAATGGAATTTTGGTAGCTCATACACTGGTGTATTCGGCCAAGAACCGGATCATGTAAGCCAAACATGAAATGGCTGAGAAGCTGTTGTTCCAGCCACCGTGATGGTGAGTGGAAGAAGAGGCTCAACTCCCCTTCCCCTGTTGGGGGTGTAGCCGTTGCTGAGCCTGCACCCAATCAAAAACAGAACCCTAACGTCTGGGGATGGCTGTCTAGTCATGGTAAGTGTAGTGGAGAGCTGGAAAACGGGTCACAGCCAGGGGATCAGATGGTAGGGAAGAGGAGTAGCCAGGAGACACTCTATCCACTCTCTCTTCCTTTCTTCCTTTCCAAGTGTTCCCCATTTCTGTGTTGCTTCTGAATTAATCTTAGCCCCCTCTAAAGGTATGCAAGGGAAGGCACAGATACAAGGATGAAAGTGTGAGCCTTCCTCTTCCACCTTGACCTAATAGGTCTGGAAAATATTCCACATTTGGAGAAAGCCAACTGCGTATTAGTCAGTCATTAATGCCAACTTTAAAATTGGCGCTTCAGGTTCTAGCTGAAGAGAGAACTCACTTTAATAGCTCCAAGAGTATGCTCTGATTTGGCTGTCAGACTAACAGCCAGTTAAATGCATTATTACTGATTTTTTCTGGTTATGAAGGCTAAAGCTTGTATACTCTTTAGAGCCAATGTACAAGAAATATAAAGGTGGCACTTGAGTGCATTGCACTATAGGCCAATTCTGAGCTGGAATAGGGTATTCGATCCCATAACAGTTGCATAAACATTTTGGCATGCATTTTTCTCAGATGCACAAGGTAAAGAAGACCCATAGGGGGATTTATCGAATAGGAAACTCTTGTGACCCCAAAGAATTACTGACTGTTTCCTCCTCAAGAAGTCGCTTTCAGCAAGTCAGGGAATAACCAGAAAGGTTTTTAAGTAGGCCCATTGAGTTTATAATGGAGGAGCGGAGAGTCAATTTGCATTGTCTTTTTGGGCTGGGAAATAGTCTTTCATTATTCACAAATAATACTGCGAAAGACATGGACATACTTGATGAAAATAGCTCTTGAAGTAGTACTTGCATATCCAATTTTTGGAGCTTTCAGAAGCAAGTAGCACAATTTGGATTGCTCTCATCATTAATGGCCATTCATTACTGCCATTGTGAATGAACAGCGAGTGATGGCTGAGCTTTGCAGTAGTTCAACCTTCTGCGTACTTCAGACACCCACTTTAATAACCTTTTCTTTGCTATAATTTGGAAGCAAAATGAAGAATGATCATTTTTCGAACTTTCAGGCACTTAGGTGTTCATGTTTGAAGATGTGTTAAATTGCTTAGACATTTTGCCAAATTGGCTTAGACCAGTTGCCATTCTTTGTGAAAAAATTGAATTGAATTTTTCCAAATGCACTGGGGCTGAAATGTTTTGGCAATGTGCTATGACCACCAAAAATGATATGCAAGAACTATGACTTCTTCAGGAATCTCTGATGGGAAGGATTGGGAATTGGTAGGACTCCACTGTGGCTGCTTCAGTGGGCATCTTCTAACATGCCCTTCAGGTGTACCAAGTGGAACATTTCACCCCTCCACTTCCAGGGGAGGGGGCTTTCAAAAGGGGGTGTAGAGGGGGTTATCATGGGGGAGGAATGTGGGGGCAAGTGAGATAAGGGGATCCTGTGGGAGGAGGGAGGGGCATTAAGGGGGAGACTTCTTGTATTGTACTCTCCCAAGCAGTTAGTACAATGCTCTGTACACAGTAAGCGCTCAATAAATACCATTGGTTGATTCACTGAGACATCAGGATCTCTGTGCAGTAGCTGACAATCAGTCTCACTGGCCAATGAGGAGATATATATGAAGACTCACAATGGAAATGTCCTGTTTGTGTCCACCCTACCAAACTAAATTGTGGTAAAATGCAAATATCCCATCCTCCAAATGGTAGTTGGCTAATGTGTTGGCCTAGGCTTAGGGTGCTTCAAAAACATGTGGATTCAGTAAAACCTTTTCAAACTCCTGTTAAAGTTGTTCTACACAGACACAGCTACTGTATGATTATAACCCTTGACACAGCACAGATCCCCTTCACAGCTCCTGTTCTTGGGCTCCAAGAACCTACTTTTTCAATGTTTGTGTCTTGTTGCCCTGCGAATCTCTGTACTCTAGACTTTTCCCAACTATATTGGACCTGGCTTGCCAGACTTGCCACTTGGAAGCCTCTGGACCAGCTAAACTGTAGTTATCCTGGACTTGGGCTTTGCCTCAAGTGGTGGATCAGAGCTAGAATGACCACCCTTATGGCCCAGTTCTAGAGATAGGCATATATTACTGCTGAGCCTCATCCAGTCCTTACTAAGCTAACCTGCTTTGATTTTTTTTTTCTGTTTCAAGCCAAAAACACTGAAAATGGACCTCAACAAGATCACATCCATCCCTCAAGTATACCCAAATTGAGCTTTCTGGAAGTTGTTTAATTACTTTGGAAATCCTAGTAAAGTTTAAAGCAAATACCATACCTCAGAGATTTTTGTTCCTGGTCACTCCCTTTTGAAAATATATGTGATGGTAGGCTGTTACATGTGCATTGTGAGTAGGACTGGTAGTGAGGATGTCCATGACCTCAGGTTGCAGTTTACTCAAAAAACAGACATAAGGTAACTTCTGGAGACCTGTGTGGGGGAAACAAGTAGGGTACTTATGGCCCCACCTAGTCTGGAATATTTGTAGAGGAGTTTACACTTCTTCTCTTCGAAGTTTTTTCTGGGCTGCCGTCTCTAAGAGAAGCAGCGTGGCTCTGGGGAAAGAGCACGGACTGGGGAGTCAGAGGTCATGGGTTCTAATCCCAGCTCTACCACTTGTCAGCTGTGTGACTTTGAGCAAGTCACTTCACTTCTCTGTGCCTCAGTTCCCTCATCTGTAAAATGGGGATTAAGACTGTGAGCCCCACATGGGACAACCTGATCACCTTGTATCCTCCCCAGCGCTTAGAACAGTGTTTGCACATAGTAAGTGCTTAACAAATGCCATCATTATTATTAGTAGTAGTAGTAGTAGATCAGCTGATCATTCATTCAATGATATTTATTGAATGTTTACTGTGTGCAGAATACTGTACTAAGCACTTGGGAGAGTACACTACAACAGTAAACAGACACATTCCCTGATCCACACTCTTCCTTCAAGACCCAATTCTGCTTTCATACATCTGCAACATCAAGGGGGAGAACAGCATTGCCGGCGAAGAGGGCCTGGATCATGACCAGCTCCTCAGCATTGAGAAAATGCTCATAGCAACCCGACTTTATGGGTGGGGCATCTCAGGGGAATGGGTGAATAATAGGATTGCCAAACAGGTGCTCAGGATTAACTGAGAGGGGACCCACAGCAACTGAGAGGGCAGAATCAGTGATTATAGTAAAGCCTAGTCTCAAAGAATGCAGCAGAGCAATGCACTGTTGGAACTGTAAGCCTTATAGACTGTAAGCCCGGTGTGGGCAGGGATTGTCTCTCTTTATTACTGAATTGTACTTTCCAAGTACTTAGTACAGTGCTCTGCACACAGTAAGTGCTCAATAAATATGATCGAATGAATGAATGAGACCAGTGCAGCAGTCAGACCAGCTTACTAGATAGTAATTGGAGAAGGCCCTGTATTGGATGAGCATATTAGCCCAGCAGGGAGCTATATTGATATGCCCAAGCTATGAAAGGGAATGTCAGTCACAGGGCCTCATCATCGATGCCATCTTCAAAAATGAAGGGCGGCTAGATACGTGTGATCATCTTAGAAACTTCCCTTCTTAAATTCTCTCTATTGGAAACCTATTTTCTTTGCAATAACAAAATTCCTAGCCTTAAGGCTCTCCACCCTAGATCTCCCTCTTACCTATCCACTTCTTTTTCCTGCTCAATCCCAGCTCATACTCTTCACTTCCCCCAAACTATCCTTCTGTTGGTACTTTGCCCTTGCCTTATTGCTCATG
Organism: Tachyglossus aculeatus; assembly: GCF_015852505.1. Lineage (NCBI taxonomy): Eukaryota > Metazoa > Chordata > Mammalia > Monotremata > Tachyglossidae > Tachyglossus > Tachyglossus aculeatus. The sequence goes on from NC_052101.1 coordinate 102,412,690, forward strand.
CCTTTCATCCTACATGGAAATCCCTTCCCCTCAAATCCACCAAACCATAGCTCTCCTCACCATCTTAAATTGCTTAGCCCACTTGTCTCCTGTATAAGATGTGCTGGAGTCATTCTTTTCCTTCTGTTCTATGTTCCCAGACACCTAATTCTGGGCTCCGTACAGGGTATAAGCTCAGTAAATGCTGTTAATAATGATCCCTTTGTCATTCCATAGCTGCACCTCTCCCCGCTCTTTGTGAGGTCGGACAAACACTTTGGAGGTCCTCCCGAGAAGCCTGTGTATTTCTTTGCTATGTTCTGTCTTTGATAAAGGGTAATTCTAGTCATTTTCTGTCACTTTTTCTCTTCTCTCATTCCTCTGCCATTTAGCTTTACTGATTGTGCTATGCTATAATTGTATGATGCAATTGTATATTACATTTTTATGAGTGTGTATCAGCAACCACCATATAGTTATTGCTGTCTCACCTGTAGTCGCTTGCACATAGTGAGCTCAAACATCAGCTCACTTTTCTATTCAAGGCATTTATTTGTTGTACCCTCCCAAGCACTTAGTACAGTGCTCTGCAAATATTAAACAATAAATATGACTGAATGAATGAATTAAGTTTATCATGTGGGTATATCCTATAAATTACAGACTGAGGAAAAAGTTATTGCAGACTGTAAAAGTACTGTATACGAGGCAGGATCATTTTTAAACTTAATTTTAACTTCTAAAAGTGACTTAAAATGAATTATCTATTCTGTAATAAAAAAACCTAATGGTTTTTTTTTGCAATTTGAAGTGTTCACCTCATGCTTTTTTTTTTGCACAAGAAAAATATAAAGTATGTCAGATAAGTTATACAAGTAATAAATGTAACAAACATTTTAGACAAATGAAACCCAGAATTATTATTAAGGTTATTTTGTGTTTCAACTTGAAGTTATGAACAGTTGACTTTTCCCCGAGGAACTAATTATTCTCCAAGATCACTATGGTAGCAGATTTTACAAGTTCAAGATCTCTGTAAACAGCTATTAAATTAAAATGCAATACCAAAATCGGAGGAGCCAGTTCGCTAAATAATAGCGACTTGAAAATGTGGTGATTTTGAGGATGAAGAAGGGTTTTCTTTAAAATGCATACATGGAATATACCTGGAATTATTCCAATTCCTTGATTTCTTTTATGCCTAGAAATGAAAGAGGCTACTCTAGATTCTCGGGACATGAGCTTCTCCTTTCAGATACCCTGAGGACATCTAAATAATGGGACCGAATCCAGGTGCTTTGATGTTACTCCCTAGAGAAATTTGCAAGTCATCATGCATGATCTATAATGGAGAATTGAGAAAATCTGGATAATTCAGAACACAACCTTTGCTTCAGCAATGAGGATATTTCAGGGAGGGGGGAAATTCTGTTTTTAGGTCACACTTGGCCCTGTTTCACTTTGGCATACACCAAGAACACCGTGCTTACAACAACTTGCCCTTTCAGAGTCCCCTAGTGCTCTCTTCGATGTCCTGGTATGTAAGTAAATTAATTCTAACCTGCATCTGCTGTTAAGAGGAACATTTATGATAATAAATTTAATGCACTGTTTATCATGTCTTCAATAGCCAGATGAGTCAAAATGTTCTCTAGAGAATTTTGTTTGTTCTCTGTTGTTTGAACAGTGAGTACTTTGTATCATCCCCTTTCTGGCTACAGCCACCAGTCCTGGGGTTCATCAAATCTTTCTAGTAACAGATTTCCTCTGATTCTGAGGCAGCAATGCCAATATAGTGGCTTTATAGACCTTGGATCTGTTTGAAAGTAATAGCGCATTCCCCAAAACAGTTTTGTTATCTTGATTTACCATTGATTTTCTTCCCCTTCTCTATTTCCTATAATGTGCAAGGACAACATTTCCTAATTTCTCACCTGCATCATTAATATAGCTCTGGGAATAGGGCTTAGGAGATAATAATGTTTCCTCTTAAAGGCTGGACAAAAACTCGCACACTTTGGCACAACTGTTCCCTTCAAATGCCTTACTGCCAAAGGGGTAGAACAACAAAACAAATCAGAAGACATAGGTCTCTGTGGTGTTTCTAAGTCGTAGGCTAATCCTTCCCATTTTATAGCTACAGTAAGGAAGGTTGGCTGAAGGAGACAGCATAGTCTCGTGGAGAGATCTTGGGACTGTGGGGGCCAGAGAGCTGGGTTTTTGTCCCAGCTCTGCCTCTGGTCTGTTGTGTGATCTTGGGAACATTGCTTAACCTCTCTGGGTCACAGTTACCCCATTTGTACAATGGGGATTCATTCATTCATTCAATCGTATTTATTGAGCGCTTACTGTGTGCAGAGCACTGTACTAAGCGCTTGGGAAGTACAAGTTGGCAACATATAGAGATGGTCCCTACCCAACAGCGGGCTCACAGTCTAGAAGGGGGAGACAGAAAACAAAACATATTAACAAAATAAAATAAATAGAATAGTAATAGTAAATATGTACAAGATGCGATACCTGCTTACCCTACCTCTTAGACACAGTCCCCATCCCACATGGAATTCATAATCTAATTTGGTTATCTTGATTCTACCCCAGCACTTCATATGGCACTAGGCACATAGTATGTGCGGAATAACTACTGTAATAATAATTCTTATTGAAGGATTCTAGAAAAAAATGGTTACTATCACTGACAGACAATGAAGAATAGCATAAACAGAATGGTGGATGCTCAAACAATGGTATTTATTGAGCAGTTACTCTATGCCAAGCACCGTACTAAGCACTTGGGAGAATACAATACAACAGAGTTGGTAGACCCATTCTCTCCCCACAAGGAGGGTAGCAGCCTATTCCCAACCCATTCCACTTGTCTACATGTTGGCACCTGTCTACATGTTTTGTTGTCTGTCTCCCCCTTCTAGACTGTGGGCCCGTTGTTGGGTAGGGACCGTCTCTATATGTTGCTGACTTGTACTTCTCAGGTGCTTAGTACAGTGCTCTGTGCACAGTAAGCACTCAATAAATACGAATGAATGAATGAATGAAAGAGCATAGTCCTGGGGATCCTAAGACCTGAGTTTTATTCCTGGCTCTGCCAGTTGCCTGTTCTGTGTCAATAATAATAATAATAATAATAATAATGGCATTTATTAAGCACTTACTATGTGCAAAGCACTGTACTAAGCACTGGGGAGGTTACAAGGTGATCAGGTTGGCCCATGGGGGGGGGCTCACAGTCTTAATCCCCATTTTACAGATGAGGTAACTGAGGCCCAGAGAAGTGAAGTGACTTGCCCGAAGTCACACAGCTGATAATTGGTGGAGCCGGGATTTGAACCCATGACCTCTGACTCCAAAGCCTGAGCTCTTTCCACTGAGCCACGCTGCTTCTCCTTGGACAAGTCTCTTAACTTCTCTATGCCTTAGTTTCCTCATCTTTAAAATGAGGCTTCAATGCCTGTTCTTCCTCCTACTTAGACTGTGAGCCTCATGTGAGACAGGGACTATGTCCAATCTGGTTAACTTGTGTATACCCCAGCATTTAGAGTAGTGCTTGACACATAGAAAGCACTTATCAAATACCAGAATTTTTTATTATTATTAAGGAGCTTACATGGTAGAGGGGGAAGCCGACATTAAAATAAATTACAACTCCATAAGTGCTGTGGGGCTGAGGATAGGTTTAATAGCAAGTGCTTAAAGGGTAGTGGTCCAAGTGCATAGGCGATGCAGAAGGGAGAGGGAGTCAGGGAAATGAGGGGCTCAGTCAGGGAAGCACTCTTGCAAGAGATGTAATTTTAATAAAACTGTGAAGGTGGGGAGAGTGGTGGACTGTCGTATCTGAAGGGGGAGGGAATTTCAGGCAGGACTGAGGCAATGATACAATACAACAATAGATGAGATCGAGGTACAGTGATTGGCATTAGAGGAGTGAAGTGTTTGGGCTAGGTTGTAGTAGGAAAGCACTGAGGTAAGGTAGGAGGGGATGAGCTGATTGAGTGCTTTAAGTAATAATAATTATGGTATTTAAGTGCTTACTATGTGCAAAGAACTGTTCTAAGCACTGGGGTAGTACAAGGTAATCAGGTTGTCCTACCTGGGGCTCAGTCTCAATCTCCATTGTACAGATGAGGTAACTGAGGCACAGAGAAGTTGTCACTTGCCCAAGGTCACACAGCAGACAATTCACTCATTCAATCATATTGAGTGCTTACTGTGTGCAGAGCACTGTACTAAGCGCTTGGGAAGTACAAGTTGGCAACATATAGAGACGGTCCCCACCCAACAATGGGCTCACAGTCTAGAAGGGGGAGACAGACAACAAAAAACATGTAGACAGGTGTCAAGGATGCCCTGCCCAGCCCGGCCCCCAGTGATCAGAAAGGATTAACCGCCCTACCAGAGTAGCAGATACAAATCCAATTTGCTTTTATCCACCCCGGTACTTAGCACAGTGCCTGGCTCATAGTAAGTGCCTAACAAATACCATTACTATAAGATCATGATTATGATCCAGGGAGCAGCAGCCTTACTTGGGGGAGCCAACCAGGCTCCACGAGGACTTCAGTCTGCCAAACGCTTCAACTTGGCAACCCAAAACCTAGCGTGCAGACACCACCAGGGCAGATCCACGGCACCTACCACCAGCTTGGCAAAAAGGTCCATCAGATTCCTCGGGGGCATGACGATGGACATATACAGAGGGATCACATAACAGTTGCTCAGCTGCAAGTCTAGTGGCGGAGCCGGGATTAGAACCCACAACCTCTGACTTCCAAGCCCGTGCTCCTGCCACTAGGCTATGTTGCTTAAAGCTGATGGTAAGGAGTTTCTGTTTGATTCAAAAGTAGATGGGCAACTGCAGAAGGTTCTAATGTCATGTTAATTGCAGTTTAGATGAAAAGGAATGGATCACCTTGTTGCAGTGTCTGAGCAAGTGTAGTCTTGGCCCAGTAGTGAGGGCCTTCAGAATTGGCTTCCAGGAATGCCCCACAGACCATTGGCTTGGGCTTCTTTTAACCAGCTTCTAAACGTTCTCCTTTTGAAATCAAATCCATCCACATTGCTTCAGGCGAGACTATACTAGAATAACAGATGAGGAGCTATTCTGCTTTTAAAGATCTCTAGAACTTCCCAGTAACTCATTCCAACTTTTAAAATGCTCTTTCTTTCTTCTCTGTAACCTAAGAAAATTGGGCAATGTTTTAAAAGGTCTGGTCTTGATAGGATTCCCACTGACTTAGCAATTATTTACATTTCCTCACTGTGACCTAGAAAAACTTTCTGGGAAAGTATGTCCTCATACGTAAGTATCTTTGCTATTTATGTTTCATGTCATATGAAATAGTTTCCATTGCAAATGGGTAAGAGAAATTGTTGCAGAACTCTAAGCATATGCCTTATGTGAATTGATCTGTGCATGTCGATATTCCTCCACAGATGCACTTAGATGTAGTTCTGTTGGCCTGTAAATAAAATGAGTAGTAAAGCCTATATTTGAATCAAACTCTTATACTTTATCATCCAGGCCTATGCACTTAGAGGTAGTTCTGTTGGCCTGTAAATAAAATGAGTAGTAAAGCCTATATTTGAATCAAACTCTTATACTTTATCACCCAGGCCTATTTCTGGTCTTAGTTTGGTCTCTGGAGTTTAAGAGTATTTGAGCAACGTTGCTCACCTCATGTTTTATAAAATCAACAATAAATGGCCCAGTAGCGAGAGGCATTCAATCGTATTTATTGAGCGCATACTGTGTGCAGAACACTATACTAAGCACTTGGGAGAGAACACTACAACAATAAGCAGACACATCCCCTGCCCACAATAAGCTTTCAGGTGGTTAATAAACTGCAGATGAGAGGTATAAATTAATGTTAATTGCACTCAGTGCTAGGCCCCTTGGATGCTAGTTTGTCATTTTTCTGATCTTGGCAGTGTGGGGACGCATCCCTGCTCGACACACAGCTGGGCAGGGATATGAACATCAGGCTAAGAGGACCATAGGCCAGAATCCAGAAAAAGCCATTGGCCATGAGAAAGCAGCAACTCACTGAGATCTCTAGGACTAAGAAGGCCTTAGACTATGGAAGTTGTGAGAACATTTTGATATGGGTGGAGAATTTTGGAATGGGGAAATAATCTAGAGATTCAGTGTGAAAACAAGCACCGTGCTTGTGACCAAGGCCACTGGCTCTCCATAGAGGATGCATCATTTAATAAGTAATTTTCACTTAGGAAAAATATTCATCAACTTTTATAGTATAAGGCTAGGGCTGTGATTGTTGGCTTTTGGAGAAATAGTCAAGGGTAGCAAGAGAGATACTACAGGGAGGGAACAAAAGTCTCATCCTCTGTTTTGAATCAGATTCCAGAGGCCTGGCCACTCTTCCAGCCTGTAAACGATCATCAATCAATCAATCATATTTATTGAGCGCTTACTGTGTGCAGAGCCCTGTACTAAAACACTTGGAAGTGTACAATATTACAGAGTAGGTACACAAATTCCCTGCCCATGATGGGTTTATAGTCTAGAGGGGACCACTGTAGGGGTTTATTGCTTTGCTGTCTTCCTCGAATTTGTTTACTTTATTACTTTACTGTGGGAGAGAACAGCTATGATATTTAGCAAAGTAATTTGTATACTGTGTAGTGCCACCAATAATCTTCCCCCAATGGGATTTCCTCTCACATCTTTATAATTTTTATTAGTGCTCTTGTACATCATCATATCCTATTCCCCATAGTATTAAAAGCTACATAAATCATGATTGCTATACATGCTGGACTAGTTTTGAGTTTAGAGAAGCAACGTGGCCTACCAGAGAGAGCATGGGCCTCAGAGTCAGAAGGACTTGGGTTCTTATCCTGGCTCAGTCACATGCCTGCTGTGTGACCTTGGCAAGTCCTTCACTACTCTCAGTTCCCTCAGTTACCTCATCTGTAAAATGGGGATTAAGATTGTCTGTGTGACCTTGGCAAGTCCTTCACTACTTTCAGTTCCCTCAATTACCTCATCTGTAAAATGGGGATTAAGATTGTAAATCCTGTGTGGAATAGGGACTGCGTCCAACCTGCTTAGCTTGTATCTACCCCTGGCAAAGAGTATGCACTTAACAAGCATCATAGAAAAAAAGAAAAAGAAAGAATTTAGTCAGCTCTCTTATAATGGAGGGTTGTGTTCTTGCTGATCCGAGAGTTAGGGAAAACTTGTAGTACTCACCTCCTGTCAAACGTCATGCATACTGTTTCTTCCAACCTGCATTGCACTGTAGGAAGAATGCTTCCTAATTCTGTGGTAACCTATATTCTAGCAGAATAATAATAATAATGGCATTTATTAAGTGCTTACTATGTGCAAAGCACTGTTCTAAGTGCTGGGGAGGTTACAATGTGATCAGGTTGCCCCACGGAGGGCTCACAGTCTTAATCCCCATTTTACAGATGAGGTAACTGAGGCACAGAGAAGTTAAGTGCCTTGCCCAAAATCACGCAGCTGACAATTGGCGGAGCCGGGATTTGAACCCATGACCTCCGACTCCAAAGCCTGTGCTCTTTCCACTGAGCCACGCTACTGAATGAAGTCCCTTTGCATGTTCTTATGCTAGAGCAGTATCAGTTCTCGGTCTAATATTGCACAGGCAAAGCCCACTTTTACACAGCCAGTGAATTGGAGGACCATAACCAGCCAATCTGGAGGATTTAAGCTAATTTATTTCCCCCTCTTAACAGCAGGCAGGCTTTAGGGGCACAGATTACCCAGATAATTTCCTCAATTCTCCACTCTACTTTCCCTGGGTCAGTTTTGTTGTCTGTCTCTTCCTTCTAGACTGTGAGCCCGCTGTTGGGTAGGGACTGTCTCTATATGTTGCCAACTTGTACTTCCCAAGCGCTTAGTACAGTGCTCTGCACACAGTAAGCACTCAATAAATACGATTGAATGAACACAGGTTCTGAGAGAATTCTAAGTGAACGAAACCTTCATTTTGATAGGTCAGGCAATGCCTCTCCTTTAGAAGTTACCTGTGTAGCCAGGGTTTGAAGTTTAAGATTAAAAGTTTAGGCTTAATGAATTCAAGCAACTCTCTTGAAAGATTAAAGTGTACAGCAATGGCCAGAGAGCCCCTGGCTGGAGAAAAACTACTTATCCAAAAATGGATTCAATCACATATTGACTTTTTTTTAAAAATGAAATGTTACACACAGGGATCTAGCTATAGATTACAATCTCATTTTCCTTGTAATTTGAGACAAATTGCAATCTCCTATAATGAACACAATCAGGAGGGGTTAGTCTTTTGTTTGCCTTTCTTCTTTCCAGCTAACAGAAAGTGGCCTATTTGGAAACCTGCTGTTTGTTTCTTCACAAAGCAGTGTTTTCCAACAGGGTTTTTATTCTGGGAGTATTTTTTTTCTGTCTTAAAGAAGAACTCTAGAAAAAAATGATTCACATTTTGAATACACCTTGCCAGCGCATTGAGAGGTGATAGCAAACCCAGCTTCAAGCTCCCTTTAGGTGGCATTTTAAAGCATCGCTGTTCTTCTTCTACCTATTTCTGGGAAGCATCTTCTGACTCTTAGGAATCTTCTGATCCTGCCCATCTACATCTAGGGAAAGAATTCTGGAGTCCAGCCTTGGAGGGGCAAAGGAAGGGATATAGTAGCCTTTACCAGTTTTGTAGCAATAACCATTTCTACTCCTACAGCAGAGACGCAATGGAAATTTATGAAGTTTTTGACCATCCTTGAACTAAAACATCTCTGAATGTACCTATGAGAGGCACGGAGGAGGCTATAAAGATGAGTATTTAGATTTTGTTTCTGTTCTGCTGGTAGAGCCCTGGGAGGGGAGTGTTTTGTGAAGTGAAGGTCCCAAGTTTCCAGCTGAGGTGGGAAAGTCTGCTCATTTGCTCTCTCTGGGAATAAGTTGGCCGAGGGCCTAGTAAGTGGGCTGAAGTCTTTCCCAGGGCACCCTGGCGATGGCCTTGATGTAAATATAGTTCATAACATGGAAGACATTGCTTGGAGGACATGACATGACCCAGGCATTTGTGAGGACATGAAGGTAAGCCATTAGCTGTTTTTTTTTTTCTTTTAATTTGTTTTGTTCAGGCTTTTTTCCCCCCTTTTCTCCTAATAGTGCCCCAAGAGGGACAGGACCTGGTGAAGTGAGAAGCAAATTGTAAAGTAGGTATAAAAGCTCATCAAAAACCCATTCCCTGGAGAAACCTAAGTCCAGACTCATAAATACAATTTACCAAGTCACTCAGTAGTCATTGGAGAATGTTTTCAATGAGTCCGAAAATCAGATTGAATGATGGCTCAAGAGATAGCAGTTATGTTAATGTCTCAAAGTTTGAGCTATATTATGTTAAAACTGCCCAAGTTATGCTTTGATGTGCCATTTGCATTTTAAAACTATCCTTTAGAGATCCATAATTATGAAAGCTTAACATTGCACAGGGCTTTAAAAAGCACATTGTTTTTATTCCCCTTTTAGCCATATATGACACCTTTCTTCCAAAGAGCTCATTGAGTTGGTTGAAGGAGAGTAAAATAGTCTGTTTCAATAGTCTCCCAGGAGAAAGAAGCTTTCAGCATTAAGTGCAGAATAAGTAGGGTCTTGGCCAAGTTTACAAACTCCAAAGCTAAGGAGACGGCTTGTTAACTTTGGAGGCAGATCTGTCTGGGCAGAGATGTGTTAAAATTTTGTTGGACAAATCACTGGAGGATTTGTAGACTTAAGAATCTTAGCTGAGCATTGAAAAGTACATTGTGCACCAAATTTATAATGGCATTTGCTGAAGTCAAAAAGAAAGAGATTTTCTGACTCAAAATTAGATAGACTCTGAAACCCACCTATAAGATACCTTAAGCCTTCAAGCCATTGGTGATTTTCACCTGCAGGTGTGTCAGATTTTAATCAATTTAGGAGTTTACACCAGCCTGTTTATGGAAGAATTTCCTTTGTTTCTGGGAGTGTAGGAAAGCAGGATGGAATCATGCATTCATTCAGTCATATTTTTTGAGCACTTACTGTGTGCAGAGCACTGTACTAAGCGCTTGGGAAGTACAAGTTGGCAACATATAGAGATGGTCCCTACTCAACAACAGGCTCACAGTCTAGAAGGGGGAGACAGACAACAAAACAAAACATGTGGACAGGTGTCAAGTCATCAGAACAAATAGAATTAAACCTAAATGCACATCATTAGCAAAATAAATAGAATATTAAATATGTACAAGTAAAATAGAGTAATAAATCTGTACAAACATATATACAGGTGCTGTGGGGAGGGGAAGGAGGTAGGGCAGGGAGGAAGGGGAGGAGGAGAGGAAAAGGGATCTCAGTCTGGGAAGGCCTCTTGGAGGAGGTGAGTTCTCAGTAGGGCTTTGAAGGGAGGAAGAGAGCTAGCTTGGCGGATGTGTGGAGGGGGAGGGCATTCCAGGCCAGGGGGAGGATGTGGGCCGGGGGTCGACAGCGAGACAGGTGAGAACGAGGTACAGTGAGGAGGTTAGTGGCAGAGGAGCAGAGGGTGTGGGCTGGGCTGTAGAAGACAAGGGAGGTGAGGTAGAAGGGGGGGGAGGTGATGGAGAGACTTGAAGCCGAGAGTGAGGAGTTTTGCTTGATGGATCCCCAATACCCTCTCTCTGCTGTATTTTTTCACATGCAATAGAGAAGCAGTGTGGTCTACTGGATAGAGAATGGACCTAGAAGTCGGAAGGACCTGGATTTTATTCCTGGTTCTAGGACTTGTCTGCAGTGTGACCTTGGGTAAGTCACTTGACTGCTCTGGACCTCACTGTCTTATCTTGTCTTATGCTGTCGAGTCGTCTCTGACCAATAGTAATGCCATGGACACATCTCTCCCAGAATGCCCCAACTCCATCTGCAATCATTCTGGTAGTGGATCCATAGAGTTTTTTGGTAAAAATATGGAAGTGGTTTACCACTGCCTCCTTCCATGCAGTAAACTTGAGTATCTCTCCCCTGCCGCTACTGCCCAGCACAGGTAGGTTTTGGGCCTCACTGTCACCTCTAAAATGGGGATTAAAACCGTGAGACCCATGTGGAACATGGACTATGTCCAACCTGATTGGCTTGTATCTACCACAGTCCTTAGTACAGTGCCTGGCACATAGTCAGTGCTTAACAAATACCACAAAAAAAATGTTCAAATATCTTGCTGTGACATTCTGTTTTGGGCTGCTTCACGTTTGAGTACAGTATCTGCTTCCTTCACACTTTTGGTTTCTCCTCCCACCCCCCACAACTGAAAAAGTTCCAAGTTGCCAACTGTCAACTGTGCTCAATAAATATGATTGTTTGAATGAATTAAATGAATAAATGAACTAAACCTGGGGTTTTACCAGAGGAGCAGGATGATGAAGCCTGCAATGTGAAGTATTGCTTTAATGAATTGATGGAATGGAAGCCAAATGATCTACAGTGTATTGCCAATTATACAGGGAGTTAAAGCAACATTATCCTCTCTTGCTACTGTGCCATTTCCCAGGCAGTCAGGTGACAATATTTTAGTAGTTGGAGTAATTACTAAAGGCAATGATGCATTATGTAGATAATTCATATAGCTTTGTTAGAGTATCCTAACCAAGATGCAACAGAACCCAAAGCATTCTAGGTGTACATCTTTTATTCCATTTTCCTTGCAGTTGACGTGCTCAAAAAACGTTTTCCAAGCATGTTTATGCTTTCATTTATTTTATGCTGACCACATCTATTTAGTGTGGTGCTCTGCACATAGTCAATGCTTGATAAATGGTGTTGATGAAGATGGTGTTGGTCAAACATCATATTGTATCGAACGGTTCTAGATTTTTTTTTGCACTGCCCCGTTAAACTGATCATTCCATCTTGCAGCTAACCCTCAGTTGCTTTGCTCACTTTAAATCATTGAACATCTTCATCTGAGCTGGAATTTCGAGGTGCCCAATCAATCAGGCATATTTATTGAGTGCTTACTGTGCTTGAGAGAGTACAGTGTAATGGGGTTGGTAGACATGTTTTCTGCCCACAGTGAGCTTATAGTCTAGAGGATGAGAAAAACATTAATATAAAGAAATTATGGTTATTCATTCATTCATTCAATCGTATTTATTGAGCCCTTACTGTGTACAGAGCACTGTACTAAGCGCTTGGGAAGTGCAAGTTGGCAACATATAGAGATGGTCCCTACTCAACAGTGGGCTCACAGTCTAGAAGGGGGAGACAGAGAACAAAACAAAACATATTAACAAAATAAAATAATTAGAATAAACATGTACAAATAAAATAGAGTAATAAATACGTACAAACATATATACATATATACAGGTGCTGTGGGGAGGGGAACAAGGTAAGGCGGGGGGATGGGGAGGGGGAGGAGGGGGAGAGGAGGGAGGGGGCTCAGTCTGGGAAGACCTCCTGGAGGAGGTGAGTTCTCAGTAGGGCCTTGAAGGGAGGAAGAGAGCTAGCTGGGCGGATGTGCGGAGGGAGGACATTCCAGGCCAGGGGGATGACATGGGCCGGGGGTCGATGGCGGGACAGGCGAGAACGAGGCATGGTGAGGAGATTAGCGGCAGAGGAGCGGAGGGTGCGGGCTGGGCTGTAGGAGGGGGCGAGGTGATGGAGAGCCTTGAAGCCAAGGGTGAGGAGTTTTTGCCTGATGCGTAGGTTGATTGGTAGCCACTGGAGATTTTTGAGGAAAATGCTGTTTGGTGATGATGCTACTGATAATTGGGGCTTTTATCTCCCTTCTTCTGCCTGGGACCAACTGTGCACTGTCGTCTTGGTTTTTCTGTCTGGAACCTGAGGGTGGCGCTCTCCCCTTGTCGCGGGGTCACGTTGTCCATGGCTTTGGGGAAGGTGGTTATGGACATAAGTGCTGTGGGGCTGAGAGAGGGGAGGAGGTGTGCATTTATTTACGATCCCATGTCACTTTGCGACTTTTGTTGCAAATGTCCTGGCATGTTGGATTTACTTTAATCCTACATCCTCCTCCCCACCTCTTCCTCCCCAAACTGTGCTCTCATACACAGGAAGCAAGGAAAAAGGGAAAGTGTGTAAACTTGGGATAAGGTGTTGATGTACTGGTTTTCAAGGAAAATAATAGGTCAGTCTAATTGTAGCCCAAGGGTTTGTTAATTCCCAAACACACTGCATTATACAATTTGTTTAAAAGAGACTTGTTATTTTTTTTTCTCTGGATTTGATCCCTGTACTTCCTAATTACCTTTGATCTTGGCTTAACCAATTCCACATCTAAAAGCTTTTCTTCAAATTACCTCATGTCTGAGGCTAATACGTTTTGAAATATTGAAAAATGCTATGATAATTTTGATTTATGAGTTATTTAAATTGAAAATGCCTCAACTTCTCAGCTCTGGCTATTAGAAAATCAGCAAAATGTATCCTTGCTAGTATTCTTGTAGAGCAGTCTTGGTATTCAAATTTCCTGGGACTGCTGTCAGACCAGGAATTTAAATGCAGATTATGCCGACTGATTTGGATAAGATATTTTAAGAGAACATGAGAATTTCCAATAATCTTCCTGGCACCTTTGATATATATGTAACACATTCATAATGCAACAAGTACTTTATAAGCAATGCAATTTAGCAATAAAACATGATAAACAACACTTTCATTGACCATTGCATCATGTTTAGCCTGGAGGTCTAGTTTCAGAACACTTATTTAACTAATATCCAAAAGTTTTTATGAATATGAGGAGAGTAGTAAGGCCCTTGAAATAATTTTTTTAAAAATTAAAAAAACCTGGAATGCATGTGTTGTTGTTGTGAGCTTGTGAACTGGGAATACGTCTACCCTGTTATATTGTACCCCCCCAAGCCCTTAGTACACTGCTCTGCACATAGTAAGCGCTCAATAGATATGATTGATCATGTGGAAAGGAGCATGCCAACAAAACTCAGGTTGTGAGATCTAGGCAGGAACAGAACTTGTATACTGGAATATGACAAAGTCCTATGCCTTGGGCATCTCTAGAAAGCCATTTCATTGAGAAGAATTTTACTGGCAAACGGGATATGCTACATTTTGGTTTATCAAGTGCTAATTCTGAAGAACAAAAATATTATAAGGAATGTGGTGCTGGGCAGGACTCCAACATGTTTGAACATTCCAAAGGCAACTAGGCTTTGAAATTAATGGGAACTAGGCAGCACCTTTCAAGGGGACAAGAAACAGTCTACTTAATCTTTCATGCATCTTTACTGTTGGCTGAGGTTTAAAGATGGAGCTGTGATGAAAGTAGAAAGGAGCAAAAGTATATGTTCCTTCAAAAAAGCATCTTTTTTGAAGAGGCTGCTGATGGTGGAGAGATTGATTCAATCAATACTATTTATTGAGCAACTACTGTGTACCTAGATAGTAAGCCCTGTCTGGGAAAGGGACTCTGTTTAATCGGTTATGTTTGTGCCTGCCCCAGTGCTTAGCAATCAATCAATTGTATTTATTGAGCACTTCCTGTGTGTAGAGCACCATACTAAGCTCTTGGGAGAGTATAACACAATAGAGTTGTTAAACACGTTCCCTGCCCACAGTGATTGGGTGGGATGTGGTCTAATGGAGTTGAAGCAGGAACAGTGCCCTAGGATGGGGAAAAGCTGTGGGTACTGTGCCAACAATGGGGCAATCAAGAACAAGGGACAGTGTGCCAGTTAACATGGAAAGAGTGAAGACTTGAACTGGGGTCCAGTGGACAAAGAGGGTGAACATTAAAGGAAAAGCTTGTTGTGTCTGTTCATTGCTACATTGTACTCTCCCAACTGTTTTGTAGGGTGCTTTGCACACAGTAAGCATGCAATAAATACAAATGAACGAGTGTATGAAAAGCTCGAGATGCAACCTGTGGGAAATGGCCAGGAGAAAATCTGTATCTTCCCAAATCAATCAGTTGTATTTATTATGTATTTACTGTGTGCAGAACTCTGTACTAAGTGCTTGGGAGAGTACAATATAGAGATACCCTAACTGAAGCAAGAGTAGTGTGGATTACTTAAAAAAGGCACTGACTCAAAAGCCATCCCAAGTCAGATTCTGTAAAGTTAAATCAACATTGCCATCTGCACACACTGATCTGAGACTTGAACTACTATTTATTCATTTCTGACATTTGTTAAACACTTACAGTGTGCAAAGCACTGAATTAAGCAGTAGAGAAAGATGCAAGGATATGGCATCAGACATGGCTCTTGGCCCCCAGGGGATTCAAAGTAGATAGACGATAATCAGGTTGGACACAGTCCCTGTCCCACAAGGGGCTCACAGTTGAAGTAAGAGGGAGAATGGTGGTGATGGTAGTTGTAATAATAATAATAATAATGATAGCATTTATTAAGTGCTTACTATGTGCAAAGCACTGTTCTAAGTGCTGGGGAGGTTACAAGGTCATCAGGTTGTCTCATGGGGGGCTCACATTTTTAATCCCCATTTGACAGATGAGGTAACTGAGGCACAGAGAAGTTAAGTGACTTGCCCAAAGTCACACAGCTGGCAACTGGAGGAGCCAGGCGGAGCTATACTAGGGAATGAGTTCTCCCTTTCCTCTCATGAAATAAGGAGGTAATTCTCCCTTTCCTCTCATGAAATGAGGTAATTGCAAGCTTCTGAATACAAAAAGGTCATACTTGAATACCAAATGTTCTCTCCAATCATTTGCCAGCCTTCCATTCCCCTGTATCAGGGTTCCCAAACTTTGAACCAAATTTGACCTGCTTGGGTACTTTAGGTGCCCTCCAAATTTATAAAAACCATACATACTCAGTTCATTCAATCGTATTTATGAGCACTTACTGTGTGCAGAGCACTGTACTAGTTCTCCATTAATGCATATTTTCAATACACATTTGGGATAGAATGCTGTTGGGGAATTAGGCATTCTATTAACTAGATAGGCCATGATAACGTAGGAAAAAATGGTGTGCCCACAAGTGCAATAGCCCCACAGCCAGTTGTCTTGGTAGCCACCGTGACTTTGTTGCCTGCATTACTTGGCTATTTTTCAATCAGTGGCATTTACTGAGTGCTTACCATGTGCAGAATGCACAGTAGAGGGAATATAAGAGAAGCAGCTTGGCTCAGTGGAAAGAGCACGGGCTTTGGAATCAGAGGTCATGGGTTTGAATCCCGGCTCCACCATATGTCTGCTGTGTGACCTTGGGCAAGTCACTTAACTTCTCTGAGCCTCAGTTACCTCACCTGTAAAATGGGGATTAAGACTGTGAGCCCCACGTGGGACAACCTGATCACCTTGTATCCCCCAGCGCTTAGAACAGTGCTTTGCACAAAGTGCTTAACAAATGCCATCATTATTATTATTATGATAGTAGACACGATCTCTGCCATCAAGGGGCTTACAACCTAGCAGTGGTGGCAGACAATAAAATCAATTACAGGTAGGGGAAGCAACAGACACATGTACATACGTGTTACCGAGGATATGGGGTGAGTGCCCAAGTGATTTACAGGATTCTTCATGGGCCTATGCTCATCACAAAGGATCCTAGGTGGTTCTTCAGTATCAAAACCTTTACCATTGATGGTACATCCCCAGAACGCAGAGGCAGGACTAGAACCCAGGTCTCCCGATTCCCAGAGGAGTGCTCTTTCCACTGGATCAATTGCAAGGGTAGAGAGACAGTATAGACAAACAGTATGGTCTCATTGTATAATGTTGTATCTAAGGCTTGTTATCTTTTTTCTATGGTATTAAATGATTACTGTGTTCCAGGCACTGTACTTAGTGCTGGAGTAGATAGAATCTAATCACGTTGGACACAGTCCATCTCCCACAGTCTTAATCCCCATTTTACAGATGAGGTAACTGAGGCACAGAGAAGTGGAAGTGACTTGCCCAAGGTCACCCAGTAGACAAGAGGTGGAGCTGAGATTAGAACCTAAGTCCTTCTGGCTTCCAAGCCCATGCTCTATCCACTAAGCCATGCTGCTTCTAAGTTAGAAAGTTTAGACTTTCTAAAAAGAGAGCAACTAGCTCTAAATCTTAACTTGTGGTTGCACTATTAAGACTAAATAGCCTATTTATTCTAAGAATAGCTCATTTCTTCTATCCAACAGGGGTTTTGTTTCTGATAAACCTAGTAATAAGGACAATGCATGCTGTGGTATATGCACCCCTTGACCAGGCCTGCATGCTGGCACAGAGGTGATTCTTCTGACACTGCACCATCTTCTATCCAGACAGATACACATTGTCATAAGAATGTGCCATAATTGCCTAAAGTGTCCTATCCAAATGCATAGTGAAAACATGTGCTATCAGAAAACTGGGTTTTTATTGTAAAAACAATGTGGATTCTGCCTAATGAGAAAACTGAGTTCTAATAATAATAATTATAATTATAATTATGATAATTGTGGCATTTTTTAAGCACTTGCTATGTGCCAAACATGATGTCAGGGTAGATGCATGGTCATCAGGTTGGACACAGACTTTTCCACTCAGTCCGTGCTTGTCTGCTTCATCCAGATTTTACTGTAGTTCTCTGTGCATGTAAATGTCTCTGTAGAAAGCCTAGAAAAACTAGATACTAAAGTGACCCATGACACTGTAGTGTATGTTAAAATATATGGCTGAACTGCTACAGAATGCAGGGATGATGTAAAGTGGACACCAAAGTACAGTGCAAGTAGAGGCCACCCCTGCTCTCCCTGCTACTCTTGTGTATCATTCTCATTATTATTATTTTTATGGTATTTGTTAAGCGCTCACTATGTGCCAGGCACTGTTCTAAGTGCTGGGGTGGTTACAAGGTAATTGGTTTGGACACGATCCCTGTCCCACATGGAGCTCACAGTGTCATCCCCATTTTACAGATGAGGGAACTGAGACCCAGAAGAGTGAAATAATTTTCCTAAGGTCACACAGCAGACAACTGGTGGAACCAGGATTAGAACCCAGGTCCTCTGTCTCCCAGGGCCATGCTCTTTCCACTAGGCCGTGCTGCTTTTCTAACCCTAATGACTTCTAATTCTATTGTCCTCTCTCAAGCACTTAGTGCAATGCACTGCAGAGTAAGTGCTCAATAAATACTACTGACTGCTGTATAGTAAGCGCTTAGGAAAGGACAACAGAAGCCTGAAGGACGTTTCATGGCCCCCAAGGAGCTTCCACTTGAACAGAGGTGATAGGCCCAGATATTTACAAACAGAGAAATGCATTTTGCTGATGAGTCCATGACATGGCATGAGGCTAGGACTCCTGCCTGTCACCAACACTCACAGCGTATTATTGTCCATATAGGTATGGGCACCGGGAAAGAGTGTGTGTGTGGCATAGCGCTGCCTGTCACTGTTACTAGAATAACAAGTAAAACAAATGTCCTTGTGGTTGTAGGATACTGATTCATTTTCCCATCCTAAAGACCTCCATAAGTAGATGGCCTTATATTGGGCTCTAAATTGCTGAAGTAAGCACTTGCATCTTTAATAATAATGATGGCATTTGTTAATCGCTTACTGTTTGCTTAACAAATACCATCATTATTCACCTGTCTACCTGTTATGTTTTATTGTCTGTCTCCCCCTTCTAGACTGTGAGCCCGTTGTTGGGTAGGGATTGTCTCTATCTGTTGCCGAATTGTACTCTCCAAGTGCTTAGTACAGTGCTCTGCACACAGTAAGCACTCAATAAATATGATTGAATGAATGCAAAGCACTGTTCTAAGCACTGGGGAGGTTACAAGGTGATCAGATTGTCCCACGTGGGGCTCACGGTCTTAATCCCCATTTTACAGATGAGGTAACTGAGGCACAGAGAATTTAAGTGACTTGCCCAAAGTCGCACAGCTGACAATTGGCGGAGCTGGGATTTGAACCCATGACCTCCGACTCCAAAGCCCGTGATCTTTTCACTAAGCCACGCTGCTTTTCATGACTTCCATGATGTCTCAGTGACTTTGAGAATGAACTGCCAACCCCTTTTGGGCAAGGAGTATAATAGGTGCCCAATTAAAAAAGGTGTGTGCAGTGTGGCTGTCTCTGTAGCCAAGACTACACAGTGAGATGAAATCTCACCATCCACATTGCCATCTTTGATCATTAAGGACAGCTATACAACTTTTCTTCTCAGTCATGTTTTTTCTAGTCACCGTTTTCAGTAACCACCCTTAATGTGCACAGACCCTTCTGCCCCAGTATGTTTGGAGTACATATAGTTTTCCATGACTTTGCATCAGCCCAACATTAGCTGTAGCACTCCCATTCCAGTGATGGATGTACAGGGCATTCATGGAGTCCTTGTTTTTGTCAGTAAGCAAGGTAATCTGTTACCTAAGGGAGCCATGTAGAGAAGGACAGTTGCCTGGAACCTTCCAAAATGGTGGCCGGATGGGACCTCCCAAAGATGACGGAGGGACGGGTGTGATCAGCAGGATGGAAGTTGGGGCTTTAGTTAGGAGTGAACTGCTCAGGGTACTCAGTCGAAGGTTGGCTGCTGAGGAACTGAGGGGGGGCAGTGGGAGAGAATCGCATATGATGTCATTTTGCTATTTTGTGTGTGCAGTCAGTGGGATGAGACTGTGTAGTGTGGAACATCGGGGAGGACAGATGGCCCTTTTGGCCCTGACTCATAGAGACGGAAGGTCTGAAGCCAGTCCTGTGCACGTGCATTTTAAATTTCTAAATTAGGTCAAAATCTTGTGGCAGAAATAGAATAATAATCAACTTAGCCTTGTCTTGTGCTTTGTGTCATTAAAATCCATTTACAGGCCCCTTTAGTTTTGTCCCAGTTTTCACTGTGATTTTGAATTTTGATTCATACTCATGGCCTCAAAGTGAAAGGTGAGTGAGGAATTTGTAGAGGGCATGCTTCTGTCAGAAAAGTAAATATGCAGTATAGCCACACCTGCAGAGTTGACAATCAATCAATATTGAGTGCTTACTGTGTGCAGAACACTGTAATAATAATAATAATAATAATAATGATGGTATTTGTTAAGCGCTTACTATATGCAAAGCACTGTTCTAAGCACTGGGGGGATACAAGTTGATCAGGTTGTCCCACGTGGGGCTCACAGTCTTAATCTCCATTTTACAGATGAGGGAACTGAGGCACAGAGAAGTTAAATGACTTGCCCAAGGTCACACAGCTGACAATTGGCAGAGCCGGGATTTGAACCCCTGACCTCTGACTCCAACGCCTGGGCTCTTTCCACTGAGCAACACTGCTTCTCTTCTGTACTAAGCACTTGGGAGGGTACAGTGCAACCGAGTTGGTAGATACATTCCTCCGTGCAACCAGCTGACCGTCTAGAGGAAGAGTTTAAGGTATTGCTTACAGACAAATGAATTCATCTCTTGTCTTCAGCATATCATATATCTTGACTATAGATGGCAACCTCTTTGAGGGTAGGGATCATGTCTATTATATATATATATAATAATGATGGCATTTGTTAAGCGCTTACTATGTGCAAAGCACTGTTCTAAGCACTGGGGGGATACAAGGTGATCAGGTTGTCCCACGTGGGGCTCACAGTCTTAATCCTCCTTTTACAGATGAGGTAACTGAGGCTCAGAGAAGTTAAGAGACTTGCCCAAGGTCACACAGCAGACATGTGGCAGAGGTGGGATTTGAACCCCTGACCTCTGACTCCAAAGCCTGTGCTCTTTCCACTGAACCACGCTGCATGTATATATATATATATATGCATATATATAATGTATTATATATGTAATGTATTTAATGTAGTATATTATATATATATATATGTATATATATATATATATATATATATAATGGTATTTGGTAAGCACTTAAATATGTGCCAGGCACTGTACTAAGTGCTGGGATGGGTACAAGCAGAATTGGGTTGGACACAGTCCCTATCCCACATGGAGCTCACAGTCTCAATCCCCATTTTACAGAGGACGTAACTGAGGGCCAGAGAAGTTAAGTGACTTACCCAAGGTCACACAGCAGACATGTGGCGGAGCTGGGATTAGAACCCATGACCTTCTGACTCCCAGGTCCATGCTCTATCCACCATGCCATGCTGCTTCGCTCTCCCAAGCGCTTAGTACAGCACTCTGTACATGGTGGGTGCATAATAAATACTATTCTGTTGTTTGTAAATATGAGATAGATTGAGTTCCAGGTTATTAATGTGCTAGACTAATGCCATCTTTATACCTTACCCAAAGTGTTTCTCTTTTTTCCCAATGTGTCTAAAACTGTGGGATTGGAGAGGTTGATATAATAGGAATGCTTGTGTCTGCCTATGAATCTGTAAAGTACCTGTCAGTAAGTTTTTAGCTTCTGACAGAATTCTTGTCTCCTGTAAATCACTATTCCTAATTAGGAATAAAAACATTTGACAGTCTGAAAATGATAATAATTTAACTTAATCTCTTTCACGTAGGAAAGTTTGCTGTAAACTTCAATGATTCCAATTTTCTCTTAATGTCAAATTCCTTTCTAGAGAGATGTAATGTTCAGGAGCTCACAAGCAAGGCTATTGCCATGATTTTTTTTTTGAACTCTCTCACTGCTCTCAGCCCCTTCAGGTTCACCTGTTGACTCTGGTATGGGCAATGGTAGACATGAGCCCTGCCCTCACAGAACTTGCAGTTTTAATTCCTGGAATTTCAGGGCACAACCTTTTCTCTTTTTTTGTTGTTTGTTTTGGTTTGGATTTTGGGGGGCCATATATTGGTAATGTTTTAGAAAAGGCCAGGTGAAAGGAATGATGGTGTCACCTTTTAATTTTGCAACACCTGTAAACCAAATTTATAATTCCATTCAGGTCCTTGGGAGTTGTAGCACTGAGACTAAATGCTTTATACTCCTATTCCTGAGCTAATGGAGGGGAGAAGTGGCAAAGAATAAAAATGCAACAGATAAAACAACAGACGGGAGGCAGATGGGGTCCCAGCTTGTGGGGAGGGCAGTTTTGGGACTTATTTCTCTGGAGAAGGTGGAGCTGGGAGAGAGCCACAGTGCTGTATGCTATAGTGCAGAGGAAATTGGGAAGGAAGGCAAGAAGGAAAGCTCAAAGAATAGTCCCTGTTGTGGATAGTGAAAACCTGACAGCAATTCAGGGATCTTCTAGGCCTAAATTTGAATGTTAGGTCCACTTAGTTTCCCTAATACCTCTTTGGAGTGTCTGTCTATATTGATAATAGTTTTATTAATGCTATTGATATAGCTCACGGAATTCAGCCTTCTTTGGAGGCAGAAGTTAGGTGCTAATTTGGAACTAGAAGGCTGCCGGATGATTTCTCAGACATATTCAGTGAGTTCATCTGCAGGTTGATTAAGTTATGCCTTCATGGGGCAAAATCAAAAGCAGGTTGAAAGAAGTATTATCACAATCGTCTGTTTCTTCATTGTTCTAATGACACGGGGTTCCGCCAGTCAGAGAGGGGACCGTGATTGTACTTTTCATTACTGTTTCTCACAGTAAGGCTGTCTGAGTCACAGGTGTGCAAACAGGGCAATTTGGGTGTTGGGGCATGTCCTTCTATTGGTCTGTGAGTCCACCTGATTGACCGCTGCTGCCCAGGAGCGCTCACAGCCCCATGCTGAGTCTAGCCCCAGTCTGCCTAGCCTCTGGAGACTGTCTCGAAGATGCCCCTAAGACAGAATAGGAAGGTTGAAAATTCCTAAATCTATGTTGCATAGATGAGCCTTCTGTTGTCGTAGTTCTCAGGATTGGCCCGGGGAAGCGAAGAAGTGCCTAGTGGCATGCGATTTGGAATTCTTGACCAATCGATCATTTTGATTGAGCACTTACTGTGTGCAGAGTACTGTATTAAGTGTTTGGGAGAGAACAATCTAACAGAATTGGTAGAGAAGCAACGTGGCCTAATAGAGCATGGGCCCGGGATGAGAAGGATCTTGGTTCTAATTCCGCTTCCGCCACTTGTCCGCTGTGTGACCTTGGGGAAATCACTTCACTTCTCTGTGCCTGTTACCTAATAATAATAATAATAATAATAATGGTATTTGTTAAGCCCTTACTATGTGTCAAGCACTGTTCTAAGCGCTGGGGTAGATACAAGGTAAGGTTGTCGCACATGGGACTCACAGTCTTATTCCCCATTTTACAGATGAGATAACTGGGCACAGAGAAGTGAAGTGACTTGCCCAAGGTCACACAGCAGACAAGTGGCAGAGCCAGAATGAGAACACATGTCCTCTGACTCCCAAGCCCGTGCTCTTTCCACTAAGCCATGCTGCTTCTCATCTGTCAAATGGGGATTAAGAATGTGAGTCCCATGTGGGACATGGACTACGTCCAAATTTGTACCTACCCCAGCACTTAGTACAGTGCCTGGCACATAGTAAGTGCTTAACAAATATCATAGAAAGACATGTTACCTGCATACAAGGAGCTTACAGTTTACAGGGGGAGAGATGCGTTAAAATAAATTACAGATATGCACATAAATGCTGTGATTGGGGTGAATGAAGGGTACTAATCCAAGCATAAGGGTGATGCAGAAGGGAGACATAGCAGGGGAAATGAGGGCTTAGTTGGGTAAGGCCTCTTGGAGGAGATGTAACTTTCATAAAGCTTTGAAGGTGGTGAGAGTGACTGCCTGGATCCTCCTCTTATTCTCAAGGCACATTTCCCACTTTTCTTGGATATATGCCTATAGAGTAGGTTTCCCTTTGACAGATGTGGTCCGGCACTGGATTTTTTTCTGCTCATTGAAACTCGGTCTCATCTATCTCACTGCCAACCCCTTGCCCATGTCCTCCCTCTGGCTTGGCACTCCCTCCCCCTTCATATAACACAGACCACCACTCTCTCCACCTTCAAAGCCTTAATAAAATCACATCTCCACAGGAGGCCTTCCCTGACTAAGCCCCCATTTCCCCTCTTCCCTCTCCCTTCTGTGTCACCCTTACCCTTGGATCTGTACCCTCTAAGCCCTTGATATTCACCCACCCTCCGCCCTAGAAGCTGCAGCTACATGGCTCAGTGGAAAGAGCATGGGCTCTGGAGTCAGAAGTCATGGGTTCAAATCCCCGCTCCACCAATTGTCAGCTGTGTGACTTTGGGCAAGTCACTTAACTTCTCTGTGCCTCAGTTACCCCATCTGTAAAATGGGGATTAAGATTGTGAGCCCCACATGGGATAACCTGATCACCTTGTATCCTCCCCAGCACTTAGAACAGTGCTTTGCACTTAGTAAGCACTTAACAAATACCAAAATTATTATTATTATTTATGCACACAGGTGTAATTTTTTTTGTCTGTCTCCCCCTCTAGTCCGTAAAATCTTTGGGGGCAGGGAACATGTCTATCTACTCTGTTGTACTGTATGATTCCAAGTGCTTAGAACAATTCTTTGCACTTACTGCTTTGCACAGAGTAAGCACTCCATAAATAGCATTGACTGATTTCTATGAACAATGATTTTCAAAGAACAGTGTATTTGCGGATACAGGCTTGATGTTTTTCTGAAACAATAAGATCTATTTTAAAATATTTCCTTCACCACAACATGCATCATATGGGGCATCATGGGGAACAGGACAGATTTGCTGGGAGGGGGTGTGTAGGAGAGAAGGCAGGTCAGGAGGCTGTGATCAGAATGGAATTTCAGAGTTGGTGAGGTTAGAGATTGTACGGGGTCTAGAGATGGAATTGAGTGGTGAGTGAGGTTGTGGTGGGGGGGGGGGGCAGGGTGTGGGTGGAGTTGAGGAGAGAGATGAAGTGGGCAGTAGGAAGGTCATAGGGAATATCCATGTGGATATTGAAGTCCCTGAGAATCAGCATAGAGATGAAGAAAGAGAGAAGGAATGTGAGAAAAGGGGTTAAAATGGTTCAGAAAATTGGAGGAGTGGCCTGGGGAGCTGTAGATGACCATGAACAGAATCCAGAGTGGGTGGTAGAGGCAGATGATATGGGTTTCAAAGGAAGGAAAGAGAGGGATGGGGGGATGGGATGGTGCAAAAGCGGCATTGGAGAGCAAGAAGGATTCATTTCCCAGTGAATCTTGGGGAGTGAGAGATGAGGCCCCCTCTGGAGAGACTGGCAGGGGACATCGTGTCCTCTGGGAAGAGCGAGGCTTCAGTAACAGTGAGGAGGAGCAGTGGTTGGGTCAGGAGCAGATTTAGATAGAAGGAAAGCTTTCCTAAGATGGAGCGGGGATTCCACAGGCTGCACTGGGCTGGGGCTCTGGTGTCGGGGGAGGGGAAGGGGATTCATTCATTCATTCAATCAATCGTATTTATTGAGCGCTGACTGTGTGCAGAGCACTGTACTAAGTGCTTGGGAAGTACAAGTTGGCAACATTGGAAGGGGATGGCGTGAGGGGTGGGGAGGGATTGGATGGGAGCAAGTTGATGAGGGATTTGGTGCCCGGGGGAGGAAGATGAGGGGTGGTGTTGGGAGAGAGGGACAGTTTGCTGATTTTTGTCCAATTTTCAAACCTTGTGAAAAAGGACTCTGCTGTCTGCAGCTGCGGGAACAGAGCTTGTGTTCTGCTTTGTGGGTAATAATAATAATAATAATTTTGGTATTTGTTAAGCACTTACTATGTGCAAAGCACTGTTCTATGCCCTGGGGAGGATACAAGGTGGGACTCACAATCTTAATCCCCATTTTACAGATGAGGTAACTGAGGCACAGAGAAGTTAAGTGACTTGCCCAAAGTCACACAGCTGACAAGCAGCGGAGTGTGGATTTGAATATATGACCTCTGACTCCCAAGCCCAGGCTCTTTCCAGTGACCCATGCTGGGTAGAACGAAATACAGCCCCTGGATTTCCAGATGGGAGGGAGCCTACATGGCCAAGTAGGCAATCAATCAATGTTACTTATTGAGCATGTACTATGTGCAGATCACTGTTCTGAGCTCTTGGGAAAGTACACTACACCCGAATTAGCAGACACAGTCCCTGCCCATAACGAGGTTACAACTAGAGGGTGTTCGGAATGCTCCTCTATGGGAACAGAATGCAGGAACAGAGGGCAGGGTGAAGGTAGTCCCAGAAACTGACTTAGAAATACTGGTAACATATCAATAAAAAAGTTCCATGTTCTATAAAATCTGCCTTGCTTAGCTTAATTCACAGACAAGTCACACAGCGGTACTAACATTTTTATTACTCAAGTGCTTACTTTATCAAAAAATGAAAAATGTTCTTTATAAACACCCAGCAGAGGAATAATACATTGTGTGTATATGCGTTGGGAAGGCAGAGCGCTAGTAAATCAGAATGACAACAACCTGAAATGGCCATTCAGTTGGCTTTAGCCTAATGAAAGAGGAAAGTTGTGAGTTGGTGACCAATTAAAAAAAAAATGAGGGCCCTCAGTATGTAAATGCTACATGCTATTATTAGCTTGGAGGAGGAAAGGACTTCTGCAAAGCATTGCTTTTAGTTGATGAGGTAGCTTCATGCCTTAGGAAATCTGAATCATTAACTGCTATTGCCCTCAGGATGCACCAATGCCCCTGATCTCCTGGGATTGTTAGAGAAAAATTTTTAAAAAGAGTAAGAAAACTGCTTATTTCTCCCTTTTAGATTATCTAATTATTTCAAATAGAAACCTAACATTGATAGGGTCACTTAAAATAGAATAAGTGGGAAATAGGATAAAAAAGCATCTTCCTCTCATCCATGAAATCTGGTGACATTTGCAAAAAAATCTAGCACTCAGTTGAATGATGACAACATGGGAGATTTTTGCAAGCTCTATTATGTAGCCTCGATACACTTTAAGCAAAAAACAATATACATTAATACATATGTTTGGCAGTCGATTTTCAAGTCAGGATTTCCACTCGGTAAAGGGACCTCAGTAGCTTCTTGGCAAGTCATAGAACCGGCATAAGAGATAAAAGATCCCAGTTAAATACTTAGTTTCACAGTTCACTGGTCCCAGAAAATTACCTGCTCATCTTCATCTGCCTCTCCTTCGGTCCATATTGATGAGGCTTTTACATCGATTGTGTCCCATTTGGAGGGAGTTTTCTTCCAGTGAAAATCATCGGCCCAAGCTGACTTCAGATATGCTGCCTGTCAATTATTTAGTCAATAGTTCAGACTCCAATTTCTTTTTCCAAATGATTGAATGCATGAACTGCAAGCACTTAGTGCAAAAGGAATATTTTCTACTTTGTTTTAGGTAACTGTATTTCTTACTGTTTATAGTTTATGTAATGCCCTGTAATCATGGAGATGAGTGAAGAAGCGGTCATGATACAGTAACACACCATCACTCCTCCTCCTCTCACCTCTCGATGAGGGCCATATAACTGAAGCGCAACAAGAGAAGCTGCATGACCTAGGAGATAGAGCATGGGCTTGGGAGTCAGAAGGACTTGGGTTATAATCCTGGCTCTGCCACTTGTTTGCTGTGTAACCTTGGGGAAGTTACTTCACTTTTCTGTGCCTCAATTACCTCATCTGTAAAGTGGGGATTAAGACTGTGAGTCCCATGTGGGACAGGAACTGTAACCAACCTGATCATCTTGCATCTGTCCCAGCATTCAGCACAGTGTCTGGTACATAGTAAGTGCTTAACGAATGCCACAATTATTAATATTGGGGGGATTTTTTCCCCATCAGATTAAAGGCTATTTCTGTTGATTAAGCCACATGGGTGATTTTTTTACTCCAGTTGAGCAACCTTTTTCTTGACCATCTCCTCTCCATCCTTAACTTCTGTTCCGCTCAGTGCCCAGTGAGTTCCCTCATTCTTGTTGAGGAAAACCTATTCTGAATTCCACTTGCTCCAAGAAGCTACCACAAAAAAAGAGAAAAATCACTTGCACATGGTCAGCCATGTCAGTAACTTTGATATCATTGTGCACTGAAGTGTACTAGTTTGGAACAGTGTTTTTAATAATGATAATAATCATAATAATGGTATTTGTTAAGCATGTACCATGTGCCAAACACTGTACTAAATGCTGGGATAGATACAAGAAAATCAGGTCCCACATGGTGCTGACTGCCTAGGTAGGAGGGAGGGCAGTATTGAATCCCCACTTTGCAGATGAGGGAAATGAGGAACACAGAAGTTAAGTGATTTGGCCCACGGGGAATTTGGGACTTAGAAGAGGTGGCTTCTGCTTCATCTTGTCTTCCCAGTGCTGCATTCCCAAATTCATTTTCCATCTGGCCTCTACCTGCAAATTCCTCCTAACCTTTTTCTCAAATAGTGCCACCAGTTTGAATTTGAAATGCTGTATGTGCTGCAAATGATTTATTTGGTGCCCTGTCCTCTGCGGACAATGAATTTCATTATTTGGAGATAGAGAGAATTTTCTTCCATTTTCTTTCTAAATTTACAGGCATTTAGTGTCCTTTACTATCTACTGCAGGAATAAGATTGAAAAACAACGTGGTCTAAGAATGTTAATGCATTCCTTTATTCAGGTGAAGTAGTGCTGGGGCATTTGTAATCTTTAAAATAGAAATAAAAAGGAAATAAATAAGTTAAAGCATCAGAAGGGAGAGCCAAATATTCCACAGTTGCAAGCAAATGTCAGAACTTGTCAACATTTGTCATTTTTGAAAGTGTGTGGCTCAAGGGAAGTTTATATATAGGTGAGGGCTGAAGGAGTGATAGGGATAGAAAGAGATCGCCCTATTTCCATTTGTAAAGATGATGTTTTAAGATGCTCCACCATCTGGAGCCAACATGTCTATTTGCTCTCTTCTTCCGCTATTACCCAATTACTCTCTTTGTTCTTGCTAAGCCAACCTTCTAACCGTATCTCACTCTTATTTCTTCTACCACCAACCCCTTGCTCACGCTGTTCCACCAACTTAGAAATGTCTCCCACCCCAAATCTGACAGACCACAGCTCCCCCTACATTCAAACTACTCCTAAAATCCCAACTCCTCTGATTAATTTCCTAGCATCTTGAGCCACATAATCCCATCAGCCAGCTATAGGATTTGTGCATTTCTTTATGCCCATCCTTATTCATGTGCTGTACAGATTTATTCAATTGTATATATTTATATTTACCATTCTCTTTGTAAGTATTTACCTATGAAAATCTCTGTGTGTATGGCTTCCCAAGCATCGGCTGGTACCTACCTTTGGTTTTCTTCGGGCTTACTGTGGGTCCTTAGCACTGTGCTGAACCAGTGAAGCAATCCCAAATGATCTGCTTATCTTCTTCTGTAGGTCTTCCAAGAGCACACAAAGCAGCTCTTCAGTAGCTACCTCAGAGGCTTTTGATGAATAATCTCGTAGCCTGTTGAATTGGTAGAGTTTTCGGGTGGATAGTGAGGATTCAGAAAACACAGTATTTCTTCTCTGGATTGGTCTCATTTTAACTAAATGTAAACCACCATTTGGAAATCCCCAAATCCTTTAACATCAGATTGGGATTGTGTCCCTCTTGTGTCATCCATTTTTGCAATACTTTCTGAACAGTGAATAAGGGGATATTGAGAAGCAGCGTGGTCTAGTGGATAGAGCACGGGCCTGGGAGTTAGAAGGACCTGGGTTCTAATCCTGACTCTGCCACTTCTCTGCTGTGCGACCTTGGGCAAATCACTTAACTTCTCTATGCCTCAGTTTACCTCATCTGCAAAATGGGAATTACAACTGTGAGGTTAATGTGGGACATGGACTGTGTCCAACCTGATTACTTCATATCTATCCCAGTGCTTAGAACAGTGCCTGACATATAGTAAGCTCTTAACAAATACCATAAAAAAATATGGATGACAGAATGGCCCTTCTGTACAGATCCACAAGCTTAGGATTGGAGCTCTTAAAGGCACTTCAACGGACCACTTGCTTTAATGGTTCTTGCTGGAAGCCGACCAGGTCATTGAGGCAAATGCCCCTTTTTCTGCAATGGTTGTTATCAGGCCTTTAATAGCCATCACAGTCAGAAGCTCAGAATTTCTTACATCTGGGTGAACCACTTAGCCTACTAGTTTCCCAGGAAAACATTTTTCTGTGATTTTTGTAGTTGGAAATACCTCAGAATTATTTTTTGACCAGAATAGACATCAGACCCTTACCACTTTTTGCCTTTAAAATTTACAAAGGCACTGTGAACTCGTCGTGGGCAGGGAATGTGTCTACCAACTCTGTTGTATTGTACTCTCCCACATGCTTAGTACAGTGCTCTGCAAACAGTAAGCCCTCAATAAATACGATTGACTGTAAAATATTTTACTATGAACTAAATTTTAACTTCTCTATATGAACCATTACTGTCTTCTTGCCTGAATGATATGTCCTCAACAGAGTTTGTGGACAGAGATATAGTTCACTGATTTATACTAACAACCTGAAAGTCGTAATGGCTTTAGCAAGTGCCCAAACCCAATAAAATCCCACCAGATGAACCACTTTGATGGCATGAAGAATAGGCTCACAGATTGCAACACCCTTAATAACATCCTTTTCTAATGAGAAGGCCAATGATAAATAGGCATTTTCACAGAAGTGCCAAAAGTGGGGGGAGATGTTTGTGAAGGATGACTCAATTGTTGATGTATTAAGTGGAAAGCTGAGGGATTTGACCTCTCATCATTTTCACCTATGAATGACTGCCCAAAAAGGCACATGGCATTAGGGAATGTGTCCACTAATTCTGTTGTACTGCACTCTCCCAAGCTCTTAATACAGTGAGCTACACATAGTAAGTACTCAATAAATGTCATTGATTGATATTAGGTGCCACTGAGTGCCCAGTATTTAGGAAATGGAAAAGCAGCTTTTTAAATGGTATTTGTTAATTGCTTGCTATGGTTCCAGGCACTGTACTAATTGCTGGTGTGGATACAAGCTAATCAGGTTGGATACAATCTGTGTCCCACATAGGGCTCACAGTCTTAATTCCCATTTTACAGATGAGGTAACTGAGGCACAAGGAAGTTAGGTGATTTGCCCAAAGTCACACAGCTGATAAGTGGTAGAGCTGGGATTAAAACCCAGATCCTTCTGACTTCCAGGCCCCTGCTCGATCCACTGGACTATGCTGCTTCTCATTTGCTTACTACTTGCTACCCATTTCCCAGGTGGTTTGATGATAAGTTAATCAGAGGAGGGCTGAGACCTTTCAACCCTGAGTCATTCCAGTAGGCTAGGTAGATGATATGGCAGGGCATTTGCCCCTCTTTTGCATTATGAGGGAGTGCTAGCCCCAACTGGTCCTGGGGCTTGGTGAGAGAGAGAGAAAAAAAGGGTAGAGGGTTCTTAATCTCTGCTCCTGGGCTATCTCCTCTACTTGCCACATGTTAAGTGGCAGCAGCAGCCACTAATTGTATTTAGGTCAGGGCTTTCTCTCTCTTGTTTTCTGGATCCTTTGTGAAAGGAAGATGAATTTCAAGCTGCTTGGGATGGCCCAGGATGTGTCAGTTAAGCCTGTTCCGCTGTGGCTAAGATAGAGGCTTCAGAGGATCACAGCCCTGACCTCAGGAGCAGCACGACTGTGCTGCCGACCAGCCCTGGAAGGTAGCCCTGTAGGGCAGCCCAAGTCCCTCCTGACCCAGGACCCTCATCTTGTCTCTGGACCTCCTGCCAGGCTGTCTGAGTATACTGAGGAAATACTAGCCACTTAAGGACTTATCTATATCCATCATCATCACTTAAGCAGGCATGTCTGTTCAATTATCTATTTCAATTACTCTCTCTGTCAATATTTGAATGTCTGTTTCTGTTCCCCTGATTAGAGGATAAGCTCCTTTTTTATGGTATTGGTTTAGTGCTTACTGTGTACCAGGCAATGTACTTAAGTGCTGGGATAGCTGCAAGATCATCAGGTTGGACGTGATCTATGTCCCACATAGAGCTCTAGTCTTTTAATCTCCATTTTACAGATAAGGTAACTGAGGCTCAGAGATGTGAAGTGACTTGCCCAAGGTCCCACACAGCAGACAAGTGGTAAAGTTGAGATTAAACCCAAGTCCTCTGACTCCCAGGCCCATGCTCTTTCCACTAGGCAACACTGCTTTCTTGGGGGTAGGAAAGATATCCCTTCTTTGTTTTGGACTTTCCGAAAACTTAGTATGGGGCATTGCATCTTGTGGTTACTCAGATGCAATTACTGTTAGCAGTCTACTTTTCCTCCCTTTCTTCCTTCCTTCCTTCCTTCCTTCCTTCATTCAATTGTATTTATTGAGCATTTACTGTGTGCAGAGCACTGTACTAAGCGCTTGGGAAGTACAAGTTGGCAACATATAGAGACGGTCCCTACCCAACAGCGGGCTCACAGTCTAGAAGGGGGAGACAGACAACAAAACATATTAACAAAATAAAATAAATAGAATAAATATGTACAAATAAAATAGAGTAATAAATACATACAAACAAATATACATATATACAGGGGCTGTGGGGAGGGGAAGGAGTTAAGGCGGGGGGGGATGGGGATGGGGAGGAAGGGGAGAGGAAGGAAGGGGAGAGGAAGGAGGGGGCTCAGTCTGGGAAGGCCTCCTGGAGGAGGTGAGCTCTCAGTAGGGCTTCCTTCAATAGTCCTACTCTGAGCTACCATGATAAATTACCCCCTTTTGCAATCATTATAGCAAAGTTATATGTGATTGTTAAAGCATCTAAACATTATGGTACAAGTACTGATTCTATGTGAACAATTGCGGTATTTTTTAAGCGCTTACTATGTGCCAGACTCAGTACTGAGCACTGGGGTGGATACAAGCAAATTGGCTTGGACACAGACCCTGGCCCACATGGGGCTCACAGTCTTAATTCCCATTTTACAGATGAGGTAACTGAGGTACAGAGAAGAGAAGCCAAAGTTACACAGCAGACAAGTGGTGGAGCTGGGATTAGAATCCAGGTCCTTCTGACTTCCAGGCCTGTACTCTATGTACTAATAGGCCATGCTGCCTCTTGAATTTCCTTAAACAAATCACTTTGGCTGATTTTTCAGTGGTTATATCACATTCCAAGTATATTTTAGACCTCTTTATCGCATTCTGAGTTTTTTGCTTTTTCTTTCTAAACTGGCCACTGTTGGAGAGCACTAATGATGTGGAATGTGGCACCCAGAGCATGAGAGGAAGGTAATGAAAGTCGTGCAAGGTTTTGATGGCAGCTGAGCAGCTGCTCAAAGAGCCAAATATGTGGGTCTGTTTTTTTCTTTTCTGTTTGTTAGAGTCCAAGAGACCCTTGGCAGGGAAAACGGACAGTTCTTCCAGCTACTTGTTAAATCTTTAGTGCTCAGCAGAAAAACACCCCTACAACTAAGCATCATAAAGCATACCCATAATCTTTGATGATTAGTTGCATTTCGATCTATGGCAATAATTGTATTTAGGTCAGTGCTTTCTCTCTTGTTTTCTGGATCCTTTGTGAAAGAAAGGAAGATGAATTTCAAGCTGCTTGGGATGGAAATGAGGTAGTCAAGCTGCTACTTCAAGTCTCAAGAATTGAGATGGGGGTCAGGGCTGGAGGAAGGAGGGGCCAGTGTAATTATCACATTACTCCCCGCAACTCCAGTGAGGTTCCCACATTGGCCAAGGAGACAGTGGTGATGTGAAACCTCTGCTGACTCCAGAACAGCCCTGTAGCTGGTCTTGGCCACCATAGTCTCTGGCAACCCTTCTTCCTGAGCAAGGCCTGGGGCCAGCCCTAGATCCAGGGTTGTGTTGTTTCTCAGAAACCCCAGGCTGTTCTAGGGCAAGTGAGGGGGGTGGCCCAGGACCTTACCTGGTTGCAACAAAGTGCTTTCACTACCCCAACAGACCAGGCTAGGGTAACTGGGGCTGGCACAAGGCCTCTTGCCACCACCATAGGCGCCTCTGGTCCAGGCCAGAGTTTCATTTAAGGTTCAGAATTGGATAAGAGCAGTTTCTGGGGTGGAGGGGTGGGGCAGCATGGAATCGGAGGCCAGATACCACCCTTTCCAGTCCACATGTGCATGTGGCATCATGATGGTGTGGTACTGCCCCGGCCCTAATAATTACTATTTTTCAAGTGCTTACTATGTGCCATCTACAGTGCTAAGCATATGGGAAGATACAAGATAATGAAATCAGGCGTGGTCCCACATTGGGGTCACAGTCCATTCATTCAATTGTATTTATTGAGCGCTTACTGTGTGCAGAGCACTGTACTAAGCTCTTGGAAAGTACAATTCAGCAACAGAGACAATCCCTGCCCAACAACGGGCTATTGAGTGGGGAGAACAGGTATTTAATCCTTGTTTTCCAGATGAGGGACCTGAGGCCCAGAGAAATGAAGTGACTTGCCCAACGTCTTGCAGTGGGCAAGTGGCAGAGAGGGGATTAGAACCCAGATCTCCTGATTTGCAACCCTTTGCTGTTTCCAGTAATAATAATAATAATAATAATGGTATTGCGCTTACTATGTTAACTACCTCCTGTGATGCCATCGCCTATTAATATCATTGCTACTATTTTATCGCTTCTGCATCTCAATTGTCAACCTCCCGCTGTACTGTCACTTGCCCTGCTGACCTCACCATGAACTTTCAATTCCCTTGCTCTCAACTGCCATTCCCATTCCTCACCTTCCCCTTCCCCTCTCCCACCCAGCTTTTTCCCTCCCTCTCCCCCTACCAAGGATCCCTCTGTACCAGCGCCAATTCTCCACTCCTCCCTCCCCGCCCCCACCCCACCCTATCCCAGTTCTTCTTTCCCATAGCCACCCCACTTCCCACTCTCTCCGCCTAGGCCCCCGCCAACTCATCCCAATCCAAACCCTCCCCACCCCTCGCAGCCTTCCTCCTCCCTCCCCTCCCTCGACAGCTACTGCCAAGTGTGGCCTCTGGAACCCCCACTCCATTTTAAGTAAGATCCCTTTCATCCTGGACCTATTCCTTTCCAGCTCTCTACTCCTCCTTGCCTTAACTGAAACATGGTTGTCTCCGGATGACACGGTCTCTTCTTCTCCCACTCCCCCAGACTCACCGGAAAAGGAGGAGGTGTCGGTTTCCTTCTCGGCCCCCAATGTCGCTTTCGCACTCTCCCTCCTCTCCCTTCCCTTTCCTTCCCTTCCTTTGAAGCCCACATTATTCACCTCTACCACCCCCTCCAGATTCTTGTAGCCATCATCTACCACGCCCCTGGCCCCACCTCCAACTTCTTTAACGTTTTTGACCCCTTCCTCACCTTTCTTCTCTCCTTTTCCATGCCCACTCTGATCCTCGGAGACTTCAACATCCACATGGATATCCCTGATGACTCCTCTGCCGCCCGCCTTCTATCTCTCCTTGACACTGCCAACCTCTTGCTCCACCCCACCTCACCCACTCACCAACTTGGTCATACCCTCGACCTCATCATCTCCTACCGCTGCACTGTGTCCACCCTCACCAACTCTGAAATCCCTCTCTCTGATCATAATCTTCTCACCTGCCTCCTCACTCACACTCCTTTCCCCTGTAAATCCATATTACTCCCTCACAGAGATCTCCACTCTCTTGACCCCATCCATCTTTCTGAGCGCCTCACACCCCACCTCGCCTCCCTCTCCTCTCTACCCAGACTTGATGATCAGATTACTGCTCTCAACTCTACCCTTTCTACTCAGCTAGACTCACTCGCTCCCCTTTCCCTTCACCGCTCTCGTACCACTAACCCACAGCCCTGGATCACTGCCACTGTCCGCCTCCTTCGCTCTTATGTTCGAGCTGCCAAACGCTGCTGGCGAAAGTCTAAACACCATGCCAACCTCATTCACTTCAAGTTTATCCTTTCCTGCCTTAACTCAGCCCTCTCCTCTACCAGACAAAACTATTTCTCCTCCCTTATTGACACCCATGCCCATCATCCCCGCCAGCTCTTCCATACATTCAACTCCCTCCTCAGGCCCCCGGTTCCTCCCCCTCCTCCTTCCCTCTCCCCCAACGATCTGGCCTCCTACTTCATTAACAAAATTAAATCCATCAGGTCCGACCTCCCCAAAGTCACTCCCCCCCCACTTCTCCAACCCCCCGGCTCTCAACACTCTCTGCTACTCTCCCATCCTTCCCAGCAGTATCCTCAGAGGAGCTCTCCTCCCTCCTCTCAAGTGCTACTCTGGCCACCTGTGCTTCTGACCCCATTCCCTCTCATCTCATGAAATCTCTCGCTCCGTCCCTTCTCCCCTCCTTAACTTCCATCTTCAACCACTCACTCTCCACTGGTTCCTTCCCCTTTGCCTTCAAACATGCCCATGTCTCTCCCATCCTAAAACAACCCTCTCTTGACCCCACCTCACCTTTTAGTTATCGCCCCATCTCCCTCCTACCATTCCTTTCCAAAATCCTTGAACGAGTCATCTACATGCGCTGCCTCGAATTCCTCAACACCAACTCTCTCCTCGACCCCCTCCAGTCTGGCTTCCATCCCCTACATTACACGGAAACTGCCCTCTCAAAGGTCACCAATGACCTCCTGTTTGCCAAATCCAACGGCTCATACTCTATCCTAATCCTCCTCGACCTCTCAGCTGCCTTCGACACTGTGGACCACCCCCTTCTCCTCAACACGCTATCCAACCTTGGCTTCACAGACTCCGTCCTCCCCTGGTTCTCCTCTTATCTCTCCGGTCGTTCATTCTCAGTCTCTTTTGCAGGCTCCTCCTCCCCCTCCCATCCCCTTACTGTGGGGGTTCCCCAAGGTTCAGTTCTTGGTCCCCTTCTGTTCTTGATCTACACGCACTCCCTTGGTGACCTCATTTGCTCCCACGGCTTCAACTATCATCTCTACGCTGATGACACCCAGATCTACATCTCTGCCCCTGCTCTCTCCCCCTCCCTCCAGGCTCGCATCTCCTCCTGCCTTCAGGACATCTCCATCTGGATGTCTGCCCGCCACCTAAAACTCAACATGTCCAAGACTGAACTCCTCGTCTTCCCTCCCAAACCCTGCCCTCTCCCTGACTTTCCCATCACTGTTGACGGCACTACTGTCCTTCCCGTCTCACAAGCCCGCAACCTTGGTGTCATCCTCGACTCCGCTCTCTCATTCACCCCTCACATCCAAGCCGTCACCAAAACCTGTTGCTCTCAGCTCCGCAACATTGCCAAGATCCGCCCTTTCCTCTCCATCCAAACCGCTACCCTGCTTGTTTAAGCTCTCATCCTATCCTGTCTGTACTACTGCATCATCCTTCTCTCTGATCTCCCATCCTCGTGTCTCTCCCCACTTCAATCCATAATTCATGCCCCTGCCTGGATTGTCTTTGTCCAGAAATGCTCTGGGCATGTTACTCCCCTCCTCAAAAAGCTCCAGTGGCTACCAATCAATCTGCACATCAGGCAGAAACTCCTCACCCTCAGCTTCAAGGCTCTCCATCACCTCGCCCCCTCCTACATCACCTCCCTTCTCTCCTTCAACAGCCCAGCTGCACCCTCCGCTCCTCTGCCGCTAATCTCCTCACCATGCCTTGTTCTCACCTGTCCCGCCGTCGACCCCCGGCCCACGTCATCCCCCTGGCCTGGAATGCCCTCCCTCCCCACATCTGCCAAGCTAGCTCTTTTCCTCCCTTCAAGGCCCTCCTGAGAGCTCACCTCCTCCAGGAGGCCTTCCCAGACTGAGCCCCTTCCTTCCTCTCCCCCTCCCCCCACCTCCATCCCCACTGTCTTACCTCCTTCCCTTCCCAACAGCACCTGTATATATGTATATACGTTTGTACATATTTATTACTCTATTTATTTTACTTGTACATAGCGATTCTATTTTATTTTGTTAATATGTTTGGTTTTGTTCTCTGTCTTCCCTTTCTAGACTGTGAGCCCACTGTTGGGTAGGGGCTGTCTCTATATGTTGCCAACTTGTACTTCCCAAGTGCTTAGTACAGTGCTCTGCACACAGTAAACACTCAATAAATATAATTGATTGATTGATGTGCCAAGCACTGTTCTAAGCACTGGGGTAGATACAAGGTAATCAGGTTGTCCAGGTTGTCCCATGTGTGGCTCACAGTCTCAATCCCCATTTTACAGATGAGATAACTGAGGCACAGAGAAGTTAAGTGACTTGCCCAAGGTCACACAGCAGACAAGTGGAGGAGCCGAGATTATAACCCACGACCTCTGGCTCCCAAGCCTGTGCTCTTGCCACTAGGCCATGCTGCTTCTCACACGTGCTGCTTCTATAAGGCACACTACTTCCACATTAGGTCATGATGTTTCCACAATGTGTGTGCAGAACACTGTACTAAGTGCTTGGGAGAGTCTTGTCTTATGCTGTGAAGTCGTCTCTGACCCATAGTGACTCCATGGACACATTTCCCAGAATACCCCAACTCCATCTGTAATGATTCTGGTAGTGGATCCATAGAGCTTTCTTGGTAAAAATATGGAAGTGATTTACCACTGCCTCTTCCACTCAGTGAACCTGAGTCTCGGCCCTCAACTCTCTCCCATGCTGCTGCCCAGCATAGGTGAGTTTTGACTTGTAGCAGATTGCCTTCCATTCACTAGTCACTGCTCAAGCTAGGAATGGAATGGGTAGGCCTCTGCTTGACTCTCCCTACTGTTGTCAAGACTGGTGGAGTACTGGAAACTCTCCAGGTGCCATCCTGAGAGGGGCTTGGGAGAGTATGATATAACAATATAACAGACACTTTCCCTTCCCACAGTGAGCTTACAGTCTAGAGGGGGAAAGGATGTGGAGGAAAATGAAAAGAGAAAGATGGTTTAGAAAGTATTTTAAGTGTGTGTTGGTTTTTATAAGAGTATGGGATGGGCAATTGATTTGACCCAAAGGTTGAATTTTGGAGGTTTTTGTTAGGTGAAGTCCTAGATTCCTAACCCCCACATTTCCATTTAAAGCAGAACTGCATATGATGCTGAGGAGATTTTGAGAAGTTCATTATAAGGCAATGCTTAAGAATTTCTGGGCAAGGGGCCCAAAGTAATTCAAGTGAAAGTACTATTCCCCTTTCTTGAGTAGTGATTATTTGAGTGGGCTCCTTGGCACATTTTGCATTTCCATGGACAACTGAATCCCAGGCATGGATAAATCATTCTAGCCTTTGAGTGAGCAAAAAACAATTTGTAGGTCATGTAGCTTTATTGATAATTAGGTGGTTGAGGCATATCCTTTACTCATGATATTCCAGCCCTAAGGGATGGTTTTTGTTTTTTTGCCAGAGATGAATTTACAAGATTACCACTATTTCCCGAGTTTATGGGTAATCCTTTATTGCATATTGTTTTGCTTGCAAGAGGACAGAATTCAAATCCACGTGGAAATAAAGGAATATTGTAGCCTGAACTCCTAACCGTGGCCATTCATATAACACCCATTCCTGCACATTGGTTTTGATTTTCTTGGTATAGAATGGGAGTTCCACTGCTTTGGTTGTAAAGAAGATTGATGGTTTTGAATCAGTCAGCAAATCCTAGTAAAACTCAAGCATGGTCAGATATTTGTTATGAAGCAGGGAACTGCATTCAATCAGAAAATGCAAGGCACATTTCATTCCTTCTTCTGGGTCTGTCTGACCTTAACTTAGGGAGTGGGACTCTCGCGAGGGGAGGAGGAAGTGGTAGATTTGCTCCAGTCATGGATTTAATCATTCTCATTTAGACAGAACTAGGAACAAATACAGTTTGAAAGTTCACTTCAGTTTCTAGAATAAACATTTATAGAAGGGGCTTCAGTGCCAGAGGGTGTTTTGACTTCAACATCTGAATTTCTGCCTCCAAAATAGCAGGTCACCTCTACAGCATCTTTTCTTTTCTTTTTATTTAACAGGCATGTGAACATCTGGAAACATCTGCCTTTCTTTGATTTTTCTTGTCACCCCGAGGAGACATTTCTCTACATCGTTTTTGACTTTCTGAGAGTAGAATGGGGATAGCACAGCTTTGGATGCACAGTTATACCTCAGTCCTAAAAAAGGCCATCTCCCCTCCAGCACAATATTATCCTCTTGCCTGGAATCCCTGTCCTGTGACAGAATGTGGCAGCATTTAGTGGGTGGATAATAATAATAATGGTATTTGTTAAGTGCTTACTATGTGCCAAGCACTGTTTTATGTGCTGAGATAGATACAAGGCAGTCAGGTTGGATACAGTCCGTGTTCCACATGGGGCTATTAATCCCCATTTTACAGATGAGGAAACTGAGGCCCAGAGAAGTTAAGTGACTTACCCAAGGTCACACATCAAACAAGTGGTGGAGCCAGGATTAGAACCCACTTCCTCTGAGTCTCAAGCCTATGCTCCTGCCATTAGGACATGCTGCTTGGAGTGTTTCATAATAGTGCCAATCAATCAATCATATTTATTGAGCACTGTACTAAGCACTTGGGAAAATACAACATAACAGAGCTGTTAGACACCTTCCCTGCCCACCATGAGCCTAAAGGGGGAGAAAGACATAAATAGAAATAAATAAATTATGGGTACGGACATAAGTGCAGTGGGGCTGAGGGAGGGGTGAATAAAGGGTGCAAATCCAAGGGCAGGGGAGACATAGAAGGGAGTGGTCGAAGAGGACTCCTTCTAGACTGTGAGCCCATTGTCGGGTAGGGACCGTCTCTATATGTTGCCGATTTGTACTTCCCAATTTGTACAGTGCTCTGCACACAGTAAGTGCTCAATAAATATGATATAATGAAGAGGAATTGAGGGCTTAGTGCCATCTCTGCCCAGGTGGATGGCATCAATAGTGATAGTAAATGCTAAGAGGCGGTGATGAGAGGAATGGGGTTAAGGAGGAGGAGAGAAGAAATCAACCAATCCCTACAACTGGGAGAGTATCACAGAGTTGGTAGTTATGATCCCTGCCCTCAAGGAGCTGACAATCTAGTGGGGGAGACAGACACTAAAATAAATTACGGGTAGGAGGAATAGTGTGTAAGGATATGTACATAAGTGCAATGGAGGTGTATGTGTTGCAGGGGGTAGGTAAGTTCCCAGGTGCTTAGGTGATATGAAGTGCTGGGGTGGCAGTAGATGTGATTTTAGAAGGGCTTTGAAGATGGGGAGAGCAATAGAATGCCAGATGTGATCCTTGGCAACAGGACTTCCCTCTGAAACTGCAACAGTGATAATAAAAGGTGGAGGGTATTTGGATTGGAAAGGGAGGTTCTGGAGTCTGTTGATCGATTAAATCTTGTAGGAAGAGTGTGATTTCTTTTTTCAAAGTGTCCTTTTCAGACCTTTCCTTTCTTGGCTTTGTGACTATGGTAATTTAATAGTGCTCAATTCCTGCCCACAGACGAAACCAGATTTTTGGCCACCCAGACTTCTTTGCTACTAAGGGGCTTGTTGCTCCCATCCCAGGTTGGTAAACTTTTGGGTGGTATCTAATATATATGTACAATTTAGTATTTCTCAAATGCCAAAGTCTGTCTACAAAGATGGGTTCACTTACTGGTCTCACAAGGTCAAATCTTAGCAATTATTTAATTTTTTAATGGTATTTCTTAAGTGCTTATTATATGTCAGGCACTGTACTAATGGCTGGTGTTGATACAAGCTAATTATGTTGAACATAGTCCCTATCCCACAATGGGCTCACAGTCTTAATCCCAATTTTACAAATGAGGCAACTGAGGCACAGAAAAGTGAAGTGACTTGCTCAAGGTCACACAACAGACAAGTGGCAGAGCTGGGATTAGAACCCAGGTCTTCCAGTGTCTTTCAGGACCATTAATCAGTGTCAGCAGCATTTAGCTGAACACTTCCTGTGGGCAGAGCACTCTACTAGGCCCTTGAGAACATGCACTAGAAGTGAAAGACTTAGTCCTTTGTCCTTGAGGAGCTCACAGTCAAATGGAAACAAGCACACACAAGTAGCCAAATATAAAATAGGTAAAAGCAAAGATGCAAGTGATAATTATCACAGATAAGCCATTCACTATCATGAATGAATAAATGCATGTGTATGCACACACACACACACACACACTACATAAATGCATAAACATCGCCAAGATCTGCCCTTTCCTCTCCATCCAAACTGCTACCTTGCTGGTACAATCTCTCATCGTATCCTGACTGGATTACTGCATCAGCCTCCTTTCTGATCTCCCATCCTCCTGTCTCTCCCTCCTTCAGTCTATACTTCACTCTGCTGTCTGGATTATCTTTCTACAGAAACACTCTGAGCATGTCACTCCCCTCCTCAAAAAACTCTAGTGGTTGCCTATCAACCTTTGCATGAAGCAAAAACTCACTATTGGCTTCAGAGCTCTCCATCACCTTGCCCGCTCCTATTTTCATTCATTTATTCATTCATTCAATCGTATTTATCGAGTGCTTACTGTGTGCAGAGCACTGTACTAAGCGCTTGGGAAGTACAAGTTGGCAACATATAGAGACAGTCCCTACCCAACAGTGGGCTCACAGTCTAGAAGGGGGAGACAGAGAACAAAACATATTAACAAAATAAAATAATTAGAATAAATATGTACAAATAAAATAAATACGTACAAACATATATACATATATACAGGTGCTGTGGGGACGGGAAGGAGGAAAGGTGGGGGGGATAGGGAGGGGGAAGAAGGGGAGAGGAAGGAGGGGGCTCAGTCTGGGAAGGCCTCCTGGAGGAGGTGAGCTCTCAGTAGGGCCTTGAAGGGAGGAAGAGAGCTAGCTTGGCGGATGTGGGGAGGGAGGGCATTCCAGGCCAGGGGGATGACGTGGGCCGGGGTTCGACGGCGGGACAGGCGAGAACGAGGCACGGTGAGGAGATTAGCGGCAGAGGAGTGGAAGGTGCGGCCTGGGCTGGAGAAGGAGAGAAGGGAGGTGAGGTAGGAGGGGGCAAGGTGATGGAGAGTCTTGAAGCCGAGGGTGAGGAGTTTTTGCCTGATGTGTAGGTTGATTGGTAGCCACTGGAGATTTTTGAGGAGGGGAGTAACATGCACAGAGCATTTCTGGACAAAGACAATCCAAGCAGGGGCATGAATTATGGATTGAAGTGGGGAGAGACACAAGGATGGGAGATCAGAGAGGAGGCTGATGCAGTAGTCCAGACGGGATAGGATGAGAGCTTGAACGAGCAGGGTAGTGGTTTGGATGGAGAGGAAAGGGCAGATCTTGGCAATGTTGCGGAGGTGAGACCAGCAGGTTTTGGTGACGGCTTGGATGTGA
The DNA here is from genome assembly GCF_015852505.1 of Tachyglossus aculeatus. Lineage (NCBI taxonomy): Eukaryota > Metazoa > Chordata > Mammalia > Monotremata > Tachyglossidae > Tachyglossus > Tachyglossus aculeatus. The sequence continues at coordinate 102,455,680 of NC_052101.1, forward strand.
GGGGTGAACAAGAGAGTGGAGTCGAGGATGACACCAAGGTTGCAGGCTTGTGCCCTTTTCTCCTTCTCCAGCCCACACACTCTAATCCTCTGCCTCTAACCTCTTCACTGTGCCTCGTTCTTGCCTGTCCTGCCGCCGACCCCTGGCCCACGTCCTACCCCTTGCCTGGAATGCCCTCCCTCCTCACCTCTGCCAAACTAGCTCTCTTCCCCTTTTCAAAGCCTCACTGACAGTTCACCTCCTCCAGGAGGCCTTCTCAGATTGAGCCTCCCCTTTTCCTCTACTCCTCCTCCCCATCGCCCCACTCCCTCCCTCTGCTCTACCCCTTCCTCTCCCCACAGCACTTGTGTATATTTGTACATATTTATTACTCTATTTATTTTATTAATATGTACATATCTATAATTCTATTTATCTATTTTGATTATATTGATGCCTGTCTATTTGTTTTGTTGTCTGTCTTCCCCTTCTAGATTTTGAGACCATTGTCGGGTAGGGATTTTCTCCATCTGTTGCTGAAGTGTACTTTCCTAGTGCTTAGTACAGTGCTCTGCACACAGTAAGCACTCAATAAATATGATTGAATGAATAAACATGTTACTTGGTGGCACAGATCACAAACTCAGTTGAATCTATCACTGGAATTTACTCAGCGCATACTGTGTGCAAAGCATTGTATAAAGTGCTTGGAGTTGCTTTCCCAGGAAATTGTACTTTAGGGATAATGATGCTGCAATTTTGGACCATTAGCTCCAGGTTTTTCCTGCTTACCTTGAGTCCCCCATTTTCTGATTGGTGTACATGGTTATTAGCATTCTGGAAGCCTAGCGCAGAAGCTGATGGATATCACATTTTTAGTCTTTTCATATGGGCAGAATAATGTCTGAGATATAGATGTTATCATCTGAACTTTCTAAGCAATTTAAAATCATCCAATTACATATGCAGGAGACTCACAGTCAATTACATGTTGGCAGGCAGCTGTCAGAAATGGGTCACTCTCCTACAGAGGCTTCGGGAAGGTCATGACACCAGGCACTCCACAGTGCAGTCACATGCAGCACTAGTGCAGCAAGGGAAGATTTTTGCATGCACATGACACAAAAGGGACTTGGGGATATACATTTAATCACACACAAAAGAGCAAACCTCACAGTCAGCAGTGTCCATTTTGAACTTGAGTGTTGGGCCCAATTTTTCAAAGTGCTTAAGTTTACTCCTAAGCTGGCCCCAAGAAGCAGTTATGTGTCTCTTCTCCTGATTTAAAAGGCCCCCATTTGTTTTCCATCCCATTCATTGTTTTTAAACGAATGAAAAGTGTGTCCCCTCGAGTGCTTTGTACAGTGCTCTGCACACAATAAGTGCTCAGTAAATACCATTGATTGATTGTGGACCTAGGCTACTTGTCCTAAGCCCTGGTTTTGATGCTGTTTGTCATATTTCTGTTTGACTTGAACTCTGGCCTAATTTTTTGCAGACCCTGAGTTGGTAGAAATTTGCAAGACTAGACCAGGGAACCATATAGTGAGATCTTTTATCATTTTGTGTGAAAATCATTTTTTGTGAAAAAAAAAAGGGTGCTGTTTTCTACCTTCCTGGTGATAAGTTCATTCACAATATAGGCCCTGATTTGTTCTATCTAAAGAGTTGATGGATTGATGTGAAAAGGGATTGGTTCTTACTGATGCAGAGTTCTGTTCCAGGAGTGTTTTATGAACTTTGATATTTTCTAACTTTAACGCATACTGTTGAGTCCTCAGGTTAAACTGCCCTTACCTGCTGAAAGCAATATGAGAAGCAGCATGGCCTAGTGGAAAGAGCCCAGGCCTAGGAGTCAGAGGACCCGGATTCTCATCCCAGCTTGGCCAAAATGCTTGCTGTGTGACCTCGGGCAAATCACTTCACTTCTCTATGCCTCAGTTTCCTCAATTGTAAAATGGGGATTCAATACCAGTTCTCCCTCCGACCTAGACTGTGACCCTCAGGCAGGACAGGGACTGTGTCCAACCTGATTAACTGTATCTACCCCAGTGCTTAGAACAGTTTTTGACACAGTGTAAGCGCTTAAATTCCATAAAATAAGCAAGCAAACCTGCTCCACCACAATGACTTGGAAATGTGATTAAATAGCACTGAGCTTTGTAACTGCTGGAGAGCATTCTCTTGGTTCCTCACAGAAAGTTTAGGCTCTTAGTACACAAGATACCATCAATCTCTCGGTAACACACAGTTGGTGGATCTGCTGGCTGCCGTCCAGATCCTAATGCGGATGATACGGTATTGACCAAGTGAGAGGTTTTGGCTGAGTTCCCACCTGCCCTATCTAAGCGATAACTGGCAGACATGTCATTACACACGGTTAATGATTTTCCTTAAATTCACCCATTTAAATGGATTTTTGTTACAAAAACGTTCTGAATGGCCACACCTACATTTCAAATGACAGTGCTTATAAATCTGTAGTGCAATTTTTCTTGAGCCTAAGAATTTCAATCAACAGATCATTCAAAATGAAATTGAACCAAATGAGTATGTGCCATGGGGATAGAAGTCCACGTGAGTTTGCAGCTGGATTGGTGAAACAAAACCAGTAGGTGGGGTGGCAAGTATTTATGGCTAACTTGGCTGATCAACTCTGTGGAGACCTGACCTTGTGTCCGAGTTTTACACAGTGGTATTTACTTTCGTGATCTGGATTTTAAATGTGTTTCCCTGAAGGTTGATTAAAAACTACCTGTATAATTTATTGGGAACAGAACAATATAGCCTCATGCTTTCCTGGATGGTATTTCACATGAAGTAAGATGTCCCTTTATGTTGGCACCAAGCAGATTTAAAGTAAATAAGTCTCATTAGTACAATTTCTTCTAATCCTCCTTAGTCTCATGTATTCTAGTTTTGTGTTGTGTGTATTTTTGAAATGATTGCTCCTGACTGTAGCATCTGGTTGCTTGGGATTAATGAAAAATTAAAAAGCACACGCAGCTAAAAGCTTCCCATTTGGGCGGTCACAGAAACAAATCATGACTGGTGGTCAAGCATGCATAAAGTTGCCAACCTTACTTGGGGAAAAAAAAAATCTTTGTCTCTTGGCAGTTAGTAGGCGTTACGTAGTGATGCAGCATGTGCTGGGCCAAACTGTACCAGGTTTGACATTTTGTGAAGGCCCGAGGAGCACAGTTCATATGTGGACCTGTGGTCTAAGACAGCTCATCTTAGGGCACTTGGAATGCACTGCGGGATGAGCAGCAAGAACAGTGTGGCACAGAGAAGCAGCGTGGCTCGGTGGAAAAAGCTTGGGCTTTGAAGTCAGAAGTCATGGGTTCGAATCCTGACTCCACCACTTGTCAGCTGTGTGACTTTGGGCAAGTCACTTAACTTCTCTGGGCCTCAGTTACCTCATCTGTAAAATGGGGATTAAGACTGTGAGCCCCCTGTGGGACAACCTGATTACCTTGTATCCCCCCAGCGCTTAGAACAGTGTTTGGCACATATTAAGTGCTTAATAAATGCCATTATTATTATTATGGCTTAGCAGTAGACATTTTCTCCTGGACTTTGTGAGGCCCAAGCTCTGATCTTTTCAATACTGTACAGAGCCTGGAATGCCCTGATTGCATCCGAGAATCACCATTAGAGTAGACTATCCCCTCTAGACTGTAAGCTCATTGTGGGCAGGGGACATGTCTCCCGACTCGGCTGTTTTGTATTTTCCCAAGCGCTTAGTGGTGTCGCGAGCCCCCGGTTCATACCAACCGTGACTTCCTGGACCGAGGAAGCCTCAGTGACACACAGTAGAGTTCAAACCACACCTCTGATCACCCAGGTTAATGTGTAAAACTTTTTTACTTAGTTTTACCAGCGTGCAAGGGAGTGATACATACACACACACACTCCACCAAGGGTCCAATACCAGTCTGTGGGCAAAGGAGCCCGTTCTGCTGATGCTTCTTCTGCTGCTTTTGAGTGTTGCTTTTCTGCTGCTCTCAGCGTGCTTCCTTCTTGCTTCTCTGCATGCTTCGGTCCCTCTGCGTCTCCAGGTGCCTCTGTACTGTCTCCAGATGCACCGCTGTGATTCAAAACGGCAAGCCTTTTATCTGCCTTAGGAGTCGCAGCCGTGGCTCTATGTGCATTCATTGATTGGTCTAGGCCCGTTGCTGGGTGGAACAGGGAGAGAAAACCCCGCCTCCCTCCATGCGGCCCCCCACCCCGCGATCACCTGCCCACAAGTTAAGCTCATCGGTGCTTTCTCCAGTCTCTTCCTTGTTGTTGTTGTTCACTGGATCACAGTCACTAAAGTGGAAAGAGCACGGGCTTGGGAGTCCGAGGTCATGGGTTCAAATCCCAGCTCGGCTGCTGGTCAGCTGTGTGACTTTAGGCAAGTCACTTAACTTCTCTGTGCCTCAGTTACCTCATCTGTAAATGGGACTGTGAGCCCCACGTGGGACAACCTGATCACCTTGAATCCTCCTCAGAGGTGAACAGTGCTTTGCACATAGTAAGTGCTTAACAAATGCCATTATTATTATTATTATTATTATTATTAAAAAGACAGCTTGTTGTGGGCTCACCTGCACATGGTAAGTTCCTAATGGGCAGGGAACATGTCTGCAAATTCTGTTGTACTCAGTAAATACGATTGACTGACTATGTGGCTCAGTGGAAAGAGCACGGGCTTTGGAGTCAGAGGTCATGGGTTCAAATCCTGGCTCTGCCACTTGTCAGCTGTGTGACTTTGGACAAGTCACTTAACTTCTCTGGGCCTCAGTTACCTCATCTGTAAAATGGGGATTAAGATTGTGAGCCCCCCATGGGACAACCTGATCACCTTGTAACCTCCCCAGCACTTAGAACAGTGCTTTGCACAAAGTAAGCGCTTAATAAATGCCATTATTGTTATTATTACTCTCCCAAGTGCTTAGTACAGTGCTCTGTGCATAGTAAGTACCATTGATGATGATGTTTTGCAAGATAAATGTAGAGAGCAACGTGTGTGGTTGACAAGAGACTGTACACATGGAGGTTAGCCATGGTTGTTGTGCAGTGCTTCAAAGGTGTCTTTACTCTAGCACGTTTTTCCTTTGCCATGGCACTGGGATTTTTGCCCTAGACTCAAACTCCCACAAATGCACCCTAAACTAAAAACAGGGTTTCAGCATCTTCTAGGGCAGAAAAGCTTTCGGAATCACTCTGATCATTAGAAACCCTGCCCATTGTCAATATAGTTATCAGTAATTATTGAGTGCCTACTGTGTGCAGAGTACTCTAGTTGGTGTTTGGAGGTGTACAATAAAAATGGAATACATGCATGCTGCCTTTCAATCTAATGTGGCAAATATATTGATTCACATTGTATGCATATAATGGGAACATGATACATAGGTACAACTGGTAAAAATAAAAGTATGACTGAGGATCAGGTGTGGAATGAAACCTAGAGGAAGTGTTCTTTTTAGGAGGGCTATGAATTAGGAGAGGGCTGTGGTTAGGCTGATTTGAGGGGGCAAAGCGTTCCTTTTTAGGGGGAAGGCTATTCACGATGGGTGAGAGACAGGTGGGTGGAGAGAACAAGGTTTCAGTTTGATGTGGGGAGATAAATGGACTAGCCACGTAGGATTTGAGGAGGGAAATGAAGCTTTCTCAATTGCATTTTAGGAAGACGATCCGGACAGCAGAATGTAGGCTGGAATGAAGAGAGGAGAGACTGGCGGCAAAGAGACCAGTAAGAAGACCAATGAAGTGATCCACTGGGAGGTACTGAGGGCTTAAGCCACAGTGGTGACCATAACGGTGGAGAGGAATGGATAGATCTGAAAACTCTTGTGATAGGAAAACTGGCTGGATTTAGGGATGGATGAAATTTGGGAAGTGAAAGACAGAGGAGTAAAAGATAATCCCAAGGTAGTGAGCTTCTGGGACAGACAAAAAGTGTGGTTGTATGGTAGGCCATGATGGGATGAATTGAAAGTTAAGAGGAGCAGAAGCTCTGGTAAATAATTTTTGGAGGTCACTTTTTGCCATTTTGAGTTTTAGGGGCCAGTAAGTTGTCCATGCGGCGATATCCCAGAAGCATAGTTTCAGGCAGTGTGCTAGAGACCCACGTTCTACCACCCGATGATTTTTCAGGTTGCTCTGTCCTTTTCCAAGGACCCTAATTTTTCCTTCCCTTCTTTCTCCCTGGACCTACAAATCTAAATTGACCCAGCCAAACATCAACCCTAACTTGGACTGCTTTATGATAATGGTAATTTTTAAAAAACAATAACAGAAAACTTGAATATATATTGTCCTTTCGGTTTCCAAAGGACTTTCACATCAATTATCTCATTTTATCCTCATGATATTTCTGTGAGATCGGGTGAGGCAGGTATCCGTTTTACAGATGAGGAAACAGAGTCACACAGAGATTTAGGGACTCGATTCAAATGTGAAGTTCAGTGAGATGTCACATAGACTGGTGGCAGAACTGGAATTAGAATCCCGTTTCTTCCAGTAAAGCATGCTGTCTCTCCTAACTTAACAAGAGCTGTCATCTTTTCACCTTGAAACTGGAAGTGCAACTATAGGAGCTACTTGGACTCTTGTCCTCAAAGCCAAGCGATTTGCTGCAGTAATGGAGGTTTTGAGATTTTTCTTGGCCCTTGGCATGGCCCTTAGCTGTGTTTACTATTGCCTCACATTTGAATCTAGGAGCCACTCTTTCCTCAAAGAGCTGGGAAAAATCTGAGCGCAGAAATGTCAAATGCCTTAGAGATGAGGATTGGTTATGTCACTGATAGCCCAAAAAAAGAACATTTTGAATTAGAACTCTGTCTTGGAGTCCTGTGGAGAGGGAAGGATCTCATCAGGGCTTCCTGGATGTCAAAGATGTGTTTAGCACAGGTGGAAATGTGTGAGTTTCTGCATTCTTTGACTTGGCCCCTCGCTTTCTGTCTAGAGATCCCCAAGTGTTTTACAAGCATTTGCTTATGCAAAATCTGGACAGACCCTTGGGACTTGGGTATGCATGGGGGAAATGCAGTTCATCATTGCCCCACCTGCTCTGCACTCAGGATGCTTCCTGGAAAAGGGAACAAGCCAGAAACATCACTCACTGTCACTCCTGACAGTTGGACGCATCTGCTCCATCACCTCTTCCAACGGTCAGGAATGCACTTTTCCTTGATCCCTGGCTCCTTTGGCTCTCCCCTTGGCAGGACTGTGGAACTAAAAGGGATGGAGTGTGGAACCTCTCTTCTTTCCTAAATGGATTCCTGCAGAGAGGAACATGGGCCGAAGGAGGAAACGAGGCCATGACACCTCCCATTCTATCCAAAAATACAGAAATTGTCTAGAGAACAGCACACATCCAGGATTTAACCTTCCTTCCTTCCTTCCTTCCTTCCTTCCTTCCTCCCTCCCTCCCTCCCTCCCTCTCTCGCCTTGCCTTTCTCCTTTCTTTTCTCCTTTCCTTTCCTTTCTCCTTTCCTTTCTCCTTTCCTTTCTCCTTTCCTTTCTCCTTTCCTTTCTCCTTTCCTTTCTCCTTTCCTTTCTCCTTTCCTTTCTCCTTTCCTTTCTCTTTCTCCTTTCCTTTCTCTTTCTCCTTTCCTTTCTCTTTCTCCTTTCCTTTCCTTTCTTTTCCTTCCATATTTTTTCCCTGGATTAACTGGATGATCAAGGGAATGGAAGGTGATTTCTTGGCTTAAATGGTACTAGTGGTACTTATTAGGTGCCCAGTTTGTACAATGCACTGTACTAAGCGATTGGGCAACTTCATGTAGTAATAGCATTTTGTAAGCCCCTAACGTGTGGAGCCTATATTAAAACCCTAAAGGATTTTGTCATTCACCTATAGCATTTCATGGGAGATGCTAAAGGTCAGGGTAACAAGAAAAGTCCTCAGGGGGGGAATTAGATGAGAAATGAAATCCTCATTAAGTGAACCACTCTCAACCCTGTGGATGCCACTCTTCCTACTTTTTGGTGAATTATCTGGGCTTGCAGAAGAGACTTTAAAAGCTGATGAAAAGCCAGAGGGAGGGCCAAGATGAACATTCCAAGCATGGCTAGCAAAATTTTCATTTTTGTATTCACCATCTGACTCTATGGCTTGATAACTGTACATAAGAAAATGATAATTAATGATTCATTATCCCCAAGAGAGAACTCAGGTAATCTTCCAAATGGCTAATTTTTTCAAACCCCATGCTTTCAATCCAGTAGGTGGTTATTGAGGCTGGTCACTGCAAGCCTGGACTACCATGGAGGTTTAGTGGGCCTCTTCCACTCCTTCTTCACTGAGGGGAATTGTGGGACTCTGATTTAGGAAGAGATCAATCAGTCAATTATATTTATCAAGCACTAACTCTGTGCAGAGAACAATACTAAGCACTTGGGAGGGTACAGTATACAGAGTTGGTAGACATGTTCTCTGCCCACAAGGCGCTTACAGTCTAGACTACAGTCTTCCCAGTTTATATTCTTCCCAGACTAAGCCCCACTTTTCCTCATCTCCCACTCCCTTCCGCATCACCCTGACTCGCTCCCTTTGCTCTTCCCCCCTCTCGCCACCCTATAGTACTTATGTTCTGTAATTTCATTTATTTATATTGATGTCTGCTTACTTGTATTGATGTCTATCTCCCCTCCTCTAGACTGTGAGCTAGTTGTGGTCAAGGATTGTCTTTCATTATTGCTGTATTGTACTTCCCATGCTGGGCCACAGACAGCATATCAAGTAGCTGTGCTCAAACCTGGAGTGTAGGATCTTCCTTTTGGGGACAGCCCTACACTGATGTTTCAGGAGCAGGAACCTTTCCTGTTCAACCTGTTCGAAATAATGCTCTGCCACTGCAAGCTGCCGTCCATCTGGAACCAGTGATGGTTTCAAGCCTGTTCCTTTGATTTGTGCACATGAAACATTGTGTGCTGAGTTATGGATTTTTTTGTATGGGGGTGCCCTCTGTTCTTAAACCATTTGGGGCCACCCAAAACCAAGATAAATCTTTTACTTGCATAGAAAAGCCCGGATCCACTGGGAGGCTTTAGAAAAGGAGAATCAATCAATGACATTTTTTGAGTGCTTACTGTATGCCAGGCACTGGACTAAATGCTTGGGAGAGCACAATATGACAGAACTGATAGATGCATTCCCTGCCCACAATGAGTTTACAGTCTTACAGCTTACAGAAAAGTCACCACTTGTATCACTCAAATTTTATTCCTAGGAATTTCTCTATGGATGTTTTCCATGTAGGAGATAATGAAAAGCTCTGGCAGTATGGCTTTTGCCACAGTGCATCTGTGCAGAGTCTAAATTATTCACATCTGATGGAGTCTGAACTTTGGACAGCTGTTGTGTAGTTTCTGTCCATTTCCTTAGGAAATGGACAGAAACTAGAAATTAATTAGAAGCTGCTAAAACCTAAACTATTCCGCCATTTGAATGCATTATGAAATCCCTTCTCGATATGCCAAATGAAGAATTAAGCATCTTGTGTTCTGATTGAGAATTTCATCAAGAAGAAAACTGAGTCTTCTGCAGTAGGTGCCTAATTTGGTCAAGGATTTTTGCCCCACAAGGCACATTCACATGAAGTGTGTCACTGTAGGCTGATTCTTTAGTAGCTGAGCAGAGATAGTAGATGAAATTTGGACAAGGCCAAAGAGGACACAAGTTCATTTGCAGCTAATATAGACTTTTCTGACCCAGATAAGGGGCAGATCTGCTAGACACTTCAATCAATCAGTCAATCAATCAATGGTATTTATTGAGGACTTACTGTATGCAGTTTACTGTACAAAACACTTGGGAGAGTACAAGAGTTAGTACAGACATTCCCGGCCCACAACGAGCTTTCAGTCTAAAGGGGGAGACAGACATTAATATAAATAAATAAATTAGGGATATGTACCTAAGTGCTGAGGGCTGAGGGTGAGATGCAGACCAACTGCCCAAAGGGTACAGAGCCAAGTGCAATCAACAGGAAATTTATGGAGAATGAATGGTAGCTGTGGATGATGAGCTGAATGAGTGGCAAAAGTGCACGCAGTTCAGGCTGAAGAAATAATTTCTGGCCACAATAAAGCACGTCGTCGAATAATGAGCCAAGGCTCTGGACAGATGGCGAGTCGCTATGGCCTCCTCCATGAAACCATAAGCTACTCAAGTGCAGAGATTGCATCTTTCAGTCCTTTTGTCTGTTGCGGAAGCTTTGACAACAGACACTCAATACCATGATAAATACTGTTGATATAGAGGCATATTGCAAAATACCACCAAGTTCTGAAGTAGCAAAGCCAAGGCTCATCTATGCGGTGTGTAAGTCAGTCAGTCAGTCATATTCATTGAGCGCTTACTGTATGAAGAGAACTGTAGTAAACGCTTGGGAGAGTCCACTATGGCAATATAACAGACACAATCTCTGTCCACAATGAGCTAGGCACATTGCACAAGTACACCTGACTTATACATGTACCAGGCCCTCATTTTACCTTCTGAAAAATGCTGGGGTGGAACTTTATCCTGAAGACCTGCCTCTCCCTCCACCGGAATACCCCCTGCAGGGAAAGGTCCTAGCTCTGCCTTCCCTGTAGCTAGCCATCCAATACCGATACAGACTGCCCTACCTCGGGTGACAGATTCTTTGCTGTGGGTGGGAAATCACCACAGCCATCATTCTAGAGCCTGCAGAGGCATGCTGGAGTGATGAATGGGAGATCCTAAGGCTTTAGGTCATTTGCCCAGCTGGGGTTCCAGAAAATATGACCACCTGGGAGATGCATTAGTCTCTTCAGCCTTGCTCAGAACATCTGTTCAACATTTCACCGTGAGGAGAGTCATCTTTGAATGTACACAGTGGACACCGGGCACTGGGTGTAAATTACTTTGCTTTATTACTATTTCATGGAAATCTGTATCTGGGAAGAACTTGGAGGACATTTGCTATAGGAAGGTATTTGTATCGTTATTTGTATCGTTAAGGATAAAGAGCTAGTTGGTGGGGCTGAAAACTATTGGTTGGCTGTTAATGGGACAGTTCTAAACATTAGGTGGAATATCAGGGGACTTCTTTCCTCCATTTTCATTTTATGTCTGCTAAAATGAAATAGCTACAATTCTTCCCTTAAAAAAAGAAATGGAAAATTATTTCAAAGCAGCGCTAGATGCATCCCAAACTTGACCAATTGAATTTGCATAAATTCAATGATTGTGAAATGAGTAAATGTGGTTTACTCATTTAAATAAGACAAAACATTTTCTCTCCAGAACAGGCAGATGACATCCTAGTGCCCCTTTGTGGTTTTCTTCCCAAGTTATTTTCAGTGCGAGATTGAGGTAAAAAAAACCCAAAACAGAGCAACTTCTAGGCATGGCTAATAAGCGGCCAATGATTGGAAAGCTTTCATTTAGTAAGCAGAATTTTCCAAGCAATTGCAGGTCTTGACAACCAACTTTATTTCTGATTACATTCCCCTTCCCCCCACCCTCCCCAACTGTCACCACCCCAATTCTATTATTAGGATACTAGTTTCCCAACCACAAAGGAAAGCAGACATCAGACAATATAAAGTACAGAAGAGAGGTAATTCTTATTCACAGGAAAAGCAATTCACTTTATTTTACATACTGGGTGAGTGTAAACATTTAACATACACGTGAACATTTTTTATATGTATATATGTGTGTGTGTGTGTGTGCATATCTATATTTCTATATATTGAGAGAGAATGAACAATGGAGAGTGTGTTTAGTAATATGTCATTTGGCATCTCCTCACCTTCAAAGATCTTTTAAGATACGATTTCCCCCAAGGGGCCTTCTGTAACTAAGCCTTCATTTCCCTTTACATGCCCTCCCTTCTGCATTCTTATTAAGCATTTTGATATTCATCACTCCCACAGTCCTACAGCATTTGTGTACATATCCATCTGTAATTTACTTGAATGTCTGTCTTCCCCTTCTAGCCTGTAAACTCCTCGTGGGCAGGGATCATGTCCACCTACTGTTGTGTGTGGTACTCTCCCAAATGCTAAGTACAGTACTCTGCAAACAGTAAGTGTTCAATAAATGTCATTGATTGAAGGTGAGGCTACTCTTGCTGAGATTTTATCCATGTGCGCAGGTGAATCTGATAAGACTCCTTCCACATTGTGTGCATGCACAAACTGTGACTGAGGTTAGCATTTACTTCCCCTCATTGCCTGGCATCATTGTTTTTCTTCCTCTTGGTGTCACAAAGATCTATCCATCAATCAATGGTATTTATTGAGTACTTCCTATGTGCAAAACATTGTATTAAGTGCTTGGGAGACTACAGTGCAACAGAGTTATCAGTCATGGTCCTTGCCCACAACGAGCTTAATTACGAATGTCCTAAACAAGGTGGTATTTCTGCTGCTTCCGTCCTCTCTAGCTTCCTTAGCTGCATGACATCATCTGAGATTTTTGTCTTTGCTACTGCTTCCTGCACTTCAGCTCACAACCCAGGATAGAGTTTGATGTATCTTCTCATCCATTTTCTTCACACATCACAGGCAATGTAGGTAGGATGGGACACACATTCTATCAATGCTGGTGCATTCCAGGAGCTCATAGTTTGATTTTAGAACATGTTTGCCGGTCATGCTTTTGGGCCTGTATGAGAACAGTGGTTCTTAAAGCCAGAAAGAAGTTTAGGGAAATACAAAGAATTATGCCTGCATCATCCACCATGCCAGATATAGAACTGCAGAGGAAAGCATGATCACAAATGTTCCAAAAAAACTTACACCATCAGCATCAGGGCACTGGCAACTACTGAAAATATGTGGCTGACCTGAAAAGTTTATGAAGACCTGAGATCATTCCATCATTCTGAGAGCACCTAGTTCATATGCCAGGGAACCTATCTACCATCTCTGTTACACTATACTCTCTCAAGTGCTTAGTACACTGCTCTGCACATAGTAAGCACTAAATAAATGCCATTGATTGATATCTACTTCAATAGCCTGTCCAGGAAGACTCAGATTAGAACCCCATATGGGACAGGGACTGAGCCTGACCTAATTAACTTTTATCTACCCCAGCCCTTAGAATAGTGCTTGATACACAGAAAGCATTTAACAAATAACATCATCATCATCATTGTTGTCACGGCAATTGGATTCCATGATAGTTTCCATAGTTCCCCCTCTTCCTAAAAATGATGATAATGGTGGCATTTTCCCAGAATTCTATATATCATGGAAGAGCTGTTCAAGCATTTGAGCAGAGCTTCTCCTCCTTAGTTGTAGGTTGTGACTAGTACATAATTAGATCTGGGAGGAAAACAAAAGAATAGTGAGAGCATAAAACAAAGCTTCAGCCAATAATGATAATGTTATATAACATCTATTATCTGCCAGTGACTGGGGTAGAAACATAATAATCAGTTGGGACCCAGTCCCTATCCCATGGGGAGCTCACAGCCTAATGGGGAGGAAGGGTGGGTATTGGTTCCTTATTTTACTGGTGAGAAAACTGAGAAGTTAAGTAATTTGCCCAAGGTCACACATCAGGCAGCAGCAAAGCTCAGATGTTGCATCTCGAGCTGAAAACTTGGTGTCAGTAGGTACATCAGCATGGCTAATTGCTATCATAAAAGGAGACCCTCTTTTTGAGCAGAAGCATTGAGGGATTGTGAGACAAGGAAGCACAAGTGAAAATAATACCAGGCACTACAAACAACAAACATGCCAGAACAAGCGGTGACAGTCTTTGCGTGTGCATTGTGTGATTGGGGCTATTGGTCCCATTAGCCATACACACTCCCATAGGTGAATCTGACTATCAGTGGCATGGTTGTTCTTCCAAAAGATGGTCTTGAAGATTCAGAAATAAGGATGCTAAGTTGGCTAAACCTGCTTCCCATGAGGGACCTTAAGGGCAAATGGAAAAACTTCTAAAAGAGGAAATTAGGCTAGACCACTCAGGAAAAGTGTATTGAAATCACATGATAATGTAGGACAAGATTATGAAGATGAACAATGGAGATGTAATTAGCACAAGACATAAATGGTAACAAAGAAATCTCTCAATTATGTTAAGTAAAGAGTCATTCAACCCACTTAGTCTGTCATCAAATCAGTTCTACCTTAGCAGCATCCCTATCATCCTGCCCATAGGAACCACTATCATGCTGATCCAAGCACTTGACTATCGCATCAGCCTCCTCGTGGACCTCTGTGCCTTCTGTCTGTCCCAACTCTAGTCCATACTTGATTTTGCTGCCTGGATCATTTTTTCTAAAAACTGTTCATTCATTCGATCATGTTTATTGAGTGCTTACTGTATGCAGTGCGCTGTACTAAATGCTTGGAAAGTATAATTCAGCAACAGAGACAGTCCCTACCCAACAACGATCTCACAGTCTAGAAGGGGGAGACAGACAGCAAAACAACACAAGTAGACAGGTGTCAATATCATCAAAATAAATATAATTATAGATATATACACATCATTAATAAAATAGAGTCATAAATATGTACAAATATACACAAGTGCTGTGGGGAGGAGAAGGGGGAGGGAAGAGGGAGGGAGTGGGTGTGATGGGGAGGGGAGGAGGAACAGAGGATAAGGGGGCTCAGTCTGGGAAGGCCTTCTGGAGGAGGTGAGTTCTCAGTAGGGCTTTGAAGGGAGGAAGAGAGCTAGTTTGGCAGATGTACAGAGGGAGAGCATTCCAGGCCAGAGGTAGGATGTGGGCCAGGGGGCCTTCCCAGACTGAGCCCCCTCCTTCCTCTCCCCTTCCTCCCCCTCCCCATCCCCCCATCTTATCTCCTTCCCCTCCCCACAGCACCTGTATATATGTATATATGTTTGTATGTATTTATTACTCTATTTTACTAGTACATATTTATTCTGTTTATTTTATTTTGTTAATATGTTTTGTTGTCTGTCTCCCCCTTCTAGACTGTGAGCCCACTGTTGGGTAGGGACCATCTCTATATTTTGCCAACTTGTACTTCCCAAGCACTTAGTACAGTGCTCTGCACACAGTAAGTGCTCAATAAATACGTTTGAATGAATGGCAAGACAGATGAGAACGAGGCATAGTGAGGAGGTTAGCAGCAGAGGAGCTGAGTGTGCGGGCTGGGCTGTAGAAGGAGGGAAGGGAGGTGAGGTAGGAGGGGGCAAGGTGATGGAGAGCTTTGAAGCCAATAGTGAGGTGTTTTTGCTTCATGTGAAGGTTGATAGGCAACCACTGGAGATTTTGGAGGAGGGGAGTAAGTCCACGTCTCCCTCCTCCTCAAAAGCCTCCAGTGTTTGCCCATCCATCTCTGCATTAAACAGAAGCTCCTTACCAGCTGCTTTAAGGCACTCAATCGACTCTCCCATTCTTACCTGACTGGGCTCATGTCTACTACAACCCAGACTACACACTCTACTCCTTTAATGCCAACTTTCTCACTGTACCTCGACCTTGTCTTTTTCACTGCCAACCCCCTGTCCACATCCACCCTGTGGCCTGGAACTTCCTCCTCCATCATATCTGACAAACCGTCACTGTTCCCATTTTCAAAGCCCTACTAAAATAATATCTCCTCCAAGAGGCCTTCCCTGGCTAACTTCTCATTTCCTCACCCTATTTACCTTCCCTTCTGTGTTTCTACTTCAACTATGCATTTGGAGCTGTACTCCATAAGTACTTTGATACTCACCCCACCTCCATCCCACAGCACCTATATACACGGCTTTATATTCTGCCACTTACAATTTATTTTAATGTCTTTCTTCCCCTCTAGACCATAAACTCCTTGGCAACAGGAACTGTGTCTACCAATTCTATTGTATTCTACTCTCCCAAGTGCTTGGTATAGTGTCCTGCACATAATAAATGCTCAATAAATACCATCGGTTGATTGATTGATTGGAGAAGAGGGAATGCCAATAACAAACTCGTGGTCATGCTGAGAGTAACTGTTTTCCTCTCGTTTTTTAACAAAATGTTCTATCAACAGCTTACATAGACCACTTGCAATGAAAGGTTGGGAAGCCCAACAAGAATGAGAAAGTAGCAGGGTAAGGGTATTGGAAAATCCAAAAAGCTGGGTGTATTGAAATCAGCAGAGCCAGATGTCATAATAATAATAATAATGATGGTATTTGTTAAGTGCTTACTTTGTGCAAAGCACTGTTCTAAGTGCTTAGGAGGTTATCCCACGGGGGGCTCACAGTTTTAATCCTCATTTTACAGATGAGGTAACTGAGGCACAGAGAAATTAAGTGGCTTGCCCAAAGTCATAGAGCTGGCAGTTGGCAGGGCCAGGATTTGAACCCATGACCTCTGACTCCAAAGCCCATGCTCTTTCCACTGAGCCACACTGCTTCTCGTATGTCATACCTGGAGTGTTTTAAGAACTGATGGACAATAGTGCAGAATCTCTAATTTTGTATTTGACAATTATCAATGGTAGAAGAATCAATCTAAAATCACATTGATGAAGTGCTAACAATATGCAAACCACTACTCTACATACCGGGAGAATACGTGGAGATGTGGTTCTTGGCTCAGAGGATTTGTTGGCACATTCACTCATTCAGTCATATCTATTGAGTGCTTACTGTGTGCAGAGCACTGTTCTGAGTGCTTGGAAAGTACAATACAGCAATAAAGAGAGACAATCCCTGCCCACAATGGGCTTACAGTCTAGAGGGGGGGAGACAGACATCAAAACAAGTAAATAGGCATCAATATAAATAAGTAGAATTATAGACCTATACATATATACATAAGTGCTGTGGGGGGAGCAGAAAGGGGGAAGAGCAAAGGGAGCGAGTTGAGGTGATGGGGAAGGGAAGGGGAGCTGAGGAAAATGGGGGCTAAGTCTGGGAAGGCCTCTAGGAGGAGGTGTGCCTTCAGTAGGGCTTTGAAGTGGGGAAGAGTGATGTTTTGGCAGATTTGAGGAGGGAAAGCGGTCCAGGCCAGAGGTAGGACTTGGGCTGGGGGTCGGCAGTGAGACAGACAAGATTGAGGCACAGTGAGGTTAGCGCCAGAGTAGCGGAGCGTGCAGGCTGAGATGTAGCAGGAGAGAAGGGAGTTGAGGTAAGAAGGGGCAAGGTGATGGAGAGCTTTAAAGCCAATAGTGGGGAGTTTTTGCTCGATATGGAGGTTGATAGGCAACATTTCTGTAGAAAGATAATCCAGGCAGTGGAGTGAAGTATGGACTGAAGTGGGGAGAGGGAGGAAGTTGGGAGGTCAAAAAGGATGCTGATGTAGCAATCCAGTCGGGATAGGATAAGAGATTGTACTAATATGGTAGCAGTTTGGATGGAGAGGAAAGGGTAGATCTTGGTGATGTTGTGAAGGTGAAACCGATAGGATTTGGTGACAGATTGGTTAAGTGGGGTGAAAGAGAGGAGAGTCAAGGATGACACCGAGATTATGGGCTTGTGAGATGGGAAGGATGATTGTGCCAGAAAAGCTAGGGAGAGGACATGGTTTCGAAGGGAAGATAAGGAGCTCTGTCTTGGACATGTTGAGTTTTAGGTGGCGGGAGGACATCCAAGTAGAGATGTCCTAAAGGCAGGAGGAGATACAAGCCTGCAGAGAGGAAGAGAGAACAGGGGAGGTGATATAGATTTGGGTGTCATCCACGTAGAAATGATAATTGAAGCCTTGGGAGTGAATAGGTTCTCCAAGGGAGTGAATGTAGATGGAGAGCAAAAGAGGGCCAAGAACTGAACCTCAAGGGACCCCTACAGTTAGGGGATGGGAGGGGGAGGAGGAGCCCATGAAGGAGATTTAGAATGAACGGCCAGAGAGATAAGAGGAGAACCAGGAGAGGACGGAGTCAGTGAAGCCAAGGTTGGATAAGGTATTGAGGTTTGTGGGTTGAGTGGGAGAGATGAGTCGAGGATAATGCCAAGGTTACATACAGGCTTGTGAGAAGGGAGGGTGTTAGTTCTGTCTACAAGGATGGGAAAGTCAGAGGAAGGAGAGGGTATGGGTGGGAATAGGAGGAGTTATGTTTTTGATACTTGTACTCCCCAGCTTGTACTCCCCAAGTGCTTAGTACAGTGATCTGCACACAGTAAGTGCTCAATAAATACGATTGATTGATTGATATGTTAAGTTTGAGGTGTTGGTGGGACATCCAAGTAGAGATGTCCTGATGGCAGGGGGAAATATGAGATTGTAGAGGAGAAAGACTGAGGCTAGAGATGTAGATTTGGGAATCATCTGCGTAGAGATGGTAGTTGAAGCCATGGGAGTGAAAGAATTATCTAAGGGAGAGGGTGTAAATGGAGAAGAGAAGAGGCCCCAGAATTGAGCCTGAGGGACTCAAGGCATACATGACATCTGATTCTGCAGCCATGCAAGTTCTCTGACATAGATCACTCTGTCCCCATTCTGAGGCACTGATTTAACTAACTTCTTTAAAACGTAGTTTGAACAGCTTCTCTCCTTTTGCTGCTTAGAGTTAGTAAATGTCAACCAGTTTCCCAATGTTAGCACTTATTACCACATCTACTCACCTCCTTTCAACAAGTCTTTCCCCACCTCCTCCAACTTCATCACATTGTAACATTTCACATTTTCACAATGAGAACTGGGATGTTTGTTCAATTATAGTTCAGGATATGCATACCCTGTTATTTATCATACTGTCACCACAGATTCAGAACATATCGTATGGGTTTTATGGATGTTTCTGCAATGGATAAGAGAGTTAACCATAACCTTGGTTGGAATTCTCACTATTTTCAGAGTATTCTATCTCTCCTTTGCAAAGATACTTTAATTTGAGGGAATTATTGATGTGAGGAATGGGGGTCCACATGAACTTGTTGACTTTACAAATTCCCTGATTGTTAATTTTTTATGGTGCTTTTTAAATACTGTGGGCTAAGCACTGTACTAAGCACTGGGATAGGTACAAAATAATCAGATTGGACATAGTCCCTGTCCCACGTGGGGGATCACAGTCTAAGTAGAAGGGAAAATGGGTATTGAAAACCCATTTTACAGATGAGGAAGAAACTGAGGACCAGAGAAGTTAGGTGACTTGCCCAAGGTCACTCTATGAACAAGTGGCAGAAATGGGATTAGAGCACAGGTCCTCTGACTCCCATGCCTGTGCTCTTTCCACTAGTCCATGCTGCTTCTCCGTTCTGCTTCTTAGTTTGCATGGTATTCCCTATCTATTGCATCTTTTGGTGTTCAAATTTCCCTGCAAAATGAATACAGTAATGTTTATACTGAATAAAAAATTGTTAGCTCAATTTCAGTCTTTTATGAACTGTGCCTTTTTGCAGAAAACAAATTAAATTATGTGCATAGGAAACTCTGTAAATGCTATTAGAAACCAAATAACAAAACAAAAATAAAAGTCTGAAAATAATGTTTAACCTCATTAGGAGTAAATAGTGTATAACTAAAACCAGATTAGTGCTCAGATACTACATGCTAGTTGGTTTCCAAAGAATTACAGTCAGCTTGGAAAAACAAATTGTACCATTTAAGCTGGCATTTGCTCATAGATCTAACTCTATGGTCCCAATTAATAAAGAAAAATGCATTCAAAAGCCAAATGGATTGTAGGCACAATTGATAATAATAGTTTACTCAAGTGGATAGTTGGTGAATGTGATAAATGAACAGAAGCTGAAGATATTTATGAAATTATACTATATTTCCTTGCAACTAAACCTTTTCTTTAAAAAAAATTCCAAGAATGCAGGATGTTAGCATTCTTGGCCAGGTACACAGCTAACTATTATCCATGCCATTGAGAAAAAAAAAATCAAAGATTTATCCTTGGACTGGCATACTGGCATTACAGAAAAGCAAGCTCCACAATTGCATTGGTTGTTCAGTCCATCAGACAAAGAATTGTAAAGCCATAGATTCTTAAACCAGCTCCCTGCTTTTCTAGGAGGCTATAATAGCAGAAATTATATTTATTGGGCACTCCCCTGGGTGTACTGCAAACAATTAAACACTTAGGAAAATACAGTGGAAGAGCAAAACCCATTCCCTGTCTACAAGGAGTTGACACTGTAACAGAGGAAGCAGGCTTATGGATATCTACAAATAGGTTACCCAGAATAAGTCATTGATTGTACAGTTGTGTATACATAAAAGCACCAGTGTTGAAGATGGGTATAAAGAAATAGCTAAATACTAGAGGTGGTTATTGGGTAGATATGATTTGGGAATTACTCTGATATTTTTAGCCCATGTTCCCCCATAGCCACATTGATTAGAACAGTGTTTGGCACATAGTGAGCACATAACAAATACCATTATTATTATTGTTATTTTTAGCCCAAACAAATATTAAAATGTTTAATAACAATAATGATGGTATTTGTCAAGCGCTTACTATGTGCAAAACACTGTTCTAAGTGCTGGGATAGATACAAGGTTATCAGGTTGTCATCATCATCATCATCAATCGTATTTATTGAGCACTTACTGTGTGCAGAGCACTGTACTAAGCACTTGGGAAGTACAAGTTGGCAACATATAGAGACAGTCCCTACCCAACAGTGGGCTCACAGTCTAAAAGGGGGAGACAGAGAACAAAACCAAACATACTAACAAAATAAAATAAATAGAATAGATATGTACAAGTAAAATAAATAAATGAATAGAGTAATAAATATGTACAAACATATATACATATATACAGGTGCTGTGGGGAAGGGAAGGAGGTAAGATGTGGGGGATGGAGAGGGGGACGAGGGGAAGAGGAAGGAAGGGGCTCAGTCTGGGAAGGCCTCCTGGAGGAGGTGAGCTCTCAGTAGGGCCTTGAAGGGAGGAAGAGAGCTAGATTGGCGGGTGGGCAGAGGGAGGACATTCCAGGCCCGGGGGATGACGTGGGCCGGGGGTCGATGGCGGGACAGGCGAGAATGAGGTACGGCGAGGAGATTAGTGGCAGAGGAGCGGAGGGTGCGGGGTGGGCTGTAGAAGGTTGTCCCATATGGGGCTCACAGTCTTCCTCCCAATTTTACAGATGAGAGAACTGAGGCCCAGAGAAGTTAAGTGACTTGCCCGAAGTCACACAACTGACAAGTGGTGGAGCCGGGATTAGAATCCATGACCTCTGACTCCCAAGCCCGGACTCTTTCCACAGAGCCACGCTGCTTACCCTACTATTTTCTCTATTGCAATTTATTTTAATAATTAATAATAATTGTGGTATTTAAGTGCTTACTATGTGCCAGGCACTTTACTAAGCACTGGGATGGATACAAGCAAATCAGGCTGGAAACGGGCCCTGTCCCACGTGGGGCTCATAGTCTCAATCCCCATTTTATAGATGAGGTAACTGAGGCCCAGAGAAATGAAGTGATTTGCCCGAGGTCACACAGCAGACAAATGGCGGAGCCAGCATTAGAACCCAGGTCCCTCTGGCTCCCAGACCCGTGCTTTATCTGCTAGGTCACCTTATCTGTCTCCCTTGGTGGACTGTAAGCTCCTTGTGGGCAGGGATCGTGTTTACCAACTCTTTTATATCTTACTTTTCCTAGAGAGGGACCTTGATTCTATGACCTAATTCATAAAGATGTCCAGAAAAATTTATATAGCTCATTCCAGAGTTAGACATATACGTTTTCCCTTCCAAGAAGTCCACCCTTATGCTAAACATAAATTTCTCTCACTACAGCTACAGCTCGTTTTCTCCACTTTTGCCTTCTGTGGCAAGGCAAACTTGCTCCTTAAATTAACTGCCTCTCTGCATGAATACTGCTCCACTCAGTCATTTCTTCTCTACATGAAGGGATCCCAATTCCTTGAATGTTTCCTCATAGCTTCTAATATACAGATTTAACATCATTTTTCCTCTGCCAAGTTTTTCATTGATGTCCATTTACGGCAGTAGGCAAATACTCCATTTCAGTTAAGAGTGATAACATCTTGTGACTGGAATGATCTGGGTGGCAAACAGCAAAGCATCCCAAGCAGGTGGTAAATTAGGTTTTGTCTTGAGGGCAGGACTTCTAAAATGACCTTTGAAGGCGTTTGTCATATTTCTAATTAGTTGGTTAAATAACATCATACAGAAGTAAAGGGCACATGGGTATGAGAAATATAATAGGGAAAATACTGGGGAAAGACTGTTAGTGTGTCTAGAATAGTCACTTGATTGAAAGCTTTACGTGTGACTAGACCTAGATTTGACAAAAATGGAACATCATCAGTAGAATGATCCTTTGCTATCACTTCAAGCAGAATCTCTGAAGGTGGAAAATCATCTTCTTAGGGGGATGCAGATAGTTGTAATTATTTTTAGGAACGTTTTCATCTTTCTTGAAAGAGTCATTTTATTAAGGTTAATGCAGAGTTAATGCAGTACCAAAGGCTTAGGGATTCTCCCAAGGCTGTGTTTAGGAGGGTGTCGGGTGTGAACACTCACAGGGAGTGATGGGATCCTGCTGTTTACTGCCCACACTTCAACTTTACTGAGAATCAGTAATCACTGTGGTATTTGGTAAGCACTTACTATGTGCCAAGCACTGTACTAAGCACTGGGGTAGATGCAAGATTATCAGGTCCCACATGGGAGGATATAGGTAATGAGTCCCCGTTTTGCAGATGAAGGAACTGAGGCACAGAGCACTTAGGTGATTTGCTCAAGGTTACACAGCAGACAAGCGGAGGAGCGCGGATTGGAACCCAGGGCCTCTAACTCCCAGGTCCATGCTCTTTCCACTAGGCACATTTTTCATTCATTCAATCATATTTACTGAGTGCTTACTGTGTGTAGAGCACTGTACTAAGTGCTTGGGAGAGTACAATACAACAATTAACTGGCACATTCCCTGCCCACAGTGAGCTCACCGTCTAGAGGGGGGAGGCAGACATCAATAAAAATAAACAAATTTCAGATATGTGCATAAGTGTGCTGTGGGGCTGGGAGCAGGGAAGAACAAAGGGAGCAAGTCAGGGTGACACAGAAGGGAGTGGGAGAAGAGGAAGGGAGGGCTTAGTCTGTGAAGGCCTCTTGCTCCTCCAAGGCAACATTATATGGAATGGGGGAAGAGTGCATGCTGGAAGGGATTGGACCAAGGATGCTGAAGATCTTGTGGCCTTGGAAAGATTCCATCAGCCACCTATCCATTTTGCTGTTTTTGCTACTTCATCGATTCCTGCTTCTGCAAAGGTACTAGTTATTTTGCCAGATTAAAGATTCTTTCATAGTGAAGCCTGTGAAAACAGGGACCATATTGTTTCATACTGGGTTATTCCCCATAATCCTGGATTTATTAAGTGGTTTTATCAATCATTGGTATATTTTGAGCACTTACCGAGTGGAGAGCACTGTACTGAATGCTTGGGAGAGTACAATAGAACAATAGAGCTGGCAGACACAATCCCTGCCCACAATGAGGTTACAGACTATTTATTTTTTATAGTATTTGTTAAGCACTTATTATGTGCCAGGCACCGTTCTAAGCACTGAGGTAGTTGCAAGCTAAATAGTTTGGACAGTCATATCCCACATGGGGCTCACAGTTTTAACCCTCATTTTACAGATGACGTAACTAAGGCACAGAGAAGTGAAGTGACTTGGCCAAGGTCACACAGCAGTTAAATGTCAGAGCCAGGATTAAAACCCAGGTCCTTCTGACTCCCAGGCCCATGCTCTATCCATTAGGCCATGCTGCTTCTTATTCGTAGATAAGAAGACTAACTTATCATTTGTAAATCTGGCCTCCATCCCATAGGTTATTGGGGAGGCAGAATTCTCATTGGCTTCTTATATGTTCGTTCTGAATGCCATGTGGTTGAAACTGCAGATTGAATCGGACTCCTCCTCAATGAAAGCTACTCACTGGGAATACACCTGATCCCCTTTGGAAGCTACATTAACTCTTTCCGGCCACTAGGTACCAATTAGTGCACTGAAACAACAATTGATTAGGTTTTCCCATGACTAAGCAAATACTCTGGCTGTCATGCTTTAATAGGACTAGCAGTACTTCGGAATGAGCTGTCCTAGCTGGTATAAACAATGAAATCTGGGCAGAAGTAACACATGAGTGCCTGAGATTGGCCTGGGACCGGAATCGGAGCAAAGGAGCAGGTGGTGAGTATTTCCATCTGAGATAGAAATAGCTAGCTGGGAAATATGAAAAATCTGTCTTCCAGTCCACCCCACTCAATCCCATTTTAGACTTCAGGGCAGCTGTCCATTTAAGTTCAGGGTCCTGAACTCTAGACTTATTTAATGGGTAAATTGGTGCTTTTGTATTCATGATGATGGTGGTCCTGGAAACCTTAACTAAAGGGTGTTGAACACCTACAGGAACAGGGGTGAGGTCTCTCTCTTAAAGCCCTCCTCCCTTATCAATCAATGATCATATTTATTGAGTATTTACCGTGTACAGAAAACTGTACAAAGCACTTGAGAGAGTACAAGTACTAGAGAAGCAGCGTGGCTCAGTGCAAAAAGCATGGGCTTTGGAGTCAAAGGTCATGGGTTCGAATCCCTGCCCCTCCGCACGTCTGCTGTGTGACCTTGGACTCCAAGTGCCAACAACTATCTCTGAAATTCCCCATTCAGGATAGGGTCTATTTCTTTTGGTCTCCCTCTTTGAGTAATCGTAACTGCAAATAATACCTTTTATAAATACTGTGACCATTTTCAAGCTATCACTATTTACACTCCCTTTGAAATCTGGAATTCAAGACCTCTTTCATCAGTGTAGCTACTACGCCATGTTATCAGCCCCTCTAAGACTAAAATGGAAATAATGAACAAAATACTAAATTCATAAAAGGAAGGTGAAAGTACAAATTCCAATTATGTGAAAGACAGCATTGGTTAGAAGCTTTCAGAGATTTGGAATTATTTGCCTCTACTAGATACAGAGGATTTTATTTAAAGAGAAAAACCAAATGGTATAAAGTTTCAAAAAGAAAGTGGTTAGAAAAACATCAAAACAGCATCTAGGGTTATTTTTCTCAAAGAAAGCAACTTCACCAAGATTGATAAAGTTGATTCAGATAAATGGGGTTAAAAATGAAGGGCATAATTTTAGGATCCAATTCTCTAGGATATTTTATTGAAGATCCACAGGAAGCTTAAATAATTTTTTTCAGAAAATGATATGGAAGATTGGCAAATAATTGTGTCTCTGCTAGGTGTAAAATATAGTTTATAGACTTGAGCTTTCACAGCGGTACAGACAAGCGGTCTATCTATTTCAATATCCTGTCTCTGCCTGTTGCCCAGCTTGGATGCGTTAGAGGAAAGCATAAGCCAGTGACAATAATTGTCCATCACTGTGCCATATTCAGATGCAAGGAACTGTGTATAGCATTGCAAATTATTAACAGAGCTGGCAAGATTGGAGTAAGCATCAAACGATAAGAATGCTGACCTGACTTGTTGATGCAGGCTGTTTGTCTACTCCAAGAGTTTTCAGTCTCTTTTAGAAACTGATGCCCTGCAGGCTCAAGACTTGACATCAAGTATTCCTCATGCACTATCTCATACATTTATTCATTGTCGTATTTATTGAGTGTTTACTGTGTGCAGAACACTGTACTAAGTGCTTGGGAGAGTACAGGACAACAATAAACAGACACAGTCCCTGCCCACAATGAGCTTACAGTCCAGAGGTGAGAAGACAGACATTAATATAAATAAATAAATTACAGATATGTATATATGTGACTCATCCACAGCACTTTCCGCACTCCTAGACTGTGAGCCCGTTGTTGGCTAGCAATTGTCTCTATCTGTTGCCGAATTGCACTTTCCAAGCACGGTAAGCACTCAATAAATACGACTGAGTGAATGAATGAATGAATCCATAAATTGCTTATATTAATGTCTGTTTCCCCCTCTAGACTGTAAGCTCGTGGTGAGCAGGGAACGTGTCTATCAACTCTGTTATATTGTACTCTCCCAAGCACTTAGTACAGTGCTCTGCACATGGTAAGTGTGCAATAAATATGATCAATTGATCCCTCTCTGGTGCCTCCCTCCCCAATTCAAGAATTTCTTCCCACTCAGGTCCTCCAGGCCTCACTCTCGCTCACATCTGTCATCCTTCTTCTCCCTTATGGAAATTCTAGAACTGAGTCTTCCTTCTGATGGAGCAGAGAGCAGGCACAGATGGTCTTGGGCACGTAGTAAGGTAGTGTCTTATAACCTCTTCCTCCCACTTGCATTGTATTTTCCCAGATACCTAGTACAGTGCTCTGCACATAGTGGGTGCTCAATAAATGCCACTGATTAAATGTTGGGTACCCACTGTCTGGCCCCATTTTCTGTCATAATGGTTGCCCCCACTACCGATTTTGCAGATGAGGAAATGGAGGCCCAGGGAAATAAAGTGACTCACCCAAAGTCACTCAACAGGTGAGCGATGGACCTGGGATTAGAACTCAGGTCCTCTGCCTCCTGGGCCCATGCTCTTTCCACTAGCACATGCTGCTTAGATTTTTATGTGATCGTAGGTAAAATCAAGCCAGGGTGTGGGGAAGCATGAGATCGGAAGATTGATCAAGGAATGCCTTACTGAGGAGGTAGATTTTTAGCATGGCTTTGAAGGAGGGATGGGAGTTCCATGCAGGGCCAAAGGCAAGAGCACAATTGGTCACCGTTGATAGAATAGAGAGCAAGACTAACCTGGGCACAGCAGCTACCAAGGCAACCAGGATCATAAAGCGTAGGCCCTGCATCGACTCTACATTGGTGTCAATTTAGCCATTGCTGGACCTTTTAGAGGCATTTGCCTGCTTGCCTACTTGCTCAGGACTCACTGTGCCTCAGTAGAAACCTGATTAGCAGTGCCAAAACAGTGCTAGGGAGGAGGTACAAAGTTCTATCGCTGGAATTTCTTCATGCAAGTTCTTGGACCTGCATTGGCAGGATTGAGGCGTATAAATCTTTCTTGAAGGGAGAGTCCACATACAACATACCAGACTAGGAGCTGATTAGAATTATGGAGAAAGGAAAGGTACCTTGCCTCTGGGAATTTACAATCTATTGAAAGAAGCAGATAAAATAAAACACTCTGATCCCTTGCCCATGCCCTCTCTCTGGTCTGTAACTCCTTTCCCCTTCATATGCAGCAGATGATTACTCTCCCCACTTTCAAAGCCCTTATTATAATCACATCTCCTCCAAGACAACTTCCCTGACTAAGCCCCCATTTCCCTTACTCCCTCTCCCTTCTGAATGATCATCAGATCAGACACAATTTGATCTTATGGTCTAGTATCTACCCCAGAGCTTAGTACAGTGCTTAGCATTTGGATTTTTACCTTTTATTCATTTTAATATCTGTCTCCTCTTCTAGGCTGTAAATTACTTGTGGGCAGGGGTTGTCTATACCTATTCTCTTGTGTTGTGCCCTCCCAAGTGCTTAGTACAGTACTCTGCATGCAGTAAGCACTCAATAAATACTGATTGATTACTATTTCCAAATTGTATATACCTGCATCTCTGTTAACTAAGCAAAAAATTAACTAGTTGTTGCAGTGACTAGGGTAGTAGGGAAAGAGGAAGGAGGGGAAGGGTGGGAAGAATGTGGGATTTGTGAAATGGGGTGGAGCTAGCATTCCAGGAGCGTGGGGAGGAGGGAGTTAGAGGGATGTGGTCTCTAATCATGATTAATAACTGTGCTATTAATTAAATGTTTACTAAGTGCTACATCTTGGAGAAGACACAAGGGCATCAGATCAGAAACATGAGGTTTGCCATCTATAACTGTGATAATTTGTTAAGCATTTACTCTGTGCCAAGACTGTGAGCCCGTTGTTGGGTAGGGGCCGTCTCTATATGTTGCCAACTTGTACTTCCCAAGCGCTTAGTACAGAGTTCTGCACACAGTAAGCGCTCAATAAATACGATTGAATGAATGAATGAATGCCAAGCACTGCACTAAGTGCTGGGGATAGATACAAGATAATCAGGTCCCACAAGGGGCTCAAGGTCTAAGTTGGAGGGAGAGGAGGTATTGAATCCCCATTTTTCAGATGAGGGAACTGAGGCACAGAGAAGTTAAATGACTTGCCCAAGGTCACCCAGCAGATAAGTGGCAGAGCCAGGATTGGATCCCAGGTCCTCTGACTCCCAGGCCCATGCTCTTCCCACTAGGACATCTTATGCCCATTTTACAGATGAGGAAACTGAGGTACAGAATAGTTAAGTGGCATGCCCAAAGTCACACAACAAGCTAGTAGCAGAGCCATGACTAGAACCCAGCTCTCCTAATTCCCAGTTTCTTGTTCTTTCCATGTGGTCTCTCTTCCTGTGTGAAATGAGGGTACTCACATTACTCTCCCCACTTTCAAAGCCCTTACTATAATCACATCTCCATATTGCAAATATGTTAGGGATAACATTTAAAACAAATGAGCAAAACTAATTAATATGTTATCATTTGTTTAAGATGAAAAGATGCTAAGGCCACATGGCTTAGTGAAGAGAGCCCGGGCCTGGGAATGAGGGGTCCAGGGTTCTGATCCTGACTTTCTGGACCTGACTCTGCCACTGGCGTGCTGTATGACTGTGAGCCCCATGTGGGACAGGAACTGTTCCTGATCTGATGATTTTGTATCTATCCCATTGCTTAGTACAGTTCTTGGCACATAGTAAATGCTTAACCAATGCCACAACTATTATTATTGTTAATGATAACAAGGAATAACCCCAATATGGTGCCAGTTGTTGGCCAAAGCACATTCCTTTTTCAAAATTGCAACTCATTTGTGAAGAGCAAATCTTAAAAAAAAATCAACAAGTTTTCCATTTCAGCTTTGATACCAATAAACCCGTTACTTCATGATTTCCAGCACTGGTGCATTTTTTGCTTCATTTCAGAAAACATAGACTGGTACAGTTAGGATCAGTGAAGGGATGAATAGGTAAGGGAATGAAGCTTTTCCTCTAACTATGGGCACCAGTGGAATAGATGAGTAGGTTTTACAAATGAGTTCATTTCCGTTGCCTGGATGAACTTTCTCTCACGGTTTCCCAGGGAGACATTGATTCTTCAAGTGAGTTAGGGAAACAAACAAACAAACAAAAAGGCTTCAGAGGAGGAGGGAGAAAAGGCATAGGGGTTAAATGCCTGTGGCACAGTATACCCTCCCTGCACCGTCAGTCATAGTATATAGATGCACTGGTGTGATTTATTATCCTGAGTGTTACTGGACACACTGATGGAAAAATAACTCCAGACACAAGGTTGGAATGATCCCGTGGAACCATTTTAATCCAACCTCTGGCATTAAGTCGGCAATCCAATCCAATGAACTTTCCATGTACTATTGACTTGAGCACCTCTACTCTGTGTTCCACTATGTCAGCTTCACAGATTGAATTTGTTCTTTGGTAAATCTGATTTGTGCTGAGTGTATAAGGAAAATAGTCTTCCTTCTTGATTACATTATTAGAGGTTTCTCTGCCTTTTCAATTTTTATTTCTTTAGGCAAAATAAATTCAATTTTCCTAATCTGTGCTTTTAAATTTAATTGTCAACTCCCAGGACCATTGTGGTTCTATGGAAACCTTTTCAATAGGTTGTTGATAATTTGGATGTACTCCAGATCCATAAGGAATAATGCAGGTGTGAGCTGATTTCTGTAATTCAAGGTCAAGTGGCATGATAACCTCTTTCGTAATTCAAGGGCTGTTTAATTATAGCTTTTACATTTTTAAAAAGCCTTGGGTTATTTTTAGAATATTAGCAGCCTGAGGCACAATACTACCTTATGGCCTTCTGCAGAAGTAGAGGGTCTGATTTTATAAATCCATATAAAAATGGCCCAGCAAAATACTGACCCCACCCTCAGCCCCACAGCACTTATGTGCATTCCACTTCTTCAAATGCCATCGAGGCATTTCCGACCCATACTGTCTCCATGGACACACCCTTTTCAAAATGTCCCATCTTCTGTCATAAAGTCCTTCTAGTATGTGTATCCGTAGAGGTTTTTTGGTAAAGATATGGAAGTGGTTTTCGATTGTTGCCTTCTGTGCAGTAAAAAAACCCCAAAAAACTTGGGTCTCTGCCATTGTTTGATTAACATTTTGATCACTTGATCACTTTTGATCACTTATGTGCATTCTTGTCTTATGCCATCATGTCATTTCCGACCCATAGTGACTCCATGGACACATCTCTCCCAGAGCGCTCCATCCCTATCTGCAATTGTTCTGCTAGTGTATCCATAGAGTTTTCTTGGTAAAAATACGGAAGGGGTTTACCATGGCCTTTTTCCACGCAGTAAACTTGAGTCTCCACCCTTGACTCTCCCATGCTTCTGCTGCCCAGCACAGGTGAGTTTTGACTTATAGCAAATTTCCTTCCACTCGCTAGCCACTGCACAAGCTAGGAATAGAATGGGTATGCCTCTGCTTGACTGTCCCTCCCATAGCTGAGACTGGTCAAGTACTGGAAATGCTCCAGGTGCCATCATGAGAGGGACTTATGTGTATAGCCGTAATTTATTTATCTATATTGATGTCTGTCTCCCCCTCTAGACTATATGCTTGTTGTGGGCAGAGAATGCGGCTACCAACTCTGTTGTGTTGTACTCTCCCAAGCACTTAGTACTATGCTCTGCTCAGAGTACATAATAATAATGGTATTTGTTAAGCACTTACTATGTGCCAAGCACTATTCTAAGCCCTGGTGAATCCCTTTGATTGACTGATAGTTACATAGCCTAGGTGTAGTTCCTTTCTTAATGGAAGTCTGAGGACCTGGGTCTTAATCTCGGTTCTACCACTAATTTACTGTGTGACCTTGGGGAAGTCACTTCACTTCTATGTGCCTCAGTTCCCTCATCTGCAAAATAGGGATTCAGTATCTGTTCTCCCTCCAACTTAGATGGTGAGCCACAAGTGGGGCCCAATTATCTTGTATCTACCCCAGCGCTTAGTACAGTGCTTGACACATTGTAATCAGTCAATCAATCAATGGTATTTATTGAGCCCTACTGTGTGCAGAGCACTGTAATAAGAGCTTGGGAGAGTACATTAAGATTGCGAGCCCCATGTGGGACAAGGACTGTGTCCAACCTGATTTGCTTGTAATAATATTAATACTAATAATAATTTTGGTATTTGTTAAGTGCTTACTATGTGCCAAGCACTGTTATAAGCACTGGGGGAGATACAAGGTAATCAGGTTGTCCCACATGGGGCTCACAGTCTTAATCCCAGTTTTCCAGATGAGGTAACTGAGGCACAGAGAAGTTAAGTGGCTTGGACAAGGTCACACAGCTGACAGTTGGTGGAGCCGGGATTTGAACCCATGACCTCTGACTCCCAAGCCTATGCTCTTTCCACTGAGCCATGTTGCTTCTCTAAATTATGGTATTTGTTAAATGCTTACTATGTGCCAAGCACTGTTCTAAGCTCTGGGGTAGATACAAGGTAATCATATTGTCCCACATGGGGCTCACAGTCTTAATGTCCATTTTACAGATGAGGTAACTGAGGCACAGAAAAGTTAAGTGGCTTGCCCAAGGTCACACAACTGACAAATGGCAGAGCTAGGATTAGAACCCATGACCTCTGACTCCCAAGCCTGGACTCTTCCCACTAAGCCACGCTGCTTCTCTAATGTCCACCCCAGCACTTAGAACAATGCCTGGCCTATAGTAGGTGCTTCACAAATATTGCCATCGTTATGATTATTATTACTATCATTATTATTGCAAGATAACAGAGTTGGTAAGTGCTTAACAAATACTGCAATTCTTTTTCTGAGTGCGTGGGGTTGTAAGTTCCTGGCCCAGAACTGTCTGCTGGATCCTGCAAGGGGTGAGTGGGACATGCCTCACCCAGGATGAGAGACCAGCCTCCTTCACCTCCTCTCTCCTTTAATCAGTAGTATTTATTGAGCACTTACCATGTGCAGAACACTGTACTAACCCATTGGGAGAGTACAATACAACAGAGCAGGTATCAGTGATCCCTACCCATGAAGAGTTTACAGACTACAGGGAGACACAGGCATTAAAAAAAATACAGATGGATATTATGCATAAGTGCTGTGGGGCTGGGGAAGGGGTGAATATCAAAGTGCTTAAAGGGAGCAGTCCCAAGCATATGGGTGCAGAAGGAGTGGGAGAAATGAGGGCTTATTTGGGGAAGGCTTCTTGAAGGAGAGGAGGTTGTAGGAGGGCTGGGAAGGTGGGGAGAGTACCATATGAAAAGGGAGGGAGTTCTAAGCCAGGGGTTGGTGGCTAGAGAGATGAGATCGAGACACAGTGAGCAGGTTGGAGTTAGGAAAATGAAGCGTGTGGACTGGGTTACAGTAGGAGATCAGCGAGGCAAGGTAGGAGGGGAGAGTGATAGAGGCTAAAAGTGCTTAATCTGGCTGAGGATGGCCTCTACACATTTAATCACTTTTAGCTATCTCTGTTCTCCCCTGGAAGAATAGGCTCATATTTAGTTAAACAATGAAAAAAAGCAGCAGGATTCTAGAGTCAACATGTGCGCTGATGAATAAAAGCCAATTTCTCTGAAACACTGGGACAGTGATCATTTCGATTTTAATTTCGTGGGTGAGTGACCACTTTCCTGTGTGTGAAATCAATCCGGGGTGACAGTTTACATTGCAGATAAGCTGATGATAGGTAGTAGTGAGAAAGGGTCGGAGGATATTTGCTATTATTATGGTCTCTATCGAGTGCTTCCACTGTGCCAAGCACTGTCCTAAGCACTGCTGTAGGTATAAAATAGATTAGAGTCCCTGTCCCAAATGGATCTCACAAATTAAGAGGTATAGAGAGCAGATATCTTATACCCATTTGAAGGAAGAGACAACTGAGGCAGAGAACAGTGAGGTGACTTTTCCAAGGCTCACAGCAGGGCTATGGCGGAGCCACAAGCTCTTTCCCATAGACCATGTTGCCATGACACAGGGGGCAAAGCAGGCCAATGGATCCCAGTCATTGCTCCACTTGAGCCCCTTCCCTCAAGCACTTAGTTGAATATAGCTTTGCTTAATAAATTTTAATGGTGATAGTGATGATGAACTATACGGTGCTCCCTAAACTCAGTCTCCTGCTTCTTGAAGTGCTAGGAAATTAGCCCGAGTACTTCATTTTCCCTGCAGGTATCCTTGCTAAACTTCATTTAATGATCAATGCAACCAAACATGTTAGAGTAGAAATTGCACCTGACATTATTTCCTGTTGAGACTTCTGAGAGCTTGCCATGCCAAGAGAAAAATGGTAATTGAGAGAGACTAGGGGGAAAGCTTCATGATCATTTTCAGTTCTCCTGAAAGCAAAATACTGCTACATTGTCCTTTTCTGTTGCACTGGGCTTTTGTTTTCTTTCTGGCTACCTGATATTGGCAATCTATTTTTTTCCTCTTCCTGGGATGTGTAAGAAGTAGAGATTTGTTTCAAAGATATATGCAGTGGAGCCAGAAGAATCTATATATCCTGTAAGTTCTAAGAGATGCACCTTTCTTCCCAAACTTTTGAAGAAAATAGTAATGACAGACAACATGGCAGTTGGCAGAGTTACTTGTGCACAGCAGAACTTCTGAAGGAGCATTGTTCTCCTGTGGGCTTTGGATCCTGGCTTTTTATCATCACAGGAATGCCTTAGTAGTTTGGTGTGAGGAATTAGCAGGCAGAATTAATTATGAACATCCAAAAGGAATGATCCAGTAGTGTAAGGTCCTTGAAGGCAGGGATCGGGTCTACCAAGTATTATTATTGTTTTCTCCCAGGTGCTTAGTACAGTGCTCTGCACACAGTAAGCATTCAATAAATGCCACCAATTAATTGATTCACTCATAGTAAATATTGGGCATGATACGATTCATTTTTTCATTCAATTGTATTTATTGAGCACTTACCATGTGCCCAAAGCACTGTACTAAGTGCTTGGGAGAGTACATTATAACAATAAACAGACACATTCCTGCCCATAACAGGCTCACAGTCTAGAGGGGGAGACAGACAACATTAATATAAATAAATAAATCACAGATATATACATGTGTGCTGTGGAGATGGGAGGGAGGAGGAATGAAGGAGCAAATAAGAGTGGCGCAGAAGGGAGTGGGAGAAGAGGAGAGGAGGGCTTAGTCAGGGAAGGCTTCTTGGAGGAGATGTACCTTCAATAAGGCTTTCAAGTGGGGGAGAGCAATATCCTGTCTGATATGAGGAGGGAAGGCATTCCTAGCCAGAGGTAGGATGTGGGCAAACAGACGAGATTGAGGTGAAGTGAGAAGGTTAGCATTGGAGAAACAAAATCTGCAGGCTGGGTTGTAGTAGGAGAGTAGTGAGGTAGGAGGGGGCAAAGTGATTAAGTGCTTTAAAGCCAAATGATGATAAGGAGAATTATTTAGGAATGTCTTGACAAACCATGGCATGTGGAAACCTTTATAGGGAAGAGTAAAAAATTTGTTCTAATTCAAGATTCCCAGGAAGTGATACTGGAACTGCACATTTTCTATAAAGGTACCCAAGCAGAGAAGCAGCGTGGCTCAGTGGAAAGAGCCCAGGCTTTGGAGTCAGAGGTCATGGGTTCAAATCCCAGCTCCACCAATTGCTAGCTGTGTGACTTTGGGAAAGTCACTTCACTTCTCTGGGCCTCAGTTACCTCATCTGTAAAATGGGGATGAAGACTGTGAGCCCCCCTTGGGACAACTTGATGACCTTGTAACCTCCCCAGCGCTTAGAACATTGCTTTGCACATAGTAAGCACTTAATGCCATCAAAAAAAAAGCATACCAGCACCTCAAATGGTGCCACTATGATGACATTTGGGTGAGAAATCAAAATGAATATATGTTGCATGATATTGAAAGCTTGCATTTAAGCTGAAGAGACTAGGTGACCTTTGATCAAGTAATTGATTGATTGACTCTAACAGCTATCCCTATCATCAAAGCCCTTCAGAAGTCCTACATTCGCCCAGAGGCTTTCCCAGTTCATTCTTATTCTTCCCAGTCACATCTAATCAACTATTATCTCAGCACCGTGGCACTTTGGCACAAATGTAAGCTGATATGAACAAAAATGTTACTATTTGCTCCCTTCTTCCTCCTATTTGTAAATTTTAGGACTGCAAGCTCATCTGGGGCAGGGAATGTGTCCATTCATTCACTCGTATTTATTGAGTGCTTACTGTGTTCAGAGCACTGTACTAAGCGCTTGGGAAGTACAAGTTGGCAACATATAGAGACGGTCCCTACCCAACAGTGGGCTCACAGTCTAGGTACTGTACCAAGCACAGGGGTGGACAGAAGCAAATCAGGTTGGACACATGTAACGCTGTACATGATCTGTTCACCATTGTGTCTTAGAAAGACATTTCAGGTCGGAAAAGATGGAGTTTCCCAATCCACTTGCGGGACTGTGTCTACCAACTCTGTTATATTATTATCATGTACTTTCTTGAGGGCTTAGGTCAATGTTCTGCACACAGTAAGTGATTAAAAAATACAATTGATTGATCGATTGATCTATCTCTCCCATTTGATTGTAAACCCTTTCTAGGCAGAGACCTTGACTTCCACTTCTTTTGTACTCTCCTAAGTGCTGAGTATAGTTCTCTGCATACAGCAGGTGTGCGATAAATGCTGTCAGCTGAACGAGTGGATAATGAGCAATGTTTTAGAAGTAGAACTACCAAATATTGTTACCAACCGGAGAATACTTATGCTCTCGCGCTCACCAGTCAAATGAGAAGTTTTTTTCTTTATTTTGTTTTACAAAAGTCAGCCGATATAAACATTTCATAAAGACAAAATTACATTAAAATATCTTAATACAAAGTTGTCTCATAGCTGATGTATTTTCTACATTCCCCTATTGCCTTTTTCATAACCCAGTTGCCATCTTCCAATTCTGCATTCTTACTTTCCCAAAATACATTACTGGCTAGAGCATTTTCCAACTGTAGCTCAAAGGTCTTAGTTTGAAAAGCAACATAGCCTCTTTTATTTACTAAAAGCTCCATCTTTTGGGTCGCCCAACTCCTTGGGCCACAGGTTCCTAGTCTTTGGTTACCTGGCAGGTTGGAACCAGCCGTTCCTATGTTTTTATAACCCTGTAATTTTTTTCTTGGAAATATTCCCCAACCTTCACATTTACTTTTACCCTTAGTTTTTCATACATTGCCAGCTGTACCACATCCTTCTGTTCCCCACCCAAGCTTAACTTGATCTTTTTTTCAAAAATGGTTTAATTGAATTCTTCTACAGAACATTCTGCTAACCGAACGTAACATTATTTCTTGTAAATTCCTATATCTGAAAAGATTCTTTCTTTTAGCTCCTTAGCTCAGTATCTTCCCATTTTGCCCACTTTGTGACAAAATGAAAATGGCTCCATGTTAGGCTTTGGGATAACATTTACAGTAAATCATCACCATCAGCCTCATCCTCATCACATCATATTATTATTTAGTTATTCATTTACATTTCAGTTACAGTAATGCTCCCCAGCCCCTCCAGATGGCCTTCCAGGTGATGGAATCTGCCATTGTAAGCAATGGGTGAGCCTCAGTCCAGTCATGAAGACTTTGGGACTGAAAACCTGCACAGAGGAATCAATCATAGTGCCAGTAGTGTGCCCAGCTCCACGTACACCCTCTTGCATCTAGAAAATTCTATTCCTGCTGGAGCAGTGGGCAAAACAAGTGATTAGGCAAGCAGGGGTACAGCACATTGTGAAGTACACCAAAGTATTTTCCATATGACTAAAGTGACAGCCGCATAGTGCTGATGTTGTGCCATAATGCTGTTGACCATCAGATGGTTAGCAGGTTAGTCACTGATAACCACTTTGGTCTTCACCGCCCACGTTAGCCAGCTATTTTCAGGATTCCTGCTGAGCCCGTGCACTATGTGAAATGCCAAGGTGGTTTTTTAGTCTGAAACCTTTACCACTGATGGCCTTACCCCCAGCAGTCATACCCCTACTTCTGGCTGTTTCACCCCCCCACCGCGGTGAGGTGTGGGTCGGACTTTGGGGGGGGTCTTCCAGGGACCATTTACTAAGGAGAAGTCTGTTAATAAAAAAAATGAACAACAATAACAAAAAAAGGAAATAGATAAATATGGACATTCTTAAACCACAGAGATGTATAGCGATGTTGAGGGGAGCCATCCCACAGTTCCTGCAGCCATCCTCTGCCAGAATGCTGAGCCAAAAGGGCCATTGTTCTGACCCAGTAATGGCCTTTTGCATGGGCTGATGGCAACTAGATGGGAGCCAAAATATGAATTTCATACAGGCAAGCTATTAATGGGCAAATCTTCTAAAGTCTTACTATGCTTATTATTCAATCATCTGGGGTCTTGTAAGCTACTTTGACTTTCTGACAAGGTCGTGTAGCACCCAGTGCAGTGTAACTTAGACCAGGAGCAATAAATCAATAGTTATTCTCTTTGCCAGTATCATTTGTGGGGTCTTAATTCTTTTTCCAATCTCCATTATCCAATTCAGTTTCTTTCTTGATTTTTGATTCCTTTGGAAAAGAGATGTAGTGAGATCCCTGAAATCTCTTTGCCATTCATCTGGGGAATTTGGCGACATGTAGAGCATATATTCTAGCCCGCCAATTGAGGATGGTTTTTAGGTGATCTCTATGAGGAACGAATCTGTAAGGACTTATTTGGCCATCTCTTTCTCTGACAGCTATCACTTCCACTTGTGGTGGAGGATAAAAATGATGGCATAGGAGGCACAGAAATACTGTTTTTGGAAAGGATTTTGATGAATTATTTCTTTCAAGCTATTTTCCTCTTCACCAACCTAGGGAAAAGAAGATGAAGAAGTCCTGAGCTTGTGAGAAAATGAGACCTGGAGGCCTTGCTTGTGTCCTTTTCAAGGAGAATGAAAATGATTTCCTGCGGAACTGGGGCTGAAATGGTGATGTGCTCTGAGCAGAATGAATGATGAGGCTTCAGGGCTCCCTAAAACAAGTACGAAACATGCACACATGTGTACACACATGCACACACACACACACACACACACACACACACACACACACACACACACACACACACACACACCCCCTTATATGGCTTACTTCTAAAAGGATAATGTTCTGCAAAATGAGGATATTGGGAGGACTGTAATCCAGATTTTAGCTGACAAAAAAGAAGGACTGAATCAATTATCATCCCAGATAATTCAGGAAAACCCTGCTTTGGGGCAAGCCAAACCCTCTTTCCTTTATTTTTAAAGAGTCAATAATGTGTGATACTTATCTACTGCTTAGTAGTGCAGGAAACATTTATAAATTCCACCTAGTTCTCGGGAATGGTGTTTTTAACCTGAAATAATCTGGATAATTACCTTCGCTTGATTATATGTCAACTCCTTCGAGGGAAGAGAACACATCTTTCCCATTGATTAAAAAAGGCATTAAATACAATTTAGCTCCAGTTCATGAACTGACTGAAAGGTTTTTTTTTTTAATCTCTTTTTGATGTTATGCTTTCATAACATGCATGCCAATTAAGAAATAAAACACTTCCTCACCTCAGCAATAGAACTTGAATTCAGAAAGATAAGCCTTTGATCTGCATAGCATGCTTTTTGAGAGCGATGTCATGTTAGAGATTGGGGGCTCTACAGACTTATTTTCTTGATTATACTTCTTAGACTCTGGTCATTGTGGATGTGATGATGATATTATTTCATGTAATGGGAGAATATCTAAAAAGAGCAAAGGATGTCACACAGGAAAAAACATGCTTTTCTAGTATTTATCAAATAAAAGGCAGCATGAACATTAGAATGGTTTGTGCTTTTGGAGTGCAGCAAAATATTTTCATTTTTCTGGAAAAAATGCATTTCCTATTTCCTTGTACCTTGCTCCCCCAGGACCAGGTCATGGCTAGCTTTAGGCTGCAGAATGGAGCAAGCTAAACCCACTAGCAGCCTTCCATCTGTTTTTCTGTTTATGCCTTGTATAATACTAGACCTGAGAGTCAAACTTGAGGCAACTTCTGACATAAAGAAGGTGAGGTGCCAGGAGGAGCTGTGCCTTCTTTATCTCAGCCGGAACTCACTCTTCAGAGTGATTACATACTGTAATAAAAAAATGGAAACTGGTAGAGTAAAGCCAAATTGCTGTACATTGTGAGTTAATAGCCACCCTCCTCCCACATATGACCTAGGTCAGATTGAAGACAGGAAAAGCTTGGTGTGGGTCCCCCAAGTTAAAATTTGCTCCCTTTGGTACATTCTATATACATAGACATTTTCCCATCTCTACAGGCACATTTCTTTCATTGACCCTGCCAGGCTTATGTTTAATTCAGCGGCAGATTTTGGTAAAATGAAATGTGGGTGTGGGAGAAGGGGCATGCTGACGGGATAGCTCTTGGGGGCTCCTGGGCATGGTAGGCCTATGACAGCTGCCTTGTTATGTCCACTAGTTAAAATGATCCATCTCCATATATGTAAATGAAGGTTTATTTTTATATTAAGCCACTCTAACCTGTAACAACAGTCAAGATAGAAAGGTTTTTTTTCCATATTTAGTTTAGCCCAAGGTCACTTAGTTTATGAATTGACCTCACCAACGTGGCAGCCCTATTTTCTGGTTAGAGTGTGGCAGTTATTTTCAGTGGACTATAGAGAAGTAAGGCCCAGTATGTTGGGTTAATTATCCCAGCACTAGGCAGAAGAGGTGTGCTCACAGGAGTAGCCCTTGATAAAGCATGTTGGTAAAAAAAAAAAAAAAAAAAAAAGGTATAATATATATTAATGGTATACTTTCTGAGGTGCTATTTAAACCAAATCTAGAAATTACATCTGCATCACGGTGGCTATGGATCAACTGTTAGTCTGACTTATCTCACTTATTAGCTAGAGCTTAGAACCTAGCACAATAATATGCCTTCTGAGGGTGCTCAATAAATACTTGTTGACCAGAGTGATTTTAGGGAATTCATTTTCAATGTCTTTGAGCAGTGTAGCAGACCAGCTGGCTTAGTGATGGAAAATGGGCTTATTTTGAAAACTAAGAATGCTTACTTTTTAATTGAACTAGGTGCCTGACATACAGATTTTTCTAGGTTCCATCCTTCCAGCTGATGGGGACCTAAGAAGGATGACTGTTTGATCAGTTCACTTCCCCTCCTGGGTTATTTCTGGGGAATAAGTCCAGCCTGTGATGTCTGCGGGAATGTGTGTGAAATTGATGTTATGAATATGTGTGAAATTGATGGTTTAGTCAATCATAGTTACAGTGACTTTGGAAAACACAGTCTAGGCACTTAGGTCCTTACATCCTGATAGTTTCTCCCTCTTTCTTAAATGGAAACACGTGGCATTTTACATCTTCTATTGAGATATAGTCATATTATTAATCCCCTAAATATACTTATGAAAACTTATGGGGACTGACAATAGGGATAAGTCATTCATAACAATTTGCTGAAGCTTGTGGATTCTCTGTGCTTTCAGAATACATGGGGAGATAGCAGGAAACAGGGTTCTTAAGGAAATTCAAGGGCCTATTTACCCCACCCCTCAGGCATTACTTAGGTAGAGGCAGGACTACATTATGGATTGCTTAGGGCAACTCAGAGAAGAAGTTTAACATTTTAATTCCCTACAGTGCATCTGGGAATATTTTTTCCCACCTCATTCCCTTTTCTTGGGGAAGATAATCATCTGGAAGCTTTTCTTGACATGTTGGCAGCAGTGGGTAGAAGTAGTGAGTAGTGGGCAGCAGTTCTTTCCAACCTCCTGCTCATTACACAACACACTGAAGTAAAAATACTCATTGTCCAAGGACTTTAGGGGATAATCTTTACTGTTAGTGACTAGCTTCCTTATGTAAAATGCCTACCTTCCTGATAAGTATAACCCTTTTTTTTTCTCTAGCATTAGGAACCTAGTGTCCGTAGCAACACCCTCCTTTAGTAATCCTGAAG
Organism: Tachyglossus aculeatus; assembly: GCF_015852505.1. NCBI lineage: Eukaryota > Metazoa > Chordata > Mammalia > Monotremata > Tachyglossidae > Tachyglossus > Tachyglossus aculeatus. The sequence continues at coordinate 102,496,532 of NC_052101.1, forward strand.
TGGAAAGCTGAGGGACTAGCACATTTGTGCCACACCAGGTGTTTGCAAATCTCCAAGGGTCAAGGCTACAAAGGTCAGGAGCATTCTTTTGAAAGCATTTTCCAAGTAAACTGCACGTGATTGCTGGCAGAGGCCTGAAACATGACCTGATATCTACCCTGGTAATCCTGCTCTGCCACCACCTGTCTCTAATGAAGGATGGGCAACTGACACTAGGACAGCTGGCATGGGTTCAAAATTGCCATCAAGGACTCACTTCTATTTTAATACCTGAGGCCCCTTAAAGTTTGAAGATTCTTTGTTTAGGTACACCCTTGCTGCAAGGTTTTCCGCAACTGTTCATCTTTGCTGTTCCTTCCTTTGCTTTAAACTGTGATTCTTCAGGCACTGATGTTCAGAAATGTGAGTCATCCAGTGTCTGCTTTGGGAGAGCAGCATATTTCTTGCTTTACTAAGCAGCAAGGGTGAGGACCATTGACCTGGAATAAGTTGCAAGAGAAGGGAGTTTTCAAGTAAGTTCCTTTTAATAATGCAGGGTGTACTGATGACAGGGGTTCACTTCAGAACCTTATTTTTAGCCAGTTAAAGAAAACAAAAACTGGCTAAGAGGTAGGAAATGAAGGGCGGGGAATAAATGCCTTAACAATCTAAGTGGAAATGGCAGGCCCTCAGGTATTGGTGCTAGGATCAGTTTTATATGACAGCTTCATAAAGGAGCAGGAACAGGGCATGTACAATACATTCTCCATATTTTCAGATGACACTGTTCTTCTCAGGTTTGGGGAGGGTGGCCTGTTACGTAGATGAGGATAAACTGGAGAAAGAACTCCAGGAACTGGGTGAACTGAAAAATGGTATATAAGCATCAGTGTGTTAGTGCAACATGATACAACTGGGAGAAAATAACCCAAATCATGTGTTGTTGATAGGCTCAGAGCTATCAGTCACAACTCAGATCTCAAAGTCAGGGTTGATTGTGTTTTTGGTCCAATGTGTGCCAGCAGCCACGAAGCCCATCTGAATTCTGAGCATCACAGCATCATAATAATAATGATGGCATTTATTAAGCACTTACTATGTGCAAAGCAGTGTTCTAAGTGCTGGGGAGGTTACAAGGTGAACAGACTGCCCCACGGGGGGCTCACAGTCTTCATCCCCAGTTCACAGATGGGGTAACTGAGGCACAGAGAAGTGAAGTGACTTGCCCAAAGTCACACAGCTGACAATTGGCGGAGATGGGATTTGAACCCAAAACCTCTAACTCCAAAGCCCGTGCTCTTTCCACTGAGCCATTTCACAAAGGCATGGATTTGCCACTCTATAAAACCACAGTACAACCATACTGGGAGTATTGTGTGCAGGTTTGGTTGACACGTCTTAGGGAAGCCATTGTAGAAGTACGGAAAAGACAAAGAAGGATAATCCAAGATGAACATGGGAGTGGAGACTAAAAAGGTTCACATTCGTCAGCCCGGAAAGATGCAGCCTGAGAGAGGGCATGATTGAAGTTGAAAAACTTTGTGAAGAGTGTGGACAGGGAAAATATGGGATTGCTGTTCACCAAATCCCACAGCACCTGAACCAAGGGGACACTCATTTACTCTTAAGGGCAGTAGATACCAAACAAAAGGAAACACTTCTTCACCAACTGGGTGGTAAACCTGTGCATTTATTACTGTAGGAAGATATATAAGCGGAAAACCTTAGGAGGTATAAGAAATGGTTAAATTCACGATCCATAATGGATTACCTGAGGGGAAAGTTAGGAATGCAAGATGGTACATTCCTAAACAGTAGGGGTGCTTGTCAAGGAGGGTAACCAATCACAGTTCCTCCAAGTATCCCGTTGCTACTGTTGGAGGTAGGATATACTGGGATGGATGGACCATTGTTCTAACCCAGAAATTTCATTTCATCCACTCCTAACTCTTAACTCAGTTTCATGGAATGAGCAACAGAACTGCTTTTTGGCAGATGCCAAAGGTCTCATTTTTCATTTGCGGAGTAAAAGATTCCTTTCTGGTAATAAAATGCTGAAACCAACGAAAAACAATTTATTTAACACTTGCCTAAGAGGAAAAAACACTGTGGTTGAAGTTGTTGTATGCATAGTCTTTGATATTTCTTTCCCCAGGTCATGGTCCCATAACATTTCATGGTATATATGATGACAGCCCCAAAAATGGGTTACTAGAGGGAAAGTGATGTTAGGTGTACCATTTTTAGGCATTAGGATGACTGCCAAAGAGGGCAACCATCACACTGTTTCCTTTAAGCCTTCTGGTGCCACTCCCAGAGATGAAATGATGGGTTGGATGGGCCATTGCTTATGTTCTTAAGACCATTTATCCAGTTGAGGACAGAGTCTATGCATTTCAGGCCTAGTAGTTGAAATGTGAGATCAGAGAGTGGTTGGGCAGACAACGTTCAGCAAAGCTTTTTACTTTTCCAATGAGTGCTTAAAATGGTAATTATATTAAGATCCTGAAAAAGAAAGCAGGCGTATTGTCTATTATACTTCCACAGTAAGGCAGCCAAAAGCAAATAGAAGTATTTGAAATGAAGAGAACCGTTATGTCCACAAATTGTGGAATCAGTTTCTGGTGACCAAACGGAATATAGAAACAATCTGAAAGCTTCAGGACCTCTGCAGCTGGTTGAGAAAAGTTGTTAATTTGCTCTTGGATGCTGGAGATGTTCCTGTATATTCCTCAAGTCACTACTGCAGCTGTTATGTGACATAAGCATCACCTAGCCTTGTTCAGTGGTTTTCTATAAGGAAAAATGTTCCCTCCGGCTCAGGTTCACTTTTCGTGATTGTCGGTGGTTTGGGATTTTTTGTTTTTATTTTTTCTAAAAGAATGGTTCTAACAACAAGTAATTTGGGGGAGTTCAAGCTCAAAATTAATTTTTGGGTTGACGTGAAACACGCTCTGGGTCCCATTGAACCAGTTATTGGCACCCATACTAGCTTGAGGGAGAGAGTTGGTATAGAAGGATTGGATAAAGGGAACAAACTCCCAAGAACAAAGCAAGAAGCTGGTAAATTCAGTTAAGTGACTGAACTGTCTGACTTTGCCTAGGTGCAGGAGGACTAGCAAGGGATGGAGTGGAAATAACTTTAAAGGAGGAGTCAAAATGGGGAGCCCCACAGAATCATGGTGATTGCTCAAATGAATGCAAAGTAATTGAAAAATCAAAAATGGTGTTTGTGAAGGAAACGGGGCAAAGGCAGGAGTTTGCCAATCTCAACACAAACACACATCAATTCTTTGTTCTAATAAACTTTTGGTCCATCTGCTCTCAGAAGGATGGGAGAGAGTAAAAAAGTGAAGTGAAGGATACATATGCAGTGCATCAGGAATTCTCAATCTCTTCTTAAAACCTTTGAAAAACAGCTTCTATTAGGGATCACAATACTGATAAAGTTCATAGCCACGTGAATATTTTTTCAGGTGAAACCTTTGGCCCCAGTTGCAGACATGGCAGCAAAAGAATGAAATGATGTCAAAAGGCATCTGCAATTGCATGTCATGTAGCAGACTTGTGGTTTTGACCCTAGAAAAGAGCAGATGTTTAAGTCTATTTCCCCCGCTTCCCCGAAGTGAATTCTGGTTTGGTTTTGATTGGCAAAGAATGGTGATATCTGTTCCTTTTCACCAAGTGCTCAAAAGAGTTGTTCGTCTAGCCAGGCTGGTGGAATGATTTTTGGGATCAAATGTGGGGGAGTTGGATGTGCTCCCAGAATATCCTTGCCAAAGCGGGCAGATATTCAGCATGAGGAGGGGAAGAAAGAAAGAATATGAAATCTGGAGTAGACAGGTAATAATCACCACTGTCTAGGGTGCCATTACCTCAATTATCCATTCATACCTCACCTGATTATGTAATTTCCTTACAGGTCTAATTTATCCGTTTGCATTATATTACACAGAAGAAATAGTAGGCTAAAAGATTCACTTTTACATTTCTCTACCAAGTGATGGTACTTGTCAGCACAGATGACAAAAGACCTGAAGACTCTTTTGCTTGTAGCAGAAAAAGGTTTGAGGGCATTTCTTTATCAGCATTTGTGAGTACATCCGCAAACACACACCAGTCACCAGTCCCTTCCTCTCAAAGAAACATCAAATTTCAAGTAATCCTCTATCCTTTGGAGAAATAGAATTGATTCTCCAGTCCATTTGCAGATATGCTTTTCTGAGGCTATACAGGAGTGCCTGAATCTTTAGTTCTAGTCTCTCACCTAAGCTTTGAATAGTTCCTGTCATCATTTTGGATTCTGTGCTGACATCATGAAGATCTTGATTTTACCTTACTTTACATCATGGGATCTCCAGAGCTCAGGCCTTCTCACACTTCCACTTGCTTCCAAATCTTTCTAGCTAAAAGCTGCCTTTCACGTTAATCAAGTTCAGGGGAATTTCTCCAACTTATTTCCTGGACAGTTTTTTTCTTTTTCCCCTTTCCTTCTACCTGCTTATCTGGCTCATGTTGTCTTTCTGCCCCTTTCCACGACCTCATCATTCTCGATCTAGGAGATTTTCCTCTGCAGCTGCTGCAATTTGGAACAGACTTCCTTTATTTCTCTGCCCCATCACTTCACATTTTAAAATGCATTTCTTCCCCTTTACCTATGCTTCTTAATTCCTTTCTATCTTTGCTTTTGGCCTTAAAACTGAGAGCTCTCCTAATTTATTCACATGGGAATTCCTTTCTTTAACTTGAACCACATAACGCCTACAAAATTGCATCATTTAATTTAGCTAGGTGTTTTAGAGACAATTTTGGGGAAGAGATTCCAGCTATACAAAATAGTATTTATCTGTAGGCTACTCACTTGTTTGATAAATTTCAATTGGAATCACCAGCCTGAAAATGAATGTGTTCAAAAGGAAGAACATAAAATATTTTTGTACATTGTCTCTCTGTTTTATACTTCCAAAGGAAATACTAAGTGGCCTTTCATTCGTAATTTCCAGGATGATAGATTTAAAAAAGATATGTTAAAAAGTAGCTTGCAAGAAAAATGTATACAGAAAGAGAATGTGACATTCAATATATTTATGTACTAGGTACTACTTTGAAAACATGTCCGAATGTACATGTGGCGGTGACAAAGCTTTTTCTCTACATAATGTCTTTCTGATTCACTTCTTTTTGGTATTTTTAAATATAGAAACAAACTCTGTCATTTCAACCACCTCATTAAAATAGATAATTCTTTTTAGAAAACTGCTCAAATCATTTTATAGCTACCTTTAGAAAGTAATCTTCGAGAACATCTTGGGGTTTTTTTGCTGTTGAGAAAAACATTTACCAGTGTACCTACTAACGGCTATAAATAATACGTTATTGCCACTGTTCTAAAAAAAATCGGAACAAAACTATTTTATTATAGCTCTGTCTTCATTTTACACCACACATTGGTGGATTAAGCACAACAAAATTCTTGTCTTGTTTTAAAAGTGTCTACTAAATATAATAAAAAGAATAAGATAACAATTAACATGTAGTTTGTTACATTAAAAAATTGATATACATATTTCTATTACCTGTTAGCCTGGCCTAAGCTAATACAAAAAGAAAAGGAAAAGGTCATTTTTCAGTCAAAACATTCAATTCAGTTGATACAACATTACAGTACAGTCAACTAACATCATTCAACAAACGTAACAAGTCTCGTCTTTGCTTCTCTATTTAAAACTCTAGACCAGATTGTTACAAAAGGTTCAATGCAGTTTCAAAACTGAATGTTAGCTTTGGAAGGGCACTGTACTCTCTACTGATGGCTTCAGAAGAAAGGGGTCATGCTATTTGTGAAATCACAGGGTAACCCCAACCTGTTATTAATAGTTTTATTGAGTACTGAAGTTAGAATGGCATTATTAAGTTTAGCACAACAACTAAAATCAAATCATAGTAATTAAAAAACAAACAAACAACCAAACACAAACTGGAAGCTGAGAGAGGCTACCATTTGTGTCAAACCATTGCGATACGCTATACTAAAAAAATTTGAAATATCCACCCATCCTCACCACTCTGCCACAGACTAGCAAAGTCAAAAATACAAAAGTCTTCAACCTGTTACTTTTGCAGAATAAAGCAAAAAAGTCTTTGTGCTCCTTACTACCAGAAGCGAAATATCCACTGAGTTACCACATGTAATAGCTTCTGGATGTGTCGACTTGGGTGGGCTTGCTCTCTGCCGAACCGTCTTTCTCTTTTTCACTGTCAGCTTCCCAAAGGTTGATCAGTGGAGGATACAGTTCATTCAGTGGAATTGAAGAGGTTTTTTGCATATACTTCTTTAATGAGTGGTGGTAGTTTTTTCTCTTAAATCTTTTTGCGATGTATGCGGCAATGGAAGCCAGACTAATAACTGCAAACATGGATCCCATGACTGCTGCCAGGGCAGTACTGGTTTCTTGATCGGAAATGTCGAGTGCAAAAGCTGCATTTTTTGTCGTCACATTAACACACGACTTTTGGGTTTGTTGGTGGATGTTGGATACGGTAAGACACACTTCGTAGTCGGTGGAAGGCTGCAAGTGAGTTAAGTTGTATTCATGAACATCGACGGGGACCCTGGCTGTATAGGTGATGTGAGGGTTATCGATTTTCATGGTGGCAGATGACCATTTTAAATTGGAAGTCATGACATTGGAATTAACCTTCCAGGACACTAAAATGGAATGAGACTCAGTCTGTTTCACATAGATTTTCAGCACCTGGGTACCATCCAAAAGAGTCCCATTCACTTTAACTGTAGCAACGCGGGTGTCTGCCCCTTCTATGTTTTGAGCTACACAGGTGTACCTTCCCGAATCTTCCACCTGAATATTTGCTATTTCCAAAGTCCCTTCATTGCTTAGCTTGTATTTCTCTGAAAGAGTTTCGACGGTGATCTTGTTTCCGAGTGGGGTTACCCAGTAAATCTCTGGTTCGGGCTCTGCCATTGCCCGACAATCTAAGAAAACAGCCATCCCAATGTCCAGGTTCAAGTGATTTGGAAATGTGTCATGGGAAATCATAGGGAGGCACTGTTCACTGGAATCTTGTATTAAAACTTCTTTCACCTGCTGTCCTTTGTATTCTGGTGGCATAGCACAAAACATTGACAGGGGCTCCATAAATCGGATATTTGTTTTGTTGGAGTTTATCCAGTGAATGACACAATCACATCTAAGTGGATTGCTGTGAATACTGATTTCCCGCAGATTTGGAAGAGATTCTACTGTCTTTTGGTAAATGGCATTCAAGGCATTGTTGTTTAGCATGAGACTTTCCAGAGCTGGGACATCGCGAAATGCTAAGCGATGGATGTATGATAACTTTGGATTATTGGTGGCTTCTAGTTTTGTAAGTTCGGGTAAGTTGTCTAGGGCATATCGATCCACGGACACCAGCTCCCCCATGTTATTGATCCCCAGTTCTTTCAATCTCAGCATGTTTTTGAAGTCGCCTTCTTGGATTTTATGGATTGGGTTTTTGTTGAGATCTAGGAATTTTAAATTTGGAACTCTACGGAGTGCAAGCTGAGGAACTTTGACCAATTTGTTGTCATAAAATGAAAGACTTTCTAGACTGTCCAAGCCCACTAGGGCATTTCCAGGAATATCAGTGAGGTACATTCCTGCCAAAACCAAACTTCTTAAATTTGAAAGAGATCTAAAGTTCATATCTAAAATTCCAATGACTGGATTTTCCCCAATCATAAGGATTTCAAGGTTGGGTGTAGCATCGAACCAGCGACTATCAATAACCTTTAATTTGTTGGAGTTTAGATGGAGCCTTAATAGGTTTTTCAAGCCGGAAAACGCATTGGCGGAAATGCTGCTGATCTGGTTGTGGTTGATGTATAATTCTTGAAGGTTGCTGAGGTCCTGTAAGCAGTAATCAGTCATCTCAGTTATCTGATTTTCTTCCAGATGTAAAGTAGTGAGCTGAGTTAGATTTGCAAGCCCCACATCTCGGATGCTAGTGAAATTATTCTGTGAAAAATCTAACTCGGTTAAATTGAAAAGCTGCTGAAGTTCATCCAGAGTTTTGGCAATGTTGTTGCTCTGTAAGAGAAGTACCTGGGTGTCGCTTGAAAGGTTGCTGGGAATCTTTGTTAAGCGGAGGTCATTGCAGTCAACCGTTGTAGCTTCTCTGTAGGTTGATTGTGGTGTAAACCAGGGCCTGATTTCACAGACACAGAGCTGCGGACATTCATGACTCTGTATGGAAGACTCGGTTAGTGAACTTATCAGTAGCCCTAGCACCAACCGGCCAGCTATTAAGCCAAAGCTAATCTTGGCCATGCTGGTGTAGCCCAAGCTCTCTTACAGTGCAAATGTGCTATATAGTATAGATGTGAGAGCAAGCAGAAATTGGGAGCGTTCAAGCCAAGTTTAGGTTGAAACTATTGGACATCCAGAGATGGAAGGACGGCTCCTGGGGTTTTCAGAGGACAGCAAGTACTTGGGAGTTGCTTAACTCTGCCTCTCAATTCCAGGCGCTCACCCAAAGCTCTACTGCGTAAGTTGGTTCAGCCAAATCAGTGTCTGAAGATGTGCCTAAAAAACAGATCGGGACAGATGTTATATCCACTCCACACCTTTTGTACGTTGTGACCTTCTTTTCGGTGTTTTCCAAGGATTTATAATCAGTCAAATCGAATGATGTTCTTTTTGAAATTCACTGTTTACAAAATAAGTGAGTTTTAAAGGGCAAGACACTACATTAATGCCTGCCCCAATTTACTGAACCAAATTGATTTTGAAAAATTATTTACATCATCATGCAAATTAGAATTACTTGGACTATTCCCCCATGAATTAATACTTGAAAAAACTCCCACAGCCAACAGGGATATTTGGAAAAGCCCAAAGCTGTCATTTCTTTAAAAGCTGCAAAAATCTCAGCACCTACTCAAATCCAATAGTCATTAATCTCAATAGCTAAAAGGTAGCTTGAACTAATAGAAGTGATAATATGAAAGTTTTGCATCTTCCCCCGGGAGTACATTTCAAAGGAAGGCATTTCAAGACATAACTTATTAGGTATCTTATCTGACATTTTATTGTGATTCATCACTGGTGAAAGACCAATGATATCTCTTCAGCTGGAGTAACTGAATGAATGTAGGAGACATCTCTGCTACTTGAAGTGGCACCTCACACCACGTACTGTAATAAAGTCATTGGGTTTCACCTTTGACTGGATACTATTACTATGCCCTTCATTTTATTAATTTCAGAAGCTGGTATTCCTAATTAAGTCATTCATTTTGATCTTCATCAAATGTTGTTGGCTGCAAAGAAGTGCAACAAAGTAGTTAGTCCTCTTCTGCCACTTGTCTGCTGAGTGACCTTGGTTAAGTCACTTAATTTTCCTGGGCATCAGTTTCCTCATCTGTAAAATGGGGATTCGATACCTGTGATCCCTCCTACTTAGACCATGAGTCCCATGTGGCACAGGGACTATGTTTGACCTGACGAACTTGTATCTACCCCAGTGCTTAGAACAGTGCTTGACACATAGTAAGCACTTAACAAATGCCATCATCACACATACAACTTCAACTCTCTCCTGGACCCCCTCCAATCTGGCTTTTGCCCCCTTCACTCCACTGAAACTGCCCTCTCAGAGGTCACCAATGACCTCCTGCTTGCCAAATCCAATGGCTCCTACTCCATCCTAATCCTCCTCGACCTCTCAGCTGCCTTTGACACTATGGACCATCCCCTTCTCCTCAACACATTATCCAACCTTGGCTTCACTGACTCTGTTCTCTACTGGTTCCCCTTTTATCTCTCTGGCCATTCATTCTCAGTCTCCTTTGCAGACTCCTCCTGCTCCCATCCCCTAACTGTTGGGGTCCCTCAAGGGTCAGTTCTTGGTCCCTTTCAATTCTCCATCCCTTGGAGAACTCATTCTCTCCCATGGCTTTAACTATCATCTCTATGTGGATGACACCCAAATCTCTATCTCCTCCCCTGTTCCGTCTCCCTCCCTCCAAGCTCACATATGCACCTACCTTCAGGACAGCTCTACTTGGATGTCCTTCCGCCACCTCAAACTCAACATGTCCAAGACAGAGCTCCTTATCTTCCCTCCCAAACCCTGTCCTCTCCCGAACTTTCCCGTCACTGTGGACAGCATAACCATCCTTCCCATTTCACAAGCCCGCAACCTTGGTGTCATCCTTGACTCCACTCTCTCATTCACCCCACACAGCTATTCCGTCACCAAATCCTTCCGGTCTCACCTTCATAACATCGCCAAGATCCGCCCTTTCCTCTCCATCCAAACCGCTACCATGTTAGTACAATCACTTGTTCTGTCCCGACTGGATTACTGAATCAGTCTGCTTTCTGACCTCCCAACCTCCTGCCTCTTCACTTCAGTCCATGCTTCACTCTGCTGCCCGGATTATCTTTCTAATTGAATGAACAAATGAATCTTTCTAAAGAAATGTTCAGAGAATTTCATACCCCCTCCGCAAAAATCTCTTGTGGTTGCTTATCAACCTCCCTATCAAACAAAAACTCCTCACTAATTGGCTTTAAATCTCTCCATCACCTTGCTCCTTCTTACCTCACCACCCTTCTCTCCTCCTACATCCCAGCCCTCACACTCCAATCCTTTTCTGCTATCCTCCTCACTGTGCCTCATTCTTGCCTGTCCCGCCGTCAACCCCGGCCCATGTCCTGCCTCTGGCCTGGAATGCCCTCCCTCTTCAAATCCACCAAACAGTCTTCCTCCCTTCAAAACCCTACTGAAGGCTCACCTCCTCTAGGAGGCCTTCCCAGACTAAGCCCCCCCTTTTCCTCAGCTCCCTCTCCATTCTGCCTCACCTCGACTCACTCCCTTTTCCTCTTCCCCCTGCCCCATAGCAGTTATGTATATATCTATAATTCTATTTATTTATATTGATGCCTGTTTTACTTGTTTTTATGTCTGTCTTCCCCCTTCTAGACTGTAAGCCCGGTGTGGGCAGGGATTGTCTCTACTGCTGAATTGTACTTTCCAACCACTTAGAACAGTGCTCTGCACACAGTAAGCACTCAGTAAATATGACTGAATGAATGAATGAAATATCATCATAATAGTCTACAGTCTACTTTGATTCAAATACACCCCTTTGAGGTTAGAAATGACTTACCTACATAACAAATATCATCATAATAGTCTGTCTACAGCCAGTCTATATTGATTCAAATACACCCTTTTGAAGTGAGAAATGCCTTGCCTTACCTACAGTGGTAGTGTGAAATTTTTTTTGTCACTTTCTAGATCTTATGTTTTAATGGTGTGTAAAATACATCATGGAGTGGCAGTGCTTCTTCAGTTTTAGATGGGACTCGAGTCCTGAAGGAAAGGATTTCAAATAGAATAAAATGTTTTCTGGGAAATGCCATATTTATTCTAGTATTATGCCCTTTGTAGCCTTTACATTTACTCTCAATAGAAGTGCCAGAGTGTTGATGGACATCTTAGTGGCTTTTGGTCTGCAGTTTACAATATGAAAATACTCCCCAGTTGTACATGAGCAAACTGTGGCTTGAACCCAAACTGCAAAATGAAAACAATCCCAGACAAAACTACATCCCAACCACCTACTTCTGGTTTTACTAGATGACCACTTAAATGGTGTATTGGGTCAAAAGGCAGTGACACATTATTTGGTGGGGTTTGGTTGCCTTCTTTAGGTGAAAGATGTAATTTCCTTTTTAACCAGAAATCTTCCATAGAAATGACTTGCACATTATAACTTCCAATCTTCCTTAACCTAAGGGAAATCAAATGGAGCAATACAGGAAAATCCAGTGTAGTCCAGAAGTAACTTTTGATAGGTTCCACTTGCCCAAGCAATTTGAATGCTACTGTTTATGACAGAAACCCCATTAGTGTATAAAATAGTGAGGTATAAAGTTCTCTGGCAAAATAATTCTTTGATCAGGAAGGAAGTGTGGTTCCAGCATGTATCTAACACAGTAAGAGAAAAATCTTGTAACTCAGATTGGAGATTTATAGATTGGAGAACAGGGAATTTGGCTGGGAAAAGAGGCTCCAATCTGACCTCCAGCAGACCGGCTTGTGCAACACGTAATGCCCTATCAAGGCTCTGAGTAGGGAAGAAACACATTCTGCATTAGGGCACTTTACTACCTTTGTTGCAAAACTGTTTAATCTTATACCCCAAATCTCATTACTACTATACACCATCACAGAGTTTTATCTCCTCTATCAGTGAATGCCTCACATTAGCCATGTTTACATGGGGCAGAATCTCTCAGGTTGAAACAGCTAACAGAATGAACATTTGTCTTACTGGCTCTAATGATATCTGACTCAGTCATCAGATAATAAACTTAGTTTTGTCTCCTTCTGCTTGCAATTCAACTGGCTAGGACCAAAACCCCCTCTTAGGATCGCACCTGGAGAGTTTCCAGGACTCTACCAGGCTCGGCTACTGGAGGGAGAGTCAAGCAGAGGCCTACCCATTCCATTCCTAGCTTGAGCAGTGGCTAGCGAGTGGAAGGCAATCTGCTACAAGTCAAAACTACCCTGTGCTGGGCAGCAGCTGCATGGGAGAGAGTCAAGTTTACTGCATGGAAGGCGGCAATGGTAAACCACTTCCGTATTTTTACCAAGAAAGCTCTATGGATACACTACCAGAACGACTGCAGATGGAGGTGGGGTGTTCTGGGAGAGATGTGTCCATGGAGTCGCTATGGATCGGAGACGACTCAACAGCACAAAACAAGGCAAGGATCAAAGGCACTTTGGGTCAGGTCATGCAGATGAGTTTTTTTTTCCCCTTGTAAACTTGGATTCTTGGATTCCCACTTCTTTGACAGCTGCAGCCCAAGCACGTTGGTCACTCTGTGCACCTATGCCTCACCCCACCTGCATTCTACATGGACCTTGGAGAGCAACTTGGGTGGCTTTGGTGGGTAGGGAGAATTTTTTATTGTAGTTTTTAAGCGCTTACTATGTGCCAGGCACTGTACTAAGTGCTGGGGTAGATACAGGCTAATCAAGTTGGACCCAAGCCATGACCTACACAGGACTCCCAGTGTACATCCCCATTTAACAGGTGAAGTAACTGAGGCTCAGGAAAGTTACATGATTTGCCCAGAGTCACCCAGCAGACAAGTGGCAGAGCTGGGATTAGAACCCAAATCCTTCTGAATTCCAGGCTTGCACTTCTCCACTACAGTTTCTCTATGCAGGGAGGGGCTGAAAATCCTAAAATGCAGCATGTCAGTCATTCAGAGATGGGAAAGTTGGGTTTTGCTGGGGGGACTTGGAGGTGGGCTAAGGATCTGGGGCTCCAACATATTAACCTTGTCTGCACTAGAAAATTCCTACTAATTTTATTTTGACAAAAAATCAGTATTCCCACTAAGGTTTTATTATACTGTAACCCTCTGCATTTCATAAATAGTAAGTTTTTTAAATCATACCATCATCAATGGAATTTGTGTTCAGAGCACGGTACTAAGTGCTTGGGAGAGTATAGGTGGAACTACTTTACGTCATTACTAAATTGTTCCTTATTTAAGATTTGCCCAAGACCCTGTGAAGTTTGTTCAACTAAATATCATACACTTCTCTTTTGGATTTTGGCAAGCGCGATAGTCTCATCTGTTTGTGGATGTATTGTACTCTCCCAAGCTCTTAGTACAGTGCTCCGCACACAGTAAGTGCTCAATGAACATGATTGAATGAATTAACTTGATTCTTGATTCCCTGGAAATTAATCAATCGATCCATGGTATTTATTGTGTGATTTATTTTGTGCGGAGCACTGTACTAAGCTTACTTTAACATATAATCTTTATCAAATCTGATCTTTAAGAATTGATGTTTAATTAATTATATAACAGAGTTAGTGGCATTTGGTAACATGTCTTGCAGAATTATTTGAGAAAGATTTAATGGTACCAGCTGAATACTAATTTAGTATCTCAGTTCATCTTGTTTTCTGATTATCTTTCAAGGGACTCTTTTGTATGTTTTAAGCAAGACATTTACTCCAATGTTTGAATCTAATTCTGTGGGATGACATTTTCCAGTAATCTCCAATAGCAGCACCTAAAACTCAAAATTCTAGTTTTGTTGCTTAACTGGTAAGTGCCTTGTGGGCAGGGACTCTGTCACTTGCTGGTTTTGCATATTCTCAATGGCTTAGTACAGTGCATTTCACCCAGTGGGTGTTCAGTAACTACTATTGATTGGTAATATTTTTCTCATCCTCTGACCGTAAAGCAGCAATAGCAAAAGCAATCATAGTGAAAATAGCCACTTAACAAATCTTGCCTATTAGATTATCTAGAAAGTTATAACAGGATACGACTAGATTATCCATAATTTATTTGTATCCTTTTCACATCTCATATGACAGTTTTGCCAGAATTGATAATTCAATTTCTTCTTAAAATAGCTTAAGATAAAGAATCCTGCAGTTAAATGAAACAATTACTCAATGCTAATTCTTCATGCTAAAACTGCAATGGCCAGAAGAGTAAGATTTCATAATCTTTCCTGAGGAAACTAGAAGAACAATGAAACCTGATTTTTTAGCCAAAGGAGGAAAAGTGTTTTTTTTTTTTCTGAAGGACTGATCCCACTCACTGGGAGGTAAAAAAAAAAATGAACTTAATTGTATCAGACCTGCTTCAGTTAATATTTTCCGTTTGCAAGTCCGTGAGTCTAAGAACAGGCTGTTTTATATGAAAAAAATAGTAAAACTGAAGAGTGTGCTGGAATTTAATTCTTCCCTTGACTCAAACTTCCCATTTCCTCCTTTAATAATTAAAAATGGTCTATCCACCCACTAGTTTGAATATTACGCATAGCTAAATGGGCCATTTTCTTGAGGACAGGTGTTAGTGATTGCTGTAGGATACATTTGGGAGGTACAGCCTGATAGTCTCTAGAATGCCCTTAGAATAAAATCATTCTTGTGCATTAATAAAGCTATTATGGAATGACATTCCTGTCTGGAACTCTTTTGCAGAACACTATGTTACCGAGAGCCCACATGATTGATCAGTAAGCAAAGGAGCTGGTCTCAGTGAGCTAATGAATTGAATAAAAGTTACAGGTTTATGATATCTAACTGTGGCTCTGCCATAAAATCTGGGCAAACTTGAGCCAGTCACTTAGCTCTGTTTCTCCATTTCCACTGCTAAAGGTGGAGTCAATGGAGGGAATTACAGGACCAGAAGGGATTTTAACACAACCCGAAATCAGCTGCTCCATCCTCCGGCTTTGGGATAGTTTGCAATCAAGCCATCCCTGGAAAAATAGTTGTTTGCGGGAGTGATGGAGTTGGAAGGTCTTACAGTGCTTAATTCAAACAGGGGAAAGGCCTTCCCCTTTTGCTGGCTCTGCTACCTAATCTATTGTCTCTCTGTCGGAAAGTAACTCAAATAAGGGGATGTGGGAGTGGCTGAGTAATAATAATAATAATAATGTTGGCATTTGTTAAGCGCTTACTATGTGCAAAGCACTGTTCTAAGCGCTGTGGGGGATACAAAGTGATCAGGTTGCCCCACGTGGGGCTCACAGTCTTAATCCCCATTTTATAGATGAGGGAACTGAGGCTCCGAGAAGTGAAGTGACTTGCCCAAGGTCACACAGCAGACATGTGGCGGAGCCAGGATTTGAGCCAAAGCCCGGGCTCTTTCCACTGAGCCACGCTGTAGGGGCCATTCCTCTATTACTGGTACCGAATGACAGCACGAGTATTTAGAACCTGGAAAAATGCTCCTCCCAAACTGCTTAGAGTGCTCTTGCTCTGTCTTCCACCACTTTAGTCAACTTGGCAAGGCCTGGCACAAATCAAGCTCAAAAACCAGCTCCTACGAATAATAATACTAATGATAATAACATATATCAGCCACCTGTTTTAGACCTACCATGCAAGAAGTTTACATATTTATTTTTTAAGGTCTTGATCATGAAACTTCCTTGTGTATACTTAAAACATTTCGAGCAGTGGCCCACAAGATAGCTGCTTTCCTGCATTGGTTTGAATACAATCCTGGCTGACTTTTCCTACAAAACCACTTCCCCATAGGAAAACCTGGTCTGTGGAGAAAAATCCTTGGCAACCAACTCTGAACATAAAAATAAATCATGGCTACCCACACCCTTCTACACCACTCCCTAGTGCACAGGCATCCAAGAACAATAGAGGTTACCGTTTCTCACCATCCTTTGAAAGTGGCTGGAGGTAGCAGTGGGCAACTGAGAGTCATTTCAATTGATCATTCAATCACTGGTATTTATTGAGCACTTATATCTGTAATTTCTTTATATTAACATCTGCCTCTCCCCCCCCCCCCCCAAACTGTAAGCTCGTTGTGGGCAGGGGATATGTCTGTTTATTGCTGCGTTGTACTTTCCCAAGCACTTAGTACAGTGCTCTGCACACAAATCTACATCTCTGCCCCTGCTCTCTCTCCCTCCCTCCAGGCTCGCATCTCCTCCTGCCTTCAGGACATCTCCATCTGGATATCTGCCCGCCACCTAAAACTCAACATGTCCAAGACTGAACTCCTTGTCTTCCCTCCCAAACCCTGCCCTCTCCCTGATTTTCCCATCACTGTTGATGGCACTACCATCCTTCCCGTCTCACAAGCCCTCAACCTTGGTATCATCCTCGACTCCGCTCTCCCGTTCACCCCTCACATCCAAGCCGTCACCAAAACCTGCCGGTCTCACCTCTGCAACATTGCCAAGATCCACCCTTTCCTCTCCATCCAAACTGCTACCCTGCTCGTTCAAGCTCTCATCCTATCCCGTCTGGATTACTGTATCAGCCTCCTCTCCGATCTCCCATCCTCCTGTCTCTCCCCACTTCAATCCATACTTCACTCCGCTGGATTGTCTTTGTCCAGAAACGCTCTGGGCATGTTACTCCCCTCCTCAAAAATCTCCAGTGGTTACCAATCAACCGACGCATCAGGCAGAAACTCCTCACCCTCGGCTTCAAGGCTCTCCATCACCTCACCCCCTCCTACCTCACCTCCCTTCTCTCCTTCTATAGCCCAGCCTGAACCCTCTGCTACTCTGCCGCTAATCTCCTCACCGTGCCTCGTTCTCACCTGTCCCGCCGTCGACCCCCGGCCCACGTCATCCCCCCGGCCTGGAATGCCCTCCCTCCCGACATCCGCCAAGCTAGCTCTCTTCCTCCCTTCAAAACCCTACTGAGAGCTCAGCTCCTCCAGGAGGCCTTCCCAGACTGAGCCCCCTCCTTCCTCTGCCCCTCCTCCCCCTCTCCATCCCCCCCGCCTTACCTCCTTCCCTTCCCCACAGCACCTGTATATGTGTATATATGTTTGTATGTATTTATTACTCTATTTTACTTGTACATATTTATTCTATTTATTTTATTTTGTTAATATGTTTTGTTCTTTGTCTCCCCCTTCTAGACTGTGAGCCCACTGTTGGGTAGGGGCCATCTCTATATGTTGCCAACTTGTACTTCCCAAGCGCTTAGTACAGTGCTCTGCACACAGTAAGTGCTCAATAAATATGATTGAATGAATGAGTAGGCATTCAATAAATAGGATAGACTGAGTGACTGCAGAACACTGTATATTAAGTGCTTGGGAGAGTACCGTGCAATAAAGTTGGTAAAAAATGATCCCTGCCCACAAGGAACTTACAGGCTACTGGGAAGACAGACATTAAAATAAATTACAGACAGGGGAAATGGCAGAGTACAAGAATATATATTAGAGTGCCATGGGGGTGGGGTGAGGTGAGTATCAAAATGCTTAAGGGGTAAAGACCTAAGTGCATAGGTGATACAGAAGGAGCTGCTACCATGGTAGTAACAATAACTCATCCTATCCCACCTAAAAATACTGCATCAACCGCTTTTCTGACCTCCCAACCTCCTGCCTCTCCCCACTCCAGTCCATAATTTACTCTGCTGCCTGGATCATCATTCTACAGAAATATTCTGGGTATGTCATCCCCCTCCTCAAAAATCTCCAGTGGTTGCCAATCAACCTTCGCATGAAGCAAAAACCCCTCACTATTGACTTTAAAGCACTCCATCACCTTGCCCCCTCCTACCTCCTCATTTCTCTCCTTCTACAACCCGGCCCTCACACTTTGCTCCTCTGGTGCTAACCTTCTCACTCTGTCTCAATCTCTCTTGTCTCGCCGCTGACCCCTGGCCCACGTCCTACCTCTGGCCTGAAATGCCCTCCCTCCTCACATCTGCCAGACAATTATTCTCCCCCCCACCCCTTTAAAGTCTTACTACTGAAGGCATATCTCCTCCAAGAGGCCTTCCCAGACTAAGCCTCACTTTTCCTCATCTCCCACTCCCTTCTGCGGCACCCTGACTTGCTCCCTTTTCTCTCCCCCCCTCTCCCTGCCCCACAGCACTTGTGTGTATATATATATATATATATATATATATATATATATATATATATATATATGTAATTTTATTATCTTGATGTCTATTTACTTAAACTGATGTTTGTCTCTCTCCCTCTAGACTGTGAGCTTGTTTTGAGCAGGGATTGTCTCTCTTTATTGCTATATTGTATTTTCCCAAGCGCTTAGTATAGTGCTCTGAACACAATAAGTGCTCAATAAGTACAATTGAATGAATGAATGAAAAAATGAATAGGGTGGGGAAATGAGGGGTTAGTTGGGGAAGACTTCTTGGAGAAGATACACTTTAGTGGAGCTTTGAAAATTGAAAAAGTGGTGGTCTCTAAGATATGAAGGGGAAGAGAGTTCCAGGCAGGAAGGAGGATGTGAAAGTCAAAATCGAGGTACAGTGAGTGAGTTGGTGTTGGAGGAGGAAATTGCCCAGCCTGGTTCATAGTGGCAGATGAGTGAGGATAGATAGGAGGGGTCGGGCTAACTGAGTGCCTTCAAGTTGATGGTTAGGAGTTTCTGTTTGATGTGGAGATTTTTGTAAGGTTTTGATGAGTGGGGGGATATGTGCAGAACATTTTTTTACACTCAAAGATTGAGTAACCACACTGTGCTCACATAAAATATAAAAACCCACTCTTTTTGATCCCCTGGTAGATTACCTGGTAATGAAGCAGACAAATTTAGGGGGACCTTTGTAACCTTTGTAATGGGGTGTCTGTATTGGTCCTTGGAACCTCAGGTGGCCAACAGTGATGAAGTTCACCTGAGGGTTTCTCTAAATAGCACAGCTCAGATACCCAGGACTCCTACATCTTCACCAAAATAACAGAATTTATTGAGCACCTACTGAGTGTAGCATGTTCAGTTAGGTGCTTGGGGATGATATAGATGTGTAGGACACAATCCCTGTTCTCAAAGAGGTCTCATTATAATTGGAAAGATGGCTAGATGACTTAAGAGAGTGGTACAAGTGAGACAGTGGTTGGATTAGAGCCTGCTTCATGGAAGAGGTTGCTCTTTAGAGTAGCTTGAAAAATGAAGAAGCCATGATTTGGCAAAATTTAGGAGAGAGAACATTCCAGGTGGGAGGAAAGGTGTGAGCAATGGGAAGCATTGGGAAGCAGCATGGCCTATTAGAAAGAGCATGGGCCTGTGAGTCAGAGGACCTGGGTTCTAAACCTGACTCTGCCATTTGTCTGCTGTGTGACCTTGGGCAAGTCACTTAAGTTCTCCATGCCTCAGTTCCCTCATCTGTAAAAATGGGGATTAAATCCTACTCCTCCCCTCCCCGATTTAGACTATGTGGGACAGGGACTGTGTCCAACCTGATTATTTTGAGTCTACATCAGGGCTTAGAAGAGTGCTTGACCCACAGTAAGAGCTTAACAAACACCATTAAAACAAAAAAAGCAGTGGGCAGGTTAAAAATGAGAAATGCTTAGCAAATTAGGAAGGAACATGAGCTGGTGTGGTGATGATGATGATAGTATTTGTTAAGCACTTACTATGTACAAAGCACTGTTCTAAGCACTGGGGAGGTTACAAGGTGATCAGGTGGTAGTGGGAGAAGAAAGCAGATTGGTAAAGTAATGGTCAGGAGTTTTGTTTTATGAGAAAATCCTTTGAGGTGGACAGTGGTATGCCCCGATTGGCATTCTAGAAAGAAAGAAAGAACTTGTAGCTGTATTAAAGAGAGAAAGAGGGAAGTAGATGGTAGACAAGTAATGAGACTGTTATAATAGGTCTTATTAGTGAAGAAGGGATAGATGTGTGAAATAATCTAGAAGGATAACAGGCAGAATAAGGAAATGGAATGTGGGAGCTTTCTGATTAGTAGCCTGTGTCCTGATTTGTTTTTCTAGTATCAGTGAATCAATCATATTTATTGAGCACTTACTGTGTGCAGAGAGCACTGTAATAAGCTCTTGGGAGACTACAATACAACAGAGTAGGTAGACATGAGCAGCATGGACTAGTGGCAAGAGCATGGGCTTAATAATAATAATAATAATGGCATTTATTAAGCACTTACTATGTGCAATGCACTGTTCTAAGCCCTGGGAAGTTTACAAGGTGATCAGGTTGTCCCACAGGGGGCTCACAGTCTTAATATCCATTTTACAGATGAGGGAACTGAGGCACAGAGAAGTAAAGTTAATTGCCCAAAGTCATACAGTTGACAATTGGCAGAGGCAGGATTTGAACCCATGACCTCTGATTCCAAAGCCTGGGCTCCTTCCACTGAGCCATGCTGCTTCTCGGGCTTGGGAGTCAGAGGAGGTGGGTTCTAATCCTGTCTCCACCACTTGCCTGCTGTGTGACCTTGGGCAAGTCACTTAAGTTCTCTGTGCCTCAGTTACCTCATCTGTAAAAGGGGGATTAAGATTGTGAGCCCCATGAGGGACAGGGACTGTGTCCAACCTGATTACCTTGTATCTACCCCAGCGCTTAGAATAGCGCTTGACACACAGTAAGCATTTATGAAATACCATTATTTTTATTATTATCAGACAC
Organism: Tachyglossus aculeatus; assembly: GCF_015852505.1. Lineage (NCBI taxonomy): Eukaryota > Metazoa > Chordata > Mammalia > Monotremata > Tachyglossidae > Tachyglossus > Tachyglossus aculeatus. The sequence goes on from NC_052101.1 coordinate 102,517,463, forward strand.
ATTCCTTGCCCACATCATGCTCACAGTCTAGGGAACCATCAATTAATTATATTTATTGCATGCTTACTGTGGACAGAGCACTGTATTAAGTGCTTGGGAGAATGCAATAGAAAAAATTGGTAGACACATTCCCTGTTGACGAGGAGCTCACGGTCTAGGCGGGGAGATAGATATTACTATCAATTACAGATGTTACATAAGTGCAGAAGGGCTGAGAGTGGGGTGATTAAAGGGTACAAACCCAACTTCAAGGGCAACACAGAAGGATGAAGGAATAGATGACCTCCTTCAAGCCAAACACACTCCCTAGCCTAGTCCCATGTCTAGCCAACAGTGTATGTGTTAAAGAGCTGTCTGAGATACAGTCTGAAGTCATAGGAAAGAATATTCTATGCAACCTCAGACAGTGCTGGGCTCTCCTCTGCTGTGTAGGCTGCTACTAAGGGTTGTCCTTCATGTATGGGGGTCTTAGATACTTTCTAAACTTAGGTAGACATGTAATATCTTAGAAATGAATCAATCAGCCATATTTATTGAGTACTACTTGTATTGGAGAGAACAAGAGAAGCAGCATGGCCTAGTGGATAGAGCACGGGTCTGAGAGTCGGAAGGACCTGGGTTCTAATCTCAGCTCTGCAGCTTGTTTGCTGGGTGTCCTTGGACAAGTCATTTAACTTCTCTGTGCCTCAGTTAGCTCATCTGCAAAGTCGGGAGTAATACTATGAGCCCCATGTGGGACATTGACAGCATCCAACCTGATTAACTTGTACAGCGCTTAGAACAGTGCCTGGCTGGCACATGGTAAGTGCTTAACAAACATCATAAAAAAGAGAATTAGCAGGCATGATCCCTGCCCTCTACAGCCTGATCTCAATTAAGCTATTTAAGCTACAGTTCTTTTAGACTGTGAGCCCACTGTTGGGTAGGGACTGTCTCTATATGTTGCCAATTTGTACTTCCCAAGCGCTTAGTACAGTGCTCTGCACATAGTAAGCGCTCAGTAAATACGATTGATGATGATGATGATTTGACCTATTTGGGACTCCATTTCTTCATTCTCTAAAATGGGGACAAGATTACCTTTCCCCCTAATTCTTCCCAAGCATGCAGTAACTATAGTCTTCTCCCAAAGTTGTTGCTGTGTCATGAGCTTAAAAAGAGGTGTGATTATATTGTTATTATGTATTTATTCAAGAGATTATTTGAGGGCCTTTTTAGTATTCCCTTCTCTAAAAATTGATCCCCCATATTATATCAACTACATAAATTAAAACTGCCTTGGAACAAATTTATCTTGAATAGTGATTCTTTCAGAACGTTACCTCAACACTGAGTTTAATTCATTGCAGCAACTCCTTTATTTCCTTTTAAGTTTTTTTATTTAATATACTGACTACATAACTTGTCAGAGCTTCAATTGAAAATTGACAAACTTATACTAATGACTTCTTATACATTTCAAGGAAAAGTAAAAAAAAATGGAATACTAGTTTTCTGAAGGTTTAAATTAGAAGAGCCATGCATTATCAGGAGCTTCAGGAGCTAATTGGCAAAGAAGCTACAAAATGAGAACTGCATCATGGAATGACAAGGGCAGATCGATATCCATTCCTTCAGGCTCTGCGGCTGAGGAGGGAGCATAAAGCTATTCTCTTCCACAGCCTGCACCTTGACCCCAATCAACCATCTTACAATACATCCTCTTGTCTACAGGTCAACTGGGCAAGAAAGTGTGGATAACTCCTGCAGCCTATTGTAAATTTCGATATACAAACTCAAGTGCATGACATATACTCCATACCAGATACAGTCAGAATCCCAGCAGCGAAGCAGGATGGCCTAGTGGAAAGAGCTCGGGCTTGGGAGTCAGAAGACCTGGGTTCTAATCCCGGTTCCACCACTTGCCTGCTGTGTGATCTCAGGCAAGTCACTAAACTTTTCTGGGCCTCAGTTACCTCATCTGTAAAATGGGGATTAAGACTATGAGCCCTGAGGGACAGGGACTTTGTGTCCAACCTGATTACCTTGTATCTACCCCAGTGCTTTACTACAGTGCGTGGCACATAGTAAGTGCTTAACCAATACCATTTTTTTAAAAAAATAGTATCTTTGGGTATGAGGAGCAACTATATATACACTGCATGTTTGGCATGGACATAATGCAATCTGGTAATTAGGGATAAAAGATATGGTCAAACACAAACAGTCATTGTTGATTCTCAAAAGGAATGCAAACAGGTCCTAATTAAATTCAGCTGATGGAATCATAGATGAGATCTACTGTACAGAGACAGTAGGGTGGGGGATGGCCCTGGGGGAGGGGTGGGCGGCGTGAGAGGGGAGTGAAAATGCTTTAAGAGCTGGGAATGCGCAAAAACTCATTCTGTTTCCTGGGTGCTGTCAAAATGAAGCTATATTTAAAAGGCCAAACAGATTTAACAGTAGAGGGATTAAGAGATTGGTTCCATAGCATGTGTTTAATTTTTATTGCACCTTGTGGTTTGCAAGAATTCTGGAATTCACAGGAAGTTTAAAACTGCTGGTGCATCAAAACATGACTAGGTGTCAAAAAAAAAAGGTAAAGCACTATTGAATATGGAAGGTGCTGTTGCTAGCTCCCCAGTGATCACACAATTACAGGTGTTGTTGTCTTAGAAGAGCATTGCCACGTGGTGTTTAAAGAGAAGATGCCATTTTTAAAGAAAATAATGCTGTGCAATCATTTTGAATGATAGAGTGATAACTGTTTGCATGCTGGTTATTTAGTATTTTCATTCAATCATACTTTTTGAGCACTGTGTGCAGAGCATACAGTTTAAGCAACAATCCTATTAATTTATGGGTCATTATTTCAAGCACCACATTAAAACTAGAGACCCATCAGAACCTTACCTGAAGTATGTAGGGTTAATAATCTCACCAGGTAACAAAAAGCAGAATGTGAATTCCTTGTGAGCAGAGGACATGTCTCTTCGCTGGTCTGTACTTCCCAAGCATTTAATAGAGTGCATTGTATCTATTGGGTACTCAAAACTTACTACCACTGCTACTAGTACTACCTCTACCACGGGACTGACATTTTCAAGAGTCAATTAATTTCAAACCTAAAACTGATATAAAAGGACTCATTCAATTCTTTGTGAAGGTGCTGAGTTACAAAAACATGCAATAAAAGTTGTTAATGGAAGAAAAAAGTAAAGGAGATTAGGGAAATTAATTATGCACATAAGTATGTTAAATGTTGATATGTGCATATATATCTCAGCACATAGTCTTCTTCCTTGAAATTGCCGATTATTTCTGCCTCACCCTTTTCCCATGGGAATCAATTTCAGTTGGTCATTAACCACTTCAAGAAGTAGTTTGAATTAAGGCATGAGCAAAAATGGTAGTCCTGCCCTTCTAGCATCTCTCCAGACTATCTCTAGATCCGCACATCCAACCTGAAAAAGATGGGAAAACCTGGGAGTGGGGCACATGGTTGGATGTGTCCTTTATTCTTGGCTCTGCCCTTCTGATTCCTCCACTGCCTGTTGGCTTGATCCTACCCCTTTCCTGAGACCTGTAGCCCAGAAGCTCCTAGGAGTGAATGTCCCTCATTGGATCTCTAGTTGCTTCCCCCACGCTCCACTATAGCCAGCTGCCTGGGCCTGAAAACTTGCTAGATCAAGTCATGCTATGTATGCCTGGAGATCATGGAAGAGATTCCAAGTGCGGAGCCAGATAATAATAATAATTAATAATAATTATGGTATTTGCTAAGCGTTTACTATGTGCCAAGCATTGTTCTAAGCACTGGGGTAGATACAAGGTAATCAGGTTGTCCCACGTGGGGCTCACGGTCTTAATCCCCATTTTACAGATGTGGTAACTGAGGCACAGAGAGGTTAAATGACTTGCCCAAGGTCACACAGCAGACAATTGGCAGAGCCGGGATTAGAACCCACATCCTCTGACTCCCAAGCCCGTGCTTTTGCCACTAGGCCAAGCTGCTTCTTAAGCCCTGGTCCTATTCCCAAGCTTTACTGGGCTCTCTAGAGCTTGATCAAATCAGACTTGAAAATAGATGGAAGTAGGTGCATGGAGATCACCAAAAAAGAGTCCAGAAATCCTTGGCCCCTTTCACACCCTTCCAAATTCCCGCAAACTATTTGCAGTCTGAGAGGTTTCTGCAGAGGGACCAGGTATGTTTCAGAAATAGGCCTAGCCTCATCTGTCTCCTAAACCAATACAAATTCTGATGTATTGTTCTCTTCCAAGTGTTTATTATAGTGTTCTGCACATAGTAAGTGCTCAATAAATACCATTGATTGATTGATTAAACCCCACCAAGCCTGAACCATTCCAGACAGAGGAGCTATGGATGTATCCAAGAAGTCCTAGGTCAGGGAATTCTCTTACGATTACAGCCCCAAACCATAAAATCCTAAAAACTATATAGCCGAATTTCAGTGCAGGAGAGTCCATCCCTTCCCTAGTTAAAGAATCATGCATTTGCTAATAAAGGTTAAGGACCATTAGAAAAATCTGTCTTTTTAACAGTCAGTCAGTGGTATGTATTGAGTGCTTACTGTGTGCAGAGCCCTTAATAGGTATGGCATGAAAAGAGGTTAGTATAGCCTGGAGTAATTTTGAAATGTATAGTTTGCAGAAGTGTGTTTTAGCCTTCAAATTAGATATAGCGCTTTTAAAAATTCAGAAGGTAGATTGGAAAATCCATTGTCTCATTTAAAAGCTCAGCGGGAGTAAAATGGGCCTACTCTGCAGAACATAGCTCCTGACTACCAAGTCAAGCATTGAATTGCAACCTCTTTCTCTCTGTAGTTATCTTCTTTGAAATGAGTAGTCTATTAGCATAAACATTTCATAGAGGAAGTAATATCATAAACCCTTAGAAACTGTTGTCCCAATTACATGCATTACTAGCATGTTTAATGTAAGTGAAATTCCCCAAAGCCAAAAATCCTGTGTGAAAAAGTATCCTTTCCATACATTTGTTCTTAAATTAGAAACATGGCTATGATCCTCTCAAGTTGTTTTGAGTTATAAAATGGCAAAGAAAATGCAGTGGTAGTCTAGATAGTTCCTCCAAACACATGTTCTCCTTATGTGTGATAGGTTGAGTACCAGAAAAATCAAATAGATAACTAACTCTATTGCAGCACCATTAAACCCTTATTCCTGACAACTTGGGGAAATATGGCTTTATTTGACTTCTTGGGCTATTCAAACAAATAGATCAAATTAGGAGAAGATATGAGTAGTTCTTAAGGCAAATATTGTACCACTGAATGCAATATAGTCCATGTTTATATCTAAGGGTCCTTTATTGTCGAAGCTGATGCTACTCAGGGAACGATCCTCTCCATGCGTGCGTGTTTGGTTATGTACGTGTATGTACACTGTTCCCTAGACTACAGGTTGTACGTCTAGGTTTCCATAGCCCTCCCTTTGATGCCCTGGTGTATTTGCTGCAGGGGCTATACCTACAGGCCTCAAGGGAAGCCCTACTATAGGCTTCACCACTTCAGCTTGCATTAAGTATAGCAGGAGTGAGAGGAAGCAATGGTTGAATAGTCCCTGAGATCTCTCCCCACCATCCTCCTTCCATGAGATGGCGAAAGAAGCTGAATACAGCATCACACCCACTTCCTTTTTTTTTTTCACCTTCCTTGTCTCTCACTAGGCCAAAGGCAAAGTTTTTCATTATTGCCAGAAATCCACATTTAACACCAGAAAGGCTTTTTGATTCCTTCTCCCAGTCTGCCTTTGGAACAAACTAGAAAAATACCTTTTACTCTTAGGCGTGCAGGATTTAACCATAATTTGATTGGGTGCCTCTGATTTGTGGCAAAGAAAACCCCCCAGAGCTTTGTTGGAATATGAAACTTTCTTTGGCCTTCACTGTTTAATAATAATAACAATGGTATTTGTTAAGCGCTTACTATGTGCCAAGCACTGTTCTAAGTGCTGGAATAATGATGGTATTTGTTAAGCGCTTACTGTGTGCCAAGCACTGTTCTAAGCACTGGGGTAGATACAAGGTAATCAGGTTGTCCCACATGGGGCTCTCATTCTTAATCCCCATTTTACAGATGAGGTAACTGAGGCACAGAGAAGTTAAGTGACTTGCCCAAAGTCACACAGCTGACAAGTAGCAGAGCCAGGATTAGAACTCATGACCTCTGACTCCCAAGCCTATGCTCTTTCCACTAAGCCACATTTAACCTTGCATGACCTTGTAGAACCATTATCCATAGTAATACCATCACTACTTTAACCCAGAGTGCCTTTTTTACGTCTTTATCATAGTAGTAGTGTTAGTAGTAGAGGTAGTATTCCATCCAAACTGCTACCATGATAATCCAAGCATTTATCCTATCCTGCCTTGGTTACTGCATCAGCCTCCTTGCTGACCTTCCTGCCTCTTGTCTCTCCCTACTCCAGGCCATACTTCACTCTGATGCCCAGATTATTTTTCTACAAAAATGATCAGTCCATGTTCCCCCAGTCCTCAAGAACCTCTAGTGGTTGCCCATCCACCTCTGCATCAAACAGAAATCCTTACCATCGGCTTTAAAGCCCTCAATCACTTTTCCCCTTCCTACTTTACCTTACTGGTCTCCTACTACAACCCAGAGCACACATTTCACTCCTCTGATGCCAGCCTACTCACTGTACCTTGATCTTGTCTATCTTGCTGCCAACCTCTCACTCATGTTCCGCCTCTGGCCTGGAAGACCCTACCTCTTCGTATCCCACAGATGATCACCCTCCCCACCTTCAAAACCTTATTGAAAGCACATCTCCTCGAAGAGCCCTCCCTGACTAACTCCTCATGTCACGTCATCTTCTCCCATTCCTTATTATTATTCACCGCTCCCTCAGCCCTACAACACTTATATACACATCCATAATTTATTCATATTATTGTCCGTTTCCCCCTCTAGATTGTATGCTCACTGTGAGCAAGGAATGTGCCTACCAACTCTGTTATATTGCACTCTCCCAAGCGCTTGACGCACTGCTCTGCAGACAGAAAGCACTCAATAAATATGATTTTTATGGCATTTTTCAGTACATACTATGTGCCAGGTTAATCAGATTGGACACAGTCCCTGTCCCACATGGGGTTCACAGTCAAGGAGGGAGAACAGGCATCGAGTCCCCACTTTACAGATGAGGAAACTGAGGCACAGAGAAGTGAAGCTACTTGCCAAAGGTCACACAGCAAGCAAGTGGCAGAGCAGGGATTAGAACCCAGGTCCTCCGATTCCCAGGCCCCTACCCTTTCCACTAGGCCATGCTGCTCCTCATCACCTCTTTTATTTTGCTCGACCGTGAGCCTGTTATTGGGTAGGGACCGTCTGTATATGTTGCCGAACTGTACTTTCCAAGCACTTAGTACAGTGCTCTGCCCACAGTAACTGCTCAATAAATACGATTGAATGAAAGTAGGATTTTGGTTTGAAAGACTTTTTTTTCTTTCTGTATCATGCCTTTCAACTGGACCTCTATTAAGGTTGTTCAAAATAGCCTACAGGCTGCTTGTAGATTACTTGGCTTGAGACAGTGTTGGCTGGGAAGCAGCGTGGCTCAGTGGAAAGAGCACGGGCTTTGGAGTCAGAGGTCAGGGGTTCAAATCCTTCGAACCCATGACCTCTGACTCCAAAGCCCATGCTCTTTCCACTAAGCCACGCTGCTTCTCTAACTTAACTTCTCTGGGCTTCAGTTCCCTCATCTGTAAAATGGGGGTTAAAACTGTGAGCCCCCCGTGGGACAACCTGATCACCTTGTAATCTCCCCAGCGCTTAGAACAGTGCTTTGCACATAGTAAGCACTTAATAAATGCCATTATTATTATTATTATTATTCCCCTCTCCTCTAGACTGTTTCCTCATCGTGAGCTGGGAACATGTCTACCAACTGTTATATTGTACTCTCCCAAGTGCTTAATATGGTGCTCTGCATACAGTAAGTGCTTAATAAATATGATTGATTACAGTCTTTGAGTAGGAACGGTGGCTAGCCCACCCTGCCCCTTGGATCTGGACAGGGCCCAGATGTGGAGCCCAGATGGCAACTCTACTCCTTGCCTTCTAATGGCAGGATGTGCCCCCCAACCCCTCAGCTGTCCTGGGGAATCTGTGGAATTCCCCTCATCCTCACTGGGCTACAGGATACGTCTAGGCTGCTCTTCTCTCCTATCCCAGTTTCCTCAGTGGGTGAGTTTTCCCCCAAGCTCCTACATATTGCCCATCCACTTCCCCCATCAGCAAGCAGCAGAGACACTGCCTATCCACCTCCGGATCATAGAAAAACTCCTCACCACTGGCTTTAAAGTACTCCATCACCCTGCCCCCTCCTACCTCACCTCGCTTCTCTCCTTCTACAACCCAGCCCGCCACTTCGCTCCTCTGGTGCTAAACTTCTCACTGTGCCTCGATCTCGCCTGTCTTGCTGCCAATCCCTGGCCCTCAACCTGCCTCTGGCCTGGAATGCCCTCCCTCCTCAAAATCTGCCAGACAATTACTCTCCCCACTTCAAAGCCTTACTGAAGGCACATCTCTTCCAAGAGGCCTTCCCAGACTATGCCCCACTTTTCCTCATCTACTCCCTTCTGCGTCACCCTGACTTGCTCCCTTTGCTCTTCCCCTTCTCCCTGCTCCACAGCACTTATGTATATATCTGTAATTTTATTTATTTATATTGATGTCTATTTGTTTTGATGTCTGTCTCCCCCCTTCTAGACTGTGAGCCCATTGTGAGCAGGGATTGTCACTATTGTTGTATTGTACATTCTCAAGCACTTAGTTCAGTGCTCTGCACACAGTAAGCACTTAATAAATATGATTGAATGAAAGCAGGCCAGTTGAGCTGAAGGCCAAACAGGCTGGTGGCACACTCAGCAGGGCAGGTGATAGGGTCCCAAGAGCCCTCTCTAGCCTGGGCTCATGGATCTAAGTGGCACAGAATAAGGAGGATGCCACTGAATGTCACCCAGGGCTTTTCTGAATCTCACCCAGGGCTAGGCTCAGGTAGTTTCCTCTGTCTCCACCCTGGGACACCACAAAAAAGGCCATCTTTCCACTTGGCTCCCCAAGCCTAGGTGGCCCCGGGGTCCATCAGAGGCCAGCATTCCAGGCTCGCAGTGCCACAGGTGCTCTGAGGGGCCGTGCAAACACTGCTACCCCGGGCGAGCTTCCATGGCCGTGGTGCCCGTCTGCTGGCTCCAGGGCCGTGGTGCTTTCATGGTGGTTACCGTTGGAAGGCTGCGCGATGCAGCAGTGTTTGTGCTGTTCAATGGGCCCCGTTCACTTTGGCGGCCCCTGTGAGGCCCTGCCAGGAAAGGGACCTTGTGGCCTGGGAATCCTGCTCTTCATTCATTCAATCTTATTTATTGAGTGCTTACTGTGTGCAGAGCACTGTACTAAGCACTTAGGAGAGTACAGTACAGCAACAGACACATTCCTCTGCCCACAACAGGCTTACAGTCTAGAGGGTGGGGGAGACATATTTTAATATAAATAAATATATTACAGATATAACAAATAAATTGCAGATCTGTAGCCAGGTGCTCCCACACAGCCTCACAAGGTCCCTGTGATGCACCAGTGCCGGAGCGCCCTTTCTTCCCAGCCACCGGTGCCCAGCTCCCGGGTCTGGTAAGGCCCCAAGAGCAACACTACAGTGCTTGACAAAGTGAGTGCTTAATCAGTACTGTAATTGTTACCAGTGGAGGAAGAGGAGAAAGCCCAGAAGGTGTCTTTTCTTTCTCCATCCTCCCTTTCCCTCTTTCCTCTAACACCCTCTTTTTTTCCCCCCCCAATCTTTTTCTTCTTCCCCTTCTTCATACCCTGCCCCGCTGCCCTTTCCTATGTCACTAGCTCTTCCCCCGACCCCTCTAACAACCTGTCTTGGGAGCTCCCCTCACTTTCCTTTGTAGCCAGAAGGGTAGTCATCAAGCACTCCTTTCAGAGGTCTTAAACCCATCTGTCTACGTGCCTAAACTAATGAGTCAATGTTTCACTACCACCACCTGCTTCTGACAATCCTCTTGGGGTGCAATACCCTTGGTAGCAGAAAGACATCATCCAGGAGGTGGGTTCTCTCTAAAAGTTCATTTCCCTCCTTTGCAGCTGGATGATCCCCCTTCCTGAGGTGTTTCTCTCATTATTAGAAAAAGCAATGTGGACCAGTGGAAAGAGCATGGACCAGGGAATCAGAGGACCTGGGTTCTGATCCCACTTCTGCAACTTGCCTGCTGCCTGATCTTGGGCTAGTTACTTTCATTCATTCATTCATTCAATCGTATGTATTGAGCGCTTACTGTGTGCAGAGCACTGTGCTAAGTGCTTGGGAAGTACAAGTTGGCAACATATGGAGACGGTCCCTACCCAACAACGGGCTCACAGTCTAGAAGTCTACTTCTACTTCTTCTATAGTCTACTTCTTCTGTCTCTGCCACTCATCTGCTGTGTGACCTTGTCCAAGCCGCTTAACTTCTCTGTGCCTGTTACCTCATCTGTAAAATGGGGATTAAGACTGTGAGCCCCACGTGGGACAACCTGATTACCTTGTATCTACCCCAGCGCTTAGGACAGTGCTTGGCACATAGTAAGCACTTAACAAATACCATTATTATTGTTATCATTATTATTATTCTCCCACTCAGTTTCCCCATCTTGCCATCAGAGCACATTCTTGCTTGGGGAGAGCCAGAAGGTCCTTGCACAGAGTGTATGTGTCTGAAACCAGCCTAGAAGGCAGCCTTCAGACACACTGTACCTTGTGCAATACACTGTATAGCTTCCACCCCATTCTTGGGCTTCTAAATGAATTTTCTAGTTTAATAGCCTAGTCGCTTGTCTAGAGAAGGTTATTAGTTTCAAGTCTAGGTTTAGTTGCCTGCTTTAGTTTGGAGGGTTTAAAATAGAGAAACTGGGGCCAGAGAAGTGTATACCAAATTATCAAAACTATTCTAATAGTAGCAGTGACAAATGATGATTCTTTGACCTGGGGGACAAAAGGGAATACTGTGGAGGAAGTTTTAGCCTTCTTCTAATACCTGATGCTTTAAGTTGCTAAGTGCTCTTCCCTCTAGGGTAGAACAGGAGGAATTAGCTTTAAATTGTAACAGAAGAATTTTTGGTTAATTTCAGGGATCACAAAACACTGGAGCAGTCTATTACCTTCTGTGGTAATCTTAAAAATAGGACACTTTAAAATGGTTGAAGAGTTATTCCAATTGGAGGGAAGGTTCAGAACAAATCAAGCTCCATGATTCAAGGTTTGGGTCAGGGTATCAATGAAATAATATTTTAACTTTTTGACAGAAAATCTGAGAATCACATCCTGCTGCATTGCAGAAAAAACCCTGTATATATATAATGGCATTTATTAAGCACTTACTATGTGCAAAGCACTGTTCTAAGCACTGGGGAGGTTACAAGGTGATCAGGTTGTCCCACGGGGGGCTCACAGTCTTAATCCCCATTTTACAGATGAGGTAACTGAGGCCCAGAGAAGTGAAGTGACTTGCCCAAAGTCACAGCTGACAAGTGGTGGAGCCAGGATTTGAACCCATGACCTCTGACTCCAAAGCCCGGGCTCTTTCCACTGAGCCATGCTGCTTCTCTCTCTCTCTCTCTCTCTCTCTCTCTCTCTCTCTCTCAAACCACTATATATATATATATAAAACACACCACTAAAGAGCACTTCAGGATGAATGCTATGACTTGCCATTTGTGTAGCCAGACGAGAGGCCATCCCTGCCCCATCTCGTTCCTCAATCAATCAATCAATCAATCGTATTTATTGAGCGCTTACTATGTGCAGAGCACTGTACTAAGCGCTTGGGAAGTACAAATTGGCATCACATAGAGACAGTCCCTACCCGATAGTGGGCTCACAGTCTAAAAGGGGGAGACAGAGAACAGAACCAAACATACCAACAAAATAAAATAAGTAGGATAGAAATGTACAAGTAAAATAAATAAATAAATAAATAAACAGAGTAATAAATATGTACAACCATATATACATATATACAGGTGCTGTGGGGAGGGGAAGGCGGTAAGGCGGGGGGATGGAGAGGGGGACGAGGGGGAGAGGAAAGAAGGGGCTCAATCTGGGAAGGCCTCCTGGAGGAGGTGAGCTCTCAGCAGGGCCTTGAAGGGAGGAAGAGAGCTAGCTTGGCGGATGGGCAGAGGGAGGGCATTCCAGGCCCGGGGGATGACGTGGGCCGGGGGTCGATGGCGGGACAGGCGAGAGCGAGGTACAGTGAGGAGATTAGTGGTGGAGGAGCGGAGGGTGCGGGCTGGGCAGTAGAAGGAGAGAAGGGAGGTGAGGTAGGAGGGGGCGAGGTGATGGAGAGCCTTGAAGCCCAGGGTGAGGAGTTTCTGCCTGATGCGCAGATTGATCGGTAGCCATTGGAGGTTTTTGAGGAGGGGAGTGATATGTCCAGAGCGTTTCTGGACAAAGATAATCCGGGCAGCAGCATGAAGTATGGATTGAAGTGGAGAGAGACACGAGGATGGGAGATCAGAGAGAAGGCTAGTGCAGTAGTCCAGACGGGATAGGATGAGAGCTTGAATTAGCAGGGTAGCGGTTTGGATGGAGAGGAAAGGGCGGATCTTGGCAATGTTGCGGAGCTGAGACCGGCAGGTTTTGGTGACGGCTTGGATGTGAGGGGTGAATGAGAGAGCGGAGTCGAGGATGACACCAAGGTTGCGGGCTTGTGAGACGGGAAGGATGGTAGTGCCATCAACAGAGATGGGAAAGTCAGGGAGAGGACAAGGTTTGGGAGGGAAGACAAGGAGCTCAGTCTTTGACATGTTGAGCTTTAGGTGGCGGGCGGACATCCAGATGGAGATGTCCTGAAGGCAGGAGGAGATGCGAGCCTGGAGGGAGGGGGAGAGAGCAGGGGCAGAGATGTAGATCTGGGTGTCATCAGCGTAGAGGTGATAGTTGAAGCCGTGGGAGCGAATGAGGTCACCAAGGGAGTGAGTGTAGATTGAGAACAGAAGGGGACCAAGCACTGAACCTTGGGGAACTCCCACAGTAAGAGGATGGGACGGGGAGGAGGAGCCTGCAAAAGAGACTGAGAAAGAACGACCGGAGAGATGAGAGGAGAACCAGGAGAGGACGGAGTCTGTGAAGCCAAGGTCAGATAACGTGTTGAGGAGAAGGGGGTGGTCCACAGTGTCAAAGGCAGCTGAGAGGTCGAGGAGGATTAGGACAGAGTATGAGCCGTTGGATTTGGCAAGCAGGAGGTCATTGGTGACCTTTGAGAGCGCAGTTTCCGTGGAATGAAGGGGACGGAAGCCAGACTGGAGGGGGTCGAGGAGAGAGTTGTTGTTGAGGAATTCTAGGCAGCGCGTGTAGACAACTCGTTCAAGGAGTTTGGAAAGGAATGGTAGGAGGGATATGGGACGATAACTAGAACTTACCTGAACTTACCCCCCGAACCCCACCCTAGGTATTGAACTTCTTAGCAAATAAGGGTACAACACGAAAGTATTCTGTCCCTCAGAAACAGACTGCCCCCTTAACCTCGATTGGCCATCTCACAGGAGAACTGATGAGACAGTGTGACTGTTCTGCGCAGATCATCACCCCAACAAGAAAGTGCATGTCCTGCTGTCTATGACACCCTTTTCCCCTATCTCTAAACTAAAGTCTTGCATAAGCAAGTGGCTCAGGATATTGTCCGTTTGGTCACTGTTGAGGCAGCAGAGGTGCTGAGTAGCCCTATTTAGAAACACACTGCTCCCCAGGAATGGAGGAGGGACTAGAAAAGGTGAACCTCTATCCTGTGGTGACAAGCCCATTAATGCAGCAAGGATCTAACCTTCCTTAAGTGCTAACCTCTCATCTCTCCAACTTGTTCTCCCTCCTTCCTACATCATTTATGAACTCAATTCTGTATTCCTCAAGCACTTTGACAGTTCCCCTGCCCCATCCTCACCCAACTTGTGTACACAGTCTTCTCTTCTGTTGCTCCACTATCTGTAATTTATTTTCAGTTCTCTCTCGCCTGTTAAATTGTAAACTCCTTGAAAGCAGGGATTGTGTCTACCTACTGCACTATACTCTCATGAGCCCTTAGTACAGTGTTCTGCCCACAGTAAGTGCTCAATAAATCAATCAGTGGTGTTTATTGAACACTTACTATGTGTAGAGCACTATACTAAGCGTTTGGGAGAGTACACTGATTGATTTGGTGCATAGACTGAATCTAAGCTTATGATTTTGCACCTCAGATCTTTTTTGTCTGTCAGGAGACCTTGCAATGTGAAGAAGAATCTGAGAGAGAAATGAACGTATTCTGTGTATGGTCTAATATTTAACTAAGAGCAAAAGCCATTTTCCAAAATACATATATGAAATCAAAATATTTACATTGTTTCTCAGATGAAGATATCAACAATCTCTAGAAAGAACAAAATGTCCCTTAATATTGTCCTCCCTATGATCACTTAATTTCTGTATCAGCAGAGTAGGTAGTATAAAAGATATTTTAGTGAAACCAATTCATTATAATTATGATTGCAATTTGAATTTTCTTCCCTTCATATATCTATGTGAAGTAATTACTTTGTAATCACCAGTACGATTAAGCATTAAATAAAAGCTAAATCTCTATTCTGACAGCCTAAATCTGCCTGAAAGTCCTTGGGTTATTACTTCATTTTAAAGCTACACATTACATTGCTTAGCATTTCCACTTTAGATGTAGGTGTTCCTAACTAGGTTAATAAAATTCCATTGGCTGTGAAAGCTGTTGATTGTTCATTCAAGCTATATGAATACTCCAATAAGAAAATGAAACAGATTGATTTTGGTAGAAGCCACAAGATTTAGTACATAATAATAACAATTGTGGTAATCAGAAGGTTGTGGGTTCTAATTATGGCTCCACCACTTGTCTGCTTTGTGACCTTGGGCAAGTCACTTCACTTTTCTGTGCCTCAGTTACCTCAGCTGTAAAATGGGGATGGAGACTGTGAGTCCCACGTGGAACAGGGACTGTGTCCAACCTGATAGTCTTTTATCCACCCCAGCACTTAGTACAGTGCCTGGCACATAGTAAGCTCTTAACAAATACCATCATCATTATTATTATTTGTTAAGTGCTTATTTTATGCCAAGCACTGTTCTAAGCACTAGGGTAGTTATAAGGTAATCAGGGTTTTTTAATGGTATTTAAGTGCTTACTATATGCCAGGCACTGTACTAAGTGCGGAGGTAGATAAAAGACAATCAAGTTGGACAGAATCCCTGTCCCACATGGGGCTTACAGTCTTAATCCTCATTTTACAGATGAGGGAACTGAGGCACAGAGAAGTGACTTACCCAAGGTCAAACAGAAGAAAAGTGGCAGGTCTGGGATTAGAAACCTGGTCCTTCTGATTCCTTGGTCCTTCCTCTTTTATTCAATCATATTTCTACTAGGCCATGCTGCTTCCCATATCAAATCACAGATTTGGCACCTGATCATGTCAGGTAATGCCATGAAGAGGTATCAGATTTGTTTTCACTTCCAAACTGAATTAAAGTCTAGTTTATATTGGTAACAAGAACTCTGCTCATCAAGATAATGGCAGCCATATTTTTCTATTCCCATCCAGTCACATCTTATTGCACTTTTCTTTCCTTTGCATGGGTTGCTGCACAAACTAATTCTTTTTCTATTCCACTGACAACTGCCTGACACTTTGAGAAAGCAGTTGTTTGAAACAAATAAGAGTCCCCATTTCTTTCCCTTGGTTGAGGGAACCTTTCTTTGTAGCTTTGCTTTAGCAGATACATCTGGAGAAAATCAGACTACTTTGAATATGCAAAATGCCAGATTAGAGACTTCAAATTGTAGACTGCAAGAGCAGGTTCACAGTCACATTAAAATATCCTCTCAAAATGTGGAAACGTACAAATTTTTTGTTTAAGGTCAAAGTTTTAGCTAATCAAGCTTAAAGCTATAAATAATTGTCAGGAAATTATGACTATCTGTCATCATGATTTCACCAAAATATATATGAAATCTGCACAATATAGTTTGATTAAATAGAAGAATGAAGATATTTTGTCCTTAAAATAATATGAATATTTTAATAAACTTGTTTCAGAGGCATTCCTCATATAGCTCTTGATTTGAATTAATATTTTCATAAAGATTTGAAATTGATATCTATCAGTAAGTGAAATCTGGCAACTTTCCCACCCCCTGTCATAAAGCCTCCTATAATCCACCTATTGTGGAATAGTTCTGGTCATCAGTGACCTATTATGTCAGCTTCCACACAGTACATAGGGCAGCTTTGGTCTTGTGCAGTCAAAATGATACAAAGAAAGAGGAGAAAATATTCAAAGGACAACAGGAATTTAAAATTATGGCACAACTTTCTTTTGTTGAGTTAAAACTGAAGGCAGTAATTCTGGTCATAACCAGAACTATTTGGCAGCAAAATATAAAATAAAGATCTCACCCCCAATACTTTAAAACTAGATTGAAGCATGAATAATGATTTTTGAAATGAGACAAGAAAATTAAAGTCATTGTACCAGAGATACCTTATGGAGCATTTAGACTCATAAATATGGGGGAGTGACAACGTGAATAGGTATTGTGTTTTCCAATAATAAAGGCTGTAAATTTCAAAATGTTCTCTGCCAGTCAAATTAGCACTCAACACAAGAATGCTATGCTCACAGATACCACCAGTGAGAGTTCCACAGTAGGAATTTTGCACAGACTCCAAAAGCTACAGGGAAATTGTCGAAGTAATGAATTACAAGTAGTCTACCTGGAACAAAGTACTGACATGAATGATGTCTTTGCAATGTGGTGAGAAATACTATAGACTGTCCTGACAAGCTCCTTTCATTGTAGTATGCCAGTGCCTTTTGTTTTTCCCAAACAAAAAAGTGAATGGATTTTCTATGACAAGGTATAATCTTAAATGAGGATTCAAGTGATCTCTAGATTATTAAATTTCATAATTTGAAGAAGCCAGAAGGCTTGGAATATGTTTGTGAATATAAATCAAAGTGACCAAACTTTGTCCTTTTACTTAATGGAGTGATTTAATCTCTAACTTCACTGGGGAGTCTCAAGTGTTAACCCAGTCTCCACTTTAGCAGGGGCCCATATGCGTGAATACCATCTGCCAGATGGAAATCGTGAATAATCCGTAGTCGAGACTCAACAAGTCAGTACACTTGTTCAGGGAACCAGTGTCACCTAGTGGTAAGAGCACAGGCCAGGGAGACAGAGGACCTGGGTTCCAACCCCTGCTCTACCACTTGTCTGCTCTGTGACCTCAACAAGTCACTTAACTTCTCTGTGTCTCAATTTCCTCACCTGTTCTCCCTCCTACTTAGACGATGAGCTCCATGTGGAACAGTGTTTGGTACGTAGTACACACTTAACCAACCATAATAATAATTAATAATAATGTGTATGCATACACATCTATACATATACACATGCTCTCACTGACTGCACCACCTGCCCCCCGCCAAGTTTCAATGTGACTTTAGACCACAGGGTAGAATAGCAGATGTGATATTTGCAGCATCTAAGATATCAATCAATGGTATAGAGTGAGCACTTATTGTGTGCAGACCACTTGTCCTAAGCACTTGGGAGAGTACAGTACAAAAGAGTGGCTGTAGATGATCCCTCCCCATGAGGAGTTTACAGACTAGAGGATAGAGGAAGATACGTAAGTGCAGAAAGCCATACTGAGACTTCATTCTTAGTCTCATTTGCTGACTCATTTTCCTCCTCTTGCCCTTTAACTGTGTGTGTGTGTGTGTGTCTCACAAGAATATGTATGGGATCCTTTACACTTCTTTTCTCAGTGAGCTCATCTGGTTAAATGGCTTCAACTATCACCTCGATATAGAAGACTCCCAAATGTATCCCATTGATCCTGACCTGTCACTGGCCGTATGCTCTCACATTTTCTCATGTCTCTAAGGACATCTCCACAGGGATGACCTGTGGGCATTTTAAATTTAATCCAGCAAAAACTGAATCCCTGATCTTCTCTCCTGATCCAACTCCTCCTGAATACCACAATCTTCCCTGTCCCAGAAGCCTGACCTTGATGTCATCTTTATCACTTCTCTGTCTTTCAGTTAATCAATAATATTTATTGAGCACTTACTATGTACAGTGCACTATACTGAGCACTTGGGAGAGTACAGTGTAACAGAGTTGGTAGACATACTACCTGCCCTTCACTTCCCATATGCGTCCTGCCACGTTTTCCTCCACAATATATTAGCAATCTGCCCTTTCTTCTCCTCCCTTCTGAGCATCGTCATTATCCAAAGCCTTGTTACCTCTCTGATGGATTACTGCATCACTCTCTGTACTGGTCACTCACCCTACCTCCATTCTCTCTCCTCTTCTATCTATCCAACATTCTGCAGCCTAGATCACCTTCCTTTTTTATGTTATTTGTTAAGCGCTTACTATATGCTGGGCACTGTACTAAATGCTGGGATAGATACAAGCTAATCAGGTTGGACATACTTCTTGTCCCACATGGGGCTCACTGTCTTAATCACCATTATACAGATGAGGTAACTGGGGCCCAGAGAATGAAGTGATTGCAACAAACAATTCTAGCTGTCTATGTCCCTTTCTTGAGTTGACAAATTGGCTAGAACTGTGAAGGTCATTAAATAGCAAATGCTACGTACTGAGAATCTGTAATGTTTTCAAATTGACCTACTTTTCATCCAGTATAGACACAACCTGAAGTGACTTAAAACTGCTTCTGTTCTTACTGCTATGTGAATTTTCTAAGATACCATTTCAATGCCTGAAAAATCTATTAATGTATGAATATGAATTTAATGTATGATTATGTATGAATGCATGGGTATTCATTCATTGGTATTTATTGAATACCTACTGTGTGGAGAGCACTGTATTAAGTGCTTGGGAAAGTAGAGTAAGGCTTATAGATGTCATTCCTGCCTTTGAGAGGCTTACACTCTAATTGGTGTGTTCACACACAATAAGCACTCAAAAAATGCAATTGATTGACTACCATCTATTCCTACTTTTTGAAATTTCAGGTCTTTGTCCAAATTCCCTGCTTCTTTCTAGTCTAGAAAACCCTTCTAAAAAGCAAGAATTACTAATGAATGGACATATTTAGGTGAATGAAGGTTGTTTTTGTAATAAGCAAGTAAAAAATATGTTTTTTAGAAAAGCAGACTGTTCATTCACCTATCAGCTTTGAAGAGCTCTTCAACTCAGTTAAGACTGTGCATATGCCTATATAAATAGTCTTTCTTGAGGTTTCTAATGAAAGGTGACACCCATCTGAAATATTGCATTCACACAGATACTTAATCTTGAGGTCCTAAAATTTCTAAATATTTTTTTCTGAATTTTGATTACACTTCTCATTCAGAAACATCTGCCTAAAATATATAGCCTATTCTCTAAGGGCATCATTTAGAGCTTGAATGTATTTTCCAGATCAGTAAAACATATCAAAATAAGGAATTTATGTAGAAATCTAAATGTGTGGAATTATAATAATAACAACCATACTTTGAGGAGTGTAATTATTAATATCAATATAACCTTTAGCTATTAAGCATTTCTTTGGGATAAACATGAAAATGTCTTGGAGACCACAAACAAAATGTAGTAGCAGAAATGGTATTGAATACTTACTGAATACTTTCCATGTCTAAGAAACATATTTTACAATTTGTAGAAGCATTTAGATTAATATAGGAGCTATGTGAATAAATTTGAATTTTGATCATAATTATTGTTGAAAAAAGTAATCTTAATTACTGATACCTTTCCAAATGTTACATTTATTAATTTACTATCAGTTAAAATATATTCACTGAGTAATATGAGTAAATGAGTAAAGCAAATGTATTGGCCCCCTTTTACATTCATTATATTTTAATGATCAGCCTGATAATGCAATCTTGAATTTATATAGTATAGATAGTATTTTTTTCCACATAATTTAAATATATATATATGTATATATATATATATATATGATTTGAAAAATAGGTATAAACAAGTGTATAGAAAACTCATTCCTTTTCAGAGGTGACTACAGAGGTGATTACAACTGATTGCAAACTTTCTCAGTGGGTGTGAAGGCACCTGAGAAGATCAACACAAGGGTGGACTGTCAGTTCTGACCAAACTGAGTAAGCACTGAAGCAGACCCTTAAGAATATATGTGCATAACTACATTGAACCAAAATAACCATGTGCAAAAGATTCATTCACCCCTTCATGTCCCTAGTTACTATTTGATCATGAAAATGATAATTTACTATGGGGCACCATAATAGAACCAAAAGTGTTAATATGGCTTCCAAAAGTGTTGTACTCACTCCCAGAATGCAGTTTGCCTTTGGGGATAATCTGACCTGATATATAGGGAAGATGGGGCTGGGAGACACCATATAAAGGAATCTTAGTCCATCCCCTTACCTCTCTTCAGGACCATGTTTAGACAGTCCTTCCCTGGAAATGAGAGGATTTTACAGTCTCTCGTGAAAACACATTCTAATTTCAGAGACTCCTTCCTTATATTTTACTCAGAGTTCTTCCTTTAGAGGTCATAGAGGAGCAACATGGCCTAATAGAAAGAGCACAGGCCTGGAAGTCAAGGGATATGGGTTCTAATTGTGGCTCTGCTACTTGCCTGCTGTGTGACCTTGGGCAAGTCATTAACTTCTCTGTGCTTCAGTTTCCTCATCTATAAAATTGGGATTAAATACCTGTTTTCACTCCTACTTAGACTGTGAGCTCTATGTAGGACAAAGATGGTGTCCAATCTTATTATCATGTATCTGCTTCAGTGCTGAGTACATTGCTTGGCACATAGTATGTGCTTAAGAAATACATTCTTATTCTTATTATTCTTATTATTATCATTATCATTGCATCATTGTTTTGAGAAAATAGGAGATGTAGAGAGCAAATAAGTGTTTGGTTGTGGGCTCAGCAATTTAACAAAGAAGTCTCCTATCCCCAACACTATCATTAACAGCATATGCACTAAATGTCTTCTGTATGTATAGTACTATACCAGGTATTTAGGAATGGCATAGGTCATGGGTTCTAATCCTGGCTCCACCATTTGTCTGCTGTGTGGCCTTGGGCAAGTCACAGTGCCTCAGTTACCTCATCTGTAAAATGGGGATTAAGACTGTGAGCCCCATGTGGGACAGGGACTGGGTCCAAACCGATTTGTGTGTGTGTATCCACCCCAGCGCTTAGTAAAGTGCCTGGTACACAGTAATTGCTTAACAAATACCATAATTATTATTATCATCATAAAGCCAATGGCTCCTTTCTGTCCACTTCTTGCCTGAGCTCTCCCAAAGCATTTCTTCTCTTTAGTCATTCAATCCTATTTATTGAGTGCTCACTGTGTGCAGAGCATGTGGGAGAGTACAACAATAAACAGATACATTCCCTGCCCACAACGAGCTTACCGTCTAGAGGTGGGGAGACAGACATCAATACAAATAAATGTCACAGATATATACATAAGTGTTGTGGGTCTGGGAGGGGGGAAATTGGAGTTGTTGGAAAGGAAGCAAAGAGGTGACACCATTAATAGCGGAATTGCTACAAGCATATTCCTGCTTCTCCACCTCTGGTCTGTCTTCAAACCCAGCTTAACTATCAATCAATCAATCAATGATATTTATTGAGCACTTACTGTATGCAGAGCAGTGTACTAAAGACTTAACCCTATGCCCTATTTTTATGCTGGGAGTGCAAGAACAGACTATACTGTTCTCATTAAAGACTGAAAATCATCCTTGAGAACTGATATAACTTTCTCTCCTTAACCACATCCCTCCTCATCTTCAAATCCCTCCTGAAAGGCCACCTCCTCCAGCTAGACATTCCCTACCTGATTTCCAGCTCTCTGTTTGTGTCAACCCAACAGCCATCCATGGCATATATGCATGTATTGATTTACATAGGTGATATAATCATTTATTTTTCATTTTAATTCCATTACTACCAATCTTATGCACCAACCCCATAGGGGTAGTGAGGTAAGTTGCCTCTGTGAGGTTATCACCAAAGGGATGAAGTCTTTGGCTTTTTGGAGAGAGAGAGAGGGCAGCCACATCTGGACCTCTACACTCTGCCCCTTGGAGCCAGAGAGATCACAGGTGGTGATATCATCACTGCTGTTTCTTGGGTCCTTGCTGGATGCTGTGGTTCAGTGGCTCCCCACTCCCCTCCCCAAATCCCAATGTGCTTGACACATAGTTAAGTGCTTAACAAATACCATAATAATAATTATTGTTATTATTACTAAGCACTGGGATGGATATAAACTAATCAATTTGGATACAGTCTCTAGCCCACATGAGGTTCATAGTCTTAATCCCGATTTTACAGATGAGGTAGGGAATTTAGGCACAGAGAAGTTAAGTGACTTGCCCAAGGTCACACAGCAGACAAGTGGTAGATCTGGGATTAGAACCCAGGTCCTTCTGACTCCTTGGCCCATGCTCTTTCCACTATTTCACTCTCCCAAGTGTTTAGTTCAGTGCTCTGCACACAATAGTTGTTCAGTGCATGCTACTGCTACTCCAGTCTTAATTATCCCTGTTTCTCTTACACATAACCATAAGAAATGCCATTCCTGGGTTCTACCAACAAAATGCCCATCCTAGTATTCTGTGGAATCAGTGACATCGGGATTCTTAAAGGAACATTCTGAAGTATGATTTCCTTGTGGATGTTAATATAAGGTGCCTAACAATTTCCTCTTGTAGGCCATTATGGATTTTTTGGCCATGAATTTATCCACACCCTTCATTTTTACTCTGTGACTTTCCTTTGAATTTTCTTCCATTCTTCATAGCTATGTCACACATAATTGAAATAATCTAGTAAGCGACTGATAACTGTGGAGTAAAATGTGAGGATTACCCCTTGGTTCCAAGATACCATACTCAGATTATTGTATTCCAGCGTTGTGGGGTTTTAAAACTATAAGGCACATCGCTATTCTTCTTGCAATTTATAACATTCACAAATCAATCAATCAGTGATATTTATTGGGTACTCACTGTGTGCCGAGCACTGTACTTAGCACAATACAATGGAGTTGGTAGATGTGATCCCTGCCCAGAAGGAGATTGCAGTTTAGAGAGGAAACATAAAGCCAGTCTTCCCCCATTTTAATTGTGCAGTTTTTCTTCTGAAAACTCAGTGTGCTCATTCTTTTTTCTACTGTCTGACCTTTGAAGAAAATTACCGATCCGCATGGAAAATGGTGCTCCATTTAGCCCTGTATGCTCGCTCTCTCTCCCTCCCTCCCTCTCTCTCTGTCTCTCTCTCTCTATATAAAACCCCATTGTACAGATGGAAAAACTGATTCAGATAGGTTAAGTGGCATATTAGAATCAGTGAAATTTAAATTGAGAATATAGCCAGGTCTTTCTGCAACTCAGGACATTAAAATATTTTGGCTGAAGTTTGAATTAGTATTATTATGAAATCAAAGTTCATAGTAATGATAGTTTTATTATACCATCATTTTTTTTCAAGTAGGGGAAATTATATCCATGTAACAAATTCTGCAACCTATCTCCCCTATTAAGCCTTTCCCTGAAGACTATGATATATCCCCATGCCCAAACTGCTTTTTTGTTGTTTTGAAGAGGATGATTCAGAACAACTGCTTCACTGAATATTTTAGGCCAAATTGATAAACTAGATGTAACTACATTACTGGGACTAGCAGACATCCAACCTTAGAGTTCTGAAGGAATTTCATCGGAAAGATGCAGAAAATTCTTGGCAAGATTGTGTAACCTATTGTTACAAATGACCACCTTACCCAAGAGTATTCTGGGAATTATACACCAGTGAGTCTCTCTTGTATACCTGACAAATTGTATACCTGATAAATTGATTGATTAAGTTTAGGATAAATGAGCAAATACAACCAGTTGAGAGAAGGACAACTTGGTTTCTATAAGGGGAAATCATAGCTCACTAATCTGTTGGGGTTCTTTAAAAGGTCAGTAATGTTGTGGATAGAAGATTTTCAGTAGGTCTTTGACAAGGTTCCACAGTCCTTTTCTTTTGGAGAGAATGTTTTGTTGGATTGGAAACACAGGGCAGGGATAACTATCACATTTTAGGATAGAGAATTGCAAAGAACAAGGTCTCCCAGGGGTTGGGGCTGTGACTGGTTTTATATAACAACTTCAAAAAGAATCAAGAAGATGGGGAGGGCAGTGAATTCTTCAAGTTGGCCGATGGCTCTAAACTCTTTCAAATGTCCTGTAGATGGGGATAAACCGCAGATGGAGCTGAGTGAATGGCTGGGAAAAAAAATGTTCTCTGCGCTGCTTTGGTGTGGGAAAATGCAAAGGAATACATTTGGGGAAAAAAAGAATTCAAATCACAACTACATCGTGATGGGCTCAGAGCTGTCAGTCATGATTCCGGATACAGATTTGGGAATATTATAGATTTTCCCATAAATTGACCATTGGTCTCTTGGGTGACAGCTGTTGTTGGACATCAACTAGAAAATTACAAAAAAGGCATAGTTTTGCCAGTTTGCAAAACCTTGGCACATCTGCACTTGGGAATTCTGTGAGCAATTTTGGTTGTCATAGTTTTAGAATGATATATTAGAGTTGGAGAAGGAACAGTGACGGACAACCACGATGGTTGGGGGATGGAGCAGCATCTGTACTAGAATATCTCAGAGGAAAATTAAAATTCTCTAATCTAGAAAGGTAAAGGCGAAGGGGCCACATAATTGAAGTTTCCAAATCATGAATGGTGAGAGAGGAGTAGCAGAGCCATGGTTCATCAGACCCCATAAACAATAGAACAAGGGATGTGTTCTGAATCCTGAAGCCCGTGTCTTCAAAATAAAGGAAACACTTCACATATTGAGTAAGCGTAGAGAATCTGATACCACAGGAAGTTTTACAGATGAAAGCTATCTGTAGGTTCAGGAGGACTTTGGCTGCATCTGTGACTAAATGGTTCATAATGGGTTACCAAATAGAGAGTTAGAGATGAAAGGGGAAAAGTTGGGGATATTAGATGGTTGTTCTTGACATCCATTCTGATGGCTTAGGTATGGTTATCTTGTGTTTCCTCCAAGTATTGTGTTACAACTTTTGGAAACAGACTACTAGACTGGATATCATTGCTTATGTTGCTATATTTTATTTTTCCTAAATGCATATTTCTTCAGTGGATCTATTACATGAGAAGTAATGGTGGAAGCTAGGCTCAATGTAATATTTCCCTCTTGAAAATTTTATAGTCTATGCTAGCATATAACTCTATGAAGGGCCAGCAGAGAAATGGGCATGAAATATTTGATGTATGTAACAGTTAAGAGGTTAATCATTTTTGGAGATGGGATTCGTGGAACTTTTAATTAGCCAATGACTCATTCACCTTTCCTAGACTTAAGGATACCTACTTTCTAATGAAAACCTTTGCTCTGAAATCAATTGAAGAATGTTTTATATGCTTTTTTTCAAACTTTAAATGTATTTTCTTTGGTTCTAGGTCTACAAAATGCCTTTAGCTTAGAAAATGTGGTGTCACATGTGTATTGTTCATGTAACTATGGTAACTTATAAATGCCACCAGTGGGTCCATTTCATACACAAATGAAGGGACAGCTGTGGAGACCACATGTCTTTCAGTAGAATAACGGATGTGAACTGGGATAGCTTAGATCAGAAAATTATAACTCATTTATATCAATCAGAGCTTTCAAACATATTCAGCTTCTTGGCTGTAAACTGTACATTTAATGGAAAAGAGCATTGTTAAGTAGTTGATTTTTTTTCAGTTAACAGCTTTAAAATAAATATTCAGAGCAGGTTCAGCTGTATTCAAAAACCAAAATTGGCAGGTCATTTCATTTTCTAAGAATCACTTCTGTAGTTCCTCCTTACAATAGGAGGACTATTAGATTTATCTTTAGTATTATTAGCTCCAGAGGAAACCTAAAGTTTCCAGTCAGTTTTAACTCTTGTTAGACAATTAATGGCTTCATTCCATAGTTTGTCTTTAGTTTGTCTTCCAATATGAGACTTTTTATTTCAAAAATGTTTAAAGAATTAAACACACCCTTCAGCAGGCTCCTTTAAAAAACAAACAAAAACAAAAATGTACCTAAGGATGAATTTACTTTAAGAAATGACATATGTCATTAATGTTTCAACCCAGGGGAAATTAAAAGAAGCAACGTAAATTAAAATGGCTCAAGATTGCCTATGCTTTCACTGGTCTCTAAAGTGTACCAGTAATGAATGTTGTCAAGTTTTACCCAGAATTATTCCATTGTATGCTGCACTGAGCCAAGAAAAATGAGAAACACACACACACATGCAGAATTTTGACTATTTAATTATAATTATAATTTCGTCTTTGGATGCCTATGCCTACCCTTATTAAATATTAATCAAAAGCTCTATTTATAAGATGCTGCTATTGTTCCAAGAACTGAAGTGCCATTCTCAAGCTGAATGTTTCATTTTCAGGGTGGTTTTACCACAAAATGAAAATTTTAAACCAATAGTTCAAACTTTATGTTCCACTTCAAATAAGCTCTACAGAAAATCTGTTTATTTCATTGCCTTAAAATGTTTTAAACAACATTGTGGAGTTCTAGAAAAATGAATTTCACCTTCATAAATTGATGTGCTTTCCACGACTTCAAAATACATATAATCCCTGCATAATATAATAACAATGATAATAATAATAATAATAATAATAATAATAATAATAATAATGATGGCATTTGTTAAGCGCTATGTGCAAAAGCACTGTTTTAAGCGCTGGGGAGGTTACAAGGTGATCAGGTTGTCCCACGGCGGGCCTCACAGTCTTAATCTCCATTTTACAGATGAGTTAAATGAGGCACAGAGAAGTTAAGTGACTTGCCCAAAGTCACACAGCTGACAATTGGCAGAGCCAGGGTTTGAACCCATGACCTCTGACTCCAAAGCCCATGCTCTTTCCATTGAGCCACTCTGCTTCTCTATATCATGGTGATTTGTAATTGCAAAGAGCTATTTTTAGTCAACATCTAGAACTTCCTAGAAATTGTAGGAAATTCTGTTTAGTCATATATATATATATATATATTTATTTATTATTATTAGAACCATCACTTCAGAATATCTTTGATATGAGATAATTATTTGAGAGTTCACAAAAACTCCCACCCTCTTTGCTAACCTCAGCACTAAATTTAGCGAGGTGTCTTACAGGCTTTCCCAGGTCTTCAGTCAGAGGGCCTGGGTTCTAATCCCAGCTCTGCCTCAGTTCCCTCATTTGTAGAATGAGGATTAAATCCTACATCCTCCTACTTAGACTGGGAGCCCCATATGGGACAGTAACTGTGCCCAACTTGATTATCTTGCATCTACCCCAGCACTTAGAACACTGCCTGGCACATAGCGCTCAACATGTCCATGAAAAACAAAAACAAAGTAACAGTTGTTTGACATGATAAATTCCCTTAAAAATCAATCAATCAATTGCATGTATTTAACACTGACTTTGTGCAGAGCACTGTACTAAGTGCTTGGGCGAGTACAGTACAATATAACAGACACATTCTCTGCCCACATGGAGCTACTAGGCTATCTTTTTTCTGACACTGCACCTACCATCATTAAAACTTTCTTAAAGTAGGAAAAAATGTAAGGCTTTAATTATTTTAATCAAATGCCAGAAACCTTTAAAAGACTTGTTATCTAAAGAAAAGGATAATCTGAAGCTGAATCACATTTAAAATGTGAAAATTTATTCATTTTAAGTACCATGGGATTTCTTCCCAAACACCTCAATTACTCACTTTCCAATAAAAGGTTTATAGTCTGGTTTAGAAATGTCATATTTATTTTATAGGTATTCTTTTAGTTCATAAGACAGACTCTTAGTCTTGCACATTCACATAAGTTTTATTGTAATGATTTGTTACTTTCTGACGACTGTTCAGCTTTGACAAAAATGTAAGTGTTCCACTGAATGATAGATCGTTTGTGGACTATAACATTTAGTTATTTAAGTTTGATCCAGTTCATTTGTCTTTGCAGAGAACAGTGCCTGATGGGTAAAAGGCACTGAGCCAGCACGAAGTAACTTAAAGAAACATGTAAAATAGCAGACTAACATCTGTTGTTTTTTTCCCCCCTCATAACATTGAACCCTCTAACACAATACTGTCTTTTTTATGCCCCTTTCAATGAAGCTTTAGAATACAGGAGCTAACCCCCTTTCACTGAATAGGCTCTTTTACTCTTGAGAAGAGTGTTTGAAATTCCACAAAGGAAGAGGCAACTGGTGTTGGCATGTTAGTAGGTATATATCGCCTAGACTCACGTGCAGCCCACGCTGCAAGTCTTTTGTTTAGAAGGCTTCACAATGCTAAAGAGGTGAACAGTGCACATAGAGTGTTGTCTATCAAGCTGATGTTATGAGAGTAAAAAGGTCCTTGGCTTTGGGGTGCTTCTGAAGTGCCCTCCTACTTTCCCCTCCTTGGCATTTCACATTGTTACCCTAAAACTACTGATATGGCCGGGTGGTTGGGAATAGGATAAGTTTTCATTCCAGGGGTTTCTGCAGAAAAATGAAGTCGGTGGTGGTGGGGTGGGGGGATTAATTCTAATTTGACATTCTACATTTCTGGGGAAGAGATGGGCCATGTTAATAAACAGTACAACTGGGTAATTTTTTTAAGTCCTTCCACAAGTGTGTCAGATCTGGAAAATGAAATGGTAAAGTTTAGGGTGTGTAAAATAACTTGAAAGTATCAAAATTAGAGTAAAATTGTATTCTCCTCTATACAACATTTCCACTTGTAGCCCAGAAAAGCACACCCATCCAGGTACAGAGCAACCACTACTTTCAGCTTTCAACACAAAACTACTGAAAGAATTTGGCTCTTGAATAAAGGTGACAGCAAGCCATACAATCCCCAAACAGAAAAACTCACACTGAGCCTTTATGCCATTTTCTTAAGGTCTATTGTTAACTGAAGACTCCTTGTGTTTTCAAATTCCTTCATGTGAATGGATGAGGCAAGACATCTGCCAGGATACACTCACATTTGCATGCAAATCAGAGACTTAGGGGACACACATGCTTCTGATAGCCAAACAAGATCATTTTTACTCTATATTTATTGTGTTCAAACTTAGTTACTGAACTTTCTATGTTCTCGGTTTGCGAATGCTATTTTCAGAAACCAAATGCTGCGTGCCATAAATACCAAAGCACAAATAGGTGAGAATAATCTAGAGAGACTGAGGGAAAGGGCTTAAAGGAAAGCAAGAAAAATGACCTCGTCTTTCACAAACGAAAACCGCAACTCTTTCTCACTCCCTATTCATCCGTGTTCTTAAGACCTGAAATGGGGAAAAAGTCGATGATAGAAATGAGACTTTTCACCGTGGCGACTGTGAGTGTGTAAGGGGCTCTTTCTCTGATGGTCGGAGTGGAGCGATGGCATTAGCCACATCAATCGGGATTTGCTGCTGGTCTAATCTATGGGTCAGAAAGAGGCACGCTTCCTAGACACATCCCTAAACGGGCTTTTGGGGGGATCGTAATGCCAAGAGATAGACTGCCAAGCAACCGAGGCGGAGCTTTTCCTTCTAGAGCTTTTGCATTTTGCCGATTTTACTCAGAAATGGAGTTACCTTAGAGGAGGATAAAAATAAAGACGAGATCCCAGAACTGAACGCTTGGCAGTCTCTCCCACCTCCCCCTCTCCAGGCAGTGGAACAGACACTTGCTGGCAAACTTTCCCTGCTGCCTCTTCGGATGTAGGGCTTGGCAGCAGTATTCCCTTTCCCTTCAGCATCATGGGAGAGTCAACGGGAGTTTCCCTAAAATCACAGGCATCCCTGGCTGGGCTTTTCGCCCCTTCTTCAATGGAAAAACGATCGATTTGCCAATAAATGGAACTAAATAATGCATGGGGATGCACGTTCCTTGGTTCCGACCCTAATTCCCCTTAGGCTTCTTCTCAATTGCCCCTAAGGTACCGCCGCGCCGTGTCGTCGTTCCTCACCTCCTGGTTACCTTTTCTTCTCCCCACTTCTGCTACTTCTCCTCTTTGACCTTTTTGTGCCTCCTTGGCTTTCTTACCATTTCATGCCTCACGTTTTCTAGAAATTTTCCCTCTGCTTTTTGCTTGCGCCCCCCCCCCCCCCCGTCTTTCCCTATCTCCCCGTTTTCGGCTGCCTCCTCGATTTCCCATCCTATTGGGTTTTCTCTTCCATCTCCCGAAATCTATTCTTTCCATCCGCGGCTGGCGTTTGGCCTGTTTTTCCTCCCAATCTCTCTCTTCGCCCCTCCCTCACTCTCCCCCTCCGCCCCCCGCCGCTTTTCCTTCCTTCCCTTCCTTCCATCCATCCATCCCTCCGTTCCTATCCCCTCCTCAGCTCTCTTTCCCTGTCTTTTCTGCCTTTTCCCTCCCCCCTCCCTCCCCTTGTACCTTTCCCCCCGTCTCCCTCCTATTTAGATGCTGCGGGTTTCCTCTCTGGACCAGCGGTTTCCTCCTCCTCTTCAGCCTTCTTCCCGTGTCCCACCTTCTCCTCGTCCTCCTCGTCCTCCGCTTTCTCCTTTAAACCTTTTTCTACGGTGGCTCCTCCTCCCCTGTCTCCACTCCCCAAATCCCAGCAAACGTCTCCTGCCGCCTCCTGGACTGCTGGAGTCCATCCAGCCAAGTTTGCCCCGACTTACCCTCCCTCCCCCTGGTCTGGCCAGCCCGAAGAGGAGAGTGAGCACTTACCCCAGAGGATGGTGCGGGGGGCAAGGGGGGCGGGAGGGAGGGGAAGGGGTGGGGAGGGGGGAGAAGATGGGCCGAACCGAACCTCCCAACCTGCAGGGCGCACCGGCTGGGGCGCTAGAGGCGGGGACCTGGGGGACGGGGGAGAAGAGAGGGAGGCGGCAGCACATTCAACAGCTGCTGCTGCCCTGGGACACTAGGTGCCACGGTCCCCGAAGGTGGTGGATGACTGGGGTGGAAAGAGGGCAAGGGGGGAGACGTGGGGTGGCGGGGGCTGGTCTCTGCTGTGACAGCCTCCACCACTTCAGCACTAGCCAAGTCTGGAAGAAGGTTGCCCGGTGGGATCGGCGGCGGGGCTGCTGCTGCTGCTGCTGTTGCGGCTCCTCCTTCTCCTCCTTAAACCCGGGTGGCGCCGCTGCCTGCCGCCTCTCTGGGTGCTGTGCGCTCCGCTTTGTGCTGCTCGCAGCCAGCGTGCACCTGGTGTAAGCAAAGAAGGTCAGCTGATGGGTTGGCGGTTGATTGGACGATCATCCGCTTCCCCCCCCCCCCCCTTTCTGTCCCCACCCCCGGACGCGCCACCCCCTTTCCCACTGGCGCGCACACCAGCTCGGTTCGGACTGCCTGGGCTGGGGGACGGGGGGGAGATCTGGGGGAGGATTCACCGCTGAATCTTGGAGCGTGAGCCCGGCATCCGAGCGAAGTGCCGAAGAGCTGCACAACGGTGCCAAGTCGATCGCAGTGCAGACTGGGGGGGCACAGCCAAGACGGAAACATGCCAAGGGACAACAGTGTCAGCGTAAGATGTGATACTTGATAATTGGAAAAAAAAACCCAAAACATTTTCCCGCTCTTCCCATGCCCGGGGGTTATCCGTGCCCTTGGGACTTTGCTTGGGCTACGTGGGGTAGGTGAGCCCCACGGTCATATCTGACCTAATTGGCATTCCGATACCAAGCCCTCTTGTTTTTCGTTTTTGGACATCTAAGACTATTTAAAGACTAGAGAAACTTTCTCATTATTTTTCCCATAGCTGACTCGTTCACTGGGGAAGCCACATTCATATGTGAACCATAATGGTAGGGCTTGACTCATTTGGAAATTGGGGTAGAACTTTGAAAAGAATGAAACCTTCTGCTGCAACATCACTGTTGATCCCCAAATTAAACCTGAATCTTTTCGTGGTTCAGAATGGTCATTGATTATCTTTCCTCAGAGCCCTAAATGAACATCTGCTCCTCTTAGCCTTCCGGACATAGCCCTAGGTCTTGTATTTCCAAATCCTGGCTTCCTGGCATTCTGCTCTTCTGGCTTCTGCCTTTCCTGCATATCTCAATCTCCTTTTCTTTACCTTTTCCCTATTCCTATCTCTATTTGGTGAAGTCATTCATTCAATCGTATTGAGTGAGTAATTATTGTGTGCAGAGCAGTGTACTAAGCGCTTGGGAGAGGACAAAAAAAATAAAGACACATTCCTTGCCCACCATGAGTCCCCAAAGCATATGTTTAGTCCCCCCCCCCCCCCCCACCAAAGTCTCCTTTATGTTCTACAATCTGTTTATTAGCTATTCTCCAGAAAGAGGATTCTTCTGAGTTTCAACCAAGGTTTGGCACAACATTTAAACTCTGTAAGGGACATAAAAAGTAGAGATGCTGGGTTATATGTGAAAGGAGCAAAAGCCTCATAAAAGAATGTTTTGAGGAAAGCATTCAAATAAATGAAGTTTCCCTCACGAAGGTTGGAAGAAAGAGCAATGATTTCATACCAGGACAATTCTTGAGCATTACTGAGACAAATGTGGGGCTCTTTGTACCAATTGAGAACAATTTGGGAAGGTTGCAAAATTCAGTGCCCTGTCTTAACCTCACAGTGAAATGTTGCTTTGATTATTACTGTGGTAGTGAGAAGCAGCGTGGCTCAGTGGAAAAAACCCGGGCTTTGGAGTCAGAGGTCATGGGTTCAAATCCCAGCTCTGCCACTTGTCAGCTGTGTGACTTCGGGCAAGTCACTTAACTTCTCTGGGCCTCAGTTCCCTCATCTGTAAAATGGGGATTAAGACTGTGAGTCCCCGTGGGACAATCTGATCACCTTGTAACCTCCCCAGAGCTTAGAACAGTGCTTTGCACATAGTAACTGCTTAACAAATGCCATTATTATTATTATTATTACAGACAACAGTACCATTTTCCACTGTACTAATTTCAGTGTTTCACATTATGATGCTGTTTTGTACTTCCCAAATGCTTAGTACAGTGCTCTGCACACAGTAAGTGCTCAATAAATACGATTGCATGAATGAATGGAGTCTCTAGCTAGAGACAGAAGATTATACTGAGAACCGACGATTAGATTCTAGGGTAAAGGCGAGGTATAGGATTGGAGGTAGGGAGAAACTATTCTGAACAAGAAAGGAACATGGAGTGAATGATATCGGTTGGTGCCGTAAGAGGTAAATAGTAAGGGGTAGTATGAGTTACTGAGAAATGATGATGATGATGATGATAATAATAGTGATGATGATGATGATTATGTTTAAATGCTTACTGTGTATCAAGCACTGTACTAAGTGCTGGGAAGGTACAAGATAATCAGATCAGATACAGTCCCTATCCCAAATGGGACTCACAGTCTAAGGGAGAAGAGAGAACAGGTAAGCAGCGTGGCTTAGTGGAAAGAGACCGGGCTTGGGAGTCAGAGATTGTGAGTTCTAATCCTGGCACTGCCACTTGTCAGCTGTGTGACTTTGGGCAAGTCACTTAACTTCTCTGTGCCTCAGTTACCTCATCTGTAAAATGGGGAATAAGACTGTGAGCCCCACGTGGGGCAACCTGATCACCTTGTATCTATCCCAGCACTTAGAACAGGGCTTAGCACATAGTTAGCGATACCAACATTATTTTACAGATGAGGAAACTGAGGCTCAGAAAAATTGTGATTTGCTCCAAATCACACAGCAGGCAAGTGATGGAGCCTCTGCTAGATCCCAGAGAAGCAATCCATCAAATGTTTTAAAGGTATTTAAACACAAACGTTTAGGAACCTCAGATTTGTAATTCTTGAAGACATTTTGGGTCTTCAAACCAGCTGAATAAACAGAATAAAATAGAACAGTGGGAAGTATAAACAGCTGATGGTGATCTTGAACTTGGGCAAGTCACTCCACTTCTCTGTGCCTCAGTTTTTTCATCTGCAAAATGGGAATTAAATCCTACTCTCTCCTATTTAGATGGGGAGCCCGATGTGGGGCAAGGATTGTGTGGGACAGGGATCGTATTATATCTACCCCTGTGCTTACTGCAGTGCTTGGTAAGCACATAACAAATACCATGCTACTCCATATTATTATCAATATTATTAGTCTTACCATTATCATCATTGTGATCATTTCTTTGAATGGCATCATAGTTTAAAAATCACCACCAGTATTCCTTTTGAAGATTAGGACTGAGCAAGGTAGTATAACTAACGTGATCTTTGTTCACTTTCATTCTAAATGAACCTGGAGATTTGGGTTCTGGCCCAACTCTGCCACTGGCCTACTGAGTGACCTTGAGCAAGCCACTTAACCTATCTAGGTCTCAGTTTCTTCAGCTCACTGTGGACAGGGAACATGTCTACCAACTCCGTTATATTGTACTCTCCCAAGCGCTTAGTACAATGCTGTGCACAAAGTAGGTGCTCAATAAATACGATTGATTGTTTGGAAAATGGTGATGAAATGGACTGTGAGTCTCATGTGGGACAGGGACGGTGTCAGTTCCATAACCACCTAGCTACCCCAGAGCTTAGCACATAGCTCTTAATAAATGGCTTTTTTAAATTGTTTAGTAGCTGCAAATTAGGTACCCAAGTTTCAGTATGGGGTAGGGTTGTTGGGAATCCATTTTCCTTTTCATTTTGATTCTACTTATGCAATACTGTCATCTTAAAGACATTTATTATTATGTTTATGGCCCATGGAATCAGAAATGCTGTATTGATTTATGTATGCAAATCTAGTCCTCTTCATCATTAATATTTATTGAGTGCCTTCTGTGTGCGGAGCACTCAGATGTGTGTGGAAGTACAGAAGCAGCATGGCTCAGTGGATAGAGGATGGGCTTGGGAGTCAGAGGTCATGGGTTCTAATTCCGGCTCCACCATTTGTGTCCTGGAAAAGGGGTTAAAGACCCCAAAATGTCTTATAGGAGTTGCTGAAAGAATACACTGAAAGCTGGCTATTGTGATTTGGGTTAGTCAAATTATCATATTTTCCTTTCCCAATAGGGACTAGTATCAAGTTGGGACAGAAGTGTGTGAGTTCTGGAGTTTGTTGGAGGTCGCTCCATGCCCAGAGCAGCCTGCCCCCTCCCAAACACCACTGTGGGATGGCAGATCCCACCCACACACCCCTCAGGAATGGGAAGATGCTACAATTCTGGTGACCCAATTGTTAGAATGTTGGGTACGCTGCACTATCCATTCACCAGACCTGGGATCTGGAGCAGTGAGGAAACTCAGTCAGGACGGTCCCCTCCAAGTACTATTTACCTATTTCAGATTATAATTTTTATTGCTGAATTATCTATTTTTGTCTTCCTTGATGTATTCCTATTCCCTATGAATTTATCTTCCCCCAGTCCAGATTGCAAGTCCCTTCTGGGAAAGGGACTGTATCAGACCTGACTGTCTGGCTCAGGAAATCCTCCAGTTTCAGTCAGTCAGTCAATATTGAGTGCCTACTGTGGGCAGAGCACTGTACTAAGAGCTTGGGAAGAATAAGCAGATGTGATCCCTGCCCTCAAGGAACTTAAGATGCTTTGCGATATGCCAAATGACACTTAAAACATGTCTAAACGTATGCACTTCCTTAGCTTTCAACACGTCTATTTTGACTTTACAACACTAGCCTCCTTATGACATTAGCTCTGGAGGCCTAGGTGGTGGAGAAACACACATGAGCTAAGGGGCAATGGGTGCAAACGATTTTAAAAGCAGCAATCAATCAATCATATTTATTGAGCACTTACTGTGTGCAGAGCACTGTACTAAGTGCTTGGGAAGTACAAGTTGGCAACATATAGAGACAGTCCCTACCCAACAGTGGGCTCACAGTCTAGAAGGGGGAGACAGAGAACAAAACCAAACATATTAACAAAATAAAATAAATGGAATAGATATGTACAAGTAAAATAAATAAATAAATAGAGTAATAAATATGTACAAACATATATACATATATACAGGAATGGAGAAAGCGAAAGGGTGGGAAAGTGTAAAGATGGTGTGGGGAGAAGAGAAGGGGGAAGCAGAGTGAGGGTGTTACCTGATAGTAAAATGGAATCGAATCACCAGGAAAGTAGTGCCCAGCCAGGGGTACAGTACCTGGAAAACTGCATGCAAAGATTGTTTTGTGTATAAGACCCATTTGCTTGTTTGTTTTATGGTATTTGTTAAGCACTGTTCTAAGCGCTGGGGTAGGGGCAAGTCAATTAGGTCAGACATAGGCCCTGTCCCGCATGGGGCTCACAGTCTAAGTGGGAGGGAGACCTGCTAATCCCCATTTTGCTGTTGAGGAAACTGAAGCACAGAGAAGTTAAATGACTTGCCCAAGGTCACACAGCAGACCAGTGGCAGAGCCGGGATTAGGACACAGGTCCTCTGACTCCCAGGTCTGTGTTCTTTCCACTAGGCCAAGGTGCGTCTCCATGGCAGAAGTGACCGTGGTATAGTTGCCGATGCTATATTGCATCATTGTAGTCTGGCAGGTTGTCAATAATAACAATAATAATAATGATAGTATATGTTAAGTATTTACTACATGCCAAGCACTGTTCTAAACTCTGGGGTAGATACAAGGTTTCAGATTGGACACAGTCCCTGTCCCACGTGGGGCACACAATCTTAATCCCCATTTTACAGATGAGTTAACTGAGGCCCAGAGAAGTTAAGTGACTTGCTCAAGTTCACACAGCAGGCAAATGGCAGGGCTGGGATTAGAACCCAGGCCCTTCTGACTTCCAAGCCTGTGCTCTATCCAGTAGACGACACTGCTTCCTCAAGTGGTTGCCGTGGTAAGTCTGTGCTCTTTGCCACCCATGTCAGCCAGCTATTTTGGGGGAGTCCTGCTGGGCCTGTCCACCTTGTGGAAAGTTTAAGCTGTTCATCACTAATGGGCAGAGCCCTAGCAGATAGAAGCGGTTTTAGAACCCAGGTCTCCGAATTCCCAGAGCAATACTCTCTCCCCTGGACCATCAGCCACTGATCTAAATGCCTCTCTGTATATAAAGTATTAACTGGTCTAGCAGAGAGAAAGAGAACCGGTTCCCACAAGTTAACAGATATATCGATGTTTAGGGAAATGTTTTACATTTTTTTCCTATTTTCTCGAGTCATCTCTTTGTCAAAATTTCTTTCTATTTTGCCTGTACTTCATTTGATTTTGTAACAAAAACCCATTCTTTTCAGCTCAGCTGTATGTTAATGGTTCCCTTATGAGTAAACCGTTGCCCGTGTTTAATTTTCATGGACAACTAAGTACTCATCTACCAGTCTATACCACACTTTGCATCTGTTGAAGCTCTTTTACATAATTACACACACAATATGCACTCGAATCTATGTTCCAACTAAATGATGTACTATCCAAGAGCCATATTTGGGCTAAAATAATTTCTGATGTTTCTGTGGGTTATGAGCCTCGTATTGCAATAGCATATATACTATTGCTATTACTTCATGCATTATATATACTATACTATAGTATGCACAACACCAGTATACCCACTGAGAATTAGATCATAACTACTGCTAGCTGCAGTTTTAGGCAACTGGTGCGGTTGCCTAAAAATATGGCCATAAAGTGAGTATAGTCAATCAATCAAGGTATGTACCAGGCACTTTCTGTGTTTAGAACATTGTACTAAGGCCTTGGGAGAGTTAAACATAATGGAGTTGACAGACGTGTTTCCTGCCCACAAGGAGTTTACAGTATTGCTATATTGTGCTTTCATAAGCACTTAGTACAGTGCTCTGCACACAGTAAGCATTCAATAAATACGATTAAATGAATGAATAAATATGATTGAATGAATAAAGGGCACAAATCCGAAGGCAAGGGTGCCTGCATTATCTATGTGGAATTTCAGTAGATTTTAAATTCCTTAAGGCCAGTTTTCAGGTCTACGTACTCTATTTTACTTTCCCAGATGCTCAATACAATGCTCAGCACACAATAAATGTCATTTATTGACTGATGGGGAATACAGTATTAGAGATTTGGATTATAGTTACTTGTCCTTTTTCCTGCTGTTTTCCCATCCCCTAATCCCATTGCTCGTTTGGCCCTACACTCAGGAATAAGGAAGAGGTGAAACTCAGAAAATGAAACAGGTCTCCCTATTGGCCCAGAAGCAATCAAAGAGGGCTTGGGCACCTCTACATATCTTGGGGCAGCCACAAGGCACCCCAGCTCAGCGGCAGAGTTAGGATGTAGGGCTGAAAGGTTGGAAAAGTTAGTGACGTTCTCCATCCGTAAGATCAGCGTGTCTGTAATATTGTTGTGTTGTACTGTTCCAAGGGCTTAGTACAGTGCCCTGCACACAGTAAGTGCTCAATAAATGCAATTGATTGATTCACTGATTGGTCAATGTACTGATTCTGTGGTTCCTCCAGTGGCACCAGTGGTATGTTGTTCCAGTAATGTTATTCACATATTAATAGCACTCTGCCATGGTGAGTTGTCACTATTAGATGATAGGGAGGCAGCGTGGCCTATTAGAGCATGGGATGGGGAATCAGACAGGTTCAAGTCCCAGCTCTGCCACTGGCCTACTGCCTGATCTTGGGCAAATTATTAGCTCCTCTGGGGCTCAGTTTCCTCATCTGTAAAATGGGGTTAAAATAGATTATAAAACCTGTGTGGGATGGGGACTGTGTCTGATCTGGTAGCCACCTGTCTCACAGGCTCGTAACCTTGGCGTTATCCTGTAATCATCTCTCTCGTTCAACCCACATATTCAATCTGCCACCAAATCCGGTCAGTTCAACCTTTACGATATCTCTAAAATCTTCCCTTTCCTCCCCATACAAACTGCTACCATGTTAATCCAAGCACTTAAACTACCCTGCCTTGATTACTTCATCAGACTTCTCGCTGACCCCCCTGCCTCCCGTCTCTTTCCACGCCATTCCCTACTTCATTCTGCTGCCGGATCATGTTTCTACAAAATCATTCAATCCCTGTTTCCCCAGTCCTCAAGAAACTCCAGTGGTTGCCCATCCACCTCTACATCAAACAGAAATTCCTTACCATAGGCTTTAAAGCATTCAAATCACCTTGCTCCCACCTACCTTACTTCCTTGATTTCCTATTTCAACCCATCCCACACACTTCTCTCCCCTATCTTGGCACCGACCGCTCGCCTACATCCTGCCACTAGCCTGGAATGCCCTCCCTCTTCGTATTTTACACACAATCATTCTCCCCACCTTCATTCATTCATTCAATCATATGTATTGAGCACTTACTGTGTGCAGAGCACTGTACTAAGCGCTTGGGAAGTACAAGTCGGCAACATATAGAGGCAGTCACTACCCAACAATGGGCTCACAGTCTAGAAGGGGGAGGCAGACAACAAAACAAAACATGGTGTCAAAATCAAAGCCTTGTTGAAAGCACATCTCATAGAAGAGGCCTTCCCAACAAAACCCTCATTTCCACTTCTCCCACTCCCCTGTGTATTACCCTTGCACTTGGATTTGCATTCTTTATTCACCCCTCAGTTGTAGAGCACTTAAGTACATAACAGTAATTCATTTATTTATATTAATACCTGCCTCCCCCTCTAAACTGTAACTCACTTATAGGGAGGGAATGTGTCTTCCAACTCTTTTGTGTTGTTCTCTTCCAAGTGCTTAATACAGTCCTCTGCATACAGTAAGTGCTCAATAAATATGAATGATTGATTGATAGACTCCTGTCTGCCCCAGTGCTTACACATCCTCTCTGACTGGGCCCCGGGAAGAATAAATAGGATCCAAGTCCCCACACCCAACCACCGACTCCCTTCTACCTGCTCATGTGCATCAGGGTGTCCTGTTCCCTGGTGCGAGACTGGTGCTCAGCTAGGTCTAGTTCCCAGCACTTTGTTCAGGGCTTGGCACACGCCCAGCCCACACACTCTGCTCTTCGGGCACTAACCTTCTCACCGTGTCTCGATCTCGCCTGTCCCACCGTCGACCCCTGGCCCACGTCCTACCTCTGACCCGGAATGCCCTCCCTCAAATCTGCCAAAAGATCTGCCAAATCCGCCCTCCTCCCCCATCCCATCCCCCCACTTACCTCCTTCCCCTCCCCACAGAACCTGTATATAAGTTTGTACGTATTTATTACTCTATCATTTGTACATATTCTATTTATTTTAATTTGTTAATATGTTTTGTTTTGTTCTGTCTCCCCCTTCTAGACTGTGAGCCCGCTGTTGGGTAGGGACCATCTCTATATGTAGCCAACTTGTACTTCCCAAGCGCTTAGTACAGTGCTCTGCACACAGTACGTGCTCAATAAATACGATTGAATGAATGAATGAATAGAAAGTGCTGCATAAATCATTATTATTATTGTTATTATTAAAATGAAAATTATTAATGAGTATTTTAAAGGATAAAATCCTCTCAAAAAATGTACTTGCCCTGGACAGGACCCACCAAGTTTTAGTAGTTATTGCAAAGACTTGAGTAGGATTGTGATGAGAGTTTTTTTGGATTCTCTACAGATATTATTTATCCATTTATTTATTAGTAATTTATTATTTATGCAATCATTATCTTGGGTAATTGAAAATTGGCTTACAGTACCTATTTGTAAAATCTACTGGCCCATGGATTTTTAAAAATCAGGTACTTTATAATAATAATTACTGTGGCATTTGTTAAGCACTTGCTATGTGCCAGACACTGTACTAAGCACTGGGGTGGGTACAAGCAAATTGGGTTGGACACAGTCCCTGTCCCACAGTGGGCTTACAGTCTCAATCCCCATTTTACAGATGAGGTAACTGAGGTTAAAAAGAAGTAAAGTGACATGCCCAAGGTCACACAGCAGACTAGTGGTGGAGTCGGGATTAGAACTCATGACCTCTTGACTCCCAGGCCCATGCCCTATCCACTACGTTCTGAAAAGACTAGAAAAGATAAGAATGCAGAAAACTCCTCTTACATTCTGAAGCTATTGTAAAAGTTTAGATTTTGCTGTGCAGTATGAGAAGTGGCATCGTTTAGTGGATAGAGCACGGGCCTGGTTGTCAGAAGGACCTGGGTTCTAATCCCAGCTCTGCCACTTGTTTGCTATATGACCTTGGGCAAGTCACTTGACTTCTCTGTACCTGAGTTACCTTACCTGTAAAATGGGGATTAAGACTGTGAGCCCCCTGTGGAACAAGGACTGTGTGCAACCTAATTAGCTTATATCTTCCCCAGTGCTTTTTACAGTGCCTGGCACATAGTAAGTTTAAGTCCTTAATAGATTCCATAATCATAACATTATAATACTAATGATGGTATTAAGAGCTTACTATGTGCTGAGTTCTAAGTGCTGAGGTATTCATTCATTCATTCAATCATATTTATTGAGCGCTTACTGTGTGCAGAGCACTGTACTAAGTGCTTGGGAAGTACAAGTTGGCAAAATATAGAGACGGTCCCTACCCAAAAGCGGGCTCACAGTCTAGAAGGGGGAGACAGACAACAAAACAAGACATATTAACAAAATAAATTAAATAGAATAAATATGTACAAGTAAAATAAATAAATAAATAGAGTAATAAATATGTACAAACATATATACAGGTGCTGTGGGGAGGGGAAGGAGGTAGGGTGGGGGGTGGGGGTGGGAGAGGAAGGAGAGGGCTCAGGCTGGGAAGGCCTCCGATAGATACAAGGTTATCAGGTTGTCCCACTTGGGGCTCACAGTCTTCATCCCCATTTGACAGATGAGGTAACTGAGGCACAGAGAAGTTAAGTGACTTGCCAAAAGTCACACAGCTGACAAGTGTTGGAGACAGGACTAGAACTTACAACCTCTAAGTCCCAAGACCGTGCTCTTTCCACTAAGCCATGCTGTTTCATATTATATAATGTATTATATATATTATATTTAAGGCATTGCCATCCTGTGAATTGAATTAATTTTATTTTATGGTATTTGTTAAGTGATCATTATGTTCGAACACTTCTAAGTGCTGGGGAAAATGCAAGTCAACTAGGTTGGACACAGTTCCTGTCCCACATGGGGCTCATAGTCTAAGTAGGAGGGAGAACAGGATAACTAAGGCACAGAGAAGATAAGTGACTTGCCCAAAGTCTCATAGCAGGAAAGGCGCAGAACTGGGAGTTGAACCCAGGTCTTCTGACTTTCAGTCCCGTGCTCTTTCCATTAGGCCATGTTGCTGTCAATCAATCAAGCAATCAATTGTATCTATTGAGAGAGCTTAGTGTGAATATTTTAAAGGACAAAATCCTCTCCAAAAATGTCCTTGCCCTGGGCAAGTCCCACCAGTGTTACTACCCGGCAAAGTGTTATTGCAAAGTTCTGAGTAGAATTGTGATGAGAGTTTCGTTGGATTCTCTACAGATATGATGTATTCATT
Organism: Tachyglossus aculeatus; assembly: GCF_015852505.1. Lineage (NCBI taxonomy): Eukaryota > Metazoa > Chordata > Mammalia > Monotremata > Tachyglossidae > Tachyglossus > Tachyglossus aculeatus. The sequence continues at coordinate 102,559,927 of NC_052101.1, forward strand.
TATTTGTTAGCATTTATTTATTATTTATCCCACCACTGTCCTGGATAATTGAAAATTGGCTAACAGTACCTGTTTGTAAAATCCACTGGCACATTGATTTTTAAAAATCAGATACTTTATATTGGTTTACATTCTGAAAAGACTGCAAAAGATAAAAATGCAGAAAACCCCACTGTACTAAGTGTTTGGAAGAGTACAGTACAACCGAGTTGGTAGACACATTCCCTACCTAAATGGCTGATGGGATGTCATCGTCTGGGAAATGGGGGTTATTTAGGAAATGCCTCCTGGAGGAGGTGATTTTTAAGGAGGGTTTAAACTTCTCAAAATAGCCAGACCTATAGAATATTTGCTGGAACCAGGTCTGTTGATAGTATCAATAACTTTTATGCTGTCTAGAATGTTGCGAAAGGATCTCCATGTTCTTATTCCCTGTACTTCTTCTGTAGCTGATGTGCACTAATTACCATGTCCATTCTCCTGTGTTCAGGCCTGAAGCCATATTCCAGCCATGGAAGTTCAAGGTTAACAAAGCATATAAATAATCAGCCCAGTCCTTACCGTAATTAGAGAATGGGTAGTTCCTATGAGAATGTCCAGAGTCAGTTCTCTCCCCTCTGTTCTGCCAGATCATTATCACCAATGGTATTTATTGAGCACTTACTTTGTGTGGAGCACTGTACTAAGTACTTAGGAGAGTACAATACCACATAGTTGGTAGGCACATTCCCTGTTCACAAGTTTCCAGTCTAGAGGTGGAGACAGACATTAATGTAAATAAATAATTTATAATACATAGTTTATAGTTTATATGTACATAAATGCTTTGGGGTTGAGGGTGGGGTGAATATCAAGTAATAATAATAATTCGCATTTGTTAAGCGCTTACTATGTGCAAAGCACTGTTCTAAGCACTGGGGACGTTACAAGGTGATTAGGTTGTCCCATGGGGAGCTCACAGTCTTAATCCCCATTTTACAGATGAGGTAACTGAGGCAAAGAGAAGTTAAGTGACTTGCCCAAAGTCACACAGCTGACAATTGGCGGAGCCGGGATTTGAACCCATGAACTCTGACTCCAAAGCCCGTGCTCTTTCCACTGAGCCACTCTGCTTCTCCAGAAATCACTCTTGGATCTCAGTCTCATCAAATCGGTCTTGTTTTTTTCTTCAAAACAGTAGGCAGCACAACATACCTACAGTCCTAAAGGTAGAGACACCCAATCAGTGTCCACATTGTTGGAAGCATATAAGGTTTCTTGCCCCAGTAAGGCTGCTTTGATGTTTCCATACTTTTGTTCTTCGTGACTGATATTTAAATGCCTGGCTGTTTTGAATACTTCCAATACATTGGAATTCAAGGCAGCATTCTTTTATTCGTAAGTGGAAAACTGTGTGATGACTGTGAGCACATTTTTGCTGAGCATGAATAGACCATTGCGATTTAGCTGGCCAATCTGTGATGTCAGTGATTTTTTTTTGTGGGGGTCCACATTTCCACACCTGCCTCTAAAATAAAGATAGTAAGTCATCAGTGTTTATGCCCCAACATGATAGCCCCTGATGAGGTAGAAGAAAGATGACTCATCACAGCAGTGCCCATATCTCTCAAGCAGATTTGTGAGGAAAATTGCATCGCAGGTGTGGGCAGTGATAAGATGCATGCACATATATATCTCTCCCCAAAAAGAAGGACTAATTACCATGAGGAGTTTGTAGCCATACACATGTAGAAGAGTTCCCTTGGTTAGGTCTGTTTGGCCTAAAACAAATATGTAATGCCATTCTTATGTCTTACCTTTGAAGGATATCTGTGTATTAAAATGAAATTGCATCTAAATTTTCGTATAACCACATAACAAAATGAACAATTTGAACACTGTGTTCCACATATTGTTGGGGGTTTGAAATTTTCCAATTAAGTATGGTATGAAAGCTGAAGACAAATATACTTAGTTTGGGTGACTAAAGCAGTGAGGCTGATTGCCACATACCTGCTTAGCCATGATAGGGAAATATTTTTTTTCTGAGGGCTGAGTTCCTGCCTTTTTTTATTTTATTATGTTGTGCTGCCTAGTGGTTGGTTCACTTCCTGTCAAATTAAGATGTGTGGAGATGTTTTTTTTCAATTTCATTCTGGGCTTATTTTAAAATCATTTTGATAATGAACTGGAATGTGAAATTTTCACCAATTATTTTGATATTTTGATTATGTTTTGAATTTAGGCACAACAGACTAAGCATGGAATACCATTTTGGTAGATTTCAGCTAGCACCAAGTTTTCTTTAGCAGTGACTGGAACCTAAAATTAGACAGTAGCAGGGGGTGGGCATTGGTGGGGGTGATGCAGAAGTGCTAAAATTTTATAAATTTTATATCCTCAGAGGAGCTCTCCTCCCTCCTCTCAAGTGCTACTCCGGCCACCTGTGCTTCTGACCCCATTCCTTCTCATCTCATGAAATCTCTCGCTCCGTCCCTTCTACCCTCCTTAACTTCCATCTTCAACCGCTCACTCTCCACTGGTTCCTTCCCTTCTGCCTTCCAACATGCCCATGACTCTCCCATCCTAAAAAAAACCCTCTCTTGACCCCACCTCACCTTCTAGTTATCACCCCATCTCCCTCCTACCATTCCTTTCCAAACTCCTTGAACGAGTCATCTGCCTCGAATTCCTCAACACCAACTCTCTCCTCAACCCCCTCCAGTCTGGCTTCTGTCCCCTACATTCCACGGAAACTGCCCTCTCAAAGGTCACCAATGACCTCCTGCTTGCCAAATCCAACGGCTCATACTCTATCCTAATCCTCCTCGACCTCTCAGCTGCCTTCGACACTGTGGACCACCCCCTTCTCTTCAACACGCTATCCAACCTTGGCTTCACAGACTCCGTCCTCTCCTGGTTCTCCTCTTATCTCTCTGGTCATTCACTCTCAGTCTCTTTTGCAGGCTCCTCCTCCCCCTGCCATCCCCTTACTGTGGGGGTTCCTCAAGGTTCAGTTCTTGGTCCCCTTCTGTTCTCGATCTGCACTCACTCCCTTGGTGACCTCATTCGCCCCCACGGCTTCAACTATCATCTCTATGCTGATGACACCCAAATCTACATCTCTGCCCTTGCTCTCTCCCCCTCCCTCCAGGCTTGCATCTCCTCCTGCCTTCAGGACATCTCCATCTAGATGTCTGCCCGCCACCTAAAACTCAACATGTCCAAGACTGAACTCCTTGTCTTCCCTCCCAAACCCTGCCCTCTCCCTTACTTTCCTATCACTGTTGATGGCACTACCATCCTTCCCGTCTCACAAGCCCACAAACTTGGTGTCATCCTCGACTCCGCTCTCTCGTTCACCCCTCACATCCAAGCCGTCACCAAAACCTGCCGGTCTCAGCTCCACAACATTGCCAAGATCCGCCCTTTCCTCTCCATCCAAACTGCTACCCTGCTCGTTCAAGCTCTCATCCTATCCTGTCTGGACTACTGTATCAGCCTCCTCTCTGATCTCCCATCCTTTTGTCTCTCCCCACTTCAATCCCTACTACACGCCGCTGCCCGGATTGTCTTTGTCCAGAAACTCTCTAGGCATGTTACTCCCCTCCTCAAAAAGCTCCAATGGCTACCAGTCAACCTGCGCTTCAGGCAGAAACTCCTCACCCTTGGCTTCAAGGCTCTCCATCACCTCACCCCCTCCTACCTCACCTCCCTTCTCTCCTTCTACAGCCCAGCCAGCACCCTCCGCTCCTCTGCCGCTAATCTCCTCATCGTGCCTCGTTCTCGCCTGTCCCGCCGTCGACCCCTGGCCCACGTAATCCCCCTGGCCTGGAATGCCCTCCCTCTGCCCATCCGCCAAGCTAGCTCTCTTCCTCCCTTCAAGGCCCTACTGAGAGCTCACCTTCTCCAGGAGGCCTTCCCAGACTGAGCCCCCTCCTTTCTCTCCCCCTCCTCCCCCTCTCCACCCCCCCGCCTTACCTCCTTCCCTTCCCCACAGCACCTGTATATACGTATATATGTTTGTACATATTTATTACTCTATTTATTTATTTTACTTATACATATCTATTCTATTTATTTTATTTTGTTAATATGTTTGGTTTTGTTCTCTCTCTCCCCCTTCTAGACTGTGAGCCCACTGTTGGGTAGGGACCGTCTCTATATGTTGCCAACTTGTACTTCCCAAGTGCTTAGTACAGTGCTCTGCACACAGTAAGCGCTCAATAAATACGGTTGATTGATTGGTGGTTGAGTGTAACCCCAAATTTCCTGCCCTCTTCCTTAAATTATGGACCCATTTCAAAGCCTTTGGAGCCTCTAGAACTACCAACTGCACCCTGAGCCACCAGGGCCTTCCCAAGCAGATAAGATCCTGGGCCAGGGGCAATCCCTAGAATCCTGCCTGCTGTCTTCTGCACCTCCAGGACTGGCTTGAGTCTGTGACTAGGGTGACCTTTCGTCTGGTTTTATACTGGACAGTGTCATTTTCAGCTGATCTTTTCGCTGTCCATTCCAGATATGACACTGGACTCCTGTATCCCCAGAATTCTCATTTTAAGCTTGCAGCCTCCCTGTACCTGGGTTCCAACAGCTTGGAAGCAGCCTATGACCTCTAGACTGTAAGCTCGTTGTGGGCAGGGAACGTGGCTACCAATTCTGTTCTATCGTACTCTGCTGAGCATGTAGTACAGTGCTTTGTACCCAATAAGTGCTTAATAAATACCATTGATTAATTGCTTGGTGTTAACAGAGCCCTTGTCAGGGAAGAAGACAAAATCCCTGGAGCAAGTTGGGGAAGTTTGGGCATCTCCTGGAGAAACACTCTAGGTTTGGGCAGACTTGGGTGGATGTTTGCAAGATGGGGTGCATGAGTTGATTCCATTCCATTGCAGGCCCAGCATAAACGTGATGGCACATAGGTCAAGGTATTCAGTAGCCGTGAGTGCCACCCCTGCCCTACCCTGTCTGTGGTCCCCTAGGCTGTAAGGCTACAACCCTCTAGACTGTAAGCTTGTTGTGGGTAGGGAATGTACCTGTTTATTGTTGTATCATACTTTCCCTAGTGCTTAATACAGTGCTCTGCCCACAGTAAACATTCAATAAATACGATTGACCGGTCTCACTGACTGGTTCCCGGTAGGCATCTTGGTCTGGATCCCTAGTCCAGTGAAACCCTGGGTCCGTGGACTCTCCAAAACTGGCATTTGCTTGCAGAAGGGTACTCTGAGGACTAGCAGCACCGCTTAGACCAGTTACTGTCTTGGAATACACTGATTAGGTGCCAGGGTGTGACAGGATCTTTTGGTGAGGCCCAGAAACTTACACAACTCAGACCAAGAATATCCAATTCCCATGAAATTAAAAAGAGGGAGAAGAAAATGGTCTGACACAGACGCTGCAAGGGATTTATTGTATTTTCTGGAAGGTGCATTTTGGGGCAATTAAAAATAGGCATCTCTGTGTTGAGAGTTCTGTTTTTGCAGATGTAGTTATAAGGAAAATGCTGACTCTGTTTGGCAGAATCCCAGATCCAGAAATCATCAGAGGACAGAATTGGGGAAAGTGAAACTTCTCTCTATTACTGAGGTATACTAAAAAGTTTGTCTTTAAGTCTTTCCCCCTTACCGAAGGGAATAAAAACTGATGGCCATTTTCAGAGATTCTTGAATTCCAAGAGGGCATGTATTTTTAGTTTGGCAAACTTATATTTAAGGGATGAAAATGACTTCATAATGCACCAAATAAAGTTGCAGCGACAACCAGCCGCATCCCCAGCTAATTGTTGCCCAAATGCTGAAAGAAAGATCATGCCATGTATTACAGATAGCTTGGTAAAAGTTGAATGATGATATTTTGTTTATGGTGAAGCTTTGTAGAACAGGGTAAAAGCCTGAGCAGTAGGCTCCAATAATGAACTGAACTCCCAAAATGCACCTGACACATGTGCTGGGACTCATTGATTTACCCAGCGAAACAGGGAAAAGAAGATTGGTGAAGATGAGCTAAAATAGAGGAGGCACTTCATGGGATGCCCTCTGAGAACATGGGAAAGCACGTAGCATCCTATGGGGATGATTGCACCTCCAGGAAATGGCAAAATGCCTCAAAATGCCCCTTTGATTAGGAAAAGATCCATAGACATTTGCCGTAAGATGTGGGAGGGCACTGACCTACAAAAGGAAAAAAGACCTGGCAGCCACGCTTCTGAGACCAGGCTCCCTTCTGGGCTAAATGTATGTGATCTTGGGACCACTGTTACTTTTTACCCCCACTAGGCACACGGAAGGATAGGAGTCTTTCGGATTTGGGGAAAATCGCACAACTGGCTAGAAGTTCTCCTCTCTGGGGCCACCATTCCCAGGGAGCATAAGCTTATTGACAGCAAGAATTGTGTTTACCAACTCCACTGCACTGCACTCTCCCTAGAGTTGAGTACTCTGTATACAGTAAGTGCTCAATAAATGCCACTGATTGATCAGGATGGCTTTGTAGGGGTGGGGATGTTGGGAGGAGCCATTTTGAGAGACTCCACCTTCTACCTGCTAGTGCACCAAAGGGGGAAATTCCTAAGTAAACCTTTCAGGAAAGTGACAGGCACTTGAATTACAGGAATCAAGGGTGTACTGCAGCTGGAATCTGCGGGAGCTGTTGGCTGTTCCCACAGCCCTCTCAGCTATCTCCTCCTTGCCAACTTATCGAGTTGGATCGAAGGTCACAGGGCATCACCAGTGGAGGAGCATGCAGACAGGGTTAGAAACATAAAAATCCTCCTTGAAAACTCTTCTTTTCCAGAACTCCTTCCAACACCAAACTGCTGGCCCATCCAGTCGATGGAGCTACATCCCTGAAGAAGTAACCGTTTGGGTCTGGAATCTTCATGCAGGCTTGTTAAATTTTCCTGGGGAAGGAGGGAAGAGTCAGCCAAGAATGTCTGATAGAGCCCAGAACAGGAATTAGAGAAATGGTCTAGAAAGACTATACAGAACAGAATAGGCAAGCTAAAGTACTTTTTTTCTCATCTATTTGCATTTTAATCTACCAGTTCGGGTCTGCAGGCTATGTAGTAAAGCAGTTTGTTTTACTTGCCCAGAAGAGGCAAGTAAGATGATAGTAGCAGACATGCCCTATAAAGTCTTACAGAAAATCGTTGCTTTTTAATCCCTTTATCCCTGTTATTTTCCTACAACTGTGCAAATCCAGTGACAGAGAAAGCCGGCAAAGAAGAGGACAGATGTGTAATGTGTAATGCCAAGTAGGCAAAAATCCTTCCGTTTCCATGAAACTGAAAACACATCTGAAATGTCAAAGCTTGCTGTATGGGTACTACATTGCATAAACAAAAACAAATCAGCAACACAAAACAGAATTACCCAACCGTAGATCAGCTCTTTATCATTGTTAATTTCCTTTTACTTCTAAATAAACATAGATTGGGCAGTTAGCTGATTCATGAAACAGTAAAAGACTTACTGGTACATGTTGGGATATGAAAATGAATCCAGGCGTTGATTCTAAAGCTCATCATTTTATTGTTCACATTAATTTTCCCTCAGTATAAACAAACCAAACTAGCTTAGGCTACTGACTTGTGCCAGAATGCCTAGCAGGCATCCAGAAATTTGCAGGTGCGAGATGATTTCCTTGTTCTCCGCATTAAAGCTTTACTCCTGACTACAGGACAAATTTAATCAGCTAAGCTATATCCTTTTCTCTATGAGGCTCCAGGAGTTTGGGTAGTTGCCTTAATACTGTGTTGTTGGTGCCTTGTCTACCCGCTGAGTTGATTTGACTTACTAAAATTACAGTTAGGACTGCTGTGACTTTATGAAGACAGCTTACACAATGCACCTGAATTCATTCAATTGTATTTACTGAGTGCTTACTGTGTGCAAAGCACTGTACTGAATGTGAATAGTCCTTTTCCTTGTGCTCTTTTCTCATAGTATCATTCAGAAACAGAGTTGTACTAGTTCATGGTACCTCAACCATGTCTGGATCACATCTGTCTTGCCACCAACCCCTTGACCATACTCCCTTTGGTCTGGAATGCCCTCCCGCTTCATATCTGACAGACCACCACTCTCACCACCTTGATAGCCCTCCTAAAATCAAATCTCCTAATCAAGCAATCAGTCAATCAGTGGTGTTTATTGTGGGATTACTGTATGTAGAGCACAGTACTAAGTGCTGGAGAAAGTACAACAGAGTTGGTAGACACATTCCCTGCCCACAAGGAGGTTACAGTCTAGAGAGGGAGACAAGCAGTAATATGAATAAATTCATCATGGATATGTATGAAAAGGTTATGGGGCTAACGGATGGTTGAATAAAGGGCTGGTAGACACATTCCCTGCCCACAAGCAGGTTACAGTCTAGAGAGGGAGACAGGCATTAATACGAATAAATTCATCACGGATATGTATGTAAAGGCTGTGGGGCTAAGGGATGGTTGAATAAAGGGTTGGTAGACACATTCCCTGCCCACAAGGAGGTTACAGTCCAGAGAGGGAGATGGGCATTCATATGAATTAATTCATCATGGATATGTATGTAAAGGCTGTGGGGCTAACAGATGGTTGAATAAAGGGTACAAATCTAAGTGTATGGGCAACTCAGAGAGGCAGAGGAGTTAGGGGAAAAGAGGGCTTAGTCTGGGAAGGCTTCCTGGAAGAGATAAGATGTTAATAAGGCTTTGAAGGTGGGGAGAGTAATGGTCTGTCATATGAAGGGCCGGGGCAAGGAGCTCCACAACAGAAGGAGGATGTGGGCAAGGGATCTGTGGTGAGATAGATGAGATCAAGATGCAGTGATAAGGTTAGCATTAGCGGAGCAAAGTGTGCATGCTGGGTTGTAATAGGAAATCACTGAGGTAAGGTAGGAGGTGGTGAGCTGATTGAGTACTTTAAAGGCAATGGTAAGGTGTTTCTCTTTGATCTGGGCAGCTCACTGGAATAGGGAGAGACAGGGACCAGGAAGATCAGCTAGAAAGCTGATGTCAGTAGTCAAGGAAGGGTAGAATAAGTTCTTGGATTAGCGTAATAGCAATTTGGATGGAGAGGGAAGGGCGGATTTTAGTGATGTTGTGAAGATAGAACCGTCAGAATTGGTTGACATATTGAATATGTGGGTTGAGTGAGAGAGATGAGTTGAGGATCATGCCAAGATGCCAAGGCCTTCAGAGAGGCCTTCCCTGACTAGGCCCTCATTTCGCCTTTTCACCCTCCCTTCTGCATCACCTATGCACCCCTTCAGCGTTTGTTATTCAGTCCACTGCAGTCCTACAACACTTTACATTAATATTCCAGACTGAGCCCCCTTTTTCCTCTCATCCTCCCCATCCCCCTGCCCTACCTCCTTCCCCTCCCCACTGCACCTGTATATATGTTTGTACAGATTTATTACTCTATTTATTTTACTTGTACATATTTACTATTCTATTTATTTTGTTAATGATGTGCATCTAGCTGTACTTCTATTTATTCTGATGACTTGACACCTGTCCACATGTTTTGTTTTGTTGTCTGTCTCCCCCTTCTAGACTGTAATTCCGTTGTTGGGTAGGGACCGTCTTTATATGTTGCCAACTTATACTTTCCAAGAGCTTAGTACAGTGCTCTGCACACAGTAAGTGCTCAATAAATATGATTGAATGAATGAATGAATGAATGAATATCCCTATATTCTCACACTTCCCCTGTCAGTCCTTTATTTTAATATCTGTTTCTCCCTCTAGACTGTAAGGCTTAGTGGAAAGAGCATGGGCTTGGGAGTCAGAGGTCATGGGTTCTAATCCCAACTCCACCACTTGTCAGCTGTGTGACTTTGGGCAAACCCTGTAATTTATCTGGGCCTCAGTTACCTCATCTGTAAAATGGGGATCAAGACTGTGAGCCCCAAGTGGGACAACCTGATAACCTTGTATCTATCCCAGTGGTTAGAACAGTGCTTGGCGCATAGTAAGCACTTAACTAGTACCATCATTATTATTGTTGTTATTATTGTTATTGTTCTTGTGGGCAGGGAACAGTTCTATCAACTCTTCTAGAGTGTTAGCCCATTGTTGGGTAGGGATTGTCTCTGTTGCCGAATTGTACTTTCCAAGTGTTTAGTACAGTGCTCTGCACACAGTAAGCGCTCAATAAATATGACTGAATGAATGAATGAACTCTACTATATCGTTCTCTCCCAAGTACTTAGTACAGAGCTTGGCACAAAGTTAGCAGGCAGTAAATGCCATGGATTGATTGATTGATTTCCAGCTGTTAACAATGGAGATGAAAAGCACATAGAAGTTGCTCAGTAAACACCAACAGTTAACTGTAGTAGAGCAAACACTGAGGCTAGGAAATAGTAAAGGAGGGAGAAGACTTTTTAAGGAAGTCCCCCATCTCTGCTACCACCACGGAGACGTTGCCGTGTTGGGGATCGGGTGAATCACTTGAATCTTTTTTTGCTTCAATATACAACTTGTGTATAGATTGGGCTTGGTGAAGGTGGGGGAGGGGTTGGGGGAGAGTAAGGGTCCTGAACTTGGAAGGAGGCCTTGCATTTTTCTTCTTCCACCCAGCTGGATAATGGTGGGGGTGGCACAAGCTCAAGGCTGTCTCTTTAGCATCCAAAGGATATGGAGCATCAGTGAATGGGAAGCTATGATGGCATGGAGCCATAGTGTGAGGAGGAATTCAGGAAGAGGAAGCTGTGTCAGCAGCCACTGCTTTTTGAGTTGGTAGCTGCCACTGCTCCCTCATCCAGGAGCCTCCACCACCATTCCGGCCAAGCAAAGCTCTTCCTCCTTGGGTGCTGACATGATGGGACTACTACAGATGGCTTAGTGCTTTGGCCTCTCTTAGCACTTAGTCCTGCATTGATTCCAGGGTCCATCAATCAATCAATCAATCATATTTATTGAATGCTTACTGTGTGCAGAGCACTGTACTAAGCACTTGGGAAGTACAAGTTGGCAACATATAGAGACAGTCCCTACCTGGAGACACAACATGGCTTAGTAGAAAGAGCATGGGCTTGGGAATCAGAGGATGCAGGTTCTAATCCCAATTTGCCACTTGTCTGCTGTTACCTTGAGCAAGCCACTTAACTTCTCTGTGCCTCAGTTACTGCATCTTTAAAATGAGGATGAAGACCATGAGCCCCACGTGGGACAACCTGATTACCTTGTATCTACCCCACAGCTTAGAATAGTGCTTGGCACATAGTAAGTACTTAGCAAATACCATGATTATCATTATTATTATTAGTAGTAGTAGTATTATATATCCATTTACTTATTAATTCATCTCATTTTTCCATCTTTTGCTGTTCTAAGTTGTTCCTCTATTTTTCCTCCTGGTCTCACTTCACGTTTGTACCCAGTGTTTGTCTGTTTACCCCAGTAGATTGTAAGCCCCTTGAAGGCAGAGAATCTGCCCTTTTCTTTGTGCTTTGCCAAGTATCTCATAGAGGGCTATTGCACACCAAAGGTACTCAGTGAATAGTGAATGAATGAAGGCATGCATGTAAGGGGCAAGCAAAGCAGACCTCACAGAATCAAAGGGAATGAGGGAGAGGATTGCAAAACAACCACCCCAGGCCCCAGATCATCCTTAAACCAAATCTGGTTCTAGCTCTATAGCTGGTTAAATCGCGGGGCAAATGTCAGTAACTAAGCACGTAGTGGGTGGCCATAGATGGAAAAAGCACTAGATTTGTGACTAGGAGAGTTGAAACATTCCTCATTTGCACCCCAGCATGTCACTGCACTTCCCTGTGCCTTCCGGTAAAATTGGGATAATGATACTGATCATATACCTCCCTCCTAGGGATATTCTGAGAATCAAAGAGAAAACATGTGTTAAGGGATTAAAGCACCTCAGTGAGACTTGCAAAAGAAATACCAAGTATTGTAATGCATAACACTGCAGAGACACTAGGAGAGGGCACTTGTAATTATAAAGCAGGATCATTTTAAATGGGGAGATGTTTAATACAACCTGGTGAATTCAAACAAAGAGAGCCACGATTAGAAGAAAAAGTTTCCATTGGCATTAAGATTTTAGTGACTGCTTAGTTAGTGATTTGTATTAATTCATCATAACTAAGCTCCTTGTGGGCAGGGAATGTATCTGTCAACTCTATCATATTGTATTCTCCTGTTTGGTACAGTGCTTTGCACAGAGTACGTGCTTGATAAATACCATTGACTGATTGATGGATAGAATATTTTTAATTTCTAAATAGCCCAAGATTGGGAACTTCAGAGTCTATAGTTTAGACCTTCCCACGCTTAATCTTGGCTTGGAGATAGTGCAGTTGTGGTTGCAGTGTGATTTAAAAAAATCATTTGTTTCATTATTAAATCATTACTACTACTGAAGCATTTAGCTTAATTAATCAACAAGTTAAGGTCCACAGTTGTTTATCCATTCAATGTGCATTGGCAAGAGGTAGCAATTTCCCTTTTTGGCACAAGTATGCAGAAGGCAAACAATATGAGGTGCCAACCTGATGTTGGAAAGATTTACCATGGACACGAGAACAATGTATTTGGAGTCAATCTCTGCCTCTGAACGCAACAAGGTGGACAGGAGGCATCTTGGATTTTCCACTTCACCCATTCCCCTGGGACACTTTGCTGCTGCAGTTCTTAATAAACTTCTGGGATGGTTCCTAATGGCCACTGATGGGAGCTGGCAACCAGGTGAGGAAGAAAGCCCGTGTTCACTAGAACCCCCAGGCAGCAGTTGTCAATCGAGCAGACTCCCAAGCCAATCAGGAAGCAAACACGGGAATTTAATTTCAGGGAAAAATCACTCTGTCTGCCTGACTTCAGTCTAATGCTTTTCACCTATTCCTTTCTACTTTGCTACTAAGTATACTAATATCCATTTTCCCTAACATTAGCTGGTCAAGAAGTCAACAACAACTGAGGACAGCAGAAGAAAGAGCACAGGCCTGGGAGTGAGGGCATCTCGGTACAAAGCAGCGTGGCTCAGTGGAAAGAGCCCGGGCTTTGGAGTCAGAGGTCAGGGGTTCAAATCCCGGCTCTGCCACTTGTCAGCTGGGTGACTTTGGGCAAGTCGCTTAACTTCTCTGTGCCTCAGTTACCTCATCCGTAAAATGGGGATGAAGACTGTGAGCCCCCCATGGGACAACCTGATCACCCTGTAACCTCCCCAGTGCTTAGAACAGTGCTTTGCACATAGTAAGTGCTTAATAAATGCCATCATTATTATTATTGTTATTAGTCCTGGCTCTACCATTTGCCTACTGTGTGACCTTGAGCAAATCACTTAACCTCTCTGTGCTTCAGTTTCCTCATCTGCAAAATGGAAATAAATTGCCTGCATTCCCTCCCTTTCAGACTGTGCATCCTGTATGGGAGAGGGAATGTGTCTGATACTATTATCTTGTACCTCCCCCAGTGCTTAACAGGTGGTAAACGCTTAGCAAGTGCCATTTTTTGTTATTATCATTTTTATTATTAGTGCCATTAGACTTAGGTGGATTCTGTGAAATGTTTTCAACTGGCTATTAGGTTTGCTTCTTGCAGTTGTAGCCTATTAATGATTTCATACAATTAGTACCAGAAATTCATTCATTCAATCGTATTTATTGAGTGCTTACTGTGTGCAGAGCACTGTACTAAGCACTTGGAAAGCACAGTCCAGCAACAAGGAGAGACAATCCCTGTCCACAAAAGGCTCACAGTCTAGAAGGGGAGAGGCAGACATCAAAACAAGTAAACAGGCATTAATAGTATCAGTATAAATAAATATAATTATATATATATATATATACACATATCAAAACAAGTAAACAGGCATTAATATAAATAATAGAATTAGAGATATATACAAATATACACAAGTGCTGTGGAGTGGGGGGTAGAGCAAAGGGAGTGCGTCGGGGGATAAGGAGGGGAGGGGGAGCTGAGGAAAAGGGGGGCTTAGCCTGGGAAGGCCACCTGGAGGAGGTGGGCCTTCAGTAGGGCTTTGAAGGGGGGAAGTGTGATTGTTTGGCAGAGTTGAGGAGGGAGGGCATCCCAGGACAGGGGTAGGATGTGGACCAGGTGTTGACAGCTGGGACAAGCGAGATCGAGGCACAGTGAGGAGTTTAGCACCAGAGGAGCGGAGTGTGTGGGCTGGGATGTAGAAGGTGAGAAGGGAGGTGAGGTAGGAGGGGGCAAGATGATGGAGAGCTTTGAAGCCAATAATGAGGGGTTTTTGCTTGATATGGAAGTTGATAGGCCACCACTGGAGATTTTTGAGGAAGTGGGTAACATGCCTAGAACATTTCTGTAGAAAGATAATCTGGGCAGCATAGTGAAGTATAGACTAAAGTGGGGAGAGACAGGAGGTTGGGAGATCAGAAAGGATGCTGATGCAATAATCCAGTCGGGATAGGATGAGTGATTATATTAACGTGGTAGTGGTTTCGACGGAGAGGAAAAGACGGATCTTGGTGATGTTGTGAAGGTGAAACCGGCAGGTTTTGCTGACAGATTGGCTATGTGGGGTGAATGAGAGAGCAGAGTCAAGGATGACACCAAGGTTAAGGTCTTGTGAGACAGGAAGGATGGTAGTGCCGTCCACAGTGACAGGAAAGTCAGGAAGAGGACAGGGTTTGGGAGGGAAGATAAGGAGCTCAGTCTTGAACATGTTGAGTTTTAGGTGGCGGGAGGACATCCAGGTGGAGATGTCCAGAAGGCAGGAGGAGATGCGAGCCTGGAGGGAGGGAGAGAGAACAGGGGAAGAGGTATAGATTTGGATTATAGAAATGCATTCAGGAGTCCACCATTATGTTGGGGAACTTATTAATGGTCAAGGATGCAGGTTTTAAAAGCATGAATCAATCAATCAACAAATAGCATTAAAAATTTACTGATTGCAGAGCACTGTATTAAGCGCTTGGGAGAGTACAGTAGAATAGTAGACACAATTGCTGCCTTTAAGGACCTTGCAATCCAGGAGGATTAAAGTCTAACAAAGAATTTAGTTCAGTGACCTCCCACAGGAAGTATGGGTGGACATTTTTTAGTTTTAAGGCAGGATAGAGCCAGTGCAAGTAAATGAGCGTATTAGATGTCATTAAGTGCTTCTGGGAAGTTCATTGTCATCAGTTATTCATCATGGGCAGGAATGTGTCTGTTTATTGTTATATTTTACTCTCCCAAGCTCATAGTACAGTGCTCTGTGCACAGTCAGTCCTCAATAAATACAACTGAATGAATGAATGACAGGTTTGCATTTTGCTAATCTCTGCCTCCCATGACAAATGAAAGAATTCTGAGAAACCTTTGTTGTCCGGAATCTTCCAATCAAAACACTGTTTACGATCTGCCCAACCCATGAGCACCTCTAATTGATTTCCCCCAGGCAGATGACTGATTGATGGGCAAATCTGCTTGTGGAGTGCTTACCATGATCTGATTGGTGGGACAATCTGTTTGTTGAGTGTTCCATGCCAGTGATGCAATCTCCTCTGGTTTTGCACATGAGAGAGTGGGTTTGGTGGGTACTCAGCACCGAACGCATGTAGGTTCTCAGTGAAGCAGGCGCTCTGCTTCCCAGGTCTTCCAACTACCAGTCCCATGCTCTTTCCATAGCAAAAGCAAAAACTGGAAAAAGGGATATCAGAAATGGCGGGAGGCAGGAAGACAGTCTGGGTGTGATTGCTGGAGTTTGGAGTTGAAGGGAGAGAGGGGTTTGTTCAACACCCACCCTACCCCCAACACACACGCACTTAAAAACTAGGCAGAGTTTCCATGCCTTTTGAAGTCTGATAATGGATAATGAACTACAAACAGGTATGAGGAAAAGCAGAAAGTATTATTTTGTCCTGCAGGTTTTTCTTCTGCTTCCCTACGAATCTCTGCAAAAACCCATAGCTTTTTTTCCTTCCTGGTGGCATGATGGGCAACAGGGAGGCAGGGGGAGGGTTAGGGTAAATGGGGGCTGGACCCTGGTCCCACTCTGGGTGGGGCTAGGACAACCTTCATGACATCATTTCTCCTGCTTGCCTTTGAATCCCCTTGAAATACCTGGAAAGGACCCTGATCCACCCAGCCATCCTCCCATCGACCCTCCCCCTCTTCACTAGAAATGCTGAAGCTCAGCTTTGGTCCACTTGAAAAAGAGAATAGTCATGTGGCAAAGCCTCCTCAAAACTGTCACTCTTTGGGAAATGTGGCAAACAGGGAGAGTTTCATCCAGAAAGTTGGATTACCTTCATAGTACCCTCTGCGGCAGTGAAGTGAGTAAATCAGTGGTATAAGACCAGAGCTGGGCAATCGCTCCAAATCTTTGGTGGATAAAGCAGTATATTCTCATACGTATGAGGAACAGAGTCCTCACTAACTTTAAGCTTGAGAAAGAACAAAATCATTTAAAAATGTGACCATAAACAGATTCCCTCAACCATAATGCACTAATTGGAAATGGATGGGTCATTTTTCTTCTTCCTTTCGACATGAAAATTTGCATAAATTTAATGTGACTGATGGTGATTTACCACACTTCAGTGCGGTTTTAAAAATACTTTAGGAAGTAATCTGCATCAGTCATGAGTGAGCATGTTTTAATTTTACCAAATAAATCAGTTTAATAAAGTAATAATTACGTTAGTTTGAGGATGAATATTTACAAGTTTGAATTTCTTTCTTTATAAACTACACTTCTGGTGTATTGCATCCAAACTGATGCTCTTCTTCTTAAATCTCTTCCTAGGCATGCTTACACAAGCAATTGTATCACTGATTAGAATGATATTTTGTGGTTGAAACAGTGAGTTCTGGCTGCATTCACTAGACTGAATATGGTGGAACACTTTGTTCTCACATGTAGACCCTGCTGTGTTGCATTAATGCAGGCATAGAATGATCATATTTATTTAAAGAGCAATGAATGAATATCAAAATTAACCCACTAGTCATTAAATATGATTCCATATGTAAAATGGAAACTGTGTATTGTCTTGGATTCTCGGTTAGGGAAAGTGTTTTTTTATAAAATTTTAAAACTATAGGTTTAGAAGTCCTCTTTTAAAAAAATGCATACCGCATTAATTTACAGCTTACTACAGGTAAGTGTTGCCTCTTGAAAAATGATGAAAGCTCTTTTGAAATATTCCAATTTGACCAAAAACCTTATTTCCACTCAAGGCCTCATCCAAGGCCTGATGACACCCTTCCTGACTTAAGGGAGAAACACACAAATAAGAAAGGGTAATATAAGGATGCTCATATTTTGGACAAAGATAAATAGATGATCGTTCTCAGTCATATGGCCTGAAGGGCCCTTCAGCACACATCTCAGTAAGTACTGTATTATGCTTAATGCTACCACTTTCCAAAGTAACTCTGGAAAAAATTGAAAGTCTGTATTACTTTCCCATATAAATGATTTTTAGTTTAGCCACGGACACGCACGTTTTTCCGTAACAAAAACGATTTTAGCTGTAGAGCATTTGACTTAGAGGAAAATTTGAAATAAACAATTTAAGCAGATGTTTTATCCTCCACACTTCCCAAATGTGTTTATGTTGCAAAGATTTTCTGAACTTCTGAAAGGAATATTTTCTCCAAGAAATATGCTTCCCTGGGGGACTAGACAGCTTTCCATCTTGCTTCCGTAGGAAGGTAAGAAAATTCTGCTCTCATTTACTATTTATGAGATGAGCCTTCATATTATCAAGTGACCAAGAGATGCTCTGCTTTTAAGAACCTGCAAATGAGAAAAGGTTCATTACTTTTTAATGTAAAGAGCATGATTTCAAATGCTGCAGGGGAATATCCAGTCTCAGCCCTCACTCATGCCATATGATGGGGCTTGATGCTGTTCATTTACAAATCTGGTAAACTAGATGCGCTATTTACCAACACAATTCTGGATATAACAAAGCCGTATTTATTGGAAATAGCATTCAGCTACTTTATTGCAGTTAATGATTCATAGAAAAATGGCCTACCATTTATGAGTGAATCTTATGGCACTAAAATCAGAGAGACTTTCCATATAAAGACATTCTTTCTTGTAGGGCATGTATTAGGAAATCCATTAGCCCTGCTTTCGTTTGTCTCCTTCCATCAGGAGCCAGCTTTGTTTATGTTGCCAACGTTCAATCAATCCTAAATATAAGTGGAATAAAGCCCCAAATGGTCTTATTAATCCAAGCAAAAGTGTACCCACTAAACAAAAATAACCTAAATGGATACTCTAGAATTGGGCTTAGTTTGTGAATAGAAAAATATCTGAGCTCATACAACAGGGCAACATGTTCCTCAGTCACCCTGGAAAGGATTTCTGGGAGGATTCGCAGAGGTAAAAGTTTTTGGGATAGGGCAGTCTGCAATGATTCAGTTGAAATAGAGTTCAGTTGTTGAGAAAGTGGCATCCCTAGAATATCTGGAAATGTGCAGTAGCTGAAAATCATCAGAACACCTAAACTCTGACTTTAAAATGTGCTAACATATTAAAAATCCGCCCCTCTTCTTCACCATTATAGCTTTGTGTTTTCTAAAGTTGAAGTCTGTCTGCTTCTAGGAATCTTTCTTGTTTTTTGTACTAAACTATGACTCACAAAAAGTCTAATGAGCAAGTGAAGTATCATGCACAGAATTTTTCCATGGCTTCAACTCACCTAAAGTCACAATGAAGACCAAGAATAGAAGACCAAAATAGAAGCGGCATGGTTTAATGGAAAGAGCACTGATTTGGGAGTCAGAGGTCATGGGTTCTAATCCTGCTCTGCCACTTTTCAGCTGTGTGACTTTGGGCAAGTCACTTAACTTCTCAATCCCTGTTACCTCAACTGTAAAATGGGGATTAAAACTGTGAGCCCCACGTGGGACAACCTGATAACCTTGTTCTACCCCAGTGCTTAGAACAGTGCTTGGCACATAGTAAGCACTTAACAAATCCCATCATTTTTATCATTATTATCCTGAACTAGCCCGTGAAGTAATCTGGGAAGAGGTCAGATGCACCATTTGCCATGTGGAATGCATAAAATGGCTCATCAGGGACAATGATAGGTTGGGATATCTGTACAGTGCTCTGCACACAGTTAGTGCTCCATAAATACAATCGACTGATTAACTGATATCTCTAACAGGCGTAACCCGACTTTGGGGACTGGCACAAATGGTTCAAAATGTACATTTGTACTGCCTGGAAAAGAACAAAGATCATACTGAACTGTTCATGAAGAAAGGAAACTACAGAATACCTTATGATCATTTTTCAAAGCACTTTGCCATAGTGTCTCATTTGTTATCTCCCACCTCAGTGGGATAGGCAAAAAGGTATTATTGTTATTATGTTATCTTTTAAGCACTTACTATGCGTAAAGCACTGCTCTATGTGCTGTGGCTAAATACAAGTTAATCAGGTTCAATATGCCTTTTCTCCCTGACACTATCATGGGGTAACAATTATGAGATCCTAATATGGTGAAATTCAAAGGGGCTTGCTAACTCTGCCTTCCCACCCACCATCACCTCTCTTGGTTCCATGATCCCTCTCCCATGTTGGCAGAGGGAATTTTCTCAATCAATCAGATTGGGGGAATAGGAGGAAGAGTGAAATGAAGAAAAGAAGTCTATAAAACATCTGGTGATACCAGAAATGAGGTTTTTGGGTTTTGTTTTTTTTTAAAACTTTTGTTTTATTACATCTCCTCCTTCCTCCTCATTGTGCAGAATATTCTGCTCTGGGTGCCCGGATGAGCCTCAAGGGGTCCTTGGCTGCGTTGTGGTGATCTTACCTGATGGGGCATTTTGATGGGGAGGTCAAAGGGCTTAAATGAACACACAGGTTTTCCTTTCCCAGTTCTCATTCACCTGTTCCATGGCTGAGTCAGTGCTGAAAGTAGGTTTCTATTCTTACTGGAATTCCCAGGCCCTAGGGTGGCCTGTGATGGGCATTATGGGTGGCATTATGTCACATCTAGGACATTTTTCAAGGAAGGACTCCGAACCTCCATTTCCCTCAGGGTTTAAGCATTCCCCTCCCAAGTCAAGGTCAGGGTCAAGTCTGGGACACCTCTGATCTGTAGAGGGAAGCTCAGCCCCAACGATAAAAAAAATAAAGCAGGACAGAAAAGTGTTTGGTTTCAAATGATTCAACCTGGCATTTATTGTCTTACTGGTATTACCTACTGTACCATTCTGGCTTTTTTCACCACCCTCAAGACAGAGATCCCCTTCCCTCATGGCTAGCTCCTGAGACTGAAAAATCAGGGAGGATTAACAAGCCCTTTCGACATCCCTTGGAACCCTGCAGATCTCACTGGATGCCCCAGTGGACTGCATGGTCTCCTTTTCAAATCAAATGTTTTATATATCAAGTTCCCTTGCGGTCTACCCTTTGTCCCTCCACTGTTCCTTTCAGAAAAGAAGCAGGAAGAACCTTGAAGATTTTAAAAACAAAAGGAAGCATGCACCCAAAATGAGTATCCTGGAGCCTGGTTACTTTGGTTCTTAATGGTAGTTCCTTCATTTTCCTCTCAGCTACAATTAAGCCACTGGATAGTGCCACCATGGGGCAGTCCTGGGTACCCCCACCATCTTGGGATGGAGGGCAGCCCCAGAGCAGCCTCGAGGGACCATTCCAGCCCCCATCTGCACTGGGGAAGCACCCTGGGTTGGCCTAGGACCTGTGGAGGATGGGGGCAATGCAGGGTCTGAGGCTGTTTTGGGTCTCCAGTGGACTTTCCAGCCAGGGTCTCGCTGGAGATCTTAGAGGGACATAGAAGAGCCCTCCCCTTGGGGTTCTCTGAACTGGAAGCCATCCCAGTCTCCACTGGGTTGGATTCAGGCTCCCCCAAACCAGCTCAGAGACCCAAACCCATAGACATTCAAGGGACTTCAAACTCTGCTTTGCCCATTGGCCAGGGCAGCAAATGTGCCTTGCTGGCAGACAGACAGGCAGGCCAGCCATGGGCTCATCCAATGACTCTGTGCTCCTCCCTCATGACTGGGGTCCTGAGAGAGACAAAGAGTTGGTGGAGTTGGGCCGGGGAGAGAGAGAAGCGCACTCCAAGAGCCCCAGCACCCAGGCCTGGGGCTCAGTCCAAGTTCCCTTTGATCAGAGATCTCCTGAGGGAATGCTCCCTGTGCTCTGAAATGGGATTATGGAAAAGATAAAGACATGGGTCTCTACCATGTTGGCCTTCCCTTATTCCCAGAGAGAAGGACTCTACACTGAACTTTCAGATCAAGGCAAGGAACTCTGGGCCACAGGCTCTGCTTGGGAGGAGGGGAAGGTGTGGGGAAGAGCACACAGGTGTCCTTAATCTCTGATGTCCTACAACTCTTGCCCCATGGTGATGGTATTTGTTAAGTGCTTACTATGTGTCAAGCACTGTACTAAGCTCAAGGATAGATACCAATCTATCAGGTGGGACGCAGATACTGTCTCTCACGTGGGGCCCACAGTCCAAATAGGAGGGTGTAAGATTTAACACCTATTTTACAGATGACGAGACTGAGGCAGAGAGAAGTTAAATGAGTTGTCCAAGGCCATACAAGACACAAGTGGCAGAGCCTGAACCAGAACCCACATTCTCCGACTCCCAGGCCCGCACTCCCCCAACTAGGCCATGCTGCTTCCCTACTTCCCATCCAACTACTTTGAACACAGTCTTCAGTTTGGGATGAGGAAAGTGAAGCCAATAAAGGTGAAGTGCCCAATGAGAGAAGCTGGCAGATATCATGAGAAACAGTGTGACCTAGTAGAAAGAGCATGGGCCTGGGAGTCAGAGGACTTGGGTTCAAATCCCGGCTCCACCCCTTTCCTGCTGTGGGACCTTGGGCAAATCACATAACTTCTCTGTGCCTCTGTTTCCTCAGTAGTAAAATGGGGATTCAATACTTGTTCTCCTTCCCACTTAGACTGGGAGCCCCATGAGGGACAGAGGCTGAAAAACATTCAGGACATGTCACCCCACTCCTCAAAAATGTCCAGTGGTTGCCCATCCACATCCGCGTGAAATAAAAACTCCTCACCATCAGCTTTAAAGCACTCAATCACCTTGACCCCTTCTTCATCACCTCCCTACTCTCCTACTACAGCCCAGCCTGCACACTTTACTCCTCTAATGATAACCTTTTCGCTGTGCCTTGATCTTGCCTCTCTCACTGCAGACCCCTCGCCCACATCCTGCCTCTGAACTGGAACAACCTCCCTCCTCAAATCTGTGATACAATTACTCTTCCCCTCTTCAAGGCCTTATCGAAGGCACATCTCCTCCAGGAGGCCTTCCCTGACTAAGCCCTCCTTTCCTCTTCTCCCACTCCCTTCTGCGTCACCCTGACTTGCTTCCTTTGTTCTTCTCCCCTCCCAGCCCCACAGCACTTACAAACATATTTATATTTTATTTATTTATATTGATGTCTGTCACCCCCACCCCTCTAAATTGTAAGCTCGTTCTGAGCAGGGAATGTGTCCGTTTATTGTTGTATTGTACTCTCCCAAGCGCTTAGTACAATACTCTGTACACAGTAAGTGCTCAATAAATTGGATTGAATGAATGAATTAAATTAACTTGTAATTACTCCAGTGCTTACAACAGTGCTTGGCACATTGTAAGAGCTTAACCAATGCCATAAAAACAAAAAAGATAAAATCAATTAGACTGTAGGTTCCTCCCATAGGTTGCAAACTCCTGGAGGGCAGGGAACACCTGTTTGTCTTCTGCTGCACTCTCCTAAGTGCTTTGCACAGTGCATTACACTCAGTAGATGCTTAATAAGTACTCAATCTAAAACGAGAGCTTTCTACAGACTGTACCCCCCATTGCTGCTGTGGATTAAAACGTTGTGATTATAAATTACTTTGTAAAGACTAAGTCATATAAGTGCTTGGTGGCACATCGCTTATAAAGATTTTGAACAATTCTGCCATCTGACAATCAAAACCAACTCTCCTCTTTTACATTTAATTTTGAGTGATATAGAGAGGAATGATGAAAAACGATGAGATGAAATCAACCCAATGGACATAAATTGTAGAGAAGAAAAGGTCTTGAAGAGTAAAGATCTATTAAGCTGTGAAAGCCTCATTGCTCAATGTATTTAAAATGAGATTAAGCCAAGCACTAGAAAATATATCGTAAAGCACAATTCAGCATTGGCAGGGAGATGGATGAGATGATTTACTATCTTTCCCTTCTCTAATGTCTGTATCTCTATGACACAAAGCACTTGGGACCAGAACACACACTCTTTAGAGTTTTGTTGGTTTGAGCAGAATGGAGAAATTGCTAACAGTTGAAAACTGCTATCGTGAATGTTCGGTCCAGGTTTTATTACAGAACCTTATCTTTTCTGGTGTCAAACAATTTTCCTACAGAAGGTGGAATGGTTTAAGGAAGAAAGCCTTGTGCTAGGGGATTTCTTACATTATGTCCCAGAGTCCCAAATCTTTGGAAACTTGGCTGTCCCACCATTGCTCAAACACAGGCATCTGGGGAGCAAGTCACACATTTTGTATTTTGCACCTGAACATTTTATGCCAATGCTTTCTGCCCTTGCTCATTAATACCATTCTGCACTTATTTCTAAAACCATTTATTTTTCCACTTGGAAAGTTGCTGGTAGCCAAAATTATAGGATTCAGGCTATTCTGAAGAAAAAAGATTTCAGAGCCGTCGAGCTTCAATGAAAACTAATTTTTACAACCTTTTCAAAAATTTCAACTTGTAACCTCATTATGTATGACCTTGCATAACTTTCAAATCCCATTATCCATCATCAGCTGTTGGGCGAGAATGCTTCATCTCCTGTGATCCTTTGTGCTGGAAAGAAATGGCAGAAGCATGAAAATTAAGCAGGGTTGCTTGCCATTTTAGGGCACCGGTTTCTTCTAAAGCCCACATTCCTTCTCACTGGATATTTATTTAACCCTAGGCTTAGTATATACTATTTCTGAGTGCTAGTCTCCTCTGTGAGAAAAAAAATGGTATTCAGGGTGATTCTTTTTGTGAGTTGGAATATGTCTGAGCAAAGTTTCAGTGTTGGAGCAATGGTATGTGTTATGGAAAGGAATGAGGGGGGTGATCATTTATGTTAAGGTTGTTTTTATTTTCTTCTGTTATTCGAATAGGGTAGGACTTGGACTATAATTTTTGGAGCTGGAACGGTCAGCGTCTTAGCTATCTCCCTAGCACTTTGATAAACTGTGCTGAGTCACTGGAACCACAGTGAATATGTGTCAGCAACTGTACTTTGAGTTTGTTTTTCCTGTTGCCCTCTCACAATTTCCTCTTCTAGCTTGACGGATATTCAATCCCTGTGAGTTCCCCAAACAAAGAACAATTAGAGTCTCTGCTTAAAAAGGCTCAGCAGTGTCATGAGTGCACATCAAGATAAACATTATGGACAACTGTGTCTTTGGGGTTTTAAAGGCCAGTGAGAATCAGGTTGCAGAACTATTTGCTTATACTTTGTTTTCAGCGGGGAAGGCTACTAGGGAGCCTGCAAATGAAGATAAGAGCTAAATTAGTGAGAGAGAGTTTTAGAACTAGCCAGCAGTCACCTGTAGATAATGCTCTGCTCTGCCAGTGTAAAGGTGAACAGTAATTGTTGAAGTACCAGTGATTTTCCTAATCCTTGCATATGCCACAGCCAACCATGGCATCGCATTCCAAACGGCACCTGTAGGTTCATGGATCAAGTGGAAAAGATAAATACACTATCTCCTTATGACCCAGAGCTGTAGTCTTTTGTTCTCTAATCTAATTGATGATCTGTCAACATTTTCCTTGTAAGTCCATGCTACCAGAGTGTAGCTGGACAGAAACCCCAGTGATCAGTCTTTATTTAAGGACACATTCTGTTTCCAGGAAGCTATGGGTTGAATTTGTTTTTGGAGCAGAGAGGATTTACAGATCAAGCCAGTGTTGTTATTTGTAGTGCCTAGTTCTTTTCTGACACAGGATCTGTGTCTTACTCTCACCTGGGTATTCTGTTTCTAGCGCTTAGTACAGTGCTCTGCACAGGAGTAAGGGTTTTTAAGGGAGGCAGCATGGGATAGTGGAAGAGAGCTTGGTCGGGAAGCCGGGCAACCCAGGTTTGATTCTGAGCTCTGTCACTAACCTGCTGTGTGTTCTAGAGCAAGTCACTTAAACTTCCTGTACCTCAGTTTCCTCATGTGCAAAATGGGAGCTATAATTCCTGCCTTTCTACCTTTATGACAGGGTTGTCATGAGGGTAAAAGTGAGACAAGTAAGGTGAGAGCACTTTGGGAATAAAAGTGCTCTACAAAACCCAAGGTATTATTATTAATTAATATTATAAATAAAAAAGACGATCGGGTTTAAACTGCTTGTTGTCAGGTAATGTGTCCACCATCTCTTGTGTATCGTACTCTCCCAAGTGCTTAGTTCAGTGCTCTGCACGCAGTAAACTCTCAATAAATGCCATTGATTGATCGATGGATTAATCCCCCACCTTTCTGGTCAGGTCATCTCAAAACAGCCTCAGCATTCATGTGTTTTTCTGTTTAGAAGCTGCTGTGGCTCAGTGGAAAGGGCCTGGGCTTTGGAGTCAGAGGTGATGGGTTCAAATCCCAGCTCTGCAAACTGTCAGCTGTGTGACTTTGGGCAAGTCACTTAACTTCTCTGTGCCTCAGTTACCTCATCTGGAAAATGGGGATTAAAATTGTGAGCCCCTCGTGGGACAACCTGATCACCTTGTAACCTCCCCAGCACTTAGAACAGTGCTTTGCACATAGTAAGCGCTTAACAAATACCAACATTATTATTATTATTATTTAAATGAAAGATTAGAAAAGAAACATCACAGTTATATGTTTCCTATCAAGACGGTCAAGGAAACAATTGTATTTGTATTGTACTTTCACAAGCTCTTAGTACAGTACACTGCTACTCTTTCCTGATCCTCTTTGTACTTTATTTCACTTTTATTTTACTGTATTTATTTGTACTTTGTGCCTTTGGCCCTACACACTGATGCTCACCCTTGCTGGACAGCAGCGGCATGGGAGAGAGTCTAGGGCAGAGACTCAAGTTTACTGCGCGGAAGAAGGCAACGGTAAACCGCTTCCGTATTTTTACCAAAAAAAACTCTACTGATACGCTACCAGAATGATTTCAGATGGAGGTGGATGTTCTGGGAGAAATGTGTCCATGGAGTCACTAAGGGTCAGAGACAACTCGACAGTAAAAGACAAGACAAGATAAAGGTCCTATTCAACTATGTGCTCCTTGAGGTTAGGCATTGAAGCTTTACAAAGTACACTCAGTTCTGCCAGATCGTGGGCTTGCATTTGATGGTGTTTATTGTGTGCTTACACGTGCATACCACTGTACTAAGGATTTGGGAGAGGAAAATACAACAGAGGTGGTAGACATGTTTCTTTGGGTTTTATAGTATTTGTTAAGTGCTTACTATGTGCCAGGCACTGTACTAAGTGCTGGAGTAGATGCAGGTTAATCAGGTTGGACACAGTCCATGTCCTACATGGGGCTCAGAGTCTTAATCCCCATTTTATAGATAAGATACCTGAGGCCCAGAGAACTTAAATCACTTGCCCAAGGTCACACTGCAGACAAGCAGTGGAGCCGGGATTAGAACCTAGCTCCTTCTGATGCCATGCCACTTCTCCGATTCCTGACCACAGCCTTCCTAAATGTAGCATGACTTGGTGTCAGAAGAAATGATTGTGTGCATGTGGACACACATGTGGTATCAGACACAGCAGGAACTACAGTGCAAGTTCTCTTTTAATGCAGGGTTGTGCTTTTGCAGAACCAGTTTAAAGAAAACTAGGCATTCTACAAATGCTACCTCCCCAGACGGTGATGACTTGTTATTGAGGTTACTCCTTCACTTTGACTCTGCTCTGTGGTTCTCACTCATCTTTTAACCTTCTTGGCTCTCTGCATCTCACAGGGCAGAGCTATTTGCAATTAGAGGGGTGCAGTGACTATTACAGGGGGCTTTGAAGTCTTTTAATGAAAGATTAGAAAAGAAACATCACAGTTATATATCTCCTATCAGGACAGTCAAGGAAACAATTGTGTTTGTATTGTACTTTCCCAAGCTGTTAGTACAGTACATTGCTACTCTTTCCTGATCCTCTTTGTACTTTATTTCACTTTTATTTTACTGTATTTATTTGTACTTTGTGCCTTTGGCCCTTCACACTGATGGAAGAAATCTGGTGTATAGCAACTAAAACAATTCCTATGGACTAGATGACCTATCAGTCAATCAATCAATCAATCAACCAGTGGTATTTATTGAGCACTTACTGTGTGCAGAACACTATACTAAGCACTTGGGCGAGAACAATGTAAAAGAATTGGTAGACATGTTCCCTGCCCACAAAGAGCTTATGGTCTAGAGGGGGAGACCTATCTATACCTTAATATCTCTTTCCATAAAGGAGGGGCAGATTGTGATTTTTCCAGCTCAATCCTTGAGGGGATTTTCTAGTTGTATTTCTTCAAGGGACCTTCCCCTTTCCTCTATTACTTTCCCTCCTGTAGCATGGGATTAGGATATTGTGGTCTCAACTTGGACCCAAACCCTCCTCTCCAACCCAGTTTCCCATCTATTATTGCAACATGGAACTAGGGGATGGAAGCACATTGTCTAATGTCCAAAAGTCTGGTACCCAACTTGAGTGTTGCAATTGGTCTGATTTTTGTGCTTGCATTTGCTAATGCTGTTGGTGTTTTGATATAGGTCATTCTGTTCAAATGATTCTTCCATCTTGGATATAAAAAGTAAAAACTAGAGGTAGGAGTAACTTGTATTTTTTGGCCACTACAGTGTAGTTATGTCCTGTAGGAAGGAAGTTTGGTCTGGAGCCCCAAGGGTGGAGTGTTCCACGTGCATGTGAGTCCCTGAATTTCTATATCGTCTATTCTGCTGTGTGCTTTTTCTCATTCCTGAGTCCAATAACTCTGCCAAGCACTATCCAATTTTGCTTGTGAATTTGCAGGCCTCCCTAAGAGTCTGTAGTGCTGCCACTATGCAGCAATAATATATAGTTTATAAGTATAAAGTAAATTAGACAAATATAATTTATTTACTTAGAATAAATTAATAAAATAAGAGAAGCAGCATGGCCTAGTGGGAGCCAGAGGACCTGGATACTAATTCTGGCTGTGCCAATTACTTGCTGCGTGACCGTGGACAAGTCATTTAACTTCTCTGTGCCTCAGTTTCCTCATCTGTGAAATGGGGATTCTATTCTCCCTCCTACTTAGACTCTGAGCCCCATGTGGGACAGAGTCTGTGTCCAACCTGATAAACCTGTACCTACCCCAGTGCTTACAACAGTGCTTGACACAGATTAAGTGCTTAACAAATACTATGAAAAAAAAAGAGTCAAGACCCCCATGATTTGCAAGGCAGAAGTGGGTGCCACACTCAACAACAGCAATAAAGCAAAGATCAGATGAAGACACAAGCAGTGTCCACTGCTGTCCAGGATACCCAGAGATGTTCTAACAGTGTGGCCTAGTAGACTCCCACAGGCCTGGGAGTCAGAAGGTCAATGGGCTCTAATTCTGGCTCTGCCACTTGTCTGCTATGTGACCGTGTACTTCTCCATGCCTCAGTCACCTCAGTGTAAAATGGGGATTGAGGCTGTGAGCACCACATGGGACAGGGACTGTGTCCAACCCAATTTGTTTGTATCCACCCCAGCGCTTAGTACAGGGCCTGACAGATAGTAAGTGCAGAGAAGCAGTGTGGCTCAGTGGAAAGAGCCCGGGCTTGGGAGTCGGAGGTCATGGGTTCTAATCCTGGCTCCGCCACATGTCTGCTGTGTGACCTTGGGCAAGCCACTTAACTTCTCTGAGCCTCAGTTACCTCATCTGTAAAATGGGGATTAAGACCGTGAGCCCCACATGGGACAACATGATCACCTTGTATTTCCCCAGTGCTTAGAACAGTGCTTTGCACATAGTAAGTGCTTAATGAATGATATCATTAATTAACAAATACCACAATTATTATTACTATTACACAAGGCTACTGACTTCCCGCCCTTCCCTCCTCACTAATCCTGATCAGCCATCTGGGAAGGCCTGCTGCCAGTCCCAGGGGAACTGGCGTAGACAGTGTGGATAGCTCTGCCCAAACTCTCCACCACTACTGAAAAAACAATCAATTACTCATTCAATGGTACCGATTGAACACTTACTATCAAAGGTCACCAATGACCTCCTGCTTGCCAAATCCAACGGCTCATACTCTGTCCTAATCCTCCTCGACCTCTCAGCTGCCTTTGACACTGTGGACCACCCCCTTCTCCTCAACACGTTATCTGACCTTGGCTTCACAGACTCCGTCCTCTCCTGGTTCTCCTCTTATCTCTCCGGTCGTTCTTTCTCAGTCTCTTTTGCAGGCTCCTCCTCCCCCTCCCATCCTCTTACTGTGGGAGTTCCCCAAGGTTCAGTGCTTGGTCCCCTTCTGTTCTCAATCTACACTCACTCCCTTGGTGACCTCATTCGCTCCCACGGCTTCAACTATCACCTCTACGCTGATGACACCCAGATCTACATCTCTGCCCCTGCTCTCTCCCCCTCCCTCCAGGCTCGCATCTCCTCCTGCCTTCAGGACATCTCCATCTGGATGTCCGCCCGCCACCTAAAGCTCAACATGTCGAAGACTGAGCTCCTTGTCTTCCCTCCCAAACCTTGTCCTCTCCCTGACTTTCCCATCTCTGTTGACGGCACTACCATCCTTCCCGTCTCACAAGCCCGCAACCTTGGTGTCATCCTCGACTCCGCTCTCTCATTCACCCCTCACATCCAAGCCGTCACCAAAACCTGCCGGTCTCAGCTCCGCAACATTGCCAAGATCCGCCCTTTCCTCTCCATCCAAACCGCTACCCTGCTAATTCAAGCTCTCATCCTATCCCGTCTGGACTACTGCACTAGCCTTCTCTCTGATCTCCCATCCTCGTGTCTCTCTCCACTTCAATCCATACTTCATGCTGCTGCCCGGATTATCTTTGTCCAGAAACGCTCTGGACATATCACTCCCCTCCTCAAAAACCTCCAATGGCTACCGATCAATCTGCGCATCAGGCAGAAACTCCTCACCCTGGGCTTCAAGGCTCTCCATCACCTCGCCCCCTCCTACCTCACCTCCCTTCTCTCCTTCTACTGCCCAGCCCGCACCCTCCGCTCCTCCACCGCTAATCTCCTCACTGTACCTCGCTCTCGCCTGTCCCGCCATCGACCCCCGGCCCACGTCATCCCCCGGGCCTGGAATGCCCTCCCTCTGCCCATCCGCCAAGCTAGCTCTCTTCCTCCCTTCAAGGCCCTGCTGAGAGCTCACCTCCTCCAGGAGGCCTTCCCAGATTGAGCCCCTTCTTTCCTCTCCCCCTCGTCCCCCTCTCCATCCCCCCCGCCTTACCGCCTTCCCCTCCCCACAGCACCTGTATATATGTATATATGGTTGTACATATTTATTACTCTGTTTATTTATTTATTTATTTATTTTACTTGTACATTTCTATCCTACTTATTTTATTTTGTTGGTATGTTTGGTTCTGTTCTCTGTCTCCCCCTTTTAGACTGTGAGCCCACTATCGGGTAGGGACTGTCTCTATGTGATGCCAATTTGTACTTCCCAAGCGCTTAGTACAGTGCTCTGCACATAGTAAGCGCTCAATAAATACGATTGATTGATTGATTGATATGCAGTGCACTGTACTAAGTGCTTGTGAAAGAACAATACTGTAGTGTTGGTAGACACAATCCGTGCCCACAAGCAGGTTGAAGTCTGAATATCTCCCTGATGATGGGGAGCTCTTTTCCCCTACTTCTGCAGGTAGGCAGCTCTGGATGTTGGTAGTTGGGACCTTGATGAGGCAGCAGCATTATTCATCCACATCCATATCAATCATTCGTATTTATTGAGCATCTACTTTGTGCAGAGCACTGTAGTAAGTGCTTGGGAGAGTACAATATAACAGACTTGATAAATCACTTTCCCTGCCCAAAAGTCACTGCTCACCTGGAATGGGGGAGGAGCTAGGAAAAGTACCCTAAACATTGCCTCAAAACTGGCTCACTAGAGTACGGTGCCTGGGGAACCTTTACCTCACAGTGTGGAATCAAACTCATGTCAGTCATTACAGGCACTCTCACATGCATGAATAAGATCTTACCTTCACTTGCATCAGCCGCTCTCTATCCCTTCTCTCCTTCCGTCCATCTCTCCTTCTCTTTCTTCCTCTTTCGCCCTCCACTGCCCTCTCTCCCACCCAATGTAACAAGCATTGCTAACTGAAGCAGAATCAATTGCATTTACTGAGCATTTATTGTGTGCAGAAAATTTTACTAAGCACTCGGGAGAGTACAGTGCAATGAAATTGGTAGACGCAGTCCCTGCCTGCCATGAGCTCACAGTCTAGAGGGGAAGACAGACATCAATATGAATAAATACATTACAGATGTGTACATAAGTGCTGTGGGGATGAGGGAGAGGTGAATAAAGGGAGCAAATTAGGGCAACACAGAAAGGAGTGGGAAAAGAGAAAATGAGGAAATGTCTCATATGGGGCTCACAATCTTAATCCCCATTTTACAGATGAGGTAAATGAGGCACGAAGAAGCTAAGTGACTTGTCCAGGTCACACAGCAGACAAGTGGCAGAGCTGGGATTAGATTTTTTTGTCTAATTTTTCTTGTACCCCATAAAAGCTGACAGGGATATCTTTCAAAATTATTCCATCTGTAGCCCAAGCAATGTTTTCTGCTTGCTTCACCTCAGGGGTGAATGTTTTCTAAAGTTGGTTAATTGGGGCAGTTTTATTTCAGGATTTGTTTCTAGTGTGTGAGGGGGTGGGTGGGGAGGGGCTTTTATACCATGAGTTAACACCATTTCCTCTTATCTCACCCAGATACATGTAATTTATGATTCCCCATGCTATTGATGGAAAATGTTCATTCTTTGATCCTCGGGAGACTCTCCAAATGGTGGTTTCAGACAAAGAGGGTAATTTTTCATGCAATGCATTATTCCATAGATAAAACTCCAATCAATCATTGCTAGTAGTTATTGAGCACCTACTTTGGGCTAAGTACTGTACTAAGTAATCATTTGGAAAAGAAAATAGGGCTAAGAGAAATGGTCCCTGTCCTCAAGGAGCTATAATATAAAAGGGAAGACAATGTTTATGAGACAAATCTTAGCAATTTTTATCTTAAATGCATCAAGCCTATGCCAAAAAAGGAATTTTTAGTGAAACTTTTTTTGAACACCTCAATCATTCTAAGGGCTCAGTAGAGTGCTCTGCACACATAAGTGAGGCAGGGTTTCATTTCATGTGGAAATGTTCATTCCATCAGGCTCAGCGGGGTTTGAAATTTAGTCAAAGTCATTTTCCTTCCACCAGCACATGAGAGGATCCAGAGAACAATACATTTTATAAACTCCAGAAGCACAAGGTATTTAGTTTTATAAAAGTGATTTAAATGCATCATTACTATGATCATGTTTCATGTTCAGGACAGATTCATCTGCAAGCTCTGTCCTTTCAAATGCCAATTTGTAATTAAATGCACTTCAGAAATATTGCTCTAATTTATCATGGACTATCAGAACATTTGAAACATTGACATGTTTTTCCCCGTTCTCAAAGGAAAAAAAAACTGCTTGGAAGATTTGCTTCTTCTGTGGAATAATGTTCATAAAATGGGCAGGGACTGAGGGACTGTGCTACCCAATTTTGAATGTAGTGGAGGGTCTCTCCTGTCATTTCTGAAGGAGCTTCTACAGTGGTTTGTGGAATGAATACTAGGAGAAAACCTTTCTTGTAGTAGAAGTAGTAGTAGTAATTATGGTATTTTTTGAGAGCCAGCATGATCTACTGGTTGGAGCCCGGGTCTGGGAGTCAGACAGTCATGGGTTCTAATCCCTCCTCCGCCACTTGTCTGCTGTGTGACCTTAGGCAAGCCACTTTACTTTTCCGGGCCTCAGTTCCCTCATCTGTAAAATGAGGATTAAGACAGTGAGCCCTGTGTGGGACAGGGACTTTGTCCTACCCAATTATTTTGCATCTACTCCAGTACTTAGAACAGTGCTTGGCACATAGTATGCACTTAACAAATACCATTTGTTTTGGTATTTGGTAATTTTGGTATTTGTTAAGTGCTTACTATGTGCCAAGCACTGTTCTAAGCACTGGGGGAGATACAAGGTAATCAGGTTGTCCCACGTGGGGCTCACAGTCTTAATCCCCATTTTACAAATGAGGTAACTGAGGCACAGAGAAGTTAAGTGACTTGCCCAAAGTCACACAGCTGAGAAGTGGTGGAGCCGGGATTAGAACCCAAGAATTCTGATTCCCAAACCCACACTCTTTCCACTGAGCCATGCTGCTTCTCTTACTTGCACTTACTAGGTACTTACATGGAGAAGCAGCGTGGCCCAGTGGAAAGAGCCCGGGCTTTGGAGTCAGAGGTCATGGGTTCAAATCCTGGCTCCGCCGATTGTCAGCTGTGTGACTTTGGGCAAGTCACTTTACTTCTCTGTGCCTCAGTGACCTCATCTGGAAAATGGGGATGAAGACTGTGAGCCCCCCGTG
This sequence comes from Tachyglossus aculeatus, assembly GCF_015852505.1. Taxonomy (NCBI): domain Eukaryota; kingdom Metazoa; phylum Chordata; class Mammalia; order Monotremata; family Tachyglossidae; genus Tachyglossus; species Tachyglossus aculeatus. The sequence goes on from NC_052101.1 coordinate 102,593,481, forward strand.
GGACAACCTGATCACCCTGTAACCTCCCCAGAGCTTTGAACAGTGCTTTGCACATAGTAAGCACTTAATAAATGCCATTATTATTATTATAAGCGCTGGGGTAGATAAAAGATCATCATGTCAGACACAATCCCTATCTCCCATGAAGCTCGCAGTCTAAGGAGGAGGGAGAAAGAACTAGTACTAATTGTGATTTTAATTGTGGCTTTTGTTAAACACCATGTGCCAGGCACTGTACGAAGAGCTAGGATGGATACAAGCAAATTGGGTTGGATACAGTCCCTGTCCCACACAGGGCACACAGTCTTAATCCACATTTTACCAATGAGATAACTGAGGCTCAGAAAAGTTAAGTGACTTGCCCAAGGTCACACAGCAGACACGGGGCAGACCTAGGATTGGAACCCAGGTCCTCTGATTCCTAGGCCTGTGCTCTATCCACTAGGCCATGCTGCTTCAGGTGTGCTAGTACTGTTATTTATTGAATGTCTACTGAAGGCAATGCGTTGTCCAAGACAAGCATTAGAAGTGTTCCCTGCACACAGTGAGCTTACATTCCATTAGGGGAGGTGGACATAAAGCTATTTACAAACAGTGAAATCAAATTAATGAATTGTGTGCAATAAAAATAGACAAAAGCATGGGTTTAGGAGTCAAAGGACCTGAGTTCTAATCCTGGGTCTTCCACTTGTCTGCTGTGTGACCTTGGACAAGTTACTTAACTTTTCTGTGCCTCAGATACCTCATCTATAAAATGGGGATTAATACATTGAGCCCCATATAGGACATGGACCATATCTAATCTGATTATCGTGCATCTATCCCAGTGCTTAGTACAGAAGACTTGTCACATAGTAAGCACTTAACAAATATTATAAAAATGGTATAAATAAACATAAGAGGTAGCTGTTGGATTTTCTGAAGTTCTTGTGTTTTCTGAAGCTCACATATCTTCAATCAACCATATTTATTGAGCGCTTACTATGTTCAGATCACTGTACTAAAGTGCTTGGGAAAGTAAAATTCAGCAGAGTTAGCAGACATATTCCCTGCCCACAGTGAGTTTACAGTCTACAAGGGGAGACAGACATTAATCTAAATAAGTAATTTATGATATATAATTTAAGGATATATTCATAAGTGCCATGGGGTTGAGGGTGAGTAAATATTCATTCATTCATTCAATCGTATTTATTGAGCGCTTACTGTGTGCAGAGCACTGTACTAAGTACCTGGGAAGTACAAGTTGGCAACATATAGAGACAGCCCCTACCCAACAGCGGGCTCACAGTGTAGAAGGGGGAGACAGACAACAAAACAAAACATATAAACCAAATAAAATAAATAGAATAAATATGTACAAGTAAAATAAATAGAGTAATAAATATGTACAAACATATATACATATATACAGGTGCTGTGGGGAGAAGAAGGAGGTAAGGCGGGGGGATGGGGAGGGGGAGAAGGGGGAGAGGAAGGAGGGGGTTCAGTCTGGGAAGGCCTCCTGGAGGAGGTGAGCTCTCAGCAGGGCTTTGAAGGGAGGAAGAGAGCTAGCTTGGCGGATGTGTGGAGGGAGGACATTCCAGGCCAGGGGGAGGACATGGGCCGGGGGTCGACAGCGGGACGGGCGAGAACAAGGCACAGTGAGAAGATTAGTGGCAGAGGAGCAATATCAAATGCCAATAGGTCACAGATAATAATAATAATAATGATGGTATTTGTTATTTGCAAAGCACTGTTCTAAGTGCTGGGGGGGATACAAGGTGATCAGGTTGTCCCACGGGGGGCTCACAGTCTTAATCCCCATTTTACAGATTTGAACCCATGAGCTCTGACTCCAAAGCCCGTGCCCTTTCCATTGAGCCATGCTGCTTCTCTGCTGTTGCAGGTGCAAAGCCAACACAGGAGGAAGAGGGAGCTGGGGAAAAGAGAGCTTAATCCCAGAAGGCCAGGGCTTAATTGGGGAAAGCCATAGTGATTACATTCCATTGGGATAGTCCAGATGTAAGGTGTGCTGGATCGATCAATCAATCAATCAATCAATTGTATTAATTGAGCACTTACTGTGTGCAGAGCATTGTACTAAGCGCTTGGGAAGTACAAGTTGGCAACATATAGAGACGGTCCCTACCCAACAGTGGGCTCACAGTCTAGAAGGGGGCAAGAAGGATGGGCAAGACTGTCTGCTAGATAGCAAAGTAGGCTAACTGGGGAGCCACCACAGATTGTGAAACGGAGCCCTACAGCAGGGATGTTACTTGATCTGGCTCTGGCCCAGGAAATGAGCTTTCTCTTGCTTTGATAACTATGGAGGATGTTCGTAGAAAATTGCTTAGTGGCTTCGCTGGCAGATGATGAAAACTCATGTTAAAGAGAGAACCTCATTCTAAAGCTGCAGTAATGGGGATTCTGTTGTTTACTTTCATTCATAGCTCTCTTGGATCTGAGATCTTCTCAGTTTTCTCCCCTCCCCTCAGATATCCCTTACTGTATAATTTCCCTTAAATTTACCAATTTCCCTTGGTTTATTCCCCTTTTAACCTGTGTTTACTGAACAGGCATTAGTCAGTGTTGAATTACAAATGGAAGAAATCATCTGCGTGGGTTACATTTCTAGCTCAACACATTTTCATCCTGTGAAATGCCAAGCTGGCATGCTGTCATTGATAAGCTTTCCAAGGTATTATATTCATTTTTTGAATATTTGTTCAGTGGTTACTATGTTCCAGGCATTGCATTAAGCTCTAGGGTACATACAAAATAATCAGGTTGGACACAGACCTTGTCCCACAAGGGGCTCACATTCTTAATCCCCATTTTACAGATGACATATGAAATATTGCTCTATGAAATGAGGGATCGATCCATATATGTCATTTGGGATCGGATAGGGTATTCCATGCATCTTCACTTGCAATCTGTTATTGCCAAAAACATACTCAGGTAGAAACACTGTTTGTCTTGTGGGCTACTCATTGTAAATCCAGGATAAATGTGCCCAATTCTTTCTTCCCCATTGGGGGAGCTGTGAGAGTTGAATGGACCTCTGTTATCCTGTTGTATTTCTGGGTACTGTGTTGCTGAATGCCGTCAACAAAGCAAGCAGAAGAAAATAAGCTGTAAGAAGCACAAAGACCAACCAAATGGAGAATGTCCCAAGTGCCCTTCTGAAATAATAAACTAAATTAAATGAAGAACTATCATAATGCGTAGGGATGGCCAGTTTTCAATTTGATCATGGGCGTGAACTTGGGGTGGGGTGTGGAAGGGCGGTAGGATTTTGAAGGTGGGGGAGAGGAAGGGAAGGGAGGAAAAGGAAAGAAAAGAGGTGAAAAAGAGGAGAGGGAGAGAAGAAGTGATAGATGGACAGGGAAAGGGGGAAAAGTGAGGGGAAGAAGGAAGAGGAAAGGGGACAGGGAGGAAGGGAAAGTACTCACATTTTTGCCTATGCATCTGACATAGATACCCTGAGCTGTACCACCTTTAAACACTTGATATTCACCCCACCCTCAACCCCACAGCACTTTATGTACGTATCAATAATTTATTTATATTTAGTTCTGTCTCCACCTCTAGACTACAAGTTTGTGGTGGGCAGGGAATGTGTCTGTTAACTATTGAATTTTACTCTCCCAAGCTCTTAGTACAGTGCTCTGCACATAATAAGAGCTTAATAAATGTCATTGATTGATTGACTGATTGACTAATAAGGCTTTGATGGTGGAGAAAGTGGTGGTCTGTTGTATATAGAGGGAGAGGGAGTTCCAGACCAGAGGGAGGACCTGGGCAAGGGGATGGCGGTGGGATAGACGATATCGGGGTACAGTGAGTGAGTTGGCATTAGAAGATAAAAGTAAGCATGCTGGGGTGTAGTAAGAAATGAGTGAGGTAAGATGGCAGCGAAGGGAGTGGGAAGAAGAGCTTGAGCTAAGGGAGTGATTTAAGGTCATTAATAAGGAGAGTAAGGAATTTATGTTTGATGCAGAGGTGAATGGGACCTACTGGAAGTTCTTTAGGAGTGGGAAAACATGGCCTGAACAATTGTTTTTAAATGATCTGGGCTGCAGTATGGACTGGAAAGGGGAGAGACAGGAGTCAGGGAAGTCAGCAAGGAGGCTGATGCAATAGTCAAGGCTAAAAAGAATAAATGCTTGGATCAACGTGCTAGCACTTTGGATAGAGAGGAAAGGGCAGATTTTAGTGATGCGAATGTTGAACCGAGAGGATTCGGTGACAGATTGAATATGTGGGTTGAATGAGAGAGATGAGTTGAGCATAATGCCAAGATTACAGACTTGTGAGGCGGGAAGGATGGTGGTAATGTCTATGGTGATGGGGAAGTCAGGGGGAGGGCAGGGTTTGGGTAGGGAGATGAGGAATTCTGTTTAGGACACGTTTGAGGTTTCAGTGGGACAGCCAAGTAAAGATGTCCTAAAGGCAGGAGGAAATCCGGAACTGAAGAGGAAGAGAGAGATCACGGCTGGAGATGTAGATTTGGGGATCACGCACGTAGAGATGGTAGTTGAAGCCTTGGGAGCCAGTGAGTTCCCCAAGGGAGTGGGTGGAGTTGGAGAATAGAGGGGAACCCAGAACTGAGCCTTGGGGGACTCCCACACCCTCACTTTTCCATTGCCCCTTGTTGTTCAGAGGATTCACAAGGATGGGGTGGGGACCAGTGGAATGCAACATTCTGGAGCATCTGTGGTGTGGGTGCCATAAGAGACCACACAAGCACTCCTTCGCTGAGCTGCCTTTAGTCAGATCCAGCAGCTGTATCTGTGGCCACCTTTGTGGAGACAATGCAGTGTCATGGATGCAGGTCTCTGCCTCAGGGGAAATGGGACCCTCAGGACCACCTGGGACACCTAAACCATGGCGGCTCTGGAGTGATGGCACCCACTCCATTCCTCAGAGGATAATAATAATAATAATAATAATAATAATAATAATAATAACAACAACAATAATAATAATGGTATTTATTAAGCACTTACTATGTGCAAAGCACTGTTCTAAGCACTGGGGAGGTTACAAGGTGATCAGGTTGTCCCACAGGGGGCTCACAGTCTTAACCCCCATTTTACAGATGAGGTAACTGAGGCACAGAGAAGTTAAGTGACATGCCCAAAGTCACAAAGCTGACAATTGGCAGAGCTGGGATTTGAACCCATGACCTCTGACTCCCAAGCCCATGCTCTTTCCACTGAGCCACGCTGCTTCTCTGCTTGAAATTGCTTTAAAATTGCACTCTAATAGTGGGATTTTGCATACTCTCTGATTAAAACAACATGCCTTAATTTACAATAACAATAATAGTATTTGTTAAGCACTTACTATGTGCCAGGCACTGTTCTAAGCACTGGGGTAGATATAAGATATTCGGTTGGACATAGTCCCTGTCCTACAAAGTTCTCAAAGTCTTAATCCCCATTTTACAGATGAGGAAACTCAGGCACAAAGAGTTAAGTGACTTGCCCAAGGTCACACAGCAGACAAGTGGTGGAGCCAGGACAGGCCCGTGCTCTATCTACTAGGCCACTCTGCTCCCTGGGCTGTCCAGAAAGGCCAGGTCAGTTGAAACCAATAGAAGGGCCCTCCCTGAGGGGTCCAGTGATGGGCGGGGGGGAGCGAGGGATGAGTTCTTCAAGGAAGTGGGTGTAGTTGGTGAGTAGAAGGGGACCCAGAACTAAGCCACAGTTAGAAAATCCCCGTTGTTGGTCTCCACCTATGATAGGGGCTGGAGGAGAAGCTCTGTGAGCCAGAGAAACATGTGACCGAGGGAGTTGTGGACAGGAGTGGTTTGTCTGTGGGTTTCCTGCAACCAGCCCCGAGAAGGGGATGACAGGCTAGTCCCCGATGACCTTTACACCTCAGGGAGATGCCTCAGTCAGCTGCAGATTATAGCAGCGAGAGGGACTTGGGACACAGTGAGTAGGAAGCCTCAAAACTCTGCTGTAGAAGATTGTGGAATGTGGATGGGTTTAGGACCAGTGGAGGTTTACCGGGAATCTGGGAGCTCCTATGGTGACTTTGGGCTGTTTGGGTGGGGATTTGGGGCTCAAAAGCCATGGCTACTTCACATGCCACTGGCTATGGCTGCCTACCCTGTCTGAGAAGTTGTGAAGCCATTAGTTTCAATTGGGCCAGGCATGCTTTGATGTTAAGAAAATAGATGGACAATACCTTTCACAGACTGGATGCCCAGAAACTGTAAGCAGCTACATGCAAGACCTCAACCTTGGTAGATAGCACTGATGCCAATGCTCCTTGTCTAGAGGGGGAAACAATGTGTGTAATATTGATTTATATTCATGTTGAGACAGATGAAAACAAATCAGAGATGATTTGTGTATATGTGTATGTGTATGTGTGGGGGATGTGTGTATCTTCTTCATTGTTCATTTATTTAACAAGAATTCTGGGGAAAAAAGCAGGAATGATTTTGGAAAACAACCTTGAAATCTACACATAAAGCTTCTGAGTCATGCATATCTTTAATAATGCTAAAGTGAAAATAATTGAGCCACAAGTGACAAAACACCAAACCACAGAAGTGTTGGCAGTGGATGTATAAATAATATCCGGTTACATGACTCTTAGATTTGATGCAAGCTACCCCTGGCTTAGATACTAGAATTAATCTGTGCCCTGTAGTAGCACTACTTAAAATGTAGAGCTGATACGTAGGGAAAATTACTTTTCCAAAAATAAACTCCATCTATCTCCTTTGTGTTGCTAATCCTCTGTGTGTCATTCTGTAGCTCTTTTAAATATTTCTGTATTAACATTGAAATTATCCATCTGGGTGGTTTCAGCATCTGCTTGGGTATTACATTCCACTCGAATCTGTCTTTATTAATGGAGGGGTTGATAAACACCAGAAAGGATTGTGTTGTGTGCTATCAAAGCATTAGGAAAGATCAGATATAAAGGTTAGCAAACTCAGAGATATTTGCAAGGCTGAACTGCCAGAATCTCTGAGTTTGGTGGAAGGAAAGCCCTGTTCTCACTAGTGCTAAGGTAAATTGGTCTTGAGAGATACCTCATCCAAACAGCTCTCCAAACTGCTTTACTACACCCACACTCCTCCTCTAGGAATGTTTTAGTTCATAAATGGAAAATAAAGTGTCTTGGACATAATTTCAAGATGATCCCATTAAGGCGATCCCATTAAGTAGACTCAGGGACATATTTTATTATTCTTTTTTTAAAACAGTTTCTGTTAAGCACTCAATCAATCAATCAATCATATTTATTAAGCGCTTACTGTGTGCAGAGCACTGTACTAAGCGCTTGGGAAGTACAAGTTGGCAACATATAGAGACAGTCCCTACCCAACAGTGGGCTCACAGTCTAGAAGGGGGAGACAGAGAACAAAACCAAACATATTAACAAAATAAAATAAATAGAATAGATATGTACAAGTAAAATAAATAGAGTAATAAATATGTACAAACATATATACATATATACCGGTGCTGTGGAGAAGGGAAGGAGGTAAGGCAGGGGGGATGAAGAGGGGGACGAGGGGGAGAGGAAGGAGGGGGCCCAGTCTGGGAAGGCTTCCTGGAGGAGGTGAGCTCTCAGTAGGGCCTTGAAGGGAGGAAGAGAGCTAGCTTGGTGGATGGGCAGAGGGAGGGCATTCCAGGCCAGGGGGATGACGTGGGCCGGGGGTCGACGGCGGGACAGGCGAGAACGAGGCACGGTGAGGAGATTAGCGGCAGAGGAGCAGAGGGTGTGGGCTGGGCTGTAGAAGGAGAGAATGGAGGTGAGGTAGGAGGGGGCGAGGTGATGGAGAGCCTTGAAGCCGAGGGTGAGGAGTTTCTGCCTGATGCGCAGATTGATTAGTAGCCACTGGAAATTTTTGAGGAGGGGAGTAACATGCCCAGAGCATTTCTGGACAAAGACAATCCAGGCAGCAGTATGAAGTATGGATTGAAGTGGGGAGAGACACGAGGATGGGAGATCAGAGAGAAGGCTAATGAAGTAGTCCAGACGGGATAGGATGAGAGCTTGAACGAGCAGGGTAGCGGTTTGGATGGAGAGGGAAGGGTGGATCTTGGCAATGTTGCAGAGCTGAGACCGGCAGGTTTTGGTGACGGCTTGGATGTGAGGGGTGAACGAGAGAGCAGAGTCGAGGATGACACCAAGGTTGCGGGCTTGTGAGACGGGAAGGATGGTAGTGCCGTCAACAGTGATGGGAAAGTCAGGGAGAGGGCGGGGTTTGGGAGGGAAGACAAGGAGTTCAGTCTTGGACATGTTGAGTTTTAGGTGGTGGGCAGACATCCAGATGGAGATGTCCTGAAGGCAGGAGGAGATGCGAGCCTGGAGGGAGGGGGAGAGAGCAGGGGTAGAGATGTAGATTTGGGTGTCATCAGCGTAGAGATGATAGTTGAAGCCGTGGGAGCGAATGAGGTCACCAACGGAGTGAGTGTAGATCGAGAACAGAAGGGGACAAAGAACTGAACCTTGAGGAACCCCCACAGTAAGGGGATGGGAGGGGGAGGAGGAGCCTGCAAAAGAGACTGAGAATGAAGGACCGGAGAGATAAGAGGAGAACCAGGAGAGGACGGAGTCTGTGAAGCCAAGGGTGGATAGCGTGTTGAGGAGAAGGGGGTGGTCCACAGTGTCGAAGGCAGCTGAGAGGTCGAGGAGGATTAGGATAGAGTATGAGCCGTTGGATTTGGCAAGCAGGAGGTCATTGGTGACCTTTGAGAGGGCAGTTTTCGTGGAATGTAGGGGACGGAAGCCAGACTGGAGGGGGTCGAGGAGAGAGTTGGTGTTGAGGAATTTGAGGCAGTGCGTGTAGACAACTCGTTCAAGGCACTCACTATGTGCCAAGCACTGGAGTAGATGTGACATAATCATGTTGCACATAGTGCCTGTCCCACATAATAATAACTGCGGTATTTGCTAACAAGAATAATAATGATAATGATGGCGTTCGTTAAGCGCTTACTATGTGCCAAGCATTGTTCTAAGCACTGGGGGTAGATACAAGGCAATCAGGTTGTCCCACATGGGGCTCAAAGTCTTAATCCTCATTTTACAGATGAGGTCACTGAGGCCCAGAGAAGTTAAGTTAAGGCAAAAACTCCTCACCCTCGGCTTCAAGGCTCTCCATCACCTCGCCCCCTCCTACCTCACCTCCCTTCTCTCCTTCTACAGCCCAGCCCGCACCCTCCACTCCTCTGCCGCTAATCTCCTCACCGTGCCTCGTTCTTGCCTGTCCCGCCGTCGACCCCCGGCCCACATCATCCCCCTGGCTTGGAATGCCCTCCCTCCCCACATCCGCCGAGCTAGCTCTCTTCCTCCCTTCAAGGCCCTACTGAGAGCTCACCTCCTCCAGGAGGCCTTCCCAGACTGAGCCCCCCCTTCCTCTCCCCCTCCTCCCCCTCTCCATACTCCCCGCCTTACCTCCTTCCCTTCCCCACAGCACCTGTATATATGTATATATGTTTGTACGTATTTATTACTCTATTTATTTTACTTGTACATATTCTATTTATTTTATTTTGTTAATATGTTTTGTTTTGTTCTCTGTCTCCCCCTTCTAGACTGTGAGCCCACTGTTGGGTAGGGACTGTCTCTATATGTTGCCAACTTGTACTTCCCAAGCGCTTAGTACAGTGCTCTGCACACAGTAAGCACTCAATAAATACGATTGATTGATTGATTAAGTGACTTGCCCAAAGTCACACAGCAGACAAGCAGTGGAGCTGGGATTTGAACCCATAACCTCGGACTCCCAAGCCCGGGCTCTTGCCACTGAGCCATGCCGCTTCCCAGCACTATACTAAATGCTGGGGTGGATACATCAGGTTGGACCCAGTCCCTGTCCCATGTGGGGCTCACAGTCTCAACCCCCATTTAACAGATGAGGTAACAGAGACACAGAGAAGTATAGTGATTTGCCCAAGGTCACACAGCAGACAAGTGGTAATCCAGAATTAGAAGTCAGGTCCTTTGACTCCCAGGTCTGTGCTCTTTCCACTAGGCTTGGCTGCTTTTCTATATTTGCCCAGTGCTTTGTAAAAGCCAAACATATTCTGGATGAAATTACTGGGCTACTACCAGCCCAAACTCTCAATTATTCAGGGGCTTCTTGCTGTCCTTTTTTCCTACTGCCATTTCATTTCTCTTTCTTTACTGCTTGGGAAGACAGGGCAGGGAGAAGAGACAAACACTAAAATGTGCTTGATAAGAATAAAAATGGTGATATTTGTTAAGTGCTTACTGTATGCGAAGTGCTGGGGTAGATACACTACAGTCAGATCAGACACACCTGTCCACCTTGGGATTCCCAGTCTAAGAGAGAGAGAGCAGACATTTAATCCCCATTTTGCAGATGTGGAAACTGAGACCCAAGGAAGTGAAGTGTCTTACCTAAGATCACAAAATAGGCAAGTGGTGAGGCTGGGATTAGAAGCCAGGTCTCCTGACTCCTAGCCCTGCACTTTTTCCACTAAGCCATGCTGTTTATTATTCAGTGGTCAAAATTCTGATAGCACTGCATAGAACTGCATAGAGCTATTTGTACTTTTGGAAGCATTTTTTTCTTGTAGCAAAATATCCTCTGAGGATGAGAGCGACATCAAATTCAAACCCCGAAATATGGGAAATTGCAGAGCTGAGCATCTCATTATCTGATGTTAGAGGAAGAAATCAATAAGAAAGATTTATCTTGAAAAATAACAGGACATTTTGCAAAATGCCTTGCAATAGGAGACTGACCAGTAGGGAATTACCAATGAAATGTATATTCCTCCTTTTTTTTCATGACTTTGATTGAGGTCACTTAAAGGGGTTTTATTGGATTGTGACTTGGAGCACTTGGTACTGGTGGTTTGAAAATGAACATTATCAGGCCATATGCCATGGGATGGAAATTGTGTTTCAGTACCTTCTGAAAAATATATCACTATAAACTCACAAGTCTCTTGATCCCCGAGTCCTAACCTAAAGGCACTTTCTTTTGTCCACGTGGAAGGCGTTTTTTTAATGTAGGTGTTTTTTTATGGCGGGAAGAAATGAGCTTGAAATAATTCTAATCATACAGGTCTTAATTTTGAACAAAAATATTAAAGGCAAAGCACAGGGAAAGCAAAACAATTTATGCAATGTCTGTCATTGACTGGGAGTCAGAAGGTCATGAGTTCTAATCCCGCTGCCACACTTGTCTGCTGTGTGACCTTGGGCAAGTCACTTCATGTCTCTGGGCCTCAGTTACCTCATCTGTGTAATGGAGATTGTGACTGTGAGCCCCACATGGAACAGGAACTGTGTCCAAGCCGATCTGCTTGTATCCAGTCCAGTGCTTAGTACAGTACCGGGCACATGGTAAAGTGCTTAAAAATACCATTGTTATTATTATTATTATTGTTATTATTATTATTATCAGAGATCAGGTCTAAAAAAAGCTCTCGGGATCTAGGTGCAAGAGGCTGGAGCCATTCACCAATAGGGATGGAGGTAGAGTCCTACAATTTTTTTTAACCCTTGGAGAAACTTTCTGTCTCCTTTATAAGTCTCTGAGCACCAGGCAAAAGCAGTTGGGTCACATTGGACTCTGTTGTATGATACTCTCCCATGTGCTCAGTACTGCACACATAAGTGCTCTATAAATGCCATCGATTGATTGATGGATTGGACAGCAAACCACACATATATCTGTCTCCCTTTGTCCCTCCATCTCATGTGGTAAGTATTCCCTTTAGTAGTTAATATTTGGAAATGCTAGGTAGAGATTTCCCTTGCAATTGGAGAATGGCTGAGAGTACTTTTTTTAAAAAAAGAACTGTGATGCATGAATGTCTATTAATTGCCCTTAATGACATGCCACCTGGAATGTGTAGAAATTATAAATATTACCAGAAGGCAGAAAGTCTGACCATTTGAAATGTCTATTAAACATTTAAATGTTACAGGGAAAGGGAAAATGTCTTCATCACTGTCAGCTATTCTATATGATAACCTGTTTCACTGAACATACACACTTTATTCCCACCCTGTTCATCCTTATTATTTCAAGCATGAAACCTGGTGTGTGTCCCAGGAAAAATGTCCTTTGACACGAAGGGGTTATGCTCTCCATAACTATAAGCAGGAGCATGGCTGGGGACATTAGAAGTAAGGGTTTGAGTTGATGTGTGAGGCTTCCTCATGAAGACCCCTGGGCTGGTTGGGCCCACATATCTATTTATGTGGCCCTTTCCCCTTCTCAATGTCCTATTATCTGCACACTTCGCTTCTCTGGTGCTAACCTTCTCACTGTGCCTTGATCTCGCCTGTCTCGCCGCCGACCCCTAGCCCACATCCTGCCTCTGGCCTGGAATGCCCTCCCTCCTCTAATCTGACAGACAACCACTCTCCCAGGCTTCAAAGCCTTACTGAAGGCACATCTCCTCCAAGAGGCCTTCCCAGACTAAGCCCCACATTTCCTCATCTCCCACTCCCTTCTGTGTCACCCGGACTTGCTTTCTTTGCTCTTCCCCCCTCCCAGCCCCAAAACACTTATGTACATATCTGTAATTTTATTTATCCCTTTGTTCTTCTCCCTTCCCAGCCCCAAAGCACACATGCACACATCTGTAATTTTATTTATTTGTATTGATGTCTGTCTCCCCCACTGTAGACTGTGAGCTCCTTGTGGGCAGGTAGTGTTACTGTTTATTTTTTTATTGTACTTTCCCAAGCATTTAGTGTAGTGCTCTGCACACACAGTAAGTGCTCAATAAATACGACTGAATGAATTACCTTTCAAAATTTCCGTTGGCCAATTTTGTCTGTTGCCAAATAAATGATGATAATAATAATAATTATGGTATTTTTTAAGTGCTTATTATGTGCCAAGCACTGTTCTAAGTGCTGGGGTAAATACAAGGTAATCAGGTTGTTCCACGTGGGGCTCACAGTCTCAATCCCCATTTTACAGATGAAGTAACTGAGGCACAGAGAAGTTAAGTGACTGGCCCAAGGTCACACAGCTGACAGGGGGCGGAGCCGGGATTAGAACCCATGACCTCTGACTCCCAAGCCCGTGCTTTTGCCACTAAACCATCCTGAAGACAGTCTGAACCAATCAATCTGTCAATCATTGATATTTATTGAGCTCTCACTGCGTACAGGCCAGGAGTACAACAGAGTTGGTAATCATAATATCTGCCCTCAAGGACTTTACAATCTAATAGGGAAGACAGACAAAAGGGAAGGAACAGAGTATAAGGACATAAGTTAGTGCTGTGGGGGTGGGGAAGAGTTTAGGGGGTGGGACTAAGTGTGTGGGTAAGGCAGTAAGGAGGAAAAATATGATGGGGAGAGATGAGAGAATAGTCAGGGAAGGCTTCCTGGAGGATATATGATTTTATTAGGAATTTAAAGTTGGGGTGAGTGGTGGCCTGTCAGGGGAAGCAGTGTGACTTAGTGGTAAGAGCATGGGCTTGGGAGTCAGAGGTCATGGGTTCTAATCCCGGCTCTGCCACTTGTCAGCTGTGTGACTTTGGGCAAGTCGCTTCACTTCTCCGGGCCTTAGTTACCTCATCTGTAAAATGGGGATTAAGACTGTGAGCCCCACGTGGGATAACCTGATTACCTTGTATCTACCTCAGTGCTTAGAACAGTGCTTGGCACATAGTAAGTGCTTAACAAGTACCATCATTATTTATTATTATTATTATTATTATTATTATTATTATTATGTGAAAGGAGAGGCAGTTCCAGGCAGGAGGGAGTGTGTGAGCAAGGGGTCGACAGTGAGAAAGACAGGATCAAAGCCCAATAAATAGGTTGGTGATAGAGGTGTTAGAGATTGATGTTGGTGTTGAAGGCAGCTGAGTGGTCTAGGAAAGTTGGGATAGAGTATAGTCAGTTGAATTTGGCGAGGAGTAGGTCACTGGTGACATTGGAAAGGGAAGTTTCAGCAGAGTGGAGGAGGTGGGAAGCTAAATTGCAGAGTTGAGAAGAGAGTTGGGGAGGAAATGGAGGCAGCTTGAGTAGACAACTCACTCAAGGAGTTTGGAGAGGAATGGTAGGAGAGAAATCAGTCAATCAATCAATCAATGGTATTTACTGAGCACATACTGTGTGCAAAGCATTGTACTAATCACTTGGGAGACTACGACAGAGTTGGTAGACACATTCCCTGACCACGAGCTTACAGTCTAGAGAGGGAGACAGACATTAGTATAAATAAATTACCGATATGTATATAAGTGCTGTGGGGCTGAGGGTCATATGAATACCAAATGCACAAAAAGTATTGGGGAGATAACTGGAGGGAGCCACAGGATCAAGAAAGTGCTTTTCTAAAGGATACATGAGCATGTTTGAAAGCAGCCAATAAGCAGTCAACAGTGGCGGTCAGGGAGGGAAAAAAGGAGGTGGCATGTGTTTTGATAAGGTACGAAAGGATTGTCTCTCTTTATCGCTGTATTGTACTTTCCAAGTGATTATTACAGTGCCCTGCACATGGTAAGCACTCAATAAATACGGTCAAATTAATGAATGGTTGGGGTAGGAGGCACAGGTGGATAGCTCTTTAGTAAGGCAATAAAGCAGGTTGTATGGCAGATGTGAAAACCACAAGTCAGTGACATTAAAAACAGATGAAAGTGCAGCAGGGTCTGCTGCTGCCGACAAAAATATTCTGTCCCATGACCCAGACTGCACCCCTCTCCCCGATCGGCTGCCTCTGATCCCAGGGAGACCAGGCAAGAGAGGGGGGATGTTCCGCAAAAACTATCTTATTACTGGAAAAGCAACTTCAGGGCATTTTTCTCATGATCATAATAAAACAGAGGACAAAAAAACCTGCAATGGAACATGCAGATCAAACTATGAAGCACACCATGCTACACCACCTTGGGGCAGGAAACACTCCCAAGGATGAAAAACATTGGCAGGCTTCAAACGACCTGTGCTGCCCTCCCACCCTGTCACCCAAGGCCTTTGCTTCTGACATACACTGTGATCACAAGACTGGGAGGTATTCAAGCTGTGGCAGCATGAAGCCATCCCACATTGTAGAACATTGGGAAGGCTTTAGTTGTAACTGTTGGGCTCTGTGCTCTGTACAGAGTAAGTGCTCAATAACTGTGATTGATTGATTGGACAACCTCAGTGTTAAGCCTGTAAACACTGCTATTGATGCCTGTTGACTTGTTTTGATGTCTGTCTCTCCCCTTCTAGACTGTGAGCCCATTGTTGGGTAGGGATTGTCTCTGTTGCTGAATTGTACTTTCCAAGCGATTAGTACAGTGCTCTGCACACAGTAAGTGCTCAATAAATACAATTGAATGAATGAAACATCAGTTGTTTCAATCAATCCAATGAATCAGTGGTATTCATTGAGCACTGTACTAAGCACTTGGGAGAGTACAATGCAACAGAGTTGGTAGACATGTTCCCTGCCCACAAGGAGCTTACTGTCTAGATGGAGAGACAGACATTAAAATTAATTGTGGCACTGTGGGTGGGGTGAATATCAAGTGCTTAAAGGATACAGATCCAAATACATAGGTGACACAGAAGGGAGAGGGAGTATGGGAAATAAGGGCTTATTCAGGGAAGGCCCCTTGGAGGAGATGGGATTTTAATGAGGCTTGAATGTAGGGAGAGAAATGGTGGGTTGGATATGAAGTGGGAAGGAGTTTCAGGCCAGAGGGAGGCTATGGGGCAAGGGGTTGACTCAAGATTAATGAGACTGAGGTACAATGAGGAGGTTGGTGTTAGAGGAGCCAAGTGTACGGTCTGGGTTGTAGTAAGTAAATAGAGGGGTGAGCTAAGAGAGGGTGAGCTGATTGAATGCTTTAAAGGCAGTGGTAAGGTGTTTCTCTTTGATTTGGAGGTTGGTGGGGCAACCACTGGATATTTTTGCAGAATGGGGAGAGATGGACTGAACATATTTTTAGAAAAATGATCCAGCTGCAGAGTGAAGTAAGCACTGGGGTGGGGAGAGACAGGAGGCAGGGAGGTCAACAAGGAGGCTCACACATTAGTCACAGCAGGATAGGTTAAGTGCTTGGATCAGATTTTAGCAGTGTCGTGAAGTTAAAATTGATGGGATTTCATTGTCCTGGGCTCTATCTCTTCTCATGTTGTTTTGTCTTTATGTTTTGAATCAAGGGGCCCATTGCCAACCTCTCAGTTCCCCTTTTAGATTGTGAGCCCCCTGAAGGGTAGGTACTGAGTCTTGAGTAACCTTTATTCTATTCTTCCTCTGTGCTTTAATGCAGTGCTTTGCACACAGTAAGTGTTCAATAATTACCACTGAATGGATAAATGAATTCCATATAAATGAGGATAAAAAACCCTACTTACAAATCTCCCTTCCATTGGATTGAAAATCAAGCTACTTCTCTTTAGTTAGTGAGAAGCTTGTCTATTTGGGATGGTTTTTTTTTTTTTTTCAGAAGGACATGCATTTTGCCATGATTGACAAACACTTAGGGTATGTTTTAAAGCAGAAGAATCAAACTGTTGTGAGACCACAGCTAATCAAATTATCTAGCTGTCCTTGGTACTTGAAGAAGACTGAAAGGGCAATTGCAGGACCCACAGTTCTGGCTCCATTGTGCACACACGATAGCTGTCATGTTTAACGTGGTCAGGTTCAATGTTTGCAACGTCTTGTGCTGCTTTTGCTCTTGGCTCTGTCCCTCCACCCTCACAAAGCTTCTGTTCAAAATGAGCCACTACTCCTTTCTTGATTGCAGTGCTCATTGCTGATCTATCTGTGGCAGCTGACTCCCTGTTTTCAGCTGAGATGCTGCCTTGTCTGAGCCTTTCAGTACTTGTAGACAGTTAAGTCACCGTTTTACCTTCGCTTCTGTAACCTAAACAAGCCCAAGTCACTTTACTCGTCATCAACATCCTATAGAGGGACATTTCATTCAATCGGCAGTATTTATGGAATGTCTGTTGTGTGCAGGGAAACTTACTAGGGTTTTGGGAACACACAAAAGAGTATAACATAATCTCAATCTCTCACTCAAATCCAGTTATTTTAATGTAAACCTTTGTTCCATTATAATTCCATAAGCTATCAACTGGTGAAGTGAATGCCAATCTTTTTGGGTTAAAAGAATACATATTGGTGGCTTCCTTTAGATAGTAAACTCCTTGAGAGCATGAAGAACATTTTAGAGTTCTTCTGTACGTCCCAATAACTTTCTACAGTGTTTAGCCTCTCAGTAGAAGCAAAATAAATATGAACGTTATTGCTGGTGATTGAAAAAAAAATCCTTATACTCAGCATCTGTGCTTCATGGCCATAGATTAATGAAATAGCCACATAAGATAGTACTACAGCTGTATTAATATACATGGAGGAAAAGCTTCAGATCATAAATTTATAGCTTGTGCTTAATATTTCCAAAGAAGATTTAGTATATTTCAGCCCTGTTTAAGTTTATCAAGTCCAAAGTGTTTAAGATTTATATATTTGCCACTGTAGGTGTATTCCAAGTGATTTTTACCAAAAAAAATTGGTTACAGTAATCCCAATGCTAAGTAAATTGTTCTATCAAAATTCAGTATCCAATGGAAGGACTAGTCAAATATTAATAAAACAAAAAACTTTGACATTTTAAAAGTTATGGGAAAATGAGCAGAAACGTTTGACTTTCATAGGCCTTTTCATCAGTCAATCAATTGTATTTCCTGAGTGTTTACTGATTGCAGAGTGCTGTACTAAGCACTCGGGAGACTACAACAGAGTACATAGAGACATTCCCTGCCCACAAGGAGCTTACACTTTACTCGGGGGAGGCAGACATTAAAATAGATTCTGGATAGGAGAATGAGAAGGGTACAAGAATAGTTACATAAATATTGTGAGTATGGGGTGACTATCCAAGTACTAAAGGGGTACACTTTAGAGAAACAGCATGGCTCAGTGGAAAGAGCACGGGCTTGGGAGTCAGAGGTCATGGGTTCAAATTCCGACTCCACCAATTGTCAGCTGTCTGACTTTGGGCAAATCACTTAACTTCTCTGGGCCTCAGTTACCTCATATGTAAAATGGGGATTAAGACTGTGAGCTCCACGTGGGACAACCTGATCACTCTGTATCCTCCCCAGCACTTAGAACAGTGCTTTGCACATAGTGAGCACTTAACAAATGCCGTCATTATTATTACACATCCTAGTGCATAGTCGACACAGAGGGGAGGATGGACAGGGAAAATAAAGGGCTTAATCTGGGAAGGCTTCTTGGAGGTCATGTGACTTTAGGAAGGTTTCAAAGGTGGGGAGAGTGGTGGTCTGCCAGATAGGAAGGGGGAGGGAGTTCCAGGCCCTAGGGAGAACTTGGGAAAGGGGTCACTGACAGGATAGAAGAGATTGAGATATAGAGAATGGGTTTGTGTTAGAGAAGCAGAATGTGCAGACAGGGTTGTAGTAGGATAATTATAATAATAATCACTATGGTATTTGTTAAGCACTTACTGTGTACCAGGCACTGTACTAAATGCTGGGAGATCAACTAGGTTAGGTAGGAGGGGGAGAACTAATTGTGAGTGGATTAAAACCAATGGTAAATAGTTTCTTGTGGGATGTGGAGGTGGATAGACAACTAGTGGAAGGTTTTGATATGAGAGGAGATATGGAATGAACGTTTTTTCAGAAAAATGATCTGGACAGCAGAGTGAAGCATGGACTGGAGTTGGGAGAGATGAGAGACAGGGAAGTCAGCAAGGAGGCTGATGCAGTAGTCAAGGAAGGACGTGATGAGTATTTGAATCAGCATGGTGGCAGTTTGGATGGAGAGAAGAGGGTAGATTCTATAGGTGTTGTGAAGGTAGAACCAACAGGATTTTGTGACAGATCAAATGTGTGGGTTGAATGAGAGAGATTAGTCGAGGAAAATGACAAGGCTACAGGCTTGTGAGACAGGAGGATGGTGGTGCTGTCTACAATGATAGGAAAATACTGGGGAGTGTGGTCTGGGTGGGGAGATGTAGAGTTCTGTTCACTTGTAGACACAAGAAGCAACTTCACAAGAAGCAGCGTGGCTTAGTGGAAAGAGCACGGTCTTGGGAGTCCGAGGTCACGGGTCCAAGGGTCCGCCACTCATCTGCTCTGTGACCTTGGGCAAGTCACTTAGCTTCTCTGTGCCTCAGTTCCCTCATCTGTAAAGTGGGGATTAAGATTGTGAGCCCCACGTGGGCCAACCCGATTACCTTATATCCCACCCCAGTGCTTAGAACAGTGTTTGGCACATAGTAAGTGCTTAACAAATACCATCATTATTATTATTATTATTCTGTTTTGGATATGTTAAGTTTGAGGTTTCAGCAGTTCATCCAAGTAGAGATGTCCTGAAGGCAGAAGGAAATGCAAGACTGCAGAGGAGGAGAGAGGTAATAATAATAAATGTAGTACTTGTTAAGTGCTTACTATTTGCCAGGCACTGTACTAAGTGCTGGGGTGGATACAAACGAAGTGGCTTAGACACAGTCCCACATGGGGCTCACAGTTTCAATCCCCATTTTACAGATGAGGTAACTGAGGCACAGAGAAGTGAAGTTATTTGCCCAAGGTCACACAGCAGGCAAGCGGTGGAGCCAGGATTAGAACCCTTGACCTTTTGACTCCCAGGCCTGTGCTCTATTCACTATGCCAAGCTAGAGAAAGAGAGAAGTAAAGTGAGAATGGGGTTCAAATGGTTCAGAAAATTGGTGGTTGGTCCGGGGGGGATGGTAAATAATGGTGAGGAATAATTGGAGTGAGTGGTAGAAGTGGATGGTGTGGACTTCAAAGGAAGAGAAAGAAAGGGATGAGGGAAGTGCAACTACATAAAACCCCACTGGGGAGCAAGAAGGAGGACAATGTTTCCCCCTTTTCCAGTGAGTCTTGGGGAGTGGGAGAAAATGAGCTCCCCTCTGGATTTAATGTCAGGAGAGACAGCGTCATCTGGGGAGAGCCTGGTTTCAATGATAAGGAAGAACAGTGACTGGCTCAGGAACAAGTTAAGGATAAAGGGAAGAGTTCCTATGATGGAGCGGAGAGTTCCACAGGCCGCACTTGGCTGAAGCTTGGGTGGGGGGTTGCGTGGGGGAGCGGACAGGGCAAGGGGTTGGGGAGGGTTGGAGGGGAGTTAGCTGATGGGGAGCAGGCAGGGTGATCAGAGGGAAGGAACCGAGGGGACATGGGAGGACTAGGGTGTTCAAGAAAGAAAGTCCAGAGCTGCAGCAGCTGATCTGGAGAGCCCAGAGACGAACATGGCCTCGTCGATTGGGTGGAGACTCAGCAGCTCCCAGAGTGAATGGGAGAATGAGTCTTCAATTAGTCCATCAGTCAACACCTACTGACTGTTGAGCTCTGCTAAGCATGAGAGCATGATAGTAGCAAGACACACTTTCCCTGCCCTCAAGGACTTTACCATTTAATGGGAGAGAGACAGACAAAAAAGATTTACAAACAGTAGATGCGGGAGGAAGAATGACAGAGAAGGCAGTAGGACAAATATACCAGGATGAAATAACTTAGTGAATAGCTCTGTATAAATTGATATATGACTAACTAAAAATATTTGTACATGAGTGCTGAGGACAGAAATACGATTGAATGAATGAAAGGAATGAGATTTATAAGTGCCGAGGATGGTTTTGGGGTTGCATAAACCCACTGTGGGCAAGGAATGTGTCTGCCAATTCTGTTGTACTCTCCCAAGCGCTTAGTACAGTGCTCAGCACATAGTAAGCATTCAGCAAATCCCACTGATGATGATGATGACATGATTGAGATGTGAAGTCATTGGGGAAGGCATCCCAAATAAGGTGGAACTTTAGGAGGGTTTCAAAAATGGAGAAAGTTGTGGTCAGGCAGTCGCTAGCATTGTCGCTTTCTGTCTTCCTTCTCAACTATCTTTTCTTCATATACCCCTCTCTCTTGATCCTTCTCTTCCTTTCCCCCATTTCCCTTTCCTGTGGTTGACCCATTCCCATCCTTGCTGTGGAATTGATTATTGATTATTTGTCTTTTCCTCCACAGCCATACATGTGGTTAGGATTTCACCATTAGTAGCATAATCCTCAAAAATTTAGGACAGACATATGAACACACATACCTATATTCCTCTTATTTCTCTCATTTTTCTTTCCCTCCCCTTCCTCCACAGCTCATGCGCAAGAGTGGAGGTGATCTATGGCTGTAGGCAAAGGGACAGGGCCATAAGAGATAATAGCAGTATACATGTTGATATGCTTTTTTTCCCTTTTTTTTTGTTTGTTTAGGTAAATTCTATGTTGGTGGTAATCTCAGCCAGTCACTTTCTGATAATGATAATGATGGTGGCCAAGTGGATAGAGCACGGGTATGGGAGTCAAAAGGACCTGGGTTCTAATCCCGGTTCTGCCACTTGTCTGCTGCGTGACCTTGGACAAGTCACTTAACTTCTCTGTGCCTCAGTTACCTCATCTGTAAAATGGGCGTTAAGACTGTGAGCCCCATATGGGACAGGGACTGTGCCCAACCTGATTTGCTTGTATCTACCCCAGAACATAGAACAGTGCTTTACACATAGTAAGTGCTTAACAAATATCATCATTATTATTATAATAATGATGAGAAGCAGCATAGCCTAGTGGATAGAGCATGGGCCTTGGAGTCAGAAGGACCCACGTTCTAATCCCGGCTCTTCCTCATGCCTGCTGTGTGACCTTGGGCAAGTCACTTAACTTCTTTGTGCCTCAGTTACCTTAACTGTAAAATGGGGATTAATACTGTATAAGCCCTATGTGGTACATGGACTGTGGCCACTCTAACTAGCTTTTGTCTACCTTAGCACTTAATATTGTGTCTGGCACATAGTAAGTGCTTAACAAAACCATAAAAGATGATTATGATGATGGGAGGAGTCCATTTTGATTGATGGCAGGCCTAGGAAGGAGCACAAATGGCTTTGTAGAAAGGGCAATCAATTGTTTTTGTTGAGTGCTTACTATGTGCAGAGCCCTATACTAAGCACTTGCGAGAGTATAACACAATGATGTAACAGACACATTTGCTGCCCACAATGACCTTGCAGTCTAAATCTCCTAAATCCCAGCATGGTTCTGGGATTTAGGAGATCCAGGCCTAATCCTCACTCTGCCACTGGCCTATTATATGATCTTGGGCAAGTCGCTGAACTACTCTGTGCATCAGTTTCCCAGTTCCCTCATCTGTAAAATGGGGTAAAATTACTGCTCTCCGTACTTCGTAGATTGTGAGCCCCATGAGAGCCAGAAACTGTGTCCAATCTGATTATTTTATATCTACTACCCTGGTAGTAGGCACTACATAAACAGAAATATTATTACTGTTGGATGGGTACTCTTTCTGTCACTTAACCCATCTGTGATTGAACATATTTTCTTCATAACAGCCTTTCACTCTATGACCTTATGAGTGCATTAAAGACGTTTTCCTAGAGGATATAATGTTTAAAGAAACTGAAAGGGACATGGATGAATGGATAGAATTTCCCTCACTTAACCCACTAATGATTGAATATTTTTCCTCAGCATAGCGTTTCATTCTGACCTTATGCTGGTAAGTTAAAGAGGTTTGGAGGGGGTGTGGACTTTGACAGAGAGAAAGAAGAAGCAACTCTTCCTTTTAGCTTTAAACCCCAAATTCTACCTCTGGACTTAACCACCAAATTGAGTTTGTGGAATTTTAGACAGCCAATGAAACGTTTCCTTTAGATATTCCTGGGGTTTAAGTATTATTAAAACTAGGTTATTTTCCCTGTTGCTTGAGTGCTGTTCAACTCACGGAGTTGGGTCTTAGTTTTAATAGGTTCTAAAAGTCACTGGCTCCATGAGTGAATGGGAAACAAGTCATCCGTAGCAGAGAAAATAGTCTCGGTTTTTTTAAAGTTAGCAGGGCAGAGATACCATATTTTACCCACAGTGGAATTATATCCTTAGCAGCATCTGTGATGTGTCAATGGACCTTTGTGTAAGGCCAGTTCCATTGAAGATTTGTTTTAGGATATGCTCTGCACACAATGCTGCTTCCTTAAACCTTGGTTCTTTGGGACTCCTTCTGTCAGGCAACACTCCAGGGCAAGAAATACCAGTTCCCATGCTGAGGTCGGTCTATGGATTACAGAGACCCTGGTTTTGATGGCAGGATCAATTTAGCTCTTAACTCTGCAATTGCTTCTAGCATCAAGGCTTGCAACCCAGGCAACTAATTCATGTTTTAATTTGCCAGTGCTGTAGGTAATTGGTTCCTCGGAGACAAAGACACTCATGCTTTCAACCCATAATCCTGAGCTGATGCTTATAGTTAAGAGTGAATTTGCTCCTCTTTGGAGTAAGCCACTTTGTTAGAAAAAAAC
Organism: Tachyglossus aculeatus; assembly: GCF_015852505.1. NCBI lineage: Eukaryota > Metazoa > Chordata > Mammalia > Monotremata > Tachyglossidae > Tachyglossus > Tachyglossus aculeatus. The sequence continues at coordinate 102,616,810 of NC_052101.1, forward strand.
AACAACGAGCATGCTTGTGTAGTTTGCTCTCATTTCATTGATAACACTTTGTGAGCTGCTATTAATTATTTTTCTAGCAAGCCCATGTGGACTCAGGAAATCTGCTTCCCAGTCTTGTGCATAAAATGAAGTCTCAAACAATTGGCAGGACCAGTCAGGCCCACTGGGAGTTTTGAACAGCAAAGGTAGAAATTCCTCTGTGGAGGAAGCAGTAGAAAGGAAATTCAGAGGTTAGGATTTCACATTCAGCAGCTAACTTGCTGTGCTTCCTTTTTACATCATTTAACCTCTCTGACCTCACCTTCTGCCCCTGTAAAATAACAGCACAGGATAGTGGTGAAGAGCCCACTAATAAAAAGAACTGCAAGTGGCATGCTGTACTGTTAACTTTAAATAATAGGAGCCAAACCACCACTTTTGGTTTTCCTTCCCATTTCAGAACAGAAACAACCCTACTGTCTGTGGTAATGGGAAAGAGGGAAAGTCCAGATCATTGAAATCCACAGATAATCTGAAATCCTTATTCCAACCATTAGTCTTATTCTTTTAAAAGACCTTCTGCTCACAAGCAGGGGAAGATGACAGAGTTTTTTCTCCTCTTGAGTGTCACCTGTTTTTAAACTTTCCCTTCCTGACTTCTGGTGGAGGAGCAAAAAAGCAGAGCAGCAAAATGTCAAAATAACGGGACGGGAGGGAAAGGTTGACTAATTAGTCATCTTTATTGAGTGCTTACTGTGTGCAGAGCACTGTGCCAAGTGCTTGGGAGAGTACAGTATAACAGAGTTGGCTGACACGTTCCCTTCCCACAGTGTACTTACAGTCCAGAAGGGATCCATGGATCTGGATAATTCACTAACCGGTAATCAATTCTTTCATGGTTGAGAGTTGACCAAACACAAGGGGAACATCGAATAATACTGTGTGAGCAATTCATCTTTCAAATGACTAGGGAAGTGTCTTGTATTTGCCTTATATTCAAATAAAGGGCATCTCTCTTTTTGTGCTAAATTATGCCAGTATTCAGTAAGTGGATCAAATACTTTTTCTTAGAACGTTTCTTTTAAATTTTTAATACATTTTTTTCAATCACTTTGTGTTTGTGAAGGTACTGGAATAAACCCTCGTGTCACCATTAAGTTTCAGAAACCTATTCAGCTACAAATCTCGCTAACTTGTCTGGTGATAAACATTATTAAAGTAAAATTAAATGCTGACTAATGGCTGGTCTCTGGTGACAGGTTATTTGGAGCTGAAGTCGGCAGCAAGACCTATATCGTCTGTTAGGATTTTGATCATTCAGTAAGATAGATGTGATTGATTTTTTTTCTTGTCTTAATTATTTGCAGATATACGCTGCACCTGATAAATTTGAATCTGATAAGTTTGGTCAGGTTTGGGACCTGCCATAATAAGATTTATATACATTGAACCATCCTCGAAGACTGACGCCATAAATCACCATATTGTTGTATCATCTTAATATTTCTTTGTTGGTGGCAAACAAGTTTATGGATCAGGAATACAGTCCTGTAAATTCATTCATTCATTCGTTCAATTGTATTTATTGAATGCTTACTGTGTGCAGAGCACTGTACTAAGCGCTTGGGAAGAACAAGTCGGCAACATATAGAGACGGTCCCTATCCAATAACGGGCTCACAGTCTAGAAGGGGGAGGCAGACAACAAAACAAAAAATGTAGACAGGTGTCAAAATTATCAGAACAAATAGAATTAAAGCTATATGCACATCATTAACAAATAACACAGCTTCCACCAGGGTAATCCTCTCAGTAGTAAATGTTAAGCCAATTGTTTACTTATTGCCACCATTGCTTCTTTAATACCAGTTCCTGCTCCAAGTATTTGTGTGCACTTAATGTAGTAAAGTCATGGATTTTCTGTGCATGTCCTATGGCTGTGTCTGTTCCAGCAACAGCAGCTGCAGGTATTGTTACATACCATGTGGCAAATGATGTTTTTCCCTCATTGCCGTTCTGTTAGGAGAGCACTCTTCCCTTTACAACCAGGTCATTGATTACTGCCGAACTCCTCGCAGCCGTCCTCGCAGCCGGCTAAATGCTTACTTATCAAACTGACCCCTTTGTTTTCTCGGGGTCACCGGGGCAACCTTTCCCACGGGAAGTTAGAATGGGTTCTCGTGAACTGCCATAGCTTTGTAGGGTAGGTAGCATTGAGGCTACCAGAAAGAAGATTGTGAGGCGAGATAGAGCATTGATTGGCTGCCCCTGAGGGCACTATCACAGGACTACATTCATGATTCTCTACTTAACAGTCATTTGCCCTTTTCATTTATAAAACTGTTGGAGATGAGGGAGTGGCAGGGTTTCACACTGGTAATCAAAGTGTTAAATGAATCTGGCTGATAGCTACTCACCCAAGCCTAAGCTAGTCAATTTTTCTGAATCCCTGTTTTCTCCATGCCATTTGGCAGGAATTCAGTGATCTCGTAGGGATTTTCTGGATGAATCACTGTACTGAATCACAGAACCTGGACAAAGAAGTTGTTCACATAGGAACGATTTAAAAAGGACCCTTGTTTACTGATTATTTTCTTTTTGAAGTTCTCGAATGTCAAAAAAAGGTTTCTCTTTGGGTACATGCAGATGCTTGTTTTGTTTTCATATTCGAATCAGATCTCCAACTGGGGTGTAGGGCTCCGCAGTCATGCAAGTGCATGTACTGTAGTCTCAAATTTGCAATAAACCCTAATTCCTTAGCCAGCATGCATTTGATACCCAAAGGAAATCACTGCAAAGTCGTTCGACTAAGTCCCGTAGAAAAAAGAAGTCCTTATGGGCACTTCATCAGGATTAAGTTTCTCTTGTGTTTGATCATTTTGATTGTGGGTGGGAAAGTGGGGATTTGCAGTATTGGGGGTGTGTGTGTGTGTGTATGTGTGTGTGTGTGTGTGTGTGTGTGTGTGTGTGTGTGCGCGCGCACCCAGGTAATTAGGTCCCTTCATTGAAAGAAGGCACGGTCAGTGGGAGAATCCCATTGGTAAGCGCTTAGTACAGTGCTCTGCACACAGTAAGTGCTAAATAAATATGGTTGAATGAATGAATTGGCCTTTTCCTGCACTACAATGTCATGTCCAAGAAGATAAGACAGGTTGACAATCTAGCATCCTACTTATATCATTCATGGTCACTACTTCCTCAGCAAGAGTCTGTCACTCAGTGCCTCATTTGTGCCAGGTCTTGCTGTAGCTCAGCACTGGCACTGGGCTTGGCAGCTCCTATACCCAGCACTTCTGGGCTTCTCTTTTCCCATTATATGTGTTGAGCGTGGGGTTGCTTCTTGTATGTGACTCACATCACAGTCATCTATATTGAAAACACCTCATCCACTCCTCGAAGCCTCCACTGAGTGAATCCATGTAACTAAATTTAATCTAATTCAGATTGCCCTCAAAGTTTAAGACTATATTTTTAGTAAATGCATGTACTGTTGTTTGTTTTCTTTTATCATTTGTGTGATAGTCTCTGGAATCTGGGTGGTGTCAAGTTTGAGGTGTGAAAACATAATTGGTGCTCGTGTATTTGTGGTATCGTCTCCTGGAATCAGTGGTGTTTATTGAGCACCTACGGAGTGCAGAGCACTGTACTAAGTACATGGGAGGTAGCAAAGCAACAGAATCGAAGCATACATTCCCTGCTTTCAAGAGATTTACAATCTAATGGAAACAACTGAACAGCAGAGAACTGTGTTCAACTCTCATCATTATAATAATCAATCAGTGGTATTTATTGAGTGCTTACCGTGTGCAGGGCACTGTACTAGCCACTTCAGAAAATACACTACAACAGAGTTGGTAGATGTGTTTCTAGCCCATAATGAGTTTACAGCCTAGAGAGGAAGAGCTCTCAAGAGGCAAAAAACAGTCTAGAGAGGGGAGAACAGTCTAGGAGGGGCATCATTATTCATTAGATGCTGAGGGACCATTAATCTGACCTAGTAATGACAATACCTATCATGAAAAACAAACAAATGTGAAAAAGGTATAGGTTAGCTGAGTGTCAGGAAAGCACCAGCTGCGATCACACGAGAAAATTGAGAAAAAGCTTGCTGAAATCTGAGGGGATAAAAACGTTTAAAGAAATCCTAGATTTGACAAAGGGAAAGCCGAATCCAAGTGCTGTAGAAGAGCCTGTGGCGGGGGAGAAAGGGATAGAACATTATAGTAGCCGATGAAGCTACCCAGGTGTAAATGGGTTAAAGCCAACACTAACTGCAAAGAAGATGTTCAAATGGATTAGGGAAAAGGGGAATGCATTGCGGGTATGATTTGCACAAGAGACTTTGGTTGGATTCTGAATGTGTCTGGGCATCCTATCAGATCTACTCATCCCCAGTAGAAGGGGTTGAATTATGACTCATATGGAGCCATGTCCCCTCTGTCCCCCAAGTACTTAGTACAGTGCTCTGCACACAGTAAGCACTCAATAAATACAATTGAATGAATGGATTTAACAAATTTCATAATTAATATTATTATTATTATTATCATTGTGGATAAAGATCTGCCAGTCATGTGGTCTCCCATCTGTCCAGGGTCCTCCTTCAGAAGGGTGGTCACAAGATTGGGCGGCTTTGTAACTTAGACTATGAAGACAATCCATATCAACCCCTCGTCTACCTGATCATCTTGAAGGATTTTGCGTGATTGGAGTGTCATAGGTCAAAATGTGTCAATTGGTTGTGGAACCAGGGAGAAAACACCCTGAAGGGAATAATGAGTGATGCATCTGCCACAGAAAGCAGGTGCAGCACTCATGGCTAGTTTCAACTGGTAAATTAGTTGGCAAAGTTTCAGCTCTTTTGGTATAGAAATACAGACTATCTGGAGATGGCACTCTGCTGCATAAGAAAGATGAAATGCATTTTTTCCAGAAATTAAGCCATTACAGTACATATATTCTGTAAATGCTTAAGCCCCTTGAAAGACAAATTTTAAAAAAAGGTAATAGAACATTACAAAATTCAAATCATATTTATGGAAATGGCAAAGTTACCTGTTCATATATTGTCAATTAAGAATAGCCACAGGACTGGATTGAGCAGGAGTCACTCAAAAGGAGCTTAGAAATCCAAAGATGATTTCAGAATACTAAATTATAATTTAACTTTTTTAGATTATATGGCATTAAGCATTATTCTTTACCCACAATGCTAATAATAATAATATTAATTATGGAATTTGTTAAATTAATTCATTCAATCATGTTTATTGAGTGCTTACTGTGTGTAGAGCGCTGTACTAAGTGCTTGGAAAGTACAGTTTGGCAATATATTGAATCAGTCCCTACCCAACAACAGGTGCTCACTATGTGCCCAGCACTGTATTGAGCATTGGGATAAATACAAGAAAATCAGCTATACACAGTCCCTGTCCCACATGGGGCTCACAGTTGGAAGAGGGAGAACAGGTATTGCATCCCCATTTTGCAGATGAGGACACTGCAGCACAGAGAAGTGAAGTGACTTGCCCAAGGTCATACGTTCAAAGGTTAGTCTCACAGAGGGTGAACAGCCTGGATGCATGCTTAGGTTAATAAGAACTCATTTTCTATCCCAGTGCTGATTCAGACCTAATACAGTCCTGAGATTGTTAGCCAGAATCCTCAGCAACTCATCCTCCAGCTGCCCGACAGCAAGAGAAGCCCAGGATTCTTGTCCAGGTGGTGGAGCAGGGTCCCCAACTGACCCTCCACCAGTTATCCAACATGGTCTGAACCAGCTAAATTTATAATAATAATAATGGCATTTGTTAAGCGCTTACTATATTGCCAAGCACTGTTCTAAGCCCTGGGAGGTTACAAGGTCATCAGGTTGTCCCACATGGGGCTCACAGTCTTAATCCTCATTTTACAGATGAGGTAACTGAGGCCCAGAGAAGTTAAATGATTTGCCCAAAGTCACACAGCTAAGTGGCAGAGCGGGGATTAGAACCCATGACCTCTGACTCCCAAGCCCGTGCTCTTTCCACTGAGCCACGCTGCTTTCACCTGAGTTGCCCTGTGCAGTGGCCAGGCAGTTTTGCACTTCCCTCCCACTAGCTAGTTCCTCTCCAGTGCAGGCATAGCATAACAACTGTGGAATTTGTTAAGTGCTTACTATGTGCCAGGCACTAATAATTATAATAACAATAATTGTGGCATTTGTTAAGTGCTTACTGTATGTCAAGCACTGTAACTAAGCACTGGGGTGGATACAAGCATATCAGGTTGGACACAGTCCCAGTCTCAGGTGGGGCTCCCAGTCTCAATCCCCATTTTACAGATGAGGCAACTGAGGCACAAAGAAGTGAAGTGACTTGCTCAAGGTCACACAGCAGACAAGTGGCAGAGCCAGGATTAGAACCCAGGTTCTTCTGACTCCCAGGCCCACGCTCTATCCACTAGGCCACGCTGCTTCATCAGTCAATCAATCAATGCTATTTATTGAGTGCTTCTTGTGTGTCGAGTACTGTGCTAAGCGCTTGGGAGAGGGCAGTACAACAGAGTTGGTAGATGTGTTCTTTGCCAACAGTGAGTTCATCTGGTTAGTAGAATTGACATGACCATGCAAATGAGTTTCCTGTGATGTAACAATCATCATCTCAGCTTCTGCACTTGTTCAGCCATCATGGTGAGGACACAGGTCAATATTTGGTAGTCAGTTTCAGCTGGTTCTCTGCAGGGTTCCTGGTGAATTTTCAATGGACTCCACACAGTCTCTTGTTGCTGTGATCTCATGACATCATTACCTTGGCCATGCTGCTGCCAGTTTCTTACTGGGCAAGTGGCTCATCTAATTAATAATAATAATAGTTACAGTAATAATTATGGTACTTGATAAGCACTTACTATGTGCCAAGCACGGTTCTCAGTGATGATGATGATGCCATTTATTAAGCACTTACTATGTGCAAAGCACTGTTCTAAGTGCTGGGTAGGTTACAAGGTGATCAGGTTGTCCCACAGGGGGCTCACAGTCTTAATCCCCATTTTACAGATGAGGTAACTGAGGCCCAGAGAAGTGAAGTGACTTGCCCAAAGTCACACAGCTGACAATTGGCGGAGCCGGGATTTGAACCCATGACCTCTGACTCCATAGCCTGTGCTCTTTTCACTGAGCCATGCTGCTTCTCTAGGAGAGGTACAAGTTAATCAGGTTGGATACGGTCCCTGTCCCTCATGGAGCTCACACTCTTAATCACCATTTTACAGATGAGGTAACTGAGAAATTAAGTTCATTCATTCATTCAATCATATTTATTGAGTGCTTACTGTGTGCAGAGCACTGTACTAAGAGCTTAGGATGTACAAATGGCAAAATATAGAGACGGTCCCTACCCAACAAAGGGCTCACAGTCTAGAAGGGGGAAATAACAAAACATGAAGACAGGTGTCAAAACTGTCAGAATAAATAGAATTACAGCTATATGCATGTCATTAACAAAATGAATAGAATAGTAAATATGTACAAGTAAAATAGAGTAATAAATCTGTACAAATATATACAAGTACTGTGGGGAGGGGACGGGGGTAGAGTGGGGGCGGTGGGGAGGAGGAGAGGAAAAAGGATGCTCAGTCTGGGAAGGCCTCTTGGAGGAGGTGAACACTCAGTAGGGCTTTGAAGGGAGGAAGAGAGTTAGTTTGGCGGATGTGTGGAGGGAGGGCATTCCAGGCCAGGGGAAGGACTTGGGCCAGGCGTCGATGGCGGGACAGGCGAGAATGAGGTACAGTGAGGAGGTTAGCAGCAGAGGAGCAGAGGGTGCGGGCTGGGCTGGAGAAGGAGAGAAGGGAGGTGAGGTAGGAGGGGGCGAGGGGATGGAGAGTCTTGAAGCCGAGAGTGAGGAGTTTTTGCTTGATTCGTAGGTTGCCAGGCAGCCACTGGAGATTTTTGAGGAGGGGAGTGACATGCCCAGAGCATTTCTGCACAAAGATAATCCAGGCAGCAGAGTGCAGTATAGACTGAAACGGGGAGAGACAAGAGGAAGGGAGATCAGAGAGGAGGCAAAGTCACACAGCAGACATGAGGCAGAGCCGGGATTAGAACCCAGGTCCTTCTGACTCCCTGGCCCATGCTCTATCCACTGTGCCATGCAGTCCTTTTTCTTAAGAATGTGGACCTCCACACCAGGGTCACCTCAACATCAACCTTTTCATTCCCCAACAAGGACTATAGGTCCTGGACTGACAGGAGTCCAGAAGGCCAGCCACGATTGCATTGTGTCATACATTTTTCCAAGTTCCACTGTGATACAGTCAATGAGATATCATTGTGCAGAGCCAAGTGCATCCTGTGATTCTTTCTCTTGTTTAGGAGGAGGAAGAGGAGAGTGCTAAGGTTTTGGTTCCTCCTGGGAATTTTGGGAAGGACTGCTCTTCTAAAGTCACTGAAAACCTTGTTCAAACTATTCACTGTTTTTCTTCATTTGCTGTACAAAATTGAAATGATTTCTTGTGACATTAAGTAATAATAATAATGATGATGGCATTATTAAGCGCTTAATACAGTGCTTTGCACACAGTAAGCACTCAATAAATATGATTGATGAATTATTAAGCGCTTACTATGTGCAAAGCACTGTTCTAAGCTCTGGGGAGGTTACAAGGTGATCAGGTTGTCCCATGGGGGTCTCACAGTCTTAATCCCCATTTTGCAGATGAGGTAACTGAAGCACGGAGAAGTTAAGTGATTTGCCCAAAGTCACACAGCTGGCAATTGGCGGAGCCGGAATTTGAACCCATGACCTCTGACTCCAAAGCCCATGCTCTTTCCACTGAGCCACGCTGCTAGACAGGCCCTATCAGATAACTGCCGTTTTTCATACCCAGACATAAATGAGAATTTAGAAAGACATGAGAAATGGTATACTGGTCAAACCAGTTGTCTGTTCACCCAGCATTCTGTCCATCCAATAGTGGCAACAATGACTACTTGGTACTCTAAACTCCCCTGCCCACACTTGACATTCCTGAACCCTCTCTTGCCTCTCCAACTTCTTCCCATTGCTCACAGCCTCTCCCCTACCTGGAACTCTCTGTCCCTTCAAATCTGTCACTAGCAACAATCCCCAGCTTCTAAGCCTCCTTGAAATAATACTACTGATAATAATAGTATTTGTTCATTCATTCATTCAATCATAATTATTGAGCACTTCATGTGTGCAGAGCACTGTACTAAATGCTTGGAACGTACAATACAGCAGTAAAGAGAGACAATCCCTGCCCACAGTGGGCTAACAGTCTGCGGGGGCGGGGAGGGGGCAGGGGTAGACATCAATACAAGTAAATAGGCACCAATATAAATAAATAGAATTATAGATATATACATATCTATATGTATAGATATATACATATATATCAGTGATATATATATATATATATATATATATATATATATATATATATATATATATATATCAGTGCTGTGAGGACCAAGCACTTTGCTAAGCACTTACTTAGCGAAGTAAATAGGCATAAATATAAATAAATATAATTATATATATGTATATATATATATCAGTGCTGTGAGGACCAAGCACTTTGCTAAGCACTTATTATGTGCCAAGCACTATACTAAGCACTGGGGTAGATACAAGTCAATCAGGTCAGACACAGTCCCTGTTCCTTGTGGGGATCACAGTCTTAGTAAGAGGGAGAGCAGGTATTTCATCCCCATTTTACCGATGTGGAAACTGAGACTCAGAGAAGTTAAACGACTAGCCTAAGCTCACACAGCAGGCAAGTGGCAGGTTCGGAAATAGAACCTTGGTCTCCTGACTCCCAGGCCTGTGCTGTTTCTACTAGACTACACTGCTTTTAGACATCCCACCTCGTTCAGAAGAATTTCTTCAATTCATTTCTTCTTTTCAGGTCATAGCCTTCCAACGACCACCTCAGATGTTCTGTATATATTGAAGTACATACAGCAGAGCAATCAGTCAAACATATTTATTGAGCGCATACTGTGTGCAGTGCACTGTACTAAGCACTTGGGAGAGTACAACACAACAAGAAAACAAACACAGTCCCTGCTCCCAACGAGCTTGCAGTCAGTAGTACTTATTCATTCACTTATCCAGCTTTCTTTTCTCTTGTGATAATTAGTGTTACTTCTACTTTGTGTCATTCTGTCTCCCACTTTAGACTGTAAGCACCAAGGGGTCAGAGATCAATCAAACAATCAGTGGTATTTATTTAGCGCTTACTGTGTGCAGAGCACTGTATTAAGTGCTTGCAAGTGCTTGCAACAGATCGGGCCTTCTACTTCTGTGTGTTAAGCACTAAGTGCTGAGGTAGATACAAACTAATCAGATTGGACATAGTCCATGTCCAACATGGGGCTCACAGTCTTACTCCCCATTTTACAGATGAGGTAACTGAGGCCCAGGGAACTTAAGCGACTTACCCAAGATCACACAGCAGACATGTGGCAGAGCCAGGATTAGAACCCAGGTCCTTCTGACTCATTGGCCCATGCTCTTTCCACTAGGCCATGCTGCTTCTCGTGGCCTAGTGGCCTTTTCTTGATTTGCTGAAGAGGGTGACGGTTGCCTACGTTGACATCCATCCTTTCAGTTAGGGGGGTAGCTTTTAGCATCCAGAACTTTTCCCTCTCATAACCAATTATGGACCTATCATCCATGATTGTATCCAATTTCTTCTTGGACCTTTGGCTATCACTGACCTGCACATCTACCCGGGTAACACGTTCTGTCGTTTTTACCCTTTGCTTTGAGAAGAAATGTTTCCTTTTGTTTGTCTGAACCTACTAGTTTCTTGTTTCAGTGAGTTGCCAATGATCCATAAATTCCCAGATAGCCCATAAAAGCGGGCTACAATTGGTCATGTCCATAGAGCCCATAAAAATGTAACAAATTCACAACTTCCATAAATACAAGCAGCTGCCACATCGGGATAGCAGCAGAAAGAATCTCAGGGCCTTCAATCCTTGCTGCTATCGCCACTTCCTGGATGTGGAGTTTGTTGTGTGTCCTTGTGAAAAGTCACTACCCTCCCTCCTCCCCCAGCCTGCCCACCATTTTTAAACTGCTGGAAAGTCAGTCAGTCATTTTTATTTACGTTTACAAAAGGTATTCTCAGCTGTTGGAAACTGGGCTCCAGTTGTTGTGGGATTTGGTAAATAATGCTTCTGGGTTTGTGTGTCCACACCATTTGTCATTTCATAGACTTCAACCAAGTCTTTCTCAGACTTTGCCTTTCAAAACTGAAGAACCTCCATCTTTTGACTTTATTCTCATAAGGGAAAAGTTTCATGCCCCTGGTGATTATTGTTGCTCTTCTCTATCTGTTTTTCCTACACTTATTATTTCCTTTTTGAGATGTAGTGACCAAAATTGCTTGGAATATTCTAGATATAGGCGCTTTAAGGATCGCCTATTTTTGAACTGCCGCTTCTAAAGATATGAAATTTTTGTAAATGATTGCACTTAACTTGACTGACCAGGCTTTTAAGGCACTTTATGTAAATTCTTTCAAAAGCATTTCAAATGCTCTTTTGCAACCACCAACTAACAAGCACTTGAAAATAAGTTCTCGTTGCTTTGAGAAATACTTCCCAGGATTCTTCAGATTTCAAAGTTCAAGAATTCTATTTCTATATAGGTGGAAAGCTCCTTGTAGGCAGGGATAGTGTCTACCAACATGTACTTTTCCAGGCTTAGTAAGCTCTCGGTAAATGCCATTGATGGATACGTATCATTTTATAAATTGAGGGCAAGTGTGTGTGTGTACGTGTGTGCAAGTGTGTGTAGGGGGTGCTAATTTCAGGGCATGATAGGTATGGTTGCTCCAGGATTGATATTGGGAATGTGTGATTTTTTTTTTTCTTTGCTACCACAGCTTTTTGGATCAAAGCAGGCAGCCATAATTTGATGTCTTTTCATCTTATTGTTAGATTGGGTGAGCCTAAAATTGGGGACTCTACTTCTATTCACCTTGCCTCTCTAGGTAGTGGAGAAGCTTCTCTTTCTTTCCCTCTTCTACTACTGTGGAGTTTGTCCTGCTGCCCAAGCCTGGGCCTGGGCCTACTCCACCTCCAGCAATGAATCCAGCAGTAGTTCTAATGTAAGTGTTTAAGTTATCTATCTTAGTGTGTGGCTCTGTCAATTGTGTGTGAGTGTGTCATCTCCCTTCCCTGCCCGTCTCCTCCCTTATCTCTGCCTCAGTCTCCCCATCTTAGCCTTTTTTCTTTCTTCCTTCTGATTCTGGTTCTGCCACTCTCTTCACTCTGGGCTTACCTCTCTGGCTCTATTTTTGTGGGCCTGTCTTCATTTCTTTTGGCTTTGGTTTTATTTCTATGGTTTTTCGCTGGCTCTTGCCATTTCTCTCCATCTCTGCCTCTCTTTTGTCTCTGAATGTCTCTCTAGTTCGCTGACTCTCCTTTCCCATTAGTCTTTCTCATTTTTCTGGGGTGTGCCCTTTAACTTGTACATTTCTCTCTTTTCCCTGGATATGTCATTCGGTATCTCTCTATCTATTTCTGTTTCTAGTCTAGTTAGCAGGTGGCCACTAGCAGTCCTCGTCATGCAGTGTAACATGGTCTGCTGTTTGTGGACAGGGAACATCTCTACCAGCTCTGTTCTATTTCACTCTCCCAAGTGCTTAGTACAATGCTCTGCACACAGTAAGTGCTCAATACATACCACTGATAGATTGAGGCCATTTTCTGAAATTCTACATTTCTTTTGGGAGCTTTAATACTAGTATTAAGGTTAAAGGTTAGGTTCTTAGAATGTGAAAATTGAATGTGATTTAATCAGCATAAAAAGGAACCAAATGAAAAGATACTTTAAGTAAGTGTGAACCTCCGTGTAGTCTTGAACACAAGTAGAATAAGGAACTCTAGCCATATTTATTATCAGTGTCATTTAAATCCTTCAAAATTTCTAAAATAAATAGGAAGATGGGGTCCAATCTTAAATAACATTAATGAAGTTGCTTGTATTCAACAAGGTAAACTTTACATTTTGTCTTTGTTACTGCCTATTAAAATCTAGACCACTATATCTGTACAAGAATAGAAGCTAGCTTTCCCTGGAATGAAATACCATGTATTAGTTTATATATTTTGAAAACAGAGCCTAGCCAAGTCTGGGATTTCATAAAGACATGAATTTATCTGTTTGATCATGTTTCTTCTCAAGATCCTTTGAAACAAGGTGGGAGCTCCAATAATAATGACATTTATTAAGCGCTTACTATGTGCAAAGCACTGTTCTAAGCGCTGGGGAAGTTACAAGGTGATCAGGTTGTCCCACGGGGGCTCACAGTCTTAATCCCCATTTTACAGATGAGGGAACTGAGGCACAGAGAAGTTAAGTGACTTGCCCAAAGTCACACAGCTGACAAGTAGCGGAGTCGGGGGTTGAACCCATGATCTCTGACTCCAAAGCCCATGCTCTTTCCCCTGAGCCACGCTGCTTCTCTATGAGAACAGCATTTCTAGAATTACAAATCCCAGAAACAACCAAGAGTGGTAACAGCTACATGGGGCTTTGCGACCATGGTGCAAATGTAGGTAAATAGTCTAATCTACATACTCTAGATTGTAAGCTTGTTGTGGGCAGGGAATGTGTCTGTACTATTGCTATATTGTACTCTCCCAAGTGCTTCGTACAATGCCCTGCAACAGTAAGCACTCAATAAATGCTATTGACTGACTACGGCTTTGAGGCATGATTGTGTGGAGTCAAATCAGCTGTGGCTATAGGTCAGCAGGGGAAAATGGTGGTCAGGCAACTGATTTTATACCGGGCAGTCTGGTTTCCATCTAGCCTATCCAGTGGCCCTCCAAAATGTGACCCTTGGCAAGTACAGGTCCTGGTACTTATGAACTGGATTGAACCACTATCGTGATAGCCCTGCTCTTTTTCGTAACCTAGAGGAAGCAGCTACATTTTTTTGCTCTTTCAGCAGTCCTGCCATCTTACCCTCAGGATAATTGAACAATGATGCCATTGTATTTTGCCTAAGAAACTAATGACTTATTAATATAAAGAGAAAGCTTAATCCCAGTGCCAAATTGAAATTTATATAGAGTCATTAAAGATTTATCTTTGCTCACTTAAGCAGCATAAAACATTATTTTCATCAGGTGAACAGTACAAATACAGCTAGATCCAAACTAAAACAAGGGCAAAAAATTATAGAGAAGCAGCATGGCCTAGTGGATAGAGCATGGGCCTGAGAAACAGAGGGACCTGGGTTCTAATTCCGGCTCTGCCACTTGTCTGCTGTATGACCTTGGGAAAGTCACTTCACTTCCCTGTGCCTCCATTACCTCATCTGTAAAATGGGGCTTAAGATTGTTAGACCCATGTGGGACAGGGGCTATGTCCAACCTGATCATCTTGTATCAACCCCAACACTAAGAACAGTGCCTGGCACAAGGTAAGTGCTTAACATATGACATTAAAAAATACTCTCAGGGTGGAATTTGCATTATTTAGTCTAGTTGTGTCACTATATAAAACCATAGAGAAATCCAAATATGAAATACCGTGCGCAGTTCTGATCCCTGCAGATTAGGAAAGGCATAGTAGAGTTGGAGAAAATCCCAAGAACACCAATCTAAGTGAAAAGGGGAAGACACAGCTTCCTTCTAAGGGTAGAATGAAAACAAATGCGCCTTATTGGTCTGCAACAGTGAAGGTTGGGAGGTGACATAATTGAAGAGTGCAAAATCATGAAAGGGGTGGATAGGACATCCACAGAATGATTTTTCCCTGTAATCAAATCAAATGTACTTCTGGTGATTAGCACCCTTGCATTCCAATGCTCCTTCCATGCTTCTCATTGCCATTCTCAGATAATGTTATGCCGGCCTGGCTGGGCCACTGGTATGTCACAGAAAGGACATATCTAAATTTGGATGTTCTTTTATACACTGACTATCAACCAGTAGCTTTAGTTTTTGACATGTGATGAAATGGTAATGCAATTTTACCTTTAGCCCTTTAAATTGTACAGAACACCAATTAGGTGAATTCAATATCAACATGTGTATCTCAGTGAAAAAACCATCGAATTTTCAAGTTCTCTGGTCAGTTTTGGAGATTCTCCGCTTTGGTAGTTGTACAGAAAACGTTTGCTGACTACACGAGGAAACCTACATTAGATACGAAATAGTGCTAACTAGTTGAGTGGACTATTTTCTTTTGAATAATTTTTGAATCAATATCTTAGTTCACTCTTAATGAGTATTATGATGTTGATTTTGTATATATTTATATATATAGTTATTATAGTGTTGGTCTTATGGATTAGTACAGTGCTCTGCACACAGTAAGCGCTCAGTAAATACGATTGAATGAATGAACTGATACATTCCCTGTAACATAGGGTTAAGGTGAGTTCTGATTGGTGTTTTCTAGTTGCATTTTTTTTTTCCTTTAACTTCTTCTTGGCAATAGCAATATTGTCACTCAAATGGTAGCAACCTTTTCTCAGGTTAATAAATAACTGTTGAGTTAATGATGTGATGATGACGGGTCAGCCTAATTTGGAGTCTTGTACTGCTCTCCAAAGTAAGAGGTTTGAATTTTGTTTGACAAGAAGCACTAAGATGAAGGTCCTATAGGAAACATACTGTGCCTTTTATTCTATGCCCTTACTCATTTTTCTAGTGTACATTTAACACTCTATGCCCTCTTCTCCCCTCCCCCCCCCCGTCCTTAATCAATCAATCAGTTGATTGGTATATATTGAGTGCTTACTGTGTGCAGAGCAATGTACTAAGCACTTTGGACAGTACAACACAACAGAGTTGTAAGCTCCTCAAGGGCAGAGACAGGCATTAACTTCTATTGTAATAATAATAATAACACTTTTATCATTACTGTGGCATCTGTTAAGTATTTACTATGTGTCAAGTTCTGTATTTAGCACTGGGATAGATTCAAGGTAATTGGGTCAGACACAGTTTCTGTCCCACATGGGGCTCACAGTCTAAGTAGGAGGGAGAACATGTAGTTAATCCCCTTTTTACAGATAAGGAAACTGAGGCACCGAGAAGCAAGTGACTTGCCTAAGATCACACAGCAGACAAGCAACAGAACCAGGATTAGGACCCAAGTCCTCTGACTCCCAAGCCCATTCTCTTTCTACCAGGCTATGTTAATTCCCAAGCATTGTGCACTTCCAAGCATTTAATATAGTGCTCTGTATACAGTAGGAGCTCAGTAAATTCCATTTATTGATTCATTAAATATGCAGTGACCCCTCCTGGGTGTGACTTCCTGAGGCAGTCCTGACTCTTCAGTCCCTTCTCTTAATTTATTGGAATTTTTAATATAACGGCAAAAATCATTTGTAAAATCGATCAATTAGCCAATGGTATTTAATGAGCACCCATTCTACTGAGGTTTCAGGAGAGTACAGCAGTGGCAAGACATGTGTTTCCTGCCCTAATTAAAGTGCTTATAATTTAATGAGGGAGCTAGATAAATATGATTTACAAAGAGGTAAAGCAGGAGGGAGGATATAGCAAGAAGCATTACAAATGAATCAGGATGAAATAGCTGAATAATAATAGAAATCCATGGAAACACTAGCAACTAAATGAGAATACAAAAGCAGGGTCAAGTGTTGTACTTTGATGCAGAACTCAGTGCTGCTAGAAAATGGACAGTACCATCCTTACAACATTTCAAATCCAAATAGAATGTGCAAGTAATTAAATCCCATGTCATAGCTTTCAGTCTCTTAATTTTCTACTTGTTTATTTACAAACAGCAATAATTATAATCTCATTTTAATTCAAAATAGAAAATCAAATGTTTCAGAATGTTCATGTATCCAAATGGACCTGGCCCCATAAATTTTGGATACTTGAGTTTTCACTGGAGTAATATCTCTGTGCAGTCTGCATCTAATATTTACTATTTACTACTTAATATTAATTAAATTAAATTAATAATATTAATACTATTTACTATTTACTCTTATTTACCATATTTACTATTCTATTTATTTTGTTAATGATGTGCATGTGGCTATAATTCTATTTGTTCTGATGATTTTGACACCTATCTACATGTATTGTTTTGTTGTCTGTCTCCCCCTTCTAGACCATGAGCCCATTGTTGGGTAGGGACCGTCTCTATATGTTGCCAACTTGTACTTCCCAAGCGCTTAGTACAGTGCTCTGCACACAGTAAGCGCTCAATAAATATGATTGAATGAATGAATGAATGAATCTACTAGGCACTTGCTCTACTTTCCTGCCCATTGCCTTGAGCACTATTTTGCTCAGATGGGAAATACGGGGAGCAAATGGATTTAAGAGCTAGGAGGTGTGGAGAATGGAGAGAGGTATGCAGGTGGCAGAAATTCTACAAAATATCAGGGGAGGGTTGTATGATTATTATTATCATTTCATCATCATCATTATTAATATTTATATGGTATTTGTCACTTACATACTTACTACAAATACTTGGCTTACTATATGCCAGGCACTGAACTACATGCAGGGGCAGATACAAAATAATCAGGTCTCACATGGGGCTCACAGTCTAAGTAAGAGACAGAACTGGTACAGAATCCCCATTGTGCAGATGAAGCAACTAAGTAGCTTGTCCAAGGTCACATAGCAGGTTAGCAGCATGAGAAGCCACATGACCTAGTGGATACAACACAGGCCTGGGAGTCAGAAGAACCTGAGTTCTAATCTCAGCTTTGCCACCTGTCTGCTGTGTGACCTTGGGCAAGTCACTTAACTTCTCTTTGCCTCAGTTACATCATCTGTCAAATGGGAATTAAGACTGTGAGCCCCATGTGGGCCATGGACTGTGTCCAACCTGATTAGCTTGTATGTACCCCAGCAGTTAGAGCAGTGCGTGGCACATAGTAAGCACTTAACAAATACCATTAAAAAAAAGTGGCAGAGCTGGGATTAGCACCCAGGTCCTCTGACTCCCAGCCCCGTGCTCTTTCCACTAGGTCATAATAATAATAACAATAATTATTATCAGTAGTAGTAGTGGTAAAGTAGTAGTAGTAGTAATAGAAATAGAATAAAGAGAAGCAGCATGTTTCAATGGAAAGAGCACTGTCTTGGGAGTCAGAGGTAATGGGTTCAAATCCTGTCTCCGCCAGTTGTCAGCTGTGTAACCTTGGGCAAGTCACTTAACTTCTCTGTGCCTCAGTTACCTCATCTGTAAAATGGGGATTAAGACTGTGAGCCCCCCGTGGGACAACCTGATCACCTTGTAACCTCCCCAGCGCTTAATGCAATGCTTTGCACATAGTCAGAGCCTAATAAATGCCATCATATTATATAATTAAATTGTATATTATAAATTACTTTGTTCACATTAACGTCTGTCCCCTCCCCCAGACTGTAAACTCATTATGGTCAGGGAATGTGTCTGTTACTTCTTGGAGTACAGTGCTCTGCACATACTAAGCGCTCAATACATACGATTTATTGATTGAATGATTGAAACACCACCCCATTATACAGATCTGGAATGGCAGCTTAAAAACTGTTGATGCTGTCCGTGGTTTAAAGAAACAAGAAAAACTCCTGATTGAGCAATTTCCTTACGCCGTACATTCTGTGCTGTCCTTTAGGAGCATGGATATTTTCAAGGCATATGGTCATTTTGAGAGCAACGGTTTTGATCATAAAAGAGTTTTAAATGGGAATTGTCGTAGAATTGCTAAACTCCTTCTCCCGCAAAGATGACAGCAATCTTAAAGTCCCAAATCAAAGCTATGCCGAAATGATGGTACTTTATAGCATTCAACACTTCATCTTCAAACTTGGTCATGTCCTGTACCTTCCAGCAAAGGAGCTTTAATGTACAAAAGCCAGAGACAGCAGATAAGAAAATGAACTTTAATAAGACATCTTCAGCCACTAAGGAAAATGAGATTTGCATTATTTTATAAATCAGAAATAGTTCATTGTAGAAGCATTTTCTGAATCTCAGTTTCTCCAGCTGTAAATTGGAGCTAATAACAATGGTCACGGTCATACGAAAATTGTTGAACTTGATCCTTCCTACCTAGGGACCTAAAAAGATGTTGAGTGCTAGAATATTCACTCTTTGAGATTCTTCTCTTGAGCCAGTTCTAGATTTGTCAGTCAACACTGTCATTAACCAAAGTCCTGGGGCCCCTCTCCTCTTAAGTGCCCAGTGGATCCAGGGTGGGTGGGCTGATCCTGGGAAACAGAGGTGCAGCTATTTGCTCTCAATACATTAGTTCACTTATGACACTTTGGCTTGACCTCCTGGCACAGCCTAAGCAAGACTCGATTTCTGTGTTTATAATTGGTGAACTGTAGAACAGCTTGGAAAAAAAAGTAGACATCCCTTGCTGCTTAATAGCTTTAGCATTTCCAGTTTTATTTTCAAGTCTATGAAAGGAGGATTGGTAACTGCTAGCCAGGATTTTGTGGTACTCTTCAGCGTGACTCACCCTGAGAACAGAAGGTTTGGAGAGAATGCAGCAGCTCCATAGTGTAATGTCTTCAGATGGGGGCAGGATCCAGGGAAGGGGCTAGGGGGGCCAGGGAGCAGGAGTATCAGTCAATCATATTTATTGAGCACTTACTGTGTGCAGAGCACTGGATTAAGCACTTGGAAGAGTAAAATATAACAATAAACAGACACATGCCCTGCCCATAACGAGCTTACAGTCTAGAGGAGACGATTAGTCTGGGCCCTGTGAAAAGCAGGGCTCTGTGTTTGGGGTCCAGGCCTACCCTAATAGTCACACTGATCGGCTACTATTGTTTCCAGCAGCACGGTCATCAGCTCTTCTACTCTGCTCGGGGCCCTGCCGTTTTAAAGACTCTTAGGGTGGAGAGGTTCATGGACTCATGGCCGGAGCACAAACATTCGGTGGGAGAAGGATTCGTGAAAGCATCAGCAGCAAGGGCCTTCTAGACTGTGAGCCCGTTGTTAGGTAGGGACTGTCTCTATATGTTGCCGACTTGTACTTCCCAAGCGCTTAGTACAGTGCTCTGCACAGAGCGAGCACTCAATAAATACTATTGAATGAATCATAATATTTAGCCTGAGAGAGCTATTCGGGGCCAGCCCTATCCAACATCTCTTTGCCACTATCAATGGTTCCCCAATCACAGACTGTACCACACCACTCCCCAGAATGTGAGCAGCCTTTCCTCTGTGCATGAGGGCCCAACATGGACTTCATTCCATCAGTTCAATTTGGGATGTATGTGTAACAGCTGATATCTGAGGTTTCCTTCCCTCCCAGCACCATGGCCACTAGACTGGATTCAGGGCCCCTCATTGAGGTCAACAAAGTCAGCAGCAGCAGGTGGGGAGAGGAATATTGGAGGCTGAAAAGCCCAGGATGGTCTCTGTCAATCCAGGTGATGTGTCCAAGTGCTTAGTACAGTGCTTTGCACATGCTAAGTGTTTAATAAACACGATTGAATAACTCCAGGCTGACTTCAGCATTCCCAGTAAGGGGCCCAGGGGCAACAGATTTGTTGCAGATTTGTGCAGTCTAGACCGCGAGCTGGTTGTGGGCAGAGACTGTGTCTACCAACTCTGTTGTATTGTACTTTCCCAAGTGCTTAGTACAATGTTCTGTACACAGTAGGGGCTCAATAAAGACCATTGATTGTTTGATTGGTCCACCCTCCGTGAGGGTGAGTTAGGGATTACTTCAAGCTTTCTTTATATGGTATCAAAGCTATAATGGAATTTTCCACCAAACCATTCCTAGGAAATTTTCAAATCCTGGTGCCATCACAACTTTTAAGAAAGTCAGTCAGTTGGTCGTATTTATTGAGTGCTTACTGTGTGCAGAGCACTGTACTAAGCACTGGAGAGAGTACAATATAACTATATAATAGACACATTTCCTGACACCTGTCCACATGTTTTGTTTTGTTTTCTGTCTCCCCCTTCTAGACTGTGAGCCCATTGTTGGGTAGGAACAGTCTCTATATGTTGCCAGCTTGTACTTCCCAAGTGCTTAGTACAGTGTTCTGCACACAGTAAGTGCTCAATAAATACGATTGAATGAATGAATGAATGAATGAATGAGAAGCAGCGTGGCTCAGTGGAAAGAGCACGGGCTTTGGAGTCAGAGGTCATGGGTTCAAATCCTGGCTCCACCAACCGTCAGCTGTGTGACTTTGGGCAAGTCATTTAACTTCTCTGTGCCTCAGTTACCTCATCTGTAAAATGGGGATTAAAACTCTGAGCCCCCCCATAGGACAATCTGATCACCTTGTAACCTCCCCAGCTCTTAGAACAGCGCTTTGCACATAGTAGGCACTTAACAAATACCAGTATTATTATTATTATTCCCTGCCCAGGACAAGCTTTCAGTCTAGAGAGTGAAAAAGTGAAAAAGAAAAGTAGTGGAAGACTTTCCTAAATACCTGACTGCTGATATTTCCAACTATTTGATAGCCACAGAGCAGTAAGTAGATGAGGAGTTTAAATCCCTCATTTCTAGCTCTCCCCGTGGGCAGGGGATGGGTCTACCAACTCTATTGTACTGTACTCTCCCAAGGCATAGTTCAGTGTTATGCACATAGTAAGCACTCACTAAATACCGTTGATCATTTCATTAGCCACCAATGGATCTGGCATCCTCTAAAAGCTACACTGCAGTGATGCTAGTGGTTCTGACCTTATAATAAAGGCCTAACAACAATTGCACTATAATTTGTCTGTCTAGAGTCGCACATGCTTAAAATGTAGGCCATGGTGTGCTTTAAAATGAATGAATTAAAAATGAACCAATGTATATGTTGCTTCTGTTTTCCATCCCTACTTATGAGCCTGGACAGAGAAAGTAGCCTGACCTTTTAATAAAAAATTAGCCTGGGAGATATTCCAAGACTATACCAAACTACTTTTCATAATTGCAAAGGACTTATTGCAAGCACGAATTACATTTTGGATGAAGAGAAAACAAAGCTGTGATTCCCTCCCATATTTCCATTACTGAAAAATAAAATACATGCTTCTGCCCTCTTTGTCTTTCAGAGGACACTGATAGAAAGTTTTGCCCAAGTGTAGCTACTCGATTTGTATTTCTGTTGAATATGTATAGACGTATATGTGGTTGCCTTTTGGTGCTTGTCTACTTGCCCATCCCTATGCTGGTATGGTTCAGTGTTATCTGTTTTTGTGTAGAAACTTCAAAAAGACAGGGATCTTACCTATTGAACTGAGCTTGCTCAGTACCCTCTTCCGTTTGATGTTTACGTTGTCCAGGCCTTTGCCATATCTTTGGGCTCCAGTTCTGGTACAGGCAGGGCAAAGGGCTGGGGAACCCCCAGACACCAGTGAAGTAGGGGCAGCAGTGCTGAGGATACCCAGGTCAAGGCTACAGCTCTCGAGATACCCAGATTTGCAAGTCTCAGGGCTCTATAAGGCACAGCTCACCTGGAGGCAATCTGAAAGGAAGTCAGTCAATCCTATTTATTGAGCACTTACTATGTGCAGAGCACTGTATTAAGTGCTTGGGAGAGTACTATATAGCAATCTAACAGACACATCCCCTTGCCCACAACTAGCTTACAGTTTAGAGGGGGAGACAGACATTGATATTAATATTAAATAAAATTACAGACATGTACATAAATGCTGTGGGGCTGGGAGGAGGGATGAATAAAGGGAGCAGGTCAGGGTGACACATAAGGGAGTGGGAGAAGCTTTGGGATCTCAGGGAAGTTGTAATTCTAGTCCAGAATGCCCCTTTCCTTCTCCAGCAGTCTGCCTTGCCATGTCATTTTTGTGGGCTGTTGTAGGGGCCTGGGCACTAGAGGAGGGAAGATTGCTGTTTTCCCACTGCCCCTTTCCCAGCCCCAGCCACTTTCAGAGGTGACAAGGGAAGTAAGGGGAGAGTGCTGAAGGCTGCCCGAGTCAATTTGCGTGGAAAATTATTGGATTTTAGAAGTATAAATTAGGTTTGTGTATCCGGTTATCCCTTCAGTAACCAGGAATCATCCCTCAAATGGGTAAAAGTGAAAAAAAGAGGAGGCATAAATGGAAGATTCTCAGCTGGAAAACCTTGGTTTAGATATATAGGAGGTCTTTCATCTCATTTGTTTTCAAGACGTCCATGGTCTGACTTGCCTGCTAGCTGTAAGAGAGGTCGGTTACCGTTGGCCCTCTGCTGGCCTTTGCCCCGCATGGACTGGCCTTTGCAAGTTCTGGGGAGAGTCTCTTGCTGAAATGCAGTCTTTGAGAAAGAATCATGAAAATACAACAGAAGAAAAAGAACCAAAACCTGAAATCTTTTTTTTTCTTAGGCAGTCCAGTAATGCCCCAAGAGTAAGAAGGCTGTTTTTACTATTATGCACAATTTAAATGTATATCAAAATGAAATTTTGAGATTTACCACTTTCACTCACAGACTCATAAATGTTTAATAATCAGTGAAATATTGCTTAAAGCAGTGCTAAGTAATTATTATCATTCCCAATTAACTTATGGAAAAACTGAGCAGACATTGGGTCTTTCCAAGGTCAGACACAGAGTGACAAAAATCATTACTGAATTGTTCTTACCTGAAGATCAGATTAGTCTCTTAGCAACAAATTTTGAACTTTTCAGTGATCAAAGCTTTCTGCAAAATGGTGGAAAATGTAAAAGTTGCTTTGATGTGACTAAAATAGGTGTGCTGAGCGTGTTCTGAATCCCATGTGAGCTGGGAGCATCTTTAGAGCCGGTGAAACATCACTAAGAGAGTAGGTATGGGAAATCAAATAATTTTTTTCCATTTGAAAACAGAACATAGTTTTAAAACTAAAAGGAAAAAAAGATTAATGAAGACTGACTGCCTCTGTCCAAATGGTGAATGGAAGAGTGGGTTGCTCTGAGAAGGATTGTAAGCTCCTTCTCTAGTCTGAATGCTCCTTGTGGGCAGGGAATGTCTACCAACTCTATTATATTGTACTCTTAATAATAATGGCATTTATTAAGCACTTACTATGTGCAAAGCACTGTTCTAAGCACTGGGGAGGTTACAAAGTGATCAGGTTGTCCCATGGGGGGCTCACAGCCTTAATCCTCATTTTACAGATGAGGTAACTGAGGCCCAGAGAAGTGAAGTGACTTGCCCAGTCACACAGCTGACAATTGGCAGAGACAGGATTTGAACCCATGACCTCTGACTCCAAAGCCCATGCTCTTTCCACTGAGCCACACTGCTTCTCTAAGTGCTCTCCCAAGCACTTAGTACAGTGTTCTGCACACAGTAAGTGCTCAATAAATACCATTGATGGATTAATAGCTACTTTAAATTGAGTGTGTGAAAATTTAGGGTTTAGGTAGAAACCATATCCTTAACATGCCTCTTCAACTTAGGCATTCATTTCTAAACATTAGACTAATTTGTAGATTTTTCTCCATTTTTACTTCTTATTTTTGGACCATGTATTTTTCCTTGAAAATTAATTTGAGTTGGATTTACTTTTGGCATTGAGTTTCTGTGCTCCTGCGTAGCCCCTGTTACCAGGCCTTTAAAAGCAATGTGAATTGTAGTTGAAGACTGACTAAATACAAAAAGAGACCATTTACAATCCAAATCTAACAGCTAACTAGGCAGCCTGGCCTCGTGGAAACAGCTCAGGCCTGGGAGTCAGAGGTCTTGGGTTCTAATTCTCTCTCTGCCACTTACTTGCTGTGACCTTGGACAAGTCACTTCTCTCTGCTTCAGTTTCCTCATTTATAAAATGGGAGGATTAAGTCCTACTCCCTCCTACTTAGACAGCGAGCGCCATGAGGGACAGTGACTGTGTCCAATCTGATTAACTTGTATCTACCCTAGCACTTCGTACTGTGCTTGGCACATAGTACGCATTTAATGAATACCACAATTCTTCTTATTATTATTTAGTCCTAAAGTAAAACCCATTTGAATGAGGGTCTCCTCAACACATTTCTGAAATTACATTTGCTCCACATCTCCTTCTTCATCTCTCCAGACTAAATATTTGAGCTTGAACAGTTGGTGCCTATATGATCCAATACCTTGTGACATTTAAGCTTAAATAGCAAGATACTCCAAAGAACAGCTGTGGTTCAATATTTTTGGTAGAACTAATAATAAGTCTGCAACCTTAATAGCTGTAAAGAGCAACTGCTGCCTCATGGAAAACTGGGAGAGGCATTTTCTTTTTAACCACAGACTTGTCAGACTAGAAGAGACCTTTGTTCCTCCAAATTTGCCCTTTTCTCTTCCTTTTCACTAGAAGTTGCATGAAAGCGGCTTCCTTTATTCCTTTCCTGTACATTTGTTGCATATTTTTTTTCTCCTGTCCTAGTTCACTGCTTCTCACCTAAAACTGATTTTCATAGCAAAGTATTGTGCTCTTCAGGTGCAGAGAGATAGGAGGTAAATTAGGAAAGATTACAATTTCACATTCTTGCAAATTCATTCATTCAATTGTATTTATTGAGTGCTTACTGTGTGCAGAGCACTGTACTAAGCGCTTGGGAAGTACAAGTTATACTTTGAATCACAAGTTGAAAAATGTGTGGGCAATTTTGCCAAATGTTTTTTTCCAATCAATCAATTCATTGTATTTTACTCAGAGCCTACTACCTTTTCGGGCACTTAGAACATTTCTGTATAGTAGTACGGAATGATTTGCATTTCCTCATTGGAATCATTTTCCCTCAAAGTAGCAGTCAGATGTTGGTTCAAGAATTACTGTGACAGTGCTACACGTGGCTCCTCCATGCCCTTGCCCTCCTTTTGACTCCCTCTCCTCTTTCCCCCAAAGCTCATTTCTTGGACCATGTTTTCTTTCTAGCTTGCAAGGTCTGGATAGAAGCTCCTGTCTCTAGACTGTAAGCTTGTTAATAATAATAATAATAATGATGGCATATATTAAGCGCTTACTATGTGCAAAGCACTGTTCTAAGTGCTGTGGAGGTTACAAGGTGATCAGGTTGTCCCACTGGGGGCTCACAGTCTTCATCCCCATTGTCCAGATGAGGTCACTGAGGCCCAGAGAAGTGAAGTGACTTGCCCAAAGTCACACAGCTGACAAGTGGCAGAGCCGGAATTTGAACCCATGACCTCTGACTCCAAAGCCCGTGCTCTTTCCACTGAGCCACCCTGCTTTTTGTGAGCAGGGAATGTGTCTATTGTTATATAGTACTCCCTCAAGCACTTAGTAGAGTGCTTTGCACAGAGTAAGTGCTCAGTAAATACGATTGAATGAATGAATGAATGTCTATACTTCCAACTACCTACCTCTTCCCCACACTTAAAGAAGTCATATAAATCATGCCACCAATCCCTTGCCCACAGCCTCCCTCTGGCCTGGGACCCCCCTCCCCCTTCATATCTGACAGACCACCACTCTCCCTGCCTTCAAATCCTTACTGAAATCACATCTCTAAGAGGTCTTCTCCAACTAAGCCCTTATTTCCCCTACCACTTCTCTCTTCTGCATTGCCTGCGCCCTTGGATCTATAGTTTTTAAACACTTGATATTCACCCTACCCTCAGCCTCACTGCACTTTCTGTAGATATCTGTTTATTTGAATGTGTCTCCCCCTCTAGACTATAAGCTCCCCATGGACAGGGAACATGTCTACCAACTCTATAATATTATACTCTCCCAAGTTCTCAGTACAGTGCTCTGCACACAGTAAGTGTTCAAAAAATACCATTGATCGACTGATTTGATGGATAAGAATTCCCAGGACATCGTTATGTATGACAGTCGACTTCCGTCAAGAGTGGAGGGAAGATAGGTCTCAAATGGACAATTCTGCCAAAATACTAGTTTATTCCTCTATTAAATGCATACTTTATTGCAGTGACCTTTCAGGAAGATTATGAGGTGTAATGAGTTGAACTTTACACAGTGGTTGGAGAGAGACACAAATATGAAAATTGCTCTGAGTGGGTATCTATGATACTTTAATGACAGTATTATTAATTGGTCTCTGAGTAATTTTGAAGATATGAATGACTGCTTACAGCTGATGTGATCTGGGTGATTATAGTCACTTTACAGGTAGGGCAGTTGAGGCACTTAACGATTAAGTGATTTGGTCCCAATTTAGTTTCAGAGGTGGATCCAAGCCTGAAAGGTAGGCATACAGTTTCCAGTCAATCAATCAATCAATCCATCAATCATATTTATTGAGTGTTTACTGTGAGCAATGCATTTGGGAGAAGCAGTGTGGCTTAGTGGCAAGAGCCCGGGCTTGGGAATCAGAGGTCGTGGGTTCTAATCCTGGCTCCACCACTTGTCAGCTGTGTGAGTTTGGGCAAGTCACTTTACTTCCCTGGGCCTCACTTATCTCATCTGTAAAATGGGGATCAAGACAGTGAGCCCCAAGTGGGACAACCTGATAACTTTGTATCTATCCCAGTGCTTAGAACAGTGCTTGGCACATAGTAAGCACTTAATAAATACCATAATTATTATTAATAGAGTTGGTAGTTATGATCCCGGCCCAATAGGAGCTTACACTCTAGTGGGGGAGAGAGTGTGGTTTTAGAAAAATGACTCAGGAAGCAGAACCAAGTATGGACTGGAAAGACAAGAGTCTGATGACAGGAACGCCTGAAAGGTGGTTAATATAGGAGATGAGTTGGGATATGGCAAATGCTTTGACCAGTGAGGTGGGAGTTTGGAAAGGAAGAGATGGATTCTGTGAATGTTGTGAAGAAAGTTCCAAAGGGATAGGTTGGGTATGTTGCAGGAACGTTGTTCAAGAAAGTATGGTAGAGGTCTTCAGAGGGAGAAAATAGTGTGTCCAAATAAGTTTAAACCCTATCAGGATAATTTAGTGGATGCTCTGTTGAGCTGAGTCTTCCTGCCATCCTAAGGTGAACGGGCTATGGGGGCACAACACTTTCCAAGCAGCCACATTATGTGGCATTTTTGTTGTCCGATCAACAATCAATTCCCATCTTATGCTAAAATAAATAGCCCATGGAAACCATTGTTCCACATGCCTAACAAAACCTCCACCTGCCCCCATATTTTACATAATAATAATAATAATAATAATGGCATTTATTAAGCGCTTACTATGTGCAAAGCACTGTTCTAAGCACTGGGAAGGATACAAGGTGATCAGGTCATACCATGTGGAGCTCACAGTCTTCATCCCCATTTTACAGATGAGGTAACTGAGGCACAGAGAAGTGAAGTGACTTGCCCAAAGTCACACAGCTAACAATTGGTGGAGCCAGGAACTAGATTGTGATATTTTCATGATTTACATGAACTAGATTGTGATATTTTCAAATTCAGCCAGGAAATATCAATTGAATACCCAACTGTGTGCAGAGATGGTATCCTGCCCAATGAATACTAGTAGTAATAATGGTAACTGTGGTATTTGTTAAGTGCTTAGTATGTGCCAGACACTCTACTAAGCACCAGGTAGTTCAAGTTGATTGGGTTGGACACAGTCCCTGTCCCAAATGGGGCTCTCAGTCTTAATCCCCCTTTTATGGATGAGGTAACTGAGGCCCAGAGAAGTGAAGTGACTTGCCCAAGGTCACACAGCAGACAAGTGGTGGAGCCTGGATTAAAACCCAGGTCCTTCTGACTCCCAGGCCAGTGCTGTATACGCTAGGTCACCCTGCTTCCCCAGGAATAATAATAATAATAATGGCATTTATTAAGTGCTTACTTATTAAGTCCCTGTGCAAAGCACTGCTCTAAGATCTGGGGAGGTTCCAAGGTGATCAGGTTGTCCCATGGGGGGCTCACAGTCTTAATCCCCATTTTACAGATGAGGGAACTGAGGCACAGAAAAGTTAAGTGACTTGCCCAAAGTCACAGAGCTGACAAGGGGTGGAGCTGGGATTTGAACCCATGACCTCTGACTCCAAAGCCCGGGCTCTTTCCACTGAGCCATGCTGCTTCTCCTTCGTGAAAAATATTGGAATCTTCCAAAATCCTCTGGGACATGGAGGAGGGATAAATGGCATCACATAGCCTGGGGATTGCTTACTAATATAGTTTAGAACATTTTTCTCTTTTCTGGTGATTTTAACCAGCTGGATTTATGACATTTGATTTCCCTAGTTGCTCATAATTAAAGTTGAGTGCTTGAGAACATTGATGAAGTTAGGAAAGTTAGTGAACTTGGCTTTATTTCTCTAGCATTAAAAACATGATTTTCCTTTTTCCCAAAATAGCCAGAAACCCCACAAATATATTGAGTTGTTATTTATTGTGATTGCATGTACCCAGGAATAATGCCATCAAAGGGAGTTAGAGTCGTCACAGTAAAATTGACAGTGCAGTTCTCATATTTTCTGTGGAATTCCTCATAGGACACATGAATTGTAATGGTTTCATTTCCATTTTATTGAATCTGAAAGAAATTCAGAATAATGGAAGGTTTTTAAATGGTATTGTTAAAAATCCAAGGGAATGGAAACATCAAAAATGTATATTAATGTAATAGAATAGCTCTCAAATGGAAATGCAATTTTCATCAAAACCAATGAAGATTTTGAGTGTTATCCGAAGAGTGAATATGCCCCTAAGGCACTAATTTCATGTGGTGGAGGCAAAGAGATGCATTCAATATACTGAACTCATTCTCTTTCATTGAGATATTCCACAATTTAAGATCAACCATGAAGGATACATAAAAGTAGATGTACCAAAAGTGTATTTCAATTGTTTTTGGAATAGCTAATCATAAATGAGAGTGAATTATTTTCACAATTTACTTTTAAAGCAGCGTGGCTTAATTGGAAAGAGCCAGGGCTTGGGAGTCGGAGGTTGTGGGTTCCAATCCCAGCTCTGCCACTTATCAGCTGTGTGACTCTGGGCAAGTCACTTAACTTCTCTGTGCCTCAGTTAAATCATCTGTAAAATGGGGATTAAGACTATGAGCCCTACGTGGGACAATCTGATTACCTTGTATCTACCCCAGTGCTTAGAACAGTGCTTGGCACATAGTAAGCACTTAACAAATACCATTATTAAATAAAATAGAAGCCTTCCCAGGCTGAGTCCCCTGCCTTTTCCTCTGCTCCTCCTCCCCTCCCCATTGCCCCCACTCCCACCCTCTGCCCTACTCCCTTCCCCTCCCCACAGCACTTAATAATAATAATAATAATGGCATTTGTTAAGCGCTTACTATGTGCAAAGCACTGTTCTAAGCTCTGGGGAGGTTACAAGGTGATCAGGTTGCCCCACGTGGGGCTCACAGTCTTCATCCCCATTTTTACAGATGAGGGAACTGAGGCTCAGAGAAGTTAAGTGACTTGCCCAAGGTCACATAGCAGATGTGGCAGAGCTGGGATTCGAACCCATGACCTCTGACTCCAAAGCCCATGCTCTTTCCACTGAGCCACGCTGCTACATATTTATTAATCAATTTATTTTATTAATGATGTGTATATGTATCTACAATTCTATTTACCTATTCTGATGGTATTGACACCTGTCTATTTGTTTTGTTTTGTTGTCTGTCTCCCCCTTCTAGACTGTGAGCCCATTGTTGGGTAGGGACTGTCTCTATTTGTTGCCGAACTGTACTTTTCAATCACCTAGTACAGTGCTTTGCACACAGTAAGCGCTCAATAAATACCATTGAATGAATGAATGAGAATTCTTAAAATATGAAGAGGAAATATACATTTTCTGATGGGGACAGAGGCGGTGTCTACACTAAACTCATTTCTATATTTTGACAAATAATTGGATTGTTTGGCTGTATGTACCTTGCACAGAGAGATGTTTCACTTGAATGTAATTTTCCAGCTGCATCAAAATCCAATATGTTGAATTTGCCCTGGGCCAAGTTCATCAGCAATACCTACTCACAATAATGAACATTTTCAATGTGGCGAGGACTTAGCTCTCTTTGTACACAGTGTGCAGCTGAGACACACATAGCCTAGCGGAGTGAGCATGTGCCTGGGTTCTAATCTATCAGTTGTATTTATTAAATGCTTACTATGTGCAGAGCACTGTACTAAGCACTTGGGAGAGTGCAATACAACAGAATTGGCAGACACATTCCCTGTCCATAACAAGTAATGCTGGCTCTTTCACTTGCCTCCTGGTTGATTTTGGACAAAGCATAATCAGTGGTATTTAGTGAGCACTTAATTTGCAGGGCATTGCACTATGAGCTTGGGAGAGTACAATGTTCCCTGCCCACATGAGCTTACAGTTTAGAGGTTAGACAAGTCATTTAAGTTCTCTGTGCCTCATTTTGCTCATCTGTTAAATGAGGCTGAGATACCTGTTTTCCTTCTCCATTAAGCTGTGAGCCCCAAGAGGGAAAAGTATTGTGCCTGATCTGATTATACTGTATCTACCCAATGGTTAATGAAGTCCTTGTCAATTAGAAAGCACTTAAAAATGTCACAATTGGTTGTTGTCGTCTTCTTTCTTTCCCTTGCTCTTCACTTCCCTCCCTACTCCGCTTTCTTCCTGTTAGTTTGGAATGGATTGTCAGTCACTTATCACTCTTCCAGCCACACCTGCACACATCGATATTCATTCATTCATTCAATCGTATTTATTGAGCACTTACTGTGTGCAGAGCACTGTACTAAATGCATCGCTGGAATCATCTTAGAACATAAAGGATAGTTGTATAGTTTGTTTATATTTCTGCCAAGAGGCTTTCTTTAACTAAGCCCTCATTTCCCCTGTACCCTTTCCCTTCTGCCTCAGGTTTGCATTTGGATCTGTGTACTTAAGCACTTGATAATCACCCCACCCTCAGCCCCACAGCATTTATGTACATATCCATAATTTATTTTAATGTCTCTCCCCCAATCCAGACGGTAAGCTCCTTGTGGCCAGGAAACCTATCTACCAACTCTGTTGTAGTCTCCCAACCACTTAAGTACAGTGCTCTGCACATAGTAAACAATAAATACCGTGGTTGATTGATTGATTATATACAGCAAGATATGATTACAGCAAGTTTCTAGTTCACCAACATTATACTGTATTTAAAGGGAATCACCTTGACTCTTCATCTCATCATAGGAAAGTTCTTTTCAAACCTTTGCCTTGGGAGTATCACTCAGACATAATAAACCCTACCCTGTTCTACCAAAGGTCTTCCAGTAGAAATTTGAATTTCACAGCTGTCCCATTAATCTTTGGTCAACAGTGGTCCTGAAATCTCCAGTTTACCAGGCCATACTGTGTTATAATCACTTTTTTCTGGTTCTGATGGATCAGAGTTATTAAATGGCAAGGCTGCTTCTTTCCCTGGCTATCTATAAGAACATTACAACCTTATGGGGAGCTTCTTTTAGATGTAGTCCACTTGCTCTCACAAAAGTCAAAGTCATGAAAAAAATATTTCCCATCGTAAACACCATTTTAGTCAATTTTAAAGATGATGGGGCTTAGTTATTCCGTATCTAAAGAGGTATCCTCCCTCAACAGCCTGAATTCTGCTTTCAATTTACTCCTGTTTCCAGGTTCACTTAGAATCAAGCCTGTTCCTGCATGTTTTATTAAACGAACTCTAACTTGTTCATAAGATCAAACAGTGTAAAAGTACGTATCATTCTTGGTCTATCTTTCCACTGCTTTTATTGCATGCTTCAATACTTTTCTGTCTGAAACTTTCCCTCTCTTAAAGGCACATTATCTTAAAATTATCTAGGTTTTTAAAGAAAAGGCAAATGACAGGTTAGTTATAAGCTTGGAGATATAAGTAGGAGAAGCAGAAATTGTCATTCATTTTCTTTTTCTTTCTCTTTCTCTCCCCATTTTGCAAGGGAACTGAAGCTCAGAGAAGTTGAGTGGCTTGCTTTAGGTCACACAGCAGGTTCGTGGCAGAGTCGGGATTAGAACCCAGATCGTCTGACTCCCATGCTCATGCTCTTTCCACTAGGCCACGCTGCTTAAATCCCGATATGCTAGTGGAGGAAGTGGGTGGAAGTGAACATTTCGTGAGCAAGTAAAAACAACTGAGATCTCTCACTGAAAAGTGGCTTCTTTTGGAAATGTTCAGTATAATTGAGTACCAGTTTGAATTGATATTTTCATTGTTGCCTAAAGGCAAAACGGATCAGTGAGGGAAGCAATGGGTGAAAAATTGCCCCTATATCATCCCTAACCCTGCTGTTGCTGCTACTGGGGCTGTGATTTGCAAAGTTGAGTAAGTAACTTCTTTTCTCCTTTCAATTTCCTCCTCCATAATATGGAAATAATACTGCCTTATCACCCAGGGTTGTGATAAGGAGTCAATAATGAGTGTACAACCCTTTGCAAATAGAAAACACTATATAGATGCTGAATAATCACTATAGGGTCCTGTTATCTTTTCAAGCTTAATCATGCTTGTAATGTGGTTTGAAGAGTAGCATTTGCCTTTGGCATTTGGGTTAGTTAAAAGGCTGAAAGAATAAGATCAATGCATCTGAGGAATAGGGCATATGCTGCATGAAAATAATGATTTGGGATTCCAAGCAAACCTTTCTATTTACAGTTTCAGGATATGATTTTAATGAACCATTAATCCTGTAGTCTACTTGATCCACCTCCTTAATGACTTAAATACCACTGCATGCCCAATCGGACAGGTCTTATTTCATTTCTGGTAAATTCATGGAGATTCTAATAAAGAGATTTATTTATTAAGTGCTTGCAGTTATGCCTACTTGTGGGCAGAGTACTTTAGTGCATACAATGAAAGGTCTCTGCCCTTGAGTTTATAGCCATTCAAAGCCAAGAGAAAATAAATCTTGCACTGCATATCCAGTAGCTCTTTGACCGAAACCAAAAACTCCTAGCCACCAGCTTTATGTCTTTCTGTAAGACTGCTACTCACTCTCCCTTCTGCATCACCTTTGCACGTGGATCTGTTCCCTTTAAGCACTTGACATTCACCCTACCCTCAGCCCCCACAGCCCTTATGTCCATATCCATAATTTATTTTAATATCTGTCTCCCCCTCTAGACTGTAAGCTCGTTGTGGGCAGGGAATGGTCTACCAGCTCCATTGTATTTTACTCTCCCAAGTGCTTAGTACAGTGCTCTGCATGCAGTAAGTGCTCAGTAAATTCCATTGATTGATTAGGCTCTCCAAATTTCTTTATGGTTGTGAGCCCACGACCTAGTACAGAAAACGCAACCCAGTTCCTGGGGCAGTTTTATCAGTTTTGGAGGCCTGTCCCAGCATCAAGTGGCAGGACTATTCCAATGGCAGGATCCTCGAATGAAGGCTTAATCTAAGATGCTGCTGCTGTGTTATTTCATTTATTTTGTACCCTAGATATGCTTGTAGTTGTTCTTAAATCTCTTCCTCCTACTCGCTCTCCTTATTTTCCTTTCCTGCCTTCTTCTTTTTCTTTTTCTTCATCAGTTCATTAAACACCTTCTCACCTCTTCATCTCATGGCACTATCCCAAGTGCTAGTCACAAGTGCTGGGTTGTGGAGACTGTGAAGCAGGACTACTGCCTTTGATTATCAGTATAATTTTCGTTGATGGTGTTACCTACATCCTCTATTTGAATGATCTAGCTGCCCTTCTTCTATATATTTTCATCTTAGTCCACCTTGCTGAATCTTTGAACCCAGATTTGACTGCTGACATATAAACTCTGAGGGTTTGACCCTACGTTTTCTGATTGATTCATTGCCTATCATACTATGGTAATGGTTCCCAGCTGTCAGTATTCTGTGTCATTTCTATTGATCCTTTTTTTTATTCCTTAAGAGCACACCATTATTGTTGAAGAATCCTAAGGAAATAGTAATGAATCAACACTCTTGATTAAACAAGAGTATTTATTGAGTGCATGCCGTATACAGAGCACTGCACTAGACAACACTTGAGAGAGTACAGTAGAATTACTTGACATGATCCCTGACCTCCAGGAGCTTACAATCTAGAGGGGGAGGCAGACACTCAGATAAATTACGGATAGGAAGAAGTAATAGAGTATCAAAGATGTAGATAGGTGTTAGGGGGTGTTTTGAATACTAAAGTGCTGATGTGGGAATTGGGGAGAAGGTCGGGAGATGAGAAATTGATCAGGGAAGGCCCCCTGGCAGACATGATTTTGGAAGGGCTTTGAAGATAGAGAAAGCTGGACTCTGTTGGATATGAAGGGGGAAAGAGCTCCAGACAGCAGGAAGGATGTGAGCAAGAGGTTGGTGTAAATTGAGATGAGATCAAGGCAGAGTCTAAACACCAAGGAAAGGCTAAACACCATGCCAACCTCGTTCACTTCAAGTTTATCCTTTCCTGCCTTAACTCAGCCCTCTCCTCAGCCAGACAAAACTATTTCTCCTCCTTTATTGACACCCATGCCCATCATCCCCGTCAGCTCTTCCATACATTCAACTCCCTTCTCAGGCCCCCGGTTCCTCCCCCTCCTCCTTCCCTCACCCCCAACAATCTGGCCTCCTACTTCATTAATAAAATTAAATCCATCAGGTCTGACCTCCCCAAGGTCACTCCCCCCGCTTCTCCAGCCTCCCAGCTCTCAACACTCTTTGCTACTCTCAATCAATCAATCAATCAATCGTATTTATTGAGCGCTTACTATGTGCAGAGCACTGTACTAAGCGCTTGGGAAGTACAAATTGGCAACTCTCCCATCCTTCCCAGCAGTATCCACAGAGGGGCTCTCCTCCCTCCTCTCAAGTGCTACTCTGGCCACCTGTGCTTCTGACACCATTCCCTCTCATCTCATGAAATCTCTCACTCTATCCCTTCTCCCCTCCTTAACTTCCATCTTCAACCACTCACTCTCCACTGGTTCCTTCCCCTCTGCCTTCAAACATGCCCATGTCTCTCCCATCCTAAAAAAACCCTCTCTTGACCCCACCTCACCTTCTAGTTATCGCCCCATCTCCCACCTACCATTCCTTTTCAAACTCCTTGAACGAGTCGTCTACACGCACTGCCTCGAATTCCTCAACACCAACCCTCTCCTCGACCCCCTCCAGTCTGGCTTCTGTCCCCTACATTCCACGGAAACCGCCCTCTCAAAGGTCACCAATGACCTCCTGCTTGCCAAATCCAATGGCTCCTACTCTATCCTAATCCTCCTCGACCTCTCAGCTGCCTTCGACACTGTGGACCACCCCCTTCTCTTCAACACGCTATCCAACCTTGGCTTCACAGACTCCGTCCTCTCCTGGTTCTCCTCTTATCTCTCCGGTCATTCATTCTCAGTCTCTTTTGCAGGTTCCTCCCCCCCCCCCCCCCCATCCCCTTACTGTGGGAGTTCCTCAAGGTCAGTTCTTGGTCCCCTTCTGTTCTCGATCTACACTCACTCCCTTGGTGACCTCATTCGCTCCCACGGCTTGAACTATCAGCTCTACGCTGATGACACCCAGATCTACATCTCTGCCCCTGCTCTCTCCCCATCCCTGCAGGCTCGCATCTCCTCCTGACTTCAGGACATCTCCATCTAGATGTCTGCCCGCCACCTAAAACTCAACATGTCCAAGACTGAACTCCTTGTCTTCCCTCCCAAACCCTGCCCTCTCCCTGACTTTCCCATCACTGTTGACAGCACTACTATCCTTCCCATCTCACAGGCCCGCAACCTTGGTGTCATCCTCGACTCCGTTCTCTCATTCACCCCTCACATCCAAGCCGTCACCAAAACCTGCCGGTCTCAGCTCCACAACATTGCCAAGATCCACCCTTTCCTCTCCATCCAAATTGCTACCCTGCTCATTCAAGCTCTCATCCTATCCCGTCTGGACTACTGTATCAGCCTCCTCTCTGATCTCCCATCCTCTTGTCTCTCCCCACTTCAATCCATACTTCACGCCGCTGCCTGGATTGTCTTTGTCCAGAAATGCTCCGGACACGTTACTCCCCTCCTCAAAAATCTCCAGTGGCTACCAATCAACCTACACATCAGGCAGAAACTCCTCACCCTCGGCTTCAAGGCTCTCCATCACTTTGCCCCCTCCTACCTCACCTCCCTTCTCTCCTTCTACAGCCCAGCCCGCACCCTCCGCTCCTTTGCCACTAATCTCCTCACCGTGCTTCGTTCTCGCCTGTCCCGCCATCGACCCCCGGCCCACATCATCCCCCTGGCCTGGAATGCCCTCCCTCTGCCCATCCGCCAAGCTAACTCTCTTCCTCCCTTCAAGGCCCTACTGAGAGTTCACCTCCTCCAGGAGGCCTTCCCAGACTGAGCCCCCTCCTTCCTCTCTCCATCTCCCCTGCCTTCCCTCCTTCCCTTCCCCACAGCACCTGTATATATGTATATATGTTTGTACATATATATGTTGCCAATTTGTACTTCCCAAGTGCTTAGTACAGTGCTTTGCACATAGTAAGCGCTCAATAAATATGATTGATGATGATGATGATGATATTACTCTATTTATTTATTTATTTATTTTACTTGTACATATCTATTCTATTTATTTTATTTTGTTAATATGTTTGGTTTTGTTCTCTGTCTCCCCCTTCTAGACTGTGAGCCTGTTGTTGGGTAGGGACTGTCTCTATATGTTGCCAACTTGTACTTCCCAAGCGCTTAGTACAGTGCTCTGCACACAGTAAGTGCTCAATAAGTACGATTGAATGAATGAATGTAAATAGTAGCCTAACGTTTTACTTAAATGCTTACTTCACAGTCGGATATGAGAAAAATAGAAAAAAATTGTTCATCTATTCTTAACCGTTTGAAGCATTTAAATGTCTTCAGTTGGGAAATGAATCATCTTGTATCCACATTTTCTGAAAACTAGGGATTCTTGAGTGGTATCATTAACATGTGTTTTCCATATGGGAGTCAGTAGGCAGGATATATGACACTGGTGAGTTCTTTCTCCACCATTTAATTTTATCAAAGCTAAACACCTTCAGTAATTCATGCACAAACACAGGATGGGGGTTGGGAAACTGCAGAATCACATCCAGGTGACTCTCTTTGCAGTAAGAATGCTTGAAAAGACAGAAAAAGCATGATAAGCTGGGGAAAGAAAAGGTGAACAAATTGACCAGAAGACCATTTCAAATAATTATTTAAACTTTCAAATATAATGCTTTCAAATATCGTCATCATCCACACACCAGCATGGACTTCTCTGTGCCTCAGTTACTTCATCTATGAAATGTGAATTAAGACTGTGAGCCCTATGTGGGACAGGGAACGTGTCCAACCTAAATACCTTGTATCTACCCCAGCGCTTAGTACACAGTGCTTGGCATATAGTAATCACTTAAATACTTTAAAAAAAACCCCAAAACCCAGGACATTGTTATATCCCACCTCGATTACTGCATCAGCCCGCTCACGGACCACCCTGAATCCAGCCTCTGCCCTCTCCAGTCCATACTTTGATGCCTGGATCATTTTTCTAGAAAATAATTCTGCACCTGTCTCCTCACTCCCCCCCAAAACCCTGTGGTTACCTATCTATCTCCACATCAAAGAGAAACTCCTCACCATTGGCTTTAAGGCACTCAATCAGCTCACTCCCTCTTACCTACCTTCACTCCTCTCCCCCTACAAGCCAGCCCACACACTTCATTCCTCTAAAATCAACCTATTTACTGTCCTCTATCTTGTTTCACTCGTCATCGACCCCATGCTTAAGCCCTCCCTCCTCCCTGCAACTCCCTGTCCATTCCTATCTGACAGACCACCATTCTTCAACCGCTCACTCTCCACTGGTTTCTTCCCCTCTGCCTTCAAACATGCCCATGTCTCTCCCATCCTAAAAAAAACCCTCTCTTGACCCCACCTCACCTTCTAGTTATCGCCCCATATCCCTCCTACCATTCCTTTCCAAACTCCTTGAACGAGTTGTCTACACGCGCTGCCTAGAATTCCTCAACAACAACTCTCTCCTCGACCCCCTCCAGTCTGGCTTCCGTCCCCTACATTCCATGGAACCTGCCCTCTCAAAGGTCACCAATGACCTCCTGCTTGCCAAATCCAACGGCTCATACTCTGTCCTAATCCTCCTCGACCTCTCAGCTGCCTTCGACACTGTGGACCACCCCCTTCTCCTCAACACGCTATCTGACCTTGGCTTCACAGACTCCGTCCTCTCCTGGTTCTCCTCTTATCTCTCTGGTCATTCTTTTTCAGTCTCTTTTGCAGGCTCCTCCTCCCCCTCCCATCCTCTTACTGTCGGGGTTCCCCAAGGTTCAGTGCTTGGTCCCCTTCTGTTCTCAATCTACACGCACTCCCTTGGTGACCTCATTCGCTCCCACAGCTTCAACTATCATCTCTACGCTGATGACATCCAGATCTACATCTCTGCCCCTGCTCTCTCCCCCTCTCTCCAGGCTCGCATCACCTCCTGCCTTCAGGACATCTCCATCTGGATGTCTGCCCGTGACCTAAAACTCAACATGTCGAAGACTGAACTCCTTGTCTTCCCTCCCAAACCTGGCCCTCTCCCTGACTTTCCCATCTCTGTTGACGGCACTACCATTCTTCCTGTCTCACAAGCCTGAAACCTTGGTGTCATCCTCGACTCCGCTCTCTCATTCACCCCTCACATCCAAGCCGTCACCAAAACCTGCCGGTCTCAGCTCCGCAACATTGCCAATATCCGCCCTTTCCTCTCCATCCATACCGCTACCCTGCTCATTCAAGCTCTCATCCTGTCCCGTCTGGACTACTGCCTCAGCCTTCTCTCTGATATTCCATCCTCGTGTCTCTCCCCACTTCAATCCGTACTTCATGCTGCTGCCCGGATTATCTTTGTCCAGAAGCGCTCTGAGCATATTACTCCCCTCCTCAAAAATCTCCAGTGGCTACCAATCAATCTGCGCATCAGGCAGAAACTCCTCACCCTGGGCTTCAAGGCTGTCCATCACCTCGCCCCCTCCTACCTCACCTCCCTTCTCTCCTTCTACTGCCCACCCCGCACCCTCCGCTCCTCTGCTGCTAATCTCCTCACCGTACTTCGTTCTCGCCTGTCCCGCCATCGACCCCCGGCCCACGTCATCCCCCGGGCCTGGAATGCCCTCCCTC
The DNA here is from genome assembly GCF_015852505.1 of Tachyglossus aculeatus. Classification (NCBI taxonomy): domain Eukaryota; kingdom Metazoa; phylum Chordata; class Mammalia; order Monotremata; family Tachyglossidae; genus Tachyglossus; species Tachyglossus aculeatus. The sequence continues at coordinate 102,656,740 of NC_052101.1, forward strand.
TGCCCATCCGCCAAGCTAGTTCTCTTCCTTCCTTCAAGGCCCTACTGAGAGCTCACCTCCTCCAGGAGGCCTTCCCAGACTGAGACCTTTCCTTCCTCTCCCCCTCGTCCCCCTCTCCATCCCCCCATCTCACCGCCTTCCCTTCCCCACAGCACCTGTATATATGTATATATGTTTGTACATATTTATTACTCTATTTATTTATTTATTTATTTATTTTACTTGTACATATCTATTCTATTTATTTTATTTTGTTAGTATGTTTGGTTTTGTTCTCTGTCTCCCCCTTTTAGACTGTGAGCCCACTGCTGGGTAGGGACTGTCTCTATATGTTACCAACTTGTACTTCCCAAGCGCTTAGTACAGTGCTCTGCACACAGTAAGCGCTCAATAAATACGGTTGATGATGATGATGATGATGATGATGATGATTCTCCCCATTTTCAGAGCCCTGGCAAAAACATATCTCTTCCAGGGAATCTTCCCTGACTAGCCTATTATCTGCCTACCTTAATCTCCTTCCCTTCTGTTTCATTTTTGCATTTTGATTTATAACCCCTAAGCACTTGAATACCCCATCTCCACTGCAGTCATGTACCTATACAGTTAGGCTTCTCTTATCTGCAATTTATTTCATTTTCTGTCTCCACCAGATTGTAAACTCTTTGAGGGCAGAGATTATGCCAACCAAGTCTATCCTACTCTTCAAAGTGTGCTCAGTAAATCCCACTGATAAACTGATTATTCATTGAAAAGAGAAGTGTAAAGAATCCAAATCATTAGCATTTCTCAGAAACACTAGGCTTAGAGTATATCCATTTGAAGATATAGGGAAATATAATCTCAAGTAATGAGATAGAGCAACAGTAGCAGACGGATCAGGTTACTGGACAGCCAGTAGGAGAGGGGGCTGTTCTTGAGTGGAGGCCTTAATAAGTTTGGGATACCAAGAGTTGGTCTTGAGAAGCAGTGCGGCCTAGTGGATAGAGGACAGGCCTGTGAGTCAGAAGGACCTGGGTTCTAATCCTGATTCTGCCACTTATCTGCTTTGTGACCTTGGCCAAATCACTTCACTTCTCTCTGCCTCAGTTACATCATATGTAAAATGGGGATTAGGACTGTGAGGCCCATGTGGGACACAGAATATGTCTGACCTGATTGGCTTGTATCTGCCCCAGCATTTAGTGCAGTGCCTTAGTACATAGCTTTTAATGAATACCATAAAAGAAAAAAAACAAAGCAATGCAGCAAGGAACTAGCTTTATGTGCTCACCCATTGCAGAAGAGACAGAGGAAGGAGCATCCATCTTTTCAACCACACCCACATGCATGGAGAGGATCTCACTGTCAACATTATCTTTACAAATTAAGGACAGATGACAAATAACATTTCAATATTATTTTAAAAGATTATATATCATGTCAAATTTCTGGGCCCTATTTTTCCTTGTAAATCTACATTAAATCAATTGTAGAAGAATTTTGGTGACTTACTCTACTAGCACACTTTCAGCAGGGTAATGAATCATAAATGTCTTTTCAGGAACAAAAACAATAAGATATGATTTTGCTTTAACTCTTGCTTGAAGATAAAAGAGGGATGAAAAATTGCTTCAGTGTTATTAAGGTTTTAAAAATGCAAGTTGTATACAGCCCACATTGCTTACAGGCTTAGTGTGAAATAATAATGATGAAAAGATATACGTCAGACCTAGGAGCAGATCTAGGAACCTTACATGCCCCACCCTCCACTTTTAGAGAGTGGTATGAGATTTAAAAGAAAGATATTGGGAATATATTCCAAGAGTGGAATGGATTGGGACATCATGTGGTCCAGTGGAAAGAGCCTGGGACTGGAAATCACAAGACCTACACGTTCCAATTTCAGCTTTGCCACTGGCCTGCCGAGTGATCTTGGGCAAGTCACCTAACTTCTCTGATCCTCAGTTTCACAATCTGTAAAATGAGGATAAGAGCCCTGCTTTCCTTACCTCACCAATTGGGACCAATCAAATTATACTGTCTCTAGTCCAGGAATTGGCTCTTAGTAAGCACTTACTATATCTCAAAACAAATTTAGGCATTTTAAAGAAAAAAACAAATATGCAGTCGGGAGAAAAGGAGATGCAATAGATGCAATAAATGCAATAGATTTTACATGATGAAAGCTGCCATGAAATAAACAACTTCAAGAAACAACCGAGGGAGGTATATGAGGCAACAGTAAAAAAATGCTAGGAGTGTAGAGGAAAGGATGGGAAAAGTGAAAGGGCCTGTAGCTAGCCAATTTAGAGTGTGTCCAGTGGTGAAAAGAAGACCAGGTAATGGTATTTATTTAACACATGGATGGACAGTTGAATGACAAGGAGGCAATCCTGGGCATAATTGCTGATTTTTATAAAGAATCATTCAAGTGGGAGGGTGAAGAGGTAATAATGTTGATAAAACCATTCAAGAGGTTAGGTATTATGCCTGTATTAAGCTTATATCTCCACTAGTACCATTATTTTCAATAACAATCACCAGGTAGGTCTTTGGAAGTATATAGTTCATTCTCATTCATTCATTCATTCTCGTTCATTCTCTCTCTCTTTTGTGGGCTCCTCCTCTTCCTCCTACCCCATAACTGTGGAGGTCCCTCAAGGTTCAGTTCTGGGTCCCCTTCTATTTCCTATCTACACCCACTCCCTTGGAGAACTCATTCGCACCCATAGCTTCAACTACGACCTCTATGCGGACAATACCCAAATCTACATCTCCAGCCCTGATTTGTCTCCCTCTCTCTAGTCTCATATCTTCTCTTACCTTCAAGGCATCTTTATTTGGATATCCTCCCATCACCTCAAACTTAACATGACCAAAACAGAGCTCCTTATCTTCCCACCCAAAGCCTGTCCTCCCCCTGACTTTTCCATCAGTGTAGACGGCACCACCATCCTTCCTATCTCACAAGTCCATAACCTTGGCATTATCCTTGACTCCTTTCTCTCATTCAACACACACATTCAATCCATCACTAAGTCCTGTCGATCCCACCTTCACAACATCGCTAAAATCTGCCCTTTCCTCTCCATCCAAACTGTTACCACATTAATACAATCACTCATCTTATCTCGCCTGGATTACTGCATCAGCCTTCTTGCAGACCTCCCAACCTCTTGTCTCTCCCCACTCCAGTCCATACTTCACTCTGCTGCCCAGATCATTTTTCTTCAAAAACCTACAAGATATATCACCCTGCTTTTCAAAAAACTCCGGTGGTTACCTATTCAACTCTGCATCAAACAAAAACTCCTCACCATTGGCTTTAAAGCACTCCACCACCTTGTCCCCTCCTACCTCACCTCGCTTCTCTCCTTCTACAACCCAGCCGCACACTTTGCTCCTCTAGTGCTAACCTTCTCACCTGTGTAGCCGCTGACTCCTCGCCCACATCCTGCCTCTGTCCTGGAACGCCCTCCCTCCTCAAATCCACCAGACAATTATTCCCCCTCTTCCTTCAAAGCCTTATTGAAGCCACATCTCCTCCAAGAGGCCTTCCCAGACTAAACCCCACTTTTCCTCATCTCCCACTCCCTCCTGCATTACCCTGACTTACTCCCTTTGCTCTTCCCACCCCTCTTACAGCCCCACAGCACTTATGTATATATCTGTAATTTCATTTATTTGTATTGACACCTGTCTCCCCCTCTCTAGACTGTAAGCTCATTGTGAGTGGGGAATGTGACTGTTTATTTTTGTATTGTACTCTCCCCAGTGCTTAGTACAGTGCTCTGCATGCAGTAAGCACTCAATAAATATGATTGAATGAATGAATATAATAATATAGAGACATCCTCACCCTCGAGGAGCCTAAATACAATAAACAATATGCAAATAGATGTAATCTATACCGTGACAAATTTAACAAATTCTGCATGATTTAGTGGCCTGGGAGTCAGAGGACTTGGGTTCTAATCCACCACTTGTCTCTGGTGTGACCTTGGGAAAGTCACTTTACTTTTCTGTTCCTCAGTTACCTCATCTCTCAAAATGTGGATTAAGTCCTACTTCCTCCTACTTAGAAAGTGAGCCGCATGTGGGACATGGACTGTGTCCAACCTGATTAGCTTATATCTATCCCAGTGCTCAGTACAGTGCTTGACACATAGTAAGCACTTGCCAAATGCCATTAAAAAAATTACAAATAAATCATGTTATTAGCTCTAACCTAACAAATAGAAATGGAACAAATGCTATATTTAACCAAGGAGCTGTCAGTGTATCTCATATTTTACCCAAATTATTCAAATTGATTATCTACATTGGTCAGAATCACTGCATGACATGATTTCTACTTTCAACTTTACCCATGTAGACACAGCTTGACTAGATTTAGTACGTACTTGGCTCCTTTACCTGTGTGATACTGAACAAACTAATTGACTTCAGTGTCCTTCAGTTTCCTCATAGAAATAGGTAGCGTGTGTTATCACACAGCAGTCTCTGAGTTAATGGGATGCCACACTTAATTGAAATGTATGTTGGGTATAAAAATAACAGAGTCCTTCTATGCCCCCCTTACTGTTGGAAAAAAAAAAAAGGCTGGGCATACAAACAGATATGCCAAATACATTGGAAAAAATTCAGAGGTGAACAACATAGAGCAGTTCTACCTATTACATTTTTATTATGGTATTTGTTAAGCGCTTACTGTGTGCGAGGTACTGTACTAAGAGCTGGGGTAGATACAAGCTAATCAGGTTTGGCACAGTCCATGTACTTTATGGGGCTCACAGTCTCAGTCCCCATTTTACAAAGGAGGTAATGAGGCGCAGAGAAGTTAAGTGATTTGCCCCAGGCTACCCAGCAGAAAAATGGTGGCATCTGGATTAGAACCCAGATCCTCTGACTCCAGGGCTTCTGCTCTTTCCACTAAGCCGTTCTAGGAGATAATAGGGAGAAAATGTTTTGGCTCCTGGCCTGTACTTTTTTGTATTCAAATGTGCAAGTGATGACTTCTGAAGTCAGTGACTATTTCAGTTTGAATGGGAAGCAAATTCAAATGCTTGACAAAGGAAGAGGATAAATTTTGATATTCATTTAAGATGAAGCAAATACTAGACTGTTTATAAAGCACTTATAAATCCTTGGAGAAATATGCTTTCTAAATAAAAGTCTCACTCTTGCTGAAATATTTATTCAAGCAAAAAAAGGCACTTTTCAAAAAATTTTCTCTTTAATATTTCAACAGCAAACATCCATGTTAGGGCATGTTCAGTATCTGAAATTTGTTTAATAGAAAATGTTTGCTTTGGGTTTTAGGAAGTCAATATACTAAACCCGTTATAAAGTAAGACCCATTTCATAAATATGATTGGCTTAAAATGAAATCTGTTTTGAGATCCTGGATTTAAGAGCAATCCTATCTAGGACATCTATAATTTTGCCAAGAAGGTAAACATAGAAGGCTCTGGTTGTAACTGTAGCTGTGACCAGCATTATTGTCAATAGTCCTTATTAAGCCTGTTCTGTATATAGAGCACTATATGAGGTGCTTATGGAACATAAGTGAAAGACCAGATCCCCACCCTCAGGGAGCTTACAATCTAACTGGGTAGATTGCCAACATGTCACATACACGATATATGTGGAAAAATGAATGTAAAAGGCCCAAGTAAAGTTTGAGGTGGCTGAAAAGAATGGCATGACTGGGATGATGGAGGACTCATCAGGGAATGTCTCCTGGAGGAGATGGATTTAAACGTGGGAGGGATGCCATTTGGAGAAGCTTTCTCTTATGGGAAAACCCCTGTTCCTCCTGTCCTGTGGCCCTGCTCTGGCAACGTCCCCGCCAAAGCCCTGCCCGTCCACAGTAACCCAATGACCTGGATGACCCATATTAGCCAGTGAAGGCTCTTATTGCTGTGATCCCCCACATCTGGTGCAGTCTGAAGGGAGCCTCCTCTCCAACCCAATTGATGATGGGTTTTAGAGCTCGTTGTGGGCAGGAAATGTCACTGCTTATTGTATTGTACCTGCTCAAGCACTTAGTACAGAGCTCTGCACACAATAAGTGCTCAATAATTATGATTGAATGAATAAATACAGTTTGAATGATTTCACTATTTATACACAGCTAACCCTCCGTCTGCCCCTTCCATGGTAGACTGGCATGTCCCAGATTTGTCCCAGATGTTTCCCATTCCTCTCAAAGAAGCAGGTTATGAAGTGGTAGATGGTTTCAAGCATGGTTGTGTGCTCTCCCACCCTATTGTCATTCATTCATTCATTCAATTGTATTTATTGAGCGCTTACTGTGTGCAGAGCACTGTACTAAGTGCTTGGGAAGTACAAGTCCTCTTCACGGGACTCCAAGGGCATGGTCTCAACAAGTTTAAACTAGAGTCTTGCAGTGCACCCCTTTGTCTGTGCCTCCTGACTCAGCGACTCGGTTTCTTTTGCTGGTCAGTATCTTTTCCACAGAAGTTGACCTTTCTCCTATGTCAGAAGCCTGGCTTTATGTTTTACACCTGACCTTCCACCTTATATACTATTTTCAATTGTGATTTTCACCTTACATTCTTCTTTGCAAATCTGGCCTCCCACCCAACATCTCTAAATAAACCTGGCATTCTTCCTTGCATTTTCTAGCCCTATTTGGGTCACACAGGAGCTGGTACCTATAGTTTCCTCCCCCTGCCTACATTTTGAACCCAACTTTCACTTTTCCACCAAAGTTATTACCTCCAGTAACATTTTCTTTGCAGATTTCTCTTTTCTTATTGACCTTCTTTTGGTAGTTTCTACTCTTTCTCCTACTTTCCTACTTTCTTTCTGTCATCTTTATCTTTTACTTTTTGTTTTTGTCCACCTGTCTACTGTGTGACCTTGAAAAAGTCACAATTTTTCTGTGCCTTAGTTTCCTCATCTGTAAAATGAGGATTAAATGCCTGCTCCCCCTTCTACTTAGACTGTGAGCCCCATGTGGGACAAGGACTGTGTCTGACCTGATTATTCTGTCTACCCCAGTGTTTAGTGCAATAGTCAGCACATCACAAACAATTAACAAATACCACAATTATCATTATTAATATTGCCCTTCCTATCTCTTCCCCCTACGTGCCTACTTTCTTTCTTTTTTGTTGTTGTTGTGGTATTACAATCAGTCAGAAGCAGCATGGTATAGTGGATAAAGCACAGGCATGGGAGTTAGAAGGTCATGGGTTCTAATTCCAGTTCTGCCACTTGTCTGCTGTGTGACCCTGGGCAAGTCACTTCACTTCTCTGTACCTCAGTTCCCTCATTTGTAAAATGGGGATTAAGACTGTGAGCCCTAAGTGAGACAAGAACTGTGTCCAACCTGATTATCTTGTATCTACCCCAGAGCTTAGAACAGTGCCTGGCACATAGTAAGTACTTAAAAATACCATTATTATTACTATCATTATTATTATTATCATATTTATTGAGCACTTACTGTGTGCAAGGTACTGTTAGAGAAGCAGCATGGCTCAGTGGAAAGAGCCCGGGCTTGGGAGTCAGAGGTCATGGGTTCGAATCCCCGCTCTGCCACTTCTCAGCTGTGTGACCTTGGGCAAGCCAACTTAACTTCTCTGTGCCTCAGTTACCTCATCTGGAAAATGGGGATTAAGACTGTGAGCCCCACGTAGGACAACCTGATTACCTTGCATCTACCCCAGCGCTTAGAACAGTACTTTGCACATAGTAAGCACTTAACAAATACCATTATTATTATTATTACTAAATGCTTGGGAAAGTACAAACAACAATATAACAGACACATTCCCTGCCCACAATGAGCTTACATTCTAGAGGTGCAGACAGACATTAATATAAATAAATTATAGAGACATACACAAGTGCTGTGGGACTGGGGGTGAGGGTGGTGAATAATGGGAACAAGTCAGGGTGTTGCCAAAGGGAGTGAGAAAAGGGGAAATGAGGGCTTAGTCAGAGAAGGCCTCTTTGAGGAAAAGTGCCTTCAATAAGGCCTTGAGGGTGGGGGGAGTAGTTGTCTGTTGGATATGAAAAGGGAGGACTTGGGTGAGAGATCGATGGTGAGATAGACAAGATCAAGGTACAGTTAGTAGGTTGGCATTAGAGGAGTGAAGTGTGTGGGCTGAGTTGTAGTAGGAGAGTAGCAAGGTGATGTAGGAGGGGGCAACGTGATTGAGTGCTTTAAAGTCGATGATATGGACTTTCTATTTAATACGGAGGTGGATGGGCAACCACTGGAGGTTCTTGAGGAGTGGGGAAACATGGACTGAATGTTTCTGTAGAAAAATGATCCGCTCAGCAAAGTGAAGTCTGGACTGAAGAAGGGAGAGACAAGAGGCAGGGAGGTCATCAAGGAGGCTGATACAGTATGATAAATTTCAATGCCACAGAGTTGGTAGGCATGCTTCCTGACCAAATTTCCCTAATTTCCTAAATTGTATAATCCCACCAGCCATCCCTAGCATTTATCTATGCCCATGCTCAGCACTTTTGAATTCATGCTTATCCAGTTGTACATTCAATTATTTATTTTGATCATCCTAATTGTAAATATTTTTATATCCTTCTACCTCACTCTACTTCTTTGCTTTGTACTTCCCAAACCCTCAGAATAGTGTTTTGCACCCAGTGGGTGCTCAATAAATGCTAGTACTCTTACAAAACTAAGTAGCATTTGATGTCACTGCGAAAGAAGGGTGGATGTTCTAGTGAGAAAACAGGCTGTAGGTTTTAAACTTTCATTGTTTTATTTATGGAGCACATTAGATCATTTTTGGAAGGCTTGTAAAACCATTTGAACACAGTAAAACTGTATAATTTGCTGATTTACATTTGACTGCAGTTTGTATCCATTTTATGAGGTGGGAGTGCAGTCAGAATTGCAGAGTTGGATTTTAATCATTGAAGTTTAGCTTTTCTCATGCTGCGCTGTTCTCTTGTGCTCTCACATGTCTGGAAAATAAAACAAAAATAGAGATGGGCTGAGTGAATCTGAGAGGGGTATCAGCTTACTTGAGAGTTGCCAAGAATTGTTTTCAAACTGTTGGGGACTCAGACTCCAAAGTTGACTGAGTCATGCCCCCGCCTCCTTAATTTGCAAATTCATGCTCATTTATGAGGGAAGATGACTCCAAATATCTCTCCTTAATGTATATTATACTAATCAAAGTTTAAGTTTTTTGGTGTCCATGAATAATTCTGAATTCCTGTAAGCTTGTATCATAGAGACATAAAGTGTATTTTGCCCAGTGGTTTAAGTGGAAATGGGAAAAATCTAAATTTTGATTCCATTCTCAGCAAAAGAGAACATGTCCTCTTACGTTTTAAAAACTTAATTCTGACACCAGTTTTCATTGGATTTAATTAGCTTTCCAGTATTTAATACGGAAGGATTTTTCTTAAAGAAAAACAGTGAATAAGGAAATTATAGGGAATCTCTCATAGTTTCCCTGTCTTCCTCCCAAATGAAAAAGCATGCTGAGAATATTTCTGCTTTCCAATAAGCGATATGTATTCCCAGCAGTGTCTGTAGGAAACATAATATTACAAAAATTTTCATACTCGTGTAATGGTCATCTTTGGATTTTTAATTTCTATTTTTTTCTAAAAGCCTCAAGAGTTAAGAACTGTTTGTCAGAGTTACACATTTGAATGTAGTTCTGTTGGTACCAGGTAGGGCTCAAAGGGGATGTGATTTAAGTGAGTCATTCAGTGAAGTGGAATCAATCAATGGTATTTGCTGAGCACTTTCATTCATTCAATCGTATTTATTGAGCACTTACTGTGTACACTGTACTAAGTGTTTGGGAGAGTACAATATTACAGAATTGGTAGACATGTTCCCTGGCCACAGTGAGCTAAACTTATAGAGGGAGAGACAGGTATTGACATGAATAAATAAATTATGGATATGTATATAACTGCTGTGGGGCTGAGGGAGGAAACAATGAAGGGTGCCAATCCAAGTGCATGGGTGATGCAGAAGAGAGTGGGATAAGAGGAAATGAAGGCTAGGTAGGGATAGGTCTCTTGGAGGAGATGTAGGATAAGGTTTTGAAGGTGGGAAGAGTGGATCATCTGTCATATGAAGAGGGTGGGCAATCCAGGCCAGAGGCAGAATGTAGGTGACAGGTCAGTGGTGAGATAGATGAGACAGAGGTACAGTAATTAGTTTGGCTTTAGAGGAACGAAGTGTACAGGCTGGGTTGTAGTAGGAGAGCAGTAAGGTAGGAGGGGACAAGGTGATTGAGTGCTACAGAGCGAATGGTAAGGAGTTTCTGTTTAATGTGGAGGTGGATGGGCAACCACTGGAGGTTCTCGAGGAGTGAGGAAACATGGACTGAATGGTTTTGTAGAAAAATGATCCGGGCAGCAGAGTGAAATATGGACTGGAGTGGGGAGAGACAGGAGGCAGGGAGCTCAGCAAGGAGGCTGATGCAGTAATCAAGGCAGATAGGATAAGTGCTTGGAATAATGTTGTAGCAGTTTGGATGAAGAGGAAAGGGTGGATTTTAGTGATATCATGAAGGTTGAACAGTCAGGATTTCATGACAGATTAAATATATGGATTGAATGAGAGAGATGAGTCAAGGATAATGGCAAGGTTACAGTCTTATGAGACAGGGAGGATGGTGATGTAGGGTGCTGTCTATGTGATGGGAAAGTCATGAGGAGGAGAGGGTTTCGGTGGGAAGATAGGGAGTTCTGTTTTGGACACGTTAGGCTTGAGGCGATGGGAAGACATCCAAGTAGAGATGTCTTGAAGGCAGGCAGAAATGCGAGACTGCAGAGAGGGAGAGAGATCAGGGCTGGAGATATAGATTTGGGAGTCATCTGCACAGAGATGGTAGTTGAAGCCATGGGAGCAAATGCATTCTCCAAGGGAGTAGGTGTAGATGGAGAATAGAAGGGGACCCAGAACTGAGCCTTGAGTAACTCCCACAGTTAGGGGGTGGGATGCAGATGAGGAGCCTGGAAAAGAGACTGAAAAGGAGCAGCCAGAAAGATAGGAGGAGAAACAGGAGAGGACAGTGTCAGTGAAGCCAAGGCTGGATAATGTTTCCAGGAGAAGAGGGTGGTCGACACTGTTGAAGGTAGATGAGAGGTCTAGGAGGATTAGGATGGAGTAGAGGTCATTGGATTTGGCAAGAAGGAGATCATCATTGACCTTTGAGAGAGCTGATTTTATGGAGTGAGTAGGGAGGAAGCCAGATTGGAGGGGATCAAGGAGAGAATTGGAGGAGAGGAAGTGGAGACAGGAAGGATCCTCGTCCTGCTACCGTGGATCCAGTCAGAAATTCTGCACCAGAGTCTCCTGAGAAGTCTGCCCAAACACGCCCCTCCCCAGCTTTAAACCTTTTGAAAACCACCACAGCTGTTGGGTTACCGGGCCTTCCACTGGGTGGAGGCCACGACACTGGCCCAAACTGGTAGCTGAACTGCCCTCCTGAGTCATACTGCTACTCCTGCTGCTATTGTTGCCATGCTGCTCCTACTATAGTTTGCCTCTGTAATCAGAAATCTTGGTCATTTTACCCTAGGACTCCGGAAGCATTGCTGGGCTTCTGCTGCCTGCCCCCTGGATGCCCCATTCCCAGAAGGTCCACCATCATTTATCCCAACTCTGAAAGTTCAACGTTTCTTCCAGTGGCTGCTGCCTCACTTTGCCAATGTAGAGATAAAGTAAGTTTCACTGTTTTATTTGAGCTTTGAAAGCTATTTTGCCATTAATGCTAACTGCTGAGGTGTGTGGTTCCTGTCTTCTTTAGTAAACATAATTTTTGTGATGAAACTGTAGGGCCAGGCATGATGCTGTTACAATAAACATAAACTGTTACTCTACTGTCTCTTTGGTAGAAGGGAAAGGTCTAAGCCAGTACCATTGACAAAGTGATGCAGTTTACCTGCACTGAGAGCATTGGGAATCTCAGAGAGGGAGGGCTAGAAATAAGTTTATCCCACCTAAAAGAACTTTCTCTTCATTAGTCTTAAGGTAGAGCTGGCAGGCAGGTTTCACTTGCCCTTTAGAGGTTGGCATTTTGCCCAAGCTCCTGCCACCTCCCATGGCACAGGAAGGGGAGATGGCACGCGAACCTAGGGACTGGGACTGCTTCCAAGCAAATGGCTAGGAGCTTAAAAATGTCTGCTAGACAAATGACCCAAAGAACTTTTAGATAACTTCCTGCCTATCGACTCTGCACCATGCATAATAAAATATAATGGTTCCAGAATTCAAATGATCATATAGTACTCAAATTTTCATATAAATTATTTATATTAAGTGGCCTGAAACTAAAACAAGAGAGCGGTTCTTTGGGTTTCCAGATCGATTTAATAAAATCTCCATTGAAATCCATTGGCAATGTTTCAAGAGTACCCATATAGAAGCTTGGAAATGTATTACAGCGATCCATACGGACTACTAGGTAATTTAAAAAGGGATTAGTGGTCTAGGTTTTATAATTCGAATGTAAGTCAAATTATAATTAAGATAGTTAAGACATTGTTATGAGAAATTGACTTTTCATTCTGATGATTTTATGAAGTAGATCAACATACATAAACTATAATTATGCTGTTAAAGTGAATAATCATGTAGAGTTTCAACATGTGGAATTATCTGGGCTATAAAATCACTCATTTTTTCAGGGGGAGATATCATTTCCATCCAAAAGTTGAAAAAAGTAATATCCTTCTCACTTGAGCACAATTATAGTGAGTGCAACAAGTGTTCAAAATATAAATTGAGATCTGCAGCAGAGAGATATTAGGGCACTATGATAATAAGAGTTCAAGGATCTTGAAAACTCTAAACTATGTTTTAAATAAAAAAACTACATTTTTAGAACTTGGAAATAAGAAATATGTTTTTTGAGTGCATATATACATATAAAAATGCACACATATCTATGCCTATCTTTCTATTTAATCTCCTTGCACATAAAAACTGTGGCATATTGTACAAAGCATGGAAATTGTGCAGGTGTGGAAAGTTTTATTTGGCCCCTTTAAATGAAACTGTTGAATAAAATGAGTGTGCTTATTTTCATTTTATTTTCCCCCTGTTCTCAGTACAGTTCTCAGCATGCAGTAGTGTGTTAAATAAGTAACTATGGTGAGGATGATGATGTCTCATTTGAATTTGTTCCCATTCACTTTTATATTCCTGTTCCTAGTACTAGGTGTGCTAAAATGTAGAAGTCACTAATTATTATCTAGGAAGGAAGGGTATAGGTGAAGGGACTAAGTGTTTCAGGGGAATGCCTCCACCTAGCCAACTGGCTGGGGGTAGTTTGGAAATGTTTTATCAGAAGAGCGTTATTTCGGTGAAGATGGTAGGCACGATGGCTGACGGATGTTTACCCTTTGCCTCCCTCTTTCTCAGTCATTGAACCAATGTGACGGATATCACAAAGCAACAATTTAGTTCCCGGTGATTAGTTGGTCCTGGAAGAAGAGCCCAGCTACTAACTGCTGGAACCACTGATGATGATGATGATAATGGAATTTATTAAGCACTTACTATGTGCAAAGCACTGTTCTAAGCACTGGGGTGGATACAAGCTGATCAGGTTGTCCCACGGGGGGCTCACAGTCTTAATCCCCATTTTACAGATGAGGGAACTGAGGCACAGAAAAGTTAAGTGACTTGCCCAAAGTCACACAGCTGACAATTGGTGGAGCCGGGATTTGAACCCATGACCTCTGACTCCAAAGCCCGTGCTCTTTCCATTGAGCTACGCTGCTTCTCCACTTCTATTGCTTGGGGGGGGGGGGGGGTTGTGGTATTTGTTAAGCACTTACTATTCATTCATTCAATCTTATTTATTGAGCACTTAATGTGTGCAGAGCACTGTACTAAGCGCTTGGGAAGTACAAGTTGGCATCATATAGAGACAGTCCCTGCCCAACAACGGGCTCACAGTTTAGAAGGGGGAAACAGACAACAAAACAAAACATGTGCACAGGTGTCAAGTCGTCAGAACAAATAGAATTAAAGCTAAATGCACATCATTAACAAAACAAATAGAATAGTAAATATGTACAAGTAAAATAGAGTAATAAATCTGTAAAAACATATATACAGGTGCTGTGGGGAGGGGAAGGAGGTAGGGCAGGGAGGATGGGGAGGAGAAGAGGAAAAAGGAGGCTCAGTCTGGGAAGGCCTCTTGGAGGAGGTGAGCTCTCAGTAGGGCTTTGAAGGGAGGAAGAGAGCTAGCTTGGCGGATGTGTGGAGGGAGAGCATTCCAGGCCAGGGGGAGGACGTGGGCCTGGAATGTGCCTGGCACTGTACTAAGCACTGGGCTAGATATAAAACAATCAGGTTGGACCCAGCCCTTGTCCAACAAGGGGTTCAAAGCCTTAATCTCCACTTTACAGAAGGAACTGAGTCACAGAGAAGTAAGTGACTTGCCCAAGGTCACACAGCAGACAAGTGACAGAGCTGGGATTAGAACCCAGGTCCTTCTGATTCTCAGGCTCATGCTCTATCCACTATGCCATGCTGCTTTTCACTAGCCCATGCTACTTCTGTTGCCTTGGGCCTAGTGGATGAGGATAGGGGAAGCCTAGAAGGAGCGAGGAGATATACGTACCCAGCACTACTACTTCTGGGCCGAGTCCCGAGGTCCTGGGGTATGCCCAGAGATGCTGGGCTTGGTACTGATTAAGCCCTCCAGGTACCTAGCTGGGGACTGTTGGTCTAAGTGAGGAAGACAGAATAGGCAACAGCGGGTACTGCCCCTGTCTGTCTCACATCCAGAAATTAGCTGCTGGAAACTGGGGACGGCTAGAAGAGAAAAATATTGAATCATAATTGGCCCAGATAGGCACACTTCACCATATTCACAGGCCTTTGAAGACAGTATTAATGCTGCACATGGGCATAATTTGAGTTTCTTTTATGTTTCTGAAAGCCTAATAAGTAGAAAATGTTGGCTATCTAAGCAACATCCCCTGTTCCAACAGCCATATTTCTGGTCACAAAATACCGTGAAAGACCTTGAAATTCCAAACCTCCTGTCCCCATTCCAGACCAAACAGGGATTCTGTTCATTTCGCACATGCATGAACTGTTCTTTGAATGCAATAAAGTCAATAATTGCTATGTGAAGCTGAGACCGGGTGATGCGGATGGGTCAGTCGGTATCAAGTACCTGCTTAATGGATCTTACAGAAAGCTTTGTTTGCATTTTCACTGAAGCCACTCTTAATCAGCCTTTCATTTGGAATTGCTTACTGGACAGAAAAATGTGGTATGTAAGAGAGAGTACTGAGAAGTAGAGTCTGTTTTACTGGATTGAGGAGGATGATATGTAGACTATAGGGTGTCCTTCAATCTTCAATGCGGTGTCAGCCCCAAGGCTGACAGGAGCAGCTGAGTTCCTGAAATGTGGCTGAAGCCTAACATCAATTAACAATTGGTATTTGTTATGCCCTTATTATATGCCAAGCACTGTACTAAGCGCTGCGGTAGATACAAGATCATCAGGTCAGACACAGCCCCTCTTCCGCATGGGACTCACAGTCTTAATTCCCATTTGAAAGATGAGGGAACTGAGGTACAGATAAGTTAAGTGACTTGCCCTAGGTCACACAGCAGGCAAGTGGATCAGAATCCAGATCCTCTGACTCCCAGGCCTGTGCTCTTTCCACTAGGCCAACTTACTTTTATAGGCAACCTTTCATGATATAATTAGAGATGTGTTCCTATGGAGACATTAGTCCACCTACTGCTCCAATATTGGAAATTCAGCCATCTGGGTGCTCTAGATGATGGCTCCTTCCCCCTTCTAAACCCTTCTCCCTCCCTTCCTCCCCCACCCACCCTTCCCCCCTGCCCTCCCCCCACCAAACACACACTCACTCTCTCTCTCTCTCTCTCTCTCTCTCTCTCTCTCTCTCTCTCTCTTTTTAAGGACTCTACAGGTTAGGTCCAGGATATGGATTGGGGAAAGACCATCTACAGCCCAGGTCTCCATGCAGCAGACAGGCTGCAGTTAGTGATACCCCAATTCAGGGCTCCCATCAATCCCAGTAAATCCTGTTCTTTCCATAGACAAGATTTGGTAGTAACAAGTAGTACATAGTAACAACAGCTACTGGTTTCAGCCTCAATCCTCAATATAGTGTCATTCTTGTGTACTCCTTAAGCACTTTGATACTAACCCCACCCCCACAGTACTTTTGTAAATATCCTTATACTCTACTATATCACCTATCTGTAATTTTTTTTAATGTGTGTCTCTCCCTGTAGATTGTAAGCTCCTTGTCAGCAGGGGTTGTGTCTATCAATTCTATTGCATTGTACTTTTCCAACTGCTTAGTAAAATGCTCTGCACTAAGTGCTCAATAAATGCTATTAATTGGTTGATGATCCTTCTACAGATAATGATGATGATGATGATGATGATGATGACATTTGTTAAGTGCTTACTATGTGCCAAGAACTGTTCGAAGCCCTGGGGGGGATACAAGGTAATCAGGTTGTTCCACATAGATAGATATGTAAAATTATCCATTTAAGTTTTCGTTCTGATTATTCTGTTGGCTCATATTTTTCTGTCTGTCACCCTCCGTTGCCGTATAAGTGAGGAACTTGTCTCATGCATCTATTGTACTTTCCCAAGCACTTAGTACAGCACTTTGCACCCAGTGGCCACTCAATAGATATAATTTTTACTATTAATATTTAGCAGTAATAATTGTTGCATGGGCATTTCATTCCCACAGCCAGTCAGCAGTTGCCCCCCTCGTAGTTCACTGCTCCTGGTGGGGCATGCCGCAGACACCCTCGAGTTTGCTATCAACATGCGGCCGGGGTCCAGGGCCTGAGTTACTGGGCAAAACCAAGGCATGGAGATCAGACCTCCACCTGATTCCAGACTTCAGAGAGTCAGAGCCAGGATCCCTGCTGCTCAGAGAATGAGCATTTGGGGTTGAGGTACTGACTGAAGGCGAGGAGCTGGGGAAGGACCTCTGGCTGACTCCAGACAGAAGTAGCCTGGGTCCTCACAGATGCAAGGTGAAGCACTGGGAAGTGATGGGGAGAGAGGTACTCAGAGAGAGTTGGGCTGAGTGCTACCCATCACATGATTCCGAATGCATGGCATGGGGGAGAAGGGGATGAAGAAGAACTGAGGTCTGAGGAGAGGGGGCAGTGGGTGTCAGCCCCAGGGCTGAGCTTTCCGGTTGGTGAGCATACCCCATGTGCATCCCAAACTCAGGGAAATTAGAACCCCCTACTCACCCTCTGTAGAGGCCATCTGCCCATATCTCAGGGGAACTGGAGCCTTCACCTCTGTCACCATGGGCACCACTCGCTCATATCCCAGACCTTGCAGGAGCTGGAGTCGTCCCCCTTCCCCACGAGGGACACCACTCACTCCTACCTTGGATCTCAGAGGAGCAGGAGCCTCCTCCCTCACTCCCCACCAATGTGGAGGCCACTTGCTTATAACCCGGGGAAGAGAGGGCCTTCTTCTACCCCTTCAGGCCCATCTGAGGCTGGGATCTGGGTTTTGCCCCGAAGTGCAGCCAGCACATTTTAGGATGGTCACTTCTGCCCTCACCACTGGGCAACGTCACCCACATATAAACTACCTTCCTATGTAAGAATAATAATGCTAATAATTGTGGTATTTGCTTAGTGCTTACTATGTGCCCAGCACTGGGGTAAATACCAGATAATCAGATCAGAAACAGTTCCTGCCCCACAAAGGACTCACAGTCTAAGGGAGTGGGAAAGTAGATGTTTGATCCCCATTTTACAGACATGAAGAATGAAGCCCAGATAAATCAAACGACTTACCTAAGGTCATACCACAAATAAGTGGAGGAGATGGGATTAGGACCCAAGTCTCCTGACTTCCAGTGCTATGCTCTTTCCACTTAATCAATTGTATTCCTCTTTAAATTACTGTATTAAACTTTATTGGATTCTTCATTACCATGAAACTGTGAAACACCGGAGGAAAATGATTTGGGCTTTGGCTCTGTAGGGTAATTGACTCCATGCAAAACACATTGCAGAGATTACTATTTATT
This sequence comes from Tachyglossus aculeatus, assembly GCF_015852505.1. NCBI lineage: Eukaryota > Metazoa > Chordata > Mammalia > Monotremata > Tachyglossidae > Tachyglossus > Tachyglossus aculeatus. The sequence goes on from NC_052101.1 coordinate 102,674,785, forward strand.
TTAGCCAATCAAATCTACTGACTGACTCCAATTCAACCAAAATGATGAAAACAGGCACCTGGGAGAGCATACTTCCTATATAATGGTTTATGCTGATTTTGGAGCTGGACATAAATATTGTAGAGCAAAATTTGCCGTCTTCACTAGGGAATGAAATAAAAAAATCCAAGTTCAATGTAAAACTGAGAATTATACATTTACCAGATGTGATCCAGATTGTATACATTTCTTTCATTGTACACCTTTGGATTGCCATTATCAAAACCAATTAAATTTTGGTTTAATGAAGTCTAATTGTACATAGGTCATGGGGGGATACATCCTTTGCTGAAATTCATTCCTTTTTCTCTCTATTAGTAGGAGTAGTAATGGAGAGCCTATTGAGTGCAATATTCTGTTCTAAGAGACTTGAAAAGTGTGAAAGCAGGTTGGTAGAAAACAAAATGTAGAGTTAATTGACTCTTTTTGTCTCAAGTGCCCTCTTATTTTGCAGCATATGTAAGTCATGTGAAATTGTTACTGATTTCCTCTAATCTATTATCTTTCCATTTCCTTAAGTTCCTTCAGGATGCATGGCACCAGGCCCTCATGATGTAAATCCATTTGTTTTTTTATTTCAAGTTCCTTTTACTGTTCCTTTCCCTGTTCTAGTTTGACTTTCCACCATTCCATTCCAGATGGGACTTGCCCTGGTCACTTTTGATTGTTTGTGTCCAGGCAGAAGTGGAAAAAGCATTAAACATCTTCATCTTTGGACATTCACCTGCTAACAGCTTTCCCATTTTCTCTACTACAGAAACCACGTCTTCTATCTTTTGTCTAATATAATTGAAGACTTCTTTTTGATTTTCATTTTGATTTTTATGAGAAGCAGCATGGCTCAGCAGCAAGAACACGGGCTTGGGAGTCAGAGGTCATGGGTTCTAATCCCGACTCCGCCACATGTCTTCTGTGTGACCTTGGGCAAGTCACGTAACTTCTCTGAGCCTCAGTTACCTCATCTGTAAAATGGGGATTAAGACCGTGAGCCCCATGTGGGACAACCTGATCACCTTGTATCTCCCCCAGCGCTTAGAACAGTGCTTTGCACATAGTAAGCACTTAACAAATGCCATCATTATTATTATTACCTGTGAATTGGGCTAGTTGCCTCTTCTTTCTAGAATTCATTTTTATGATCTTTCTCCTACATATTTGTTTGCCATAGTCATCTTGTTCAGTGTCCAGTCCTGGTAACTTTTCCATTTGCTCTTCACGTCTCTTAGTTCCTCAAGCCCAGAAAAACTCCAACAGTTGCAGAGGAAGGGAAAGAGGAGCAACAGAAAAACAAAGATATTTTGTCTTTTGGGTCTGAAGTTCTCCCTTGGAGAACTCATTCTCTCGCATGGCTTCAACTACCACCTCTATGTGGATGATACCCAAATCCTGATCTGATCTCTCTCTCTCTCTGCAGTCTTGCATTTCCTCCTTCCTTCAAGACATCTCTCCTTGGATGTTCTCCCATCACCTCAAACTTAACGTGTCTAAAACAGAACTCCTTATCTTCCCACCCAACCCCTAACCTCCCCCTGACTTTTCTATCACCGTAGACGGCACCATCATCCTTCCTGTCTCACAAGCCCACAAGCTTTGCGTTGTCCTTGACTCCTCTCTCTCATTCAACCCAAATATTCAGTCCATCACTAAATCCTCCTAGATTTTTATAGTCTACTCTCCCTAGCACTTAGTACAGTGCTCTGCACACAGTAAATTCTCAATAATTATGATTGACTGACTAACTGAAGAGAAGCAGCGTGGCTCAGTGGAAAGAGCCCCGGCTTGGGAGTCAGAGGTTATGGGTTCTAATCCTGACTCTACCACTTGTCAGCTGTGTGACTTTGGGCAAGTCACTTAATTTCTCTGTGCCTCATTTACCTCATCTGTAAAATGGGGATTAAGACTGTGAGCCCCATGTGGGACAACCTGATTCCCCCCAGTGCTTAGAACAATACTTGGCACATAGTAAGCACTTAACAAATACCATTATTATTATTATTATTATTATTATTATTATTATTAAGATTGGACAGATTTCATTGAACTCTTTGCCTTCTGGGGTTTCTTTTCATTAGGTCCCCTCAGCTTATACCCTTAACTTGCTTAGATTTCCTTTCAAAGAGTTCATTTATTTTGTCTTGATTTTTTTCCCTCTCTTCCCTTAGAATCTTGAATGGAATTATCTTGTGATTGTTCCAGCAAATGGAAACTAGATTGTAAAACTTGCTGAGGGCAGGGAATGTGTCTACTAACTTTACTGTACTTTCCCAAGCACTTGGTACTGTACTGTACACGCTGGAGGTGCTCAGTGAATACTATTCAATGATTGATCCACTATTCAATCCTCAGCTGACCTTTCCCTTACCTCTTTTATCAAACACTTCACAATCTGAAACAATACGATACTGGTATTTGTTAAGCAATTACTAAGTGCCAAGCACTGTTCTAAACTCTGGGCTAGGTACAAGGCAATCAGGTTGTCCCACGTGGGGCTCAGGGCTCCCAGTCTTAATCTCCATTTTACAGATGAGGTAACTGAGGCACAGAGAACTGAAGTGATTTGCCCAAGGTCACACAGCAGACAAGTGGCAGAGCCGAAATTAGAACCCATGACCTCTGACGCCAATGCTCTTTCCACTGAGCCACGCTGCTTCTCCGAATATGAAGACTAATATTTTTTACCTTTGAATGAAAACATGTGCACATGCACAGGCAGCACAAATAGAAATAGCTGAAAAACACGATGACCCAATCTGTCCAGGAAGCCAAGAAGAGGAGAAAAGTGCTGATTTCTGCTCCCTGCATAAACTGAGGGTATTCAGTTTCTTCTTCTCAGCTCTCAAATCCAATTTGTTTTCTTATCTTTTCTTCTCTTTTGGGCTTTCTTCCTCTGGCTCTAGGTAGGCTATAGCAGATATTTCAAGGAACCTTTCACAAAACAGTCTTTTACTTGTCAAGGCTGATCTCTCAAAAGCCAAGATGCTTTTGAAAATGAAAATGGCAAAGAAATAATAATAATAATGGCATTTATTAAGCACTTACTATGTGCAAAGGACTGTTCTAAGCGCTGGGAACCGATTTCTTGTGAAGCTTCAACTGAGCCAATGACAAAACCGCACTGTGAGACTTATCTTCTCATACAACCCTATCTCTGCTGCAAGACAGCCTCTTCTTTCAGGCTTGAAGGGCAACTGAATTGCATTTCCCTTCTCCTTCCTTGGCTGTCTAGCAGCAAAGACCCCCTATTGGGGTGACAGATTCCATTATCCTCTATGGCAGCTGACTGCATCACCTCTGCAAGCCGCTCTGTCTCCTCTATGCAGTGACTAAGCAACATTAGCCTTCCCTTCACCGTGAGGCTGGCACGGGTCACCGGCACAAATCAAATCATAATTCCTTTCATAAATCTTAACTAGGTAGTCCCCAAAAGGTGGCCATTTTCTGACAGTGTATTGTTTGTCCTCTGGCAGCCAATGCAACAAATATTTCAAGATTCAGTGGACTACCGGTGTTCTGTATAATGGGTAAAAGTCTAACAATCACATTCTCCGAAGACTGAGGTAGAATGAGTTATCATCTTAATATCTCCAAAATGATAAATTGCCAAAGTGAAACATGTGTTCATTCATTAAGAAGGGTAATCACCACAGTTGTCCTTGGTATGCATTCCAACATTTAGCTGTTATTTGTCTTTTCAAAGCCCTATGTACAGGATGATCTATTTGGTAGAAACATTGTTACTTAAAAAGCAAGTTTCCAGAAGCGTGAGCAATCGCTGTGTGTAATTGAGCCTAGTAGGTTAAGCTTCCTCATGCAATTTGACTAAGACCCTTCTCTAGAAGGTTTGGGCATTTTCCCAGTGACTCATGGGAAGGCCCATACTTTTCCAGGAAGTGACTCCTGGGGGAACTCATATTTTTCCAGGAAGTAGGGACCACTAGATTGTAAACTTGTCCGCTAGATTGGAAACTCCTTGAGGTCAGGGATTGTGTCTACCAACTCCTAAGTTGTATTGTACCCTCCCAAGCGCTTAATACACAGTAAGAAGCACTCAATGAATACTACCGATGGATTGATAGCCAACTTGGCCCTGCCCATAGAAGTTCTGTTCCTGAAAGCTCCACCCTGGAGAAATCCCCTAACCTGATAATAATCATGGTATTTGTTAAGCGTTTACTATTCATTTAGTCATATTTATTGAGCACTTACTGTGTGCAGAGCACTGTACTAAGCACTTGGGAAGTACAATTCAGCAACGTGTGCCAGGCACTATACTAAGCGCTGAGGTTGATTCAAGCAAATCAATCCTGTCCCACCTGCGGCTCACAGTCTCAATCTCCATTTTACAGATGAGGTAACTGAGGCACAGAGAAGTGAAGTGACTTACCCAAGGTCACACAGCAGACAAGGGGCTGAGCCAGGATTAGAACCCATGACCTTCTGACTCCCAGGCCCGTGCTCTATCCACTACGCCACACCAGTCTTGAAGGGTGTAAAAAGTCCCCCCCTTAATGATACCCCCTCCTCTTAGCTGTCCAGTTGAAACATGAAGAGGGATCGTAGAAGAAATCCCAGAAATTCATTTTCAGCTCTTGCTTTCATTCAGCTACTGCCCTGAGGCCACCTGCTCACAGGATACGTTGAGTGTTTCCACTGCTTCATCAAAAGTCTATCAAAAAAAGTACAATATGATAGGATAGCTGTAAAAAAATGTTACATTTATATGTGCTCAAATGTGGAGACATTCTTCTTTCAAAACATTCTGGGGAAGCAGGTATCTTTACTGAGACACCGTTGTTTATATTGAATTACAGGTTCATAGGACGTGTCATGCACTCAAATGTGTAAAGGTTGAAAGTGAGAGAGAGAGAGATTGACTATTGTGATTGTGGCCTGCATGTTCCAGATGAAAAAATGAGACCCAGAAGTGGTGGGTGAAGATTACTGCAAGACTCTCAGCCCCAAATTCTTATGTTCTTCAACATACTCTTCGTATTGTGACAGTTACCACGGTGAATGACTTCAAATGCGTGCACTTTCTGTTTACTGTAGGAAAATGTGAAAAGTTACAATCAATCAATTATATTTATTGAGCACTTACTGTGTGCAGAGCACTGTATTAAGTGCTTGGGAGAGTACAATACAACAGAGTTGGTATTCATGTTTCCTGTCCACAATGGGCTTACAGTCTAGAGGGATAACTTTGAGGGGCAATTCTCTGCAATATTTAAGTAAAACGAAACAGGAAGATGAGGCATAAAAAATAATAAGGGAAATTTCTTCTGCATTGTAATAAAGTACTTGGGTATAATTTAGAATCCCCAAAAGAGCATAAAAAGCATCATCACACAAATACTCTTTTTATGATAGATCAGAGTCTCCTCTGTGTGTGTTCTATGTGCAGTTGAAAAGGTCATGGTTAATTATGCCCAGGAATTTATATAACTTTGCTTTATTAGTAAATTAATGTGAGTCAAATATAGGAGCAAGATAGGAACTTCTCAGTGACTTATAAGGGTGGGACTGTTCTATGATAAAACCTAGCTTTGTTTAAAACTATTAATTACACTGAACTGTAATAAGATGTGGAGGGGCAGCAGAAAAAGGGCAGATTTAGAATACAGCAATTTGATAAGATGTCAGAATAAAAGGCTAGAATTGCATATAGGAAGCAAACATAATACCATTTCCAATTTCCATCATAACAAATGGGTCTTATGTTCCAGAAATGACTGTTCTCACACAGCATCTAAAGTGCATTAAGGGAGAAAACAAAAGGAAAGAAAAGAAATGCTATAACTTTCTCTGTGTCCTTGGGCTTCAGGGCATAATGAACCACTCTAGAAAACATTGAATAGGACATATTGAGTATGATTTTTCATGCTCATTTGTTCCTCCTTTAATTTGACTTCCCAGAATCTTGAAGTGAATTTAATTGTGGGTTGAATGTTCTACAGAGGAATTTTCTTAATTTCTTAGTCTCTTTCTCCATCCCTACACTGATCCTTGGGGACTTCATTATCCACATGGATGTTCCCAATGACTTTCCGCTGCCCGCTTCCTCTCACTGCTCAACTCCATTCATTCATTCATTCATTCATTCAATTGTATTTACTGAGTGCTTGCTGTGTGCAAAGCACCATACTAAGCTCTTGGGAGAGTATAATACAGCAACAGACACATTCCCTGTCCACAACCAGCTCACAGTCTCCACCGACTTCCTGCTCCATCCCACCTCACCCACTCACCAACTTAGCCTCATGTTTCATTTCAACATCTCTCATCACTGTATGATCTCTGACCTCATCACCAGTCTTCTCTCCCACACATACCCTTTCCACAAAACATTCAATCTCATGCCACCCACTCGCAGTCACCTCCAAAATCCATTTCATCCACTCCTGTGCATGAGCCACTGAGTGCTGCTGACTGAAATTGAAACAACAGGCCGACCTCATTCATCTCAAGCTCATCCTCTCCTGCTTTAATTCTACCCACTCCTCCACCCAGCAATGATGCTTTTCCATCCTTACTGACTCCCATGCCCATTGCCCAAACCAGCTGTTTCAGATTTTCAATTCCCTCCTCAAACTCCCTGTTCCTCTGCCTCCCCATCTCTTGTCCCTAATAATCTTGCCACATATTTCATAAAAAAAAGATGGGTGTGATCCCAGCTCCTCCACTTGTCTGCTGTGTGACCTTGGGGAAGTCACTCCACTTCTCTGTGCCTCAGTTCCCTCATCTGTAAAATGGGGATTGAGACTTTGAGCCCCACAGGGGACAAGGACTGTGTCCAACCCAATTTGCTTGTATCCACCCCAGCGCTTAGTACAGTGCCTGGCACAAAGTAAGCACTTAACAAATACTATAATTATGATTATTATTATCTCCCTAAAATCTCCCCTACTCTCCAGTCCTAACCTCTTCTGCCTCCTTTTTGACTTTCCCATTCTTCCCAGCTGTATCTCATGAGGAGATCTCCCGCCTCCTCTTCAAACCTACCCCCACTACCTGTGCTTCTAACCCTATCCTTTCACACTTTATTAAAACATTTCCCCCTCATTTCTTCCCTCCCTGACTGCCATCTTCAACTTCTCACTTTCCTATGGCTCCTTCCCCACTGCTTTCAAGCATACCTATGACCCCCATTCTACAAAACCACTCCCTTGATCCCAATCAATCAATCAATCAATCAATCGTATTTATTGAGCGCTTACTATGTGCAGAGCACTGTACTAAGCGCTTGGGAAGTACAAATTGGCATCACATAGAGACAGTCCCTACCCGATAGTGGGCTCACAGTCTAAAAGGGGGAGTCAGAGAACAGAACCAAACATACCAACAAAATAAAATAAGTAGGATAGAAATGTACAAGTAAAATAAATAAATAAATAAATAAACAGAGTAATAATCCCAGGGTATCCTCCAGTTACCACCCTATCTCCCTCCCTCCTACCTTTCCTTTCCAAACTCCTTTGGCAAGTTGTTTACACCTGCTGCCTCCACCTTCTCTCCTCCTCATTAGAGAAGGCTCCTTGGAGGAAATATGATTTTAGGAGGGCTTTGAAGGAGGGAAGAGTGGTGGCCCTGTTGACTATGAAGTGGAAAGAGTTTCAGGCCAGAGGGAGGATCGGGGCAAGGGGTCAGTGGTGGAATAGATGCAACTGGGGTACGAAGAATAAATTGGCATTATAGGAGTGGAGTGTGCAGGTTGGATTGTAGTGGGAGATCAGTGAGGTAAGGTGGGAGGGGTAGAGCTGATTGAGTGCCTTAAAGCTGATATTAAGGAGTTTCTGTTTGATGTGGAGGTGGATGAGCAACCACTGGAAGTTCTCCCCACTGGAGGAATGGGGAGGTATGGCCTGAACATTTGTTAAGAAAAATGATCCAGGCAGCAAAGTGAAACATGGACCGTGGGGAGAAGCAGGAGGCAGGGCCGTCCGCAAAGAAGTTGATGCAGTACTTAAGAGGGACATAATGAATGCTTGGATCAGTGTGGTAGCAGTTTGGATGGAGAGGAAGGGACAGAATCAAGGAATGTTGTGAAGGTAGAACCAACAGGATTTAGTGACAGATTGAACATGTGTGTTGAATGAGAGAGATGAGTCGAGAATACTACCAATATTACTGTGAAACAGGGAGGATGGCGGTGCTGTCTACAGTGATGGGAAAGTCACGGGAAAGACAGGGTTTGGGTGGGACAATGAAGAGTTCTGGTCAGGACCTGTGAAATTTGTGATGTTGGTGAGATGTTCAAATAGGGGTGTCCTGATAGGTTCGATAACACCGGAAAGCATTGAATGTACATCCTGGGCTGATGACGGGCCGGGCCCCTGGATGGAAGGATGGCTCTTGCCCTGGGGCTGAATTTGAACAGATTCACTGGGAATGTGACATATGTGAACTCCAGGGGGCTTAGTTGAATACTCTCTGCTCCTATCTCCTGGATGGCTGATTTACAGAGCAACAATAACAATGACCACCGTGGGGGTCGTAAAGACTTTAAAAAAGGAATTATTGAGCCTGAATGGCTCAGTCTTTTCTATGAGCATTTCCCCGTGCAAGCAAAGAGAACATACGTTTAAGAGGATAGCAGATCTGAAGAACACATTCATGGCTAATGGGCCGAGGGTTTGTCTAGGCAGGGTCTTGAAGGACCGGAGTTCTTCTCAGAGGGTGTCCCTGAGGAGGCTGCAACAACTGCTAGGGAACTGGGCCATTTGACAAGCTGGCTGACTGCAGTCTTCAGAGAATAATTATTTGGGCTGAAAGAAAAAGAAGGAGAAATGTAACACTTGTGTCCTCCCAGAAGAAATATTAAAGATAAGGAGGGAGCAAGAAATATAGGAGAGGATCAACTAAGTAATCTAGCTGAAGACAGTAGTCGACAAAAACCTGTATCCGTTTTAAAAATCCATCTCCTCAGAAGAAAAGAAACTCAGCACTTGCATCGAGGAAGAGAGCAAAGTCCCGGCAACTTGCAGGCCCAGTGATGAGGGAGAGGCAAGCTCCCAGTTGTCCCTATGTGGTGGGTGTTCCACAGGCTTCCAGGCCTCAGCTCCAGTATCATGATGAATTGATTTGCCAAAAAAGCAAAATAGCTGAATCTTCAGTACCTCGCCAGAGCGACAGCCATGAATTTTGGTCTGCTTCTAGTTTTATGGAATAGAGTGAGGCAAATCTTGATGTTCCCTCACTATTTTATTATTATTATTATTATTATTATTATTATTATTATTATTATTATTGTTGTTGTTGTTGTAAGTGATTACTATGTATCAAGCATGGCTCTAAGTACTGGCACAGATACAAATTAATCAGATCAGACACAGTCACTGTCCCACTGAGACAGGCCTAATCTCCATTTGACAGATTAGGCCCATTAGGCTCATGGCCTAATCTCCATTTGACAGATGAGGAAACTGGGGCATAGAGATATGAAATGACTTGCCTGAGGTTATTCTGTGGCAGAGTCGGGATTAGAACCCAGGCCCTCTGACTCCCAAGCCTAGGCTCTTTCCACTAGGCCATTCGGCTTCTTGTCCCTGAGGTGATTTATTCATGCATTTTAAAACACATATGAATACTACTAAAGGGCTCTGGTACAATAGACAAAAATAATATAGTGCCCGTATCTGTACAACAGCTGCTTCATTCATTCATTCATTCATTCATTCATTCATTCATTCATTCATTCAATCGTATTTATTGAGTGCTTACTGTGTGCAGAGCACTGTACTAAGCGCTTGGGAAGTACAAATTGGCAACATATAGAGACGGTCCCTACCCAACAATGGGCTCAAAGTCTAGAAGTCACAGTCTAGAAGGGCTTCTCAGTGATGGAACTGCCTTTTTAAGTTTATGCCCCTAGTTTCACCAATTTTTTGGTCAAAATGGACTTATTTGCATTCAGATGAATTTTAAACCAGGTGCAGACAGGTCTACAGTTTGAGAATGTCATCTTGGTTGCTCTACTGACTCACTGTCTGATATCATTTCATCTCATGTTGCCCCGGTTTCACAGTTTGTATAATAAGGATAGTCAGTCAATTGTATTTATTGAGCACTTACTGTATTCAGAGCACTGTACTAAGTGCTTGGGAAAGTACAATATAGCAATATAACTGTAGGGATAGTAACAGAAGCTACTTAATCTTCCTTCCAGTCATATTAAGAAGCCTATTGGGATGATTCCCTGAAAGTTCTGGGAGCCACCAGGAAGGAAAAAGCCTGGATAATTGTAACCCACACTTCTTATTCCCATTCTCAGAGACCAGAAGCTGGCTGTGGTTATCATTTATTGTGATACCTGAATTGATGTTTCTCACTGTCAGAGAGCCGGCAGAACGATCTTCTGCAGGCCTGCCTTTCAGCCTCCCTTTAGCTGTGGTAGATTGAAATGAGCAGCCTGGGGGAGGCTTTGCTTTAAACTCCCAGCCCCCTTAGAAATCAAGTTCTAAAAATCCCTACTCCTTGACTTGTTTGGCCCACAGTGTAATTTTCACACTGAGTTTGGCCACTCATGGGATAATGCATAACTTCTTATTGAGCATAATTTCTTATTGAGTTGCGTATGATGACAGAGTCTGAGCAAATCCAATGACAAATCTCCACCATAACCTTTGATTCTGTACCCTGTGGGTATAATAATGTAACATAGTGTGGGAGAAACTAGGAAGGTTGATATCAAAACAGAAAAGCCATGATTAGAATTAAAAACCCCATGCTGTGTACTTGGTAGGATTTTAATACATTTTTAGACTGCATAAAATAGTGCATTATAAAAAAATGCTAATTTTCTGCTGAATTGTTTCCATAGACACCAATCATTTCTGAAGGATATAATGCACTAGCAAAGCAAGATGTTTATTTTGTAACAGCTTAAAAAGAATTGTGCTGAAAGTACACTGGGAATGTCTAACAAGACTTGTAATATGTAATTAAATTCAGATTTATCAAAGCTAGCATTCATTAATGGATTCCAAGCCTGAGGAACTATAGGTTCTTCAAGAAGTAATCAATAAACCATTACAATTGTGACACAAATTCTGAACCTAATTACCAGCAGTAGAATAGTTGTGACCTATCTAATAAGATATTAGCATCTTAGGGAGTGGGGTTAATATGCCTTGCCTTATATTTCTTCTACGCTGCGTGCCTTGTTCCCTGGAGCTGGAGCTAGCTCTAGATAGTAAAAATTCTTATTAGATTGCTGTGACCAGAGAAAGTGCTTTGGACAATGGCCACACCTTTTTGGGGTTACATCCTGCTACTCATTGTATTGTCAACTTTTCAAGGGTGAGGAAACAGGTCTCTTCCAAGAGGTCTTCCCTAACTAAGCCCTCCTTTCCTCTTCTCCCACTCCCTTCTGCATCGCCCTGACTTGTTCTCTTTATTCATCCCCCTCCCAGGCCCAGAGCACTTGTTATGTATATATCTGTAATGTATTTATTTATTAATAATATTTATTAATTTATATGTATGTCTGTCTCCTTCTCTAGGCAGTAAGCTCATTTTGGGCAGGGAATATACCTGTTTATTGTTATATTGTACTCTCCCAAGTGCTTAGTACAGTGCTTTGTACACAGTAAGCATTCAATCAATACAAGTGAATGGATGAATGAAGGTCTTTTCCTTCCATCAGTATATTTCCCAAGGCCTAAGTACTTGTTAAGTACTTGGGGAACATTATGACAAAAGCAAAAGACTTGTTCTGCACAACACAGGTGTTCAATAAGTATTGTTAATGATGATAATAAAAAGTCTCTAGGCATCGCTTGTAATGTCACTTACTTCCTCATCTCCTACTCTTTCCCCTTGGGCCATACGGCCTCCTTTCCCAACACCGAGAGGCTCCCATAACTGGTATATTTGACCATTTACCATAAAACAACCTGAGGAGAAAGGACAATCATTCAAAGAAGAATTTCATTAGAGGTCTAGATATTTGTTCCTTCTCTAGTCTCAGTGCCTAAGTGCAAGGGCTGAATTCCTGTTTCACTTTATTATTCCAGAATGTATACAGATCAGAAGGTGCTCTGGTTAGGTGTTAAAAGGGCTTAATGGACATGCATAATCCCAGCTTAACTTTTGAAGAATCACTTTGAAAATTAATATTCGTTTTGTCTATTCTTTTTTTCTGCCCAACTTTGGTTTACAGAATCTACAATTTTGTATGCATGCCAATAGGCACTTTGATTCTTAATTAGATATGATCTCTTCATTTGCATGAGCAAATGTTCTTTTTGGGCAGGAAAGTGGTAACCTATGACATTTTTCACGAGAAACAGTCCAATATGTGATCTGTATGTCCTTGTTTTGGTGTCAACTGGCTCTCCTTTCAGCTTTGTCATTATATAGTAAACACTCTTTTAATGAGGATCCCCAAACCTTAATGTAACTTTACGTTCTCTAATTCTCCAGTTTTAATTAGAAGTTCATCAGCCATTTGAGACTTTGAACAACTTAGTTATTAGTCAGAGGGCAATAAAAATGATGTAGCTTGTTATTTTCCAATTAAAGAAATGATTACATTCATATGAAATAAATAGGATGAGGTATTGTTTCCTATTTCCAAGCATCACTCACTTGGCTTGAAGCAGTCCATCTCCTCCAGATGGTCATTTTCCCCTCTCCAACAATCATCCTTCAGTCCTCTGCATTCTCCTGTTTCCTCTAGTCCACTTTCCATCCTCCTGTTTGTTTTTTGAAGAATGCCCAGCTTCTTTTCTTTAAGCCAAACAAGTTTGGACATAGCCTCTTTAATGCAGATTCACACTCTGTGTTGTAAAAGGGAAAAATAGAACCGGACACCAAGTGTTGTTGAGATTAAACAGTGCACAAATGAAAAAATTCCCTTGGGCTACTCCACAGCTAGCAATCAACTAATCATATTTACTGAGTGGTATTTGTTACGCACTTTCTATGGGCCAAGCACTGTACCGTGAGAAGCAGTGTGGCTTAGTGGAAAGATCATGGGCTAGGGAGTCAGAGATCATGGGTTCTAATCCCAGTTCCACCACTTGTGGGCTGTGTGACTTTGGACAAGTCACTTAACTTCTCTGTGCCTTGATTACCTCATCTGTAAAATGGGGATTTAGACTGTGAGCCCCACCTGGGACAACTTGATAACCTTGTATCTCCCCCAGTGCTTAGAACAGTGCTTGGCACATAGTAAGTGCTTAACAAATACAATTATTATTATTACTAAGCTCTGGAGGTAGCATGTGGGGCTCACAGTCCAAGTAGGAGGAAAAGCAGGTATTGAATCCCCATTTTGCAGATGAGGGAACCAAGGCACCGAAGAATTAATTGGCTTGCCCAAGGTCACAATGCAGGTAACTGGCAGAGCCAGGATTAGAACCTAGGTCTTCTGACTCCTAGGCCCATGCTCTTTCCATGAGACCACCTGTCTTCCCGTATGTAGAGCAAGGTATTAAACATTTTGGAGAGCACAGTAAAGTTATTAGATGTGATCCCTGCCTTCAAGAAACTTACAATCTAGCGGAGCCTGACAGACACAATTCACATGCAGGAACAACACTATGGTTGTTGATAGCAAATGTACCAATCAATCAGTGGTATTTATTAAGCACTCAGTGTGCACAGAGCACTGTACTAATTGCTTGGGAGAGTACAGTACAATAGAGTTGGTAGACATGATTCTTGTTCTCAAAGATCTTATGACAAATGAGCCTAAATTAATTTGAGGCGAGAATATGCCCAGAGGAACAACATCACCTAGTGGAAAGAGCATGGGCCTGAGAGTCAAAGGACCCATGTTCCAATTCTGGCTCTGCCACTTGCCTGCTGTGTGGCAAGTCACTTCGTCAATCAATGAATCATATTTATTGAGCGTTTACTGTGTGCAGAGCGCTGTACTAAGCACTTGGGAGAGTACAATATAACAGAGTTGGTAGTCTAGAGGGGGAGACAGATATTAAAATCTATTATAGATATGGACATGAGTGCTATGGGGCTGAGGGTGGGCATAAATAAAGGGTAGATATCCAAATGCAAGGATGATACAGGAGGTAGAGGGAGTAGGGGAAATGAAGGCTTAGTTGGGGAAGGCCTCTTGGAGGAGATAGGATTCTAATAAGGCTTTGAAGGTGGGGCGAGTGGTGTCTGTCAGATACCAAGTAGGAGGGAGTTTTAGGCAAGAGGCAGGCCATAGGCAAAGGGTCAACGGTGAGATAGACTTCTTTGTGCCTCAGTTTCCTCATCTGTAAAGTGGCCAAAAAATGCCTGTTCTCCCACCTACTTAGAGAGTGAGCCCCAGTTGAGACAGGAACCATATCCTACCTGATTAACTTACATCTACCCCAGTGCTTAGAGCAGTGCTTGACACTTAGAAAGTTCCTTTTTTTTAGTGGTTTTAGTTAAGTGCTTACTATGTGCCAGACACTCTACTAAGCACTGGGGCAGATACCTGTCAATCAGGTTGGAAACAGTCCTTGTACCACACGGGGCTCACAATTTTAATGTCCATTTTACAGATGAGGTAACTGAGGCACAGAAAAGTTAAATGACTTGTCTTAACAAGTACCATCATAATAATGTGAAAGTCCTACAATGTATAAAATATAAGAGCGAATGGCAGCTGTTGGATGGATGCCACCAAAGTTGATGCTTAATCAGGATTAATTGAAGATTTTGAAGATGGTGAGGGCTGTGATCTGGTCAATTTGAAGGGGATTGCAGCCAGGAGAAAGGTAGTATGAATGGGCTTAGAGGCAAGAGAGTCAAGAGAGAGATTAGCTTGGAAGGAACATCCAGCTTGCACAGTTGTCCTCTGTATTTGACGAAGACATGGCTGATTGTAAAATGCACATATGAGTGCAGCTGTGACTGAAATGCCAATGTGGGACCCACAGTCCTGGGCACATTGGAAACACAAAAATGCCATCTCTTGTGTTGTCATGTTTGAAGTTGGCCTTTCATGGCCCTGTTTTCTCTTTTGCCTCCTCGTCTCTCATTCCTTAGGAATGAAAATTTTGTTCAGAGAGAACTACTCCCTTCTTGATAGCAGTGTGTCACGCAGATCTATCCTCAGCAATTTTGACTCCCAGTTTTCAGCTGGGATGCAGCATTATCTAAGCCTTTTTTTTTACCACATCCTTAAAATGTTTCCTCTGCCCTCCTTGCTCTCAGTTTCCCACTTTCTGCTTTCTATGCAGCGGTTTTATGGGAATCCTGACGACATTCATTCTCTTCACCCAGTGCAGTGGAATTAAGGTGAGCATAGTAGCTTCAATGCTGTGAAATTGAATGTGTTCCAGAAGCTCATTGTTTGTGTTCTCATCTCACCACTGATATCGATAATGAAAAGGGCCCATAAGTGTCACTAATGGAACTGCTGGAAGCTGCAGTGTGCTGGAAGGAGAAAGATGATGAAATAATAATAATAATAAAAGTAGTAATAATTGTAGTATTTGTTAAGTGAGATCTCATGAGAAGTGGAAGGTTAGGGTTAGCAAGATAGATTTGAGATTTGATATCGATGCTGAGTGTCACCCCTGAAATTGTGGTGAAGATGATATCTTTGGCAATATGACAAAAAGTGGGAAAATATGTAAAATTTGATTTCTAACATGATTTGTACCATTTGTAAGAAGACAAGTAGTACTTTTTTTGTTTTTTTTTCAAAAGTTGACTTTTGATTGCAGAAGCATATCTTCCTTGTTTAATTCCCGGTTAGAAACTCTTTAAAGCATCAGAATCTTTCTGAATTTGCTGGTGCATAGTTGCATTAACTCTTTCCCCTGGAGACATGGTAATTTTGCAACTTTAAATATTCAACATAATTTTAATTATAAATAGTTCTCTTTCAAACTAAGCGTCAGACTGTTGGCACAAACCAACTCTTGTTATGTGGGTAAGAATGACAGCATAATAACTGATGATATGTGTTAGATTCCCTCATTTCTCCTAATTAGAATTTTCTCTGCATTACCATACTTTGTAACTAACCAGCTCATTCCCTTTGACGGCTGATGTGTTTGGGGCAGCTCTGTCCTTTTATTTCATCTGATGGAAACAATCTACTAAGCCTATCATTTATGCAAGTGGCCAATATCTGCCAAGAAAGCTCCCTCCCTCTGTGCCTTGCCAGATAGGGACTTATGTACTCTCAAGGTGAAGGATGAGATAAACATTTTCTATTAATAGAAACAGGTGCAGTGGGAAGGAGGAATTTAATTTATGAGCACTGAACAAAAGCAGACCTATTTCTGGGTATTTTTCTATAGGAAGTTCTGTCTTAGCCTCATATCACAATCCTGACACTCAATGCCTCCACTGATGTCCTGGAGGCAAGAGGAAATGCAGAGCTGTAGGTTAGATTAGGTTAGATTAGATTATGTTAGGTTATAACTGTAGGTTAGATTCTAAGGTTAGGGCTGGAGAGGTAGATTTGAGAGACATCCACATAGAGGTGGTAGCTTGAGGCTATGTGAGCAAATAGGGTCTCCCAGAGTGTGAGTGTTGAGCTGGAAGAGTAGGGGACACAGAACAGAGCTTTTTGGGATAACCTTCATTTAGGGGTGACAGGTGGAAGAGGAATCTGCAAAGTTTATTTAGAAGGAGCAGTCAGCGAGGTAAGAGATGATTGCATGGAAAAAGGAGGGAGATAGGGTGTGGAAGGAGATATGGTGATAGCTGGAAGGGGGCAATGAGAACCAGAGAAGGCTTTTTCTAGCACAGGAGAGACTCGACCATGTTTGAAAGTAGACGGAGAGGAGCCTTTCGAGAGGGAGAGGTATTGTAGAGGGTGAGGAGGTGGTGGAAGAAGGAAGGACTTTGAGGAGTTCATGCCATATGGTGTCTATTTTGCCAATAAAAACCTTGGCAAGATTAACAGGAGATAGGGAAGGAGTCAGTGGGGCCACAGGGGGCTTCAGGGTGGAGTTAAAGATTTGGAATAGTTGTTGGAGGTTTCGCCCATGTGCGTCATTGAAGGAAGGGTAGAAGAGATAACTGAATTATAGCAGAAGAGAATGAAATTGAAGTGATGCATGTTGGCCCCATGCCTGGATTTCCACCAGCTGTGTTCAGCTGTATGAGTGTCTGAGTGGAGGAAGTAGACTGTGGAGGTGAACTGGGGCTGGGCATTGATGGCGTAAGGGTGATGGAGGGACAAGGACACAAGTTAGTTGAGTTGGAAGGAGTGGTGTGGTTTAGTGGCTAGAGCCTGGGAGAGAGAAGGGTCTGGATTCTAATCCCAGATCTTCCACTTATCAGCTGTGTGACCTTGGGCAAGCCACTTCACTTCTCTGTGCCTCAGTTCCCTCATCTGAAAAATAGGGATTAAGTCTGTGAGCCCCTGTGGGACAGGGACTGGGTCCAACTCAATTACCTTATATCTATCCCAGCACTTAGTACAGTGTCTGGCACATAGTGCTTAACAAATATCACAATTATTATTATAATTATTGAGGGTATCAACTATAATATCCAAAAATGGTTGGGTCGATAAAGAGCCCAAGAGGGATGTGATACTGGACAGGTAGATGTGTGCAGGACCCAGCGGTCACGAAGAAGGCTGAGGTTCAAATTCATGGGAGAAGAGATGTGTTCGAGATAGCAGCTGAGAAGATTGATATTGGTAAGGAGGAGTTCCTGGTCTTAAAATGTTCATTCTGACTTCATTACCTACATACGCCTCCCTTCAGTTCACCATAAAGCAGCTGCTGAGGTGCATAGGTTTTCTTGTGGATCAAGAACTTATTCTGATACCAGCTTTCAGGTGCCTTGGCAATCTTCAGATATGGCTGCATTCGCTAGATCCAGAGCTGTCCAACTGTCCTCTCTGATGGTGACAGGGAATGGGTCAGTTATAAGACATCTTCGAGGAAACCCTGAATATCTTGGTGAATTTCTCAGAACAGTCAAATTTGCTTAGAAGTTGCCAAATTCCATGTCAGTTTGAGAGTGTCAAGTACCATGGTGTGAATTTCAAAAATATATGGATATCTTCATGTTCTTCTGCACTTCTGCTGCACTTCTCTCGTATCTGTCGTGCTGCAAAGATTATATTTATCTACAAGGCCTCTTCTTCAAGCCTGAAAGAAGTGTTTGGAATATCATTCTAGTATTTTTCTTATCTAGACAAGGTTCCATGGTGATGTGACTTGTTCACCTGTTTGCTTGGCTACATGTGAATGGGGCCAAGTAGCCATTTTATTGATGAACAGGAATCATTAGGTTGGTGGCCCCTAGCATATCCCAGGATTGCTTTAGCTTTGGCAGTAACTGATCACACACATTTCTTGGCTTTATGTATCTTGTATATTTTTTGTTACAGTCAGTAACTGCTCAATGAATGCCATTGATTGATTGATTGATTGATACCCAGAGACTAGGCTGGCTAAAGCACCTCTTTTTGACAGGTTTGGGAGAGTGATCAGGGTCTGGGTGGGTGGTCTGAAGGTCCAGTGGCTGGGTGGGGTCAGGATGTGGAGGGAAAAGGGGGGAGGGGGAGGAGCGATCTCAAGGTGAGTTGAGAAACAATCCTAGCCCTTACCCCAGGCAGCAGCAGCCCTTTAATTCATTCAATGCAGAGCCCTCCAACCTTACACAAACCGATTAGCCAGTAATACATTGGGATCACCTTTGGTAATCAGACTTTAGTATCCCTGTAATGACTATGTTACCATGTATATATATATCTACAGATATAGATATAGATAGATAACTATTTATGGGGAGTGTGAGGTTCTAAAGTCATCTTAGGTGAGACAGAGAGCCGTTCAATGTTTACATCCAAGATCATGCCGCAAATCAGCATTGGAGACGCGACTAGAGATTACAAGCTTCAGCGCTTAGTCTTGAGTCAATCTGCCTAACCAGACAGCTTCTCATATCTCAGTTTTCAAGACACGTCTGTGTATTTTTTTAATAATCTTTTTTTAAACTAGTGTAGCGGCTCCTTTTATATGTTATTATAAAACAGTGCTTCAGCTGTCTGCATGCTGTTTTCAGACCATATGTTTCCCTTAGACTGTGCTGATGATGCTGACTCTTACAAAGAATGGCAAAGGGAGTATTTCAAGCTGCTTTTTGAATCAAGTGAAACTCAGAACAGCCTTCTTTTCTTACTTTCTGCTTCTGGAATTTCCCCCATCATCGCCACCACTTTATGGCAAGTGGCCTACTTTCCAAATCCCCACCTGATAGTATACTACAAAAATTGCTGTTGCTACCATTTCAAGATAGCAGCAGGGAAGATAAAGAACTAGAGTTCTATAAAAAAATGATTTAACTCCTGATGCTCTAGAACCACGTTGTCTTTTTTTTAATAAAATAGAGCTGGTTTCTCTTCATTATTCAAAGCAATTAAAATGATGGTACTTGTTAAGCATTTACTATGTTCCAAGAACTATATTAAGCACTGAATTAGATACCAGATAATCAGGTTGGACCCAATTCCTGTTCCACATGGGACTTGGCAGTCTAAGGGGGCGGGAAGACAGTCATTGAATCCGCATGTGCACTTTCCATCAGGCTACAGGCATGAGGAATTTAGAATACAGTGGATGCTACTTTTTGCAAGTCACTTAACTTCTCTGTGCCTCAGTTACCTCATCTGTAAAATGGGGATTAAGATTGTGAGCCCCATGTGGGACAACCTGATCACCCTGTATCCCCCCCCAGTGCTTAGAACAGTGCTTTGCACATAGTAAGTGCTTAATAAATGCCATCATTATTATTATTTTTAAACAAAGTAATGGAAAGAGCATAGGGAATGGAGTCAGGAGTTCTGAGTTCTAGTCCCAGCTCTGCTGGCTCACTGTGTGACCATGGGCCTTTGATCGCTTTGTGCATGAGTTTCCTCATTTGTGAAATTCATTCATTCATTCATTCATTCATTCATTCAGCTGTATTTATTGAGCATTTACTGTGTGCACAGCAGTGTACTAAGCGCTTGGGAAGTACAAGTTTGCAACATAGAGACAGTCCCTACCCAACAGCGGGCTCACAGTCTAGAAGGGGGAGACAGACCACAAAACAAAACATATAAACCAAATAAAATAAATAGAATAAATATGTACAAGTAAAATAAATAGAGTAATAAATATGTACAAACATATATACATATATATAGGTGCTGTGGGGAGGGGAAGGAGGTAAGGCGGGGGGGATGAGGAGGGGGAGTAGGGGGAAAGGAAGGAGGGGGCTCAGTATGGGAAGGCCTCCTGGAAGAGGAGAGCTCTCAGTAGGGCTTTGAAGGGAGGAAGAGAGCTAGCTTGGTGGATGTGCAGATCCGCGAATCTGCAGAAATGAAGATAAGATCCCTGCTGTCATAGGTTGGGACCCTGCATGGGAAAGGGACTGTGTCCAATCTGTTTATCTTGTATTTACCCTAGCATTTAGTACATTGTTTGGCATAGAGTATGTGTTAAATAAATTCCATTACTGATATTTTTACTCAGTAATAGTATTTACTCTTAAAGAAGGATGATCTTAGGAAGCATCCTGCATAGTTAACTACCATAGACAAATGACACAGCTTGGACAGTGGTGAGGATGTATTTTGAAAACCCTAACTCCTGGGAATCTGGCTGTTTTTATAATCAGAACAGCCATCTCTATGCAGATAATCCCAAAGTTTACCTCTCCATCCCTGACCCCTCTCCTCTGCAGTCTCACATTTCTTTCTGCTTTCAGACCATCTCTACCTGGATGTCGATCAATCAATCATATTTATTGAGTGCTTACTGTGTGCAGAGCACTGTACTAAGCGCTTGGGAAGTACAAGTTGACAACATATAGAGACAGTCCCTACCCAACAGTGGGCTCACAGTCTAGAAGACTGTGTCCTGACGGCACTTCAAACTAAACATGTCAGAGACAGAACTCCTCACCTTTCCACCCAAATCCTGCCCTCCCCCTGACTTTCCCATCACTGTAGACAACAGCACAGTCTTCCCTGTCTCAGGCCTGTCACCTTGGCATTATCCTTGGCTCATCTCTCTCATTCAACCCACATATTCAATCTGTCACCTAATCCTGTTCTTCCTTCACAACATCACCAATGGAAGCAGTGTGGCTTAATGGATTGAGCACAGGCATGGAAGTCAGAAGAACCTGGGTTCTAATCTTGCTCCACCACCATGTGATTTTGGGCAAGTCCCTTCACTTCTCTGTGCCTCACTCACCTTATCTGTAAAATGGGTATTAAGACCGTGAGCCCCATGTGGGACAGGGACTGTGTCCAACGTGATTACTTTGTATCTATCCCAGTACATAGTCCAGTGCCTGGCACATAGTAAGCACTTAACATATACTGCAATTATCATTATTTTTATCAAAATTAAAATCTATACTTTGCTTTTCATCCAACCTGTTACTATGCTGATCCAAGCACTCGTCATATCATGCCTTGACTACTGCATCTTCCTCCTCGATGACCTCCCTGTTTCCTGTCTTTCCCCACTCCAGTCCATTCTTCACTCTTGTTTTCCAGATCATTTATCTGAAATTGTAATTCCAGCGCTGCCACCTGTCTGCTGTGTGACCTTGGGCAGGTCACTTAGCTTCTCTGGGCCTCAGTTACCTCATCTGTAAAATGGGGATTAAGATGCTGAGTCCCTTGTGTGACACAGACTGTGTCCAACCTGATTACCTTGTAACTACCGCAGCGCTTAGAAGAGTGCCTGGTACACAGTAAGTCCTTTACAAATACCACACACAAAAAAGGCAGATGTGGTTCAAGAATAATGTAGGATTTAGGGATATTATTATCCTAGTGTCTGCCCAGTCTGGGAATCAGCCCCCTTCTCTTGATAGCACTTCCCCTATCATGTACTCCCCTCCCATGAAGGCACATCAATCAGTCATATTCATTTAGTGCTTACTATGTTTGGAACACTGTACTAAGTGCTTGGGAGAGGACAATACAACAAAATTAGCAGACACATTCCCTGACCATAGCAACTGGATTTACCTTCACTGGTCAAGTGGCAACTCCTCACTATTGGCTTCAAAGCTTTCCATCACCTTTCTCCTTCTTACCTCACCTCCCTTCTCTCCTTCTACAGCCCAGCCCACACACCCTGTTCCTCTGGTACTAACCTTCTCAGTGCGCTTTGTTCTCACCTGTCCTGCTGTTGACCCCTGGCCCCTGTCCTACCTCTGGCCTGGAATGCCCTCCCTCCTCAAATCCTCCCATTTAGCACACTTCCCCCCTACAAAGCCCTACTGAAAGCTCACCTCCTCCAGGAGGACTTCCCAGACTATGCCCCCCTTTTCCTCTGCTCTCCCTCCTCTCTCCGTCTCCCTGACTTGCTCCCTTTGCTCGACCTCCCTCCCCGCCAATATTTATGTATATATTTATAATTATAATTATATTTATTCTTATTATTGATGTGTATATATCTATAATTCTATTTATTTTTATATTGATGCTACTGATGCCAGTTTACTTTTTTTGATGTCTGTCTCCCCCCTTCTAGACTGTGAGCCCATTGTGGGCAGGGATTGTCTCTGTTGCTGGATTGTACTTCTCAAGTGCTCAGTACAGTGCTCTGCACACAGTAAGTGCTAAATAAATATGATTGAATGAATGATGTGGCTTAGTGGAAAGAGCACAGGCTGGGGAGTCAGAGGTTGTGAGTTCTAATTCCGGCTCCTCCACTTGTCTGCTGTGTGACCTTGAGCAAGCCACTTGACTTCTCTGTGCCTCAGTTACCTCATCTGTGAAATGGGAATTAATACTGTGAGCCCTTCCTGAGACATCCTGATAACCCCATATCTTCCCCAGTGCTTAGAACAGTGTTTGGCACATAGTAAGTGCTCAACAAATACCATCATTATTATTATTATTACTGCCAACTGAAAGTGGCAGGTAGCATTTCCTCCTAACAGGGCCAACATCTCATCCCCCTCTCCTTCCCTCCTCCATTCCAGGCCACCCTCAGACCCCCAGTGAGACCTGTGTCATCACCGTGAAACCCATTCCTTGGCCAGCAGGACTCAGGCCTCATTCCAAGTCCAAGACATCATTTGGCACAGAGTTCAGGGCACCTGCTCCACTCCCCTTTCCCATCTTCTGGCCCTGCTCTAAAGCCAAAGGTTGAGCTATTATAACCCAATATTGACAAAGTTAAAAGGGAAGTTTTACTCTGTTCCTGGGGCCTTATTTTCAGAAGTATTCAGGTGCCGGGATGTCAGTCCCTTTATTCAGTGGGGAAAATGGTATGCATTTGAGTGATTGAAGCTACACGTATATTTGTTCCTTGGTGTTCAAAGGTGCTGCTACTCAACAGTGAGATTTTTGTCCTTGCATAAGAGTGTGGCTGAGAAGATAGCTGTGTGTCTAACAATTCTTTCCACAGCATGTCCATGTAAACAGGGTTGTCTCTAGGGTTTGGGGAATCATGGCAACAGCCCAGGCCTCACCCCTTGGAGAGCTTGCCCAGCCCAGCAAAGGGATCAAAGCAGTCCAGGCACCAGAGCCTCCAGAGGCTTGGTCAGGAGTGGGAGAGTGATTTAAATGCATAACTATTAGACCAGCAAGTAATTCTGCTCCTCAAAACCCTCCTCCCCTTTCCTGACTACTGATTCCATGAACAATGGCCGTGCCTATGCTGCTTGCCCCACCTACTCTCAGGAGTTTCTAACAAATCAAAATTCTGCCATTCCCGAAGAGTAGCATAAGTGCCTTGGAGAAAACCTGTCTCAGGAAGCTTCAGGTTAAAAAGGCTGCAGATTGGTATAGGAAAATGAACAAAGGCCATCCCACAGATGACAGTGTCACCTGCCCTCCTATCTCTTCTCCATGTACCTCTAGGCTGGCTCTCTTCAGTTGTTTAACATGCCTTTGTGATTGCTACCGCTACCACTCTCATCATTTATCATTAGTATTGTTGTTATTATTATTATTACTATTATTATTATGTTTAAGTAATAATAATAATAATGGTATTTATTAAGTGCTTACTATGTGCAAAACACTGTTCTGAGCATTCACAGTCCTAAACTCCAGTTTAAAGCTGAGGTAACTGTGGCAAGGAGAAGTTAAGTGATTGCCCAAGGTCACACAGCAGACAGTTGGTGAAGCTGGGATTAGAACCCAGCTCCTTCTGACTCGCAGGCCCACGCTCTATCCCCAGGCCAATTATGAGGAATACAAGCCAAAGGAAAAGTGGAACAAAGACCTAGAAATTTTAGCTAACACAGCTAAATTTGGGTTCTAAGATTCATTTAGTGACTGTGACAGCTTAGTTGAGAAAAAAAAAACCTATGGAATGGTAATTTATCTTTATTTGGCAGCTCCCAAGGGTTGAGTTCCTTTGAAGGGCAAAAGTGAATGGGAAGCAAAAATAAATCCCTGATTTTTGACTAGTGATTGCCCTCAGATGTTACACTGAAATATTTTGGAAAACCGTTCTCACTGATCCATTTATATGTCATGAGATGTGAATGTTTAAGTTGGAAAGAAACAGGAAAAAACCTAATTACCAACAGTTTTCTTTTCCAAAAAATGTCCGATGAAAGTGTAATATTTGATGTCTCTTTGCCATACAGATACCCCCCAGAATTCAATCACAGCCTAAAATATATACAGCCCAGAGATACATGAAACACTGCTTGCTGACATAGCCCGAGATTCTAAAACTCCATCTTCCATGTTGCACCCAATCACTGCAACAGAGTTGGTAGACACATTCCCTGATCACAACAAGCTTACAGTCTGGAGGGGGAGACAGGCATTAATGCAAACAAATTATTTATAATATACAATTTATAGATAGGTACCTAAGTACTGTGGGGTTGAGGGTTGGGCAAATATCAAATACCCAAAGGACACAGATCCAAGTGATTAGATAGATTAGATTAGATGCAGAAGGAAGAGAAGGGAGCCAAGGAAAAGAAGGCTTAATCAGGGAAGGCCTGTTGAAGGAAATGCTTGGAAGGGGAGTAGGGTGGTGGTCTGGCACATATGAAGGGGGAGGATGTGGGAAAGGGGCTGGCAGCGATATAGATGAGATTGGGTTACAATGAGTAGGCTGGCGCTAGAGGAGCAAAGTGTGCGTGTATATATATCATATCATGGGATATGCCTGCTCAGTAGGAATTTGAAGAAATTAGACTCCAAAGCCCGTGCTCTCTCCTCTGAGCCACGCTGCTTCTCTAAGTATTCTCTAAAAGGAAGGAAAGTATTTTAAAGATCCCAGTGAATCACTGTATCCAGCAGTCAATCAATGGTACTTACTGAGCACTTACTGTGTGCAGAGCACTGTACTAAGCACTTGGTATTGTACTTCTAAGTACTGTTTGAACAGTGTGGTATAGGAATGGCCTGAGGGCCACTATTGGAGACAGAAGACGATTTATAGACCATCCAAGTATGCAGCATTTGAAATCCAGAGGAGAGGAATGCTTTCCTCAAGCCAAGGCTTGAGGAAGATTAAACCAAGAAATCCAACTGGGAAAACTGGACTTCAACTAGTAAATATATCTATCATCCCAGCTCTCTCTAGATAGGGGTAGAATCTGGAATGGGCTGCCACCTTCACACTGACCTTAGCAGCACAACTAAATGCAGGGTTGAGATTTCACTGTCATAGCATCCCATTCAAACATGAAGAACAATCATACATATGATGAGGGACTATAAGCACCAAGGGGGTCTGTTGTCAAGATGGAGATAAGTTGATTGAGCAGCAAGCAGGGGTTGACGACACATAAAATTAGAAACAGTGAGATTCACTGAGAGAATCAATCAATCAGTGGTATTTATTGAGTGCTTACTGGGTGCAGAGCTCTATACTAAGCACTTGGGAGAGTACAATACCAGAGAATTGGCAGATATGATCCTTGCCCACAAGGAGCTTATGGTATGGAAGAGGAGACAGTCATTAAAATAAATTACAGTTAGGAAAAATGTCAGGGATCAGGATACGTGCATAAATTCTGTGGAACTGAGAATGGTGTGAATATGGAGTGCTTAGAGGGTGGGGTGAACATCAAGTGCTTAGGGTGCACAGATCTAAGTGCATAGGCAATGCAGGAGGGAGGATGAGCATGGGAAACGAGGGCTTAGGGAAGACCTCTTGGAGGAGATGTAGTTTTAGGAGGGCTTTGAATGTGGGGAAAGTGGTGGTCTGTCAGATATGATTGGCAAGGGAGTTCCAGGCCTGAGGGAGGTCATAGATAAAGGGTTGGTGGCTGGAGAGATGAGATCGAGGTACAGAGACGAGGTTGGTGTTAGAGGAGCAGAGTGTGTGGGCTCAGTTGTAGTAGGAGATCAGCGAGGTAAGATAGGAAACGGGGAGCTGATTGACTGCCTTCCTGATGGGTGGATCCAAGCTCTATCAGGTGATGGTTTTTTGAGAATTGTGCCCAGGCAGAGACAGATCCAAAGAGAAAACAATAAGCATGCTTCAGAGCATAGTGGGAAACTGGAAAACCTGGATCTCTAGAGACATAAAGAACAGGGGAAACAAAGAGAACAAGGAAGAGGTGGAAAGGTCAAGGTAGTTCCACAAACATTACAGGAGAGAAGCTGGGACTTGATGGAAAGATAGAAAGATGATATAGAACAGTGACCAGGCTGAGAAAAGAATTTTCTTAAAGGAGCAAGACCAGTCTAATAAAAAGAGTATGGAGACATTTGATGCCAGAGCCCTTTAAGTTACAGAACGGAAGATCAGCCGGCACAAGAAAGAAATACAAACAAACACAAGAAAACTAGACTGCATAGATCTCAAAAGACAAAACATCACTCACCAGCACACCCAATCGACTCAAAGTTCATTCATAGCAATTCACATGACGTAATAAAGAAAAAAATCAACACTAAAACCCTACAAGTAGGGAGCCACCACAAAAGTGTCAAATCGTGTTTCCTTGATATGGGAGAGTGCTTTGTATGTGAGCTTATAGGTACAGGAAGAGAAATTTCCAATGGCAAAAAACTCAGTTATAGTTGGGAAGAGAGAAGACAAGAAAATCAAAGGAAAAAGAAAATGGGATAGATTTGAATTTGTGGGGGGAAGGGGCAGGAGAGGGAGAATCCCCAGAATGTCAGGATTAATAATGTGAAAGAGTTTTTAATAATTTCAAAGAAGTACATCTGCCACATTTATCCTTTAGCAGGGTGCTGGGATACTATCTCAGAACATATTCACACCCAGATGCTTCAGAATCAGATGCTTCTTGGACGTTGGCCTTTGGAATTCAGTGTATTAGGTTTCATTGGAAAGAGAGGCCCACCAAATTCACTCTACTTTGTCATTTCTGTCCAGTTTGGGGCAGTTTGTTCACTCTTTTATCCGTATGACCTGTCCCCAGACACATTTTGGCATGGGTATTGTCACTGACTGGTTGTCATCTGTTTGTTCTGATGAATTTAGCAGAAATTAACTGTCTTGCATTTAGCTGTTCCCTATCTGTTCTCACCTTGCACATCTTGCCATTTTTCTTGCTCTTCGTAGACATTCTGCATCCTCAATTTTCTTGTCGAGTTGTTTGGAGCTGTTTGTATGTCTGATGTGGGTTATTTTCCTAGCTTGATTTCAGTTCTACCGTAAAAAGGAGAAACAGAAGGGATAGACAGTTAGGTTAGCCTTGGTGAACCTAAAAAATGTCCCAAGTAATGAAATAAACTGAACAATTCATGGTTACTCTGGAACAGCAGTTTTCATGGAGAATTGAGACTTCAAATCCTTGACTTAATTTTGGGCTGAAACATCAGCCTTGGTCAATTACAAACCAGAGCAACAGAGGATACCATTAAAATACAGTTTCCTCTTCCCTTACTCTGTTTCCTTTGTTCCAAACATAATATAACCACTATTAAATTTTGTAAATGCCACAACAGAGACAGCTTGGAAAGTTAACTTAAAACCACATGTTCAAAGTAGAGATCATCATTGTAATTTCCTGGCCTAAAATAACTTCAGAGCAGTTTGAGGCAAGACCACTCCTGATGAATGGAAGACGTATCATAACACATCAGTGAAGATCTATGGGTAAACAGTTCTTACTGTTCTTTTTTTGAATATTTCAAGGGAAACTTCATCTAGCTTGTTCTTATTTACCGGATAGCCACTTTATTCTACTGCTAAACTAAAGAAAACAACTATCGACAGTGGCATTTTGGCAATGTATCTCCTTGCCTCTGATAATTATTCCTCAGGAAGAGTAACCACCCTATAATAGTCACTATAGATATGTAACTCTGTTTAGAGTCCTATTCCCATGATACTTCTCCTATTGTTTCCTCTGAAGTGTTATTTATGAGCACACAGCCATCAGAAATAGAGTCCAATTTGTTTTCTTATGCCTTGGTATCACTATCTAAGGTAAGAGGAGTTCTGCACTGGCTTGGAGATTTTCTCTGAACTGTATGAAATCAAACAATCAATTGTATATATTGAGCCCTTACTGTGTGCAGACTCCACTAAGTGCCTGGGAGAGTACAACACAACAGATTTGGTAGACATATTCCCTGCCCAAATGGTTCCAGGTGGAATGTTGGTCCAATACTATGGGATCTGAGACTCACAAAATGGGCCAGTGCAAAGGTGAGAATATTGTGTGTGGAAGAAAGCTTTTAATAGAGACTTATACTAAACAGTTGAAGGAAGATTGTCAGGATATAAGCTGTGGGAAATCAATCCACGTGAAGGCAGATGGATGGCTTCTCCCAAAGGATGGGATTGTTTCCTTTTCTCTCCATTCTACTTCTCACATCCTTCTGGGAATTAACCAACACACTACTGCCTCCTGCCTATTGCTGACTTTTCTTCTTCCTGCCACTGGGAAAGGGGAGAATCAACATTTCCTCAGTACAATCTCACGATCATATAGTACCTGCCGTTTTTTTCTTCTTCCCTTCCTTCCTTCCTCCCTTCCTTCCTTCCTTCCTTCCTTCCTTCCCCTTCCGGCTTGAGGAAAATCATTTTTTTCATGCCTTTTTGGCAAGGACTCAGTGTATTAGTGTGGTAGGAAATGTAACGGTTTCAGAAAATCAAAATGATTCTTGGAGGAGAATGCAAATTCAGACAATATAGGTACGAATAATAAATTTGGCTGAGGAATGGGAAACTGAAATAGTTTATGTTGGGGCTACTGGTAACACTTATCAGGCCACTTATTTATTCTTCCACTTTCCCTTCTTATCAAACAGAATGTTACGTGAAAATATTTCCTTTTTAAGGTATTTCAGAAAAGGCCTGAAGATATTAAGACTGTGAGCCCTATGTGGGACAGGAACTGTGTCCAACCCAATTAGCTTGTGTCTACTCCAGTGCTTAGAACTGCGCTAGGCACATAGTAAGCACTTTAAAAATACCACGATTATTATTATTATCAATTCTTTGTAAATCATCCTAACCCTCGAACATCAGGCTCATATCCTCACAAGAGAAGTAGCATGACTTAGTGGGTAGAGCACAGGCCCGGGAGTCAGAAGGCCCTGTGTTTAATCCCAGCTTTGCCACTTGCCATCTATGTGACCTTGGACAAGTCACCTCACTTCTCTGTGCCTCAATAGGTAACATTTGCTATTTAATAACCTTTGCAGTTCTAGCCAATCGCTTCATTCTCTGTGCCTCCTTTCCCTCATCTGTAAAATGGGGATTAATACTGTGAGCCCCATGTGGGACATGGACTATGTCCAACCTGATTAGCTTGTATCTACCCCAGCACTCAATACAGTGCCTGACACAGAGTAAGCGCTTAACAAATACCATTAAAAAGACAAAAAAACATGTCCTGATATTGGAATTGGAATTATTAAAATTTATTTTTAAGGTTTCTACTATGTTGACAGGATATTCACCCTAAGGAGATCATGAAGAATTATCACTGGAGAACCCATTATGGTCCAATTACTCAGGTTATTCTTTTAAAGTCATTACAGTGACTGTTTATTGAACTATATTGCAAGAAGTGAAATTGCATTATGTAAAATGATTGTTTTATTGTTTGATTACTTTTGTCTCATGTTCTTCCTAGGCTATTGAAAAAATCTTGTTTCACCTCTCCAGAGAGCTTACAATACACAAAACATTCTCCAAAATAGATCAGCATGGAGAAGTGACCCAATGCATTGTCTGCACTTAGGAAACAGGCCTGTGTTGTCATCTAGAAAGCATGAAAACTTTGTCACATCTCATGGATTAGCCTACCTGCATTTGAATCTAAGCAGGTCCAGCCAGATCATCTAACAAATCATTTTGGCTGCTGTTATTCTGATATACATACTAAAAAAAAAT
The DNA here is from genome assembly GCF_015852505.1 of Tachyglossus aculeatus. NCBI lineage: Eukaryota > Metazoa > Chordata > Mammalia > Monotremata > Tachyglossidae > Tachyglossus > Tachyglossus aculeatus. The sequence goes on from NC_052101.1 coordinate 102,705,048, forward strand.
CACAATAATGCAATTCAGTGAGGTCCTGTCCAATTCATTCCCTGCTTAGCTCCTTTACTCAATTTACAGTTTCCCTCTAAGCCAATAAGAAAGGGTGGGAATGATGGGCCCCAATTTTCAATGCATCTTTCTCCTAAAAACACTGAATCTCTCTGTGGACAATGATTCATCCTGTAGGACTGTGATAGAAGGAGCATCAACTAAAAATGGTTCTATTGATCTACTTGGAAGATTGTAAAGGAAAACAAATTGCACCTCTTTTTATTGGCATTGGGGGCTAGGTCCAGACAGACTCTAGAAAATTTGGTTTTGAAAGTTGAATTCAAAAATCTTTCACAAAGCATGGGAGCTGGAGAATGAATCATCTTATATTTTGGGATGGAGAGATAACTATGATAAATACCTTTTGGAGGCTTTTGGTGCCTAGCATAAAATATTCCTCTACTAACTCATCAGAGTTGATGAAGAGCTTTGAAAATCCCATTATTGCTGAATGCAGATCCCTCATAATTTCCCCTTGGAGGAAGGTATTGATGTGTAAAACATATAAATGATATTAGTTAATTGAATAATAGCCAGTCTATCCAATGATGCAATGCACACATTAATAATTGAGTGATGAATGTTGCTGTTTAAATGCATGCTATGGTCCTCAATTAAGCTGGAAGCACAGCTATTTCTCAGGCTGCATTGCTGAAGTGTAGTTTATTGCCTAGATTATTTCAAGAGTTACCTTTCTATTCAGGCCCTTAAGAAAGCAAAGCATTTCATATATAGAGAATAGGGTGGGAATCATTGTTTTAGGGAACGGGGGAAAAAGCCACAGAGCTTAGAGAAACCAGCGATTCAGGCTAGATGTGGCTCTAGTGTCGTTTTACACTGAGGCCACGTGAAAAAAATTAAGAGGGTGACAAGGGAAGATGGATGAATGTAGCATCTTAGGAGAAATAATAGCAGGAATGCAGCTTATTATAAAACCACAAGCATCCAAAATTGGGATTCTGTCCTCAGAACAAAGAGCCAAATATCTTAATGAATTTTAATTAAAAAATTAGAAAACGAGGCAAATGAGCCTCACAATTGACTCACTGAAGAACAAGCTCTATTGTCCAGGCCTAGAATGTAGGTGGTCAAGTGAAGAGTGCTTCAATCGAGAGCAGTAAATAGGCTGAAAGTATAAGGAATTTAGACTAGTTTGAAAGATATTTTCAACAAAGCAGGATTATGGCAAACAGTAGAAGAGATAACCAAAGGAATCATGGAGGCTTATGAAAAAGAAAGTAATTTAGAATAAGAGGATTACAGGCCATCCCTTTGCCACTGACCCCAAGCTACTCAATTGAGTAAGATATGAGCTTGTCGTTCAGTGGTCCTGGGCTTCAGAATAGCTATTACTTAAAGAAATGAATTAATTCAGTGCGACTGGTACCACAGGAGGCATTAATAAAACTTCTGAGTATAGAGTATTACTAGAGTATCCTAGTATGCATTATAAAGAAAGCGGGAGAGATTTATTTTAATTTCTGATTTTTTTCTTAAGAACCATCAAAAATTACCAAGATTTCCATCTGGCCAAAGGACCTATGAGTTAAATACCCAGCACAAGTATATGTACACTGTATATTCAATTTTAGTGCTTACGAATATTTCTATGTCTGTCTTCCCCATTAGAGGGCAAACTTCATGAGGTCAGAGAACCACTCTGGTGTTTCCGTTGTAATTACCCAAGTGCTTAGTACAATGGTCCCACGACAGATTGGCATATTTTGTGCTAAGACATGTTAATCAGGTGAAATCTTTCGAGATGTTCTGATGAGCGGGTGGTTTATAGGGGCTTCCGGTTGGTTGTCTTCATAGTTTTAATTAAGGGGTTGCCCGATCTTCCAACTAGGGGGCAGGCCCAGGGAAGGAGGAGGCAGGATGTTCCTTGAAGTCTGGGTGGAACAGACCCAAGCTGACTGTGGGTGCGTGCATCAGGGGTTAAAGACAGTCGAATGGGGACGCTGGACCAGGAGGCAGGCACAAACCGAAGCGAGACTGTCCCAGTTCCTCAAGAGGGATTGTGCTGCTCTTCCAGGGGACAGAGTGGCCCCCCTTTACGTGCAGTAGGGACTGAGGTCCATATCCCCACTTATCAGCCCAGGTTCTGGAGCAGCATATGCGCAGGCACATTTTCCTTCACTCGACCAAGGGGCAAGAAGGATTGAGATGCATCTTCCCCCTCACCAGCCCAGGCTCCGGCATGGTGGCCAGAGCAGGGAAGCCCTTCTTTTCCCTCCCCTTGACTCAGAAAAGCACCTGCAGCTCCTCAACAGACCCAGGACCCTCTGGCCCCAGCTCCAGGATGGGCGACAGGTTTGTCCATCCCCTTGCAGCAGGCTTGAACTGCGCCCTGGTGACTGACAAAATGAGAAGCCCCACGTTTGTTTTCTAAATTGACAAAAACTAAATTCCCTTTCCCAAACAGGCCCATGAGGGCCACTACTTCCATGGAAAGGCTCATCCCCTCCCCAGATGGGCTGTCCAGGCCGGGGAAGCACTGTGACCACTCCCAGCCCAGTCGGGGGAGGCAGCCTGTTTTTGGCTAGCCTAGGCCACCCCCACATCTGGTCAGAGTAGACCCTGTATCTGCACTCAGCCTGTGCTCCTGCCTCCCTTCCAGCTAAACAGATGCACACATGGAGCAGGTGCCAGGTCCGTGTCAGACTGCATCATGTGACTGGAAGGGAGAGGTTGCTTTCAACCCCTTCTCCTTGGGATTGGTAGCTCCGATAGGACACCCAGACATGGTCATAATAATAATAATGGCATTTATTAAGTGCTTACTATGTGCAAAGCACTGTTCTAAGTGCTGCAGAGTTTACAAGGTGATCAGATTGTCCCACGTGGGGCTCACAGTCTCAATCCCCATTTTACAGATGAGGTAACTGGAGGCACAGAGAAGTCAAGTGACTTGCCCAAAGTCAAACAGCTGACAATTGGTGGAACCGAAATTTGAACCCATGACCTCTGACTCCAAAGCCCATGCTCTTTCCACTGAGACACGCTGCTTCTAATCCAACCAAATGCCTCTTATGTAAATAACACCCCCATCACAGTTCCCGTATGGTGCTCAATACTCACCATTACTCGGTTATTTAAGGAATTTAGGAAAAAGCATAGAGAAATGGAAAGGGAAATTGGTTCACAAGTAGATTATAAATCATCATCGATGGTATTTATTGAGCACCTACTGGGTGGGAAATACTGCACTAAGCATTAGGGAGAGTGCAACAGAAGCAAGAGACCTGATTACTACCCTCCAAGACCTTCTGGTAATTTTATAAGGGGCATCCAAAATGGAGTCCATTTGACTTCAGATTGGGGCCCACCTGAGATGTTGAGCATTTTTATTTACCTAGTGAGCTAGTACACATATACTACTAATCTAGTAGGACCTAATCATAATTGAGATGTGCCCTGACTGAGCACAGCCCACAGCTCTCAAGAGTCATTCAGTCTGTTAAGTACCATCATCCTCATTGACTTGGTCAAAATTGATCAGTGGGAAGTGTTAGGCTTGTAATTGTCCACTTTTGAAAGGATAAAGTTGATTAAAGTGTTTTTGAAACTCTTTGATTATTCCATAGTTTTAAATAGCATTAGGTTTGTACCTGTCCACTTTTGAAACAATCAAGTCAATTAAAGTGTTTTTTAAACTTTTATTACTACCAAGGATTCCTTATTTTTGAATAGCTTGCTAGCTACTGAAAACAATAGTTGCCATGAAAAAATCTTTGCAACCCGCAGACATGATTTTCTGGTCATGTATCCCATTAATTGAAAAAATCTGGAGGCCCCTCATCTAGAAGAACTTTTAGATTGAATCTCTCAAGGCGAATCAACATAGCTCTGAGCTAAGGGGAAAACTAAGTAATGTTATAAAGAAGCAAGATATTTTGAATGTCAATCAATAGTATTCATTTGGTGCCTACTGTGTTCAGATTACCATCCTAAGCCTTGAAGAGGATGCAATAGAATTTGTAGGCATGATCCTTGCCCTCAAAGAACTTACAATCTAGCACTGAAAATGAACATTTTTGAAATTAACCAAGTCTAAAACATTAAAAGGGATAGGAAAAATAGACATTGACAGAGAATTAGACAATGAAAATTTATAACTGTATTTCACCTTGGAGAATCATTTGATTCATCAATGGGTATTTGGTAAGTAAGCACTTTAGCCATCACAGGAAAATGAAAAGTATCATATTTTTATAATTTCCAGAAAAAGATGTTACACAAAAAAGACTCCCCAATTAGACTGTAAGTGTCTTATGGGCAGGGAACATGTCTTTGGCTTCTGTTGTATCTCCCAAGTGCTTATTACAGTGCACTACACATAGTTTATGTAGAAATCTATAAATTACACTTTATAAATAATGTATTTATATGAACATCTCCCCCTGCCCCCCAGACTGTAAGTTTGTTGTGGGCAGGAAACTTGTCTACCAACTCTGTAATATTTTACTCTCACAAGCATTTAGTACAGTGCTCTATGCACACAGTAAGCATTCAATAAATACCATTGATGATGCTTCCATTGATGACAAATAGAATTCCATTACTACTACTGTTAATACTACTCTCTGCCCTGGTAGTTGACTTTTTGGTATAGTACAAAGAAATTAAAACCTTCTATCTTTTCCAGTTTGTGAATGGAGTGGGGGATGGGTTTTACCTATAATGTCATCAGTTTTCTTTCCTTTAAGTTGGTCAGGAAATGTAAACATCTTGAAGATACTAGGAGAGGGAAAAGAAGCAGTGGAGATTCTTGATAGTGACTTGAGGGTACAGTTTTTAGTCAAGATAGATATGCAGGACTATCCTTATAATAATAATGATGATGGCATTTGTTAAATGTGTATATGTAGAGAATGAATGGTATCCAATATGAATACATAAATTACAGATATGTACATGAGTGCTGTGGGGCTGAGGGTGGGGTGAATATCAAGTGCTGAAAGGGGACAGACTTTTAGACTGTGAGTCCACTGTTGGGTAGGGACTGTCTCTATATGTTGCCAATTTGTACTTCCCAAGCGCTTAGTACAGTGCTCTGCACATAGTAAGCACTCAATATGATTGATGATGATGATGATGATGACAGATTTAAGTGCACAGACAATGCAGAAGGGAGGGGAAGGAATTTCTTCAAGTGATATGGGTTATATCTTTTATCTGATTTCATCCTGCTAGACATATCTAGTAGGCAATCTCTCTTCACGCACATAAGTTATTGATGCAATTCCCAAGCCTCCACCCCTTCCCTTTCAGATCCCAGGATATCACGCCTACTCTGAGTACCGCCCCATCAGAAAAGGGTGACCTTTCTACACTCTCCCTTGAGGGCAGGTCCATTTTGAATTCAAATCTGCATTGGCAACCAGGTGAAAATCAGTCAGTATGCAACTCATTATGTTCCCATGAACCACTAGACTAGATCGTGTCTGTGCAGAACTTAACTTTGGATATTGCTCAAAGGGGAAGAGAATTAGTGAGTCAGAGGCCTCTAATTCAAGGTCAAAAGAAATTGTACTAGAGTCCTGGGGATGCTTTGAAGTAGTCCAATATAGTCAGCTATTTTTTGAAGTTGGTTCTTCATGAAGATTGATGTGCTCTATTCATTAAAGACATTTCACTCTTATTCATTTGTTTTCCTTCTTTATGTTAGTTGTTTCTTGCTGTACTCTTAATGAAATGAATGGCTAAACAGACTTGGAACTGAATCAAGGGCCAACTTCAAATCTGGAGCCAAAAGCGAAAGCATGCCCAGCCATGTTGCACTCATAATATGCTTTCACAGGAGTGGGATGAGCCCAAATTCTTGAAGTATGGAATAGTAGTGAGACATTTTTTTTTTAAAAGGAATGGTAGGTGGTAAATAATCTCTCAGGATCACACCTGGAGAGTTTTTAGTACTCTACCAGTCTCAGCTATGGGAGGGAGAGTCAAGCAGAAGCAAACCCATTCCATTCCTAGCTTGGGCAGTGGTTAGTGAGTGTATGGCAATTTGTTACAAGACAAAACTCCCCTATGCTGGGCAGCAGCGGCATGCTAGAGAGTCAAGGGTGGAAATTCAAGTTTACTGCACTGAAGAAGGTGATGGTAAACCACTTCCGTATTTTTACCAAGAAAACTCTAGGGATACACTACCAGAACAATAGCAGATGGAGGTGGGGTGTTCCAGGAGAAATGTGTCCATGGAGTCTCTATGTGTTGGAAACGACTCAACAGCATAAGACAAGACAAGGAGGTTAATAGAAGTTTCCCTCAAGAATTAATTCTTCTACTTGTTTTGCTTTAGCTCATTAAAATTGACAGTTGAAAATCTTTCAACATTTCAACATTTCTGGAACTTTATTAATTATTGAAATATTCAGTTTGCATAGTATAAATGGAACAGACAGCTATGGAAAAAATTATCTAGGCCCATGTTGGCTATTCAGAGCTTGTGTTCAGATCTGAAATATGAATCCTAAACTATTTACGAGTGGCCCTTTAAGTCACAACTGTTGTTAATTGACTATTATCAAGCACTCCAATGGTGTGAAGTTGTCATTGAATGACGCAACATAAGTGTTCTGCCAAGAGGACAAATTTTAGATAAAAATTGAAGTGATTGATCATTCACTCCTGGAATCTGGCATGGAAGTGGGGGGAGCATAGGGGTGGGCAGTGAAAAGAATTGTTTGGGACCAATTTATCCAGATTGACTATTTTTATCAATCAAATGAACTCAAGCATTGCATTTCACTTTGGTCGTGTAGACAAAAAGAGCTTCACAAACATTCAACTCCATCATTTTATATCTGAAAGTGGAAATTATGTGCTGTAAAATGTATTTATGTTTTTTTCTGTTCCTGTTAGCTTAAGATATTTATGTTGCTGGGAGAATTGTTACCATGGTTGTTCCAAGAGAGTTTGCAAATTTGTACAGACATTTTCCCTGGGTATTTCTTTCATCTCTAAGATTAGCATCTGCAAAAGTGGCGGGTATAGTCAATATTACTCTCTGAGCAGAACAGTTTTGATGATATATGAGTCTGTGTTTTTTAAAAAAATTCATTGCATCTTCAATCACAGCTGATATTTTAGAATGGCAGAAAATTTAGTCTAGATTATTGTATAATTATTGTACTCTCCCAAGTGCTTAGTACAGTGCTCTGCACACAGTAAGTGCTCAACTAATTTACCATTGATTGATTGAATAATGGCCACATTTAGGGGCAAAAACATGCCAAACACAATGAAGCAGTGATGACATTCTCGAGGATTTCTCCACTGCTCACCCTGACTGGGACAGGGACTACAAAAGATGCCCTTAAAAATGACCTTCCTCCATTTGGAACAGGTTAATCAAATGAATACAATGGGTGGATCTGAACCTTGTCCTTCACCTTAATCCCAGATACAAAGGAAAATAAGAATGAAGTCATCATACATCTGTATAGTCAATCTATTTAGTCTTCTAGACTGTAAACCTGGTGTGGGCAGGGATTGTCTCTATTGCTGAATTGTATTTTCCAAGCACTTAGTACGGTGCTCTGCACACAGTAAGTGCTCAATAAATACGATTGAATGAATGAATGTATTGAGCACTTATTGTGTGCAGAACGCTATACTAAGCAATTAGCAGAGTATATGAAAACAAATTCTGTAGCCATGGTCACTGCCTGCCCTCAGAGGTCTTGCCATCTAGAGGGGACACTATGTGTTAGTAAGAGAAACACTTTAAAATATTGCCAAATTGACAAAGGGAAGCAAATATTGCAGCCTTCCACCAAAGGACTCTCTTCATAGGTACATAATGTCTGGTGCACATCAGTCAATCATATTTATTGAATGCCTATTGTGTGCAGATTACTGCACTAAGAACTTGAGTACAGTATAACAGAGTTGATAGAGACTTTCCCTACCCTCAGAGAGCTTATGCTCTGGAGGAAGAGCTTATAGTCTAGAGGCACATCAGACTTTTCAGCCACACTACCCCCTTGGATGAAATATCTCCATCAAATGATCCTATTCAAACATGAAGATATATAGCAAACCACTTTATATAAAGTAGTGGGTGCTCGATAAATATTGTTGGATGAGGGTATGATGGGGTCATCTCTGAATATAAAGAAAAAGTGCATCTCTAAAACTTCCGTGCATTTGTCAATGTCTTGTCTTATGACGTTGAGTCATTTCCAACCATAGTGACACTAAGGATATATGTCTCCCAGAACGCCACACTCTCCATCTGCAATCATTCTGGTAGTGTATCCGTAGCATTTTCTTGGTAAAAATTCACAAGTGATTTACCATCGCCTCCTTCCGCGCAGTAAACTTGAGTCTCCACCCTCAACTCTCTCTCATGCCGCTGCTGCCCAGCATGGGTGAGTTTTGACTTGTAGCAGATTGCCTTCCTCTTGCTAGCCACTGCCCAAAGTAGGAATGGAATGGGTATGCCTCTGCTTGACTTTCCCTCCTGTAGCAGAGACTGGTAGAGTACTGGAAACTCTCCAGGTGCAAACTTGAGAGGGGTATGTCAATGTAGATAAGTATTATTCAGAGTCACTGTAAAATCAGCTTGTGTTGAAAGTCATTTAAGTCACTTTCAACAGTTTTTGTAATGCTATTGCAAAGAATGAGACATCTATAGTGTTGTAGTTTAAGTACATTAGGTGCAGGGTGACTTTGGGACAAGATGTGTATTCCGTGTGCATCTTCAATAGATGTGTAGAGGCTTTTGTAACACCCAATGGCTATGTTGCTCTCTCTCTCTCTCTCAAACACATACACACACACACACACTAACTGTGAATGAAATCTGGCATATTCCATCAAGATATATGGAAATGCTGTATGTGCCTGATGTCTCATCAACTGAAATTGCAGAACAACAAACTACAAAAGTCACTTTTCTCTACACTTCCGTTGGTACTTTGTAAAACTTAAGAATAAAAATATATCTAATGAATAAATTAACTACCTAGCAATTAGGCTACATCTTTTCTCAGGAGCAGAGGGACCAAACTAATCTTTTAGCAAGTAAGTTCTCCAAATGCTTTGCTAGACCAACTGGAAAATTAACTAGGGTATTGAAAGGAGGAATTTTATTTCTGTCAAGGGCTGCCAACTGGGAAGGAAAGCAGAAATGTCCAGCTACTCAATTATATTTTTGAGATTGTTTGCCATATATAAATTTACTTTTTGGATTAAAATATCCTTTTTTTTATTCAAAGGAAGAGCAGAAAGGGATAAGATTAAAAGGATCCCAGTGTCCTTGGATGTTCTTTCCTTGTCAATAGTGATGAACATTTGCTGGAGAAAACACTTGTGTTCCAATGAAATTAAGTGTGGAATGTCAAGTCGAGTTGCTGCTAGACATGACCAACTTTATGTGGTGAGCACCCAGCAGGCTGCCTTATTAGTGACTCTTTGTGATCCTGCGAACAAGAACAAGGAAGAGACTTTGCAAAGGTACTGACACATTCTACCTGAGGCAGGTGATTGCAGGCCTGTGGGGGCAGAGCATGGAGGGAGGCGTGGCTTTCTCTCCCTGCTCTATCTGGTAATGGTCCAGAACAATCAATGACTGCCACATAGGGCCACAGCTGTGATGCCTAAGGCAGAAAGCAAGAAGAAGCACCTGGAGCATAGGCATGCAGAGGGAAGCATGCAAGGCAAGAAGGGACCAGAGAAGAAGGGAAGTGTGTAAAAGGTACGCAGGAGGCACAGAGGGAAGCACATGGAGCAGAGACACACAGAAAGCAAGAAGGAAGCATGCTGTGAGCAGCACTCAAAAGCAGCAGAAGGCAACAGCATTTGGAAGCAGAAAGAAGCATAGACAGAATGGGCTCCCTTGACCAGCAGACTGGTATTGGACCCTTGGTGGAGTGAGTGAGTGTGTGTATGTGTCAATCCCTTGCACATTGGGGAAAACAAAGTAAAAAACTTTCCACAGTAACCTCAGTGGCCAGTGGTGTGGTTTGACTGTACTACGTGTCACTGAGGCTCCCCCAGTCCAGGAAGGTCCTGGTTGGTGTGAGCCAGGGGGGCGGTGATAGAGGCTCGCAACAATTTATAAATTAATTACAAATACAAAAAACTTTCGTGTGAAAATACAGTATATATTTCAACTTTTCATGCTGGCCCATCTGACACCAGAGCAATGAAAATTGGCCTAGTGTATGCCATGATCACAAGATCACTTTTCCTCATCTCCCACTCCCCTCTGCATCACACTGACTTGCTCCCTTTGCTCTTCCCCACTCCCAGCCCCACAGCACTTATGTACATATCTGTCATTTAACTCAGTTGTATTGCTGTCTGTCTCCCAACCTCTAGACTGTAAGCTCAGTATGGGCAGGGAATGTCATCACTGTTCATTGTGGTATTATTCTTTCATTCATTAATTCAATTGTATTTATTGAGGGCTTACTGTGTGCAGAGCACTGTACTAAGCACTTGGAAAGTACAAGTCGGCAACATATAGAGACGGTCCCTACCCAACAATGGGCTCACAGTCTAGAAGGGGGAGACAGACAACAAAACAAAAGATATAGACAGGTGTCAAAAACTCCTCACTCTCGGCTTCAAGGCTCTTCATCACCTCACCCTCTCCTACCTCACCTCCCTTCTTTCCTTCTACAGCCCAGCCCGCACCCTCCGCTCCTCTGCCGCTAACCTCCTCACTGTGCCTCATTCTCACCTGTCCCACTGTCGACCCCCGGCCCATGTCATCCCCCTGGCCTGGAATGCCCTCCCTCCACACATCTGCCAAGCTAGCTCTCTTCCTTCCTTCAAAGCCCTACTGAGAGCTCACCTCCTCCAGGAGGCCTTCCCAGACTGAGCCCCCTCCTTCCTTTCCCCCTCGTCCCCCTCCCCAACCCCCTGCCATACTTCCTTCCCCTCCCCACAGCACCTGTATATGTGTATATATGTTTGTACATATTTATTACTCTATTTTACTTGTACATATTTATTCTATTTATTTTATTTTGTTAATATGTTTTGTTTTGTTGTCTGTCTCCCGCTTCGAGACTGTGAGCCCGCTGTTGGGTAGGGACCGTCTCTATATGTTGCCAACTTGTACTTCCCAAGTGCTTAGTACAGTGCTCTACACACAGTAAGCGCTCAATAAATACGATTGAATGAATGAATGAAAAATCATCAGAACAAATAGAATTATGGTTATATGCACATCATTAACAAAATAAATAGAGTAATAAATCTGTACAAATATATACAAGTGCTGTGGGGAGGGGAAGGAAGTAGGATGGGGGCATGGGGAGGAGGAGAGGAAAAAGGGGGCTCAGTCTGGGAAGACCTCCTGGAGGAGGTGAGCTCTCAGTAGGGCTTTGAAGGGAGGAAGAGAGCTAGCTTGGCGGATGTGTGGAGGGAGGACATTCCAGGCCAGGGGGAGGATGTGGGCCGGGGGTCGATGGCAGGACAGGTGAGAACGAGGCCCAGTGAGGAGGTTAGAGGCAGAGGAGCAGAGGGTGCTGGCTGGGCTGTAGAACAAGAGAAGGGAGTTGAGGTAGGAGAGGACGAGGTGATGGAGAGCCTTGAAGCAGAGAGTGAGGAGTTTTTGCTTGATTTGTAGGTTGACAGGCAGCCACTGGAGATTTTTAAGGAGGGGAGTAACATGCTCAGAGTATTTCTGGGCGGAGTATTTCCGCCCAGGCCCCCGCCAACTCATCCCAATCCAAACCCTCCCCACCCCTCGCACCCTTCCCCCTCCCTCCCCACCCTCGACAGCTGCTGCCAAGTGTGGCCTCTGGAACCCCCGCTCTGTTTTAAGTAAGACCCCTTTCATCCTGGACCTTTTCCTTTCCAGTTCTCTACTCCTCCTCGCCCTAACTGAAACATGGCTGTCGCCGGACGACACAGTCTCTTCTGCTGCTCTCTGCAGTGCAGGCCTCTTCTTCTCCCACTCCCCCAGACTCACCGGAAAAGGAGGAGGTGTCGGTTTCCTTCTTGCCCCCCAATGTCGCTTTCGCACTATCCCTCCTCCCCCTTCCCTTTCCTTCCCTTCCTTTGAAGCCCATATTATTCGCCTCTACCACCCCCTCCAGATTCTTGTAGCCGTCATCTACCGCCCTCCGGGCCCCACTTCCAACTTCTTTAACGACTTTGACCCCTTCCTCACCTTCCTTCTCTCCTTCTCCATGCCCACTCTGATCCTCGGAGACTTCAATATCCACATGGATATCCCTAACGACTCCTCTGCCGCCCGCCTTCTATCTCTCCTTGACGCTGCCAACCTCTTCCTCCACCCCACCTCGCCCACTCACCAACTTGGTCATACCCTCGACCTCATCATCTCCTACCGCTGCACTGTGTCCACCCTCACCAACTCTGTAATCCCTCTCTCTGATCATAATCTTCTCACCTGCCTCCTCACTCACACTCCTTTCCCCTGTAAATCCGTGTTACTCCCTCACAGAGATCTCCGCTCTCTGGACCCCACCCATCTTTCGGAGCGCCTCACACCCCACCTCGCCGCCCTCTCCTCTCTACCCAGTCTTGATGATCAGATTACTGCTCTCAACTCTACCCTTTCTACTCAGCTAGACTCACTCGCTCCCCTTTCCCTTCGCCGCTCTCGCACCACTAACCCACAGCCCTGGATCACTGCCACTGTCCGCCTCCTTCGCTCTTATGCTCGAGCTGCCGAACGCTGCTGGCGAAAGTCTAAACACCATGCCAACCTCGTTCACTTCAAGTTTATCCTTTCCTGCCTTAACTCAGCCCTCTCTTCTGCCAGACAAAACTATTTCTCCTCACTTATTGACACCCATGCCCATCACCCCCGCCAGCTCTTCCGTACATTCAACTCCCTTCTCAGGCCCCCGGTTCCTCCCCCTCCTCCTTCCCTCACCCCCAACGATCTGGCCTCCTACTTCATTAACAAAATTAAATCCATCAGGTCCGACCTCCCCAAAGTCTCTTCCCCGCTTTCTCCATCCCCCCGGCTCTCAACACTCTCTGCTACTCTCCCATCCTTCCCAGCGGTATCCTCAGAGGAACTCTCCTCCCTCCTCTCAAGTGCTACTCCGGCCACCTGTGCTTCTGACCCCATTCCCTCTCATCTTATGAAATCTCTCGCTCCATCCCTTCTCCCCTCCTTAACTTCCATCTTCAACCGCTCACTCTCCACTGGTTCCTTCCCCTCTGCCTTCAAACATGCCCATGTCTCTCCCATCCTAAAAAAACCCTCTCTTGACCCCACCTCACCTTCTAGTTATCGTCCCATATCCCTCCTACCATTCCTTTCCAAACTCCTTGAACGAGTTGTCTACACGCGCTGCCTAGAATTCCTCAACAACAACTCTCTCCTCGACCCCCTCCAGTCTGGCTTCCGTCCCCTTCATTCCATGGAAACTGCCCTCTCAAAGGTCACCAATGACCTCCTGCTTGCCAAATCCAACGGCTCATATTCTGTCCTAATCCTCCTCGACCTCTCAGCTGCCTTTGACACTGTGGACCACCCCCTTCTCCTCAACACGCTATCTGACCTTGGCTTCACAGACTCCGTCCTCTCCTGGTTCTCCTCCTATCTCTCCGGTCGTTCTTTCTCAGTCTCTTTTGCAGGCTCCTCCTCCCCCTCCCATCCTCTTACTGTGGGGGTTCCCCAAGGTTCAGTGCTTGGTCCCCTTCTGTTCTCAATCTACACTCACTCCCTTGGTGACCTCATTCGCTCCCACAGCTTCAACTATCATCTCTACGCTGATGACACCCAGATCTACATCTCTGCCCCTGCTCTCTCCCCCTCCCTCCAGGCTCGCATCTCCTCCTGCCTTCAGGACATCTCCATCTGGATGTCCGCCCGCCACCTAAAGCTCAACATGTCGAAGACTGAGCTCCTTGTCTTCCCTCCCAAACCTTGTCCTCTCCCTGACTTTCCCATCTCTGTTGACGGCACTACCATCCTTCCCGTCTCACAAGCCCGCAACCTTGGTGTCATCCTCGACTCCGCTCTCTCATTCACCCCTCACATCCAAGCCGTGACCAAAACCTGCCGGTCTCAGCTCCGCAACATTGCCAAGATCTGCCCTTTCCTCTCCATCCAAACTGCTACCCTGCTCATTCAAGCTCTCGTCCTATCACGTCTGGACTACTGCACCAGCCTTCTCTCTGATCTCCCATCCTCGTGTCTCTCTCCACTTCAATCCATACTTCATGCTGCTGCCCGGATTATCTTTGTCCAGAAACGCTCTGGGCATATTACTCCCCTCCTCAAAAATCTCCAGTGGCTACCAATCAATCTGCGCATCAGGCAGAAACTCCTCACCCTGGGCTTCAAGGCTGTCCATCACCTCGCCCCCTCCTACCTCACCTCCCTTCTCTCCTTCTACTGCCCAGCCCGCACCCTCCGCTCCTCCACCGCTAATCTCCTCACTGTACCTCGTTCTCCCCTGTCCCGCCGTCGACCCCCGGCCCACGTCATCCCCCGGGCCTGGAATGCCCTCCCTCTGCCCCTCCGCCAAGCTAGCTCTCTTCCTCCCTTCAAGGCCCTGCTGAGAGCTCACCTCCTCCAGGAGGCCTTCCCAGACTGAGCCCCTTCCTTCCTCTCCCCCTCGTCCCCCTCTCCATCCCCCCATCTTACCTCCTTCCCTTCCCCACAGCACCTGTATATATGTATATATGGTTGTACATATTTATTACTCTATTTATTTATTTATTTATTTATTTTACTTGTACATTTCTATCCTATTTATCTTATTTTGTTGGTATGTTTGGTTCTGTTCTCTGTCTCCCCCTTTTAGACTGTGAGCCCACTGTTGGGTAGGGACTGTCTCTATGTGTTGCCAATTTGTACTTCCCAAGCGCTTAGTACAGTGCTCTGCACATAGTAAGCGCTCAATAAATACGATTGATTGATTGATTGATTGATTCTGTACAAAGATAATCCAGACAGCAGAGTGAAGTATAAACTGAAGCGAGGAGAGACAGGAGGATGGGAGATCAGAGAGGAGGCTGATGCAATAATCCAGTTGGGATAGGATGAGAGATTGAACTAGCAAGGTAGCAGTTTGGATGGAGAGGAAAGGGCCGATCTTGGCGATGTTGTGGAGCTGAGACCGGCAGGTTTTGGTGACGGATTGGATGTGAGGGGTGAACGAGAGACCAGAGTCGAGGATGACACCAAGGTTGCGGGCTTGTGAGACGGGAAGGATGGTAGTGCCGCCTACAGTGATGGGAAAGTCAGGGAGAGGGCAGGGTTTGGGAGGGAAGATAAGGCATTCAGTCTTGGACATATTGAGTTTTAGATGGCGGGCAGACATCCAGATGGAGATGTCCTGAAGGCAGGAGGAGATACGAGCCTGGAGGGAGGGAGAGAGTGCAGGGGTGGAGATGTAGATTTGGGTGTCATCAGCGTAGAGATCATAGTTGAAGCTGTGGGAGCGAATGAGTTCACCAAGGGAGTGAGTGTAGATCGAGAACAGAAGGGGACCAAGAACAGATCCTTGAGGAACCCCTACAGTAAGGGGATGGGAGGGGGAGGAGGAGCCCGCCAAGGAGACTGAGAATGAACGGCTGGAGAGTTAAGAGGAGAACCAGGAGAGGACGGAGTCTGTGAAGCCAAGTTTGGATAGCGGGTTGAGGAGAAGGGGGTGATCCACAGTGTCAAAAGCAGCTGAGAGGTCGAGGAGGATTAGGATAGAGTAGGAGCCGTTGGATTTGGCAAGCAGGAGGTCATTGGTGACCTTTGAGAGGGCAGTTTCGGTGGAGTGTAGAGGACAGAAGCCAGATTGGAGGGGGTCAAGGAGAGAGTTGGCGTTGAGGAATTTCCCAAGTGGTAGTACAGTGCTCTCCACACAGTAAGTATTCAATAAATATGAGTGAATGAATGAATTAAGGTTGAAAACACACAAGTGGAGATGCCCCCAGAAGTCAATAGTGCCACCATCACCCCCTCTTCCAGAGGCTAGATGAAAAAATCAGATTCTGACAACTACCATGAAATCTCTTTCAGATGGTGTGCCAATAGATCACTCATTAAATTTATTGAGCTCCCATTGTTTACAGAGCACTGCATTAAGCACTTGGGAGAGTTCATTGCTCTGTTGCAGTCAGTCAGTCAATTGTATTTATTGAATGCTCTCTGTGTGCAGAGCACTGCACTAAATGCTTGGGAGAGTACATTATAACAATAAACAGACACATTCACTCTCCCAAGCACTTAGTACAGTGCCTTTCACATAGTAAGCACTCAATAAATTCCATGCTGATGATGTTGATAGAGTTGATAGACATGATCCTTATCCTCTAGGAGCTTACAATCTAGTTTCAGTGCTGTTTGACTTAATCTATGCAGCTATACTGGAGCTCAAAACAAGGAACCTAGACACTAGCATTAGTATATATTTCCAATACTCTAAGAAACTCTTATTTTCAATCCAATAAGGCTGTGAGCACCATTGAAAGTCCTACAGGAGTTGCTAAATCAATCAGTGGCATTTATTGAGCACTTCCTCTGTGCACAGCATAGTACCAAGCACTTGGAGAAAGTACAAGACAACTGAATTGATAAAAATAATTATGGTATTTGTTAAGTGCTTACTATGTGCCAAGCACTATTCTAAGCACTGGGGTAGATATAAGGTAATCAGGATGTCCCACGTGGGGCTCACAGTCTTAATCCCCATTTTCCAGATGAGGTAACTGAGGCACAGAGAAGTTAAGTGGCTTGCCCAAGATCACACAGCAGACAAATGGTGGAGTTGGGATTAGAACCCACGTCCTCTGACTCCCAAGCTCGAGCTCTTGCCCCTAAGCCACGCTGCTTCTCCTGGTAGACATGTAGATGTGTTCTTTGCCCACACGGAGCTTACAGTCTAGAGGGGGAGACAAACATCAATCTTAATAAATAACAGATGTGTACACAAGTGCTGTGTGACTGAGGATGGGGTGAATATCATCAAGTGCTTCAATGGTACAGATTGAGTAAATCAGTGAAAAAGAAAGGAGAAGGAGTAGGGAAAATAAGGGCTTAGTTGGGGAAGGCCTCCCAGAGGAGATGTGATTTTAATAAGGTTTCGAAGGTGGGGAGAGCGGTGGTTAGTCAGATATGAAGGCAATTCCAAGCCAGAGGGAAAATGTGAGCAAGGGGTCAGTGGCAAGATAGACGACATTGAGGTACGGTGAGCAAATTGGTGCTAGAGGAGCAAAGTGTGTGGCCAGGGCTGTAATAGGAAATCAGTGATGTAAAATGTGGGAAGAGGGGTGAGCTGACAGAATGCTTTAAAACTGATGGTAAGGAATTTCTGTCAGATGTGGCGGGGGATGGACAACCACTGGAGGTTTGAATTCAAATCTGCATTGGCAACCAGGTGAAAATCAGTCAGTATGCAACTCTGTGGACTGAAGTTTTTTCAGAAAATTGATCTGGACAGTAGAGTGAAGCTTGGACTGGGGTGAGGAGAGAGAGGAGGTGGAAAGATTGGTAAGGGGGCTGATATAGTATTCAAAGTGGGACATGATGAGAGCTTGGATTAATGAAGTTGCAGTTTGAGTGGAGAGGGAGAGACAGATTCTAGAGATTTTGTGGAGATAAAACGGACAATTTGATAGGCTGAATATGCAGGTTGAATGAAAGATGAGTTAAGGATACTGCCAAAGTTATTAAACTTGTGGGCCAGAGAAGCTAGTCATGCTGTTTACAGTTTTGGGAAAGTCTGGAGGAGGATAGAGTTTGGGTGGGAAGATGTGGAATTTTGTTTTGGATATGTTAAGTTTGAGGTATCAGTGGGACAACCAGGTAGACATGTCCTGAAGGCAGCTAGAAATGTAAGACTGCAGAAAAAGAGAGAGGTCAGGTCTGGAGAGGTAAATTTGGAATCATCCACCTAGAGATGGTAATTGAAGTCATGGGAGCGAATGAGTTCTCCAAGGGAGTGTGTGTAGAATGAGAATAGATAGGTACCCTGAACTGAGTCTTGAGGAACTCCCACAGTTATGGGGTGGGAGGCAGATGAGCCCATGAAAGAGACTGAGAATGAACAGCCAGTGAGATAGGAGGAGAATCAGGAAAGGACAGTGTCAGTGAAGCCAAAGATGGATAATGTTTCCAGGAGGAGGTGATCAACAGTGTCAAAGCAGCGTGGCTCAGCGGCAAGAGCATGGGCTTGGGAGTCAGAGGTCATGGGTTCTAATCCTGGCTCCACCACGTGTCTGCTGTTTGACCTTGGGCAGGTCATTTAACTTCTCTGAGCCTTGGTTACCTCATCTGTAAAATGGGGATTGAGACTGTGCGCCCCACATGGGACCAACCCGATTTGCTTGTATCCACCCCAGAGCTTAATACAGTGCCTGGCACATAGTAAGTACTTAACAAACACCATTATTATTTTTATTATTATTATTATTATTATTATTATTATTATTATTGTAAAGCCAGCTGAGAGGTCAAGGAGGATTAGGATGGAGTGTAGAGGCCATTGGAGTTAGCATAAAGGAGATCATTAGTGACCTTAGAGAGGGCAGTTTCTATGGAGTGAAGGGAGCAGAAGCCAGATTGAAGAGGATCAAGGAAAGAATTGGAGGAGAGGAAGTGGATACAGCGGGTATAGACAACTCGGTCAAGGAGTTTGGAGAGGAAATGTAGGATGGAGATGAGGCAATAATTAGAGGGTGCCAAGGGATCAAGGGAGGGATTTTAAGGATAGCGGGTACATGAGCATGTTTAAAAGCAGTGGTAAGAAGCCACTGGAAAGCAAATAGTTGAAGATGGCAGTCAGGGAAGGAAGAAGGGAGGGGGAAAGTGTTTTAATAAGATCTGAAGGCTTGGGGTCAGAGGTGCAGGTGGAGATGGTTTTGAGAGGAGGCAGGAGCTCTCATCTTGAGATATTTCTGAGAAAGATAATAATGTGGTGAGCCCACAACAAACTGACTTTTTAATGACTGTGATCCCATGAACAGCAACAAGGAAGAGACTTTGCAGAGGCACTGATGTGCTCTACCTGAAGCAGGTGATTGCTGATCTGTGGGAGGCAGAGCATGGAGGGAGGCAGGGCTTTCTCTCCCTGTTCTACCTACCTACCTACCTGAGAAGCAGCACACTAAGAAGCAGCATGGCTCAGTGGAAAGAGCACGGGCTTTGGAGTCAGAGGTCATGGGTTCAAATCCTGACTCTGCCAATTGTCAGCTGTGTGACTTTGGGCAAGTCACTTAATTTCTCTGTGCCTCAGTTACCTCATCTGGAAAATGGGGATTAAGACTGTGAGCCCCCATGGGACAACCTGATCACCTTGTAACCTCCCCAGTGCTTAAAACAGTGCTTTGCACATAGTAAGCACTTAATAAATGCCATTATTATTATTACCTGCCACATAGAGCCACAGCTGCCATGCCTAAAGCAGATAAAAGGCGGTTGTTTTGAGGGGCACCTGGGGACACACACCAAGAAACAGCACAGAAGCATGTGGAGAAGCAGCCCCAAGATACAGAAGCACACTGGAGAAGCAGAAGCAACAGGAGAGCAGCACTTGAAAGCAGCAGCATTTGGAAGCAGAAAGAAGAAGCATTGGCTGAACGGGCTCCATTGAACACAGACTGATATTGGACCCTTGGGTGGTGGAGTGAGTGAGTGTATGTATGTGTCACTACCTTACACATTGGTAAAAACTAAGTAAAAAACTTTTCACGGTAACCTTGGTGATCAGAGGTGTGGTTTGACTTCTATTACATGTCACCAAGGCTCTCCTGGTCCAGGAAGGTCCTGGTTGGTATAAACCGGGGGCTTGCGAATAGTAATAGGAATAGTAATAATAATATTTAAGCACTTACTATATGCCGAGTTTTGTTCTAGGCACTGGAGTAATCAGCTCAGAGGTAGCCTTGTTCCACAAGGGGCTCACAGCCTAAGTAGGCAGGAAAACAGGTATTAAATCCCAATTTTGCTGATGAGAAAACTGAGGCACAGAGAAATGAAGTGACTTGTCCAAGGTCACACATCAGAAAAGTGGCAGTGCTGGGATTAGAACCCAGGTCCTTTCACTCTCATTCCTGTGCTTTTTCCACTAGGCCACACTGCTTCTCAAAAGATGGGGAAGTTGAAGAGGACAAAGGAGGACGGAGGGAGAGAGAGAATGGAGAGGAGCAGGGGAGATAGGAGGAAGATTACACCTGACAGTTTCAATTTTATCAATAAAGTAGGTGGCCAGGTCATTAGGGGTAAGATATAGGGTAGGCAGGGGCACAGGAGGTTAAAAGAGGCAGTGTGGTATCTAAACAGCTGGCACAGACAATGGATATGGGAGTCAATAAGGATGAAGTACTGTTGTCAGGTAGGGGAGAGGACAGAATTAAAGCACGTGAGGATGAATTGAATGGATGAGGTCAGCCAGGTGTCTAGATTTCCACCAGCAGCAGTCCATCACTCCTCCAGAGTGAAGGAAGATAAATGTACACTTAGAGGCACACCTTCAAGACTTAATTATCTCATATCCAGCCCAATGTCTAATAGAGTGCTTGGCACATAGTAAGCGCTTAACAGATACCATAATTATTATTGTGGATGATTGTGAATTACTTTGCAGTGTCAAACAGCACACAAGTGGTATGCCTCAGACCTGTGCTCTTTCCACCAGCCCACGTTGCTTCTCACTACTGAGCGACAGTAAATCTGAGGAAAACTGAGGTTATTTATCAGCCTTTGCCAGAAACCCTCCATGTGACAAAAATCGTCATTGGCAAAATAGAACTAAATACTGTCACAGAATTCTGTTCCTTAGGATGTACACTGTTCACATAACCCTGAACATGGGAATAGTAAATCAAAACAAGAAAGCCAGCATATCCTTGGGAGATTTTAAGACTGTGGTGGGCAACATGACTTCAGGTAAAATGAAGGTTTGCACTCAGAACCTCTCATGGCATTTATGTACATATCGACTTCTATACTTTTCTATTTAAGCCCTTACTCATACACATATCCATCTTTCCATTCTCTTGTTTTATATCTGTCTCCCCTGCTAGCTTGTAAGCTCCTTGAGGCCAGGGATCATGTCTTTTAACATTTGTATTCTCCCAGTGTTTAGTACAGTTCTCTGCACATAATATGTGCTGATAAATGCTATTTATTAAAACAGCTATCATATTTTCCAACCTGTACCCAACCCAACTTGTTGAACAGGTCCTTCGCTTCACTTATGAACTAGACTCAAGATTCAGGGACAAGACAGACTCACAAACAGCAACAGTTCCTACTTCGGTACTGTTGGCAGAGAGCGTAATAAGGGATTCTACACTACTTATTATTATTATTATTATTATTATTATGGTATTTGTTAAGCGCTTACTATGTGCCAGGCACTGTACAAAGCACTGGGTGGATAATAATGATGGCATTTATTAAGCACTTACTATGTGCAAAGCACTGTTCTAAGCGCTGGGGAGGTTACAAGGTGATGAGGTTGACCCACAGGGGGCTCACAGTCTTAACCCCACAGAGTTGGACACAGTCCCTGTCCTGCAAAGGGCTCACAGTCTTCATCCACATTTTAGAGATGAGGTAACTGAGAAACGGAGAAGTTAAGTGATTTGCCCTAGGCCATACAGCAGACACTTGGTGGAGCCGGGATTAGAACCCATGACCTTCTGACTCCTAGGCCCGTGCTCTATCCAAAACACCATTCTGCTCCTTATTAGACCCTTCTGGGCAGGGATTTGCAATGAAAAGATGTGTGGGCTAAAGCAGTTAAGTAATTTCACATTTTGAATATGTAATGCTTTGAATTTGCTGCAAAGTTCTCATCACTATTATTATAAGATTAACTTGTTAAACCATCTCAGCATGTAAACTTCATCAACATATAAACGAGGCTGCAGTCCAACAGTGTGGGTATAATACTACCGGAAAACTTTTCAGCACAAGTCTTGTGTGACTATCTGCTCCCTTCCTCCTCTTAGGAGAGCTTTCTGTACATTCATTTTTATTAATGATGTATATATATCTACAATTCTATTTATCTATTTTGATGCTATTGATGCCTGTCTACTTGTTTTGTTTTGTTGTCTGTCTCCCCTTTCTAGACTGTGAGCCCGTTGTTGGGTAGGGATTGTCTCTATCTGTTCCCGAATTGTACTTTCCAAGAGCTTAGTACAGTGCTCTGCACACAATAAGTGCTCAATAAATATGATTGAATGAATGAGACCAAAACTATGCAGATGCATAATAATGATGAATTCATTGAGTGTTTAGTATGTGCTAAACACTGGGCTAATCAGACCAGACAGTCCCTATCCCATATGGGGCTCACATTCTAAGAGAAAAGGAGAAAAGTCATAATAATAATAATAATAATAATAACAATAATAATAATAGTGGAATTAGTTAAGCATTTACTATGTGCCAGGCACCAATTTGAGGTGACACAGTCTCTGTCCCAGATGAGGCTCACAGTCTTAATCCCTATTTGACAGATGAGGTAACAGGCACAGACAAGTGAGGTGACTTGCCCAAGGTCACACAGCAGACCAGTGATGGAGCTGGGATCAGAACCCGTGACCTTCTGACTCCCAGGCCTGTGCTCTAACCGCTATGCCATGCTGCTTCTCACCATTTCACAGATGAGAAAACTGAAGTGCAGAGAAGTGCCTTGCCCCAAAGTGACGGAGTAGGCAAGTGGCTGAGCTGGCACTGGAATCCAAGTCTCCTGAATCCCACTTCTGTGCTGCTTCCACTGTCACCATATAGGTACCCTATTGAAAGAAATAGACCTTTTTTGCTGGACTCTGTATCGTTTGAATAATGTACAAAAGGTTCAGAATTTCACATTCAAGTTCCCCAAATGGCTATGTGCACATACATTATTACTATTGATTGTACCATTCACCAACATGAATATTTTTCAGTGTTGATTTGAATGGTTGACCTTATTTTCGATAATGTGAGGTGACTCCTTTTCATACACGCTCGCATATGAATTTGACTGGGTGTAAAGGTCACTTTTTGGTCTTGCTCTCAGCCCCAAAGCCTCCTTCCATCTCTTCCTTACCCAGCCCCCCTCTCTCTTATTACTCCAAATGCTGGAGTCTTTTGGGTCAATGCAGAAACCGTTATGCCCAGACTTAAGTGTAGAGTAATATTTTTTAGGAAAGGGAGTCAAAGGATCATGTTTTCAGATGGAAGCATAGGTGGCCTGGTTTAGGAAAATGGATAGAGGTACAGAACTTGGAATGGGCCAAGGATTTAAAAAACAAGCAAACCAAAAACCTCCAGGGGAACTTTAATAACCTCCAATGCCCACTTCCTTGGGGTATACCTGATGTCAGACCCACTCACCTAGGAAAAAATGAGAAAAGCACCAATAGGATAGTGCTTCATATGATATGTCAAAAAGGCATTTAGGTCTAAAATTAAATGTAAACACTGGGCCATCATCATATATCTTATAGAGTTCATGCTGAGCCAATCTGTGCCTTCTAGAAGCACACTTATTTGTAGTGTGAAAGACTGATGTGACCTAATTAGGCTGAACAGAACTATTCCTGCTTGCGGTACTTACTATAGGTTCATCATTTCAGGAACCATAACATCACCTGTTGGGCTCAGATCTGGCTACAGGGTAAGAGGTATGTGTGAACTGGGTTGGGGGTGGGGGAGAAGACAAGGGGAGAATTGTCCAATACCCAGATAACTATCTTCCTAATTTGAGGGTCTCCAGGAGCCAGAAGAGGAAGCAGAAATTTATGGAGCCTTGTTCTAAAGGTAGTGTCTTTCCAAAATTGGAATGTGCTCAGTCTAAAGAAACCCTATTCTCTTTTCCCCAGTTGCCTCCCTCTACCCCTAATGCAGATTGTGGGGAAGTTGAGGAAAGTTGATCCCAGGGGCTCTGGTGGCTATGCTTTTATCTTGAAGGAAATTTTTGAAACTCATGTTATAAATGGTTATTTTTGATGAGCTAGATTCTCCCATAGCTTATTCAGTGGTAAATAATGTTTTTGAACCAAGTATCAAAAAAACCCCCAAAAAACCACCACAGTGACCATTTGTACTGTGGTGGAGTGGGAGGAGGAAGTGGGAAAAAGTACTTTCACAGCACAGGTGTCAAATATATTTCCTTTATGCAAAAATAAATGCAGTTCTCTTGCTTGTTGTAACATTCAATATCTAAGTTGTGTTATTTTTCTAAACCTAGTTAATGCCATTGGATGATCCAGTTCTATTGCATGTTTGGTCTATTAGGGTTTGGTCCAGCTATTCACTGGGAGTCTTTTATTCACCTTGAATTGCTAGAGAAAGTCAATATTGGAATAGTACAAACATAAAGAACTATTTCTACAATTCTCAGGTTAATCTTGCCTCCAGGACAGTGGTGAGGTAAGCTAGACCAAACTCAGAGGAAAAGGGAAGAAGAAACTCTAGAAGTTGCTTAGAGAAGGAGGAGACCATTCCTAGGGACTCTCTCCCTACAGAAAGGGCAAATGGATTACCAGATACCTATCAGAAACCTCCAGTCAATCAATCAATCAATCATATTTATTGAGCGCTTACTGTGTGCAGAGCACTGTACTAAGCGCTTGGAAAGTACAAGTTGGCAACATATAGAGACGGTCCCTACCCAACAGTGGGCTCACAGTCTAGAAGGGGGAGACAGAAAACAAAACAAAACATATTAACAAAATAAAATAAATAGAATAAATATGTACAAGTAAAATAAATAAATGGAGTAATAAATACGTGCAAACATATATAATATATACAGGTGCTGTGGGGAAGGGAAGGAGGTAAGGCGGGGGGTGGAGAGGGGGAGGAGGGGGAGAGGAAGGAGGGGGCTCAGTCTGGGAAGGCCTCCTGGAGGAGGTGAGCTCTCAGTAGGGCCTTGAAGGGAGGAAGAGAGCTAGCTTGGCCGATGTGGGGAGGGAGGGCATTCCAGGCCAGGGGGATGACGTGGGCCGGGGGTCGACGGTGGGACAGGCGAGAACAAAGAACGGTGTTCCAAATGGAACACAGCCAATCACAGGGATGATTTGGAAAGGAGGCAGGGATGCTGGATGTTTGGGTAGTCACTTGGCCATTTAGAAAAGAGAAATATCTTAGATGTGATCCTAGAGGATTCGGGCATATAGAAGGATATGCCCCCCAGCACTTATGTACATATTTGTAATGTATTTATTTATATTAATCCCCCTCTAGACTGTAAGCTCGCTGTAGGCAGGGAATATATCTACCAACTCTGTTATACTGTACTCAATACAGTGCTCTGCACACAGTAAGCACTCAATAAATATGATTCATTGATTGATTGATTGACCTCCCTCAGGCCTGGAACTCTGTCCCCCATCATATCCAACAGACCACTGCTCTCCCTGCCTTCAAAATCCTTCTAAAAAAAAATCCTCAAAGAGACTTTCCCTAAACCATCATTTTCCCTATCTGCCCTCCCCTCTGTGTCAATTATGCACTTGGCTGCATACCCCTTAAGTACTTCAGTATTCATGCAGCCCCACAACACTCATGTACGTATCCCTGTACTCTATTTCCCCTAACTGTAATTTATTTTAATATTCATTCATTCAATCATATTTATTGAGCACTTACTGTGTGCAGAGCACTGTACTAAGCGCTTGGGAAGTACAAGTAGGCAACATATAGAGACGGTCCCTACCCAACAACGGGCTCACAGTCTAGAAGGGGGAGACTGACAACAAAATGGAACATGTAGACAGGTGTCAAAATCATCAGAACAAATAGAATTAAAGCTATATGCACATCATTAACAAAATAAATAGAATAGTAAATATGTACAAGAGAACAGTAAATATGTACCCGTTTTCTCCAATAGACTGTAAGCTCCTTGTGGGCAGGGATTTCCTCTGCCAGCTCTATTGTATTGTACTTTCCCAAACAGCTCAGTGTTCTTCAATCAGTAAGCTCTCAATCAATACCAGTGTTGTATGTCACTTTTCTATTTTGAATTTCCCAAGTTCTTAGTAGAGTGCACTCCATGGTTACTCAATAATGACTATTTCTATAAATATTAATTAATCAGGATCTTGATGATAAGCATGTTTTTAAGTGCTTAGAACTCCAGGTGATGGCAGAAAACTGTCATAAACTAAGATAAGCTTTACCATTATCTTCCCTCTGTCAAAAAAAAATGTAAGCAAGGATGGTATCAAGATCGATCTATTTCTTTTTTTGTCTCCCATCTGCATCCTATTTTATATTTTTCCAGTCATTGAATTTGAACAAAGAAATTGACTTTATAGCCCTTCCTCCATAAATTGTGAGCCCCATGTGGGACAGACACTGTGTTTGACCTGATGACCTTGACTTTACACCCAGCACTTAGTACACTGCTCTACATCTAGTAAGCACTTAACAAATCTCACAGCTACTATTATTGTGATTATTGTTTTTGTTATTATTGATCACCCATTTTAAAATTTTGGGGTGGTTGTGGTACGGAAAAGGGATCAGGACACAACCAGTTAGCATTTTAAAGATTGAGAAGTTGTAAGTGATTGTGTCTACACTGGCTGAACCACATATGTATGAGATTGGGCCCATGGCTCTTGGGTGAGAATTGGCTATCACAGTTGAAATTTTTCCAGCAAGTTCACAGGGTATTCAATTGATGTGGACAATTGAAAAAAAAGTCGTATAAAAAAGCACAATGTACTTTAAAGATTGACTTAGATCATTTACTTGCATCCCAGGATTTATTCTCTCCAGTCAGATGAAGAAAACATTTTGATCACAATAATATCCAATAGTCAGGAGATGATTGCTTTATACACAAATTAAGATGCAATTTAGGGGAAGAATATTAGCAACTAGCTTTAAGAAAAGGGGTTGGTCATGAACAGATGGCCTCCTGCCGCTATACATATTCATGAGTGCATTTATTTCATTATGTCTTCCCCTGGGAATGCCAAGCTTCAGCTTTTATAAGTTTGTATGGCCATCAAATTGAGCAGTCAGAAGACCTCTGTCAAAAACTGTGTTGCTGTAGAAATGGAAGAAATGTGAAAAGCCTTCACACTTTTGTCTTGACTTTTAGCACTGAAACACCTGTTATTTTGAGATTGAAGACAGGGGTGTCGTCAAGCATGATAAATGTTAAGTGTTGATAGCTAAACTGACATGTTCAGTGAATCAGTCTGCTATATATTATATTTATAGTTTCACTAAGCACAGTGTTGAACAATTTCATAAGAAATGAGAATGGAAACCTCCCTGTATTTCCATGGAAACCCTTTACACTGGCATTTGATAGTACAAAAAAGAAAGGTCAGTTTGGTGGATTGTTTGAAATGTGGAGAATTTGCAGTAGTTTAATTTCCCAATGATATTCCAGAGACCTGGGTCTCACATTATCCATCAGACTGTTTCACACAGAAACACAATTCACAGGTGTAAACACAGTTCTATGAAGAACTACCAATTTATTTCCTCAAAGACTATGAAAGACTCTCACTAGAGATTGATAAAAAAAACCTGTAAATGGCCTCATTTTCTGTTCTTATGTGCACCTCTCTTCATAGAAGTAAGTGAAATGATATTACAGTCTGTTTATAGACTTGGTTGACCTTTGTACTTAGAACTTTTGGGTTTGTGAAGTACCAAGTCTTTCAGCTTTCTGTTTCTTGACAAGTTGCCAAGGAGCATCAGGGCCAATTTTTCATTTTGGTTGTGGGGATGAATGTGCTGCACTGGGGAGGATTACTTCTAAGGAGCAGGAATAAAAGTGTAGGAAAGAGAGAACCCTCCCCTGCCCCACCTGCACCCAACCAAGAGGTTCATTCATCTATTCAATCATATTTATTGAGCACTTACTGTGTGCAGAGCACTGTACTAAGAGCTTGGGAAAGTACAATACAGCAATAGAGACAGTCCTTGCCCACATGCTGTCAGGAACCCCGAGATACAGCCTGCAGCAAAGAGATGCAGCCAGTTATCTCCAGTGACTCAACCCAATCCAGAGACTACAGAGTCAGCAGTTGTCACCAGAGAGCCATAAGGACCAGAAATAGATCCAGAGAGGGTATCCAGAGAGAACCAGGACTGGAGAGAAAAGAAGGAAAGGGGATAAAGGAAGGAAATGAATTGGGGGTTGGAAAGAAGAGGAAGATTGAGGGCGAGGAAAAGGCGACGAGAGTGAAAGGTATGGGAACAAAGAAGCCATCTTTGATTTTCAATATGTTCCGTCTTCGACAGTGGCAGTGTGGTACTCTGGAACTGTGTGATGGGTTACCTTCCTAGATGCTGTCGAAAATTTATACTTTTCCCACTAATCCACTGTCATAGGCCTAATGCCCACACATCTTAAGTATTCCAACGAACCTAGCTCAAAACTCACCTGTGTTGGGCAGCAGCATAATGGAAGAGAGATGAGGGCAGAGACTGAAGTTTACTGTGTGAAGGAAGCAAAGGTAAACCACTTCCATTTTTTTTACCAAGAAAACTCTATGGCTACACTACCAGAACGATTGCAGGTGCAGGTGGGGCATTCTGGGAGAGATGTGTCCATCATGTCATTATGGGTCGGAGATGACTTGACGGCATAAAACAAGACAAGATTAAATAATAACAATAATAATAATAATAATGACATTTGTTAAGTGCTTACTATGTGCCAAGCACTGTTCTAAGGGCTGGGGTGGATACAAGGTAATCAGATTGTCTCACTTGGGGCTCACAGTCTTAACCCCCATTTTACAGATGAGGTAACTGAGGCACAGAGAAGTTAAGTGGCTTGCCCAAGGTCACACAGCAGACAAGTGGCAGATCAGGATTAGAACCCACATCCTTTGACTCCCAACACAGGGCGGAGGGGATGAGGGGTGGTGTCAGAAAAGGACAAAGATGGGTTGGGGGAGCAGGGAAGGCACTGCACGAGATATTGAATGCTTGGAGATGAGGGGAGTGCTGAGATGGAAAGACAGAGATGGGCTGATTAGAGGGAGGGAATTAAGGGGACATGGTGAGGTCAGAGAGGTTAAGGATTGCAGGTGAAGTTGTTAACAACAATGACTGCTTAACCTGGTGGTGGTGTTGACCAGCTGCTGCCTCCAATGTAAGTCCCTGGGTCCCTGAGAGCAAAGAGGCAAATGTTCAGGAGCAAACAGGCAGCTGCTGACATGCAACAGCTGTATTGTATTCTCTCAAGCTCTCTCCCAATGCTCTGTTCATGGTAAACACTCAATAAATACCACTGATTGATGATGGATTGACTTTTTAGGAAAATGATCCAGGTAACAGAGTGAAATGTGAACTAGAGATGGGAGAGAGTAAAGCCAGGAAGACCATTGAGGAAATTGATGCACTAGTCCAGCCAAGATATAAACAGCTGGGCCAGTGGAATGGCCATTTGAATGGAGAGGAAGGGGCAGATCATTCAGTGGTATTTATTGAGCACCTACTGTGTTAAGAGCACTGTACCTGGGAGGTCCTAGGAGTGGTGGAAAAAAAGCAAGAGGATTTGGTAAGAGAGTGCGTATGGAAGCTAAAAAAGGAGTCAAGGATAATGTCAGGTTTGTGGGCTGCAAGGTTTGGGAGGATGGTCACGTTGTCACCTGTGGTGGCAACGTTAGGTGAAGTTGAAGATTTGTTACCGAAGCCATTCTCATCATCTTCGTTATTATTACATCAGGATGACTTGATTGTAGGGAGAGGTAAGGATGGTAAAATCCCGGGTGTTAAGAAAGATAAAGAGCATGGCATAGTGGATAGAACATGGGCCTGGGAGTCAGAAGGTCATGGGTTTGAATCCCAGCTCTGCCACTTGTCTGCTGTTCTACCTTGGGCAAGTCACTTCACTTCTCTGGCCCTGTGTTTACTCAGTTGTAAAATTGGGATTGAGACTCTGAGCCCCATGTGGGACAGGGATTGTGTCCAACCTGATTTGCTTGTATCCACCCCAGTGCTTAGTACAGTGCCTGGCACATAATAATCACTTAACAAATTCCACAACTATTATTATTATGATAGAGATAGGGCAGGCTGCAGAGTGTGAATTAAAATAGGGGATTGTGCCCTGATGAAAATTCTCAATACTCCTAGTTATTGGAAGTTGTTAAAGCACATCTGTGATGCAGAAACTTAGTCCCTCCAAAGCCATAGTAGAAGCCAGTAAATAATGGTAAGTGTAAATCTCTGTCTAGGAAACAGATTACAGAGGTATTATAACTGAGCCAAACCTGTTTCATCTGTTCAGGATTTCATCTTTAAAATATCAAGGCACAATAATATCAAATCTTTGCATAGTGATATTGTCACAGTCCAAGATGTAGTTTTAGTTAATGGGCCACAGGAATTTGAAGAGTATTGCTTTTGGTTTTGATAGTTCCCATTTTACCCAGTGCGTAAAGGGGGTGCTTGGAAAAAGTCTTACAATCAAAGCTAAATACAATTTGAATCCACATAGCACTCAGAAGGTAATCTGAGGTGCACTGAATTAAATATGAAATGTACTTTGCAACTTTTCTTAAAATGAATGCAAAATGTGACTTGACAAGTAAAGTTCTCAGTTGCCTGAATTTAGACAATATTTGCATTATGCTATTTTTACAGAGAATGTTCTGTTGTTCAATTGCACTTTCTATAAAAACAAAATGAAATTTGGACGAATAGTGTGTTTTAATTAAAGGGTGATCACAGTAATTTTGGCAACTTTTCCTCACTTGTAGGAATCCATGCTCTCAACTCCACCCCCTTCTCTGAACTCAACACCCTCTCCCAATTGTGCTTCCATCAGTTTTACACCACAAGCACAGCCCTTATTGACTCTCCAGCATTCATGCTGTTGAAGTACTACTGAAGGAAAACCAGACAATCCCCATTTTACACATGAGGAAACTCTAGACTGTAAGTTCCTTGTGGTCAGGAAATACGTCTAAAAATTCTGTACTTTCCCAAGAACTTAGTACAGTGCTCTGAACTTAGATGCACTCTTTAAATACCGTTGATTGATCCATAATCAATTGATTGAGCAGCAGTATGGCCTAGTGGATAAAGCATGGGCCTGAGAGTCAGAAGGACCTGAGTTCTAATCCCAGACCTGCCTTGTGTCTTCTGTGTGACCTTGGGCAAGTCACTTTGCTATTCTGTGCTTCAGTCACCATATCGGTAAAATGAGGGTTAATAATGTGAGCCCAATGTGGGACTTGTAGTGGATAGAGCATGGGCCTGGGAATCAGAAGGTCATGGGTTCTAATCCTGGCTCTGCCACATGTTTTCTGTGTGACTTTGGGCAAGTCATTTCACTTTTCTGGGCCTCAGTTCTCTCTTGTAAAATGGGGATTGAGACTGTGAGCCATACCTGGGACTGGGGCTGTGTCCAACCCGATTTGCTTGTGTCCACCCCAGTGCTTAGTACACAAGTTCTGGCACATAATAAGCACTTAAGAAATACCATGATTATTATTATTAGGCCACACCAATTCTCAGTCTTCCCAGTCATGCCACTCTTTCAGCTCCTCAGCACTTACCTTCATTTAACTGTTATTGTTCCACCTTGTTTATATATATTTTCAATGCTATCACAGTGAATTTTTATCAATTTATAATTCAATAGTATCTTTTGCACACCTACTGTGTGCAGAACACTATACTAAAGCACTTGGGAGAGTACAATAAAAGTATGTTGTGTCTTCCCCATGAAATTGTAAGCTTCCCAAGGGCACTGATTGAATCTTATAATTTTTATGTGTGTCTCCTAAATACCGTGATAGTAGAGCACTTAGTCATTCTTCTGATAATAATGGGGCTTTGAAGGATTGGTGCCATTTTGAGTTATGACCCTTTTTATCAGGCCAGGTCCTTCAAGATAACCTGATCAACAGAGGCCTTATCTAGCCTCCTCATCCATTGTCTAGGTGTTTTAAACTACTTGGTTGCTGACCTAAGGACAAGGGGGTGGAAATGGGGAAGAGGGTGGGTGGGGTATTCCACCATGTCTGCTCCTACCCCTTCCACAATGAGTCAGTTTTCCACCCCTATCTAAATCTGGGTGGGGACCAAAGTTTATGGCAGCAGACAGGAATCCTCCCCATAAGGAGCCAATATGCAATGTTGGCGGGGGGGGGGGGCGACGGCTGAGAAAATTACCCAGCTCCCTCCCTCCCTTCTTTATCAGAGTGTGTCATATGACTGACAGATGTTCCAAATGAATCAGATCCTATCTGCAGGAAGCAATCAGAGGATGGGGCTCATTTAGCAGGCCATAAATCAACTCCTTCAACTGGGTGGAGGATGCTCAGATAGGGCACCTGTGATCCACTCAAATGCACCTTAGGCAATTAGCATCCCCATTGTGTACCTGAATAATGCTTTTCCAGTGACTAGGACTTGTACTTAAAGAAAATATTCAACATGATCCATGATTTTGCTAACAAATTGCATCAAAATCCCTTGGACATTATTACAGGATAGGTGTTAGTTCAAAGGGAAACAGGTGAGAGTGTCTTCTTAGGCAGTTTGGTGCATTCAGCTTTGGAGATCCAGAATATCAGAGGACACTGCTGATTTTTTGAAGTATTTAAGGGATAGCCTGTGAACATGTTCTTTTGTGTTAATAGACATATCAGGCTAGATTCTCTCCAAGGTCCTTCTGAGAGGAAAAGCATGGGGAGAGACTGTGGTCCTACAGAAAATCGTGGACAATATTCAGTTTTTTTAACAGGCCTTATCCATTGAATCATTTTTGATCGAAAGTTTAGACAGTCTTTATTTGTAGGGTGATAATAATAATGATATTTGTAAAGTGCTTATGTGCCAAGCACTGTTCTAAGTGCTGGTATCTGATATCAAATCTGATATTTGAAGTATTTAAGGGATAGCTTGTGAACATGTTCTTTTGTGTTAATAGACACATCAGACTAGATTCTCTCCAAGGTCCTGTGAGAGGAAAAGCATGGGGAGAGACTGTGGTCCTACAGAAAATCGTGGACAATATTCAGTTTTTTAACAGGTCTTATCCAATGAATCAGTTTTGATCTGAAGTTTAGAAAGAAAGTCTTTATTTGTAGGGTAATAATAATAATAATGGTATTTAAGTGCTTACTATGTGCCAAGCACTGTTCTAAATGCTGGAGTAGATACAAGGTAATCAGGTTGTCCCACATGGGGCTCACCGTCTTAATCTCCATTTTACAGATGAAGTAATGGAGGCACAGATAAATTAAGTGACTTGCCCCAAATCACACAGCTGCTAAGTGGCAGAGGCAGGATTAGAACCCACAGCCACTGACTCCCAAGCCCGAGCTCTTTCAGGGCTAAGCGATATTTGAACAACCAAAAGCCAAAGAAGAGAAGCAGCATGGCATAGTCTTGGGTTCTAATCCTGACTCCACCACCTGTCAGCTATATGGCCTTGGGTAAGTGATTTCACTCTTCTGTTCCTCAATTACTTCATCTGTAAAATGGGGAATTAAGATTGTGAGTCCCATGTGGGATATGAACTGTGTCCAAAATCTTCTTATAGCTAAGTCAGTGCTTAGTACAGTGCCTGGCATGCATGTATACTTAACACATAACAAAAAAAGGTAATTTCTGTTTAATGCTGGTTCATTTTAAATACTTTTCTCTGGTAATATGTTTCATATTAACCATCTTAGGAGACCCCAACATCTTGAATGTGTAGTACTGTTTTTAGGCCAGAAAATTATTGAACGGTTAAGGAAAGATTGTTTAAATTTTTAAAAAACCACTAAGTGGAAGATTTGGAAAATAGTTGTTCTCTAATTAATCAATATAATGGAATGAAACAGAACTCACATGATTTCTGTTCATTGAATATCCTTTCTCTGAGTGAATTTATTAAGGTAATTCTGCAGTTCTTGGAGTGATTTAATGAAAAATGAATTTCCAAGGAGAAAGATGACAGGTCATAAATATGAGAAACTTTCCATCTGTTCCAAATGAACCTTTCTACCAGGTTTTGTGGGGCCAAGGTCATTGAAATTCCCAAAAAGGATTAAGTTGTCTGAAGTGACTTTTCTTAACTAACCCTCTTTGGCATGTTAATATGTTGGATTAAGACTGTGGGAAAGGTCTCCAGGGACTAACATGCACACTCTTTCAAATAAAGTGGAAATTGAAGATTTTGACATTGTTAGTGATGTTGTTGAAAAGGTGGTTCTGATTTATTCCCGATGTCTGTGCAGTCCATTTCCCTTGGACTTTCTTATTCTGATATTTACATCAAGGAGGAGTTGGATTTTTCCTATAGTTTTCAGGCCTGGGTTGTTCAGAGGTGGACAAGGAATTAACAACATCTTTTTTTCAGTTCAAAGGAAGGCAAGGATTTTGACGAGGCAGCAAACATGGCAACCTATTTTCATTGCTCCAATTTTCCTGAGGAGTTTTAAGCTAAAGTGACCCTATATTAAGTACCTTTAAAGTAAAATCTGCATGCAAGTGTGTGGTATTTTCATCATATTTGTTGCCCAGTTGAGCTGGGATGGGTATTTGGCCAGGGGGCAGGGAAGGATTTCTCAATGCCCCTCAGTATATGGGACACATTGAATAGGCACGTGGAGCAACATAGCCTAGTGGAAAGATCCCGGGCCTGGGAGTCAGAAGACTTGAGTTCTAATCTCACCTCCGCTCCTCGCCTGTTATGTGACTTCGGACAAATCATTTAACTTCTCAGTGCCCCAGTTTCCTCATCTGTGAAATGGGGATTCAATACCTGTTCTCTCTCCTACTCAGAATGTGATCCCCATGTGGGACAGGGGCTGTGTCTGACCAGATTAACTTGTATCTACCCCAGTCCTGGGACACATAATATGCATTCATTCATTCAATCATATTTATTGAGCATTTACTGTGTGCAAATCACTGTACTAAGAACTTAATAAATGCTGTTATTCTCATTATTATTCTATCAAAGGAAGCCTTTCATTTCAGAGAACATTTAAAATTAAACCTTAAAACAAGGCCATTTAGCATCATCTTTGAACAATACTGTGTTAATTCAGTTTATGCTGATGTTTTCATTGGACCTGGTTTTTCAGTCTTAGCTACCCTGGGATTCTCTCTCTCAACCCAAACATTTATTTTTAATGTAAAATTGTGGGGTGAGGAAAGTTCTCTTCAAGTGAAAATACAGTTCTGTGTCTTACTGTTTTAAGTACCCAGTAGTGGATGTCATCATAATGTGTCTTCACAGGTAGAAATCATGAAATTCAGCAGCAAGCTTAATAAAGTCCTCTCTTGGGTATCCATTTTCCTTCTCTTTGCAACACTGTTCTTTCAGATGCTGCTATAAAATATTGAGGCATCACACTACACTTCGAAATCCGATCTAAGTAATCAGATCAAAGTGCTGTTTTGTGTGAACCTGTTACTTTTATAGCTTTAACAATAAATGAATGGTGTAAACAGGCAATAAAAGAAACAAAGACACCAACCAACAAGAGACCCAATCCTTTGCTTGGAAAGGATTTAGGCCTTTTACACTCCATGATGATCTGACTCTAAGGGAAACTTTAGCTTTACTAAGAAATCAACTGTAACTCCCCAAGGGCCTAATGCAGTGAATCACACCAAGTGGGTGCTCAGTAAATATGCAGGAACATAGCAAATCAGGCCAAATAACACCTGGAAATCTTTGGGAATATGAAATCCTGTGAAAAATATTAGAGATTAAAAAATTGTGATCTGAATTATTTAAATTGCCTATTTCCAATATAGTTTCAATTAATCAATCAATGGTATTTATTAGGTACTTACTGTATTCAACGCAATGCAATACAGTACAGTAGGGTTGGTAGATGTGATCCCTGCCCACAGGGACCTTATAGACTAGAGGGGGAGACAGGCATGGAAATAAATTACAGATGGATATGGATATAAGTGCTGTGAGGCTGAGGGAAGGGTGACTATCAAAGTGTTTATGGGTAACAGACCCAAAGGCATAGGCTACATAGAAGGGAGGGTAACTGGGGAAGTGAGGGCTTAGTCAGGTATGACCTCTTAGAGGAATTATTTTAGGAGGGCTTTATGGATGAGGTAAATCAAGCAATAATCAGTATCACAGATGGCTTTATTGGGCTCTCTGTCCCCCTCTATTTGTAATTCTTCTTTCCTAATGTATTTTAGTGTCATCAACCCCTGCTATACTATTAGTTCCTAGATAGCAGGGTTCTTATTAGAGAAGCAGTGTGGCTTAGTGGAAAGAGCATGGGTTTAGGAGTCAGAGGCCATGGGTTCTAATGCCGGCTCTGCCACTTGTCAGCTGTGTGACTTTGGGCAAGTCACTTAACTTCTCGGTGCCTCAGTTACCTCCTCTGTAAAATGGGGATTGAGACTGTAAGCCCCATGTGGGACAACCTGATTACCCTGTATCTACCCCAGCACATAGTAAGTGTTTAACAAATACCAACATTATTGTTATTATTATTATTATTAATTCTGATATACTCCCCTAAGGGCTTGGAACAGCGCTCTGCACACAGTTTGTGATTGAAAGGGTGTGTCCTGAGTTTCAGGCCAATCCATTTCTCTTTGTCAAAAATAACTCTGGCAATGAAATTGTTTGGGGGAGTTACTTCTTTATGATGTTTGTTTAGTACTTACTATGTGCCAGGGACTGTACTAAGCATCGGGATTGATATAAGATAATTAGGTTGGACACACAATTCCTGTCCCACATAGGGCTCACAGTTGCAGTCCCCATTTTACAGAAGAGGGAACTGAGGCACAGAGAAGTGAAGTGACTTGCCCAAGGTCACACAGCAGACAAATTGCAGAGCTAGAATTAGAACCCAGTTCCTCTGACTCCCAGGCCTATGCTCTTTCAACTAGGCCATGCTGCTTCTTAATTGTAACTCTATAATTTTTATAAAAGTGAATTTGGAATTTATATTTAATTATACATTATTATATATAACTGATGATAATAGTGGCATTTGTTAAGTGCTTTGCTATGTGTCAAGCACTATAATGAATGCTGGGGTAGATACAAGATAATCAGGTCAGGCACAGTCCCTGTCCCTCATAGCGTTCACAGCCATAGTGGGGAGGGAGAAAATTTTTAATTGTCCTTAGTCTTCTGCTTTTATTATGTGAATGAGGAGGCTTTTTCTTCCTCAGTGGAATAATCTTTGTGTTAAGTGCTAAGGCTCAGTGGTTGGATTTGCATAAAGAGATTGGGGATGAAAAGAATGTTTGTCTTACCCTCTGGCTATAGGCTCCTTGTGGACAGGGAACAAGCTCTACCAATTCTGTTGCCTTGTAGTACTATCAATCAATCGTATTTATTGAGCACTTACTGTGTGCAGAGCACTGTACTAAGCGCTTGGGAAGTACAAGTTGGCAACATATAGAGACAGTCCCTACCCAACAGTGGGCTCACAGTCTAAAAGGGGGAGACAGAGAACAAAACCAAACATACTAACAAAATAAAAGAAATAGAATAGATATGTACAGGTAAAATAAATAAATAAATAAATAGAGAAATATGTACAAACATATATACATATATACAGGTGCTGTGGGGAAGGGAAGGAGGTAAGATGGGGGGACGAGGGGGAGAGGAAGGAAGGGGCTCAGTCTGGGAAGGCCTCCTGGAGGAGGTGAGCTCTCAGTAGGGCCTTGAAGGGAGGAAGAGAGCTAGCTTGGCGGATGGGCAGAGGGAGGGCACTCCAGGCCCGAGGAATGACATGGGCTGGGGGTCGATGGCGGGACAGGCGAGAACGAGGTACGGTGAGGAGATTAGCAGCAGAGGAGCGGAGGGTGCGGGGTGGGCTGTAGAAGGAGAGAAGGGAGGTGAGGTAGGAGGGGGTGAGGTGATGGAGAGCCTTGAAGCCCAGGGTGAGGAGTTTCTGCCTGATGCGCAGATTGATTGGTAGCCACCGGAGATTTTTGAGGAGGGGAGTAACATGCCCAGAGCGTTTCTGGACAAAGACAATCCGGGCAGCAGCATGAAGTATGGATTGAAGTGGGGAGAGAAACGAGGATGGAATATCTGAGAGAAGGCTGATGCAGTAGTCCAGACGGGATAGGATGAGAGCTTGAACGAGCAGGGTAGCGGTTTGGATGGAGAGGAAAGGGTGGATCTTGGCAATGTTGCGGAGCTGAGACCGGCAGGTTTTGGTGACGGCTTGGATGTGAGGGGTGAATGAGAGAGCGGAGTCAAGTGGGACACCAAGGTTGCGGGCTTGTGAGACGGGAAGGATGGTAGTGCCATCAACAGTGATGGGAAAGTCAGGAAGAGGGCAGGGTTTGGGAGGGAAGACAAGGAGTTCAGTCTTGGACATGTTGAGCTTTAGGTGGCGGGCAGACATCCAGATGGAGATGTCCTGAAAATGGGAGGAGATGCGAGCCTGGAGGGAGGGGGAGAGAGCAGGGGCAGAGATGTAGATCTGGGTGTCATCAGTGTAGAGGTGATAGTTGAAGCCGTGGGAGCGAATGAGGTCACCAAGGGAGTGCGTGTAGATTGAGAACAGAAGGGGACCAAGCACTGAACCTTGGGGAACCCCCACAGTAAGGGGATGGGAGGGGGAGGAGGAGCCTGCAAAAGAAACTGAGAATGAACGACCGGAGAGATAAGAGGAGAACCAGGAGAGGACGGAGTCTATGAAGCCAAGGTCAGATAGCGTGTTGAGGAGAAGGGGGTGGTCCACAGTGTCGAAGGCAGCTGAGAGGTCGAGGAAGATTAGGACGGAGTATGAGCCGTTGGATTTGGCAAGCAGGAGGTCATTGGTGACCTTTGAGAGGGAAGTTTCCGTGGAATGTAGGGGACGGAAGCCAGACTGGAGGGGGTCGAGGAGAGAGTTGGTGTTGAGGAATTTGAGGCAGCGCGTGTAGACAATTCGTTCAAGGAGTTTGGAAAGGAATGGTAGGAGGGATATGGGGTGATAACTAGAAGATGAGGTGGGGTCAAGAGAGGGTTTTTTTAGGATGGGAGAGACATGGGCATGTTTGAAGGCAGAGGGGAAGGAACCAGTGGAGAGTGAGTGGTTGAAGATGGACTTTAAGGAGGGGAGAAGGGATGGAGCGAGAGATTTCATGAGATGAGAGGGAATGGGGTCAGAAGTACAGGTGGCCAGAGTAGCACTTGAGAGGAGGGAGGAGAGCTCCTCTGAGGATACTGCTGGGAAGGATGGGAGAGTAGCAGAGAGTGTTGAGAGCCGGGGGGTTGGAGAAGGGGGGGAAGTGACATTGGGGAGATCGGACCTGATCTTCTACTACTACTACTACTACTAATAATAATATTAATAATAATTCTGGTATTTATTAAACACTTACTATGTGCCAGGCACTATACTAAGGGCTGTGGTAGATACAAGATAATCGGGTCGGATATAGTCCCTGTCCCACATAGGGCTCACAGTCTTAATCCCCATTTTACTGATGAGGTAACTGAAGCCCAGAGAATTTAAGTTACTTTCCCAAGGTCACACAGCAGACAAGTGGCGCAGCTGGGATTAGAACTCAGGTCCTTCTGACTTCCAGGCTGGTGCGCTACCTATTAGACCACACTGCTCTCCCAAGCACTTAGGTACAGTGCTCTGCACACAGCCCACTGTTGGGTAGGGACCATCTCTATATGTTGCCAACTTGTACTTCCCAAGCACTTAGTACAGTGCTCTGCACACAGTAAGCGCTCAATAAATACGATTAATTAAATACCACTGATTGATTGAAAGAGGTTTAGCGGTTGGTATGAGGAATATGTCTTGGCCAAATCCTCTGAAAAACTGGCAGAATTTACTTTCTGCAGGGTTTTAGAAAAATTGACATCATGTTTAGCAGCTTTAGGGTGTCTATGCCTTAATGTGCTTTTACCTATCTTAAACAGATCTTGAATTCATGACAAATCAGTCAAATGCTGTGGTTGCATTCATTCACTGAATTTATACATTCGATCATTTTTATTGAGCTCCTTTTTGGCCAGAGCACTGTTCTAAGTGCTAAGGAAGACTTCAATAAAGGATGAGCCGGATTTGTGGTCCCTGGCCCTCTGGGGGCTCACAGTCTAAAAATGGGGTCTGGGAGGTTGGCAATAGGCAAGTGAGGAAAGAATGAATACATAAAGGCACCAAAACAAAAGAGCACAAGGACAATGATAAACACAATAAGAGTACAAAATACACTACACTGAATTAAGCATTTTCAGTCTCCTCACCACCCAGGCAGGGACCTCTGCATTCCCGTAGTCATACTTGCCTCAGTCAAAGCCTCACCAAAGTTCTACAATTTGTGGAGGTGCTGCTACTGCTTCGGTTCCTTTCTGCCCTGCTCAGGCAAGACAGGTCAGGAGGAGAGCACAAGATGAGCAAGCAGTGCTGGTCCCAGGCCTCGCAGCTCAGCAAAGGGCAAAACTAAAGTTCAATTGAAAGTATTTCATGGGTTCTGTGCATGTCAGATGCTACTGCTCTCTGACTCCTTTATCAGGGAACATTAGGGAGATTTCTTTGCTTGAGGTCATGGAAGCAGGCTATTTCTATGGGGGAGTGCATGCTCCTGTGTGCCTCCAAACTTGGCCAGGGAGTCACCTAATTGATAGCTGGTGGGCACACCTGGTCTGCTCCCCTCACCCTGATCAAGCTTGAATAGACTCTTGGGTCTGCCCTCAGGACCCCCAAAACACTGGGGTGGGGAGACAGGACTGGTGGCTAGAGAAACCAGAGATTCTAGCTGTCAGTAAGATAATACAGATATATCAAGGTAGCTTGAAGGTGTGATGAAGATCACATGACTTGAAGTGATCTTTTCAGGACAGCACATTTCCGGGAATGCTAGGTCAACACTTAATCCTAAAGTTTCTCTGTGGAGATTTGGACCTGGAATGGATCTTTTGATATGAAATGAACTTCAATAATTACTCTTGCTCCAGGCAATATATGGAGCAAGCCATACTGTACCAAGTGTTTGGGAGAGTAGAATAAAAAGGTGCATGGTGGGTTTGCAGCTTGCTAATTTACAACTCTTTTGACAAAAGCCTTTTAAGAAACATATGTCGTTTGCCTTCATTTAAGAGGAAGTCTCCTATGATTGGTACCCTCAGGCAGAATCTAATTGGTAGGAAAATCTGCCTGTTGAATGCTTGTCTCACCTAGGCCAGATCTGATTGGTGGAAAGTCTGCCTGTTGAGCCCCCCATGCCAGTGATGCAGCTGCCTGTGGTGGAGCAGTGGATTAGGGCTGAAAGGGATGCTTATTTGGGACTTGTTTCACACCCTTTTCTTTTGTTTGCTCTCAGAGTTTCCGCCCTAAAGATCCAGCTAAGGTCCCTCCCTCCACAGACACCAGGACCTATTCCCAGTCTGCCCTCTATCATATTCGGCACTCACTGTGTCCTGCTTCCCAAGCTTCCAGCTCCAGAAAAGTTGAGGGTAAATGGGTGGACCCTATTGCCATGAAAATTGGGGGTGAGTGGGTGGTCTCCGGGGAGGTGGCCCTGCAGCAGGGGAAGCAGGACCCTGCCTCCTCCCCCACAAGCCCCTCTTCTTTATTAATGCCAAAATAAAACCTTAGTAGACTTGAGAAGGGAATGATTGCTTTGTAAAGCTGCCTCCAAAATGATCAAGCTTGGGGAATTGGCCAAACAAGATGCCGTCTTTCCATACAGTCAAATTAGCTTCATGATACCCAGTAGAGTTAGTATACATCATCACTGCCTTCCAGGAGCTTACAATCTAGAGGGACATTAAAATAAATTATGCTTGTAGGAAGCAATGGAGTTTAAAATATGTACTTAAGTGCTGTGGGGGGTGGTATGAGTATCCACTTGCTTAGATACTTAGATACACAGAAGTGTTGAAGTGGTTGAAGGATAGGGAGGTAATTATATCAATAATGTGAAAGGAATAATAATAATAATGGTATTTGTTAAGCGCTTACTATGTGAAAGCACTGTTCTAAGTGCTGAGGAGGTTACAAGGTGATCAGGTTGTCCCACGGCGGGCTCACAGTTTTAATCTCCATTTTACAGATGAGGTAACTGAGGCACAGAGAAGTGAAGTGACTTGCCCAAAGTCACACAGCTGACAGTTGGCAGAACCGGGATTTGAACCCATGACCTCTGACTCCAAAGCCCATGCTCTTTACACTGAGCCATGCTGCTTCTCCACTGAATGTGCACCGTAGGTGGATAGTTTTAAGATACTGTCGATACTGTTTAGCAACTAAATAGTATGAGCAGTTAGTGAAAGTAGAGAAAAAAAATGAATGTATTTTGGAGGTGGGCAGGGAATGTGTCTACCAACTCTGTTGTGTTGTACTCTCCCTAATACTTAGTATAGTGCTCTGCACATAGTAAGCACTTAATAAATACCATTGATTGACTGAGGCAGGGAACAAAAAATTTCATATGCAAAACGTTTAAGATCAAATACATGATTACCATTCTGCCTTTTCCCCATCATATTCTAAACCTAAGGAAGATTTTTAGAAAAGCAGCATGGTTTAGTGGATCGAGCATGGGTCTGGGCATCAAAAGGACCTGGGTTCTAATCCCAGCTTCACCATTTAACAATAATAATAATAATTTTGGTATTTGTTAAGTGCTTACTATGTGCAAAGCAATGTTCTAAGCGCTGGGGAGGCTACAAGGTGATCAGGTTGTCCCATGTAGGGCTCACAATCTTTATCCCCATTTTCCAGATGAAGTAACTGAGGCCCAGAGAAGTGAAGTGGCTTGCCCAAAGTCACACAGCTGACAAATGGCGGAGCTGGAATTTGAACTCATGACCTCTGACTCCAAAGCCCGGGCTCTTTCCACTGTGCCACGCTGCTTCCCCAGAGCAGACAATTTGTCTGCTCTGTGACCTTGGGCAAGTCACTTTACTTCCCTCTGCCTCAATTACCTCATCTGTAAAATGGGGATTAGGACTGTGAGCTCTATGTGGGATGGGGCTGTGCCCAATCTGATTAGCCTGTATCTACCCCAGTGCTTACTACAGTGCCTGGCATGTAGTGAGGGTTTAAGAAATATCATGTAATCTTTTTTTTTTTTTTAACCAATCATAGAACCCTTAAAGAAAAATAGAGATTGAATTTCCAGATTTTAAACATATACTCACTGGGAATTATTAAGAAAGCAATCAATAGAAATGTTGGTGATTTTGAGATGACAAATGAACCGGAGTTTGAACTTAATACCATAATTGACCTTAATAGTTTTCCCGAAATTCCCTCTCAGAATTGCCATCACTTTCAATCAATCAGTCAGGCTTAGTCATTGAATGCTTACTGATTTTAGACCACTTGGGTGCATACAGTAGGTTTGGTAATCACAATCCCTGCACATTTCTCAAGCTATCATGGGAAAATTTCTGCTATATTTTTAAATGACACAAACACCATTTTCCTTTCAAAATGAAATTTAACATGGTAATCCCAGGGTGCACTTAGTATTGCACAAGCTTTTTCCTTAACCCAGCAGAAGGGGATTTTTTTAT
The DNA here is from genome assembly GCF_015852505.1 of Tachyglossus aculeatus. NCBI lineage: Eukaryota > Metazoa > Chordata > Mammalia > Monotremata > Tachyglossidae > Tachyglossus > Tachyglossus aculeatus. Next base: position 102,748,442 of record NC_052101.1, read on the forward strand.
ACATGAACTGTCAGATTTATACATTTTTTATGTAACTTCAGCTTGAGTTTTGAACAGGATGTGCCCACAGTCTCTCAACTGAGTTGGAGACAACATAGTGCCCGGAAGGCACTCAGTGTTTCTGCTAGCTCATGAAAAATGAAGGACCTTCTGCTTCTGTTAGCTAATTTCATTTCAACTCTGGCAATCCTGGTATTATTTGTCTTTTCAATCCCCCTCCCCATTCTTTGAATCCACTACACCAGGGATGGAATCTATGACTTGGGAGCCACATCTGGATCTTCCTGGAATCAAATGTAGCTTTTGGGTATTGAGGCCCACCCATGAATCTGGTACCATGAGGGAAATGCCATTATCTTAGTGCCCACAACAAAAAAGCTATGCAGGAAGCTGGGCAGGAGGTACCTGGGGTGCCATGTCCCTTTGAGGAGAAAAGGGGATGGCAGAGAGGCAAGATGGTCGTTCTATGCTCACTGGACAGTAGGTTGAGTGCAAGCTGCTCTCGTTTGTTCCATTCCCCACCATCCTCGAATGCCACCTGGCCACACCAAACAGTGATGGTACCAAGGGAGCAAAGCTAAGCTGGCCAGAGATGATCTGGGACTGCCAACGTAAGTGGCAGCACTGATGTTGGCAGCTATAATGAAAGAGGAAGAAAATACCTGGACATAAATTCATTTGTCTTTCTCCCCTCCCCTCTCTCCCTCTCTTTTCCCTTTTTGCCTAGTCTCCCATTTCCACATCCCCCCACATCCTCAGAAGGGTAAGATAAATGCTGGTTTTACCCAAACAACCTGCTCCCTGTAGCCCAACTTCTTCCACTGGCACTGACGTAGTCTCTGAATCAGCCCCATGGGTTGGACAGGAGCTGGAGCAGGGGGGAGAGCAGGGGTGGGGGCAAGTGAAGGAGTGGGCACAAGGGAAACCAGAAGGCTGGCTCCATCTCCTGCCTTCTCCCTCGGTGCAGCAGCTATTCTGAGCTGCAGGGTGAAAGGAGGAACTTGGTGGCGGGGGTGGGGGGGGTCTGTGGGCAGGATTGGGAGGAGGGACAGGCACAAGGACTGGCTGAAATCCTGCCTAAGCACATGAGAACATCCAGGGTAAGGGGATTCCCCTCCCTCAGGTTGATGTGAGGGGTGGTAACTCCCTCTTTGGGAAGAACTGAGGGAGGATTGTCTGGGCAGGGTCTAGGATCCCCTGAAGTCTGTAACCTTTGCTCTGCACACAGTAAGCTCCCAATAAATACGATTGATTGGGAAGCATCAATTCACACCCACCACACCTGGCAGGGGTCCCCCATCATGCTGTCTGTTGCTAACAGGCACTTCATGGTTGGACACATATTTGATCGCATCATCTCGAGTCCCTGTATAATCCCTATTCTTATCAATTCTAAAATTTCACTCTCTGACCACAACCTGACCTGCCTTCTCTCCCATTCACCCCCTCCCCACAAATCTGTCCTGTTCCTCCATAGAAATCAACAATCTTTCGCCCTCTTCCAGTTTTCCCAAGTCACAAGGCCCATTTGGTCTCCATATCTAAACTACCTTCTCTTGATAGGCAGATCCCCTGAACTCCATTCCCTAGCTCCTCCACCCCTCAGCTGATCTCGTGCCAACAACTCACAGTCTTGGATCACCTCCACAGTCCGCTTCCTTCCACAGTCCACTTCTTTCTCTGTGGATAGTGGAGAGACATGGGGACAGGCCTCCTTACCAGAGCTACTTTTTTCCCACTGCTTCTGGGCCTCTGTGCCCCTGCTCTGGAGATGTTGGCCAGGCAGGTCTGTGCCATTTCCAGGGGTTCTCAGTCTGAAATCACAACTGAAACAGGCCCCAGAATCACTTTAGGAGCCCCTGGAGCCCCTGTTAGCCTCTACTGGGTCCTAAACTCCTCCAGCTTCTTTCCTTCCAGGGACCACTGGTTTTGGGGATCACTTCCTAGCTTAGCCCAGATAGCTGCACCCTATCACTGCCACCATCCCTTATTGCAAGTTCACGCATCTCTGTGCAGGTAAGTGGGGGCTTGCCTACCACCCTCTGCCCGGGTTAACTATAGGAAGCTCGTGGAGAAGGGGCTTAATAATAATGATAATAATAATAATTGTGGTATTTGTTAAGTGCTTACTATGTGCCAGGCACTGTACTAAGTGCTAGGGTGGATACAAGCAAATCAGGTGGGACACAGTCCCTGTCCCATGTGGGGCTCACAGTCTCATTCCCCATGAGGTAACTGAGACCTAGAGAAGTGGAGTGACTTGTCCAAGATCATATAGCAGACAAGCCCTCCCTTAGTTTCCCAGGTCTGCACGTCTTCCCGGCACCCAGAGCATCTTCTCTGGGCTGTACTGTAGATAGACATGAAGATTGGCGCTCTCAATAAATTTTAATAGATGATTTGCAAGTATTATTATCATATTAATTTGGTAACTAATTAACGAATAAACAGAAACAAATAAACAGAATTCCAGTCCAAACCTTCTTTCCCTCTCTTTATCGCTGATTAGAGAAGCAGCGTAGCTCAGTGGAAAGAGCCTGGGCTTGGGAGTCAGAGGTTATGGGTTCTAATCCCGGCTCCCCTGCTGTCAGCTGTGTGACTTTGGGCAAGTCACTTCACTTCTCTGGGCCTCAGTTACCTCATCTGTTAAATGGGGATTAAGACTGTGAGCCCCATGTGAGACAACCTGATCACCTTGTATCCCTCCAGCAATTAGAACAGTGCTTTGCACATAGTAAGTGTTCAACAAATACCATCATTATTATTCCTGCTCGAAGGATTCCTTCTACATTCTTATAGATGTCCCAGGGATCACTTTCCTCTAGTTCTTTTCCCTGCTTCCCTCAGCCATGCCAAGTTCCAGTCTCACCCTGTCTGAGTCCCCCAGATGCCAGAATAGATCTGCAACTGATTTTCCTGATCCTTTCTCCCCCTCAGGTCCAGGAGTCTCTCTCCTCTGGAGTCCTATCCCCTGGACCTTTAAACATCCTGGGGTATCCTAACCTTCCGGGATCATTATTCTATTCATTTTATTAATGATATGTATATATCTATAGTTCTATTTATTTATATTGCTGCTATTGATGCCTGTCTACTTGTTGTCTGTCTCCCCCTTCTAGACTGTGAGCCTGTTGTTGGGTAGGGATTGTTTCTATCTGTTGCCGAATTGTACTTTCCAAGCACTTAATACAGTGCTCTGCACACAGTAAGTGCTCAATAAGTATGATTGAATGAATGAATGAATTTCTCAGATTGTTCCTTGCACCCTGTGTTCTTCCTGGGCCCCACCTCTGAGCCTCCCCACCGGGTCCTGTCTTTCCAGGATCATGGATCAAACCTTCTTTCCCAAAATGGCTGAAGGTCTCCCTTTCCCAACTACCTGGCCCCCCCCTTAGTCCTTGTCAATACATCCCTCCGATTGCCTGGACTTCAAGTCACTTCCATAGAAGACTTTAGCACTTGCTCAATTATCGTACTCTTAGGAAGGGGCAATTAGAAGTTCATCTCCTGGGTTCCTTTTCTCCTTCCTGAATATGGATACTAATTAGTAGGATGGCCACTAGGTCCCAATCTCTGGAGGTGGGAGACAGGGAGATAAAGGCCACATGTCTGCATTAAAGAGAGCTCATATCAGCATCTAGACTGCAAGCTTGTTGTGGGCAGGGAACGTGTCTGTTATCGTCATATTGTACTCTCCTAAGCACCTAGTACAGTGCTCTGCACAAAGCAAGCAGTCAATAAATACAATTGACTATTGTGTTGCTGCCCCTCTCAGGGTTGCACCTAGAGAGTTTCCAGTACTCTACCAGTCTTGACTAAGGGAGGGAGAATCAAGCAGAGGCATATCCATTCCATTCCTAGCTTGGGCAGTGGCTAGCGAGTGGAAGATAATCTGCTACAAGTCAAAACTTACCTGTGTTGGGCAGCAGCAGCATGAGAGAGTCGAGGGTAGGGCCTCAGGAGGCAGTGGTAAACCACTTCCGTATTCCTTATACACTACCAGAATGATTGCAGATAGAGATGGGTTTTCTAGGAGAGCTGCGTCCATGGCGTCGCTATGAGTCGGACACGACTCGACAGCATAAGACAAAATTGTGCTAGACATCCATCATACATTTAAGTGTCCCAGGTCACCATTCAGTCATTGGGAAGGCCCTTATAATACTACTACTAATAATAATAATGATGGTATTTGTTAAGTGCTTACTATGTGAAAAGCACAGTTCTAAGCGCTGATCTCTCCCAAGGGAGAGAGCCAGTTTAAACTCTACAAATTGCTAGGCACCACAACTGATCCCAAATGGAGGGCCAGTCCGGAACCAGAAACACACAAGGATGGCCTTTCAAAAGTTAGGATGGAAAAAATACAGGTTCCTCTGGTGAGAGACCCAAGACTTAGAGACACATATTTATGGACTATAGGATGTTAATGAACTACAACAAAGGGCTCATCATTAAATCTTGAATTTTAGAAATGGTGGTGATCACTGGGGCAAATGAAAGATAGTGTGAGAGATAGAGAAAGCTAGAGCTAGAGTTTATCAGGAATTGAGGGTTTTCCATCTTCAGGAGGGTTGTGAACCGAAAGGCTTCCCTGAAAGTGGAGTGACCCTGAATCCACCTGTCAGTCAGTCAATCATATTTATTGAGTGCTTCCTGTGTGCAGAGCACTGTACTAAGCACCTGTGAGAGTACAATATAACAGACACATTCCCTGCCCACAGCGAGCTTACAGGGTATATAGACAACAGACAACCTGGTGGTAACAGAGAGTAAGAATCCATGTGAGTATGATTAAGATATGGTCCTAAAATTACTACCTGGAAGATTGGGACTGGTTGCAGGAAGGAATGAAGAATTACAATCTGTATTGTTTGTTTAAGCTGCAGGCACCAGCAGCAGCCTCTCATGAGAATCATTGTCAGGGAAACATTCCAGGCTGTAACTTGTCACCAGTTCCTCTGAAGATTCGAGTTATGTTTTGGGTTTTTTTTTTTTAATGGTATTTGTTAATTACTTACTATGTGTCAGGCGCTTTCTAAATTATGGGGTAGATACAAAGTCATCAGGTGGGACACAGTCAACGTCTCACATAGGGCTCACAGCCTTAATCCCCATTTTATAGATGAGATAAGTGAGGCACAGAGAAGTGAAGTGACTTGTCCAAGGTCATACAGAAGACAAGTGGCAGGGCTGAGATTAGAACCCAGGTTTTTCTGACTCTCAGTCCTGTGCTCTATCCACTAGGCCATGCTGTTTAAGGAATATCAGTTGGAGGTAGACAACTGTGAAAGTTGCTAAAGCTACCAATGAACCTCTGGGTTAGCTTCACATCTCTGTTGTATACTAGTATTTAATTAGTTTATGACAAGAGGAAGTAGCCGAATTTCAAGGAAGAATTTACCTGCTAACTGTCCTGGAGGAATTCATGTCATTATTTGACCTATCATTAGCTTTCTAACAGGCTTCAGGCTATTAGTGACATTAGGGGCCATATTAATGTCAAGAAAAGATCAAAAATGAGATTCTGGAAAAAAGTCCATCTTCTAGTACTGAGGCTATGCTCACCTTACCACACTAGAGTAAGGTAGGTCATGTGGAGAAAATGAATGACAGCAGGATATCTGAACAGTTGCTGTTTGGACAGCCAAAATTGGAAAGCTGAAACAAAGTTGGGAACATTTTAGGGACACAGTAAAACAAAGCTCAGGCAGTGTTGTGTCCCAGCTGCAAACTGGAATTTGATTGCTGAGGATAAACCAGAATGACATTCTGCTAACAAGAAAAGAGTTGCTGTTTTCGAGCAAACGCTTTGTAAGGAATGACAGACAAGGAGGCAAAAGAGAAAACAATGGCAGGCACTGAAACATTAAACATGACAACACAACAAGGGGTAGCCTTTTTGTGTGCCTGATGTAGCTGCATTGACCTTTTCAGCCATACCTGCACTCATCGGTGAATTTCTCCCTCAGTAGTCTTCTTCAAACACAAAGCACAGCTATTCATTCATTCAATCGTATTTACTGAGCGCTTACTGTGTGCAGAACACTGTACTAATTTGTTCTTTTGTTTATAATGTCTTCTACTCTCAGCATTTCTGTGATTTGAGTTGATTTAGTTCTAAAATCATTTGAACCATTTGTCTGGAGCACAAAAATATTTAGAAACACATGTATTGGAATATAGATTGAAGCAGCATGGCTCAGTGGAAAGAGCACAGGCTTTGGAGTTAGAGGTCATGGGTTCAAATCCTGACTCTGCCAATTGTCAGCTGTGTGACTTTGGGCAAGTCACTTAACTTCTCTGGGCCTCAGTTACCTCATCTGTAAAATGGGGATGAAGACTGTGAGCCCCACGTGGGACAACCTGATTGCCTTGTAACCTCCCCAGTGCTTAGAACAGTGCATTGCACATAGTAAGAGTTTAATAAATGCCATTATTATTATTATTAGATATGAATTCTGAGTTAGCTGCAAATAGAAAATGCTCACTGAGTTAAAAGGGGAGAAACAGGAAATCAAATTATCCTTTTATTTTCTTCAGGACTTTACTCAAAGGAATTTGGAATTTTATCTGTTCTTTTGGATCTTCAACACAAATTGGTTTAATAAGATATTTCAGTTTCTAGGAAGTCCTGCAGCAGCATATTTGGGGGAATTGAATGAAGTTGAATACATGTTGGTGTATAAAGGAATGATATGCACATTCCTTAGTTGTTTAATTGGGTGTGAAATGTTTCATAATTATAATTATGTGAATGAATTGACAATGAGAAAGGAGTATATTTGTGGAGGTATAGTTCAACCAAAGCATGAGTATTTTCCCTTTAGTAAGTTAAAATTGCAAATTTCTGAGGTGATGAGAGTGATTTTCAGCGTGCAGAGTAGTTCCCCTGAGACTGGAGTAAAGTTCTAAGGTGTTAATTTGTTTAATGAAGTTTGTTAGCCCATCTAACAAGAAGGACTACAGTATATTAAAATATCATGCAAAACAATGGGAAATACTGAAGTAGATTTGTTTCTTTCTAAGTCATCCTTTGGGTGGAAAACATAAAATTAGTCTCAGTTTATGGCCTGGGGAAAAGAAGATAAGCCCTCATTTGTACACATTTTCTCAATTAATAATTTCTCACAGTTAATAGCTAAGGACTGTATATGTGGTTGATTAATAATTGTTTATTTAGCATTGTTACGGGCTGGTTTCTGATTATTTGGGGTTTTGGATTTGGAGACTCGGGCTTGCATGTATGGATACTGGCGGATCCAAGTGGGACATACCCCAGGGGATTGGACTCAGGCACAGGCTTCTGCTCCACCACTGATTTTCACATCCTCCAATTCGTGGTGGCTCAAACAAAGAACAGTTTGCGGATGGCCCTTAAGGTCCACTATGCACATTCCAGTTAGCAAAGAAATGGAGAACGGATAAACTTTTTTCCCCATGTCCAGAGACCTAACATTTTTGGGAGCTGTACCAATTAAGTAATAATAATAATTGTGGTATTTTTTAAGCACTTATTCTGTGCCAAGCACTGTTCCAAGTGCTGGGATAAATACAAGATAACCAGGTCAGAGATAGTTCCTATTCTCTGTGGGGTCTATAGCATGGTATCAGTCTCCAGCCCAAACTAAAAATCTAGACAGTTGTAATGCTGTCCAGCTTTCTCTGCAGTTGAGAGAATTGGATTCCCCACATCCAATTCTTTAAGTAATAACAACAGCATCAATTACAGACTATACTCAACATCCAATAGCAGGATAGGATCACAAACAACAAAGTCCTAGAGCAAAATCAGGCTCCCAACACTGAAGCTATTCTCACTGTAACACAGATGATGCTGGGTAGGGCATGTGTGAGAATGGATGACAGTAGGATACCCAAGTAATTGCTTTATGATGAATTGAAATTGGGAAATCAAAAGCAAGGAGGAAAGAGGAAACATTTTAAGGATGTGGTGAAATAAAACCTCAGATAATTCTGCCTCCCTGCTAAAAACTGGCGATCAATTCAATCAATCCATCAATCAATGGTATTTATGGAGTGCTTCCTGTGTGCCGAGCACTGTACTAAGTGTTTGGGAGAGTACACTGTATTCGAGTTGGTAGACATGATCCCTGCCCACAAGGAGCTTGTGGTCTAGAGGGGAGCTTGCCACAGGTAAAGCAGCATGCATGCAAGAAAAGTGCAGCTTTGTTCGAGCCAAAGGGCTGTGACACAAGGAGGAAAAAGTGAAAACAGTACCAGCCACTGCAAACAAAAAATGTGATAGCACAAGAGGCAGTGCACCATGTGGTCGGGACTGTGGGTCCCATGTCGGCCTCTTTGGCCACACACGCACCATTAGGTGAATATTGCCGTAGGTTGTTTCTTTGAGTACAAAGGACAAAATATACTCTGATCTCTGGCTGTTAAATATTTGCCCTGCCCTCAAGCCCCCAGCACTTATACACATACTTAAATTATGTATTATAAATTACTACTTTATTCATGTCTGTCTCCCTTTCTAGACTGTAAGCTATTATGGGCAGGGAACTTTTCTGCTAATTATCTTGCATTGTACTCTCCCAAGTGCTTAAAACAGTGCTCTACACGTAATAACTCAATAACTACCATTGATTGATTGACTGACTAGAACATTCCTAGCCATGGCCAGGAGAGACATCCCATGATGGTTAGCAGATGGACAATGTGTACATTTTTGAATTTCTGTGGTACTTCTTCCCACTCCCAGATTATGTCCACTAGATCAGTAAGCTTTCTGGCATGTGTACCCACCATACCTGTCCACTTCCAGTGAAAAACCATCTGGACCAGCAGCTTTTCCATCTGAAGCTTGATTATAGCCATCCGGACGTCTGACATGGTTCTTGGAAATGGGAAATGATTAGCTGTAGGAAACTGCTCCAGCCCATTATGCCTAGTGCAGTTCCAGAGATCCTCTGGGTCTGAAAAAATATTAATGAAGATAAGGATTCAGTCAAGTCAGCTCAAGTCCTATCTCCTTGTGAGGGTTGTCTGAATTAAGTAATGGTATTTATTGAGAGCCAAATGGGTACAATGTATTATAATAGGCACGTGTGAGCCCCTCAAGAGACAGAAACCTTCTCTAATTCCCTCCTGTGTATTCTGCCCCATTTAGTACAGTGTTCCTCACATAGTAAGTGCTTAATAAATACTATTACTACTACTACTATTATTACTGACACACGAGTCCCATAGCCTATTCACTATGAGCTTGCACTCGAATGAGATCAATGTGGCAGAATTAATTTTGGCACAGGGATTCAACGAGTTGGGTTAGAGGTAAAAAAGATCATCATCAATGGCATTTGTTGAGCACTTACTACATGCAGAGCACTGTACTAAGGGCTTGGGAGAGCCCGTGAACTTCAAGAAGAGACCCCAGACTGCAGAAACCATCTCCCCTGATGGAGGAATGGGTTAGGTGGGCAGTGACTCAGCAGGCAAATAAACCTTTTGCTCTAAAAGTTACCTGAACCTAAAGGGTCTCAGCTTGTGAACAAAATAGTAAGTTCCAAAAATTTGTAACACTTTTGGCTGCAGAGATACACTGCTTCTGATTAACACAACTACAGGAGAAAAACTGTGGTCTAGTGGGATAGGACACGGGCCTGCATGTCAGAAGGACCTGGGTTCTAATCCTGGCCCTGCCACTTGTCTGCTCTGTGACCTTGGACAAATCACATTACTTCTCTGTATCTGTTACCTTATCTGTAAATTGGGGAGTAAGACTGTGAGCCCCATGTGGGACAGGGACTGTGTTCAACCCAATTTGCTTATATCTATCCCAGTGTTTAGTACAGTGCCGAGCACTTAGTAAGTGCTTAACAAGTACCACAATTATTTTTACTATTATTTTTTCTTCAGGAGTGATCCTTTAGAAATAGCTATTTTTTTTTTTTTTTGGAAAAAACGGTGTCACATTGAAACCTTTTACTATTTTACAATAGTGATTAAAAGACAAAATATTTTCCACATTGCTGAAAAAAACAGGGAAAGATCAAAAACACAGTGCTGCCACTGGGAATAAATAACTAAAAGATCTATTTAAGAAAACAGATTAAAATGAAAGGGTAGCAGTGTTTCTGCTGTGGTTTCTGGGCTTAATGGAAAAACATTACCTCTCCCTTCATGTACATTGCTATCTGTTTCTCAGGGCTGTTGACATCACTTTGCAGACATTTGCTGCTGTGGCTGGAAGAAGAAGCAGCAGGAGGAACAGTTGAGCACTTTAGAAAATTAAGTCTGGAAATGGAAAATGCATTGACAAGCTTCCTTTAAAAGCTGTTTCAGGTAGCATCTTGTGATCAAATAAACAACTCAGAATCGTTTTCCACCTTTGATTTATTTCCTATAATGAACTTGTTTCTCAAGCTGTCTACATAGGGAAAGAAATACCCATACTATCGAGCTTAGGTTGCCTGAACTGCTTAATTCTTTGGGATAGCTGTGACTAACTCACTAGTACTCCCTTCTGCTTCATTAGCTCACCAGGGAAATGCACAGCATGGGGGAACTTAGAAAATAGTAATGTGTAGCTGGCATTTGGGGGGCAGGTCTGAACAAATAGTATAGGGTGGGAGACTTGTTAAGACTGTGAAGTCATGTGTTCTTTTAACAGGGCTCTGACTGAGGCAGTTGTGACAGTACTGGTAGAAAAAGCCACCACTACTGTGTTTCTGACAGGAGGGAGAAGGTGGAGCAATTACGGTGGATATTTTACAAATCCTCCCATGCCATCTGTTCTATGGTCAAACGAGCAGTCCGAGGTTAAAAAAAAAGTCCCATTCTGGTTCTGTGCTCCTTCAAAGTATAAATAAGATTTCCAAAATGAGCTGAAGCAATGAACAGAAATATAACCTGGTGTAAACCATTTGGAATGTGGTGTGAACTTGGATGCCAGCTCCATGTAGTTAGTGGCCCTTCAGCCTAGTGAGCTGTGGGGCAGGGCGTCAATGCCAGTTTTGTAATTCCTACTGAATCGATAGAGGCTGTTGGCTCTGGTGACGTTCTATGGAACCAGTAGCAAGGGAAGCACCCCTCACCCCACCTATTGCTGTCCAACTCCAATATCCTAGGGTTTCTCCTCTCCTTAAAATAGGAAAAGTGAGAGGGTAAGAGAGCCCCAAAATAGAAGCTTCCAGTATAACTCTAGACTGTAAGCTCATTGTGGGCAGGGAATGTGTCTGTTTATTGTTATATTGTACTCTACTAAGCACTTAGTACAGTGCTCTGCACACTGTAAATGTTCAATAAACACAGTTGAATGAATGAACTCAATCCAACTTCCTACAGCTCACATGAGGACTCATTTTGTAGATTGGACCTAATGATGATGATAATATTTTCTCAGCACCCTTCTAAACACTGGGGTACATACAAGATAATCAAGTCAGACACAGTCCCTGTCCCACATAAGGGGTCACAATCTAAGTAGGAGGGAGTACAGGTACCTAACCTCTATTTTACAGTTGAGAAAACTGAGGCCCAAAGTTGTTAAATTACTTGCCCAGGGTCACCAAGCAGGCCACTGACAGAGCCAGGGTTAGAACCCAGGTCCTTTGATGCCCAGGCCTGTGCTCTCTCCACCAGGCCATGCTGTTTTCCTGAATTTAACCATTCCACACTGCCCCTGACTTGGGCTCCTGTACCTCCCTAGTTGGTGGTAGCCCTTCCAGGAAGTCCCAATCTTGGCTTGGTTCCCCCCAGCCCCACTATAACAGACCCCTGGTTGAGCTTACCCCATCCACTGGTGGTGACCCCAACTTGGTATTGCCCACCCTCCCCTGTCCAATCAGCCCATTTTGGGCAATCATCTTCCAGAGAAGTTAGTGTTTCTAGGAGGAAGCAGTGGGGTCTCTCTAGTTTGAACCACTTTGGATTTTCAGAAATGTATTGGGCAGGGGACCAGAAATGCCAAATCATCCCATCATTCCCTTCCGGACTTTCTCCAACAGCCACAGATTATGAGTTTAAAGGGCCTTTCCACACAGAGTCTCTGGTGGCTCGTTTACTGTGGTATTTTGCTAATGTGAAATGCCAGCTATTTACAAAACCTTTACCTTGTCTACCTTAGCACCATTTCTAAAGCGTTTTCAGACATAAACATGGAGGTTGAGGGAATAGGTGAGTTAAATAATACAGCTGTTAATAATAATAATAATGGCATTTATTAAGCACTTACTATGTGCAAAGCACTGTTCTAAGCGCTGGGGATGTTACAAGGTGATCAGGTTGTCCCACGGGGGGCTCACAGTCTTAATCCCCATTTTACAGATGAGGTAACTGAGGCACAGAGAAGCTAAGTGACTTGCCCAAAGTCACAGTTAATCATTTCTAACTCCAGGTATCAATTTATAACATTGCCACTCAGCTGAACATATTGTTCTCTCGATTTTTTTTCATTTTAATCCAAGGAAAAACTCAATTCCCTTTAGTCTCAGTCAATCAATCAATGGTATTTACTGCATGCAGAGCACTGTACTAAGCACTTGTGAGAGTGTAATATAACAGATTTGGTAGACATGATCATGTTCCCTGTCTATAACGAGCTTAAATATTATCCTTCCCCCACAACTCTGCAAATACCTGGGGTTGTTTCATCTGGGTTCCAAACTTCCAGAGATGGGTATCTGGGAAGGAAGGGTGAGGAGGAAGGGGAAAGACAAGGGGCTATGAAAGGGAAGCCAGATTGATGGGAGCAGTTTTATTCCAAACATTTGAAGGAGCAAAGGCAGGTTGACCAGAGGGCTCTGCTATTATTGGGCACGTTTGCTGCTGATTTTCCCTTATGTACTCGAAGTGCCAGTGAAATGGAGGAGGAGGGTGAAGAGGCTTACTTTCAGAGAACGGAATGATCTCATCCCCTGGCAAATGCTTCTGTGGTCACTGTAGAAGTTGAGAGGGGAAGTCAAATGGATTAGAAGACAGGGAACAGAGAGCATAGGATTAGAACGATGCCTCTAAAACAAACCATCTATATACAAACTTCTTTTTGCCTGTCAGACATAGACTGTTCTCAACATGAACTTTTCAGGTGAATTCCTAAGATCACTTCCAGGTGCTTCTCAGCTGTGATCTGCCATATCAGTGGGCAAAGATTTTAGGGGTATTGGATTCTATAGCAAGGAAAACATGTTTTTACTCAGTTTCCTCATCTGTTAAATGAGGATAAATTACCTATTCTCCCAAACTCTTAGGCAGAAATTAAAGTGAATTACAGGTAGGAGGAAACAGAAGAGTGCAAGTATATGTACATAACTACTATTGTGAGAACCCAAGTGCTTAGGTAACAGAAGTGCTGTGAGCCCATTGTTGGGTAGGGACCATCACTGTATGTTGCTGATTTGTACTTGCCAAGCACTTAGTACAGTGCTCTGCACAGGATTTATTGAATAAGCGCTCAATAAATACGATTGAATGAATAAATGAAGTAGAAAGTTGAGGGGCAAATAGGGTGTGGAAATATCTTCTTTGTTCAAAGAATAACTTTACATAGTAGTTGGAGGAGCCTGGATACTGAATCTGAGGATTATGAAAAACAGCAGTTTCTATATTTTATAATGTGTTCATAAAAATGCTCCATTGGCTCAAAAAACTCACTCATGGACCACCTGAGGCTGGGGCATTGAATCTGTCCCCAAAGCTGACCTGTCTCCCACCAAGCCTGTACTTATTTCGCAGTTCCCATGGATTTACCCGAGGCAGGGGCTCCTCTCTCCTTGGATATTCATAGCTCCACTGGCGGCATTTGGTATCAGAGGTTTACTGCTCGAGCTATAGTCCCCAGTAGCATGTGTAACAAGCATACCCTACTAAAAGTTAGTTCAATAGGCCGCCTTTTCTATAGACTCCTTTTTCTCTATCCCACTTCTGTGGTCCTCTTCATAGTCCACTAGATGTTCAGGTGTCTTCTTTCTTTTGATCGGACTGCCGCTCCACAGTTCTCTGTCAGGAGCACCCGCCCACCCCCACCCCCAGGAAGCTAGGGGGACTTGGGGCCATGAGAAGCAGCACCACCTAGTGGATAGAGCATAGGCCTGGGAGTCAGAAGGTCATGGGTTCTAATCCCGGTTCCACTACTTCTCTGCCATGTGACCTTGGGCAGGTCACATCACTTCTCTGTGCCTCAGTTACCCCATCTGTAAAATGGGGATTAAGACTGTGAGTCCAATGTGGGACTGTGTCCAACCTGATTTGCTTGTATTCCCTCCAGCGCTTAGCACAGTGCCTGGAACATAGAAAGTGCTTAACAAATACCACCATTATTATCATTAATAATTATTAGCTTTCCCTGAATTCTCGAGGACATTATACAAACTTGTAGACAGTCTGCTTCATTGCTTTTACTTCTATTTTTTTTTAAATGGTATTTGCTAATTGCTTACTATGTGCCAGTCACTTTTCAGGTGCTGGGGTAGATAGAAGGTAATCAGGTTGGACACAGTCCCTGTCCCTCATGGGGCTCACAGTCTTAATCCCCATTTCTCAGAGGAGGTAACTGAGGACCAGAGAAGTTTAGGAGACTTGCCCAAGGTCACAAAGCAGACAAGTGGTGGAGCCGGGATTAGAACCCAGGTCCTTCTGACTCCCAGGCCCATGTTCTATCCATTAGGTCACTCTGCTTCTCACTATCTTGGGAAACCTCTCCCTTAGTCTGCATGTGTTAGCTCTGTACTTAGGTTTAGCTCTATTCTGGTGACTTCCTGGCCATCTCATCTCCTTGTCTTTTTCTGCTAGAGCTGTTGCTCCCCCTTCTCCAAGGTTTCTGTTTCTCCTGCTTTTTTTTTTAAAAAAAGGTATTTGTTGAGCACTTACTATGTGTCAAATACTGTTGTAAGCACTGGGGTAGATACATATTAATCAGGTTGGGCATTGTCCCAGTCCTACATGGGGCCTTACAGTCCAATTAGGAGAGTGAACAGGTATTTAATCCCCATTTTACAGCTGAGGAAACTGAGGTACAGAGAAGTTAGGTGACTTGCCCAAGGTCTCATAATAAGCAAACAGCAGATCCAGGATTAGAACCCTGGTCCTCTGATTTCCAGGCTTGTGCGCTTTCCATTAGGCCAGCCTGCTTCTCCTGCTTCCCACCATGCATTAAGGTTACTAAAAGTCAATTAGTGTATTTTTTTATTCATCAGGGACCTCGGTGCAGTATAAAACCTGCAATTTATAGGTATGGGTATTCAAGCTCCAAACCCAGTGCGGATGAAAGAAAAAAAGTCAAAAGTTCGGACTTGTGACTTGGTATGACTCAGCTGCAAATCTTCACTGACCCTCCCTGTCCTACATTCATACTAAATACCCTCATGCCATGTTGCAACAGGAGTTATAGAAAAAGCTTTGTATAACAGAGAAGCAGCATGGCTCAGTGGAAAGAGCACAGGTTTGAGAGTCAGAGGTCATGGGTTCTAATCCCAGCTTCAACTCTTGTCAGCTGTGTGACTTTGGGCAAGTCCCTTAACTTTTCTGAGCCTCAGTTACCTCATCTGTAAAATGGGGATTAAGACTGTGAGCCCTACGTGGGGCAACCTGATCACCTTGTATCCCCTCCAGCGCTTAGAACAGTGCTTTGCACATAGTAAACGCTTAACAAATGCCATCATTATTATTACCAAAGTGACCTGCAGTGAGTGGCTGAAAATCACCCCAGGATAGGCTTGCCCTGATTTGGATGAGGTACACTGCAGCAGAGTAACATATGCTGAACAAGGTCAAGTAGTAAGTTAATGAAAGCCCGAAGTCTAAACCACAAACTCATTCTTTCAAACACTAAATATGTAAAAATAAACAATAATGGTACAATTAATCATTCAGTTATATTTATTGAATGCTTACTATGTGCAGAGCACTGTACTAAGCTCTTGGGAGAATACGAAAGAATTAGCAGACACTTTCCCTGCTCTTAATGAGCTATTATTGGAGGGATCAATTTAGCCGGAGAGAAAAACATAACCCCAGTGAACTTCCCAACCCTGAGCAATTGTTTCTGATCCAATTTTCCTGAAATTAATTAATTAATTGATAGCATTTATTAAGCGCTTACTATGTGCAAAGCACTGTTCTAAGCGCTGGGGAGATTACAAGGCAATCAGGTTGTCCCACAGGGGGCTCACAGTCTTCATCTCCATTTTACAGATGAGGGAACTGAGGCCCAGAGAACTGAAGTGACTTGCCCAAAGTCACACAGCTGACAAGTGGCGGAGCCGGGATTCAAACCCATGACCTCTGACTCCAAAGCCCGGGCTCTTTCCACTGAGCTACGCTGCTTCTCTTGAAATCAGAAGCAACATTCAATCCTGGAAACTTCCATAGCATTCAGTGTCTTTAGAGAAGCAAAACATAATTTGACCAAGAAGCAAGTTTTCAAGAGTTCATGATCTGATTTGGCCCAGAATACCATTCTTGTGATTGTGTGTCCAGGTGCAGATAAGGTAGGGA
Source organism: Tachyglossus aculeatus (assembly GCF_015852505.1). NCBI lineage: Eukaryota > Metazoa > Chordata > Mammalia > Monotremata > Tachyglossidae > Tachyglossus > Tachyglossus aculeatus. Next base: position 102,764,906 of record NC_052101.1, read on the forward strand.
GTGGGAGAGAAAAAGTTCCAGTTATTTCAGAAACAGATGGTGATTTATCTACTTGGAAAATATATGATTGCATGCAGCAGGTAATAATAAACACCCCATTTTTTTTCTTCAAAGCATGTATGCCAATTGGTAAAACAAGATTTCTCTAACCATTTGCAGATCTTAGGTTTCACTGCATTTCCTAGTATTGCATTTCATAAGGGGTAGGCCCCACTACATTTAGGTCATGGTTTTGTGGAGTTATATTCATGGGTTGAACAAAAATAGATTTATAAGGGTTTGTTCTCTCTACTCTTCTAGCATGATATATATATACAGGATATATATATACAGGACCCATTTGGTTGTGCAGGCACAGATCACCCTGTCATGGATTATCTGTGCCTTTCCTGCTGAAAGGTAGGGATGGAGGGGTAACAGCATGGGCAGTTCCCAGCCTTCATGGTGAGAGCTCAGCCTGGCTTCGTGGAACGAGATCGGGCCTGGGAGTCAGAAGGACCTGGGTTCCAATCCCAGCTCCGCCCCATGTCTGCTATGTGACCTTGGGCAAGTCACTTTACTTCTCCATGCCTCAGTTACCTCATCTGTAAAATGGGGATTGAGAGTGTGAGCCCCATGTGGGAAGGACTGTGTCCAACCTGATTAACTTGTACCTACCCCCAACACTTAAAACAGTGCTTGGCACATCATAAGTGCTTAAAAAGTATCATAATTAATATCGAGGAGGGGTGGTGAGCTGAACAGGACTTAGAATACTAAGCTTTGCTCACTGCCACGGCTTTTCACCAGCAAGGCTGGAAGTCAAGCTGCACAGGCAGCCAGGTGCAATTGGAAAGAGCTTGGGGCTGAGAATCAGGAGACCTGGGTTCTAATCCTGACTCTGCCAATTGCCTGCTGTGTGGCCTTTGGGCAAGTCAGTTAACTTTTCTGTGCCTCAGTTTCTTCATCTGTAAAATGGGGTTATGATACCTGTTCAATCAATCAATAGTATTTATTTAGTGCTAACTGTGTGCAGGGCACCATACTAAGTGCTTGGTAGAGTACAACACAACAATATAACAGAAACATTCCCTGCCATCCACAACGAGTGTATAATCTAGAGGGACAGGCAGACACTAATATAAATAAGTAATTGCAGATAAATTCATTCATTCAATCGTATTGAGCACTTACTGTGTGCAGAGCACTGTACTAAGCGCCTGGGAAGTACAAGTTGGCAACATATAGAGACGGTCCCTACCCAACAACGGGTTGGGGGTGGGGGTGATGAATAAAGGGAGCAAGTCAGGGTGATGCAGAAGGGAGTGGGAAAAGCGGAAATGAAGACCAGTCAGTAAAGGCCTCTTGGAGGAGATGTGCCTTCAACAAACCTTTGAAGGGGGAGAGAATAATTGTCTGTTGGATATGAGGAGGGAGGGCATTCCAGGCCAGAGGCAGGATATGGGCAAGAGGTCAGCGGCGAGATAAACGAGATTAAGTTACAGTGAGTAGCTGTTCTCCCTCCCTCTTAAACTGTGAGTCTCAAGTGAGATAGGGACTATGCCTAATTTGATTATCTTGTATCTATTCCAGCGCTTGGCACATGGGAAGAGCTTCATAAATGCCATTATTAGAGAATAGACAGCTGACACAGTGACATGTTGGAGCTGACAACCACCACCTGAGCCATGAGGCAATTTTAAATTTTCTGGATGTACCATTTTGCCAGAGCTTGAGACTGACCTGGAAAATTGAGAGCTAATTATAGGACTCTCATTTTCAAAGATGATATGATTCATAATTAGCTCCTCCCCATCTGTGAGTGTGGCTGAAGGCACGACTGACCCTACTTTCTGCATTGTTTGCATAATAATAATAATAATTAAGGTACTTGTTAAGAACTTGCTGTGTGCCAAGTACTGTTCTAAGCGCTGGGGTGGACACAAGTCAATCAGGTTGGAAACAGTCCCTGTCCCACATTGGGCTCACACTCTTAATCCCCATATTACAGATGAGGTAACTGAGGTACAGAGAAGTTAAGTGGCTTGCCCAAGGCCACACAGCAGATATGTGGCGGAGCCGGGATTAGAACCCAAGTCATTCTGACTCCCAGGCCTGTACTCTATCCACTAAGCCATGCTGCTTCTCGTGTAAAGAGAAGCTGGCTTTAGAGGTAAAGATAGATCCTGGCTGAGCTAATGGATTTGTCCCATATAGAATCTGCTTCTGTTTTTGAGCCTGCCTTTTGGTATCCCCATCTTCACAAAGCCTTTGCACAAGATAAAAAAACCCTTCTCCTTGCTGTCTGCCAGGCTGTTTAACTGTTGCAGTAGTCTCCCATCAGTCCACTCCTTTGTCACATTAACCTGTCGCTTCTCCCGTAACACTGAGGTTGTGCTCTTTAAAGAGCATAGCTACAAAATTCTCCCCTTCCTCCTCATCCAAACTGTTAACATGTTGGTCCAAGCATTTGTCATTGTTCATGTCAACTACTGGATCAACCTCTTGCCCCTCCAGTTCCTGCTTCACTCTGCTGCTCAGATCACTTTCCTAAAACATCTCTCTGAGTATGTCTCCCCACTCCTAAAAAACTTTCAATGGTTGCCCATTCCTCTCCACATCAAGCAGAAACTCCTGGCCATTGTCTTTAAGGCAATGTTAGCCCTTCCCTCTTCTACTTACCTATCCTCACTGCTCTCTCACTACACCTAGTCTCTCCCACCTACCCATCGTGTCTTGTTCTTGTCTGTCTGGCCACCAACCTCTTGACCTCCTTTCTGTCTGAAAGTCCCTCCCACTTCACATCTGGCAGACTCCTCCTTTCCCCATCTACAAAGCCCTTCTGAAATCATATCTCCTCCAAGAGGCCTTCTCTGAGTAATTGCTCAACTCCACACCCCATTTCCCCACCTATTGCCACTTCAGCACTTCTGCATCAACTAAACACTTGAGTACTCTTACCCCTAAGTTGCACTAATGGTACAGATCTTCATAATCTATTGCATTCTACTTCCTGTAATTGATTTTAGTGTCTGTCTCCCCTGCTAGATTGTATACTCCTTGAGGGGAGGGATCATGTCTGCCAACTCTATTGTGCTTTCCCAAGTGCTTAGTACAGTCCTCTGCACAAAGTAAGTCCTCAATAAATAAAATTGATTAAATTATTAATCATATTACAGCACTCACGGCTTGACCACTACCACGCACAAATGTAGACAACTATTTCTTCCAACACCAGATCATGTCGTTGTATTCAGAGAAAAGCGTGTTTTTGAAAGAACATACCCTAATTTTACAACAGCCTCTCATCCAAACTGTATAATGAAACCATGTGTTATGACAAAACCGACTACCTAAGGCAAATGTATTGCTATGAGACCCTTCCTACTGCCGAAAGCAAAACCAGCTTTTGAAGCAATTTCTGCAGTGTCACCCACAAGCCATACGCAATATAGACTGGCAGGACAGGATCATCAACTAAAAGGATTTTGAATATAGTCAATACTGGCACTGAGGTTTGCCAAAACTGACTACTTTCAAGAATGAGTCTTTGAAACACAGTTGGGCTGGGCGGACACATGAGGAAGATGAACCATAGCAAGGCACCAAGCAGCCAGTTTAAAATTCAGAAAATTTGGATTAACCTAATTTTTTTGTATTCTCTGTCCATATTTACCAGATATTCATTCATCAATCAATCAATGATATTTATTGAGCATTTGCTTTGTGCTGTGCACTGTACTAGTCTCCTGGAAGAGTACAGTATGATAGAGCTGGTAGACATAATCACCGCCCTTAAGGACCTTATTCATCTCTCTGTTCTGCTCTCGAGATTAACAATTTTTTTAAACCCTCTTTTTTATTTTGAAGTTTATATCCACCAATACAGTAATAGTAATGACAATGATTATTGAGTGCACTCATCAACCTTTCCTAGAATTTTGTATGCATACAACTGTCCAAAAAAAATTGAGGAGAGAAAATAGTACAATCAGAAGGTTTAGAGGATACATTTATAACAACTGAATGTGAAGTGACACTCTAACTTTTGGGTGGCTCAGTGGAAAAGAGCACGGGCCTGGGAGTCAGAGGTCATGAGTTCTAATCCTGGCTCCACCACTTGTCAGCTGTGTGACTTTGGGCAAGTCACTTAACTTCTCTGTGCCTCAGTTACCTCATCTGTAAAATGGGGGTTAAGACTGTGAGCCCCAGGTGGGACAACCTGATCACTTTGTATCTACCTTAGCACTTAGAACAGTGCTTGACACATAGTAAGTGCTTAACAAATGCCATTATTATTATTATTATCATTATTTTATTACATCTACCGCACACTAGAAATGATCAAGAAGACATTTGAAACATGATATAGATTTGCATATCCTTGTGCTCAGTATCTTTTTCATTTTAGTCTTGGAGGGCCTCACAATGATATGGGATAATTAAACAGGAATAATGAGCTCCTTCCAGTCATTCATTCAATTGTAATTATTGAGTGCTTACTGTGTGCAAAGCACTGAAATATTGAATAGAGTTGATTGTCTCTATGAGAAAATTGGTTATGATTTACACTGCCACTTAGGTTGCTATGTTCAGGAGCCAATTGTGTTCTAAGTCTGAAGATTTCTTGTATAGAAAATCATTGGTCTGAGATCAGGGTTTGAAAACCAGGCTTGCTAGAATACTTGGATCTCCCCCACTAGACTGAGAGCAGGGATCCCAAACACTTTATAATGTGCTGTAGATGCACACAGTAAGTGCTCGATAAAGGCCATTGATACATTGATTAATTGAGAAGCAGCGTGGCTCAGTGGAAAGAGCACGGGCTTGGGAGTCAGAGGTCGTGGGTTCTAATCCCGGCTCCCCAACTTGTCAGCTGGGTGACTTTGGGCAAGTCACTTAACTTCTCTGTGCCTCAGTTCCCTCATCTGTAAAATGGGGATTAAGACTGTGAGCCCCACGTGGGACAACCTGATCACCTCGTATCCCCCCAGCACTTAGAACAGTGCTTTGCACATAGTAAGTGCTTAACAAATACCACAATTATATAGGATTATGATGGTGATTCTGACATAGAAGCTTAAGCACAGTGTTATGATTGGCAGTAAGAGCACTGTGTTTCACAAGCAACGGTATTCATTCATCCTCACTGTGCCTCGTTCTCGCCTGTCCTGCCATCGACTCCCGGCCCACATCCTCCCCCTGGCCTGGAATGCCCTCCTTCTGCACATCTGGCAAACTAGCTCTCTTCCTCCATTCGAAGCCCTACTGAGAGCTCACCTCCTCCAGGAGGCCTTCCCAAACTGAGCCCCCTCCTTCCTCTCCCCCTTCACCCCCCATCCCCCTGCCTTACCTCCTTCCCCTCCCCACAGCACCTGTATATATGTTTGTACGTATTTATTACTCTATTTGTACATATTTATTCTATTTATTTTATTTTGTTAATATGTTTTGTTTTGTTGTCTGTCTCCCAATTCTAGACTGTGAGCCCGCTGTTGTTGTAGGGACCGTCTCTATATGTTGCCAACTTGTACTTCCCAAGCACTTAGTACAGTGCTCTGCACACAGTAAGTGCTCAATAAATACGATTGAATGAATGAATGAATTCATTCAATCGTATTTATTGAGCACTTGTGTACAGAGTACTATACTAAGCGCTTCATTCAGCCATATTTATTGAGCACTTACTATGTGCCTCTACAGCACATTATAAAGCACCTGGGAGAGTACCTGGGAGAGTCCAGCGCTTAGAACAGTGCTTTGCACATAGTAAGTGCTTAATAAATGCCATCATTATTATTATTATTATTACAATACGATAATTAACAGCCACATTCCCTGCCCACAACAATCATACAGTCTAGAGGTGGGGAGAAAGACATCAATAAAAATCAATAAAATTACCAATATGTACATAACTACTGTGGGGCTGGGAGGCAGAAAGAAAAAAGGGAGCATGTCAGGGCAACTCAGAAGGGAGTGGGAGATGGGGAAAAGTGGGGCTTAGTCTGGGAAGGACTCTTGGTGGAGATGTGCCTTCAGTAAGGCTTTGAAGGAGGGGAAAGTATTTGTCTGTTGGATTTGAGGAGGGAAGACATTGCAGGCCAGAGACAGGACATGGGCAAAGGGTTGGCAATGAGACAGGTGAAGATGGAGGCACAGTGAGAAGCTTAGCACTAGAGGAGCGAAGTGTGCAGGCTTGAGTTGTAGAAGGAGAGAAGTGAGACGATGTAAGAAGGGGAAAGGTTGTGCAGTGCTTTAAAGCCAATGGTGAGGGGTTTTTGTTTGATGTGGAGGTGGCTGGGCAACCACTGGAGTTTTTTGAGGAGCAGAGTGATATATCCTGAACATTGTTATAGAACAACGAACCGGGAAGCAGAGTGAAGTATGAACTGGAGTGGGGAGAGGCAGGATGTTGGGAGGTCAGCAAGGAGGCTGATGCAGTACTCCAGATGGATAGGATGAGTGATTGTATTAACATGGTAGCAGTTTGGATGGAGAGGAAAGGGCAGATTTTAGCGATGCTGTGAAGGTGGGACCAATACAATTTAGTGAAAGATTGAATATGTGGATTGAATGAGAAAGAGGAGTCAAGGATTTTGCTAAGGTTACAGGCTTGTGAGACAGGAAGGATGGTGGTGCCATCTACAGTGATGGAAATGTCAGGAAGAGGACAGGGTTTGGGAGGGAAGATAAGGTGCTCTGTTTTGGCTATGTTAGGTTTTATCATTTGGGGTTCCAAATGATACAACAGTCTTTTTACTATGCAATATTTTAATGGGTTAGTAAATACAAAATGAAAATTATAGTGCACATTTCATGCAAAATGAAATAATTTAATTAGAAGCAGATTGTTTTCAACATCAATAATTTGTTTCATATTTCTGACAAATGGCAGATCATTTATTCATTCAATCATACTGAGCACTTATTGTATGCAGAGCATTGTACTAAACACTTGGGAGAGTACAATACAACAATAAACAGAAACATTCCCAGCCCACAGTGAGCTTACAGTCTAGTGGTGGGAGAAGACATGAAAACAAATAAATAAAATTATGGATATGTACACAAGTGCTGTGGGTCTGGGAAGGGTGAAGAGCAGTTATTCTGTCAAATGAATTGGAAATATTGGCAAAGATGTACTCTTAAGAAATGCCTAAAAATCCCATCTTTTCCCTTCTCTAGTTTAAATGTACAGATCACCAGGAGAATCTGACTTCAAGCTAGAAAAACAAACAAAATTTGGGAACAAACAACAACCAGAAAGCTGCTGTTCGGTAGATAAAATGAAACTGGATTAATAGCAAACTAACAGCAAGTTGAAAATAAATCATGGACTCTGTGTCTTAGCAGTAGTAGTAGGGGGAGGAGGAGTATGAGAAGAAGAGATTATATTAATTGAGCACCTACTGTGTGCCATCCATTGTACTGAGTGCTTGAGAAAGTACAACAGAATCACAAGATAATAATAATAATAATAATAGTAATAATTATGGTATTCGTTAAGTGCCAGGATAATCAGGTTGGACACAGTCCCTGTCCCATGTGGGGCTCACAGTCTCAATCCCCATTTTACAGATGAGGTAACGGAGGCACAGAGAAGTAAAGTGACTTGCCCAAGGTCACACAGAAGACAATTGGTGGAGGTGGGATTAGAACCCATGACCTTCTGACTCCCAGGCCCGTGCTCTATCCACCACACCACACTGCTTCCCATGAGGAGCTTGTACTCCACTGGGGGAGACAGACATAAAAATATTCCCAAATAGTGGAATCAGCATAAATAATTGAATGGTCAATGGAAAATACATATACAGTGTCTGACCCAGTATACCGCTATTGATGAGGGATACGCTATGAGTATTCTTTCTTTCAACTCAGTTTGGAAGGGATGAAAGAGGATCGATTTAGGTCATGTGGATTGGAGTGGTTTGGGCATTGAGACTGCGTCCTGTGCATGGCTTCTGATTGATCTGGGAATCTGCCCATTTGGAAGCTACTGGCTGGTAATCCATTGCTAGCCAGTTTAGATTTGGGGGATTGATTGATGTGAGATGACCGAGAATGACAGCTTGACATCGGGGTTCTTCAGAGAGGGCTTTGAGATGAGACCAGTAGTAGTACATGGCTCCAGAAATATTGATCTTGTCTGACAACATAATCCCTACTAATTTTAGGTTGTCACAATGTTAGGCCTGTTGTGTCAGATTTGGGCCCCAAGTAGATTTTTCTACTAAAAATGTTTCTTCTAAAATTGTGTTTAACCCATGCCCCTGCTGCCAATATTAAACCCTTAGCTTTTAGTCCAGGTTGAGGGATAGAATCTTTACCAGAAGCCTGCATAACCACAATACAGCCAACCCATGGCTAGCTCTAGTTAGCCTTGGTCCCATCATCCAGATGACATCCCTCAGGCAGGCTCAGCACACTCTGAATGACCCCATCTCTGCCAGTGCTTTGTTGCACAGCTGGCAAAATGCAGATTTGGGTGGGCAAGGACATTTGACCCCAATGGATTTCATTCATTCATTCAATCATATTTATTGAGCACTTACTGTGTGCAGAGCACTGTACTAAGCACTTGGGAAGTACAAGTTGGCGACATATAGAGACGGTCCCTACCCAACAACGGGCTCACAGTCTTAGAAGGGGGAGATAGACAACAAAACATTTCTATACTACACCTGGTTTTCCAACTCTGGCAAACGGATCCTGTCCCCGCGTTGTATTAATCTGGATCTGAGACAATTTGCCCCTATGGGGGCTCCAACAGGGAAAGTCCTCGATCTGGTTGCGGATTGTGTATTTCACGTCGGGTTGGAATCGTTGCGTTGGATAAGTAGATGTTGTTGACATCAGTCAGGTTCGGAAGAAAAGTCTGCTTGTGTGAATCAGATATGGATGCAAAATACAGGACCTAGGAAGGCCTGTCCTACATACCCACGTGGACTGAGCTGAGAATTTGGGGGCACCAGACTTTTGATTTGCAATGAACTCCTCCAGACAGAGATGAAGGATTAATTCCAACAGGGCAGTTGATGTCTCTTGATTTAGCAGGTGGTCTGTTTCATAATTAAGACTAAATGGAATCAGATTTCCACCAGGGTATTTTTTGAATCCCGACTGCACCCTTTGTCCCGCCGATAGTACCGTAAATACAGTAATTAATGAAGAGACACTGCAACATAGGGTAGGTCAAAGCTGCTATAAATTTGGCTGTAACTGCAGGAAAAGATCTCAATTCAGATACTGTTGTCTGCCATTCTCAGGGATCATCCCAACTTATACAGCAGGAACAACAACAAAACAAACCCAACACCCTCAGGATTTTTTCTGTTTCATTGGACCATAAAAATCATGACCTATAGCATAATTCCCTTAAAGTGACACATTTGTGGGCGAATACTCTTGCAGTCTACTTTTGATGGAGCTCCTGTATCTTTCTCTAGGAAGTAGGAAACTGCAGTTCTGAAGTTAAGCGGATATTGAAGACTTTTCAGTTAACTGTGGTAAAATCAAATCCAGATGGCATCCATTAGATTGTAACCTACTGCTTCTCTTTGTTCAGCTGTTGCTTTATCAAAATCAAACCTCTTTTTCATTTCTTTAGCCCACTTAAACCTTAATACACCAGAAGCATTTGTATTTAAAGTTTCTTGTATTGTTTACTTAATGCTGCCACAAGGGATGTATTATCCATAAAGTCAATTAGTTGCAGCACTATTGTTCTGTTCTTTTCATGATGATAATCACAGGAGTAGGTCTCTGAGTTCCTTCCTTCCTTCCTTCATTCAATCGTATTTATTGAGCGCTTACTGTGTGCAGAGCACTGTACTAAGCGCTTGGGAAGTACAAGTTAGCAACATATAGAGACGGTCCCTCCCCAACAGCGGGCTCACAGTCTAGAAGGGGGAGACAGACAACAAAACAAAACATATAAACCAAATAAAATAAATAAATATGTACAAGTAAATTAAATAAATAGAGTAATAAATATTTACAAACATATATACATATATACAGGTAACTCCAGGTAACTTCAGTAACTCCACTTCGTTTGTATTGTTAGCACTAGTCCCTTTTCATTATGTGTTGAGCTATTTTCTCCAAGAAATAGATTTGTAGGTCAAACCTAGAAATCAATCAATCGTATTTATTGAGCGCTTACTATGTGCAGAGCACTGTACTAAGCGCTTGGGAAGTACAAATTGGCATCACATAGAGACAGTCCCTACCCAACAGTGGGCTCACAGTCTAAAAGGGGGAGACAGAGAACAGAACCAAACATACCAACAAAATAAAATAAGTAGGATAGAAATGTACAAGTAAAATAAATAAATAAATAAATAAATAAATAGAGTAATAAATATGTACAACCATATATACATATATACAGGTGCTGTGGGGAAGGGAAGGAGGTAAGACGGGGGGATGGAGAGGGGGACGAGGGGGAGAGGAAAGAAGGGGCTCAGTCTGGGAAGGCCTCCTGGAGGAGGTGAGCTCTCAGCAGGGCCTTGAAGGGAGGAAGAGAGCTAGCTTGGCGGAGGGGCAGAGGGAGGGCATTCCAGGCCCGGGGGATGACGTGGGCCGGGGGTCGATGGCGGGACAGGCGAGAGCGAGGTACAGTGAGGAGATTAGTGGTGGAGGAGCGGAGGGTGCGGGGTGGGCTGTAGAAGGAGAGAAGGGAGGTGAGGTAGGAGGGGGCGAGGTGATGGAGAGCCTTGAAGCCCAGGGTAAGGAGTTTCTGCCTGATGCGGAGATTGATCGGTAGCCATTGGAGGTTTTTGAGGAGGGGAGTAATATGTCCAGAGCGTTTCTGGACAAAGATAATCCGGGCAGCAGCATGAAGTATGGATTGAAGTGGAAATGCATCGAATGTTCATTTTACTCCAGCTTGAAATCCACAAGAAAAAATTCAAAACTCAGGATTACTAGGTTAGCACTGAATCTAATTTTCCCTAAGTTAGGTGTCCCTCTTTAATGAAAAAATAAAGGTTCACTGGGGTTAAAATAATAAACAGCGCACACTGTTTTAGTGGGTTATTTCATTGCTAGTCACATCCAAGTACTCAGATAAAATATGCACACTGTGTATACCTAAACGTTATCCTAATCCCGGCTTCAAGTGGGATTTTGTATATTTCTTTTGAATGATTTTGAAAATGTTTGTAATGGGTTGGGAAGAAATGTCACTGTGCTTTTAAGAAGTCTGAACCACTGCCCTTATCTCGAGTGGAAAAGAACCAAATCCCATTGTCACTGTTAGCTTGAAATCCACCTCGGTATTCTTGGCAGATCTCCACTGTTCTATCACAAGCCTTAGGTCTGCTCTGGGGTTGGGGTTGGAAGGGGTGGGTCATGACCTTCCTGCACTGGTGCACTCAAGAGCTCATTAAAACTATCAAATCAAAATTAGTAGACGGAGTACCCATCCGAAACATACCGTTCTCCACGTTCCTAATGTGAGAGGCCAAGAGTAGCTAAGTGGCCCAGTTTGGGGATTACAGAAGAGTAGCTGAAAATCAGGTTGCACTGATAAATTAGCAAAATGTGAGAAGCACTGATTGTTGATTAGAGTTGAGGAGAATCACCTTGCACTTGGATTTGGAACCTTCATTCACCCCTCCTTCAGCCCCATAGCACTTACGTACATATCCGTAATTTATTGATCTATATTAATATTAATAACAATAATAATAATGACATTTATTAAGCACTTACTATGTGCAAAGCACTGTTCTAAGCACTGGGGAGGTTACAAAGTGATCAGGTTGTCCCACGGGGGGCTCATAGTCTTAATCCCCATTTTACAGATGAGGTAACTGAGGCACAGAGAAGTTAAGTGACTTGCCCAAAGTCACACAGCTGACAATTGGCAGAGCTGGGATTTGAACCCATGACCTCTGACTCCAAAGCCCGTGCTCTTTCCACTGAGCCATGCTATGTCTGTCTCCCCTGCTAGACTGTAAGATCATTGTGGGAAGGGAATGTGTCTACCAACTCTGTTGTATTGCACTCTCTCAAGGGCCTTGTACAGTGCTGTGCACAATGTAAGTGCTCAAGAAATATTCATTCATTCAATCAATAGCATTTGTTGAGCGCTTCCTGTGTGCAGAGCACTGTACTAAGCACTTGGAAAGTTCAATTCGGCAACAGAGTCAATCCCTACCCAACAACGGGCTCAAATACGAGTGATTGATTGAATAAAGAAAGGAGAAAATGTTGGAGGACAAAAGGGGAGCTAAATTCTTACCCTCCTTACATGCTAAAAGACAAAAACTACCTAACCAGTTCCTTCCAAACCCTCAATTTCTCCTTCTATAATGGGGACCATGTCTAATTCTCCACTATGTATTCTTTCCCACACATAGTACAGTGATCTGTACATAGTAAGTACTTAATAAATACTATTACTACTACTACTATCACTACTAGAATGGAAGGAACAGCAGTGTCGATAGCTCATCTATTTTAAATTGATGTAAATTTAGAAATGGTGTAAATGCCATTCATTTGATATGAAATATCTTAAATTAAGAACTGCCTTAAAACCCCTACATTCAGGTTCTTGGTCCAGAGATCCAAAGCTCATCTGTCATTTCCAACGAGAAATTCTATTACTCTCATCACGTATATGTCCTTATCTAAATTGGTTTCTGATGCCCTTCCTCCTTCACTCCTCTATCCCTATCTTTCATCCGAACCTCCTTAACGTTTTGGTTAACCATCTTCCTAGTCACCTTTTATGTCTGAGGATGCAGTTGCCCAAATAAATAATCCATGGTTTTTCAATGATGTTTACTACAAACTTAGTGCTGAGCACTGTACTTGGTGCTGAAGTAACTACAAGATAATCAGGTCAGAGGCGTTTCTTGTCCCACAAGGGGATTACAGTCTAAGGGTGTAGGGAAAACTTAGCCCCAGTTTACAGATGAGTTTACAGTTCACAGATGTGGAAACTGAGGCACAACTGTGTCCAACCCGATTTGCTTGTAATAATAATAATAATGATGGCATTTATTAAGCACTTACTATGTACGAAGCACTGTTCTAAGCACTGGGGAGGTTACAAGAAGATCAGGTTGTCCCACAGGGGGCTCACAGTCTTAATCCCCATTTTACAGATGAGGTAACTGAGGTCCAGAGAAGTTAAGTGACTTGCCCAAAGTCACCCAGCTGACAATTGGCAGAGCTGGGATTTGAACCCATGACCTCTGACTCCAAAGCCCTTGCTCTTTCCATTGAGCCATGCTGCTTCTCCACAGGTACGCTGCTTCTCCACTTGTAGCCACCCCAGCACTTACAGTGGCTGGCTCATAATGAGTGCTTAACAAATACAATTATTATAATTATAATTATTATTATTATCACAAAACATTCACTTGGCTTCCCCAAGGTCACACAGTAGACCAGTGGCAGAGCTGGAACTAGAATCTGGGTCTCCTAACTCCCACCCCTGTTGCTGTTCCACTTCACCATGCCACTTGAATCATTCAGAAATTACACTGAGAAGGCATGTGGTCTAGTGGAAAGAGCCCAGTCCTAGGAGTCAAAGGACCTGGGTTCTAATCCCTGTTCTGCCACTTGCCTAGTATGTGACCTTGAGCAAGACACTTAACTTCTCTTTGCCTCAATTTCCTCATCTGTAAAATGGAAATTAAATACCGGCTCCCTGTCATACTTAGACTGTGAACTCTTTGTATGGTGGAGACTGCGTCCAACCTGATTATCTTATATCTATTCCAGTGCTTAGTCCAGTGTATAACAAGCATATCAAGCAATAACTCCTCACTATTGGCTTCAAAGCTCTCCATCACCTTGCCCCATCCTACCTCACCTCCCTTCTCTCCTTCTACATCCCAGCCCACCCACTCCACTCCTCTGCTGCTAACCTTCTCACTGTGCCTCGTTCTCGCCTGTCCCACCATCGACCCTTGGCCCATGTCCTACCTCTGATCTGGAATGCCCTCCCTCCTCAAATCCTCCAAACAATCACACTTCCCCCCTTCAAAGCCCTACTGAAGGCTCACCTTCTCCAAGAGGCCTTCCCAGACTAAACCCCCCTTTTCCTCAGCTCCCCCTCCCCATCGCCCCGACTCGCTCCCTTTGCTCTATTCCCCCCTCCCCGCCCCACAGCACTTGTGTGTATATGAAGCAGCATGGCTTAGTGGAAAGAGTCCGGGCTTGGTAGTCAGAGGTCATGGGTTCTAATCCAGCCTCCCCCATTTGTCAGCTGTGTGACTTGGGGCAAGTAACTTAACTTCTCGGTGCCTCAGTTTCTTCATCTGTAAAATGGGGATTAAGACTGTGAGCCCTACATGGGACAACCTGATAACCTTGTATCTACCAGCACTTAGAACAGTTATCTACCAGTGCTTAGAACAGTGCTTGGCACATAGTAAGCGCTTAACAAATACCATTATTATTATTATTATTATGTACATGTCTCTAATTCTATTTATATTAATGCCTGTTTGTTTTGATGTCTGCCTCCCCCCTTCTAGACAGTAAGCCCATTGTGGGCACGGATTGTCTCTCTTTATTGCTGAATTATATTTTCCAAGCACTTAGTACAGTGCTCTGCACACAGTAAGTGCTTGAATGAATGAGTGAATAAAAAAATACCACAATTATTAATATTACATTTCTCCCAGGCAGGATCATACCGAGATTACAGTCAGTTGTAGTAACTGCCTCCCTAATACTTTGGCCAGTGCCCTGAGCCAAGTGACTCCTAATTTCCCTGACCTGGAGACATGACATGATGATAACATATTATTATTATTATATTTTTAAGTGTTTACTATGTGCCAAGCACTGTACAAAGCACTAGAGTAGATACAAGATAAACAGGTAAGATGCAATTTCTGTCCCGCATGGTGTTCACAGTCTAAGTAGAAGGGAGAACAAAGATTGAATCTCCATTTTACAGTTGAGGAAACTGAGGCCCAGAGAAGCAAAATGACTTATCCAAGATCACACAGCAGCCCACTGATAAAGCGGGGATTAGAATTTAGGTCCTCTGACTCCCAGGACCAGGCTCTTTCCACATGAGCAACTGCCCCTCTCAATGCATGAGTCTGTCAACACCAGACCTGTCATGTAATTTAGGGGAAACAAAGGCAGCAATGCCAGAAGAAATCATCCCCCTGCGGTACCAAGGAGTTCCTCCTTTGGGCATTCATTCATTCATTCAATCGTATTTATTGAGTGCTTACTATGTGCAGAGCATTGTACTAAGTGCTTGGGAAGTACAAGTTGGCAACGGGCATGCCATTCCACTCATGAAATGGTATCACTTGATTGACAATTTGTGGTGGCAAACAGATCACAGAACAGTTTTCCTGAGTAATCAATCAATCAGGCACATTTACTGAGTGCTTACTCTGTGCAGAACACTGTACCAAGCGCTTGGGAGAGTACAATATAACACAGTTGGTAAGCATGTTCTCTACATGTTAAGACTCCTAGTTCTGAAGGAGATTTGCTTTTGAGGTGAATCAACAGTAGTCAAAAAATGTACACTCCACAACTAGGAAGTCATTGCTAAAATCAAATGAATAATATACAGTCTAACTTACTGTATTAACATTTTGTACCACCAATTTATTGCAGTAGGCCTAGTCTTAATTTTTATCCCATTTATGCATGCCAAGGTAACAGCTCATTCTCTACTTACTAAAATGGAAAAAAAAAATCAAAATGATCTACAGGAAGTTTTGCGCTGCAGTACAAGTGTTACAGCTGAGCCAAATCTATCACCGTGATAAATCGTGTTAGCTTCCTGAAGATTTGCAGTATGTAGGGTTTCAATTCTAGAAATTCCTCAGCTACTCCCAAGGGGAAATAAATGCCAGTTGAGTCAAGCAAGTAACATTTACTAGGTGCCCAGAAGTGCAGGAAAGTCTGTTAATCCAAAAGGACAAAGTTCCTGCCAAGGAGGAGTTCACAATCTAAAAGAAAGCCACACATACCAGACACAACTAGGAAAGGCCAGATTAAAAAAACAAAAACAAAATAAAAGACCTTTGTGACTAGTCCTTGAGCTCTTCAAACATCTTGTTTCAATTAATCAATGGTATTTATTAAGTTCTTACTGTGTACAGAGCACTGTACTAAGCACTTGGGAGAGCTCTTTCTTGCCAAATTTTCTTTCTTCTTCAGATGAACTTGTTTTAATAGGATTGCTTTTCCTGATCTTGGGCACAGTTTGGTTTAATATTTGTTTATTATTTATATGATTATTACAAAGTCTGTTGGAGATGAGAGCTTTACTTAATGTTCTCATTCAAGCGTGTCTTTCTTGTTTTTAACAAATCCAAAGTTTACGGCCCAAACACAATTCATTTGATGTGAATTTGCAATGTGAGTAATTGGTTGAGTCTTGAGAGCAATCATTTGACGTAATTTAATTCTGGTCACAGTCAAAAGCACTGAAAGTATTTTCAAATGTAACTTATTCAAATGGATCAATGTTTAAGCATCTAATAATGTGAAAAAAGAGGCAGAAAGCAATAAAATTTGCTTTCATCTAGGCTAAAACAAGAGGTGTATTTCACTTAAAAGGTATCAGTCCTTCTAACCTCTGGATAATGAGCATTAGCAAATGTCATTTCGTTCTGCCTATGAAATTATTCATTTCATGGCAAGGATAAAGATCATACAGGGTCTAATACAGAAATGACTTGTTCGGACCTAAACTTGTGTCTTTATAAGGGCAACCCACCCTTGGGGAGGGAAACATACCAGGACTGGATAGTGGCATAGGCATCCATTTCTTAACAGCAACCTGAGGTCATTTTAGTAGACTGTCTTGCTAGTACAGTCTCTGCACTTGTGCAAGAGAGGATTTTTAGCTGATGTCTACAATTAGTTATTAATTAATGCAACCACAGTGGAGTGTTACATACTTTTGGTGGAGTGCAAATCACCTTTTGCTGAAGCTGCTCCACTAGTGGCCTCTAAGCAGTTTTGAAAGTCAGGGCTCACACCCGTGAGCTGTCTATGTAAATGGAGGTGCTCAGACCATGTTAGGGCTAAAGTGGGTTTGCCCTGAGCCCCAGCCTGATGAATCAGAGTTCCTCTGTTCCTAAGGTGGCAGGATCTGCTTGCCTGCAGCAGTATGTGGGGTTCAAGCTAATATCCTGCAAAGCTGTCAGAAACTTGACTAAAGCAAATCCTGGGGAAAACCGAAACTCATAGCATCATGAAATAATGATGGTGCCAGTTCTGGTATAGAGCTCCTTGCATTGAGGTTAGAGAACCTTGATGCTATAGTATAACAAATGTCCCAGCATCCAATGGGAGCCCAAGCCTCTTTCTCTAGATGATGTCCACTATCTCCTGATAGTACTTTAGGAGGTAGGTAAAGGAAGGAAAATTGTGTCTGTTAGTCCATGTGACCTCTAGCCTGTGATTTATCTGCCATCCCAGGGACACCAGGGTGGCCGAGTAATAGAGTCCAATTACGTCCATGGAGGGTATTTGTCTTATAGAATCATCAAGCTACGAAGGACTTCAAGAGGTCATCTGGCCCAACACCCACCCTTCAGGTAGTTGCCTGAAGGGAGCAATTAATGGGAGCCATTAATCTCAAATGAACTGAAACATGTTATGAGAGTCACAGAAATTCTGCCTCCATGAGAAGCAGCATAGCTTAGTGGATAGAGCATGAGCCTGAGAGTCAGAAGGACCTGGGTTCTAATCCCTGCTCCTCACGTGCCTGCTGTGTGACCTCGGGCAAGTCACTTAACATCTCTGGGCCTCAGTTACCTTATCTGTAAGAAGGGGGATTAAGGGTGTGAGCCTCATGTGGAACAAAGACTGTGTCCAACCTGATTAACTTGTATCTTCACTAGTTCTTAGAACAGTGGCTGGCATATAGTAATCGCTTAACAAGTACTATTATTATTATTATTATTATTATTACTATTATTATTATTATTATGAGAAGCAGCATGGCCCAGTGGAAAAAGAGCATGGGCCTGGGAGTCAGAGGACTTGGCTTCTCATCTTGGCTCTGCCAACTGGTTGCTGTGTGACCTTGGGCAAGCCACTTAACTTCTCTGTGCCTCCGTTTCTTCAAATGTAAAATAGGGGTTAAACAACTGTCTCCCTCCTATTTGGACTGGGAGCCCATGTGGGACAGAGACTTTATCCAACTTGATTACCTTGTATCTACCCCATTGTGTGAAACATTGCTTGACACATAATGCTTGAAAAGTACCATAATATTACTACCACTAATGATGATGATAATTATCATTATTATAGTTTGGGCACAGCCTTTCTATTGGCCAGGTTGCCCCCAAAGTCTGGCAGGTGTAGGAGAACCCAAGGAAATGGGATTTTGAGGCTCTAGTGGTGAGGTGGACATAGAACTGCAGAGAGTTGAGACAGACCCCAACTCTTGGGCCTAAACATATGCCTGGTTAAGGTGGGCTGCAATACCAGGGAAAGCTACTGCTTGCCTGACAAGTACTGCCACAGGGTGTTGCTGTATGGCTCAAGAACCATAGTTCCAATGGAGTTTGCCTAAGAGGAGCAGGCCAATGCACACTCAGAGAAACCGAGCCCTTACTAAAGGGGTAAAGCAGTGTGCAGTGGCTGGCGGGATAGGGAACCATGGAACCAAGGAACATAGACAAGAAAATCCACTGATAACCCAATTCCTGGGCAAAAGCTGAGAAGGGAATCATTTAAGCAATAAGAGAGGGATTTCCCCTTTCTTCCAACTTTGCTTCCCTCTTCCCCTATCCTATTTCACTGCATGCTAGAAAAATAAATAAGGACAAAAGTGTTTGTCACCTAGTCTCAAAGTAGGCCTGGCTATGCTTTGGCTTAATTCCAATTACATGAGAGAATGCTGTGAGAAACATAAAAAGAAAAAGCTCAAAAACAGCATCAAAATGCTTAAACCAGTGGAAGATCAAATCAATCAAACTGGTATTTTTTGAGCATTTACCATGTGCACAGCACTGTAATAAGCACTTGGGGGAGTGCAATACAACAGAGTTGGCAGACACATTCCCTACCCACAGCAAGCTTACAATATAGAGAGGGAGACAGACATTAATTAGGTACAGCGATTAATTGGATGGTAAGAAAATTCAGGGTGTTTTTTAAACAACATAAATTGTATATTTACATATTAAAACCCAGCTACTGTATTTTTTTCTGTATATGCAAGTTCAAAGTCTACTTCTGGATTAAGTTTACATGCTCTGAGAGCCATTCCTCAAGAAAACCCAATAAAACCTTTCTCTCTATGTGTACGAATGCATATACCAGTCATCTATAAGAATGAGTAGGCAGAAATCCATCTCATACCGTTAGATATTTCATTTTCTAATGAAGAAAGAAAAGGAAGAACAAGTACTTCTCTGAGAAATTTGTTTCCTGCCTCTAGTCTTTTCCTGGATGGAGTAACTGTGTCTAGAGAAAGGGAAATGTGTTTGAGAAGCAAGGCTCGATGTAGTATTTATGGTGTCCAATAGTAATGAATGTAATGCCTCTCCTCCTTAGAACAGCGAAGAATTAATAACATCTTTCATGGTGCTGATTTTACAGCAGCTCTTTATATCTGTTGCACAGCAAACTTTTTTATGTTCTAAAAAATAAGTATACATTCTAGCAGTTGTTTCCATGGCATTTTTATTTCTTTTTTTTTCGGGGCATAAACATTTGCTTTTTATTGTCACCATGTGGTTTGCCTAGGAACCTCTCTCCTGAGTTAGGTATCATCTTTCTTTCAGGTGTAACTAAATTAACCCCCTGCTAATATACCATTTTATCAGATAATTACTGAATAGTTTTGATCAAAAGGATTTTGGTCATGCTTCATCTCTGAAATACATACAAAACTATTTATTGGCCTCCATATGTCAGTGACTGCATTTGCTTTCACTTGAGAGAGTTTAATACTCTGGTGGTAAAAAATAAAACTTGAACAGGATACTTAATGAATCAAAACACACTCTGATAAAATGATTAGAAGTTCCCAGTTAATTACCAGAAAGGAAACTAATTAAATTACAATTCAGGTTTTATGTGGGCTATGAGATGAAAGACTAAAAATAGGTCCTTTCAATCATTTTTCCATTAGATGGAGCAGGCACATTCAAGGTTATCCATGAGAGATGTAATTTTTGTTTTTCCTTTTCTAAATTATATCATTTAAATTACATTTTATGTCTCAGCTCCTTACACCAACATCAATGTATGATGTTAATAGGCTACTAAAAAGAAGCAGAGAACCCTGAGCAAACACTGAGACCAAAATTTATTTAGGTCTCTTTTTACCAGTCATATTAAGTTGGAATAAGAAATCCCTTCACAAGCAATCAATGTTAAGAAGTTATTTATTTATTTATTTATTTATTTATATTATTTATTTATTTATAAGTTATTATTTATTTCCTTAAAGGTAATGAAAATATGAACCATAATTAAAATGTTTCTCAACAAAAATTTGAAAAGATAGTGCCTATGCATTTTCAATATTTAACACAAAACTGAGGCTTCACCATATACCATGGGGTGCAGAGGAAGGAGCCATAAAAATGAATTATTATTGTTATTATTATTATCATTATTATGATTTTGGTATTTGTTAAGAACTTATTATATGTCAAATGCTGTTCTAAGCACTGGGGTAGATACAAGTTAATCAGATCAGACACAGCTCCACATGAACCTCACAGTCTAAGGAGGAGGGAGAACATATCTCTGTGGTTCAAATCTTGGTTTACATGATAGGTCCCCAAGTGCTGGTCTCAAGTGCCTACACCTGCCCAACTTCTTATTTCTTTCCAACTGTTACAGGACTGGGAATAGATGAGTCAGAAATGCTGGCAAAGTGGAAGAAAAGAGACTCATAATCCCTCCCTTTCGAGAAGATAGGAAGGAGGGAGAAAGTAAAAAAGTAATCACCCCAATAAAATGATTAACTGTCAGTTGAGCAGTTTGATAGACGTGCTATGTGGGGGCTAATTGGAAATGACCCACAATAAATAATTTCATTTTATGATTATCATTATGCATTTCCCAAGCCATAGACTACCTCCCTCTCCACAATTGTCCTATCATTAGAGTGCTGGAGACTAGGTGCATTGTGGGCAAGGAATGTCTCTAGTGCTGTTGTACTTTCCAAGTGTTTAGTACAGTGCTTTGCACACAGTAAGTGCTCAATAAATAGGATTAAATGAATGAATATTTGGTCCAAAGAAATCACATAGGAAAAAAAAGTAAATTTAATGTAGCCATCATATATAGGAGTGGTTGCAGTGACTTTTTTTAGACTCAACTGTGGTGTATTTAATGCACAATTGATTGGGAAAAAATCCTCAGCTCTCATGCCTGTGGAAATAGAGCACCTAGAGCACTGAACTGGCATCAGTGAATTGAATGACAGGGCCAAGGATGTTGCCAGCTCTTCAATCAATCAGTCAATTGTATTTATTGAGGGTTTACTGTATGGAGAGCACTGTACTAAGTGCTTGGAAGTGTACAATATAACAGAGTTGGTAGACACATTCTGCCCACAACGAGCTTACACTGTAGAGGGGAAGACAGACATTTATATAAATAAATAGATTATGGATATGTACACAAGTGCTGTGGAGCTGAGGGAAGAGTGAATAAAAGGTAAAAATCCAAGTACAAGGGTGAAACAGAAGGGACTGGGAGAAGATGAAATGAGTGTCTAGTTGGGGAAAGCCTCTTGGAGTTGTACCTTCAATAAGGCTTTGAAGGTGAGTAGAGTAATTGTCTGTTGAATATAAAGGGGGAGGATATAAGCAAGGGGTCAGCTGTGAGATAGATGGGATTGAGTTACAACGAGTAGCTTGGCATTAGAGGAGTGAAGTGTGTGGCCTGGGTTATAGTAGGAAATCAGGGAGGTAAGGTAGGAGGTGGCAAGGTGATTGGGTACTTTAAAGCCTATAGGAGGGAGTTTCTCTATGATGCCGAAGTGGATGGGCAACCACTGGAGGTTCTTGAGGTTTGGGGAAACATGACCGGATGATTTTGTCAAAAAATGATCTGGGCAGCAGAGTTAAGTGTTGACCAGAGCAAGGAGAGACAAGGAGGCTGATGCAGTAGTCAAGGCAGGATAGGAGAGGTGCTTAGATTAATGTGGTAGTAGTTTGGATGGGGAGGAAACAGTGGGTTTTAGTGATGTTCAGAAGGTTGAACTGACAGGATTTGGTGACAGATTAAATAAGTGGGTTGAATAAGAGAGATGAATTGAGGATAACACCAAGGTTACAGTCTTGTGAGGCAGGGAGGATAGTGGTGCTGTCTGTAGTGATGGTAAATTCAGGGGGAAGGCAGGAGTTTGGTGGGAAGATAAGGAGTTCTGATCTGGATATTTTAAGTTTGAGGACTCAGTGGGACATACAAGAATAGACAACCTAAAGGCAGGAGGAAATATGAGACTGCAGAGAAGGAGAGAGAGGAGGGCTGGAGATACAGATTTGTGAATCAATCAATCAATCATATTTATTGAGCGCTTACTGTGTGCAGAGCACTGTACTAAGTGCTTGGGAAGTACAAGTTGGCAACATATAGAGATGGACCCTACCCAACAGTGGGCTCACAGTCTAGAAGGGGGAGACAGAGAACAAAACAAAGCATATTAACAAAATAAAATAAATAGAATAGATATGTACAAGTAAAATAAATAAATGAATAGACAAACTCCTCACCCTCGGCTATAAGGCTCTCCATCACCTTGCCTCCTCCTACCTCACCTCCCTTCTCTCCTTCTACAGCCCATCCCGCACCCTCCGCTCCTCTGCCGCTAATCTCCTCACTATGCCTCGTTCTCGCCTGTCCCACCATCGACCCCCGGCTCACGTCATCCCCCGGGCCTGGAATGCCCTCCCTCTGCCCATCCGCCAAGCTAGCTCTCTTCCTCCCTTCAAGACCCTACTGAGAGCTCACCTCCTCCAGGAGGCCTTCCCAGACTGAGTCCCTTCCTTCCTCTCCCCCTCGCCCCCCTCTCCATCCCCCCATCTTACCTCCTTCCCTTCCCCACAGCACCTGTATATATGTATATATGTTTGTACATATTTATTACTCTATTTATTTATTTTACTTGTACATATCTATTCTATTTATTTTATTTTGTTAGTATGTTTGGTTTTGTTCTCTGTCTCCCCCTTTTAGACTGTGAGCCCACTGTTGGGTAGGGACTGTCTCTATATGTTGCCAACTTGTACTTCCCAAGTGCTTAGTACAGTGCTCTGCACACAGTAAGTGCTCAATAAATACGATTGATTGATTGATTGATTAATAAATATGTACAAACATATATACATATATTCAGGTGCTGTGGGGATGTGGGGGAGGGAGGGCATTCCAGGCCAGGGGGATGACATGGGCCGGGGGTCAATGGCGGGACAGGCGAGAACGAGGCACGGTGAGGAGATTAGCGGCAGAGGAGCAGAGGGTGTGGGCTGGGCTGTAGAAGGAGAGAATGGAGGTGAGGTAGGAGGGGGCGAGGTGATGGAGAGCCTTGAAGCCGAGGGTGAGGAGTTTCTGCCTGATGCGCAGGTTGATTGGTAGCCACCGGAGATTTTTGAGGAGGGGAGTAACATGCCCAGAGCATTTCTGGACAAAAACAATCCGGGCAGCGGCTTGAAGTATGGATTGAAGTGGGGAGAGACAAGAGGATGGGAGATTGGAGAGGAGGCTGATACAGTAGTCCAGACAGGATAGGATGAATCATCCACATAGAGATGGTAGTTGAAGCCATGGTAACAAATAAGTCACACAAAAGAGTAGGTATAGTTAGAGAATAGAAGGGGATCCAGAACTGAGCCTTGAGGCAGGAGGAACTCAGAGGAAGGGGTTGGTCGACAGTGTCGAAGATAGCTGAAGGGTCCAGGAGAATTAGGATGGAGTAGAGGCCATTGGATTTGGCAAGAAGGAGATCACTGGTGAACTTTGAGCACAATATAACAGAGTTGGTAGACGTCTTCCAAGTCCTTAGAAGATCCTGAGGTAACCTGGACAATCCAGGGACTTGAGGAACCCCTGAATCCTCCCAGCCGTGATGTCCACCCCAAAAGACTGCACACATGTTACAGAAAGGGTGGCACGGGTGACAGAATCACAATGGTGATTCAACTTGTACTTCCCAAGTGCTTAGTACAGTGCTCTGCACACAGTAAGCGCTCAATAAGTACGATTGAATGAATGAATAAATGAATGGTGCTGGGTTCCACAGAGAGTGATCCAGCACTCCAGGCACACAGTGACATGGGATTATGTGGGTTATCCTCCCCACACACAAAAGCATTGAAACCCAGGAAGGGCAGGTTCCAGCGTTTAGCCCCTGTATGAAATTTTGTTCTTCCCTGGGAAAATAGGGATGATAATAATAATGTAATGTGTTGTTGTTGTCTTATGCTGTCAAGTTGTGTGCGACTCATTGCGACACCATGGACACATCTCTCCCAGAACACCCCACCTCCATCTGCAATCGTTCTGGTAGTGTATTCATAGAGTTTTCTTGGTAAAAGTACGGAAGCGGTTTACCATTCTAGACTGCGAGTCCGCTGTTGGGTAGGGACCATCTCTATATGTTGCCAACTTGTACTTCCCAAGCGCTTAGTACAGTGCTCTGCACACAGTAAGCGCTCAATAAATACGATTGAATGAATGAATACCATTGCCTCCTTTCATGCAGTAAAATTGAGACTCTGCCCTCAACTCTTTCCCATGCCCCTGTGCTGCCCAGCACAGGTGAGTTTTGACTTGTAGCAGATTGCCTTCCACTGTACAAGCTAGGAATGGAATGGATATGCATTTTCCTGACTCTCCCTCCCATAGTCGAGACTGGTAGAGTACTGGAAACTCTCCAGGTGCGACCCTGAGAGGTGAATGTAATATACTCATATTAATATAATTAACAGTGCAATAATATTGCTGTTAATGACAATAATAATTACGGTATTTGTTAAGTACTTACTATGTGCCAAGCACTGTTCTAAGCGCTAGTAGATACAAGGTTATCAGGTTGTCCCATGTGGGGCTCACAGTCTTAATCCCCATTTTACAGATGGGGTAAATGAGGCACAGAGAAGTGAAGTGACTTGCCCAAAGTCACACAGCTGACAAGTGGCGGAGTGGGATTAGAACCCACGACCTCTGACTCCCCAGTCTGGGCTCTTTCCACTAAGATACACTATTAAACACTGGAAGTGTTTATCTCAATACATGAAAATTATAATATGCTTTCAATTTGGTGAGAACAGATTAACCTGAGGAATAATAATATGGATTTATACATTTACTCAATATATTCTAATGATAGCTGTGGTATTAAGCACTTACTACACTGATTTAGATACAATACAATCAGAGGAGACAGTCCCTATCCCAGTATAAGGAAGAGGGAAAAGAAGTATTTAATCCCTATTTTACAGATGAGGAAGGTGAGGCACAGAGAAGTTCAATGACTCACCCAAGGCCCAAGGTCACACAGCAGACAAGTGGCAGAACCAGAATTAGAACACAGGTCCTCTGAGTCCCAGGCCCATGCTTTTTTCACTAGGCTATGCTGCTTCTCCGTCTACTCACATGTATTTATATACATAAGTACTTATATGTATGTGTGTGATATGTAGGATGAATCTTTGATATGCTTAAAGGGGTGACAATAAAAAAAATTCCTTCATCATGAAATAGAGAAAATTCTGAAGCCTTAAAACAGACTTTCCCAATTTGGATTCTAATTATGGTTCTATGATGTGAATGAACAGAAGACTATTCCCATTCTTTTCCAGCACTTTTATAGAATCAAAACTTAAAAAGCCAATCTATAGAATGAAAAGTATATGGACAACCTTGTTTCTATCTCTATTTTTAACTTTTTCCAAATTTATGATATTGACTATATTTTTCATATTCTTCCAAAGCGATTACTACCAAATCTAAGCTCATAATGAAAAAGATACAGATAATATCATGCTAAGAGGAACTACTCTGAAACCAAGCATATGTTATGGAAGTTTACTATCAATTTGCTTTTATTAAGGATGATACATTTTCTTTATAGCTACATTTGTGCTTAAAATGACATCTTTAAAAAATAAATCAAGCTCTAAGAAATTCAACAACTCACACAGAAATGAAGAGATTTAATTTAAATAGGCTAGTACTAGCAAAACACATTTCCATTTTCACCTGACTAAATCAATTATCTCAGATGACATATTCCCAAAGGGGTGTAGCAGTGCTGTTCCCAAGACTATGCTTAATTTGAAGGTTCCATTTTCTGGATAATCCAATCATCCATCCACTGTGCGCAATAAACTGATATGAATCCTAGAAGCAGCAAAGATCAGAAATAATGTAAGTAAACATGACCTTTACATTAAGCCTCATGTATTTGTGGAGAATAATGATCTTTCTAGCCATTTTCCCTGTTATAAATTTGAATTTGTATTATTGTAGTATTCATTATGACAAAATGACAACTCAATAATGACTTTGGTAGGAATGATTCCTGCCCTCAAGGATTTTACAGTTCAGTCAGGTAGACAGTCATAAAAATAAGTTATGGTCCTCTAGACTGTAAACTCATTGGTGGCAGGTAATGTGTCTAGCAACTCAGTTGTACCCTCCCAAGTGCTTAGTACAGTGCTCTGTGCACTGTAAGCACTCAATAAACATCACTGATTATAGGTGGGGAAACAACAGAGACTCAGGCTATGTATATAAGTGCTGTGGGGCTTGAGTGGGGAGAGAATCAGAGTGATTAAGGGGTGCAGACCCAAGTGCATAGGGAATGCAGAAGGGAGAGCAAATAGGTGGTGAAATGAAGGCTTAGTCCAGGAAGGCCTCTTGGAGGAGTTGTGATTATAATAAGGCTTTGGAAGTGGGGAGAGTGGTGATCACTCAGATATGCAGGGGGAGGGGGTTCCAGGCCAGAGGCAAGACATGGGGAGAGGCCAGTGGTTAGTTAGATGAGATCAAGGTTAAGTATATAGGTTGGCTTTAGAGGAGAGAAGTGTGCGGGCTGGCTTGTAGTAGGAGAGTGGCAAGTTGAGGTAGAAAGAGGCAAGCCAATGGTAAAGAGTTTCTTTTCCTTGTGGAGGTGGGTGGGTAAGCACTGGAGGTTCATGAGGAGCAGAGAGATGTGGACTGAAAGTTTTTTTAGAAAAATGTTCCAGTAGGAGAATGAAGTATGGATTTGAGAGGGGAGAAACAGAGAGGAACTGAGATGAAGATCCGCCCTTTCCTCGCCATCCAAACTGCTACCCTGGTCAATCAAGCTCTCATCCTATCCCGTCTGGACTACTGCACCAGCCTTCTCTCTGATCTCCCATCCTCGTGTCTCTCTCCACTACAATCCATACTTCATTCTGCTGCCCGGATTATCTTTGTCCAGAAACGCTCTGGGCATATTACTCCCCTCCTCAAAAACCTCCAGTGGCTACCAATCAATCTGCGCATCAGGCAGAAACTCCTCACCCTGGGCTTCAAGGCTGTCCATCACCTCGCCCCCTGCTACCTCACCTCCCTTCTCTCCTTCTACTGCCCAGCCCGCACCCTCCGCTCCTCCGCCGCTAATCTCCTCACCGTACCTTGTTCTCGCCTGTCCCGCCATCGACCCCCTGCCCACGTCATCCCCCGGGCCTGGAATGCCCTCCCTCTGCCCATCCGCCAAGCTAGCTCTCTTCCTCCCTTCAAGGCCCTGCTGAGAGCTCACCTCCTCCAGGAGGCCTTCCCAGACTGAGCCCCTTCCTTCCTCTCCCCCTCGTCCCCCTCTCTATCCCCCCATCTTACCTCCTTCCCTTCCCCACAGCACCTGTATATATGTATATATGTTTGTACATATTTATTACTCTATTTATTTATTTTACTTGTACATTTCTATCCTATTTATTTTATTTTGTTAGTATGTTTGGTTTTGTTCTCTGTCTCCCCCTTTTAGACTGTGAGCCCACTGTTGGGTAGGGACTGTCTCTATGTGTTGCCAATTTGTACTTCCCAAGCGCTTAGTACAGTGCTCTGCACATAGTAAGCGCTCAATAAATACGATTGATTGATTGATGAAGGATTGGGCTGGAGAGAGCTTCCTCAGCACCAGCTTTCCCTTCTCACCCATTCCTACTTTTCCTGCTTATTTTCAAAGTTTGGGTATTAGGAAAGGTGTATTGCTAAAGTTGTTTTAAAAAATGTCCATGCACTTAGATCTCTTTTGAGAAAAAGAGTTTTGGATATCAAGTGACTGATGAATCATCCTAAAAAACGATTTAGCATGCCAACTAGTATGCAGCCAGGAAGACTCCCTTTGGGTTTCAACAATGCATCCTGATTCATTATCAGCTTAAAGCCTCAAAAGCTTTCATCCAGCCCATACTATTTTTGTTCCCTTTTTGGCCATTTTAATTATTTGGAGGTGGGGAGAATGTTCACATTGAGAGAGGTGACCCGGGTGCATAGACATCTGCAGTCTCATTACAATTTGTAGAACAATATATGCTGCCTCCAACATGGTGAGAGGGAGGGAAAAGTACAGAATAGAATCCTGGCACACTCACTGGCATAGGCCAGAATGTGTTTGGAAAATCCAGTTGAGAACATCTGTCGAAGAATGGAAGACTTTGTGTAGTATGTGTTTCAGTTACCAATCTAAGAAAATGAAATACCAGATGAAAATATTCTGCCATTAAAGGAAATAATTGCTGTACCAAATTGATCAACTAGATTAGCTGATCAGCTAGATCGCCCTAGGCCAAAAGCTCCTTGTAGGCAGAGAACATGTCTATCAACTCTGTTGAATTGTACTCTCCCAAGTGCTTAGTACAGTGCTCTGCACACAGTAAGTGCTCATTAAATACCATTGATGATGATGAATAAAGACCACTGATTGATTGATCAGCTGTGTAACTTTGGACAAGTCACTTAACTTCTCTGTACCTCAGTTACCTCATCTGTAAAATGGGGATTAGGACTGTGAGCCCCATGTGGAGCAAACTTATAACCTTGTATCTACCCCAGGGCTTATAACAGTGCTTAGCACATAGTAAGTACTTAACAAATCCCATTATTATTATTATTATTATTATTATTATTATTATTATTATTATTATTATCATTGTTAGCTAGGAGATTGAAAAGAAGAAACACACGGAAGAAGAAGCAGTGGCAGAAGGCGGAGACCGCAATATGTTCCCAAATAGTGCCAAAGTGAGGAAGGAACATGGAATTGGGAAGAAGGAGAGCTGGGTTTTAATCCAGTCCTGCCACTGCCATGTTGTATGACCTTGGGCAAGTCAACTAACCACTCTGGCATTCAGTTTTCTCATCTGTAAAATGGGGATAATATAGCCTGTGAGTCCTCTGGGGGATAGGGTCTGTGAATGATCTGATAGCAGCGAAGAGAAGCAGCGTGGCTCAGTGGAAAAGAGCCCGGGCTTTGGAGTCAGAGGTTGTGGGTTCAAATCCCGGCTCTGCCACTTGTCAGCTGTGTGACTTCGGGCAAGTCATTTCACTTCTCTGTGCTTCAGTTCCCTCATCTGTAAAATGGAGATGAAGACTGTGAGCCCCCCTGTGGGACAACCAGATCACCTTGTAACCTCCCCAGCACTTAGAACAGTGCTTTGCACACAGTAAGCACTTAATAAATGCCATTATTATTATTATTATTATAGCCATGTCTTTATGCCAGAGCTTAGCTCATAGGAAGCACTTAATAAATGTCATAATTATCATTACTCTACCACGTAGCACAGTGCCTTGAACATTCTAAGTGTTTAATGAATACAATCATAAAATTAAAAGAGAAATCCTGGTTATATGTAGAAATGGAAACGCTGCAGAGAGTTGATCTTGATGGGATGAGTAAGATTTCATTGTAGTGTCGTTCCTCCTTTAGTGGTGCCTTGATGATATTGTGTGGCAGGACTTAGTGTTGAGAAATACAGGAGAAATGTGTATCTTCTCCATACCATAGTAGCAAATGGATGTAAACTGTAATAATAATAATAATGATGGCATTTATTAAGCACTTACTATGTGCAAAGCACTGTTCTAAGCACTGGGGAGGTTACAAGGTGATCAGGTTGTCCCCCAGGGGGCTCACAGTCTTAACCCCATTTTACAGATGAGGTAACTAAGGCACAAAGAAGTTAAGTGACTTGCCCAAAGTCACACAGCTGACAATTGGCGGAGCCAGGATTTGAACCCATGACCTCTGACTCCAGAGCCCATGCTCTTTCCACTGAGCCATGCTGCACTGTAGAGCCTTTCACATTGCAATGCGTGCTCTACATTGGTCCACTATAATTCACTTCATGCACAGCAGGGTAGACACTGAACTTTAGGCTCAGCCACCTGGTCTGATGTCTGACCCGTCTTTGTTTAAGTAGCTTTGAGGTTTGAGCTGTTTACCCTGGAGAGCATTTGGTTCTAATCTTGGCTCCTGGTCTGGCCCCTGCCATCTCTTCTAAGCTCCTAGAATTGAAAACTGGATGACACATTTACCAGTCCACCATTTTGGGATCCAGCTTGATCTTTCCTTGGAAGAAAACAGGTATTAACCACAGGTAATTAGTGTCCTCAATTATTCTTCTGGTAAGAATAATGTCCTTTTCTGAGAAAATGCGTGACTGATTCTTTGCAATATCCTTCAAAGTCACAGCATAGGGGCAGATGACTGGATGAACTTCTACTATTCCAAGCACAACAGATTTTGATTTCCTAAAAATCTATTCTAAAAATATCCCCCATTTGGGAGCAAGCATTTTATTTTTCATCCTGCTCCAACCTGAACCTATGCATTGTATTTTTGGAAGAGCAGGCCAGTTGTGACAAATGATGTAATTACTTTCCTTTAGTTAGAGGATAAAACCATTGCCATGTTCAACTGTTCCTTTTATGTTCCTTTTGGTACTCTTAGCACTATTTGGAAGTCATGAGGGAAGGAATTCAGCAGTTAAGCAAGTGCTTGTAAAATTTTTGCTATTGATCTGGGTTATTGCAAAGAGCCTGCTGGAGTCAAATACCTGTGAGTTTGGGGCAGCTCACTATTCCCCAACCTTCCTTTTTGACTATGGAGAAATCCCTTACTATTTGAGAAATTATCAGCTTATCAAATAAACAAGTGGGAAACCCAACCATATATCCCAGGAAGGAAGCAATATGCCAATGCAAACTACTTAAATTCAGTACTACTAAACTACAGCTCCCTATCTGTGAAAAACCTTCTTTTCCTGCTACATTTAGACATATTATGGGTTTCTAGAGCATTCTTCGCATCCGCTTGCTCTCAGATATGTCAAGTGCCTGCATAAAACATTTCCAATCATTAGCAGCATTTCCATTAATCAATGATATTTATTGCATACTCACCTAATACAAAGCACTGTACTAAACTATTGGGAGAGTGCAGCAGAAGTAAAACACACGGTCTTTGCCCTCAAGGTGCTTACAAGTATTCACAGTACCTTTTAAAGTTATAGGTACTCTAGCTGTTCTGAATCTACATATCTTATCTTCTTGAGAAGAAGCACAGCTTAGTGGAAAGAGCATGAACCTGGGAGTCAGAGGACCTGGATACCAAATAACCTTTTTTTTCAGTCTCTCTCACCATCAGCCCTTCTGCTTCTTGGACTCACTCTCTCAGCCCTTTCTGTTCCTCTGAAAGTCCCCCCTTAAAGATCTAGCATTCTAACGACGGTCACCCAAGATGGAGTCTGCCCTCCTGAATCCAATAGAGAAATAATCGATCATTCAATAGTGGTTTTTATTGAATGCTTACTGTGTGCCGAGTATTGTACTAAGCGCTTGGGAAAGTACAACAGAGTTGGTAGACATGCTCCCCACCAAGGAGGGGGTAGAGGAAGGTTACATTCTCCTTGATGGTTTTGGGGTTTTTTTTGCTACATCAGTTGAGTTTGTCATTCTTTTATAGCAATACAGCAAGGGAGACTCAGGAGCCTCAGAGGTGAAACTCCCTCCTTTTCTGTCCAGTATAAGTACAACATTATGCTTGCTGTGGGCAGCCAATGTGACTACCAACTCTGTTGTGTTGTAATAATAATGATGGTATTTGTTAAGCTCTTACTATGTGCCAAGCACTGTTCTAAGCACTGGGGTAGATACAAGTAGCCCGTTGTTGGGTAGGGACCATCTCTATATGTTGTCAACTTGCACTTCCCAAGTGCTTAGTACAGTGCTCTGCACACAGTAAGCACTCAATAAATATGATTGAATGAATGAATATCCATAATTTATTTATTTATAATATTGTCTTTCTCCTCCTCTAGACTGTAAGCTCGTTGTGAGAAACAAATGTGTCTATCAACTGTTACATTGTACTCTCCCTAGCGCTTAGTATAGTGCTCTGCACATAGTAATCTCTCAGTAAATTCAGTTGAGTGATTGATAAAAGAATTGGGCTGATGTTATTATTATTGTGATTATTATCACCATCATCATCAGTATTATTATTACATGAGTATCTTTGAGGAAATCAAAGCATTTTATAGGCAGTTACTTCAATCTTCACAGCATGGCTGTGAGGTGAATAGAGAAGATTTTTTTAGCCTCATTTTACAAATGAGGAAACAGAGGCAGGCAAAAGTGGTTTTAGCCAAATTCAGACAATTTCAAAGCTAGGTCTCCTGTCTCATTTCAAAATTCCAACTAGACTTGCAAATTATTTTTAGAAATTCAGTCATCAACCAATATTTTGGTAGCTTTACCATTAGTCAATGATTTTCTACACCACTAGGTACACTTAACACATTCACATTTCAAGACGTAGCAGACACAGCTACACACACACCCATACAAACACATGACTTAAATTTTGTAAGTATGGTCCTGTACACACAGCATGATCTTAGCTCTGACTTTTGAGGAAACAATCACCACTGACAAACCTGTAAAAAGTGGAAAAGCACCTGTATCTGATGGCATTCCTAGAAAAATCTACAGACATGAAGTGGAACTAATCCTTAGGCAGCTGTACAAGTCCTTCACCAAAATAGTAGCCTAGTGGAAATGCCATAAGACTTCAAAAATGCCACCTTAATCTCCAAGAAAGGGGAGAGAGCTGACCGTCTTTATTTTGTCATTTTGGAATATGATGCTATACATGTACGTAAATGGATAGCTATAGTCATTCATTCAATCATACTTATTCATCATCATCATCAGTCGTATTTACTGAGCACTCACTGTGTGCAGAGCACTGTACTAAGCGCTTGGGAAGTACAAGTTGGCAACATATAGAGACAGTCCCTACCCAACAGTGGGCTCACAGTCTAAAAGGGGGAGACAGAGAACAAAACCAAACATACTAACAAAATAAAATAAATAGAATAGACATGTACAAGTAAAATAAATAAATAAATAAATAGAGTAATAAATATGTACAAACATATATACATATATACAGGTGCTGTGGGGAAGGGAAGGAGGTAAGATGGGGGGATGGAGAGGGGACGAGGGGGAGAGGAAGGAAGGGGCTCAGTCTGGGAAGGCCTCCTGGAGGAGGTGAGCTCTCAGCAGGGCCTTGAAGGGAGGAAGAGAGCTGGCTTGGCGGATGGGCAGAGGGAGGGCATTCCAGGTCTGGGGGATGATGTGGGCCAGGGGTCGATGGCGGGACAGGCGAGAACGAGGTACGGTGAGGAGATTAGCAGCAGAGGAGCGGAGGGTGCGGGGTGGGCTGTAGAAGGAGAGAAGGGAGGTGAGGTAGGAGGGGGAGAGGTGATGGAGAGCCTTGAAGCCCAGGGTGAGGAGTTTCTGCCTGATGTGCAGATTGATTGGTAGCCACTGGAGATTTTTGAGGAGGGGAGTAATATGCCCAGAGCATTTCTGGACAAAGATAATCCGGGCAGCAGCATGAAGTATGGATTGAAGTGGGGAGAGACACGAGGATGGGAGATCAGAGAGAAGGCTGATGCAGTAGTCCAGACGGGATAGGATGAGAGCTTGAATGAGCAGCATAGCAGTATGGATGGAGAGGAAAGGGCGGATCTTGGCAATGTTGCGGAGCTGAGACCGGCAGGTTTTGGTGACGGCTTATTGAGAGCTTACTGTGTGCAAAGCACTGTACTAAGTGCTGGGAAGAGTACAATTTAACAACAGACACATTCCTGCCCACGATGAGCTTGCAGTGTAGAGCTATATCTACTTATATCAAATCAATCATATTTATTGAGGGCTTACTGTGTGCAGTGCACTGAACTAAGCACTTGGGAGAGTACAGTATAATAGCATTGGTAGACACATTCCCAGCTCTCGTTATAAATAATTGTCACAATCCCTGCCTAATTTGTGCACCAACCTTTGTGAGCTCCTGAGGGGAACCAAGAACAGAGTGTAAACAAGACCCTACCCTAGAGGACTTTACAGTTTGATAATGGACATGAGCAAACATGGAACTGAAACATACAAATAGACAAAAAACATGAACAAATATAACAGAGCAGGTGTAGGCACAAACCCATCCAAGTGTATATAAGTATCTCAGGTTGTTTTTCTGCAGAATGAGACCGGAAATTGGGGGCATAATTTTCTGCTCCACCACCTCACCAGCACCTCAAAGAGCAGCACTTCCAAGAGAGATCTCACCTTCCCCCTTTCCTTTCTTGGGAGGCAGCCTGCCGTAGTGGAAAGGGCATGGGCCTGGAATTCAGAGGACCTGGATTCTAATCCTGGCTCTGCCACTTACCCACTGTGTGAACTTGGGCAAGTCCTTTAACTTCCCTGTGCCTCTGTTTCCTCAACTATAAAGTGGGGATTCAGAACCCGTTCTCCATTCTTCTTAGGCACTGAGTCCTATGTGAGGCAGGGATTGCGTCCGATTTGATTGTATTGTGCCTACAGTGATTAGTACAGTGCTTGGTTCATAGTAAGTGCTTAACGTATCACAATTATTATTAGTATTCCTTCTGTCTCTCAGGCAGCAGAGGCAGTAGCAGCAAAAATCTCGACCCTGAATATAGTTTAGGCGGGTAATTATTGTTTTGCTTGTTTACATAATAATGATGGAGAGAAAGGAGGGAAGAAATTTGACTTTTTTAAAGGTATTTAAGTGTCAAGCACCATTCTAAGCACTGGGTTAGGTGCAAGATCATCAGACAGGAAACCATGTATTTAGTTGTATGTTTTGCCCCATTTCAAACTTGTCCAGGTTCCAAGTTTCAGCTTTGTGTGTTTGAAGGACAGAGCTATCCTAACTCCCAACAAAAGGTAAAATTATGGGAACGATTTGAATTATTTCCCTATTGGTAAAAGGGCTTTTTGAGGTCAAGCACTTAGTACAGTGCTCTGCACACAGTAAGTGCTCAATAAATACGATTGAATGAAAGACAGAAGCATTTCTCCTTAAAAGAGTCCATGTAAGTCCTCCAAGCCATGCATATTAGTGCCCCGACTGCATTTCACTGAGGGATTGAATGTGCAGTGAAACAGTAAACAGGATGTCAGCAACACTCCACTTCTTTGACAATGCTAGTGCTGTCATGTTTGCAATGAAAAAATTTAGCAAGCTGTGAAATTGAATTTTAATTGTGATAAGACACTCTCTCAATAAATCACTTTGACGCAGAGGGTAACTTGAAATGGTGTCCCCCCCCCCCCCCCCCCGTATTTGGTTGTTTTATAATTAAACACAATGACACTCTTTCAAAAACTATGTGCTGTGAAAGAAATTGCTAATGATATTTTATTTCTTTTGGTAGCCATTAATGGATAGAATCAATCTAAAATACAGTGTGTTTGGGGATTCAAGTTGATCTACTTCATTTAAGCCACCTAGAAGCTAGCCCAAAAAAAGAGAAGATGGATTTTGCTAGATTTGCTGTAGAGATAGGACAGTACAGCATTATACTATTTTGCTAGGGTATGGGTTGATTTTTGACTGTGTTGGCAGAGTGCCACTTAGTTGCCCGACTTAAATGTTTCTTTGAGGTTTCAGCATATGGTACATTTGCCCAACATACTATGACTCCTCTTGTACCAGGATATCCAAAGAGACCTTGGAATGTTGTGTTGTGGCTGCAGACTTTTGTTTTACATCATGAGATGCCCTACCAAATAAATTTGCCAAAACAGTTTTCAAATTGAAAATGGCATTTATGAGCCTCCTACTAGTGACAACTCTTTTTCTGAGAAATAAATATCAATGAAGAAATCCAGTGGGAAAAACTGGGAAAACTTTCATCCTTCTTTGCAGTAATAACAGAATCCCTAATGTTTCCATAGTTACTAAGCTTGGTTTTATGACTGGGAAACCAGTGCTAACATTTAGTACCAACTGTTTCAACCTCTTCCACTGGATTCTTGTACCATCAATGCCATGATTATCCTTTGTAGATATATGTTAGAATAGCACAGTGCCAATCAGTGCTAAGCCTAAGGATGGCTGATGGACTGTCCACTGTGGATGCAGATGTAAAATGGTGTCACCTGTGCCCCCACTTGAGTCCAGGGACATGAGAAGAAGGGACAGGGGGTACAGATTGCTTCCCCTTCAGAATCATTCAATGCTGTTTATCTATTGATTCATTCTAGACTGTAAGCTCATTGTGGGCAGGGAACCTGTTTATCAACTCTCCCAAGTGCTTAGTACAGTGTCCTGCCCAGAGTAAGTACTCAGTAAATACCATTGTTTGATTGAGTGCTTACTGTCTGCAGAGCATTGTATTAAGTTCATGGTAGAGTACAATACAACAGAGTTGGTAGGATCATTCCCTGATCACAAGAAGTTTATTGTCTAGAGGGCAGCTTACAGTCTAGAGAGGAGTTGGCATATATTCTGGGTACAAGTGGACTGTAAGCTCATTGTGGGCAGGGAATGTGTCTGTTTATTGTTGTATTGTACTTTCCCAATCTCTTAGTACAGTGCTCTGCACACAGTGAGTGCTCAATAAATACAATTGAATGATTAGATGAATGAATGACCCAGGAAAAAGGGCCCAGAAAAGGTGGTGCCTTGGACTCATGAATACATTTTCCCACTGCTGGCACCAATTTCCAATTGCCATTACAAACATTTAGAAATGCATTCACAGCTAGAAGGGCTGCTTAAATATTAATTTCTAAGCTTTCAGTCAGCAGAACTAGAGAAAGGATTCAATGTTCCTCTCTGGCACTGCGGCTACTCACAGAATGCAGAATTCCGACAGAATACATTGATTTTGCTAATATATTGTCCCCACAGAATTATTTAATTGACACTTTCAAACAGGACTAGGAAAACGGTGTTGTTAGTAAACACAAACACTGGTTCTTATCAGAAGCAATAAAATTAATGTCCCAGCTCTAGAACAGTGTACATAGCCCATTCACTCTCTTCATTTGATTTTCTTGTATTTCAGTGACAGTATGACTCATACCCTCATCTCGATTCCTTATTCCCCTGCTATGAAAAATTACCCTGCAGTACATTGCATCCCAAGAACTTGTCACAGAGAACAGTTTTGTCGTATGAAGAATGTGTTCATGACGCTGTGACAGATATGCACAGCTAGCTCTCTTCCTCCCTTCAAAGCCCTACTGAGAGCTCACCTCCTCCAGGAGGCCTTCCCAGACTGAGTCCCCTCCATCCTCTCCCTCTCTTCCCCCTCCCCATCCCCCCCACCTTACCTCCATCCCCTCCCCACAGCACCTGTATATATATATATATATATATATATGTTTGTACATATGTATTACTCTATTTTACTTGTACATATCTATTCCATTTATTTTATTTTGTTAATATGTTTTGTTTTGTTGTCTGTCTCCCCCTTCTAGACTGTGAGCCCGCTGTTGGGTAGGGACCATCTCTATATGTTGCCAAGTTGTACTTCCCAAGTGGTTAGTACAGTGCTCTGCACACAGTAAGTGCTCAATAAATACGAATGAATGAATGAATGAATATGCAGGTGCCCTTCCAATATTGTGCATAGGAGATGTCTGTGGTGTGGTATGTTCGATAGGTTTTTTTGTTGTTGTTGTTTTTGTTGGTTGTTTTTTTTTTCTTAGAGCGTTTCATTTTTAAATTTATACTGCCTCCATAACTTCTGCCAAAGGAAAACTAGGTATTTAATAGGGATTCTGAGGATGCAGTAGGCTTCAAGATTTTGGGATTAAAAAATTCCTCATTTCCTTTCATGGGTTTCTGATCTGGAAAGAGATTCATCAAGGAATATATGGGTCTTAGTCTCAGAGAATTAGTAAAACATTCAACTCAGCTTATTCCAAAATGAATGGCCAGCATCTCTCTTTACTTTCCTTACCTCTTTAATTTACAAATTCTCTTTATCTCCCCGCATTTTCTATACCTTCCCCCTTCCCCCACCCCTCCCCACATACTCTGCCACCCATCCAACAACATAGACTGGTGCAGGTGACTTTTCAGATAAGAGCATCCCAGGGGGTTGACTACTCAGAGAAAGTTTAGGAGTGTCTACAACCAAGTTGTAGTGTGATGAGTGATTTTCCTTATTCTGATTACAGGAGAACAAGAAGGATCAGTACCTTTTTTTCTTTTTTCTAGTTCCCAAACTTTGAAATGGGTGTTCCCCTCTACCAGGTGATGGGAGAAGTTGTGTATGCCCCTTTCATAAATTAAGCCAAAAATAGGATGAACTGTTCTGAGACAATAACTTTACTCTGTACACCTGAGCCCACAGGGAGAAAACTAATTTTAATTCTGCCATGGTTTAATGATATTTAAATGACAAAATGGTTTTTATAAATGAATACATTACAAGGTTCATGTTCAAGAAACTGCAATAAACCATAATGGACTTTACAGTTTATTAGTTTCATAAATGTCACCTTGTTATTAATAAAACAGGTAAGGTAATTTTACAAGTGATTCCATTATCATTTGGGGAAGGAAAGGCTTTGATGGAAAAGCAGAATCTTTAGAAATGTTCATTTTACTCTGTTTGCCGTCTTAACTTACTGTAGAGAAAGTAGACATAAAAACCAGAATTCTTATCTGAAGTTGAGACTTTAAAGTAATAATAATAATAATAATAATGATAATAATAACGTAGTAGTAATTATAGTACTACTACTACTTTATTATTATTGTTATTATAGTATTGTTATATTAGTATGATAGTATATAGTATATAATATATGTCTATAGTATAATATAATATATAATTATTATTATAATATAGTAATATATAGTATATGATAGTATAACTACTATAATAATAATAGTAGTTGTAATAGTAGTAGTAGTACTAATTGCAGTAGTAGTAGTGACATTTATTATGCTCCCACTTAGTGCAGTACACTGTTCAAGGTGCTTGAGAATTACACTCCCTACCCACAGGGTACTTAAAAGTTATTTATATCCTAAGGGAGAAGACAAATATAAAAATATATACCTAGTGGACACAGCAAGGGCCTGGGAGTCAAATGACCTGGGTTCTTACCCCAACACCACCACTTGCCTGCTGTGTGACCTTGGGCAATTCACTTAACTTCTCTTTGCCTCAGTTCCCTCATCTGCAAAATAGGGATTCAATGCCCACTCTCCCTCCTACTTAGACTGTGAGCTGAATGTGGGACCTGATTATCTTGTCTCTTTCCCAGTGCTTAGTACAGTGCTTGGCACATTCATTCATTCAATCATATTTATTGAGCACTTACTAAGTTCAGAGCACATAATAAACACTTAACAAATACCACAATTCATTCATTCATTCATTCAATCATATTTATTGTGCTCTTACTGTGTGCAGAGCACTTGGAAAGTACAATTCAGCAACAGATAGAGACAATCCCTACCCAACAACGGGCTCACAGTCTAGAAGGGGGAGACAGACAACAAAACAAGTAGACAGGCTTCAATAGCATCAAAATAGATAAATAGAATTATAGATATAATTATAAAATAAATAGAATAATAAATAGGCACAAATATATACAAGTGCTGTGGGGCGGGGAAGGGAGTGAGCAGAGGGAGGGAGTCGGGGCGATGGGGAGGGGAGGAAGAGGGGAGGAGGAGCAGAGGAAAGGGGGGGCTCAGCCTGGGAAGGCCTCCTGGAGGAGGTGAGCTCTCAGTAGGGCTTTGAAAGGGGGAAGAGAGCTAGTTTGGGGAATGTGAGGAGGGAGGGCATTCCAGACCAGAGGTAGGACGTGGGCCAGGGGTCGACGGCGGGACAGGCGGGAACGAGGCCCAATGAGGAGGTTAGTGGCAGAGGAGCCGAGTGTGCTGGCTGGGCTGTAGAAGGAGAGAAGGGAGGTGAGGTAGGAGGGGGCAAGGTGATGGAGAGCTTTGATGCCAATAGTGAGGAGTTTTTGCTTGATAGAAGGCTGATAGGCAACCACTGGAAATTTTTGAGGAGGGGGGTGACATGCCCAGAGTGATTCTGTAGAGAGATAATCCTGGCAGCAGAGTGAAGTATAGACTGAAGCAGGGAGAGACAGGAGGTTGGGAGATCAGAAAGGATGCTGATGCAATAATCCAGTTGGGGTATGATGAGGATTGTACCAACAAGGTAGCGGTTTGAATGGAGAGGAAAGGGCAGATCTTGGCGATGACAATTATTATGACACCTAGAGAGTTCTAAATAAAGATTTGAATACTCATATATTATGGGTGCTAAGGAGGGTGTAAATAGAATTGGCTAAAGGGGTGCCATGGCTCGGGGTTCTGGGAAATTCACTAGGAAAAGTTTATTGGAGGAGTTGGAATTTTAAGAGAACTGTGAATGTGTGGAGAGTTATGGTCTCTCCTGATGTGGGGAGAAAGAGGGAGTTCCAAGCCAGGGGAATGGTGTGAGCAAAGCGACAGAGACAATGAGCAACAAGGCCTAGGGGAAAAAGCCCATGCTTGGGAGTTAGGGGACCTAGGTTCTAATCCCAGCTCCATCTGCTGTGTGACCTTGGGCAAGTCACTTAACTTCTTTGTGCTTCAGTTTCCTCATCTGTAAAATGGGGATTAAATCCTACTCCTTCCTACCTAGACTGTGAGCCCCATTTGGGTCAGGGACTATCTCCAATCTCGTTATCTAGTATCTACTCCAGAGCTTAGTATGGTGCTTGGCACAACATAAAAGCTTAATAAGTACCAAAAAAAGGAGAACTGATAGTGAGGTACAGATGAAAATTTGGCTTGGGAGGTATCCACTTTTGCATCAAACAGAAACTCCTTACCACAGGCTTTAAAAAACTCAATCATCTTGTCCCCTCCTACTTTACCTCCCTGATTTCCTACTACAACCCAGCCTGTAGACCTCACTCTCCTAAAACCAACCTACTCACTGTACCTCCATCTCATCTATCTCGCACCTACTTCTTGCCCACATTCTGCCTCTGGCCTGGAACACCCTCCCTCCTCATATCTGCATAGAGAAGCAGCGTTGTTCAGTGGAAAGAGTCCGGGCTTGGGAGTCAGAGGTCATGGGTTCTAATCCCAGCTCCGCCACTTAATAATAATAATACTACTAATGGCATTTGTTAAGCACTAACTATGTGCAAAGCACTGTTCTAAGCACTGGGGGGGGATACAAGGTGATCATGTTGTCCCACGTGGGGCTTACAGTCTTAATCCCCATTTTACAGATGAGGTAACTGAGGCTCAGAGAAGTTAAGTTACTTGTCCAAGATCACACAGCAGACATGTGGGGGAGCTGAGATTAGAACCCATGACCTCTGACACCCAAGCCTGTGCTCTTTCCACTGAGCCATGCTTGTCAGCTCTGTGATTTTGGGCAAGTCACTTACTTCTCTGAGCCTCAGTGACCTCATCTGTGCAATTGGGATCAAGACTGTGAGCCCCC
Source organism: Tachyglossus aculeatus (assembly GCF_015852505.1). Lineage (NCBI taxonomy): Eukaryota > Metazoa > Chordata > Mammalia > Monotremata > Tachyglossidae > Tachyglossus > Tachyglossus aculeatus. The sequence continues at coordinate 102,806,650 of NC_052101.1, forward strand.
GTGGGACAATATGATTACCTTGTGTCCCCCACCCAGAGCATAGAACAGTGCTCCACACACAGTAAGTGCTTAACAAATGCCATCATTATTATTATTATTTATCTGATGGCCAATTACTCTCCCCACCTTCAAAGCCTTATTAAAAATGCATCTCTTCCAAGAGGCCTTACCTGACTCTGTTCTTCTCCCTCTCCTTTCTGTGTTACCCTTGCACTTGGATCTGCATCCTTTATTCACCACTCCCTCAACCCCACTGCATCTATGTTCATATCCATAATTTGGTTATATTAATGTCTGTCTCCCCCTCTAGACTGGAAACTCATTATAGTCAGGGAATGTGTCTGTCAACTCCGTTATATCGTAGTGGCCCAAGTACTTGATACAGTGCTCTGCACAGTAAGGACTCAATAAATATGGTTGATTGATTGCCTGGGAGGAGTGGTTAAAGAGTGCAGATAGGTAAAGTGGGGATAGAGCATAGAGAGCCTTGACGCGGATTATGAAGAGTTTTTGTTTGGGAGATGCACAGGAAGCCAGTGGTAGTTTTTGTGGAGAGGAGAGATAGTAATAATAATGATAGCATTTATTAAGTGCTCACTATGTGCAAAACACTGTTCTAAGCGCTGGGAGGATACAAGATTATCAGGTTGTCCCACGTGGGGCTCACAGTCTTAATCCCCATTTTACAGATGAGGTAACTGAGGCACAGAGAAGTCAAGTGACTTGCCCAAGGTCCCACAGCTGACAAGCGGAGGAGCCAGGATTAGAACCCATGACCTCTGACTCCCAAGCCCGGGCTCTTCCCACTGAGCCACGCTGCTTCTCTAGATGTGGTCCTAACAATGTAATGTAAATCTAGGAAATTGCAATAAAATATTTCAGATATTTGTGTAAATCTCCACTGCCCACAACTTCCTCTAGCTATGAGACTAACACATTAGCAAGCAAGTGTTCTACACCCCAGCTAGCAGAACATCAAAAGTTCAAAGATTGTTCTCCCTTCTATTGATCCGAGCCACATTTCACATCCCACCTCCTTCATCTGTTTCCTCTATCATTAAGCAAACAGAGATCAAAAGTCTGCACATAGTGAACAAAAAGTCCCATGAATACTGAATTAAGAGGACTAGAAATGAAAAATGAGTATGTTGCATTTCTCATTATTATCACTGCCATATTTCCATATATTCAAGGCTCCCTAAATTCACTGTCATTGTTGCTCAGTTGCAGTTTTCTGGTATAGGACCAACCAGAACATATTGTAGTATTACTAATCTTCATCTTAGATTTCTTAAAATGATGTCATGAAATCTGAAGATTAGTATGGGAAGCAGCGTGGCCCAGTGGAAAGAGCCCGGGCTTTGTAGTCAGAGGTCATCGGTTCAAATCCCGGCTCTGCCACTTGTCAGCCGTGTGACTTTGGGCAAGTCACTTCACTTCTCTGGGCCTCAGTTCCCTCATCTGTAAAATGGGGATTAAGACTGTGAGCCCCCTGTGGGACAACCTGATCACCTTGTAAACTCCCCAGCGCTTAGAACAGTGCTTTGCACATAGTAAGCACTTAATAAATGCCATTATTATTATTATTATTAGTTGGCTGAGCGATTTAGTCTATTGGAGGTAGAAAGGTTTCTGAAGGGTTGGTTGCAAGGTTGAAATAGGTTACTGTGCAACTCAAGTATGATCTTACAAAAATATTACTTGGCTTAGGCAGCTATGATCTATTATAGCTATTTCTTCAGACCTATAAATGTATTGGATTGGCAAACTGCTTAAAGAGAGGCGGTAGGCTGGTGTTGGCTTTGTGATCATGCTGAACAGTCTAATCGACCAGCTGGCCAAAAATAAACTTCTTGAAAGCCAGTGTGTTTTGACGTGGTACTACTGACTTGCTCTTTTTTCCTAGACAGGTGAAGGAGAACACAGAGAATGGAACCTCGTCCCCTCCTACCTCACCTCCCTTGTCTCCTTCTACAGCCCAGCCCGCACACTCCGCTCCTCTGCCGCTAACTGCCTCACTGGGCCTTGTTCTCACCTATCCCACCATGGACCCCTGGCCCACAGCCTTCCCCTGGCCTGGATTGGCCTCCCTCCACACATCTGTCAAGCTAGCTCTCTTCCTCCCTTCAAAGCTCTACTGTGAGCTCACCTCCTCCAGAAGGCCTTCCCAGACTGAGCTCCCTCTTTCCTCTCCTCCTCCCCATCCCCCCACCCTACCTCCTTCCCCTCCCCACAGCACTTGTATATATTTGTGCAGATTTATTACTCTATTTATTTTACTTGTACATATTTACTATTCTATTTATTTTGTTAATGATGTGCATATAGCTTTAATTCTATTTGTTCTGCCGATTTTGACACCTGTCTACATGTTTTGTTTTGTTGTCTGTCTCCCCCTTCTAGACTGTGAGCCCATTGTTGGGTAGGGACCGACTCTATATGTTACCGACTTGTACTTCCCAAGCACTTAGTACAGTGCTCTGCACACAGTATGTGCTCAATAAATACAATTGAATGAATGAATGTAAGTCATCTTCATCAAATTTACAAAGGTTTCATCTCAGTAAATGACAATGTTGTGTGGACAGTTCTTCACAAACTTGGCAGTCCAGGAAAGTTTTGTGTCACAGGGTCTCTCCACACAGTCAGAGATTTGGATCAAGACTGCTTCTTCATACTCTATGCTGTCACAGATGGCATCCAACAAGGCTGCATTCTTATGCTGATGTATTCCCTGTAGCATTCCACGTAATATTTGCGGCCTTGCTGACTGATGTATTCAAAGGTGTTGAGTGTGGGAAATACGTGCAGTTAGGGTGGACTCTTGAATTTGCAGCAACTTTACACAAAATCTCATGAACTAATATTTGTGGATCATCATGCACAGGGAACAAGCACTCTTGGAGAGATACAATTGCTTGCTGAGTATTTTGAATATGTGGCTAAACACTTTGGGCTGGCAATTGGTCTGTAAAAGTCTGAAGCCATGCTCCAACTAAGTCTAAGTCACAGCCTTCTAAACATCTCCTATGCACTTGGATGTGTACCCCTTTACTGTGAGCCCCAGGTGGGACAGGGACAGGGCCTGTGTCCAATCTGATCTTGTATGTACCTCAAAACTTAGAACAGTGCTTGGCACATAATAAGCACTTACCAGATGCCGTCATTATCATCATTATTACCCCTTAAACATTTGATTTCATTCTCCCTTTCTAGACTGTAAGCTTGTTGTGGGCAGGGAATTTGTCTATTTTTATATTGTACTCACCCAAGTGCTTAGTACAGTGCTCTGCATACAGTAAGTGCTCAATAAATACAACTGAATGAACCCCACCTTTGGCCTCACAGTAATCAATCAATCAATCAATTGTATTTATTGAGTGCTTACTGTGTGCAGAGCACTGTACTAAGCGCTTGGGAAGTACAAGTTGGCAACATATAGAGATGGTCCCTACCCAACAGTGGGCTCAAAGTCTGGAAGTCTAGTCACAGTACAGTTCTCTTATCTGTAATTTATTTTATTGTCCATCTCCCCCTCCTGACTAAGCTCCTTGTGGGCAGGGATCATGTCTGCCAACTCTATTCCAAGAGCTTAGTACAGTGCTTTGCATCTAGTAAGTGCTCAATAAATATCATTGACTGACTGCTTGATTTTCATGAAAATTAACAGAATTAAAAATATTCCATTAAGCATTTTAAACTTTATTACTCAAGAAGACCAAGGGCAGAATGACAAAAGTCTTATCATATCACTTTTTCTCAGACATTTTTAAAATTGACCTATATCAGGATTCAAAGTGAGTTCAAAAATATCTTTGTCACTTGTTGCTGAAGTTCTTTTAAGCTGTGCCATAGAGAAGAAATGAGGGTAGAAACTCGTTGTGCTCTGAAGGTCAAAGTGCAGAATTTGTCTCTTAAGATCAAGATGAGTGTGAAGTACCTTTTGGACTATTTGAAAAAAAAATAGGTTTCCAAATGTCTTTTGAAATATGTTATTGCTGTTTCTGTAACTGGGAGAACTCTCCCTTAGAACAATTTATTGATTTTCATTTATATAGCATGTTTCATAATCTAAACACTTTGCAAATGTGGATGCAAATGTCATGTCTGTAAGATAAGTATGAATATTTCATAATCCTAGATGGAAAGCTAAAACACAAAAGAGGCCAAGTCATTCACTGAGTAAGGGAAAAGATAGGAAGGAAAACCTTGAATATTTTGTGATTCATTCCTGTGCTTTGCTTAATTAACCACATGTCCTTAATAGCTGGCCTGACATTCACGATAAAACTTAAAATTGTAAAACAATTTTATGCTAAAGATGTATTATAGCAATCAGGCACAAATGCAATAGTAAGATAGTGCTTCTACCTAGCTAAATAATCACAACCTAGCGTGGAAATTGTAATTGAATAAATGGAAGGAAATATTTGTGTTACCTGTTCATTGGTTTCCTGATGTATATAGAAAAAGTCCCAAAAGAGTTTGTGTTCAGTAGTTTCTTTTCCAAAATACATTTTTGAAGTTTTCCTTGGAATAAAATGTTCCCTACTAAGTGAAATGCAAACATTCATGTTATTCCTCCTTGCCATGAGACTTGCATTTTTCTTAGACCTTTAGCATAAATGTTCCAGTGGTCTTTCTATGAAGAGTAATATAATTAATGTGTGGCTTAATTACAAATAGTTATTGGCAGAAACAATTCCGATGTTTGCTTTTTAAAGGTCATGGTAGAGAGAGAGGATACAAATCAGGGGCTGTGAACATTTAAGTGATAAACAAGTCTTAACCTGGGTAATTGCCTTCTGCATTCCAACCACTCTAAATTTGATTGCTAGTTGCACCTTGATGTTACTTTGTCCTTTGCCAGTGGTAGTCCTGTGGGTCGATCAATATATCAAGTCAAGAAAGTGGACAGTAGAGTATCAGAATTGAATCCCATTTTTACTTTTAAATATACAAAAATGAGCCTCAAGTTTGGGTTGATTTGCCCCATGTAGTAAATGGTAATAGTAAAGAAAACAGGTTAATGGGTGTGCCAGATGACTACTTTAATATTCAATTGTATTTATTGAGTGCTTACTGTGTGCAAAGTACTGTTTTAAAAAGCTTGGGGAGAGTACAGCACAACAACAAAGAGACACATTCCCTGCCCACAATGAGCTCATATGGGCATCTCTAGATAGGCAAGCATTAGTGATTCATTTTTACCCAAATCTCCATCATCCTCACCAGATAAAAGGTGCAAAAGTACCATTTTCTTCAGTGCTATCCATTCATTAAGATGATAATGAACACAAATTGTGATCAAGGTGAATATAATAATAATCGTTTGGAAATTTGGCCTGCCTGGACTACAGAAATTGTCTAATCCCACCAAGGATCAGACAGTCAATCAGTCATATTTATTGAGTGCTGACTGTGTATAGAGCACTGTACTAAGCACTTCGGAGAGGGCAATACAACAGAGTTGGTAGACACATTCCCTGCCCACAGAGAGCTTACAGTCTAGATGGGGAGATAAACATTCATATAAATAAGTAAATTACAGATATGTACAAAAATGCTGTGAGGCTGAGGGTGGGGGTATTAAAGGGAGAAAATCTAAGTGCAAAGGCAAAGTAGAAGGGAGTGGGAGAAGAGAAAATGATGGCTTAATCAGGGAAGGCCTCTTGGAGGAGATGCACTTTTAATAAGGCTTTGAAGATAGGGTGAGTGAACATCTATTGGATATGAAGAGGGAGGAAGTTCCAGGCCGGAGGCGAGACATAGGTGAGGTGTAGGTGGCAAAGTAGATGAGATTGAAGTACAGTGAATAGGAGTGAAGTGTGTGGGCTGGGTTGTAATAGGAAATCAGAGAGGTAAGGTAGGAGAGAGCAGTGTGATTGAGTGCTTTATAGCAGATGGTAAGGAGTTCTGTTTGATGTGTAGGTGGATAGGCAACCTCTGGAGGTTCTTGAGGTGTGGGAAAACATGGACTGAAGGTTTTTGTAGAAAAATGATCCAGGCAGCAGAATGAAGTATGGACTGGAGTGGGGAGAGACAGAAGGCAGGGAGATCAGCAAGGAAGCAGATGTAGTAATCAAGGAAGGATAGGAAAGGCAGGATTAAGATTGTAGCAGTTGGGTTGCAGAGAAAAATTTAGATTTTAGTGACGTTGAGAAATTTGAACTGGCAGGATTTGGTGACATTGAATATGTGGGTTGAATGAGGAAGCTGAGTCAAAGATAATGCCAAAGGTATGGGCTTGCGAGATAGGGAGGATGGTGATGCTGTCCACAGCGATGGGAAAGTCAGGGGAAGGGCAGGGTTTGAGTGTAAATATTTGGCTTTCTGTTTAGGACACGTTAAGTTTGAGGTATCAACAGAATATGCAAGTAGAGATGTCCTGAAGGCAGGAGGAAATACAAGACTGCAGAGAAGGAGAGAGATTAGGGCTGGATATGTAGATTTGGAAATCATCCACATAGAGAAGCCTTGGGAGCAAATGAGTTCTGCAAGTGAGTGGGTGTAGATGGGGAATAGAAGGATATCCAGAACCTGCTAAAGAGACTGAAAGTGAGCAGCTAGTGAGATAGAAGGAGAACTTGGAGAGAACAATGTCAGTGACTCTAAGGTTGGATAATGTTCTCAGGAGAAGGGGGTGGTTGACAGTGTCAAAGGCAGCTGAGAGGTTGAGGAGGATTAGGATGGAGTGGTAGCCATTGCATTTGGCAAGAAGGAGATCATTGGTGACCTTTGAGAGGGCAGTTTCTAAGTGAAGGGGGCAGAAGTCAGATTGGAGGGATCAAGGGGAATCTTGGAGAAGAGGTAGTGAAGGTGTGGCCTAGTGGATAAGGCATGGGCCTGGGAGTCAGAAGGACCTGGGGTCTAATCTCAGCTCCACCACTTGTTTTCTGTGTGACTTTGGTCAAGTTACTTAACTTCTCTGTGTCTCAACTACCTCATCTGTAAATTGGGGATTAAGACTCTGAGCCCTATGTAGGGCATGGACTGTGCCCAACCTCATTAACTTGCATTCACCCCAACACTTAGTACAGTACCTGGCACATACTATTAAAAAAAAAGAGGCAGAGGGTGTAGACAACTCATTTAAGGAGTTTGGAGAGGAATGTTAGGAGGGAGATGGGGCGATAACTGGAGGGAGACGTGGATTCAGGGGAAGATTTGTTTTAGGAAAGTGGCGACATGAGCATATTTGAAAGCAGTGGGGAAGAAGCCCCTGGAAAGTGAACAGTTGAAGATGGTGGTCAGGGAGGGAAGACGGGAGAGGGCACGAGTTTCAATAAGGTGCTAAGGGGGGTTGGAAGTGTGATACTCCATCTGTCAATCTCCCAAAAGATTGACAGATTAGGTGGTCATATAGATTCTTTAGATAAACCTTAATCTATCGAACAACATTTCCCTCTACCTCTTTAACTGTCATCCCACCATTGTCCATGTATGTTTCTTAGCTTCAGCGTGGCTCAGTGGCAAGAGCACGGGCTTGGGAGTCAGAGGTCATGGGTTCTAATCTCGGCTCCATCACTTGTCAGCTGTGCGACCCTGGGCAAGCCACTTAACTTCGCTGTGCCTCAGTGACCTCATCTGTCAAATGGGGATGAAGACTGTGAGCCCCACCTGGGGTATCTCCCCCAGAGCTTAGAACAGTGTTTGGCATATAGTAAGCACTTAACGAATACCAGCATTATTGTACATGTTTCATTAGGACTCCTTTTTAGTATACTCAGCAACAGCTGCAAGGTGTGGGGGAGGGAAGCAGCTGCCATTTGGGTCCTAGACAGAACCCATGCACCTTAGAGGTGGGTTGAGTAGAACAGTATAGAGCCATCACTAAGTCTTGGGCAGCAGCAATCAACTGGGAAGATGCCTGGATTTATCAGGAAATGCTCTTGAGAATGCAATTTCATACCAAAAACCCTTCCATTAACACCAGCTCAGTCTAATGTACTGAATTACTGTGAAGATATGGAATCTGGCTGGTTTAAAATATATGGTGTGAGAAGTCAGGCTTTTCCTAAAAATGAATAGATTTGAGAGGAAGGGGTGAGATGGGGAATTGAAGGCTGTATTATCATTATCAACGCCATCCCTTTCATTTGTGAATCAATCAATCAATCGTATTTATTGAGCGCTTACTGTGTGCAGAGCACTGTACTAAGCGCTTGGGAAGTACAAGTTGGCAACATATAGAGACAGTCCCTACCCAACAGTGGGCTCACAGTCTAAAAGAGGGTGAACACTTCCAATGCACTCATGGGTTAGACTCAGAGACCTTAGCTGGAACCTGGGCTCTGTCACAGTCATTTAATGAAATAATAATAATGAATGATAGATAATGACCAAACTCTATTCCAAGAGATCCTAGCACCGCTGCAAAACCTTCTGGCCAAAGAAAGGCTCTCTCCATGCTGCCTTCAGTCTTCTACCGGGCTATTTTCACTGAGTCCCCTCAGATAGTTTCCTTTTTTCATTCTTGAAGGGATACCCTTGCAGCTCCAGACCAATATACTGATGTTTTGGAAATCCTCACTCACAAAGGTAATCCCATCTAGCAGTTTGCCAATCGTGCTCAGTCCCTTGCCATGTTTTGGTTTTGAAAGTGTGGCCTAGTAGAAAGAGCAGAGGATTGGGATCTGGAGACCTAAATTCTAGTCCTAGTTCTGCCACTACCTTGCTGCGTGGCATTAGACAAGTCACCTAGGCTTTCTGGACCTCTGTTTGCTCATCTGGACAATGGGGATAAGATACCAGCTATCCCTACTTTCTAGACTGTGAGGCTTGTGTAGGGCAAAGTCTGTGTCCAGTCCAATTATCTTGTCTCTACCCCAGTGCTTAGCACAGAATAAGTATTTACTAAATAAAATAATAGCAATCCCATGCGTTGCTCCCCGGGGTTTCGGGGGCAACTCTCGGGTTCTTACCCTTTCCGGGTCTTCGGACGTCTCCGGACGCAGGCCGCGCGTTCACACCAGGAAGAGTCAGCCAGAGGTCCAAAGCTTGGTTGCCGTTTATTTGCTATCAGCGATTACATGGTTAATGAAGAGAGAGAGAAAGAGAGAGAGAGAGAAAGGGAGGGAGAGAGGGCACCTGTGTGTGTGTGTGAGCTTGCACCCCCCTTGTCTTGTTCGTCTCTTATACCCCCCGTTGCCCGGGGGCAGGATTTTCTCAGGCCATGTAGCACACTCACTCGCCACCCTCCAGCCACTAGCCTAGCAACAGCTCTGTCCATCACGAAGCGTTTGCTCTGGCTGGCCCCCAGCCACCCGTTGCCAACCATTGCTGGCTGTGGATATGGCCTTGAGGTTGCCTCCGAGCTTTGCAGGTGCAAGGTTGTTTTTCTTGCCCTGGTCCCTTTATCTCCTGTTGTTGAGTCTGTTTGGCTTTGAGCCGTTGGGTACGGTTTGTGTGCACATACTCCCTATCTTTCCCACGCTCCCCACGCCATGCATGACAAATGAGGAAATACCAACAAGTTCTATCATAAAAGATCAAGACTTGAAATCTGGTCGGTACGCCAAATGATAATGGAATCTCTTGTTGAGAATGACAGATGAGCCTAGGTCCTGATTCAAAAGATCAGTTAATTTATTGTATTGATTGTGCTCCTACTATGTGCAGAGCACTGAACTAGGCACTTGGGAAAGGGCATATAATTAGGAGACATAATTCTTTCCTTCAAGGAGTTTACAATCTCTGACCATAAACCCTTTATGAGTTAATTCTTCCCTCACCAGGCATAATGTTGAGAGAAGAATTAGCTATTTTGGAAGTAATTTGAGGTGCCAGTTCTATTACTAGAATAGTAAGGATGGTGGGTATCATAAATAATGATAATAATGAACAATGAGAAGCAGTTTGCCTAGTGGAAAGAGCACAAGCCTGGGAATCAGAGGATCTGGAGAAGCAGCGTGGCTCAGTGGAAAGAGCACGGGCTTTGGAGTCAGAGCTCATGGGTTTGAATCCCGGATCTGCCAACTGTCAGCTGTGTGACTTTGGGCAAGTCACTTAACTTCTCTGAGCCTCAGTTCCCTCATCTGTAAAATGGGGATTAAAACTGTGAGCCCCCTGTGGGACAACTTGATCACCTTGTAACCTCCCCAATGCTTAGAACAGTGCTTTGCACATAGTAAGTGCTTAACAAATACTATTATTATTATTCTCTGGGTTCTAATCCCAGCTCTGCCAATTGCTCTGTCAGTTGATGGCTGTATGACCTTGGGCAAGTCACTTTTCTTCTCTATATCTCAGTTTCCTCAATGGTAAAATGGTAATTAAATACCTGTGTGAACCCCATGCACAACAGGGACTGCATTTGACCTTATTAATGTGTACCTGCACCAGAGCTTAGAACAGTGTTTGACACATAGTAAGCATTTGATGATGATTATGGTATTTATTAAGTGCTTGCTATATGCCAGGCATTGTATTATGCACTGGGGTGTATACAGGCAAATTGGGGTGGACACAGTCCCTGTCCCATGTGGGGCTCATAGTCTCAATCCTCATTTTCCAGATGAGGTAACTGAGGCCCAGAGAAGTGAATTGACTTGCCCAAGGTCACACAGCAGACAAGTGGTGGAGCCGGGATTAGAATCCATGATGTCATGACTCCCAGACAGGCAAGCATTTGACAAATACATTAAAAAATGGAGTGTCTGATGGCCAACAAATAGCAGTGTGGTGGTTCTTTCTCCAGAAGCGCTTGAGAGAGACCCGATTCTGAAAAACTCAGTGAGGGGGAGGGAGCTCCCGATGGGTTATCCTACCTCTCCCCCCAAGTTCACCCAGAGTAACTCTCTTTTACTCCCCTAGCTGCAGCTACCCATCTCACACCCCACTTTACCTGACAGGGCTTCTTCATTTGGTGGAGTCCCATTATCAAGGTAGGACCCCTTCCTTGCAGGACAACATTTAGATGGGTAGGGTAATATTTCATGTTTGGGATAAGCTGGAAATGTCCTGATAATGGAAAATGATCAAAGGAGTTTTTAAACACACACACATAAACACAAACATATACAACAAAGTCTATACAGAACAAATATATACAAAACATATAACACAAATGTGTTATATACCCACAGACTGATTTTTTGTTGACTGGCAAGTCTTCGTTATGGAAGTAACTGCTATCTCTTTACTTCTATGGTATCTATCCTGAACACTTGAATAACCTTGCACACTGCTTAATAAACAACCTCCACTAAACCGGAGGCCATCCTTTCTGAAGTTGGACACTTTAATCATCAGCTGAAATACAGCTTGAAAAATCAAACCAAAGGCTTATACTAATGCACACAGCACCAAAAATTACAGCTGTTTCAAATAATGTTGTATCATGCTCCATAAATTCACTAAGGTGACCCATGAGTGTTCATTAGAATTTACTTTAGCCACACTTATTGTCACTTAACAGACTAAACAAGAACTGATGGCTCTTCAAACAGTGATAGTAAATTACAGTTATGGTGAACACAAATGCCTCATTACATCTAGTCAAGGTCTATTTCCTTTTGATAGAGATAACTGTTGGAAAGTATTGTTTTTAATTTATGAATGAGTATGTTCAGGAATCTTAGCTTTCTTATTTACATAAACATGATAGACGATTAATCTTCTGTAAAGTAACTACTACAGTGTTTAAAAAATGCTACCTCCCTGCTAAAGCCCACAACATAACCCTAAACATCAAAGGGTCATTGGTCTATATCTATTACCAATTACTATCTACAAAGAAGCACAAATGCAGAAATAACTGATCTAAACATTGAGAATGCTACGGTATATATGAATGGAAAAACTAATGAATGAAAGCTGAAAATTCAAATGTTGGCAAATATAGGTGAATTACAAAAGTGAATATAATAATAATGATAATAATGTTGGTATTTGTTAAGTGCTTACTATGTGCCAAGCACTGTTCTAAGCACTGGGGTAGATGCAAGGTAATCAGATTGTCCCACGTAGGGCTCACAGTCTTCATCCCCAGTTTGCAGATGAGGTAACTGAGGCTCCTCCTCTCAGACTGAGCCCCCTTCTTCCTCTCCCCCTTCTCCCCACCATTCCCCCCACCTTACCTCCTTCCCCTCCCCACAGGACCTGTATATATGTATATATGTTTGTACATATTTATTACTCTATTTTAGTAGTACATATTTATTCTATTTTGTTAATATGTTTTGTTTTGATGTCTGTCTCCCCCTTCTAGACTGTGAGCCCGCTGTTGGGTAGGGACCGTCTCTATATGTTGCCAACTTGTACTTCCCAAGCGCTTAGTACAGTGCTCTACACACAGTAAGTGCTCAATAAATACGATTGAATGAGGCACAGAGACGTTAAGTGGCTTGCCCAAGGTCACACAGCAGACAAGTAGCAGAGCCGTTATTAGAACCCACGTCATCTGACTCCCAAGCCTGTGCTCTTTCCACTTGGGATTTTGTAATTTTAGATGAAATATTTGAGAAATTGTGTTTCTCATTAAATGATCCTATATATATGAAATATATAAATATGAAATACATATTTGTTTTTAGGGAAATCCTAATTATTTAAGATATTTGCTATCCAGACTTTACTATATTGGTTGACAACATTAATTAAAATCATTGGTATCATCATATTTGAATTTGATGAATCAGTTCTTTTAGGGTCCTGATAACTCCCACATGATTGAACTGATATTACTTAAATTCCCCAAGATGTTCTCACTCATTCTCATTCTACTAAACCGTAAAATCAGGTTCTTGGGACTACTTAATCAACCAATCAATCCTTAGTATTTATTGAGCACATCTACTGTGTGCAGCGCACTGTACTGAACACTTGGGAGAGTACAATGCAATAGAGTTAGTAGACTCTGCCCTCAAGAACTTACAATCAAAGCTATTTATCGATTGCTTATTGTGTGCAGAGAATTGTACTAAGCTGTTGGGAGTGTGCAATATGACAGAGTTGGTAGTCCCGTTCCCTGCCCACAGTGAGTTTACATTTTAGAAGAATCTGTGAAGGAGTTTACTGCTTACTAAATTCCACATTTGGAGAACCCATCATAGGTTTTCTTACCATGAAAAAGAACCCAAAAAACATCAGCTGTGCTGAGGTTTTCCAAGACTAGACTATGATAATGTAGCCATAAGTTCTTATTCCCCAAAGATATAAAAGCTTGTTCAACTCATGTCACCACCGTTCATTTTCTTTTAAATAAATCCTCTTTCCCTAGGGCTAACAAGGACAGAAGAGATCTACCTTCTATACAGAGTGAAAGCTCTCGGCACTAATGCAGTTATGTGTTTCCTGTCAATTCAGCTATTCTGTTTCAGCTTCTTTTAGGTACATAGAGGAAAGTACAAAATGATCGATAGGTTTTCTTGGATTCAAGAATTCAATTAACATGAATCAGGAGGGAGGCATAATGATATCTTACCTGTCTTGCACTAGGTTTCACCTCATCGTAGGTTTTCATTTTGGCTAGATTGTTGTTATGGAATTTGGAAGCAGTCGTCTGGCAAAGGGGAACTGTTTGGATACAGTGTGTTGCCATGTCAGAAAGAACAATCAGTACTGATGTGTGCTGTGTTGGAACAGATGAAACCACAGAGTGAGTTTCCCTTGACATGGGATTTTGCAAAAGTGCAACTCCTATGTTCTAGAGAACTGGGTGTATTTGGGGTTCTTGTCTGATCTAGGATTAACTTAAAATTTTGCTGTTATTCATCTTCATCACTGTCATCAACACCAAATTCTAACATTTAAAGATTCACAGCTATACAAGATGTTTATTTTGTAGGCCTCGATGAATCCTATTAGTTGTGTAAATATAGTTCAATATATTAAATAATTGACACTGCAGTATTTCATCTGTGCTTCGTGCTAAGTGCTGAGATAATAATGATAAGAATAATGATAAGAATTATTATTATGGTATTTGTTAAGCACTTACTATGTGCCAAGCACTGTTCTAAGTGCTGGGGTAGATTTTTTTAAATCTTCATTTTACAGATGACATAACTGAGGCACAGAGAAGTTAAGTGACTTGCGCAAGATCACACAGCAGACAAGTGGCAGAACCAGGATTAGAACCCACATCCTCTGACTCCCAAGCCTGTGCTCCTTCCAGTAGAAAATCAAATCAGGCAAAGTCCCAGATGGGGTTTACAGTCCAAGAGGGAGGGAGAACAGGTATTTTATTTCCACTTTACAGATAAGGAAACTGAGGCACAGAGCAGTTAAATTACTTGCCTGAGGTCACCCAGAAGGCAAGTGGCAGAGCTGAGACTAGAAACAGTCTCCTGACTCTCAGTCCTGTGCTCTTTCCATTAGGCCATACTGCCTATGATATTTTTCCAAATAAAGTAAGTGTTTGAAAACAAAAGTGAAACAAAAGAAAACAGTCTCAATGCCAAGACATTGCTGCCTTCAACTATAAAATGAGTAGATTCCTGGCAATAAAGTTTGCCATTATGAAGATATAGCCAGCTCTAATGTTAGCAAATCTTCCAACCACTCAGATTTCTTTTTCAGGGGAAAGTGAATAATCAATCATATTTATTGAGCACTTATAATGTGCAGGGCACTGTATTGAGCATTTGGGAGAGTGAAATATAACAGAGTTGATTGACATAATCCCTGTCCACAAGGATCTTGAACTTTGCAGAAGAATCCAGCATGTTGGTTGAGGGGATTATCCAGAACTTTCAAGTGTAAAGCTGACTCTATATTTTCATCATGGTATTGACACAGCATCAATAAAACTTAATCGTTCCAGTACTCACATTGTGAATCTCTCTCTCTCTCTAAACACAGAGCTATATTTTAAGCCAATGGGAATTAGCCATGTGAAGGGGGAGACGTGATACAAATAAAACTGCCCCTTTTGGGAGAGTTGACAGATTTTGGTGACAATGGAGGATCAGGTTTCCTAACAAGTTGAAGGTCTTCAAAGCTATAGTGATGACCAAACTTTATGTATGTCTGCTGAGACCTGAACCTTTCCACTAAAGACATGGTGGCACTTACAATCAGTTCCCTAGACAGTGATAATGAACCATGACCTTGCTTGAATTCATTGTTGGACAGACCTAAATTGCTTTATGGCTAATCCAGGGCTGTGTTATGACACCATGTTCCCCTGTTTTTACACTGCAGTCACATTCTAGCCAAACTGCACAATGAAAACATGCATCGCAGCAGAAACGAAAACTCACTGCAACCTGTGTGGCCGTGGTAGGGAATATGGTAGGGAATAAGCGCTTAGTACAGTGCTCTGCACACAGTAAGCGCTCAATAAATACGATTGATGATGATGAGGGAAAGAGACAATGGCAGGATTCCCAAGCAGCTGAACTGAAAAAGGTCACATATAAGTAGGTAGGGCAGAACACATCTTTTAAAGATATATCAACTATTTCTTCTAAGATGATAATAATAATGATGATAATGCTAATTGTGGTATTTGTTAAGCCCTTACTATGTGGTAAGCACTGTACTAGCGCTGGGGTAGATAGTTAGGTCCCTCATGGGGCTCACAGTCTAGAGCGAGAACAGGTCTTGAACCCCATTTTGCAGATGCGGGAACTGAGGCACAGGGAAGTTAAGTGACTTGCCCAAGGTCACACAGCAGGCAAGTGACAGAGCCTGGATTAGAACCTAGGTCCTTTGGCTCCCAGGCCTTTGCTCTTTCCACTACACCTCGCTGTTCCTCTAGACAGCCTGGGGGCTGTATTCTTTCAGAATCTGGCACTAGGGGAAACTTGTGTTGTAGTACTCACTCCTTGTTCTACACCATGGCAGTATTTGGGAGTGTTTTTCTGGCAAAACAAGCTTGACTGGATACTGAGCAGCTCAATTTGGGAAGAAATGTTTGTGTGCATGTGGACAGTGATGAAAGGTGATGAATATTACCTCTTGAATGTAAGCTCCTTGTGCGTAGGGAAGATATCTACCAACTTGGTTGTAGTGTACTCTCCCAAGCGCGTAGCACAGCACTCTGCACACAGTATGTGCTCAAAAAATAGCATTGATTGATCATTGATTACTACCAAGAAACCTTTCTTTAATGGGGGCTTTGCAAGAATGCAATATCGACTGTTTGGGAGAACTTTGCACATTATAATCACTTAACAAATGCCATTAGAGAAGCAGCATGGCTCAGTGGAAAGAGCATGGCTTTGGAGTCAGAGGTCAAGGGTTCAAATCCCAGCTCTGCCAATTGTCAGCTGTGTGACTTTGGGCAGGTCACTTAACTTCTCTGTGCCTCAGTTACCTCATCTGTAAAATGGGGATTAAGACTGTGAGCCCACTGTGGGACAACCTGATCACCTTGTAACCTCCCCAGTGCTTAGAACAGTGCTTTGCACATAGTAAGCACTTAATAAATGTTATCACTGTTAATGCTGTTGCAAGGTCAACTGACAGACATACCCACACTCATTATCCAGAGGCTAATATAATCAAGATACTGCTGGGTGAATTGCAGAAGGAACTAACATACTTTTCAAGAAAATCTTGTACCTGTTTTCCATTGTTAGAATACTCAGGGTAAGTACTTCTCCTGGGACCCACAGAATAAATGCATTCCTTTTGTTTTTTCTTGCAAACATCCTAAATGCCTATGAAGAATAACACACTGTGCATGTCACATAAACAAAATATCCCTCCTCATGAAGGATTAGAAGCATTTTTCATCATTAAATGGACTTCAATGTTGAGCCCAGAAGAATAGAGAAGCAGCATAGCCTAGTGGATAGAGCATGGGCTTGGGAATCAGAAGAACCTGGGTTCTAATTTCAGCTCTGCCAGTTGTCTACTGTGTGATGTTGGGCAAGTCACTTCACTTCTCTGTGCCTTAGTTACCTCATTTATAAAATGGGGATTAAAACTGTGAGCCCCATGTGGGTCAGGGGCCATGTCCAACCTGACTAGCTGTATCTACCCCAGCGCTTAGTACAGTCCCTGGCACATAGTAAATGTTTAACAAGTACCATAAAAAATTAAAAAAATCATGTTGTTCAACTGGTAACACTTAGATTTCAAGATCAACAAATAATAATAATAATAATTATGGTATTTGTTAAGTGCTTAACTATGTGCCAAGCACTGTTCTAAGCACTGGGTAGATATAAGCCAAATCAGGTTGGACACAGTCCCTGTCCCACATAGGGCTCACACTCTTATCCTCATTTTACAGTTGAGGTAAATGAGGTATGAAGAAGTGAAGTGACTCACCCAAATTCACACAGCAGACAAGTGGCAGAGGCAGAATTAGAACCCATGACCTCTGACTCCCAGGCTTGTGCTCTTGCCACTAGGCCATGCTGCTAGTGATTTCCAGAGGCCTGAAGTTCCCAAGGTTGGACAGGGATCCCTGCCAATTAGTTGTATGAGGGGTGACAACCTGGTTTCTGGCACCCAGAGATAAAAGAATTGTGTATTTGTTCTAGGAGCAATGGAAAAGTGTTGAGTTGAGGAGGGGAATGGAGAGGGTGGGTGGAGTGGGGAGCAAAGAGCATAGAATAGAGCAGGAAGAGGAGAGGCTTTTGAAGGAATAATCAAGACTTTTTAAAATTGTGGTGTAGAAACCACCCCTATCCAAGGGATATGCTCAGAAATTGGAGATAATGGGTGAGGAGAACAGGTGTAAGTAGTGACTGACTAAACCCAAGGGGCTTTCTTCCAAGCATGTTGTCCCTAAATAAGTGGAATTGCCCATGACTACATTGAAAAAAAATGGATTCTGGGATGTTATGTAACAATTTTAGCATTTATTAAGTGCTTAGTGTTTGCTAAACACTGCAGTAGATTGAAGGATAGCAGATCAAATCACACAGGATTCAGTCTGTCTTATCCCCCTTTTACAGATGTAGCCATCCAGAAGTTGAAGCCCAAGGAGGTTGAATTACTTGTCCAAGGTCACACAGTAGGCCAGTGGAAGAGTTGGGACTAGAACTCAGGCCTCCTGTCCCCCATGCCAATGCTCTTTCCCGTAGGCCATGCTGCCCCACATGCTTCCTGTCCCTGCCACCATCCCCTCATGTTTGGCTTACCCCCATATATTCCCACATTTCCAGGGGTAAACTCAGTGTGGAGCAAGGGGAAAGGAAATGAGTCTTTGTGATTTTGGGGGGCTAAAGTCAAAGTTGTTTTTCAGGAATTTTCCATGCAGATGCATCTCATTAGAGATCATCCATGAGGAAGATTCCTCAGAAGCAACTAATTTTACTAATTATAGAGAAGCAGCTTAGCCTAGTGTAAAGAGCATGGGCCTGGGAGTCAGAGGACCTGGATCCTAGTCCCGGACTCTGCCGCTTATCTGCTGCGTGACCTTGGTCAAGTCAATTAACTTCTCTGTGCCTCAATTACCTTATCTGTGAAATGAGGATTGAATCCTCCTCCCTCCAACTTGGACTGTGAGCCCCATGTGGGACAGGGACAGTGTCTGACCTGGTTAACTTGTATCTACCCCAGTCATTAGAACAGTGCTTAAGATTTAGTGTGTTAACAAATACCATTTAAAAACCAAAAAAACAAAAAACATTGAAAATCTCAGAAAGCCTTAGCTCCCCACTGACTTCGCTCTCCCTGGGTGAAATGTCTTAAAGTGTTATTCTTTATGTTAAGTGAAAATGATCCTAGTTCATTTGGTGTCATCATTTGCTGTGCTCCATCGACTTTTCCAAATACATAGGATATATCACATTTCAGGAGATCTAGGCTGTTACTGATTTTTTTGTTGCATTGGACCTTAAAAATCCATTAAGGAAGAAGTTAGAAGTAGTCATTTGATTTGAAATCTTTTGTTGGTATGCACAGAGTAAGAAAAAACATTTCTAAAACCATTAATCATACCTCAAAATAGTCTTGAAAATGAATCAGAAGATAGATGTGATAAAGGTATTCTCATTTCGGTTATCCCTTTAGAATTTTTAGTTTGTTGGAAATCCTTATTTAAATGTTGCAAAATATTACATATTTTTCTATTTCCTTTATTTTGATAAATATATCTTGTCATGGAGCCATCTGTGCCACAATGAAGTAGATTGTCATTTAACATATTAGGTGTGTAGGTAATTTAGATGAATATAAAAAGCAAGAACCAATAAAGCTTGGAGTCTACTTCTGTGTGATAACCATAAATCAGGAAAAAAAACCCACATAATTCAGAGCTACAAAAAAGTCACTGAAACCACCAACCCATATTAATTATTGAAATAAACTCCATGTTCTGGGCTTTCTACATCAGCTATTACTTAAATCTTGACATTTAAGTTACTGAAACTTTCAATTAAAAACACAAAATAATGTAAATGGGGCAGGATAAGAAAATGATTTTAAAACAGAATTAAAATAAGGGAAAATTAGAACAGTCGAATTGGAGTAGAAGAAAAGATGAATTTTTGTTTTATAATTATAACTGTATATAATTATATATAGTTATATATATAATATATAATTATATATTGTCAGTGTTGTCAGTGAAGCAAAACCTCAGAATATGGCATAGCCATAGATAGACAGGAACCAGCAGCAGAAAACAGACAAGGCTCACATAGAACAGCAGCGTGGCTCAGTTAAAAGAAGTGGGAGTCCGAGGTCATGGGTTCGAATCCAGCCTCCACCACTTGTCAGCCGTGTGACTTTGGGCAAGTCACTTAACTTCTCTGTGCCTCAGTTCCCTCATCTTTAAAATGGGGATTAAGACTGTGAGCCCCACGTGGGGCAACTTTGATTACCTTGTATCCCCTCTAGCGCTTAGAACAGTGCTTGGCACATAGTAAGTGCTTAACAAATACCAACATTATTATTAAAAATGGGTGACTATCTTAGAAATAGAAGTTTTTAAAGACTGCAATCCAGAAAGGGAGAAACTAGAGCTTAGAAACTAAATATCCTTACACTCATATAATACAAAAGGAACTGTCAGCTACACATGCACAAGCTGATAAATGCTTCATCATCAGTAATATCATCTCAACTGCAGATTGTGTATATATATATATATATCAATCAACTGTATTTATTGAGCGCTTACTGTGTGCAGAGCACTGTACTAAGCGCTTGGGAAGTACAAGTTGGCAACACATAGAGACGGTCCCTAACCAACAGTGGGCTCACAGTATATATGTTTATGTATGAAGATATATGTGCATGTATACATTTGCATACATAACACACCTTGATCATTATTTACATCTTTCTTCCACGGAGCTCAATCTTTGTTCTCAGGGTGACTAAGCATTGCATCTATCCACAGGGCTGATATAGTTGCTAAAATAAAAATTTTAGGTGATTACTTAAAGAAGTGCAAAACCGAAATCTGCTACTGCTTCTTTTGGCTGGCTTGAAGGATGCCACCATTTCCCAGCACTGCTGTTTCCTCTCTCAGCATAGAGTGAGGGTTCCAACATTGCATTTTGAGTAGATGATTTGGGTACTGCTTATGGCCTGCCTGGGTTCTGAAACAGAGATGTGGGGAGACAGGGGCTGAAATGACTGTGTTCAATAGGATGGAGCCATCAGGATTTCCTGGGCAGGCTTAGAGGTGAGAAAACTGAGGCATTCCTCCTTGACGTTCTTTGGGAGTGTTTGCTACGTGCCAAATTTCAGGATTTATCCTTGTGACAATAGGTATATAAAAGTGCTTTTGCTAGAAAAACCTATTTGTAAAAATGGAATGATTTGGGGTACTTATATATGACATTTTAAAATAATTGATTATATGATGAACACTGTGCTAAATGCTGGGATAAAGAAAAGATAAGCAGTTCCAAAACAGTGCATGTCCCAGAAGGAGCTCACAGTCTAAGAAGGGGAAGAGTAGACGCGATACAGGGGTAAGACCAATCGCCATGTCAAGAACCCATGCCCACAACCACAAAATAGATTCATTTCCAGCCAGAATATTTGCTGTTTTGCAGATGTGGCCAAATGGAATGAAACTTCAAGGTTGCATTTTTTTTAATGTTCTGGGTTTTTAATGTTTTTATAATCGCTACCATATTTGCTGCTGAGTAGACGAGAGAACGGATCTGTAGCCAGTGCATCTTTGTCATCGCCACCAAAAAAGGCCCCTACGCCCTGGCCGTGCTGGGCATGAACCTCTACCTGCCCTATGGCCTCAAGGGCCTGGACTGGACCGCCGCCCACCACGCCAACTGCCAGCAGACCTCCTGCTACTGCAGGGGGCCCAGAGAGTGGAATCTGAAGATGCTGCAGTGTCACTGCTGCCTGCAATGGTTTCATGAGGCCTGTACCCAATGTCTCAGCAAACCCTGCTCTACAGAGACAGGTTCTACGAGTTGGAGTGCTGCTTGTGGCGGCTGCAGCTGCATTGGTGTGGGGGGCCAGAGGGACCCGGGGCAGGAGAGCGCCAGGCCCCATCGGCCCGCGACCACCTCGGTGCTCAGTACGGTGCCCGGCTGACATGCTCCAAGCTATGCAGTCAGCACTTAACGGATGCCACTGTGACTATTCTTGGTGCCTCAGTTCCCTTGCCTGGAAAATGGGGAGGGAGAGCGGGAGCCGGACGGGGAACGGGGCCCGACCCGATGAGCGGGTCTTCCCCAGCGCTCAGTACAGAGCCTGGCACCTCGGCAGCGCTCACCAAGTGCTGCCGTTATTTGTGACCATTATTATCATCAGGATTATCAGCAGAGAAGCAGCGGGGCTCAGTGGAAAGAGCACGGGCATGGGAGCCAGAGGTCCTGGGTTCTAATCCTGGTTCTGCCAGCTGTGTGACTTTGGGCAAATCACTTCACTTCTCTGTGCCTCAGTTACCTCATCTGTAAAATGGGGATGGAGACTGTGAGCCCCATGTGGGACAGCCTGATGACCTTGTATCTCCCCCAGCGCTTAGAACAGTGCTCGGCACATAGCAAGTGCTTAACAAGTACCAAAATTATCGTTATTATTATTATTATTAGAAACAATTAAATGATGATCATCCTGTAGGTCCACCCCCTTGCATTTGAAAAATGGCAGTAATTTAGAGTGGGTTGGCAATTACATTTAACAACTTAAGTTCTGTTATGAAATTTCTCATAAATGTTAAATGTTTAGGACTGTTGGTTGTTCAAAGATGATGATGATGGCATTTATTAAGCGCTTACTATGTGCAAAGCACTGTTCTAAGCACCGGGGAAGTTACAAGGTGATCAGGTTGTCCCACTGGCAGCTCACAGTCTTAATCCCCATGTTTTACAGATGAGGTAACTGAGGCACAGAGAAGTTAATTGACTTGCCCAAAGTCACACAGCTGACACTTGGAGGACCCGGGATTTGAAACCATGACCTCTGACTCCAAAGCCCGAGCTCTTTCCACTGAGCCACCCTGCTTCTCTATATAATGTTCACAAATTACCTGGTCCTGACTCCACCACATGTCTGCTGTGTGACCCTGGACAAGTGACTTAACTTCTCTGTGCCTCAGTTACCTCATCTGTAAAAAACTGGGATTAATAATTTGAGCTATTGTGGGACAGGGACTGTGCCCAACCTGATTACCTTGTATCTACCCCAGCACTTAGAATAGTGCTTGGCACATAGTAAGCACTTAGCAAGTACCATACTGATGGTATTTGTTAAGTGCTTACTATGTGCCAAGCACTGTTCTAAGCGTTGGGGTAGATACAAGGTAATCAGTTTGTCCCACATGGGATTTACAGTCTTAATCCCCATTTTACAGATGAGGGAACTGAGGCAGAGAGAAGTTAAGTGACTTGCCCAAGGTCACACAGCAGACAAGTTGTCCATTGTTTTTCATCCCCTGATATATGTTTCATTGTTTATCAGTATAGGTCTAAGAAGTTCTAAAGAGGCCCAGATTCTCTGTGCAGCCACCCATTTAAGATCCACTACAAGTTAAAAAAGCCCAATGATAACATTCATGGTACATAAGATAACAATAAAATTCATTTTTAGCACTTGAGTTTCGGACTTAAAAGGCAAATTAGTTTGTGCTTTCATTCTACTACCTATTTCCTGACTTTCGGCCTAGTGCTAAGTGTACATTTTTCAAGAATTTAATATTGTAGATCCTTTCTGCTTAGGTGAACTCAGAAATTGAGAAAGCAGGCAACCTGAGAGAACTAAATGATTGAGTCGATCCGGTACCTACCCCTACTGCAACTTTCTATAACCCTAGTAATAAATATCTGTTTCTCATAAGCCCTATAGCCACAACAATATTGAACATTTAAAGCAGAAGTTATTATTGATGTTATTAAGATAGCTTTAAGATTATCCTGTTACCTAGATAAGAACCAATCTACATTCAGAGGTATAAATTTGGACAAGTCATTTTATAACCACAACCTCTCATTTTATAACCACAACCTCTATTTCACTAACTGTGCTGTTTTAGGGATCCACATTTGAGGTGCATTTGGACTGGACCTATATTATTCATGCGTATGATTTTGCAAAAATGGAAAGTGACTCCACCTTGCCCCCTCCTACCTCACCTTGCTGCTCTCCTACTTCAACCCAGCCCACACGCCACCACTCCTCTAATGCCAACGTACTCATTGTACATTGATCTCGTCTCATTGCCAATCTATCGCCCACGTCCTGCCTCTGGCCTGGAATGCCCTCCCCACTTCATATCCGACAGACAATTACTCTCCTCATCCTCCTTCAAAGCCTTTTTAAAGGCACATCTCCTCCAAGAAGCCTTCTCTGACTAAGCCCTCATTTCGTTTTCTCCCACTCCCTTCTGTGTCACCCTGATTTAATTCCTTTCTCACCCCAACCACAGCACTTATGTACATATCAGTAATTTATTCATTTATATTAATGTCTGTCTCCCCTTCTAGACTCTAAACTCGTGGGCAGGGAATGTTTCTGTTATATTGTAGTCTCCCAAGTGCCTAGTACAGTGCTCTGCACACAGTAAGTACTCAATAAATGCAATTGATTGATTGACTTGATTGATTTGGGGAGCAAAACAGACCAAATAGGATTGTAAGGAAGAGTAGGAGGCCTACCCCTATAACACTCTCTTTTCTGCGAAAAACATTTCCCCAATTCCAGAGGAATTAGATTTCTCAAAGTCTGGAGAGGAAATCATCTGGCCAGTAGGAGACCCAGAGGAGCTCAGCCAATCAGTAAGGAAGGCAGAGCTGTTAAATCCAAGATGTGAGGAGTGACTCACTCTCTGCTTCTTCTGGTATGCTTCACTCTTTCCTCCAGAAGGCTGAATCGTAAGTATTTATATTCCAAACACAAGATATGCCCAAGGAAACTTGTTTTTAATTACTAAGGTGTAAAAAAAATAGATTTGGTTTCTCTTTCCCCTTTCACTTTCTGTCTGTATTAAATCTAAATGCCAACGCCTACAACTTTGTTGGGTGATTTGAGAATGCCTGGAATCACTATGAATCTTCCCATGGTTCCTCTACCTTCAGTCATGATTTTCAGGCTTTCTGAAAAAGCTACCTGGATTATCGCTGTTATCCTGTGGAGTGGAACCATGATATGTGAGATTTTGAAGAAGAGGCAGTCAGAAAACCTTTCTGAAAAATAGGTTGGGGTTGAACTAGCAAAGTGAAGTGGAAAAATGATTAATTAACCAGATAATTGAAACCAAAAAAAGTATCCAGGTGATTGAGGCAAAAGTATTATTTTGGCCTAAATTGGCAAACACTTGTTGATTGGGAAGAAGATTGAAAGGGCTTGTCTCCTCATTTCTCTTGATTCAATGTCATGTTTAAAAATCACAGCAGATCTTCAGGTTTTAATGCTCTCAGAAAAAATAGAGGAACAGGTTACATCTGAGGGAATTTTTCCCTGACACCAGGATTGTCCTGGATGGCTTTCTCCCCTTCATCAAGTTTGTCATCAAATCCTGCCGATTCTTCTGCAGTTTAATTTCACAGAGAAGCAGCATGGCCTAGTGGAGAGAGTATGGACTTGGGAGTCAGAGGACCTGGGATCTAATCCTGACTCTGCCACTTATCTGCTGCGTGACCTTGGGCAAGTCATTTAACTTCTCTGGGCCTCAATTACCTCATCTGTAAAATGGGGATGACGATTACGAGTCCCATGTGGAACATGTCCAACCTGATTAGTTTGTATTTACCCCAAGTCTTCTGTCTCCCAGGCCTGTGCTCTTTCCACTAAGCCATGCTGTTTCTTTGGCAAAGCCACACTGTTTCTTCGGCACTTTTGTGCACTCCCCTCCAATTGACTGATTCCTAGAGAGGCAGTGTGGCTTAGTGGGAAGAGCATGGGCTTGATAATCAGAGGTCATGGGTTCTAATCCCAGCTCTGCCACTTATCCGCTGTGTGACTTTGGGCAAGTCATTTAACTCCTCTGTGCCTCAGTTAACCTCATCTGTAAAATGGGGATTAAGTCTGTGAGCCCCACGTGGGACAACCTGATTACCTTGTATCCACCCTAGTGCTTACAACAGTGCTTGGCACATAGTAAGCACTTAACAAATATCATCATCATTATTATTATCTTCTCATACATTTGACTTCCACTGTTTGTGATTCCCACCATATTCATTAAAATGGCTGGCTGTTGATGGGTTGAAAATCCTGACCAAATTTTGATTGAAGTAGGCTTCCTTAATAGCAGATCATGGTAAATTATCAATAATAATTGCATTTAAGTGCTTACTATGTGTCAGGCACTGTACTAAGCACTGGGGTGGATATAAGAAATAGGGTTGGACATGGTCCCTGTCCTACATGGGGCTCACAGTCTCAACTCCCATTTTACTGATGAGGTAACTAAGGCACTGAGAAGTGAAGTGATTTGCCTAAGGTCACACAGTGCCTGGTGGAACATATCACTGGAGATCTGGGGCTCTCAATAGTGATAGAACTGAAAAAGCCCTAGTGACTGCTGGAAAAGTAGTCCTAGATCATGGCTGCAGTTTCCATGGTAAAGTTCCTCCCCCCAAAACACAGATGAGCAGACCCCACCTATGGTTTAATGGCTGCTCACTCTGGTTTTCAGTCCCACCTGGAGGGATTGGTAATTGCTGATTTGGGTTACAGTTAACTCTTTGCTGCCTCTTGGGAGGGCTTGTAGCAACAAGTGTCATGATGTAGCTTTCTTATGCATACTTTGTAAATGATCCTGGAATGTAATGATTGGCAGTAGTTGTTGGAGGATGCTGGTAGCTCTGCCCTTCATTCCCACCCTGCCCCATTCCTCCCTGGATTTGGGAGGCTCTGAACTCATCCAGATCAACAGGCGGTTTAATAGGTAGCCTCGTTAGCAGCCACTGCAGTTTTCACTGACCGGGCAAGCCATGGATTTTCAGGATTCCAGCTGAACTTGTCCACCACCCTTACCAGTGAAGTCCTAGCCCCAATAGTCACTGCTCTATTCTTAACTGTGTGACCCCACTCTCTTCACCATAGTGAAGTTGTGGTTAGACTTTGAGAGGGTATTCTATGATAATGTTTTGTGCAACGCAGATGATAACACAGTGACCACACATAGTCCTAATTATTTGAGTAGAATGCGGAATGAAAATTGAACAAAGCTTTGCCTATTAGTTCTGTCCCCAGGCCTAGTTAGGAGAACTCTAAACCTAGCCTTTCCCCAGAGGTTAGAGATTTTTGCCAAGGCCAAATTAGAGACCACAACATTTCCGAAACAGCAATATTAGATGAACAGGTCTCTGATTTCCATTTTAATTAAATGAAGTTTGAAATTCACAGAATGAGGAATTTTGGATGATGGTATCCTTCACCTTTGCAACTGAAGACTATTATCATACATTTGCGCATATTAGGATGTCATTTCTACAGCAGTCTGCATTTTACACTGGGAAATGGGACCTTTAACATCATGTTTAGAAAGCGTCTCTGAACTGTGTCCAGGAAAATACTGGCAGGGAATGTGTCTGTTACATTGTTGTGTTGTAATCTCCTAAGCACTTGATACATTGCTCTGCACACAGTAAGCGCTCAATAAATATGATTGATATGTCCATCAGTCAATGGAATTTATTGAGCATTTACTGGGTGCATAGCACTCTCCTAAGCACTAAGGAGAGCACAATACAATGGAGTTGGTAAACACATTCCCTGGCCACAAAAAGCTTACCGTCATTGAGCAAGATATTAAAATAAATTATAGATATGTACATAAGTGCTGTGGGGCTGAGGGTGAAGTGAATAAAGTGCTTAGGGGGTACAAATTCAAGTGCATAGGCAATGCAGAAGGGAGAAGGATTAATGGAAATGAGGATTTAGTCAGGGAAGGCCTCTTGGAGGAGATATGATTTTAATAAGGCTTTGAAGGTGGGGAGAGTGATGATCTGTCATATAAGAAAGGGGAGGGAGTTCCAGGCCTGAGGGAGGATGTGTGCAACCGTCCGGCAGTGAGATAGACAAAATCAAAGTACAGTGAGTAGGTTGGTTTTAGAGGAGCAAAGCATGTGGGTTTGGTTGTAGTAGGAAATCACTGAGGTGAGGTAGGACGGGGAGAGCTGATTGAGTACTTTAAAGCCGATAGTAAGGAGTTTCTGTTTGATGTGGAGTTGGCTGGACAACCACTGGAGGTTCTTAAGTGGAGAGATGCAGGCTTAATTTTTTTTTTTTTTAGGAAAATGATCCAGGCAGCAGAGTGAAATAAAGACTAGAGTGGAGAGAGCCAGAAGGCATAGAGGATAAGGAGGAGTCTGTGGCAGTAGTCAAGGTGGGATAGATCAGTGCTTGGGTCAAATTAGTAGCAGTTTGGTTGGAGAGGAAAGGGAAGATTTCAGAAATTTTGTAAAGGTAGAACTAACGGGACGCCCCTTTTTAGCCGTGCATCATAGTTTAAAAAGTGATCATATTTCCCTTGTTGGGCCTATGGGTGCTTCTAGGAATTCTGTTCATCCCTCCAGCATGAAGAAATTTATATCATTATTTTCGTTCATGAATAGCTAGATTTTTTTTGTATCAACTGCAGTGAGTTTTTTTCATTCTTCCCAACATTGGACACAGGATGGTTATACAAGAACTGCATTGCAGTATGCTGCAATAGCTCAGGCAGCAGTTCCTTTTCTCATATCACAAACCCACAGCCTCATCACTTGGTCCTGATTTGATGTCAGTTCAAGGCTAAGTTACTCGAAGGTCTTTATTTTTGGATTGTTGATGGGTTCCTGAAAACTGACCTTAATGGGTAATTGAATAAAAATATACTGCAGGAGTAGTTATAATTTGAAGAAATACAGATTCCAGTTGCTTTTTCATGCATAAACATCATGGAGTCATCTTCTAAACTAGGCACAGAATTTTGCAAATACCCAAAGACTGGATCTATGCAGGCCAAGTGAAGTGTAGAGTGGATCAGTTAGCTGGTGAATTTGATCAGTGTAGTTAGCCCATCCAGATCATTCCATCGAATGAAAATGACCTTTGGTAGCAGATTTTTTGACCTGAATGATCCAGTTAGTTGAGTAGCCAAAATATCAGGCTTTATGCCGCCTCATTCTGTGGCATATAGCCTGTTTCACAAATTTTGGAGTTTTTGTTTCTTTTTCTTAGAAAGTGATCAGTGTTTTGAAATCCAGACTTGGTGATTTAAAAATTGCCTTATCTGGCAGTTCTTATGTGACCTTTCAAAATGAAATGGTGAAGACAGCTCATTTTTCTAACAAGCTGATGGGCCTGGTTACATTTCTTAGATGTTTCTGCCCGAGTGACCTAATTACAATCATGATGAAAGCCTCCATAAACAGAGCTTGGCTCTGTCTGAATTTTAAGTTTCTGGAAGTGCCTTGCACATTCATTGGAATCAATGCCACCTACTGCCTGGGGCTTTGGGAGTCACTGGGGAATGGGCAGGACTAACCAGTAAAGGTCCTTGGAGCCCTTCACCCTCCTACCTGCCACTGGTCAAAAGAACCCCTGGCCCTGTAGGAGCACAGGGAGGGCAAGAACTGTTAGGATGTTGAAAAGGAAGTAATGAATCAGTTTCACCTACAGTGGCCAGGAGCCACAGAACTGAGATATTTCTCCACCCAAGTGGTAAGTCTTAACTCAAGTAGATTGGGTCTACCTGATGGAAGTGCATTGAACATTGTGTATTGGTTCCAACTATCCTTTCCAGCTCCATATGCAAAACTAAGCCCAAAGAAAACTGACAGAAAGCATCACTCTTAAATGAATGGGTATAGTTGTCTTAAAGGAGAAAATCTGTTTGATCAAGTTCACTGGAAAGAATGCCTCCAGAAGAAATTAGAGATCATCAGCTTCAAACTCAGATTTTCAAGAAAAAGAAAGTCTTTCTAGGACAGAAAGGGCAGTAGTCAGAACAGGTGATGGAGCAGAGAGGGAAAACATAGGAGTGGATATATTTTAGCACTGGGCATTAATTTCTTTGGCTTTTCTCCAGGTTACATCAGGACATCATCACACCTCTCTTTCAGTTAGTTTTGTCAATTCCTTAGCTAAAAGTGCTACATTAACAAAATAAATCTGTATTAATGAATATCACAATTACTAAAACAGAACTCCTTATCTTCCCACCCAAGCCCTGTCTTCCCCATGATTTTCCCATCACTGTAGACAGCACCACCATCTTTCCTGTGTCACAAGCCCATAACCTCAGTGTTTTCCTTTGTCATCTCTCTCATTCAAACCACATATTCAGTCTGTCACTAAATCCTGTCCAAACTTCTACCACGTTAATCCAAGCACTTATCCTATCCCTTCTTGATTACTACATTGGCTTTATTGCTGACCTCCCTGCCTCCTGTCCTCCAACTCCAGTACCTACTTCACTCTGCTGCCAAGATCAGTTTTCTCCAAAAACATCCTGTCTTTGTTTCCCCACTCCTCAAGAATCTCCATTGTTCACCCACCTCCGCATCAAACAGAAACTTCTTTCCTTCTGCTTTAAAGCACTAAATCTCCTTGTCTTCTCCTACCTCACCTCACTGCTCTCCTACTACATCCCAGGCTGCACTCTTGGTTCCTCTAATGCCTACCTACTCGCTGTATCTGAATTTCGTCTATTTCGCCGCCGACCTCTCACCCACATCCTACCTCTGTCCTGGTGTGCTCTCCCTCTTCATATCCAACAGACAATTACTCTCCCCCACTTCAAAGCTTTATTGAAAGCACATCTCCTTCAAGAGGCCTTCCCTGACTAAGCTCCCATTTCCTTTTCTCCCACTCCTCTCTGCATCACCCTTGCAACTTGGATTTGCTCCCCTTTATTCACCAGCCCCACAGCATTTATGCACATATCTGTTATTTATATTGATGTCTGTCTCCCCCACTCTAGGCTGTAAGCTCATTGTGGGAAGGGAGCATGTCTATCAATTCTGTTATATTGTACTCTCCCAGGTGCTTAGTACAGCACTCTGCACACAGTAAATGCTCAATAAATATGATTGATTGATCAATTACCAAGAATACCCCAACTGTATTTGAAAATAAAATGATAAATTTTGATCTTGCTATTTTTTCCCTTTTCCTCTGCATTTTAAAGTAGTCTCGGCTAGAATTTTTATGAGGGCTGAATTCAGGTGTCTGAAGTAGAGGGCCAGGAATATACCTGGATGAAAGCCATGGGATTTTGCATATGCTTGCATATCCTATATTCAAGCAATTTACCAGTTAAAATGGTAGTGCTAACCTTGATATTATCATTTTTCTCTTCTCTGTTCCTTTCATCCACCCACTGTTCCTTCAGATCCCAAGCTCCAGAGTTACGTGGCAGAGGTGGAGGTGGGAGATAGGTGGGAGATCCCATTGATTTAAGAAAAGGAAGAAAGAGGACAGAGCCCAAAGAAATGGAGAAGAAACATGTTGTGCAACGAATATGCTAAAAGAAACCTACACTTCTCTGGGATTTGGGGCGGCCAGGACTACTAAGGCCCAGAAAACCCCCTTGTAAGTTGCTCAGAGAATCAAACTGCACCATTTCTTTTTTTAACAGGCCTTCATATCAGGCCATAACAAATCTTTTCATAATCAGTCTCTACCAAATGTTCTAGCCCACTTGATGAATAGAAAAAGATTCAGAGATTTTGAGAGTCTAATTTATTGCAAACAATGTGGCCTCTAAGTCTGTTCAGTGGTTAATTAAAAGTGACACTTATCCTAATGCAGTACAAACAGATTCTGAAATTGGAGTTTACTCTCCAGGGATCCCTTGATTTGGGGGCCTCTTACCTCAATTAAGAACTGGCCCATTTCTTTTTGTGTTTTCAAGGAGCTTTTTTTTGTAGACCTTTTTTTTTTTAATTTGCAGTTACGTTTTCCTTCCATTTTTTTCTTCAGGGTTAGCATGTACCCTCTTTAAAGCTTCAAACTATTTTGGTATTTAAATATTTGAATAGGTTATAAAGAAATACACTGCAAAAGAAATATCTGGTGCTGGTAATATACTGGTTATTTCATTGCTGAACACTAAATGATTAAACTCAGTTATGAGCAACATTGTGTGAATTGACTGACCATACTAGAATGCAGAAATTGAATATCTGTAGTTTTGTCAAGACCAGTTTTCTGTATATTGTGTCAAAATGCCTTTTGCCTTTCCCCTAAAACAACAGCATACCATTAAAATATTAAGAGATAGAGAAGCAGCATGGCCTAATGGACAGAGCACAGGCCTGGAAATCAGAAGGGCCTAGGTTCTAATTCCAGCTCTGCACTTGTCTGCTCTGTGACCCTGGGCAAGTGACTTACTTTCTGTGGGCCTCAGTTACCTCATCTGTAAAATGGGGATCAAGATTGTGAGTTCCATGTGGGACAGGGACTGTGTCCAGTCCAATTTGCTTGTATCCATCCCAGCGGTGTCCACCCCACCCCAGTGTCTGCACATAGTAAGCATGGACAAATGCAATTATAATAACTGTTTTCAGTATTAGGGATTGTGATATTAAACAGATAGTGGAGGAGTTGGATTTGGCCAAGATAACCTGACAGTCTGATTCTATCATCAAATGATACTTTTTCTCATTTCATATTTCAAGAATATTTCAAACATCTACTATTTATTTGTAATTGTTAAACAAATCACAGATAGATTGTCTTATAGTACTCTTATACTATACTGAGAGTATGCTAAGAGTATACTTTAATCTTTGACTTTTATCATATGGCCCCCCCAAAACTCCATGGATCAGGACATCCCCACATCCTCCCCCAAATCCCAAGATTTCCATGCTTTTGGGAAGGGTAACACAACAGTAAAATCTGTCTTTGTTTAGCCCAGAATTGGATAATAATAATGCAATTATTATTACAAGGTAATAATGGTGATTTAAAAAAAAGAGAGATGAGAGTCCTAGAACAGTGCTTTGTGAACAACAGAAGGTCCATAAATTGACTGCTGACAAGAGAGAAGAACAGGCAGGAGAGAAGAGACTAGTGGTTAATATTAGTTGGCTAACATATTGCCACTGTTGCCAGAAATCTGGTGCAGCTCCTGTCTTGTCCTCAAATTGTACCCAGATTGGGAAGCAGCATGGCTTAGTGGGAAGAGCACGGGCTTGGGAGTCAGAGATCGTGGGTTCTAATCCCGTCTTCACCACTTGTCAGCTGTGTGTCTTTGAGTAAGTCACTTCACTTCTCTGTGCCTCTGTTACCTCATCTGTAAAATGGGGATTAAGACTGTGAGCCCCACGTGGGACAACCTGATAACTTTGTATCTATCCCATCATTTAGAACAGTGTTTGGCACATAGTAAGCACTTAACAAATACCATCATCATCACTGTACCCACAATTACTTAGGGGATAGGGAGTCATGGGCCCCACTTTGCAAACAACTGTCTCCAGCACTGTTCTAAGTGCTGGGGTAGATACACGTTAATTAGGTTGGACATGGTTACTGTCATACATGAGGCTCACAGTCTAAACAGGAGGGAGGAGGATTGAATCCCCATTTTACAGATGAGAAAACTGAGGCATAGAGAAGTTAAGGGAAGCATCATGGCCTAGTGAATACAGCACAGGCCTGGGAGTCAGGAGGACCTGGGTTTTAATCCTGGGTCCATTGCTTGTCTACTGTGTGGCCTTGGGCAAGTTACTTCACTTCTCTGTGCCTCAGTAACCTCATCTGTAAAATGGGGATTAAGACTGTGAGTCCCATGAGGGACGGGAACTGTGCCCAACCTGATTAGCTTTTGTCTACCCCAGTGCTTAGAACAGTGCTTAACACATAGTAAGGGCTTAACAAATACCATCATTAAGTTAAGTGACTTGCTCAAGGTCACACAGCAAGCAATTAGCAGAACTGAGATGAGAGCCCAGGTACATTTTCGGCAGATGAGATCCTGTATTTTGGCTGGCAGGGCAACTCATTCCATGTGCAACTTAAAGTTCATCACTACAGAGCATTTACAGAAGAGATGAGTTCCAAAGAGCTCACTATTTCCTATTATGAACTCCAGTCTTAGAGAGCACAGCCCTTTGCCTCCTGGGGATTGTCAATCAAAGTTCACTGACTGCCTAATATACCTAGGTTTTCTGAGACAAATGTAATAAAAGAGAGAGAGCATCTTAATTTCAGATTATTTTTGAAAAGGGAGAGAGCATCTTAATTTCAGATTATTTCTGAAATGGCTGAGGTCAGTGTCTCTGGGAATGGAGAAGGAGAGACAGATCCATGGCATATTATTAGGGAAGAATCACTGGGTCTTAGATGAGGGGAATGAGGGTGATGAATCAAAAGCAATTGTAATGTTTTGAGCAGTAGGGGAAGGCAGGATAGTGATGGGTTGAAATGATAGAGGGGGAAAAAAGAGAAGAAATGGAGCTTGGGTAGGAAAGCCAATGAGTTCTGTTATCAGTATAAAGAACTAAAGTAGCAGTGAGATAACGAGGTAGAGATATCCAGGACACAGGTAGAAATCGTTAGAAGTGGTATGCAGCATGGTTTAGTGGAAAAACCATGGGCCTGGGAGTCAAATGAATCTGGGTTATAATCCCGACTCCACCACTTGTCTGCTGTGTGACCTAAAGACACGTCACTTAACTTCTCAGTTACCTCATCTGCAAAATGGGGATTAAGACTGTGAGCCCCATCTGGGACACGGACTACATCCAACCTGATTAGCTTGTATCTACCCCATTGCTTAGTACAGTGCCTGGCACATAGTAAGTGCTTAACAAATACCCACCAAAAAAATGTGCAACTGGAAAGATGGTGAGGGGTCAGGCCTGGATGCAGAGCTGATAGTAATCTACAGGTCTCAGCAAAAATTGTCTTGTAAGTGATGAGTCAAAAATCAAGACTTAAACAAGAAATCCCATGTATAACTAGTCAATAGCAATGGAAGCAGAGAGACCGAGAGATAGACATCAAACACAAATGGAAAAAATAAGCTAAAGAAAGAACTCAAGGAAAATGAAAAGAGCCCCTACTGAGTGATCATTTTGATGGCTAATCTATGACAGTATCTGCCCATCCCTAGATCTGCAGAGAGGTAGTAGTTTAAACCTTGTAATGAATGTCCCGGATGAGTGAATGTAAACACTGAAGAACAAAGGGCCCCAAGACTGAACCTTAATGGACACTCATGTTTCAAGGGGGAGAAGAAAAAGAAGTAGCAGAAAAAGAAGCAAGGAAGGAACGGCCAGAAATTTGAGACAAGTCAGGAGAATGTTTCGTCTCTGAAACCAAGGCCAAAGGGTGGTTAAGAAGAGAGGGTCAAGCACAAACTGACATTGAAACCATCAGGTGTGAGTTCTTCAAGGTCTCCCACTGACCTCTTTCCCAGCCCCTCGTTCACCGCTCATCTTTCTCAGTCATCTCTCAAGAGATCTTCCATCTAAAATACATTACCCCTACCTCTTACCACAAAAACACTTGATCCTATGTTTTTCCTTCCTGACCACCATCTTCAACTGTTACCTCTCTGATTCCCTGATGGTTCCTTCCCTTCTGCCTTCAAATATAGCCATGTCTCCCCTGTCCTAAAAAATAAAACAAAAAACCCCAAAAAGTGTATCTGGACCCCACTGCACCCTTCAGCTATTTCCCCATCTCTCCCTCTTCCCATTCCTGCCCAAATTCCATGAACAGAGGGTAACTCCTGCTGCCTCCTCCCTTCTTTTGACTCCCTTCTGATCCAGGAGTAAAGGGAAGTATGGATTGGAGTGGGGAGAGACAGGAAGCAGGGAGGTTAGTGAGGAGGTTGATGCAGTATTCAAGGTGGAGTAGGATAAATGCTTGGATCATTGTGGTAGCAGTTTGGAGGATGAGGATGGAGGCAGCATGACCTAGTATAAAGATCACAGAACTGGGACCTAGGAGACCCATGTTCTAGTCTCGGCTCTTCCACTTGCCTGCTACTTGACCTTGGGCAAGCCACTTAACTACTCTTGCCTCAGTTTCCTCATCTGAAATATGGGGATTCAATTCCTGTTCTCCCATCTACCTTGATCCTTATGAAGCTGATGTGTCAGACCAGATTATGAGGATTAAAAAGTACCCATTTTCTATTCCCCTTAGCTTGTGAGCCCCTCGTGGGGCTGGGACCTATGTTTGATTGTATCCACTGCATAGCACAGTGCTTTGCACATATCAAGTGCTTAGTAAATTCCATTATCATGTCAGCATTTTTGTCAGATTGACAGTCAACATTTTGGGCTTTTCCAATCACCATCCCATCCTCCACCTAGGAGTCCTAGTGGAGTTTCCAGAATTCTGAGGATACTGGCAAATTTTACTCCCCACCCCTAATGCCCTTTTGACTGCAGAAGAAAAGGGAATCAGATCCAAGTGCATATTTCAGAAAAATTGGGTCTTGGAATTTGAAGGAAGACATCCGCATGTGCTTTACTTTGTGCAGATACAAGGAGTAAATATCTGTTCAAGAATCTTAAAAAACTCTTATGGTTAAGCAATGAGATAAGGAACATTATTGTTTTTTTCTTTCTGTAGTCCCTTCAAATCTTTATACAATTTAAAGAAGATATCATTTTCCAATCCCAAAAAACAGATAAGATGATCTAAACTGAGGGCATTAATTTGTTCATCCCTAGAAAAGTATTCTTTCTTGTGAAATTTCCTGAAAACTTTGGAAAGCACTTTATTCTACATTTCCAGTTGCTTTTAAAATATGAAAGTCCCTTTAAATGGGACAGCTCTAAATAATAATAATAATAATAATGGTATTTGTTAAGCGCTTACTATGTGCAAAGCACTGTTCTAAGCACTGGGGAGGTTACAAGGTGATCAGGTTGTCCCGGGGTGGGGGTGGGGCTCACAGTTTTAATCCCCATTTTACAGATGAGGTAACTGAGGCACAGAGAAGTTAAATGACTTGCCCAAAGTCACACAGCTGGCAAGTGGCAGAGTCGGGATTTGAACCCATGACCTCTGACTCCAAAGCTTGGGTTCTTTCCACTGAGCCACACTGCTTCTCTGAAGTAAAAACTGCTTAAGTAAACAAGTGAGGAACTAGAGTGAGTATTTTTCAAGTATGTGAGAAGGACCCACTCCTGGTTCTATTTCAGAAGCTACATGGATAAGATGGCTGGATTTGTTTCTGAACGAGAGGGAAAGAGGAGAAGATGCCAGTGAGCTAAATTCCTAGGGAAAGTAAACAGGTTAGCTCTTGTGTCCTCACCTGCTCTGGGAGGATGTGCCCATGCAGGACCCTGTAGCTTCCACCCAACACCTTATTCAAGCACTCATCCAGAATCTTGGGATAACGATGTTGGGGAGTCCTTTCTAAGAAAAGTTGAATACCAGACATGAGCAATGCAGGGTTTAGGAAGGATTGGCAAGGTTGCTGGGGCATTTAAGTGTTCTATACCCAAGAAGCGCTCAATAAATGCCATAAACAGTTTCCAGTTAGAGTTGCATAATTGCTCAGTGGAAAGAGCACTGGCCTGGGAGTCAGAGAGTTCTAAATCTGGCTCTGCCAATTGCCTGCTGTATGACCTTGGTCAAGTCATTTAACTTCTCTGTGCCTCAGTTACCTCCTCTGTAAAATGGGGATTCAATCTCTGTCCTCCCTCCTACTTAGACTTTGAGCTCCATATGAGACAAGGACTGTGTCCAACCTGATTAATTTGTATCTACCACAGTGCTTAGAACAGTGCTTGATACATATTAAACACTTAACAAATATCATCACTGTCATTACTATTACACATTTGGAAGAAATGATAGCAGTCTCCAGTCCCCCACAGGCTGCTGGCCAACAACAGATGGCCCTGATTTGTATTGCCCTGACTGAGGCCTGTGGTTGCTCCCTGTTATAGTAGTTTTGAGGCAACAAGGTATTTATTTGAGGTCCATGACTCGGCTCCCTCCCTAGTGCACTTTGGATAACTAGGATGAGTGGCCAATTCCCTTGGGTTCAGTCTTGCTGCTACTTCAATCAGGGCTAGAGAATTCACAGTCCAGCCAGTCTGTCCTAGTCCTGGGAGTTTCAGGAGAACCTCTTTGTTAAAAATGATAATAATAATGGTGGTATTTGTTAAGTGCCGCACTGTACTAAACACTGGAGGGAGATCTAAGATAATCAGGTCAGGCACAGTCCCTGTCCCACATGGACTCACAGTCTAAGTAGGAGGGAGGAAAGTTACTGATTAACAACAATTCAAAGCCACTTATAAGTGCTGTTGCGAAACAGGTTCGTGCCAGCCAATAATTTCCTCTTCTCCCACTCCCTCCTACATCACCTGTACATTTGATAATTAATAATAATAATTATGGTACTGATTAGGCACTTACTATCTGCCAAGCACTGTTCTAAGTGCCGAGGTAGTTACAAGGTAGTCAGGTTGGACACAGTCCCTGTCCCACATAGCGCTCACACTCTTAATCTCCAGTTTACAGGTGATGTAACTGAGTCCCAGAGAAGTGAAATGAGTTGCCCAAAGTCACACAGCAGACATGTGGTGGAGCGGGGATTAGAACTCAGGACCTTCTGACTCCCAGGCCCGTGCTCTATCCACTAAGCCACGCTGCTTCTCCAGGAAGGATTTGCACCCTTTCTTTAACCCTCTCTTAGCCCCACAACACTTATGTCCATATCCCTACTTTTATTTATATTAATGTCTGCCACCCCCTCTAGACTGTAAGCTCATTGTAGGCAGGGGTGTGTCTACCAACTCTGTTATAGTGTACTTTCCCAAGCACTTAACACAGTGCTCTGCGCAAGGTAAGCATTCAGATGCACTTGATTGATAATAATCCCAAAGTAGTCGTAATAATAAATAGTTCCCCCTTTGACCAAATCATATGATTGGGGCCCAATTTCTACCACAGGAAACCACAAGTGTTTCTTTTAAAACACCCATGCAAGGCCGTGACAGGGCCAGCAGGGGGAGAGATTGAAAAAGAGGAAAGCGATAGATAATTATTGATGAGTTACCCTCCAAGATTAAGCCTGCATAATCTATCGTTCCCCTTGCTGGCTCAAAGTAATCCTATGGCTGTTTGCATGAGTGCTCCACTTAATCCCTCCTTCCTGGGAAAACCCTCTGGATTGGGGCCTCAGGATGGCCTTGATGTAACCCAAAATCAACAGGTGGTTCTGATCATTCCCTACCCAAAGGTCCTAAATCAGAAGAGTCAGAAGCAGTATGACCTAGAGGAAAGAGCATGGACTTTGGAGTCAGAGGACCTGGGTTCTATTCCTGAGTCCAACCTTGCCTGCTGTGTGACCTTGAGCGAGTCACTTAATTTTTCCAGGCCTCAGTTTCCTTATCTGTAAAGGGTATTCAATGCCTCTTCTCTCTGCCCTTTGGACTATGAGTCCCATGTGACAGGGAGTGTATCCAATCTGATTATCTTGTACCTACCCAGTGATTGTCATATAGTAAGAGCTTATTAATATTAATAAGTATTATAATGATAATATTTGTGGTATTTGTCAATCACTTACTATGTGTCTAACACTGTACTAAGTCCTGGGGTAGATGCAAGATAGGTTCCACATGGTGCTCACAGTCTAAGTAAGAGGGAGAATAGGTTTTGAGTCCCCATTTTGCAGATAATGGACTGGGGCACAGAGAAGTTAAGTGACTTGCCCAATGTCAAACAGCAGGTAGGTAGCAGAGCTGGGATTAGGACGCAGATCCTCTCATTCCCAGGCTGGTGCTTTTTCATTAGGCCTGCTGTTTAACAAATAGCAGTGGTATTTGTAAAGTTCTAACTGTGCCAAACATTGTAATAAACCATAGGTGAGATACAAGATAATTAGGTAAAACCCAGTCCCTGTCCCAGGTGGGGCTCACAGACTAAGTAAGAGGGAGGAGAGGTATTGAATCCCCATTTTACAGATGAAGAAGCTGAGGCACAGAGAAGTGAAATCACTTGACTTCAGGCAAGTGACAACAGGCAAGTGACAAAGCTGGGATTAATAAATCAGTGGTATTGGAGCACTTACTATGTGCATTCATTCATTCATTCAATCATATTTATTGAGTGCTTACTGTGTGCAAAGCACTGTACTAAGCACTCAATAATAATAATGGTATTTGTTAAGCACTTACTACATACCAGACATTGTACTAAAGGCTTGAGTGGATACAAGCAAATCAGGTTGGACACAGTCCCTGTCCCACGTGGGGCTCACAGTCTCAATCCCCATTTTACAGATGATGGAACTGAGGCCCAGAGAAGTGAAGTGACTTACCCAAGGTCACACAACAGACAAGAGGCAGAGTTGGGATTAGAACCCATGCCTTCTGACTCCCAGGCCCATGCTCTATCCACTAAGCCATGCTGCAGAGCACTATACTAAGCATTTGGGAGAGTACAGTACAACAGAGTTATTAGACACATTCCCTGCCCTCAATGAGCTTACAGACTAGAGGGAGACATGGATATAAGCACTTAGTACAGTGCTCTGCACACAGTAAGCGCTCAATAAATATGATTGAATGAATGAATTTATATTATATAATTCATATATATATATATATATATATATATATATATATATGTAAATAAATGCTATGGTGCTGAGGGTGGGGTGTGTACCAAATGCCCAAATGTCATAGATCTAAGGACATAGACAATGCAGGAGAGAGAGGGAGCTGAGGGGAAAAAGTAGGCTTAATTTGGAAAAGTGTCTTGGAGGAGACGTGGTCTTAGTAAAACTTTGAAGGTGGAGAGAGTGGTGGTCTGGTGTAAATGGAGGGGGAGGGAGTTCCAGGCCAGAGGGAGGATGTGAGAAAGGGGTTGGTGGCAAGATAGATGAGATAGGGCCACAGTTAGCAAGCTGGCACTTGAAGAGCAAAGTGTGTGAGTTGCAGTGCAGTAAGAGATCAGTGAGATAAGAAAGAGGGGATCACCTCACTGAGTGTTTTAAAGCCGATGGTAAAGAGTTTCTGATTGATGCGGAGGTGGATGGACAACCACTGGAGGTTCTTGAGAAGTG
The DNA here is from genome assembly GCF_015852505.1 of Tachyglossus aculeatus. Classification (NCBI taxonomy): domain Eukaryota; kingdom Metazoa; phylum Chordata; class Mammalia; order Monotremata; family Tachyglossidae; genus Tachyglossus; species Tachyglossus aculeatus. The sequence goes on from NC_052101.1 coordinate 102,846,962, forward strand.
GGGAGATATGGACCGACCTTTTTTTGAGGAAAATATGCTGGGCAACAGAGTGAAGTCTGGACTGGAGCGGGGAGAGATAGGAGGCAGGAATGATCTGCGAGGAGGAAGATGCAATAATCAAAGCAGGATGAGGGTTTGGATCAGTGTAGTAGCGGTTTGGATGGAAAGGAAAGGGAGGATTTTAGCGACGTTGTGAAGGTTGAACTGACAGGATTTGGTGACATTGAATATGTGGGTTGAATGCGAGAGATGAGTGGACAACACCAAGATTATAGGCTTGTAAGATAGGGAGGATAGTGATATTGTCTACAGTGATGGAAAAGATAGGGGGAGGACAGGGTTTGCGTGGGAAGTTAAGGAGTTCAGTTTGGGGAATGTTTATGTCAGGAATGTGTTGGTGGGACATCCAGGTAGAGATGTCCTGAAGGCAGAGGAAGTGTAAGACTGCAGAGAAGGAGAGAGGTCAGGGCTGGAGAGTTAGATTTGGGGATCATCCATATAGAGATGATAGTAGAAGCCATGGGAGCCAGGTCCTCTAACTCCCAGGCCTGTCCTCTGATCATCTTGTATCTACTCCAGGGCTTAACACAGTGTTTGGCAGGTTAAATGCTTAATGAATATCTTTTATTATTTATAACTGCTACTTCACCAACACTGAATTACTACTTTTCAATCAGAACCTCCTAACCTGCCATCACATCCCCATCTTCTCAGTCTTCAAAACTATCCTTTGTCCTCACAGAGACCTCCAAATCCTTGGTGCCTCCACCTTTCAGAAGCTGCTATGTCTCTCCTGGAATTCTTGTACAATAATAATAATAATAATAATGATGGCATTTATTAATTGCTTACTAAGTGTAAAGCACTGTTCTAAGCGCTGGGGAGGTTACAAGGTGATCAGGTTGTCCCATGGGGGGCTCATAGTCTTCATCCCCATTTTACAGATGAGGTAACTGAGGCACAGAGAAGTTAATTGACTTGCCCAAAGTCACACAGCTGACACTTGGCAGAGCCGGGATTTGAACCCATGACCTCTGACTCCAAAGTCCGTGCTCTTTCCACTGAGCCACGCTGCTTCTACGCTCTTCTATGATCCTTCCTTCCCTTGATGAAAGCCCCCACTCTCAATCAAACTTAACTCTTTCACCTTGCTGTCACTACACCACTCATCAATCAATCAATCGTATTTATTGCAGTGTGGCCCAGTGGAAAGAGCCCGGGCTTGGGAGTCAGAGGTCATAGGTTCTAATCCCGGCTCCACCACTTATCGGCTGTGTGACTTTGGGCAAGTCACTTAACTTCTCTGGGCCTCAGTTACCTCCCCTGTAAAATGGGAGCTAAGACTTTGAGCCCCACGTGGGACAACCTGATTACCTTATATCCCCCCAGCGCTTAGAAGAGTGTTTTGCATATAGTAAGCACTTAACAAATGCCATTATTATTATTATTGAGTGCTTACTGTGTGCAGAGCACTGTGCTAAGTGCTTGGATCTTTATTTTTAAAGGGTATTTGTTAAGCACCTAGTGTCAAGCACTGTGCTAAGTGCTGGTGTAGATGCAAATTAATCAAGTAGGACACAGTCCCTGTCCCACAAGGGGTTCACAGTCTAAATAGGAGGGAGGAAAGGTATGTCATCCTCATTTTACAGTTGAGAAAACTGAGGCCCAGAGATGTGACTTGCCCAGGATCACACAGCAACTGATTGGCAGAGCTGGGATTAGAACTCAGCTCCTCTAATTCTCAGGTCCATGCTCTTTCCACTAGGCCACACTGCTTCTCTTATCAGATACATGGAATGTATCTGTGTATCATAGCTGTGGGGGCCATGACTCCTACTGCCCTGTGGAATGGGCCCGTCTGGAGCTAGAGAGTTATGGAGATTGCATCCAAGGAAGCATCATAATTGAATAGCTTGGCAATCCTTAAAATATGGATAGGTATCAGATTACATGAGGTCAATGGCAACTAAACATTGACTAGAATAGTCTATGGAACAGTCACCTAAATATCCATGGTGAATTGGCGAGGGGGGGATTTGGTGCAAATTAACTTGACCTAATTCTACAAGAAATGGTGAGAGATGGTCCCCTTGAAGCATGTACACTGGATTTTGTGTAGGAGGCATTTAAAAAAGGTTTAAAAAAAATCCATTACAAGTTAACTATTACAGGGAGCAGAAGTGTATGCAATCTCAGTTCACGTCCTACTAGATGAACTGCAAGACTAGTCTACGAATCATATACAGTGAAGCATTACAAATGCTACTGCTTTTTCTAGACAACAGTGTGCGAAATGATAGTTGTGTAAGAGAGCCAAACTGCTGAAGCAAATGTTTTAATACAAGAACCTATTACAGACTTATGAGGTGTAAACTCTTTTCGTCTAAATACACGGCAAATGCTATCACATTTTCAGGACAACAGTGTGTGAAATGATTGTCCTTGTTAAAATAGCTGAACTAGTGAAGCAAATGCTTTAATGCAAAAAACTTATTACGGAGTTATGAGCTGTGAGCGTGGCTATCTTTGGGCCAACAGATCCAAATGTCTCACTGCCAGAGATGCATCAGTTTTTTGCACCGTGATGAGAACATGTTCCCCAGTTTAGCCTTGTGTCACCATACTATGACCCTACAGTCAGTGCCACTACAAGAAAATGGATGGTTAAAATAAGTATATAAGTTTAAAACTAGATGGTAAACTCCTTAATAGAGAGCAGCAGTGAGTGACTCAAGAACAGGTGCAAGGTGAAGAGAAGCTTGTCCATCATGGAACTCCGCATCAAACAGAAACTCCTTATCATGAGCTTTAAAGCACTCAGTCACTTTGTCCCCTCCTACCTTGCCTCGCTGTTTTCCTACTACAGCCCAGTCTACACACTTTCACTCCTCTAGGGCCGGCCTGCTCACTGTGCCTTGATGAAATTTATCTTGTCACCGACCTCTCGCCCACATCCTGTCTTTGGCCTGGAACCCCCTCCCTTTTCCTATCAGACAGACAATTACTCTTCCCACCTTCAAAGTCTTATTGAAGGCACCTCTCCTCCAATAGGCCTTCCCGCTTAGACTATCATTTCTTCCCCCACTCACTTCTACATCCCCCTTGCACTTGGATTTGCATCCTTTATTCACCCCTCCCCTCAGCCCCAAAGCAAGTATGTACATATCTGTACTTTATATTAATGTCTGTCATCCTCTCTGGGCTGTGAACTCAGTAGGGGCATGGAACATGTCTACCAACTAACTCTGTTATATCATCATCATCAATCATAATGGTATTTGTTAAGCGATTACTATGTGTTGGGCACTGTACTAAGTGCTGTGGTGGATACAAGCAAATCGGGTTGAACACAGTTCCTGTCCCACATGGGGCTCACAGTCTCAATCCCCATTTTACAGATGAGGGAACTGAGGCACAAAGAAGTGAAGTGACTTGCCCACAGTCACTCAGCATAAGAATGGCGGAGCCAGGATTAGAACCCATGACCTTCTGACTCCCAGGCCTATGCTCTATCCACTATGCCATGCTGCTTCTCATTGTATTATGCTCTCCCAAGTGCTTAGTACAATGCTCTGCATATAGTAAGCCCTCAGTAAATACAATTGAGAAGAGCTCGTGACACAGTGAAACAGAGATGTAGTGGAGTGATGGAATAAGTGATTTTTTTCAATGGCTACTGAATGATCCATCTCATAGTATGAATTACTAAGTCACCTGATGTGGCGAGCAGGGAATGGTGCTGGGGAAGAGGGAGGTGGGACTCTCTGACGTTCATGAGGAAGGAATCCAGGCTGACCTCATGCATGTGCCCAGTTTCTTCTGCTGTTCTGGGCTCTGTAGCTGCAGCTGCAATTTGAGGGGTGTGGGGAGCAAGAAAATACATTTCCTCCCCAGTTCTGGCTCATTTTCCCAGGCTGAGTGCCATGGCAGGCAGAGAGAGCTGTCATTGCCACCGCCCCGCCCCAACTGCCATGCTTAGGACTAGTGGAGGGGAGGGAGCCAGGCTGGGTTTTCCTGGTGGGGCACTGAGTGCTCAGGAGTGTTTGTGGAGGAGACCAAATAAGAAGCTTCGGGTTTCTTTCTTTTCATTTCAAAAATTACAAAAAAGAGTTTTCTTTTTGTTTAAAAAAATGACAAAAAAACCCCTATCCTGGGGTTAGCAGAATAGGGAGTCCTGCAGCCAGTGCCTGGCCCAGCTGTGCTACAAAGCCTCGTGTTTGTCTTCTTTTTTATTAAAAAAATAAATACATCATTTGTTAGTTAATAAAAACAACAAACAAACAAAAATCCCTCAGGGCCAGTAGTGGTCTGAGTCAGGGGGACCCCCAACAGCGGAAACATCATGGCCATTTTCCAGTCCGGTGGGGCCACTTGCAGGGGGGTGGTCACCAGGCTAGCATCAGATTGTGTCACATGACTGGGTCGGAGGGAGGCAGCACCTTGTTGGACTGTATTTCAAACCCTTTGCCTTGGGATTGGTAGAACTGATAGGATGCCCACACAAATTCATAAGCCAAACTAATGCTTGTTTGGCTAATGAGAGAAGCAGCATGGCTCAGAGAAAAGAGCACGGGCTTGGGTGTCAGAGGTCATGGGTTCTAATCCTGCCTCCACCACCTGTCAGCTGTGTGACTTTGGGCAAGTCATTTAACTTCTCTGTGCCTTAGTTACCTGTAAAATGGGGGTTAAGAATCTGAGCTCCACATGGGACAACCTGATTACCTTGTCTCTCCTCCAGCACTTAGAATGGTGCTTTGCACATAGGAAGTGCTTAACAAATACCATCATTATTACTACCAATGCCTCTTCTACAAACTGCACATCTATTGCAGAGGGGACACAGCTGGCCATGTAAGGGATTGTGTTTCTAAGTGATAGGAGGATGAAATGGGGAGAGGGAGAGATAAGGTTGGTGGGGGGCAGTCCCAGGGAGGACATTTGTAGCTACTCCTTGATGCTTTGCCTTCAATCACATGTTTGGTTAAACTTATAGCTGCTTCAAAATTGGACATGATGTAGTTGTGGGGAGAGAAAAGAAATTTGCTAGTGATTAAAGGAGAAACATTCAGTGTATTCATTACATGTTACCAGTAAAACAGCTAAGTACTAAAGAAGGTTTTATCTGGCTCACATAAAAAGTACATTGTAATAAAATAAAATTAAAAATTGATCAACTTTAAAGAATGATATGCTGTATGGAAGGATTAGAAAAATAATGAAATTTTTCTAAAGTACTGAGAGTTAGGAAAGCATAGATTTCATTAAAAGTTACAGCTCTAAGTTCAACCTAAATTCAATAACAGATAATGTCTTTAGCTTCTTAAAATTTAATTTGGTGTCTTATGAGAGAAATAATTAACATATAATGTGAAATCAGGAAGTTTTCATTTTATTTCATGGCTTTATAAGAACTAGTAAAAAAGCATTCTTCATGTGGGTGTGACAGTCATTGAGTTAGAGACATAGACACAGCAACTCAAAGTTGGAGGGAAGGGGTAGAGGGAAGGGTGAGGGGAGAGGGAGGAAGAAGATAATTAATTATGGTATTTTTAAAGTGCTTACTATGTGCCAGGTACTGTTCAAAACACTGGGGTGGATACAAGCAAATCGGGTTGGACACAGTCCCTGTCCCACATGGGGCTCACAGTCTCAATCCCCATTTTACAGATGAGGTAACTGAGGCACAGAGAAGTGAAGTGACTTACCCAAGGTCACACAGCAGACAAGTGGCAGAACTGGGATTAGAACCCATGACTTCTGACTCCCAGGCCCGTGCTCTATCCACTACACCATGCTACACAGAGACACAGAAATGGAGGGAAAGTGTAGAAAGATGGGTGGGTGGGGGGAGGGAGGGAAAAGACATTGAGGGGGAAAGAAAGAGGACCAACAAATAAAAGGGGAAGGGAGAAATATGGAGAAAAGGAGATGAGGGAGGCCCAGAGGGAGGCAGGAAGGGGCAACGTAGAGTGGAGGACTCTTTCCCAGACAGAGGAGAGAGGGAGTCACCCACGGACATGGAGGAAACAGTGAGATGGATACTCTGTTTTGCTGCTCCACTCTGCCCTGCGGGGCCTCTCGTGCCTCCAAAATGATTGTTATGACTGAAAGCAGGGAGGTCTCTGCTTCAGGTCCCTGGAGCCTTGACTGCCATAATTGTCTGATTCCTATAGAAAGTTGAGTTGAGGCCACCAGAGGTGGTTATCAGGAAGGGCCAGACAGGCCTGCGGGCACAGTGGGGCACCAAGAATGTGTGCCAACCTCTCGCAGCTTGGGAGCCATCTGTGAGCCAATCAGAATGTTTGCAGGCAGCAAACAACTCAGATGGCGACAGCTTCCCTTTTATATCCGAGCATGCTATAGAGAGAGGAAATGAACGATAACAAGTAGATTTTGTGGCTATCTACTCTTTGTGTGATCCCACTGTTGGGTAGGGACTGTCTCTGTATGTTGCCAACTTGTACTTCCCAAGCGCTCAGCACAGTGCTCTGCACACAGTAAGCGCTCAATAAATACGATTGATTGATTGAGTTCAATTTGACTCACTTTTTGTGACTTTAAACCCAAGATTAAAAGAGGACTGCATAAGAATCCTTTAGTAAGAAATGGTGGACATAAAAATTTCATCTTCTCTTGATGATTTGAGAGAGATTTCTCAATAAATACCATAAAAACTCATAGAGGTGTGAGAGGTCATGAGTTAGACCATGGATGGCCAAGCTTCATGAACTGAAGAGCTACAACCCAAAACATAATGTGTCTCAAAGCTGCAGTAACCGGACAGGTCATTCGACACTCTGGGGCAGGGGGTTGGTGGTAGAAGCAAGAGGCAATATGAAAAATAGCCTGGCCTAATTCATTGAAAGAGCAGAGGCTTGGGAGTCAGAGGACCTGGATTCTAATCTGGACTATGTCACTTGTCTGCTGTGTGACCTTGGGCAAGTTGCTTAATTTCTCTGTGCCTCAATTACCCCATCTGTAAAGCTGGGATTAAAGCCTACTTCTTCCTACTTAGATTGTGAACCCCATGTAGGACAGTGACTGTGTCCAACCTGATTAACTTGCATCTACCCCAGTGCTTAGAATAGTGTTTGGCACATAGTAAGCACTCAACAAGTGCTATTAAAAAAAGGCAGGGAACAGGCATTGTGGGGGAGGAAGTGGTGAGCAGCGGTAATGATCAAGAAAGAGATGGGGCAGGGAAAATGGGGAAGAGAAGCAGCGTGGCTCAGTGGAAAGAGCCCGGGCTTTGGAGTCAGAGGTTATGGGTTCAAATCCCGGCTCCCCAACTTGTCAGCAGTGTGACTTTGAGCCCCCCGTGGGACAACCTCATCACCTTGTAACCTCCCCAGTGCTTAGAACAGTGCTTTGCAGATAGTAAGCGCTTAATAAATGCTATCATTATTATTACTATCCCCTCCCTGCCTTTGGCTCACGGGACTGCTGCCATGGCTGTCCAAAGGGATGGAGGAATTGCACACTGCAGCCCACCATCACGAATCAGTCAATCAATCAATGGTATTTATTGAACACTTACTGTGTGCAGAACATTCTACTAAGTACTTGAGAGAGTATGATACAACAGAGTTGTGAATATGTACATGAGTGCCATGGGCCTGAGGGTGGGGTAAATATCAAGTGCTTGAAGGGTACAGACCCAAATTAATAGATGATGCAAAAGGGAGAGAGAGTAGGGAAAATGAGGGCTTAGTCAGGAAAGGCCTCTAGGAGGATATGTGAGTTTAATGAGGTTTTGAAGGTGGGAAGAGTTGAGTTCTGTTGTATATGAAGGGGGAGGGAGTTCCAAGCTAAAGGGAATATGTCGGCAAGGGGTCTGCAGCAAGATAGATGAGAGCAAGGTACAAGCGTTCGTTGGCATTGGAGGAGCAAAGTGTGCCGGCTGGTGTGTATCAGGAAAACAGTAAGGTAAGATAGGACTGAGCAAGCTTTAAAGTCAATGGTAAGGAGTTTCTGTTAGATGGGGAGGTAGATGGGCAACCACTGGAGGTTCTTGAGTGCAGAGGTGTGAGCTGAGCATTTTCTAAAAAAAAGATCTGAAAGTGAAGTATGGACTGGAGTCAGGAGAGACAGGAGGCTGATGCAGTAGTCAAGGCAAGATAGGCTAAAGCTCGTCCTTCTAAACTGTAGACTCATTAAGGGCAGGAAATATGTCCACTAATTCTGTTGTAGTGCATTCTCCCAAGTGCTCAGCACAGTGCTCCGAACATAGTAAGTCCTCAGTAAATACAATTGAGAAGCAGCATGGCATAGTGAATAGAGCACGGGCCTGGAAGTCAGGAGGTCATGGGTTCTAATCCTGACTCCGCCACTTGTCTGCTGTGTGACCTTGAACAGATCACTGCACTTCTCTGGGCCTCAGTTCCCTCATCTGTAAAATGGGGATTAATACTGTGAGCCCCATGTGGGACAGTGATTGGGTCCAACCTGATTACCTTGTATCTACCTCAGTGCTTAGAACAGTGCTTGGCACATAGTAAGCACTTAACAAATACCATTACTACTATTTATTATTATTACAACTGATTGATTGATCAGCATGGTAGCTGTTTGGATGGAGAGGAAACGGTGGATTTTAGCGATGTTGTGAAAGTAGAACCTATAAAGAATCTGGTGACAGATTGGATAGGTGAATTGAATGAGAGATACGAATAGAGGATAATGTCAAGGTTATGGGTCTATGAGATAGGGAGGGTAGTGGTGTTGTCCACAGTGATGGGAAAGATGGGGAGAGCAGGGATTGGGTGGGAAGTTGAATTCTGTGGGGGGGTTTTAAGTGCTTAGTATGTGCCAGGCACTCTACTAAGTCCTGGGGTAGATACACGCTAATCAAGCTAGACAAAGTCTATGTCCCACATGGGGCTCACAGGTGAGGGAACTGTGACACACAGAAGTCAAACAACTTGTCCAAGGTCACACAACAGACATGTGGTGGAGCTGGGATTCGAACCCAGGTCTTCTGATATCCTAGCCTGTGCTCTTTCCACTAGACCATGCTGCTGTTTTGGAGGTGTTAGCAGGCCATCCAAGTAGAGGTGTCCTGAAGTGAGGAAGAAATATAATAATAATAATAATAGCATTTATTAAGCACTTACTATGTGCAAAGCACTGTTCTAAGCACTAGGGAGGTTACAAGGTGATCAGGTTGTCCCCCCGGGGGGCTCACAGTCTTAATCCCTATTTTACAGATGAGGTAACAGGCACAGAGAAGTTATGTGACTTGCCCAAAGTCACACAGCTGACAATTGGCGGAGCTGGAATTTGAACCCATGACCTCTGACTCCAAAGCCCGTGCTCTTTCCACTGAGCCATGCTGCTTCTCTGTAGATATAAAGGGGGAGGGAGCTCCAGGTCAGAGGGAGGACATAGGGAAGGGGTCAGTGTCAAACCAGGTGAGATCGAGGTACAGAGAGTAGGTTGGTGTTAGAGGAATGAACAGACTCTGAATAGGGTAAACATGTCAGCACAACAAGGAACTGTCTTCCTTGCAAACCCTGCAGAATAAAATGCTAGTTGTGCATCAGTCAATCATATTTATTGAACGACACTCTACTAAGTGCTTGGAAGAGTACAGTACAACAATATAACAGACACATTTCCTGCCCGCAGTGAGCTTCATGAGAGTGGGACATAGACGTTAATATAAATAAAGAAATTACGGATATGTATATAAGTGCTGTGGGGCTGGGGGCAGGGGTGGTGAATAAAGGGAGCAAGTCAAAGTGAGGCCAAAAGGAGTGGGAAAAGAGGAAATGAGAGCTTAGCCTCTTGGAGGAGATGTGCCTTCAGTAAGGCTTTGAAGATGGGGAGAGTAATTGCAGATATGAAAAGGGAGGGCATTTCAGGCCAGAGGCAGGATGTAGGTGAGAGGTTGGCAGCAAGATAGACTAGACTGAGGTACAGTGAGTAGGTTGGCTTTAGAGGAGTGAAATGTGTGGGCTGAGTTGTAGTAGGAGCAGTGAAATCCCGGAAGATGAACCTATAAATGTGGACCCTTCCCAACAATCATCTACGAATCCTGGTAGCCCAGTAACAATGTACTGCCCAGGTGCAGTGGCTTTCATATCTATATGGGTTCAGTTAAACTTGCATCTTGGAGATATTTCCTTCAGAGGTAAGAGCATGTATTAAGTGCTACTGTGTGCAAAACACTGTACTAATCTCTGGGGAAGAATACACGAGTGGGAATTAGACATGGTCCCTGTCCCTCGGGAGGCTCGCAATCTAAAATCATCACCCCAAGAAAAATAAGGGAAAAATATCTGACAAATTAAGCTACCAATGGGTTTTGCTGAGAGTTTACTGTGGGGGCAAAGCATGAACTAAACACCTGGAGGAGTACAAAAGAATAAACAGACATGATTCATCCCCTCTTGGAGTTTATAAACCCAGGAAAGGAGGCAGATATTAAAATAATCACATGTAGGGGAAGCAACCAAGTACAAGAATAGTCCTGGGGGGAAAGGGCCGGGGGGAGGGTTTCCTAAGTGTTTAGTGGGTATAAGACTGCAGAGAAGAAAGGTGAGGGCTGGAGAGGTAGAATTGGGAATCATATACATAGAAACGATAGTTGAAGCCATTGGAGTGAATGAGTTCTCCAAAGGAGTAGGTGTAGATGTAGAATAGAAGCACACCCAGAACTGAGCCTTGAGGGGTTTCCACAGTTAGAGGGTGGGAGGCAGAGGAGGAGTTTGGGAAAGAGACTTAGAATGAGTAGCCAGAGAGATAGGAGGAGAACCAATTATAATAATAATAATAATGGCATTTTTTAAGCGCTTACCATGTGCAAAGCACTGTTCTAAGCGCTGGGGAGGTTACAAGGTGATCAGGTTGTCCCACGGGGGACTCACAGTCTTAATCCCTATTTTACAGATGAGGTAACTGAGGCACAGAGAAGTTAAGTGACTTGCCCGAAGTCACACAGCTGACAAGTGGCAGAGCTGGGATTTGAACCCATGACCTCTGACTCCAAAGCCTGGGCTCTTTCCACTGAGCCACGCTGCTTCCCACTGCTTCCTGCTTCCCAAGAGTGGACTACTACGTCAAAGAGGGATGGGAAATTATTACAGTGCCAGGCAGTGGGAGACAGCTTTGAGAGCAGTGGAACAACAGGCGTGGGGGCACCAAACATGTACTTCCCAAGCACTTAGTACAGTGCTCTGCACACAGTAAGCACTCAATAAATACAATTGAATGAATGAATGAATGAAAAGGGAGCAACGTACAGACTGACCTAATCCATCACATCAAGTTAAAATCCAGGCAAGGTGTATGCTGTGGCTCTCCTTGACCTCATTCACAATCCTGCCCCACTGATCCCGAAGATCAGAGTAAAGCTGCTGAGAGCAATAATAATGATAATAATAATGATGGTATTTGTTAAGTGCTTATTATGTGCAAAGCACTGTTCTAAGCACTGGGGGATACAAGGTGATGAGATTGTCCCACGTGGGGCTCACAGTTTTAAACCCCATCTTGCAGATGAGGTAACTGAGGCACAGAGAAGTTAAGTGGCTTGCCCAAGGTCACACAGCTGACAAGTGGCGGAGCTGGGATTCAAACCCATAGCCTCTGACTCCCAAGCCCAGGCTCTTTCCACTGAGCCATGCTGCTTCTCGTGCAATCCCTAGGGTTGCACATTTCAGTGTTGAGGATATGGAAGATCTGCTGCAGTTGAGCTGCAGAGAGGTGGGGCTGGGTCAGTTAAATGCTACACACACACACACTCACACTCTACTCGACATTTCAATGAAAACCAACAAGGCAATGAATTATGGGTCAGCCCTATATATAATAATAATGGCATTTATTAAGCACTTACTATGTGCAAAGCACTGTTCTAAGCGCTGGTGGGTTGTGGTGTGATGCCTGACAATTCCCCATTTGTTCCTCTTACCCAATTCAAACAAAAACAAGGAGATAATAGAGGTCATGGAGTGTTAATTGTCAATTCTCACTAAACTGCCACTCTTATTGCCTTTTTAGGTCACTTTGATCAAGAAGCTGTCTGCTACTGAATGGCCTCTCAGTAACATTAGCATTATAACTGTGTTATAGTCTCTTGGTGACCTGGTCTCCAGGCCCTCTAATCAGGTCTCTTTCTTAGCCCTAACAGGAACTTAGCAACTTAGCCTTTTAAACTGATGGCTTTATAGACAGAAAATATAAAGTACTATAAAATAATGCAAGGAAACCACCATAATTCTAATTGACTGCCTCTTTCTCCTCACTTATTCACCCTTTACCAATCATGCCTTCTCCTCAGTTACACAGCATGCCCATGTACTTATGTTTTTACTGTTTTCTATGGGTCTGTGTTTATTGGGGTTTGCAACTTAAAGAGACTTCGACTTTTGTTTCACTAAAGATAAAGTTTATCTTTATTAAACTGGATGGCTTTTTCCTCCATATTAGATTTCAAACACCTGTGGGTAGGGACCACTCTTACATTCTTTCTGTATGTCTCTTAATTACTTGGTATAATGCTCTGCCAACAGTAGGCATTCATTAGTGTCTCTACTTTATTTTATTTGTTTGTATATGCATATACCTGGCCTTCATTTTTGAAGATGATGCTAGGGATGATGAGATTCTAGCCACACGCATGGGATTTGATAGAAAAGACTTAGATGAGAACAGATATCCAATCTACATCGTGTGCATGCTCACTTGAGCACTTACTGTGTGCAGAGCACTGCATTAAATGCTTAAGAGAGCACAATATAACATGATTGGTGGACATGTTTCTTACCAACAAGGAGCTTACAGTCTAGACACAAACTGTGGGCAGATGTTTCTCCCATATTCATCCATTTTTGATGGCTTAATCTCAGTCCAGAATGGGAGGAGGCACAAATAAAGTTACAGACCAGTAGCCCTTGGCTGGAATGATAGGGCAGATCAGGCCTATGTTTAGGGTGATTGCATCCTTGGGATAACCACGTGAGGTTTGCCTGTCAAAAAGATCATAGCCAGAGTTACCTTACCAAACCTTGAATCAATCAATCAATCGTATTTATTGAGCGCTTACTATGTGCAGAGCACTTGAAGGTTTATCTTATCAAGACACCCATGGAGACACTTCAAATTCCAGGACAAAACTGCCAGAGACACTCTGAAACCAAATATCACTCCATTTCCAGTTCCAGAGAGAGCAACCAAAATTAGGATACACTCTTCAGTAAGCTAAGCTAGTCAAACAGGTTTGTTTAACCTCATGTTTTAATAGGGATTCCCCTTTTTGAGATGCCCACATATGTAATCCTTTGCCTACAAGAATCACATTTAGACCTATGAGAGAACAGCATTAAAGAACCCTAGTTTATCCTTTCCATGCTCATTCTGTTCATTTTATAGACAGCTTTCCTCCAAACTTTAATAATAAAAGGGAAGATTTATTAGGTCTGTGAGCTTTCAGTAGCAATACTTGGATTTAATTTCTTAGCAGTCAGCTTCTCAATATTGAGAAGAAGAATTGTGATATGGCAGAAGCATATCTTGTGAAATTATTTCTTCATCCCCTTCCTTTATACTGTTGGTATCTAATGAATGTTGTCAGGGTTCAGTTAGAAGCACACCTCCTGAATGACATTCAATAGAATTCATCGAACTCACACGCTTTCAGAATTGTGCATACCCATGCTCACTCAGGAGTTTTTTCCATCCATATTTTTAAAATTGCTTTTCAATGGAATCATCTACCGATTTGACCTAAGAATTACATCGGAACTGGATTGAGTGGAAACCACTTCAGGGAAAATCTCCACCTTTTTCTTAACTCCCAAGATCTATGAAATACCCACAAAGTTGGAAGTGAATCTCCTATTTGTTCTGCTGTTTCTTTTTATCCTCAGTGGTGAATATGTCACCAAACTCTACAGATTGCTTTTCTTCATCTATTCCTTACTCCGATAAGAATGCCGAGCTGTGGTGCCTAAATGAAATAGAAATAAATCTTTTCCTTTTTACTATGCTGGGTGACGGCAACAGACTTTATAGTGCAGAATAGGTTTGGCAGGTAATGGTTAAGTTTAGGGTGTATGAGATTGCTAAAACTCAGATCTAGCATTTTCATTTTTTTTTTAAATTGGGTGCTAAATTAGAACCCAGAAAGTAAAAAAACTAATGATGATACTGAAAATAGTCTGGTACTTCCCAGGTTTTTTCCTAATGGTGACCTATATACCAATTCCTAATTCTTTTTTGAGGCAAATTATTTGTGTCTGTTGTCTATAGAGGAAACATAGGTATATAGAGGCTATAGGTTGAAGTTCATCAAGGCCAGGTTTGCACTTATTAAATTACCCAAATATTTACGCCCAAAAACTGCACTGTTATCTCAAAAGATTTTTGGCTTGGAGTAGCTAAGTAACTGAGGTCACAGTGTAGTTTTAGACCTTAATTTTCTGGTTAATTTTTAAGCATATATTTTTCCTTAGACTCCGACAATGACTACATGGCCACAAAAAAAATTTGGGGGAAGGAATTAACTTGTGCATTCATTTCTAAGTAAAGTTGCCTCACCAGTTCAACAGTTGATATTTTTTAAATGGTATTTACTATGTGTCAAGCACTGTACTAAGTGCTAGAGAAGATATATACGATAATACGGTTGAACACTCCATTTCCCATATAAGGCTCACAGTCTTAATTGCTATTGTACAGATGAGGTAACTGAGGCACAGAGAAGTTAAGTGACTTTACCAAGATCACACAGCAGATAAATGGAGGAGCTAGGATTAGAAGCCAGGTCCTCTGATTCAGGCCCAAACTTCTTCAACTAGGCCATGCTGCTTCTCTTTAGTTATCTGCTCATGGGTCTCATCCATGACTTGAAAATCTGACATGAGAGGTGGGCAGAATTTCCTTCAAAATCTAGTCATTGTTGATTTACTTAATTGCAGCCCAGGTAGGCAGGGATTTACTTAATTTGGTGCTTGAAAAAATATCAAGGTGCTTCAGTTTTCTTTATTCCATATGTGGATTGAATGAGAGAGATGAATTAAAGATCATGCTAAGGTTATGGGATTGAGACGCAAGGAGGCTGGTGTGTTGTCTACAGTGATGGGAAAGTCTGGGGAGGACAGGGTTTGGACGGGAAGATGAGGAATTCTGTTTACATTTGAGGTGTCAGGCAATCAAAAATATAGACTATCCCAGAAGTGGTGTACCATCAAGTAGCTTAACCTGGAGTGAAGTGTCAGATACTTTTGTCTGTGCCTCTCTGAGTGGTATGTATTGTGTGATGGCTGAAATTTGGTTTAAGGTATCAAGCTGCCTTCAACATTGTGGACCACCCCCTTCACCTGGAAACATTATCTAACCTTGACTTCACTGACCCTCTGGTCACTTGTTCTCAGTCTCTTTTGCAGCTTCCTCCTCTGATTCCCATCCTCTAACTGTGGGAAATCCTCAAATCTCAGTTCTGAGTCCCCTTTCATTCTTTATCTGCACCCATGCTCTTGGAGGACACATTCGCTCCTCTGGCTTCAACTACCATCTCTATGCAGATGATTCCCAAATCCCAAATTCCCAAAAAGAAGTAGCGTGGCTCAGTGGAAAGAGCCCAGGCTTGGGAGTCAGAGGTCATGGGTTCTAATCCCGGCTCTGCCACTTGTCTGTTGTGTGACTTTGGGCAAGTCACTTAACTTCTCTGTGCCTCAGTTCCCTCATCTGTAAAATGGGGATTAAGAATGTGAGCCCCATGGGGCATAACCTGATTACCTTGGACCTACCCCAGCACTTAGAACAGTGCTTGGCACATCGTAAGCGCTTAACAAATACCATCATCATTATTATTATTATTATTATCATTATTACTAAATCTACCTCTCCAGTCCTGACCTCTCTCCTCCTCTGCAGTTTTGCATTTTTTCTGCCTTAGGACTAGCCTGAAAGCCCTCTGTTCTATAAGCTCTTTGTGGGCAGAGAACATGGCTATCGACTCTATTGTACTGTACTCTCCCAAGTGCCGATTACAGAGCTCTGCACACAGTAAGGGCTCCATAAATACCTTTGATTGATTCAGGACATCTCTACCTGGATGTTCCACTGACACCTCAAATGCAAACGGAATTCCTCATCTTCCCTTCCAAATCCTGTCCTCCCCTTGCTTGTCCTCCCCTGACTTTCCCATCATTCATTCATTCAATCATATTTATTGAGTGCTGTGTGCAGAGCACTGTACTAAGCACTTGTCACTGTAGACAACATGCCAGTCTCCCTCTCTCAATCCCATAACCTTAGCATGATCTTTAACTCATCTATCTCATTCAATTCACATATTAAATCCATCCGAATCGGCCTAATCCTCCTCATTGACCTCCCTGCCTCCTGTCTCTCCCAACTCCAGTATATACTTCTCTGCTGTCTGATCATTTTCCTAAAAAAAATTCAGCCCGTGTCTCCCCACTTCTCAAAAACTCCAATCGTTGCCCATCCACCTCCACATCAAATAGCAACCCCATTACCACTGGCCTTAAGACATTCAATCAACTTTTGCCCCTCCTACCTCACCCCATAGAGCCCTGCCCATATACTTTACTCCTCTAATGCCAACCTACTGTCTGTACCTCAATATCCTCTATCGTGCCACTGACCCCTGGCAAACAGCCTCCCTCTGGCCTTAAACTCCCTCCTCCTTCATCTCCTCCTCTAGACTGTAAACTCCTTGTGGGCAGGGAATGTATCTACCAACTCTATATTGCACTCTTCCAAGTGCTTAGTGCAGTGCTCTGCATATGGTAAGAGCTCAATGAATATTGATATCTGACCCATCACCACTCTCTCCTCCTTCAAAGCCCTCCTAACATCACATTTGCTCCAAGAGGCCTTCCCTAACTCCTCATTTCCCCTATTAGCCCTCTCTCCTGCATTCTCTATGCACTTGAATACGTACCCCTTAAGCACTTAATATTCACCATGACCCTCAGCTCCACAGCACTTATGTATATATTGTTATACTCTGCCATTTCCCAAATCTGTGATTCATATTAATATCTGCCCCTCCCCATACACTCTAAGCTCCTTATGGGCAGGGATCTTATCTATTCATTCAATCGTATTTATTGAGCACTTATTGTGTACAGAGCACTTTACTAAGAGCTCATATGGTATTTCCCCAAGTGCTTAACCAGTAAGCACTCATTAAGTACCCTTGATTGATCGATTGATTGAAACAATAATGGCTTTATCTCAGAGTTGTTCACATTGTCTGATACTTACAACCTAAGACAGTCCCGTTTCCGGTTCTGGTCACCCCATCTTGGGAAGAAGCATGGCCTAGCGGAATGAGCATTAGCCTGGGAGTTGGAGGACCTGGATTCTCTTCCAAACTCTGCCACTTGTCTGCTGTGTGACCTAGGGCAAGCCACTTAACCACTCTGCGCCTCAGTTACTTCATCTGCAAAATGGGGCTTAAGGCTGTGAGCCCCATGTGGGACATGGACTGTGTCCCACCTGATTAACTAGAATCTACCCCAGCGCTTAGAACTGCACAGGGCACATAGTGAGCGCTTAACAAATACCATGAAAAAAATATTTTTGAGTTGAAGAAGGTACAGTGAAAGGCAACTAAAACACTTCTGTATGAAGACAGACTAAAAGAATTAGCCTACAATGCTCTAGATGATGAGTACTAATGGGGTGCATCACTGAAGTTTTCAAAAGAATGAAGGTTGACATTACAAACACAGACAGAATTATTGTTCACCAAATTCCACAACACCAGGACATTCATTCATTCACTGAAGCTTGAGGGTGATCAGTCCAGAACAAGCAAAAGGATACTCTTCTTGACATAACAAGTAATAATCATAAGGACTTTATTACCACAAAAAAATTGGATTGGCAGAAAATAGCATGAATTTGAATACATTCATGGACAAGCAGTCCATAATGGGTGACTAAAAATAATAATGATAATAATAATTATGGTATTTAAGTACTTACTATGTGCCAGGCACTGTACTAAGTGCTGGGGTATATACAAGCAAATCGGGTTCGACACAGTCCCTTTGCCACGTGGGGCTCACTTTCTCAATCCCCATTTTGCAGATGAGGTAACTGAGGCACAGAAAAGTGAAGTGACTTGCCCAAGGTCACACAGCAGATAAGTGGCACAGCCAGGATTAGCACCTATGACCTTATGACTCCCAGGCCTGTGCTCTATCCACTACTCCATGCTGCTTACTAGAAGGAAAGTTAGGAATGTTGAGGGAAAAAATAATATGCATGTTAAATGGAACATCCCTAACCATTAGTTTTGATCAAGGAGATCAACCATCGTATAGTTCATCCAAGTGTCCTGTTTCCTCTGTTGGAAACAAAACTCAGATGGTTGCTGGATTGGTCTGACCCAGTAATGGCACTGTTTATGTCCTTAAGTTTTTTTACTTTTAGATTGTGTCATAAATTACTTTTCCAAGTTCCCCGTGTTAAATTGGTATTGAGTCTATTCCTGGTAACACATATGTTTTATGCTTATAAATGGTGGTCTGTCAAAGTTCTTTCCTCAGCCATTTCTTTCCCCATCTGCCCCATGAAAATATATAGGATTTTCTTTCAAAAGTATCCACAGGGCTGTAGCTAAAACATATGGGTCTATGTTCATTTCACATGTGATGACATTATTCATGCTTAGTGTCTTATATGTAGATCATCAAATACATGTGGTACAAGTAATTATGGTACTTGTTAAGTGCTTACTATGTGCCAAGCTCAGTTCTAAGCACTGGGGTAGACACAAGGTAATCAGCTTGGACACAGTACAAGTACTTCAGAGTCATAGCGAAGGAGAAAAGTATCAATCAATCAATCAATCCTATTTATTGAGCACTTACTGTGTGCAGAGCACTGTACTAAGTGCTTGGGAAGTACAAGTTGGCAACATATAGAGACAGTCCCTACCCAACAGTGGGCTCACAGTCTAGAATGGGGAGACAGAGAACAAAACCAAACATATTAACAAAATAAAATAAATCGAATAGATATGTACAAGTAAAATAAATAAATAAATAGAGTAATAAATATGTACAAACATATATACATATATACAGGTGCTGTGGGGAAGGGAAGGAAGTAGGATGGGGGGATGGAGAGCGGGACGAGGGGGAGAGGAAGGAGGGGACTCGGTCTGGGAAGGCCTCCTGGAGGAGGTGAGCTCTCAGTAGGGCCTTGAAGGGAGGAAGAGAGCTAGCTTGGCGGATGGGCAGAAGGAGGGCATTCCAGGCCAGGGGGATGATGTGGGCCGGGGGTCAACGGCGGGACAGGTGAGAACAAGGCACGGTGAGGAGATTAGTGGCAGAGGAGTGGAGGGTGCAGGCTGGGCTGTAGAAGGAGAGAAGGGAGGTGAGGTAGGAGGGGGTGAGGTGATGGAGAGCCTTGAAGCCCAGGGTGAGGAGTTTCTGCCTGATGTGCAGATTGATTGGTAGCCACTGGAAATTTTTGAGGAGGGGAGTAACATGCCCAGAGCGTTTCTGGACAAAGACAATCCGGGCAGCAGCATGAAGTATGGATTGAAGTGGGGAGAGACACGAGGATGGGAGATCAGAGAGAAGGCTGATTCAGTAGTCCAGATGGGATAGGATGAGAGCTTGAACGAGGAGGGTAGCAGTTTGGATGGAGAGGAAAGGGCGGATCTTGGCAATGTTGTGGAGCTGAGACCGGCAGGTTTTGGTGACGGCTTGGATGTGAGGGATGAATGAGAGAGCGGAGTCGAGGATGACACCAAGGTTGCAGGCTTGTGAGATGGGAAGGATGGTAGTGTCGTCAAAAGTGATGGGAAAGTCAGGGAGAGGGCAGGGTTTGGGAGGGAAGACAAGGAGTTCAGTCTTGGACATGTTGAGTTTTAGGTGGCGGGCAGACATCCAGATGGAGATGTCCTGAAGGCAGGAGGAGATGTGAGCCTGGAGGGAGGGGGAGAGAGCAGGGGCAGAGATGTAGATTTGGGTGTCATCAGCATAGACTTATACTTAAAAGTACTTATAGACTGTAGGCTCATTGTGGGCAGGGAACATGTCTACCAACTCTGTTGTATTGTACACTCCCAATTGCTTAGTACAGTGCTCTGCACATAATATTCATTCATTCATTCAATCGTATTTATTGAGCACTTACTGTGTGCAGAGCAGTATACTAAGCACTTAGAAAGTACAATTTGGCAACAGAGACAATCCCTACCCAATAACGGGCTCACAGTATAGAAGGGGGAGACAGACAACAAAACAAGTAGACAAGCATCAATAGCATCAAAATAGATAAATAGAATTATGGATATATAAATACCATTAATAAAATAAATAGAATACTAAATATGTACAAATATACACAAGTGTTGTGGAGCGGGGAAGGGGGTAGAGTAAAGGGAGGGAGTAGGGGCAAATGGGGAGGGGAGGAGGAGCAGAGGAAAAGGGGGGCTCAGTCTAGAAAGGTCTCCTGGAGGAGGTGAACTCTCGGTAGGGCTTTGAAGGCGGGGGAAGAGAGCTAGTTTGGTGGATGTGAGGAGGGAGGACATTCCAGGCCAGTGGTAGGACGATGACCAGAGGTTGATGGCAGGACAGGTGAGAATGAAGCCCAGTGAGGAGGTTAGTGGCGGCAGAGGAGTGGAGTGTGTGGGCTGGGCTGTAGAAGGAGAGAGGGGAGGGGAGGTAGGAGGGGGCAAGATGGTGGAGAGCTTTGAAGTCAATAGTGAGGAGTTTTTGCTTGATACGAAGGTTGATAGGCAACCCCGGCAGATTTTTGAGGAGGGGGGTGATATGCCCATTGCGTTTCTGTAGAAAGACAACCCGGGCAGCAGAGTAAAGTATAGACTGAAGTGGGGAGAGACAGAAGGATGGGAGATCAGAAAGGAGGCTGATGCAGTAATCCAGTCGGGATAGGATGAGAGATTGTACCAACAAGGTAGCGGTTTGGATGGAGAGGAAAGGGCGGATCTTGGCTATGTTGCACTCAATAAATACCATTGATAGATAAGGGAATTGGAATGGGTTGTGTGCTGTTTCAGTTGGAGAAATTAGGACATGGAATGCAGTTCCTTAGGGAAAGAGTTCTCTAAAAGGTAAGGATGACATCATCTGAAAAACCGCAACTCTCCCAATATTCAATATTCACTATTTGGATATCCTCCCATCATTTCAAGCTTAACAAGTCTAAAACAGAACTCCTTATCTTCCCACCCAAACCCTGTCCTCTTCCTCATTTTCCTATCACTGTAGACAGCACCACCATCCTTCCTGTCTTATAAGCCCGTAACTTTCCTGTTATCTTTGACTCTCTCTCATTCAACACACATATTCAACCCGTCACTAAATCCTTTCGGTCCCACCTTCACAACATCACTAAAACACACCCTTTCTTCTCCATCCAAACTGCTACCACGTTAATCCAATCACTTATCCTATCCCACCTTCATGACTGTGTCAGCCTTCTTGCTCACTTCCCAGCCTCCTGTCTCTCCCCACTCCAGACCATAGTTCACTCTGCCATCAGGATCATTTTTCTACAAAAATATTCAGGACATGTTCCCCCACTCCTCAAGAAACTCCAGTGCTTGCCCATCCACATTCTGCATCAAACAAAAACTCCTCACCATTGGCTTCAAAGTACTCAATCACTTTGCCCCTTCCTACCTCATCTTGCTATTCTCCTACTACAATCCAGCTTGCATAGCTCGCTCCTCTAATTCATTCATTGTAGTATTTATTGAGCACTTACTGTGTGCACAGCATTCTACTAAGCATTTCGGAGAGTACAATATAACATCAACCTTCTCACTGTTCCTCAATCTCTCCTATCTCGCTCCCGACTTCTCGGCCACATCCTGCCTCTGGCCTGGAACGCCCTCCCTCCTCAAATCCCATAGACTATTACTCTCCTCCGCTTCAAAACCTTATTGAAGGCCACCTACGTTATCGTGCCCCACTTCATTTGGTGGATTTTTAGGTTCCCAGGTCCTGTCTCCCAGTTTCATTCCCAAATTAAATTTCCTCTTTGTGATGACTTCTGTGGAAAAAAACCCCCAGCTATGTCCTATAGAAAGAAATGATCCAGTTTCTGCTTTGAAGATTCACCTACTTTTTACCCCATCTGTGACCCCGAGCTGTTCAATGTATTCATTTCTATTTTTTAGTAGTGTTTGATAAGTGTTATTTCCAGTACCTGACAGGGGAAAAAAATTATTTATAAGTTGTGGAAGAATTAACCACCCACGTACTGCTTCCCACACAATTGGATTTCTTTGAAAAAAATAGAAGAGAATGAAATGAGATTATAATATGTACTTGACAAAGGCATTTGTAATAAAAACAGAATTTCACATTGCCATCCCCCCAGCATAAGCATTTTGCTTATCACTTGACACCAAAAAAGGAAAAAAATCAAGTGTTTACAAAAATAAACTATTCTTTTATAGCACACCTTTTATTTTTCCAAAAACCTCTATAAAATTATGTAAGGCATATTTAAGCTCTTAAATATATCATGCTCAATGGGAGAAGGTGTATCAAGGAGATCTTTGAAAGGTTGTTGACATTTCTTTAAGATTGCTTCTTTGTCTGCAATAAGGGTGGAACAATTTAAGCTCTTCAGAGGCTGAGGCAATGTGTATGGGCCCTCATTCACTAATAGATGTTGTGTGTGTGTGTGTGTATATATATATATATATATATATATATATATATATACATATATATATATGTATAATGATAAACATTTTTATTCTCAACTTAGAATTCTTTAACTTTTTTGTTAAATCTAGTTAAAAAGAAAACAACAAATGAATCCTAAATGACTGGAATTTTCATCTGATTTGTGACTCTAGGATTCATTGATATTAGAAGAGAAGCAGCATGACTTAGTAGAGAAGCAGCATGGCTTAGTGGAGAGAGCACGGACTTGGGAGTCAGAGGTCATGTGTTCTAATCCTGGCTCTGCCACTTGTCAGCTGTGTGACAGAGCAAGTCACTTAACTTCTCTGTGCCTCAGTTGCCTCATCTGTAAAATGGGGATTAAAACTGTGAGCCCCAGGTGGGACAACCTGATTACCCTGTATCACCCCCAGCACTTAGAACAATGCTTGGCACATAGTAAGAGCTTAATACCACCATCATCATTATTATTAGTATTATTAGTCTTACTAAGAATCGAAAGAATGGAGAATCTTCTTGAGCATCATGTTTTTAAGTGAGAAATTTTCACTCGGGGAGAACGTTCTTCCGAGGTTACATCAGTCTGAGGGTCCTTGGAAGAATCCAAATGTGATAACAGGCAAAGTGTGGAAGAATTTTACCGAGATGTCATAGTAGACATAGTAGTAGCCCGTTGTTGGGTAGGGATTGTCTCTATCTGTTGCCGAATTGTACTTTCCAAGTGCTTAGTACAGTGCTCTGCACACAGTAAGTGCTCAATAAATATGACTGAATGAATGAATATTTATTGAGCACCCTCTGTGTGCAGTGCATTGTTTTAATCCTTTAGGAAGGCACAATAAATGGACACACTGTTCCCTGACCACAAGGAGCTTACATTGTAATGGGAGAGACATATAAAAATCAGTCAGTAGTATTCATTGAATGCTTACTGTGTGCCGAACACTGTACTAAGCATTTGGGAGAGTACAATACAATAGAGTTAGTGGATTCATTCTCTGCCCACAACAAGTTTACAAATAGATGATTCAGCAAATAATTGAACATACAGTTAAATGAACACACATTCACAGGTATATACATTGTATAACACCCTGAAATTCAGTTTGACTGGGTTGCATAGAGAATACCATCGCCGCATTGGGGACCTGATAGTGAATTAAGCAAAATTAGATGGGGTACTTTGATGAGGAAACCTAGAGGTGCCAAGTGCCCTTCCATTAGACAGGTTATCATGAATCCACCACTTGGATGTGGAGAAATGAAAGAGAAAAAGAAGAGATGTTGCTGTTGGCCACAAAAAATATCAATAATCATGCAGTATACAGCTAGTGTTGGAAGGTCAGTAAATATTGAGGCCTTGGTCAAAAGTGGAAATTGACTTGTTCTTATAGTTTTAGTACTGATACTTAGGTTATTCCTATTTAAACTTTGCAAAACTATACTCAATATCAAGTGGCAGGACAAGATTACAATAAAGGATCCGGAAATGCCATTTGCTAATGAACTTTGAAGCAGTGTCCACAGCAACCTAGCTTCACTCTGTGGAACTGCTCATCTTTCCACCCAAATCCTGCCCTCCCCCTGCCTTAGCCATCACATTAGACAACACCACTATTCTCCCCATCTCACAAGCCCATCACCTTGGCATTATCCTGGATTCATCTCTCTCATTCAACCCACATAGTGTTTTTTTTTATGGTATTTGTTAAGCACTTACTACATGCCAGGCACTGCATCAGTCAAATCCTGTTGGCTCTACCTTCACAACATTGCTCTAATCCAGCCTTTCCTCTACAACCAAACTCCTACCTTGCTGATCCAAGCACTTATCATATCCTGCCTTGACTTCTGCATCCTCCTCCTTGCTGACTGCCCTGCCTCCTGCCTCTCACCCCTCCAGGGCATATTTCACTCTGCTGTATAGATCATTTTTCTAAAAAAAGTTCAGTCCATTTCTCCCCACTCCTCAAGAACTTCCAGTGGTTGCCCATCCATCTCCACATCAAACAGAAATTCATTACCATTAGTTGTGGAAGACACTCAATCAGCTCGTCCCCTCTTACCTAACCTCGCTGTTCTCATATTACAACCCAGCACACACACTTCACTCCTCTAATGCCAACCCACTCATCTATCCCCCCCCATCTACCCCTTTCCCATGTCCTCCCTCTGGCCTGGAACTCCCTCTCTCTTCATGCACGACAGTCTGCTACTCTTCCTACTTCCATGAAATCACATCTTCCCCAGGAGGCCTTCCCTAAGCCCTCATTTCCCTCACTTTCTCTCCCTTCTGTGTCACCTACTGTACTCTTTAAGTACTTGATATTCACCACAAACTCATCCCCAAAGCACTTAGATACATATACTTATTTATTCTTTTAATAATGACAATAATAATAGTAATGATTACGGTATTTGTTAAGTGTTTACTATGTGCCAGACACTGTACTAAGCACTGGGGTGGATACAACCAAATTGGGTTGGACACAGTACCTGTCCCACATGCAGCTCATAGTTGCAATACCCAGTTTACAGATGAGGTAACTGAGGCACAGAGAAGTTAAGTGACTTGCCCAATGTCACACAGCACACAAGTGTCAGAGCCAGGATTAGAACCCATGACCTTCTGACTCCCAGGCCCAGGTTCTATCCACTAAGCCACACTGCTTCTCATAAGGCCTTAAGCACTTGGATTTTCACCCCACCCCAGAGCACTTATGAACTTATTATTCTGTAATTAATATTAATGTCTGACTCCTTCTCTAGTCTGTAAGATCCTCGTGGGCAGGGATTGTGCCTACCTAACTGCATGATATTGTACTCTCCCAAGTGCTTAGTACAGTGCTCTCCCTGCAGTATGTGCTCAATAAATAATGTGTATAAGGAACATTAAGTGCTTAATATGTGCAGAGCACTGAACTAAGTGTTTGGGAAAGTACAATACAGCAATAAAGAGTGACAATCCCTGCCCACAACGAGCTCATAGTCTAGAGGGGGGGAGACAGACATCAGTGCAAGTAAATAGGCATCAATACAGATAAACCACATGTCTCAGTGGATAGAGCAAGGACCTGAGAGTCAGATGGTCATGGGTTCTAATCCAGGCTTCACCACTTGTCTACTGTGTGACCTTAGGTAAATCACTTCACTTCTCTGTGCCTCAGTTACCCCATCTGTAAAATGGGGATTGAGACTGTAAACTCCACCTGGGACAGGGACTTTGTCCAACCCAATTTACTTGTATCCACCCCAGCGCTTTAGTACAGTGCCTGGCACATAGTAAGCACTTAACAAAAACCATAATTTTCAGTGCTTAGAACAGTGGTTGGCACAAAGTAAGTGCTTAACAAATGCCATCATTATTATTATTATCATTATTAAATAAATGGAATTATAGATATATGCATAAGTGCTGTGGGGCAGGGAAAGGGGGGAAGAACAAAGGGAGCAAGTCAGGGTGACACAGAAGGGAATGGGAGATGAGGAAAAGCGGGGCTAAGTCTGGAGAGTCCTCTTGGAGGAGATGTGCCTTCAGTAAGGTTTTTAAAGGGAGGCGGGGTGGTGGAGCAGGGGTCTGCAGCAAGACAGGTGAGATCAAGGCACAGTGAGAAGGTTAGCACCAGAGGAACGAAGTGTGTGGGCTGGGTATCAGTAGGAGAGAAGCAAGGTGAGGTAAAGCGGGGGCAAGGTGATGGAGTGCTTTAAAGTCAGAGGTAAGGAGATTTTGTTTGATGCGGAGGTGAATAGACAACCACAGATTTTTGAGGAGTGGGGTGACATGTCCTGAACGTTTCTATAGAAAGATGATCTGGGCAGCGGAGTGAAGTATGGACTGGAGTGGGGTGAGGCAGGAGGTTGGGAGGTCAGCAAGGAGGCTGATGCAGTAATCTAGGTGGGATAGGATAAGTGATTGTATTAACGTGGTAGCCATTTGGATGGAGAGGAAAGAGCGGATTTTAGCAGTACTGTAAGTACTGTACTTTACTTACTGTAGGTAAGTAAAGAAGTAGCATGGCCTAGTGGATAGAGCACAGACCTAGGAGTTGGAAGGACCTAGGTTCTAATCCCGGCTGGTTCAATCTCTTATCCTATCCCGACTGAATTACTGCAGCAGCCTCTTCTCTGATCTCCCATCCTCCTGTCTCTCCCCACTTCAATCTATACTTCACGCTGCTGCCCAGATCATCTTTGTGCAGAAACGCTCTGGGCATGTTACGCCCCTCCTCAAAAATCTCCAGTGGCTACCAATCAACCTACACGTCAGACAAAGACTCCTCACTCTCAGCTTCAAAGCTCTCCATCACCTTGCCCCCTCCTACCTCACCTCCCTTCTTTCCTTCTACAGCCCAGCCCACACCTTCCGCTCCTCTGCTGCTAACTTTCTCATTGTGCCTTGTTCTCGCCTGTCCCGCCGTCGACCCCCGGCCCACGTCCTCCCCTTGGCCTGGAATGCCCTCCCTCCACACATCCACCAAGCTAGATCTCTTCCTCCCTTCAAAGCCCTACTGAGAGCTCACCTCCTCCAAGATGCCTTCCCAAACTGAGCCCCCTCCTTCCTCTCCCCCTCCTCCCCATCTCCCCACCCTACCTCCTTCCCCTCCCCACAGCACCTGTATATATGTCTGTACAGATTTATTACTCCATTTTACTTGTACATATTTACTATTCTATTTATTTTATTTTGTTAATATGTGTTTTGTTGTCTGTCTCCCCCTTCTAGACTGTGAGCCTGCTATTGGGTAGGGGCCGTCTCTATATGTTACCAACTTGTACTTCCCAAGCGCTTAGTACAGTGCTCTGCACACAGTAAGCACTCAATAAATATGATTGAATGAATGAATGAATTGTCTGCTGTGTGACCCTGGGCAAGTCACTTCACTGGGCCTCAATTACTTCATCTGTAAAATAGGGATTAAGACTGAGAGCCTGATGTGGGACAAAGACTGTGTTCAAACTGATTAGCTTATATCTACTCTAGTGTTTATTACAGTGCCTGTCATGTAGTAAGTGCTTAACAAATACCACAATACTCTCTAGAGGGTAACCTCGTTGTGGGCAGGGAATGTGTCTGTTTATTGTTGTATTGCACACTCCCAAGCATTTAGTACAGTGTTCGGCACACAGTGAGTGCTCAGTAAATACAATTGAATGAATGAATGAAAAGGCAAGGCAAAAATGATTTAAAGACATGAGGAAGCAGAGTCTCAAACAACATAACAGTGGACTACTGGGACACTACTGCTACAGCTCTCTGTGTTCAAAGACTTTGCAAAGATTAGGATACCAAGAATATTTATAAAGCACACATTGTGTGCAGAGCAATGAACTAGACCCTTGAGAGTACAATAAAAATAAATCATAGTCCCTGACCTCAAGGCGTTTACCATCTAGTAGTAGGAGTTTACAATCTTACAATATAATGTGAAATGACTTGCCCAAAGTCATACAGCCATCCAGTTTCCTTGACCCCCTTCCAAGGACCAGGATTTTTCAGCAAGATCAAGTTGTCTCCACAGAGAATCCTGTTCTCATTCTTGATTGGTTGACTTGGGCTATCCACTCCAAACTCCCACCAATAATACCAACCAATCTACAGATAAGCTGTCCCAAGGTGACCCTTGGGTATCAGCCATCTCAAGGTCAAATGCTATCTCGTGGCCACCTGAGCCAGCAGGTGGAACTCGGAAGTGAGGATGAGATACCACCCCACAACCCAAACTGCTAGATTGACAGCCCAAGCTGGGAATACAGAAGGTGTCCCTTGCCCCCGTGCCAATCAAATTGGGTATGGAGGAGGGGGAGGGCAGAGATTGTATAAACTAAGGCCGGAAGCTGGAATGGCCTAGGAGCACAGGTGATAAATACCTGCAGCCTCTGGCCCTCTAGGCAGAGGATCGAAATTTGCAGCAGAAGGCTGCAGGGCGCCTCTGTCCAGAGCGTGAGAAGCCCACTCTGCCTGCACCAAGTGAGGAGCCCTGGGATGGGGAAGTGTCCCGTCCCACTGGACGCTCATGGGGTTGGAAGCCAGGTGCTTCGCCATGGGTATGTAATGAAGCTAGGGGCTTCCCCCATGGATGTGTAACTCAAGTGGATTCCTCCCGAGTGGGAAGTGCACATGAGTGCAAACAAACTGTAAGGGAATTCCGCCTGGGTGGGACCTGGGGGTTCTGCCACGCGCAAGTAATGTATATGTGTGTTCCTCCCATTAGGGAAGCTCTAATATTACTAATTGATTACATTTTTCCCAAAAGGGAAGTTCAATCCATTGCACCTAAACAATTACATAATTCCATTCGCCTCGCGGAATAAGTTTTATATAAAACTCAGGCTTTCCGTCCCCACCCCCCCGACTCTGTCTCTGTCTCTCTGTCTCTGTCTCTGTCTCTGTCTCTCTCTCTCTCTCTCTCTCTCTCTCTCACCACGCCAATTAGTGAATGAACCCATCTCCCCGGACGATGGGTGACATAAGCTCATGTGACCTATGCCAGGGTCCTAACTTTCAGGTGAAAAAGGCTTGTCTTATGTGCTGAAATATGGTTTAATTCTTTTGATTGAAAAATGTATGTTTCTTAAAACCATAAACCTGTGGTACCAGATTTGTCCTTAGTGAAAACACACAATACCTTCCTTGAGGAACTTGAGGTCTAATGCCTGCTTTAGAACTCTGGAGATTGACTAGGATTTCTTCAATATCAAGAAAAATCTGTGATAGGAAATACCAGTAATACCATTTTGTGTGGGGTTTTTCTGTCATCACATTTCCCTCTTCTTATTCTCTTCTTTGATCCAAGATCAATAAAAGGCCTGTTGTTCTGGGAAAAAACCTCTAAACCGATCTCTGCTCTGGATTTAAAATAAAAAGAAAAAGAATTCAAAATGTTTTCTAAGACATACTTAAAAGGTAACCAGGAGTAGGAACTGGTGGGTTCTGAATCTTTGTTTATCACCTTCACAAAAACTTGTTTTCATTCCAGTGCCTTTAAACCTGTACCTTTAGAGCTAGCATTTACTGGATGAGAAAAAAGGGGAGACAGAATATCTAGTGAAAATTAACATGATTTCCTTTACTCTTGGGTTACTTCCCCATGGTGCTGCCTCCTCTTTAGCAAATTGTGTAGCTTATTGTTTCTCTTCCTAAAACAGAGACACAACATTTACTGGGCATGAGTAGAAATGCCAGTAATAAAGTATTAGCTTTCTGTGGCTTTTGAGGTGGAGTCAACATTGCTTGTCACTTCTGATGATTTACGAAAGTCACATCTCCAGGAAACCTTCCCTGACTAAGCTCTCTTTTTGGTTGTTTAAAAAAAGTATTTAAGTGCTTTCTATTTGCCGGGCACTGTTCTAAGCACTGGAGTAGATACAAAGTAATCAAGTTGGACACAGTCCATGTTCCATATGGGGCTCACAGTCTTAATCCCCATTTTACAAATGAGGTAACTGAGGCCCAGAGAAGTTAAATAACTTGGCCAAGGTCACACAGCAGACATGTGGGGAAACTGGGATTAGAACCCTGGTCCTTCTGACTCTCGGGCCCATGCTCTATCCTGCTTTTCTCATCTCCCCACTTTATTTTCCCTCCTTTCTGCATCACCTATGTACCCACTAAGCACTTAGGTAACCCTCCCCCCGGCCCTTTCCCCCCAGGACTATTCTTGTACTTGGTTGCTTCCCCTACATGTGATTATTTTAATATCTGCCTCCTCTCCTGGGTTTATAAACTCCAAGAGGGGATGAATCATTTCTGTTTATTCTTTTGTACTCCTCCAGGTGTTTAGTTCATGCTTTGCCCCCACAGTAAACTCTCAGCAAAACCCATTGGTAGCTTAATTTGTCAGATATTTTTCCCTTATTTTTCTTGGGGTGATGATTTTAGATTGCGAGCCTCCCGAGGGACAGGGACCATGTCTAATTCCCACTCATGTATTCTTTCCCAGAGATTAGTACAGTGTTTTGCACACAGTAGCACTTAATACATGCTCTTACCACTGAAGGAAATATCTCCAAGATGCAAGTTTAACTGAACCCATATAGATATGAAAGCCACTGCACCTGGGCAGTACATTGTTAATGGGCTACCAGGCTTCGTAGATGATTGTTGGGAAGGGTCCACATTTATCGGTTCATCATCCAGGATTTCACTGCTCCTACTACAACTCAGCCCGCACATTTCACTCCTCTAAAGCCAACCTACACACTGTACCTCAGTCTAGTCTATCTTGCTGCCAACCTCTCGCCTACATCCTGCCTCTGGCCTGAAATGCCCTTCCTTTTCATATCGGCAGACAATTACCCTCCCCACCTTCAAAGCCTTACAGAAGACACATCTCCTCCAAGAGGCTAAGCTCTCATTTCCTCTTTTCCCACTCCCTTTGGCCTCACTTTGACTTGCCCCCTTTATTCACCACCCTGCCCCCAGCCCCACAGCACTTATGTATATATCCGTAATTTCTTTATTCATATTAATGTCTGTGTCCCCCTCTCATGAAGCTCACTGCGGGCAGGAAATGTGTCTGTTATATTGTTGTGCTGTACTCTTCCAAGCACTTAGTAGAGTGCCGTTCAATAAATACGATTGACTGATACACAACTAACATTTTATTCTGCAGGGTTTGCAAGGAAGACAGTTCCTTGTTGTGCTGACATGTTTACCCTATTCAGAGTCTATTCACTCTAACACCAACCTACTCTCTGTACCTCGATCTCACCTGGTTTGACACTGACCCCCTTCCCCATGTCCTCCCTCCGACCTGGAGCTCCCTCCCCCTTTATAGCTACAGAGAAGCAGCATGGCTCAGTGGAAAGAGTCAGAGGCTTTGGAGTCAGAGGTCATGGGTTCAAATTCCGGCTCCGCCAATTGTCAGCTGTGTGACTTTGGGCAAGTCACATAACTTCTCTGTGCCTGTTACCTCATCTGTAAAATGGGGATTAAGACTGTGTGCCCCCCGGGGGACAACTTGATCACCTTGTAACCTCCCCAGGGCTTAGAACAGTGCTTTGCACATAGTAAGCGCTTAATAAATGCTATTATTATTATTAACAGACCACCACTCCTCTGACTGTCAAAGCCCTACTTCTCCTCCAAAAGACCTTCCCTGATTAACCCTTCATCTCCCCACACTATTTGCCTTGCCCTCTGTGTCATCTATGCAGTTGACTGTGCTCGTCCTAAGCACTTTGATACTTATCCCAGCCCCATGGCACTTATGTACATACCCTCATATACTGCGGCTTCTCTTTTCCGTAACGTATTCAAAGGTCTGTCTCCCTCTCTAGATTGTAAGCTGCTTGTGGGAGAGGGTCGTTGCTACCTACTCTATTGTTTTGTACTCTCCCAAGTGCTTAGTATAGCACTCTGCACACACTAAGCACCGAGTAAATATCATTGATTAATACAAGATAGCCAGGTCAGATACTTTTCCTATCCCACACAGGGGTTACATTCATTTCATTCATTCATTCAATCATATTTATTTAGCGCTTACTGTGTGCAGAGCACTGTACTAAGCACTTGGGAAGTACAAGTTGGCAACATACAGAGACAGTCCCTACTCAACAACGGGCTCACAGTATAGAAGGGGGAGACAGACAACAAAACAAAACATGTGGACAGGTGTCAAGTCCTCAGAATAAATAGAAGTAAAGCTAGATGCACATCATTACAAAATAAATAGAATAGTAAATATGTACAAGTAAAATGAATAGAGTAATAAATCAGTACAAACATATATACAGGTGCTGTGGGGAGGGGAAGGAGGTAGGGCGGGGGGGATGGGGTTGGGGAGAGGAAGGAGGGGGCTCAGTCTGGGAAGGCCTCCTGGAGGAGGTGAGCTCTCAGTAGGGCTTTGAAGGGAGGAAGAGAGCTAGCTTGGTGGATGTGCAGAGGAAAGGCGTTCCAGGCCAGGGTGAGGACGTGGGCCGGGGGTTGATGGCGGGACAGGCGAGAATGAGGCACAGTGAGGAGGTTAGCGGCAGAGAGAAGCAGCGTGGCTCAATAGAAAGAGCACAGGCTTTGGAGTCAGAGGTCATGAGTTCAAACCCTGGCTCCGCCAATTGTCAGCTGTGTGATTTTGGGCAAGTCACTTCACTTCTCTGTGCCTCAGTTACCTCATCTGTAAAATGGGGATGAAGGCTGTGAGCCCCCCATGGGACAACCTGATCACCTTGTAACCTCCCCAGTGCTTATAACAGTGCTTTGCACATAGTAAGTGCTTAATAAATGTCATCATTATTATTATTATTAAGTAGAAGGGAGAACAGGTATTTATTCCGTTTTACACATGAGGAAATTGAGGCACAGAAGTTAAATAGCCAGCCCAAGGTCACACAGCAGGCAAGTGGTAGTACCAGAATTAGAACACAGGTCCTTGGACTCCCAAGTCCATTGCTGTTTTCATTAGGCCACACAGTTCAATGCTGAGTGGTTTTAGGTGCCTCTGGTGAAACTGCTTGATGCTGGATGTGTTCTCTGTAGCAGGTCTGGGTCTCATAGAAGCTTGGATAGGCTTCAGTCTTATAGAACTTCAACTTGGTACAGCTTGATGTGTCATTATCACCACACTTACGTCATTCTCCCCAAAACCACACTGGCCTAGGTTTCAACTACATGGTGACACTAAGGACAGCTAGAATCCCAGCCTTACTCTTTCTGCATCTCTGACAAGGACAGATAGCTACTGACTAGTGCTAAAAAGACTCAAAACGGAAGCTTTCCAGCCCATTAGCTCTTGGAAACTTGGCCTTTCTGTCCCTATTCCACTTACTTTCCCCTCTAACAAAATTACAGCTTCTAGTAAATTTATTTTAGGTGTGGACACTGAGAGCAAATAGAAATTCAGTCAAGAAGTGTACTAACTGGCAATGAAAACTTTGCAGTGATATCACTACCTCCCATTTTCATAATCACAACTGTGAGAGCAGAACAAGAGAAAAAGAGTGGTCTTAAAATGAGGTGTTAATGTAATTTAAGATAAACGATTAAACAGGGCTCCATGTCTTAACAGCAAAAGTGTCAACAGCACATTATAGCAATAGAACAACGTCCTATTGGCTGATGTTCCTGATATATGCACAATTTGGTAAAGAATAATATTCTATTCAGAGGGCATTTGGATTCAGATATAGTTACAGCCAAGTAGAGAAAATAGCAGAAGAGGAAGTGTTCATAGAACTCATTTCTATAACGGTAGCGAGCCATGACATTGACAGCATCAGCAGGTTACTGAAGAAGGCTGTTCAAGATGATGCTAACAACTTGGCATATTTTCCATGTAGATTGCCATTACCCAGGCTAAAGGCATAATTGATGTTCAGTAATATTAAGGTATATCACAGATTTGGAAAGCAAATAGAGAGAAACAGAAGGAGAGAGACGGAAGCAAAGAGGCAGAGACGGACATGCTGGTCCCCTAGTCTTCCATTGTTTTTCTTCATTGCAAATTCACATTCTATACCGCTCCATCCGCCATTTTCTGAAGTTACTCCAGGCACTTCTTTCGTCAACCCCTAACTACTTCCACAGAGGCGGCAGCTATTTTGGCCTTTTGTCTAAATGTCCTTTTTGGAAAAAAAATTCCACATTTTATAATAAGAATAAGAATAAAAAAATGGCATTTATTAAGTGCTTACTATTTGCAAAGCACTGTTCTAAGCACTGGGGATGTTACAAGGTGATCAGGTTGTCCCATGGGGGCTCACAGTCTTCATCCCCATTTACAGATGAGGTAACTGAGGCACAGAAAAGTTAAGTGACTTGCCCGAAGTCACAGGGCTGACAAGTGGCGGAGCCGAGATTTGAACCCATGACCTCTGACTCCAAAGCCCGGGCTCTTTCCACTGAGCCATGCTGCTTCTCTTATAGGCACAACATGACAACATTGTACATTATATAAAGAGAGCATGTGAAGCAGCGTGGCTCAGTGGAAAGATCACGGGCTTTGGAGTCAGAGGTCATGGGTTCAAATCCTGGCTCTGCCAATTGTTAGCTTTGTGACTTTGGGCAAGTCACTTAACTTCTCTGTGCCTCAGTTACCTCATCTGTAAAATGAGGATTAAGACTGTGAGCCCCCTGTGGGACAACCTGATCACCTTGTAACCTCCCCAGTGCTTAGAACAGTGCATTGCACATAGTAAGTGCTTAATAAATGCCATCGTTATTATATAAAGGATCATAAAAGTGGTTAAGAGTGACTTACTGATAGTCACTGTGCTATAGAAAGGGGGAAGCAATGTTTTCTGTATTTTACTCATCAGATAACTGAGGCAAAGGCAGATTTACCTCATCTGTAAAATGAGGATTAAGACTGTGAGCCCCCTGTGGGACAACCTGATCACCTTGTAACCTTCTCAGTGCTTAGAACAATGCTTTGCACATAGTAAGTGTTTAATAAATGCCATCATTATTATATAAAGGATCATAAAAGTGGTTAGAAGTGACTTACTGATTGTCACTGTGCTGTAGAAAGAGGGAAGCAATGTTTTCTGTATTTTACTCATCAGATAACCAAGGCAAAGGCAGATGAAGGTACTTGTTCAAGGTCACATGGTCAGTGGCAAAGCCAGAATAGGAACCCTCATTATTAAATCTTTGGATTTCTTTCCACTAGACCTCATTTTCTCTAAACCTCCCAACACTTTCTTGGAGGACCTGTGTCCTTGTTCAAGGGAATCAGGTGCAGAGTGAATGAAATTATGGCTGACTCCTATTATCCTGTATCTTGCTGAATCTTCTTTCAGAGAACTCTTCCCTCATTATTCAAATGGACAATTTCTATCAATTGCTCTTCTTAGTTGAAATTCTTAAGCCTCCTAATTGTCCATTATTCTTGAATATCCTACCTCTGACCCACTGCTTGCACCTTTCCCCCTGCCTGGAATGTCCCCTCAACTTTATTAAAAGGCATTCTTCCCCTGTTTCCCCTTTCCTTTTGATTCCCCGTCCCTGACCTCTAGCTCAGCATAAAATTCCCTTTTCCTTCACAGCTGCCAGACCACAGCACTTCCCAACAAAGTTCTCCAAAAAAAAAAAAATACTATCTCCCCTCAAAGCTTACCTCACAACACCTCAAGCACACCAGAGAAGCAGCGTGGCTCAGTGGAAAGAGCATGGGCTTTGGAGTCAGAGGTCACGGGTTCAAATCCCAGCTCTGCCAATTGTCAGCTGTGTGACCAGGCAAGTCACTTAATCGTATTTCAGTCGTATTTATTGAGCACTTAACTTCTCTGTGCCTCAGTTACTTCATCTGTAAAATGGGGATTAAGACTGTGAGCCCCATGTGGGACAACCTGATCACCTTGTATCCCCCCAGTGCTTAGAACAGTGCTTTGCACATAGTAAGCGCTTAACGAATACCATCATTATTATTATTATCAAGCGCTTAGTACAGTGCTCTGCACACAGCATGTGCTCAGTAAATACGATTGATTGAATGAATCAGACCACACACATCCTTTAATCTTTTTAGTTTATCAGTAAAGGAGTAGAATTTATTGAGTGCCTGCTGTGTGCATAACATTGTACAGAGCTCTTGAGATAGTACAGTAGAATGAGTAAACATGATAACTGCTCTCAAGGGACTTACAATCTAGCAGGATAGACAGACACTAAAATAAAATCCAGATGGGGGGAAGAAGGAAAAGGGGGAAGCAGCAGGGCTTAGTATAAAGAGGACAGGACTGGGAGTCGGGAGTCCTGGGTTCTACTCCTGACTCTGCTACTTGCGAGTTATGTGACCTTGGACAACTTGCTTAACCTATCTATGCCACAGTCAGTTTCCTCTTGAGTAAAATGGGGACGAAATGCCTTTTCTCCTTCCCTCTTATAGACTATGAACTCCAGCAAGACTGTCTGGTCTGATTATCTTGTATCTATATGCTAGGCACATAGTAAGTCCTTAAGAAATACTCTTTTTGTTATGAGAACGTAAGTCTTCATATTCATTTGTAAATTTTCATTTGTATATTATGTATATATTTTTCTTTACATTATTTCTTCAGCTGCTTCATCCTGATATTTTTGTACTGCTTCTAGCTTTACATTTATTCATGCTCTCAAACTCCTTGAGCTAGTTGTCTACAACCGCTGTCTCCAATTCTCTCCTTGACCCCCTCCAATCTGGCTTCTGCTCCCTTCATTCCACAGAAACTGCCCTCACCAGTGATCTCCTTCTTGCCAAATCCAACGGCCTCTACTCCATCCTAATCCTTCTCTACCTCTCAGCTGCCTTTGGTACTGTCAACCATACCCTTCTCTGAAAATATCTAACCTTGGCTTCACTGACGCAGCCCTCTCCGGTTTCTCTTTGGCCCCTCATTCTCAGTGTCTTTTATGGGCTCCTCATCTGCCTCCCACCTCCTAAATGTGGGGGTCCCTCAAGATTCAGTTCTGGGTCCTCTTCTATTCTCCATCAACACCCATTTCCTTGGCAAACTCATTTGCACCCATGTCTTCATAACATCTCTATACGGATGATTCCCAAATCTACATCTCCAGCCCTTATCTCTCTTTCCTTCTCTGCATCTTTGTATTTCCTCCAGCCTTCTGAATATCTCCACTTGGATTTCCCACTGACACCTCAAGCTTAACATGTCCAAAACAGAACTCCTTAGCTTCTCACCCAAACCCTGCCCTCTTCCTGACTTTTCTGTCACTGTTGACAGAACCACCATCCTTCCTCATAGACCCATAATCTTCCCATTATGCTCGTCATCTCTCTCATTCAATCCAGATATTCAATCTGTCAGTCAATCCTGTCAGTTCAACCTTCAAATATCACTAAAATCCACCCTTTCTTCTCCATCCAAACATCTACCAGGTTAACTCAAGCACTTATCCTCTCCCGCCTTGATTAAAGCATCAGCCTCCTTGCTGACCTCCCTGCCTCCTGTCTCTCCCCACTAGTGTCCATATTTCAATCTACTGCCTGGATCATTTTTCTACAAAACCATTCAGCCCATGCTTCCCCACTCCTCAAGAGTCTCCAGTGGTTGCCCATTCTCCTCCGTATCAAAAGGAAATTCCTTTCCATTGGTTTTAAAGCACTTATTCATTCATTCAATCATATTTATTGAGCACTTACTGTGTGCCGAGCACTGTACTAAGCACCTGGGAAGTACAAGTTGGCAACATATAGAGATGGTTCCTACCCAACAACGGGCTCACAGTCTAGAAGGTGGAGTTCACTTTGCCCCCTCCTACTTTATCCCTGCTCTCCTACTACAACACAGCCTAATGCCAACCTACTCTGTGACTTTGTGCCAGCTGTGTGACTTTGGGCAAGTCATTTAACTTCTCTGGGCCTCAGTTCCCTCATCTGTCAAATGAGGATTAAGACTGTGAGCCCCCCGTGGGACAACCTGATGACCTTGTAACCTCCCCAGCTCTTAGAACAGTGCTTTGCACATAGTAAGCACTTAATAAATGCTATTATCATTATTATTATTATTACTCACTGTACCTTGATCTCATCTTTCTCACCACTGACCTCTCGCCCACATCCTGCCCCTGGCCTGGAATGCCATCCCCCTTCATATCTGACAGATTATCACTCTCACCACCTTCAAAGCCTTATGGAAGGCACATCTCCTTCAGAGGGCCTTCCCTGACTTAGCCCTTCTTTCGTCTTCTCCCACTACCTTCTGTCACCTTGCACTTAGATTTATTCCCTTTATTCACCCTCCCTCATCCCCACAGCACTTATATGCATATCTGTAATTTATTTAGTCATGTTAATGCCTGTCTCCCCCTCTACACTGTAAGCTCATGGGCAGGGAACATGCCTATCATCTCTGTCATATCACACTCTCCCAAATGCTTAGTACAGTGCTCTGCACACAGTAAGTGCTCAATAAATGCAATTGATTGATTGATCCTCCATCTTTTACTATCTGTAAATAGTTTTTGGTGGTCTACTCCATTAGATCGTATGCCCCTTGAGGAGGAAACATGCATCTGGCTACTGTGGTAATAATAATAAAGATGATGATGGCATTTGTTAAGCACTTACTCTATGCCAGGCGCTCCACTAAGCACTGGGGTGGATACAAACAGACCTAGTTGGACACAATCCCTGTCCCGCATGGGGCTCACAGTCTCAATCCCCATTTTACGGATGAGGTAACTGAGGCACAGAGAAATTAAGTGACTTGCCCAAGGTCACACAGCAGACAAGTGATAGAGCTGGAATTAGAATCCATGACCTTCTGTCTCCCAGGCCTGTACTCTATCCATGCCAAGCCCTCAGTAGAATGCCTAGCATGTCACAGTTGTTCACAGTTGTTGATTGATTGATTCAAATCCCTACTAAGAAGTCATCTCCTCCAGTGAACAGTCACTTATTGTTATGTTATTGTGCTTATGTTCATAAGCACTCATATACATTTTTATATTTTCATTTGTGTATTATGTATGCAATACATACATATTATGTGTGTATCTATACTTTAAATTATTTCTTCAGCTGCTTCATAATAATAATGATAGTATTTGTTAAGTGCTTATTATGTGTCAAGCACTGTTCTAAGTGCTGAGGAAGATAGAAGGTAATCAGGTTGTCCCACGTGGAGCTCACAGAGTTAATCCCCCTTTAACAGATGAAGTTCAGAGAAGGTAAGTGACTTGCCCAAAGTCACACAGCTGATAAGTGGCAGAGCCGGGATCAGAACCCACATCCTCTGACTCCCAAACCCGGGCCCTTTCCACTGAGCCATGCTGCTTCTCAACATCATACTGATGTTGTTGTACTGCCTCGTCTTCCTGGTTCTTTCATTTCATCCACCACCTCAGCAGTCATAGTATTTGTCTAGTTGTTAGTGACTCAGTTATTCACTTCATTTTGTTTTTGTCTCTTCTCTCTCTCAACTACTAAACATGACTTTTAGTTCTTTTGTATGCTCCCCAAGCACCTAATTCAGAGGTCGGCACACAGTAGGGTTTCACTCAATGCCAATGATGATGAATCTCATGTTGATATTTATAGGACAGTATTTCTAACCTACCTAAATGTAACTGTCATATTCTGAACTGTCATACCAGTTCAGAAAGTTGGAATTTTAAAGAAATCTGATGATGTAGATGAAAAAAACATTATTTTTATCCACATAACCATATTTATCATAACACAAGAAATTTATGTCTAATTTTTGTCTGTATACTTTGTGATTAAGTAGTTAGTGCTACTTGTGCATTAGGGTCCACTGCATTTCCAAGGTCCCTTTAATTGGCAGATGGAAGAAGTTCCATCTTACAAGTTTCAGAATGTCACCGGTTGTCTTCTTGCTTGACAAAACAATAGATGAATTCTGCTTAAACTGACAGTGGCTGCATTATAAGCAGCCAGATCTATCAAACTGTATTATTCTTAACCAATGTGTATTCTCCTTCCACCCCACAGTCCCTACAGTTAAACCTTTTCTTGTTTATTTCCTAGAAAGGATTCTATCTTTTTCTGTAATAGGTCTTTCAACCCTTCCTAGATCATCAGGTGCTATAAATGCTCATGCTCAATTGATCGTCTAACTCCTTTGGATGCCTAATGTTTTGAAGGTTGTACAAATTTCAAGTTTACTTTTCTCTTCCAATTTTACTAAAGATTTCTACCGTTTGGTTGAACTCCCTCCCTAAAATCTGGGGAAAGTGTGATCACTGAAAAGCATCTTGAAGCTGACTCTTTTTCCTGCATAGGGTGGGGAACAGGCAAGACCCCAATGATGTTGTCCTTTCCCCAAGCTTTTCTTCAACATAAGGAACATTGAGGAGATCCATAGGATCTCAAAGATGTTACCATCGTTGCTGTCTTCAAGAGGAAAGGTGAA
Organism: Tachyglossus aculeatus; assembly: GCF_015852505.1. NCBI lineage: Eukaryota > Metazoa > Chordata > Mammalia > Monotremata > Tachyglossidae > Tachyglossus > Tachyglossus aculeatus. Next base: position 102,887,437 of record NC_052101.1, read on the forward strand.
AAATCAGACTGAAATCAATCAATGAAATTTATTGAACACTTACAGTGTGCAGAGCATCCTAATAAGCCCTTGAGAGGGTACAATATGATAGAGTTGGTAGACCGCAGACTGTTCTAATCCCAGCTCTGTAACTTGTGTGCTGTGTGACCCTGGGCAAGCCACATAACTTCTCTTTGCCTCAGTTACCTCATTTGTAAAATGGGGATTAAGACTGAGCCCCAAGTGGGACAGGGACTTTGTCCAACCTGATGACCTTGTATCTACCCCAGAGCTTAGGACAGTGCCTGGCACACACTAAACACTTAAAAAACACCATGATTATGATTATTATTAAGAATATTGCCCTGACTAACATCTCATTTCCCCACCCTATTTACCCTCTATTCTGCATCCCCATGGACCTAGGTCTATACCCCCTAAGCACTTTGATAGTCACCCCACCTCCACCCCCATAGTCAACCATTCATATTTATTGAGCACTTACTGTTTGCAGAGCACTGTACTAAGCATTTGAGAGAGTACAACACAGCTCTCCATTGTTGGCAAGGTCCTAGCCAGAGCCCTTGTAGCCTAACTACCGAAAAATATTGTTGTCCGCACCCTCCTGGAATCACAAGGTTGTTTCATCCTATAGTAAGGCACAGTGATGTGATTTTGCAATAATTAAGATATAGGAAAAATGCAGAAAGCAGCCCCGAGACCTTTATGTTTTCATACACCTTACGAAATGTCTGATACCATCAATAGATCCTGACTGTGGAAATTGCTTAAGCAATTTAGCTGCCCTGACAAGTTCATTAAGATTCTGAGATTGCTCCATGATGGCATGGCTGGTCATGCCAGGGGGTGCCATCTATTTATCTATTTTGATGGTATTGATGCCTGTCTACTTGTTTTGTTGTCTCTCTTCCTTCTAGACTGTGAGGCCATTGTTGGGTAGGGATTGGCTCTATCTGTTAATGAATTGTACTCTCCAAGTGCTTAGTACAGTGCTCTGCACACAGTAAGCGCTCAATAAATACAATTACATGAATGAATGAATAACTATCCAATGCATTCCTCTTCACTTATGGGATAACTTAGGGAGGTGTAGTAGCTAGGCCCAGCCCTGTTCAATTTATTCATCACAGCCATACTGAAAAATGCAACAAGAGACCAGAATATACTTCCAATACACAGGGAAATGTTTCCTACTCCACAAATGTTCAACAACATTTAAAGCCATGGTGTCAATCACTCAAGAACTGTCATGTGCAGATAACTGCATCCTAGAGGTCCACACCCAAGAAGGCATGCAAATTTTTTTCTTTCCATAGTAAGCGTTTACTATGTGCCAGGTGCTGTATCTACATTAGCAATACAGAGTTAAATGCTGTCACAGAATTCTGTTCCTTAGGTAGTATCCTGGCTTTTGTGTTTCTGTTTTGTGTAGAGAAAGACCAGAAGAAACATGTCAAGTTGTGCAACATTTGATTTTCTTGAAAGAGAAGGAGAACAGGAAGAAACAGGTGTGAAGATTCAATCAGAAATTTTCCTGCATCAAACAGGAGATGCACAGGAAACACAATCACCTAGTAAAGAAGACATGTCTTCCTGGAGCAAATCCATTGATTTCAGCCCATCTCTGGCCAATACCAAATGATTATGATAGTGTTCTCTGTTTCATAAGCTCCTGTGGGTTTGGGTGAAAATTCATTTATTCATTCATTCATTCAATCGTATCTAGTGAGCACTTACTGTGTGCAGAGCACTGTACTAAGTGCTTGGAAGAGTATAGTACAACAATAAACAGATGCATTCTCTGCCCACAATGTACTTACAGTCTAGAGGTGGGGAGACAGACATTAATATAAATAAATAAATTACAGATATTTAATTGTTGTGGGGCTAGGAGGGGGGAAGAACAAAGGGAGCAAGTTGGGGAGAGGGAGTGGGAGAGGAGGAAAGAGGGGCTTAGTCAGGGAAGGTCTCTTGGAGGAGACATGCCTTAAATAAGGCTTTGAAGAGAGTGAGAGTAATTGTCTGTTGGATTTGAAGAGGGAAGGCATTCCAGGCCAGAGGCAGGATGTGGGTAAGGGTGAGACAGAAAAGATTGAGGCACAAAGAGATGGTTAGCTTAGAGGAGCAAAGTGTGTGAGCTGGGTTGCAGGAGGGTAGCGAGGTAAGGTAGGAGGGTGTAAGGTGATTGAGTGCTTTAAGGCTAATGTTGAGGAGTTTTTGTTTGATGTAGAGGTGGATGGGCAACCACTGGAGTTTTGTGAGGAGCAAGGTGGCATGTCCTGAACGTTTTTGTAGAAAAGTGGTCCGGGGAGCAGAGTGAAGTATGAGGCAAGAGATTGAGAGATCAACAAGGAGGCTGATACAATAATCCAGGAGGGATAGGATGAGTGATTGTTTTATGTGGTAGCTGTTTGACTGGAATCGGGATCCATTTTTACTGCTCAACAAAATGTGGGCTTGGGGGCTAGTACTGATTTTGCCCCATGCAGAGGCAGCCACTCTGATGGAATCAGTTCAAGAGAAAAATAGAACTCTTGCTAAGAAGGCTTGCAGGAATTCCCCACCCAGAGATTTGATTATGATGTTTTTATTACTAATGCAGCTATTATTTTCAATAAAGGACTTATTCTCAAAAAGTAAATTAAAGGAAAGAGAGGAAGAAGCTGAAGGTGAGTAGGCGAAGCAAGTGGATGCTGCAGTTCTTCCAGGGTTCCATCAAATTCCTTTCTTTGACTTTTGAAATGGAGTTTTTATTGGAAGCTTTCTTTGAGATTGGCATGCATGAATATTCATTCCATCAGCTCTCTCCCCTCTACCTAGCCTTGCTCCTCTCACACTAAAACCCAGCCCACACACTTTGCTGCTCTAACAGTCAATCATGTTTATTGAGCGCTGACTGTGTACAGAGCATTGTACTAAGTGCTTGGGAGAGTACAATGCAATAATACCAATCTACTTATTGTAGCTCCATCATGTCTCTCTCGCCATCAGCCCCTTAATCGCACCCTCCCTCCTGCCCAGAACTTCCTTCCCCTTTGTACCAAACACAACACCACTCTCCCCATCTTCAAAACTCTATCCTTCCCTGACTAACCTCTTATCTCACCATCCTATTTTCCCTCCCTAATGATGTGTCTCCCCTCTCTGGGTCACACCTGGAGAATTTCCAGTACTCTACCAGTCTCGGCTATGGGAGGGAGAGTAAAGCAGAGGCATACCCATTCCTAGCTTGGGCAGTGGCTAGCAAGTGGAAGGCAATGTGTTACAAAACAAAACTCACCCATGCTGGGCAGCAGCGGCATGGGAGAGAGTCGAGGACAGAGACTCAAGTTAACTGAGCGGGAGGAAGCAATGGTAAACCATTGGCGTATTTTTACCAAGAAAACTCTATGGATCCACTACCAGAACGATTGTAGATGGAGAGCCGGGCATTCTGGGAGAGATGTGTCTGTGGTGTCACTATGGGTCGGACGTGACTTGATAGCATAACACAAGACAAGACAATGATGTATCACCTATGCTGTTAGTCCTACTTCCTAAGCACCACACCCACATCCACAACACCTATGCACATCTCTTCAAACTCTGTCGCTTCCCTTATCTATAATTTATTTCAACGTCTGTCTCCCCCTCTAGAGTGCGAGCTCCTTGAGGGCAGGGATCATGTCAACTCACTTTATTGTACTCTTCTAAGAGTTTAATACAATGCTCTGCACAGATGGAGCACTCAAAAAATATCATCAATTGATTGTTTATCTTATGCCGTCGAGTCGTTTCCGATCCATAGTGACACCATTCACTCATTCATTCGTATTTATTGAGTGCTTACTGTGTGCAGAGCACTGTATTAAGCGCTTGGGAAGTACAAGTCGGTAACATATAGAGATGGTCCCTACCCAACAACGGGCTCACAGTCTAGAAGGGGGAGACAGACAACAAAACCAAACATGTAGACAGGTGTCAAAACCATTAGAATAAATAGAATTATAGGCTATATGCACAACATTAATAAAACAGAGTAGTAAATATGTACAGAAACATCTCTCCCAGAGCACCCCGCTCTCCATCTGCAATTGTTCTGTTTAGTGTATCCATAGAGTTTTCTTGGTAAAAATCCAGAAGGGGTTTACCATTGCTGCCTTCAGCACAGTAAACTCGAGTCTCCGCCCTCGGCTCTCTCCCGTGCTGCTGCTGCCCAGCATGGGTGAGTTTTGACTTGTAGCAGATTGCCTTCCACTCGCTAGCCACTGCCCAAGCTAGGAATGGAATGGGTAAATAAATAAATAAACAAATAAATAATAATGGTATTTGTTAAACACTTACTAGGTGCCAAGCAGTGTTCTAAGTGCTGGGGTAGATTCAAAGTAATAAGTTTGTCCCACGTGGGGCTCACAGTCTTAATCCCCATTTTACAGATGAGGTAACTGAGGCACAGAGAAGTGAAGTGACTGGCCCAAAGTCACACAGCTGACAAGTGGCAGAAGTGGGATTAGAGCCCACGATCTCTGACTCCCAAGGCCATTCTCTTTCCACTAAGCCATGCTTGACTCTCCCTCCCATAACTGAGACTAGAAGAGTACTGGAAACTCTCCATGTGTGACCCTGAGAAGTGATTATTTATCAGCCCAACAAAATAACAACTTTAATAATTTTATTGCCTAGAAAATAGCAAACATTCCATTATTTAAAAAGAAAGGGAAAAAAGTGCTATTATATGTGAAAATTAAGATTTAAGTCTTTACTCCTGGAGACCCTAAGTATACCAAGGGACTTTCCTTTCTATAAGGGGTGGGGAGAAGCTGTCCTTATCTTAATAATAACTGCATTTTTGTTAAATTCTTATATGTGCCAAGGACTGTACTGAGAGTGGGGATAAATAGAAGATGATCAAGTTGGACATAGAGCTCATAATCTAAATAAGAGGGAGAACAGGAATTGAATCCACATTTTATGGATGAGAAACTGAGTGTACAGAGAAGTCAAGTGTCTTGCCTAAGGTCTCACAGCAGGCAGGTGGTGGAGTTGGGATTAGGACCCAGGACTTCTGGGTGGCCTAGGCTCTTTCTACTAGGCCACATTGCTTCTGCCATTTTCCAAAAAGAATTTGAAGATCTGGGCCTAAATTGCAGCAGCAGAGATTTACCTTAAACATTAGGAAGAATTTTCTTACAAGGAATATGATGTTAAAACACATGTTCAAAATAAGTTCTGAAATAGGATGGGGTTGCTTCCATAGGCAGGCAGTGGGAGGGACTATTAAATAAGCATGATTCCCAATGCACTGAAGCAAATTTTTAATTCACTATTTTCTTATTTATGCCCTAGCCTGGATTTCCCAGGACCAAAGCATTGTCAGTGACAACAACAAACTTAAAAGAAGGTTGAAGACTTCATGAAATCTGCATCAAGGTAGGATTGCCGGGGGGCCAGGGAGAGAAAGAACTGGGAACATATCTACCAACTCTCATTTATTGTACTCTTCCAAAGGCTCAGTACAGTGCTCCGCACACGGTAAGTGCTCAATGAATATCATTGATTGACTGAAGGCTACTGTTACATTGATGTTTCATCTTCATGGCTTCTGATAAGCATTTAGTACAGTGCTCTGCACACAGTAAGTGCTCATTAAATACAATTGAATGAAATGCCTGCAAGTTTACTCTTAGCCCAAGAACTTCTTACGCTTGATTTATGCCATACATTTTTCTCACCGGACATTCTCAGAAAGGACTTAGAAAGGGTCCTTCTTAAAGAACTACAACATTGTACATTCATCTCCAGTTTAGTAAAAGAGGCACCAGTCAAATTTCTAAAACTTAGATATCCAAGCGAAAAAATTTCTTTTATTTCTCAACCACAGAATGCTTCTGCTTTCTGCATCAGGAAGAAACACCATTTACATGAAATGAAGTATGGTTGTTACAAACCCCAGGTCATGTTTTTTCTCAACTTGGTCCCAACTATAATTCAGGTTTGCCATCTTGACAAATAGGTTGCTTGGCTTGAACATGAAGTGATGGTTGATGAACAACATTTGTAAACAGTAAATGAGAAGGCATGAAGCTGAACTTCAGAATACACGTGCACAATAGGAAAACAGGTGTGTGGAACTGGAGGTCTTCATCCCACATAAAAATAAAAAGCACTTTTGATTCATCTTGTTTTATGCAGCCAGCAGGGAAGATGGTGAGCAGGTGTGTGCTTCAAAGCTGAAATAATTTTCAGAAGTGAGGACACTAAGCTGGATTGCCAGATCCAATTGGATGACCTTGTACTTAATATCAGAAAAAGGAAAGTCCAAGAAATAGCAGAAAAACCTTATAATTCTCTAATTCTACTTCTGTCTAATAATATAAATCGGTGGTATTTACTGAATGCTTACTCTGTGCAGAGCACTGTACTAAGTGCTTGGGAAAGTACAATACAATTAAGTTGGTAGAAGTGATCCCTGGTAGGTTTTCTCATTTAAAGGAAGTAATGACCTCTTCTCTTTCATTCTTTTGTGATAGAGTATAGTCCAGTTATTTCATTAATAAAGCCTTACCTGCCCATCTCCACTGATCTGTGATGGGGTGCAATTTGTAAAAGATGTGTTTGGTTGCCTTTCAAAGTTGTCTGGGTGGCCTATCAATTCTGTTACTCCTGAGGTGAGGGGGTTTGAAAGACGATCCAACATGGCGCCATTTCCCCCTGCCAGTCATAGGATGCAATCTGCTTGTCTGGGCAGTGACTGTAAGCTCTCCCCAGTCTGGCAGTCACTTCTGCCTCAGACCGCTGCCAGCCCCAGAGGATTTATTTTTGGTCGGTTATTAAATAAAAAGAAAACAAACACGAGGCTTCTCGCTTCATCTCCTCTGCCTACCCCGTGGGGAGATGGAACTCAGGCAGCGCAAACCCTCCCAGGAGCTGGGACAGAGCTACTTCAATTTGTGCCACTTTTCTGCTTTGAGGGGAGGGAAAATGATAATAATAATAATAATTGTGGTATTTGTTAAGTGCTTACTGCGTGGCATGTACTGTACTAAGCGCTGGGGTAGATACAAGATAATCAGGTCCCACGTGGGGTTCACAGTCTAAGTAAGAGGGACAACAGATATTGAATCCCTATTTTGCAGAGGAGGGATCTAAGGCACAGGGAAGTTAAATGATTTGCCCAAGGTCACACAGCAGACAAGTGGCCGAGCAGGATTTGAACCCAGGTCCTCTGACTCCCGGGCCCGTGCTCTTTCCGCTAGGACATGCTACTTCTCCAGGACTGACTGAGTGAATTGACTGCCTCCCTTCCCCCAACCACCAGTGTGACCTCTCTGTCCTCTGGTCCAATGGTGGAAACCCCTTGAGCAGGGCCCCCCCTCACCCACAGAGCTCCCACAGTCCTGAATGCCCTGGCTGTGATGGCCCAGACTGGGTTCCCCCTCATCCCTGCCCCTGTTACGGGGATCGACCCAGGAAAATCAGCCAGGGCAGCGGAGACAAACACATTTTTCTGCTTCCCTGCCTCTGGCTGCCACTCCTGAGCTTGGCAAATGAGCCAGGCAGTGGAGGAAAATGCAGATGTGGTTGGCCTGAGTTCCTTCCTCCCCAGCTTCACAGAAAGTCCTGCCTCCTTCCTCAGTGCTACCCCCTGCTCAGAAGATCAGGTGACCTACTAATTCAAACTATAAGATGGATTGATAAGCAGCCATTAAAAAACACCCATTTGCCATATCATCTAGGGGATGAACGATTTCTCCTGAATATTGTTTTGTAGAGGAAAATCTGCTAAACTGTCGTGGAAGCCTTGCCAGTAGGTCTCCCACCACTAGAAATGAAGTAGAAGGGTGTCTTTCATTCATTCATTCAATCGTATTTATTGAGCATTTACTGTGTGCAGAGCACTGTACTAAGCACTTGGGAAGTACAAGTTGGAAACATATAGAGATGGTCCCTACCCAACAATGGGCTCACAGTCTAGAAGGGGGAGACAGACAACAAAACAAAACATGTGGACGGGTGTCAAGTCATCAGAATAAATAGAAATAAAGCTAGATGCACATCATTAACAAAATAAATAGAATAGTAAATATGTACAAGTAAAATCAATAGAGTAATAAATCTGTACAAACATATATACAGGTGCTGTGGGGAGGGGAAGGAGGTAGGGTGGGGGGGGGCTGGGGAGGAGGAGAGGAAAAAGGGGGCTCAGTCTGGGAAGGCCTCCTGGAGGAGGTGACCTCTCAGTAGGGCTTTGTATTCTGAGAGTAATGGAGGCATCAGAATGAATGAAGAAGTGAGGGGGAATTATGAAATAATAACTGTGATATTTTTTAAGCATTTATTCTGTGCCAAGTCACTACTGTACTAAGCTTATCAGGTTGGGCACAGTCCCTACCTGAAATGGAGCTCACAGCCTAAGTAGAAAGAACAGGTACTGAATTGCCATTTTACTGATGGAGAAGCTGAGGCCCAAAGAAGATAAGTGATTTGCCCAAGGTCACAGAGCAGGTGGCAGAGGAGGGGGATTAGAATCCAGGTCCCCTGACTTTCAAACCTGTGTTCTTCCCACTAGGCCAGGCTGCTGCTGAAGACCAGAACTTTCCTACAGCAACTGTACTCATCCCTAGAAAGTCAGGAGAATAAAGACAAAGGGGACTACTTATTTTCTTACTTATATTTTCATTACTTCTACCTCCTATATTCAGTCTGTCTCTAAATCCTGCCAGTTTTTCCTCCACAATATTTCCTGGATCCTTCCAAGAAGCATTCTCTTAACTAATTGCCATCTCCTCAGCCAGGTTCATTCCTTTACTCATTTACTTTGACTTTTACTCAGTGTATACTCTTACTCTTGTCCTAGTGCAACTTTGCAATTTGCCTTCCTTCCTCACTATATTGTAAGTTTCCTAAGGACAGGAAATGTGTCTATTGTATATTCTTAATTTTAGGGGTTTTTAAATGGTATTTGTTAAGTGCTTACTATGTGCCAGGCACTGTTCCAAGTAGTGGGGTAGATACAAGGTAATCAGGCTGGACACAGTCCTCGTCCCACATGGGGCTCATACTCTTAATCCCCATTTTACAGATGAGGGAACTGAGGCACAGAGAAGTGAAGTGACTTTCCCAAAGTCATACAGCAGACACATGGCAGAGGCAGGATTAGAATCCAGGTCCTTCTGTCTCCCAGGCCGGTGCCCTATTCACTAAGCCATGCTGCTTCTCAATAGCCTTAATTGCCTCTCAGTAAGCTGCCCTTCTTTGTCAAAGATGGTGCTACTGATGGTGACAGCCTATCCATGCATGCAAATGTGACTGAAAACACTGATACATGACTGACACCTCACCTTCTAGTTATCGTCCCATATCCCTCCTACCATTCCTTTCCAAACTCCTTGAACGAGTTGTCTACACGCGCTGCCTAGAATTCCTCAACAACAACTCTCTCCTCGACCCCCTCCAGTCTGGCTTCCGTCCCCTTCATTCCACGGAAACTGCGCTCTCAAAGGTCACCAATGACCTCCTGCTTGCCAAATCCAACGGCTCATACTCTGTCCTAATCCTCCTCGACCTCTCAGCTGCCTTTGACACTGTGGACCACCCCCTTCTCCTCAACACGTTATCTGACCTTGGCTTCACAGACTCCGTCCTCTCCTGGTTCTCCTCTTATCTCTCCGGTCGTTCTTTCTCAGTCTCTTTTGCAGGCTCCTCCTCCCCCTCCCATCCTCTTACTGTGGGGGTTCCCCAAGGTTCAGTGCTTGGTCCCCTTCTGTTCTCAATATACACTCACTCCCTTGGTGACCTCATTCGCTCCCACGGCTTCAACTATCATCTCTACGCTGATGACACCCAGATCTACATCTCTGCCCCTGCTCTCTCCCCCTCCCTCCAGGCTCGCATCTCCTCCTGCCTTCAGGACATCTCCATCTGGATGTCCGCCCGCCACCTAAAGCTCAACATGTCGAAGACTGAGCTCCTTGTCTTCCCTCCCAAACCTTGTCCTCTCCCTGACTTTCCCATCTCTGTTGACGGCACTACCATCCTTCCCGTCTCACAAGCCCGCAAGCTTGGTGTCATCCTCGACTCCGCTCTCTCATTCACCCCTCACATCCAAGCCGTCACCAAAACCTGCCGGTCTCAGCTCCGCAACATTGCCAAGATCCACCCTTTCCTCTCCATCCAAACCGCTACCCTGCTAATTCAAGCTCTCATCCTATCCCGTCTGGACTACTGCACTAGCCTTCTCTCTGATCTCCCATCCTCGTGTCTCTCTCCACTTCAATCCATACTTCATGCTGCTGCCCGGATTATCTTTGTCCAGAAACGCTCTGGACATATTACTCCCCTCCTCAAAAACCTCCAATGGCTACCGATCAATCTGCGCATCAGGCAGAAACTCCTCACCCTGGGCTTCAAGGCTGTCCATCACCTCGCCCCCTCCTACCTTACCTCCCTTCTCTCCTTCTACTGCCCAGCCCGCACCCTCCGCTCCTCCACCACTAATCTCCTCACTGTACCTCGCTCTCGCCTGTCCCGCCATCGACCCCCGGCCCACGTCATCCCCCGGGCCTGGAATGCCCTCCCTCTGCCCATCCGCCAAGCTAGCTCTCTTCCTCCCTTCAAGGCCCTGCTGAGAGCTCACCTCCTCCAGGAGGCCTTCCCAGACTGAGCCCCTTCTTTCCTCTCCCCCTCGTCCCCCTCTCCATCCCCCCGTCTTACCTCCTTCCCTTCCCCACAGCACCTGTATATATGTATATATGGTTGTACATATTTATTACTCTATTTATTTTACTTGTACATTTCTATCCTACTTATTTTATTTTGTTGGTATGTTTGGTTCTGTTCTCTGTCTCCCCCTTCTAGACTGTGAGCCCACTGTTGGGTAGGGACTGTCTCTATGTGATGCCAATTTGTACTTCCCAAGCGCTTAGTACAGTGCTCTGCACATAGTAAGCGCTCAATAAATACGATTGATTGATTGATTGATTGATTGACACTCTCTTCCTCCTTATTTGCATGTGAAGATAGTTCTTTCCCGTGCTAATGCATTTGTCCTATACAGGCCCTGGCTCTGTTTTTGAGTTGGCTTCTTAGCACTCTGGTCTTTTCAAAGTCTTAGCTTAAGGAGAGCAACACATCAGAATGAGCATAGAACTAGAAGTCAATTAGACTTTGCTTCAGATTGTAGATCTGACACTGGTTTGTGGTTTGACCTTGGACAAGTCACTTAACCTCTCTGTATTTCAGGTTCCTCATCTGTTAAGTGGGGGTAAGATACCTTCTCTCCCTAATGCTTATACTGAGAGTCCCATGTGGGACAGGGATTGGATGTAATCAGATCAACTTGATTCTACCCCAGTGCTGGACATGTAGAGTTTAATAACTAACATCCTGTCCACCACTGTTCTATCTGCTGCAATGATTCCCCACTTGAAAATAACATTCCTTTTCATTTGAAATCATTAAAAGGTGAAAGTCTCCTGATAATATCTGAGTGGGGTTTTCTTTATAAAATCTTTGAAATTCAAGCATCTTATTGAGTGAGAATGAAATTATTCCTAGCAACTATCGTGAGATTTAACCAAGGCAGGATATTTTTATAGGAGATTATATGCATATATGAATCTTGGAAATCCTCACTGACTTGGAGAAAGAGCTGGAACTGGGAGTCAAGAGACCTGGGTTCTGGGTTCTCACTCCATCACTTGCCTGAGTTCACTGAATTCATTCAGTTGTATTTATTGAGCACTTACTGTGTGCAGAGCACTGTACTGTGACCTTGGTCAAGTCACGTAGCTTCTGTGCCTCAGTTTCCTCATCTATGAAATGGGGATAAAATGTCTGTTCTCCATTCTCCTTATTCATTCAATCATATTTAGTCAGTGCTTACTATATGCAAAGCACTATACTAAGCACTTGGGAGAGTACAATATAACAAAAGACACATTCCCTGTGCACAACAAGCTCACAGTCTAGAGGGGCAGGAATTGAGACCCAGATGATTATCCTATATCTACCCCAGTGCTTGGCACAAAATAAGTGCTTAAAAATACCATTATCATAATTATTATCAACAGCATCATCATACATATTTTATGAAGCATACTATTAGATTCAAGCACAGTACTACACCCTACAGAAAATAATGATAATAGTCATAATAATAATGGTATTAAGCACTTACTGTGTGCCAGGCACTGTACTAAGCACTGGGATGGATACAAGCAAATTGGGTTGGACACAGTCCCTGTCCCCTGTGGGGCTCACAGTCTCAATCCCCATTTTACAGATGAGGTAATTGAGGCACGGAGAAGTGAACTTACTTGCCCGAGGTCACACAGCAGACAAGTGGTGGAGCTGGGATTAAAACCCATGACCTTCTAACTCAGGCCCATGGGCTATCCAAGAGGCCTTCCCTGACTAATCTTTCATATCTCCACTCTATTCTCCCTTTCTTCAGCATCACCTACATACTTAAGTCTGTATTACCTAAGCACTTTGATACTCACCTATCCCTGACCCTCACAGCACTTATGCACATCTCTTTAGAGTATGTTGCTTCTCCTATCTGTAGTTTATCTTAATGTCTAGCTCCCCAACTAGATTGTAAGATCCTTGGGGGCAGTGATGTGTCTTCCTACTCTATCGTATCTTACTCTCCCAAGCACTTAATACAGTGCTCTGTAAGCATTCAATAAATATCATTAGTTGATTAATCTGCACAGAAAAGGACAATTTTTACATGTACTCAATGTGGAATGTCTTATCAGTCCTGTGTAAGCCTCCTGCAAGTTGCATTATCTCTATGTCAGACCATTTCTGTTTCTTCTGTGAAGGAGAAACATATTTATCTATTTGGGGGAAGTTTTTTTTTTTCTAGCCAAGTTAGAAACTGTAACCTGAGTCAGTCTACCAAATGACATTTATTTCTAGAGACACATACCTCCCTCATTAAAAATTTTATAGACAGTTTGTGTGGGCTACTTCATATTCAGATGTTGCATTTTTTCCTCCCTGCCCTATCTGTGAGTTACCCATCTGTCTAATTGCTACATGGATTCTCTAAGCTCGTAGGAAGCAGAAAGTTCTGCTGAAGCTGCTCTTTTGGCATACTAAAATATCAATTTAATATTTTCTTGAAAAAGAAAACAAGCTTACAGCTTTCCACTGATAAGGAGATTCATTTTTCATAATGCAATTCCATCATCTGATAATTTCAACCTTGTATTTACTACTTTTCCAAGGGCTATAAATACTTCTGTGCCTAAAAATTGCATCTGTGTTCTACTATCCTCAGTGGGCCACTAGAAAAGGTAGAGCATGGGCGCGGGAGTCCGAAGACCTGCGTTCTAATTCCAGTTCAGCCACTTACCTGCTGTGGAACCTTGGACAAGTCACCCACCTTCTCTGTGCCTCAGTTTCCTCATCTGTCAAAAAGAGATACAATATCTGTTTTCCCTCCTACTTAAACTACGAGCTCTGTGTAGGACAAGGATTATGTCCACCTTGATTATCTTGTATCTATTCCAGTGCTTAGTATGGTGCTTGGCACACAGTATATATATGTATATATGTATATATGGTTGTACATATTTATTACTCTATTTATTTATTTATTTTACTTGTACATTTCTATCCTATTTATTTTATTTTGTTGGTATGTTTGGTTCTGTTCTCTGTCTCCCCCTTTTAGACTGTGAGCCCACTGTTGGGTAGGGACTGTCTCTATGTGTTGCCAATTTGTACTTCCCAAGCGCTTAGTACAGTGCTCTGCACATAGTAAGCGCTCAATAAATATGATTGATTGATTGATTGATTGATAAGCACTTAACAAATACCACAATTATTAAAAGATAGTGCATTCTGCCTTTCCTCAACCTAAGTTGGAAATGGTTGTCATCTTCCTAGAAATGCAGAACAAAATGGCTCTTCCCTTTAATTACAATGGCTCTTCCCTTGAACCTGCCTATCTTCCCTATTTTAGCTCCAAAAACATGATGCCATTTGGATCACCCTTTCACAAAACCAACTGAAACTTTTCTTTTCTTTGAACCTTGGCAACAAGATCTTTGGGGTCTAGATTCTGGCTGCTATGCATTCTCTCTCTCCTTGTCTTGTCTTATGCCGTCAAGTCGTTTCCAACCCATAGCCACACCACAGACACATCTCTCCCAGAACACCCTGCTCTCCATCTGCAATTGTTCTCGTAGTGAATCCACAGAGTTTTCTAGGTAAACAGAGGGAAACGGTTTACCAGTGCTGCCTTCTGCGTGGTAAACTCGAGTCCCCACCCTCTACTCTCTCCCCTGCCACTGCTGCCCAACAAGGGTGAGTTTTGACTTTTAGCAGATTGCCTTCCACTCGCTAGCCACCGGCACTGCTGCCCAACAAGGGTGAGTTTTGACTTTTAGCAGATTGCCTTCCACTCGCTAGCCACCAGCCAAGCTAGGAATGGAATGGGCAGGCCTCTGCTTGACTCTCCTTCCCATAGCCGAGACTGGTAGAGTACTGGAAACTCTCCAGGTGCGACCTTGAGTGGGGTTCTCTCTATCCTAAGGTGTACTTATTGATTTGAAGGGACTGCTGATTTGCACACAGTCTGCTGGAAGAGACCCCAGACTTCACATAGGATCACCCGTAAACCTTTCTACACAGATGGGAATCTATTAGTTTATCCAGCCCTTCAAATTAGAATTCCACCACCTCCTTTGGAAACCATTTCCAATGTTGTATCCTCTTGGTGTGTCCTTAGTGGACATAGAGGTCCCCATCCTCTATGTTAGAGCCCTATAGAGAATGGTAAGCCATTGTTATCATGGCTTTTATTGAGCACTTACTGTGTGCAGAGCACTGTATTAAGAGCTTGATATAATACAAAATAAAAGAAGTTTGGTTGAGAAACAGCATGGCCTAGTGGATAGAGCACAGGCCTGGGAGTCTGAGGACCTGGTTTCTAATCCCGGATCTGCCACTTGTCTGCTGTATGACCTTGGACAAGTCACTTAACTTCTCTGTGCCTCGGTTACCTATCTGTAACTTGGGGATTGACTGTGAGCCCCATGTGGGACATGGACTGTGTCCAAGCTCATTAACTTGTATCTACCCCAGTGCTTAGTACAGTGGCTGAAACATATTAAGTATTTAACAAATAGCATAAAAAAAGGGTTGGTAGAGGTGTTCCCTGCTCACACTTTCTATAGGGTAAATCATCCCTGTAGAGAAGCAGCATGGCTCAGTGGAAAGAGCCTGGGCTTGGGAGTCAGAGGTCATGGGTTCTAATCCCACCTCCACCACTTGTCAGCTGTGTGACCTTGGGCAAGTCACTTAACTTCTCTGTGCCTCAGTTACCTCATCTGTAAAATGGGGATTAAGACTGTGAGCCCCACGTGGGACAACCTAATTAACTTGTATCTCCCCCATTGCTTAGAACAGTGCTTGGCACATAGTAAGATCTTAACAAATACCATCATTATTATTATTTATGAATTTCCTCATTTGTAATTATCTTATTTTCCTTCCCATTTATCATTTTGGACACTGTCCTCTGAAACTTCTCCAAGTGCTTCAGTTGTACCAGACAGAATTTTGTGATTCCATTTATTTAGTCCATATAGTTTTAACTGACTCTTGCTGGATGGTTGACTTCTCCTTTTCCACAGAAATATGATAATGACATCCTCTAGCTGATGAGGCAGGTCACCCCAGGTAATCAGTTAGAGACCTTATTAGTTTTAATTGTTTCAAGTATCATTAGAGACCCCACATCAATGCAAACTTGTTTATTAATGAGAAAAGTGAGCAAAATTATAAATAAAAGAGTCCGGACATCAGAAAACACTGGGCACTTATGAATAAATACTAGAGATAGACATTGGTTGTCTTCATTGGGCAAAACTAAGCCCTTATTACAGTGCTCTGCACACAGTAAGTGCTCAATAAATATGATTGAATGAATGAACTAATATTAGTCAATCAATAGTGTCTATAGAGAGTACAATACAACAGAGTTGGTAGAAATGTTCCCTGCCCATAACGAGCTTATAGTCAAGAGGGGACAGTATTAAAGAAAACCTTCAGAATCCATCTGTTCTTAACAGTGTAAACTCATTTTCAACACAGGGAATAGGGGATTTGCAACTGCAGGGTTTTGAATATTTTACCTGTGTCAGTTGAAATTGTTTATGATGACAGCTGTTTCCTTTTTTTTCTTCTGTGTCTGGATGATTGTGGTTGTGGTTCCTGATGCTTGTGGAAGTGTCTGACAGCTGCTTCCCAGGGATGTTGGTGATATTCGAAAGTCCAGATCTTGCAGGAAAGCTAAAACTAGGATGCTAGGTTTAACATAAGATGGGGCCTGGGGAATCAGAAAACGTGGCTATTGGGTTATTTGTTGTCTTAATTCCAAAGGGCTTGTAACTGTGGGTGAGTGGAATCAAGTAGCTGCAGAAGCCCTCCTGGTGGACCTGAAGTCTTGTTATGGACAGTAGTGGAGTGAGAACAAAGGACTGATGGCGTGTGAAAATGCCTACAAGGCAGTCAGGAAGACATACTTTCAGCTGGTACCCTTGGTGGGATCTGAGGCAGAACTCTTGGTAGACAGTTGGAAAATCATTTCCATTGCTCAGAACCTTTCCTACCTCTGGTAGATTGGGACCAAAGGTTAGTTGATTTCCAAAAAATGTAAGTCAAAACAAAAATTTTCCAGTCTAAAAATCTATTTTAAAATAGCAGTCCTGAGCAGAAACACCTAGTCACTGCCCAACAGGACTAGGCTTGTCCTTTCTCAGGACCAACCTCTTGTTCATATCCTCCCCAAGATTCTCATTCACATTTTTCTCCATCAAGAAAGTTTCAGATTCTCTTCACACACTGGGGGCAAGGGAAAGTGGATCGATAAAATTCACAAATAATCCCTCAAACTCATGGTAGCCAAAAAACACTAAACTTTTTATACCCCTAATCATTCTTCTCAAAGACGTTCAAAGGTTGCGAAAATTATTTGCATCTTCCTTTTCTCTATCCATTTCCTAGAAAGTGTTGGTGAATCATTTCATGCTCGAAAGATGGCAGCAGGAGGGAGGCAGAAAAGCAGAGGGCTAAGCACACTAGATAATTAGCCCAAGAATAATCAAGAATTGGCTTTCATTGCCTCAAGCCTTTGATTTAATGTTTTTAGAAGAGAAATTCCTCCCTCTCTGATTGTCGCCTGCTGTTATTTCCAAACATCTGCAGCTTAAAAATTTACTCCAGTCTTTCATCCTTTCTGCCATCCCTTTGACTAATGAAAGGATAGGAAACTGAGTTGCAAACGTTCACTATTCAAGTATACTGCTCTTACTATATTTCATAATGATTTATAGCCATGTGTTGACTATAGACAACCATTCTATTCCGATTGATACTGATTTCTAAATCCCTTTAATGAATTTAGGCACCTGGTGCATTTAGGTTCAGATTATCAATGGTTTGACTTCACATCAGTCATTATGGTAGATGGGAAATGCAGGAGAATGAGAGTGTGGCAACCGAAGGTGCAAATGAAATGTGAGTTACGCATCTGGGCTCATTCATTTCCCTCCCTCATGATTTAAAAAAGCAAATCATATAAAATAATATTTATGCAAACCATGATCCTTTCTTGACATCTTCTGCATAATCCTCTGGGCTGGGACTGAAATTTGGATTGCAGAGACAGAAAATTTGGTGCGTAATTTTGAATGCTGTCTGTGGCACCACTTTTGAAAATGATTTCATTATAGCACTGTAATTTGCTATATTTAGTGTTCAATTACGGCTTACTTAGGAATGTATATGTTCTACATACCCAAGTCAGCAGGCAGCTATTTAGATTCTTTTAATAGCATTGATCATTTGGTTGAACAACTCAGGTGTTTCCCTAAATACTTGTTTTTCCAAATGTTCCATTGTGACAGAATGGGCATAAAATGTAACACAATATAGGGATGTATTTCGATGTATGGGGCCGCTATAGACACAGAAGAGTTTGGGCTTATGCTGTTCTCAAAATCAAGCCTATTATGGAGCCTCAGATCCTGCCTCTGCCACTTGTCTGCTGTGTGGACTTGGGCAAGTCACTTTACTTCTTCCGTGCCTCAGTTCCCTCATCTATAAAATGGAGATGAAGACTGTGAGCCCCATGTGGGATGGGGACTCTGTCCCATCTGATTTGCTTGTATTGATCCCAGCACTTAGTATAGTGCCGGACACCTAGTAAGTGCTTAACGAATACCACAATTATTATTATTATTATTTCGCTTCTCATCCACATCAACATTTAAAAGTTAAGAAACAGCTTTTCCACCTCCTTGTCCATACTCTGTGTCTTCCAACTCTCTTTCATGATTAGAGCTACTACTCTTGTTGAGAAGAAAACAAAGGAATTAATAAGTATGAGGTTGTAGCTGAGATTAGTTTGGAACACTACAAATGGAAGTATTTTACCATTTCAAGTGACTCAAGCAGGGATCGTGTCTACTAATTCTGTTGTATTGTACTCTCCCGAGCGCTTAGTACAGTAAGCACCTAGTAAGCACTCAGTAAATCAAATTGATTAATTGACTCTGGTGAGAGATCTGGTGAGATAAAAGGTGAATTTTCAGCATAGCTTCACACCATGATTTCTTCCATGCATTCCCTTTCTCTCTCCTTTCCCTCCTCCAACATATGAATGTCTGTAAAAATTAAAGTTCTACCTTGTATGAGCCCTAGTTATTTTCAGCCACACTTTCAACCCATCTTAAAATCTCAGTCAGTAATAGCCCATTGCTTTTTATGCAGTCTTCTATGGACACAGAAAGGACTTAACAAGCTTCACCTCCATAAAACACTTCATATACCCAAAGAAAGTTATTAAGCCACTTCTCTCCTCCAGGCTAAATAACTCCAGTTCCTTTACCCTTTCCTCATATAGCTCTTTTCAGGAATTTTTCATCACTTTTCTGGATCTGTTCCAATATTTCTACATTCTTGATAAAATACAGTGACCCAAACTGGACCTGGTATTCCAATAAGGATCTGACCAATGTAAAGTGGAAGGATAACTTCCTGACCTTCACCTGTTATGCCCCTGAAAATACATCCATTACTATCATGAGAAACAGCGTGGCTCAGTGGAAAGAGCCTGGGCTTTGGAGTCAGAGGTCATGGGTTCAAATCCTGGCTCCACCACTTGTCAGCTGTGTGACTTTGGGCAAGTCACTTTACTTCTCTGGGCTTCAGTTACCTCATCTGTAAAATGGGGATGAAGACTGTGAACCCCTCCTTGGACAACCTGATCACCTTGTAACCTCCCCAATGCTTAGAACAGTGAGCACATAGTAAGCACTTAATAGATGCCATCATCATTATTATTATTATCATAGCTCTTCAAAATAATGGTACAATATCACTGAGTCATTCCTAGCTTGTGATCTATGATTACAGGTGTTTTGCTACTCAACTTGTGTCCTATCCTATTGTTTTTCTGGAGCTGAAAGGGCTACTTTGTACCTGTCCTATTGAGTTTTATCCTATTTTTGTGGAATCATTATTCCAGTTTTCAAAGCCACAGTTATTTTCCTTACTTTCAAAGTTTTAGCCATCCCCCCAAACATAATGAGAAGCAGCGTGGCATAATGGATGGAGCATGAGCTTGGGAGTAAGAAGGTCACGGGTTCTAGTCCTGGCTCCACCGCTTGTCTGCTTTGTGACCTTGGACAAGTCACTTCACTTCTCTGTGCCTCAGTTTTCTTATCTACAAAATAGGGATTGAGACTGTGAGCCCCATGTGCAACAAGGGACTGTGTCTAACCTGATTTGCTTATACCTACTCCAGTGCTTAGAACAGTGCCTGGCACATAGTAAGTGCTTAACATATACCATAATTATGAGAAGCAGCTTGGCTTAGTGGCAAGAGCACGGGTTTAGGAGTCAGAGGTTGTGGGTTTTAATTGTGGCTCTGCCACTTGTCTGCTCTGTGACCTTGGACAAATCAGATAACTTCTCTGTGCCTCAGTTCCCTCATCTGTAAAATGGGGATTGAAACTGTGAGCCTCATGTGGGACAAGGGTTGTGTCCAACCTGATTGCCTTGTATCCACCCAGTGCTTAGAACAGTGCTTGTCACATAGTAAGCACTTAACAAATACCTCATTATTATCATTGCTCACTCTCATTCAACCCACATATTCAATCCATCACTAAATCCTGTTTGACCTGTACAATGTCTCTAAATCCACCCTTTCCTCTCCATCCAAACTACCCTCATGTTAATCCCAGCACTTATCCTATCCCGACTTGATTACTGTATCAGCCTCCTTGCTGAAATCCCTGCCTCTTGTCTCTCCCCACTCCCATCCATACTTCACTCTGCCACCCAGATCATTTTTCTACAGAAATGTTCAGGCCATGTTTCCCCACTCCTCAAGAACCTCCAGTAGTTGCCCATCCACCTCCACATCGAACAGAAATTCCTCACCATCGGCTTTAAAGCAGTCAGTCACCTTGCCGACTCCTACCTCCCCTTACTACTATCCTACTACAATGCAGCCTGCACACTTTGCTTCTCTGATGCTAACCTTCTTACTGTACCTCAATCTCATGTTTCTCACTGCTGACCTCTTGGCCACGTCATGCATCTGGCCTGGAACACCCTCCCTCTTCATATCTCCCCCTTTTCATAGCCTTAGTAAAGGCACATGTCCTTCAAGAAGCCTTCCCTGACTAAGCGGGCTTGATGGTATTAGGACATCAGCAAGATAGGATGGGAGAGGAAGAGCCAAATGAGTGCCTAAAAGCAGAGCAAAAGAAGTTTCTCTTTGATAGGGAGGTGGATTGGCCACCACTGGAGGTTTTTGATGAGTGGGGAGATATGGGATGAATATTTTTTATAGAAAAATGATCCAGGCAGCTGAATGAATACCATAAGAAAGGTAAGTATGGGCAGGAGGCAGGGAGGTCAGTGAGGAGGCTGATGCTGTAGTCACGGTGGGATATGAAAAATGCATGGATCAGTGTGGTGGCAGTTTGGATACAGAGGAAAAGGGCAGATTTTAACAATGTCATGAAGGTAGAACTGATAAGATTTGGTGACAAATTGAATATATGGGTTGAATGAGAGAGATGAGTGGAGAATAATGCTAAGATTTTGGGCTTGTGAGAGAGAGCGTGCGTAATGGTGTCTACAGCACTGGAAAAGACAGGGGCAGGCAGGATTTGGATGTTCTTTCACTTCTCCTGTGTTGACTAATTTTTGTTTCTTTGTGAGCATTTTCTTGTTATTCAGTAATAATAATAATAATAATAGTAACAATTATAGTATTTGTTAAGTGCTTACTATGTGCCAGACACTGTTCTAAGCACTGGAGTAGATACAAGATAACCAGATTGGACACAGTCCCTGTCCCACACATTGGGCGTACAATCTTAACCCCATTTTACAGATGAGGGAACTGAGGCACAGAGAAGTTAAGTGACTTGCCCAAGGTCACACAGCAGACAAGTGGTGGGACAGGATTAGAACCCATGACCTTCTGACTCCCAGGCCTGTGCCCTATCCACTAGCCATGCTGCTTCCCCTGATCAATTCACCATCTTTGATATTTATTGAGCAACTACTATTTGAGAACACTGTATAAAGCACTTGGGCGGGTACACTAGAAATGAGTACATATGATATCACCTCTGAAGGATTTACAGTCCTGCAAGGGAGTCAAACATTAAAATGAATTACAGCTAGGAGGAAGGAATAGAATATATAAGAAATGAACATAGATGGTAAGAGAGATTGATGCGTGAAACCCAAGTGTTTAGGTGATGTGAAACTACCGAAGTGGCATTTGGTAGGGATATAGGGTGGAGAGATGAGAGTTCAGTTGGAAAAGGTCTCTTGGAGTACATGTGATTTCAGAAAGGCTTTGACTATAGGAAGAGATGTGGTCTGTTAGATATGACATGGAAGGAAGGAAGATGTAGAGAAGCAGCATTGCCTAGTGGATAGAGCATGGGACTGGGAGTCTGAAGGATTTAGGTTCTAATCCCAACTCTGCCATTTGTCTGCTGTGTGACCTTGGGCAAGTCACTTCACTTCTCTGTGCTTCAGTTACCTCATCTGTAAAATGGGGATTAAGGCTGTGAGCCCCGTGTGGGACAGGGACTGCATCGAACCTGACAACCTTTTATCACCCCAGCGCTTAGTAAAATACTAAGCACTTAACAAATAAATTGAAAAAATGGCATCTCTTAAGCAAGGGAAAAGTAGAAGATCCAAGAGCAATACAGAGGTTGAGAGGAAAAGAAGAGTGTGACCTGTGGTGAAGTGGAATAATAATAATAATAATAATGATGGTATTTGTTAAGCGCTTACTATGTGCCAAGCACTGTTCTAAGCACTGGGATAGATACAAGGTAATCAGGTTGTCCCACATGGGGCTCACAGTCTTAATCCCCATTCTACAGATGAGGGAACTGAGGCACAGAGACGTTAAGTGACTTGCCCAAGGTTACACAGTAGACAAGTGGCAGAGCCAGAATTAGAACCCATGACCTCTCACTCCCAAGCCCGTGCTCTTTCCACTAAGCCACGCTGCTTCTCTAAGATAAGAAGAGAAAAGAAGAGGAGAGTGGATAAGTGAGGAGATAGTTGATTGACTACCTTAAGGCCATTTGACTTTCTCTCATTTTGCTATTGCTGTGGCTTTTTCCATACTCCCTTAATTCCTCCCCACTCATGGGCAACATTAGCCCAATGAATAGGCTTTGTATCTCTTTGATTTGGCTTTTGTGTCTGTGTTTTCTTTCTGTTTGGATACCTATCTTCCCTTTTCCTGCTCCCTTTTTCAGATTTCCTACTCCTCCCCTCCTCCCCCACCCATGTGACCTTCTATCATATAAACTGTAAACTTGTTGTGAGCTGAGAAGCTGTCTGTTTATTGTTCTACTGTACTGTCTCAATCTCTTAGTACATTACCCTGCACACAGTAAACGCTCAATAAATATGATCGACTGACTAACTTCTGCTTTCCTCCCAAAGCCATCTCTTTTCTAACATTTTCCTCCAACTGCTCCACCACACCATGCCTATGCCATCCTTCTCCTCGCCTATGCCATTCCTTTCCCTGTAGTCCTCCCTCCTTCCAAAGCTGTTCCTCCACCTGTAGCCACCTTATTCCCTGCCCAGATCATTGCTTTTCCTGTTCCCATAGCTCATCTAGTTTGAAAACTGCGGTCCTCAGAAGGGAGAACCTTGTTCATTATGTTTGTTCCCTTCAGGCTCTCTATTGAGTTGGCCCTCCTTTGTATTCCAAGATGACACTATCTTTTTTTTTCATTTATATGGCTATATAAAATAAGATCTGGTGACACATGGAAATTGGCCATCAGAGTGTGAAGAGATAGTTCTGGATCCTAATTTCCTCTACAGAGATTGTTTAAAGGGAAAGTATCTCTGTGATACTACAGCTGTAGTACTTTGGAACAAATAAGGAAGAATTTTTGACTTGAACACTGGTTAAACATTAAAATTGGGTTACCAAAAGAAGTTGTGAAATTTCCATTCCTGAGATAGTTTAATAAAGAATTGACAACCTTCCAACCAAATTAATCGATGGCATTTCTTGAGCACTTATTCTATGCAGATCACTATAATAAGCACTTAGGAGAGTACAGTAGACCAAGTAGAAAAATCCCTGCCCTCAAAAAGCTTACAATATAGCAAGGTGGATACAAAAATAAGTTATTACAGACTGGGAGAGAAACAGAGTATAGGGATTTGTACATAAGGGCTGAGTGGGGGTGGGGTTGGGAGGGGAAAAGTAAGGACAGGGTATTTACCTAAGTCCTTAGGGGATAAGGATTCAAGAGCCTTTAGAACACAGTGGGGAAGGATAATAGAGGTGGGAGATGAGAGGAAGTTTTCCTGGGGGAGATCTGATTTTTATAGAGTTTTGAAGGTGGGGAAAGCAGTGGTCCTCATCTTCCTATCCAAACCTATTCCTGCTTCCGTCTTCCCCATCACTGTAGACAACACCACTGTGCTCCCTAGCCCACAGCCCATAACCTTGGCATTATCTTCCACGTATCCCTCTCATTCAACCTGTATATTCCAGTCTGTCACCAAATCTTGTCAGTTCTATCTTCACAGTATCTCTAAAATCTGCCCTTTCCTCTTCATCCAAATTGCTACCACACTGTTCCTTGCAGTGATCATATTCAATTTTGACTACAGCATCAGCCTCCTTGCTGACCTCCTTGCCTCCTGTCACTACCCACTCCTGTCCATACTTCACTCTGCTGCCTGGATCAGTGTCCTTTAAAAACATTCAGCCCATGTCTACCCACTCTTCAAAAGCCTCCAGTGGTTTCCAATCCACCTCCACATCAAACAGAAACTCATCTGCTTTAAGGCACTCAATCAGCTCTCCCTCTCCTACCTTACCTCAACTAATCTCCTACTACAACCCAGCCCGCATATTTTGCTCCTCCAAAGCCAACCTACTCGTTGTACCTCCCCCTCATCTATTTCACTGCCAAACCTCTGCATATAGTAAGCGCTCAATAAATACGATTGATGATGATGTCCTCCCACTGGCCTAGAACTCCCTCCACCTCCTGTACAACAGACCATCACTCTCTCCACCTTCAAAATTTATTAAAATTACATCTCCAAGAGGCCTTCCCCAACTAAGCACTCATTTCCCCTATTCTCTCTCCCATCTGCATCTCCTAATCTCTTGGCTCTGTACCCCTGAAACACTTGATATTTGCTCCTATCCCCACAGCACTTATATATATAAGTGCTGGATATATATATGTATTATGTATATATATATATCCATAATTTATTTTAATGTTTGTCTCCCCCTCTAGACAGTAAGCTCCTTGTGGGCAGGGAACCTGTCGACCAACTCTGTTGCATTGAACTCTACACACAGTAAACACTCAGTTCCAGGCAGGAGGAGGGGTATGAGCAAGGGTTACTTCTGTCTGGTTGGGTCATTATCTTATATTAGTATCTATATAGTATCTAGGTGGCTTCAAGATCCCTTTTAGCTTTGGTTCTGTTCAAATTTTCATCGAGGTTTTATGGCTTGCTGTTGTTTTGGTTGGATTCAATGATCTTTAGCTCTCTTCCTCCATTTGCCCAAAGAGGGCACTAGCTAGGGCCTTCTTGAAGAAGCAGTGTGGCTCAGTGGAAAGAGTCCGGGCTTGGGAGTCAGAGGTCGTGGGTTCTAATCCCGGCTCTGCCAGTGATCAGCTGTGTGACTTTGGGCAAGCCACTTGACTTCTCTGTGCCTCACTTCCCTCCTCTGTAAAATGGGGATGAAGACTGTGAGCCCCACATGGGACAATGTGATGACCTTGTATCATCCCCAGTGCTTAGAACAGTGCTCAGCACATAGTAAGCACTTAACAAATGGCATTATTATTATTATATTTTGAGAAGCAGCATGGCTTAGTGGAAAGAGCACGGGCTTGGGAGTCAGAGGTCATGGGTTCTAATCCCAGCTCCGCCACTTGTCTGCTGTGTGACTTTGGGCAAGTCACTTCACTTCTCTGGGCCTCAGTTCCCTCATCTGTAAAATGGGGATTAAGACTGTGAGCCCCACGTGGGACAACCTTGATTACCTTGTATCCCCCCAGTGCTTAGAACAGTGCTTGGCATATAATAAGAGCTTAACAAATACCAATATTATTATTATTATTCTGGATTCACAGAAGCAATAACTCACTTCA
Source organism: Tachyglossus aculeatus (assembly GCF_015852505.1). Lineage (NCBI taxonomy): Eukaryota > Metazoa > Chordata > Mammalia > Monotremata > Tachyglossidae > Tachyglossus > Tachyglossus aculeatus. Next base: position 102,913,140 of record NC_052101.1, read on the forward strand.
CAGCTTCTTGTCCCCCTCAAAAATCTCTGCACTAGCCAGATTATGCTGAACCTTTAGACCAAATACTGAAGGATTCCTGCTCCCCAATCATGTGGTCAGTCAGAGGACTGGGATTCCAGGGACTCTATTCCAGTATATGCCAGTGGCTTTCTGGGTAACTTGGGGCAAGTCACTTAACCTCTCTGGAACTTAGTTTCCTCATCTATAAAATGGGGATAGTAATACTTGCTTTCCTCTCAGGGGGGTGTTGTGAGGATAAAATGAGATATATAACATAAAAATGCACTGGAAAATTAATAGTGCTCGAGAAAGCGAAGTATTAGTACCCTGTGCTTAAGTAGTAGTTGAAGAGAGGAATCCTTTCCTCTGTTGAATGGGTGCATAAGGACATTTTATATTTCCTTTCAATAGCCTCATCTGTTGCTCCTGACTCTAAGCACGTATAGGAGTAAATTAGAGTTGACCACGTAGCACATCTGTTAATTGAAAACTTTTCAAGGCATTCTAATGAAATGGTTGACACGTTTTTCTTTCTGATGGGAATAAATTGAGAGCTTCCTTAGTTTGCTTTTCAGAATCATGTTGTAATATGTCTCTCTATATACATATATTATTTTCATAATATTCACAGTAGTTTTTGTACATTTTGATTCTCTAATTTCAGATCTAAGTGGATGTCCCACTTCAAGTAGTTTCAATTTAATAGATATAGTCAAGGTGGTGAGCAGATCATTATTCCTTGATATTTAAAAAAAGAAATAGACCATTGCCAATAAAGCTGACCTAGTGATTTGTTCTAAAGCAACTTAAAGCTGCTGGGTTTTGCTCATGTTTAATACCTGAAAATTGAATTGGACAACATGAATGCTGCTAATCCCTAATTTCTAATCACTCTACCAATTTTCTAACTTAATCGCTAATCTACTACCTCCCTAACTAATTAAAGATTGAATGCCTTTGGACTGGTTCTTGGGTTGTCTTGAGTTCTTGTGACATCTTTGCCACAAATTCCTTTTCAGCCTAATTGAATTCTTGTAGCATGAGTGTCAGTATTAATACCATCACATTTACCAGACCAATTTTGCCTCAGCCTCTTGATGATGCTTCTATAAAATAATTGTCATTTTGGGTGCTATTTTAAAAGTTGGCTTGAAGAAGGAACAGCTGGTTGCAAAATAGCAAAAATCTTAAAGAAAGAGGATCTGATATGCTTTGAAATGTTAAGTTTTATCAAACAACTAGCTAAAGTGCTCTGTTTTCAAAATATTAGAATTGACAACTCTCAATTTTGTTCTCTGGAATATAAACATTGCTAAATGATTTGAAAACCAAACACGCACATTCCAAACCCAACTAAAATTTCTGTTCGGGAATAGCAATTCTACATTTCTCGCCAGCAAGTATAAGCATTCAAAATATCAGCACTTATGGCAGCTTGTTGATGTCGTTTTCTGGTCCACAAAATTGGGTACCATTACTTTTGATGTGGGGCAGGGAAAGAGCCCCTGCTTGAAAGGGAGCATTTAGGTAGGAGGCAGCTCGAAGGAACAGGTGAACAGGAAAGGTGAGAGCCTGCCAGAGAACTGGCCAGACCTGAGGAAATAGTTAAAGCTGCCATCAACAGATGAAGCCAAGGGAGGAGATTTCAGGATGCAATAATGGTGGTATTTTATTAAACACTTACTATTGTACTATGCACTGAGATAGATACGATCTAAATGGACTCACAGATAATAATAATGATGGCATTTGTTAAACGCTTACTATGTGCAATGCATTGTTCTAAGCGCTGATGGACACAGTACCTGTCCCACGTGGGACTAACAGTCGCATGGAGCTCACTGTGCCTGGTTCTCGCCTGTCCCGCCATCGACCCCTGGCCCATGTCCTACCTCTGGCCTAGAATGCCCTCCCTCCTCATATCTGCCAAACTAGCACACTTCCCCCCTTCAAAGCCCTACTGAAAGCTTACCTCCTCCAGGAGGCCTTCCCAGGCTAAGTCCCCCTTTTCCTCTGCTCCCCCTCCCCTCCCCATCGCCCCCCACTCTCTCCCTCTGCTGTTCCCCCCTCCCCGCCCCACAGCATTTGTGAGTTTATATGTACATATTTATAATTCTATTTATTTTATTAATGATGTGTATATATCTATAATTCTATTTACTTATATCTATGCTATTGATGCCTGTTTACTTGTTTTGATGTCTGTCTCCCCCCTCCTAGACTGTGAGCTTGTTGTGGGCATGGATTGTCTCTATTGATTGCTGAACTGTACTTTCCAAGCACATAATAATAATAATAATAATAATAATAATGGCATTTGTTAAGCACTTATTATGTGCCAAGCACTGTTCTAAGTGCTAGGGTAGACATGGGGTAATCAGGTTGTCCCACGTGGGGCTCACACTTTTAATCCCCATTTTACAGATGAGGTAACTGAGGCACAGAGAAGTGAAGTGATTTGCCCAAGGTCACACAGCAGACAAGTGGCAGAGGTGGAATTAGAACCCACATTCTCTGACTCCCAAGCCCGTGCTCTTTCCACTGAGCCACGCTGCTTCTTTGCATGTAGTAAGCGCTCAATAAATACAATTGAATGAATGAAAGGAGGAGGGAGAAGGGGTATTTCACCCCCATTTTGTAGAAGAGGAAAGTGAAGTACAGTGACTTGCCCAAGGTCACACAGCAGGCAAGACTTCCTATTTGTAGAGCAGATGGACAAGAAGCCAGAACTTTCCCTATTAGGAAGGCATGGAAATCTGCCTAGTAACCAAACCCTATGAAGCAACGGGTGATAACAAGGCCAACTCTCTCTGAAAAGTGAGGCTGTGGGAGAAAACTTCCAAGAGACTTGAGCAGAAGACTGAGCTCCCTGCTTTGCAGCAGGATGTCCCCAGGCCCCACTGAAACTGGGTTAGTTTGGTAGGATCGTGTTGACTTCATCTTCAAATTGTTGCTCATGAAAGTTTGAGCATCTTTCTTCTTAGAGCAGAGTTTCTCAAAGTATATCCATCCAAACTGCTACCACATTAATCCAAGTGATTATCCTATCCCACCTTGTTTGCTGCTTAAGCCTCTTTGCTAAACTCCCTGCCTTCTGTCTCTCCCCACTCCAGTCCATACTTCACTCGGATGCCTGTATCATTTTTCTACAAAACCATTCAGTCCATGTTCCCCCAGTCCTCAAGTACCTTGAGTGGTTGTCCATTCACCTTCCCATCAAACAGAATTTCCTTACCATTGGTTTTAGGCACTCAATCCTCTTGCCTCCTCATACCTTACCTCCCTGATTTCCTACTACAACCCAGCCCTCGCACTTCGCTCCTCTAACGTCAACCTACTCATTCTACCTCAATCTCTCCCCTATCTTGCCACCAAACCCTCATCATGTCCTGTCTCTGGCCTGGACTCCTCCCCTCTTCATATCTGCCAGACGATCACCTTCTCCACCTTCAAAGCCTTACTACAAGCACTTCTCCTCCAAGAAGCCTTCCCCAACCAAACCCTCATTTTATCTTCTCTCACTCCCTTCTGCATCACCTTTGCACTTGGATTTTCAACCTTTATTCACTGCTCCCTCAGCCCCACAGCACTTATGTACATACCCACAATTCATTTATATAAATGTCTGTCTCCCCCTCTGGACTGTAAACTTGTTCATTCATTCAGTCATATTTATTGTGCGCTTACTGTGTGCAGAACACTACTAAGCACTTGGAAAGTATAATTCAGCAACAGAGACAATCCCTGCCCACAACGGGCTCACAGTCCAGAAGGGGGGAGACAGACATCAAAACAAGTAAACAGGCATCAGTAGCATCAATATAAATAAATAGAATTATAGGTATGTACATATATACAGAAGTGCTGTGGGACAGGGAGGGGGTGGAGCAAAGCGAGCGAATCTAGGTGAGGTGATGATGATGGTATTTGTTAAATGCTTACTGTGTGCCAAGCACTGTTCTCAGCGCTGGGGTAGATACAAGGTAATCAGGTTGTCCCACATGGGGCTCACAGTCTCAATCCCCATTGAACCGGTGAGGTAACTGCGGCACAGTGAAATTAAGTGACTTGCCCAAGGTCACACAGCAGGCAAGTGGTGGAGCTGGGATTAGAACCCACGACCTCTGATTACCAAGCCCATGCTCTTGCCACTAGGCCATACAGAAAGTACTTGTTGTGGGCAGAGAATGTCTACCAACTCTGTTATATCGTATTCCCCCAAGAACTTAGTTGAGTGCTCTGCACAGATTAAGCACTTAATAAATGTGACTGAATGATTGATATCACCATGATTGAGTGTGATATTGCTATATTTTGGACAGCCTTGGTCTTCTTTTATTTGACCCATAGTGTGCCTTTAGTAAATGCTGTTGATTGGCCAATTTGTTAGCAGTGGAATGATTCTCCCTTCCTCTCCCCCAAAGGCCTTTGACAGTGAATCATCCTGGCACAGAGGAAAGACAAACCTACCTCTTTCACCATCCTGTAGGTACCATGATATTGGAGCTGACTTTTGTTTGGGAGTTCATTTCATTTGAAATGCACACAGCTGTCTAGTGCCTCTCCACATACCTGGATATTGGCTCCACCCTGCCCTGCCCCAAAGCATGCCTTACTTTTGGCAGTTTACAAACCTGAGTATTCTAAGGTCCATTGATGTTTAGAATAGAACAGGAGATGAACAATACCTTCATCTCCTCTCCCTCCCAACACATTTTTTAGGCTAACCATGATCCCCTGGGAGACGTGGGCCCAATGGGTCAAATGTTCAGTGCATAACTCCTTCCTGGGAGTAAATTAAGTATCTAATAGAAGGTGTGTTGCTTCTTGTAGGGCTCTAGGATGCTTTTAACTGCACTGAAGTAATAATTTAATTGGGAATTTTACTTTAGATACATAAGCAAATCCAGCTCAAGAGAACCCCCACTAGTCAAATGGAAATGGTTTTCATCTTTTGCATCCATTCCATTTATCAGTAGGTTGGCTAAGTTAAGACTTCCCAGTGAGAGTCGGCATCATGACTGATAGTGTAAGTTTTAATTAGCATTCACAGGATTTTTAAGCCAAGTGCCTGAAAAGGAAAGGAAAAAAAAGCACCTAACCTAGGAAAAAAAAAACCCAGAAAGTTCAAAATCTAGGTATCTAACTGGGTGATTCATATTTTAGAAACTACAACATTCTCAGGTGCCATATTAAGAATGAAAGAGGGTTTCTACATTTTACCCTAGGAACAAGTCAGGGCTTTAAATATTCAACATTTCACCTGTAGATTTTCCCTATGCAGCAGTCTTAGTATGAGCCACCCACTAACTTCATTGGCTTTAGGGAGACTCATCATAAACTTTTATTGAATGATACTCAATGTGATGTGTAAGAAGAAGTTGAGATGCCAATTAACTTAATCACGTTTCACACCTCTTGTTTCAGAATAGCAATCCTGTCAGCCCTGATCTATTCCTCCCAAGAGCACTTGCCAGTGAATGAATCCTGGAAATAATGACCCCCCTCTGGATCTATGCCCCAACCTTTGAATTTTACTCCTCCAGGCACCCTGTATTTTGCCCTCTTGGGGATGGTGAGATATTCTCTCCTCCAGGCAGGCTACGTACCACTCAGTAGAGGAGAATTTCCAGATTGATTTTCTGATTAGGGTATGTATCCCTCCAAGGAGCCTCCAGGATATACACCTATGGTGTCGTAGAATTGCTGCACCATACTTCTTCTGATCCACATGGAATCAGGCTTCTCTCCTGTCCCACCTCCACAGCAATGCTCACATAAATGAAGTCGGGGGTGGCTGGGGGGAAGCAGTCCCTCCCGTCCCCCATAAAGCCCCCTAAATTGGAGAAGGAATCCTTACTCACCTTTTCCCCAGGAGGCTAATTTTCTCCGGGTGGTATAGAGGTGGGATGTGAGAGTAAGAAGGATCAATCAATCAGTGGTATTTATTGAGCACTTACTGTGTGAGAGCACTGTACTAAGTGCTTGGGAGAGTGGAGTACAATGCAGCAGTTAGTGGGCATGATCCCTGTCCACAGGAGTTCGCAATCTATAGAGGAAGACAGATCTTAACATAGATTATGGATCGGGCAAATAGTAGAGAGTATAAGAATATTTTCATAAGTACTGTGGGACTGGGGTGACCATCAAGGTACGTAAGGGGTTCACAGACAAATCATCATCATCATCAATCGTATTCATTGAGCGCTTACTATGTGCAGAGCACTGTACTAAGCGCTTGGGAAGTACAAATTGGCAACATATAGAGACAGTCCCTACCCAACAGTGGGCTCACAGTCTAAAAGGGGGAGACAGAGAACAAAACCAAACATACTAACAAAATAAAATAAATAGAATAGATATGTACAAATAAAATAAATAAATAAATAAATAGAGTAATAAATATGTACAAACATATATACATATATACAGGTGCTGTGGGGAAGGGAAGGAGGTAAGATGGGGGGGATGGAGAGGGGGATGAGGGGGAGAGGAAGGAAGGGGCTCAGTCTGGGAAGGCCTCCTGGAGGAGGTGAGCTCTCAGCAGGGCCTTGAAGGGAGGAAGAGAGCTAGCTTGGCGGATGGGCAGAGGGAGGGCATTCCAGGCCCGGGGGATGACGTGGGCCAAGGGTCGATGGCGGGACAGGCGAGAGCGAGATACGGTGAGGAGATTAGCTGTGGAGGAGCGGAGGGTGCGGGCTGGGCTGTAGAAGGAGATAAGGGAGGTGAGGTAGGAGGGGGCGAGGTGCTGGAGAGCCTTGAAGCCCAGGGTGAGGAGTTTCTGCCTGATGCGCAGATTGGTTGGTAGCCACTGGAGATTTTTGAGGATAGTGCATAGGATAATGCATAGTTGATGAGAGGGCTGGAAGGATAGAGGAAATAAAAAGCTTAGTCATCTGGGAAAGGAAATAGGATTTTAGAAGGGCTTTGAAGGTGGGAAGAGTGGTGGTCTGTCACATGAAAGTGGAGGGAGTTTCAGGTCAGAGGAAGGATGTGGGGCAAGGGGTTGGTGGGGGAATAGATGGGATCCAAGACTGTGAGCCCGTTTCTAAACTGTGAGCCCGTTGTTGGGTAGGGACCATCTCTATATGTTGCCAACTTGTACTTCCCAAGTGCTTATTACAGTGCTCTGCACACAGTAAGTGCTCAATAAATACGATTGAATGAATAAATAGGTTGGTGGTAGAGGAGCAAAGTGTGAGCCAAGCGTGAGATTTAGGTAAGGGGGAGAAAGCTGTCTGAGTGCCCTAAAGCTGACAGGGAAATGTTTCTGTTTGATGCAGAAGTGGATGGGCAACCATTTTTGTACCCAATTTTTGAGGCAATTTGTCTAGACTATAAGCTCATTTCTACATTGTAAGCTCATTATGGGCAGGGTACATGTCTGCTTATTCTTGTATTGTACTCTCCCAAGCACTTAGAACAGTGTTCTGCACATAGTAAGCTCTCAATAAATGCCACTGATCGATTACAGGCAGGGGTATGGGATGATCAATCAGTCATATTTATTGAGCACTTCGTGCAGTGCACTGTACTATACACGTGGGAGAGTACAATATAACAGAGTTGGTAGACTCGTTCCCTGTCCACAACGAGTTCACAGTGTAGAAGGGCAGGGACACCTTTGCCACAGAGGAAGTGGCAGCAGGCAGGGCAGCATAATATTGCCACCACTGAAGAAGAGGAATAAGAATCCTCCACTTCTTTATCAGAAGGGGCTGCCACCACCATCATCACCATCACAGCTGAAATGGTCCACCTTCTCTCTGTCTTTTGACACCTGGAGACCCCAGCCACATCTGGTTCCTTGAGCAGCAACCATTTATAGGCTATCCTCAACATCAAATGGCAGGACAGGATCACATTCATTCATTCATTCATTCATTCATTCAATCATATTTATTGAGTGCTTACTGTGTGCAGGGCACTGTACTAAGCGCTTGGGAAGTACAAGTTGGCAATATATAGAGATGGTCCCTACCCAACAATGGGCTCACAGTCTAGAAGGGGGAGACAGACAACAAACCAAAACATGTGGACAGGTGTCAAGTCATCAGAATAAATAGAAGTAAAGCCAGATGCACATCATTAACAAAATAAATAGAATAGTAAATATGTACAAGTAAAATAGAGTCATAAATCTGTACAAACATATATACAGGTGCTGTGGGGAGGGGAAGGAGGTAGGGCAGGGGGGATGGCGAGGGGGAGAGGAAAGAGGGGGCTCAGTCTGGGAAATCTCACTGACTTCACAGACAGTGAAGTCCTGGAATGAAATCATTCCCCTAGCACTGAGGCTATACTACCCATGACCCAACTGCATTGGGTGGGCACACAAGGGGGATGGATGAAAGCAGCTGCTGTGTGGTGAACTGAAATCAGGAAACTGAAAGCAAGGAGCTAGTCTCTAGAATGTAAGCTCTTTATGGGCAGGGAACGTGTCTTTTTATTGTTATATTGTACTCTCCTGAGTGCTTAGTACAATGCTCTCCACACCATATGCCCTCAATAAATGCTATTGCATGAATGAATGAAAGGAGAACAGGAAAGGTTTAAGGATACAGAAAAACAAAGCCCCGGACAGTGCCACATCCCCTCAGAAAGCTGGGAGTCAATTACTGCCGAGAAATCAGCTAATGAGTGGCTATGTTGGAGCAAAAGCTCCGTCAGGATCATGAAAACAGAAACAAAAGCAAAAACAGCACCAGGTGCCCCAAGGAACAAACATGGCAGCACAATGAGTCAACCTTTGTGTGGACATTGTCCTTTTTGGTCACACGTGCATCATCACTGGTGTCTTCTTTAAGTATACTAGACAGCTACAATATACATATGTAATTGTATATTGTAATTGCTTCTAGACTGTGAGCCCACTGTTGGATAGGGACCGTCTCTGTATGTTGCCAACTTGTATTTCCCAAGCGCTTAGTACAGTGCTCTGCACGCAGTAAGCGCTCAATAAATACGATTGAATGAATGAATGAATAATTGAAGATGACAATTATTAATGAAGAGAAGAATTCAAAAGATCATAGAGGTATATTCAGGAGAGTTAACCTGTTTCCTGAAGAAATGGAAGAAGACTCCGTAGAAGTTGGACAAATTTTTACTAAACTTGAAAAACCACTAAAGCAGGCAGAAGAATAAGTTTTGGCTTTTCAAAATCATATTAACTTCTCATTTAGTTAATGATGTGATGTCTTGCTTTGAATTACTTTAAAAAAGATAAAACATGAGTGATGTTAACCTTCCTCTTTAGGGCATGTAAAGGAATTTTGTATTACACCTCCAGATGTTCTGGAATGAATCCTAATTTATAACATTTAAGTCTATGGGAAGATGTATAATACAAACATTGGCGAAATAGCTATATTATCGAAGAACATATAGCTATATTATCAACAATTGTAATATCAGGTACTCCTTTGGCCATTATAGTTATCCCTAACCTACGAAAATATTTTGTAATTGTGGTCTAAGAAACTTTTTAAAGGAGATTTCAATTCTCCCCATAGCTGTCAAATTGTCATACATCTGAATAAGGTGCCCTACATGTTCTTAAAGGGGGGGTAAGTTGTCCTTGAAAAGCTGCTGTTTACAGTTTGAACTGTCTCAGAAGTACTTTATTCACTTACAACATTATTTGTAGATCATTAAGTAGATCATGAGAGGGGGACGTTGTGTGTGACATCTCCCCGATTTTAGATTGTGAGTTCTGTGAGGGCTGAGACTGTGTCTGTTGATTTCCATTTGATTTTCCCCTCCACCTGATATGTTTGGCACATTACAGTGGAATGAAAAACTGAGATGTGATGATGATCAGAACTTGTCCCCACCTACCCTTCGAGTGAATACTACACTGCCATTTGGAGGCTTGATTTGGAGCAGTGTAATGCAAAGAGGTCATGTGGAAACTATTTTACACCTCCCCTCCACCCCAAACTTTGAGTGTTTCTCTGGGGAACTCCTTGGCCTGTTCCCATTGTTCCAGAGCTATTGCATTCCTCTCTCAGGTCCCAGTTCACACAGGCACTACTTCTAATTTGGACTGGGCATTTTAACAAAAATGTCACCTGTGCCACTGCCACCACCCACTGCCACTGCCACCCCACCCCACTCACTTGGTGCCTACCTCACATAACGTGCAAAGCCGACTCTTTCCTGGAACCAAAACAGAAGAATTGGGCCAATATAATCAAAACGAAAAATGTAGATGAGGGAGAATATTTAGGCTGAGCTGTCTTTGGTTCCCAAATAAGAGTAGTTTTGCTATCATTGTGAAATCTCCCTAAGTTTCCAGTATCAGTGGAATAGATTGAAAAATGAGCAGGAGTTTCAGACTTCCATGTAATGCTGCTGCATGGCTAGACTCGTTTAGAAATACATCCTGGTAGCAAACTAATGCAATATATGTGTAATTGTGGAAGTTTTTAGAGAAGGAATACTAAAGGTAATTGTTAGGAGACTTAAAATGAAGATCCCATTTTTAGTGCTTCTAGGTATTGTAATTATAAAAGATGGGAGAGGTAGGAAACAAACCAGATACTCTTGAGGTCTCTCCTGGCTCTGTGAACTGATGAATCCTCTCACCTTTCTCATGGTCATTTCCTTAGTAAAATGAGTCACCCCCATTATTTGCCTGCCTTTGCTAAATTGTGCTTTCGATGGGAAAAAAAGATCTTCCAGCAGAAACTTCCCTGACAACTTCACTTTCTATTTTTAGTATTGAATTTACTGTAACTTTTTCAGTGTTTTCTCTGTAGTCAGCACAACATGAACAGGAGAAAACCAGACAAAGGAGCACTATAGACAAAAGATAGCTAGAAAACCTGTTTCTCTCTCCAGTACAGTGCTCTTGAAGCTCCAAACATTGAACCAGGCCAAGTGGTTTTGAAATGCTCTTCCTGAGTTTAAATGCACTCTATCATTTTGGTGGATAAATAAAATGTGAATGATGAATGCTCACATTTTCATGAAATATATATATCATTGGATTTCATAATAAAAGCCACTGTCACCATTTTAAGTTATTGAGCAACACTTATCGGCAGATGGTATACACACAGTCATTTCCTGGAGTCCAGTGTAAGTTGATTTGTGGTTTAATGATTTTTATCAAAATGAAATAAGCACTTGATCTTTGGATTTGATAAGACTATATCTGCAGCTGCAATTCCTTGCAGTAATTTCTTCCCTACTGGGCTTTCTGCCCAGGAAAGTGGTGTTCATCCTTGTTTCCTAACTCATTGACGGGTCTGATAAAACATACAGTAACAAGCAGAACAATTGCTTCTTCTAAATGTGAGAACTCTGAAAACTTGTAGAGTATAATGGCTCAAATTATTTTTTTCTACTGAGTACTCAACAACAACAGTAATAATATGTGTTATGCACTTAGGATGTGCTGAAGAGTGTACTCAGTGTTGAGGTAGATAGACCCTGTAGACTGTAAGTGCCTTGAGGGCAGAGATCATGTCTACCAACTCTGTTGTACTGTACTTTCCCAAGTGCTTAGTATGGTGCTCAATACACAATAAGCACTCAATAAATACCATTGATTGACTGAAAGATATAATAATAATAATAATACAAATGGTATTTGTTAAGCAGTTTGTGCCAAGCACTGTTCTAAGCACTGGGGTAGTTACAAGGTAATCTAGTTGGACACAGTCCCTAACCCACATGGGGCTCACAGCATTAATCCCCATTTTACAGATGAGGTAACTGAGGCACAGAGATGTTACGTGATTTGCCCAAGGTTATGCAGCAGACAAGTGGTGGAGCCAGAATTCGAACCCACGTCCACTGACTCCCAAGCCCGATCTCTTGCCACTCGATCAGATCTATCTCAGTCCCTGTCCCACTTGGGGCTCACAGTTTAAGAGGGAGGGAGAATGGAAATTTAATCCCCATTTTACAGATGAGGAAACGGTGATACAGAGCAGTTAAGTGACTTGCCCAAGGTCCAATGGCAGGCAAGTAGTAGACAGGATTAGAACCCAGGTCTCTTGACTCCCAGGCCTGTGCTCTTTGCACCATGTTTGTTCTGGCCGATTCACTTGCTCAACATTGAAACTTAAAGGAGCCTGTAAATTGTGTTTCTCCCAAGTGATGCAGTCTCTTCCATGTAATCCTACCATTCTATCAGAAAAACAAAACACCTAAAAGACCCTTTAAAATGAGGTAGCTTTTGAGTTCATCTCTATTCTAAAATCTTACTGAGATGGTTTTGATAAGTGCACATACCTGTCAGACATTGAATCAGTCAATCTTATTTACTGAGCACTTACTGTGTGCAGACCACTGTAATAAGCACTTGGGAGAGTACAATATAACAAACACATTCCCAGCCCACAACAAGCTTACAGTCTAGAGGAGTGACAATTTCATGCCTGGCCATGAAATTGAATTACTATACATTTACTAAGAATTTTCTTCATTCATTCATTCATTCAATCATATTTATTGAGCTCTTACTGTGTGCAGAGCACTGTACTAAGTGCTTGGGAAGTACAAGTTGGCAACATAGAGACGGTCCCTACCCAACAATGGGCTCACAGTCAATCTATACTTCACGCTGCTGCCCGGATCATCTTTGTGCAGAAACGCTCTGGGCATGTTACTCCCCTCCTCAAAAATCTCCAGTGGCTACCAGTCAACCTACGCATCAGGCAAAAACTCCTCACTCTCGGCTTCAAGGCTCTCCATCACCTCACCCCCTCCTACCTCACCTCCCTTCTTTCCTTCTACAGCCCAGCCCGCACCCTCCGCTCCTCTGCTGCTAACCTCCTCACTGTGCCTTGCTCTCACCTGTCCCGCCATCGACCCCCGGCCCATGTCCTCCCCCTGGCCTGGAATGCCTTCCCTCCTCACATCCGCCAAGCTAGCTCTCTTCCTCCCTTCAAAGCCCTACTGAGAGCTCACCTCCTCCAGGAGGCCTTCCCAGACTGAGCCCCCTCATTCCTCTCCCCCTCCACATCCTCCCACCTTACCTACTTCCCCTCCCCACAGCACCTGTGTATATATATATATATATATATATATATATATATATATATATATATATATATATATATATATATATATATATATATATATATTTGTACAGACTTATTACTCTGTTTTACTTGTACATATTTACTGTTCTATTTATTTTATTTTGTTAATATGTTTTGTTTCGTTGTCTGTCTCCCCCTTCTAGACTGTGAGCCCGCTGTTGGGTAGGGACCGTTTCTATATGTTGCCAACTTGTACTTCCCAAGTCCTTAGTACAGTGCTCTGCACACAGTAAACACTCAATAAATATGATTGAATGAATGAATGAATGGGAAAGTGATGGGGAGGACAGGGTTTGGGTGAGAAGATAAGGAGTTCTGTTTTGGACAGGTTAAGCTTGAGATGATGGGAGGCCATCCAAGTAGAGATGTCTTGAAGGCAGAAAGAAATGTGAGGCTACAGAGTGGGAGAGAGATCAGGACTGGAGATGTAGATGTAGATTTGGGTATCATCTACATAGAGGTGGTAGTTGAAGTCATGGGTGTGAATGAGTTCTCTAAGGGAGTGGATGTGGATGGAGAATAGAAGGTGACCCAGATCTGAACCTTGAGGGACTCATTAATAATCAAAATGAGCACCGCATAGTGCCAGTGCTGAGTTCAGAACGCTATAAATGAGCAGGTGGTTGCCTGAGTAGCTGCTTCAGTAGCCACTGTGGTCTTCACAGCATGTTAAGAATTTGCTTAAGTAATGTTCATATGCATCATTTTTTACTAAGTATTTGTGTTGAGTGGCATCTTTATATATCTACTCAAAGAACCTTATGTTCATGAAAACTTGATTTTGTAATAATGATAATGATTATGGTATTGGTTATGTGCTTATTATGTGTCTAGACTTTTCTAAGCACTGGGGTGGATACAAGTTCATAAGGTCAGACGCATCCCCTGACCCACATGGGGCTCACAATCTGAGAAGGAGGGAGATCAGGTATTGGATCCCCATTTTACAGTTGAGGAGACTGAGGCACAGAGAAGTTAAGTGGCTTGTCCAAAGTCACAGAGGAGGCAACTGGCAGAGCAGGGAATACATCTCAGGTCCTCAGACTCCCATGTCCAGGCTCTTCCCACTTGGCCATGCTGCTCCTCCTCCTCTAGTAGCACTCACACCTTGCCAAACTCTGGGTGCATGAACACAACCATTTCTTCCAACACTACATTGAATTCTATCCTGATAGAAGTGCATTTTCAGAAGATTGTTCCCAACTTCCTCACTAGTGATCTGTTCAAAACACGTAATGAAAACACATGTTTAGGCAGAATTGACTGTAATTGAATGCATGAAAAACAGGACCCAACAATTAACACTTATTTCATGGTTGTACTTACTATCATCCTCAACGAGTATTGATTGAGCATCCTCAGGAAGCACACCTAAACCGTAGTTTTGGATTTCAAATGAGAAATTTGAGGGTGGGGAGAGAAAAATAACTGGAATCTTCATTTCATTCTCATCAGCCATGCTGAAATAGATTGCATGTTTTGGATTAAAGTACCTATGTTCCAAAGAGTTCAAATTGCCTGACTGTTGCATAGCTGCATGAGATATCATTCAAAGAGAAGCAGTTGAAGAGAAATACAAGTTGGCTTCTGAGCTAGAATCTTATAAATGCTATTTGAAAACACAAAAAAATCCCGAGTGCATGGAAAGGATCTCTTACTGTTCATGTTGCTCCTATGTCTTCAACAAATTAAGTCACTTGTTTCTTAATCCAAGAAAATGAAACTCACCACTGATTGCTGTATTGATTTGCCATCTGTTGTTCCAGGTGCTTCCATGCTTTTTAAGAGAGGTGAAGTGATATGACCTAAAATCCTCCCACATATTTGGGATTGTTCCCAGAAGTCCTGAGCTTCAATCTCCAGAATGACAAAGAATAAACAGCAAGATTTCCAGTGAGAACACATGCCAGTTGTATATTTCACTGACAGTTTTGAGCATTGCCACTTGAGATTTCTTCCAGTTTTTAATCTCTAGAGGTAGGGGTAGAGGGAGAATGAGAAGGCAAATTTAGCTAAATGAGGTTTAGAATGAAATGTGATGCCAGTTTTCAAGTCTGTCATTTAAAATATTAGAGCACCCAATATATAGAAAGTGATGATATTTTTCAAAGCAGGACAGGGAACAAGACCTGCCAGGGGTTGGGCCTAAAATGGTAGAAAAGAGAGACTCTGAGGGAAAAAAAATGTAGAGAGAAATAGCCAGAAAAAGAGAGAAGTTGGGCATGGGCAAGGAGGAACAGGGGCTACAGAAATGCATACTTACACACACCCAAATTAGCAGTCAAAAACAGCTTCCAGCTTTCTTCAGCATGGGGCAACACCAGGTATAGTGATCCAACCTGATTTGCATGTATCCACCCCAGCTCTTAGTACAGTGCCTGGCACATAATAAGCATTTAACAAATACCACAAATATAATGATCGATGAGAGGACACTGTCTGCTCCTCCTCCGTTGCTGTCTCTGCTGCTCTGGCATCTCTTCCTCCCTGCCATGACTGCTTCCACTGTAGCTGCTATGGAGTGGCCCGGCTGTCCTTCTCAGGAGTCTACTTGTGCCAGTTGCACCAGAAACCTGTAGGGAATGGGTGTGCAAAAATGGCTAAGGCAGCTGTGGTGACAGAGGCAGGGCAACCACGGTAGAGGCGCAGAGGTGGAGGAAGGCTGCTGAGTAGAAGAGCATGGCCAACAGCAGCAGTTGACTCTCCTCCACTTTCAAGCTATGTCACCACCACCAATGCCCTCCAGCCTCCACTTGAGCTGAAAGTGGGATTTTGTGGCATCCCACCATCCAGTTTTTGGATGGAGGCAGGGAACCCGAAGCATGATCTCCTCGAGCACAGCTCTTCGAAGAGGTGTTCCCCAACTAAGCCTTCATTTCCTCTTCTCCTACTCCCTTCTGTGTTACCTCCTCACTTGGATTTGCACCCTTTATTGACCCCTCCTTCAGCCCCACAGCACTTTTGTCCACATCCATAATTCATTTATTTATATTAATGTCTGTCCCCCTTCTAGAGTGTAAGCTTGTTTTGGGAAGGGGGCGTGTCTACCAACTCTGTTATACTGTACTCTCCCAAGCCCTTAGTACAGTACTCTGTACACAGTAAGCACTCAGTAAAAATGATGGATTGATTGATCATAGGAGCAAGGATTAGCAGGTGTGTTTTGGAGCTGGACTGTGGCTTTGGATATTTAATTATCATGCCGAGTCCCAGTAGTGCCTCACGGAGTATGCTTTTGGAGCACTGAACCTAGAATATGTTGCGTGTTAACAAAACAAAACTAGAAGAGTGTGTTTTCTTTCTCCCCATGTCTCTCTGTCTTATTAAAACAACATGGTTTCTTGGTGGTAGTGATGGTATTTATTCAGTGGATACAATACACTGTAATGATAATTATGGTAAGTGCTTACTATGTGCCAAGCAATGTACTAAGCACTGGTGTAGATACAAGATAATCAGATTGGGCACAGTCCTTTTCCCACATGGGGCACCAGTTTAAGTAGGAGTGTTTCTGTAGAAAGATAATCCCGGCAGCAGATTGGAGTATAGACTGAAGTGGGGAGAGACAGGAGGTTGGGATATCAGAAAGGATGGTGATGCAGTAATCCAGTTGGGATATGATGAGTGATTGTAATAAGAATAATGACATTTGTTAAGCACTTACTATGTGCTAAGCACTATTCTAAGCGCTGGGGGATACAAGGTAATCAGGTTGTCCCACATGGGGCTCACAGTCTTAATCCCCATTTTACAGATGAAGTAACTGGGGCCCAGAGAAGTTAAGTGACTTGCCCCAAGTCACACAGCTGACAACTGGCAGAGGTGGGATTAGAACCCATGACCTCTGACTCCAAAGCCCGTGCTCTTTCCACTGAGCCATGCTGATTGTACTAATAAGGTAGCGGTTTGGATGGAGGGGAAAGGACAGATCTTGGTGACGTTGTGAAAGTGAGACCGGCAGGTTTTGGTGACGGACTGGATATGTGCAGTGAATAAGAGAGTGGAGTCAAGGATGACACCAAGGTTGTGGGCTTGTGAGATGGGAAGGATGGGAGTGCCATCCTCAGTGACAGGAAAGTCAGGGAGAGGACAGGGTTTGGGAGGGAAGATAAGGAGCTCATGTCACATCCTCACCCCCACCCTCAAAAATCTCCAGTGGTTGCCTATCAACCTTCGTATAAAGCAAAAATTCCTCACTATTGGCTTCAAAGCTCTCCATCACCTTGCCCCCTCCTACCTCACCTCCCTTCTCCCCTTCTCCAGCCCAGCCCGCACACTCTGCTCCTTGCTGCAAACCTCCTCACTGTGCCTCATTCTCACCTGTCCCGCCGTCGACCCCCGACCCACATCCTACCTCTGGCTTGGAATGCCCTCCCTCCTCACATCCGCCAAACTAGCACACTTCCCCCCTTCAAAGCCCTACTGAAAGCTTACCTCCTCCAGGAGGCCTTCCCAGACTGAGCCCCCCACTTTTCCTCTGTTCCTCCTCCCCTCCTCATCGCCCCAACTCTCTCTGCTCTACCCCCACCCGCAGCACTTGTGTATATATGTACATGTTTATTATTCTATCTATTTTATTAATGCTATCTATAGATCTAAAATTCTATTTATTTATATTGATGCTATTGATGCCTATCTACTTGTTTTGTTGTCTTCTAGACTTTGAGCCCATTGTTGGGTAGCGATTGTCTCTATTTGTTGCCAAATTGTACTTTCCAAGAGCTTAGTACAGTGCTCTGCACACAATAAGTGCTCAATAAATACGATTGAAAGAATGAAAGTAGGAGGAAGAATAGGTATTGAATCCCATTTTACAGATGAGGAAACTGAGGCACAGAGAAGTTAAGTGACTTGTCCTAAGTCACACAGTAGCCAGGTGGTTGAGCAGGGATTAGAACCCAGGTCTCCTGACTCCCAGACTCATGCTCTTTCTACTGGAAAAAACTGTTTCTCACTGTACTAAGCGCTTGGGAAAGTACAACAGAAGCCCAAGGCAGATTTTTTGCCTGCAGGAAGCTTAACGCTAAGGGTCACACTTTGTAACATCTCCAGTGTGCCTGTAAACTACCTTTCTGAAATATTTCTAGAACTATACTGAGCCAAGTTGCACATGGAGAAGGTTTAGCCTTGTGGATAAGCAGCCAAATCTTTTGAGTGTTCATTCCAATTGTACCTGAACAACAGACCTTTAGAGAGTCTTTCAACTGCAAATTAGTGCAAACTCTTTTTCACTGTGTCATCAGTATTCAGCTCCACTTCTGGAGCATGATAGAACAACAACAAAAAAAAAAACCTAGGAGCATAAGGAATGAAGATAAAGGAAGAGCAGTGAACAGAAGGAAATGACTTTTATCTTACCATGGTGCAATGAAAATGAAATCGATGGAAAATAGTGCTCAGGATTTCTAAGTACAGAACTAATAAACAAAACTATCTTTGCCGTATTCTCTTTTCTGTTTATGGCATCAAGAGGGTTGAGTAGGAGCAGGATAGGAGAGAAAAAAATGCATTCTTCAGAGTTCAGTAGCAACACTTGGGCTGGCTCTGTGGGTAAACTGAAGCGGAGATTGAAACACTTTTTCACTGGCCTAGTGGAAGGAGTAGGGGAATGGGAGTGAGGAGACGTGGGTTCTAGTCATGGTTCTACAACTTGCCCTCTGTGTTACTTTGGGCAGGACATTTAACTGCTCTGCACCTCAGCTATCGCCTGTAAGATGGGGTTAAAACATCTGTGAACCCCATGTGAGACAGATGCAGCATGTGTTCTGATTCTCTAACAATTTGCACATAGTACTTGCTTCATGAACACCATCATTATGATTTTGATGATCTAGGCTACCCATCTAGATTATTTAGGTCAAAACAACCCCCTTTTTTTCTCAATAGCAGTTTCATCCCCCTGAATTACCTGGATAATTCCTCAACTTTCCCTTTCATTCTGGTCATATCTACAGCTGACCCCCAAAAGCTTGACTCTATACCTCCCACTGCTTAACATCCCAGTTTTTCCATTTAATGGAAGGGGGCACAGTAACTGGTTTGTGTGCACAATTTAGCCTTTTTGAACTTAAAATGGTAGAGGGCAGGTTAATGAGGTTATGCTTCCATGGGGCCTTACTGACTACTTGCTTTTTTAGGCCTGTCGTTTAGGTGATCACTCCCCCTCCTTTCACACACTAATATTCCCCATTTAAAAAGTTTCTTGAAGTTATTTCTCAGATTCTGTAATTCTGTAACACTGAGCTTGCTGGAACACAGGTAACATGTCTGAAACACTGTAATGTAACAATGATAGCCTGAGCTAGCTGGCAGATTGAAAAGCATAGGAGCTCACAGGGGCTGGAAACTGTATCTGGAGGAAAAACCCACTTAAGCAACAGTAAGCCCTGTGTGTGTCTGACCTGATTATCAGTGTTTAGTACAGTGCTTGACACATAGTAAGCACTTAAACAGTTACTATTATTATTATGTGGGTAATGCAGTCCCTTGTGGTTTGCAGCTGTGTTGTGTTACAAGTCTGCATCCTAACAGTTGATGAGCATAGTGGAGCCCCTGCCTTCTCACCTGACACTAGACTTCATGGATTCTAGGAGCAATGTGGTGGAGGATAGGGATGGTATCAGAGAGAATGCTTGAAATGCCATCTCTCGGCATCATCATCAGTAATATTCATTGAATGCTTATGGTGTACAGAGCACTGTACTAAGTTTTGGGGAGAGTACGATATAACAGGGTGATATGCTAACATCAACATTCCTTGTGTGGTTTGGGAACTAGGATTAGTGGTTTGTGCACACATCTACACACTGAGAGTGAAAGTTTTCCTCTTGTCCCTATTAGAATCAGGGTTAAGGTGGAAGTTTCTCCTGAAAGGTTCCATAAGGAATAATATCAGTGGCTAGCGTAGATGTCAGGGATGGAAACTCCACTGGGATGAAGGGGACCATTGCCCCATAAGATTGGCACGGAAGGGGCAGAGTTAATGGCCACAGCTTTCTGGGTAAAGTGGGCAGCCCTAGCTAGTCCTCTGGACTTTAAGCTCATTGTGGGCAAGGAATGTGTCTGTTATATTGCTGTGTTGTACTCTACAAAGCACTTAATACAGTGCCCTGCACACAGTAAGCACTTAATAAATATGATTGATTGACTTATAGCCCACCTGCAGCTCAGTAGATAGAGCACAGGTCTGGGAGTCAGAAAGACCAGGGTTCTAATCCTGACTCTTCCAGGTGCCTGCTGTGTGACCTTGGGCAAGTCGCTTAACTTCTCAGGGCCTCAGTTACCTCATCTGGAAAAAGGGAACTAAGAGTGTGAGTCCCATGTGGGACAGGGATTAACTTGTATCTACCCCAACACTTAGAACAGTGTTTGGCATGTAGTAAGTGCTTAAGAAATACCATTGTTATTATCACTATTACCCCATCCAACGGAGGCAGAAAGAATCCCAGAAGTGGAGCCAATGTGTAGGTTGTGCTTCCCATCCCTTGCTGGCAGACCTCAACCTGCAACCTGGCTCTGGGGGTTTTTCTGCCCCCAGCCATCTCTGGGGACAAGCCAGATGCTCCTCCCAACCCTGAAACCCCACCAGGGCCATGGTCTTCCCTGACAGCCTGGGGCGTACTTGAGGTGGAAGGCAAATGTCAAGGCTTCAGAGCTATTGTGGTGGCACTCTATCCCTCCCCCAACTTCCCCTCCCCAAAGGAGCAGGCTGCAGCCATTGCGAGCAACTGCTCCAGCTCAGCCGGTCCACCCCGGTCCAGCATCAGAGTTGATGCCGTCTTCTTCGGTGGTGAAGAAGGAGAGGTGACATGGAGAAGGTTGAAGAGAATGCTAAACTGGATGTTTTCCCTCACCTTCATTGCTTTTTGATAATTACTATTATTATTATGGTACTCGTTTAGCGTTTATTATGTGCTAAGCACTGCTCTAAACACCGGGCTAGACACTAATCAGGTGACACAGTCCCTGCCCCACGTGGGGCTCGCACTCTTAATCCTCATTTTACAGATGAGGTAACTGAGACCCAGAAAAGTTAAGTGACTTGCCCAAGGTCACACAACAGACATGTGGCAGGGTCAGGATTAGAACCCAGGCTTGACTTGCAGGCCCATGCTCTATCCACTAAGCCATGCTGCTTCTAATCATGATCAAATAAAAACTACCCCTTTGAACCAGAAATCATTCACAGTCTGTAGTACTTTTAGGAGAGTCCAATGAGACAAAAGATTGTAGTGAAAGGAATTATGGGGTGCTAGAGGAGCACCCCCACCCTTAAAAAAGAGAGTTGGTGTTTCTGTCACTGAAGACTAGTGGAGATGAAATTATCAGCAGACAATAGCTGGTATGCCCAACTGCTTTATAAGCCAAGCCTGGACATCCCCAATGTTGTTCAGCCAAAAACAATCTTTCTTCTGCTCTTTTCTTATTAATTCAGTTTGTGATAAATGACTGTTCTGACAGTACAGTACAATGAAAATAAAATCTGTGGCAGACAGTGTTCCATCTTCCCAAGCGTGGAAAAAAAGTGTCAGTTACCTTCAGGCAAGGGAATGTTCACAAATAACAAAAAGTCTGTTTTTTTGTGTGTGTTTTGGTTTTTTTCCCCTTCTGAACTTGGTGAGGTTACTGTGGGGGCTGAAAGCAGGGAAATTTATAAAAAGGAAAATCATAGTGGAAAAAGCAAAGATGCACTTTACATGTGTCACAAGCAAATCTCTGAACGTTCAGCGGTTCGAATGAAACATTTAGGATTCAGTGGCACATGGGAAAGGTGATAAAGTTGGTGCGGGAAGTTGAGTCTCTGAGCAGGGAGGGGTGGTCATTTTATTCCAACCTGTTTCACAGTTCATAACCCCTTGAATGCTGTTCAGATAAGATATCTTTAATAATGGTAAATATACCTGTGTCCCCTGTTGGTGGGTAAATTCCCTATGGATAGGGAACCCCACATCACTTATGAACATATCCATAAATTGTTCATTTATATTAATGTCTGCTGTAAACTCATTTGGGGCAGGGAATGTGTCTACCAACTCTGTTGTGTTGTACTATGTCAAATGCTTACTACAGTGCTCTGCAGACATAAGCACTCAATAAATACCATTGATTGACTGGTAGGGAGCATGCTTTATACTTCTGTTGTACTGTTGAAGCAGCATGGTGTAGCAGATAGAACATGGGCCTGGGAGTCAGAAGGACTTGGGTTCTACTCCCGGCTTTGCCGCTTGTCTGCTGTGTGACCTTGGGCAAGTCACTTAACTTCTCTTTGCCTTAGTTACCTCATCTGTATAATGGGGATTAAGACTGTGAGCCCCACGTGGGACAGGGACTGTGTCTAACATGATTTGCTTGTGTCCACCCCAATGCTTAAAACAGTGTCTGGCACAGAGTAAGCACTTAACCAATACCAAAATTATTATTATTATTATTACCTTTCCAAGTGTTTAGTACAATGCATTACATCCAGTGGGGATTCAATAAATACCATTAGTACTACTAAGAGAGGTAAAGTTCCAGTATCCATAAGGTGTTGACTATAGCCCTTAAATAACACAAGAAATTGTTCAAGGAGCTGGATGTTGCTATGAGGGTGGTGGGACAGACCAAATGTTTGGCCCATGTGTGGCCCCAAGTCTTACAGCCCTAAATCAATCGATAGATTGTATTTATCATTATATTTCTGAGTGCAGCACTCTGTACTAAGTGCTTGGAAATGAAGAAGGATGGACAACGCTACAGCTCTGAAGGCCTTTAGTCTGATCTAATAATAATAATAATAATAATGGTATTTGTTAAGCACCTTCTATGTGCTAAGAACTGTTCTAAATACTGTGGTAGATTCAAGGTAATCAGGTTGGACACAGTCCTTGTCCCACAGGGGGCTCACAGCCTTAATCCCAATTTATAAGTGAGGTAACTGAGGCATTGAGAAGTGAAGTGACTTACCCAAGGCTCCACAGCAGGCATGTGGCAGAGCCGGGATTAGAACCCAGGACCTCTGACTCCCAGGCCCATGCTCTTTGCATTAGGCCATACTGCTTCTGACCTGGAGCCTGATACCGCACTTCCACCACACTCTGAATGGCAGTCTCCTCTAGACTGTAAGCTCCTATACCATAAGCGCATCATGGTCGGGGAATGTGTCTACCAACTCTGTTGTCCTCTCCCAATAATAATAATAGTAATAGCATTTATTAAGCACTTACTATGTGCAAAGGACTGTTCTAAGCACTGGGGAGGTTACAAGGCGATCAGGTTGTCCCACGGGGGCTCACAGTCCTAATCCCCATTTTACAGATGAGGGAACTGAGGCACAGAGAAGTTAAGTGACTTGCCCAAAGTCACACAGCTGACAGTTGGTGGAGCCGGGATTTGAACCCATGACCTCTGACTCCAAAGCCATGCTGCCTCTCTGTTTAGTACAGTGCTCTGTACACAATAAGTGCTCAATAAATACGACTGATTGTTTGATCCTAAAGGCTGTGCTGCCCTTCTTCATTTGATTTTCTACTTCCTTGTCTATCATTGCATTATTGCTTAGTAACAAACTGTGGTAATCTTCTCAGTGCTCTAAAAGGTTTGATGGTGGGTAGGGATATGGGAGACTGTCACAGGCACAGGGTGGCCATTTGTCTGGCTTTCATCTGATGTGTTTTCTGTCCAGTACTGCTACAGCACCAGGCACTCTTGCGTAGGGTACCTTTAAGTGTCCAGCCTCCCTCTGCTCTAGACTGTAAGCTCCCTTCTAGGCTGTAAGCCCCCTCTAGACTATAAGTTCGTTGTGGGCAGGGAATATATCTGTTATATTGTTGTATTGTACTCTCCCAAGCACTCAGTAAAGTGCTGTGCACTCAGCAAGGGCTCAGTAAATATGATTGACTGACTGACTGACTCTGCTTGGGCTCTTTCCACGGCTCTGCGGTGAAGCCTGTATTATCCGGGACCAGGGAGGGATATTCCAAGGTTCTGGAACAAGTGGGAGGAGGAGGGGTCAGAGTTAACCTGGAGGTGGTCAGGAGTTCCCCTTGGAGAAATGCTCTAGATTCGAGCAGATTCCCACAAAATGTTGTGGATGACTCATTACATGACACTGTAGGCCGGCACAATGCAAGCAGTGTCAAATGTTTCTCAGTGTCCAGTATCTCAGGGGCAACTCTACCCAAGCCATATGGTTTCAAGCCTACCCAGGCTTCATAGTTTCACACGTCAGTGTGAGTTTTCCTACCTTCCTTGTGCCAGGAACACAGAAAATGGCATATGAATAGAGGACCCACTATTTGTGTGTAATAAATCTGACATCCTCAATGCCTCTTATTCTCTGCACCAAGAAAGGCACTTTATAGCCATCTCTTACAGACACATGAGGATTCACAGAGAGATTGGGAGCACCATATAGAAGCCTCTTTGAAAATCTGGCCTAAGCTAGAGATGATCTGAGGCATATTTTTTCTTTATGGAGAACAAAGTTAAGGTAATCAACATAATTTCAGTAAAATATAAAAGTGTTGCAGATTCCACCAGATGCAGGCAGCATTTTGAGAAGCTTTAATCAGCAAATGTGAATACTCTCAGGTCCCAGCTCTTCGTCCGGGGTGACGGGGAAGGGGGAGTCTCCAAAGGCTAGCCAGATGGCCAGTGTAAACATAGACAGCTCTAAACAGTACGGAAGACTGGATGATTATCTTCAGGACCAATATACCAATCACTCAATCAGTGAGCAATAATTTATTGATCACCCACGGGGTCCAGAGGGCCTTTATGCCCTTATGGACTCCCTCTTCCTCTATTTATTATGAAAGTAAATGTGGACTTTCATCTGAAACACAAACCCCCAATAAAGGAAATCATCATTAAAATGATATTTACAAACACTGACCCAATTTTCAAAAATATTCTCTTCATACCAATTACCTCACCATGTGTTGGAAAACAACTTGCCATGATAGTGAAATCAGGGAAAAGAGAAATGTGGCTGAGTTTCTCAACAGCTTCTTCTAAAATTATTTCTCAAATTACTGCTTCAGTTTCCTCATTAGCACCATAAAGGCCTGTCAGAATTAACCCAGCATCCAAAGACTCCTTTCTTACAAACAAGAGAGAGGAGCTTAGACTCCAGGCAAATTTGCTTCATCAATTGCCTTTGAATTCTTGCCATTTACTGAGGCACTGTACTATTTTCCTGTCTTTGGGCTTGAAGATGACATTACTGCCAGTGAGATTTTTATCTGTGTGCAATTGTGGCTCTGACTCATTGGTGACCCACAAACACTGTTCCTTGCTGCTGCACTGCTGACTTAGCTACCCACAATTCCTGGAGCCCTCTTTGTTTCTTCCTACTTTTGTTGTGATCCATTCAAAGCCTCTGTTCTAAAAAGTCACCCCGTTTTTGATTGCCATTTGTCAGGCTGGTCTGCCTTCCATTGCTGTCTCCCATTGCCTAAGACTATGTCAAACTGCTTGAGGTTTTGCTTCACTGTGTCTTGAAAGTATTTCTTTTGTCCACGTTGTTTCCATTTTCCCCATTTTATCTCTCCATAGAGCAGATGGTTGTGTATCCTGCTGTTGTCCATTCTCATAGGCTCTGCCCAGGGAAGGTGTGATGCAACGAGAATTACTCTGACACTAGGATCAGTACCTATAGAGTGAATCTACAATTCATAGTCTTTTCCCTAAGAAAAGCATACAATCTAAAGAATGCCAGCAGATGTGGATGAATATGTATGTGTATGTTCAAACCTAACTGGGTGAGCATTGCATTCCTAAATAGGCTTGCTCGGACACTAAAAGTGCATCAGAAGGAACTGTTGCCTACTGATATGGGGTATTCATTTAGGCTTGGGGAGAGAGGAAAGGAATTTCCTACCACAGTAAGACATGTCCTTAATTTGTTTCTCTAGTAATGGTGATGGTTGGCAATGAGCCATCCACACTCTCTCACCTGGTCTCCCTGTCACTAATAGCACATATTGAGAGACAGCGGGCAGCAATAGCAGATGAAATCTCTGGTCATAAAACAGAATACCTTTGAGGCCTCATCAGTAATAAATACTTTTGTGCCCTCCCTCACTGACTTACTTACACAGTGTTCATTTTACACTGATATATGGTGCCTCTTCACACTGCATCACTTGATAAGGATGAATCATTTGCAACATCACTAAAATCTGCCCTTTCCTCTCCACCCAAACTGCTCCCACATTCATCCAAGTACTTATCCTATCCCGCCTCGATTACTGTATCAGCCTCCTTGCTGACCTCCCAGACTCCTGTCTCTCCCTGCTCCAGTCCATACTTCACTCTGCTGACTGCGTCATTTTTCGACAAAAACTTTCAGGCCACGTTTCCCCGCTCCTCAAGAACCTCCAGTGGTTGCCCATCCACCTCTGCATCAAACAGAAACTCCTTACCCATGCCTTTAAAGCACTCTATCACCTTGCCCGCTGCTATTTCACTCAATACTCTCCTACTATAACACAGCCTGCACATTTCTCTCCTCTAATGCTAACCTTTCCACTGTACCTTGATCTTGTCTATCTCACTGCTGACCTCTCACTGACATCTTTCCTCTGTCCTGGAACACTCTCCCTCTTCATATCCAACAGACAATTACTCTCCCCTCCTTCAAAGTCTTGTTGAAGGCACAGCTCCTCCAAGAGGCCTTCCCTTTAAAAAATACCTCCCATGACACCACAGATCTCTCCACTGATCACTCCCATCTCCCTCTTGCTATTCCTTTCCAAACTCCTTGAGCGAGTTGTCTACATCCACTTCCTCCAGTTCTCTCCTTGATCCCCTCCAATCTAGCCTCCAAGAGGCCCTCTTTTCCTTTTCTTCCACTCCCTTCTGAGTCTCTCCAACTTGCTCCCTTGATTCATCCCCCCCCTCAGCCCTACATCCCTTATGGACATATCTGTAATTTATTTATTTATAGTAATGTCTGTCTTCCCCTCTAGACTGTAAGCTCCTTGTGGGCAGGGAATGTGTCCGTTATATTGTTACATTGTACTCTCCCAACTGTCTAGTACAGTCCTCTAGACTGTAAGCCCAGTGTGGGCAGGGATCGTCTCTGTTTATTGCTGAATTGTACTTTCCAAACACTTAGTACAGTGCTCTGCACAAAGTAAACACTCAGTAAATATGATTGAATGAATGAATGCTCTGCAAACAGTAAGCGCACAATAAATAAGATTGACTGACTGACTGACTAAAGCCTGCTAATAGTTCTTATGAGTTTTTCCAGTGCTTTTGGGAAATGGAGTAGTGCATTATATTTCCAAGGAATTTCCATCTATGTGGTTGGTCATCCTCACTGCCTTTAATTCTGTCCTCTACTCCGCCCAACAACAATACTTATCCATCATGATTGACTCCCATACACATAGCCCATACCAGCTGTTACAGACTTTTAACTCCCTCCTCAAGCCTCCTGTTCCCCACACACTCCCCATTTCTTTCCCCTAATGACCTGGCCAAGTAATTTACTGTTAAAATTGAAACCATCAGGAGTGATCTTCCTAAAATCTCCCCTGCTCCTCTCCACTCCCTCCCTCTTCCTGCTCCCTCTTCAGCACTCCCAGTTTTCCCAGCAGTATTTCAAAGGAGATCTCCTGACTCCTCTCAAAATCTACCCCCTCCATAAGCACCTCTGAGCTCACCGATTCATATCTTATCAAAACACTAGCCCTCTTCCTTCTTCCCCACCATCGAAAATCATCCTCAACCGTTCACTTTCCAATGGCTTCTTCCTCACTGCTTTTGAACATGCTCATGTCTCCCCATCCTTAAAAAAAAACCCTCCCATGACACCACAGATCTCTCCACTTATCACTCCCATCTCCCTCTTGCTATTCTTTTCCAAACTCCTTGAGCAAGTTGTTTACATCCACTTCCTCCAATTCTCTCCTTGATCCCCTGCAATCTGGCTTCTGCTCCATTAACTCAATGGAAACTGCCCTCTCTAAGGTTACCAATGACCTTGTCCTTGTTAAAAACAGACACATCTTAATCCTCTTCGACCTCTCAGAGGGCCAGCCTTGGCTTTACTGACCCTGTTCTCCCCTGATTCTCCTCCTATTTCTTTTCTCCTCCTCTGCCTCCCACCCTTGGATAGTGGGGGACCCTCAAGGTTCAGTTTTGGGTCCCCTTCTATAATCACTCCCTTGGAGAATTCATTCACTCCAATGGCTTTAACAACCACCTTTATGCAGATGATTCCCCACATTTTTTAATGGTATTTGTTAAACACTTAACTATGTGCCAAGCACTGTTCTAAATGCTGTGGTAGATACAATTTATCAGGTTGGACACAGTCCTTGTCCCAAATGGGGCTCACAGTCTAACTTGGAGGGAAGAGAATATAATCCCCATTTTACAGATGAGGTAACCGAGGCACAAAGAAATTAGGTGACTTGCCCAAGGTCACAGAGCAAGCAATTGGCAGAGCCAGGATTAGAACTCAGGTCTACTGACTCCCAGGCCCTAGCCTGTTCTCTTTCCACTAGGCCAGGCAGTTTCCCTCTCTACTGCTGATCTCTCTCTTTCTATGCAATCTCGCATTTCCTCCTTCCTTCAGGACATCTCTCCCTCGATGTTCCACTGACACTTCAAGCTAAACTGTCCAAAACAGAATGCCACTTATCTGCTGTGTGACTTAGGTCAAGTCACTTCACTTCTCTGTGCCTCATCTGTGCCT
Source organism: Tachyglossus aculeatus (assembly GCF_015852505.1). Lineage (NCBI taxonomy): Eukaryota > Metazoa > Chordata > Mammalia > Monotremata > Tachyglossidae > Tachyglossus > Tachyglossus aculeatus. Next base: position 102,941,889 of record NC_052101.1, read on the forward strand.
CATCTGTATAATGGGGATTGAGACTGTGAGCCCCATATGGGACAGGGACTATGTCCAACCCGGTTTGCTAGTATCCACCCCAGTGCTTGATACAGTGCCTGGCACATAGTAAGCACTTGACAAATACCACATCTATAATTCCGAGGTGCTTCCAAGACTGTGATCACTAGGCCTGTTTAGGAGATTTCTCTCCCAGGGCAAACAACTATAGAGAAAATGTCCCTTGGCAGTATGGACTACTGTGCTGGAAGATGGTTGTCCCACCTCCCAACTCTATCTCCAGCCCCTGATCTTCCATTTGGTTACTTCTGACTCTTCCATGGAGAGAGGAAGCCAGGTGTATAGACCCAAGTCAGAAGGATTGCAAGGCAGAATCTAAGGATTCACATTCTTCTGAGTCATCAACTCTGAAAATGGGTTTGCAGCATGAGTGCAAATGCTTTGCACATAGTAAGCGCTTAATAAATGCCATTAAAAAAACATAAGAGGTCAAGCCCAGGTCACCTGCCTTTTATCGATCCAAGAGTGAAACTAGTTGTTGCCATTTACTGAAATGCCAAACCTGTCACAAGGGAAAGGGACCACTGACTGGACCATGGGTACCTTCCATCCTTCATCAGGATCAACAGAGACTATAGTCTTCTTTACCACAGGGTCTCTGGCACTCCCACACAGCCTACGTGAAGGACAGTGATGGCTAGCAGAATTAACTTAGTGAGGGGTTAAGTGTTTTTATAGGAGTCTTTGGAATAAAGTTGAAAAGTGAAAGGCCTGCAAGAGTAATAGTTTCTTCTAGCACATTGGTGCCCTTTCAGAAAACGTAGGAAAGAATGAAAAGCATTTATTAGAAGAAAATAAATTTCTGTGTCAGAAGAGTTGAAGGTCAAGGGGTCTAGTTCCCATTTTTTCAAGGGAAAAGTTAAGTATTTGGTTCAACGTAATACATTTGAAGGCACTTTGTACATCAAGAGCTGCTTTTGTTCTGCTTCAAATAGTGGGGGTCTTTTTTTCATTAGTCAAACAGGTTCTGATCTCAACTATAAGCTGAATCTGAAGAATGGAAATTCTTCCGAAGAGAAGGATTTCTGGCACCTTGGAACTTGTTGGAAGTGTAGGTCTGAACTGAGGCTAATTGATTTAGTCAAAAGACCAGGAGAAAAATCACTTTCCCCAGACAGTAAAGCTTAACTAGGAATCAGTAATTATTGTTTTGTGATTTGTTCTCTGGTATTCTAGTCATTATTTCTTATGATCCACATTCAAAGATGATTCCATGGATTGTGAAATTTACCTAAGGGGGGCCGTGGGCAGAAAGACTAGATGGAGGGCAGAAGATCCCTACCTATCTATGCACACAACAGAACAGAGACCTCCACTGTTTGCTGGCATCCTTGCTGTTTGCGGGGCCTGATGCTGTTTTCTATTTTCCCTCTCAGTCGCACAATTCACTCAACATTTCTGCTCAGAAGCAGCATAGCCTAGTGGATAGAACATGGGTCTGGGGGTCAGAGGACACGGGTTCTAATGTCCGTTCCTCCACTTGACTCTGTGTGACCTTGACAAGTCATTTAACTTCTCTGTGCCTCACTTCCCTCATTTGTAAAATGAGGATTAAGATTGTGAGCCCCATGTGGGACAAGGACTGTGTCCAACCTGATTAGCTTGTGTCTACCCCAGCATTCAATACCACACCTTGCACATTTCCCACATGAAATGTTCACAGCACTGTAGTTTTCTCTTCCTCTGCCACTGGTTGCATATAATTTCTGTCTGTCTACCCCTCTCCACTTCCCCGTTAGATTGCAAACTCCAGGGCAGAAGCAGGGTCTCTTTCTTTAATTATACCCTCCCAAGTGCCATGAATAATGCTCCACCTACATTAAGTTCTCAACAAACCTTACTGAATGAGTGGAAGAACCGCACATTTTTCTGCATTTTATCTTTCCTAAGAGAAGTGTCTCTAGGAAGGGTTATCTCCAAACTTGATTCTTTTGTCCTTTCACATCCCTTTTTGGTAGATAGCTGGATTTCAGAATCATTAACCGTTCTCTCTCTGTGCTGCAGTTAGAGAAGTGATGTCTCCAGAAACCAATGATGACATTTGATTTCAACTTAGAGCAACCACTCTGAGAAGTTTTGAGCAGCTTGGGCTGGGCTGTTTGCCACCCTTCAGGACTGGGAAGAATAATCATAGCCCCAGGCCCGATGGTCTAAGAAGCAGCTGAAGAAAGCCAGCTTTTCTCTAGATTTATCACTCTCTGAATTTGTCACTTGCTGTTAAGCAGAAAACAGGCTGAAACACAGTTGGGTTCAGGCATCCTTCGGTCAGCAAGGTCAGAGTCTTCAGGCTGCCATAAGAATATCTCATCAGCTTTTGCCTTAATTTTTTTAGAGCAAATGAAAAACAGTGTCAATTAACTAGTAGCCTAACTGTAAAGTATCTTAAGTATTTAGACCAATCACTTTCCAATTGCCCCCCAGGCTTCCAAAAAGCATGAATATGAAAGGAAGAAGATTGTGCAAGGAGAAGTTCCCACCACTTAACAGACCAAAGATTTTAATTACAATGGATTCACAGCCAGTTATGGAGAGTTTAATACTTAATATTCAAGTCACACAGAAATGTGAAAGTGGCACAGGCAGAATTTACTTGAGGGACAGGATTAGTGACTGGTGGGAAGAAAAAAGTAGAAAAGACTGTAAATAGAAGGTAATCTACTTTTATAGAATTTGTTTTCCTATTTACTTATTTTCCCTGAACTGGCTCTCTCCTGAGACAGCTGCTTCTAGGGTTTCTGAGAGGGCATATGGTTAGAAGGTTGAGAATTGGCAACTGAACAAATGATAATGACTAAATGGGAAAACAGCTGAGTGCTATAATTTAAAGATGATGTGGCCCCATCGAAAACCAGTGAAACATGAACTGTTCAGTTTTATAATCCCCAGACTGCTGCCTCTTTTGATCCATTCTTTCTGTTTTCAGCACTGGATGCTATATGATCCTGTTGCTAATTGCCAGTAGCCAAATAAGGCACTAACATCCTGCTCTAGGCAGAGAGAGAGAGAGATTGAGATAGGCCATGTGGTATTTTTCATCAACTGTCCTAAGTCTAGGCTGACTTTTTATCTCTGTTCTTGGTGAAATCCTACCTGGAATTTCCACTGACTTTCAAGTCCAGTCCATACCTCACTCTGCTGCCCAGATCATTTGTCTACAGAAACATTCAGTCCATATTTCCCCACTCCTCAATAACTTCCAGCGGTCGCCCATCCACATCAGGCAGAAACTCCTAACCATTAGCTTTAAAGCACTCAATCACTTTGCCCCCTCCAACCTTATTTTGCTTCTCTCCTACTACAACCCAGCCCTCACTTTGTTCGTCTAATACCAACCTACTGCCTGTACCTCTTGCCCACATCCTACCTCTGGCTTGGAATGCCCTCCCTCTTCATATCTGACAGACAATTACTCTCCCCATCTTCAAAGCCTCATTGAAGGCACTTGTCCTCCAAGAGGCCTTCCAAGACTAAGCCCTCATTTCTTCTCCCACTCCCTTCTGCATCACTCTTGCACTCTCACACTTCTATTTCCTCCCTTTATTCACCCCTTCCTCAGCCCCACAGCACTTACCTACATAGCCCTCCTTTATTTATTTATTTATATTATTATAAATATATATTTGAACATACTATATTTATATATATAATTATTTGTATTAATGTCTGTCTCCGCCTTATGACTGTAAGCTCGTAGGCCGTGAGCGTGTCGGCAAACTCTGTTATATTGTTCTCTCCCAAGCACTTAGTACAGTGCTCTGCATGCTATAAGTGTTCAATAAATACAATTGATTGATTGCTAATACCACTGATTCCCTGGATGGTACTTCACAGCATTTTGGTTGGACTTGCCCAATTCCTTTTGGTAAGCCACTCAAGTGCAGCACAAAGGGAGAAGAATGAGGCTATGTTTGCCATCTTATTTGTTTTTTATAACTGCTGGGTGTTTTGGTGTAATGGGGTGGTCTACTGTTCAAATTTGCTATGTCATGAAAAGTAGTGCCCTTTGTTCCTCATTCCTGGCTTACTTTAGGTTTTCCCTCCTCCCACTTCCACTAGGAGGGTGCTTATTGGTGCAAAATGGGGTCCAAGACTGAAAAGCACTATTCTGTAAAATTACATCTTTCCAGGGGGAAACCTAGTAAAAAAAAAAGAAATTGATGGGGGATAGCCATTAAAATACTTTTTTTTAGTACTCAATGAAGAGATTTTTATGTATTTCATACTGTGTCAGCTATCATCGCTGATTCACATCCAATTCTTGTCCAAAAACACTGACATTTCTTTCTTGGTTCCTTCTAGCCTCCTCTCTATTCTTATAGGTAGTGAAACCTTATGGTTTCATAATTGTGTCTTTACTGGATGTAATTATACTGGTAACAGCAAATGTGGCTCTTGCATTTGGAGTTCATTATGTTCAAAATATATTTCAAATGCAGTGAAAACGACAGGCCAAATAGTTCAGACATGTTCAAGACTCTTGATTTGCAGAATTAACAGTGCTGCTATTGATTTCCTCACCGCTGCAGTATTATTAAATGCAGCCTTGTCCAGGAAGCTGTTACTCCTAGAATCTTAAGAGTATGAAAGGTGTCAAATCAGGTAACAGATGCAGTCTTGTTTCGTGCCGTCGAATCGTCTCTGACCCATAGTGCTACCATGGAGACATCTCTTCCAGAACGCCCTACCTCCATCTGTAATCGTTCTGGTAGTGGATCCATAGAGTTTTCTTTGGTAAAAATATGAAAGTAGTTTACCGTTACCTCCTTCCACGCAGTTAACTCGAGTCTTCACCTTTGACTGTCTTCCGTGCTGCTGCTGCCCAGCACAGGTGAGTTTTGACCTGTAGCAGATTGCCTTCCACTTGCTAGCCACTGCCCAAGCTAGGAATGGGAAGGCCTCTGCTTGACTCTCCCTCACAAATCAAGACTGGTAATAATAATGATGGAATTTGTTAAGCGCTAACTATGTGCAAAGCACTGTTCTAAGCACTGGGGGGGATACAAGGTGATCAGGTTGTCCCACGTGGGGCTCACAGTCTTAATCCCCATTTTACAGATGAGGTAACTGAGGCTCAGAGAAGTTAAGTGACTTGCCCAAGGTCACACAGCAGACAAGTGGCAGAGCCAGGATTAGAACCCATGACCTCTGACTCCCAAGCTCTGGCTCTTTCCACTGAGCCACGCTGCTTCTCTAGAGTACTGGAAACTCTCCAGTGCAACCCTGAGCGGGAAAACAGATGTAGTACCAGGATTTTATTCAGCATAGACTAATGCCATCAAATTCTCCAGTAGAATACTTCAAACTGGGAATTTTATGCACTCATGCAGAAAGTAATGCCCATAAGCTTTATTGTCAAGCATTCTAAAGCCAGGGACATGGTGGCACAAGCCAATTGCAATTTTTTGGCTGGTGCACACCGTGGATTATTGTGCAGCTTTACCATCAGGCTATGGATTTGCCATTTGTAGTTGATGATTTACCCTCAGAGTTGTCTAAAGTCTACAGGAGTCTCCTATGGACCAACTAAAACAACTGGGGCTGCTTCTGTGACTGTGTGTCTGCTCAAGCATATGTCACGAGTTCCTCAAAGTCTATAAAAATTGAAAAGTCCTGAGGATAATAGAGGATGAAGATCTAATGCCATTGTTGAAGAATAGAGGTTCATTTTATGATCTTGCTTGTCCTTTGTTGCCCTGCAGTCTCTCCTATTCCTTTCGAAAGCCATATCGTCATTGGGGATTCGGTTTGAATGTTGAAACAAAATGAGAAAACCTGAGGTTGCTTCCCTGCAGTTTGGATGATAAAGTCCTGTCATCTAAAATTGGTGGGATTAGGGCTAATTTTGGTGGAACCAAATATATAGCTATTTTTTTAGGCACTTCTAAGCAGGTCCGGTCAAGTATTTTCCAAATATCAGTAACTACTTGTCAGGCCGTTCAGAGGCTGCCCAATTCAGTTAGCTCTTAGCTCCATGCTCATTAGAGTCATTTTTTCCTGGGTGCTCACATTGAGTTATAGTCTCTCAGTGCTTTGATCTCCACCTCTACAAGGTGGAAGCAGCGTGGCCTCGTGGAAGGAGCATGGGCTTGGGAGTCAGAGGACCAGGGTTGGAAACCCAGATCTGCCATTTACCTACTGTGTGACCTTGGGCAAGTCACTTAACTTCTCTGTCTTAGTTACCTGATCTGTAAAGGGGTGATTGAACTCTCCTCTTTCTAATTGAGACGGTGAGCCCCATGTGGGACAGGGGCTATGTCTAACCTAATTAACTTGTATCTACCCCAGTGCTCAGTACAATGCCTGGCATGTAGTAAGCACTTAATAAGTACCATTATGAGAAAAAAAATTCTGCCCCTTTAAAAGCAAAGGCCTAGAAGAACGAATTCCATGAATTTGATATTTCTGTTAGTCTATTTCCTTCTCAGAGGACCACATATGTGAGCCCATTGTTGGGTAGGGACCAACTCTGTGTGTTGCCGATTTGTACTTCCCAAGCGCTTAGTACAGTGCTCTGCACACAGTAAGCGCTAAATAAATACCACTGAATGAATGAATGAATATATGTTGCACAGACCACCTTGACAGGATATTCTCAGCATTAAAAAAAGAAAGAAAAACTAACACCAGCACATTTTCTGGGCCATATGAAATATAAATCTCAGCTGCTTAAATTCAGAGCCACTATACTGCTGTCTGTAGAACACGGTTGGGCTGCTGTTACATGTTAAGTTCTTCCCGTGCTGTATCAGGAGGTCAAGGCAAGAGATCTTTTATTCAGAAGTGGTCATCTGTGGTCCCAAGAACATTTTGATATACATTCCTTTATCAACCAGTCATCCCTGCCCACAATAGTTATATTAATTTTTCCTCTAAGTTGTCCTCTGTTCAAATGTCTTTCTTCCTGCTTTTGCTTCCTCTCTTCTCCTTGGGCAACAGGATTATCTGGTAGGGAGTTCCTTTTCATACTGATGAGCAGGCAGGAGAAGGGATGATCATGCATTTAGCTGACCACATTGGGATGTTGGAGATTATGAATATTATGGATATTATTATTGACTCATCTCTCTAATTCAACCCACATATCAATCTATCACCAAATCCTGTCGGTTCTACCTTCACAACATAGCTATAATTCACCCTTTTCTCTCCATCCAGACTGTTACTACCCTGATCCAAGTACTTGTCTTATCCTACCTTGACTACTGACTCAGCCTCCTCACTGAACTCTGCTTCCTGCATCTCACCTCTACAGCCCTTACTTCACTCTGCTGCCCCAATCCTTTTTCTAAAAAAACGCCACTTAGTCCCATGTCTCCCCACTTCTCAAAAACCTCCAGTGGTTGCCCATCCGCCTCTTAATCAACAGAAACTTCTCATAAGCAGCTTTAAAGCATTCAATCAACTCGCCCAATTTTATCTTACCTTGTTGATTTCCTATTGCAACCCAGCCCACATGCTTCACTCCTCTAGCACCAACCTACCCATTGTACCCCTACCTTGTCTATTTCATGCTGAAGACTCCTTGCCCATATCCTCCCTGTGGCCTGTAATTCCCTACCACTTCAAATCTGATGGACCGCCCATCTCCGCAGCATCAACACTTTATTAAAATCACATCTCCTCCAGGAGGCTTTCCCCGACTAAACACTCATTTCCTCTAGCCCCTCAATGCACAGGTGCATTGTCTGTGCACCTGGACCTGTACCCTTTAAGAACTTGATGTTCATCTCACCCTCAGCTCCAAAACACTTACGTATAGATCTGTAATCTATTTTAATATCTGCCTTCCTGTCTAGACTGGAAACTTCTTTTGCAGAGGGAGCAGGTCTACGAGCTCTGTTGTATTGTACTCTCCAAAGTGCTTAATACAGTGCTTTGTACACAATAAGTGCTTAATAAATAGCATTGATTGATTGATCACTTGGTTGAGCTGAACAACCACACATAGAGCCTAATATCACTGTATTCCTGGACCATTGCCACGAACATTAAACATTGACACTCAGTGTGGGATCCAACAGACCAACTCTAAAGTTAACAAACAATAATAATAATAATAATAATAATAATAATAACAATAACAATTGTATTTGTTAAGCACTTGCTATGTGCCAGGCACTGTACTAAGAACAGTGCTTCATGCATAGTAAGCGCTTAACAAATGCCATCATTATAATTATCATTATTATTACTGGGGTGAATACAAGCAAATAAGTTTGTTGGACACAGACCCTGTCCCACATGGGGCTCACAGTCTTAATCCCCATTTTGCAGATGAAGTAACTGAGGCCCAGAGTACAGTGCTCTGCACATAAGTGCTCAATAAATACGATTGAATGAAAGAGAAATGAAGTGACTTGTCCAAGGTCACACAGCAAACAAGTGGCAGAGCTCGGATTAGAACCCAGGTCCTTCTGGCTCCCAGGCCAATGCTCTATCCACTAGGCCAAGCCCACTGATTAACAATGAGTTAGAATGTTTATTTAAATGAGCCAGATTCACCCAGTGTCCAAGATGCTTCCTAATTGTAAATTGAATGCCTTTGGAAACTGCAGTAATGACTTGTGATGCTACCTATCAGTCAGTCAATCAATGGTATTTATTAAGCACCTACTGTGTGGATAGCACTATAGTGAACACTTGGGAGAGTACAATACAACAGAGTTGGTAGAGACATTCCCTGACCACTTAGAGCTTAGAGCCCAGAGGGGAAGGCAGACATTAATATAAATCAATAAATTACAGATATTACATTTAAGTGCTTTGGGGCTGAGGGTGAGGTGAATATCAAGTGCTTAAAGGGTACAGATACAAGTGCATAGGTGACACAGAAGGGAGAGCAAATAAGGGAAATGAAGGCTTAGTAGGGGAAGGCCTCTTGTTGTTGACTTATGCTGTTGGGTCGTGTCCGACCCATAGCTACACCACGGACACATCTCTCCCAGAACGCCCCACCTCCACCTGCAGTCGTTCTGGTAGTGTATCCATAGAGTTTTCTTAGTAAAAATATGGAAGCGGTTTACCATTGCCTTCTTCTGTGCAGTAAACCTGAGTCTCCACCCTTGACTCTCTCCCATGCCGCTGCTGCCCAGCACAGGTGAGTTTTGACTTGTAGCAGATTGCCTTCAACTCGCTAGCCACTGGCCAAGCCAGGAATTGAATGGGTATGCCTCTGCTTGACTCTCCCTCCCGTAGTCGAGACTGGTAGAGTACTGGAAACTCTCCAGGTGTGACCCTGAGAGGTGAGAAAATCTCTTGGAGGCCTTTTAATAGGGCTTTGAAGGTGGGAAGAGTGGCGTTCTGTCGTATATGAATGGAGAGGGAGTTAACATACTAAATATTTAGCGTATTAAATAGAAGCTTGGTGGCCTGAAGGAGTTAATGCACCTCACATCCTGCCAATTTATCGAGGAGCTCTCAGAATTGGGCTCCCATTTCCTGACATTCGCCACAGGCTGTACATTGATTTACCCGAATCCCCCTTCTCCGAAGGAGGAGGAGTGAAGAGGGATGAGGTGGAACAAAACAACTCAGGCTGGTATGGTTGGCGGTTTTACTTCGGGGGATAGGTGGGAGTGGGGAGTGGGGTGGAGTGCAAAAATTGTCATGAAAGTAGAAGGTGGTGGAAGTGTCCTACCTGCCCCACCCCATTCCCTGCATTGGGAAAAAGGGACTGGCATAGTCCCTTATATCCCTGGCATAGTGCCATAGTCCGTGGCATAGTCTTTTGTCACCTCTGGTAGTGGATCCTTGGGTGGGCAGAGGGGTAGAGGAGGGGTTCCAGAGTTCTGCAGTACATTTGAGTTGAATATATACTGAAAATACTTGTGTTTGTCAGCTAAGAACAGTTCTCAAAGATATAAAATTTGGTTTCCCTGTTTTGTATTATCTTTGTCACCTAGTACAGGCTCTCCATGTAGCATCCAGAGATGGATGAATATCTAAGGCATGCAATTATGTCTTCATCTACCAATATTTTATTTATGACTACCTGCTAGGGTTTGGCATAATTCATTTACTGGAGCTGCTACGGCAAGTCATTTTAAACCCAAGAGATAGATTAAACAGGAGGGTATCAAGAGCTGCTACCACCCTGGCAGGTTAACAGCAGCCATTACCTTTCCTAAGGGATATATAGCTGCTAATGTTAGGAATAATGACTAATAGAAAAGGCTAGATTCAAAGCTGTTCACTGTCTAATAAACTCACCAAAGTAACAGGATACATACGGCTTTCTTGTCTGAGGAGAGAAGTATGGGAGGGAAGAACAGGAGGTGGTAAAGCACTGTGTGGAAAGATGAAAGAAGAGGAAAGTCATTGCAGATTTAGACACTGACAGTAGACAATCACTGTTCTATTTCACTTGAAACTTGACTTTTCTGCTCATTTTGCACCCCTAATGGAATTAGTTTCTCCAACAACTGCGTTAAGGTCATTTTGTTCATTGTTTCTAATTAAAATTAATAGGTTGATTTCCATACTTTCTCATTAAAAAATCAGTTTTGCTGATGCAAGGATTGAAGGTGGGGAGAGTGGCGTTCTGTTGTATATGAAGGGAGAGGGAGTTAGCATACTAAATATTTAGCATATTAAATAGAAGCTTGGTGACCTGAAGGAGTTAATGCACCTAACATCCTGCCAATTTATCGAGGAGCTCTCAGAATTGGACTCCCATTTCCTGACATTCACCACAGGCTGTACATCGATTTACCCAAATCCACCTTCTCCGAAGGAGGAGGAGTGAAGAGGGATGAAGTGGAACAAAACAACTCAGGCTGGTATGGTTGGCGGGTTTACTTCAGGGCATAAGTGGGAGTGGGGAGTGGTGCGACCCTGAAAGGTGAGAAGGTCTCTTGGAGGCCTTTTAATAGGGCTTTGAAGGTGGGGAGAGTGGTGTTCTGTCCTATATGAAGGGAGAGGGAGTTAACATACTAATTATAGTTAGCGTATTAAATAAAAGCTTGGTGGCCTGAAGGAGTTAATGCACCTAACATACTGCCAATTTATCAAGGAGCTCTCAGAATTGGACTCCCATTTCCTGACATTCACCACAGGCTGTACATCGATTTACCCGAATCCCCCTTCTCCGAAGGAGGAGGAGTGAAGAGGTATGAAGTGGAACAAAACAACTCAGGCTGGTATGGTCGGGGGGTTTACTTCAGGGGATAGGTGGGAGTGGGGAGTGGTGCGACCCTTAGAGGTGAGAAGGTCTCTTGGAGGCCTTTTAATAGGGCTTTGAAGGTGGGGAGAATGGTGTTCTGTCGTATATGAAGGGAGAGGGAGTTAACATACTAATTATATTTAGCGTATTAAATAGAAGCTTGGTGGCCTGAAGGAGTTAATGCCCCTAACATCCTGCCAATTTATCAAGGAGCTCTCAAAATTGGAGAGAATTGGAGCCACATTTTGACAATTGAGGTGCAAGCCTTTCAACAAAGCATCAATTCATGCAAGGATCTGGCAGAAAGAATGTAGAAAATACAGTGTTATGGCAGGGGAAACATTTATATCTGATGTTACATAAGCTCCCTCAACCCATCCAGGAGAAATGCTACTGTTGGGTTCTCCCACCCACCTTATCACCCTGTTGATATACAACAAAATCCCAAAGCCCAAGAGCATAAAAATAAAAGCATGAGAGCAAAGCAGTTGTAGAAAATCTGTGAGGCACAATGCTTGGGCTAACAAACATGTATAAAATATGAGGAGTTTCCCAGGGACTGAAAGACAATAGATGTTTCCTGATGTAGCAGGAAAAGAGTGCTGGGGTAGAAAGGAAGATGAAAATGCTTCTCAGATGCCTGAGCATCCTATCCAAGCCTGCCAAAAATTGATTTGCAAAACTATGAGACTTGGGAGAAAGAAAAGAGGATCTTGAAGGCTCTATATTCCATTCAATCAAGCGACCAATGGTATTAATTGAGAGCTTACTGTGTACGGAACACTGTACCAATTCCTTGGGAAAGCACAATATAGAGTTGGTAGATATGATCCCTACCCACAAGGATCTTAGAGCCTAGAGGGAGAGACTGACATTGAAATAAATACAGATAGGAGAAATGGGACATGTACATAAGTGCGGTGGGGCTGAGGGTGAGGTGAATATCAAGTGCTTAAGGAGTACGTATCCAAGGACATAGGCAACACAGAGGGGAAGGCGGTTAGGGGAAAGAGGAATTAGTCTTATTAATTCCTTTGCACAAATTCTTCTCCCAAAGTCTCCATGATTGGACTGAAATCCATCCATTGTTTATGACTGGAGACTCCATCATCATATTTGATGTGACGTCATCATCAAGGAAAGCAGATGACATTTTAGTATCCTATCCCTGCTATCGACTCATTAAAGAACGTATCATTAGGAACATATTAAAGGAGGGAAACTTAGTGACAAAAGCTTCGTAATCAATATCAGGAAAATGATCTTATGGCTTTCATTCAACTGATGAATAAACTCATCCCTGGAGATATTTAGGACTAGATTGAAAGATATATTGGAAAAGTAGAGATTAGGAGGCACTACTTAAGAAGCAAAAATAACTCCTGACTATATAGTGCCCTGGCAGTCTTCATTTCTATAAACCTTTGTGGGAATTTCTGAACTAACTGTACAGTTTAGATGGCCAAGTTCCCATATTTCATAATGGGAATTGTATCTTGTGATGTAAAATCTAAAACTGCTTGTAAAGTGGTTTAGGAAGTTTTTAGTAAGCACATCTCAAACTCCACAATCACTACCTTTTTGGTGATGACCCATTAGAGGACAGTTGCTAGGACCAAAGCAGAAGAGGGTGTGTTTTATTTTAGCTTTAGTTTCAAGCAGAAACTCCAAACCCTTTATGACAATCCATCCACTCTCTTCCTCTTGCTTATCAGCATTTTTCTACCATTACACCCCAACTGGTACACTATGTTCTTCCCTGGCTAACCTCACTGTTCCTTGTTCTTGACTCTCCTTCTTCTGTTCCCATGCCCACACTGTTTTTCCTCCCTGGAACTCCTTCCCACTTCTAATTCACTAGAACACCAGTGGATTAGTCTCCATCTTCAAACCCCTCTTGAAATCCCATTGCTCCAGGAGGTTTTCTTCAAGTTTTCTTCTTCTCAAGGAATAGCCTCCTATCACCTCAGTACTTAATCAATCAATCAGTCAGTCCATCAGTGGTATTTATGGAGTGCATACTGTAGGCAGAGCATTGTACTAAGCTCTTGGGAGAGTACAATAGAGTAACTAGGCAGGATCCCTGCCGTGAAGGAGTTTGCCATTGAGTGAGGGAGACTGACAGTGAAATAACAGGTAGGGGAAGCAACCCTATAAAGCTATGTACATAAGTGGGGTGATTAAGTGCTAAGGGGTAAGGATTCAAGTGCATAAGTGATGTAGTAAGAAGGGGAAAACACAGTGAGAAGATGAGAGTTTAGGGAGTGATGGCTTCTTGAAGAAAATATGTTTTTAGAAGGGTTTTGAAGATGGGGAAGGTGGTGGTCTGCTAGATATGAAGGGAGAGGGAGTTCCAGGTGGGAGAGGGGCACGAGAAGCAGCATGGCCGAGTGAAAAGAGCATGGGCCTTGGAGTCCGAGGTCCTGGGTTATAATCCTGACTCTGCCACTTCCTGTGGTGTGATCTTGGGCAAGTCACTTAACTTCTCTGTGCCTCAGTTCCCTCATCTGCAAAATAGGGATTCAATACCTGTTCTACCTACCACTTAGACTGTGAGCCCCGTGTGGGACCTGATTATCTTGTATCTGACTTAGCGTTTAGTATAGTGCTTGGCACATAGTAAATGCTTAACAAATACCACAATTATTGTCCTCTAGACTGCAGGCTCCTTGTGGGCTGGGAAGGTGTTTACCAACTCTGATATATTGTATTCTCTCAAGTGCTTAGTACAGTCCTCTGCACACAGTAAGCTCTCAATAAATACAATTGATTGAGTGAGCAAGGGATCAATTGTGAGAGAGACAAGAGTGAGGCACAGTGAGTCTGTTAGAGGAGCGATGTGACCGATAGCGAAGAGTATCTGCTTGATGTGGAAATAGATAGGTAACTATTGGAGGTTTATGAGGCGTGGGAAGATGTGCACAGAGCGATTTTTATTTATTTTTGGAAAAATGACAGCGACAGCTGAGTGACATATGGATTGGAGAGGGGAGAAGCAGGGAGGTCATCAAGGAGGCTGATTCAGTAGTCAAGATGGGAAATGACAGTCTCTTGAACCAGATTGGATGGAGAGGAAGGAACAGATTTTGAAGAACTCACAGTCACCTGTAGCACTTTTGAACATATCAATTTATATACTCAACTAATTTAGTGCTTACTTATCTACATATCCGTCTTTCCCTTTTCTTCTTCCTCCTCTCTGTAAAGTACTTGATGTTTGTCTCCCGTCGTAGACTGTACACTCAATGAAGGCAAGAATCATCTCTTCTATCTCTGTTGTATTTTCCCAAGGGCTTATTATAGAATGCTGATCCTAGTCAGGGCTCTTTCAGGATGCCTAACAATAACAATCCATCCCTAGACAATGTTGCGCTATAGAGAAACCGTGGGATATGCATTTCTGAAAAAAGGTGTATGCTGGCCAGGAGGGCCAGCTGATGGGAAATGGAGGGGAGAGAATTGTCACTGTGAGCTGCATCCCTGGAGCTCTGTGTCACGCTACACCCTCACCGAGTTTTATATGTTTTCCTCTGTGGTCGACAGTCGAATCGTTTGGCAAACAAGAATGACTGAGTCTTACCTGCTGGGAAATTTGGAGATTGAGAAGTAATGGTATACTCTGTCCCAATTATCACGGCTAGGACTTTCCAATACAAAGAATTACACAGAGAGGATAAAATCAAAGTAGAGTTTCATGAGCACCTCGGGATATAATATTGTAACTAGCTATGTGACTCCCTGATCATCTGTTATACTTCACTGGATCAATTCTAAACTCCTGGAGGGATTTCTAAGAGACTTTCATTTTGTTTTTTCCTGAATTTATTTTGTTGGTTTCTCTTTGTTGTGTGCAATCCACATTTCCCATTGCCTATTTTCAAGGGTATATATATTTTTTTGGAACCTGCTTATTATAAAATTGTTTACAAGGTAATTCTTGTGTATTGGAATCAAAGACTTGTTCCTGGGATATACTTTAATGAAACTACTAGGGCTATGTATCATTATTATTTTTTTCAATATGTTAATGTGTTCTCAGGGCTTTACTTCCTTTTCCCTCCACTTCTTGCTGAAGGGGAGGACACATTTATTCACATTTTCCTGTGAAAAGAGTGCTTCCATTAACTTCCGATATACAGTAAAATTAAATGTGAGAAATTGTAAGAGAATGCACACAATTGAAATTTTATTGTAGGCATCTATTAGGGAGAAATGATTCCTAGAAACAGTTTCCTTAGTACAACAAAGAATCATTGACATTCATAATAAGCAATGTCACAATGTTTCCACAAGCAATCTTTTTTTTTTCACAAATGTAAATCTAGAATTGTGTTTTCTATTGTAAATGTTTACTGAAAGGAAAAACCAGGGTTTTTTTATTTGTGTGGGAAGTCTTTGCCTCTTAGAAGAGTGAATGACCTGTGGCAGAAAAGTAATTTTGAATCAATGGAAATTGAAGCTGTAACTGATTAGGTTGTTGCTGTGAGGTGTTAATGATTGTGTATGTTTCCCTCTTTCCACTTCCCTCTGTGAAATTGATTTTGAAGGTATAATCCATTACTAGTTTAGCTTGCATATCACCCTGATGCTAAAAGAGACACTCTAGTTGTACCCCATTCCTTACAAAGCCACTCAGAGTATCAGACTTCATGATGGCTTACCATATGGGTGGGGGCACTGAGGTGTTTCCTGCTGATGAGGTCTCAGAAAATATTCTGTTTTGTGAACACAAACTGCACCCTTTTCCCTTCCCTGGGCCTGGAATGCCCTCCCTCTGCCCATCCGCCAAGCTAGCTCTCTTCCTCCCTTCAAGGCCCTACTGAGAGCTCACCTCCTCCAGGAGGCCTTCCCAGACTGAGCCCCTTCCTCCTCTCCCCCTCGTCCCCCTCTCCATCCTCCCCATCTTACCTCCTTCCCTTCCCCACAGCACCTGTATATATGTATATATGTTTGCACATATTTATTACTCTATTTATTTATTTTCTTTATGCATATCTATTCTATTTATTTTATTTTGTTAGTATGTTTGGTTTTGTTTTCTGTCTCCCCCTTTAAGACTGTGAGCCCACTGTTGGGTAGGGACTGGGCGAGAGGTCGGCGGTGAGATAAATGAGATTGAGATACAGTGAGAACATTGGCATTAGAGGAGTGAAGTGTGCACTCTGAGTTATAGTAGGAGTCCAGCTGTAGTAGGAAATCAGAGAGATAAGGTAGGAGGGGCAAGGTGAATGAGTGCTTTAAATCTGATGGTGAGGAGTTTCTGTTTGTGGTGGAGGTGGATGGGCAACCACTGGGAATTCTTGAGGAATCGGGAATCATGGACTGAACTGTTTTTATAGAACAATGATTCAGGCAGCAGAGTGAAGTATGGGCTTGAATGGGGAGAGACAGGAGGCAGGAAGGTCAGCAAGGAGACTGATATGGAAATCAAGGCAGAATAGGATAAATGATTGGATCAACGTGATAGCAGTTTGGGTGGAGAGGTAAAAGCAGATTTTAGCCATGTTATGAAGGTTAAACCGACAGGATTTGGCGACAGAATACTGTATGCTTGTGGCAGGGATTGCACCTACCAACTCTTATTTTATACTTTCCCAAGTGCTTAGTACAGTGCTCTGTATGCAGTAAGTGATCAATAAATGTGATTGATATGTAGGTTGAATAAGAGAGATGAGTGGAGGGTAATGCCAAGGTTACAGGCATGTGAGAGAAGGAGGATGGTGGTACTGTCTACAATGATGGGAAAGTGAGAGAGGAAAGGGTTAGGGTGAGGAGATCAATTCTATTTTGGACATGTTAATTTTGAGGTGTCGACGGGACATCCAAATAGAGATGTCCTTAAGGCTGGAGGAATACGAAACTGCAGAGAAGGAGAGAGATAGGGGCTGGAGATGTAGATTTGGGAATCTTCTACATAGAGATGGTAGTTGAAGCCATGAGAGTGAATGAGTTCTCCAAGACAGTGGATGTAGACGCAGAATAGAAGGGAAACCAGAACTTAGCCTTGAAGGGCTCTAGAGTTAGACGGTTGGTGGTAGAGGAGGTACCAACAAAAAAGACTGAGAATGAGCAGCCAGAGAGATAGGAGAACCAGGAGAGGACAGTGTCAGTGAAACCAAAGTTAAATAATGTTTCCAGGAGAAGGGGCGATCCACAATATCGAAGGGAGCTGAGAGGTCAAGAAAGATTAGAATGGAGTAGAAGCTGTTGGATTTGGAAAAACAGAGATCATGGGTGACTGCTGAGAGGGCAAGTTCCATGGAGTTAAGAGGGCAGAAGACTAACCTCTTTTCCCCACCCTATTAGCCTTCTCATCTGTATTGCATAAGCACTGGGGCCTGTACCCCTTAAGCATTTTGCTACTTACACCACTCCCATCACCACAGTATTTATGTACATATCCTTAATACACTGCTGCTTCCCCCACCTATAATTCATTCATGCATTCATTCATTCAATAGTATTTATTGAGCATTTACTGTGTGCAGAGCACTGTACTAAGTGCTTGGGAAGTACAAGTCGGCAACATATAGAGACGGTCCCTACCCAACAACGGGCTCACAGTCTAGAAGGGAGAGACAGACAACAAAACCAAACATGTCTCTCCAGAATGTAAACTCCTTGTGTTCAGGAATCGTGCCTATAAATTCTTTTGTACTGTACTGTCCCAAGGGCTTACTACAGTACTCTGCACACAATAAGTGGTCACTAAATATGACTATTGATTGATTGGGTTTCTCAATCCTTCCCTCCTTCTTTCTATCCAGTGCTTAGAACAATGCTTTGCACATAGTAAGCGCTTAATAAATGCCATCATTATTATTACCTCTCCCTCTCACCCCTCCTTTTTTCCTCCCACTATATAGTGTGTGTGTGTGTGTGTGTGTGTGTGTGTGTGTGTGTGTGTGTGTGTGTATCTAGTGAAACCAAAACCCTGAATTATGGAGAGAGGATGAGAAAACCTGTCTGCATTTTCTGATTTGAGTCATCTAGGTTTTCTCAATAAATGATGATCCAAATGCCCTGTTTCTTGTCATGTATTTGACATAGACTCAGTGCTCTTTGGACAGTTGGGTTGGATGCTGCTACAGTTACTGAGCAGACCACAGTGATTTCACATATTTTGAAATTGGACTTCAGGTTTCTAGTCCAGGTGAAATAAGTGACTGCCTCATATATGCACCAAATTCTTAGCACTTTTCATTCTTTGTTTATCTTTCACCTAGTTTTGGTTCCCCTGGGCTCTCATTCCTTAACTAGATATTTCAGTTTCGATTTACTCTTTGGTTGCTTTTCACAATCCTGGCAGGTTTAATGCAGCATGATCCTGGAATGATCCAGTTCATCACTAGGTGCAGCTTTTTTTTTCCAGAGTATGACTTTTGATTTGATTTTGGACAGTATAAATCAGTCACAGAACTGCCTTTCAGAATAACCACCTGAGGAAAAAAGTCCTATTATTTTTGCAATGTCCTTTTATCTTAGCAAATCACAGTAGCCCAAACATACACACACATCTTCATGAAATGAAACATTATCAAGATTTCCTTGTGGAAGTCTTTTAATAAATGGTGAGCAAATGAGTGTATTGAATGCTATGGCTGTCACTATGTTTACCAAGGATGACCTATTCCCGAATATATAAACACCACCTGAGAAAGACCCACCATCTCTGTCATTTTTTTTTCAGATCTTGATTTTAATTTGAATACATCCTTCAGCTCTTTCCAGAGTCTCAATTATATAGTAAACTGCTTCTTTTCTTCCTTTTCCTGGCCCTGCATGTAAATTGGTGACATCTACATACTTTATTTCACAATTTCACATAGAACCAGAAATCATTTTTTTTCCACTAAATGATGTTAACATTGGCTATACGTGGAATTGGTTGGTATAGGCAGCCAACATTGCCTCCAACTTAAAGTTCAGAGAGCTCTAATGAAGTATAATGTGGCTAATCATTTCTGACCAGTGAATTAAGGCATATTAATTTCATAGCTCACACTATTCATCAGTCAAAGCATGCAATTTGTTCAGCCCTGTTTAATAATTTGTTTCCAGATTAATGGGAAAGCTTGTTTAGGCAAAATTAGAAATTCTTTCTCCTTTAAAACTTGCAGAAAGTCAGCTTTATCATCGGTATCAATAATTGAGCAAGAGATGAGTGCAGTCAGTGCCTTTAATAGCAGCACTGCCATTTCCTCTCCAGTCCAGAGTTCTATTGTCATTTATTTCGACACCCTCAAAATCTTAAAGGCCCAGTTCTACCTTCTCTCCACTCCTGTAGGTGGCCAGGCTTCACTGCCATGATGGTAAATTGTGTGATGGGTGTCAGTGGGAAGAGGGGCGAGCACTCAATCCTCTTGCATTGACTCAGTTTCATACCCGATGATCTTGTGTCAGGATGTAAGGGTAATAAATGCAGGTATAATGATTCATTCATTCAATCGTATTTATTGAGTGCTTACTGTGTGCAGAGCACTGTACTAAGTGCTTAGAATTATGGTATTTGTTAAGCACTTACTATGTGCCAAGCACTGTTCTAAGTGCTGGAATAATAATGGCATTTGTTAAGCTCTTAGTATGTGCCAGGCACTTTTTTAAGCGCTGGGGTAGATACAAGATAATCAGGTTGGACACCGTCTGCGTCCCACGTGGGGCTCACAGTCTTAATCCCCATTTTACAGATGAGGGAACTGAGGCCCAGAGAAGTGAAGTGACTTGCCCAAAGTCACACAGCCAACAAGTGGCAGAGTCAGGATTCGGACCCACATCCTCTGCCTCCCAAGCCCATTCTCTTGCCACTAGGCCGGGCTGCTTCCCATCATTTTAAGACCCCTGCCTCAGACTTATTTGAGACAATTTTACTGCCAAAAAGTTTTGTAGATTTTGGAAAAACTCCAGCTTCTTTCGGTTAGTTGTAAAAATTATCTACAAACCATGCCAGTGACAGTATAAAAAGCCAACTTCTCCCCAAAGGGATTCCATAATTCCCTATGATTTTTATATTTTCCTTTTTAGGTTGTCCCTCTCACATCAATGAATCATTAGTATTTATCGCGGGCTTACCGTGTGTAGATCCCTGTACTAAGTGCTTGGGAGAGTACAATAGAGTTAGTAGACACTGTCCCTGCTCTCAAGGATCTTACAGTCTAGGGGGAAGATAGACACTGAAATATAATTTATAGATAGGAAGACGAAGGTGAAGTGGATATGTCTATAAGTTAATATTTAAACAATAGGTTATGTAAACTACCTCATTCCAGCCTTAATTGTAGAGTTTATAATCTGATAGCAGTACTGGCTTTCTTTCTTCCACCCAGTCTCAGTTATACCAATTTTGTCAAGGTCCTCACTGGCCCCCAGGTATTCCAGTTGACCCCATTGTACTGGGCTTTTTGTCAAAACATTTGCATATTATGGTTTCTCTTTTCTCCCCAGTTTCCACATCTTCCAGCTTCCCCATTTAATGAGTAACCTAGTTGAAGCAGTGTGGCTTAATGGAAAAAGCACAGCCTTAGGGGTCAGAGGACATGGGTTCTAATTCTGCTTCCACCACTTGTCTGCTGTGTGACCTAGGGCAAACCACTTGACTTTTCTGTGCCTGATTTACCTCATCTGTAAAATGGAGACAAAGACTGTGAGCCTCACATGGGACAACCTGATTACCTTGTATCTACCCCAGCGCATCGAACAATGCTTGGAACATAATAAGCGCTTAACAAATACCATAATTATTATTATCATTATTCCTCAAATGTTTTGTTTGTTTCCTACTTTTGGAGTAGCACTCAGTGCAAGGGGACCTAGTGAGATCAGTTGGATTTTCACTTTCCTTGGGGCTTACTTTCTCTTCCATAGTCTGTAATCCCTGCATTCAATACAGTAACTACAGTCACCACGAGTTTGGATTGGGTGGAACAGGCTTGGTGTTTGAAGAATGAAGAAGAGCTAACTGAAACAGTGGGGTCTTGAACTGAGATTTAACAGAAAAGCAGCGTGACACAGGGAAGCAGTGTGGCTTAGTGGAAAGAGTTTGGGTTTAGGAGTCAGAAGTCGTGGGTCCTAATCCTGGCTCTGCTATTTGTCAGCTGTGTGATTTTGGGCATGTCAGTTAACTTCTGTGCCTTAGTTACCTCATCTGGAAAATGGGGATTAAGACTGTGAGCCCCATGTGGGACAATCTGATAACCTTATATCTATCCCGGCGCTTAGAACAGTGCTCAGCACATAGTAAGCGCTTAACAAATACCATCATTATTATTATTATTATTAACAGGAGAAACAAGTGGTATGGTAATGTCCATTTTCTCTTTGAAATTTTAGTGGGCAGGGGATTATGTTTTTCTCAGTTATGGCGTTTATTAATTGTTTGCTATTTTTTAATGGTATTCGTTAAGTGCTTACTATGTGCCAGGCACTGTACTAAGCAATGGGGCAGATACGAGATTATCAGGTTGGACACACTCCAGTCCCACATGGGTGTCACAGTATTAATCCCCATTTTATACTAGGTCACGCTGTTTCTGTTTCTCTAAAATACTGTTTAAACCTTTTACTTCATTGGAATGATAATAATTGAGTGCAGTTAGGATTATATATTCAATTATTTATTGAGCAAGTCTCCAATCAGTGTCCATTTGGAACACCCATTAACTGTTGGAAAGAATTGTTTCTGCACCTAGATAAGGGAAAGAGGTCCTTAGCACTGGCAGTAGTATTCGTGAATGGTAGCACAGGCAGTAGTATTCGTGAATGGTGTAACAAAGACTATTCATTCATTCATTCATTCAATCGTATTTATTGAGTGCTTACTATGTGCAGAGCACAGTACTAAGCACTTGGGAAGTACAATTTAGCAACAAATTGAAACAATCCCTGCCCATTAGGATGCCAAGGATTTGCCGTGCTTATAGCCCCATTGTCCCAGAGAATTTCTTATCATTCTTTTCTTTAGGCAAGTTTTTCTTGTCTTTTCTCAATTATTCTTCATTTGCTTTTATCACAAAATGTAACTGGAATCAGTTGTTTCACAGATGGGCTTAAAGGAATTTTTTTAATGTTTCAAGTACAAGAGACAAAGGGATTACTGATACTCAACATAACATCAAAAGCCATTAGAGAATGAACAAGGGTTTAGCAGGTTAGCCATTTAGGAGTAGATGAACGTGTTTTACATTTTC
Organism: Tachyglossus aculeatus; assembly: GCF_015852505.1. Classification (NCBI taxonomy): domain Eukaryota; kingdom Metazoa; phylum Chordata; class Mammalia; order Monotremata; family Tachyglossidae; genus Tachyglossus; species Tachyglossus aculeatus. Next base: position 102,964,293 of record NC_052101.1, read on the forward strand.
TAAGTCACCTGACTATACTCCAAAACTCCACTTCTTCATTATCAGCGCCAAGCAAGTCCTGTAAATGTCCATCTTCCCCTCTGGACTGTCAACTCGTTGTGGGCAGGGAGCATGTCTACTAATCTGTTATATTGTACTCTCCCACGTGTTTAGTACAGTGCTCTGTACACAGTAAGCGCTCAATAAATATGATTGAATGAATGAATATTGTACTCTCCCAAGCGCTTAGTGTAGTACTCTGCACATGGTAAGTGCTTAATAAATGTGACATTGATTTATTGAAGTTCCATTTTAACAATTTTGCCATGGTACGTTAACTAATGTTCATGGGAAGAATGTCACATAGACACCATGAATGTTCACCGAGATTCCTAAAGTTACCAGATTTTCTCTAGGTCAAAGAGGGGAGATTCATTCATTCATTCATTCAATCGTATTTATTGAGTGCTTACTGTGTGCAGAGCACTGTACTAAGCACTTGGGAAGTACAAGTCAGCAACATATAGATACGGTCCCTACCCACCAACGGGCTCACGGTCTAGAGGGGGGAGACAGACAACAAAACAAAACATGTAGACAGGTGTCAAAATCATCAGAACAAATTGAATTATAGCTATACGCACATCATTACCAAAATAAATAGAATAGTAAATATGTACAAGTAAAATAAATAGAGTAATAAATCTGTACAAACGTATACAAGAGATGCTTCCAGTGGCCAGGCCAATGATCCAAGCACATGAGCAACCAGAGAAGAGAGAGAAAGAGAGACAGAGGGACAGTATCATGGATGCTTATGGCGAACAATAGAAGTGAAGTCCTGTCCCCATAGAAGCAGAGGCTGGCCAGAAACTTTGAGCTTTATGGCCCAGTGTCCCCATTAAACTGAGAGCATCAGGATCCATGGGGGTCCACCTGATACCCAGACCATTCCCCTCCTCCTTCCCCATCCTGGGTGAGTGAAGACCACCTCTCTAACCAGGAAGAGGAAGACTGCGACATTTTTAACCAAAGACTATGATCTGGGGCTGTGAGGAGCCTGAGGACTGACTCTTGCAAGGATTGTTAGAGCTACTTGTTTTAATGTTCTTGCTTTTAATTTTCTCTTGTATTTTGTAATGTACTGTAGTTTCTAATTCATTTTTATTATTCTATGTGTCTGTCCTCCATGACTTAGACTGTGAAACATAGGGTATGTGTCTGAAGTATTGATCTGATATTTTCCCCAGCACTTAGCACAGTGTTTGGCACATAGTGTGGCTTCATGGATAGAGCACAGGCCTGGGAGTCAGAAGGACCTGGATTCTAAGCCCGGCTCCTCCACGCGTCTGCTGTGTGACTTTGGGTAAATCACTGAACTCCTCTGTGCCTCAGTTACCTCAGCTGTAAAATGGGAATTAAGACTGTGACACCCATGTGGGACTGTAGTGTGTCCAACCTAATAATCTTGTATCTGCCCCAGTGCTTAGTACAGTGCCTGGCACATAATAAGCGTTTTACAAATACCAGAAAAATAGCAAACAATTAATAAATACCAAAACTGAGAAAAACATAATCCCCTGCCACTAAAAATTTCAAAGAGAAAATGGACATTACCATACCATTTGTTTCTCCTGTTAATAATAATAATGATAGTATTTGTTAAGCACTTACTATGTGCCAAGCACTGTTCTAAGCACTGAGATAGATACAAGGTTATCAGATTGTCCCACATGGGGCTCACAGCCTTAACCCCCATTTTCCAGATGAGGTAACTGAGGCACAGAGAAGTTAAGTGACGTGCCCAAAGTCACACATCTGACAAGTGGCAGAGCCGGGATTAGGACCCACGACCTCTGTCTCTCAAGCCTGTGCTCTTTCCACTAAGCCACGCTGCTTCTCTGTGTCACGCTGCTTCTCTGTTAAATCTCCGTTCAAGACCCCACTGTTTCAGTTAGCTCTTCATTCTTCAAACACCAAGCCTGTTCCACCCAATCCAAACTAGTGGTGACTGTAGTTACTGTATTGAATGCAGGGATTACAGAGTATGGAAGAGAAAGTAAGCCCCAAGAGAAGTGAAAATCCAACTGGAGAAGAGGGAAGGAGAACCTTAGATAGGACTCTTGATCCAGTTTATCTCACTAGGTTCCCTCGCACTATATAGGAAACAAACAACAATAATGGAATAATAATAATAGCATAATAATAATAATTATGGTATTTGTTAAGTGCTTACTATGTTCCAAGCACTGTTTGATTCGCTGGGGTAGATACACAGTAATCAGGTTGTTTCATGAGGGGCTCATGGTCTTAATCCCCATTTTACAGATGAGGCAAATGAGGCACAGATAAATTAAGTGGCTTGCCCAAGGTCACACAGCAGTCAAGTGGCAGAGCCAGGATTAGAACCCATGTCCTCTGCCTCCCAAGCCCATGCTCTGAGGGCCTATAAGGTGAAGTGGCAGGATTCCTTGTATGGCCGTGGTGGTTTAGAAATGAGCTCACCTCAAGAGTGGGTACAAAGAAGGTACACTTGAGAATTTTTTTTTTTATTGAACTAAGGGATGGCAATAAACTTAGTGCTTATGGATGTCACAATGATAAATCTGTCCCTGGGTACCTTGGGGATAGTATATCGTTAAGAGAGGAAATGTCCTAGGTGGACATGGGAAAGTTTGAAAGAATGAGCACAAGCAGCAGAAGAACAGAAGAAGCAGAACTGGTTCACTTTTAAATAGTTAAATCACATGAATTAGGTTTGTTTGTGTGTGTGTGTGTGTGTGTGTTTTGTTATTGTTAAGCACTTACTATGTGCTGTTTAACTACAGCGTGGCTCAATGGAAAGAGTATGGGCTTTGGAGTCAGAGGTCATGGGTTCAAATCCCGGCTCCGCCAATTGTCAGCTGTGTGACTTTGGGCAAGTCACTTAACTTCTCTGTGCCTCAGTTCCCTCATCTGTAAAATGGGGATTAAGACTGTGAGCCTCACATGGGACAACCTGATCACCCTGTATCCCCCCAGTGCTTAGAACAGTGCTTTGCACATAGTAAGTGCTTAACAAATACCATTATTGTTATTATTACTGGGGTAGATAATCAGGTCAGGCACTGTTCCACATGAGTCTCTCTGTCTAAGAAGAGGGTAAACAGATATTCAATCCCCATTTTTACAGGTGAGGAAACTGAGGCAAGGAGAAGCTAAGATAATTGCCCAATATCACACTCCTTGTGGGCAGGTAGAATGCCTACCAACTCTGTTATATTGTACTTTCTCAAGCACTTAGTACAGTGTTCTGCACACAGTAAGCACTCAAAAGATAAGATTGATTGATTGATCACACAGTAGGCGAGTATGGAGGCAGGATTAGAAGCCGGTACTCTGTCTTTCAGGCCCGTGCTCTTTCCACTAGGCCATGCTACTTCTCTGTTAGTTTATCTGTTGTTTTCCAAAATATGCCTTGACTGTCTGGTTTAGCAGTGAAAATAAACAGTACTCTAGTAGCCTGAAAGAGCCAATGCACCCAGAGAGCAGTTTGCTAACTCAGCTAATTGCAATTGTTCAGAATTTGGGTTAACATCACTGGGTAGTCTCTAAAATAAAGAAAAATATTAGTTTCAGATTCAATCACAATGGATTTTTTTATGGTATTTGCTGCACCAGGAAATGTTTAGTATGTATCTGAGTAGATACAAGCTAATCAGTTTGGACACAGTCCAAGTCCCACATGGGGCTCACAGTCTTAATCCCCATTTTACAGATGAGGTAACTGAGGCACAGAGAAGTTGAGTAGCCTAAGGTCACACAGTAGACAGTACCTCTAGACTGTGAGCTTGTCTGTAGACTGTGAGCTCATTGTGGGCAGGAAATGTGTCTATTTATTGTTATATTGTCCTCTCCCAAGCACTTAGTACAGTGCTTTGCTTAATAAGTGCTCAATAATTGAATGAATGACTGAACAAAGGGGCAGAGCCAGAATCAGAACCCATGTCTTTCTGACTCTCAGACCCGTGCTCTATCCACTAGGCCACACTGCTCATTGCCAAGGTGAGAGGCGAGTACCCAAAGGTTTAGGTTATACAGAAGTGATGAAGTAATGACTTGGGTGAAAATAGGGTGGAGAGGGGTGAAGTTAATCTAGCAGATCTCCTGTTTAGAGTTGTGATTTCAGAAGGGCTTTGAAGATAGGGAGAACAGTAATCTGCTGGATACAAAGGGGGAAGAGTGTTTCGGGCTCTCTCCATTCAAAGACTGTGAGCCCATTGTTGGGTAGGGATTGTCTCTATCTGTTGCCAAATTGTACTTTCCAAGCACTTAGTACAGTGCTCTGCACACAGTAAGCGCTCAATAAAGACGATTGAATGAATGAATGAACTGCTACCATGTTAATACAGTCACTCATCATATCCCGCCGAGATTACTGCATCAGGCTCCTTGCTGACCTCTCAACTTCCTGTCTTTCCCCACTCCAGTCTAACCTTCACTCTGCTGCATGGATTATCTTTCTACAGAAACATTCAGTATACAATAATAATAATAATGTTGGTATTTGTTAAGTGCTTATTATGTGCCAAGCATTGTTCTAAGCGCTGGGGGGGGATACAAGGTAATTAAGGTTGTCCCATGTGGGGCTCACAGTCTTAATCCCCATTTTACAGATGAGGAAACTGAGGCACAGAGAAGTTAAGTGACGCCCAAAGTCACACAGCTGACAGGTGGCGGAGCCAGGATTAGAACTCATGAACTTTGACTCCCAAGCGCGGGCTTTTTCCACTGAGCCACACACACACCCCCACTCAAAAATCTCCAGTGGTTGCCTATCCACCTCCATATCAAAGAAAAGCTCCTCACCATTGGCTTTAAAGCACTCCATCACCTTGACCCCTTCTACCTCACCTCGCTCTCTCCTACAACCCAGCCTGCACACTTTGCTCCTGTTGCTAACCTTCTCACTGTGCCTCGATCTCGCCTGTCTTGTTGCCGACCCCTGGCACACATCCTACCTCTAGCCTGGAATGCCCGCCCTCCCTCCTCAAATCCACCAGACAATTACTCTCCCCCTGTTCAAGCCTTACTGATGGCACATCTCCTCCGGGAGGCCTTTCCAGACTAAGCCCCACTTTTCCTCATCTCCAACGCACTTCTGTGTCACCCTGTCTTGCTCCCTTTGCTCTTCCCCCCCCTCCCTGCTGCCCCACAGCACTTCTATTTATTTATATTGATGTCTCTTTATTTGAATTAGTGTCCGTCCCCCCGACCCCGACCCCCGCCGCAGACTGTGAGCTTGTTGTGGGCAGTGACTGTCTTTCTTTATTACTATATTGTACTTTCCCAAGCACTTAGTACAGTGCTCTGCACACAGTAACCACTCAATAAGTAGGATTGAATGAATGAATGAATGTGAGCAAGAGGTCAGCTGCCTCTTGCATGGCCTCTCTCATACTTGGTTCTCTTAACCAAGCATGAGAGAGAACCAAAAATGAACTACAGTGAGTAGTTTGGCTAGAGAAGAGCAAAGCATGCCAGCTGGATTGTAGTAGGAGAGGAGTGAGGCTTCTAGACTGTGATCCAGCTGTTGGGTAGGGACCGTCTGTATATGTTGCCAACTTGTACTTCCCAAGCACTTAGTACAGTGCTCTGTACACAGTAAGCGCTCAATAAATACGATTGAATGAATGAAAGTAGCAAGTAGAGAGCTGATTCAGTGCCTTAAAGCTAATGGTCAGGGGGTTTCTGCTGGATGTGGAGAGGAAGGGGCACTCACTGAGGAGGGCGGAGGGAAAGGAGAGGTACCTGGAAGAGGAAGAACAAGATAGAACAGAGAGCAGTACAAATAGATAAGGAAGAAAATTTGTACAGATGTATTACTCTATTTTACTTGTACATATTTACTATTCTATTTATTTTGTTAATCATGTGCATCTAGCTTTATTTCTATTTATTATGATGACTTGACACCTGTCCACATGTTTTGTTTTGTTGTCTGTATCCCCCTTCTAGACTGTGAGCCCGTTGTTGGGTAGGGACCGTCTCTATATTTTGCCAACTTGCACTTCCCAAGCACTTAGTACAGTGCTCTGCACACAGTAAGTGCTCAATAAATATGATTGAACGAATGAATGAATGAATGAATGCTCTCTCTGCATGTAGTAAGTGCTCAATAAATGTCACTGAGAAATATATAGATAAACATCAAGGAACTAAGCGTAAACATACATTTGTAAGTGCTGAGGATAGGAAGGAAATACGTAAGTTTTTAAGGTTGGGTGCCAGGTTGATGCAACTGGAGGTTTGCGAATTCATCTCATGAGAGGGCTGGAGATTCATTGATGTTCGGGCGAGCAGCCTAGTGGTGAAGAAGGGCTGCGAAGGAGCTCATATACTCTTGTTCAGTTTAGCTCTTGCAGATTAGCTCTTTCTGCTTCTATGTTCCATTCTAGCAGACTCTATTCAACAACTGCCTCTGACTTTCTTCTTGATTCGTTACAGCCTGGTTTCCACCCCCGTTCATCCCCCCAACCCGCTCCCCACTGCATGCCCCCCCCCCCGCCCCCATGCACACACACTCACACACTCCCCTTTTAATAATAATAATGATGGTATTTGTTAAGCGCTTATTATGTGCCAAGCACTGTTCTAAGCTCTGGGGGGTACAAGGTAATTGGGTTATCCCTCGTGGGACTCACACTTTTAACCCCCATTTTACAGGTGAGGTAACTGAGGCACAGAGAAGTGAAGTGACTTGCCCAAAGTCACACAGTTGACAAGTGGCAGAGCCCAGATAAGAACGCATGACCTCTGACTCCCAAGCCCGTGCTCTTTCCACTGTCACACTGCTTTCTCTACTTAAATGGCATTAGCCAAGGTCCCCAAAGACCTCATGCTTGACTATTCTACATGAACTTTGCTTGATCTCTTGGCTGCCTTGATGCTGTGAACCACTCCCTTCTGGAAACATGATCTAACCTTGGTTTTACCACCACCACTCTCTCCTGGTTCTCCTCATACCTCTCTGATGGCTCTTAGTCTGTTTTTTAATGCCTTTTACCCCCTAACTGTGAGTTCCCTTTTCTTTTCACTTTACACTAACTCCCTGTTTATTCCCATTGATTTGGATACCTCCTCTATATGGTCGATAGCCAAATCCACGTTACTAGCCTCTCACTTCTGCCATTTCACATTTTCTCCTGCATCTAGGCCATCTCTCTGTCTGGATGTCCTGTGGGCACCTTAAGCTCCTTGTATCTGAAACTTCTTTCCCAAATCCAATTCTTCACTTAACTCTCCCATCATAGTTGATGTCACCCTGTTCCATATCTTTGAAGCCCACAAGTTTTGCATTGTCTTCACTCTCTTCACTCTCTTTCAACTCTCATATTCAGCCATCCTTAAATCCTGTCAGGTTTTCCCTTTCCCTTCAAAATTCACTAGGACCCAGCTGTCTCAATCTTTAAAGTCAATCAATCAATCAATCATATTTATTGAATGCTTACTATAAGCAGAACACTGTACTAAGCACTTGGAAGAGTACAGTACAACAGAATTAGTGGACACATTCCCTGCCCAGAACGAGCTATCATTCTAGAGGGGCAGGCAGACAGTAATATAAATAAATAAGTAATTTATAACATATAATTTAAAGATATGTACATAGTCCTTCTGAAATTCCACCTACTCCAGGAGGTCTTCCCTGGTTAATTTTCTTCTCCCTAGATAATATCCTCCTAACTGCCACCTTCACACTTTTGCACCAACTCCACTTAGGTGTACATACACTCAGCTGTAGCATTTATTCTGCTGTTTGAGCACTTACTCATCCACATACCCATCTTACCATTCTCCTCTTCCTCCTCTTGGCAGTTTTTTCATCTGTCTATCCTACTTGACTGTAAGCTTCTTGAGAGCAGGTATCTGTCTTTTGCCTTATTGTTCTCTTCCAAACAGTATAGTGCTCTGCCTAGAATAAGGGCTCAATAAATACTATTGATTGATTAACTACTCCTTGATGCAAGGGGGAGAGGAACTTGTCAAATGTCTCTGCTCATCACAGTTGACAGGTCTCATTCATTCAATCATATTTATTGAGCGCTTACTGTGTGCAGAGCACTGTACTAAGCACTTGGGAAGTACAGATCGGCAACATATAGCGACGGTCCCTGTGCCTCTTATTGTTGTGTGACCTTGGGCTAGTCACTTAATTTATCTGTGCCTCAGTTCCCTCAACTGTAAAAAGGGGTACTCGATGCCTGTTCTCTCCTCCTTTGACTGTGAGCCCCACGTGGGACGGGGACTGTGTTCCACCTGATTATCTTCTATCAACCCCAGTGCTCAGAACAGCGCTTGAGACATAGTGAGCACTTAACAAATCCGCTTAGAACAGTGCTTTGCACATAGTAAGCGCTTAACAAATACTATTTTAAAAAATACCATAATTATAATTATGTAATGATTATGACCAACAGCAAAGATTTCACTGTTAAGAAATTCTCAGCTTTTATGTACCATCAAAGAATGGTAAAATGACCATTTCTGTAAGAAATAATTCCACAAGTAACATGCCATATGTCTCTGGGCCTTTGAACTAATATTCTTTCTACTTACTGTTGAAACTGCTTACAAAATGATTCCGAGGTACATATAAAGCTACACTGAAAAGTATATTGAAATAACATTTTAAGGACTCTATTCCTAAATTCTCCTTGAGGCTTTATTTATCAATATCCACACAAGCTTCATTGTACTATAGGTTCTATAGGTTCCATTTATTATTCCACTAAATTTCCTTTTTTAATAAAAAACTTTAAGAGGAATAAAATATTCTTGTCAACACCTATCCTTTGCAGTTTCTGTGCAAACAAGCACAAACAACACTGTCAATAATGATAAACATAAGTTTGTTCACTACTTCTATGCAATATGTGACTATTTTATTTCTTCATTTTCTTCCACACAGCCCTTCCCTTATGCAATATGCTGTTAGCTTCTCTCATTTATCCAGCTGGAATTAAAATATTGGCAGAGCAACTTCTGCAGTAAACATAAAAAAAGCCAAGGCTGGAAATGCGATATTGTGAAAACTGTGATTCTCTGCAATGGTTCATGAGAATATGTACGTTGGATTTCTTCATATTCAAAAAAATTGGGGGAAAATGGCTAAAAGTAAATGCAAAATTAAGAAAGAACTTTCAAGAACTTCTGAGATAGTGTTTTTTTACTTCTGTGGTTAAGTACACCGCCGCAGTAGGAGCTGAATAAATACTATGCTTGATTAAAGAAAATGCATCATCATAATTGTGGTATTTGCTAAGTGCTGACTATGTGCCAAGCACTGTACTGAGTGTTGGGATAGATACAAGATAATCAGGTCCCACATGGGGCTCACAGTCTACACAGGAGGGAAAACAGGAATTGAATCACCGTTTTGTAGAAGAGGGAACTGAGGTATAGAGATGCTAAGTGACCTGCCCAAGGTCAAAAAGCAGGTCCATGGCAGAGCCAGGATTAGAACACATGTCGTCTGACTCCCGGCCCTCTGATTGTTCCACACAGCCATGCTGCGTCTCATCAGTATTATTTTGGCACCCAACAACCTGACATTTGCTGGGACTATTATAACTATTATTTTGTGTTGAGTCCTAATAGAAGGGTTGTGTGGTAATGCTGAAAGACTAATTGGAGATGGCCCTTATTCACTGGTGGCTTCATTTCACATTTATCAAATTGCCCAAGAACGGAGCACCCTTGAACCATTTTGTTTAGCAGATTAGCATAGCGGACAAAATGGCTTCACACAAAATTTAGAAATGGCACTTCAGTAAGGCTGCCAAGTTCAAATTTGCACAGTTATCATAGCAACTGCCAGCAAGGAATAAGGATCAGAAATTCTCTGCCAAATTTTCTGCTGTTTAAATGCACACACCTTGTGTGTGTGTATGTGTGTGTGTGGAGAGGTGGGGGGGCCGATGTTGTGTGACTCTGTATCTGTACATATATAAACTGTGTTTGAAGATGACTTTATTACAGGTTTGGTTAAAAAGACCTGTGCACCATTAATATTCTCTCACATTGTAGGAATGAAAATATCATTTTCTGCAATGATGCAGTGCCTGCCACTGTTTTAGAATCATGCTCTTAGTATCCTGTTCTTCTCAAAGACTCTGCTCAAGGAGAACAGCCCCTCTCTACTTGCAGCATGCCAAACTAGTCAGTCTGCTGCGCTTGCCTCCCATGTGTGCTGCATGTTAACACACTTTTGACCATTTCCACATCTTTTTTAGACTAATTCATACTAATTCAGCCATTGTTGTTCACTATAGCAAGTGTTTACTTTGAAAAATTTTGTATGGGATACAATCAATCAATCAATCAATCAATCGTATTTATTGAGCGCTTACTATGTGCAGAGCACTGTACTAAGCACTTGGGAAGTACAGATTGGCATCACATAGAGACAGTCCCTACCCAACAGTGGGCTCACAGTCTAAAAGGGGGAGACAGAGAACAGAACCAAACATACCAACAAAATAAAATAAGTAGGATAGAAATGTACAAGCAAAATAAATAAATAAATAAATAAATAGAGTAATAAATATGTACAACCATATATACATATATACAGGTGCTGTGGGGAAGGGAAGGAGGTAAGACGGGGGGATGGAGGGGGGAGAGGAAAGAAGGGGCTCAGTCTGGGAAGGCCTCCTGGAGGAGGTGAGCTCTCAGCAGGGCCTTGAAGGGAGGAAGAGAGCTAGCTTGGCGGATGGGCAGAGGGAGGGCATTCCAGGCCCGGGGGATGACGTGGGCCGGGGGTCGATGGCGGGACAGGCGAGAGCGAGGTACAGTGAGGAGATTAGTGGTGGAGGAGCGGAGGGTGCGGGCTGGGCAGTAGAAGGAGAGAAAGGAGGTGAGGTAGGAGGGGGCGAGGTGATGGAGAGCCTTGAAGCCCAGGGTGAGGAGTTTCTGCTTGATGCGCAGATTGATCGGTAGCCATTGGAGGTTTTTGAGGAGGGGAGTAATATGTCCAGAGCGTTTCTGGACAAAGATAATCCGGGCAGCAGCATGAAGTATGGATTGAAGTGGAGAGAGACACGAGGATGGGAGATCAGAGAGAAGGCTAGTGCAGTAGTCCAGACGGGATAGGATACTGCATACAAATGCAGCTCACTCCCCTTTTCTTATTGAATTAAAATGTTTAGACATGAAAATTAAGCATGTAAGGTTATTCCTTCTGCAGAGTGCTTTAAGGGGAAAAAGGAGATTTGTAGACTGATTTCATGGTTATCGACCAAATTTTTTAATAGCTAAACAGAATAGCTATTGTTGTATAGATAAATCATTAGCTATTTTATCTTGCTTAACCTGTTTTCCTAGATCTCAGTTCAATTTTTCAGAAGGCCCAGGGAACAATGAACAAAAAATGTACAACAATAGCTAATCGCCTGAAGTTTTCCTTGATTCCTCTAAATGCAGCATTAATCCACAATTCCATGAATCAGCAAACTTCTTTTCAGCACATTTGCAATCTGTTCAACTAAAGGACATTTCGGTGGATGAAAAAATGGATATATTCCATCTTTTAGGCAGAGCACTTCTTAGTTATCATTTCTGTTTGACACCACAATATCCACATATCCCCTTGGGCTCTTCAGCCAATAAAGACCAAAGAGTGAAAGGTAAATAGAAGAAAATGGATTTGTGCATAAGGAACTATGATGGACTATTGTATGTAATCATTTTTGTTACTGCTTGGATTTTGAATAGTGTCTGAACCAAGTGCTGTGTGATGTTTATATTTAGAAACAAGTGGTCTTGATCAGGGCAGCATTGAGTGGATGGAGTATTGCTAGGACAAGTGAGGAAGAGAGAAGGGAAGAGAATAAAGAAAGGGAGAAGAAAAGAAAGGGACATAAGTAGGGGGGATATGAAGAAAGAGAAGAGATCAAAAAAGCGAGGGAGAGGAAAGAAAGATACTGATCCATGATTCTCCTGTACTATTATTATTACTATTATTATCATTAGGTGAAGCAGTGTGGGTTAATGGCTAGAGCATTGTCCTGGGAGTCAGAAGGACCTGGGTTCTAATCCTAGCTCTGCCACATGTCTGCTGTGTGACTTTGGGCAAGTCACTTAACTTCTCTGTGCCTCAGTTACCTCATCTGTGAAATGGGGATTAAGACTCTGAGCCCATGTGAGCCCACTCTTTTAGACTGTGAGCCCACTGTTGGGTAGGGACTGTCTCTATATGTTGCCAATTTGTACTTCCCAAGCGCTTAGTACAGTGCTCTGCACATAGTAAGCGCTCAATAAATACGATTGATGATGATGATGTCGACAGGGACTGTGTCCCACCTGACTAGCTTGTATCTACCCCAGTGCTTAGAACAGTGCTTGGAACAGAGTAAATGCTTATCAAGTACCATTATTAAGCACTAGTACAGTGCTCTAAACACAGTAAGCACTCAATAAATACGACTGAATGAATAAATGAATGATTATATTTGTTAAGTTCTTACTATGCATCAAGCAACATTCTAGGTGCTGGGGTAATAATAATTTTGACATTTGTTAAGCGCTTACTATGTGCCAAGTACTGTTCTAAGTGCTGGGATAGATACAAGGTAATCAGGTTGTCCCACATGGAGCTCAAGGTCTTAATCCCCATTTTACAGATGGGGTAACTGAGAAGTGAAAGACTTGCCCAAAGTCACACAGCTGACAAGTGGTGGAGCCGGCATTAGAACCCATGACCTCTGACTCCCAAGCCTGGGCTCTTTCCACTGAGCCACGCTGGGTAGAAACAAGTTCATCAGATCGGACACAGTACCTCTCCCAAATGGGGCTCACGTCTAAGTAGGAGGGAGAACAGATATTGGATCCCCGTTTTGTTGTTGAGGAAGTTGAGGCAAAATGAATTTAAGTAGCTTGCCCAAGGTCACACAGCAGATATGTGGCAAAATTGCCCCACATTTTTGCATAACTTTTGTAACATTAAAATGGGTGGGACTATTACTTGGAGTCATATAAGAATTAGGTCGAGCAATAAGGGAAGCAGGAGAAAAGTAAGAGGAAATTTTAACCTACATCTTAATTTACTGACATTCTCCCAAGTGCTGCATTAGACTAGGCATTCAATTAATTAAACCCCTCCCTTCTCCTCTTTCTACCCCAGAGTTCACACTTACCGGTGAAGAAACTTCCTCCTCAGCAGAAGCCTGAATCTATGCTGTGAGCATGTTCTGACCTTACTCCTCTTCCTAACATGAGGCTTGGTACTATCACGGCTCACAGTTGTATAGAACAAAAAAGAATTTTTTATTTCCTCTAGACTGTGAGCTTGTTGTAGGACCTTCCTGTCTCGCAAGCTTGTAACCTTGGCATTATACTTGACTCATCTCTCTCATTCAACACACATGGTCAATCTATCATTAAATCCTGTCAGTTCCACCTTCACAGCATTGTTAAAGTTCACCCGTTCCTCTCCATTCAAACTGCTACATTAATCCAAGCACTCATTCAATCGTATTTATTGAGCACTTACAGTATGCAGAGCACTGTACTAAGCAGTTAGCACTGTACTATCCTATTCCACCTTGATTACTGTATCATCCTCCTTGCTGACCTCCCTGCCTTCCATCTCTCCCCACTCCAGTCCATAATTCATTCTGCCTCCCGGATCATGTTTTCTACAAAAATGTTCAGTCCATATTTCCCCATTCCTCGAGAACCTCCAATAAGTGTTCAGTAAATATGATTGATTGATTCATTCATTGAGCTTGTTGTGGAGAGGGAATGTGTTTACCAACTCTGTTGTAATGTACTCCCCCAAGCACTTAGTGCAGTGCTCTGTATACAGTAATTGCTCAATATACCATTGATAGATTCCTCAAAAATCCAGGTGGGGAAATTATGCGGTGGTCATAAATTTTGCAAGCAAATATGGTTGTTGCCTCTATTTCTGCTCTATCAACTCTTTTCTTGACTCCCCTGTAAACTGGATTTCACCCTCTTCCTTCTACTGAGTCCCTCATCACCAAAGATGTCCAATGTTCTAATCCTCCTGTCCTAATCCTCCTTTATGTCTCAACTGTTTTTGACACTGTTGACCACTCCCTCTTCCTAGAAACCTTGTCTAACTTCAATTTAACTGACTTCCCTTCTGGTTCTTTTACAGTTTCTTTTCCAGGATCATCATCCTCCCCTTACCTTTTTACTGGGGATGTCCTGAAAGGCTCTATTCTAGGCCCTCAAATTATTCTTATTCTACACTCACTTCCTAAAGGAATTCTTTGGCTTACATGATAGGAGCTTGCCACCTCTATAAAGATGCGAGTAGATAAAGTCTTTTCTTGTTCCATTCACTAAATGTCCAGTTGGTAGAAGATAGCTCAGAGAGGTGTGATGCCTAGTGGTCCACTGGAGGTGTTACAGACCTTTCACAAGCATGCCATGTGATTATTATTCACCATTTCAAAAATTATCTTCAAGAGAGAAGTGGTAGGGTAACCATTCTATTGGTTTTATATCAGTCCAATTTTCAGCTAGTTTGTTTCCTGTCCAATATAGACACAGAATTTCTATGTGAGGCATTTTTATTTTCAGAGCCCAGCTTCCCACCTCCTCAGTCCTGCTGCTGAGTTTCACCGCTTGGAACGGAAGCATGCCCATATTCAGAGGCACCCTGGAGGGGAACGCAAAGGCTCTGGGCCAAAGGAAGAAGTCAGGGTCATCACCCCCAACCCCACTCCCACCCCAAATGATCTAGGTTCATATGGCCTCAGGCATCCTTTTAAAACGGTGCATATGATGTCACTGTGTTGCCCTGCATGCCTGATATACATACCTGATATTCTATGTGTCTCCTTGTCTGGCATCTACGAAGGCCAGCAGTGACCAGTCTTCCAAATAGAGAAGTGAGCTTTTTAAAAAAACAATGGCAAAGATACTTACAAATAGAGAATCTAAATGAAAACATTAATTTCAGATTCTGTGTCTAAGGTTAATGACAGGGTATGAAACAGTAAATAGAAAGAATGCAGTTATTAAGCTTCTTCTCTTATTGCGTGCTGTTTGCCAATTATAGGATTTGTAATATACCCTAAATCCAGTGTTTTCCCTTTTACAACCATTTCCGGCACTTACAGCCTTCCAGGGGTCTCAAAGTTTAGAGTAGCAAAGGGTGAGGGATCAGGGGCAGGGGGGTGGAGGAGCAGAGGTTATAGCCCCTCCAAACTTCAAGAAGAATTTCCAAGTGCCTTGGGTTGCAGGCAAGAAATTTACTCCTAAAGAAATTTAAATCTTAAATGGTGGGAGAAGCTGTTCTGGGCTCTGCTTCCTCTACAATCTTCTCCCTTAATGTTTCCTTTATCCTCTGGTGCTCAGCCCTGCTGCCTGCACTTGGAAAATGCCCTAAAGAAGTAATCAGATCCAGAGGACATGAATGTGTATAATGTTTCCAAAGTCATATGGGTAGATTTATTGGAAATTCCATTGAAATACCTGATATTATGAGACAGGAACAAAAATCACAAATAACAAAGTGCAAGTTTACAAGTTCTAATTAAAAATTAGCAATTGCACACATTTATAGACTGAGCTATAGACTGCTACCATCTATTATTACAGCAGGTGGCAGGTAAAATTTCTCCACTTGTTAATCTACAATGCATTTGAGCTATAGGTCAGAAAACAGCTATGCATAGCTTCCAGAGATAATCCAAGCCATTTAATGAAAGAGTTCCATTTAATGAGCTCTTCCTCCATTTTGGAAGCCCTAATTAATCTCTCTGAAGTTTTTTTAAATCTATCATTAAAACAAAACTTAGTGGGGTACATGGTGCCACTTATTAGAATTTTATAAAATTGTCTGCCTGAGTCATGTAATTTTCATAATCACTTTTCGAGGATGGCAATATTAGACTCCCCGCTGCAATACTGAAATGAAAATACTATTTCTATAC
Source organism: Tachyglossus aculeatus (assembly GCF_015852505.1). Lineage (NCBI taxonomy): Eukaryota > Metazoa > Chordata > Mammalia > Monotremata > Tachyglossidae > Tachyglossus > Tachyglossus aculeatus. Next base: position 102,980,222 of record NC_052101.1, read on the forward strand.
TCTCTTCTCCTTCCTGCTGCATAATTAAATTGAATTTCCCTGGTGGAATTTGTTCTGATAATACAGAAAATGGACTGCAGTTAGGCTAGGCTGTGCTCTGAACTGAGAACCTGTCTCATTTCAAGGCTAGTAATGCTTCGACTACTCTTCATTTTTATACTGTGTTTTCCACTTAGGAACATTTTGAAAGATATTGGCGGAGTGCTCAAAAAGAACTTTTAGATTGTGAGCCCCTTGCGGGACAGAGAATTTCTGACCTGGTTATGTCTTGCCCATCACTTAGTTCAGGGCTTGACAGATAGTGAATGCTTAATAGATACCATAACTAACATAGAATCTTGAGACGCTATCTTGTCCATTTCATTCCGCTTGTCAGCTGAGTGACTTTGGGCAAGTCACTTAACTTCTCTGTTCCTCAGTTACCTCATCTGTAAAATGGGGATTAAGACTGTGAGCCCCACATGGGACAACCTGATCACCTTGTATCCTCCCAGTGCATAGAACAGTGCTTTGCACATAGTAAGCACTTAACAAATACCATTATTATTATTGTTACTTTTATTATTCATTCATTCATTCAATCATATTTACTGAGCACTTACTGAGTGCAGAGCACTGTACTAAGTCCTTGGGAAAGTACGATGCAACAATAAACAGACATTCCCTGCCCACAAGGAGATTACAGTCTGGCGGGGCGGGGGGGGAGACGGATCTGTCCTATTCCCCCACAGAGGCCTCCATTCTTTAGACCCCCTCTAGTATTCTACAGCCATCCTACCCCATTTAGGCTCCCTACCCAATGTTGTCTATTTCCCTGCCTTAAGATGAATGAGAATCTGTTTTATAAATATAAAATTTCCTGAGCAGGCATTTCCACGACTCTTCTCAATAAATGATCCAGTCCTCAGTTTAAGAACCTGCACTGCAGGTAAATTCTCCCTAATATCCATCTTAAATCCTTCACACTGCTGACCTCAGGGGAAATGGAGAAGATCCTTGTTAAATTGCTCATTGTGTTTGAATGGGTTTGTTGTTAATGATAAGAACTTTTAAGCAAGAACTATGTCTTTGTTCTGCTGTTTTCTGATGTTCCAAGTCTCCCCAGAAAATTTCAGCTCGATTATTCAAGAAAAAAGTGCTCAATCCTCAGCTTCCCATTGATTCTAGAGGCCTGGCCCCGTAGATGTTAGATTCTGTCATCATATCTGGGACCAATGATTAATGATAGCATCCTTTTGCATTTAATTGTTGCTCTGTTGTAAATCATAAAGTCTATGCAAGACAAACACAATGCCTCCTGCATTTGAGGGAGCACGCATAATTATATTGTAAAGCTAAAATCTCAGTTCTTAATTCCATCCTCAAATCCTTTTAGGGTTCTCCTTTGTGTGTAGGTGTGTGTTTTCATTAAAATCTGCACCCATTAATGTTTGCAAGTTTAAGGCAGTTAAGTCTTTCAGCTCAGCAAAACTCTAGGTCAGCTTTAAAACAGGGGGAACATAATCTAATAGCAATTTAATGCCAATTAAAAGTCTGTCTCATAATGGATTCGTACCCCAAGTCCCTTGAATGGATAATTACAACAATTAACTCCATCACTTGCATGTACTCTTGGATTAGGTGTATCACGTTTATTAGAGCAATACCCAAAGGAAAGAAAAGGGAGTGAGGAATAGGCTTGAGCCCTTGGGGAGTTGGGGGGGGGGGGGAGCTAAGAGCAATGGACTTTGGGCAGAGATTTAGACGATGACTACTATGCTTAGCTGCCCTACCTCTCTCTGTTATGTCCCCAAGTGTAACAGATTATGAAAATAGCAATGTGTGTGAGATATTCATTCACTCATTCATTCAATCTTATTTATTGAGCACTTACTGTGTGCACAGCACTGTACTAAGCACTTGGGAAGTACAAGTCGGCAACAGATAGAGACAGTCCCTACCAAATGGCTACTTAGACTACGAGCCCCATGCGGGCCAGGAACTGTCCAACCTAATTTGCTTGTATCTACCCCAGTGCTTAGAAAAATGTTTGACACATAGTACCTCACAGAGACCTCCGCTCTCTCGACCCCATCCATCTTTCTGAGTGCCTCACACCCCACCTCATCTCCCTTTCCTCTCTACCCGATCTTGATGATCAGATCACTGCTCTCAACTCTACCCTCTCTACTCAGCTCGACTCCCTCGCTCCCCTTTCCCTTCGCCGCTCTCGTACCACTAACCCACAGCCCTGGATCACTGCCACTGTCTGCCTCCTTCACTCGTATTCTCGAGCTGCTGAACACTGCTGGCGAAAGTCTAAACACCATGCCAACCTCGTTCACTTCAAGTTTACCCTTTCCTGCCTTAACTCTGCCCTCTCCTCTGCCAAACAAAACTATTTCTCCTCCCTTATTGACACCCATGCCCATCATCCCCATCAGCTCTTCCATACATTTAACTCCCTTCTCAGGCCCCCATTTAACTCCCTTCTCAGGCCCCCTGTTCCTCCCCCTCCTCCTTCCCTCACCCCCAACGATCTGGCCTCCTACTTCATTAATAAAATTAAATCCATCAGGTCTGAGCTCCACAAAGTCACTCCTCCCTCTTCTCCAACCCCCCGGCTCTCAACCCTCTCTGCTACTCTCCCATCCTTCCCAGCAGTATCCTCAGATGAGATCTCCTCCCTCCTCTCAAGTTTTACTCCGGCCACCTGTGCTTCTGACCCCATTCACTCGCATCTTATGAAATCTCTCGCTCCGTCCCTCCCCCCTTCCTTAACTTCCATCTTCAACCGCTCACTCTCCACTGGTTCCTTCCCCTCTGCCTTCAAATGTGCCGATGTCTCTCCCATCCTAAAAAAAAACCCTCTCTTGACCCCACCTCACCTTCTAGTTATTGCCCTAACTCCCTCCTACCATTCCTTTCCAAACTCCTTGAACGAGTCATCTACACGCGCAGCCTCAAATTCCTCAACACCAACTCTCTCCTCAACCCCCTCCAATCTGGCTTCCGTCCCCTACATTCCACCGAAACTGCCCTCTCAAAGGTCACCAATGACCTCCTGCTTGACAAATCCAACAGCTCCTACTCTATCCTAATCCTCCTCGACCTCTCAGCTGCCTTCGACACTGTGGACCTCCCCCTTCTCCTCAACACGCTATCCAACCTTGGCTTCACAGCCTCTGTCCTCTCCTGGTTCTCCTGTTTTCTCTCCAGCTGTTCATTCTCAGTCTCTTTTGCCGGCTCCTCCTCCCCCTCCCATCCCCTTACTGTTGGGGTTCCTCAAGGGTCAGTTCTTGGTCCCTTTCTGTTCTCTATCTACACTCACTCCCTTGGTGAACTGATTCACTCCCATGGCTTCAACTATTATCTCTATGCTGATGACACCCAAATCTACATCTCTGCCCCTGCTCTCTCTCCCTCCCTCCCTTCAGGCTCGTGTCTCCTCCTGCCTTCAAGACATCTCCATCTGGATGTCTGCCTGCCATCTAAAACTCAGCATGTCCAAGACTGAACTCCTTATCTTCCCTCCCAAACCCTACCCTCTCCATGACTTTCCCATCACTGTTGACGGCACTACCATCCTTCCCGTCTCACAAGCCCACAACCTTGGTGTCATCCTCAACTCTGCTCTCTCGTTCACCCCTCACATCCAATCCGACACCAAAACCTGCCGGTCTCACCTCCGCAACATCGCCAAGATCCACCCTTTCCTCTCCATCCAAACTGCTACCCTGCTGGTTCAATCTCTCATCCTATCCCAACTGGATTACTGCATCAGCCTCCTCTCTGATCTCCCATCCTCCTGTCTTGCCCCACTTCAATCTATACTTCACGCTGCTGCCCGGATCATCTTTGTGCAGAAACGCTCTGGGCATGTTACTCCCCTCCTCAAAAATCTCCAGTGGCTACCAGTCAACCTACGCATCAGGCAAAAACTCCTCAATCTCAGCTTCAAGGCTCTCCATCACCTCACCCCCTCCTACCTCACCTCCCGTCTATCCTTCTACAGCCCAGCCCACACCCTCCGCTCCTCTGCTGCTAACCTCCTCACTGTCCCTCGTTCTTGCTTGTCCTGCCATCGACCCCCGGCCCACGTCATCCCCCTGGCCTGGAATGCCCTCCCTCTGCACATCCGCCAAGCTAGGTCTCTTCCTCCCTTCAAAGCCCTACTGAGAACTCACCTCCTCCAGGAGGCCTTCCCAGACTGAGTCCCCTCCTTCCTCTCCCCCTCCTCCCCCTCCCCATCCCCCCTGCCTTACCTCCTTCCCCTCCCCACAGCACCTGTATATATGTTTGTACATATTTATTACTCTATTTTACTTGTACATATTTACTATTCTATTTATTTTATTTTGTTAATATGTTTTGTTTTGTTGTCTGTCTTCCCCTTCTAGACTGTGAGCCCACTGTTGGGTAAGGACCGTCTCTATATGTTGCCAACTTGTACTTCCCAAGTGCTTAGTACAGTGCTCTGCACACAGTAAGCGCTCAATAAATACAATTGAATGAATGAATGAACATAATAAGTGCTTAACAAATACCATTAAAAAAATGGCTCTGGAGAGAAACTAAGAACAAGATGAGTTCCTGGAATTTATATAAGCCCAAAAAACTTATGATTCTGAAGACATGGGAGGTTAGTTTGGGCTTTAGGCTCTATCAGACCTTGTATTACTGCCTTACTCTATACCCTTATATGCTTGAGCATGATGCTAGGGATCACACTGCTATGTTTTGTAATCATGACTGTAATTGTTGGGGGTTCAAGTGATGGAGGACAGTTCTATACTAGCAAATTGCCCAGCTACTTTGCTAGTGTAGACCTTGCCTTTACACCATCTTTTCTTTTCTGGAAACGATCATCATTGTCGAGTGCCTGCTTGGAGGAAAGTTGGCATGGGAGTAGAAAGCTGTTTCCATTGATGTGTCCAAGGCTGTGTCTATACTGATTACTATCTTAAATCCCAAGTAAATATTTTCTTTTTTGTGCCATGATTATAAATGGACAAACCTAGGGTGAGTTTAAGGCCAATCAAACCAGAGTGGTTCCGGATTTTTGCAGGCTGACTCGGGCAATTTTAGTAAAAAATCCAAATATCCCAGAATTGGAACTAGCAAGATGAAACTGACCTCTACCTTGCACTGACCCCAGCTGCACTTGTTCACTTTAAATGCCTAAACTTCCTCCAAGCTGGAGCATACTCTGGACATGTTGGATTTAGGTTCCCACAGCATCCTAGGACTTTTAAAACCACCATCCCAAAATGCTGAGGGAATTTATCCCTGCATAGGTATGCTTCTCTGATCTCAGATTTACAGAGAGGAAAGAGAAAGCATTCAAGCATGGGATGGTGTCCTTTTGTTAGGGTACGTAATCCTGATGTCCAACTCCAAATTCAACCCCATAATTCAGCGCTTAGAACAGTGCTTGGCACATGGCAAGTGCTTAACAAATACCATTATTATTATTAACTCTACGGTATTGTAGTCTACCAAGCACCTTAGTAAAGTGCTCTCCACAAGGTAAGTGCTCAGTAAATACCATTGATTGATTGATATGATGCTCACTGTGGGCAGGGAATGTGTCTGTTACATTGCTATATTGTACTCTCCCAAGAAAGCACTCAATAAATACAATTGACTGACTGACTGGACTATGAAAATGCACTTTCCTGCTGGGGAGATTCATACCACCTCGAATGAACCACCTCTGTGTCATTCATTCATTCATTCAATCATATTTATTGAGTGCTTACTGTGTGCAGAGCACTGTACTAAGCGCTTGGGAAGTACAGATCAGCAACATATAGACGGTCCCTATCCAACAACCCACTCACAGTCTAGAAGGGGGAGACAGTCAGCTCAGAAACCCCGGCAACAACAAACTGACCTGATTAACAAGTGTTTTTCCAGCTCCCAACCCTATTCCCATGCTCACAGCCTGGATAGTTTTAAAACAGGGATAAGTAGGCATGATATTTCAATTATGCAGGCAGTCAGGTAGACTGTAAGCTCCTCTTTTTTACGGTATTTGTTAAGCGTTTACTGTGTGCCAAGCACTGTACTAAGCCCCGGGGTAGATACAAGATAATCAGGTTCAACACTTTCTATCCCATATGGGGCTCACAGATGAGGTAACTGAGGCCCAGAGGCCCAGAGAAATTAAGTGACTTGTCCAGGGTCACACAGCAGACAAGTGGCAGAGCAGGGATTAGAACCCAGGTCTTTCTGACTCCCATGCCTATGTACTCTTGCCACTAGGCTACACTGCTTTTTAAGACTTTAGACTCTAGACTGTAGACTCATCTGTGGACTCTTCTCTAGACTCTAGACTGCTTCTCCTTCTCTAGACTGTAAGCTCCTTGTGGGCAGGGAAAATGTCTACCAACTCTGAGTTTACTCTCCCAAGTGCTTAGTACAGTGCTCTGCACGAAATAAGTGCTCAGTAAATATGATTGATTGATTGATCTAAGGCAAGAGTGGATGTAGATGGAGAAGAGAAGGGGATCCACACCTGAGCCTCACGAAGCAGTGTGGCTTTGTGGAAAGAGCCCACGCTTGGGAGTCAGAGGTCATGGGTTCTAATTCCAGGTCTGCCACTTGTCAGCTCTGTGACCTTGGGCAAGTCACTTAACTTCTCTGTGCCTCAGTTACCTCATCTGTAAAATGGGGAATAAGACTGTGAGCCTCACTTGGGACAACTTGATAACCTTGTATAATAATAATAATAATAATAATGGCATTTGCTAAGTGCTTACTATGTGCAAAGCACTGTTCTAAGCGCTGGGGGGGATACAAGGTGATCAGGTTGTCCCATGTGGGGCTCACAGTCTTAATCCCCATTTTACAGATAAGGTAACTGAGGCTCAGAGAAGTTAATGACTTGCCCAAGGTCATACAGCAGACATGTGGAGGAGCTGGGATTCGAACCCATGACCTCTGACTCCAAAGCCCGTGCTCTTTCCATTGAGCCACACTGCTTCTCTCTACCCCAACACTTAGAACAGTGCTTGGCACATAGTACGCACTTAACAAATACCATCATCATCATCATTTACCCCCAGTGTTGCCTAATGGAAAGTGCACAGGCTTGGGTTCTGATCTCAGCTCTGCTAACTGCCTGCCTTGTGATGTTGGGCATGTCACCTGCTCTGTGCCTCAGTTTCCTCATCTGTAAAACGGGGATTCAATATCTGTTCTCCCCACCACTTAGACTGTGATTGCCATGTGGGGTAGCTAATGTGTCTGACCTAATTATCTTGACTCTACCCCAGTGCTTAGTACAGTCTTTGGCACATAGTAAGCACTTAACGAATACCACAATTATTATTATTAGGTGATGGGAAACAGAGGAAAAGCTCAGGAAAGAGACCAAGAAGTGGTCAGGTGACCAGAAAAGTAGGAGGTGAACTAGGAGAGTACAGTGCTAGGGAAACCAAGGTTAGATAGCTTTTCCAGGAGGAGTAAGCTACTTGAAGGCAGAGATCTTGCTACCAACGCTATTGTATTGTCCAAAACAGAACTCCTCATCTCCCCACCCAAACCCTGTATTCCCCTACTTCCCCATTACTGTAGACAACACTATCATCCTCCCTTTGACCCAAGTCCATAACCTTGGTATTATTCTCAACTCATCTTTCTCATTCAACTTGCCTACTCAATGTCACCAAATCCTGTCAGTTCTACCTTCACAAAATCGCTAAAATCCTCCCATTCTTCTCCATCCAAACTGCTACTTTGCTGATCCAAGCACTTTTCCTATCCCCCTTTGACTACTGCATCAGCCTCCTTGCTGACCTCCCTGCCACCTGTCTCACCCCATTCCAGTCCATATTTCACCCTGCTGCCCAGATCATTTTTCTACAAAAACCATTCAGTCCATGTTTCCCCTCTCCTCAAGAACCTCCAGTGGTTGTCTATACACCTCTGCATCAAACAGAAACTCCTTACCAGTGGCTTGAAAGCAGTCAATCACCTTGCCCCCTCCTATCTTACCTCACTGATTTCCTAATAATAATAATAATTATGGTATTTACTAAGCACTGACTATGTGCCAGGCACTGTTCTAAGCCCTGGGGTAGATACAAGATATTCTGGTTGTACACAGCCCCTGTCCCACAAAGGGCTCACAGTCTTAATCCCCATTTTACAGATGAGGAAACTGAGGCCCAGAGAAGTTAAGTGACTTGCACAAGGTCTCAGAGCAGACAAGTGGCAGAGCTGGGATTAGAACCCATGACATTCTGTGCCCAGGCCCGTGCTCTAATCACTAGGCTATGCTGCTTTTGTACTACTGCAGAACTACTACAGTACTACTCACTCTGATCTTCTACTGCCAACCTACTCTACTGTACCTTGATCTCATCTGTCTCGCCACCAACCCCTTGCCCATATCTTCCCCCTGGCCCAGAACTCCTTTCCCCTTCATATCCAACAGACTACCTCTCTCTCCAACTTTAAAATCCCAGGTCTTTTTGAGTTTAATTCACATCAGAAATGACCATGACAATGCCTGATGGTTAAACAGGGCCAAGCCAAGACTTAGCCCTACATTTCAGTGTGTGTATGTGTGTGTTTTAATCTGTCATGTTTTTGGAAATATTTTTAAATACTTTTATTCTTAAAAAAAATCAATGCAGCCCAGGAACCACACAATAACCAACTGGCATGTGCAACACTTTGCCGTCATCTTCAGCAGCTCGTTTGTGTATCCCAGTGTTTTCTAGCAACTTTCCAGAAATTGTGTCAGTCAACAGACCAAATCAGTTTGGGCAATGAAATGGGTTTTTCACATCCCAAAGGATGATTGTGAAATGCCATTCAGGAAGGGGTAGAACCAGGTAATTATTTGAGAAGCTATATTGTGATAAGCGCTCAATAAATACGATTGATTGAATGAATGAATGAATGAATAACAGTGCTCTTTCAGACCCATGAATGCCAGGTTTCAATTAATGCAGGAGCATTGGTGAGTAAAGGACTAGGCAGCTAATTCATTGCCACGTGTGTGTGCATGTGTGGGGTTTTTTTTGGTTTCTTTTTAAAGAATCAAATAAGCAACATGGTATCTGCCATAGCAGCTGTTTGCATAGGTCTGGAGCATTAAGATTAAGGAATTTTGCTTTGATTTTGTTTTCATTAAAAAGCTTTTTTCCCTGCTAAACTTCCTCGGAGACTAACTAACTATGCAGAATCCAGGCAGATTTTTAGGTTTGAATTGTAATGCTTACTGTGCTAACCAACAGCTCACTTCCTCACTGATATTTTGGAGCAATTTGCAGAGAAATAATCCAGTGTGGCAGTTGTTGGCCTGGCAATGAAAGTTTAAACAGCATTCTCCTAGTCAGGGACCTTTCTTGTGCACTCAGTCAAGTTTACACACATCCAGTCTTGGAGTGGGACAAGTGAGAGAGTGATGGATTTTTTTTCTTCACTTTCTGATTTTAAAATTTGCCATTGAACAAAAAGCCAAGCAGCACATGCTGCAGGCAAGTAAAGCTAGGTCAACCTTTTCATCTGTTTCCTTAAATTAATCCAGCCTCCTCTCAAATTTGGTAGTTTGATATTTATCATTAGTGTAGGTTTCTATTGAAAAAGCAGCATGAACTCATGGAAACAACTCAGGCCTGAGAGTCAGAGGACCCGAGTTCTAATCCTGCCTCCACTTGCCTGCTGTGTCATCTTGGGCAGGTCACTTACCTTCTTTGGGCCTCAATTTCCTCATCTGTAAAGTAGGGGTTCAGTGCCCACTCTTCCCCTTTGATTGTGACACACCCCCTCCCTCCACCCCAATTCAAAGGGTTTCAGAAGGCAAGGCTTGTTGCAGGCATGTGGTTTTTCTCTGTTTTTGTGAGCAGAAGCAAGACGTTTTTCCTGCTCTTATCTCCGGACTCTTCGTTCTCCCTTTTCAGAATCTGTTGTAACCATTAAACTGCCACAGGTTCTGTGATGTGGACTCCGAAGCATACACATCTGATTTCAGGGACGGTTTTGCACACTTAGAAGAGTGTGTTCTTTCTTTCCCCCGTTCATCTCTTTATTTTTGGAACAGGTTTGTTACCACCATCTGGCTGTACAAACAAAAATGTATTTAGCCCAGAGCTAGCTCTGTTTTTCCTTGCTGGAGCGGATCTGGGGGATGTTAGGGTGGGCAAAGACCTGTGGTGCAGGGAGCAATGCTGCCCCTCTCATCGGCCAAGCCCTAGGCAGTACGTAGAGACTCTAAAAGGGGACCTCTGCTTTGCCGACGTGGCAAGCAGTCCCATGCAGGGACATAAGAATGTGAAGTACCCACTTCAAGTAGAGGAGCAGCGTGGCCTAGTGGAAAGAGCCCGGGCTTGAGAGTCAGAGGACTTGGGTTCTAATCCTGGCTCTGCCAGATGCTTGCTGTGTGACCCTATAGACTGCGAGCTCACTGTGGGCAGGGAGTCTGTTTATTGTTACATTGTCCTCTCCCAAGCACTTAGTACAGTGCTTTGCAAACAGTAAGCTTTCAAAAAATATGATTGAATGAAAGAATGAATCTTCTCCAAGAGGGTTTCGCCAACTAACGCCTCATTTCCCCTTTGGGCCCTCACTTCCGCATCACCTCTATACTTGGATTTGTACCCTTTAAGCACTTACTTTTCACCCCATCCTAAGCTCCAAAACACTTATGTACATTCATTCATTCATTCAATCATATTTATTGAGTGCTTACTGTGTGCAGAGCACTGTACTAAGCACTTGGAAACTACAATTCGGCAACAGAGACAATAATAAAATTAATAGAATGATAAAATATCATAAAATATCAACTCCTCACCCTTGGCTTCAAGGCTCTCCATCACCTCGCCCCCTCCTACCTCACCTCCCTTCTCTCCTTCTACAGCCCAGCCCTCACCTTCCGCTCCTCTGCCGCTAATCTCCTCTCCGTGCCTCGTTCTCGCCTGTCCCGCCGTCGACCCCCGGCCCACGTCATCCCCCTGGCCTGGAATGCCCTCCCTCTGCCCATCCGCCAAGCTAGCTCTCTTCCTCCCTTCAAGGCCCTACTGAGAGCTCACCTCCTCCAGGAGGCCTTCCCAGACTGAGCCCCCTCCTTCCTCTCCCCCTCCTCCCCCTCTCCATCCCCTCTGCCTTACCTCCTTCCCCTCCCCACAGCACCTGTATATATGTACATATGTTTGTATGTATTTATTACTCTATTTATTTTATTTGTACATATTTATTTTATTTATTTTATTTTGTTAATATGGTTTGCTTTGTTCTCTGTCTCCCCCTTCTAGACTGTGAGCCCACTGTTGGGTAAGGACCGTCTCTATATGTTGCCAACTTGTACTTCCCAAGTGCTTAGTACAGTGCTCTGCACACAATAAGCGCTCAATAAATACGATTGAATGAATGAATGAATGAAATATAAATATGTCCATATATACACAAGTGCTGTGGGGTGGGGAGAGGGGTAGAGCAGAGGGAGGGAGTAAGGATGATGGGGAGGGGAGGAGGAGCAGAGGAAAAGGGGGGCTTAGTCTGGGAAGGCCTCCCGGAGGAGGTGAGCTTTCAGTAGGGCTTTGAAGGGGGGAAGTGAGCTAGTTTGGTGGATGTGAGGAGGGAGGGTGTTTCAGGCCAGTGGTAGGATGTGGGCCAGGGGTCGACGGCGGAACAGGTGAAAACGAGGCCCAGTGAGGAGGTTAGTGGCAGAGGAGCGGAGTGTGCGGGCTGGAGTAGAAACGCCTGATAGGTCGATCATGTAGAGCTGAGCTCTGTCGTCTGTCCCATACGACCCCAACATAAAACTGCAGCCAAAAGGCCGGACGACGCTGCAGACCGTGTAAGCGTGGACATACATGGCCACTCTATCTGTGAGATGCTTAAAGGGATTGTTATAGCCATAGGTCAATCTGAAGTTGGAAGCTTCCTCTTGGGCTATGTCTGCCAACAAATCTGCCCTTCATTTTCAAATAATAATAATAATAATAATAATGTTGGTATTTGTTAAGTGCTAATGGTTCAGTGGCAAGCGCACGGGCTTGGGAGTCAGAGGTCATGGGTTCTAATCCTGGTTTCCCCACATCTGCTGTGTGACCTTGGGGAAGTCACTTAACTTCTCTGAGCTTCAGTTACCTCATCTGTAAAATGGGGATGAAGACTGTGAGCCCCACCTGGGACAACCTGATCACCTTGTATTCCCCCCCAGTGCTCAGAACAGTGCTTCACACATAGTAAGCACTTAACAAATGCCATAATTGTTACTATGTGCCAAGCACTGTTCTAAGCACTGGGGTAGATACAAGTTAATCAGGTCGTCCCACGTGGGGCTCACAGTCTTCATCCCCATTTTACAGGTGAGGTAACTGAGGCACAGAGAAGTTGAGACTTGCCGAGCTGACAAGTGGCAGAGCTGGGATTAGAACCCATGACTTCTGACTCCCAAGCCCGTGCTCTTGCCATTGAACCATTAGCACTTAACAAATACCAACATTATTATTATTATTATTATTAGAAAATGAAGGGCAGATTTGTTCCACTAAGTCATGCTGCTTCTCAACTTCTGTTTCCCCCTCTAATCTGTAAGGTCCTTGTGGGCAGGGATTATGTCTACCCACTCTGTAGTACTGTACTCTCCCAAGCACTTAATACAGTTTTCTGTACATAGTAAGTGCTTAATAAATGCCATTGGATGATTGATTTAGAAGAAGGGGGTTCTGACCATGGTCCAGAGCCTAAACTGTGGTAACGAGCCATTCTCCTATGTAAAAGTTGCTTCCCCGCGGCCTTAGATCTAGCTACCTGGACTGTGGATATCTAGGTTATTTTGTTTATTTCTAGGCCTGTATATTCAGTGCTTTCTTGAGTACTAAATTCAATTAAAAAATGTAAATGCAAAGAATTTCAAAAGATTTAAGCTATGCTTTAATTTTATCCAGATTGCACTGATGTTGTACCTTTCCCTGAATCTGGATGCCACCTGGGCCCCTTCAAGGAAATTAAATACAGTCTTGACAGTTCCTCATTAAGCACCTGAACAACACATTCCCTCAGGCCTGTAAGAAGACCATGATAGACAGGTCAGGTGATTCACAATCTTAGAACAATGAAAAAAGACACATTTACTACATGACTAAGAATTAGTATACTTGCTTTGAATTTAGCATCCTTTAGAAAATGATTCAAAAGCACTAATCGGAACACAGTACTATGCAGAGTGACTTTATCCTGCCCATTTTACAGAGGGTGAAATTGTGATGGCACATATTGAATCACTGGCTGACCAAAGGCACAGAGAAAGTAGCGGGGGTGGCAGCAAATGATTAGGAATTGGATAGAGCCAATCCTTTACCATCTGCTAGCCCTGTAAATCCCAGCATCCTGTTCTGGACAGCAGCAGACAATAATAATGACGGTGGTAGGGTTTTGATGTATTTGATCAATTTTGTTTGTGATGGGGTTTTTATGTTAAACATGTGTGATCATTTCTTCCCACGTCAGCATTTATTCATTTCTGTGGTATGTAACTAGGTTGACTATGTGTCCCAGAAAGGCAGGACAATCTCAGATTTCCAAATGTCCTGTTCTAATAATAATGATAATAATCGTGAAGTAGCATGGCTCATTGGAAAGAGCATGAGCTTTGGAGTCAATGGTCACGGGTTCGAATCCCAGGTCCACCACGTGTCTGCTGTGTGACCTTGGGCAAGTCACTTAACTTCTCTGAGCCTCAGTTCCCTCATCTGTAAAATGGGGATTAAGACTATGAGCCCCATGTGGGACAACCTGATCACCTTGTATCCCCCCCAGAACTTACAGCAGTGCTTTGCACATAGTAAGCACTTAACAAATGCCATCATTATTAATAATAATTTTTGTTAAATGCTTACTATGTGCCAAGCACTGTACTAAGCACTGGGGTAGAGACAAGATTATCAGATCCCACTTGGGGTTTACAGTCTAACTAGAAGGAAGAACAGGTACTAGCTCTCCATTTTGTAGATGAGGGAATTGAGTCACAGAAAAGTGAGGCGACTTGCTCAAGGTCACACAGCAGGCAAGTGGTGGAGACAGGATTAGAACCCAGATCCTCTGATTCCCAGGCCCATTCTCTTTCCACTAGGCCACACTACTTCCATGCTGTTCTAGGAAATGGCCTTCTGTCTGGGCTTTCCACCCAGATCAAGGGATAGCATGGAGAGCTTCTGCACCGTGATGCACTGGTAAGTGCTCAGTAAAAGTCAAAACTGTCAAAGAGGTCTGTCTTCCATTTTGAACAACACTCCCCAAAACAGAGCTGTGAGAATTCACCTTGCTTCCTCTTCCCTCATCTTTCACTAGCTCCCAGGCCCAGTTGGGTTAGCTTCCAAATGTAGTCAGCCTAGTTATAATTTTCTAAAGCAATAATTTTACTAATGTGTTTACACATAAATTTATTGTTTTATTGTATGTGGCTTAATTCTCACTCAGCACTCAGCAGTGTCCTGGGACACAATAAGTGCCCCAAAAATATCTGTTTATTGACTGATTGTCCAAGAAACAAAAGGTAGACTCTTTCAACCTTCTTTCAAGTATTCTTCAGCATTGTTGCTTAAATCCAAGCCGAAGGGCAGGAGTGAAAATTTTTCCACTCCCCACTCCCAGAGAGTTTTCAATTATTCATTCAATCGTATTTATTGAGTGCTTAACTGTGTGGAGAGCACTGTACTAAGTGTTTGGAAAGTACAATTCCACAACAGATAGAGACAATCTCTACCCAACAACGGGTTACCGGTTCAGGGGGAAAACTCCAGGCTCATAAAAGAGAGTTGGAAGAGGTAAGGTTGGAGAATTGAGGGGTTGGGACATTTGGAATGGAAAAGATGGCACAGAGGGACTCATGCTACCATCTGTGCTCCTCCCCCAAGGCTGCACAGGTGGACACTGGAACCTAACCCATTGGTAGAACTGTTTGATCTAGTTCTGTCCAGCTGCTCTCTTGCGTTTTGTTTAGAGACTAAAAAAAAAAAGTGGGTCTGGGAAAAGCCAGTTATCTGGTAACTCTAAATCAGATCATCCATGCCAAATAACCTGGAGTTAGAAAGAATTGGGGCTGAGTATAAAGAAGTTATGCTTTGGAAAAACAATTGCAATAAGAATGTAAATGATTGCCCACAGCATTTGTATTGTGTTTCTTCAGTTCATGAATAATCACTGCCTTACAAAGAAAGATGTCTCTCTCTTTGTGTGTGTGTGTGTGTGTGTGCGTGTGTGTGTGTGTGTGTGTGAGAGAGAGAGAGAGAGAGAGAGAGTATTCGTGGAGCTGTTTGAGTTCAAAGATGATACTGCTGGTGGAGAGATTTTATTAGTGTATGTGAGTGTGGCTGATAAAAGCAAAGTGTAACCCACAATCCATCTGTGTCATGTTGATGTAGAACAGGCTGATCACAGATTCCAGCTTAGCCAGGGGAGAATGGCTTTTGTAGGCTGACAGGCATGTACAAATGCTCTGGAATTGGAACAGGACTGATGATGCTGGCAGTCTACCTTTCGCCAACCCCTTCTACTCTTGCTCACTTTACCTGGTATTTTTCCAGGCTGGAGCATGCTCAATGCATATTCAATTTTGGCTCCAGAAATGCTCCAAAATGTTGGGGGATTTTCACATCTCTCCTCTCTCTTCTGCCCCCAGTTCTCACAATCAACCGAACTATGAGTGATTGGTTGATTAAGGGAAGGGGAAGGCATCCCAACGTCCTGGCTTTCAATAAAAAGATTAAGGTCAGCCGAAATTAACTGTAGTCCGAGAAAGCGTGAGAAGGGTAAGCATGGTCAGATGCACTGGGCACACTGATTTTTGTAGCAGGGCAGAGAGTTGTTACTGCTGTCAACCTCTGCCAGTTTCACTGAAGCTCCACTTTTGGCAGTAGCTTTGTTTCTTTTGTCAGGCTGGGCTGTCAGGAACCGAATAATTAGGCTTGTGTATTGGACAGCAACCAGTCCCCCTTGTGACTGGCTGGCAGTATTTAAATCTTTTTTTATGTGTGCAGCCAATGCAGTGAGTTTTAAAACTGTGTATGGTAGCAATTCATTTCCTTTAAAATCTTCATTTACCCCAGTGGAGTTCATATCACAGTTGTTTTTGACAGTTTGTGCAGTTACAACACATTAAGTAAAGACATCACAGGAATGTGCTTAGCTTATTTGGAAACTAACTGGAAAAATAATGAAGTAAATTCATAAACCTAAATGGGTCTTAGGATACTATCTTTCTCTTTTCATCATTCTTTAGACTGGAGGATTTATTTGGGGATGAAGCTTCCTCTTTTTTCTTCAAAAACATTCAATCCATGTTTCCCCATGCCTCAAGAACCTCCAGTGGTCACCCATCCACTTCCACATCAAACAGAAACTCCTTACCATCAGCTTTAAAACATTCAATCACCTTGCCCCCTCCTTCCTTGCTGCTCTCCTACTGCAACCAGCCCACACATTTGACTCCTCCAATGTCAACCTACTCACTGTATCACAATCTTTTCTATCTCATCGCCGACCTCTCGCCCACGTCCTGCCTGGAATGCCCTCCCCCTTTATATCTGACAGACGATCACTCTCCCCACTTTCAGAGCCTTATCGAAGGCACATCTCCTCCAAGCGGCCTTCCCCGACTAAGCCCTCATTTCATCTTCTCCCACTCCCTTCTACGTTGCCCTTGCACTCCTTATTCCCCTCTCCCTCAGCCCCACAGCACTTATGTACATATCCATAATTTATTTATTCATTTTAATGTCTGCCTCCCTCTCTAGACTGTAAGCTCACTGTGGGCAGGAAACATGTCTGCCAACTCTGTTATATGGTACTTTCCCATGTGCTAGGTACAGTGCTCTTCACATAGTAAGTGCTCAATAAATGTGATTGATTGAGTCTTCGATCTCCACTAGGTAATTCGCACCATTCTGGACATCTACAAACTAAAGACTTTGAAACATGAATGTATCAGAAACTGCAGTCATTTGGATCTGGAACTTATAGAGCTTGTAAATAGGCTCCATCCAGGTCTCTACGGCATAAAGGAAAGTGAATTTGGCAAGTGACCAGGGCGTTTGTCACATTAGACAAGTTCAGTAGAAATTTAGTCTTGATCTCCCCAAACAACACCATGTTTACAACAAGCAAACAAGACGTTTGAGGGGAAGAGAGGGGAAAACATAATGAGTATGTTCCACCCCTTATTAATGGCCTAAGGATTTGGCGCTTCCATCAGTCATATGCCTACTGTGTACGGAGCACTCTACTAAGCGCTTGAGAGACTGCAATATAGTAAGTAGACATGATCCCTGCCCTCAAGGATCTTACAATCCAGTGGAGGAGATGGACAATAAAATTGTTTACAAGACTGGAGGAAGAAGGGAAAAGGGATATGCACATGAGTTCGGACTTAGGTCCCAGGGCGTGTAAGATAGGACGTTACCATTAGGGAGGTTGTGAGTACTCATGTGCTTAAATGTCACCACAAAGGGTGGAAGAAGCATCTGGGAATATAAACTGAGGAGACTTGAAATTAATCAGGGAGGGCCTCCTGGAGGAGAGTGGGTTTCTCTAACTGTTTTTGGTCTGAGTGGGTGTGATGGGTGAGTGTGTGTCTGCTACTCCTGCCTGTGTGTCTGGGGCTGGGTAATAATAATAATAATAATAATGATAATAATCATAATAATAATAATAAATAATAATGGTATTTGTTTAGTACTTACTGTGTGCCAGGTAATTTACTAAGCCCTGAGGTGGATACAAACAAATCGGGTTGGACAGTCTCTGTCCTACATGGGGCTCACATTCTCAATCCCCATTTTACAGATGAGGTAACTGAGGCCCAGAGAAGTGAAATGACTTGCCTAAGGTCACACAGCAGACGAGTGGCAGAGTGGGGATTAGAACCCATGACCTTTGGACTCCCAGGCCCATACTCTATCACTACACCATGCTCCTTCTCATCTCAATATATGCCATCAATATGGGTCTCCGTCTCCTTCCTATTTCGTTGGTCTGTCTGGCTCTCACTGCTTCCCTCTGTACATTTCTGGATTCCGCCTCCTGCTTTTTCTCCCCGCATACACTTGGATCATGTCCCACCTTGTGTAAGTGCCACCCCAGGAAAACTCCACTTCCTGTGGACCATAAAATATGACCATAAAGACCATAAAATATGGTCTTTTTAATTATACTATAGATTGCTAGAAAGAATTCTTTCCGGTGTGAATTAGGAATATTTGGATAATCAATGAGAGTGACATTTTGAGATAGATTGGTCCAACACTTCTCTTGCCCCTCCTACCCCCATTAGAAATCCATCTTTGTAAACGCTGAACCCTGAAGAGAATAAAAGAGCAGGACTTTAAGCAACCAGCTTAAAGACCTAGCATAGATGCTCTGAAGGAAAGCCAGATTTGACCGGGAAGCAGTATGGCACAGTGGATAGAGCACAGGCCTGGGAATCAGAAGGACCTGGCTTCTAATCCCCACCCCACCGCTGGCCTGCTGTGTGATCTTGGGCAAGTCACTTCACTTCTCTGGGCCTCAGTTACCTCATCGGTAAAATGGGGATTGAGCCTGTGAGCCATAAATGGGATAGGGATTGTGTCCAAACTGATGTGCTTGTATCCACCCCAGTGCTTAGTACAGTGCCTGGCATATAGTAAGCACTTAACAAATAGCATTATTATTATTATTATTATTATTATTATTATTATTATTATTCCTGAGATACTTTCTATAGGCCAGCAGTACCCAAACGAAGGCCTGCACTCTAGAAGGAGAATGTTAAGCATGACGTTGTCAGTCAAGTGGTGTTGACAGGAGGTTGTGAGACCAGATAAAGTGAAAAGAAAAATTAAAGGAGCCTCTAAACACTCTATGCAGCATGGCAAACTAAACTAAACTTCTCCTCCCCCCTGCTCAAACAACCTATTCATTTTTGCAGTGTCCTGCACAATGGGGTTTTCCACAGCATTTTCATCCAATGCTTTGCACATAGTAAGCGCTTAATAAATGCCATCATTGTTTATTATTATTTCTTTAAGGCAGAGTTTGCATGGGGCCCAACAGGAAACTACTTGATTTTCCTCAGGTCTTTCCTGTTGAAGGCCTACACTTGCAGCTATTGCCTGCTGAGTACTTCATGTTGAAAAGAACAAAAGGAGAATAGGAACTGTTTGGCTCTACCAGGTTAGAAGTTGCATCCTTCATAATAATAATAATAATAATAATAATGGCATTTATTAAGTGCTTACTATGTGCAAAGCACTGTTCTAAGTGCTGGGGAGTTTACAAGGTGATCAGGTTGTCCCACGTGGGGCTCACAGTCCTAATCCCCATTTTACAGATGAGGGAATTGAGGCACAGAGAAGTTAAGTGACTTGCCCAAAGTCACACAGCTGACAAGTGGCAGAGCCGGGATTTGAACCGATGACCTCTGACTACAAAGCCCGTGCTCTTTCCACTGAGCCACACTGCTTCCCCATAGGAAGGAAGGATCATAACTTATCCTTAGCAACACAGGTTTGATTGATTCTTTCCCCTACATCCTAATTGCATGGAATGTCTGATTACAAGAGAGAAGAATTCAATACAATTCTCCTGTGGAATCATTATAAATTATAACCTCCTTCTGCTGCAGCTTTGAATGGACCAAGTGATTAGCATCACTTTATCGAAATAAATTAGCTGCTTTAAATAAAATTCTTCCATTCTCTGGAAACAGATAGGAATGTGTAAGCAAAAATAAACCAGTTACGGAAATAAAGTTGTTTTAACATATGATAATAAACATCATTATGATTTCATCTCAAATCCATGAAACAATTTAATGCATCTGGAAATTCTTGGAAGATTCTTGGACAGCATTTTGTGAAGTGGAAGTCTAACTGAAAAAGTGAGCTTGGGGGGAGCCAAGTGTGAGCTAGAAAGTAGTGAGTAAAGAATGATGGTCATGAAGCCAATTTTAAGGAATTTTTGTTTGCCGCAGAGGAAGATGAGCTGTGATTGAAGTTTCTGAGGCATGGAGAGGTATGCTGAGCAATGTTTCAGAAAGATGAAATGGGCAGCAGCAGAGTATAGATTAGAGAGAGTCAATCTATAAGAAGCAGCCTGGCTCAGTGGAAAGAGCATGGCCTTGGGAGTCAGAGTTCATGGGTTCAAATCCCAGCTCCGCCAATTGTCAGCTGTGTGACTTCAGGCAAGTCACTTACTTCTCTGTGCCTCGGTTACCTCATCTGTAAAACGGGGATTAAGACTGTGAGCCCCACATGGGACAACCTGATCACCTTGTATCCTCCCCAGCGCTTAGAATAGTGCTTTGCACATAGTAAGCGCTTAACAAATGCCATCATTATCATTATTATTGATCAGTCAATCAATCAACGGTATTCCTTGAGCATTTACTGTGTACAGAACACTGTACTAAGTGCTTGGGGGAGTACGACACAACAATATAACAGACACATTCCCTGCCCACAGTGAGATTACAGTCTAGAAGAGGAAGATGCCATAGTTCTAGCCATGATATCAATCAGTCATATTTATTGAGCACTGACTCTGTGCAGAGCACTGTGCTAAGCACTTGATATGACTAGTTCTCGAAGTAGCACTGTGGCTTTTTGGGTGGAAAAGAAGGAGCTGATCTAAGAGATGTTTTAGAGTTGAAATGGAGACTTCAGGATTAGATGTGGGAATTGAATGACAATGACAATTGAATGACAATGAAGAATCAAGGATGACCAGAAGTTTGTGGTCTTCATGGCCATGGAGGAGGGCAGTGTTATCGAGGAGGGTGTGGGCTGGGCTGTAGAAGGAGAGAAGGGTGGTGAGGTAGGAGGGGGCGAGGTGACGGAATGCCTTGAAGCCGAGAGTGAGGATCTTTTGCTTGATTCGTAGGTTGACAGGCAGCCACTGGAGATTTTGGAGGAGGGAAGTAGTATGTCCAGAGCGTTTCTGCACGAAGATGATCCAGGCAGCAGAGTGAAGTATAGACTGAAGTGGGGAGAGACAGGAGGATGGGAGATCAGAGAGGAGGCTGATGCAGTAATTCAGTCGGGATAGGATGAGAGTCTACTTTTCAGACCTGTCTCAACTAGCCCAGAATTGAATACCTAACTTGATTTGGAACTGTTGGCAAGAGCCAGCCAGATCTCTTGTCTACCTTTCATTTGTGGACTGCCCATTGGATTTCCTTCCTTATGACTCCTCTGGAGGTTTGCCCTTGCTCCCTTATGTGGGAAGGGAGGAAAGTGGAAAGGAAAGGAAGAAAATAATAAAATCTGTTGTCCTAAGCTCCACTATCAGACTATTATCCAGGTCGGGCTACTGCAGCACAGGTACCGTACAGGATAAAAGCAATAAAACTTGGAGACTTTCTTTTCAAGAAGCTGAACAAGATAAAAGAAGCAGAATTCTCCTGGCATGAGCAGGCAGGGACATGAGAAATGTAAGTCACACTGACACTATGCTAAATAACCTGATTACTTGGCAAAGATTTGAAGACCCCGGGAGGCACTACACTATCCACCTGGATCGTTCATTAGCAGGACTGCAGCAGTGACCAGGTGTGCCAGCGCTATATCTCCAGATATGGCAGGCAAAAGAACTCTGCCTCATTACGGCAAGAGCTGATGAGCAAAACTGTCAGCTAGGTTTCTGAGTCTCCTCCTGAAGGTTATGTTTAAATGGAGAGGCTTAAAAATGTGTTGTGTATTTCATTCGTATGCTTCCCTGAGTAATAGGCCTGACTATCATTACATTGGTTGACTAATTAATTGATTTTGTTCCAATTTTTATATTTAGAGTTGAGTCTCTTGGCCTCAATGTGCATATTTATGTGAAGCCATATTCCAGTTACTTGTAGTCCTACCCTTTGGCTTTGGCATTCTTTTTTAAAAAACAATAGGGCTGGAGCACTGCTCTGTGATTACATCAATCCATCACCAATAGAGATTGAACAGGGACCCACAACTGAAATACAAATGAGATCAGCTTATCGATTATTTGATGAAATGCCATCTATCAGAAACCATCAAGGCTGTGCATGTGCCAAGACTCACCAAATAAAAGCAGCTCAGAGCTGGAAAGTCTGCATGCTGCAAAGCAAGGCATCAACACCTTGCTGCTCCTCATGATCTCAGGAGGCTTACATATAAACCAGGGAAAGCAAAAAAAACGATGAGCGACAAGTGGTGGAATGCTGAAGCAGAAAAGATGATAACAGTAATTGCATTTGTTAAGCCCTTACTGTGTCAAACACTGTACTAAATGCTGGGGTAGGTACAAGATAATCAGGTCGCACATGGGGCTCAACAAGTATTGAATTCCCATTATACAGATGAGGAAATTGAGGCACAGAGAAGTGGAGTGACTTGCCCAAGGTCACACAGTGGGCAAGTGGCAAAGCCGACATAAGAGCCCAGGTCCTCTGACTCGCAGGCCCATGGTCTTTCCACTGGACCATGCTGCTTCTTGATCCCTGGCTCCCCTGACCTCCAGCAAACCTAAGGCTTTTCTTCATCACTAATAAAGCTCCTATTTTTATATACAATAATAATAATAATAATTGTGGTATTTGTTAAGGCCTTACTATGTGCCAAGCACTGTATGAAGTAAGCTCTGGTATAGATACAAAGGTAATCAGGTCTAAGTAAGAGGGAAGACTGGTATTGAATCCCCATTTTGTGGATGAGGGAACTGAGGTATAGAGAAGTTAAGTGATTTTCCCAAGGCCACACAGCAGACAAATGGCAGAGTAGGGTTTAGAACCCAGATCTTCTGACTCCCCATGGCGCTTTCCACTAGACCATGCTCCTTCCTAGACTGTGAGCTTGTTATGGGCAGGGACTGTCTGTTTGTTGTTGTATTGTACCCTCTCAAGCGCTTAGTACAGTGCTTTGTGCACAAAATGTTTAATAAATACAATAGAATGAATGAATGTAAAGGCGAGCCAGCAAACTGCATTTTTGTAGACCTCTTGATGTGTCATCTCGTTCTTGAACTGGTAATTAGTGTCATCATTGGTGTCATCCTTGACTCCGCTTTCTCATTCACCCCTCACATCCAAGCCATCACCAAAACCTGCCGGTCTCAGCTCTGCAACATTGCCAAGATCCGCCCTTTCCTCTCCATCCAAACCGCTACCCTGCTCGTTCAAGCTCTCATCCTATCCCATCTGGACTACTGCATCAGCCTTCTCTCTGATCTCCCATCCTCACGTCTCTCCCCACTTCAATCCATACTTCATGCTGCTGCCCGGATTGTCTTTGTCCAGAAACGCTCTGGGCATGTTACTCCCCTCCTCAAAAATCTCCAGTGGCTACCAATCAATCTGCGCATCAGGCAGAAACTCCTCACCCTCGGCTTCAAGGCTCTCCATCACCTCGCCCCCTCCTACCTCACCTCCCTTCTCTCCCTCTACAGCCCACCCCGCACCCTCCACTCCTCTGCCGCTAATCTCCTCACCTCGTTCTCGCCTGTCCCACCATCGACCCCCGGCCCACGTCATCCCCCGGGCCTGGAATGCCCTCCCTCTGCCCATCCGCCAAGCTAGCTCTCTTCCTCCCTTCAAGGCCCTACTGAGAGCTCACCTCCTCCAGGAGGCCTTCCCAGACTGAGCCCCTTCCTTCCTCTCCCCCTCTCCATCTCCCCATCTTACCTCCTTCCCTTCCCCACAGCACCTGTGTATATATATATATATATATATGTTTGTACATATTTATTACTCTATCTTACTTGTACATATCTATTCTATTTATTTTATTTTGTTAGTATGTTTAGTTTTGTTCTCTGTCTCCCCCTTCTAGACTGTGAGCCCTCTGTTGGGTAGGGACTGTCTCTATGTGTTGCCGACTTGTACTTCCCAAGTGCTTAGTACAGTGCTCTGCACACAGTAAGCGCTCAATAAATATGATTGATTGATTGATTGATTAATTATACCTGGGTGATGGGCAGAATCTTTCCCTTTTTGTGGGGGGTTCTATTATAGGAACCCCTGTATGTTATTGAAGGGAGGCAGTCATCAGCAACATGTAACAGAAATGTATATGTGTCCTGTCTCTAGTCCTTCTCCTAGGTAGGTCCCTGTTCATTGAATGTACCCTGGAACCTCAGGCCCTTAACAAATTCTCTTAGAATATGTCAGTGATGATCTTGATCTTGGGGACTAGAAGATTAACACCCTTAATTCCTGATCACCCATTGAAATACTGCCCGATGAATTAAACCGTTCAAAGGGGCCTGTCATAGCAATCATCAGCTTGCTAGCAAAAGGAAACTTTTATATGCTTCTCTAAGAACAGAAGGTGCCTGATAGAGCAGAAGAAGGAGTTCAGCCGGATGAATAGGGAGCTGAGCAAAACTGTGTGCTTGGGCCAGCTGAATCTTCTCATTTTCTTGAATGACAAATTTAGAAAGGGCCTAACCACCCAGAAACAAAGGCAGAACAAAGATATTCTACAACTACTATGAAACTGTCTCTTGGTATTAAGTATAACTCCCAACAGTATATTTTTTAATTGATCTGGCTCTAGAGTATATCCCAATTTTCTTATTCATTCCATGACTCGCTGCATGCATTCCACAGTTTCATCTAATTCCATGGTGTGTATGAAAGATACATTTGGAAAGTGATTTACCATCAGTATATCCAACATATCTCCTTTGAACACTTTGTTAAAACATATAAAGTTTTCAAAGCAGCATAAAGCTGATATTCAAGGAAAAGATTACACTTGGAATCCTGCAGCCTAGATAGTAGTAATAGTGTTCTCCCCCTTCTAGACTGTGAGCCCGTTATTGGGTAGGGACCGTCTCTATATGTTGCTGATTTGTACTTCCCAAGCGCTTAGTACAGTGTTCTGCACACAGTAAGCTCTCAATAAATACAATTGAATGAAGGAATGATTGAATGTTTATTAAGTGCTTTTCTTCCTATGCACTCAGAGAACTTTACTCTTGGCATTCTTCAGTAGTCCAAAAGGAAGACGTATCTTTGTCATCGCTCTCCACACTTTATTTTTGTGTTTTTTAAAGTGACTGTCTCTCCAACTGTAGCAAGTTCACATTGGTAGTCAGCTTTGATGTTAGACTTTACCAACTCGTTACACTGAACTTGAAAGCTATGATATTAAACCAGACATTCAGAATATGAGAAGAGCCGCGAAGGCCTTTAGTACTTCTAGCTCAATTCTGTGGGCAGGGAATGTGTCTGTTATATAGTCGTATTGTACTGACCCAAGCATTTAGTACAGTGCACTGCACACAGTAAGTACTCAGCCAATATGATTGATTAATCATAGTTTGGTACCCCATTTTGGTAGTGGATAGAGAGCCCAAAAACCTGAGTTTTAGAATCAGCCCTGCCCTTGTCTTGCAGTGTGAGAAGTCACATCAGCCAATCAATCAATGGCATTTATTGAGCACTGACTGTGTGCTCTGTAGTGTACTAAGCACTTGGGAGAGTATAACAGAGCTGATGGACACGTTCCCTGCCCGTTACATGGCTTGCCTATGCTTCATTTTATCCAGTTGTAAAGAGTGAGTAATATCTGCCCTGCCCTTCTTGATAAGGCTGTTGTGAGGATAAATGAAGAATTATGTTGAAGTGCTTTAAGATCTTAAGGTGACATTAATTTTATTATTTTGGCAATTTGTGCCCTTGGGTTCTTCAACCAAATGTTCCTAGGCTGTTCCTCTGTGCCCGGTTTCCTGTATAGACTGGAAGGATTCAGCTGCCTCCGCCTTCAAATATGAAATAAAAAAGGAATCTCTAGGTTTTAGTCAGCTAAAGATATGCAGCTGGTTCCATTTATGTTCAAACAAAATCCTTAGATTTTAAAACTCAGACTGCAATTTAAGTTTTGCCCCCTCTGTTCTATGAAAGGGCTTTGGGGGCCTTATATTCTTTTCCAGGTTGTGCAGAGAGTAAATCCCAAATTAAAGAAGCTTTCTTCCTTTAGAATTTCTCCTGCTTCCCTGAGGGGTGCAGGGCTTTTTTTTTTTTTAGCTTTGACAAAAATGTAAGGGAAATCAATACTTTGTGATCTATGCTGTGTTCAACAAGTACTGATTTTCTAACAGACAGCTGTTGGTCTTTGTTGAAACTGATATAGTATATTTTACACCTGTAAGAAATGTCATGGATCCCAGGCAAATACAATTGAATATTGTTTTATTTCAAGTGTGGATAGTATGGGATCTTTGATGAAGACTGGGATATTGTTTTTATATTGAACTTGATATCCCATATTCACAGGATGTTTACGATCAGTCCTGTGGGGTCATAGAAGGTAAATGTGTCATACACTAAAACTCTGGTAATTTGGTTCATTTACAACACCTTTGTACCCTACAATCCTACAGAGCTTATTTCATGCCCTTCAAAAGATATAGAAACCATTTCATTGTGCTTTTGGAGATTTACTGGACCTGTTTGGACTTGTGATAGGAACATTCTGCTCTTCAACTCTTCATTTCCTTTGGCAGTTTCCCTCTTGAAATGGATCACTGGATTTCTCACAGCAAGAGAGCTGTTTCACAGATGAACTTAGATCATTTGTTGAAGCTTTTAATGTAGAGCTAGAAATTTCAAATAACCAGGTTGCCACACTCTGATATTAACTGATCCAGGTTTGCTCCATGATCACATAATCAGGGAACTGAAGCACAAACAGAAAGAGGAGGTGATTTTGCACTCCTTATTGTGTGAGGTGAGCCAAGAGGAGCCAATATGGAAGATGTAATTGTGGCAACGTAAGCCAGGGCTTGAGTGAGAGCAACAGAGAGAAGAGATTACTACATCCTCCATGGTGGTGAAGGCCCCCATAACCTAATAAACTGGACTCCCTGCCTCACTCATCCCAAGTCTCTGACAAGACTTGAGAGCCTCCAATCAGGGCTGAAAAGACTTTCTTTTTTTAAAATGGTATTTGTTAGCACTTACTATATGCCAGGCACTGTACTAAGATTGGACACATCTTAGACACACCCTGTTCCACATGAGGGACATTTTAACCCCCATTTTACAGATGAGGTAACTGAGGCACAGAAAATTGAAGTGTCAGGGCTGGGATTAGAACCCAGGTCCTTCCAACTTCCAGGCCCATGCTCTATCTGCTAGGCCATGCTGCCTCTCTCCTGTTATTCTCTGAAGCCTGTCCCCTCCCAGTTCCCATCCTTCCTAAAACCCCAGCCCCTTTTCATCCCCACCCTCGAGATGAAAAGTTGGTATCTATAATGGCAGCACACTTGCCCCAACCCTACCAGCCTCACCCAGAGCAAAAGGAAGAGGTATTTCCTCTTAGGTCAACTAGGTCAGTGACCTAATTGTGATACTAGTGTCTGCCTATCTTTGTGTGGTCTACAGGAAAAAGCAAAGGACTAGGAATCAGAGTAGCAGCGTGGCTCAGTGGAAAGCCTGGGCTTTGGAGTCAGAGGTCATGGGTTCAAATCCCGGCTCTGCCAATTGTCTGCTGTGTGACTGTGGGCAAGTCACTTAACTTCTCTGGGCCTCAGTTCCCTCATCTGTAAAATGGGGATGAAGACTGTGAGCCCCACGTGGGACAACCTGATCATCTTGTAACCTCCCCAGCACTTAGAACAGTGCTTTGCACATAGTAAGTGCTTAATACATGCTATCATTATTATAATTATTCTGTGGGCTCCAGCTCCACAACTGACCTGCTAATTACTTCGGGCAAGTCACTCTCCTCTTTTTATGGTATTTGTTAAGCACTTACTATGTGCCAGGCACTGTACTAAGCGCTGGGGTAGATACAGGGTAACCAGGTTGGACTGAATCCGTGTCTCACAAAGGGCTCTCAGTCTTAATCCCCATTTTACAAATGAGGTAAATGAGGCACAGAGAAGTTTAAGTGACTTGACCAAGGTCACACAGCAGACAGGTGGCGGAAATGGCCCATGAGCTATCCACTAGGTCACACTGCTTCTACTTCAATCATTGTGTGTCTGTTTTCCTACTTCTAAAATGATGATAATAATCCCTGCCTCTTCCTATCTCACAGAGATGTTGCAAGGACAAAATGAGATAACATATAAAAAAATAGTACCATATAAATCAAGGGCAGTATTGTTAACAATGGTGAAATTTGTTAAGTGCTTACTATGTGCCAGGCACTGTTCTAAGCACTGGGGTAGATAGAGGATAATCAGGTCAGACACACTCCCTGTTACTCATTGGGCTCACAGTCTAAGTAGGAGGGAAAACAGGCGCTGAATCCCCCTTTAGGAAACTGAGGCACAGAGGAGTTAAGTGACTTGTCCAAGATCACACGGCAGGTGAATGACAGAGCTGGGATTAGAACTCAGGTCCTCTGACTCCCAGGTTCATGCCTTTCCACTAGGTCATGCTGCTATGATGAACAATTGAATTAACAATAGTTTGAGATAGATGATGGAAAGAAATGAAATTTAGCAATCAGAGGATTAGTATGAGTGTTAACCTATCTCTTACCTGGATATTTTGTTTGTTATGAGTCAAGGAAAGAAAGAGGAACCCCTATTCCTTTCTCTTTTTCAGTTACAAACTGAACATTGTTGTGATACAATCCCGTATCCTGGCTGCCTTGGGGGTAGTTTGTTGCCACACAATCAAATCTGTTGGCATCTGCACAAAGTTTAATTTGTTAGCTACAGAATACAAACAATATAGCCACTCTGGCCTCTCAGAAGTGGAGAGCCCCAGGCATACCCACCATATGGACATCTGACAGTACCCAGAACAAAGTAAAGATAGATCTTCTAGTCCCGATAACAGGCAAGAACATGGAAAACATCCAAACTGAAAGTTTATCAAATCTGTGAGTGTCCTTAAATTCTCCGTGTGTTTGTGTCTGTGTATGTGAGACTTGTGTCTTCATTTTTTACCACTGATTTGACAAAGTTTCTGGCTGTGCCCAGGACCTTTCTGGATAGCCAGGGTGGCCTGAGCTCAACTAAATACAAAGGCAGAACTGGCTGGGTAAAACCCTTGGTGAGCATAGTCCGTCTCCCTCCAGCTCTCCAGTGACTATTCCAAACTCAGCTGCTGGTTTTCCCAGGTAGAGGGATAGGGAAGCCCCAGGGTGGGGGGTGAGGAGGTATTCAGGGTTCAAACCAAAAGGCATTCAGAGTAAAGGAATCACCTAGCTCTCTCACATGGATTGTAACCGGCTAAATTAGAAGCTCTTAGAGGGCCAGGATCATGACCCTCCTCATATGTAATAATTACCCTCCCCTACCTCAAAGCCTTATTGAGGGCACATCTCCTTCCAGAGGGCTTCCCTAAACTCTCCTTTTCTCTTCTACTCCTTCCTGCATTGCCCTGACTTGCTTCCTTTATTCATTCCCCCCTTCTAGTGCCCCAACACTTATGTACATATCTATAATTTATTTATTCATATTAATATCTGTCTCCCCCTCTAGGCTGTAAGCTTGTTGTGGGCAGGGAATGTGTCTGTTTATTGCTAAATTGTACTCACCCAAGCACTTACTACCATGCTCTGCACACAGCAAGTGCTCAATAAATATACATGAGTACCATAGTCTCCCAAGTGCCTAGTACAGCACGCTGCACTCACTAGTGCTCAATAAGTGCTTTTGCTTAATTGACTGAGGGAGGATCTAGGGTGTAAAAGCCTCAGGGTCAATTACATGAAACTAGCCCTACCTGGTTGGGAAAAACCTGGAGTGACCAGAACGAACCAGGGGGAAGCTCAAGATGAGAGTTGCTGTCACCCCACCATCACACTTTTGCTGGATGATGCATGTGAGGTGAATGGCTGCCAACAAGATTACCAGCTGCTAGGTAGTGAGCTGAAGCGAGTGGTGGGAAGAGGCAACAGTAGAAGAAACATTCTAAAGACACAATGTGGCAACCTTATATAATAATAATAAGAAGAATTATGGTATTTGTTAAGCACTTACTACGTGCCAAACACTGTTTTAAGCACTGGGGTAATCAGGCTGTTCCACGTGGGGCTCACAGTCTTAATCCCTATTTTACAGATGAGGTGACTGAGGCACAGAGAATTTGAGTGGCTTGCCCAAGGTCACATAGCGGGCAAGTGGCAGAGTCGGGATTAGAACCTACATCCTCTGACTCCCAAGCCCGTGCTCTTTTCACTAAGCCACACTACTGTTCTGATGAGTTAGAGGTGTGGACAGCTAGGAGATAACAGCAGAAAATAGGCCGGGCTGACTCCAGCAATTAGAAGTGAAGCCGTGGTCTAAAAGTGGAGGCTTCAAGTAGACCAAGAAACTAAGAAGCAGAAATGGAAAGGGCCCCGGGTACCACAAGTAACAAATGCTACAGTGCAGCATAGGGAAATCTTGACACATACCCGCATGTGAAAAGTACTATCAGGCACACGTTTGTCTTATCAGCCACACTTACACAACTGATAAAAATCTCACTATCAGTAACATCATCTTTGAACCTGAAGAACAGCTATATCAAGCCTATGTTTGTTACTGAATTTACGCCTTGCCCCTTCCCCTCCCTCGTAATCATAATCACAAGGTGACTCTGAACCCCTGAGAGGTATTTGGATGGGAATGTTGTGGTGAAGGACAGGCTATAATAAACATTCATCTTCAAGGGGAAAAATGAAAGCCCATTATAAAAAGCAAATGGGTGGCAAGTTGCCAACTACTGTTGTTACAGCTGTCCACTAGTCCCAAAGGCTGCGGCAAAGCTTTTTTAGTACAATGGAAATCAAGATGGGAGATTCATTCATTCATTTAACATTCAATCGTATTTGCTGAGCACTTACTGTGTGCGGAGCACTGTACAAGCTCTTGGAAAGTACAATTCGGCAACAGACAGAGACAATCCCTACCCAACAATGGGCTTACATTCTAGAAGGGGGAGACAGACAACAAAACAAAACAAGTAGACAAACATCTATACCATCAAAATAAATAGAATCATAGATATATACACATCATTAATAAAATGAATAGAGTATTAAATATGAACAAGTATACACAAGTGCTGTGGGGAGGGGAAGGGGCTAGAGCAGAAGGAGGGAGTAGGGGCAATGGGGAGAGGAGGAGGGGCAGAGGAAAAGGGGGGACTCAATCTGGGAAGGCCTCCTGGAGGAGGTGAGCTCTCAGTAGGGCTTTGAAGAGGGGAAGAGAGCTAGTTTGGCAGATGTGAGGAGGGAGGGCATCCCAGGCCAGAGGTAGGATGTGGGCCAGGGTTCGACGGCGGGACAGATGAGAACGAGGCATGGTGTGGAGGTTAGCGGCAGAGGAGCAGAGTGTGTGGGCTGGGCTGTAGAAGGAGAGAAGGGAGGTGAGGTAGGAGGGGGCAAGGTGATGGAGAGCTTTGTAGCCAACATCAATAAAGCAGCTAAGGATTCCACTGCTCTCTCTAAACAAATGAGTATTACCTGTGACTCAGCTATGTACCAGCCCCATCCAGAGCAAGAATACAGCTGAGTTGGGGAAGGAGGGAAGGGAGTAGAGAGGAAAAGCAGATTAAGAACTGCTACTTCATCTGTCCCAAGCACCAGATTTGCTGGACAGAAGGTAGACTGTAGCTGCCTGTTGTATCTCTGCAACTGTGTCTTCGAACCCTCTATAGTGGAACTAATTAAAACTAATCTAGTCTTAGGCCGGACAGACCTGTCACCTCCTATTCCCTCCCAGGGAGAACATGGCATTCTTCACCCAAACTCTCCCATCCCAACTCCCACTAAAATTCACTCATTTCACCCTCTGGAGCAGCAAACCCTGCCACCACTCTACACGCCTTGCTGCTCTGGGTCTCTCTATAATATAATGATGGAATTTATTAAGTGCTTACTATGTGCAAAGCACTGTTCTAAGTGCTGGAGAGGTTACAAGGTGATCAGGTTGCCCCACGAGGGGATCACAGTCTTAATCCCCATTTTACAGATGTGGTAACTGAGGCACAGAGAAGTTAAGTGACTTGTCCAAAGTCATACAGCTGACAGTTGGCAGATCAGGGATTTGAACCCATGACCTCTGACTCCAAAGCCCGGGCTCTTTCCACTGAGCCACGCTGCCTCTCTGTCTACCACTCCTTCTTCTCCCCACAACTCTCTAACCCATGTGGCAGCAAAGCTGGGGCTGGGGGGAAGAGTAGGTGGAGATGGAGGAGAGAAAAAGGGGGTAAGAGAGCTCTCTTCCCTGGAGCTGCCTCCTTTTGGGAACGTCCAGGAAACCTCCAGGAACGGGAACTGCTGGACCAGGAAGGATGGAGAGGGGGCTACTTCCTAGTCAAATTTTACAAGCAGATTTGATTTACTGTGAATTCAATAAAAAGTGATTTCTGCCCCTCTGATGTGGAAACTCCTCCACCCTGAAGAAACCCACATCTTTTCCCCACAAAATAAGACTGGGGTTCTGGTGCAGGTAATAATCATGATATTTATTAAGCACTTACTATTTTCAGGCAGTGTACTAAGCACTGGGGTGGATACAAGCAAATTGGGTTGGATGCAGTCCCTGTCCCAGTGGTGCTCAGTCTTGCTCCCCATTTTACAGATGAAGCACAGAGAAGTGAAGTGATGTGCCCACGGTCACACAGCAGATAAATGTTGGAGCCAGGATTCAAACCCCTGACTTCTGGCTCCCAGGCCCGTTCTCTATCCACTATGCCATGCTGCTTCTCTTGTCATTAGGTGCCAAATGACAAGTCTGTTGGTTGTGTTGACAGTAAGTAAGGCTTCAAATAGCCTAGTCATGATTTCTATCTATTTGGAAAAGCATGTAGGTTCTACTACACCAGGAATTTGGTTAGTTCATGATGTTCACTTCTACAGCATGAAGACCTAAATGTTTTTCTTTGAAAAGAACTAGCTGAGGCTTGTGAAAAATTCCATGAGTTTTGTGTTTTCCCTTTCTCAATGTCTCTTTCATTCTCTAGGTTTGTCCTTTTCTTTCCCCTATTATTGCCCAGCATCTTCCCCTCTTTCCCATTTTTCTCCTTTCTGTCTCCCTCATGGCTACTTTCTCATGTTTCTCTTTCTCACTCCTGATTTTTCCAATCTCCCCATTTCTCCCTTGACTTTTGTTTTGTTTTCTAGTCTCCCAAACTCCTGTTTCTCTCTTCCCTGTCAAACACATCATTTCACACTGAGATTTATACACCCACATGCTGAGACCTTTACTTAGAGCAGAGCACCCCCCCACACACACACAGCTCCCTCTCTCTCTCTCTCTCTCTCTCTCTCTCTCTCTCTCTCACACACACACACACACACTCACACACACACACACACACACACACACATGCCACTCACCTCTCACAGAGAAGACATAAATTCACTACAGTAGCACAGGACATGTACAAATAACAGGCACAATACAAAACCCATACATAGCAGGTAATACAAGTACAGCACATATAACATATTTAGAGTCTAGAATGGAAAGAATGCACAAGCGTACACAGACATGCACACACCTTCATGGACCCACTTCATTCATTCATTCATTCAGTGGTATTTATTGAGTGCTTACTGTGTGCAGAGCACTGTACTAAGTGCTTGGGAAGTACAATTTGGCAACATATAGAAACAGTCCCTACCCAACAACTGGCTCAGAGTCTTGTTGCAGTAGCATGGTTCTGCAAAAGTGAAGATCTCTAGATGTCCATCCCTGGAGTGAGGCAGAATCTAGGACAGTTTTGAGGTGCCTGACCCCCATACTATTGCCACAGACACCACTTTGGGGTTGGAGAATCAGAAGTCTTTAGGAGTTTGGGGACTCTGCTTTTTATTATGGTATTTGTTAAGCACTTGCTATGTGCCATGCACTGTACTAAGCACTGAGGTAGATGCAAGCTAATCGGGTTGGACATAGTCCAGGTCGCACATGGGGCTCACAGTCTTAGTACCCATTTTACAGATGAGATAATTGAGGCACAGAGAAGTTAAGTGACTCACTCATGGTCACACAGCAGACAAGTGGTGGAGCCAGGATTAGAAGCCAGGTCTTCCTCATTTCTAGGCCCATGCTCTATCCACTAGGTCACATGCTTATTTTCCATGGCGACAGCCATCATTTTGAGATCAAAGAGCCTGGGAATCAAGACAACTTTGGGACCTTGCTCCTCATTCTTCCTCAATCCCAAAATGGAGCTGCAGAAGCATTAAAGTGGGTAAAAGTTCCAAAATCGACCTGCACCTCTACCTCTCCCAAAGTGTACTTCCAGAGCCTGTCTCCTCCAGATCTGTATTACTGAAGCAGGCAGATGTGACTGTTAGATTTTCCTGTCTGTGTGCTTTGTGCAGTGTGTGTGTGTGTGTTTGTGTGCATATATCCTGTCCCCTAGGTATGTGTGGGTCTCTATGCTATCATTGAGTGTGGATGTGTGTCCTTGGTGTGAGTCTGTATATACTGATTGGGTCCCCTGAGTTTGTGAGGGTGCTCACACTCCAGGTGGTGATCTGTGTGACCATGGGTTTGGGGTCTAGCCAACCAGCAAACTGTCCCTCCACAAGGCTGTAACTTCAGTTTCCCACATTCTCCCACAACCCTGGGCTTTCAACTGCCACTTTCACAGTTCATATTTAGTCATTGCCTAACCAACACTGGATTCCTCTCTCTCCTTAATGCCAGCGAGACCAGTTTTTGTCTCCCATATCCCTGAATCCCCTTCTCTTCTCTCTCTTTCTCTCTCTCTCTTTCTCTCTCTGTCTCTCTTTTTTGACACAGTCCACTGTTCCAAATGCTTCTAGCAGATTTATTTTTAGACCACTAAGTGCAATACAAATGTGTATTTCTCTGATTACAAATCTCAGAAATGCTTGATCTGGGCTCAGAGTCTGACCCATTTTCAGAAATTCTAAGTTCCCAGAACAATACCTAAAAACAGACTATCCCAGGAAAATGGGACATATGTAATACTTGAATCCTGTGGATGGTTGGCATTTCAGAACTTTTGAGCAAAGCCTAAGGACCTCTAAGTTGCAAACTGGCACACAAAGGGAACAGAGAAATCCCATTATACCCACTCCAGCAATCATTAAAAGGAGCTTCCTTTTACAGTTCAACTCCACCAGTGGTAAGGTTGGGAACTCATTTATTCATTCATTCATTCAATCATATTTATTGAGCACTTTCTGTGTGCAGGGCACTGTACAAAGCATTTGGGAAAGTACAATACAACAATAAACAGTGACATTCCCTGCCCACAGTGAGGTTACAGTCTGGAGTAGGAACACATACATCAGTACAAATAAATAAAGTTACAGATATGTACATAAGTACTGTGGTGCTGGGAGGGGGGAAGAGCAAAGACAGCAAGTCAGGGCGATGCAGAAGTGAGTGGGAGATAGGAAAAGTTTAGTTTGGGAAGGCCTCTTGGAAGAGATGTGCCTTCAATAAGGCTTTGAAGGCAGGGAGAGTAATTGTTTGTCAGATTTGAGCAGGGAGAGTGTTCCAGTCTGGAGTCAGGACATGGGCAAGGGGTCAGCGGTGAGAGAGATGAGACAGTGAGAAAGGTAGCACTAGAGGAGTGAAGTTTGGGCTGGGTTGTAAGGAGAGAAGCAAGGTGAGGTAGGAGGGGGCAAGGTGATGGGAGTACTTTAAAGCCAATGGAGAGGAGTTTTTGTTTGATATGGAGGTGGATGGGCAACCACTAGAGTTTTTTGAGGAGTGGGGTAATATGTCCAGAACGTTTTCATAGAAAAATGATCCGGGCAGCAGATGAAGTGTGGACTGGAATGGGGAGAGACAGGAGGCTGGGAAGTCAGCAAGGAGGCTGATGCAGTAATCCAGGTCTGTGGGAAAGAGCAGGGCCTTAGTAGTCAGAGGTCATGGGTTCTAATCCCAGCTCTGCCGCTTGTCAGCTGTGTGACTTTGGCCAAGTCACTTAACTTCTCTGTGCCTCAGTTACCTCATCTGAAAATGGGGATTAAGACTGTGAGCCCCAGTGGGACAACCTGCTCACCTTGTATCCTCCCCAGCGCTTAGAACAGTGCCTGGCACTTAGTAAGCACTTAACAAATGCCATAATAATAATAATGATAATAATAATGATGGTATTTGTTAAGCGCTTATTATGTGCCAAGCACTGTTCTAAACGCTGAGGTAGATACAAGGTTATCAAGTTGTCCCACGAGGGGCTCACAGTCTTAATCCCCATTTTACAGATGAGGTAACTGCGGCACAAAGAAGTTAAGTGACTTGCCCAAAGTCATCCAGCTGACAAGTGGCAGAGCCAGGATTAGAACCCTTGAGCCCACTGTTGGGTAGGGACTGTCTCTATATGTTGCCAACTTGTACTTCCCAAGTGCTTAGTACAGTGCTCTGCACACAGTAAGCACTCAATAAATATGATTGATTAATTGATTGATTGACCTCTGACTCCCAAGCCTGTGATTGTATTAACATGGTAGCAGTTTGGATGGAGAGGAAAGGGTGGATTTTAGCGATGTTGTGAAGGTGGGACCGACAGGATTTGTGGCCTAGACACTGGGAGACAATTCCTTGGAGCAGAAACCAGGAGACAGGACCCAGGAACCTCCTCCAAGAGAACTTATTATGTACTGTATGTCCAAACAGTTAATCATCTCACCTTCTTGATAGCTGAGACTAGAGTAGTTCCCCCAAGATGACCTACGTGAAAATTTTAACATCAATGATAGGATGGGGAGCTGGGCAAGTAAGGCGGAAATTGAATCCGTTCCATACATCTCCTAAAACATTGTTAAATAGATGGTAGCAGTAGCACGTATCAAGCTCCAGTCCAAACTGAAGGTCCACAGAGCAGGAGTGTTGTCTGACCTCCTCTCCTGCTATGAGACCTGGACTCTTGTTTGACCCGACTTCCAACTTCTTGAGCAGTTTCATTGGTATCGCTTTATGGGCTTCACAGAGCATCAAATGGCAAGACAGGATCAATCATTCAATCAATCATATTTATTGAGTGCTTATTGTGTGCAGAACACCATACTAAGTGCTTGGGAGAGTACAGCAAGACAATATAACGGTCACATTCCCTGCCCACAACGAGCTTACAGTCTAGAGGACCAGCAGGATCGAACGACAGCAAAGTTAGTGACCTAGCATTCAAGCCATACTCACCTCCAAACAGCTAAGCTGCATGAGTCTCTTTTAAGTTCACCAACCAGCAGCTGGCTAGGTATCCTGATGAAATACTCAAGCAGTAACATCATACGGTCAACAATAAAACAAAATCAGAATTTGTTACTACTTGCCTATCCTGTACATGAAGCTATTTGGAAAACTGCTTCTAGCCATTTTATACTGACATATTCTGTGGCAGCTTTCTCAGCAGTTGAGAATTCAGTCACCAAGTCCCCATGGGGAAAAACAAGTGTCTGTTAAAAAAGAGCACCGGAATGATCAGGTTTCATATTGCCACAAACCTCTGCAGCTTCATTTTCCATGCCCATGCATTTTTATTATTCTCTGAATTTATGCCCTCAAGAGAGACTGTTGATTGGCTTGAAAGCCTGGATAACTGATCATTTCTGCCCGGGAGTACAAACATCATGCCTACTAAAACTTGACAGGTTGACTAGGATAGATATTTATAAACTTTGCATAAAGTTCTCCATAATTATCTAATGATAGTGATATTTTTCCCTTCCAATCCCACAGCGTGGAATTTTAAGCCACTAAATTGGACTTGAAAAATTTAATTTACTAATAACAATGGTACTTGTTAAGTGCTTACTATGTGTCTAAGTGCTGGGGTGGATACAAAGTAAATCATTTTGGGCAGAGTCCCTGTCCTGCATGGGGCTCACAGTCAAAGTAGGAAGGAGAACAGTTATTGAATGCTCCTTTTACAGATGATGAAACTGAGGCACAGAGAAGTTAAGTGACTTGCCCAAGGTCACGCAGCAGGCAATTGGCAGAGCCGGGATGAGAACCCAGGTCCTCTGACTCCCAGCCCATGGTCTTTCTACTAGGCCGTGGTGCTTCTCTACTGTAGGTACCTGGGCTATCTAGTCTTCCCCAGTAGATCGTAAGCTTCTAGAGGGCAGGAATGGATCTTTTACTTTTATCATATATTCCTAATCACAGGGTACAGTTTTTTGCCCATAGTAAGTGATAGAAAAATGCTGTTCATGCTGATATTCAACCTGTTTATATGTGTATTCAAATGTTGAAAAAAAAGCAAACAGCTGCATAACCATTTGGGTGGAGACATGTTTTTTGGGGATTTAGAAAAATGTTCTCAAATTATAAACTGTGTTGTCAGAGACAAAACAAGCTAATTACTTCTAGTATATTTCCTAGCTCATCGTCTGGTAGAGTTTCTTAAATTTGAAAGATTCAGCTATGTTCATCTCAATCACTCTATTTCCTTTACACCCTGGTTTTCCTAAGCCAAAAAAATCAAAGAATAAATTGGAACAAAATATTGAAAAAAACAGAGAAAATAAAACATATTTCACTTTACAACAAAAATTTGAGATTTATCATTCCCTAGCTTTTTTTAAAAAAAATGGTAACTTTATGGTTGTTGCCATATGCTACTTTTGGTTTTTGTTTGACTCTAAATCATAAAAAGTCCCTAACCTGAAATATTTTATGTGTTTTATGATCACAGAAGGCTTACTTGTCTTCATTCAGGATTAATTTTTTGATGCCTCTTTATATATCTTGGAAAATAATTAAAATTAATGAACATTCTGCAGTGGCAATAAAGCAGTGAACATATTTCCTATCTAAGCTCCAAGCTTGATCAAAGAAAACTATAGCTGTGAAGCTGTGTTGTACTTAGCTTCCTGACCACCCACAGAGACAAACGATCCTTTAGAGAAGATCATGGATTAAGAGTTTTAGCACTTCCAGAAATAGTATAGGCAGGGAGAAACAGAATTATCTGGCATAACTGCTGCTTCCCCAATTTAAAGCCGAGAGAGTAGAATTTTAGCATGGCCACTGTATTTAATGTCACATTTTTCTTATAATCTTTGGAAACATCGCTTCACCAATTAATGTTCAACTCAGAGTTTTCAAAATTACCTTTCCTATTTTAATAAGTGAAAGCACCTGTAACTGACTTAAGTATCTGTTTCCCTCAGCCCCCACCACACCCAACCAGGCTGTAAATTTCCAGAGGGGAATCGCATCATCTAAACCCTTCTGTCTTCTCCCAAGCGCTTAATACAAACTTCAGAAGTCTACAAGCCCTCATGTATTTAGTAGGTTATCATTCAATTTGCCTACTGACCAGCAGCACGGCTTGTCTTCTATTCTTCCTCCTATTGTGGATATCTCCATTTAATGTCTCTACTCAAGGGTAAGCAATCAAATTGAGTCAAACATTTCTGCTCATTAGGAGCTCTGTTATCAGGTTGGTGGGGAGAAAACTGGAAATTGTTGATTAAAATTGTTTTGTGATTTTGGTGCATTTCGTGTTTGTATGTTGTTTTCTCATGCTTCATTTTCAGATGTACTAATGTCCATTTACTTAGTGAGGAATAATTCTAAACTACTGTACCGTTCAGGATTTTCTATTTCGAGCAAACTGTATTTGCACAACCCTTCTAGAAAATTAAGCAGAATGTTAAAAATACCTCCCATTGATCTGTCTTCTCCCAAAGGGTTTAGAGCACTTAGATTAGTGAAGAAAGGTATTAGTTTTCCCATTTTATCTGTAAGGAAACTTATACTGCTCTAACACAATACCCTTAATAGCATTTATCCAGGGCCCATTGGGTATATAATCCCATCTTAGGTATTTAACACTGTGAGTCATGAAGAACAAGACTTCTGATTTCTGCATTCCTTTGCAATGATGTTGACATCAAAAACAGTGTTGACAAGTTGCAGCTGCAAACACAAGTTCCGTGTTTACGTGCCTAGTGTGGAAGTAACTGTCAGTTACCTATAATTCTTTCCAGCTGTACCCAAACATGGAGAATATTTCCCAATCCGTGATTTCATTTTTGAAAGTGGACTAGTTAATAATCTGTATTTATTGTGTACGTGATTCATATTTTCAGTACGCCCGACATTTGGGGTTAACTAAGAGAGGGCCACCTTGAAACCTAGACAAACATCAACAGAGGTAGCAAGTAGCTCAGGGGAAGCAGCATATCCTAGTCAAAAGACTACAGACCTGGGAGTCAGAGAGCCTGGGTTCTAATTTGGGCTTTGCCACTTGCCTGCTGGGTGACCTTGGGCCTGTCAAGAAACTATTCTGTGCCTCAGTTTCCTAGCAATCAATCAATCAATTATATTTTATTGAGCACTTACTGTGTGCGGTGCATTCTACTAAGCACTTGGAAGAGTACAATATAACAGAGTTGGTAGGCACATTCCCCGACCACAACAA
This sequence comes from Tachyglossus aculeatus, assembly GCF_015852505.1. Classification (NCBI taxonomy): domain Eukaryota; kingdom Metazoa; phylum Chordata; class Mammalia; order Monotremata; family Tachyglossidae; genus Tachyglossus; species Tachyglossus aculeatus. Next base: position 103,020,477 of record NC_052101.1, read on the forward strand.
AGTCACAGTCTAGCGGGAGAGACAGACATTAATATAAAGTATGGTTATGTAGATAAGTGCTGTGGGGCTGAGGGAGGGGTGAATAAAGTGGGCAAATCAGGGCCATTCAGAAGGGAGTGGGAAAAGAGGAAATGAGGGCTTAGTTAGGGAAGGCCTCTTAGAGGATATGTGCCCTCTATAAGGCTTCGAAGTAGAGCGAGTAATTGTCTGTCGGATATGCAGAAGATTGGTGTTCCACGCCAGAGGCAGGATATGGGATAGAGGTCTGTGACAAGATAGGTGAGATCGTGGTATGTTTGTTGGCACTAGAGGAGCAAAATGTGAGGGACAGGCTGTAGTAGGAGAGCAGCAAGGTGAGGTAGGAGGGGGCAAGGTGATTGAGTGTTTTAAAGGCAATGGTGAGGAGGTTATGTTTGATGTGGAGGTGGATGGACAACCACTGGAGGTTCTTGAGGAATGGGGAAACTTGAACCGAACCTTTTTGTAGAAAAATGATCTAGGCAGCAGAGTGAAGTATAGACTGGAGTGGGGAGAAACAAGTGGCAGGGAGGCCAGCAGGAAGGCTGCTTTGGTAATCAAGGTGGGATAGGATAAGTGCTTGGATTAATGTGGTAGCAATTTGGTTGGAGAGGAAAGGATGGATCTTAGTGACGTTGTGAAGGTTGAACCCACAGGATTTAGTGATAGATTGAATATGTGGGTCGAATGAGAGGGAAGAGTCTAGACTGTAGACTCTTGACTGTAAGCTCATTGCAGGCAGGGAACGTGTCTGTTGTTGTATTGAACTCTCCCAAGCACTTGATACAGCGCTCTGCACACAGTAAACACTCAATAAATACTATTGAATGAGTCAAAGATAATGGCAAGGTTATGGGCCTGAGAGACAGGAATGGTCATGGTGCTATCTACAGCCATGGGAGAACAGGGTTTGGGTGCAAAGATAAGCAGGTTTGCTTTGGATATGTTAAGTTTGAGGTGTCAGCAGCACAACCAAATAGAGATGTCTTGAAGGCAGAAGGAAACGTGAGACCACACAGAGGGAGAGAGATCTAGGCTGGAGAGGTAGATTTGGGAATCATCCACATAGAGGTAGTAGTTGAAGCCATGAGAGAGAATTAATTCTCCAAGTGAGTGGGTGTAGATGGAGAATAGAAGGGGACCCAGAACTGAACTTTTAAGGTTTCCCACAGTTAGAGGATGGGAGACAGAGGAAGGACCCACAAAAGAGACTGAGAATGAGCGGCCAGAGAGAAAATAGGAGAACCAGGGGAGGACAGTGTCTGTGAAGCTGAGGTTGGATATCGTTTCCAGGGGATTGTCGACAGTTGTCGAAGGCAGCCAAGAGGTCGAGGAGGATTAGGATGCAGTGGAGGCCATTGGATTTGGCAAGAAGATCATTTGTAACCTTTGAGAGGGTGGTTTCTGTGGAATGAAGGGGATGGAAGATTTAATACCTCTTCAATCAATTGTATTTATGGAGTGCTTACTGTGCACAGAGCACTGTACTAAGCACTTGGAAGAACACAATATAACAGAGTTGGTAGACATAGTCCCAGTCCGCAACAAACTTAGTCATTTCTCCCTCGTAATTGGATTGGGAGTCCCCTGTGAGACAGGGACTCTGTCTGACCTGATGATCTTGTATCTGTTCCACTGCTTAGTACAGTGTTTGGCACAGAATAAGGGCTTAACAATAATTATTATTGTATTTATTATTATTATTATCATCATCATTACTGCCTCTAGCACTGTGATGACATTGGACTCCTCTTTACTGTATCAGTAGTTCATTAGCGTTACAAGGGAACTAATTGTAACCATAAACTTATGGTAGCAGTGAACTTTAAACAGTTTCAATTAAGATCCCTGTGTAATGCTAATGAACTACTGAAACAGAAAAGGAGCCCCAGACTGTGATCAAGTGCCAGGTACACAGCACTGTGGTAACTGTGAATTTTAATCAGAACTGATTTTGCATGCAACTTTTAAATATTTATGACTAACAGGCTCAGAACATTCCCCTTCCCACCCCCCACCCCACCAAACCGTCTCAAATTATTCTCATTGTGACGGAAGCCAGGCAGGCAGTGGAACTGCAGAGGTGGCAGGGAGAAAACACACACCAGCAGTAGGAGAGGCAGGTGGGCTGGGGAAAGAACTAGTCATAGGGAGGTTGGCTCTGGAGACCCTTCTCGCTCCAGCTATTGGTTGCTCCTTAATAATATATGGGATTTGTTAAGGGCTTACTATGTGCCAGGCACTTTGCTAAGCACTGGGGTAGATACAAGATGTTGGAAGCAGTCCATGTCCCACATGGGGCTCACAGTCTTAATTCCCATTTTACAGATAACGGAGGCACAGAGAAGTGAAGTGACTTACCCAAGGTCACACAGCAGACAAGTGGCAGAACTGGGATTTGAACCCAGGGCCTTCTGACTCCCAGGACCGTGCTTTTTCCGCTAGGCCTCACTTTCCCAGCCCTTCTGCCACTCCTTAGGGGAGCAGTAGGCTGTAGATTGAGCAGAAACTCCTTCATGCAGGCAAAAAGATCTGAAAGCCACCAACATTCTTGCTGGGTTCATTCATTCATTCATTCAATCATATTTATTGAGCGCTTACTGTATGCAGAGTACTGTACTAAGCACTTGAGAAGTACAAGTCGGCAACATATAGAGATGGTCCTTACCCAACAACGGGCTCACAGTCTGGAAGGGGGAGACTGTGTCTGTTTATTGCTATATTGTACTCTCCCAAGTGCTTAGGATAGTGGTCTGTACACAGTAAGTGCTCAATAAATACAACTGAATGAATGAATGAAAGCTCCAGCTGATTGCCTCATGGCCAGTTGCAGGTCATTTTTATGACCGTGACCCGAGGAAGTGCCAGAGTTGACTGATTAGGGGACCAGATGAATGGGATATGATTGAATGCATGAATGAATGAAGGAATACTGTGAGGTACATGCAGAAACTGATTCCCTCCATTAGATTTGAGAAATAAAAGGAGGGAGCATGAATGATTGAATGAATGAATATTTATTGAGCACTTATTGTGTGCAAAGCACTGTACTAAGCTCTTGGGAGAGTGCAATATAACAATAAACAGTGACATTCCCTGTCCACCGTGAGCTTACAGTCTAGAGATGCTTTGTCTTCGTAGTGCAAGATCATCTCTTGGATTTCCTCTAAACCACAGATGTGGCCAAAAGGAGTTCCTATGATTGAAATGGCTGCTGAGTGAGAAAATGTGAAGAACAGAGTTTCAAATGCCCAGTTCAGTTTGGAGCCAATGAGGATGAGGAGAGGTAGAAAGAAGCTCTAGAGAATTGGGAAGGAACAAGTCAATCAATGGTATTTATTGAGCGCTTACTGTGTGCAGAGTACTGTACTAAGCACTTGGGAGAATGCAACAGAGTTGGTAGACACATTCCCTGCCTGCCTAATTGCTCTCTGGTCTGGAACTCCCTTCCCCTTCATGTCTGACAGACCACCACTCTCCCCACCTTCAATCAATCAGTCATTCATTCAGTGATTTTTATTGAGTGCTTACAATGTACAGAGCAGTGGCTAGAGCGTGGGCCCGGGAGTCAGAAGGACCTGGGTTCTAATCCCAGCTCTGCCACATGTCTGCTGTATGACCTCAGGTGGTAGTAAGAATAATAATAATAGTTGTTAAGCACTAACTATGTGCCAGGCGCTGTACTAAGCACTGGGGTAGATACAGGATTGGACACAGCCCCTCTCCCACATCGTGCTCACAGTCTTAATCTCCATTTTATAGATGAGGGAAATGAGGCACAGAGAAGTAAAGTGACTTGCCCAAGGTCACACAGCAGACTCGTGGCAGAGATGGGATTAGAACCCAGGTCCTTCCGACTTTCAGGCCCATGCTCTATCCACTAAACTACACTGCTTCCACACAAGTCACTTACCTTCTCTGTAAATTTATGAGTAAGGAAAATAACCATTCGGGGTAACGCCTGAATCCTCACTTCGCATGTGAGAAGAATTTTTGAGCGGGTACAGGTTGTCCCTAAGGTGACCCGCTTACTTCGCGGAATGCCTGGGTGTCACAAATCTGCCCATTTCCCCCCTGCTTCTAGACTGTGAGCCCGTTGTTGGGTAGGGACCATCTGTATATGTTGCCAGCTTGTACTTCCCAAGCACTTAGTACAGTGCTCTGCACACAGTAAGCGCTCAATAAATACGATTGAATGAATGAATGAATGTGCCTCAGTTACCTCATCTATAAAATGGAGTTTAAGAGTGTGAGCCCTATGTGGGAGAGGGACTGTGTCCAACCCAATTACCTTGTATCTACCCCAGTGCTTAGAACAGTGCCTAGCACATAATAAGCATTTAACAAATACCACAATTATTATTGTTATTATTACTAGAGTACAATACAACAAAGTTAATAGGCATGTTCCCTGTGCATGATGAGCTTGCGTTTTAGAGGGGTTGTCAGACATCAATATAAAGGAGTAAATTACTGCTATGAACAACAATGTTGTGGGGCTAAGGATGGGGTGAGTATCAAGTTTCCCAAAGGTACAGATTCAAGTGCATAGATGACACTTCGGGAGCCGCAGGAAAGAGGGTTTAATCGTGGAAGGCCTCTTGGCGGAGATGTGACCTTCATAAGGCTTTGAAGCTGGGGAGAGTGTTCACCTGGCGTATGAGGGGGAGGGAGTTCCAGATGAGAGGGAGGACTTGGGAAAGAGGTCGGCAGCAAGACAGACAAGATGGGACACAGTGAGCAAGCTGGCGCTACAGGAGCAATGTGTGGACTGAGTTGCAGTAGGAAAACAAGGAGGTAAGGTTGGAGGAGGAAAGCTGACTTGACTGCTTTGAAGCCAATGGTAAAAAGTTTCTGTTTGATGTGGAGGTAGATGGGCAACCGTTGGAGGCTCTTGAGTTGATGGGGAGATGTGGACTGAAGTTTTTTTTTTTTTAGAAAAATGATCAGGGCAGCAGAATGAACTATGAACTGGACATGATTGGGGAGAGACAGGACACGGGGAGATTAGTGAGGAAGCAGATGCAGTAGTCAAGGCAGGATAGGAAAAGTGTTTGGATCAGTGTAGTAGCAGTTTGGATGGAGAGGAAAGCCTTCCTAAAATCACCATCTCCTCCAAGAGGCCTTCCTCAACTAATCCCTCATTTCCCCTACTCCCTCTCCCATCAGCATCACCTATACCTTTACCCTTTAAGCATTTGAAATTCACCCTACCCTCACACCACAGCCCCACAGCACATATGTAGGCATCTGCAATGTATCGCAATGCCCCTCTCCTCCTCGAGAATGTGGGCAGGTAACATGTCCACCAACTCTGTTGTATTGCATGGGAAGCAGTATTGCCTAGTGGATAGAGCAGGGGCTTGGGAGTCAGAAGGTCATGGGTTCTAATCCTGGCTCCACCACTTATCTGCTGTGTGACAGTACTCGGCACATAGTAAGCACTCGACAAATACCATTATTATTATTATTATTATTATTATTATTATTATTATTATTATTATTACTCTCCCAAGTGCTAAGCACAGTGCTCTGCACTCAATAAATGCCATTGATCAATTGATAAGAAGCCTAACTCAAAGAGCTTTGAGTTGTTGGGCTTCAGAAAAACAGAACTGGCTTACTAAAAGCCTAAGCCATACCATCCACATACCATGGGGTTGAAATGGCAAATGTGAGTAGAATTATTTATTTACAAAACTAAGGTTCCATTTTTTGCCTCAACACATATATATATATATATATATATATATATATATATATATATATATATATATATATATATAAGCAGGCGAGATCAGGGTTAGGATTACTGTTAAAGATGAAGTGGTCTCTAAGAAAAGAATTTCATGTGTAATTGTTTTGGGGCTTTTTTCTGGAAACTTTGTCTCCTCTCCTATTTCATTTGCCCATTCGGTGAAATTCATCCACTTCAAATTTGAAGGCCCCTCAAATGAATCAAGCGAAGGATAAATTCTTTCAAGGGATGCCTTAACATATCTCCAGCCAATTACCGACTTTCATTTTGTCACTGCCAGACTTTTTTTGAAAACCTGTAATTTTGTAGTGGGGGATTTGGACCATATCAGTAGATGAATCAAATTTAAACATTTGGGGTATTAGAACCTGCAAGCCATGAGATGTTTTGTTTTTTTCTAATCCCCCCCGTGATTTATTCTGACAGTTTGCAACTTGATGCAATGGATAATGGAAGTTTCCTGTCACAATAACTCAGTTTTAATGCATTGTCAGATCCATCGACTCAGTTATCCACTTCACTAAGGAAAAAATGACTCGGGTTTTGAAATTATTCCTTCTTTCAGAACACCCCATCACATTAACTGGTGGTTCCAAGCGTCAGTTCCCAGTCTGATTTATTTATGTATATGGGGAGAGAAAAATATTTATTTCTAATGCTGCTGGGGAGATTTCCAGACACCGCTGCTTCATCCACAGATGATGGCCCAGCTGCTCATTAGAATGATGGTCTATTATGGCAACTCACTTTGGGAAGCCCCACTGCTTCAGGAATCTGCATCACAGAATGATCGTGTTATTCTATTTGTTTTCAAGGTTGAATCAAAATCAACCGCTCAATTTTATAATAAAGCACCTCAATAAATCCTCTCAGGTAAATCCACTGAGTTTTCTCTTCGAGGTCAGAGTACTAGGCACTTGAAATTTATTTCACCTACAGTGCCTCTATCAGTGTTCTGCATACAGTGGACGTTCAATAAATGTTGACTGACTAAAGATGATTGGGTCCATTTAAGTAATACCACACAGAGCCTGTTCATTTCACAGATTATTCAATCTTGGTATTTGGTAAAGCTCAATGAGTTTCAGCTTTCAGCAACAGGTGTGGTTGAAAGCATACATGAGAATTGCAGGGTAGGAAAAGACAAAAACTAAAACTACAAAAGACCCGGGAAACAAAGGGGTGGTTTGCATACATTTTCCAGAAGCCATTGGAATATTCTAGAAGGAGTTTGCTTTCTTTGACTCAAGTGGAGAGCTTAACTGTCCTCTGGGCCACTCTGGAGCAGAGCTTTGGTTTCCTAAGCGATTAGGCCAAAGAAAAAAGCCCTCGCCACGTGCTAATTGGCCCCTGCTGCCAACTGTCAGTTTCCTGCCTAATCTGTGCCTGTCTGGGACCCTTTCAGAAGATGATTTCTATGTGATGAGGTGTCCCTCTCTGTGTAACCACTATCAGTGGTAAAAGAGGCTATGGTAGTCTAATTTGGGGTTATTTTTGTTTTAAACCCTTTCCATTTTCTTTTGCAAACATGGCTGTTTGCCCTTAGTACATGGTAAGCAGCCCTATTATCCTTCTATCTGTCTGTGTGGGTGTATGTTTTATAATAGAGAAGCAGCATGGCTCAGTGGAAAGAGCACGAGCTTGGGAGTCAGAGGATGTGGGTTCTAATCCCATCTACGCCACTTGTCTGCTGTGTGACCTTGGGCAAACCACTTAACTTCTCTGTGCCTCAGTTACCTCATCTGTAAAATGGGGATTAAGACTGTGAGCCCCACGTGGGACTACCTGATTACCTTGTACCTACCCCAGTGCTTAGAATAGTGCTCGGCACATAGTAAGTGCTTAACAAATACCATTAATGTTATTATCATTATTATTTAATAATCTCAGTTTCAGGTATTTGAATCTCCCTGTATTTCTTTGCAAGTGTAATATCGATTAAACATTGAGTTTAGTCATTTGTCTGGTTGGAAATCTAGTTCAGTCCTGGTTACTGAAGTTTTTGTAGTTAGCAAACTGATTCTGGTTGGCCTCTCTACCACTCTGTTCCTTTGGGGAGCACTAAATAGAGAAGGGTGCCTTTGATTCTAATCCTTGATTACTGTGGAACAGTGACCCAAATTTCCCAAAGCATGTGCTTCAGACTCTAGTACTGATGTACAGAGTAACTTTCTATCAGGGGTTTTAGGTACTAGAAAACATGCCGAGGGAGGTTAGAGAACTGTCTTTTTTGGAGATAACTAGAAATGAGAGGCGACTCTTTGAGTCTATAACCTACAAAATGGACATGAGAAGAAAAATAAAGTGGTCTGCTTTTATCTTTCCTATTAGATTCAAAAGCTACTGTCCAGATTTAATCAATCAATGATATTTTTTGAGAACTTCGTGCTTGGGAGAGTACAATATTCACTACTGCTACCCATCTTCCCCTTTGCATCATCTGTGTATTTGGCTCTGTACTCCTTAAGCACTCTGATAGTCACCCCAGCTCCACAGCATAAGCGCTCAATAAATACGATTGAATGAATGAATGAAGGAATGAATGTACATATTCTTAGGTAAAGTCCATATCCCCTTGTAGACTGCTCTTCGTGGGCAAGGGATCATGTCTACCAACTCTGCTGTATTGTACAGAGAAGCAGCGTGGCTCAGTGGAAAGCACACGGGCTTGGGAGTCAGAGGATGTGGGTTCTAATCCTGCCTCTGCCACTTAGCTCTGTGACTTTGGGCAAGTCGCTTAGCTTCTCTGGGCCTCAGTTAACTCATTTGTCAAATGGAGATTAAGGCTGTGAGCCCCACATGCGACAACCTGATTACCTTGTATCTACCCCAGTGATTAGCACAGTGCTTGGCACACAGTAAGTGCTTAACAAATACCAACATTATCTATCTTATTTATAATTGTTATTACTATTATGTTTTTCTCATAGGGAAGGTTGCTGCTGCTGGTGTCCTAGTTCTGTTCCTTTCTGATGGGTGCCACAGAGAAACCAGGAAAACCTCTAGTGAAAGCTCTATTTGTTGTTGTTTTTTCAAAAAATCGAACATGATGTGACGCTATGCCATTCTTACTACACAACTGGTTTGAAAATCCATCACACAGTGCTGATTTACAGGCAGACAAAAACCCTTTGTGCCCTGTTCATTTATAGTATGAAAGCAAGTATTTTGGTAAAAATAGTGCCACATCAATCCAACACATACAGAACAGTGTCTTCTACTATTATGGTAATGTCTCAACTCCTTTTGGGTAGTGGCATATTTAGTTTGTACTGGATCTCAGTGTGTTGATTTTTGATATGATATTACATTGTGAAAGAATGCTTCCAGAACTTCTCCATGGAAATCCTAAGCAGTAACACATTGAATTCTGAAGTGAAAATTTAAAATCATGTGTATTGCACCAACTCTGTTGTATTATACTTTCCCACATGCTTAGCACGGTGCTATGCACAGAGTAAGTGCGCAATAAATATAATTAATTGATTGAATATATCTGTTACATCAACAGCAACCCTACACAAAGATGCCCAATCCATGATAATGTTGACAAAACATTAATATTGACAAATAATATAGGAGAATTCAAAACTTGTACTTTCTCCATGCTGTATTTACTCATATTCAAAGATTATTGGCTTTTTTCATTCTTCATTCATTCATTCAATCGTATTTATTGAGCGCTTACTGTGTGCAGAGCACTGTACTAAGCGCTTGGAACGTACAAGTTGGCAACATATAGAGACGGTCCCTACCCAATAGCGGGCTCACAGTCTAGAAGCATTCTTGCATTTCTTATGTATCCATGAAGACAGAATGGAGAATATATTTTGATAGTCTGTGGTAATCATATGGGTGACCCTGTGATTATATTGATTCCAATGAGAAATTGTGGCAGAAGCACTAACAAGCTAATTTATTTGAAAATGACGTCACTTAGGGAATGCTTCATAATGTTTCCCTCGGTAACCCAGCCCACACACTTGTGCTCCTCTGTTTAGGCTGTGAGCCATGTGTGGGACAGTAAATGTGTCCAACATGATTATCTAGTACCTATCCCAGCATTTAGTACAGTGCTTAGTATATAGTAGGTGCTTAACAGATACCACAATAATTATTATTATTGATAATTATGGTAGTATTATTGAGAATAACAATTCCAACATACTAATGGCACCTCACTCTTCCTTCCTGGTCATCAACTCCTTACTTCCTCCTTCCTGGACCTTCTCACCCCTTCATATTCAAGAGACCACCATTCTCCCCATCTTCAAAAGCCTACTAAAATCATATTTCCTTCAGGAAGCCTTCCCTGACACATCTTCCATTTCCCCACCCCATTCTCCCTCCCTTCTGCATTACCTATGGAAGGAGCCCTGGCTCGGGAGTCAGAGGACATGGGTTCTAATCCTGGCTCCACCATAGTCTGCGGTGTGGCCTTGGGCAAGCCATTTAACTTCTCTGTGCCTCAGTTACCTCATCTATAAAATGGGGATTGAGACAGTGAGCCCTATGTGGGACATGGACTATGTCCAACATAACAATAACAATAACAATGATGGCATTTATTAAGCACTTACTATGTGCAAAGCACTGTTCTAAGTGCTGGGGAGGTTACAAGGTGATCAGGTTGTCCCACCGGGGGCTCACAGTCTTCATCCTCATTTTACAGATGAGGTAACTGAGGCCCAGAGAAATGAAGTGACTTGCCCAAAGTCACACAGCTGACAATTGGTGGAGCCAGGATTTGAACCCATGACCTCTGACTCCAAAGCCTGGGTTCTTTTCCACTGAGCCATGCTGCTTCTCGATTGGCATGATTACATGATTATGATTACATGATCATGATTACATGATTGGCTTGTATCTACCCCAGTACTTAGTACAGTGCCAGGCACGTAGCAAGTGCTTAACAAATACCATTTAAAATAAATAAATAAATTGATTGATTAGTAGATAACTATTATTTGATAGGAACTGACCAAAGCATAAACAACCCAGCCCTATTTGAGAGCGATATGTAGATAAGGATATGGTTGCTTGCTTGAATTTTATTCTTGGGATATTGCTCCAAACAGTCCTTTATTGGTTCATTACTACTTTTGATTTATTAGCCAGTTTTTAAAAGATGCACTTTATAGCTTTTATTCTAGGCAAATATATCAAAAGAAATTCATTGATTTTTCGGATAACAAATAAATAGCTACATTCTTAGTTCAGACAAAGGAATGATAATCAATTATACTTAATGAGAGCTTACTGTGTGCAGAGCACTGTTCTAAGCACTCAGGAGAGTACAATATAGCAAAGTTGGTTAGACTTGACCCTACCCACAAGGAGCTTAAATCTAGAGGTCACCTGTCTATATGCTTTGTTTTGTTGTCTGTCTCCCCCTTCTAGACTGTGAGCCTGTAGTTAGGTAGGGACCATCTCTATATGTTGCCAACTTGTACTTCCCAAGCGCTGAGTACAGTGCTCTGCACACAGTACGTGCTCAAGAAATATGATTGAATGAATGGAAGTGGAGAAAGACATTCAAATCAAATACATATACATAAGTGCTGTGATGCTGAGGGTGGGGTGAATAAAGAAGGTCCTTATATCGATTCCAGAAAAATCTACCTAACTTATAATCATAGCCACGTTTGGTCCTTCTTCACTGACATACATTTTCCATGGCTTCTGGGCTTTGGATAAAGAGCATAAATAGATGCCCACCTTGGAGTGCTGCATTTTTATATATGTGCAAGCCTGAAAGTTCAGTCAGCCCGACACAAAGGGAGAGGTTGACAGGGCATAAATTTTATTTGTTATCTTGCTGTAGCTACTTGGGCCTAACTAAATTTTCCTTTTTTTTCTTTCTATCACGATGTTCCTTCTGATTAGGAAATGTCAGTAAGTGGCTTAGATGACTTAATGGACAAAGTCCAGAATGGATTACTAGAGGGAAATTTAGAAATATAGGAATGAAAATTAGGGAAGCAGCATCTCCTAGTGGAAAAAACACAGGTCTGGAAGTCTGGGGACTGGGGTACTAATCCCCTCTCTGATGCTTGCCTGATGTGTGACCTTGGGATTGTCACACAACTTCTCTGTGTCTTAGTTTCCTCATCTGAAACAAGGGGATTAAATACTTGTTCTCTCTCCCCTTTAGACTGTGAGCCCTGCATGGGACAGGGACTGTGTCCGACCCGATTACCTTGTATTTACACCAGTGTTTAGTAAAGTGCTTGGCACATAATAAGTGCTTAACAAATACCACAATTATTACTAATTAGGCATTCTACTACATTCAGCCATTAAATCGGATGACAAGGAAGACAAGCATCACATGATTCCTAGGTGTGAACACGTGAACACGATCACCTGTTGGTATGTTCAGAAATCACATCCTGGGCTAGATATACCATTGATCTGACTCAGTAATGGCATAGCTTATATCTCTATCATATATTCTAAATGATGTAGGAATAGAAATCTGATCCCTAAATCCATACTGTGTTTGTTTCCTCTAGTCTAAAGTAGGAATATATACTATCTTCTGTGTTTGGGAAATATGTTGCTCTTAATTTCATAAATCACTAAAGAGGAATTTTAGAAGGTCTGGAACTTTAACTTCCATCTCAAGTTTTTTTTTTAATAATGGGCTTTTGCTTTGCAGTTCCTACATCCTAGCTTTATTTTTGTCTATCTTCTTCCCATGGCTTTCACATGAAAATGATAAGAACTGCAAAAACAAATTGAAATGTCGTCATTGCCACCTCTTGAGGACAGGTAAATGATGTATCACAATACACTTGATCAAACATTTCAAAAAAGAGGTTTAGTGTTCAGAAAGCTGAATGGAACTTATACACTAGATGCAAACTGGTTTACGTGCCTGGCATTTAATACCATCTGCTGCCTTTTATGAACCGCTTGTTTTATTTTTGAGCCAGGTACTTCAATCAGTACTTCCATTTTACTATAACTCCAATTATTTTCAGCCTGCCAAATCAGCTTGGCAGTCCTCAGAAGTCTATGAAGGACAGTGAATAATTGCTTGAACCAGATTTCTTTTTATTGAAGAAATGCCGCAAGGCAGTGGCAGCCTTTATCAGGACTCACCTTGGAGGCCCAAGTTGCTAGTACGCAGGAGGCATCTGCATTGAAGGCATGTAGTATAGCGCCAATCAGAGTTAAATCAGTTTCTCCCCCAAAATTCAAACAAAACATGGTGCGAAAGGCCCTCCTATCTGAATCAGCCATCATATTTCTAAAGGCTTCCAGTGAACAGATGTTTATTCAAAGAGCTCATTTATGTATGTCCTCAAATAGGCCGAAAAGTATCGGAAGTCACAAGAGGGAGACAAGATCATCCTGGACTCTAGGTAGAATGAGGCACAGTAGGGGGACTCGTTACCTATCATTACAGCTAAAAAAAGGAAAAGATTCCATCTGGAGAGCAGATGGAATGTTGCCTTTTAACTCTCCACATAATTTAAGCTCCAGTATCAGAAAGGGGGAAAATGTTGTTCATATGGATTATGTTTTTCCTTAAAAAAAAAAGTCGTGTATATGAACTCAAATTTAATATTTATCTTGCTGTGCACTGAGATTCTAAAACCTGGTTTTCTAATTGAACATGCTAATTGTAATTACTACATGTAATTACATAGCACAGAAGCATAATTCTGTAATGAATAATAACAATAATTATGGTATTTGTTAAGCGCTATGTGCCAAGCACTGTTCTAAGTGCTGGGGAGGATACAAGGTAATCAGGTTGTCCCATGTGGGGCTCACAGTCTTAATCCCCATTTTACAGATGAGGTAACTGAGGCACAGAGAAGTTAAGTGGCTTGCCCAAGGTCACACAGCAGACAAGTGGCAGAGCTGGGATTAGAATCCACATCCTCTGAATCCCAAGCCCTTGTTCTATCCACTAAGCCACGCTGCTTCTCTTAAAGAAAAGTTATGAAACTTGTAAAGATGCGTTGGCTGAGAAGACAGCTGCCTAGTGAGATATACAATGTCTTCACCTAGAAGAATAGTGGTAGTAGTGGTATTAATTGAATGGCTACTATACTACTAGCACCTGGAAAGTATAACAGAAGCAAAAGACATGTTTCCTGCCCATGAGGAGCTTACACTTTAACTGGGGAGACATGCATAACATGATCACAAGCAGTGGAATCACAATAAATAAAATTGAGTGCTCAACTTACAATGCAAATGTACACAAATACTAAGCTATATATTTTAATAGGTAATATATAATATACAGATATAAAGTAATATATAATATAATGTATTGTATATGTGTGTACATATATATACACACACAAACACACATATATGTGTGTATATTCATTCATTCATTCAATCGTATTTATTGAGCACTTACGGTGTGCAGAGCACGGTACTAAGCTCTTGGGAAGTTCAAGTCGGCAACATATAGAGACGGTCCCTACCCATCAATGGGCTCACAGTCTAGAAGGGATACGTATATGTGTGTGTGTGTATATATATATATATATATATATATACATAGTCGTATATATGAAAAAGACACCATTGATGATGAGGTCCACTTATAAGCTCATGCATAGCTGAAAATGACATTGTGGGACCCACAGTCCTGACCACATTAATAATAATAATAATAAAAATACTTGTGGTATTTGTTAAGTGCTTACTATGCACCAAGCACTGTACTAAGCGCTAGGGTGGATACAAGCAAATTGGGTTGGATGTATTCCCTGTCCCACATGGGGCTCACAGTTTCAATCCCCATTTTACAGATGAGGTAACTGAGGCACAAGTGAAGCGACTTGCCCACGGTCACACAGCAGACATGTGGTGGAAGCAGAATTAGAACCCATGACCTTCTGCCTCCCAGGCCCAGGAAAAGGCTGGTACTTGCTGTGATGTTATGTTTAATCTTCCAGGTGCTGTTTACTCGTATTCCTCCTTGTCTCTTGCTCCTTACAAAGCTTTTACTTGAAAAAAGCCATTCCTTTTTTGTTAGCAGTATGCCATAGATTGTAAGCTCCTTGAGGGCAGGGATTGTGTCTATCAACTCTATTGTATAATACTCTCCAAAGTGATTAGTTCAGGGCTCTGCACACAGTAAGCTCTCACTGAATACCACTGATTGATTGGTCTAGTCTCAGCAACTGGCTACCAGTTTTCATAGAGGATGCAGCATATTTCCTTAAAATGTTTCCTCTCCCCTCTTCTTTCAGTTTCCCAATTTAAGCGCCTCGTGGCTAGGACATGCACCTACCAACTCTATTATATTGCAGTCTCCCAAGTCCTTAGTACAGTGCTCTGCACAGAGTAAATGCTCAATAAATACCATTGACTGATTCAGCTCTCCATACAGCTATCGCTGGAGTACCCTGCTGTTTTTCATTCTCCTCATGTAGCCCGTTCGTTCTGTATAGGTGTGTTTAGCAGCCTCCTTGTTGAGCTTCATGTCTCCTGTCTCTAACCACTCTGGTCCATACTCCACTCTGTTGCCTGGATCATTTTTCTAAAAGAATGTTCAGTCCGTGTTTCCCCTCTCCTCAAGAACCTCTAGTCCTTACCCATCCACCTCTATATCAAACAGAAACTCCTTACCATTGCTTTTAAAGCACAAACACCTTGCCTCCTCCTATCTTACCTCACTGATTTCCTACTACAGCTCAGCATGTTCACTCCGCTCCTCTGCTGCCAACCTACATACTGTACCTCAATCTCATGTATCTCCCCACTGACCCCTCACCCATTTCCTGTCTCTGGCCTCGAACTCTCTCCCCCTTCATATCTGACAGATGATCATTCCCCAACTTTCAAAGACTTACTAAAATCACATCTCCTCCATGAGACCTTCCCTGACTGAGCCCTCATTTCCCTTCCTCCCTCTCCCTTTGGATTTGTACACTTGGATTTATACCCTTTATTCATGCCACCCTCAGTTCCACAGCACTTAAATTATTCCTAATTTATTTTACTATCTGTCTCCCCCTCTAGACTGTAAGCTCCTTATCGAACTCTCCCAAGCACACAGTAAGTGCTCAATAAATGTGATTGATTGATTTGATGTTAGGAGGTTGACTACATTCCAGACTGTTATTGTTCATGATCTTGCCTTGCCATTTGATGCTAAGAATGGTCAGTAAATGACCCTGATGGAACTGTGTAGAGAAGGTTGGACAACACTACTGCTCTATAGTTCTTTAGTTGGGTCTGAAACCTGATATTATGCTTCTTTATCACTCTGACAGTCTCCCAAAGTACGTGCTGGCTTCCTTCATTTGGTTTTCTACTTCCTTGTCTATCATTGTGTCTCTGGTCAGCGTGCTCCCTTGAATTACATGATGGTGTTTAACTCTATGATGCCAATGTAAACTTCTGGCAGGGTGTGTGGCTTTCCTGGTGAAGGCTGATTCATCAACTTGATTTTCTTTACACTTGCCGTCAGCCATATTGCCCATCTGATTCAGTGAAGAGGTTTACAATCGTTTCAGTGTCTTCTTGGGTTTGTCTCTCTAGGGCGCATCCACCTACCTACAGTAATTCATTCATTCAATCGTATTTATTGAACGCTTACTGTGTGCAGAGCACTGTACTAAGTGCTTGGAAAGTACAATTCAGCAACAGGTAATAATAATAATATGATGGCATTTGTTAAGCACCTACTATGGGCAAAGCACTGTTCTAAGTGTTGGGGAGGATACAAGATGATCAGGTTGTCCCACGTGGGGCTCACAGTCTTAATCCCCAATTTACAGATGAGGTAACTGAGGCCCAGAGAAGTTAAGTGACTTGCCCAAAGTCACACAGCTGACAAGTGGAGGAGCCGGGATTTGAACCCATGATCTCTGACTCCTAAGCCCATGCTCTTTCCATTGAGCCACACTGCTTCTCAACTAGACACAATCCCTACCCAACAACAGCCTCACAGTCCAGAAGGGGAGAGACAGACAACAAAACAAAACAATTAGACAGGCATCAATTCTTCAGTAATTCTTGAATGACCATCCCTAGGACTTTGGATGATGCATGAAGTCTTTTGTGTTAGAAGAGTTTCCCAGTCAGTCAATTGTATTTATTGAACACTTACTATGTGCAGAGCCCTGTACTAAGTGCTGAGGAGAATACAGTATAACAACATAACGGACATATTCCCTGCCCACAATGAGCTTACAATAACACCTGCATCCAGGTCTCTTGTTGCATCGTCTGGCGTAGCTGCAAAGAATAAGTTGAGCAGGACCAGGCCCACCAGACATCTGTTGGCGGTGAAGAATGGCTCAAACAGGACATTTGTAGCTCTGATCCAACAAGGCATGCCATCATGAAGTGGTCTCAGAACCCTGAGGAGCTTTTCAGGGCAGCCAAATATGCTTAGTAAATTTCCAGAGCCCAGATCAACTGATGGTATCAAATGCTTTGGTAATGTCTATCCTGAGGGTGGGTGCAAATAAATAAAAACGTAAGTGCAAGAGGTGGCTGAAGGGTTATCCTAGAAACAGAGAGGTTGGACTTCAGAGAACCATTATAGAGAAGGGGACCCTTTTTCATACACTCTGGCCATATCTCTGAGAGGAAAAAAAATCACTTACCATACAGCTTACCAAGGATTTTTTCCATTGGAAACCCCAGCAAAACCAATTTTTAAGACAGACAGGCAAACAGGACATATGCGATATCCACAGCTTAGTGGAAAGAGCACGAGCTTGAGAATCAAAGGACGTGAGTCTTAATCCTGGCTCCGCCACTTGTCTGCTGTATGACCTTGGCCATGTCAGTTAGCTTCTATGTACCTCAGTTACCTCATCTGGAAAATGTGGATTAAGACTGTGAGCCCCATATGGGACAACCTGATTAACTTGTATCTACCTCAGTGCTTAGAACAGTACTTGGCACATAGTAAGTGCATAACACATACCATAATTATTTATTTATTTATTATTTATGAGGTAAGTCAACTGAAGTTTTCAGTGTGATGTGACATACTTACCTTTACACAGAATTATCCCCAGTGAGATTGTTTTTCCCAATTCCCTAATCCTCATCTCTTAGTAAATCAGGCCCTTTTTCAGTCAGTAGAGTCTGATATTCCCATCTCTATGGTCATGAGTATTTATAACTCTTATGTGTTGAAGTGGATCTGGATTCTGGAAAGTTAAAGTTCCATCCGTAGAAATCGATAAATTTAGTTGATATAGGAGGAAAAAAAATAAGTTCAAAATGTCAAGGATTGAAATAACAGCTGTGTTAAGGCAATCATGAAAGAAACATATTTGCAACTTGGTATATAAACATAATCCCTCAAACCCATGGTCCCTGCAACACAGAAGCTTTTCAGAAGACTGTTCACTAAAAAAAGAACAAAATTAATTCGAACTGAGAAAATGTTTGATTCTACCCCATCTGGGTCTTCATCAAAAATATCCATGACCTAGCACAATGTTTCGCAAACAGTGGGTGTTCCACAAATGTTTTTAACTGGCAGACTGCCTGGTGAGAAGTGTTCAGCAGCAGCTGCCTGCTAATAATAACTAGCTCAGAGTTAGTCAAAAGGTAGGTGAAGTCCACTGGCCTAGCTGATTTACATGAAACCCCACATAATCATCTGAAGGAAATTAGCTTCCTTCTGCCACCACAGATTAGAGTCAGGCTTGAACAACAACTTGAAGCAGCAAGATTCTAGTGTCAGGCCTATTCCTGTTAAAGTAGAGCTTGAGGGGTCTTGGCTGAATAAATACATTTCCTTTTGGCATAAACTTGGCTATCAATTTCACCAGTCCCCAGGTTGAAAAAGGAAAACAAATGGACTAGAGGGCGACTTTTTACAATGGTATTCAAGTTCAGTATTAGAGGCCCTACACATTGTGGAAACCCCCTCAACTTTACCCCATCTCAGTTTGGGAAAAACAGTACTTCTGCTGAAATTTGCTCTCATGGAGACACAATTTCTCAACACAGTTTATCTGCATTCCCAAGGGGGTTGTCAAACTGCCCTCTGTCTATTTGTTGCTGAATTGTACTCTCCAAGCGCTTAGTACAGTGCTCTGCACACCGTAAGTGCTCAATAAATACGACTGAATGCATGAGTCTTTTATTTATTTCTATTAATGTCTGTTTCCCCCTCTAGACTGTTAGTTCATTATGGGCAGGGAATATGTCTCTTTATTGCTATATTGTACTCTCCCAAGTGCTTAGGATAGTGCTCGGTACACAGTAAGTGCTCAATAAATACAACTGAATGAATGAATGAAAGCTCCAGCTGCTTGCCTCATGGCCAGTTGCAGGTCATTTTTATGACTGTGACCCGAGGAAGAGGGAGCAGAGTTGACTGATGAGGGGACTGGATGAATGGGAAGTGAGAAACTGGTGGGTGAGCATCAGATGCTGTCAGTCCCCTCTGTCTTCTAGATTCTCAAATCCCTTACTGAATCGCTCCTCCAGCTCCCAGAGAGGGAGCCAAGGCAGGGAGGTAGGGACCTGGGCAGTGGTAAGTGTGGTTGGGTGCATTGAACTCAGTCTGTTTGTCTCCTCCACCTCCCCTACCCTCCCCAATGGGGATGGGGAGGATAGACGCAGGACAGAATGGTGGAGAGAGAGAGAGTGAAACCACAACTATGATGTGGACCTCTACGGGAAGCGTGACTTGTCTACTATTCAATCGTATTTATTGAGCGCTTCTCGTGAGTACTGAACTGTAAAAGCTCTTGGGTGAGTACAATAGGACAATAAACAGACACATTTCCTGCCCACCATCAGATTGCAGTCTCGCATTCATGGACGGGGAATGTGTCTGTAATATTGTAGTCTCCCAAGTGCTTAGTACAGTGCTCTGCCCACAGTAGATGCTCAATAAATACTATCGACTGACTGGCTTAGTGGTACTTATTGAGTGCTTACTGTGTGCAGAGCACTATACTAAGTGCTTGGGTGAGTTGGTAGACTTGTTCCCTGCTCACAGTTCACTTATAGTCTAGGGACCCCTGTATATAAAGTTAGTTATTGCCCATCCCCGTTGCTATGTGACGGGTGACAGGGTACCTAAGGATGGTACAGATCTGAGGAGTGACTGCAGTTCTGATGCGTCCCTCTGCTCATCACCCTCTAGTGAACAAGGGAGCATGTTGGCTGCAACGATTGCCCAGTGCACTTCCCTGCCTCCAGAGAAACCCTGTCTGCTATTTAATTCAAGTCTCAGAAACAAGTCGATCATTTCCCTTGCTGTGGTGATTTATATTTTTCTCTCTAAATAAGTCAGATCAGGCTCACCTTGATTTTACTAATTAATAAGGCTAAAGTTCAAGAAGAGCAAAATACTGTAGCAGAAGTCTACAAGGTAATTGATATGAAGTGCGGTACTATGTCATGTCAAGTGGCTGGGCCACATCTAGTGTAATGTACAGTAATTGTCTTCACTGATAATCCCTATGATATATTGTATCATCCCCTCATCAAATGGTGCATTAAAATTATTATCCACAATAAAAAAGGTTAAATATCTAGATTGATGTTTCCACTTATTAGTAAGCACATGATTTAATCAAGGTACTAGCAGCTATGAATTAAGTGGCATAAAGGTGATAAAAGAGTGTGATGAATTACTATAATGGATGTAAAAATGCACTTCCAGACTAGCACTGTGCCAAGACTTTTATTTGCATCTTGTTCTTCTTGGAAGAATATGGAATTTCTTATACAAAAAAGGTGTGACAGCGATTATCTTCTCTTTTATTCTTAAAAGTCACAGGGTACCACATATTTTTTCTAAATTTACAGTCTCATTGTTTCAAAACCCCCACAAAACCATTTGCCTCTTGAATTGAATTCAATTTTCCTAAAATTCGAAAGGCATATAAATTGGGTTGGCTGTGATCACATAGGGCAACTGTGTTGTAAACAAAATGAATCACTACTCTGTCCTAGTTAGGTATAGCTTGCATAACACAACTCCATCTATCAATTAATCAATCAATCAATCTTTTTTATTGAGTACTTACTTTGTGCAGAACACTGTACTCAGTGCTTGGGAGAGTAACAGTAATAATAATTGTGGTATTTGTTAAGTGTTTACTGTGCCAGGCACTTCACTAAGTTCTGGGTGGATACAAGCAAATCAGGTTGGACACAGTCCCTGTCCCACATGGGGCTCACAGTCTCAGTCCCCATTTTACAGATGAGGTAACTGAGGCCTAGAGAATAATGATAATAATAATAATAATAATGGTATTTGTTAAGCGCTTACTATGTGCTAAGCACTGTTCTAAGTGCTGAGGTAGATACAAGGTAATCAGGTTGTACCACGTGGGGCTCACAGTCTTAATCCCCATTTTACAGTTGAGGTAATTGAGACACAAAGAAGTTAAGTGGCTTTCGCAACATCACACAGCAGACAAGTGGCAGAGGCAAGATTTGAACCCAGATCCTCTGACTCCCAGGCTCATGCTCTTGGGAGAGTACAGTACAGTAAAGTAGGTAGAAAAAAAATCTGTGGCCATAAGGAGTTTACA
This sequence comes from Tachyglossus aculeatus, assembly GCF_015852505.1. Lineage (NCBI taxonomy): Eukaryota > Metazoa > Chordata > Mammalia > Monotremata > Tachyglossidae > Tachyglossus > Tachyglossus aculeatus. Next base: position 103,041,759 of record NC_052101.1, read on the forward strand.
GAGTAATGGAAGAGACAGGCCTTAAAACACATTACAGATTTATATGCACAAAAGCGCTATGAGGGAGGAGTGAAAAATCAAAGTGCTTAAGGGGTACAGACCAAATGCATACACAACACATAAGGGGAAATGAAGGCTTAGTCAGGGAAGGCCTCTTGGAAGAGATGTAATTTTAGTAGGGCTTTGCAGGTGAGTAGAGTGGTGGTTTCTCAGGTAATAATAATAATGGCATTCATTAAGCACTTATTATGTGCAAAGCACAGTTCTAAGTGCTGGGGAGGTTACAAGGTGATCAGGTTGTCCCACGGGGAGCTCACAGTTAATCCCCATTTTACAGATCAGGTAACTGAGGCACAGAGAAGTTAAGTAACTTGCCCAAAGTCACACAGCTGACAATTGGCAGAGCCGGGATTTGAACCCATGACCACTGACTCCAAAGCCCGTGCTCTTTCCACTGAGATGTGAAGGAGAAGGGAGTTCAGGTCAGAGAGAGGATGCAGACTAGGGGTCGGTTTCAGGGCAAATGAGATTGAGGTACAGTGAGTAGACTGGTGTCAGAGGAGGAAAGTGTGCAGTTTGGGTTGTAGTAGGAGATCAAGAAGATAAAGTAGGAGGGGGAGATCTGATTAAGGGAGATTTAGCTGACTGTAAGGCGTTTCTGTTTGATGTCGAGGTGGATGGTGGTCATCCACCCCCCTTCTAGACTGTGAGCCCACTGTTGGGTAGGGACTGTCTCTATATGTTGCCAACTTGTACTTCCCAAGCGCTTAGTACAGTGCTTTGCACACAGTAAGTGCTCAATAAATACAATTGAATGAATGAATGAATGATGGGCAACTTTTGGAGATTTTTAAGGAGAGGGGAGACATGGACTAAACATTTTTTTAGAAAACATCTGAGCAGCAGTGTGTGGACTGGAGAGAGGAGAGACAGGAGGCAGGGAGGTCAGAGAGGAGGCTGTTGCAGTTGTCCAGACAATCAATCAATCAATCAATCATATTTATTGAGCACTTACTGTGTGCAGAGCACTGTACTAAGTGCTTGGGAAGTACAAGTCGGCAACACATAGAGACAGTCCCTACCCAACAGTGGGCTCACAGTCTAGAAGGGGGAGACAGAGAACAAAACCAAACATACTAACAAAGGACAGGATATGATAAGTGCTTGCACCAGCAAGACAGCAGTTTGGACAGAGAGGAAGGGGTAGATTCTAGATGTTGTGAAGGGAAAACTGACAAGACTTTGTGACAGACTGAATACGCAGATTGCCTGTACTTCGTACAGTCCTCTGCTCACAATTAATGCTAAATAAATGTGATTGGTTGAATGAAGGATGATTTTAAAATATTGTCAATGTTACTGGCTTGTTAGATTGGGAGGATAGTGGTGTTGTCCAGAGTTATGGGAAAGTCTGGGGTAAGACAAAGTTTGGGTGGGAAGATAAGGAGTTTTGTTTTGGACATGTTTAATTTGAGGTGATGGTGAGACACCCAGGGAAGAGATGTCCTGAAGACAGAAGGAAATATGAGATAGCAGAGAAGGAAAGAGGTAAGGCTGGAGATGTAGATTTGGTTATCATCTGCACAGAGGTGGTAGTTGAAGCCATGGAAGAAAATGAGTTCTCCAAGGGTGTGGGTGTAGATGGAGAATAGAAGGGGATCCAGAACTGAACCTTGAGGGACTCCCACAGTTAGAGGGTGGGAGAAAGAAGGAAGAAGGAACAAGGGATTGGTACATAAGTACACAAGTGATAGAGAATTAAGATATGTACACATGATTCAGGAGGATGTGAGTATTAAGCATTTAGGTGGTGCCGAAATGCTGAAATGGCAATTGGGGTAATAGTCATTCATTCAGTCTTATTTATTGAGGGCTTTGTGTGCAAAGCACTGTCCTAAGATATTGGGAGAGTACAATATAACAACAAACAGAAACATTCCCTGCCCACAACAAGCTCACAGTCTAGAGGGGGAAACAGACATTAATATACATAAATAAATAAGTAAATTACAGATATATACATATGCGCTGTGGGGCTAGGAGGGAGGATGAATGAAGGCAGCAAGTCAAGGCAAGGCAGAAGAGAGTGGGAGAAGAGGAGAGGAGGGCTTATTCAGGGAAGGCTTCTTGAAGGAGATGTGCCTTCAATAAGGTTTTGAAATGGGGGAGAGCAATTATCTGTCTGATGTGAGGAGAGAGGGCATTCCAGGCCAGAGATAGGGTGTGGGCGAGAGGTCGGCAGCAGGATAGATGAGATCGAGGTACAGTGAGAAGGTTAGCATTAAAGGAATGACTTGTGTGGACTGGGTTGTAATAGGAGAGTAGAGAGATGAGGTAGGAGGGAGCAAGGTGATTAAGTGCTTTACAAACTGGAGAGATTAGAAATTAATCTGGGAAGACTTCTTGAAGGAAATGCCATTTCTAAAGGGCTTTGGTCTGAAGAGAGAGTGGTGATCTGTCATATTTGAAGGGGGAGGGGATTCCAGACAAAAGGATAGCAGGTATGAACAGGATGTTGGTGACGGGAGAGATGGGAATGAGGCCCAGTGAATAGGTTAGCTTGAGAAGAATGAAGGATACTATCTGGGGTATAATGAGAAAAGAGGACAGGTAAATTAGAGGGAGAGAGCTGATTCAGTGTCTTACAATGGCCAGGAATTTTTGCTTAATCTCAAAACAAATGGACAATCAATGAGGTTTTTGAGGAATTAGAAGATATGTGCAGAACAATGTTTTAGAAAAATGATTTGGGCAGCTGAGTGAAGTATGGATTGGAGAAGAGAGAGGCTGGAAGCAGGGAGGTTTGCAAGGAGGCTGAAGTAGTAGTCAAGCTGGGATATGACAAGTAATAGGACCAGTGTGGTGGCTGTTTGGATGGACATTAAATGCTGAGGGGAAACCTGGAAATGCCATGGAAGAAAAACTGACAGAATTAGATGACAGATTGAATATGGGTGTTGAAAGAGAATGAGGAGCCAAGGAAAATGCCTAGGTTGCCAGCTTCTGTAATTGTGAGGATGTCATTTGCATTGTAACCTGTGATGGGAAAGTTAGGTGGAGGAGAGGATTTGGGAGGGAAGACGAGTTCAGTTTTGGACATAGTAAGCTAGAGGTGCTGGCAGGTCATCCATGTAGAGTTGTCCTGGATGATGGCAGGACAGCCAATTAACCAATCAATCCAAATGATCAATCCAATTGAGAAGCAGTGTGGCATAATGGAAAGATAACAGGCCTGGGAGTCAGAGGACCTGGGTTCTAATCCCAGCTCTGCCACTTACCTGCTGGGTGACCTTGGACAAGTCACTTACCTTCCTTGTGCCTCAGTTCCCTCATCTGCAAAATGGGGATTCAATATCTGTTCTCCCTCCTATTTAAATTGTGAGCCCCAGGTGGGATCTGATTATATTGTATCTATCACAGCACTTAGTTCAGTGCTTGGCACGTAGTAAGTGCTTAACAAATGCTATTATTATTATTATGCAACAGCAGATGTGGGACTCATTAATGGGTAAAAGGTTGGGGTTAATTAAAGTATTTATTTATCAAGCACCGTGCTGTGTTGCGGTAGATATGATCTGATTTGCCACAGTCCTTGTCCCATAAGGTACTCAGAATCTAAGAGGTAGGGAGAGTAGGTGTCCTATTCCTATTCTACAGATGCTGAAATAATAATAATAGTAATGGTATTTGTTAAGCGCTTAGTATGTACCAGGCCCTGTACTAAGCACTGAGGTAGATACGAGCAAATAGGGTTGAGTCCCTCATGGGGCTCACAGTCTCAATCCCCACTTTACAGATGTGGTAACTGAGGCACAGAGAAGTAAAGTGACTTGTCCAAAGTCACACAGCAGACAAGTGGTGGAGTTGGTATTAGAACCCATGACCTTCTGACTCCCAGACTTGTACTCTATCGACTTCACCATGCTGTTTCTCCTAACTGAGGTCCAGAGAGGTTAAGTGATTTGTCATGGTCAGACAGAAAGCAGGTGGCAGATTTAGGATTAGAAGCAAGGTCTGATATCCAATCCTATGCTCTTTCCACTAGGCTACACAGACTCTCCAGTAGATATGGGTTTACAATGCATAGGTGTATCAATATTCAGTTTTCTAATGGAAGTGGAATTGTAACCACAGGTACTTAAAGAAGAGCAAGATGTTTATTCTTGCATCCTTTCCATCTTAACAACTACATTTCCAGAATCCTGAAGGACTACATTTCTTAGAATCCTCAGGCCGTGGAACTTTCTGGTATAAGATTAGGCTGACCAATAGGAGTCTAAAAAGAGCTTGTTCAATCAACATGTGATGGCATAGTTTTAAATCCAAGCAAAAAGAGGATTCTGGCTCTTTCTTCTATTGCTGTGACATGCTGTTTGATCCTGCTGGTTGAACTGCAAATATGAACCAAGAACATGTGCACAGACTAACAAAGTTTGCATGACTCAGGAAGCTGGCTTGATTATTGGGGCTTTTGTAGTTAATGAATTATAGGAATGAATCTAGCTTTTCCCTTTTTCTCTCCCTTTGTGTTCGACCTAAATTCCTGCATCTGAGATATCCATGGATGATTTGTGATTGTCTCTCTGGCATAACCAGAAATTGTCTATGGCTCCTCCACTATTAACCCTGACTGGCCTGCTTTCACCAAACTCCTTGCAGATTATAGTTACAATACTAGAGTTTTTAGAGAGCTGCAAATCCAATAAGATGTCTTTATGTGTTCTTCTTTCCTCTCCAAACACACTGCAATAATCACTCTAAAGACCCTTTCCCCATCTCCCACTCTTTCCTTTACAATTTAAGAGCTCAGATAGCTATTACCTTCATGGTAGTCAGGTGGTGCCTATTGGAAAGATAGTGGCTACAAAAGATAAAGAAAAGCACTTGGGGGATTACATTTCTTTCAAGACAAAATCATCCTTAGAACAAGTTATCAAACATCACTATTACCTAATTATTCTCTAGCCAATCAATCAATCAATAGTATTTATTGAGTACCAACTGAGTACAGCTGTCCTGGGAATCAAAGCCTTACTGTGGCAGGAGAGTTTGCATATGCTGATGAAGCTTAGAGCTATGCCATATAGGGTTACCAATAATGGAAAGGTCTAAGCTGAAGCATCAGACAAAGTTGATTCACCTGTGCTGGGCAGCAGTGGCATGGGAAAGAGTCAGAGGCAGTTGATCAGGTGATCAAAATGTTGATCGAAGACAATGACAGAGACTCAAGTTCTCACTACGTGTTAGAAGGCAATGGCAAACCACTTTTGTTCCTGTACCAAGAAGACTCTATGGATATACATACCAGAATGACTTTGACCGAAGACGGGACGTTCTGAAAACGGTGTGTCCGTGGAGTCACTTACTGGTAGGAAGCAACTTAATGGCATTTGAAGGGTCTCTAGAGTGATCATTGCAGTATGTTTGGAGAGGAAAGAAGAAAACATAAAAGATATCTTATTGGATTTGGGGGCCTCTAAAAACTCTCCTATCTTTTTTCCACCCCATAGAATTGTAACTATAATCTGCAAGGAGTTTGGTGAAAGCAGACCAACCAGGGTTAATAATAATGATGGTATTTGTTAAGTGCTTACTCTGTGCCAAATACTGTTCTAACCACTGGGGTAGATACAAGGTAATCAGGTTGTCCCACGTGGGGTTCACAGTTTTAATCCCCCTTTTACAGAAGAGGTAACTGAGGCACAGAGAAGTTGTGATTTACCCAAAGTCACACAGCTGATAAGTGACAGAGCCAGGATTAGAACCCATGACCTCTTACTCCCAAGCCCGGGCTCTTTCCACTAAGCCACACTGCTCATGGAGCCCTATACTAAAGCCCTTAAGAGGGTAAAATAAAGGTTAAAGCCACAATCCCTCTTTTCCCCAGATTGTTCTCCTTTGTACTGTCTATGCACTTGGATCTGTGACCTTTGGACTTTCAATATTTGTCCCACTCCCAATCCCCCAGGACTTATGTACATATCTTTAAGTTCTGTATTATAAATTATTTATATTATTGTCTGTCTCCTCCTCCAGACTGTAAGCTCATTACGGGCAGGGAATGTGTCCACTAATACTGTTGTACTCACCCAAGTGCTTAGTACAGTGCTCTTCATGTAGTAAGCACTCAATACATACCATTGAGTGATTGGGTGAGTAATAATAATAATTATTTTGGTATTTGTTAAGTGCTTACTATGTGCCAAGCACTGTTCTAAGCGCTGGAGGAGATACAAGGTAATCAGGTTGTCCCACATGGGGCTCACAGTCTTAATCCCCATTTTCCAGATGAAGCAACTGAGGCACAGAGAAGTTAAGTGACTTGTCCAAAGTCACACAGTTGATAAGTGGCAGAGCGGGGATTAGCTGCTGTCTGGAGGCTTTGAAGGGGTGAGAGTTCCCATTATCTCCTCTTCTGGAAGATTTTCTTGGAGAAGTAGGAAGTATTTTGGCAGGGTGGGATGTGTTGAGGTGGATGGAGATGGGAAAAGCATTTTCTTTAAATTTATTTGATTGAGTTTTGCATCAGGTGAGGATCTACTTCTGTATGGTAACATTGTAGATTTGCAGAGAGAGTATCTGTGTTCTGTGACATCTATTTTATTAAAAGAAGAGAAAGTTCAAATGTGATAGTTGAATATCCACGATCGATAAAATGAATCTCTAAACTTGATTTAGCACAGAATAAAGTAGGCTGATAGTAAATAGATTGCCTCTAAAGTATTAGCAGTTTAAGGTAAAATAGATACTAAATATGATAAAGCTCTTGTCGTTTCTTCTCTCTCTTAAATCAGATCTACCTCAATCATGAATTGAAATTCTCATGAACTCCTCAGATTAAAATTCTTTGCAGTAATGATCACTAAGAAATAAGTAGCTCTTAATCCTGCCCCTCTGCAGGAGACGATTATACCCAAATCTAATAAACTGATTATGACCGTCATTTTTATTTTTATTTCATTTCTTTGTTTTTCACCATAATTCCTTTTTCACCACTTCTCTAGTCCTACATTTTTAACACAGTAGATATAATTAAATTAGAATGCGTGCAGAAAAGCAATGGTGGCTGATAGTAATTGCTTTACAGTGGATTCTGTAATTGATGCTCTGAGGATTTTATTTCACAGCACAGAAGTCAAATTAGAAACCTAGCTTTATCTGGATCTGAGCTGCTTTGATGAAGACACTGTATCTTCATGTGCCTTGGTTTTTAGCTATACTGTTTTTAATGAGAATGCTAATAATTACAGTACTGAGATGTCATTTTATGGACACCATTCATTCATTCATTCAATCGTATTTATTGAGTGCTTACTGTGTGCAGAGCACTGTACGAAGCGCTTGGGAAGTACAAGTTGGCAGCAACTTGTTATTCAGCATTGTAACCACAAAATGTGCCCAATAAACGATTTGATCAGTGCTCTAAATTTTGTGACGAGAATAAAAATTGCTTCATGCCTTTCATATTAGGAGTAATAAACAAGGGATTCATTTTTGGGTTTTCTTCAGTAAATAGCATTGTCAATAGTTTCTAGAATTTGCCTGTTATTACCAGTGCCCTCCGGACTCCTAACACTTCCTTTAAAGCTCCCTTTGTCCCTGGGTTAAAGAAATACAGGCATCTGCTGGCTGCATCTAAACCGAGAATTACCTAAGAAGCCGATTTCCAAGAAAAGTGGGAACTAAATGGAGAGGCAGAGTAGTGGTTCAAATTTCTTTAAGACCTATTGTCTGATTTCCATTAGGTTGGGCTGATTCCTTATAGTCCCAGGGCATGAGAGTCAGAGCTTAATTTCATGGCTGAAATAGCCCAGAGAAAGTTGGCCAAAAGCTGTTTTGTGACAGTACTCCAGTCGAAAGGCTACAAAAGAATTTGCATTTTACCCTCCGGTATACTAGTGTGGTAATTACTAGCATTCTCATGTCACTTTGGTTCATTGACACTTTGATTTTTAAGGAACTGAAGACTTATATTCCTCAGGCTGGGGAGAGAGTTCATGTCACTTTGTTCTCTATGCTTGTGAAATCCCTCTTAAAATATTTGGGAGTTTAGGGCAGAGAAAGACAGATTCCTACTCTACACAATAAGGAGAATCCCCCTCTAAATCTCCAAATTAAAGAGTTTGGGAGAAGGTCCCAGACTGTGAAAGGTACATTGAATGTTTCTATTAGAGACCGTTTGGAAAAAAAAAAAGTTAATGGCACTTAATTGGTGGAAAGAAACAATGAAGCTTGTTTCCACCACAAATCTGAGAACAGCCTTCTTTCTTACCTAATGAAAGAAGGGGAGTTATTTTTGATCCCAAATCAGCACAGTAGAGCTGGAAAATGGTAGACAGAGCTTGTGGAAAGAGCACTTTTTGGCTCTGAAAATGCTCCTTATGTAGATCTCCTGATTGGCACAGAATTTGCCTGATTGTCAGCTGCTCTTCAGGAGGGTGCTGCACCACAAGAAACATGTCCAAAGTGCCACTTTCCAAATGAAATATTGTTCCCCAAAATGTGCTTGCTGCGCTTAGGAACGTTGTGCTTTGCCCTGATTAGCTCTTAATGAGTCAGGGCCCTCATGCCTAAGATGCTGACTGTAGGCAAATTGAGCCATAACCATGTTTACAGGCTATCAGCCTATCCTACTGCTATAAACCTCTTCGGGAGGGTGCAAATAGCCAATGTCAGATAACTGAAACATACCCCAAATTGCATAATAATAAGTAAAGGTCTTTCGAAGGGGGCGACTTCATGTTACAAGTCAGGGCAGAGTCACTCACTGCCCCCTGACGTGGTCAGTCAATCACCTGCAGGGAACATACCACTACCAATTAATTTGGGCCTTAAGGGAATTACCAATGAAAAATTCCTTAATCCTTTTTATGTATTCATTTGAATTGAAATGGAGTTCTAAGCAAACCCCAAAGTGTTATGTGTATGTGCGTGTGTAGATATTTTTTCTCCCATGGTTCTTCTGACTTCAATATTCTTAGGGGCTCACAGACTTCTAATCAAAATCCCTTTATCTCCATATTGCACAAAAGTCCATTAGCTATGCTGGATAGTAATTCAGAAATGGAAATCATCTCCAGTTTTCCTACCAAAATGTACTGTAATGTCCTGCTAAATGATTAGATTGAAAAAGTGGAAAAAATGCTATGTGGGGAAGAAGTAGGACTGTTTCCCTTTGTATTTCAAGGATGTCCAAACCAAATGGTACCTCAGGGGATTTCCTTGTGTGGAAGAGAGGGATTTCTGAGTGGGTCCTGTGCCCACTTTGGAGCCTGTTTTCTGGAATGCATTTTCCCCCTTTCCCTATCCCATCATCGCAGTCTTTGTAACTGAAGACTTCCTGGGCAGAATCCATGATGGGATCCAAATGTTCCATGAGGTTACCTCTCCTCCAGCCTTACTATTGTCTTTGAAATGGGGATCCAAGTAAGTGAATGCCACTTCTAAGCCTGAGTGTAGGGGCAGTATATCTTCAAAAGAGAAATGGTCTAGGGAACATAGGAAGTACTACAACACAAAGCAAAGCTTGGATCAGAAGAGAGAGTAGGACCTCCTTCTAGTCTCCAAGTCCACCCACTACACTGGAAAACTCATTCAGTCCCGCGGCTTAAACTACTATCTCTACCGGATGATTCCAAAATCTACATGTCCAATCCTGACCTCTCTCACCTTCTCTCCAGCATTGCATTCTCCCCTGTCTTCAGGACATTTCTAATTGAATATCCCACCTACACCTCAAACATAGCATGTCCAAAACAGAACTCTTTATCTTCTCACCCAAACCCGTCCTCCCCTTGACTTGTCCATCACTGTAGAGAGCACCACAAGCCCATAACCTTGGCATTACCCTGACTCCTTTCAGTTATTCAATCCATCACTAAATCCTGCCGGTTCCACCTTCACAGCATTGCCCTTTCCTCTCCATCCAAACTGCTACAGTGTTAATCCAATCGCTTATCCTATCCCACCTTGATCACTGTATCAGCTTCCTTTCTGACCTCCCTGCCTCCTGTCTCTCCCGACTCCAGTCCATACTTCACTCTGCTGCCCAAATCATTTTTCTACAAAAACACTCAGGCCACATTTCTACATTCCTCAAGAACCTCCAGTGGTTGCCTATCCACCTCTGCATCAAACAGAAACTCCTCACTGTTGGCTTTAAAGCAGTCAATCACCTCACCCCCTCCTACCTCACCTCGATAGTCTCCTACTACAGCCCAACCCACAAAAGAGTCTCTAATGCTAACCTTCTCACTGTACCTCCATCTCGTCTATCTCACCACCGACCTCCGGCCCACATCCTGCCTCTGGCCTGAAACGCCCTCTCTTCGCATATCTGACAGACAATTACTCCTCCCCCCATTCAAAGGAGATGGTGCATCTCCTCCAAGGGGCCTTCCCTGATTAAGGCCTCTTTTCCTTTCTTCAATTCCCTTCTGCATCACCCTGACTTGCTCCCTCCATTCATTCCCCCTCCCAGCCCCACAGCACTTATGTACATATCTGTAATTAATTTATTATCATGTCTGTCTCCTCCTCTAGACTGTAAGCTCATTGTGGGTGGGAAACATGCCTGTTATATTGTTATAATGCACTCTCCCAAGTGTTTAGTACAGTGCTCTGCATACGGTAAGCACTCAATAAATATAATTGACTGACAGACAGCACCACCACCATCCGCCCTGTCTCACAAGCCCATAACCTTGGCATTATCCTCAGCTCCTCTCTCTGTCAGCCCACACGTTCAATCTCCCTAGAGTCTGCTCTTTCCTCCCCATCCAGGCTGCTAACACACTGGGCCAACCACTCATCATTTCCTTCCTTGACTACTGCATCAGTCTCCTTGCTAACCTCCCTGCGCCCAATCTCTCCCCTCTCCAGTCCATACTTCATTCTGCTGCCCAGATCATTTTACTGAAACAACATTCAGTCCATATCTCCCCACTCCTCAAGAACCTGCCCCTCTGCATCAAACAGAAACTCCATACCATCGATTCTAAGGCAGTCAATCAGCTCTCTCCCTCTTACCTAACCTGGCTGAGCTCCTACTACAACCCAACCCCTGCACTCTGCTCCTCTAAAACCAACCTACTCTTTTTACTTCATACCTGAGAGACCACTATTCTCCCCCACCCTCAAAACCCTCCAAAAATCACATTTCCTTCAAGAAGCCTTCCCGGACTATGCCCTTTATTTCCCATGCCTGCCCTCCTCAGCATCAACATGAATTGAGCTGTGTACTCCTTAAGCACTTTGACACTTACGCCAGCCCCACAATACTTACATAAATATTTCTGTACTCTACTATTTCCCCTATCCCTAATCTATTTTAATGTCTGTCTCCCCCTGTAGACTGTAAACTCCTTGTGGGCAGGGATCATATCTACCAACTTTGTTGTATTGTACTTTCCCAAGTACTTAGTACAGTGCTCAATAAATACCAGTGAATGGTTGATTGATTGATGACCCGGGTTCCCTTGTAAATAGCTTAATCTTTTAAATATGGTATTCATTTTTATAAATCCAGAAGTGACTAGTTTGCTTCTCATTGAAGACACATAACACAATCACCAATAATAAGAGCTGCGGTATTTGTTAAACACTTACTATGTGTCAAGAACTGTACTAAGCAGTGGGGTAGATACAGGATAAGCAGGTCCCACATGCGATTCACAATCTAAGTAGGATGGAGAACAGGGATCGTATCCCCATTTTGTAGAGGAGGAAACTGAAGCCCACAAAAGTTAAGTGACTTGCCCAGGTCTTCTGACTCCCAGGTTCCACTAGGCTATGCTACTTCTCACCAGTGACTTGAATACAGCCTGCAGATTGGTGACCGAAGAAAAATCCCTAGTTAGACACGAAATAAGTATTCAAAACTGACTGCGAAAGCCGCACAAATGTGGAAGTAATTTATTCTGGTATTTGACACTTGCTAGGATGAATGTACTACATCCAAAAGTAGATTGCCAGAAGGCTGCACTATTCCTCAATACAGCCAGGGAAGAAGCTCTGTATCAGAGCTTAAAAAGAGTAACACTAACCCTGTAATCCAGAGATTGCAAGACCGAGTTAAGAACAAGTGAAAAATTCAAATTTCATGTAAGTTATCAGGGAGAAGATGAAACTTTCTTACAACCCAACTGTACTGAGGAATTTCAGTCAAAGCTGCCATTTCTTCACTAGAGATGAAATAGTGACAAGAATTTGCAAGGTTGGCTTATGTGGGAAAGTCTGAAAATGGAAAAGTGGGATTCAAATTAAATCACGATAATGATGAGTTCACATCAGTTGATTATGCAGAAACAATAATAGACAAGTTTAGGTGTCGGAGGATAACAGAACTTTTATAGAGGTGGATCAAAAGTGAAAGCACAACGGTAGAGTGAAAAAGGAAAAGATATTAAATGGCAAAAAAGGATCCTGCAAAAATATGTTCTGCATTTGGGAAAAAGTATGTTACTACTACAATAGACATCATTTTGGATCCACTGGCAGCTCCATTAGAGTATAGGTGGTTGAATCAGTTGATGATACCCTGTCTGACCCTTTCCGCTATCACTGCCAGAGTGATACATGACTGTGTGGTAGGTCAGGTCCTGTACAACCTATTTTATGACACTATAAGGATGCAATGAGGGATCAAGAAGCAGAAGTCGGTAAGTGTTTTCCAATCCTCAGTGAAACTCTGGCTGTTCAACAGTCTTTGAACATCAGAGTCTCTGAGGCAGTTCTGCAAGAACTGCTCCCTGCTGACAACTGTGCACTTAAGGCCCAGAACCAAGAAAACGTGTAAATTGTTAAGAATTGAAACAGATTCAGCACAGTGCTGGGAACTGACAATCTGAAGAAAAGCAAAGTTGTGTACCTGCCTACATTTGGGAAACCCTACATATAACCAAAGATGGAGAAACTGGAAGTAGAATCTAATGTTGCTACTGCATTTTTATATTTAGGGCATGCCGCTATTCAAAGATAAACACATAGACAACATCAAGCTGGCCAGCGTGGCTTGTGGGATGAATAGGTGGAGGTTTTGGACAAGGTTTAAAATTTCACCTCAATTTTAAGATCCAAAATGGCATCAATCAATTGATGGTATTTATTGAGCGCTTATCATACGCAGAGCATTGTACTAAGCATTTAGTCTAGAGTGCGAGAGAGACATTAAACTAAATGACGGGTATGTGCAGAAGTGCCGTAGGGTTGAAAGTGAGATGACTGTCAAGTGCTTAAAGGGTACAGATACACCAAGGGTACAAGTACATAGGTGGCACAGAAGGGAGAGAGAGAGAGTAGGGGAAATAAGGACTTAGGTAAGGCCTCTTGGAGGAGATATGATTTTTAAAAGACTTTGAAGGTGAGGAGAGGGGTGGTCTGTCAGAGGGGGAGGGAGCTTCAGGCCAGAGGGAAGACACTTGGCAAGGGATGGTGGTGAGATATAGACGAAATCGAGGTACAGTGAATAGGTTGGCGTTAGAGGATGGAAGTATGCATGCTGAGTTGTAGTAGGAGATCAGTGAGGTAAGGTAGGAGGGGGAGAGCTGATTTCTCTCAAATTTCTGTTTGATGTGGAGGTGGATGGGTGACCACTGGAGGTTCTTCAAAAATGGGGAGGCATGGCTTGAACACTTTTTTTTAGAAAAGTGATCTGGCAAGGAGGTCAAACAAGGTGATATAGCTTTTAGAGACCACTGTAGCAGATAGACTAATGGAGGTCTGGCAAAGATTTCTCTCTGGGCTGGAAGGTCATTGAGGACAGATATTTTTATGGTATTTGATAAGCACTACCTGCCAGGCACTGTTCTAAGCGGTGGGGTGGATACAAGTTAATCAGGTTGGACGGACTCCATGTCTCAAAAAGGGGCTCACAGTCTTAATCCCCATTTTCCAGATGAGGTAACTGAGACACAGAGAAGTTAAGTGACTTGACCAAGGTCACATGGCAGACAAGTGGTGGAGCCAGAATTAGAACCCAGGTCCTTCTGACTTCTAGACCCTTGCTCTGTACGCGAGGCCACAGTGCTTCTCTGCTGTATTGTTCTCTCTCAAGTCCTTAGTTCAGTGCTCTGCACATAGAAAGTTCTCAATAAATAGCATTGACTGATTGATTGGGATGCCAGGAGACAGTCTTGATAAGAAAGAGAGCTGTCTGGGGGAAGCACATCAATGCAGCAAGGAATTATCTGTATGTGAACACAGTGTGGAATAGAGCATCGGTTGCATATTGGTGTTTTCAGCTCCTATGGATGCATGGATAAGATTTTATCATAAATAGCATCCTTTTCAAAAATAGAGGTCAGCAATATACATAATTGATTATAGTAAGAGAAACACTGGACTTAGTACAGTGCTCTGCACACAGTAAGTGCTCGATAAATACGATTGAATGAATAAATGGACTAGAATAGTTGTCTACACTCCCTGTCTTAAATTCCTCTCCTCCAATTCTCTACTTGACCCCTTCCAATCTGGCTTCCGGTACCCTTCACTCCACAGAAAGTGCCCTCTGAAAGGTCACCAATGTTCTCCTTCTTGCCAAATCCAGCAGCCTCTACTCTATCCTAAGCCTCCTCGACCTCTCAGCTGCCTCCGACACTGTCGACCACCACCTTCACCTGGAAACATTATGTCGCAAGCCCCCGGTTTGTACCAACAAGGACCTTCCTGGACCCGGGGAGCCTCTGTGACTTGTAGTAGTCAGACCACACCTCTGATCACCAAGGTTACTGTGGAGAGTTTTTTGCTCAATTTTACCAGCGTGCAAGGGCGTGACATTGCACACATTCACTTACTCCACTCCACCAAGGGTCTAATATCAGTCTGTGGCCAAAGGAGCCCGTACTACCAATGCTTCTTTCTGCTTCCAAGTGCTACTGTCTTCTGCCACTCCAAGTGCTTCCCTCTGCATTTCTGCCTGGTTGCCTGTGTACCTCCGCATCAAACAAAAACTCCTCACTTTTGACTTTAAAGCACTTAATCACCTTGCCCCCTCCTATCTCACCTTGCTTCTCTCCTACTACAACCCAGCCTGCACACTTTGCTTCTCTAATGCTAACCTTCTCACTGTGCCTCGATCTTGTCTAGCTTGCCGCCAATCCCTTGCCCACATCCTGCCTATGGCCTGGAACAACTTCCCTCCTCAAATCCAACAGGCAATTACTCTCCTCCTCCTTCAAGACCTTATTGAAGGCACATCTCCTCCAAGAGACCTTCCCTGACTAAGCTTCCAGCTTTTCTCTTCTCCCGCTCCCTTCAGCATCACCCTGACTTGCTCCCTTTGTTCTTCCCCTTTCCCATCCCTACAACACTTACGTACAAATCTTTAATTTATTTATATCAATGATTTTTCCCCACCCTCTAAACTGTAAGCCTGTTGAGAGCAGGGAATGTGTCTATTTTTGTATTGTACTCTCCCAATCCCTTAGTACAGTGATCTGCATACAGTAAGCACTCAATAATTATGATTAAATGAATGATTGAAAGAAGCAGATTGTCCATTCAATTGAAAATCATAGCTGCAAACTTCAGCAAGTTTCAGGGCATAATCAATCATATTTAATTAAGCACATACTGTGTGCAGAGTACTAAACTGAGCACATGTGAGAGTTCAGTATAACAGAGTTGGTAGACACGTTCTCTGAAACTAGATTTGTAATGGCAGATATATCAATAGGTTATATAAACTCAAATGAAGATAGAAAGACTAGAAGAAAAAGCTAGCATTAAATGGAACTGAACTAAAATTTTCACCTAACAGGGGTATTCAAATAAAGCACAATAGATGATATATAAACAGCTGTACACTTAATTCTACAAATCATCCGAGTTGAAACTCAGATCAAATCCTGGAGATGTTGCATTACAGATAGCGGGAATTCCAGGGTATATGAAATATGTACCTAAGTGCTAAGGAGGTGGGGATAGGAAGCGAAGAAGGACTGAGGTGGCTGTTGGGGAATGTGAGGTAGGATGATCAGAGATTATTCCCAGTAGGCCTCTTGAAGAAGATGCCATCTCAGAAAGGGAGAGTGGTGGTCCGGCAGATATGAAGTGGGAGGGGGTTCCAAGCAGTGGGGAGGGAATCTCTTGCACATTTTTTTTTTTTTGTGGTATTCATTGAGTGCTTACAACAGTGTCAAGCACTGTTCTAAGCGCTAAAGTAGATACAAGTTAATCAGGTTGGACACAGTCTGTGTCCCTCATAGAGCTTGCAGTCTAAGTGAGCTCACCTAGTGTGCGGTTCGTTTATAAAAATTCAGTAGTGCACCTTTTCTGGCTCCTTGAAATTTAAGTGGGAGTTACTCAGACCCCCTGAATTGTTTTGGCAGCAGTGGTGTGGGTTTCTGTCAAGCCATTCTCTTGCCCAGTCTCCCTGTGCCCAAAAGACTACATTGTGAGAAGGCTGGTCGGGAGAACAGTTGTGGTCTGTGGTGACAGACACCTCAATAGCAGCAGACACCACTGTGCCCTCACCCATTGACTACGATACCTTGCCTGGATTTGTAACGGATGTGGTCTTTCCCATTTTCTTGGGGAAACAAGCAGCACAAAAAAAACTCCAAAAAACGGAAATGAAAAACAAACCAAATAACAGCAGGAAAAAATAAGTGTAGCTTATAGGGAAGGCTGAGGAGAGGCCAGAGGCAGGGAGGTAATGCGGGATTTCTGCTGGTTCTGCTCTGTGTCACCGCTGCGTCACTGGGTGCTGCAGGCCAGGTAAAGCTGCGCCTGCCTGGAAGAGAGTGAGGACTGCAGCTGCCACACTTGGCTCCAACTTGGTGTCTTTCTAACTATAATAATAATGATGATGGTATTTGGTAAGCACTTACTATGTGCCAAGCACTGTTCTAAGCACTGGGGTAGACATAATAATAATAATAATAATACTGATGGCATTTGTTAAGCACTTACTATGTGCAAAGCACTCTTCTAAGCACCGGGGGGGATACAAGGTGATCAGGTTGTCCCACGGGGGGCTCACAGTCTTAATCCCCATTTTACAGATGAGGTAACTGGGGCACAGAGAAGTTAAGTGACTTGCCCAAAGTCACACAGCTGACAAGTGGCGGAGCTGGGATTAGAACCTATGACCTCTGACTCCCAAGCCCGTGCTCTTTCCACTAAGCCATGCTGCTTCTCATGTGTGTATATATATGTACACATCAAAGCAAGTAAACAGGCATTAATGTAAATAAATAGAATTATAGATATGTACATAGATACACAAGTGCTGTGGGGCAGGGAAAGGGGGGTTGAGCAAAGGGAGCGAATCAGGGAGATTGGGGGCGGGGGCTGAGGAAGTATGTATCTGCACACATCTCTGGACTCCTCAAAAACCTCAACTTTGCTACTCATGTCCCTCTGCATGAAGCCAAAACACCTTACCACTGACTTCAAAGGTTTCCACTAGCCATTTTTTTATGGTATTTGTTAAGCATTTACTATGTTCCAGGTACTGTACTAAGCGCTGGAGTAGGTACAAGCTAATCAAGTTGGACATTGTCCATGTCCCACATGGGGCTCATCCTCATTTTACAGATGAGGTAACTGAGGAACAGAGAAGTTAAGTGACTTGCCCAAGGTCACACAGCAGATAAGTGGCCAAGCTGGAATTAGAACCCGTGTCCTCGACTGCCAAGCCTGTGCTCTTTCCACTAGGCCATGCTGCTTCTCATCTTTCTTCATCCTACATATCAGCTGTCTTCACTTGCTACCTACTGCTTCCCAGTTCACCCTCTTCTCTCCTGTCAGGTTCACCTTACTGTAACTTGCTCGCAAAACTCCCCCCTCCAGACTCTCACTTACCCTGTTTTCCTATTCTGGAACTCTCTCTCCCTGAAAATCTGCCAGATCACAGCTTTTCAAGATCTCCTAAAAGAAAAATCCCACCTCTTCCAGGAAGCCTTCCCTGATTGACAACATCCAAGTCACGTAAACCCAATACTACCCTCAACAATTCCTATCCTCAGAATCATCTTCTTTTTACAGTTATTTGTACGTTGGGTTGTTTTTTCAGCTCATGGATTTGTACTTTTTCCTGTTATGGCCTTAATTCTTCCTTCTCTCTCACTATTTGTAACAATTTCTATCTGTCCATTTCATTAGACTGTAGTTCTTGTAGACAATGAACTTGTGTCGTTTTTCTGTTGTACTGTTTCAAGGGCTTAGTTAAGCGGTTTGTACTCAATAGGTGTTTGGGCCATGTGATTGATGATGATGGTGATGATGATAATAGGAGAATTTACAAACTGACTCATTTAAAGAATACCAAATATCATTGCCCCAATTTCCAGCAACCGACATTCATTAACTATAGAAATCGTTGATCTAGGGCTGACTGGTAATCGATCAATCAATAATATTTATTGCGTTGTTACTCTCTGCAGACCAGTTAGTTGTATTTATTGAGCACTTACTGTGTGCAGAGTACTGTACTAAGCACGTGGGAAAGAACAATGAAATCAGTAGATGTGATCCATTCCCTCAAGGAGTTTACAGTTTACATGAGTTTACATGAGAAGCAGCATGGTGTAGTGGATAGCGCACGGGCATGGAAGTCATACGGTCATGGGTTCTAATCCCGACTCCCCCACTTGTCTTCTGTGTGACCTTAGGCAAGTCATTTCACTTCTCTGTGCCTCAGTGACTTCATCTGTAAAATGGGAAATAAGACTGTGAGCCCTATGTGGGACAAGGAATGTATCCAGCCTGCTTTGCTTGTAACCACCCCAGCACTTAGTACAGTGCCTGGCACATAGTGAGTGCTTAACAAATACCATAATAATTATTATTATTCATTATTATTTACAGAGACAGACACAAAAATTAATCACAGATGGGAAAGCAACAGAATTTAAAGATATGTACATAAAAGCTGTAGGGGGTGAAAGTGATGTGAGATTAATCAGGGAAGGCTTCTTGGAGGGGATGTGATTTCAGGAGGGTTTTGAAGATGGAGAGGGCAGTGGTCTTGTCAGATGTGAAGAGTTAGGGAGTTCCAGACAGGAGGGAGGGTCAGAGCAGGAAGTCAGCAGCAAGAGAGATGAGATTGAAATACAGCAAGTATGTTGGCTTGAGAGAAGCATGGCGTGCAATAATAATAATGAATAATTATGGCATTTGTTAAGCACTTACTACTTGCCAGGCACTGTACTAAGCGCTAGGGTTAGATACAAGCAAATCAGGTTGGACACAGTCCCTGTCCCCCATAGGGCTCACAGTCTTCATCCCCATTTTACAGATGAGGTAACAGACACAGAGAAGTGAAGTGGTTTGCCCAAGGCCACACAGCAGACAAGTGGCAGGGCCGTGATTAAAACTCATGACCTTCTGACTCCGAGGCCATGCTGAGACGCAGCGGGAGAAGAATGAGGATGAGTAGTAGGGAGAGAGCTGACTGAGTGCCTTAAAGCCAATGGTCAGGGAGTTTTACTTGTTATGGAGAGGAATGGGTAACCACTGGAGGATTTTCAGGAGCGGGGTGCACACACAAAATGGTGATTGAGAAAAATGATAAAGTCGATAACTTGGCAACGCCAAAGGCTGTTTTAGTCCTCTCAATACAAATGGACAGTAGAGAATATTAGCATCAGTCCTATCTCCTCAGACATTCTAATCAGAATCATGTTAATCTGGGTATTGCAATCATAGAATGTTCAGCGGTGACGGAATATACTTTATTTGGGCTCTCCGGTTAGCCAGACATCGACCAGTTACTTTGTATTCCTAGGGTTCCTGACGTAATGGCAGTGGAATGCTCACCTCATAACTGAACATAAAAGCTCAAGGACAGTTTGAAGGAAATCGGAGGGAATGCCCTTTACAGGTTCCAACAGCAGCAGCAACAGCAGAGAAATTCTCTGTGGCTCCTCGGAAGTCTCAACTCCCATCAGCTCCATGGACAATCGATCCAGGATCATTTCAATCTAGGATAGAGTAGCTTTAGCTTTCCCAGCTGAGCTTTGTAATCATGACCTTCAGGCCTTATTTCATAAACGCTGGACGTTTAAACTCTGCCGAATGCTGTGAGAGTTATGGGTGTTTGTCTCTTGCTTGAGCTTGTGACAGAACTCATACATGTGCCCCTGTCAAACTATCATCTCTAATGTGTCACAACAAGAGCACAGTTTCTGAAACTGCTCATTTCTCCAACTGAAAATTGAATGCCTGAAGACCGATATTGGTATGACATGCACAAGGATCAATCAAAGTGTTTCCTATAATGCATCTCACATCAATTTAAGACTCCTTTCAGGTCAATAACTTCCTAAAGAGCCTCAAAAGTAAATGCAGTTTTTAATGAGAAAAAATTATTAATTTAAAGTTAAACTAAATTGCCTTGTGTCGAATGGTGTAATGGAACTTTAAAATGTAAAATAAGATTTCCACCTCCAAGGACCAAACTATCAAGACCAGCACATATGGCCAATTTGGGCAATGTTTTATTGAACGAGTGGATTAAGTCTTAAATAATTTCATATCACACTATAGTGAATTGCTGTTTTCTTTTCTCCTAGGGTCTCTCGCACCAAAACAGATATTCTCAGCCATATTAATAAATCATATGACAGGGAAGAAATAAATACATAGGCTGCAGGCTTCTTTGAACTGCAGATTGAATCCCATTGTTATTAAACAGAAATATTAGTTCTTAACCATAAATTGTGCCACTCTTTTGGCTGACATATATTTGGGTGAATTGTGTTGGGCTCTTTACACATTCCAAGTTAAGCTGTTTTTAACTTCGCAGTCAACTGGACTAATTTGACACTAAGCCATAGGAAGAAAGTTGAATCTCTTCGAGTGTTCTTCTCAGATGCTTGATGGAGACGCCATTTGAAAAGTATTATGGACTTGGATAAAGTCTCAGACTGAGATTCCTCAGTCAACAGATAGCCACAGAAAGAGGCAAATTTACAATCCTCAAAGGAATAGGTGTCCACTAAATAAAAATATGGTAAGCTCCTGATGAGGCGTGAAATCAGTGTAGCTAATAACTAAAGAAAGTAATATTAATAAAAAGAATTATGGTACTTGCGAAGCAATTATTATCTGCAAGCACGGTTCTAAGCACTGGGGTAGATACAAGTTAATCATGTTGGACACAGTCCCTGTCCCACATGACACTCACACTCTTAATCCCTATTTTCCAGATGAGGTAACTGAGGCCAAGAGAAGTGAAGTGACTTGCTCAAGGTCACAAAGCAGACAAGGGGCAGAGTCAGGATTAGAACCCAGATCCATCTGAATCCCAGGTCGGTGCTCTATCCACTAAGCCACACTGCTTCACTTGAAAGCTAGGGGTCACATAGTAGCTCAACCTGGATAGCAAATTCAAGATTTTTTTTAATCTGTGTCATTTCCTGGTCTGAGAAAATTTTGCAGAACAAACCTGAGGCAAGCTAAGCTAAGTATTTTGGGGCTCAGCCCATTCTGGGTGGGCTGTCTGAATTAAATTATGTACTCCGTGCTTGAGCAGATCCCAGATTCTTCAACAACCTGATTTCTATTGACTGTCTGCCCCCGCTGCCCCCTTGACTGTAAGCTTGTTGTAGGCGGGGAGGTTGTCTACCAACTCTGTTGTATTGTACTCTCCCAAGAGCTTAGTATAGTATTCTGCACATAGTTAGCACTCAGTAAATACCGTTGATGATGGTGATGATGATATATCCTCCGCCCCACTTTTTAGTATGGATTTTTAAATTTGAAATCTGTGATATTTAGTGACCAATCACAAGGAGGTTGCAAGCTGCCAATAGGGTCATTCTCGCCGGATTCCCTTGGTGTATGCATAGCTAAGGCCTAAATCAGGCAGATAAAATCAATCAATTTTATCTACTGAGCACTTACTGTGAGCAGAGCACTGTATTCATTCATTCATTTAATCATATTTATTGAGCACTTACTGTGTGCGGAGCACTGTACTAAGTGCTTGGGAAGACAAGTTGACAATATATAGAGACAGTCCCTACCCAACAACGGGCTCACAGTCTAGAAGGGGGAGACAGACAACAAAACAAAACATTGTACCAAGTGCTTGGGAGAGTACAGTGTAACAGTGTAACAGAAACACTCCCTGCCCACAGTGAGTTTACAGTCTAGAAGGGAGATAAGAGGTTCATAACTAAGGATGCTAGAGATTGCCTCAATGCCCTGGATCACTACAATAACCTGACTCAGCTGTGGAAACCCAAATCCACATTACTGTATAAATGAAGCTATGGCCACTGAACACCCCTTGAACATTTGGCCTTTATGTCGGTGCTATGAAGAGCCGCAGTCATAGTTGTTCTACAGTTTTAAATCATGGTGAATACCTAGTCAAATGATAAATGCTGAAATTGGGGTGTGATTGTCCATTACGGTATAGCAAATAGAATTTGTAAAGTCCAAGCTAAATCAAACAATCATTTGGGCAAGGAAAAAATGGATTGCAGATGTCAGCAAGCATGAAATGAAATTCTGCGAATGAGTTTCCATTAGTATCTAACTACCTAATGAAATCATTTGACATACATATAATAATAATTATGGTATTTGTTAAGCGCTTACTATGTGCAAAGCACATAAGCAATTTGAAATTAATCTGTGCATCATGTGATGCTTTGTGTCTTAGCCATCTTGGTGTGTGACTCTGACTCCAGTCAATAAACATTTCAATTTTGGTTCGTGTTCCGCTCAGGTCAGCACATAAGGCTTAGAGTAGATATTGTATATCGTATGATTCGAAAACAGCTGAATTGTGCTTTCTTTGAAATGAATCAAGCAATGCAAAATCACAGTCCAGACTGGCTGTTACAAAGAATAAATGTTCTAATGCAGCATATTTGATGATGTAGTATTAGAGAAGGTAATCAGTTTATCTCAACTTGATTTCTGAGTCCCTCTACAGTTATCTAATCATAGTGACCTAGTCAACCCCTACATTATTGAACTGATAAAAAGGAATGTGGACCAATTAAGAGTACAATGCACTGAAGTCTTCTGAAGATAACTTAATTTAACAGAAAATAAAATAATATTACTTTAGACCAGAGCAAATGGATCTCTGCGCACCTCTTTGCAGGGAACAGTTGTGAGGATTGTTGAACTTAAGTGGTATCATCAGCATTAGTGTGTGCAGAATATTGCACTAGTTGCATGGGAGAGCACGATAAAGGTAAAAGGTGTGATTTCTTGGCATCAAAAAGTTTACAATCTAATTACGGGAGACAGGAAAATATAGAATATATACATACAAGGGGAACGAGAGGCAAATCGTAGCCACTATTATATTATTACCATATTATTATGATTACAACTAGTAGCAACAAACTAAGCAAACCACAATCCCCACTATAAACAAAGAAAGAGCATTTTTCTGCAATACTGTCTACCAGGCAGCCAGCAAGAAATTCACTGTACGTGACCAAGACTGTTGGATGGAAATGACTCAAAAGTAAAGTCTACTTGCAGGAAAATGATTATGGCACCAACAGCACCTTCTAGGACCTTGTGACTCAGACAAATAATAATGGTAACAGGTCAAGCTCCCATTTCCCTTCCGCTTAGACTGTGAACCCCAAGTGGGGCAAGGGCTGTATCTGACCTAATTATCTTGTATGGACCCCAGTGCTTAGTACAGTGCTTGGCACATTAGAAGTGCTTAACAAATACCACACATATTATTAGTAGTAGGAGCTTGGGAAGTACAGAATAATGAAGCAACACATTCCCTACCCTCATGCCTGCATTATGAGCAGCAAATTAAGTCACGGAGCTTGCGCAGCTGGTGGTCGGATGCCAAGGCGGAAGAGATCCATGCAGAGCAACGCAAAACCCCAAACTTCTAAACACCATGGAATACTTTATATGACTCTGTACATGCCATCACAGCACCTCTGAAGGTGAAGATGGTTCCAGACTCACCTGGAAGAAGGAATCCTGAAGACATGGCAACAACAGTTCATTATTCTCCTCTACACACCTTCTACCATTGAAGATGAGGGAGGACGAGAAGCAGCGGCGATGGCAGTGGCAGCCTGCAGCCACATACGCAGAATATAGACCTTTGGGAAGGTCTGTGGAGGTTACCTTGGATAAAACTTTTGGACTTAGAGAAGTAGCATGGCCTGGTGGAGAGAGCTCACGCCTGTGAGTCAGAGCATCTAGGTTCTAGTCGCGGCTCTGCCACTTGTCTGTTGTATGGCCTTGGGCAAGACACTTCACTTCTCTGGGCCTCAGTTACCTCATCTGGGGATTAAGACTGTGAGCTCTATGTGGGACAGGGACTGTGTCCAACCCAATTATCTTTTATCTATCCCAATACTTAGTACGGGACCTGGTACACAGTACGCACTTAAGAAATACCAAAAAAAATAAACCTCTGAGCTGTGAGGACCCTAAAGCTCTGATGTTCTTGCCACGTTACCCTCCAACTTTTATTTTATTTTGTATTTATCCTGGTATAAAGCTTTCCACACAGTAGGCACTTAATAAATACCATTACTACTACTGCTACGAGTCTGCTTCAACATATGGAACACTTAGAAATTGCCAAGGGTCTCAAAGATGCCTCCTTTATCATTGCTTCCTTTAAGAAAAACGTGGAAGATCAGATTGCAACAATTATCTAGGCTGTTCCTTCCCTAGTGGAGCAGCTCAGCCCGCTGAGACCCAAGAAACCTCTGCTCCCTTTATTCACCCTTTCCTCAGCCCTGCAGCAATTATGTCCATATCTGTAATTTATTCATTTATAGTAATAGCTCTCTTCCCCTCTAGACTAGAAGCATCTTGTGGCCAGGGAACATGTCTACCAACTCTGTTATACTGTACTCTCCCAAGCACTCAGTACGGTGCTCTGCACCCAGTAAGTGCTCAATAAATACGATTGTTTGAAGCACTAGGAAGGTTCTGAATGTTGTACCTGTTGGATTCTGGCCTAGTCTGCCACTACAAAAGAGGATCTTGAAAATGGTTTCCTTATCTGCTGTATCTTACACTAACTCTTACTGTTTTTCTTATTTATTACCATCCTTGTTTTCTCGTGAATTCGATATTCTTATCACTTTTGGTCTATCCTCGTATATCCTTGGCCTTCCCCCTAGGGTGGCCACGGATGGTCTTTGCCAATCTCTGACAAGGAGACACATGTGACATCACACAGGTGAAATACGGAATACAGCATAAAGCGATGATGTCTCTTTGCCAGAAGAATGCAGACAGGTTGTGAGCCTAGAGCATCTCCCCAGGGGGACCCCTAAATCCTCCACTTGCTCCAGAGCTTTTGTTTTTCCCTTCCAGGACTGTGTGAAGCCAGGCACAGCATCGGAGCTACAGTGGAGGAAGGCTTGAGTGAGAAAAGTATCCTGTTCCATATTGTCATTAGACGGGGACAGGGTGGTTAAAAAGTAGACTAAGTATAAATCTGGGCAGGTGGCCACCCTACTTCCCCTCCACCCCCCACCACCCCAGTATTTAATAGTGATTGACTTGTGGGTCAGTGACCATGTCCCTAATTTATCTTCCATTCTATTCTTCCCCTGGTGTGTAATAATAATAATAATGATGATGGTATTTGTTAAGCGCTTACTATGTGCAAAGCACTGTTCTAAGCACTGGGGAGGTTACAAAGTGATCAGGTTGTCCCATGGGGGGCTCACGGTTTTAATCCCCATTTTCCAGATGAGGTAACTGAGGCCCAGAGAAGTGAAGTGACTTGCCCAAAGTCACACAGCTGACAATTGGTGGAGCTGGGACTTGAACCCATGACCTCTGACTCCAAAGCCTGTGCTCTTTCCACTGAGCCACACTGCTTCTCCACAGTGCTCTACACCAGTAGGCATTCAATAAATACGATTGAATGAATCCTAATGCTCTCCATTGCTGGCAGTACTACTGGATGGGCTATTGAAGAATGTCATCGACAGAATGCTTCCTGAATCACCATGTGGCTTCAGATCATCGTAGGGCATGGCAGACGTGAACAGCGCAGCATCTCAGATACAGGAAAAACAGGGGGTGGGCGGGGGGAGTGTACAGCAAAGCCACTGGGTGATTTTCACAGACCTTACAAAAAGTCAGTAGATCTGGAATCTGGAAACTACTTAGGAAATTTGGCAGCCTGAGCTGCGTGTGCTTTGTCTGATCTGCGGGAGCCTGCCTGCAGTTGCTGCCCGGCCAACTTGGGTCCTGGATCTCGATGCCGGTGGATACTGCAGGAAAGAACAGGTGGCCGAGGGGACTCACCTCTGCTGTGGGCCCAGGTGGCAGGAGTAGTCGTCCTCCCCAGGGTGAGTCTGGGGCTGCGGTGGGGGTGGTGGAGGATGGGTACTAACTACACTGCCAATTTTTGAGTTCCAGAGCTGCCCCTCCCTTCCACAGCGCCCCGCCTCACTCCCTTTGCTCTACCCTCCTTCCCCAGCCACAGCGCTTGTGTATATACGTACATATCTATAATTCTATTTATTTACATTAATGCCTGTTTACTGTAGATATCTATAATTCTACTTGATCCCCGTTTACTTGTTTTGATGTCTGTTTCCCCCCTTCTGGACTGTAAGCCTGTTGCGGGCAGGGATTGTCTCTATTGCTGAATTGTACTTTCCAAGCGCTTGCTATTGATGCCCGTTTACTTGTTTTGATGTCTGTTTCCCCCCCCTTCTAGACTGTAAGCCTGTTGCGGGCAGGGATTGTCTCTATTGCTGAATTGTCCTTTCCAAGCGCTTGCTATTGATGCCCGTTTACTTGTTTTGATGTCTGTTTCCCCCCTTCTAGACTGTAAGCCTGTTGCGGGCAGGGATTGTCTCTATTGCTGAATTGTCCTTTCCAAGCGCTTGCTACTGATGCCCGTTTACTTGTTTTGATGTCTGTTTCCCCCCTTCTAGACTGTAAGCCTGTTGCGGGCAGGGATTGTCTCTATTGCTGAATTGTCCTTTCCAAGCGCTTAGTACCGTGTTCTGCACACAGTAAGCGCTCAATAAATACGACTGATTGAATGAATGAGATGGTGGAAAGTGGCAAGGTGAGCCATGGAAGGCTGAGGACAGATTGAAAGCCCCAAAGCCTCAGGAAATGGGGAAATTCAACCTTATTGAACAGGAAAGGGGGAAACTTGGGCATGGCACCCTCCCTTCCAACCTTCCCCACCCTCAGCCCCACAGCACTTAAATGTGATAGATTGGTTGATTGATTGATGTCCATATCCATAATGTACTTATATATTGTGCTCTGCAGGCCTTGGCACACAGTCACTGCTCAATAAATATAATTAATCAATTGATCCATTCCCACAATTTTGGGTCACCTTCTATATTTCATCTGCACCCATTCCCTTGGAGAACTCATTTGTTCCCATAGCTTCAACTACCATCTCTGTGCAGATGATTCCCAAATCTACATCTCCAGCCCTGATCTGTCTCCTTCTCTGCACTTTCACGTTTCTTCCTGCCTTCAGGACATCTCCATTTGGCTGTCCCATCGACATCTCAAACTTAACATGTCCTAAACAGAACTTCTTATCTTCCCACCCAAACCTTGTCTTCCCTCTGACTTTCCCATCACTGTAGACAGCACCATCCTTCCTGTCTCAGAAGCCCATAACCTTGGTGTTACCCTCATTCATTCATTCATTCATTCATTCAATCATATTTATTGAGTACTTACTGTGTGCAGAGCACTGTACTAAGCGCTTGGGAAGTACAAGTTGGCAACATATAGAGACAGTCCCTACCCAACAGTGGGCTCACAGTCTAGAAGGGGGAGACAGACAACAAGACAAAATATATTAACAAAATAAAATAAATAGAATAGTAAATATGTACAAGTAAAATAAATAGAGTAATAAATCTGTACAAACATATATGCAGGTGCTGTGGGGAGGGGAAGGAGGTAAGGCAGGGGGGATCTCATCTCTCTCATTCAGTTCACATAATTCAATCTGTCTCTAAATCCCGTTGGTTCGACCTTCACAACATTGCTAAAATCTACCATTTTGTCTCTGTCCAAACTGCTACCATGTTAATCCAAGCACTTATCCTATCCTGCTTTGATTACTGTATCAGCCCCCTTGCTGACCACCCTGTCTCCTGTCTTTCCCCACTCTAGTCCGTACTTCACTCTGCTGCCCTGGGCCATTTTTCTACAAAATTATTCAATCCATGGTTCCCCACTCCTCAAGAACCTCCAGTGGTTGCCCATCCACCTCCGCATTCATTCATTCATTCAATCCTATTTATTGAGTACTTACTGTGTGCAGAGCACTGTACTAAGCACTTCAAACAGAAATTCCTTACCATCGGCTTCAAAGCACTCAATCACCTTGCCCCCTCATACCTTGCCTCGCTGCTCTCCTACTACCACCTACTTTGTTCATCTACTTATAACAGTGCTTTGCACATAGTAAGCACTTAATAAATGCCATCATCATTATTATTATGATTATCGCCAACCTACTCGCTGTACCTCAGTCTCATCTATTTTGCCACTGACCTCTCCCCCACATCCTGCCTCTGGCCTGGAACGCCCTCCCTCTTCATATCTGACAGACAATCACTCACATCCCCTTCAAAGCCTTATTGAAGGCATGTCTCCTCCAAGAGGCCTTCCGTGACTAAGCCCTCATTTGCTCATTGAGTAAGCACTCAATAAATATGGTGGATTGATTGATGAGCTTGGAAGCTGTGTTCGGGGGAGTGGAGTGGAATGGAGTGCTGACCCAGTTCCCCAACAGGGCCATTGCTGCACTCTAGGAATTGCTCCACCCTGACCCCTGAGCCTGGAAACTATCTCATCCTCCCAGGGCCAGTGGGCAAACAGATGCTGCCCAGGGCTAGAACAAGTAGCCCAAGTTAACTCTCAAGGGCCCCAGACAATAGAGTCCTCCTGCTTTTCCACTTGAGCAGACCAATGTAATGATGTCACACTGCCTGTGCTTCGTGATAGCATCAGTTCAGGTGGCAGTAACCGCGGATCTTGCCTCATGGCACAGCCACCTCAGAGTCACCACTGTACATAGTTATTCAGAAATAAACATGAGGAGAGAGTCAATAGTAATAATAATAATGGCATTTGTTAAGCACTTACTATGTGCGAAACACTGTTCTTAGCGCTGGGGAGGATACAAGGTGGTCAGGTTGTCCCACGTGGGGCTCACAGTCTTCATCCCCATTTTACAGATGAGGTAACTGAGGCACAGAGAAGTTAAGTGACTTGCCCAAAGTCACACAGCTGACAATTGGCAGAGCCAAGATTTGAATCCATGACCTCTGAGTCCAAAGCCTGTGCTCTTTCCACTGAGCCACGCTGCTTCTCCCTGATGCCCAGGTACTCAGGGTGGGTTTGACGGTAGGATAAATGATGCCTTCTCCAGCCATAGTTATGGAGAATCTTTTTTTTCCCTCCCATCTCATAACTCTGCTCCTCTAATCTCTGCACCCCCTACATAACTGAGAGAACTCTTTACCAGCGGGTTTTGATTTTACTTTTAAGAAAAAAGATTTACACCTAGAAAAGCACAACTTAAAAATTACACCAGAAGAATCCTTTAAATTTGAGTACATCACTACTAAAAATGTAATCTCAAAAACGAATCAAATAGTAACTTTGTTTTAATAAAACATTCTGTGCTATGAGTTCAGAACCACTTAAAATAAAAATATAAAGTAAAACACCATAAAATGAGAAAGTATGTTGAAACCACAGCTGAAAATAGATATCTCTGTCTATCCTTGGAGTAACTGTTCATTGTATGGATTCGTTAACATATATAATTCAAAGGGGTCTATGTGAAGGGCACTAAAGAAGATCATTAGATTTAAAAATTCAGGTTAATGTTCAGGAAAAGTAATCTTGTCTAGAAAATCAGTTTCCTGGACCTTAATTTAGAGAACATTTAGAGGTTCATTATATATAAAATTGCATTTAGATCAATGCCAAATGTAGATCCACTAGATATACACTGACAATCTGATATCATTATTTTTTAATTCCCACCTCCTGCTATTAAAAAAAAAAAAGGTGAAACCCGAAGAGCTGGAAGGCAAAACAAATTTTGGAATTATTTTTATTTTCTCCATAATCATTTCCCTGTAACTCCATTTATTGTGTGCACTAGTGTCACAGTAAAGCACATTATTAACCTGCAGAGAAACTAAGAGAAATAACAAACATTATTTTACTGATTAGGTGAGACAGGATAAAAAGCATTTTCTAATATTGACCTTTTATTTTTCAGTAAGAATTCATTTTGGCAGCTCGATGTACTTATTACATTTTCTAAAGTCTTTCTCTGACTGATGACATTGAGACCTAATAGTAAAAGGTCTTTGTGGATAAAAATTGGTTTCAGTGAACGTATTTCTTGGGGTACTTTTCATACGGGAGTTAAAATGTGCATTATGCTTGCCGATAGACAAGCAGATAGGCATGTATTGGACCATAGTACCAGTGTGCTGGTTTTTTATTAAGACATAGGTGAAGTTCCACTTGAGAGAGAACTCATCTTATCGAATGTGAATCAATCAGTCAATCAATCAATCATATTTATTGAGCGCTTACGATGTGCAGAGCACTGTACTAAGCGCTTGGGAAGTACAAATTGGCAACATATAGAGACAGTCCCTACCCAACATTGGGCTCACAGTCTAAAAGGGGGAGACAGAGAAAAAAAAAAACCAAACATACTAACAAAATAAAATAAATAAATAAAATAAATGTCAGAATGTGGAATGTCAGAAAACTTTAAAGTGGAATTTTCCTATTGCCTTACTTGGGAAGGAACATTATCATTGAGAACTGATCAGCATTACTAGATGTCCAAGGAGTGAGACTGTGTGAGAAATGGGCTGAGGGGAATGAAGGGGTGTTAGCCTCGGGGTTTGTGATTGAAAGGATGAAGTCAGTGGTGAGGACCCTGATGGATAGAAACTGAAACAAGATCAGGAGATTAGAGAGTTCCAATTTGCATCTGTTATATTAAGGCAGCCAGGATGTTGGTGAGTAATCAAAAATCCCTGTGGGTGCATCAAGAATTTCTGTTCAGTCAGCATCTGTCCTGTGGCACCCCATGATCTGGCCTGGGAAGATTCAGGGAGAAGCATGACGAGCTGTAGGAGATCATGGAAGAGGTTGGCAGGGCTGTGCTCCCCAAGGCTGGATCTGTCATTGAGCTTTTTGACTCTCTTCCCCTAAATTAATCTGGACTGCTCTCTCCCGTCACCTCTTTCACCATGGTTGCCACCACTAGATAGTCCCACACTCCCCACCACTACCACCCTCATCGCACTCTCCCATCATTTGTTAAGGCCCTTGAACTAATCTCTTCATAAATTTCAAGAAGAGAAATTAATTATTTGCCCCCCATTAGAGTGGAAGTACCTTGTGGACAGGGAAGATGCCATTTCCTGTGATTGTATTTTCCTAATGTTTTAGTACAGTACATCGTGCCTAGTGGACGCTCAATAAATACCATTACTACTCTTATTTTGTGGAAAGACTGTCACCCTTTGTTGACTCAAGAAAGAGATCTTCTCTTGCAGAAGAAAGGATCATGAGAGGCTAATGACTGGCTCTTTTAACCATTTCAGTTGCCACCTTAGGAGCATCTTATTTGCTATACAGATAGCTCTTGGATGGCTACTGACTGCAAGTGCTCAGGCTGTGGGGAGCAGGCTTCCATTATCATCAGTGGTATTGACTGAGCACTTACTATGTGCAGAGCACTGTACTAAGGGCTTGAGAGAGTGCAACAACAGAGTTAGTAAACACATCACTTGCCCACAACGAGCTCTCAGTCTAGGGCACGAGCTTACTGTCATTTTCATCATCATTGTTAAAATTGCTTCCTCCTGCCTGGAACTCCCTCCACCTTCCCATCTGCCAGACCACTATTCTCCATCACCAAAGCCCTACTAAAATCACATCTCCTCCAGGAAGCCTTCCCTGATCAATCTCTCATCTCCCCACACTATTTCCCTCCCTAATGTGTCATTATGCATTTGGATCTGTATACCCTTGAAGCACTTATTCACCCCACCCTCAGCCCTGCAGCAGTTATATACATATCTGTAATTTATGTCAGCATCTGCCTCCCCCTCTAGATTATAAGATTCTTCTGGGCAGGGAACATGCCTACCAACTCTGTTGTATTGTACTCACCTAGGTGCTTAGTACAGTGCTCTGCACACAGTAAGCCCTCAATAAATACGACTGATTGATTGAGATCTTTATAATAAGTTGCTTCCCCTACCAGTCATTTATTTTAGTGTCTGGTTCCCACTAGATGGTAAACCTCTTCAGGGTAGGGATCATATCTATTAATTCTAAGGTATGCTACCAAGCACTTAATTCAATAATAATAATAATGACATTTATTAAGCGCTTACTATGTGCAAAACACTATTCTAAGTGCTGGGGAGGTTACGAGGTGATCAGGTTGTCCCATGGGGGCTCACAGTCAATCCCCATTTTACAGATGAGGTAACTGAGGCACAGAGAAGTTAAGTGACTTGCCCAAAGTCATACAGCTGACAATTGGCGGAGCCGGGATTTGAACCCATGACCGCTGCCTCCAAAGCCCGGGCTCTTTCCACTGAGCCATGCTGCTTCTATGCTATGCACAGATTAAGCACTCAATAAATACTATTGATTGATGATTATTACATTGTGTTATTAAGTAGCAATAAGAACTGCACTCAGATTTGCTCCCTTCATTCACCACCCCCTCCAGCCCCACAGCATTTATCATCATCATCAATCGTATTGAGCGCTTACTGTGTGCAGAGCACTGTACTAAGCGCTTGGGAAGTACAAGTTAGCAACATATAGAGACAGTCCCTACCCAACAGTGGGCTCATAACTGTAATTTATTTGTTTTAATGTGGGTCTTCCCCTCTAGACTGTAAGCTCCTTGTAAGCAGGGATCGTCTACCACCTCTGTTCTATTGTTACATTGTACTCTCCCAAGTGCTTAGTACACAGCTCTGCACACAATAAGCACTCAATAAATACGACTGATTGATAACTGGGTTAATCTAAAAGATTCAGGTATGGTAACACTGATAAATGTGGGGAATACCAGTAAAAACTTTGTAGGCTGGAAATAATTTTCATGGATGGATAAATATTTTGTAACATTGTTTTTTACAATATCTCATTTGATCCACCACATTTTGTTGCGAACTGGAAGGGGAGGGAAATGGTCACTAGGTCTTGGATTTGTATAAAGCCTTTCTTCAACAAAGCCCACCCAAAGGGCTTTCAAAGATAGTCCAATTCTCCCCATTGTTTATGGAAGGACAAACTAAGTTGCTTAATGTTAGGTGATTTGGGGTGAGATTCCAGTAGATGGAATCACTAGGGGAGGGACATCTCAGGTAATGGCCTGCAAGATGTCCTGAAAGGATGTGATGAGGGTAGAGTGGAGCACTTCTGAGCAGCGGGATAATATCCCTTCTGCCCCTTCCCTCAAGATCTAGTCTGCAGTTCACTCAAAAAATTCCTGAAAGTTTTCAGTAGATGCCAATTGGAGTTCATCTCAGCCACATGCAGAATGAGACTCAAGGACCCCATGAGACCAGGGCAGATCTAGGATTGGGGAAAGGTTTCAGGCTAATCAGGATCGGCCCCACCCTGAAGCTAGCCTGAAATTGGATTAGCTTTCAGGGATGGAATGATGGGATGTGGGAAGAATGGGCATTTATTTGTCTGCATTTTATTTGATATCATCCTAAAGTTTTCCTTTCCATCTTTTTTCTCCGCTGGTAAGCAATCTTCTTGAGCTATATCATTCCTTAATCATTACAGACTGATGAATGTTCAATTTCTTAAAAAAAAAAATCATGAGGGTCCCACAATGTCTCCAAGAAACCTCTTTCAGTAATTATTAATTGCCTAAATCCGTGCAATATTATTATCATTAATGGATTAAGAGCTTAGTCATTTTATGAATTTTTAATACTATTTTTAACATTATTGTAAATGTATCATGTGAGCCAGGCTCTTTATGTAACATAAAGAAAATTATGATATTAAATTGTCTTTTTTAAAATGATGGCGAAAATTTAGATTTAGAGAGCCAGTGACTATTTTGGAAACTTAGACTGTCTCAACATTTGATCTATTTAGAAGCTGTACAAGTCTTAATAATTTTTTGATAAAGTAAGCATAGTCTAATGAGTTTCATGTAAAATTTAAGAATTTAATTTCAATCTATTGTAATCCATTACAATAACATGTGGGCTGCCTATGGAAAGCCCAATGACTAGTTTTACTGAAAATCTGCCTAATAGTTGCAGCCAGATGAATAGTCTTTTTTATATAACTTAAATGCCATCTTCCTTTTAGAGTGACTACAAACAAAAGATATTTAATCTTACATTTTTTGAGTTAATTATGGAGTGATTTATTAAAGTTATTTTTCCACATGTCATTTTTTTCTTTATGAGCCTGATTTTGGATAAGGCTTCATTCGTATATTTTTGCCCATTACAAATCCAGTTTTGGAAGACCTGAATTTGATCAGTTGCTAATACAATGCAGCTTCCAGATACAAAATGTTTTGACTTCCATTCAACATCTCAGAGATTAAAATTAATGCTTTTAAGTAGAGTGATTGCATAACTAACTGCATTAATCAATTTGAGCAGCAGTTTTAAGTGATAGCATCATTTTGAAAACTCTAAACTGTTAACCGTTTCATTTCATAAGAATCCACGTTTTGAAAATGGATTTAAAGCCAAACAAGATGCTGGAAATCATCAAGAAGGAGATGGGATCTAAGACAGGAGTCATAATTTTGTTATAAAAACTATAGTATGTCTGTAACTGAAATACTGTGTGCAGTTCTAATCACTGCATATTAGGAAGGACATATCTAGCTGACTGTCAGGTTTGAATATGGAGTTACTGCCACTGAAATGTTTCTCATCGTGAAGTTAGGGTGTCCCTTCCATGATGTGTTCAAATGAAGTTCCCACTTTGCTGCACTATAATCGCCTTATTTAGTGGACTTCTTCTTAAGAACCCCTTAACAGTTTTCTAATAACCTAGTTAGATGAAGTGAACAAAGTATCCTCAGTGCTAGAGCCGGAGAGCTGACTTGTTTGTTTTTCTGGGGGTGGTGGGGAGTGAGAAATTTGAATTTAGTGTCCCCATCATGTCTGGGATTAGGAACAAAATATCACCATTTTGTGAACAGTTTGAGAGAAGGGGGCAAAATCCTCTTACACAATGCTCACAGTATTCTGAAGCAGCATGACTGAGTGGCACGAGCACGGGCTTGGAAGTCAAAAGACCTGGGTTCTAATCCCAGGGCCGCCACTTAGCTGCTGTATGACCTTGGGTAAGTCACTTAACTTCTCTGTTGCTCGGTTACTTCATCTGTAAAATGGGGATTAAGACTGTGAGCCCCACGTGGGACAGGGACTGTGTTCAACCTGATTAACTTATATCTACCCCAGTGCTTAGAACAGTGCTTGGCACATAGTAAGCACTTAAAAAGTACCATAATTATTAGTTAGTGCAGCTTCTCCAATCCACCTGCCATTTGACACAGCCTTTGCATAAATTACAGTAATTATGGTACTTATTAGGTGCTTTCTATGTTCAAAGCACTATACTAAACACTGGGGCAGATACAGGATAATCAGGCCCTACATGCTGCTCACAGTCTGACTAGGAGGGAGAACAGGTATTGAATCCCCATTATGCAGATAAGGTGACTGAGGCACAGAGAAACGTCTTGCCTGAAGTCATACAGCACATATATGGCAGAGCCAGGATTAGAACCCAGGTCCTGCGACCCCCCCCCCAAACCTGTGCTCTCGCCACTAGGCCATGCTGCTTCTCCTAAAATCAATCACAATACCAGTATAGTACCAATCACATTCCTCTTAGTACTTAATCAGTGGTACTGTGTGCTTATTGTGTGTAGAGCACTGAACTAAGAACTTGGGAAAGAACAATACAATAGAGTTGGTAGACCAGATCCCTGCCAAAAAGAAAAAAGAAAATGACTATTTTTTAAAGTGGTTGAGAAAACCTAATTTGCAGGAGACCCAAATTTTATTCCGTAAGAAAAATATTGTTCCCTTTTGTCTTTGGTTACTGTGGAAACAGTTGACAGCAGACATGCCAGAGAACTGAAAAGTAAATAAAAAATCATACATTGATCAGGGAAGAATTACACTATCCAAAGGCTCCTGTTCCCTTCACCTGGCCAACTCTATAATGCCTAAAAATGATGACTTTCTTTTTTTTTCACAGTCAGTTTTAGCTGTGCATTGACGTACCGGATTGCCTTCTTTCAGCTTTCCTGAAACACTGAAACAGCCTGAATGAAAATTTAGGTCATAGTTATTGAGCATCTAAGCAAAGGGAAGCAAATGATGAAGAGAGACAGATACAAGGACCTCTCTTTCTGAACAAAAATCTCAAGACAGTATTGTACAAGGTAAAAATATTTATATCCCCTGCATGACTCTGTCTGGGTTTAGAGTTCAGAGTTCTCATGGGGGTACTAGAACTGTCATGAAAGTGGTCCTGGCCCAAATAGCCTAGTTCTAATGAAGATCGAGTGATGGGGATTGATCTATCTGTCTATCCTATCTACTCCCATTTTGAAGTTGGTTTGTTTTCGTGCTAATTTGTGCTTGTGAGGGAAATCTGAACATCGGCTATAGGAAGCTATTTGAGAATTAGAGTCTAGCATTGCCTGGAAATATGGCCACCCTTTCCTCTCCATTCAAACTGCTACTATGCTGATCCAAGCCCTTATCCTGTCGCACCTTGACTGCTGCATCTGCAACCTTGCTGATCTCCCTGCCTCCTGTCTTGCCTCATTCCAGTGCATACTTAATTTTGCTTCACAGATCATTCTTCTAAAAAAGAATGTTCATCCCACATCTCCTCACTCCTCAAGAACCTCTAGTGGTCATCCATCCACCTTCGCCTCAAATCAAAACTCCTTATCGTTGGCTTTCAAGCACTTCATCATCTTCTCCCCTCCTACCTAACCTCACCTTTCCCCTACTACAACCCAGCCCTCTAATGGCTCAGCATTTATAGCTTTAAACATTAGTGGGTCAGAATATCATTTTGTGACCTTCAGCTTCGCTATCTTCTGTTGCTATTCTTTCCAATTTGTATTATTGATTAAATCTTCACTTTGCCCACAACAGCATTAGCATTATTAATCCCCATTTTAAGTTAAGTGACTTGTCCAAGGTCACACAGTAGATGTGTGTCAGAGCCAGGATTAGAACCCAGGTCCACTGGCTCCCAGGCCCGAGTTCTTTCCAGGAGGTCATGCTGCTGCTTCTGCTTGGGCCACGTTCAACACGGCTTCCACAGAGCTTTCATCAAAGGTATTTATTGAGTGTTTACTGTGTGCAAAGCACTGTACCAAGCACTGAAGGGAGTACAGTACAGCAGAGTTGGTAGACATGATCCCTGCCCACAAGGAGCTTACAGTCTAGAGGGGGAGACAGACAAATAAATAAAGTTTGGATAGGTACAAAAGTGCTTTGGAACTGTGGGGAGGGAGGGTGGGGGTTTGGTGTGGAAGAACTTAGTACAGTGCTCTGCACACAGTAAGCGCTCAATAAATACGATTGAATGAATGAATGGGGGTAGCTCCAGACCAGGGGAAAGACGTGGGTGACAGGTCGACAGCGAGGTAGACGAGATCGTGGTACAATGAGCAAGCGGCTGCTAGAGGAGTGAAGTGTACGGACTACATCGTAATAGGAAATCAGTGAGGTAAGCAGGAGAGGACGGAGTCTGTGAAGCCAAGGTTGGATATCGTGTTGAGGAGAAGGGGGTGATCCACAGTTTCGAAGGCAGCTGAGAGGTCGAGGAGGATTAGGACAGAGTAGGAGCCATTGGATTTGGCAAGAAGGAGGTCATTGGTGACTTTTGAGAGGGCAGTTTCGGTGGAGTGTAGGGAATGGAAGCCAGATTGGAGGGGGTCAAGGAGAGAGTTGGCGTTGAGGATGGACAACCACTGGAGATTTTTAAGGAGTGGGGAGACGTGGGAATCCCGGCAGGAGTGTCTAATCCCATGCTTTCCTTAATTGATCAGAGTTGAGGATGGCTAACGGAAAAACAGTGTGGTCTAGTAGATAGAGCACAGGCCTAGGAGTTAGAAGGACTTGTGTTTTAGTCCTGTCTCTGCTACTTGTCTGCTGTGTGACCTGGGGCAAGTCACTTCACTTCTCTGTGCCTCAGTTACCTCATCTGTAAAATGGGGATTAAGACTGTGAGCCCCACGTGGGAAGGGGACTCTGTCCATCCCAATCTACTTGTATCCACCCCAGTGCTGGGTACAGTGCCTGGCCCATAGTAAGTGCTTATCAAATACCACAATTATTATTATTAGTGTTATTGACTTCAGTCCTAGTTCATTATTGTACAGTGAAGAGGCCTTGATTTTGCGAAGCAAAGGTTCTCCTGGAATCACATTCAAGTCCTCAGTAGCCCTATAACAGAATTCTGCCCCCAGGAAAGTAGTTTTTCCAAATCACCTCATTGTCCCTGCAAAAGCCAAAAAAGATGGAAGATTAAAACAAAACACAATGAAGGAACAATTTCTCAATCTACAGACCACAGAAATGAAGGAAGAATGATTTTTATTTTTCTCAAACTACTGTACTAATTCAACTGCATATATACTGCTTTCAGATATTTTAGGAGCATAGCTTTCTCATAAAAGACAAGTGTTATCGAAAACTTTATCATTTCAGAGAATCATAGAGGAAATTAAATCTACCTGGAATTATTTGCTCTTCACAAAACCATGTCGGCTGCTGCTCGATACTGTGTGATCTTTTGGGTGATTGCAAATTGATTGTTCGATGATGTGTTCCAGCATCTACTCTTGTGTGCTATTTATATAATACTCTACAGTATTTCTAGGATCATCTTTTCCTTCTGTTTTTTTATTTTTTTAAGCGGCCACTTCATGTGTTATTTCTCAGTCTTTAGGTACCTTTATGGTTCTCAAATATTATAGCTAGAGGCTTGGCAATTGGCTTCTGGCAATTCCTTCTACACTTTAGGAAGTATGTATATCATCTGGACATGCCCATTTTGAATACCTCTTTCTAAAATAATCTCTTCCCTATTCTAGTTTTTTTTTCTGCCTTTCTTTGCAGAGAGTACTCACTTTGGTTATCTGATACTACTGGAATGGTTCACTGTTCTGCCGACAGTCTGGTTTTTCAGCTGCCTTGTCCCTGATATAGGAGGGAGACACAAAAGCTTTGAACCAAGTGGAGAGTTCAGGGTTTGCCCCATAAAAATGCACTCACATCGTGATTAAATCGTCATACTTAAAATAGATGAGCATGTGATGTCATGTCACCTCCTTGTCCGGCATATGGGAGGAGTATCAGCGACTGTCTGAAGCACTCCTGGGCTTTTTCAGAAAGGCAGAGCCTTTCGGAAAAAGCACTAAATGCCTTTGCCTTTTCCCAGTTAACTGTTATCAGAAGGCTGGCTGTGTATTTGGGAGCCTATACAAGGACTCAAATTACATAAGAACAGCCTCATAAATGGGGGAATCAATCAATCGATCATATTTATTAAGTGCTTACTGTGTGCAGAGCACTGTTCTAGGCTCTTGGGAGAGTACAATATAAGAGAGTTGGGAGACAGGATCCCTGCCCTCAACTAGCTTAGGTAGAGCCTCAATCTGTTTGTCAGTTTTTCCACTTTATCCATTGGTGGTGGCATTTTCTTTGATTCTTATTTGCCTTGTCTAGTTAAATAATGATTTTCTGTTCTCTTTTCTATGTCTTGCAAGTTTCATCTCCTTTGTTGCTTTAGCATTCTTGAATTTATCACCACCTAATGAGGCTTTTTTTTTGTACTCCTTCTTAGTGACCTTGTCTGATTTCCATTTCTATTTGAATTGCGGTCGGCTTTCAAGTCTCTTTAAGGTTCTGCAATGGCTTTGCAAGGGACCAATTTAGTACACTGTTACTGTTACTCTTCCTGTTCTTGCTAAACACTTGTCATAATCTGTTCTTGTGTGCACAGAACTGTTTGTTTAAAGCCCCGTTCTTTGGTATTCCTTGGTCTTTTAGATTTCTTTCTATTGGATTCATTTCTACTTGCTTACCAGAGAAGCAGTGTGGCCTAGTGGAAAGAGCACGGGTCTGGGAGTTGGGAGACCTCAGTTCTAATTCCAACTCGGCCACTTGTCTTCTTAACTTCTCTGTGCCCCCATCTGAAAATTGGAGATTAAGACTGTGAGCTCCATGTGGCACATGGACTGTGTCCAACCTGATTAGCTTGTCTCTATCCCAGCACTTAGTACAGTTCCTGGAACATAGTAAACACTTAGCGAATTCCATATTTTTTTTCCCCATTTATTGATCTTGCTGATTTCTCAAACTCCCTTTCTTCCATTATTTATGCTACTGAGCACTATCATCTTGAGGTCCCTTCCAGTAAAGATCCCATCCATCTTTAATTCTGTGACTAATTTCTAAATCAAGAAGGAACTTATCCTAGTTGGCTTTTCAACCTTCTGTATTGAGAAATTGGATCCACACTATTCCTAGTACTTGATTGTCTGATTTGAACAAAAACCCATTCTGGATGGCTAATAATGCACGATATTTTCCAATCTGTCTTTTCTGATCTACCTTCCAAACCAGACCTGATTACTGGCTCACCAAAGCTCAAGTATTCCAATGAAAGCCTAACTTGGTTCTATCAGTCTTTCAATTCACTTACTTCGCTTGCTCTCACATATGTAAATATTTCAGGCAGATGTTGTTTTCCTCCTCTCAATCAATCAATCTTTTTTGAGTGCTTACTGTGTGCAAAGCACTGTGCTAAGTACTTGGGAGAGTACAGTACACGAGAGTTGTAGGCACATCTACAACTACAACAATTACAACTTTATCCACCCCCCCTCTGCCCCACAGCACTTACGTACATATCCCATAATTGTTTTATTTATATTAACATCTGTCTTCCCTCTCAGACTGTAGTCTCCTTGTGGGCAGGGAACATGTCTACCGACTTTGCTACATTGCACTTTTCCAAATGCTTAGTGCACTGCTCTGCACACAGTAAGCGCTCAAGAAATGCAATTTATTGATGAATCTCTTCTTGGCTCAGGGGGCCAGACTTAAATCCCAGGAGAACTGCGGGTGATTTAATGGTGACTTGAAAATGAAGAAAAGGTATTAAACTCATTTAATTTTAGTCAGTGCTATTTACACTTAACTAGTTAACTAGTCACAGAGGGAAATTGGCAGGACCAACTTGTAAATTTCTTTAACATTAATTAAAGTTCTGATTGTAGTAGGAAATGAATAAGGCATATTGTTTTACTGTATCATGAATAATATCTGAAAATGATTTAAAAGATCTTGCTGAAAGGAACCCTATATTCTTTTATTTTATAATGATGGGCCCTGATATGCAGGGATTTGGGGAAATGTGTGAAATTACTACAGACTCCTAAAAAAATGAATTGACTATAGCTCTGTAAAATTTAAGATGTTTTGTGCTTTGGGTTTGTTATTCATAGAAGTACCTATAAACATCATTTACATTAGTTCATATTTGTAATAATTATCATACAGTTTGCATAAAAGTATGAATGAAGGAAGAATAAAAATCCATTACCTTCCACAAATACCAGCCATTTGAAAAGCTCTAAATTAATATTCTCTGCTCACATTTGTAGTATAAATCAACTTCGTGTTCATTTTTATTTTCCTCTACAGTTACTCTAATCTATAGATCACCACACAATAAATGCTAATGACTGTGATAATCATTGCAACTAAACCAACCATTATCAAAAGCATATGTGTGCTCTGATAAAACCTGATTGATTATTCGTATCTAAGAAAAAACATTCTGAACTTTTGAAATATCTAAATTTGGAACTGCATCAAACCTGCTGCATCAAACCCTTTAGTCACATTTCCCCAAATTACATGGACATTGCAGCTCATTCTACCATACATCTTTCTTGATGTTCAGGAAGTCTTAAATGACTTGAATTAAGATTAGTAGTTTGGT
Source organism: Tachyglossus aculeatus (assembly GCF_015852505.1). Lineage (NCBI taxonomy): Eukaryota > Metazoa > Chordata > Mammalia > Monotremata > Tachyglossidae > Tachyglossus > Tachyglossus aculeatus. Next base: position 103,083,783 of record NC_052101.1, read on the forward strand.
GCAGAAAGAAACTATATGCAGCATAAGTAGCTACCTTATGTTTATCACTTCACAATTCCCACGTATTTTGTCATATTTGCTTCCTTCCCTCATCATTTTATGAGCTTTCCATTTTGGCCTTCAGTATCTTGTATTGATATAGTTTAAATGTAAAAGCTTTAACTAACTCATCATTGCAATATGATATTATTCCTTATAACTTTCTAAAAGACCTAGGAAAAGAAGGCTTTATAAGCAGAATTCATTCAAGTGGGAAAGTGTGCGTGTGTAGTGTACCAAGTTCCTGTTCCCTGAAGCAGAAGCTAGAAAAGTTATATAAATACAATTCCCTGTGCCTCCAGGATTCTATATCAGCTTTTTTGCTGGTCTCCCTGCCACCAGTGTCTTTCTTCTTCAGTTTGTACTCCACGTTGCTGCTTACATCAACTTTCAGAAGTGTCTCTTAGCATATGTCTCCCCTCTCCTCAAAATTCTCCAAACATTGTCCATCTTCTGAATCAATGAAAGAATCCTTACCAAGGCTTCAAGGCTCTCTCCACTTGTTCTCTCCATTTTACGTATCAGCTCTTAATCAATCAAAGATATTTATTGAATGTTTACTCTGTGCAGAGCACTGAACTAAGCACTTGGGAAGACACAATACAAAAACACTGGTAGACACGCTCCCTGCCCATATGGAGCTCACAGTCTACAGGGCGAAACAAGCATTAAAATAAATTGTGGATATGTACATAAGAGCTGTGGGGCTGAGGGTGGGGTGAGCATTAGGCACTTAAATAAACTCTCCTCACTCTCTATTCCCTAGTATGCTCCATTTGCTTCTCCCAAGTTTTGTTCTTTAATGTATCCTGCTCTCATCTTGCCCACCTTTCACCCAATCAGTCAATCAATCAGTCGTATGTATTGAGCCCTTACTGTGTGCAGAGCACTATACCTACTGCTTGGGAGAGCACAGTATATTAAAGTTGGGAGATAAGTTCCTTGCTTAAAAAGAGCTCACAGAGGGGGAGAAAGACATTAAAAGAAATTGCAGGTATGTACGTAAGTGCTGTGGGCCTGAGGGTGGGATGAATAAAGGGTACAAATTGAAAGGACAAGGGCGATGCAGAAGGGAGAGGGAGCCAGGGGAAAGAGGGCTTAATCGTGGAAGGTCTCTTGGAGATGTGCTTTTAAAAAAGACTTTGAAGTTGGGAGAGTGGTGGTCTGGTGTATATGAACTGGGAGAGAGCTCCAGGCTAGAGGCAGGATGTGGCCAAGGGCTTTGTGGCAAGATAGATGAGATCAAGCCATGATGACTAGGTTGGCGTTAAAGGAGAGAAGTGAGTGGACTGGATTGTAGTAGAAAATCAGCAAGGTAAGGTAGGGGGGGTCAAGGTGATTGAGTGCTCTAAAGTCAATGGGAAGGAGTATCGACTTGACACTTTTTAAGTCTGATGCGGCTGTGGATGGGCAGCCAGTGGAGGTTCTTGAGGAGTGGGGAAACAAGGACTGAATGTTTTTTTAGAAAAATAATCCGGGCAGCAGAATGAAATTATTGGAATGGAGTGGGGAGAGACAGGAGGCAGGGAGGTCATCAAGAAGTTTGATATAATTAAAGCGGTTTAGGATAAGTGCTTGGATCAACACGGTAACTGATTGGAAGCGAAAGGTGGATTTTAGCAATGTTGTAAAGGTAGAACCCGCAAGATTTGGTGACACTGAATATGTCGGTTGAGTGAGAGAGATGAGTTGAGGGTGACACCAAGATAACACCACACCATAGTTACAGGGTGGGAGGTAGAGGAAGAACCCATGAAAGAGACTGAGTGGTCTAACTTTCAGGGCCATCTCAACCCTGACCATCCACCATTGAATTCACGCCACAGAGAGGCCCAGTGAATGTACCCAATGTGGGAAAACCTTCATACGGAAGTCCAAACTCTCTCAACAGTTCAGAGACAGTACATAGGTAGTGAATGTGAGAAGGCAGCTCAGCATTTATCAGACATCAGCGAACCCACACCAGAGAGAGACCCTGATAATAACTATTGTGGTATTTGTTAAGTGCTTACTGTGTGCCAGGCACTGTACTAAGCACGGGGGTAGATACAGACAAATCAGGTTGGACACAGTCCCTGTCCCACCTGGGGCTCACAGTCTCAATCCCCATTTTATAGATGAGGTTACTGAGGCACAGAGAAGTTAAGCAACTTGCCCAAAGTCACTCTATTTATTTATTTTACTTGTACATATCTATTCTATTTATTTTATTTTGTTAGTATGTTTGGTTTTGTTCTCTGTCTCCCCCTTTTAGACTGTGAGCCCACTGTTGGGTAGGGACTGTCTCTATGTGTTGCCAACTTGTACTTCCCAAGCGCTTAGTACAGTGCTCTGCACACAGTAAGTGCTTAATAAATACGATTGATGATGATGACAGCAGACAAGTGGTGGAGCTGGGATTAGAACCCATGACCTTCTGGCTCTGCTCTTCTGTTCTATCCACTAAGCCATGCTGCTTCTCATGCTTCTCTATGTGTGTGATGAACATGGGAAAGACTTCAGTGATCTCTCAACCCTCATGAAATATCAACTCATCCAAACAGAGGGACCTCCTAAATCATATGTCTCTCAGGGACTGAGCCGCACCGGTGCCGGACTCTCCTCCCATTAATCCCCTTAGTGACAGCACAGAGATTCAGAGCCTCTGACAGCAGAAGGGATGTGTGGTTTCTCTTTCCACAGCACATTCTTAGATAGCAATGACTAGCGACTCTATCGTACTCTCTCCAAGTGCTTAGTACAGTGGTCTTCCCGCAGAAAGTGATCAGTAAATACCATTGATTGATTGATTGATCCAAACACCTTCAACAAGCCCTTCCTGAGTAATTTAAACTGTGAGCCCCACACGGGACAGGGAGTTTGTCCGACCTAATTGATTTGTACCTACCCCAGTGCTTAGAACAGTGTTGGACACATGGTAAGTGCTTGACAAGCACCATAAAAAAGAAAATTAACACCCAGAGTCATATCAACCCAACAGTCACCTCAGGCCCTTATGTATGTCTTTATTAACCATGTTTATATATATATATATATATGTGTGTGTGTGTGTGTATGTATATGTGTGTGTGTATGTATATATGTGTGTGTGTATATATATAGTGTGTGTGTGTGTGTGTGTGTGTGTGTGTGTGTGTATGTATTTATGTTTTTTAATCCGATTCTACTACCTGGGTGCCCCTTGTGATGGGAGAATGTTTCTTGTAGTATTTATTTTATTTTGTTAGTATGTTTGGTTTTGTTCTCTGTCTCCCCCTTTTAGACTGTGAGCCCACTGTTGGGTAGGGACTGTCTCTATATGTTGCCAATTTGTACTTCCCAAGCGCTTAGTACAGTGCTCTGCACATAGTAAGCGCTCAATAAATACGATTGATTGATTGATTGTAGTAGGACTAGCATTCATTGATCACCCATTTCAATCAAAAGTATTTATTGAGTGCCTACTCTGTGCAGAGAACTGTACTAAGCTCTTGAGAGAGTGCAATAGAGTTCATAGACATGATCTCTACCCTTAAATAACTTATTGACTGTGAGCCCGCTGTTGGGTAGGGACCGTCTCTATATGTTGCAAACTTGTGCTTCCCAAGCTCTTAGTACAGTGCTCTGCACACAGTAAGCGCTCAATAAATACGATTGAATGAATGAATATTGTCTAGTTGGGTAGACATAAACTTGGTGCATTGCACTTGACTAGGCAATTGGAAGATACAAAATAATGAAGTGACACATTCACTGTGCACAAGGAGCCTTATGTTAAAGTTTCTCAAGCACTTAGAACAATACACTGCACTCAATATATACCATTACTACTACTACTTGGGGAAGCAGCATGGCTCAGTGGAAAGAGCACAGGCTTTGGAGTCAGAGGTCAGGGGTTCAAATCCCGACTCCACCAATCATCAGCTGTGTGACTTTGGGCAAATCACTTAATTTCTCCGGGCCTCAGTTACCTCATCTGTAAAATGGGGATTAAGACTGTGAGCCCCCCGTGGAATAACCTGATCACCTTGTAACCTCCCCAGCGCTTAGAACAGTGCTTTGCACATAGTAAGGGCTTAATAAATGCCATCATTATTACTATTATTACTACTACTACTACTACTACTACTGCTGCTACAACTCTCTCTTGCCAGGTGTTTCAATAAAGTTAAATATTCAATGGAAAAGCAGCTGTATTTGTAGTCTGGCATTCTTTAAAGAATCAAAGAAAAAGGAAAGGGACCTCAGAAGGGATAGGCCTTTGTACTTCAATTTTGATAGGAATCCATTGTTAGTTTTCAAATGAGTACATTTTTAAAGAAAATTCAATTCTCAGAATCAAAATTATAATTTTGGTTATGTGCATAGCATAAATATGAAAACAGTAATTATCCAATTATCTCTGAAGTGTGAAGATTTGTCATTTAAAACTTGCTTTCACACTAGAAAATGAACCGAAGCATGAAAACAGTATGAAAATCTCCAGGGCACAATACTGATTAAATATGGACAATCAATATCTCATTTCCACGGGCTATTGATCACTAGGTTGGTTGAAATGTGTCCATAAAATAATATCCAGCAAATATTTTAAAGAAATTTGTTGGGGTTAAATCAGCCCTCTAAAGAAGCAACAGCATGGCCTAGTGGAAAGAGCATGTGCCTGGGAGTCGGAGGACCTGGGTTCTAATCCTAGCTCTGCCAATTGTTTTCTGTTTGAACTTGGGCAAGTCACTTATATGAGCCTCAATTTCCTCAACTGTAAAATGAGGATTAAATCCTACTCCCTCCTACATAGAGTGTGAACCCCATGCAGGACAGGGACTGCATCCAGCTTGATAAAACTTGTATCTACCCCAGTGTTTAGAACAGTGCTTGACACGTAGTAAATGCTTAACAAATACCATAAAAAAATAAAATAAACAGAGCTAGTGTAAAGCTTGGTGGAAGCTGGACAGAGTGTGAACTAATGGTTCCTCCCCTCAGTGATGACCTTGTAAAGGGGGAGGAAATGATAAAAGAGCACGGGAAATCTAAGCGTGCCCTAGTCTGCCACTTCCTGCCCTACTGAGAGCTCACCTCCTCCAGGAGGCTTTCCCAGACTGAGCCCCCTTTTTCCTCTCCTCCTCCTCATCCCCCCGCCCTCCCTCCTACCCCTCCCCACAGCACCTGTATATGTTTGTACAGATTTATTACTCTATTTTACTTGTACATATTTACTATTCTATTTATTTTGTTGATGATGTGCATCTAGCTTTACTTCTATTCATTCTGATGACTTGACACCTGTCCACATGTTTTGTTGTCTGTCTCCCCCTTCTAGACTGTGAGCCCGTTGTTGGGTACGGACCGTCTCTGTATGTTGCCAACTTGTACTTCCCAAGCACTTAGTACAGTGCTCTGCACACAGTAAATGCCCAATAAATATGATTGAATGAATGAATGCTCTTGTCTGCTCTGTCCTTTCTACAGGGGTACAACTCCCCTTCCTCCAAATAATAATTAATAATTGTATTTATGAAGCACTTACAATGTGTAAGCACTTACTAAGCGCTGAGGCACAAGATAATCAGGTCCCACATGGGGTTCACAGTCTAAGTAGTAAGGAGAACAGGTATTGAATCCCCATTGTGCAGATGAGGAACTGAGGTGCAAATAAATGAAGTGGCTTGCCCTCCAGGGAGCCTTCCCTAATTAATTTCTTATCTCCCCTACTTACATTCTACCTACTGCCTTTTCATCACTCCTGTGCCACCTTACCCTTAAATACTCACAATGTCCTGAAGCATTTTGTACGTATCTTACATGCCCTAATACTCTAAGCACTAACTCATAATAATAATGATAATAATAATGGCATTTATTAAGCACTTACTATGTGCAAAGCACTATTCTAAGCTCTGGGGAGGTTATATGGTGATCAGGTTGTCCCACGGGGGGCTCAGTCTTAATCCCCATTTTACAGATGAGGTAACTGAGGCACAGAGAAGTGAAGTGACTTGCCCAAAGTCACGCAGCTGACAATTGGTGGAGCCGGGATTTGAACCCATGACCTCTGACTCCAAAGCCCATGCTCTTTCCACTGAGCTACGCTGCTTCTCTAATGTATATGTCCCCTTGTCCTTCCTCCTGTCTGCAATTTATTTCAGTGTTTGTCTCTCCCACTCGATTGTGAGTTCCTCGAGGGCAAGGATCATGTCCACTAATTTTATTCTACTCCCTCAAATTCTTAGTACAGTGTTCTGCATGCAGTAGGTGTCCAATTAAATACAACTGATTGATTGGTCAATGGAAAGCCATTACACCTGAAGCTAGAGTATTGCCGTTGAGTTCTGCTACCTATACAGTATTTCACTCAATGATGCACAGACAGACAAGGTGGTAGGTTAGCTAAGGTGGTGGTGATGGTCAGCTCAACTTACATCTGCTATTCTCTCCTGATGAGGTACTAGATTTGGTATTGGATGCTATTGGGGGTAAAAGAGGATCAAACTGAGTTTGCTTCCTACCCAACACCTGGCAGTCAAAGGGGAACCTGTACCGTGGAGAAGATTGCACCAATTAAGAGTATTGCAAGATAAATGCTTGCAGAATGATGGCTTACCAAAAGGAAGCACATGGATTCAACTCATGATATAGATTCAGTCCTGTTGTGCAAATCACACCCTTGATCAATCAATCACTCAATCAATAGCATTTATTGAGCACCTGTAGCCCCCAGGCACGCTCATGAGGTAGCGATCATCCTTTACTCTCCCATCACCATTACAACTGCAGCCCAGAGAAGAAGAGGCTACGGTGAGTGGTACCCAATTAAAAAAAAAATCTCTCTATCCCCCCTCTTATCCTCTCAGCATCAGCACAGCATCTATATCAACCGTCACCCTCAGAGTCAGAGGACAGTGGAGTGGAGTCTGGACAGCAAATGAACCATCTGTGGACGTGGTGCTGAGGGTCAAAAAGTTTTGGGCATAACTCAGTAATAATAAATGTTGTATTTGTTCAGCACTTTTATTATGTGCCTGAACTAAGCGCTGGGATAGAGACAAGATAATTGAGTTTGTCACAGTCCACATGGGACCCAAGGGACCAGGAATGCTACTGATGTTCATATAGTCTGAGAATTAAAAATCCCTCCGCTCTTGGGCTTTGAGGGTAGAGAAGTGGGACACTTGTGAAGAGGGCATAACTTATGTATGCCGGTTTTGTAGCACTGGCTTCCAGAACTGGTAATCTGCACCTCTGATGGGCAATCAAATTCAGCCAAAGATGTTTTATCATGCCCTGCTGGGATAGATAGGTGGATTTATTTTCATACATTTTTGATGAGTTCCACAATTTCTTCATTCCTAACTGAAATATAGTTAAGGTGATATCAGCTCATTTAAGATACAGCTCTCTTTATATGGACGAATGACAAATAGTTGATCTATGTATTGGTAAATCAAGAGCAGCAGTTTAGTGAACCACAATATTTTCTGTAGTTAGCATGTGTCAGTTGGGTGTGATGCACTGTCACAGTTACAATTTTTAGAACAGCAGCCTACCAAAGAGTTGCCAGACTTGGATTCCGTTTTTGGCTCTATGATTGATTTTTAACTTACTCTGGTCCTTACTCTTCCAATTCTTCATGTCACCCTGTAGTAAAATGGGGCATTTATTTACATCCTACTTACATCATAGCAATATTGTGGGGATTAATTTTATAGAGCATCTGGTGCTACTGGTGAAAGGGAGCAAACTTTCCACTTCATTGGAGTGGATTAATTCCTTTAGTTCAAGAGTATATCTTGTCACAGAATGTTTGGACACAGATCTATTACCCATGATAAATAACTTTTACTCCAAAAATTCTCCCCAAATTGTTACCCCTCCCTTCCCACTTCCTGTTCCTGTCTAACCCCACGTGGCTCAGTGGAAAGAGCACGGGCTTTGGAGTCAGAGGTCATGGGTTCAAATCCTGGCTCTGACAATTGTCAGCTGTGTGACTTTGGGCAAGTCACCTAACTTCTCTGTGCCTCAGTTACCTCATCTGTAAAATGGGGATTAAGACTGTGAGCCCCGCTGGGACAACCTGATCACCTTGTAACCTCCCCAGCACTTAGAACAGTGCTTTGCACATAGTAAGTGCTTAATAAATGCCGTTATTATTATTATTATTATTATTATTATTATTATTATTATTATTATTATATCATCCCAGAATCACAGTGAAAAAGGCCCTAATGACTAGTGGCTAATGGGGGGAAAGGGGTGGGGGGAGGGAAAAGGGAAGACACCATGTTGATCTTTTATCCTAAGTCACCTATACTCTGCCCCAATAATCTTACAAGTAGGGACCCCTAGAGAGCAATCAATCAATGTTATTTATTGAGTGCTTACTATGTGCAGAGCAGCCAGTCAGTCATATTATATTGAGTGCTTACTGTGTGCAGAGCACTGTCCTAAGTGCTTGGGATAGTACAGTATAATGGATACATTCCCTGCCCACAACTAGCTTACAGTCTAGAGGGGAGCTTTCTTACTTGGGAGAGTATAATACAACAGAATTAGCAGACATGTTCCCTGCCCCTGATAATGATAATAATAACTGTGGTATTTGTTAAGCGCTTACTATGTGCCAAGCACTGTACTAAGCACTGGGACAGATACAAGCTGATCAGGTACCACATGAGGTTCACAGTCTAGGTAGGAGGGAGAAGAGGTTTTGAATCCCCATTCAATACATAGAGAGGCAAGTGTAATAATAATAATAATAATGATAGCATTTATTAAGCGCTTACTATGTGCAAGGCACTGTTCTAAGCACTGGGGAGGCTACAAGGTGATCAGGTTGTCCCACATGGGGCTCACAGTCTTAATCCCCATTTTACAGATGAGGTAACTGAGGCACAGAGAAGTTAAGTGACTTGCCCAAAGTCACACAGCTGGCAGTTGGCGGAGTCAGGATTTGAACCCATGACGTCTGACTCCAAAGCCCATGCTCTTTCCACTGAACCATGCTGCTTCTCTAGTGGGAAATGGGGGCATGTTAGGCTGTAAATAATAATGGTATTTAAGTGTTTACTGTGTGCCAAGCACTGTTCCAAGCGCTGGGGGAGGATACAAGGTAATCAGGTTATCCCATGTGGGGCTCATAGTCTTAATCCCCATTTTACAGATGAAGTAACTGAGGCACAGAGAAGTTAAATGATTTGCCCAAAGTCACCCAACTGACAAGTGGCAGAGTAAAAAGTAAAAAGTAGCCTTATAACCCTGGAATCCACTCTTATACTTATTTGCCATCTGTCTCTAGCTGCCGGATATCTCTAGCCAATTAACCAATCTATCTGCTTGAGGGAGTACAGCAGAGTTATAAAACACGATCCCTGCCCTCAACGGTTTTATAAGCTCTTACTCCCTGCCTCCCACTATCTTATTCCAAGCAATAGGAGAGAGAGAGCATTTTGTAGTTTGGGATTTTTTATTTCCATTTTGAATGATCCACCATGTAAATTATTTTCATATAATGAAACCATTTTGTTTTTACAGATACCAGGCATGATTCTAATGATGAGGAAGCATTAGGTAGCTCAGTAGTGGTAATTGCACTGATTGAACGTCCATTGGGGTTGGCTGCACTGTGCTCAGGGCTTGGAAAGTACAAATTAAAGAAGTGGCATGTTCCCTGCCCACAGGGAGCTTACTCTCCAACTCACCTGTTTATAGGTGCCAACTTTTCATTTTGAGGGTGGGGGTAAAAAGGGGATGGGATTTTTAAGCAGGAAGCAGGCATAGTGGGCTTGAGAGTGTCAGCTAATGAGTCTTAAAGACCCTATTTGGGACTCTGATCCTGTCAGAGGCTCTCCATTCAATCAGTGGTATTTAGTGAGCATTACTGTGTGCAGAGCAAGCACTAAGCACTTGGTTTAGTATAATAATAATATAACAGAGTTGGTAGACATGTTCCTTGCCCACAAGGAATTCTTGTCAGAGAACTGTGATGAGCCAGGCTGGGAGTTGAGACCGAAAAGCTATCAGGACAAAAACTATGTCTTTGTCCCCATGGCTGGAAGCCCAGGGGAACAACAGTTCCGATCAACCCCATGGAGTTGGTGCCTGCACAGCTGTTGGAAGTGAATTAATTCAACATATTAAGTGGCTCCCTGATGACTCGTAAGAGCTCACCTCGGGGATTTTTCCCATCTCCCCACTGGACAGGAGGATTTTAGAGGATGCCTGGCCCTGTGGTGGGACAAATGTACTCTGAAACATTCCCCGTCCTAAAAAAGAACAGGACTCCTGAAGGAGTTGAGTAGGAAGATTTGAATTGCCCCTTGACATCAAATTGAAAGATTTAAATTCAAATCTATATGGTTTGTTAATTTTCTTGGACAGCTAGCTCACATGCTAAATGATGAAAGTGAAGGAAAGTGCCACATCATGTGGAAGGAATGGGCATTCGCCTTAGCTTTCATGGTGAATTTAACATTCCTGAAGGAACCGTACATCTCAATTCATCAACATTTGCCCCCACGGGTTCTGTAAAAGTTTTTATTGCCTCATTTGTGGAATGTAGGTCCCCAAATCCCTGATTTATTTGAACTCTATGCCCTGGGTAGAAAAGAGAAACAAAGAGGGTAGAAATCTAGCAGCAGCAAATATTTCCAAAAATCACTTCCTCCCCCAAAATCAAAGCACATTTCAACTGTATGCAAATTAACCTGGGCAACTGTACAATAATTATTTTTTCCTTAATGTTCCTGCCAACACTTTGTTCTTGCCTACCTCTGTTATTTTATCAGCATAATGGTCACTTTGGACTTTATAACCTCCTATTAAATTGAGAGAAATAGAATCTTAAAAAATCAAATTAAGGTAATGCAAAGGAAAGATATTAAGGATGGCCAGTTGTGTTTTGTAGGTATTTTAGCAACCACCTGAGCTCTCTACCAGGGATGCAAAAATGATCCAGTAAACTTGAAGACTCTGCAAGTCACCATAGGATACTGTACCAGTTGGGAGGTCACCCAAGGCCCAAAACTAATACTTAATCATCAGGCTGAGGCAGCCAGATTTCTGAAAGCTCCAAGGGTCACCGGAGGCAGATCCAAAATTGCAGAAAGACAGACACAGAAAAGGGGGAAATAAAGAGAAAGAGACAAAGGGACAGAGGGGAAAGAGAGAGGAAAAGAAGGAAAGACCAAAACGGGAAAACCAGGGGGAGCAGAGAGAGAGGAGGGGGCAAGCTAACTAGAAAGCTGATCTCCTTAGACAGGGCCAAAAATACAGAGAGAAGGGGAATAAGGAAAGGAGGAAAGGAAGAGAAAAGGAGAAGTTTAGAGAGAAAAGAGAGGAGGAAAGGAGAGGGATAGAGAAGAGTGGGTTAGTACAACCACAGGTCACCTTCTGTCTGGCTCACTGGGTTTGGTGAGGAAGTTGCAGTGCTACAGGAACCCTCACCCCATCACCACCCTTCCAGAAATTCAGTAATGGACTCCCTCCCCTCTCTTCTCCCTCCTCACCTACTCTTCTCCCTTCTAGGTAGGCAGAGAGATGCATGTGCATATATCTCTTTCCCTCCATGGCCCCACCCATGGGCTGAGCTGTACCCATATCTCAGTTAACCAGTTGTTTTTCCATAGGTCTTTTAGGCTACAAAAATATCCTGAAGAATCTGAAGTAGGTGGGGAGGCAGACCCCCCAGAATTTGGTCTGAACCCCTTAAACCACGGTGGTTCTGGATCAAGCCTAGACTCTGAGGAAGCAGGATGGGGTGTGCCAGAGCAGCATAGTCTAGGATTCATCAGACCATCAAAGAATCTTTTAATTGCAAGAAATGCCACTGAACCTGGACCCCTGTTCCGACCCCTGTCAACCTGAATGGATGTTCAAGATGCAAATGGAAAATGCGTGGAGCCAGAAATTCACATCTGGTTTCACACAGTTCCCATAGTGTAGCTTACCAAGTTGATGATGAGAGTGAAAACTAATAAAAATCAGTAGCTTCTAGGGAGTCACTGAGAAAGCATTAGAGGCTCAAATTGGAACAAGAAAGTCTTCTTAAATGCCTCATGAAATTGTTGAGAGATGAGAGAGATTTTTTTTTCACCTCTAGCCTCATTTGGGCACCAAGAGCTGGGGAAAAGAAAAAAACACTTCGCTACCTCCTCACATTTTATGAAGCTTGCTTATATGAAATTTACTTGAAGGTGACTTAACCACTAACTTAACTATGCTACCAGTGGTCATACATATATTTTCATTTGTCATCGATTATTTATCCATATGATCAAACCATTTACAAGTTATCTTCGGTTAAATTCTGCTCTGCTGATCTGCTCTCTTATGCAGTACTTACTGATCCTCTACAACATTCCTCTCAAAGTTATACTAACCTAACATCGTACTATTCATAATAAATACCGACTTTTTTATACTCTAACATGACAAACCATTTCAATGAGCCTTTCATGCTGTGTTCTGGTTCTGACTTTTAAATATCTTGTTCTTCCCAATTTTCATGTTTCTTAAGCTTGTCATTGTTCCTCATAAATTCACTGATACTCCAACATTGCAGGGGTTAGCTTTGTTCCTCTTCCTTGTATCTAAATCTTTCCCAAACAATTTTTTTTAAAAATTTTTAGTGTTAGCCAAGCCACAGGTGGCCACCAGATTAATACAATACTCTCCTCCACCCTTCTAGGGAATTTGACATTTGGGAAGGATGCGGCTTTAGGTCCAGTAGAGTGAAAAGCCCTCTGCTGATGGGGGGAGGGGGGAAATGAGAGGTGAGAGAGAAGGGGAAAGAAGAAGCAAACTGTTTTTGGTTGGTTTGTTTTTGCAGGGATTGGAGAATCAATCAATCAGTTGTATTTCTGGAGTTCCTACTGTGCAGAGAACATTGTACTAAGTGCTTGAAAGAGTACAATATAAAAGAGTGAGTAGATGCATTCCCTGCTCACAGTGAGGAAGGGGAATTACATCTGCTAATTCTATTGAATTATACTCACCTAGACAATGAGTAGAGTGCTCTGCACACAGTAAGTGCTCAATAAATACCATTGATTGCTTGACTCATAATATTGAAGGAGAGTTTCACAGGATAATTATCTGCAGCCCTTGAAGTATTTTAAGATTGATAAACACACCATCTACTGAGAAATCAGCCTTAATCAGCTGGCCATATGGACTGAGGCCTGCTCGATCACTGCTGTGTGACCTTGGGCAAGTCACTTCATTTCTGCTTGCCAAATCCAACGGCTCATACTCTGTCCTAATCCTCCTCGACCTGTCAGCTGCCTTCGACACTGTGGACCACCCCCTTCTCCTCAACACGCTATCTGACCTTGGCTTCACAGACTCCGTCCTCTCCTGGTTCTCCTCTTATCTCTCCGATCGCTCTTTCTCAGTCTCTTTTGCAGGCTCCTCCTCCCCCTCCCATCCTCTTACTGTGGGGGTTCCCCAAGGTTCAGTACTTGGTCCCCTTCTGTTCTCAATCTACACGCACTCCCTTGGTGACCTCATTCGCTCCCACGGCTTCCACTATCATCTCTACGCTGATGACACCCAGATCTACATCTCTGCCCCTGCTCTCTCCCCCTCCCTCCAGGCTCGCATCTCCTCCTGCCTTCAGGACATCTCCATCTGGATGTCTGCCCGCCACCTAAAGCTCAACATGTCGAAGACTGAACTCCTTGTCTTCCCTCTCAAACCTTGCCCTCTCCCTGACTTTCCCATCTCTGTTGACGGCACTACCACCCTTCCCGTCTCACAAGCCCACAACTTTGGTGTCATCCTCGACTCCGCTCTGTCATTCACCCCTCACATCCAAGCCGTCACCAAAACCTGCCGGTCTCAGCTCCGCAACATTGCCAAGATCCGCCCTTTCCTCTCCATTCCAACCGCTACCCTGCTCGTTCAAGCTCTCATCCTATCCCGTCTGGACTACTGCACCAGCCTTCTCTCTGATCTCCCATCCTCGTGTCTCTCTCCACTTCAATCCATACTTCATGCTGCTGCCCGGATTATCTTTGTCCAGAAACACTGTGGGCATATTCCTCCCCTCCTCAAAAATCTCCAGTGGCTACCAATCAATCTGCACACCAGGCAGAAACTCCTCACCCTGGGCTTCAAGGCTCTCCATCACCTCGCCCCCTCCTACCTCACCTCCCTTCTCTCCTTCTACTGCCCAGCCCGCACCCTCCGCTCCTCCGCCGCTAATCTCCTCACCGTACCTCGCTCTCTCCTGTCCCGCCATCGACCCCCGGCCCACGTCATCCCCCGAGCCTGGAATGCCCTCCCTCTGCCCATCCGCCAAGCTAGCTCTCTTCCTCTCTTCAAGGCCCTACTGAGAGCTCACCTCCTCCAGGAGGCCTTCCCAGACTGAGCCCCTTCCTTCCTCTCCCCCTCGTCCCCCTCTCCATCCCCCCATCGTACCTCCTTCCCTTCCCCACAGTACCTGTATATATGTATATATGTTTGTACATATTTATTACTCTATCTATTTATTTATTTTACTTGTACATATCTATTCTATTTATTTTATTTTGTTAGTATATTTGGTTTTGTCCTCTGTCTCCCCCTTTTAGACTGTGAGCCCAATGTTGGGTAGGGACTGTCTCTATATGTTGCCAATTTGTACTTCCCAAGCGCTTAGTACAGTGCTCTGCACATAGTAAGCGCTCAATAAATATGATTGATTGATTGATTGATTTCTTTGGGCCTCAGTTACCTCCTTTGTAAAATGGGGGTTAAGACTGTGAGCCCCATGTGGGTCAGGGACTGTGTCCAACCTGATTTACTTGTATCCACTCCAGTGCTTAGTACAATGTTGGACATGTAGTAAGCGCTTAACAAATGTGATTATCGTTACTCAATGGTATTTAAGGAGTGTTCACCATGAGTGGAGCACTGTACTAAGCACTTGAGAGAGTACAGTATTTGGTAGACACATTCCCTGCCCACAAGGAGTTCCCAGTCTAAAAGGAGAGAGAGACTTTAAAATAAGCTATAGATATGTACATATGTGCTGTGGGGTGAATATCAAGCGCTTTAGGCTACAAATCCACGTGCATAGGTGATGCATTAGGGAGAGGGAGTAGGAGAAATGAGAGATTAGTCAGGGAAGGCCTCTTGGAGGAGATGTGATTTTTAAAAGGCTTTGAAGGAGAGGAGAGTGGTGTTCTGTCAGGTATGAAGTGGGAGAACATTTCAGGCCAGAGGGAAGGAGTGCAAAAGGGATTGGAGTTGAGACAGAAGAAATCAAGGTACAGAGGTTGGCAGTAGTGGAATGAAATGTGTGGATGGTGTAATAGTAGGAGATCATCGAGATGAGGGGGAGGGCTGATTGAGCACTATAAAATCAATGGAAAGTAGTTTCTGTTTGATGCAGAGGTGGACCTGACAGGTCCCTGAAAACCTGAGTTCAAGCTGAAATTATCCATCAGTGACACCTATAAGCAAGTTAACCCACACTAATCTTCCTATTATCCCAAATGTAGCTTGGAGACAGAGAGAAATAGCTTAGCACAGCAGGAGTCAAAAACACACATCTTCTCGCCGTTTCCTCTCCATTCAAACTGCTACCACATTAATCCAAGCACTTATCCTACCCCGGCTTGCTTACTGCATCAGCTTCCTTGCTGACCTCTCTGCTTCCTGTCTTTCCCCATTCAGTCCACACTTCACTCTGCTGCCAGGATCATTTTTCTACAAAACCATTCCATTCATGTTTCCCCATTGCTCAAGAACCTCCAGTGGTTGCCCATCTACTTCCGCATCATATAGAAACTCCTTACCATCGGCTTTAAAGCACTCCGTGACCTTATCCCCTCCTACCTTTCCTCCCTCATTTCCTGTTACAACCCAGCCGGTACACTTCACTCTTCTAATGCCAACATACTCACTATACCACAATTTCCTCTATCTTATTGCCAACCTCTCATCAATGTCCTGCCTCTGTCACTTTTCCTATCTGACAGATGACCACTCTCCCCACCTTCAAAGCCCAATTAAGAGCACATCTCCTCCAAGTGCCCTTCCCCGCTAAACCCCCATTTCCTCTTGTGCATCATACTTGCATTTGGATTTGCAACCTTTATTCACCCCTCCCTCAGCCCCGCAGCATTTATGTACATATTTGGAATTTATTTATGTATATTAATGTCTGTATCTCACCCTCTAGGCCCTTCTCTCCTTCAAAGCCTTTTTAAAATCATATCTCCTCCAAGAGGCCTTTCCTGACTAATCCCTCATTTTCCCTACTCCCTCTCCCTCCAGCATTGCCTATACATTGCCTATAGAAGCAGCGTGGCTTAGTGGAGAAGCCCAGGCTTGGGAGTGAGAGGATGTGGGATCTAATTCCAGCTTCACCACTTGCCTGCTGTATGAGCTTGGGCAAGCCACTTAACTTCTCTGTGCCTCAGGTATTTTATCTGTAAAATGAGGATTAAGACTGTGAGCCCCAGGGAGGACAACCTGATTACCTTGTACCTACCCTAGCACTTAGAAGAGTGCTTGGCACATAGTAAGCACTTAACAAATAGCATAATTATTATTATTATTATCATTACACTTGGATCCATACCCTTAAGCACTTGATATTCACCCCACAGCACTTATGTACATATCTATAACTTATTTTAATGTCTCTCTCCCCCTTTAGACTGTAAATTCCTTGTGAGCAGGGAATGTGTCTACCAAATACAGTGTACTATACACTGTCAAGTGCTTAGTACAGCACTACTTAAGTACCAATGACTGATGGATTAATTGATCGATCTTCAGTCCATACGGCCAGCTGATTGACTGATTTCTCTGAAGATGGTGTGTTAATCGGTCCTAAAACACCTCAAGGGCTGCAGATAATTATCTCATGAAGCCCTCCTTCAATATTGTCAGTCAAGAAATCTATGATATTTATTGGGCACTTACTGCGTGCAGAGCACGATACTCAGTGTCTAGGAACTCAATAGGTTGGCAGACGTGATCCCTGCCTTCTAGAAGCTTACAATCAATGAAATTTATTGAGCACTTAATGTGTGCAGAGAACTGTACTAAGTGCTTGGGAGTGTACAGTGCAGTAGAGTAGGTAGATCAGATTGCTGCCCACAAGGAGCTTACAGACTAGAAGGCGAAACAGTCAGTACAACGCATTACAGTTGGCTATTCTGTGTTGGAATCTCTCTCTATGTTTAGAATGAAATCCTGTTGGTTTCTCTTTCGTGTTTGTGGGTGCAGCTCTGTCATGGCCTTCTGAGTTTATTCAGCTTTCTTAATAGAATATTGGGTTTAATTTCTAGGTCCATACCTGCTTTTGATCCTCCTAAACACAGGATGGCTGGGATTGGTCCTGATTTAAGGGTACATAGCAATGTGGCCCCAAATTCTTCCCAGAAGGAATCCAGATTCTCCTCTGGATTCTAATAATGTTTTTTTAAAACATTGTTTCATTTTCTCAATTGCCAGTGGTTTCCATTCCTTCAATAACTAAGTCTTTTCCATGTAAGTCACATATGATCTTTGGTTCTACTGCCCAAAATAACAGGCCCCTTATTACCCCAATATTATCTATTGCAGTAACTAACTTTATCATCCTTCATTAATTTAGGCCAGCACCTGCAATACCACATCTTTTCTTTTCATTGCCTTGTAATCTTGCCTCTACTGATCTCTAATGAAGAAGTCTGGTAGAGGTCCAAAATTGTAGCTTTAATTTAAATTCTTCAACACTGATTGATTATAAAAGTGTCATCTCTTGCATATCTTATGTGAAACTTGAATCTTCCCATTTTCTCAAATCTAGTAAACAATAGTCCTTAAATCTCAGGATGACCAGATTGTAATTATTCATTTCTATTGTAGTAGATTAAAGCTCCCCCCTCAGGATCACATCTGGAGGGTTTCCCATTCATTCATTTAATTGTATTTATTGAGTGCTTACTGTGTGCAGAGCACTGTACTAAGTGCTTGGGAAGTACAAATTGGATGCTCTACCAGTCTCGACTATAGGAAGGAGAGTCAAGCAGAAGCTTACCCATTCCATTCCTAGCTTGGGCAGTGGCTAGCCAGTGGAAGGCAATCTGCTACAGGTCAAAACTCACCTGTGCTGGGCAGCAGCAGCATGGGAGAGAGTCGAAGGTGGAGAGTCAAATTTACTGTACAAACGAAGACAGTGGTAAACCACTTCTGTATTTTTGCCAAAAAAACTCTCTGGATACGCTACCAGAATGATTGCAGATGGAGGTGGGGCGTTCTGGGAGAGATGTTTCCATGGGGTCGCTATGGGTCGGAGACGACTGGACAGCATAAGACAAGACAAGATTAAAGCTAATAAACAATGAGACAGTATCTTTCCCAGCTACATGGATTAATATTGCAACTGTCTGAGGATCCTCCTTTAGATGTGGTCCACTTGCTCACGGGAACAAATCAAAATCTAATATGGGTTGTTTCCTGTTTTGGGAAGTATTCAGTCAGTTTTATATCTCTAAATTATTTTAGCTCTTCTACGTAAGAATAACAGTGATAATAATAATAATAATAATAATGAAGGTATTTGTTAAATAAATACTATATGCCATGCACTGTACTAAGTGCTGGGGTAGGTTTCAAGATAGTTTGGACACCGCTTTTAGCTTTTCTAACTAGGGATTTTTCTTCAATCAATCAATGGTATTTATTGAGTGCTTACTGTGTACAGAGCACTGTCAGTCAATCATATTTATTGAGTGCTTGCTGTGTGCAGAGCACTGTACTAAGCCCTTGGAAGAGCACAATAAAATAATAAACAGACACATTCCCTGCCCACAATGAGCTTACAGTCTCGAGAGGGGGAGACAGATATTAATATAAATAAATTACAGGTATGTACATTAGTGCTCTGGGGCTGGGAGGGTGGATGAATAAAGGGAGTAAGTCAGGGCGATGCAGAAGGGAGTAGGAGAAGAGGAAAGGAGGGCTTAGTCAGGGAAGGCCTCTTAGAGGAGATGTGCCTTCAATAATGCTTTGAAGGTGGGGACAGTCACTGTATTAAGCGCTTGGGAGGGTACAATGCAACTGAGTTGGTAGACACATTCCCTGACCCCAGGTCTAGTCTTCAGTCACCAATCTGCAGTCTATATTCAATTCCTTGGAGATATCATGTTGTATGTCTTCAGTCAGAAGAAAGCTAGTCACTGCAGATCTTAGAAAAGAAATATCATTCACTTATGGATTCAAACTATTTACAAGTGAACCTGTGATGGTTTATTTTGCTGCCTATAAATGGTTGTTTTATTTTTCCACAATTTTTCTCTCCCCTCTCTCCACCCTCTTTTGGCCCTCTCCCTGACTCTTCTGTCTTGCCCTCTTTTTTATCACCTTCTCTCCCACTCTTCCTCTGACCTTTTGCCCCTCTCTTTGCCCACTGAACCTCCATCCCTTCTGCTTTCTTCTGCCTCTTCCCTGGCCTCTCTCCACCTCTCTCTCCTATGATCTTGGGCCACTGGTCCCCCTCCTATTTAACCCTCAAATCTGGAAACTTTATTTCCAGAAGCCCCACCCCTTGTCCCACTTGGCAAAATATGGTCACCATATTCCTGCACAACTTATTCCCACCTACCTGCTAATCTCATTCTTCCTTCTCTTCCTTGTGTACCCTACTCTCCTGAAAGGTTTATTGTTTTGGGGTTTTGCTAAGTCCTGGGGGACTCTGAGAGCCAGGCTCAGGACTGTTGTTGTGTGAGGGGAGTCTAAGGCTGATTTCTGAGGCCATTGGTAGGGGATAGCCAGGTCAAACTCTAGGGCTGTAGTAGATGGAGAGTTGAGCAGCAGAACCCTTCTTGCTCACTTTCACCACTCTCCCTCTGTTTCCCATCACCTATGGTGAGTGTCCTCATGACTCTGTCCTGAGTCCCACTCCCATGACTTGAACTACCACCTCTGTGCTAATGCTTCCCAAGTCTACCTCACTAGCCCCAACATTTCTCTCTTCAATTTTGCATTTCCTCCTGCCTCCAGTACATCTTTTTATGGATATCCCACCAGCACCTCAACCTCATTATGTCTAAAACTGAACTCAACTTTCTTCCCCAGACGCACAACTAACCCCCACCAAATTCTCTCCTCCACCTCCCTTTCCCATCTCAAATGACAATATCACTCTCCTCTCCATCTCTCAAGCCTGTAACCTTGACATTATCTTTGATTCCATCCTCTTTTTCAAGCCTCACATTCAAGTTGTTGCCATATCCTGATAGCTCTTCCTCCACAATGTTTCCAGAATCCGTTCCTTCATCTAATAATAATTGTAGTGTTTATTAACTGCTTACTCTGTGCCAAGCACTGGGGTAGATACAAGATATTCAGGTCCCACATGGGGCTCACAGTCTAAGTAGAAGGGAGAATAGATATTGAATCTGCGTTTTGCAGACGAGGGAACTGAGGCACAGAGAAATTAAGTGACTTACCCGAGGTCACACAGCAGCCACATGGCATGTTAGAACCCAGGTCCTCTGACTCCCAGCCCCATGCTCTTTCCACTAGGCCATGCTGCTCCTCTCCACCCAAAGAGCCACCGCACTGATCCAGGGACTTGTCATACACCACTTCATTGCTGTATTAGCCTCCTAGCTGCCTCCTCCCTGCCTTGTTTCTTTCTCCCTTCTCCAGTGCATTATCCACTTTGTTGCCATGATCATTTTTCTAAAACACTGTACTCAACACACCCCCCAATCATCAAAAACTTCCAATGGTTGCCCATTTTTCTATGCATCAAGCAAAAACCCCTCAACCATTCATTTGGCTTTAAAGTATTAAAACCTCTCTCTCTCTCCCCCCCCACCCCACCCCACAACCATTTATCAACTTTCTCTTCCCACTGCACCCTGGTTTGCAATGTTTGTTCCTCTCAAGCTAACTTATTCACTGTGATTTGTTTTTATCTTTTCCCTCCACAGACCTCTTGCTCACTCCTTTCTCCCAGCCTAGAACTCTGCACAACCATAGATATGACCCATCACTGCTCTCATCATCTTCAGAGCCCTTCTGAAAACACATTTCTTCCAGAAGGCCTTCCCTGAGCATCTCTATCCTCCCCACTTTATATCCCCTGGCTACTACATTAGACCTTCCATGCCACCTGAGCATTGAAGGTATCACATCCCTCATTATTTAACACTATGTACACATTTTTATATTCTATTTCTCCCCCATCTATAATTTACTGAAGGCAAGAATCATGGCATTGAACTCTTTTTGTGTTCGCCCTAGCACTTAATCGGCTCTCACCTTCCCACCTTTCCTCATTGGTCTTCTACTACCACCACCCAGCCTGTACAGTTTGCTTCTCTACCACCAACCTACTGTCTGTATCTAGAGCTCATTTCTCTCACCATCAAACCCTTTCCCATATCTTCCCTCTGGCCTGGAACCCACTCCTCCCTCATCTGAGAGACTACCACTCTCCCCTCCTTCAAAGCTCTACTAAAGCATGTCTCCTCCAGGAGGCTTCCTCTGACTAAGCCCTCATTTTCCTGTCTAATCCCTCCCTTCTGCATCACCTATGCACTAGGGTCTGTACCCCTTAAGCACTTTGATATTCACCCACCCACAAAACTTATGTATATATCCATTCATAATTTATTTTAATGTCTGCCTCCCCACTCTAGTCTATAAGCTCGTTGTGGGCAGGGATCATGTCTATCAACTCTGTTGCATTGTCCACTACCAATCACTTAGTATAGTGCTCTGCATACAGTAAGCACTCAATAAATACCACTGATTGATTGATCGGTATTGTTCTGTACATCAGGCATTCTAATATTTGATTGATTGAGCTAAAATTGGCTCAGGCTATGTGGCTGAGAAGGGACACGATATAAGCCCCCATTTCCATCCACCCAGGGGTGAAAATAAACTGAAATAGGCTGGAATTCAGTTTTGATTAAACAAAAATTTCTGGAACAGCCATCCTGGTCTGAAAATTATTTTGCTGCTTTCCGTGCTCCTGGCCCTTGTTCAGGAATGCTTGCTGTCTTCTGCTCACTGACAACTGCCCTGTCCTACCCACCCCACTGAAACACCTGCTCACCATTCTGGTAAAAGCTTGTTTCTTACTCCTCCCCGCCCCCGGCACCTCCCAGAACAACTTCTCCCTCAGGTGGTGATGTGCTAAGCTTCTCACTCTGCCTCGATTTCACCTGTCTCGCCACCGACCCCTACCCCAAGTCCTGCCACTGGCCTGGAACACTCTCCCTCCTCTAATCTGACAATAACTCTACCCTCCCTTCAAAACCTTACCGAAGGCATATCTCCTCCAAGAGGCCTTCCCAGACTAAGCCCCACTTTTCCTCATCTCCCACTCCCTTCTGTGTCGCCCTTACTTGCTTCCTTTCCTCTTCCCCCCTCCCAGCCCCACAGCACTTATGTACACATCTGTAATTTTATTTCTTTGTATCGATGTCTGTCTCCTCCCCCCCACCCCCCGCCCCGCACCACCACACCAGACTGTAAGCTCATTGTGGGCAGGGAATGTCACTGTTTATTGTTGTATTATACTTTCCCAAGCACATAGTATAGTGCTCTGCACACACTAAGACCTAAGCTGGTGTGGGCAGGAATTTTCTCTCTTTATTGCTATACTGTACTTTCCAAACATTTAGTACAGTTCTCTGCACACAATAAGCACTCAATAAATATGACTGAATGAATTGAATAAAATGGGCAGAATATCTCTCTTTTTCAACTCCTGCCTCACTAGCACCTCCACTGGAAGCCTGATTTTGCTGTTACGTTAGTGGCTACATGAACCCAGGGACAGTGTTGCTTCCCAGTCTTCTTGTGTTAAATACGATGAAGATTGCCCCCACCCAATTCCACCTTAATGAAAAGATTAGAGCCTTCCCTTCATGTCAAGAATCCAGATCATAGTACATTAGCCTACCCAGAACAAGGGAAGCACTTAACAAATACTAGTATTATTATTATTATAATTACAAAATGTTCTTGCTTCCATATGCTGGCACAGAAAACTAAAATCCAGGCTCATGACGGAAGGGATGGGAATGGAAGGTAAGGGAACAAAGAAAACAGAAACTTGAGTTGTAAAATCCAATTCAGGAGACATAAATTTGCAACTTACTCCAGCACATGCTGAGACCATTGTTCATATATTGTTTGTCAATACTGAACATGGCAGCTTGGATTATTAAACTCTGTCAGGAAGAGAATGACTTCTCTATGCTATACAGCGCAAGGAAACTCGCCTTCATGGTTAACAACCATTGTACTTCTGCAAGCTCTGAGAAATAGGTTGTGCTCACACTATCTTCACTTTCAAAGCATAATTATTTGAGTTTGATGGCCTATGACGAATCTTGGATTTAACAGAAATTGTATTTTCCACTTGTGAGTTCTTAAAACAGGCATGATTTAATGGGCATGGAGAACAAGGAAATGCATATCCTCTTTTAGAAAACTCCATTGATGAGGATGCGTAACAAGATGAATTAGAAGCTGTATGCTGTTTCTCTCATTTTTAATATCATTTAGACTTGCAAGGCATTAATAATTCACACATCAAACAAATAAGAGTGTGTCCGTTTCTGTTTTTGAAATGTATTCTAAAAAGTGTGGACTATTAACAGATTTCTAATACTCATGGTTTTTTCCACTGGTAGATGAATTTTCATTTTTAACTGGTTTGGTTGAAAATCAAGTGAGGGAATAAAATCAAGAGTAAATGAAAGAGACCAAGGATAATTCATCATATTTTGCTTCTGAGGCAGCTTCAGTTCCCCCTATTGGTAATTGAGGAAAACCATTTCAGATTTTTATTTTTAATATCCAATATGCATCCTCCAAAAGCAGAGCTCTGGCACTGTTTATTTTTTTTTTTAATGATGTTTGGGATTTTACCATAGTACTGTACGTGGAGAAGTCTGCCAATTCCAAGGAACAGATGGATGATGTAACCTCCCAGGGACATTTTTGAAAATAGATCATTTGGGGACTGAAAGCTGAAGGGTAAAGAATCAATTTCATCCTTTGCTCGACCTTTCAATTTTTTCCCATAGCCTCTATGAAACAGATGAGTTTGGGAAACTTGAAGGTTGTAAAAGAAAAGTTGCTTTTCTCAAGGCTAGTCCTATTTTTTCACCCAGCAGCCAATTCGTTAGACTGGAAAACCTCCATACGGACATAAGGAAGAATTTAGATGTGAGGAAGAACTGTTGCCATGAGAAACTTTGATCTAAAAACTTTTGGACTATTAGGGTAGTGGGACATTGGAATAGGCTACTACTGGAATTTCCATCCCTGTAGATTTAACAAATGGAAAAGAGACAGGGAGAGACAGAAAGAGACACACAGAGAGAGAATCCATCTGTCCTGGATGATTTATACCATTGCCTGCCTGGAGCAGATGACTTATCAAAGTCAGTTCCAGCAATATTATTCCACGGGCTATGATTATCTGAGTAGACATATCTATCAGGTCAACCAGCAAATGTCTGATGATCTTGCCCCCAGCGAATTTGCCCCAAATGAACCTCCTCTTCGAAACCTCCCCAAACTAATCTCAACTGGTTCCAGCCTAAAAATTTGCCCTTTTAAAATCAGTTATGTATGTAGAAAGCTTTCCCGGAAAGAATGAGATTCTCTGAAGAAGAGTGCTCCATTATAGCAGAGCCATATAGCCAACAGCAGAGGCTGTTTGATTTTTTTTTTATTGTTGCTGGTTACTGTTCAAGTTATGGAACTCCTAGCGAGCAAGCAGAAGTAAGAGAGATCTTTTTCTGTGTGTGCCCCGTGAACCAGCCTGCATGCTTCACCCCTCTAATACCAACCTACTCACTGTACCTTTATCTCACCGCTAACCCCTCGGCCACATCCTCGTTCTGGCCTGGAATTCCCTCCCCCTTCACCTATGACAGCCCACCACTCTCCCCATCTTCAAAACCTTAATAAAATCACATCTCCTCCAAGACGCCTTCCCTGACTAAGCTCTCATTCCCCCTACTCCCTCTCCCTTCTGTGTCTATACCCTTTAAGCACTTGATATTCAATATCACCGCCCCCCCCACCATCAGCCCCACAGCACTTATGTTCCTATCCGTAATTTACTATAATGCCTGTCTCGCCCTCTAGACTGCAAGCTCCTTGTGGGCAGGTACTGTGTCTACCACCTCACTTTAAACTGTACTCTCCCAAGTACTTACTACAGTGCTCTACACATAGTAAGCCCTGTGATTTATTGATGACATATTCTAGGGTCTCTAGATGACCTCTAGAAGATAGCAAATACCTAAATAAAAATTTTCAGGAATAATAAGAAAACAGGACTGATAGCTTTGTTATAGAAAGAGTATATTTCATATGTCCTGCTGTAGTAGAATAAATGGCACAGCTACTATTAAATGAGGGCAGAAATCTTGTACAGAAATTATAAGAAATTTTCACCTGAATTAAAGGTCCTGAAATATAGCCAAAATGAAAAATTGACCCCATGTCATCTTGATAATAATTTACTACTCTGGGGAAAACCATTTAATTAAATGTGAGAATTATTTTGAGTAAAGAAATTAAATTAGTTTGATAAAATGTGAGAATTAGTTAATTTGATACATGATAGCTGAAAATGAAATTCACCTAGATAAGTCTCTGTCAAGAATAGCCCCCAGAAATCTACGCTGTCAAACAGGGATATAAAATAGCATAAACAAAAAGTGGATAAAGATGAGGACATTAGAAATATTAGAAAAACAGAATCATGTAAGGAGGATAATCAGAAAAGCTGGATTTTGAATGTCAAATTACAAAACTGATTTCATCTGAGAATAAGGAGTCTTCCCATCTATTTACAGAAAACAAAAATAAAAGTGAAAATTATCTGTGATGACAATCAAAACAGGTTAAGTGGAAAAGAATGGTATATTTTAAAGTAGCTCTTCTGTGTATTCCTTGACCGAAGAAGATGGGGATGGGAATCTTATGAAATCAGCATCTCAAATACGGAGTGCGATATATCAGGAGTAGGTTGAGAAGCGAAAGTGGTGCTTGCGAAGAAAATGTATTTCACGTAGCTGACATAAAAAAAATGGTTGTGCAAAAAATTAGTGATCTTGAGGTATATAAGGTCCAAATTATTTGAATTGGTTTGGTGGTACTAAATCGGCAATTGCTTTTTTGAAGTTTCTTGTTGGCAGATCAGATTTCTCAAGATGGCCAGAAAAATCAGATTAGATGTTGGTCTAAATATCAGGCCGACTTCATCCACTTCAAGTTTATCCTTTCATGCTTTAACTCTGCCCTCTTCTCTGCCCGGGAAAATTATTTCCCCAACTTTATTGACACCCATGCTCATCTCCCTCACCACTTGTTCCAAACATTTGACTCCCTCCTCCCGGGCCCCCTGCCTCCCTCATCCCTTGCCCCCAATGACCTGGCCACCTACATTTTTTAAGAAAATTGACACTATCAAGTGTGAGCTTCCTAAAATCACCCCTGTCCCTCAGTCCCTCCCTCTTCCGGCCCCCTCTTCAACTCTCCCATCCTTCCCAGCGGTATCTCTAGAGGAGTTCCTTGCCTCCTCTCACAATCCACCCCCTCCACCTGTGCATCCAACCCCATTCCTTCGCAACTTATCAAAACTCTTGCCCCCTCCCTAACATCCATCTTCAACAGTTTGGTCTCCAGTGACTTCTCCACTGCTGTCAAACATGCCCATGTCTTCCCTATCTTAAAAAACCTCACCCTCGACCCCACGGCTCCCTGCAGTTACTGCCCAATCTCCCTCCTACCATTCCTCCTCAAGCTGTTAGATTTATGTTCACTTTGCTGCCCCTCACAGATACTTTCATTTGTTAGTTTTCGAAGATATTTGTTGGAAAATTCATCTGACTGAAATACTCCTTGACGTGTGAAAAAAGATTTTTTTCTTCCCTTGTCTGATCTCATTGTTCCCTGCCGTGTGTGTGTGAGAGAGAGAGAGAGAGAGAGAGAGAATTTTCCTAACAAATGATTACTCTGCAAGTTCAAACCCTGAGATTTTTGCCATTCAGTACAAATATCGCCTGCACCATCTGGTGGTTATCGGCCTTATATACACTGGCTTAGTATTTCACATAAAACTTAAATTTTGACAAAATCAATGGTATTTATTGAGTGCTTACTATTTGCAGAGCACTGTACTAAGTGTTTGGAGGAGTACAACAGAATTAGCAGATACGATCCCTGCCCATAATGAATGACTTTAAAAACAATACCAAAAGTCTAATTAAACTAATTTTTCAATTGTGTCTTTCAATAAAATACCTACTCTGATACCATGGCTGTTCACTACCTGCATAATGTGCTGGCAAATGAATTAGGGTTAACATTTCTAAGACATTGGTGAATAGTAGATATATTTAAGAA
Organism: Tachyglossus aculeatus; assembly: GCF_015852505.1. Lineage (NCBI taxonomy): Eukaryota > Metazoa > Chordata > Mammalia > Monotremata > Tachyglossidae > Tachyglossus > Tachyglossus aculeatus. The sequence goes on from NC_052101.1 coordinate 103,111,176, forward strand.
AAGGATAAAAATTAACTAAATACCTAGCAGAAACTCTTAAAAAATGAATGTGGTTTTCATGATTTATTATCTCTCTCCAGTCTCTAGTCTCCCACACTCAAGGCTAAGGGGATTAGATAAATATGGGCCAAAGGTCTGTGGTGAGGCCTCGAGGGTGTTGGGGGTCAGGGGGAGAGTTAAGGCAGGCCAAAAGAAAATTGGACTGGGGGGAGATACCAAGCCTTGCCACCCAATCCCCTCAAGCCTGAGCCCCAGACCCCATAGACCCACCTTGTAGAGAACCCCCCTGAGCCCAGATCACCCCCCACCCACCCAAAAAAGCACCCAAAGTGAGCAACACTTTGAGTTCTAGGACTGTCCAACCAAAATTGGGACACCAGGTCACCTTACCCCAAATCCACTGGACTCTAAAAATGTAGAATTGCCCTCTCCAATCTACTCTCCTTGTACAAATCAACACTTCTCTGGGGCCCGTGGTCCTTCTTTTTTTTTTTTTTTTTTTTGTATTTGTTAGTCATTTACTATGTTCCAGGCACTGTACTAAGTGCTCGAGTAGAGCCAAGCTAATCAGGTTGGAGCCAGTCCTTGTCCTACATGGGGCTCACAAACTTAATCACCATTAGAGAAGCAACATGGCCTAGTGGAAAGACCACCGGCCTGGGAGTCAGAGGACTTGAGTTCCAATCCTGCCTTTGCCACATATCTGCTCTATGACCTTGGGCAAGCCACTTCACTTCTCTGTGCCTCAGTTGCCTCATCTGTAAAATGGGGATTAAGAGTAGAGCCCTATGTGGGACAGGGACTATGTCCATCCTGATTGCCTTGTATCTACCCCAGCAGTTAGAACAGTGCTCAGCACCTAACAAATATCACAATTATTATTATTATTTTATAGATGAGGTAACTGAGGCACAGAGAAGTGAAGGGACTTGCCCAAAGACACGGAGCAGACAAGTGGCAGAGCCAGGATTAGAACCCAGGTCCTTCTGACTCCCAGGCCCAAGCTCTATCCACTAGGCCACACGGTTTCTCTGCCCTGTGCATCTCTCTTTTTACAGCTTGTGCTTCTCCTAATCCCATTCATTCATTCAATCGTACGTATTCATTGAGCACTTACTATGTGCAAAGCACTGTACTAAGCGCTTGGGAGAGTACAATCTAACAACAGACACATTCCCTGCCCACAACGAGTGCACAGTCTAGAGGGGGAGACAGACATTAATATAAATAAATAAATTACAGATATATACTGGTATGTGCATATGTGCTGTGGGGACGGGAGGGAGGATGAATGAAGGGAGCGAGTCAGGGCGACACAGAAGGAAGTGGGAGAAGAGGAGAGGAGGACTTAGGGAAAATTTATTGGAGGAGATGTGCCTTCAGTAAGGCTTTGAAGTGGAGGAGAGCAATTATCTCATGAAGCTCCCTCGCCCCTTGCAGTCGCACATTGCACCCGACTCCACTTTCATTCTTGGTCTCTACTTTCGTTCCACTGCTCATCTCAGTGCTGCTAGCAGCACCTCTCCCCACCCCACAGCCCTCCCTACACCTTCCTGCTGCTGTACTAACCACTTGAGGTTGACTCATTTTCTGAGAGGTTTTGTTCGAGTTTTATTCTAATGCCATTTCCAAAGAGTGTGGAGGCCAACGTCCAAATGAGTCATAAAAGGAGCAGGATACTAGAGGTTAAAGAAGGGCTCATCTTTCAGCAGCAGGCTAAATCAATCGATCAATGGTATTTATTGAGTGCTTACTTTCATTCAATCATATTTATTGAGTGTTTACTGTGTAGAAGTGCTTGGAAAATGCAGTTCGGCAACAGATACTATGTACGGAGCACTGAACTAAGTGGTTGGGAGAGTACAATACATCAGAGTTGGTAGGCACGTTCCCTGCCCCAACAAGCTCGAAGTCTAGAGGCTAAAAGCTAAACGCAGTGAGTTTTCAGCTTCAGTTGAAATCTAGCATCTAGCACACTGCCATGAGTCCTGTGGGTGTTCATTGCTCAATAAATGCAATTAAACTGAATTAAACTGAGGGTGACTTTGAACCGAGGAATACCTTTAAAGTCAGGCGGTTGGACACAGGCTGGGTCCCTAGGAGGCAAGCGTTTCCAACTGTGCTGAATTATTTGGCCTATAATGTTTATCCGTCCTCTACATTGCTTGACTACACAGCATGGAACAAAATGGTATCAGCAAGATGATATTCATTCCCTAGTAATGGTACAGGGAAGCCAGGAAACTCCCCCAGCGCAAGATAGATTAGTTGTGGGCTTTTTTTTTTAGCTAACTGACCAGGGCTAGATTAAGGTGGAGGAAATGGAATCGCTGTTCCATGACCCCCATCTCTAAGGGCCCACCCCCCGCCCCAAGGAGAGAGGGACAGGGATGGGCCAGATCGGAGAATAGTGCAGGAGGACCAAAGCCCCTTGCATCCAAGCAGCCAAGCTTTTACACAATGAGACATCATTCTTAACTGCATGACATCAAGGCAGTTTGCTGAAATTTTCCTAGGGCAGGTGTTTCACCTTTAAGAAATTACCACCAAAGCCTCTGTGTATCTATTAATTCTTTCCCCAGATTTCCACTTGACAGGATTGGGATTTGTTCTAAATCAAATGCTAATGAACATGATATTCTCTTGGGGTAATGCAAAACACTCAAAATGAGCCATATTGTAGTGATAGAGATGGCCTAAAATAAGATCATCTAATTAACAAAGGGTAGAGGAATGGCCATTCATGATTAAAAAAAGAAAAAAATTACCCCAAGGGACAAAACATTCACCCATGCTTTGTTAGTAAGAATGATGTAATAAAAGAGGAATCAAGGGAAACAAGGCAGTGGAAATGTTTTCAATGTGAGCTTTCTAGAAACTAGTCTCAGGGAAATTCCTACTGGGACATAGAGAAGATGGTGATCTTCCATTTGCTCCCTGAACAGAACGTTCATTGTGTTCACTGCAACACTCATAGGATAATCAATTTAGTTTTCAATGGCATTAGTTCAAAAGAAAACTCTGTAATTAATGCTGGCATCTTCAGAGGTAAAATGGTTGTTTTCAAAATAAGCAATTAGCTCACAGAGAGCAGCTGGGTATTCCACATTATGAAATTCACCACAATTCACAGAATTATTAAGTGACAATTTAGGCAAGTGAATCAAGCTCCTTTGGTAGTTTTTTTTTTAATTGGTAAACTTAAATTTTGGCATCATTGAATCAAAGAGTCGGAAAGAACCTTGAGAGGTCATCTAATCAACCCCCTGCTTCCAGGCAGAACTGTACTTAAAATTATTCTAGAAAGGTAGCTGTCTATCTTTTACTTCCAAATCTCCAGGAAAATAAACCTGACAGCCTCCCTTTACCATACCTTTCCGAAACCCAATGAAACAGTATATTTATTCCAAATCCCTCCTACTACAACACAAACCCAATCTTTCTATTCGTGTTCTAGTGGAAGAGTACAGCTGCTCTCATGTAATTCCTTTCGTACATTTAAAGAACAACGCAAATATGTTCCCTTCCTGTTTTCAAGAGGTGACCTTCATCTTGTCTTGTTGCATTGGGGATTCTGTATCCTCTGCCACCTGCCTGCTGTGTGACCTTAGGCAAGTCATTTAAACTTCTCTGTGCCTCGGTTACCTCATCTGTCAAATGAGGATTAAGATTTGAGAGCCGCTTGTGGCACCTGCATTGTGTCCAACCTCATTAGCTTATATCCACACCCAACACTTACAACAGTGCCTGACACATAATAATTATGGTATTTGTTAAGCGCTTACTCCATGTCAGGCACTGTACTAAGTGCTGGGGTAAATACAAGCAAATGGGGTTGAACACAAAAGGCTTACAGTCTTCATCCCCATTTTACAGGTGAGGTAATTGAGGCACAGAGAAGTGAAGTGGCTTGCCCAAGGCCACAGAGCAGACAAGTGGCAGAGCTGGGATTAGAACCCGTGACCACCCGACTCCCAGGCCTGTGGTCTATCCACTAAGCCATGCTGCATACCAGGTGGGTGAGGATAATGTGCCACTCGTAGGACTTCTTCAAAGTGCTTTCACATCAGTGATCTCATTTTGACATCACAAAATCTCTGAGGTAATAATAATAATATTTGTGGTATTTGTTAAGTGCTGATTATGTACCAGGCATTGTACTAAGTGCTAGTAGGCTGAGGCAGGCAGCATTATACCCATTTTATAGAGGAAATTGAGGTGCAGAGAGGATGAGGAGCTAGCCCAAGATCTCACGGTAGGTTGATGGTAAAACCAGGACTGGATCTCTAATGCATACAACTTAGAGCTCTTTTTGGTATGCCATGGATTTTGGCAAGCAGGACCAGGGGATGGTTATGGTTAGAAGGGATAATAGTAAATATGGATTGTGTCGTTGCAAATTGTTAGACCGGTAAAAATTTTCTCAGCCTGAAAAATGTTTCGAGCCTATTTACAAGTCTACTTTAAATTACCTTTTCGGGTTCTCACTACAATTCTGGGCTCCTTTAAAGGTCATCTCCCCTAGGATCAGATGCCTTCTTGTCATTTGGGATTAAAAATGATTTTAAAAAATTAATGTAAAATTGCATCTCACCCTGACATTTCACCTGCAGACCTTTATACTAATCCTCATTTTCGTCAACTGATATATTTCTGAAAATTGTTCTTCTTCCTGGATTCCACACATTTTGAGATATTTCCACCATGAATTTTACAACTAGGTATCTCAGCCACACTACGAGCCTTCACTCTATGGTCCGTACTTCGCTATTCATAAATTTGGAATAAACATTAAACAATTAATTTGGCACATGTACTATTATTATTCTGAAGGCAGGATGGCTTATCAATCAATACCTCTGTTGACTCTGTCTTCACATGATTCTTTGGTTAATACTGAAGTCTGTTCTGCCCCTCTCCTGTCTCACCTCACGGCTCTCCTACTACAACCCAGCCTACACACTTTGTTCCTCTAATGCCCACCTACTCAGTGTACCTCAATCTCCTCTTCTTGCCACCGGTCTCTCGCCCACATCCTGCCTCTGGCGGGAAACGTGCTCTGACAGACAATTACCCTTCTAAGCCTTATTAAAGGCACATCGCCTCCAAGAAGCCTTCCCTGACTCAGCCCTCATTTCCTCTTTTCCCACTCCCTTCTGCGTCACCCTGATTTGCTCCCTTTATTTACCCCTCCTTCAGCCTCACAGCATTTATGTTCATATCTGTCTCCTGTCTCTCCCCACTTTAATCAATACTTCACTCTGCTGCCCGGATTATCTTTCTACAGAAACGTTCTGAGCATGTCATCCCCCTCCTCAAAAATCTCCAGTGGTTGTCTATCAACCTCCGTATCAAGCAAAAACTTCTCACTATTGTCTTCAAAGCTCTCCCTCACCTTGCCCCCTCCTACCTCAACTCTCTTCTCTCCTTCTACATCCCAGCCCGCACACTCCGCTCCTCTGGTGCTAACCTTCTCACTGTGCCTCGTTCTCACCTGTCCCGCCATTGAACCCTGATCCATGTCCTACCTCTGGCCTGGAATGTCCTCCCTCCTCACATCTGCCAAACAATCACACTTCCACTGCTTCAAAGCCCTACTGAAGGCTCACCTCCTCCACAAGGCCTTCCCAGACTAAGCCCCCCTTTTCCTCAGCTCCCCCTCCCCTCCCCATCTCCCGACTCTCTCCCTTTCCTCTAGCCCCCTCCCCACCCCACAGTACTTGTGTATATGTGTACATATCTATAATTCTATTTATTTACATTAATGCCTGTTTACTTGTTTTGATGTATATATATCTATCCATAATTCTATTTATTTATATTGATGCTATTGATGCCTGTTCACTTGTTTTGATGTCTGTCTCCCCCCTTCTAGACTGTAAGCCTTTTGTGGGCAGGGGTTTTCTCTATTGCTGAATTGTACTTTCCAAGCGCTTAGTACAGTGCTGTGCACACAGCAAGCGCTCAATAAATACGATTGAATTAATTAATTAATACGTATCTCCCCCTCTAGATTGTGACTCGCTGTGGGCAGGGAATGTATCTACCAACTCAGTTGTATTGTACTCTCCCAAATGCTTAGTACTGTGCTCTGTGCCCAATAAGCTCTCAGTAAATACTATTGCTTTGATTCTGCATTAGAAAACAAAGTGAAGGATTGATCCTAGTATATGCTAGTCTCCAGATAATTCTCACTTCTAACAAAGTTATCATGACTGAGAAGCAGTATTGCTTAGTGGATATAGCATGGGCCTGGGACTTAGAAGGACCTGGGTTCTAAACCCTGCTCTGCCACTTGCCTATTATGTGACCTTGGGCAAATCACTTACACTTCTCTGTGCCTCAGTTACCTCATCTGCCAAATGGAGATTAAGACTTGAGAGCCCCATATTGGACATGGACTATGTCCAACCAGATTAGCTCGTATCTACCCCAGTGCTTGCAACAGTGCCTGACGCATAGTAAGTGCTTAACAAATACCATAAAAAAAGCTGTGTAGCTATTGCGTGAACATCACATGAGAGAAAACTGAGACAGGAAATTCAGAAGGGCAGAGATTGCAACACACATATACTACATGTTTCGTTTTGTTGTCTGTCTCCCTCTTCTAGACTGTGAGCCCATTGTTGGGTAGGGACTGTCTCTATATGTTGCCAACTTGTACTTCCCAAGTGCTTAGTACAGTGCTCTGCACACATTAAGCGCTCAATAAATATGATTGAATGAATGAATAAATGTAATAATAATAATAATAATAATAATAATAATAATAAAGGTATTTGTTAAGTGCTTACTATGTGCCAAGCACTGTTCTAACCACTGGGGTAGATACAAGGTAATCAAGTTGGACACATGGGGCTCACAGTCTTCATCCCCATTTTACAGATGAGGTACCTGAGTTCCAGAGAAGTTGAGTGACTTGCCCGAGGTCACACAGCAGACAAGCGATGGAGCCAGGATTAGAACATTATCAAGAATGTAATCCTTGATACTTAAGAAGCCCTAACACTTTGACCAGTTAATCAAGTGTATTACCAGAGCGATTGCTGGTGGAGGTGGAGTGTTTTGGGAGACATGTGTCCATGGCGTCGCTATGGGTCGGAGACGACTCGATGGCAAAGAACAAGATAAGACAAGACCACACAAATACGATTGAATAAGTGTGCTTGATCTCCATTTCATTAAGGCCATGTGGATATTCAAAACTGAGTACAGAAGCAGCATGGCCTAGTGTTGGAAGCACAGTGAGACAGGGGACCTGGGTTTTAATCCTGGCTCTGCTACATGCCTGCTGTGACCTTAGGCAGGTCACTTAACTTCTCTGCGCCTCAGTTACCTCATCTCTGTGGGGATAAAATGGGGATAAAATACCCTTAGACTGTGAGCCCTGTGAGCTTTCAGTACAGTGCTTGGCACAAGGAAAACACTTAACAAATAGCACAGTTATTAGTAGTAGTACAGAAAAGAATATCTTGGGCAGATGGCTTGGCATCCTTGGATACACTTGCATCACTTAGACCTGGCCATAATGAATATCAACCATTTCTAGATTTTCAGTTCCCCCTTATCCGGAGGTTAATGGCTGGTTTTATTTCAGGAATTGAGTTCGACTTCATGTTTCTCAAAAGATCCCAAAACTCAGGGTTTTTCCTAGTATTGGAAGCATTTTCATCCAGTTCTCAATACAACAGAAAGGGGGATTTTGAAAGGTTCACTTAACAGTTAAGACCTCTGGGGACACAACTAGTCATAAAAGTAAACATTTCATTAATAGGAAAAGGAAGATTTCACACTTTCCAGATCCTATATGGTTTCTGTGTTAAATCTGTGTCTGTGGTCCTTTGGGCTCATCCACTGTTTCTTTTGGAGAAATTCTGACCTGTGGGTAGAAAATGGACACAAATCACTACATGCGGAATTTGGACCCATACAGTATTTTTAATTTTGCTACATTTACTTTTCTGAAGAAAGAAGAGCTCATGTTAAGAAGAGGGAGGGGGCTATATGAAATAGTCAGTCATTCAAGCAACCTTCTAGACCAACCAAGAAATGTGCATCACGCGAACTACTCCCAGACGAAAGAAGTCAGGCAGCACAAGGAAAACCAGACAGCCATCACAATGTTTAATGAGAAATTCAAGTGTTTTTGTGTCTTTTATATGTTTATTCACCCTGCCTTCAGCTCCACAGCACTTATGCAGATATCTGTAATTTGTTTATTTATATTTATGTCCGCCTCAGAAAAAGACTTGCCCTTTTCAGACATGGCTAGGAGAGCACTGTATGGGTGGACTCTGGGGGCCCAATCTGACCCTGTCTAAATCCTTCCAGGGCCAAACTCATGTCAGTGCATTAAAAACATCAGAGGCTTATCTATTTTGATTTTAGTACCTGTAGCAGGGTTCACCTTTAGAGTGGACCTAGCCTCTCTAAGTGGCATTTGTTAGGCACTTACTATGTGTCAAACATTGTTCTAAGTCCTGGGGTAGGTAATAATAATAATAATAATAATGGCATTTATTAAGTGCTTACTATGTGCAAAGCACTGTTCTAAGCGCTGGGGAGGTTACAAGGTGATCAGGTTGTCCTACGGGGGGTTCACAGTCTTAATCCCCATTTAACAGATGAGGTAATTGAGGAACCGGGAAGTGAAGTGACTTGCCCAAAGTCACACAGCTGACAGTTGGCGGAGTCGGGATTTGAACCCATGACCTCTGACTCCAAAGCCCGTGCTCTTTCCACTGAGCCATGCTGCTTCTCTGACAAGTTAGTTAGGTACAAGTTAATTAGGTACAAGTTAATTAGGTCAGGCACAGTCCCTGTCCCACATGGGGCTCAGTCTAACTAGGAGGGAGAACAGGTACTTAATCCCACTGAGGAAACTGAGGCACAGAGAAGTGAAATGACTTGCCCAAGGTCATACAGCATGCAATTAGCAGTTGGGATTAGAACCCAGCTCCTCTGACTCACAAGCCCATGTTCTTTGCACTAGGCCATATTGTTTCTCTTTACATGGATGAAAAGCACTAGCTGATAAGTAGAAGTTCTCACCACGCACTTGTAAAAGTAAATATATATGTAAATGGTCTTTTTTTTTTGTTTACCTTCCTCTAAGTGGGGAATAAAGCCAGAACAAAGGAATATTTGTCATCCGTTGAGTGGCTGCTGAATGCCTGGCTCTGAATTTGGGAGATGGAGCTGTAGCAAGACATACATTCTCTGCCCTCCAGGAACATATAATTTAATGGCAGGGGAAGGAATGAGTGACACAAATTATTTCTAGATACTGAAAAACAGAAAGCAATCAATCACATTTATTGGATAAATAAGAGAAGCAGCGAGCCCCAGTGGATAGAGCACAAGTCTGGGAGTCAGAAGGACCTGGGTTCTAATCCCAGCTCTGCTACCTGTCCGTTGTGTGACCTTGAGCAAGTGACTTCACTTCTCTGTGCCTCAGTTCCCTCATCTGCAAAATGGGGATTCAATGCCCATTCTCCCTCCTACTTAGACTGTGAGCCTGATGTGGGACCTGATCATCTTGTATCTTCCCCAGTGCTTAGTAGAATGCTTGACACATAGTAAATGCTTAACAAGTACCTCAGTTGTTATCAGTATTATTAGTATTCTTGAGGAGTGGGGAGATGTGAGCTGAGTGTTTTTTCAGAAAAATGATCCATGCAGCAGAGTGAAGTAAGGACTGGAGAGAGAAGAGACAGGAGGCAGAGAGGTCAGGGAGAAGGTTGATGCAGTAGTCAAAGCAGGGTACGATAAGCTCTTGGATCAGCATTATAGCAGTTTGGATGGAAAAGAAGGGTGGATTTTAGAGATGTTGTGAAGGTAGAACTGACAGGATTTGATGATAGATTGAATATGTAGGTTGAATGAGAGAGATGAGTTGAGGATAGTAACAAGGTTATAGGTTTTGTGAGACAGGGAGGATGTTTGTGTTGTCTACAGTGAGGGGAAAACCAGGGTGAGGACGGGGTTTGGTCAGGAAGATAAGGCGGTCTGTTTTGGACATCTTAAATTTGAGGTGGATACATGACCTAGTGGAAAAAGCTTGGTCCTGGGAGTCGGAGGGCTTGGGTTCTAATCCCTATACCACCACTGTCTGCTGTATGACCTTGGGCAAGTCACTTAACTGCTCTGTGCCTTAGCTTCCTCATCTGTAAAAATGGGGATTCAATTCTTGTTCCCCTCCTACTTAGACTGTGATTAGCTCCATGTGAAACAGAGACTGTGCTCAGCATAATTATCTTGTATCTACCCCATTGCTTAGTACAGTGTCTGGCAGCGTGGCCTAGTGGATAGAGCCTGAGCCTAAAGTCAGAAGGACCTGGTTTTCTAATCCCAGCTCCGCCACTTGTCTGCTTTTTGACCTTGAGCAAGTCGCTTCACTTCTCTGGGCCTCAGTTCCCTCATCTATAACATGGGGATTAAGACTGTGAGCCCCGTGTGGGATAGGGACTGTATTCAACCTGATTAGTTTGTATTTACCCCTGTGCTGAGAACCGTGCCTGGCACCTAGTAAATGCTTAACAAATATCATTTAAAAAAGACGGAAGTGTCCTGCAGTCGGGGGAAATGAGAGCCCTTAGAGAAGAAGTGGTCTGATAGTGACTGGCTTCACTTCTCTACAGACCCCACAGGTATCAGTACCCCAGCTGGGCCATGCCTCTTGTTTTTAGAGGACCCAGGCAAAGTGAAGCAGAGAGTTGAGCCAATTACCTGGATGGTGTGAACGAAAAAACCCACTTTCACCTGAACTATCTGTGGAACGTGTGATTTATTCACTGATTCAATTAAAAGGGTGTATTTGTGCTGGGGAGTTCAAAGCACTTTGAAAACATTATTTCCCTCATCACAGTTCTGCGACTGCTACAGACAGTCTTTATGACAACTCCAGAAGTGCCTGGAGACTGAAATACTCTGTGAAAATAGGTGGCCTCTCAGGTCAGGGTTCGCGTACAGTGATGGAATAAAAAATTGCACTGTCAACCCAGGGTGTAAGGATAAAGAGAAGCTCTTCAGCTCCAGGCACAGTGAATACAACCTCTTCCATGAGAACTGAAACAAGTGTCACAAATACCAATTACTTGCAGATATAATCTGATATGCTAATCACCTATAGTGTCTCAAGTATCCTGCCTATCTCTCTATAGCTTTCATCCACTGAGGAATTTAAGGACCATTCAGCCATTACCAGACAGGCAGGGTACTGTATTTAGTATTCATTAAAGGTGCCCATCTTAGAGCTACTAGAATAAACTTGAATTTGTATGCTAAACATAATTTGAAGACGTTACTCAAATCCTTCAAACTGAAGTACCTCAGCAGGCTCACACAATTTCTCATGTATCAATTCATCCATTCTAACTTGGGAGTGAATTCACTTATTCCACAGGAAGGAGCCGACTAAAGAGTCAGCTGTCAATGGGGTTAGTGTGTGGAAAATTAGTTTGGGTGGAACCATTTACCAAACGGGACAGTTTCGGGCAGGTGGGCACACGGGTGGATTTTTTGGCACTCTCCCTCAAAACTTTACCTAGTCCAGTCATACCAAGTCAACTTTCAGATATTGGCCCAGATGAAGGAGGAAAGATGAATTGGAGAGGAGGGAGTGGAGAGAGTGAGTGAGAGAGACTACAATTTCGGAGCCCAGGCTGCAAACACAGTCCCACGATCTCAATTCTGCACACAACCTGCCATCCTCTCTGGGCTGACCGGTTATTTTCTAGCCATAGGTTAATGCTGCGGCGTGATTTGACACTATTGCCCATTAAGACTGTTTTGGGTTTTGGCCCAGCTAGGCACTCGGCGGCAATATTCCACTTTAATTACAGATTTGGATTAGAAAATGATTACATCTTGGCTTTGTGACAGAATCTTGATAATCAGTCAGGTCAGGGAGGTGCGCTCACCTATTCCAATCTGTTGCAGATTTGAAATGATACACTCTGCAGTCTGGGAAGCAGAGTCTGCAGAGGGGAGGGATGAGAAAGGAAGGGGGAGCACAAACCAGAAGGAGCCGGGATTTGCTTAGGGGCTGGTGCGCAAGCTCTCAGGGGGAATTCCAAGGGACCCCGGAAGCATCCAGGAGGTTTGCAGGGGGAGAAGGGGGAGGGAGAAATAGTAACCAGGAACGTGGAGAGAAGAAAAGAGGAGGGGGAAGAGTGGAGGAAAGCTTGCAACAAATTTCCTTTTCCATACTAAGGTCCAATCACCCACAACAGATACCCCACCATCCCTTGTCAACCCCCCAGCACACGCGCGCACACACACACACACACATACATATATCTCTGGGAACAACATAAGCAGAACCTTCTAGACCTTTGCTCTGCCTCTCAAAGAGCCAGGAGTAGGAATTTAGGGCAAGAACAGAGGAGGGTAGTAGGGAAATAGGGATATCCTGCCTTGCTCATGTGCAGGTTTACTATGCGGGTAATGAGAGAGGACTGACATCTGAGGAGAGTGCCTGAGAAGAAGCTGAGGTAGGAATGGAAGGGGATGAGGGAAGGAGAGAGGCTTGGGGGCACTTTCACTTTCTTGGGTCAAGGAAAGAGTCTGGGTCAGTGGCATGCCCTCCAGGGTGGCTTCGCATTGCCACTTTCCGGCGCATATGCCAAAAGAGAGCTAAAAGTGGTCCTGGGAGTAAGGCCAGAGGATGGGGCTTTCTGGAACAGGGTTGAAAAGGCAAGACAGACAGAAAGATAGTGAGAGGACTATGGAGAAATAGAGAGAGAGAGAGAGAAAGAAAGAAACAGGGAAAAGAATGATAGTGTCTACAGTCTGGAATAGCAAATGAGGGAGAAGGAAAGGAAAAGAAAGATACAGGTAATGGAGTCGGGGGACAAAGAGGGGGGACAGGAAGAGACAAAGACAGGCGATGGAGGGAGGAAGAGTGATATGGAGGACTGAGGTAGTGGCAACACACGGATCCATCGGATACAGACAGACACATATAGATGTCCACACACCTAAAGACAATTCTGGCTGCCTGGGTCTTCTCACTGTTTTTCAGGGTTCTTCACTGCCACCACTGCCCATGGGGGATGCTCTGAAAGAGGCCAGCAAGAGCTCCCCACACCCCAACTACCCTCCTGGGCACCCCAGTGGGGTACATTGGGTATGGATGGCAGTGTAAGCAGTGTAGCATTGGACCTTCTGGCACCACCATTGAAGCTGCTGTCCACCCATGTGACAAGGTGAGACGGAAGAAAGAGAGGGGTGTAGTCCAAATCCAAATCTTGCAGGCTTTTCCCAGCCTTCTCCTCTCCCCCTTCACAGGGCAGGAGACGCATGCTGACTTACACACACATCTCCCTCCCTATGTCACCCCTCCACTTGGGTGAGATGGACATTTAGACAGCCATTCCTTTTTTCAAAGGACCTGGGTTTTGGTAGATTTTAGTGACATAAACATGTTCAAGAAAGCATAAAGTGACAGCAGGACAGACTCTTAAATTTGAGATCTGCCCCATCAAAATTGGAACATCTTGACCACCTTAATTTTTTTTATTTGTTTTTTGCATGGTATTTATTAAGCGCTTATTATGTGCCAGGCACTGTTCTAAGCGCTGGGGTGGATACAAGATAATCAGATTGGACACAGTCTTACTGGGTCTCACAGTATTAATCCCCATTTTACAAATGAGGTAGCTGAGACACAGAAAAGTGAAGTGAATTGCCCAAGATCATACAGCAAACAAGTGGCAGAGCTGGGATGAGAACCCAGATCCTTCTGGCTCCCAGGGCCATGCTCTATCCACTAGCTCATGCCACTTGTGAACATTGTTAAGGATAATCTGTTCTACTGATACTAAATTCAACTTTAACCCATATGGCAGTGAGCACAAAAGGATGAAGGATTTGTAGTGATCCCAAACATATTCCATTTAGTTAAACGATATTTAGAATAAGGAAAAATTATAGTGTGTTCTAAAATGGAAGCTTACAGTGCAGAGAATCCATGCATTATATCAGTCAAAAGATAGTCTGAGCAGATAATAATTTTGCTGACATAGAATCACTGACTCCCATTTGACAAATGTATTGCAAAATTTTCTTGTGAGATGTCCACACAGCATTTCTTGCGTAAAGTAAAAAGCGAAAGAGTAGAATGACATTACAGTCTATTCATTCGTTTATTCATTCAATTGAATTTATTGAGATCATATTTATTGAGCACTCACTGTGTGAAGAGCACTATACTAAGCATTGGGAGAGTACAATGTAACAATAAACAGACACATTCCCTGCCCACAATGAGCTTACAGTTTATAGGAGAAGACAGACATTAATATAAATAAATAAAGTACAGATATGTACAAAGTGCAGTAGGGCTGGGTGGGCGGGGGAATGAATGAAGGGAAAAAGTCAGGGCAACACAGGAGAGGGAGAAGAGGAAAGGAGGGCTTAGAGAAGGCCTCTTGGAGGAGAGGTGCCTTCAATAAGGCTTTGAAGGGGGAAAGAGTAATTGTCTATTGGATTTGAGGAGGGAGGGCATTCCAGGCCAGAGGGAGGACATGGGCGAGAGGTCGGCAGCAAGATAGATGAGATTGAGGTAGCAGTGAAAAGGTTAACATTAGAAGAGTGAAGTGTGCGGACTGGGTTGTAGTAGGAGAGTAACAAGGTGAGGCAGGAGTGGGCAAGGTGATTGAGTGCTTTAAAGCCAATGGTGAGGAGTTTTTGTTTGATGTGGAGGTGGATGGAACCTTGAGGAGTGAGGAAACATGGCCTGAATGTTTTTGTAGAAAAATGATCCTGGAAGCAGAATGAAGTTTGGACTGGAGTGGGGAGAGACAGGAGGGAGAGAGGGCAGCAAGGAAGCTGATACAGTAATCAAGGTGGGACAGGATAAGTGATTGTATTAATGTGGTAGCAGTTTGAATAGAGAGGAAAGTGCGGATTTTAGCAATGTCGGGAAGGTGGAATCGACAGGATTTAGTGGTAAATTGAATACGTGGGTTGAATGAGAGAGAGGAGTCAAAGATAATGCTAAGGCTATGGGCTTGTGAGACAGGAAAGATGATGGTGCTGTCTGCAGTGATGGGAAAGTCGGGGGAGGACAGAGTTTGGGCAGGAAGATAAGGAGTTCTGTTTTGGATATTTCTGCATAGCGGTGGTAGTTGAAGCAATGGGAGTGAATGAGTTCTCCAAGGGAGTAGGTGTACATGGAAAATAGAAGGAGACCCAGAACTGAACCTTGAGGGACCCCCGTCACCCGGGGACTGCTTTGGGAATCGGTGCAGCGACAGAAAGAAGCCAGAGTCGAGGGCTGAACCTTACAAAATGTATTCCACGCAGCGAATTGAACGTCCCTTTCAGGAAAGATGCAATTATTTATTTTGGACGTGGCCAGTTGAATTTCCCTTTTGGGAGGAATATGATTATTTAATTATATTGGAGCTTCCCTTTTGGGAAGAATATATTTATGCATTACTTGCACGTGGCGAAGCACCTAACTCCCACCCACCAATACTTCCCACTTGGGAGGAATACATTTGTGCATTACACGCACGTGGCGAAGCACCTTAGCTTCCAGCCCCACGGGTGTTCAGCGGGACACTCACCCATCTCACGGTTCCTCACTCAGGGCAGGCAGAGAGGGCATTCCATGCTCTGGGCAGAGGTGACACACAGCCAGCTGCAGTAAGGCTCGATCTGCTGTCCCAAAGGTCAGAGGTGGCAGGTAATTATTACCTATGCTCCCAGGCCGTTCCAGCTTCTGGCCTACAGTCATCCAATCTCCGCCCCCTCCTCCATACCTTATTTGATTGGTATTCCTAGCCTGGGTTGTCTATCTAGTGGTTTTGGTTGCGGATCGAACACTTCCAAGTTCTGCTTTCCTGACTCGGGTGGTCACGAGATAGCATTTGACCTTGAGATGGTGGTGCCCCAGTTGACCTTGGGACACCCCCATAGTTACGGGGTGGGAGGCAGAGAAGGAGCCCATGAAAGAGACTGAAAATGAGTGGCCAGAGAGGAGGAGAACCAGGAAGGACATTGTCAGTGAAGCCAAGGTCCAATAACATTTCCAGGAGAAGCGGGTGGTCCATAGTGCTAAAGGCAGCTGAGAGGTTGAGGAGGATTAGGATGGAGTAGAGGCAGTTAGATTTGGCAAGAAGGAGATTATATATGCATATATATATGTATATATATATATATATATATATATATATATATATATATATATACATATATATATATATATATATATGTCCACGACTATGGCTGTAGGTACAGAGATGATTTCTCCTCTACTGGTCCCATCACTGTGGACGGCACTACCATCCGTCCCGTCTCACAAGCCCGCAACCTTGGTGTCTTCCTCGACTCTGCTCTCTCATTCACCCCTCACATCCAATCCATCACCAAAAACTGCCAGTCTCACCTCTGCAACATCACCAAGATCCGCCCTTTCCTCTCCATCCAAACCACTACCCTGCTGGTTCAATCTCTCATCCTATCCCAACTGGATTACTGCATCAGCCTCCTCTCTGATCTCCCATCCTCCTGTCTCTCCCCACTTCAATCTATACTTCATGCTGCTGCCCGGATCATCTTTGTGCAGAAACGCTCTGGGCATGTTACTCCCCTCCTCAAAAATCTCCAGGGCCTACCAGTCAACCTACGCATCAGGCAAAAACTCCTCACTCTGGGCTTCAAGGCTCTCTGTCACCTCGCCCCCTCCTACCTCACCTCCCTTCTTCCCTCCTACAGCCCAGCCCGCACCCTCCACTCCTCTGCCACTAACCTCCTCACTGTGCCTCGTTCTCGCTTGTACTGCCATCGACCCCGGGCCCACGTCCTCCACCTGGCCTGGAATGCCCTCCCTCCACACATCCGCCAAGCTAGCTCTCTTCCTCCCTTCAAAGCCCTACTGAGAGCTCACCTCCTCCAGGAGGCCTTCCCAGACTGAACTCCCTCCTTCCTCTCCCCCTCCTCCCCCTCCCCATCTCCCCCACCCTACCTCCTTCCCCTCCCCACAGCACCTGTATAAATGTTTGTACAGATTTATTACTCTATTTTACTTGTACATATTTACTATTCTATTTATTTTGTTAATATGTGTTGTTTTGTTGTCTGTCTCCCCCTTCTAGACTGTGAGCCCGCTATTGGGTAGGGACTGTCTCTATATGTTACCAACTTGTACTTCCCAAGCGCTTAGTACAGTGCTCTGCACACAGTAAGCACTCAATAAATTCGATTGAATGAATGAATGAATCTTCCCACCCAAACCCTGTCCTCCCTGTGACTTTCCCATCACTGTAGACAGCCCCACCATCTCACAAGCCCATAACCTGGGCATTACCCTTGACTTTTCTCTCTTAGTCAACCCACATATTCAATCTATTCCTAATTCCTGTCAGTTCAACCTTCACAACATTGCTAAAATCTATCCTTTCCTCTCCATCCAAACTGCTACCACGTTAATCCAAGCACTTATCCTATCCCACCTTGATTACTGTATCAGCCTCTTTACTGACCTCCCTGCTTCCTGTCTCTCCTTCTCCAGTCCATACTTACAGAAGCAGTGTGGCTTAGTGGATAGAGCACAGGCCCAGGAGTCAAAAGGATCTGGGTTCTAATCCAGGCTCGGCCACTTGTCTGCTGTGTGACCTTGGGCAAGTCACTTCACTTCTCTGTGCCCCAGTTATCCCATCTGTAAAATGAGGATTAAGATTGTGAGCCCTATGTGGGACAGGGACTGTGTCCAACTTGATTAGCTTGTATCTACCCAGTGCTTAGTATAGTGCCTGGCACATAGTAAGCACTTAACAAAGGCCATAAAAAAATTATTTCCACCAGGCTAGACAATATGTTCATATGTTTGTGTCCAAGATTGTAGCATTTATCACTGGAGAGGCTTGCATGAGTCTCATTTAAAGGGGAATTTTTAGCCCAGAAAAATGCAGTTAGAGTTATGTTTTCTTTTAAATCTTTGTTATGGACTATATCAGACACACCTGAAAACCTGAAAAAGGTCCAGCGTTGTTCTGCCAAATATGTGTCTTTACAGAAAAAGCAGAGTGGTGGCTAGATTCTGACATCTAGAATTCATCTTTTGAGACTGTGCTACTTTTTTGCTCGTTTCCATAGATGATTCTGAGATTCTGATGATTCGTCAAAGAGCAACCTCAGGGATATTTCTATGAGTATTGAATCCGGGAAAGAGTCTCTTGGATTGATAGACAGTGTCCTAAAAATAAAATTACAATTGATCTCAGTGATGGCTGAAAATCTTTATTACATCACAGGCTCAAAGAGAAGTGAAAATGTCCATTTAGATATTTTCTAGACATCATAAATGTATGAAATAATTCTCATTTCCCTTTCTTTGCCTATATGCATTACTCTTGTAGTTGAAGGAGACCCTATTGATGATGAGATCCTATCTATTCAGGTAGGTGTGGCTGGAAATATCCCTCCATGATTGATACTCCATTTCACATGGTATAATGTAAAGATTATCTTGGATTTTCCAGTATTCCCAAAGCCTCTGCTCAAGGGGAGTAACTCTATGCCTGATTTCCACGCACTATTCTGGTCTCTCTGCTAACTTGCAATGGGATTTGTACCCTTTAGTCACTCCAAACTCAGCCCCACAGTCTTCCCTTCTAGAGTGCAAACTCCCTGTGGGCAGGGAACGTCTACCAACTCTGTTATAGTGTACTCTCCCAAGCGCTTAGGACAGTGCTGTGCACATAGTAAGTGCTCAATAATTGTGTTTGATTGATCGATTGAATGCTAATTTATTGGCAACAGTCCACTGCTAAACCACAGTATCTGAGAGGGCTCTTCCTAGGTCTTTAAAGTGTTTGTTCTGTTCTCAAAGAGTCAACAAATCAAAGAACAAAGCCAGATCAGAGTAAAGTGCCTTTGATTGAAAGAAAAGCAAATAATAATCATTCCTTTTATTGTTCAAATTAGATTAGAATTTCTGTTCCTTGAAATCCTCTCTATCATTCAAACAATGACTTCAGAACTATACTAGTATTTACTGTCTTGTGCTTCAGATTGTGATGGATTTGGATAAGATTATGAGTTGCTCAACTATTTACAAGATGCAAGAGTCTTGAGTAATAGAAGGTGACCTGATGTACTGTGACAGATGAGGAGACGGGTAGGCATTGAAAAATGTTAATTAAAACCAAATAGAATGGAGACCTTATCTGATTCACAGTTGGCCTTGTCTCACTTTTGCAGGTGAATAGAACACACACACACACACACACACACACACACACACACACACACACATACACGCATTCACAGAGTGAGAAAGCAGAGAAGAGGAAGAAAAAGGGAATGAAGAGAAGCATCCCCAAACCCAAGGAGCTTCTTATCACCCTTACTTACCATCAAATAAAGCAGATTTTACTGGAAAATTCCAAGAAAGTTCTTAGCAAATGACCCCTAAGAATTAGCAATAGGTTTTGATTTAAGGGAGTTTTTCCCGTAATCAATATTTTCTGGTCAGACTATCTCAAAAATATGGTAAAATAGCTTTCATATACTACACCTTTCCTCTCTATTTTTTCATATTTTAATCAGTCTTTCTGGAATTATTTTTACTGCCTTGAAAAATGTGAATTTTAAGAAAGCCACACTTACTGAGTATTGGCTGGTTTATTTCAGGTAACGTTTGCAGATAATAATTTGGGGAAATGCTGATTCTTTGCCCTTTTCCTAGAACAAAATATTGCTCCCAAAGCTCCTCTGGCAATATGACTGTGGGTGTTTTAATAAATCTATAAAGCCTCTAGTTTATTAATATACTGAATAAGATAGCTTGAATTACTACCTCACTGCATAAGAGTCACTGTTATGAGAATAATCTCACTTCACTAGCTTTGGCACACTGCTGAGATTCGTTGATAGGATGTCAAAGATATTGAGAAACAATTACTATTCTCACCCCGCGTTATTATGTATCTCGAATAAGGCTCTGGAACCAATACTACAGTAGAAAAAGATTCATTTGTAGGACCTCAACATAGCCATTGTATCTACAATTTCACAGTGATGAGGGTCATTTCTGAACACAGGACAGCTGTGTGTGATTGTATGTGTGCATATATTAACAGAACTATCCGGGTTTACTCTGAATTATATATCTCTATCTTCTTTTAAGGAATGTTTTTCCAATTTTTTTTTGCAGTCAATACCTTTCTTTTATGCATATCCATGCCCAAGTGCATATGCCCCGATATGTAGAAATGCTCAGGTGTTGACAGATGATAATAATAATAATGATGGTACTTGTTAGGTGCTTACTATGTGCCAAGCACTGTTTTAAGCACTGGGGTATATACAAGGTAATCAGATTGTCCCAGGTGGGGCTCACAGTCTTAATCCCCATTTTACAGATGAGGTAACTGAGGCACAGAGAAGTTAAGTGACTTCCTCAAAGTCACACAGCTGACAAGTGGCAAAGTTGGGATTAGAACCCACAACCTTTGACTCCCAAGCCTGGGCTCTTTCAACTAAGCCACGCTGCTTCTCGAGGTACACATGGAGGATGGACTGGTGAGGAAATCTTTACGGCGAAACTGGCATAACAATACCTGTAGTGTCCTTTAAGCACTTACTATGTACCAGGCACTGGGGCAGATATAATACAATCAGAGTAGACAGAGTCCTTGTTCTACATAGGGCTCACAGTCTGAGGGAGAACAGGCATCACCCCATTTTACAGATGAGGAAATTGAGGCCCAGAGAGGTTAAATGACTTGCTCAAGGTCACACAGCAGTCAAGTGGCAGAGCTGGGATTAGAATCCCAGTCCTTTACCCCTTCCACTAGGTCACACTGCTTTTCACATTCTAACATTCTCACATGCATGCCACTTGAGTTAGGGGAAAGGAATAGCAGTGTTAGAGGAGGAGGAGTACAGTTTCAGGCAGAAACTCCTCACCCTGGGCTTCAAGGCTGTCCATCACCTCGCCCCCTCCTACCTCACCTCCCTTCTCTCCTTCTACAGCCCAGTCCGCACCCTCCGCTCCTCCACCGCTGATCTCCTCACCGTACCTCGCTCTCGCCTGTCCCGCCATCGACCCCCGGCCCACGTCATCCCCCGGGCCTGGAATGCCCTCCCTCTGCCCATCCGCCAAGCTAGCTCTCTTCCTCCCTTCAAGGCCCTGCTGAGAGCTCACCTCCCCCAGGAGGCCTTCCCAGACTGAACCCCTTCCTTCCTCTCCCCCTTGTCCCCCTCTCCATCCCCCCCATCTTACCTCCTTCCCTTCCCCACAGCACCTGTATATATGTATATATGTTTGTACATATTTTTTACTCTATTTTTTGTTTATTTATTTATTTTATTTGTACATATCTATTCTATTTATTTTATTTTGTTAGTATGTTTGGTTTTGTTCTCCGTCTCCCCCTTTTAGACTGTGAGCCCACTGCTGGGTAGGGACTGTCTCTATATGTTGCCAATTTGTACTTCCCAAGCGCTTAGTACAGTGCTCTGCACATAGTAAGCGCTCAATAAATACGATTGATGAGGAGGAGGAGGAGGAGTATCTATACTCACACACCCATTGCTCTCCTAACTGGCTCTGAGCATCTGCAGAGTGGCCCAAATTGTCCATTTTACACATAGTCCCAATTCTGCTGGGAGCAGATCAGTGCTGGGAGCAAGGGGATTCCTGAACAGCTGACCTTTTCCTGAAGAACATGAGGACATGAGCTACACATACATACGCTCCCACCCTCAGGCTCCTATGCCAGCCAGTCATCAGGCTTAAAATGCCACCTGGGAACTGAGCCAGCCAATCACCAGGCTAGAGTCAGCAGCCCCTGACGCTACATAGATATTCAACACTGATTACAGATTCAGAAGCCTCATGGTTTGGGTTTATGCCGCATATTGATTGCTCCTTGTTGAGCCTATTTGGTTTGTTTTTCCCTGGCTAGCTTTAGAATGGCTACACTCTTCAGTGATGCTGGGAGGCTGGCTCCACTTCTGGATCTTAAGTTACCTGTTTATGTTGTTTTGTTGGTCAGTCAATCATATTTATTGAGCACTTACTGTGTGCAGAGCACTGTACTAAGCACTTGGATGAGTATAATATAACAATATTACAGACAGATTCCCTGCCTACAGTGATTTTACAGTCTAGGGGGGAGACGGGCATTAATATAAATAAATAAATTACAGGTTATCCTTATTATTATTATTGTATCTGTTAAGCACTTACTATGTGCTAGGCACTGTTCTAAGCACTGGGGTAGATACATGTTGGACATAGTCCCTATCCCACATTGAGCTCACAGTCTTAATGCTCATTTTATACACACAGAGTCACAGAGAAGTCAAGTGACCTGCCTAAGGTCACAGAGCAGATAAATGGATAGAGCCGGGATTAGAGCCCATGCCGTTCCGACTCCCAAGCCCATCCGCTATGCCGTGCTGCTTCCCACACCAACCTAAGTGCTGTGAGACTGGGAGGGGGGATGATTAAAGGGAGCAAGTCAGGGCGATGCAGAAGGGAGTGGGAGAAGAGGAAAGGTGGGCTTAGGCAGGGAAGGCCTCTTGGAAGAGATTTTGAAGGGGGATATGAAGAGGGAGGGCGTTCCAGGCCAGAGGCAGGTCATGGGCGAGAGTTGGCGGTGAGATAGACGAGATCGAGGTACAGCGAGAAGTTTAGCATTAGAGAAGTGAAGTGTGCGGGCTGGGTTGGAGTAGGAGAGTAGAGAGTTGAGGTAAGAGGGGGCAAAGTGATTGAGTGCAATCATTCATTCCTTCAGCTCTCCCCATGTTCAAAGCCCTTCTGAAATTACACCTCCTCCAGGAAGTCTTTCCCGAATAGCTTTTCTTCTCCCCAGTTCATAACCACCACCTCAGTATTTCCATGCCAACTACATCCTCATGGTACTCATACCCAGCTGAGGCACTTTTCATTCATTCATTCAATCTTATTTATGGAGCGCTTACTGTGTGCAGAGCACTGTACTAAGCGCTTCTACATATCGACTTACCTACCCAAATATTTAAGCACTTGTCTTACGCTGTTGAGTCGTTTCCGACTCATAGCGACTCCATGGACATATCTCTCCCCGAACGCCCCACTTTCCATCTGTAATCGTGCTGGTAGTGTATCTGTAGAGTTTTATTGGTAAAAAAAAAAACATGGAAGTGGTTCACCATCGCCTCCTTACATGCAGGAAACTTGAGTCTTCACCCTCGACTCTCTCCTATGCCACTGCTGCCCAGCACAGGTGAGTTTTGATTTAAGCACTTACTCATCCCCCTATCCATTCTCCTTCCTCTTCTCTGTCTCCCTACCTTACTGTACCCTCAAAATGCTTTGTACAGTGCTGTGTACACAGTAGGCACTCGATAAATACTATTGAACGATTTGATTAATCGATCCTGTTTCCCCACTTGCTGTTCCATGGGCTAAAGCAGAGAAGCAGCGTGGCTCAGTGGAAAGAGCCTGGGCTTGGGAGTCAGAGATCATGGGTTCTAATCCAGGCTCCGCCACTTGTCAGCTGTGTGACTTTGGGCAAGTCACTTCACTTCTCTGGGCCTCAGTGACCTCATCTGTAAAATGGGGATTGAGACTGTGAGACCCATGTGGGACAACCTGATTACCTTGTATCCCCCCAGCGCCTAGAACAGTGCTTGGCACATAGCAAGCGCTTAACAAATGCCATCATCATCATTATTATTATTATTAAAGCAGGTATTTTTAGGGGGAAAAGGCTAAACAACTTTAAATACAGAGGAGAGTGGGAAGGAGAAAGGAAAGGAAAGAGGGAGAGGAGGGGAAGAAAGGATGGAGAGGGAAGGAGAGAGGAAGAAAGGGAGAGAGAAAGAAAAATAAGAATTAATTCATTAAACAAGGCAGGTACCATCAAGATACAGGCAGAGTCAATGACATTGTTCATACTGATGTTAGGTTTGCCCTGACTTTTATACAGATGCAAAGATCATATTGGGTCATGTCAGTGATCCGTCTAAGCTAGTATTCTGTCTCTAACAATGGCATCAATGGATTCCTGGAGGAGCAGGGTGACAGTTACCCTCTTTGACAGCCACCCTAATGGTTTGCACCTACCATCTATATCCTAAATTTCTCCAACACCCTAATTGTCCTCATTTTCAGTATACTGGTAATAAGTCTTTCTGAGAATCAGTGTAAGATAGACGCATGGCCTAGTGGATAGAGCATGGGCTTGGGAGACAGAAGGACCTGGGTTCTAATTCCAGCTCTGCCACTTGTCTTCTGAGTGACCTCAGGCAAGTCACTTAACTTCTCGATGCCTCAGCGTCCTCATCTGTAAAATGGAGATTGAGACTGTGAGCCCCATGTGGGACGGGGACTGTGTCTAACCTGATTAGCCTGTATCTATTCCGGTGCTTAATACAGAGCCTGGCACATAGTAAGTGCTTAACAAATATTATTTAAAGAAAAGGTAGAGCATACTGAAAGCCAACCAGCAGAAAATTCTTCCTGGTGGGATTAGGTGCTTAGATTAGTATGAGTTCTATTGCTTATTCTGAGTTTGGCATTTCTCATCTGTCTGTACGTTTAATATACCTGTCATCTATATCCCTCTCCAGGGAAATGAGCAAATTATTACGATACTGCTTGTAAGTACTTTGAATTCCCTGAATGAAAGATACAGTGGAATAGATGCACAGATCAACCAAAATAAAGAACAATTCAATGATTTTTTATTATTAAATTATTATTATGTTATTATGTGAAAGTACTGCACTTTCAGGTTTTTAGGATAGTCCACCAAATATATTTTTAAATATCTCTTCTCATTACTTCTGCTTTTTAATTAAAAGTCACCCCGTTGACTCAGATGATAAGTTCAAATGAAGTGTATTCCCTAATTAATACTCAACAGCTGAATTTCCCTGTTCTTCATAAGATAAATGATAAGCTAATGCTAAATGCAGATAAATGTATATTTACAGGAACGTAAATGCTCACTTTCTATTCAAACTAATGATAAACTTGTACTCATCCGAAAAAGAAACCATTCCCTAAATTTGTCACTTTTTGTCTTTGTTTCTTTTTTCCTTCCTATGGTGCTTTAATATCCTAGAAAATAGAGTGAATTTTTTAAGTGGTATCTGTTAAGCGTTTACTATGTGCAAACACTTTTCTAAGTGCTGAGATAGGTACAAATTACTTAGGACTGACACAGTCCCTGGCCCACGTGGGGTTCACAGTCTAAGTAGGCATTAAAACAGGTTTAGAATCCCCAGTTGAGGAAACCGAGGCACAGTGAAGTGACTTGCCTAAAATCGCATAGCAAGTAATTGGTAGAGCTGGGATTAGAATAATCGTAATAATAGTGGTATTTGTTAAGTGCTTACTATGTGCCAAGCACTGTTCTAAGTACTGTGGTAGTTACAAGATAATCAAGGTGGACACAGTCCCTGCCCCACATGGAGCCCACAGTCTTAATCGCCATTTTACAGATAAGGTAACTGAGGCACAGAGAAGTGAAGTGACTTGTCCAAGGTCATACGGCAGACAAGTGGCAGAACCGGCATTAGAACCCACATCCTCTGACTCCCAAGACTGTGCTCCTGCCACTGGGTCATGCTGCCTGCTCTCTAAAATATAAAGTATATGTAAGGCTGAAAGCTGTAAGCTCCATTGCTGAATATTTGGGAGGTTGTCTCACCACTGCACCCTCAAAAAAGAATGGAGTTGAAGTGAAAGATGATAGTGCAAAACACAATTTGGGCTGGTAGGGAATTATGTGGATTTTTCCCCCTGATTTTTATTTCCACTTTTCACATTGGAGGGCCTTATTATTCTGATCACAGCCCTGAACACAAGGTGCTGCTACTCTCCAGCAGCACTGTTTTCTCAGTCAAAACTGTAGTGTTAATTGGGATACGATTTACCATCCTTGGCCAAGTGTATCCAACTGTGTTGGCAGCTAACAGCAAATCTGTAAAGTCCATTGTCCGCGATTTCAATTTCCAGACCCGCAGTAAAAGCACCGAATGTTAGGAAACAAACCGAGGCGAAATGGTATCGTTTTCCCCGAATTGTATTGGTAATTCCATTTTGGAAATTTGAAAAAAATACTTTAAGGGGATAAATTCTGTATTTTATAGATTACTGTCCATAGAAGAATAACTTTTATATTTTAATCAATTAATCAGAGTATCTTTTGTGAGCCTATGTGTGCAGAGCCCTGGACTAAGCACGCAGGAGAGTTCAACAACGTTGTTTAGTGGAAAGAGCACAGGCTTGGGAGTCAGAGGTTGTGGGTTCTAATCCCACTTATCAGCTGTATGACTTTGGGCAAGTCACTTAACTTCTCTATGCCTCAGTTACCTCATCTATAAAATGGGGATTAAGACTGTGAGCCCCACGTGAGACAATCTGATTACCTTGTATCTATCCCAGCACTTAGAACAGTGCTTGGCACATAGTAAGCACTTAACAAATGCCCTCATTATTATTATCAGTTGTATTTACTGAGTGCTTACCGTGTGTAGAGTACTGTACTAAACACTTGGGAGAATACACTATAACAGAGTTGATAGACATGCTCAGGCATAATTCCTGCCTTCTAGGAGTTTACAATCTAATCTATTTCAATTCACACATTTTTCATACTTGAAACCATCACAGTGTTAAACAGTTATAAGGAAATCTATCATTTTATTCACCTATTTAAAAAAATGCAAATGCAAAGTAACAGAGCCTACTGGAAAGAACCCAGGCCTGGGAATCAGGGAACTGGGGTTTTAATGCCCCCGTTGTATGACCTTGGGCAATTTTTTTTTTTATGGTTGTTAAGCACTTACTATATGCTGAGCACTGTACTACAGGATAGGTACAATTTAATCAGGTTGGGCATAGTCCGTGGCCCACATGGGGCTCACGTTCTTACAGATTTTACTGATGAATAATAATTATGGTATTTGTTAAGCGCTTACCATGTGCCAAGCACTGTCCTAAGCACTGGAGTTAGATACAAGGTAATTAGGTTGTCCCATGTGGGGCTCCCAGTCTTAATCCCCATTTTACAGATAAGGTAACTGAGGCACAGAGAAGTTAAGTGGCTTGCCCAAGGTCACACAGCAGACAAATGGCGGAGGTGGAATTAGAACCCAGGCCAATCAATCAATTGTTTTTATTGAATGCTTTCTGCGTGCAGAGCACTGTACTAAGCGTTTGAGACAGTACAGTGTTGATAGACATGTTACCTCCCTGTAACGAGGTTACAGACTAGAAGTCCTCTCACTTCCAGGTCCGTGCTCTATCCACTGGACCAGGCTGCTTCTTACTCAACTTCTCTGTGCCTCTATTTCCTCATCTGTAAAATCGGGATTCAATACCTGTTCTCCCTCCCCCTTAGATTGTGAGACCCGCGGGGGGCAAGGACTGTATCCGATCTGATTGTATTGTATCTCCCCCAGTGCTTAGCACACAGTAAGTGGTTAACAAATGCTACCTAGTATAATAATCATTATTTTTATTGGCTATAATCTTCCAAACAGATCTGTGTTTCAACGGATCTGCCTTATTAGCCCCCCGCCTTTTCCTCCATTGCCTTTAAGGTTTTTAGCTAGTAGTGTAGAAATTCTCAGTGGTAGCAAAACAAACGTGAAAATAAACATTTGGATTTGATTGACAATATGAAATAAAAGAAGCAGTGAAAGAGTCTGATTATCTTGACATGAGCTCGTTGAAGAGTTTTGAGTATATTACAGAGGCCATCATTTTGAAAGTAGTTTCAAACATGTGGTGTGCCTATAAAATGAATTGATAGCCCTATTATTGTGCAACATTTTCACATTCAGAAGGAACAGAGAAGTTAAACTACTCTGATGAGCCCGAGGCTTCGGTTCACAGTTCCTCAGTTCCCTGGAGGTGCTTCTTTTTCGTTATCTGTTCTTCATTTATTTCTATGTGGTGTGCTGTTTCCAGGCATGTGACTACAGTGGATTTTGCCGGTGATCCAACCACGAAACATTAAGACTACAATTAGAGACTACAATTAGAATCTGTGCAGACCATCTCTAATTTAGTTCTGCAAGAGCATAAAACTAAAAGAAAATCAATGGACTATTTTATATTATACTACTGCTCAGCATCAGCTTTTGTCAGGCACTATAAGAACTTTCTGAAGCATACAATTTTTTTTTGCCCCTCCCTCCAATCCACTTAGCAATTATCAATCTAATTCTTCATGGAGCGAAAGGAAAAAAGAGGAGCCTAAAATAGTGGAAGTGAATAGGAAAGTGTTCCTGAGTCAAGGATGAATTAGAAAGCAATGATGTTCTCGCTTGCTGATTTTGACCATCTTTGCCGAGTCCATAAATACTATAAATATCTGTATTAAATGTAATGTATACAAGAGAGATGCAGGTATCATTTCTGTGAGACTTTTTTGGCCATTTCAGTAGCTTCTCTGAATATTGCATTCATATGGGACCTTTATTTTAACAATAAATGCTTGGTGCTTACATTCAATATTTTTAGCAATGCAGGTTCTTTTTCTTAAGAGTAACAACAATAATAGTATTTGATAAGCACTTTTAGACTGTGAGCCCGCTGTTGGGTAGGGACTGTCTCTATATGTTGCCAATTTGTACTTCCCAAGCGCTTAGTACAGTGCTCTGCACATAGTAAGTGCTCAATAAATACGATTGATGATGATGATGATGTGGCAGGCACTGTACTAAGCACTGGCATAGATGCAAGATATTTGGGTTCCACACAGCCCCTGTCCCACCTGGGACTCATCATCTCAATCCCCATTTTACAGATGAAGGAACTGAGGCCCAGAGAAGTGAAGTGACTCGCTCAAGGTCACCCAGCCGATTAGAACCCAGGCTCTTCTGATTCCTAGGCCCGTTCTCATTCCCCCTCTTCTCTTTTTATGCTACTTTCTCAATTCTGCAGAGCTGCTCAAGGGATGTCTCGGATTTCATTCATTCAATCGTATTTATTGAGCGCTTACTGTGTGCGGAGCACTGGACTAAGCACTTGGGAAGTACGAGTCGGCAACATATAGAGACGGCCCCTACCCCTGAAGGTGTTGCAGAACGGGAAAGGAGAAGTTCAAGATAAGTGACAAAATATTTGTTTTGGGTTTTTTGTTTCGTTTTGTTTTTCTGGCCAGGCTGAAGAGTAGAAATGTGACCAAACGGCGGCCTTAGTTAGATGCTCAGATGTCCAGTATTGCCCAGTCCAGTCTCTATCCTCCATTGCTTTCTCGACATGTCTGCGTTAAGTTGTCAGGACCCTAAGACAGATGTCCTGTTTCTTTTTCTGAGTTATGAGCACGAGTTGGGGGGCTTGGGGGTGGTCTTAAAGAAAACCACTTATCTGCAAGCTGTATATCTGGCACCCTCTGCTGTGTTAGTGAATATAATGCTGCAGCTGCATCCCAACACATTTTAATCCGTTTAGAAACAGGCTATTCGTTCGTTCAGTCGTATTTATTGAGCGCTTACTGTGTGCAGAGCCCTGTACTAAGCGCTTGGGAAGTACAAGTTGGCAACATATAGAGACGGTCCCTACCCCACAACGGGCTCACGGTCTAGAATGATTTTCGAGATGAATTGGCAAATAAAGTATTTTGGCCTCCAAAAGACTGAAACATGGCAGTAACACTGAAAAGGAATGTTGAGCGCACTGCCTAAATTTACTCTACCTTGATTCATTCGTTCAATCGTATTTCTTGAGCGCTTACTGTGTGCAGAGCACTGTACTAAGCGCTTGGGAGAGTACAAGTCGGCAACATGTAGCGACGGTCCCTACCCAACAACGGGCTCACTGTCTAAAAGGGGAGACAGACAACAAAACAAAACACGTAGACAGGTGTCAAAATCGTCAGAACAAATCGAATTATAGCTAAATGCGCATCATTAACAAAATAAATGGAATAGTAAAAATGTACAAGTAAAATGAATAGAGTAATAAATCTGTACAAATATATACAAGTGCTGTGGAGAGGGGAAGGAGGTAGGTGTGGGGGGTGATGGGGAGGAGGAGAGGAAAAGGGGGCCTCAGTCTGGGAAGGCCTCCTGGAGGAGGTGAGCTCTCAGTAGGGCTTTGAAGGGAGGAAGAGAGCTAGCTTGGCGGATGTGTGGAGGGAGGGCATTCCAGGCCAGGGGGATGACGTGGGCCGGGGGTCGATGGCGGGACAGGCGAGAACGAGGCCCGGTGAGGAGATTAGCGGCGGAGGAGCGGAGGGTGCAGGCTGGGCTGGAAAAGGAGAGAAGGGAGGTGAGGTAGGAGGGGGTGAGGTGACGGAGAGCCTTGAAGCCGAGAGTGAGGAGTTTTTCCTTGATTCGTAGGTTAACAGGGAGCCACTGGAGATTTTTGAGGAGGGGAGTAACATGCCTAGAGCGTTTCTGTACAAAGATAATCTGGGCAGCAGAGTGAAGTATAGTGTCTTGGGAAGGAGGAGGCTTGCCTTATTTCCCGTGCAACTATCACTCCAGGAAAAAAATCAGCTCCTCTCGCTCAGCATAGAGGTTCGTATTTGTCTCACAAAAGAACTAAAGCTTTCCTTGGAAGAGAGAGGTATTGTGGCATGCTCTAAAGTTACTGAAAATAGTTCTTTAAGTGGGGAAAATGGCTTAAGCCATTACTTTGGAAGAAGTGGGTTCTTAATGATTTATGTAGGACCTTAATATGATGCAATGGGGAGGACACACGGAAGAAATATTTTTAAAGTTAATAATCCCATGCATTAAAGAAAACAGCTGCAGTACTCATGGTAACTGGTATTCTGAATAATCGGAATCCAGTGACTGATTACACTACATTCACATGATCTTGAACCATTCTTTCATTCTTGGCAATAGAATGTGGGGATATGCATGTTCTATTTCTATATTCAATATAATCATTCCTCTTTGTTTTATCAAGCTGATTACTCTTGCTACAATCTTGATCTCATAATCAAAATGAATTGCTGAATGAAGATTTAAGTTTATGAGGTGGGGAAATTCTCAGAGTGACCCAGAGGATTTCTGCTGGGATGTTTTGGGGGTAGAATTGAAATGAGGAAATAGGCAATTTTTTTGGAAATCAAAAAGAGTTATAAAAGTAACCAGAGCAAGTTAGGCTTTGCTTGGGTATCGTGCAACAGTAAAAGATTAGTCCGGTTCTTAGTCTGCACTGCAAACCTGTCTGTCTCCCCCCTTCTAGACTGTGAGCCCATTGTTGGGTAGGGATTGTCTCTATTTGTTGCAGAATTGTACTTTCCGAGCACTTAGTACAGTGCTCTGCACACAGTAAGTGCTCAATAAATACGATTGAATGCATGTATGAATGAATGAATACTATGAGACACGTGCAGAAACTGACTCCCTCCGTTAGATTTGAGAAGTAAAAGGAGGGAGCATGGAATAGTGGAAAGAGCCAAGTCTGAATCTGGGGTTCAGGCATTAATCCGAGTTCTCTGAGAGCCTCAGTTTTCTCATCTGTGAAATAGGGATAATAATAGTTGTTGTTGAGTGCTATGCAAATTCAAGGTATAGCCATTTTTGTTGTGATGCTTGTTTTCATTTTGTGATTTGGATGAGAAAGGGTGGAAAGATAGAGAAACACCATTATTGTAAGGGGGCTGTGAATTGATTATAATGCTAGGTGTCCCTACCCGAACTATTTTTTCAGGCCCTTGACAGGATGCCCTTATTAGCCTTCAGTAGAATTCCATAGAAATTTAATTGCTGGGATTTAAAATTCAGTGTTTACTGGAAAGTGATTTTAAACAGTGCAAGAGTTGCTAATGACCACTGATAGGAGTCAGGGAAATGTCAGAAAAACAAGTGAAGTACAATCATTCCAGCTTTAGATATCCCAAACCTGAAGTGAAACAACCTCTGTAAGGTGTTTTCTTTTTCCCCAACCTTCCTGAATTTTATCTGACGTGATTGGAGCCAGGTATCCTTGCAATAGTTTTCAAACCATCTTCCCCTGAACTACTTATTTTCAACTGAAACACCTGTCGATGCAACATGGTTTTTTTCCTGTATAAAGTGGGGAGGAAGTAGGAGAAATGCCCTTGTTATTAACATTGTTATTATTATGATTAATAATAATTTTGTTGCCTCGAAGCAATGAAGAATAACATGACCAGAGCAGTCAGAAAAGCCCTGTGAATTCAGGGTCCTTTGCCTATGGAATATCTACACGTTATGGATGTTGAAAACTTAATTAGTTGGATAAATTAAAAATAAATCAGCATAGTGTCTTGAGGTCCTTAGGAAACTGAGGCAGAAGACATTCAAGTGTTTTGCCCATGGTCGCACAACAGACACAGGGCAGAACGGGGATTCGAACCCAGGTCCCCTGACTCCCCAGGGTCATGCTCTTTTCCATTAGGCCACGGTACTTCACCTGCTGACGTTTTGGCTGTCACTCCTTCAGGATCACCTTACCCAAATTTCAGCATTCTCTCCTCTTAAATAAGGCATTGCTGATGGTTTAAGGACTCTAGGACCATGATCTCAGCATCGCCATCATGCCAGGCATCTGGTGTTCTTTTTTACCTCGATTCATGAAAGACCTTGCCATTAGGTCTTCATGAATCACCTTCCTGCACTGTCACTAAGAACATGGCTCCTCTCTCTTCAAAACCACCAAGTGACTGCTCACTTCTCTTCAAGCAAAGACTTCTGATGGGGTCAGGGTCCTGGAAGTCAGAGGACCTGGGTTCTAATCCCAGTTCTGCCCTGTGTCTGTTGTGTGACCTTGGGCAAGTTACTTCTCTGTGACTCAGTTTCCTGTAAAATCAATCAATCAATGGTATATATTGAGCGCTTACTGTGTGCACTAGAGGAGCAGCGTGGCTTAGTGGATAGAGTATGGACCTGGGAATTAGAAGGACCTGAGTTCTTATCCCAGCTCCTCCACTTGTCTATGTGACCCTGGGCAAGTCACTTCACTTTTCTGTGCCTCAGTTCCCTCATCCGTAAAATGGGGATCGAGACTGTGAGCTCCACATGGGACATTTATTCATTCAATCGTATTTATTGAGCGCTTTCTGTGTGCAGAGCACTGTCCTAAGGGACTGTGTCCACCTTGATTACCTTGTATCTACCCCAGCGCTTAGAACAGGGCTTGGCAGATAGTAAGCACTTAACAAATACCATAATTATCACTAAGATTATTATCATTATTATTATCCCAGCTCTACCAACAGCTTGCTATGTGAAATCCCTCCTCTTCCAATACGTTGTGCTCAATTAAGTCCCAGCACTCTAATTCATGTAAACGAAGAAGTGTGGCCTAGTGGAAAGAGCATAAGCCTAGGAGTCAGAGGACATGGGTTCTAATTCCACTCTATCACATCTGCTGTGTGACCTTGGGCGACTCACTTCACTTCTCTGTTCCTCAGTTACCTTATCTGTAAAATGGGGGTCAAGACTGTGAGCCCCATATGGGACGAGGACTGTGTCCAAACTGATTGCATCTACCCCAGAGCTTAGAATGGTGCTCTGAACATAGTAAGCACTTAACAAATACCACAATTATTATTATAATTAATAATAGTAGTATTATAAGTAATAATATTATTATAATGTATAATATAATTATAATGTATAATATAATGTGATTATAGATACTATAGTTTTAATTAATAATACTAAA
Source organism: Tachyglossus aculeatus (assembly GCF_015852505.1). NCBI lineage: Eukaryota > Metazoa > Chordata > Mammalia > Monotremata > Tachyglossidae > Tachyglossus > Tachyglossus aculeatus. Next base: position 103,144,789 of record NC_052101.1, read on the forward strand.
TGGGCCAATTATATCAAGCACTTGGGAGGGTACAATACAGCAGAACTGGTAGACATGTTTTCTGCCCACTAGAAGCAGCATGGCCTAGTGGATAGAGCACAAGTCTGGGAGTCAGAAGGTCATAAGTTCTAATCCCAGCTCTGCCACTTGTCTACTGTGTGGCCTTGGGGAAGTCACTTCCCTTCTCTGGGCCTCAGTTACCTCATTTGTAAAATGGGGATTGAGACTGTGAGTCCTATGTGGGACAGAGACTGTGTCCAACCCGATTTGCTTGCATATATGTTGCCAACTTGTACTTCCCAAGCGCTTAGTACAGTGCTCTGCACACAGTAAGTGCTCAATAAATACGATTGATTGAATGAATGAATGAATCCACCCCAGCACTCAGTATCGTGCTGGGCACATAGTAAGCTCTTAAGAAAATGCCATAATAATAACAATAATCACATAGTAAGCACTTAACAAGTACAGTAATAATAATAATAATAATAATAATGTGCAGATCACTGTACTAAGTGCTTAGGAGAGTACAATACAATACAGTTGGTAGCCCCAATCCTTGCCCACAAGGAGCTTACAATCTAGAGCCATTAAATACCTGCTCTCCCTCCTTTAGACTGTGAGCTCCGTGTGAGACAGAGACTTTCTCTGACCTGATTACTTTTTATCAGCACTAGTGCTCGGTATAGAGCTTGGCACATAGAAAGCCCTTATAAATACCACCATTATTATTTTTATTATTACCAGTAGTCGCTTTATTAGTATTAAAATAATAATAATGAAATAATAATAACTGTGGTATTTTTAAGCACTTACTATGTGCCAGGCATTGTACTGAGCTCTGGGGTGGATATAGGCAAATCAGGTTGGACACAGTCCCTGTCCCACATGGGGCTCACAGTCTCAATCCCCATTTCACAGATGAGGTAACTGAGGAGCAGAGAAGTGAAGTGACTTGCCCAAGGCAAACACATGGCCGAGTCAAGATTAGAACCCATGACCTTCTGACGCCCAGACCTGTTCTGTATCCACTAGGCCATGCTGCTTCTTGGGGGCTGTGAGCCTGTTGTTGAGTAGGGACCGTCTCTATATGTTGCCAACTTGTACTTCCCAAGCGCTCACTACAGTGCTCTGCACACAGTAAGTGCTCAATAAATACGATTGAATGAATGAATGAATGGGCAGAGAACATGTCTATCAATTCTGTTGTACTCTCCCAAGTGCTTAGTACAGAGCTCTGCGCACAATCAGTGCTCAATAAATATCATTGGTTGATTATTATTACCACCACCGACTTCAAGGTTCTCCCGCAGCTCCCTCCACCTTAGTCATCAGCTCTCCTCACCCCCTCCTCCCCGACTCGCGTTCTTCCCGCCTCCCATTCTTCCCGTCTTCCAAGCCGTCCTCCTGGCTGTGCCCTGCTCTGTCTTGCCCACCTCCAACACTTTGCTCACCTCGTCCCCAGTGCCTGGAATGCCTGCTCCCTCTTTATCTGCTGGAACTCAGCTCTCCCCTCTTTCGCAGCTCTCATAAAGTCTCATCGCCTCCAACAAGTCTTCCCCATCAGGATCCCAAATCCTGTCAACATTCCAGTCACCTCTTGCACTTATGTACTTATTTTTGCCCATCTTCAGCATTTGGAGATGCAGATGTGTATGTAGATATATATGTGTGTGTGTATATGTACATATATATATACATTTATATTTGAATATTCAACTGATTCAATCAATGGTATTTATCGAGTGCTTACTGTGTGAAGAGCACTAAACTAAATGCTAGGGAAAACACCATACAATAGAGTAGGTAGACACGATCCCTGACCACAAGGAACTTATATTCCACCGCTTGTGAATATTTCTATGCCTTTCATCCCCATTCCCCTCTCAGGGTGGCACCTGGAGAGTTTCCAGTACTCTACCAGTCTCGACTTACTTTGAGTGCATACCGTAAACACTCAATAAATACGATTGAAAGAATGAACAAATGACTACGGGAGGGAGAGTCAAGCAGAGGCCTACCCATTCCATTTCTAGCTTGGCCAGTGGCTAGCAAGTGGAAGGCAATCTGCTACAGGTCAAAACTCCCCTTTGCTGGGTAGCAGTGGCACGGGAGAGAATCGAAGGCGGAGACTCAAGTTAATGGCACGGAAGGAGGCAATGGTAAACCACTTCCATATTTTTACCAAGAAAATCCTATGGAGACATTAGCAGAATGATTGCAGATGGAGGTGGGGTGTTCTGGGAGAGATGTGTCCGTGGTATCGCTATGGGTCGGAGACAACTCGACAGCATAAGACAAGCCAAGATCACCCCCATTAAAGTGTAAACTCCTTGGGGTCAAGGAATGAGCCATGTGGTTCTTTTCTACCTCCCAAGTGCTTAGTTCAATGGATTGCATTTAGTAGTCTTTCAATAAATACTATTACTACTACTACTATTTGTCTGGTAACTAAGAATGGCACATTGGAGGAGGGATTTCTGGATTTCAATTGCTAACTTGTATCCAGGATAAATGGCCCTTTCCCATTCCCAGGGAACTGTAGAAATGTTCATGCTTTATTGAAATCTGGCAATTATGTTTTTTCCACTCAAGGGAAATAATTAGTTTTAATTCACTTGTTAAAGAAATCTTTATGTTCCATATCTGTGAGCAGTGAATGGCAGAGCCAATAAAAGGAATTATTTTTTCAGTACTTTCCTCCATAGGCTTGAGAGAGCTGAATCCCCATTCCATACACCTCACAAACCCAGTACATAAATGTGATTAAACAATTCAACTGGCTCACCTTACACAGTTGCACAGAACTACAAAAAGCATAAGTAATTCAAGTTGCACAGAACTACAAAAAGCATAAGTAATTTCAAGTGGATGAAAAGGGAAGCATTATGAGGCAAGAAAAAGATGGTATAAGTGCAGCAAAAGAAGAGAAGAGTGGTGTTACTATTTTCAGAGCCAATTGAACCCCAGATTTTATTTGCTATGTCAGGATAATATATTGCAAACTCTTAGACAAGGGAATTTACATTTCCCTACTTTTAAATCTATTTCCTCTGCTCTCTCTAGACCAAAAAAAAAAAAAAAAAAGGAAGCACAAAGCACATCTTTGGTGGACCAGAAGGTTATTTTCTATTTCCATGCTTAGTATCAAACACATTCAGGATATATACCAAGGTCATTTGTGAGGATGGTGAGAGTTGGTCCCACATCCTAGTGCCATCACAAACAATATCCGCAATGTACAGAGGATGGGGCCCTCCCTCAAGTCACAACTCCATGGAAGTTCTGCCCAATTCCTGGCATAAAGCCTTCTGGCCTTGTGTGGATTGTAATTCAACTAATACGCAAAGGAAGATAGTGAATTGAATCAATGTTCTGAATGATTGTCAGCAAGGCTTAGTGGAAAGAGCCCAGGCTTGGGAGTCAGAGATCGTGGGTTCTAATCCCAGCTCTGCCACTTAATAATAATAGTGATGATGATAATAATAATAATGGCATTTGTTAAGCGCTTACATTGTGCAAAGCACTGTTCGAATCGCTGGGGGGATACAAGGTGACCAGGTTGTCCCACGTGGGGCTCACAGTCTTAATCCCCATTTTACAGATGAGGTAACTGAGGCTCAGAGCAGTTAAGTGACTTGCCCAAGGTCACGCAGCAGACATGTGGCGGTGCTGGGATTAGAACCCATGACCTCTGGCTCCCAAGCCCGTGCTCTTTCCATTGAGCCATGCTGCTTCTCTTGTCAGCTGTGTGATTTTGGACAAGTCACTTCATTTCTCTGTGCCTCAGTTACCGCATCTGTAAAATGGGTATTAAGACTGTGAGTCCCATGTGGGACAACCTGATTACCTTCTACCTCCCCCAGCACTTAGAACAGTGCTTGGCACAGAGTAAGTGCTTAACAAATACTATTCATTAATTCATTCAGTCATATTTATTGAGCACTAAATGGGTGTAGAGCACTGTACTAAGCGCTTGGGAAGTACAGGTTGGCAACATGTAGAGACAGTCCCTACCCAACAATGGGCTCACAGTCTAGAAGGGGGAGACAGATCATTATTATTGAGGAAAAATGGGGTCATTATGACCCAAATGTTCTGATCTGACCCTAATGAGGGAACTTGTCGACTCTCTGCTGTATTTTGTCTGTACAGACGGAGCCTGAATGAGCATAGGAAATCTTATAGCTGGAAAGGCAGATGCAAAGTTTTAAACTCGACATTATGCTTACCCGGTGCATCCCATTATCCCACTAATAGCTGTTGAACAAATGTACCTGAATGATTATTCAGAGTCTATCGAAAACATATCCAATTCTTTCCTTTATTCATTCAATCGTATTTATTGAGTGGTTATTGTGTGCAGAGCACTGTACTAAGCACTTGGGAGTATGTATTGATGCTAATATTTGGACATTTGACAGAAAACTTTGTGTACAAATCCCACTGGTTTGGAAAACAATTTCTTTGTTTCCTAAAGTGCATAATAATGATAATGGCATTTGTTAATCACTTATTATGTACCAGGTAGTGTTCTAAGCGCTGGGGTAGATGCAAGATAATTGGGTTGTACACAGTCCCTGTCCTGCAAAGGGCTTACAGTCCTAATCCCCCTTTTACAGATGAGGGAACTGAGGCACAAAGAAGTCAAGCGACTTGCCCAAGGTCACATGGCAGATAAGCGGCAGAGCTGGGATTAGAACCCGTAACCTTTTAAATCTCAGGCCCATGCTCTATCCATTAGGCCGTGCTGCTTCACGGTTGCACCCTTTAACTCTGGTTTCAGGTGGTAATGTTCACAGAACAAAGATCCGTGTGAAAACTGGAATACATCACTTCATATTAATTTCCCAACATATGCGAAGTTGCCTAGAAAGACTGAGTTGACATTTGGACACTACCACCAATGCAACTCTGGATTGATATATTGCGTTTGTGGCAACTGCTATATGAATCCCCCTACAAGTCAAGTATGAAATAAAACAAGAAAGACTGGCAGTATTTCTGACCATCACTGACATTTTTCAGACCTTTACTGGCACAGTTATGTGACTAGAGCCCAAAAGAACCGATTTATAATTGGCTCCTGGTGGAACTGTGTGAGCTTCAAAAGATTAATTTCTTTTTAGCTCTTGCTATTCCAGCGACAATTGTTTTGAGTTGGCAAAGCATGTCAGAACAGGCTGTTCGTGGAACGAAGGAGTTACCAAGGGACAAAATAGAGAACATCCAAGATGAAAATAACAGGTGAGACCGGAGTTGTGAATTGCTTATGTTTTCAAATTAAAGCAAGGGCGTGATAAAAGTTAAAAATACATTCCACTCAAGGGAGAGTTTTAAAGCCAACATTAGAGGAGAAACAGAACTACCTCCAGATATAATCATTGCCTCCCAGCCCAATGGGTCACTGGCCTCATTTCATTAGTCTGGGCAGACAGAAAGAAGAGCTCTGTGATATGGTAAGACCAAGACTAATAAAATTTCTAAAAGTGTCACCAAATAATTACTAGTCCACCCCCGCCCCCTTCAGAATGAGTAGAAGTAAAATTCTCATCTATTTACCATACAAAAATGCATGGTATTGCTCTGGGTGAGGGAGTGAATGATGCTGCTAATCTTCTTTTATACTATCCTTGGGACTCAGAGCCCTAGAAACTGTCACTCTTTTCTCCCCCCAGTAGTATGACATAATAATAATAATAACAATGGTATTTGTTAAGCGCTTACTATGTGCCGAGCACTGCTCTAAGAGCTGGGGTGGGTACAAGGCAATCAGGTTGCCCCACGTGGGGCTCACGGTCTTAGTCCCCATTTTCCAGATGAGGTAACTGGGGCATAGAGAAGTCAAGTGACTTGCCCAAAGTCACACAGCTGATCAGTGGCGGAGCCGGGAGTGGAACCCACGACCTCTGACTCCCCAAGCCCATGCTCTTTCCACTATGCCACACTGCTTCTCTGAAATGGAACGATCAGTTACGTCCATCCTGAATGACTAGTTTACTTTCATTCAATTGTAATGTTTTACACAACCATAATGTATTATTTTGATGTTGGAAGTGTCTTTGGCTGCAAAAGATTTAAGCCACAGGGAACAGTGCCATGGTTTTAAAAAAGGGAAGAAAAAAACAAAGGAGTTTTTGGTTAGCCATAGTGCAGTCTTTGTTTTTGTAACATTTACTAAACCTGCCAGTTTCTTATTCCCACATCCACTGCTTCCTATCCACGGTGTAAACAGCCACCACTCTGGTTCAAGCTCTCCTCATCTGACTAGATTACTGATTTACTGATTAGATTAGTGAAGCAGAGCATGGCCTAGTGGATAGAGCTGCGGCAAGGGAGTCAGAAGGACCTGGGTTCTAATCCCAGCTCTGCCACTTGTCTGCTGTGTGACCTTAGGCAAGTCATTTTGCTTCTCTGTGCCTCAGTTTCCTCAACTGTCAAATGGGGATTAAGACTCTGAGCCCTTTGGGGGACAGGGACTATGTCCAACCTGATTTGCTTGTATCAATCCCAGCTCTTAGTACAGTGCCTGGCACATAGTAAGCATTTAAGAAATGCCACTATTATTATTATTATTATTATCATATTACTGTATCAGCCTCCACATTGGTCTCCCAGCCTCCACTTTCCCCAGTTTATATTACACGCTGCTGTCTGGATCTTCATCCCAAGAGACTGTTTGAAACAAATCACTCTCCCTCGCAGCAACTTAAGGCTCTCCAACTGCTTTGAAGAGCATCCTCAGCTCACAGAAGCGCGGTTTTAAGGACGGACGCTCAGAGTCTGAAGGTTCCTTTTAGAATTGATCTGCCTCGCCTGCCTGAGCATCATGAGCATCTTCTTTCCAACTAGGCCTCTGCTACATGTAGGGTGGCCAGTTCATTCATTCATTCATTCATTCATTCATATTTATTAAATGCTTACTGTGTACAGAGCACTGTACTAAGCGCTTGGGAAGTACAAATCGGTAGCACATAGAGATGACGGGCTCACAGTTATCCAGGTCATACCGGGCAGGTCGTATTTCAGCTGGTTTGTCGCGTGCCTGGTACAGATAGAGCATGGCACAGCACTTTATATATATATATATATATATATATATATATATATATGTATATATGGATATATATACATATATATATGTTTGTGTATCTATTATTTATTCATTTACATCTGTGTATTAATGTCTGTCTCCCCCTCTAGACTGTGAGCTCATTGTGGGCAGGGAATGTGTCTGTTTATTGTTATATTGTACTCGCCCAAGCGATTAGTACAGTGTTTTGCACCCAGTAAGGGCTCAATAAGTAAGATTGAATGAATGAATGAATATGAATGAATAAATCGAGCACTGGTTGTCCTTATGTCCCTATTAAAATAACATCTCCTCCCAGGGCCCTTCCCCAACTAAGCCCTTACTTCCCTACTCCCTCTCCCATCACCCTTGCACCCTTTCTTCACCCCGCCTTCAGCCGCACAGTGCTTATGAACATATTCATAATTTATATTCTTTTTAATGGTATTTGTCAAGCCCTTACAGTGTACCAGGCACCGTACTAAGCACAGGGGTAGATATAAGCTAATCAGATGAGACACAGTCCATGTTCCACATGGGGCTCACAGTCTTAATTCCCATTTTACAGATGAGGTCATTGAAGCAGAGAAACAAAGTGACTTGTCCAAGGTCACCCAGCAGACTAGAGGCAGAGTAAGGATTAGAACCCAGGTCCTCTGACTTCTAGGCCTGTGCTCCATCCACTGGGCTATGCTGTTTCTCTGTCTTTGTTATGTCTGTCTCCCCCTCTAAGGAGTTACCTGGGGGTAATAATAATAATAATAATAATGATAGCATTAATTAAGCGCTTACTATGTGCAAAGCACTGTTCTAAGCACTGGGGAGGTTACAAGGAGATCAGGGTAGGGAACGTATCTACCAAATAATAATAATAATAATGGCATTTATTAAGTGCTTACTATGGGCAAAGCACTGTTCTAAGCACTGGGGAGGTTACAAGGTGATCAAGTTGTCCCAGGTGGGGCTCACAGTCTTAATTCCCATTTTACAGATGAGGTAACTGAGGCACAGAGAAGTTAAGTGACTTGCCCAAAGTCACACAGCTGACAATTGGTGGAGCCGGGATTTGAACCCATGACCTCTGATTCCAAAGTCCATGCTCTTTCCACTGAGCCATGCTGCTTCTCTGTTATATTGTACCCTCCCAAGTGCTCAGTATAGTTCTCTGCACATTCATTCAATCGTATTTATTGAGCGCTTACTGTGTGCAGAGGGTAAGTGTTCAATAAATACCACTGATTGATTATGTCCTGAATTTATATAATAAACTCCTTTCATCCCAAGCATCCCTTACACTGTCCCCTGCAATGAAACCACCTCTATAAATGTTTGGTTTTTTAATGGCACTTATTAAGCACTTACTATGTGCAAAGCACTGTTCTAAGCGCTGGGGAGGTTACAAGGTGATCAGGTTGTCCCACGGGGGGGCTCACAGTCTTAATCCCCATTTTGCAGATGAGGTAACAGAGACACAGAGAAGTTAAGTGACTTGCCCAAGGTCACACAGCTGACAATTGGCAGAGCTGGGATCTGAACCCCTGACCTCTGACTCCAAAGCCCGTATTCTTTCCAGGGAGCCACGCTGCTTCCCCTGTTTATTTATGTAAGTGCTGGGAGTCGTGGGCTTGTCAATTTCCCTCCCTTCAACCCTCTCTTTCCTCCCATTTTCCCTCAGCCCTGGTGGGGAAGTAATTATGCTATGGTGCCTGGGGCAGCCAAGGGTTGGGGTGGGGGTAGGGGAGATTTAGTGAAACAGTTTGGGAGCATGAGGGTGTGTAGATCGAAGACTGTTACCCTCCTCTTCCCCCTCCCCCTGACCCCTGCAACTGATTAATCAATCAATGGTATTTATTGAGCACTTACTCTGTGCAGAGCACTGTAGAGTACAACACAACAGTCTAGAGGATCTAATCAATCAATTGTATTTATTCTGTTGTACTCTTCCAAGCCCTCGGTAGAGTGCTCTGCACATAGTACGTGCTCAATAAATGATTGATTCATTATTGAGCACTTCCTGTGTGCAAAGCACTGTACTAAGGGCTTGGGAGAGTACAGTATAACAGTCTAGAGGATCTAATCAATCGATTACATTTATTATATTGTATCGTACTCTCCCAACTGCTTAGTATAGTGCTCTGCACACATAGTAAGTGGTCAATTAATATGATTGACTCATTATTGAGCACTTACTGTTTGCACAGCACTGTAGTAATGGTTTGGGAGACTATAATCCAATAGTCTAGAGGATCTAATCCATCAATCCATGGTATTTCTTGAGCACTACCGGGCTCAGAGAACTGTACTAAGGGCTTGGGAGAGTACGATATAACAGTCTAGAGGATCTAATTCATCAATCAATTGTATTTATTGAGCGCTTCCTGTGTGCAGAGTACCGTGCTAAGAGCTTGGGAGAGTTACACTACAATAGAGGTAATAGTCATGATCCCTGTTTAGAGGGGAAGGGGAAAAAAGCAAAAAATCAGACACTGCTGTATCTATGATGCTTTTATTCTGAAAGCTCAAGCTTCAAATCCCATCATCACAACAACTCCATAAAGTACCATTCATTCGTTCATTCAATCATATTTATTGAGCACTTACTGTGTGCAGAGCACTACACTAAGCGCGTGGGAAGTACAAATCTGGCAATTTATAGTGACGGTCCCTACCCAGCAACGGGCTCACAGTCAAGAAGGGGGAGACAGACAAAAAAAAAAAAAGTAGACAGGTGTCAATACCAACAGTATAAATAGAATTATAGCTGTATACACATCGTTAATAAAATAGAGTAATACATATGTACAAATATACACCAGTGCTGTGGGGAGGGGAAGAGGGAAGGGCAGAGGGAGGGGAGGATGGGGAGGGAAGGAGGAGGAGGAGAGGGAAAAGGGGGGGCTCAGTCTGGGAAGGCCTCTTGGAGGAGGCGAGGTCTCAGTAGGGCTTTGAAGGGAGGAAGAAAGCTAGTTTGGCCGATGTGTGGAGGGAGGGCATTCCAGGCCAGAGGTAGGACGTGGGCCGGGGGTCGACGGCGGGACAGGCGAGAACGAGGCCCAATGAGGAGGTTAGCGGCAGAGGAGCGGAGGGTGCGGGCTGGGCTGGAGAAGGAGAGAAGGGAGGTGAGGTAGGAGGGGGCGAGGTGATGGAGAGCCTTGAAGCCAATAGTGAGGAGTTTTTGCTTGATTTGAAGATTGATAGGCAACCACTGGAGAGTTTTGAGAAGTGATATACTCTGGCCGCTGTCACATGGTGATTTAGCAGCAGTCACACTTGAACCTGAGTCCCTGTGGCTTATTCATTCATTCAATTGTATCTATTGAGTGCTTACTGTGTGCACAGCACTGCATTAAGCTCTTGGGAAAGTACCATGCAACAATAAACCGTGACATTCCCTGCCCACAACGATCTTACAGTCAGGGGAGGGGAGGGGGGACAGACATCAATACAAATGAATAAAATTACAGATTTATAAGTGCTGTGGGGCTTGGTGGGGGTGTTGAAGGGCAAAGGGGCTTATAGCCCAGACCACTATATATTCATTCATTCAATCAATTGTATTTATTGAGGGCTTACTGCAGAGCACTGTACTAAGTGCTTGGGAGAGTACATTATAACACATTCCCTGCCCACAGTGAGTTTACAGTCTAAGGGGGAGACAGATATTTGAGAATGTTGATCTAAATTGAGGGAAATTGAGGTTTTCAGTCCCTTTGCCAGTGAACGCAGCAGACCCTCCCCTCCTGGTTATGTAACACTCTCCCACTGTCCCCCAGCCTATGACGGAGAACCGCCGGCTCTCATCATGCATTGCCCTGACACGTGAATGAGTGAATGAAATAAAGTGTCTTGACTGCAAACCTCTGGACTATATATGTATATATGTTTGTACATATTTATTACTCTATTTTACTTGTACATATCTTGTTGCCAATTTGTACTTCCCAAGCGCTTAGTACAGTGCTCTGCACATAGTAAGTGCTCAATAAATACGATTGATGATGATGATATCTATTCTATTTATTTTATTTTGTTAGTATGTTTGGTTTTGTTCTCTGTCTCCCCCTTTTAGACTGTGAGCCCACTGTTGGGTAGGGACTGTCTCTATGTGTTGCCAACTTGTACTTCCCAAGCGCTTAGTACAGTGCTCTGCACATAGTAAACGCTCAATAAATACGATTGATGATGATGATGATATCTATTCTATTTATTTTATTTTGTTAGTATGTTTGGTTTTGTTCTCTGTCTCCCCCTTTTAGACTGTGAGCCCACTGTTGGGTAGGGACTGTCTCTATATGTTGCCAACTTGTACTTCCCAAGCGCTTAGTACAGTGCTCTGCACACAGTAAGCGCTCAATAAATACGATTGATTGATTGACTACACTCTTGGGGTGAGAGGTCACAGAAAGTGAATCAAGCCACGGTAGGGATATGGCCACATAGACCACGGTGAAGCCAGTGGGCCAGGAGGTGCCGCCCGAGGCTGTGAGCCCACCTTCTAGACTGTAAGCCCACTGTTGGGTAGGGACCGTCTCTATATGTTGCCAACCTGTACTTCCCAAGTGCTTAGTACAGTGCTCTGCACACAGTAAGCGCTCAATAAATACGACTGAATGAATGAATGAGGCCTGAGGGAGAAGCTGCCTGAGGCCTGAGGGAGGTGCCGCCTGAGGAAGGTGCCATCTGAGGCCTGAGGGAGAAGCCGCCTGAGGCCTGAGGGAGAAGCCGCCTGAGGGAAGTGCCGCCTGAGGCCTGAGGGAGAAGCCACCTGAGGCCTGAGGGAGAAGCCACCTGAGGCCTGAGGGAGAAGCCACCTGAGGCCTGAGGGAGGTGCCGCCTGAGGCCTGAGGGAGGTGCCGCCTGAGGGAGAAGCCGCCTGAGGTCTGAGGGAGAAGCCGCCTGAGGGAGGTGCCGCCTGAGGCCTGAGGAAGAAGCCGTCTGAGGGAGAAGCTGCCTGAGGCCTGAGGAAGGTGCCGCCTGAGGCCTGAGGGAGGTGCCGCTTGAGGCCTGAGGGAGAAGCCGCCTGAGGGAGGTGCCGCCTGAGGGAGAAGCCACCTGAGGCCTGAGGGAGGTGCCGCCTGAGGGAGGTGCCACCTGAGGGAGAAGCCGCCTGAGGCCTGAGGGAGGAGCCACCTGAGGGAGGTGCCGCCTGAGTCCTGAGGAAGAAGCCGCCTGAGGCAGAAGATGCCTGAGGCCTGAGGGAGATGCCACCTGAGGCCTGATGAAGAAGCCGCCTGAGGCCTGAGGGAGATGCCACCCGAGGCCTGACGAAGAAGCCGCCTGAGGTCTGAGGGAGAAGCCACCTGAGGGAGGTGCCGCCTGAAGGAGGTGCCGCCTGAGGCTTGAGGAAGAAGCCGCCTGAGGGAGAAGCCACCTGAGGCCTGAGGGAGGTGCCACCTGAGGGAGAAGCCGCCTGAGGGAGGTGCCGCCTGAGGGAGAAGCTGCCTGAGGGAGAAGCTGCCTGAGTCCTGAGGAAGAAGCTGCCTGAGGCCTGAGGCAGAAGACGCCTGAGGCCTGAGGGAGATGCCACCTGAGGCCTGACGAAGAAGCTGCCTGAGGCCTGAGGGAGATGCCACCTGAGGCCTGAGGGAGATGCCACCTGAGGCCTGAGGGAGAAGCCACCTGAGGCCTGAGGGAGAAGCCACCTGAGGCCTGAGGGAGGTGCCACCTGAGGTCTGAGGGAGGTGCCGCCTGAGGCCTGAGGAAGAAGCCGCCTGAGGGAGAAGCTGCCTGAGTCCTGAGGAAGAAGCCACCTGAGGCCTGAGGGAGATGCCACCTGAGGCCTGACGAAGAAGCCACCTGAGGCCTGAGGGAGATGCCACCTGAGGGAGATGCCACCTGAGGCCTGAGGGAGATGCCACCTGAGGGAGATGCCACCTGAGGCCTGAGGGAGAAGCTGCCTGAGGGAGATGCCACCTGAGGCCTGAGGGAGAAGCTGCCTGAGGCCTGAGGGAGATGCCACCTGAGGCCTGAGGGAGAAGCCGCCTGAGGCCTGAGGGAGAAGCCGCCTGAGGAAAAAGCTGCCTGAGGAAGGTGCTGCCTGAGGCTTGAGGGAGAAGCTGCTTGAGGCCTGAGGGAGGTGCCGCCTGAGACCTGTGGCCTGAGGGAAATCCTGCCTGAGACCTGAGGAATGTTGGGTAAGGGCTCGCTCTATCCATTGCCGAATTGTACTTTAATAATAATAACAATGGCATTTATTAAGCGCTTACTATGTGCAAAGCACTGTTCTAAGCGCTGGGGAGGTTACAAGGAGATCAACTTGTCCCACGGGGGGGGGGGCTCTGGGTCTTAATCCCCCATTTTCCAGATGAGGTCACTGAGGCTCGGAGAAGTGAAGGGGCTTGGCCAAAGTCACATAACTGCCATTTGGCGTCGACAGGATTTGAACCCAGGGCCTCTGGCTCCAAAGCCCGGGCTCTGCGCGCTCAATAAAGCCGACTGAAGGTGCCGCCAGACCTCCGGGTCGAGTGAGAGCGCTGTTGGCTCCCCCCCGGCAGGGCCCGGCCGGGCGGGGGGAGGTGGCGCGGCTCGGCTCGGCTCGGCTCGGCTCGGCTCCGGGGCGGCCGCCCCCTTCCCGGCATCCTGTGCGGGTAAACAGACATGGCCGACGAAGGAGACGGAGGGCAGCCTGGGGACAACATGGGCAATCGGCTGCAGCTGGTCTCTGGTAATCCCCGCCGAGGGCCCGGGGCTGAGGGAAGAAGGGAGGGAGGGAGGCCGCCGCCTCAGACCCCCGGGCGGACAATGCCGCCCTGGGTGCTGTGGCCTGGTCGGGCCACTTCCACTTGGAGACCGAGAGGCAATTAGGGAAGAATGGAGGCGGAATCGGGAAAGAGCCGACGTTCCCGGGAGGGCGGGGACGGTGCAGCCCCGCCAAGGAGCAGTTGGACGCGGGGAAGGAAGATGGGGGGCCCTTTCCCCCCGCACCCTGACCTTCCCCTACCGTCTCTGGGGCCTTTCTGGGTCTCCAAAAGCCTTCGGGATTTGGGGGTTTTCCAGAAGCCTTCACGAGGGAATCCTGTCGAGTTTTCGTCCCCATCGTTTCGCGATAGAGATTTGCATCCCTCCGGGCAGTTTTCCACAGTCTAAGTTCTGGGATAACAACCTCCCCCCCACCCAATAAATAAAAAAAAAATAGGCAGGATTGCATGCCCGGCCTCACTGCTTGGTGTGCAAATCTGTTGCAGGGTCCGATGAACGATCACTACTTCCTCACCCCGCTTCAACTGTTCATTTCTAGTAAGGCAAAACTAAGAGTATAAATAGATTTGAGGATTTGACGCTTTCCTCACCAGGGTCTGCGGGGTTGCACCCCAGCAAACGGTAGGGGACGGCAAATAGTACTACTAATAATGGCATTTATTAAGCGCTTACTATAAGCAAAGTACTGTCCAATAAATCCCTTCCCTCGATTGAAAAACCGTGGGCGTCTGTTTGTTTTGATCTTTAATTGCTTCCGTGGCCTCTAGGTCTCGGTTTTGTACGTATGGAAACCCCCCAGAAAACCTGGAAGGAATTTCTGAACTTTTTCTGTTTGCCAAACGGCTCATTTACTTTCATGGTAGGCTAGGACACCACCTTCCCTGGAAAAAAAGAAATAATCGGCGTAATAGTTTTGGTACTTTTTAAGGTGATGGACTGATTTGACTTTCATTGAGGTTGTTTGTAAATCCCGAGCTGCCGAGTTCGTGTTGTGTCAGTTGCGGCACTAATAATAATAATGATGATGGCATTTGTTAGCGCTTACTATGTCATTTGGAGTTTCCACTCACCTTGCAGGGTGACTTTAAAAAAAATAGTCATTTCAGGGTTTGGGGGATAAAGTTTAGAAAAAGTAAAGACACTGGTGAACATTTGACATTCACATCGCGCTTCTGCAGTAAAATGAGTCATCCTCCATTGCTGGCTTCCAGTTGCATCTAAGTAATACTTTGAACAGTTGGTATATGTATTTTGGCATCAGTAGCCAAAAGTCGGAGCGTCCAATTATGTTAATATGTTAATAATGCTTTTTAAATAAAGCTGAATTTGGTTTTTAAAGCGGTCGTGGATTTGTCTGGGAGTTTTTTCTTGCAGAATAAAAAATCTGTCGAGTAAAAAAGAACCTATTACAAGAGAGCCCTCTCCTGATCAGGTAAAATATGATCTGATAAGCGGAATTTAGTATTGGTAAAGGGATTTTAGCTGGATTCTTTTGGGAAGAAACCACCATCTAGAAAGTACACGTTTAGGGATGATGGAAGACTTTTAGACTGTGAGCTCCTTGTGGGACAGGGATTGTATCCAGCCTAATTCACTTGTATCTACCCCAGCGCTTGGCACATAGTAAGCGCCTAACACATACCATTAATAAAAGGTAGAATATAATTATTATGAAGTTTCGTTCTTACCACCAAAATGATCTTTTAAACTCCCCCTATTAAGAAAAAGTAGAACTACCATTTTGTGTCTTCAGAATTCAAATTAAAAAATGAGAGCTCCCAGATTTGGTGGGGAAAAAACTAGGAGGGATAGCATATGGATTTGTTCATTTTACAGTTATTTCGGGTTTTGATTGCCTTGGATTTAGGAACCATTTAGCTTCATGAACATTTTTATATTTTAAGGGAACATTAATATGACGTGATAGGCCATCTTGCCACAAGGTGAAATCATATGGTTCCTTTTTCTAGGATGAGGAGGCAAGAATATTACCTCATTACTCATTCTCACCCCTATTAATAATTTTCAGTTGAGAAAGAAATCCATTAGTCTCTGGGAATCCAAAATAGTCACTGAGAAGCATTAGGTTGTGTGCCAGTAAATCCATCCAAAAGATACCTTGGGCAGTATTGGAGGACTGCACCAATTTAAATATGGAAGCTTGGGGAAAATATCCGGTACATTAGCTTTCCGTTTGAAAAAGGGTATTCCACACTTGGAAATTTCAAATATTGCATTTTGGGCAGGATTAGTTCTTGTGTATCTTGTTTGTGAGTATTTGGAAAGTCAGTAAATGAACCCAAAGCTAACCCAAAATGGGGGGAGGGGGGAGCCCAAGTCTTTTTTAGAAATGATTTAATTCCTTCCCATATATGCGAATCTTGAGCAAATCAGCATCTGTATACAGTGACTTGCTTCAGTTTTGGTAGTATTTTTGTACATGCTGTATCTGTTTTAGTGAACTAAGAAAATGTATTGATGATTCACTGGGAACACTGGTATATGAGAGAGAGCAGATTTCAAGAATTATCCAAATCGGTATTCAGTCGTTGGTGAAACGGATATATCGTTGGGATTATAGGCATGTATTCTGTGGGTGAAAGAATTTTTCCTCTTCTCGAATACTGGATTTTCAACAATTTTACTTGAAAATCGTTTTACATTTTGAGGGTTAGATTTTCATAAAGACTGCCGTTTTTAATCTTAAGAAATGGACATTGCAAATACGTCTTTCAGGCATATTAAGCAGGGTATTAACTAAGAATGAATGTGGCTGAGAAGTGTCCAAAGCCCCTCTCTCAGATCCTTAACTCTCATCCCCACATCTACTCTCCTCCTTCTTTGCCGTCTCTGAAGAAATCTCCCACCTGCTTTCGAAATCTACTCCCTCCAAATGTGCCTCCAACCCCATTCCTTCTCACTGCCAAAAAAACCCTTGCTCCCACTCCCTATCTGACAGCCATCTTCAAACACTGGCTCTCTGAGGGCACGTTTCCCCTCTGCCTTTAAAAGCGTTCACTTCTCCCCCATCCCTAAAAATATCTTCTCTGCATCCCATTTCAACCTCCAGCTGTTACCCCATCTCCCATGTCTCATGCCTACCCAAACTCCTAGAAAGAACCGTATCAAGCCACTGCCTCCGCTTCTCCAACTCCCTTGTTACTATGCTATAATCTGGTTCAACCCTTTTCTGTCCACCGAAACTGCTGTCTTCGAGGACGCTGTACTTTATCCTAAATCTTCTCAACCTTTCGGCCGTCTTTGACACCGTGGGCTGCTCAGTCAGTCACTCGAACCTTGGATTTTCTTGCCCAGTTTTCCTGGTTCTTTCTCTGTCTCTTGCCAACCCTTCCTTGCCTCCTGCTCCCTAGCCGTGGGCAAAGCCCAAGGCTTTGTCCTAGGTCTTCTCCTCCATCAATCAGTTAATCAATCAGTGGTATTTACTGTATGCATAGCGTGTGCAGAGTGCTGTAGTAAGTGCGTGGGAGAGCGTAATATAACAGATTTGGTAGACACATTCCCTGTTGCACTCAATCCTTTGAGGAGCTCATCTCGTCCCATGTCTTCAATTACTTCCACTACCTCACTAGCCTTGACTTCTCATGTCCTCTGCGTTCCTGCCTCCAGGTTATCCCTTCGTGGAGGTAATAATAATGATGATGGCATTTGTTAAGCGCTTACTATGTGCAAAGCACTGTTCTAAGTGCTGGACCACTGACAGCTCAAGCTCAGGGTGACCAAAACTGAGTTCCTCATCTCCCCTCCCAAATTATTTCCCTCACCATTCTCCCGATTTCTTAAGATCACTCTCTTGGCATTTTCCTTGCCTCCTCCCTCTCTTTCGCCCCCCCCCCCCCATACTTTCATTCATTCGATCGTATTTATTGAGCTCTTACTGTGTGCAGAGCACTGTACTAAGCGCTTGGAAAGTACAATTCAGCAACAGAGACAATCCCTGCCCACAGTGGGCTCACATACTTTGTCCTTAGCCAAATCATGTCAGTTTTTCTTCCACAGTAGTTCTAGGATCCACCCCTTTCTCTCCATCCAAATGGCTAGCATGCTGTGTGGGTGCTTTTTTGTTGTTGTTAACTGCTTTTACTATGTGCCAGGCACTGTACTAGGCTCTGGGGTAGATACAAGATAATTGGCTCCTACTCCCCCTCCCATCCCCTTACTGTAGGGGTTCCTCAAGGGTCAGTTCTTGGTCCCCTTCTGTTCTCTATCTACACTCACTCCCTTGGTGAACTCATTCGTTCCCACGGCTTCAACTATCATCTCTACGCTGATGACACCCAAATCTACATCTCTGCCCCTGCTTTCTCTCCCTCCCTTCAGGCTCATGTCTCCTCCTGCCTTCAAGACATCTCCATCTGGATGTCTGCCCGCCATATAAAACTCAATATGGCCAAGACTGAACTCCTTATCTTCCCTCCCAAACCCTGCCCTCTCCTTGACTTTCCCATCACTAGACGGCACTACCATCCTTTATTCATTCATTCATTTAATCGTATTTATTGAGCGCTTACTGTGCAGAGCACTGTACTAAGCGCTTGGGAAGTACAAGTTGGCAACATATAGAGACGGTCCCTACCCAACAGCGAGCTCACAGTCTAGAAGGGTTAATAATGACATTTATTAAATGCTTACTATGTGCAAAGCACTGCTGTAAGTGCTGGGGAGGTTACAAGGTGATCAGGTTATCCCATGTGGGGCTCACAGTCTTAATCCCCATTTTGCAGATGAGGTAACTGAGGCACAGAGAAATGAAGTGACTTGCCCAAAGTCACACAGCTGACAAATGGCGGAGCCGGGATTTGAACCGATGACCTCTGACTCCAAAGCCCGTGCTCTTTCCACAGAGCCACGCTGCTTCTCCCGTCTCACAAGCCCGCAACCTTGGTGTCATTCTCGACTCTGCTCTCTCTTTCACCCCTCAAATCCAATCTGTCACCAAAACCTGCCAGTCTCACCTCCGCAACACCCCCAAGATCCTCCCTTTCCTCTCCGTCCAAACCGCAACCCTGCTGGTTCAATCTCTCATCCTATCCCAACTGGATTACTGCATCAGCCTCTCTGATCTCCCATCCTCCTGTCTCTCCCCACTTCAGTCTATACTTCACGCTGCTGCTGGGATCATCTTTGTGCAGAAACGTTCTGGGCATGTCACTCCCCCTCCTCAAAAATCTCCAGTGGCTACCAGTCAACCTACGCATCAGGCAAAAACTCCTCACTCTCGGCTTCAAGGCTCTCCATCACCTCGCCCCCTCCTACCTCACCTCCCTTCTTTCCTTCTATAGCCCAGCCCGCACCCTCCGCTCCTCTGCCGCTAACCTCCTCACTGTGCCTCGTTCTCGCCTGTCCCACCGTCGGCCCCCGGCCCACGTCCTCCCCCTGGCCTGGAATGCTCTCCCTCCGCGCATCCGCCAAGCTAGCTGTCTTCCTCCCTTCAAAGCCCTACTGAGAGCTCACCTCCTCCAGGAGGCCTTCCCAGACTGAGACCCCTCCTTCCTCTCCCCTTTCCCCTCCCCCCATCCTACCTCCTTCCCCTCCCCACAGCACCTGCATATATGTTTGTACAGATTTATTACTCTATTTTACTTGTATGTATTTACTATTCTATTTATTTTATTTACTCTGTTGTGTTTTGTTGTCTGTCTCCCCCTTCTAGACTGTGAGCCCGTTGTTGGGTAGGGGCCGTCTCTACATGTTGTCAACTTGTACTTCCCAAGCGCTTAGTACAGTGCTCTGCACACAGTAAGTGCTCAATAAATACGATTGAATGAATGAATG
Source organism: Tachyglossus aculeatus (assembly GCF_015852505.1). NCBI lineage: Eukaryota > Metazoa > Chordata > Mammalia > Monotremata > Tachyglossidae > Tachyglossus > Tachyglossus aculeatus. The sequence continues at coordinate 103,164,353 of NC_052101.1, forward strand.
AATTGGTTTGGACACAGTCCCTGTCCCACATAGTGCTCACAGTCTTAATTAATCCCCATTTTACAGATGAGGTAACTGAGGGGCACAGAGTAGTCCTCTGATGACACCCCGTCCCCACCCTCCCCACCCCGGCCTGTGCCGTTTCTATTAGGCCACTCTGCTTCTCCTTGCTAATATTTCTGGTTTGACTTTTAACCATCGGCTTCAGCCTCCTCACTCGTCTCACCCTTCTCCGGTCCAGACTTCATTCCTTCCTTGAAGACACACAAGAACTCTGCACCCTATCAGTCATGAAGAGTTTCTTGTTTCTGAGGTCTTGATGTGCTCTAAATCATTGCATTCCACCACTGCAAATAGGGTTGATATTTGAGAGGCCCCAAGCAATCAGGGATCATGGCAAAGGGCTTCTTCCTTATGCCAACCCACTGCAAACTAGGGAGCCATAAGATGTCTTAGTGAAGCACTCTGATATTCTCGAGCGAATATGCTAGATACCATCCAGGCGGTGAAGTTGTAATCCACAAACCATCCACTGATGACTTGTAAAGAATTAATTGTAGTCAGCTCGTACGTACGCTAGTAGAACTTGCCCTGGGTAGATTACCCTTGACATCCGACAGTCCACCACTCTCCCCACCTTCAAAACCCTCCTATAGACACCTCTCCACCAGGAGCCCTTCCCAGATTAAAGCCGCATTCCCCATCTCCTCTCCCCTCTGTCGCGTATGCACTCAGCTGTTTACTCCTTGAGCACTTTGATACTCACCCCAGCCCTACAGCATTTATGTCCACATCCTTATAGTCTCCTGTTTCCCCTATCTGTAATTTTCGATGTCTGTCTCCCCCATAGACTGTAAATCCCCTGAGAGCAGGGATCACATCTACCATCTGTTGTACTTTTCCAAGTGTTTAGTACAGTGCTCTGCACATGGTAAGTACCCAACAAATACAATGGATTGATTGATTCATGCTGCTGCCTGGATCATTTTTCTAAAACATCATTTGGTAGATGTTTCTCCACTCCTCAAAAACCTCAAATGGTTGCCCGTTCCTCTCCGCAACAAGCAGAAACTTTACCATTGGCTTGAAGACACTTGATCAGTCATTTCCCCCATACTTATCTACTCTCTTCTCCCACTGTACTCTAGCTCACACTCTTCACCCCTCTGAAACTAACCTACTCACAGTGCCTCAGTCTCATTTCTCCCCTTCTCGACTTCTTGCCCACACTCTCCCCTGTGCCTGAGACTCCCTCTCCTTTCAAACCCATGGACGGCAGCTCTCCCCATTTTTAAAGCCCCCCTGAAACTTCATCTCCAGAAAGTCTTGATTAATGTATTTTGCCCCCAGTTTGTATCAACTGCCCCTTCTTTGCCACCTAAGCACTTCTGTGCTGTGAGAGTTGTTGTATTTATGCACCTATCTTAGATCAGTGAGTCCGTGGGGTTTATTGAATAATTACTATGTGCAGAGAACTGTACTAAGCGCTTGGGAGGGTACAGTACCACAGAGTTGGTAGCCCTGGAGGAGCTTACAGTCCTTGCATACCTTATCGAAGCTCTGACTCATGTACATAGTCCCGTTCCTTCTTCCTCCCATCCGTAATCGATTTTAGTGTCAGTCTCCCCTGCTAGATTGTAAGCTTTTTGAGGGCAACAATCATGTCTTCTAATTCTGTAGTATGATACTCTGGTCATAGCAAGCACTCAGTAAATGCTGTGGATTGAGTCATTATCCGACCAAGATCTGTTCTAAAAAATTTCAACGTAGGACGTGTTTATTTCACTTGCGGAAGTAGAAGGGTACTTTTTTTTAATTAAAAAAAAGTTTGAAATGCGCTTCAATCATATGCAAAACTAATTGTGCTCTTGGAGAGCACTGTTATTTACAGCCGCGTTAGATTGTTCGATGGAAATCGGGACGTTAGGTTGTTGAGGCCTCCTATTTTGAAAAAAAAATATTCTGCCAATTAAGAACAGTACATACACTCAATTCTGACATAATGTGTGCTTTCCCTATGCATTTTGACTAGAACACGATTAGGGAGTTGGGGAATGTTCTTTCAAAAGCACCAACCTGCTTGGGATAGCCATGCCACATTATTGAAAGAAACTATTTATACGTGTGTCCATGGTGTCAGAACGGATAAGTATTACAGCACCAGTTTTCTCTAACATGAACTTTGGCAAAAAGCTATTATTTTATAATAAACTCTCAGTTCACTTTACAATTTAAAATAGTAAAAATTTAAAAAGGTTATGTACCTTAATAACTGAACATGAACTTCTCTAATACCTACTAATGATATTTATTTAACAACCACCCAGCACTTTTTATGGATTGTTTAGTACTTAACTGTCTATGGTACCGTTTGAAGGACCTCTCACCTCCAATATCGTGCTGTAAATTGTGGCTTAGGACTATAAAAGTGGTATTTGTTAAGTGTGTTCTATGTGCTGAGTACAGCGTGGCTTGATGGAAAGAGCACAGGCTTGGAAGTCAGAGGACGTGGGTTCTAATCCCGGCTCCACCACTTGTCTGCTGTGGGACCTTGGGCAAGCCACTTAACTATTCTGTGCCTCAGTTACCTCATCTGTAAAATGGGGATTAAAACTGTGAGTCCCACGTGGGACAACGTGATTACTCTGTATCTACCCCAGCGCTTAGAACAGTGCCTGGCATATAGTAAGCGCTTAACAAATACCATTAGTAGTATTATTATTATCATCATTATTATGCAGTCAGGTATGACACAATCACCGTCCCTAAAGGAGATAAGAACAGGTATTTTAATCCCCATTTTACAGATGAGGAAACTGAGGTACAGAGAAGTGAAGTGACTCACGCAAAGTCACTGGGCAATCCAGTGCTCCTGACTCCCCATCCTGTGCTCTTTTCACTTGACCATATTGTAAAGACACTTCCTTATACCCGCTGGCTAGTTCCTGCATCAGCTCACCATCCTACATTTTTCAGTTTGCTGCTTCAGTGGCTAGTAAAATATTGTCAGGCATCAAGAAAATTCAGTCAACAAGAGGCCCGATCACATACTACATTAGGGGGAAAGTAACGGGTCTTTGTGAAATTGCCCGTCTTTCTGTGTTTCCATCACCATTGAGTCAGCAGAGTTCTCTATGTAAGGGACTCCCTGTAGTCAAAAAGTGTCCAAATGATCCTGTGCAAAACCTTGTCATAAAGGCTTCTGTTGAACGGTAAAGCTGTTGTACAAAAATTCAAGAGACCAGTTTTGTGGAGCTATTATATGTGGATCTCTTTGAGAAAGAACTTTAAGAATTGATTTACTCTGTTGCCTGGATGAACAAAACTTCCATTATATGGAGGTTGTTGTATACTCTGTTGTAGTTCCTTAAAATTAATTGTTATTCGCTAGTAAAAGTATCAAAGAGCTTTTTCTCTTGTAGGATATGGCCAGAAATATTAAATATAAATGTAGTAAATAAAGAGCCCAAAGGGTTAATCAATCAATTGTATTTATTGAGCACTTACTGTATGCAGAGCACTGTACTAAGTGCTTGGGAGAGTACAGTAGTGTTGGTAGACACATTCCCTGCCCACATATGAGAAGATAACTTGAATCCTAAGACAAGGACCTCAAACACCCTGTTCTGTAGCCCCGTATTTACACTTTGAATCGTGTGGGTGATACAGTCAGTGGTATTTATTGAGCACCTACCGTGTGCAGAGTACTGTACTAGACATTTGGGAAAGGACAGTACAACAGAGTTGGTAGATGAAGATCTCCGCCCACAAAGAACTTGCAGTTTACATGTTAACTAATGTATATAAATTCTAACTGTCCACTTAACAAATCTAGTTTTTTGTTTGTTTGAGGGCTTTTTTATGGTACTTGTTAAGAACTATGTGCCAAACACTGTTCTAAGCGCTGGGGTAGGTATGAGTTAATTAGGTCGGACACAGTCCCCCCCCCAGCACACGTATAGATATCCATATATAGCTGTAGTTTATTTATTTATGTATTTATTTATATTAATGTCTGTCTCCTCCTCTAGACCGTTAGCTCGTTGTGGGCAGGAATGTATCTGTTGTTATAGTGTACTCTCCCAAGCACTTAGTACAGTGCTTTGCACATAGCACTGAATAAATATGATTGAGCGAATGAACACGGTCCCTGTCGCGTACGGGGCTCACAGTCTAATAGGGGGGAGCACAGCCATTTAATCCACATTTTACAGTTGAGAAAACTGAGGCTTGGAGAAGTTAAGTGACTTGCCCGAGTCACACGGCAAGCAATTGGCCAAGCGGGATTAGAACTCAGGTCCTCTGACTCCTGGCCCCATGCTCTTTCCACTAGGCCACGCTGCTTCTCTAGTAGGCATTTATCCCCAGTCTGACTCAGAGCGACAGGGGGATAGGACCAGTAATTACACCAAAAACTATGGGGCTGAAAATGGTGCTTAGCTATCCAAAGTGTTTTATATAGGCAGCACATATTACTTGCTTCATCTGTCTCCTAATCCCCTGGCATTTACTCGTAAGCCATGGAGCGGCCGTGACTTCAGTAATGTGTCTGAGTGGCCAAACCTTCTGCCCCTTATGTTTTAATGATCCTACCACGGACTCTAAGGTGATGCTTAGCTGTCCTTCTGCATTTTCATTCCATTTCATTGGGGCCTGTCTAGTTCCCAGGTTTTTCATAATACTCTCTTTTCATTTTTCTTTAGTAGAAAGCGAGGAAGAGGATGAAAATGAAATGGAAGTTGAAGAACAGGACAGAAAGGAAGCCAGAAAACCATCCGTCATAAATTTTGACACCAGCTTGCCGACCTCTCATGTGGTATATATTTTTAACCTTAGATCTATTGATAGCCAAGGAAACTGAAGAGGGCCAGTGACTATGTTTTGAGCAGTTGTGTAGAATGCATGACCCCCACGTACATGGGGAAGCTTAGGAAATACCAGGGAGCATGAATGTTCTTAAAATGGAGTTTGGAAGCAGGTGTAGGTAAAAACATACAAGCCCCTGAGGAGAACTTAAATTCATAAATCAAAGTGATATTTGGAGTGGTTTTCACCACCTGCGACTAATATTTTTACAATACTGTTTGAACAATTTAGTTCAAACAGTTTAGTTATCCTTCGACCAAGTTACTCAAGAAAGAGAACAATTTAGTTCTCTTTCTTGAGTAACTTGGTCGAAGGATAAATATTTCCCCACCCAAAATATTTAGGGTTTTTTTTCCCCCAGCATTAACATGTTGAATATTTTATGCATAACTTTAGAAATACAGAGGGTGAGAATTTATGCTCTCAGTTGGGTTTCAGGCAGAGATAACACTACAGTTACTGGAACTGATGGTATAAGGAAGCAGAGACTTAAACTACCATTTCAGAAAGGCGGTATGTTTTCGAAATAGCATTTTTTTTCCTCCCTTGACTCATCTTTAGAAGGCCCTAGTTGTAGACGTTTGCACTGTAAACATTTCGCTTTCATATTCATAGGCCGGCCATGTTTCTGTGTTCTTTCTTAAATAGTACCTGGGGTCTGATATGGAAGAATTTCATGGCAGGACGTTACATGACGATGACAGTTGTCAGGTGATTCCGGTGTTGCCACAGGTGATGGTGATGTTGATTCCCGGACAAACATTACCACTTCAGCTTTTTCGCCCTCAAGAGGTTAGCATGGTGCGCAATTTAATTCAGAAAGATAGAACATTTGCAGTCCTTGCATACAGGTAAAGTACTTCAATGGATTTAATTGATACAGTGAGCACATGTATATTGCTGACCTTGGCTTGCATATGGCAAACCCATTTTAAGGCGGAAAAAGATTATGATGGCTGCTTCATCTGAGATGGACAGTACACAATGAAAACTTTGTTGGGCACCTTGGAGAGCCCCCCCCCCCCCCCCTCCCCCCCCAATACCTGAGCAAATGTTCAGTTGGTTCTTTGTGGATAAAGTTTTCCTCCTGGGGGCATTTGGAGAAAATCTGCTGACTTGGTTTGCAAAGAGCGTCAACTCAGCCACCAGTTAGTGAGCACCCTCTCTCCCGAAGGTGTCAGTTTCTCTTGCTTCATGCTGTGTGCCATCTGATTTGTTGCCCTGATAATAGGACTTACCCCTCGTAGGAGTTTCGGCATCAGTTTTATGTCCTAATCTGATCAATGAACGGTCCCCTGCTCTAGTCCTTGGACTCGAGCGTGGCCAGATTCACTAGCCAGAGCACGTTATGGGGACTTGATACTAGTACTTTTGGTCACAGTTAGGCATGGTAGAATCCAAGAGTGTCCGGTTTCCCTGATGCAGACTGGGAATCTTTGCTCTTGGATTGTGTTCTCGTGTGGGCCCCCTCACTGGTCTGGGTGTCCACCTGATTGGCGGCAGCTGATATCCGTGGGTGTTGTACAGAAGCGCTTAGTACAGTGCTCTGCACACAGTAAGCGCTCGATAAATACGATTGAATGAACGAATCTGTGAGTGTTGTCGCCCAGCACCGCCAGGCTCATTTCACTGCCAGCCTGGCTTCTAATAGTGAAAGAGGGGATAGTCAGAGGAGGATTAGAGTTAAGCAGAGCCCGAGTAGAGTTTCTGTAGCGTGAAGGAGGTGTAAAGCAGATTGCAGTAGGTCAAATAGCGATCTGGTGGAGAAGTGGAAGGCAGTGGACATACCCAGCCCTGTTACGGACTTTGGACAGTGCTCTGTCATCTGGCAATCTGTTTTGCTCGGGTTTTTTGGTTTGTAAATGGCATTAAGTGCTTACTATGTGCCAGGCACTCTTCTAAGCACTGGGGTAAATACAAGATTATCAGGTTGGACACAGTCTGTGTCCCACATGGGGCTCACAGTCTTGATCCCCATTTTACAGATGAGGCACCTGAGGCCCAGAGAAGTGCAGTGACTTGCCCAAGGTCCCACGGCAGTCAAGTGGAGGAGCTGGGATTAGAACCCAGCTCCTTCTGACTCCCAGGCCTGCGTTCTGTCCACTAGGCACCACTTGGTGGGAAATGGGAGTGTCTAAAATGCTGTTGCGCCAGGAAGACGCGCTATGTTAGTTTCTATATATAGTTCCTCGTTCTCAAAGAAGACGAAACTGACTGGGAATTCACCCGTGGGTATATGTGCGACCGAACAGGTCAATGAGGGACCCGCAATCCCAGCCCCATTGTGCCTATCCAAAGACTGACCCTGGTTGTTTGTTGCTTGAGCGGCTTAATGTTGTTTTTGCCTCTTTTTGCAGATACCAAAAAAATGTGTTTTAATGTAGTGGGGGACGGGGTGGCGGGCTTCATTTCTCAATGTATTTCGCTTTTAAAAGATTCATATGCCGTCCTTCAGACTTTTAGACTGTAAATGCCATCGATCGATTGATTAAATGTCCTGAAGAGAGAATGAGAAAGAGGTGTGTGTGTGTGTGTGTGTGTGCGTGTGTGCGTGTGCATGCACACACACACACCCTTTTTTGTTATCTTCTCAGTAATATTCTTGACAGGGAAGCACGTTTTGGGACAACAGCAGAAATATACGCATACCGGGAAGAGCAAAGCAATGGAATTGAAACAGTGAAAGTGAAAGCAGTAGGAAGGCAGAGGTTCAAGGTCCTTGAAATAAGAACGCAGTCTGACGGGTAAGAAAATACATTGTGGATTTTGAAGCTTTGTGACCTGACTTTATAATGGAAATTCAGGTCCTCTTGTAGTGAAAATTGCCTTAAAATATAAAAGAATGTGATTTAGTCCTTTCTGTACTTTTCCAGTGCTTAAGACTCCTTTTCAGTTGTGCTGATATAAAAATCAATCAATCGTATTTATTGAGCGCTTACTATGTGCAGAGCACTGTACTGAGCGCTTGGGAAGTACAAGTTGGCAACATATAGAGACGGTCCCTACCCAACAGTGGGGCTCACAGTCTAGAAGGGGGAGACAGAGAACAAAACAAAACATATTAACAAAGTAAAATAAATAGAATAGCGCTGATATGAATAATGTGAAGTTTAAAAGTTACTTGAAACCATCATCGTCATCATCAAGTGTTTTCAAGCACCTACAGTGGTCAAGCTGCTACTGAAAAATTTGTCCAGAAAGGAATACCAATGTTGCTACCATTTGGCTTCCACGAAAGTTGGGCTGGTGGGGGCAAACAAGTAGGATCCATTTTTGGCTTTATGGTCTTTTATAATTTACAAGATAGTTTGGCTGAGTTACTTTAAAAAAAATCTGGCCAACTTAAATGTGTACTCTGATGGTAAAACAGGTCCTGGGGGAACTTGTGCTTTGGCATTTCCCTGGTGTCATTTATGCATCATCTGGGTCAGGTCAGGTTTCAGTTATTGCATAAATGAATTCTAATTTTAAAGTGCTCTTTGAGGCCATTTCTATATTGCCCAAGGGAATCAGAATCCTAGAGGTGAAAGGCATGTCAAGAGCTGTACTCCGTAAGTTGCCGAAGAATGTGATGCTTTATACCCACAAATCATCATTTTTCAAAAGCACTGGAGATTTGTAGGGTTTTTCACAAGTACTCTTAGATGGTGAGCCTCCTGAGGGACAGAGACCATGTCTAATTCCCTTCCGTATATTCTCTCCTAGCACTTACTACAGTGTTCTGCACACAGTAAACATTTAAGAAATACTAGTGCTTTGCACATAGTAAGCGCTTAATAAATGCCATTATTATTATTACTATCCTTACTACTACTCCTCCTCTGAATCCTTTTACCTGGCAAATATAGAAAAAGTCTTAATCATACTCTTTCATAACCTAGAGAGAAGCAATGCTTATGTCGTGTACGTGTAACTTAAAACTTTAATTTGAAAACTAAATATTGCACACTTTTGAAAAAGTCCAAAAGAGTATTTTCCTAGAGGGCAGGAAGAAAAGGGATAATGTTTTGGGATGGTTTTTTTTCTTGTTGCTTTTGGTAGCTGACAAGTTATTTGAACAGAAGATGGCAGTGCACTTACAACCACACAGACGTCATGTCTTTTAAGGGAAAGAAAATGCTGAAAGTACTAGAAAAGACAGAATCCTAGGACTTGGAGAAGTCTTCGAACCTAGAAGGGCTGTTCCTCACTAGAGAGGACTCTGTACTGATTTTGAAGGCCTCTAAGGAGAGAATTCCGCAAGCTAGCCCATTTCAGTGATTGGCAACGTCACACTCTCACCCCCGAACCCTCCTGATGTCTCATCTAGATCCCTCATGCTGTAGCTGAGGCTAGATTTAAGCTCCTTGGGAGCAGGGATCGCATCTACCAACTCTTCGGCATTGTACTTTCTCCCAAGTGCTTAGTACGGTGCTCCGCACACAATAAGCGCTCGATAAATACCACTGACTGACGGATTAGGCCCGTTTCTTTTTGCTCGTCCCGTTCCTTATCATTATCTTCTGGTTGTCCTCATCGTCTCATTAAGCTATATGAAGAACATAATTCATGAAGAATAGATTTATATATCTTCTTTTCTCTAGTTCGAGGCTCAGGTTTTATTTTCCAGTCCATGAATGATCTTTGTGAACCAGCTGCATTCTCCACATCTATCTTCAAAAGTGGAGCCTGCTCGGAATAGCGCCTAAAGGAATTATATATCTCCCAAATAATTTAAAAAATGAATTATTGCCCCATATAAACTTCAGGCAATTCACACTAGGAAATGATTTAGCGTTGAGTCTTATTGGATTATTAAAATTTCATAAAATGCGCCTGTTCATATTGAAATTAAGAAAACCTTTCAACTAGTTGCCTGCAGCTTAAAGAACTTTTTGAAAAATTTTATACTAGCCTAAGGGCCCTGTCACATCCTGGGGAAGCAGAAGAGGTTGCTCACAGGGGCTCGGGGGAGAAGTGGGAAGACTGGACCGGTGAGATACCTTTCTGGAAGGAGCCTAACTCTGGCACAGACTCTGTCTGGTCCTTCCCTGACCCCTTTACCTGAAAGTTCCCCCGTACCAGCACTCTCCTCAGCCCTTCCCTTGCTTCTAAGGAGCAAAATGCAAGATGATTGGTCAGAAATTCCTTAGAAGAAGGGCTGTTGACTTCAGGATTCTGGTGAGCTTTGAGATGACTCGATAACTTACCACATCCTTTCTACATTAATAGAGTAGGTTTCGTTTTGGTCAGGCAACAATCTGTTCACTGATGCTAGTAGCCTTAAGTGACGGTCGTATTTTTCTCTCCAGAGGACGTTCCGTCACGGGTAGGATGTGAACGCAACAGTAAATATGTGGTGTTTGAATCATGTGAGGAGATGTCGAAGAGGTTGTTTTGGCTTTCAGTATAGTACTGAATTTCATCCTAAAGCACCGTGGAATGAAGAAAATGTGCATTGACCCTAAGCACCTATGTTTGACAACAACGGGGCCTTGGTGAAGGGGGTTGGAGTGCATCTCCTTGGTTCCCATGGAAACAGTTCACAGATAGCAGTTTAGGGAATGACCTCTCGGGAATGTATTTGTAGGCACGAGAGAGACTACCAGATCGGCAAAAAATCCCAACAGGGGTCTGCAGAAGGAGGGGCCGGTTATTTTTAACGTGTCTGAATCCTGTTTTGCTAAAGGTTAGTGATGGGACCGTAATCTCCTTACTGCTCACGCTTGGCGGAAGGACCTTCATCAGAATGCCGTTACAGCATGCCATCCAACTCGTTCCTGAGGGGAGCAGGATGAGTGCTAGGACTCTTAAACCCTTTTATGCCTTCCCAGTTATGATTTTAAAACATTTTATTACCTTCCCCACAGATAGTGGTACTTCCGAGTCTTATACTTTGCTTTCCAGTTGCAAGGCTATGATATTTGAACACCCACGATATACCATATATAGTGATCTCTCACACTCCTTGAAAATAATAGTATTTTAAAATGATACTATACCATTTGCTCTTTAGAGCACCATTATCGATGGACCTTTGAAAGAGATTAGGAATGGTATACTTTTCTCCTTCTCCTAAGACAATGACTCTGGTACACTCATTAGTGCATATGCCTCGGTCTTGACTGACACCGGTGAGAAGGAACAATTCTTAAAGGATCTTGATAGATTGGTCCCAGAAGTCCCGATACCTGATAACTGATTCTCATTGGAGATATCAGGGCGGGCGTGGACGGTGATATTAAGAAGATGAATCATTGGCCAACACAAAACTGGTAAATTAGAGTGACTGTGAGAAGCATCGGGTCATGATCACGGTTTTTCACTTACTGAATTAGAAAGAGACCTCTTGGAGGAACCCAGAATCTAAATGATGGTACCGTAGTGCTTGTATCATTGTTTAACAGTGAAATCTGAAAGATGATCTGTGGCAGCTCCTATGCGTGCCATTGAACGCCAACCCGATGGCCTAATGTGTTCCCAAAATTCACAAACGATAAAGCCAAGGTATCACAACGTGCCATCTAAACCACCAAAGGTGACTGGACGTCAAGCTCCTGGAAGAGGAAGACAAGTGGGAAACTTCACAACGACATTGAAGGAGCCCTATTAGAGCCAGAAACTCCATCTGCCTCTGCCAATGTGATCAACACTTGGAAGTCTCTCTAGGATACTTTCTTCTGGTGTATTAGAAAATTTGTAAGCTAAACTGGTTTGGTTATCCATTTTTTTTTCCCCAATAATATTGCTGGTTCTCTTTATTATAGAATTCAACAGGCTAAAGTGCAAATTCTTCCTGAATGTGTGTTGCCTTCAACCATGTCTGCAGTTCAGTTGGAATCTCTCAACAGATGCCAGCTCTTTCCTTCAAAACCTATAGCATGGGAAGATCAGTATGCGCTTAAATGTTGGCAGAAATATCAAAAGGTAACTTCTTGAATGTTTATAGTGTTTACAAAGCATTGCAGCCTCCACCTGTGGTGGTGGTTTTTTATAAAGGTTGCACACAGTAATATACGAAGACTCAGTCTACTGGCACATTTTGAGGTAGGTTAGGTTGTGAGGGCCTTCCGGCAAATGGGCAACTCTCTGTCCTTAATGGCAGAATAGATTTTGTTCATGTTTGAGACACCCATGTTGCTTTCTGTTTTCCCACTTGCGCTTCCGAGATCATTGCAACATACGCTGGAGTGCTAGAAGGAGAGAACAACCTCCTTCTGCCCCACTTTTATTCTCCCAAGGTGAAGCTGCCCTCCATCCCCTCCCTCCCCTCCATCTTTCTTCAGCGTGCACCTCTCTGAAACGTTCAGTTTTCATGGCGAGAGGCGTAGCAATCCCTGCAACTCAAAGATATGTAGTTGTCCTCTGTGCTCAAAGAAGACACCACTGATGTTGAATTTGTGTGTGTGTGTGTGTGTGTGTGTGTGCGTGTGCATGTGCTGAAAAGACCAACAGGATACACAGTCCTGGCCCCACTGTGCACACAAAAAGACTATTGTGTAGTAACGTTTGATGTTTGCAGCGCCTGGTCCCGTTCTCACTTTACCTCCTTGTCTCTTGATCATCATGGAAGTTCTCAAAAAGAGCCATCACTTTCTTGATTGTAGTACACGCAACTTGTCTGTCTATAGCAATTATCAACCAATTTTCAGTTAGGATGCAGCATTGTCGGCAGCTTTGTTTTATCCTTGAAACGCTTCCTTTCTTCTTGCTTTCAGTTTCCCAATTTCAGCTTGCCGTACAGCAGCTCTTTGGGTTCCTTCTCGCGTGTCTTATCCAGTGCAACTGCGTTGAGGTGAGCGTGGCTACACTGCTAGGAGATAGACTTCATTCCAGAAGTGCATTGCTCATGATCCTATCTTGCGTTTGATGTTCAGCAGAGCTCATAAATGATGCTTCTGGAACCTTTCGAGGGACCAGGTCTCGCAGCTGTAGACAATGTTTGGCAGCACTTTTTTTCTGTAGACTCATCAGCTTGGTTCGGAGTCTGGTATTATCCCGTCACCGTACTCCATCTACCAAAGGACAAGAGTGTCAGTTTTCTACTTCCTCGTCTATCGTTTTGTCACTGGTCGGTGGTCTGCCTTGGTAGCAGAATTGTGGGACAATATTTCGCCAAAATAAAACCCAAAGCAGCCAAGTAGTATTGTTGGACAGGTGTATTTTACCCTAACTAGCACTCTGTGCTATTGCCAGACTGGTAGCACACAACCCACTCTGAGTGCCGCACTCTCCCAGCCCAGGGTGAAGAAATACTTTCATTCATTTGCAGCCCTGCAGTAGGCCCCTATATGTTGCCAATTTGTACTTCCCAAGCACTTAGTACAGTGCTCTGCACATAGTAAGCGCTCAGTAAATACGATTGATGATGATGATGATGACTACAGCAGGGCACTGTTCCCCGCTTTGTGAGGGAGAATTGAGTTATCCATTAATATAGCCTTAAAGGACTCCTTGGCAAGCGGAGATTGTGAACGTTCCAATTCGATAGGGAGTTGTCCCAGATGGGATTCAGTTAAGGTGTATTTGCCATTCAGAGCATCCTCTTGAACAGTCATCCCTGAGCTCCTAAGTAACAGCCAGCTTGAAAAGCCCCAAGCCAGCTAAGCTCCTCACTCAATGCCAGCAGACCAGAGCCATAATCAGCGCCTGCAGACACACCCACCCCTCCGTGGACTTGATCCCATCAATCCTTTTCCGTACTCAGTGTTCCAAGTAGGGTCTCTCTGATCCAGGGAAGCTCCTTGTTGGCTGAATAGTCTCTGAGCACTACATCAGCTCCCTGCATTCAGCTTCTGTTGTCTTCACCCAGGGCAGCCATCCTGGGCCTTTCTGCCCATCTCCTGGGGCTGGCTCTTGATGAGAGGCCCTTTCCACCTTCAGGGATGGGAGCTGGTTCATCCGCTCCATGTTGGCTCACATCCACTGGATGCTGCGTCTCCTGGCTCCAGGCGCATTTCCTCATCAGTTTCCCAGGTTTCGGCTGCCACGTCGTTCCTGACATCCATTGGAGAAAGGGCAGTCTGCTTCCCCCAAATGTGCATACGCACACATTCACAAACCCATACTCCCATCAGGGCAGCCCACAGGCTTAAACCGGTTAAGTATAGAGTCTTTTATTCAAACGTAACATGGGACAGAATCTAGGTTCCAGAGTCTTATGCATATGCCCAAAGGTGTGGTTAAAAAAAAAAAAAACCAACAAGAAGGAAGGAGTAAGCAGGAGGTGAAATTGAAAAAGGCTAACTCAGTTGTTCCTTTGGAACACTGCTGAGAGACCAGTCTTCCAACTGACTCTCCACAACACGGTTCAGACTCTGAATATTCCTTCGAATTGTGATTGAGTACTCATAAAATAAGAAGCTGCCTCATCCGGCAGTCGGCTGGGTACCGCATCTCTTAGTAGAAAGAGGCAGGTAGATAACGACTGCAGCTTGAGCCTCTTTCTGCTTCTCTCAGAGTGCTGGGCCTGTGCCCTTGATCTCCCCACCACCCTCCACCTGACCACCCTTGTCGTCTTTCCAACCCCGGCATCGCAGCAGAGGTGAGAGGGAGCAGGAGGCGGGGTGAATCGTCTTCTAGCATTTGGCCAGGGTGCGGTGGGGCCGGGGGCAAGATTGCAGCAGTGGCGAGCAGTCTCCAACTCCCTCGCTTTCTCCGGGGATTCCTGCTTGAGCCGCCAGCCCTAAGTGGGCAACGTTGGTGGCCTTGGCCTGGTGCAAGACACCCCCCCCGTCCCGTCCCGAGGCCCGGCCCGGGTCAGTTATCCTACTCAACAGCCTCATCTCACCTCCCTCTTCGCTCACCCCTCGCTCCTCTTTCGGGAGGCATTTTATACTTGTTTCTAGGTGCCGACGGAATGTGGAACGTTCACGGTTAAAGCCAGAAGGAATCGTTATTTCAGAATGAAATACCAAGGCTCCCTGGAACTACATCTTCATAAAAGTTATCTTTTTTTAGTTAGGAAAAGGAGGTGCAACTTAGCAGCAGGATCTCAGAGAACACACAGTTCGGGTCTGTGTTCCCGAGAGTTGTGATCCCGGCTGGAGGTCTGGAAGCTGCAAAACTTACTTTTCATTAAATCTATATCTGATTCCTTGGTTGGCAGGATACTTCACTTGCTACTTGAAAGCATTAGTTATTCTATTTTCTCTGACTGAGTAGAACTTCCACAATACGTGGAGAGAGAGTAGCAATGTAAAAGAAAGATCACAATCAATCAATCAGTGGTATTTATTGAGGGCTTGCTGTGCTATTAATACTGGTTATCCAGTCCAGTACACTATCTGTCAGACAACAGAAGAAACCTGTAAGTCCCTTAAAGGCAAGAACATGTGTCTCGCCACTCTTGCTCTGTCCCAAACTCTTATTAGAGTGGCTAGCATGCAGTAGGTGCTCAGTAAATGCTATTAGCTAATTTATTGACTTGGAGAAGTGGCATGCTGATTGCGCTCCTGAATCTCTATCTTTAGTCAGTCACTACTGCTAAGGACCAAAGGAGAATTTGGGTTCTCCCTGGACCAAATTTGGGGCTGTAATCAATGAAATCATTCTTATTGAGTACTTACTGTGTGCAGAGCACTCTGCTAAGCCCTTGGGAGAGTAAACTGTAACTGTAAAATGTAACTGTTGGTAGACATGTTCCCTGCCCACAACAAGCTTACAGTATTGAGGGGATTATACAGCTTGACTGTGTACCATCAAACTAGGGCTCAAAGATTGCCCACCCCAAACTCAGTGACGTCCAAGGGAGGTATGGGGTTAAGGCCTCCCACCAGCCACTCCCTAGATAAGGCTATATAATAATAATAATAATAATAATAATGGCATTTATCAAGCGCTTACTATGTGCAAAGCACTGTTCTAAGCACTGGGGAGGTTACAAGGTGATCAGGTTGTCCCACGGTGGGCTCACAGTCTTCATCCCCATTTTACAGATGAGGTAACTGAGGCCCAGAGAAGTGAAATGACTTGCCCAAAGTCACACCGCTTATAATTGGCAGAGCCGGGATTTGAACCCATGACCCCTGACTCCAAAGCCCATGCTCTTTTCCACTGAGCCACGCTGTTTCCCCTATATAAAGGTGGAGAGGCCATGACAGAGCCCCATCCACAAATAGCCAAGGGGGCGGGTTGGGGGTGGGGGGGAACGACAAACCAGAATTTAATTAGTGACCTTAAAAGAAAGAAACATTCATGGGATGTTGAGGGAGAGGTTCTCAAGGTACTTGTCTACAGTTCCTCATGGTCTTTAGGGCTGATGAACAGACCTTTCACCTAGAATCAGTCTAAATCAACTAGATTCGTGGGCTCAGGCCTTAGAGTGCCTGACAGATCCTGAAAATCTGAGTTTAAACTGAAATTATCTATCAAGGACGCAGATAACCAAGTCAACCAAAACCTTCAGTGGTGGCCCATCCCACTTTCACATCAAACAGAAACTCCTTACCAGTGGCTTTAAGGCAGTCAATCAGCTCTCTCGCTCCTATCTCACATCGCTGATCTCGTACTACAGCTCACGTTCATGTAGTAGAGACCTCTCTGTAACTTAATCTTGTCTGTCTCACCGCTGAACCCTCATCTACATCCTCCCTCTGGCCTGGCACTCCCGCCCTCCTCTTATCAGAAAGTCTACCCCACTCCCCACCTTCAAAACCCTCCTCCAACCCCATCTCCTCCAAGAGACCTTCCCTGACGATGCCTCCATTTCCCTTACCTGCCCTCCCCTCTGCCACCAATGCACTTGGCTGGCTACCCCTTAATAATAATGTTGGTATTTGTTAAGCGCTTACTATGTGCCAAGCACTGTTCTAAGCACTGGGGGGGATACAAGAAAATCAAGGTTGTCCCACGTGGGGCTCACAGTCTTAATCCCCATTTTACAGATGAGGGAATTGAGGCACAGAGAAGTGAAGTGACTTGCCCAACGTCACACAGCAGACAAGTGGTGGAGCCGGGATTAGAACCCACGACCTCTGCACCTTAAGCACTTTAATACTCACCCCAGCCCCACGGCACTTACGTACATATCCTTTATAATGTAAAGGGTCCTTTGATTTTAATTTCATCCTTTGTAATTTATATCAATGTCTAACTCTCCCTCTAGAATTTAAGCTTGTTGTGGGCAGGGAATGTGTCTGTTTATTATTATTTTGTACTCTGTGTACAGTACAGTGCTCTGTACGCAGTAACTGGTCAGTTCACACCATTGATTAATCTTTTTTATTATTATTAATAACAATTATTATTATATTTATAATAATAAAAGGAAAGATTAATCAATGGTGTGTTGATTAATAATAATAATAATAATAATGTTGTATTTGTTAAGAACTTAGTATGTGCCAGGGGAGAGAGATAGCAACTACAGGCATTGGTTCGGGCCTTAATTATCTCAGGACAGAGCTCGGCTCCATTCCTTGGCAGGGGAAGTTTTTCTCCCTATTGGCCCAAAAGTTATTTCTTCCCCAGATCATTCCAAGTCATTCATTCATTCAATTATATTTATTGAGCGCTTACTGTGTGCAGAACACTGTACTAAATGCTTGGGAGAGTACAATACAACAATAAACAGACACATTCCCTGCTCACAACAAGCTCACAGGCTAGATGCAGGGGCGGGGGGCAGACATCAATACAAATAAATAAAATCACAGATATATAAATGCTGTGGGGCTGGGAGCTGGCGGGGGAAGAGCAAAGGGAGCAAGACAGGGTGACGCAGAAGGGAGTGGGAGATGAGGAAAAGTGGGGCTTAGTCTGGGAAGGCCTCTTGGAGATGTGCCTTCAATCAGACTTTGAAGAGCGGGAGAGTAGTTGTCTGTGGGATTTGAGGAAGGAGGGAGTTCCGGGCCAGAGGCAGGATGTGGGATCGGGGTCGGTGGCAAGATGGGCGAGATTGATTCACAGTGAGAAGGTTAGTACTAGAAGAGTGAGGTGTGTAGGCTGGGTTGTAGAAGGAGAGAAGTGAGGTGTGAGGTAGGAGGGCGTGAGGTGGTGGACTGCTTTAAAGCCAATGGTGAGTGTTTCTTTGATGTGGTTGTAGATGGGCAACCACTGGAATTTTTTGAGAAACGGGATGATACGTTCTGAACAGTTTTGTAGGAAAATGATCTGGGCAGCTGAGTGAAGTGTGGATTGTTGTGTTGTTGTGTAGGGATTGTCTCTGTTGCCGAATTGTACTTTCCAAGCGCTTAGTGCAGTGCTCTGCACACGCTGCTCAATAAATATGAATGAATGAATGACTGGAGTGGGAAGAGAAGGGAGGCTGATGCAGTAATCCAGGTGGGATAGGGTGGGTGATTGTATTAACGTGGTAGCAGTTGAGATGGAGAGGAAAGGACAGATTTTAGCTATGTTGTGAAGGTGGGACCAAAAGGATTTAGTGATGGATTGCTTCATTCATTCAGTTGTATTGATTGAGTGCTTACTGTGTGCAAGGCACTGTACTAAGCACTTGGGAGAGTTCAGCATAACTAATAGACACATTCTTCCCCACAACGAGCTCACGGCCTAGAGGACGAGACAGACATTAATATAAATGATTACAGTTATGTACATATGTGCTGTGGGGATGGGAGGGAGGATGAATGAAGGAGCAAGTAAGAGTGGCACAGAAGAGGAGAGGAGGGCTTAGGCAGGGAGGGCTTCTTGGAGGAGATGTGCCTTCAATAAGGTTTTGAAGTGGGGGAGAGCAATTATCTATCTGATAGGAGGGAGGGCATTCCAGGCCAGAGGTAGGATGTGGGTGAGAGGTCGGGGCAAGACAGACGAGATCGAGGAACAGTGAGAAGGTGTGGATTGAATATGTGGGTTGAATGAAAGTGAGGAGTCAAGGATAATGCCAAGTTTATGGGCTTGTGAGACAGGAAGGATGGTGGAGCCGTCTGATGGGAAAGTCAGAGGGAGGACAGGGTTTGGGTGGGAAGATGAGCTCTGTTGTGGCCATGTTAAGTTTGCGGTGACAGGAGGACATGCAAGTAGACTTGAGCCTTTTAGACTGTGAGCCCACTGTTGGGTAGGGACTGTCTCTATATGTTGCCAATTTGTACTTCCCAAGCGCTTAGTACAGTGCTCTGCACGCAGTAAGCGCTCAATAAATACGATTGATGATGATGAAGTAGAAATGTCTTGAAGGCAGGAGGAGATGCGAGACTGCAGAGAGGGAGAGAGATCCCCTGAAAGGGTAGAGGTGGATGACTTTACCAATCTGGTGGCCACCTGTGACTTGGCAAACACTCTTCTCTTCTCTTTTCTCCTCCTCTTCCTCTTTTTTTTGGTAACAATTGTTATGCACCCAGGGAAGTTGGCGTGTGTATCAAATCAGCACTAACGTTTATTACAATGTTAAGAACACTGGACAAACTGTTGGGAAGAATATATGAAGTCATTCAGATATGGCCCCCTAACCCACATGGGGTTCCCAGTCTAAAAAGGGGAGGACAAACTAAGCAGACAAGAATCAAAAGCAAAAACAGGAACAGGTAACGGTAATATTAAATTCTTCATCTCCTCCCTGCTCAGTCATATTTATGGAGTGCTTACTGTGTGCAGAGCACCGTACCAGATGCTTGGGAGAGTATAACATAACAAAAGAACAGAGTCGGTAGTAACGTTCCCTGCCTACAACAAGCTTCAGTCCAGGGCACCATAATCCACACTGTCACAACCTCACACCGCATATGTACATATCTGTAATTTCTTTATTAATGTCCGACTCCCCCTCTAGACTGTAAGCTCGTGGGCAGGGAATAGGTCTACCAACTCTGTTATACTGTACTCCCCCAAACGCTTAGTATAGTGCTCTACATACAGAAAGCGCTCGATAATTATGATTAATTGATAGATGGATTACTTGGGGCCAAGTTTCTGGCTGCTCTCTGCTCATACCTGGCTAGATGTCCAGCATGTGAAGAACTCCTTCCTGGGGTTGCCAAATACAGTGCAGGATACACTGCTGGTTTTACCATTCGGCAAAATAACCATAATTGCATCCTAATGAGCCCTTTGTGGGACAGGGACTGTATCCAGCCTCATTCATTCATTCATTCATTTTTATTGAGCGCTTACTGTGTGCAGAGCACTGTACTAAGTGCTTGGGAAGTGCTAATTTGTATCTACCCTAGCTAGCGCTAAGAACAGTGCTCGACGTAGTAAATGCTTAACAAATACCATTTTCAAAAATGGTGTGTAATGTATATAATGTCAAGCTTCTCAAATTTCTCACACAAATGATGCTGTGTAAATTGACCGACTATTCACCTAATATAGTCCAAAATGTTACCTTCATACTTACATTTTCTGAATATTCAAATAATAATAATAATGCATGTCATTGGGAGCCTTTTAGTATGAAAGCAGAGCTAACTCTGGGGGCTGAATATATTGTGTAAATAGGCTCCATCTTCATCTTTTAAAATAAATTAGCCAAATTGTGGTACGTTGTCCTTTCCCATCAATTCATATGGAAAACAGGTTTTTCAGTAGGTACAGTGAAGTCATATGTTTTTCATTACATCCAAGGCTTTGAAGGACAAAGTTTGATCATTTGTTGGGAGGAAATTTCTCTTGCCGCTAATATGAAGGATTAAAGGGATTAACGCAAAAGACATTGACCTGGCTTGGTTAAACATCTAAAAAGGATAAGTAATGAGGATATACTGCTTTTGCCCTTATGTGTCGTAGCAAAATTTCACTCTCCCTACATTTTTCAATATATTCAGCATGTAATACATAATTTTCCACACCGGCTCACACATCCCCACGGATGAGCAGCTAGCACTCAACGTTGTGCATAGCAGCGACAAGCCAGGAGAAGTGAGCCTAGCTAACCCTGTGCCTCTGCTGCTTTTTATATGTAGGATTTTGAAACTTTATTGTTTCAAGTGGTATTTTTTTCATCATCATCATTTCAAAATTGATGCAGGACTTGTTAATCTCCAAATTTTAGCTGGTGGTAGACAAGCCACAACTACTTTTTATGTTTGGAGCTTGTGGAAAATATTAGCAACAAACTTGTATACTCAGACATCTATCTGTAGCTTTTTAAATTTCTTCAGAATTCATTTCAACTTTTGAACAGAGGCTAGTATAATGGGACAATAGGAAAACAATCAAATCTTTCAATTGTTACTGGATTTGAAAATGTAAATCAAATATTTTGTTTTTGAAAGTTTACCACTACTTGTGCACAGTTATCAACTTTAATGTTTAATTTCCGATCAAAGATTGTACCATGGCATAGGGATTATAATTTGCATTTGCTATTTGAAAGAAAATAGTCACGTAGCTTTTTTAGAAACATTTTAGAAATATATCACAACTGATCTTGGATTATATTAGGGGTCCATTCTTACAGATTTCCAGTGGCTCTTCTGGAGAGAACAAAGGGATTTAATGAGCACTATAATAGATCTTGTTAAATATCTCGGTGATGATTGGATGTAGTTTTCTTGCTCTAGATTTGTGTCTCCAAAAGGAATATTCTTGGGTTCATTCATTCAGTTGGATTTATTGAGTCCTTACTATGTTCAGAGCACTGTACTAAGCACTTGAATAAACAGACACATTCCCCGTCTTGGGTAGAAGCAGGAAGCTGGGAGGTCAACAAGGAGGCTGATAAAGTAGTCCAGGCAGGATAGGATGTGATTGTATCAATGAGATAGTAGTTTGGATGGAGAGGAAAGGGTGGATTTTGGTGATGTTGTGAAGGCGGGACTGACAAGATTTAGTGATGAATTGAATATGTGGGTTGAATGAGAGAGATGAGTTAAGGATAATGCCAAGGTTGCGGGTTTATGAGACAGGAAGGATGGTGGTGCTGTCTACAGTGATGGGAAAGTCAAAGGGAGGACAGGGCTTGAGTGGGAAGATAAGGAGCTCTGTTTTGAACATGTTAATTTTGAGGTGATGGGAGGACATGCAAGTAGAGATGTCTTGAAGGCAGGAGGAAATGTGAGACTGCAGAGAGGGACAGCGATCGGGGTTGGAGCTGTATATTTGGTATCATCCCCATAGAGGTGGTAGTTGAAGCCATGGGAACGAACGAGTTCTCCAATAATAATAACGATGGCATTTATTAAGCGCTTACTAGGTGCAAGGCACTGTTCGAAGCTCTGCGGAGGTTACAAGGTGATCAAGTTGTCCCACGGGGGGCTCACAGTCTTAATCCCCATTTTACAGTTGAGGTAACTGAGGCCCAGAGCAGTTAAGCGACTTGCCCAACGTCACACGGCTGACGACTGGCAGAGCCGGGATTTGAACCCATGACCGCTGACTCCAAAGCCCGGGCTCTTTCCACTGAGCCGCGCTGCTTCTCCAAGGGAGTGGGTGTAGATGGAGAGTAGAAGGGACCCAGAACTGAACCTTGAGAGACCCCCACAGTTAGGGGCTGGGGGCAGAGGCGGAGCCCGTGAAGGAGACTGAGTACTACCAGCCAGAGGGATAAGAGGAGAAGGAGGAATGGACAGTGTCAGTGAAGCCAAGGTTGGGTAATGTTTCCAGGAGGAGGGGCTGGTGGATAGTGTCGAAGGCCGCTGAGAGGGCGAGGAGGAGTAGGATGGAGGAGGTGTAGGATGAAGTAGAGATCGTTGGATGAATGAGGAGAGTGAGAGGAGGGAGCAGTTGAATAGGCTGAAGGGAGAAGAACCTACAACAGCCCAGATTTTAAGGTGGAGAGAGGAGGACCTTCTCTTGTATTTCCACCCCATCTCCCTCTGGCAGCCTCGCTGAAGAAGACAACTTGGCCTGCCCAAGTCACTGGATTGGGAAGCCTTGGAAGGGGGAGGACTTCGTCGGGGAGGGACTTCTCTTCAGCAAATGGAAATAATCTTGGGCAGGCCTTAGCATATCTGGGCCATTTCCACAATTAGGAAATGATGACTCTCCGGATTTTGTGGCTCGTGGTTGTTTAGAACCGGCAGCTAACCTGTACATTACGAGCCGGTATGCTTACTATCTTTACTGCCTTTTTAAAAGTTCCCCTTTAGTCACTATTGTGTTGGTCGCAGTTGCTAACGGACCCCATTTTACCACTTTCTGAATGCAGTCGTGTGTGTGGTGCATTAGTCTTCAGCGGATTACTGGGACCTAATCAAGATTCTGTAGATTAGTGAACAAATGAACGTGAAAAAACTCAAAATCTGTGAGACGTAATGCTTTTGCTTAGTTCTGATTTTTTAAAAAAAATTTAGGAGCTTAAAAATGTTCTATTCCCTCTAGGCTGGTTGGCATTTCTTCTGCAACACCGTCGACAGAAGAAATTTAGAGGAAGAGTGTAGTAGAGGACAACTACTCTTTGAGATCCTGGGTTCCTCTTTAAAATAATATTTGCAATCTTCCCTTCTAATAACCTCATCTTCCCCGAATTTGATCTGAACCTGTCTTGATCCTGTTGATAATGATAGTACGCCTTGTTTATAGAGTACTATATATGATAATGACACCATCAAAATTTTCTTCTACTTCCTCCGTCTGGTATTATGCAACTGGAGTTGTAAATAAATATGCAGGAGTATTTTGCGGTTGTAGTTGAAGTTGGTTTTCAACCCCATCATTTGCAGTTACGTAATCCCCAAGGTTCTTCTCCACCTTGTGTTATATTCTGAAGTTTCCACACAAACACTGTTATTTATTTAAAATGCAAATTACATTTCCCGATACGAGGCAATTTTGTTTGTACCAGCTTGGCGGTCTTCATCATTTTGTCCTTTCTAGTTAGCTTAATTATTTTGACTTATTTTAGCCGTTCTCACCTTTTCAGCAGTTCCTGCAAATGCCATAAAATAGGAGTGATGCAGTTGGAATGCATGTTTCAGAGGTTTGCCACAAAATATAAGCAGAATGAAAAAGATACAGAACGTGATTTTTCAGCAGTACTCTCAAAATAGCTGTGTTTAAAACTCACCAACAAGATAAACCCGGATAACTTCTTAAAGTCTATTGCTGTTTATTCTGAAAATGAAAAGTCTCCACTTCATTAATCACGTATTTTCTATTTTCAGAGGAAGTTTCACTGTGCTAGTCTGACTTCTTGGCCTCCGTGGCTGTATTCCTTATATGATGCTGTAAGTAATCATTTCACTTCTCTTGAATTTCTACTTTTATGAGGGCATTGAATTTCATTATTGAGTTGTGTTCATATAAAGGTCATAGAATTGTGTGCTGGGGACTTTATTTTCTCAAATACGGTGTTTTTATGATCTTGTAATGAATGTGCTGAACTCATTTGTGGAATTTGCTTATGCTTTCTACTACGAGATCATGTTTTCCTAACTTCGTCCCTTTTTGTATGTTTGAATTTTCAATCGAAGTGCTTAGATGGAGAAAGCAACGTGATGATGGGGAAAAAAATATGAAATGCGGTAACGCTTTGAAATATATGTCAAACGTTCAGTGTGCCGTGGAGCCTGGCTGTATTGTTTCCCGATGGGCATTGGCTTTCCAGTTTTTTTTATTACTATTGCTGTGAGGAAGTGAATTTGAATTGTTTTAATTGCTGTATTTTTCCCCTTCTTTGAAATTTCCCCAGAACTTAGTTTAGTGTTATGCACAAAGT
The DNA here is from genome assembly GCF_015852505.1 of Tachyglossus aculeatus. NCBI lineage: Eukaryota > Metazoa > Chordata > Mammalia > Monotremata > Tachyglossidae > Tachyglossus > Tachyglossus aculeatus. The sequence continues at coordinate 103,188,753 of NC_052101.1, forward strand.
GGTACTTACTAAATAAGGCCTCCTGCCTCTCCCCACTCCAGTCTGTAGTTCTTTGCTCCCCTGATGATTTTTCTAAAATGCTGTTCAGCTCCCATATCCAGACTCCTCAAAATCCTTCAATAGTTCCCCATTTTCCTCCACATCAAGCAGAATCTCCTGACCATTGGGTTTTAAACACTCCATAGGCTTTCTTCCTCTTATCCTCTCTCTTGTCCATCCCAGCTTGCATTCTTTGTTCCTTCCAAGCTAGCCGCCTTCTCACTATGCCTTATTCTTGACTCTCTCACCTCTCGACCAAAGGCTCACACACATACCCCTGTTTGGCAATCCCTCCCTTTTCAAATTTCCTGCAATCCCATCTCCTTTAGGAGGCTTTTCCCGATGAATTTTTCTACTCCGTAGTTCTCATCCTCCCAGCTGTCAGCTCAGCAATTCAGCACTGCCTCCACACTTTTGAACTTTCAGTCACACCTAGCACTTTGGTACATAGCAATTTATATACTCTACTTGGAGAGTTTTCCTTAACACAGAGTTCTGCAGGTTAAAACTTCAGTGAATCATTGTTAAAGGTAGCCAGGTTTGGGGTTGTAAAAATGTAGGAATCCATGTCTTCACCTGATTAAAATCAGGAAGTGATTTGTGTCCTTGTGGAATTAAAGGTCTCTTGAAAATGTCAAACACGGTAACACTTATGTGGTCATATCTTAGTTTCTGAGAAACAGACAGATGTGAGTTATTTTCAAATATATATATATATATATATATATATATATATATATGTATACACCAACTTATTTTGACCCACTTCTGCCTTGACTTCTGTTGAAGTCATTGTTTTGTAGGGGCTCTAAGGAGAGAGGTTAATGCCAAAGAGGTTGAATCTTTTATAAGTAGTTTTTTAAGGTAGAAATAGTAACTCACCATTTTTCATGTGTGAAAAGGAAAATCTGTGTACTTAAAATAGACATTATTTCAATTAAAGGAAACTTTGATGGAAAGAGTCAAAAAGCAACTACATGAATGGGATGAAAATCTCAAAGATGAATCTCTTCCTTCAAATCCAATAGGTACAGAAAGCAATTTTTTTCAATTGACTTTTTCTCCTGTCATATGTTACTATGTTAAAAGGAACTCCAGCATTTCATCTGTCTGATTTGTACTTCTGTGAAAACTAGAATCGTGTATTATACATGGGAGTACAGGAAGTCCTTAGATTTATGACACAGTTGGTGAAAACCACATCTTAAATGGAAACATAAATCAGAACCAAGTTTTTCATAGGAACACCCTTATAAATGGAGGATTGGGTCCTGAATCAGATACCACATCTTTACCAAAATTATCCAGAATTCTGTACTCAAGTAATTTTAGATCAATCAATCAATCAATCGTATTTATTGAGCGCTTACTGTGTGCAGATTACTGTACTAAGCACTTGGGAAGTACAAGTTGGCAACATATAGAGACAGTCCCTACCCAACAGTGGGCTCACAGTCTAAAATGGGGAGACAGAGAACAAATCCAGACATACTAACAAAATAAAATAAATAGAATAGATAGGTACAGGTAAAATAAATAAATAAATAGAGTAATAAATATATACAAACATATACATATATACAGGTGCTGTGGGGAAGGGAAGGAGGTAAGATGGGGGGATGGAGAGGGGGACGAAGGGGAGAGGAAGGAAGGGGCTAAGTAATATAGCTACACTAATATATTTTATTGCCTTTTTTATGATATTTGTTAAGCACTTTATATGTGCCAGGCACTGTACTAAACGCTGGGGTAGATACAGAATAATCAGGTTGCATGCAGTCCATCTCCCACATGGGGCTCACACTTTTAATTATTATATTACAGACAGGGTAATTGAAACAGAGAAGTTAAGTGACTTGCCCAAGGTCACACAGGAGACAAGTGGCAGAGCTGGTATTAGAACCCAGGTCCTTCTGACTCCCAGTACTGTGCTCTATCCACTAGGCAACACTACTTCTCTGGTCTAGACTGTAAGCTCTTTGTGGGTCTGCTTATTTTTATATTGTACTCTCCCCAGCTGTGCACACAGTAAGCCCTCAGTAAGTATAGAGTAAATGAAGTTCCATGAAAGGTTGCCAACTTTTACTTCATCAGAAGTAAAATACCTATATTGACCCTCCCTGTTGAATTGTACTTTCCAAGCGCTTAGTGCAGTGCTCTACACACAGTAAGCGCTCAATAAGTATGACTGAATGAATGAATGATGACACCATTTGGTGGTAAAGTGCCCTGCCCCCTGTAAATCCTCCCGCCACACACACACACAAGCACCTATGTCTTTTCAAATTGTTTTCCCATTTCCCAAGGCTCAGTGCACCGCCTCCTACCACTCTTCAAACTTCTGTCATAAAAGAGGCTAGCATTGTAAAGTCGAAGGCTGAAATGAGGTATAAATTTAATGCCATTTGTTGTAACTCAAAGTCTTACACTGAGGACTGCCCGTATTTATTATTACTCTCTGATCAGAAGTTCAGATGAAATGTGTGGTAAGTTTCCTCCCCCATCCTAAAATTTAACAAATTTTAAAATTTGGCTCAAAATGAGTACTGTTTTATGTGCAGACAGGTACATTTTGTTTGAAAATACAAGTGAAAGTGTAAATAACCCTGGAACTAGAGAATCAAAGCAAACTCTAATTAATGTAGTGATACCTTTCTGAAAAGGCAGTTTTTACTAATGTCTGAAAAACATTTCCCTTTATTACATTGTTATATGATCTTTGTTCAAAGAGGAATACTTTAAATGGTATTGACTGGTTGCATTGGTTAATGTTTTAGTGTATATTAAAAAATACTCTCCCAATGTGGAAGAGTTACCTTTCAAGCAACTATGTTGTGAAAGAAGCATTGCTGAGTTTTTCTAGAATCCTGCGCTTCATTTAAAAAAGACAGATAGTGGTGGCTTTGAAGTCCAGGTGAGGGTGGGTGCAGTTACATATTTACAATTCCAAAAACAGAGTTTGGGGATATGATTTTTGATATTTGAACATTGCATTAATGCCACTTAAAAATTTAAAGTACTACAACATTTTGGTGTTAAAATATATATGTGTTTGGGGAGCCCAGAATATCTAAAAGAAAGGTGGTTATTCTGTGCTTATTCAGACACATACCAATTTTATTTCAACACTTCTTAAATTGAAGCCCTCATGCTGTTTTCAAGATTTTTCTTACAGAGTAGCTGCTTGTCTTCCAATTGATGATGCCTTACGGATTCAACTCCTTAAAATTGGAAGTGCAATCCAACGACTGCGTTGTGAATTGGATATTATGAATAAAGTGAGTACCCTGGTGGTTTATCACTAACTCTGCTCAAAGTATGTGAAATCTTATTAAAGTAATGGTGCCCTATTCCTAGGTACAATTAAGGCAAGTTGCTAATATTATTTCAAACAGGATTAAGCCTTCATATATAAAAATGCAGATTTTAAAAGGTCTTTAAAAGATAGGTCCTTAACATTTATCAAATTAAAGTTTTCAAAATAGAAGTTATTTTTACTAAGCTCCCAAATTCTATTTATCAGGTTTAGAGACCTCCGTTTGCCTCACAGAATTACTTAGGAGGTTCGGCAGTAGGTCTTAAACAGACTCCACATATTCAAAGACAGATTTTTACCCTGCTGTGTGAAGATAGTTGAAATACTTCGTTCCATCACTGAATTATCATGCCATGCAGTTTCCTTGACCGAACTTCAAATTAAATAGAAAGACTGGAAAGAAAATGAGGTATTGCATCCCAGGGGCTTATATGAAAATAGAATGTTTTTATAAATTCATTGTAGATATTTTTTTTCTGGACAATGCCAGTGATTAATTGGTCTGTTGAATGCATATTTCCTGGAAATGGTGGATTATTTATCCAGGGCATAGTACAGTGCCTGCCACACAGGAAGCGCTTAACAGATACCAGAATTATTATTTTATGTTGCCTCATCACTGCATTTTAGTTTTCAAGATGTTTTTTATTGTTGGTAATTGAGTACCTGCACTTAGTACACTATTTCCATTTTAGTTTCATTATTTCTATATAGTGGGTTTCTGAGCTTGTTTTGGTTCTAGAAATCTGTGTCGTTTAACTTGACTTTGGCATTTAAATCCAGCAGGATATCACAATCTCCGATTGTGTGCGCGCGCATGCGCTTGCGCATTTTAGCTATGCTGTGTGTAAAATTAGCTCTGTATGGGCCATACACATAGATATGACCACTGTATCGTTATAGTTTATAATTCTACCTTTATCCCAGAAATTCATATGAATTCATTTTTACCTGTATGTGTTAACAGTGATATTTTTTTATGTTCTTTTTAAGTGTACTTCTCTTTGTTGTAAGCAATGTCAAGATACAGAAATAACAACCAAAATTGAAATATTCAGGTGAGTCTTTGATTAGTTTACTCCTTCCTTTCGAAGAAGGTAACAACATAGGAAATCGACTAATCTTATTTACATTGATTTATAATATAATAATGGCATTTATTAAGCGCTTACTACGTGCAAAGCACTGTTCTAAGCGCTGATTTATCTTCATATTATCTTTCAATCAATCCAGTGGTAATTATTAAGCACTTACTGTTTGCTTTGGAGAGTATAAAACAGTCGATAGACATGTTCCCTCCTTAAAAGGCGCAATCTAGAGGGGAGAGACAGGCAATAAAATTTATTATGGTGCTGTAGGGCTGAATGGGTGACTGTGGAATGATTAAAGGGTGAAATCCAAGTGCATAAGTGACACAAAAGGGAGAGAAAGGAGGGCTTAGTCAGGGAAGGCCTTTTGGAGGTGGAGTGATTTTAATAAGGCTTTGAAGGTGGGGAGAGGGGTGGTCTGTCATGTTAAGTGGAAGGGCATTCCAGGCCAGAGGGAGGATGTGGGCAGTGAGATAAATGAGATAAATAATAATAATAATGGTATTTGTTAAGCGCTTACTATGTGCCAGGCACCGTACTAAGCGCTGAAGTGGATACAAGCAAATGGGGCTGGACCCAGTCCTTGTCCCCTTTGGGGCTCCCGGTCTCAATCCCCATTTTACAGCTGAGGTAACCGAGGCCCGGAGAAGTGAAGTGACTTGCCTAAGGCCACACAGCAGACAAGTGGCAGAGCCGGGATTAGAACCCATGACCTTTTGCCTTCCGGGCCCACGCTCTACCCACTAGGCCACGCTGCAGCGCTTAGGTGTGGGGAGTAGGTCGGCGTTAGAGGAGCCGAGTGTGCACACTGGGTTGTAATAGGAAACCAGCGGTATGTCCCAGTAATCTTATAAAATGCAAAAAGGCATAAGTAATGGGAACATGCATTGACTTGACAAAGATAAGAGAGACTTGAGTGATTGGGGGCGTTTTTTTGGTCCTTTCACACTGGTGAAACCCAAAATATATCAGCTTGTAAGCAGTTTGTTGGCAGATATGGTCTCGGTTCTTTAGCATGTACCTGAAGCACCGTGTACTCATTGCAGCCTGATAGTGATCAATAAATACTTGACTGATTAATAGGAGAGTTGTTTCGACCTGGCTTTCAAAGGATTGGTGCGGGGATTCTTGCAACAACGCAGCGGTCGTGCTCTTGAAAACTTTTGCATTATCAAAAAATTGTGTCGCGCTTCAATGGGAAATACAAGGCTAGTAGGAAAATGGTTTGAAAGCAGCTGAAATGGTGTCACAGTAGGTGAATTTCATGAAGATTGTGGAAGACAAAAAAAAGCCTTCTAAAGCTCCTTTCAAGCACCCTGCATTGTCTGACATTTTTTTCTAACCCTCTTCTGACATGTATCAGAGGTCCCTTCCTGGGGAGCTAATTTGCAAGTGCTGAAAGTCAATTTTGAATAAACAGTGAATTTTAAATAGGTGCATTGGGTTCTTCTGAACTACTGATAAATATTCCTGTGTGTTCATGTCATTCACCTTGAAACAAGTTTAAAAAGGCTTTCTGGGCAAAGTCCCACACCATTCATTCATTCAATCGTATTTATTGAGTGCTTACTGTGTGTAGAGCACTGTACTAAGCGCTTGGGAAGTACAAGTTGGCATTGTTATAGCCAATTCACAGCCATGTTGTGGGAACCATATTTCCCTATTCTTTGAGCGCACTCTGTCCAGATGGTTTTGTAAAAGATTATGTCCTGGCAGGAATGTCAGTATTAATTATTTTTGGTTAATGTAAAAAGGAGACAGAAGAAAAGGACAGTTGAGATACCATTGGTGCCCTTGCTAAGAGAACAAAAATGAACTAGTGGTGAAGTTTTGCTGTGTTTGTGAAATTCTCAGGGTTGTAACCAGCACTGCATTCTGTTTCGGTGTTTAACGTGCTTTATCTAAAAGATGACATATTCAAAATTAAAGTTTATAGAGAACTTTAAAAATTAAGGATTTGTCGTCTTGGTTTGCATACACCCACTTCTGGCTAAAATGGCGTTAAGGAATCCTTCCCCTCCCCACAGCACCTGTATATATGTTTGTACAGATTTATTACTCTATTTATTTTACTTGTGCATATTTACTATTCTATTTATTTTGTTAATGATGTGCATCTAGCTTTATTTCTATTTATTCTGATGACTTGACACCTGTCCACATGTCTTGTTTTGTTGTCTGTCTCCCCCTTCTAGCCTGTGAGCCCGTTGTTGGGTAGGGACCGTCTCTATGTGTTGCCAACTTGTTCTTCCCAAGCGCTTAGTACAGTGCTCTGCAAACAGTAAGCGCCCAATGAATACGATTGAATGAATGAATTAGGAAATGTTTTCCCACCAACATGAGCCTGTTTGATTAAAGTGGGATGTGGTATTGGAGGAAATGGTTTGTGTATAGGCATACACAGCATCAGACACAGGCAGCGAGTACATTGCTAGTTTTTTTTAATGACTGGATTTTACAAGACTGCATTTCCCCTGTTGTAGCAGAAGAAGGTGTACTTGTTTTTCATTTATACTCTTAATTCCAAAAATCTCCTTTTAAATCTTTAGTTTTGCTCTCCCCAAATAGTTGGGACCATTCGGTTACAAGAGGTTAATTCAGTTACTGAATGTTTTCATTTTTGCTCTGTGTTATTTTGCCTTCTTGAAGTCGTCCTCAAAACCTAAAAAATATGTACTCTTGATTATCTGTTGTAGTTTATCCTTGTTCGGACCGATGGCAGCATATGTGAATCCTCATGGATATGTGCACGAGACCCTGACAGTATACAAGGCTTGCAATTTGAGTCTTAGTGACCATTCTTCTACGGAGCACAGCTGGTTTCCTGGGTAATTTGATGACTTTTAACTTTCTAGAATTGAACAGATTCCACGCCGTTTCTTTTCTTTAATCAGACATGAAAGCCAAGAGTTCCAAACACAACTCCCAAAATTACGTTTATAACTTTAAAATGAATAGTAGTAATGTTGAAGTGTTCTCTAGCCTGTGAATGCTGAGGTGAGGATGCTGCATTATTTTTGTATTTTTTGCACATGTAAATGGCCTCTGAATGACTAGTTGGAAGAAAGGCTGGCAACTAAGATTCTAATTTCTTAGTTTAATACCTAAGAAGTTTGAAGCATTGAAACAAAATCAAATTTACTTTGTCATATACATCATGGAAAAAATACTTCTATTCTTTAACAAGGAAAAGCTATTGAGATGCACTTTCACCAGTTAATATACACAGTAGAATCGTACACATTGGGACAATATCAGCAGAACTACTACCACTAACATTTGAATAACCCTTTCCATTAAGACTTTTTTCTAACACTAATTGACATTATTTTCAGTTTAACTAGTATCTACTGTAAAATCTATAGTTACTGTTCTTCATAGTGACTGACCCCCTAAGTATGATCACCTAGAATATTATTAACCTAAGTATGAAGTGATAACCTGAGCAAAACTAAGGCAAGTATTCTGTAGAGCAGGTGGAACAGATATACACGAAGTGATTTTTATACCTCATGTGTATACCTCATTATCACGTTTTGTATGCTTATTTTCCACAAACTTTGGCATATTCCAGTAACTGCTACTCTAATTTTCAGGTACCCAATTTTGTTTTTCCCCCCAAGAAGTGAATATTTGAGCAATTGAAATTCAGGGTTTCTTATCCGCCAGGGGTAGATTACAAATGTCTTCTAGCATTTTCTTCCCTGCCCCAAGTCCAAACCTGCAGGCCAGCAGGAGAATCCTTGGATGCTTTTTGATCTTATTGTGAGATGAAAAGTCATACCTAATTCAGAAACAGGAGGATCAAGGCCTCTCCTACTCTGTACCTGGATCCCATTTCATTCCTTGAAATGTTCTAGAAAGGCACCATGACAGACCATTCTTGCTGGATTAGAAAGGGGATCCAGGAGTTCCTCACTTCCATTCTCATTTATCCAAAATGTTCATCTGGTCCTGAACATTTAGGAGACCACAGAGAATTAGAAGAGGATGAATGGCCATATTAGAGGGGTAAGGAGAAGAAAGAGCAGGTAACAGAAACACCAAATCCTTGACAGAAATGCTGAAAAATGCCATTGGAGGTGTCACTGATGGATTCTTCGGGTTTCAAGGCACTTCCCGGTGCATTAGTTTCCAGCGGGCAACCCTTTTTTCCTAGCGTTCACTGTCCCTGCCTCTTTCATCTTGACAAATTTAGGATGTGCAGGAATGTGAAGCCTAAGGACACTGCCAGTGGGGGTGTGTGAATGCACACCTCTGGCCGTTTGATGCTCAGTGCTGATCATTCATTCGATCGTATTTATTGAGCGCTTACTGTGTGCAGAGCACTGTACTAAGCACATGATGACAATATTGGGGATTGGAGAGCAAACCCGTCCTTGCTTCCTCCCCTGTGGAGTTTCGTCAGTTGATAATAGTATATTATTTGGCTAACGAGAAAATCAATCCATCAGTGGTATTTCTGGAGGGCTTCCTGTGGGCAGAGCACTGTACTAAGCACTTGGGAGAGAGAACAGTACAACGGAGTTGGCAGACACATTCCCTGCCCACAAGAGTTTATAGTCTAGAGGGGGAGACAGACATTAATAGAAATAAATACAGATGAAGAAAAGAATGTGCTCGTTAATGCCAGAAGACCATATGGGAAAACTACCCAGATCTTCTCTTCGCAATTATAAATACTCATCTTTTCTGTCAAAAGATTGGGAGCGCAAACCCTCCAAGTTCTGTCATCAGGTGCTTTCATTCATTTACTCAATCTTATTTATTGAGCGCTTACTGTGTGCAGAGCACTGTACTAAATGCTTGGAAAGTACAATTTGGCAGCAGATAGAGACAGTCCCTACCCAACAACGGGCTCACAGTCTAGATGGGGGAGACAGACACCAAAACAAAACAAGTAGACAAGTGTCAGTACCATCAAAATAGATACTTTCCGTTCTGGATGTGAACTGGTCCATTAACTCTCTTCTTCTGTAATTGGAAATTCTCAAGGGATTTAGAAGTAAAATTACAATTAGTGGACTGAGTTTTTTGGAAGAACTTTTCTATGCCCTTTCTCCCTATCTCCCAGGGATGTGGTGAGGATAAAAATGAAAACATTGATGTGAAAGGGCTTTGGACAAATAAAATTGCTATACAAATGCAATGCCCCCCAAAACAAGGTATCATTATTATTATTGTTGTTGTTATTATACCACACACAGGGTATGTACGGGCTTCCATCCCCTAAAGGAGATTATTTAAAGACCAGGCTTTCATGATCTGTTTATTGTGCTAATGAATAAAAATCCCATTGCCTTAAGGGACTAATGGAACATTAGCACTTTTAACTAAAATATTGGTTTCATTTTTCAGTAAAAAAATAACCGTGTGTGATTTATGACTGTATAAAATACTTTATCCTCGTTCTGGAGCAGGCTTGTTAGTTCTATAACCAGTTGAGAAATATCACTCTAAATGACACTGATTCCCTACTGTGATGATTATAAATTAAACGTCCCGAACATTAATAAACAGCAGCAAAAAAAGTGCATGCTTTTAGGACGATGTACAAGAACAAAACCGTCTATGAAATGCAAAATGGCAAAAATGTAGATGCAAGAGGAAAATGTGGTCCTTGTAAAATTCAAAGGGTACATGCAGATTAAATATGAATTTTAGAAATGCAAAAGCATTTGGGGCTCAGTAGAAACTAGTGTAGATTAAGGAAATGTTGAATCCAATGTTTTTCATGAGAAAAAGCAGCAAGCCTGTCGTTTTGATTAAAAATTTGGCTCTTAGATCAATTAGACAGAGTATGTGCTTATAGGGTATACAAAGTAAGTGGAATCAGCGTCAAATCACTTCATTTTAATATTCACCTTTAAAATGGATCATGCTATTAAAAGCACTTAATGTGAATTCTATAGCATGCAATTCCTAAAAGTACTTCTTTGAGCGATGGCCATTTCTGTATAAATATGCAGTTCAGGATTCACTCAGTTCCAATGAACAGTTGGATTAATGGGTTACTGACATGTAGAAATTTCCACTAAAAAAATACATATATGTAGGTTAGGGTTTTTCTTCCCCCAATAAAAGACCAAAATGATCTAACACCGAGCCATTTACTTTGTCATAGGTATGCGTGGACTATAGCCCAATGTAGATATTGTGGGAGTCATATCGGTTGGAAATTTACAGCTACCAAGAAGGATATGTCTCCTCAGAAATTCTGGGGATTGACACGATCGGCTCTTCTGCCCAGGATTCCCGAATCAGAAGATGAAACCGGTCAAGAAATAGCACCGTTACTTTGCCTGTGACTCTAATTTGCTTCGAACCTTATTGTCTCTAAACCAGATCTCTTCTGAAAATTAATGTTTCTTCAGGTATATAATGAAATAAAAGGCATCATTACATTGAGACGTGATGGATGTGGAATTGTGATTTCCAGGAGCACCAGTAACTGAAGATTTAAATTCAAATTTGATAATAGCAAGGAAAAGAAGCGATATGGCAAATAGTTTAGGTTTCAGGAATACCAAGACTCTTGGTAAACCTGCCACTGCTCTGTATAATTTAAAAAAAGAAACAAAACCATCAGTTTTGCCCAGTTAGGGTAAGAAGATGCTGGATGTTTGCCAGGTAAAGACATCTTGCAGAATGTCACTGATGTTTCCAAGTATGTGAACTACTGAATTCCCATCTTGCTTAACAATGTGAGAGAACATTGTTGTTTGTGATAGTAGCAATGCTATTGTAGTTGCAGTGCTGTAAGTGGCAGAAGTGAATCACCTATGTATGGTTCTTGCTGCTGAAGGGTACAGTGTTCCCCTTGCTAGGGAGATTGGATCATATAGAGGAAAAGGCCTTTTTCCCTATCCAGTATATATTTCAGTTATTGGACATGTCGATTTATAAATCTCTTGCATTTTTGAGTAGTAATGCTAAATGTACAGCTCAGAATCGCTCTCCCCCCCACCCCATACACCCACCCCACACCCCCATCCCAATTAACTTTTCTCATTTTCTACAATATATTAGTGAATTTTGAATAATACTATGAAATCCATTTCCTTTTAGTATTTGGTGAACTCTAACTCTGTTCCCTTCAGTTGATTTGCTTTATATGTGTACTATTTTCGGTAAGATGATTTTAACGCTTTTAATGATGTTTTGGGGAGGGCGGGGAGTAGAAGAAATCCTGTTGCTCGTTTGTCTTTCCACACTTATTGCCTTCATTTACTGTATTATTTGGAGAGAGGAATGAGTTGTATAAATAAAGCAGGCCTCAAAGGCAGGTTTTTCTTTATGAGACACTGTGAAAGTAGACATTAGGTATGGGTGCCAAAAAGATATCAGATTTTTTTAGAATGCACTTTGATGGTAGAATCCAAAAGTGACAGAGCTGTCCATGACTTCTTTCAGAACAGTTTGGTTCACTCTTTATTCCAAGTATTTTATAAAATGCCTCTAGAGCTATTTCCTGGCATTTGTAAACAACGAAAAATGTATTGTGTTGTGTTGTCTCCTGCACCCCCTTTAATCCGTCATGTTTAGGTAGTGTCACTCAGTCAATGGTATTTATTGAACGCTCACTGTGTACAGAGCACTGTACTAAGCACTTGGGAGGCTACGATACCAGAGTTAGTAGACACAATACCTGCCCACAAGGAGCTTGCAGACTAATTACTGATAGGTTATTCTAATAAAATGTAAAAAAATGTATTTATGATAGGTGACTAGTGGCAACACTATGAAGTAGTAATTTTGAAATTATGACTTTAAATGGAATACTTAGAAATTGTGATAAACGAAAGTAAGGTAAGTTGAAGATTTTTGGAATATCCAACCCGTAAAGGAGTCTTTAGAGTACTAGTGACATAATGGCAGAGGTTTCATTTTTGGCCCCTTCTACCACTATGCTTACGGACGTTTTGTTGTTCATGCACACAGGTTCATTCGAACTGCCCCAGCTCCTAATAAAATTCCTAATAAAATGCAAGTTGTGTTCCTGAGAAACCTCACACTTTATTGCTCTCCTGTCCCGTCGCTACACGCAAGCAGTTTCTCCGTGGCACACGGAGACCTAACAGGCTCGCGCTTCGGAAGAACGTTCCCTAATTCCTGTCGTCGTGTTAGCCAAAACTTGTCTTGCCAACCTGTGCTATGGCAGAAATGAGTTTAGAGGAGTGAATCTGAATAGAGAAGGAAATTGTTCTTTCTTAAAAGGTTTTCTGAGCTCTGGTGTTATTTCAAAAACCAGTCTTGAAAATCAAAATTTGTTCAGCATTGTAAGGAGAATGAGAGCAAGGACAAGTTTATTTTCCAGGCTTAGAGAAAAGTGTAGCTTGTAACATTCACCTATTTGGGATGAGGGATATTGTAAGGTGGATGTTGCCTTTGGTTTATACCAAACACAGTGTTGGTTTTAGTGGGTTGTTTTGTTAGGTTTCTACGGGATTGACACAACTAAAATGTCACACTCACAATGTGTGGCATTCTTTGAGCATGCAATATGCATATTTTTTTTGGTATTGTGTGTTGGTATATACAGTATATTCAAGTGAGATCAGTTCAAGATTATAATTGCGCTGTCCCATGGGTCTAATCTCTTCTGTGGTGTGTTTGCAAATACAAAGCTCATGACGTTTTCTATGATTAAAGAAATGAATTTGCAGATTCCTTTGTGGTTCAAGAATAATTGAATTGCACTTGTAAAAACACTTAATATGTACGTGTTGTTTTATAGAATTCGTTGGGGTACTTCTGTCTGTGATTTTTTTTTTTTTAATGATTTGAAAAGCAGCCTTTAACTGTTGGGAAGAGGAAAGTAGTTGAATATTAAAACTATGATGTCAAGTGAAAACAAACCGTCTCACACTGAAAAGTCATCTAGGCCGGTCACTACTAGGTTCATCACGATGAAAGTATTTTAATTGGAGATTTTGAGAGCCTTTACTCTCTAAATTTCATTTTATCAATCGATCAATCACTGATATTTATTGAATGCTTATTTCCATAGTACAACAGTATCCCACCAATCCCCACCCAACCTGAGCTCACTCTTTGTAGTAGTAACAGAATTATGTAGTTTGGAAGTGTCTTCCTTGGTAGATTTGGTGACGGGGAAAAACCCTTGAAAAGCTTGTGTGGTTTTTTCGGAGTATGTAGTGAATTCGTTTTTAGGTGGTTTTATTCTGCACTGTCTTTTGCGTTTTTTTTATAATGATATTTTATACATTTAATGTTTCAAGTTTATTCCGTTACTAGATTTTCATCAGGCTCTGTAAACTTTGCCAAGCTGCAGTTAGAAAGCACACCGATTTAACTTTGCCTTTTGAAATCCATCTCGGAATGTCTTGTTGCTTGCACACATCTGCCAGGAATACATCTCTTTCGGATAGGTTTCAACTCTTCAATAAAGCCCTAACATCACGTTTGTGACTTCCGATGTACAGAAGCGGGGTGAAGTTATTTTTATTGCTTTGAAAATTTCGCTGTCTTTCAACGTGACATCCGCGAATACTCAGTTTGCCTCTACCACCTATGCCCTACTTCTCCAGGGTCATCACTGGGAGAGAAACGTGGTCCTAGAGAAAGGTTTAAATGAAATAAGCCGCCTGTCACCGGGAGCAGGAGCTACGTGTCCGGGTCTACATAAAGCTGTCTTGATCGTCTCCCAGGCACGAAAACCGGCGGCTCGCTTCACAGGTACGCCTGCGGAATGAGCTTCAGGCGAGAAAGAAGGGGTTAGAACAAAATGCACGAGGGCCAAAGTCATCCAAAATACCCGGTGAGTGGCCAGCAACATAAACCTGGGGATTACAGATAGGTTTCCTAACTTTCTGCAGTTTCACCCGCCTTCTCCGACGAAGAAATCCCACCGTGGCCAAGTAGTTGTAAGGGTAGTAGTATTTATTAAGCACACTATACCGAGCACTGGGAAATAAATACATGGTTGAGAATTAAATAGGGTCCCTGATTCTCTAGGAACTCTAAGAATACGATGGAAAGAAGTTTGGCAGAGGACACAAATAGAAAAGATGATGCTGATGGCATTTGTTAAGCAGTTACTATGTGCAAAGCACTGTTCTAAGTGCTGGGGAGGTTACAAGGTGAGCAGGTTGCCCCACGGGGGGGCTCACGGTCTTCAGCCCCATTTTACAGATGAGGTCACTGAGGCATAGAGAAGTGAAGTGACTTGCCCAAAGTCACACAGCTGACAATTGGCAGAGCTGGGAAAGATGAAGTAATATATATTTTACGCATACAAAGCCCTCCCTCACCCCCACCATGCAAAAGACTGTGAAATAATTCTAGAAGGCTGGGGGCCTGAGCTCAATATAATGGGTGTATGGTCTTGTACTTTCATTCATTCAATCAATCATATTTACTGAGCGCTTTTTTTCTTCCCCTCTCGCAGCCCCACAGCACTTATGTACATATATGTAATTTACTTATATTAATATATTTTAATATATATAAATATATTTAATATATTTTAAATATATTTTAAATACATTACACATATATTTAAAATAAATTTAAGATCTTTTATATTAATATAAATAAATGTCTGTCTCTCCCACCAGACTGTAAGCTCGTTGTGGGCAGGGACTGTGTCTGTTTATTGTTGTATTGTCCTCTCCCAGGCGCTCCGCACACAGCAAATGCTTAATATAGAGGATTGAACGAATGAATGAATTTCAGATTAGTTTCAATTACAACAGGAACCACATTTGTTGTGAACTCCAGTCTAGTGGTTTACCTTATTGTCCTTAGTATGTTCTCAGCTTGGTAACTTTTTAGACTGGAAGCATGAAAAGCATAATCTCCTCAGCCCAATATTTTCAGGACTAAAAGGAATCAAAATAAAATCAGAGCAAAATAGAATCTATAAACTGCAGTACAGTCCTCTCAGTTTACCGCTGCTCAGAAATTATATTTCTAAAAGCTAACATTTAAAGAAATGCCTTGCATTATACAACCCTTTTCTAAAAGCTTTGAGATCATTCCTATCTAGGTAGGAATGTGGAGATCTGTAATGGCATTCATTCCATTGTATTTATTCAATTGTATTTGAGCACTTACTTTGTGCAGAGCACTGTAGTAAGCGCTTGAGAAAGTACAATACAACAAAATCCTGGATCTGCCCATTGCCAGCTGTGTGACTTTGGCCAAGTCACTTCACTTCTCTGAGCTTCAGTTCCCTCATCTGGAAAATGGGGGATTAGGACTGTGAGCCCGCCGTGGGACAACCTGATCGCTTTGTAACCTCCCCAAGCACTTAGAACGGTGCTTTGCACATAGTAAGCGCTTAATAAATGCCACTGTTATTATTATTACTATAAAGTCTGGGCGTCAGAAGGACCTGGGTTCTAATGCTGCCCCCACCACTTGCCTGCTGTGGGACCGTGGGCAACTCAGTTCACTTCTCTGGGCCTCAGTCACCTCATCTGTCAATACTATTTATTATATTTTGTTAATACTATTTATTTTGTTAATATGTTTTGTTGTCTGTCTCCCCCTTCTAGACTGTGAGCCCACTGTTGGGTAGGGACCGTCCCTATATGTTGCCAACCTGTACTTCCCAAGCGCTTAGTACAGTGCTCTGCACACAGTAAGCGCTCAATAAATACAATTGATTCTCAGCTGTGACCATGGGCAAGCCACTTAACTGCTCTGTGCCTCACTTACTTCATCTGTAAAACAGGGATTAAGACTGTGAGCCCACGTGGGACAGCCTGATCACCTTGAATCCCCCCCAGTGCTTAGAACAGTGCTTTGCACATAGTAAGCGCTTAACAAATGCCATCATTATTATTCTTGCCCCACAATTGCTGTCTTTGCACCAGCCCTGCCCCAGCTCTTTCCCATCCGCTGAAGCCCGTATCATCTGCCTCCACCATTCATTCAGTCAATGGTATTAATTAATTAATAATGACATTTGTTAAACGCTTACTATGTGCAAAGCACTGTTCTAAGCGCTGGGGGTGATACAAGGTGATCAGGTTGTCCCACGTGGGGCTCACGGTCTTCATCCCCATTTTACAGATGCGGTAACAGGCTCAGAGAAGTTAAGTGACTTGCCCAAGGTCACACAGCAGACATGCAGTGGAGCCAGGATTAGAACCCATGACCTCTGCCTCCCAAACCCGTGCTCTTTCCACTGAGCCACGCTGAATGCAAAGCACTGTACTAAGCACTTGGGCGAGTACAAGGGACTGTGCGCTCATTGTGGGCAGAGATTGTCACTCTTTATTGTTGTATTGTACTTTCCCAAGTGCTTAGTATATCAATCGTATTTATTGAGCGCTTACTGTGTGCAGAGCACTGTACTAAGCGCTTGGGAAGTACAAGTTGGCAACATATAGAGACAGTCCCTACCCAACAGTGGGCTCAAGTGCTCTGCGCACAGTAAGAGCTTAATGAATACGACTGAATGAATGAATGCAGTACAAGATGAGAAGCAGCATGGCTTAGTGGAAAGAGCCCGGGCTTGGGAGTCAGAGGTCGTGGGTTCTAATTCCAATTCTGCCACTTGCCTGCTGTGTGACCTTGGGCAACTCACTTAACTTCTCTGTGCCTCCGTTCTCTCACCTGGAAAACGGGGATTAAGGCTCTGAGCCCCACGTGGGACAACCTGATTACCTTGTATCTACCCCAGTGCTAAGAACAGTGCTTGACACATAGTAAGCACTTAATAAATACCATCGTTATTATTATTGTTATTAGAGAAGCAGCGTGGCTCAGTGGAAAGAGCCCGGGCTTTGGAGTCAGAGGTCATGAGTTCAAATCCCAGCTCCGCCAATTGTCAGCTGTGTGACTTTGGGCAAGTCACTTCATTTCTCTGTGCCTCAGTTACCTCATCTGTAAAATGGGGACTATGACTGTGAGCCCCACGTGGGACAACCTGATTACCTTGTATCTACCCCAGTGCTTAGATAGTAAGCGCTTAATACCATCGTTATTATTATATCACAATAAAAAGGCACATTCTCTACCCATAGTTATTCACTGCCTCCCCCAGACCCCACCTCCAATCTGCACATAGTAAGCGCTCAATAAATACGATTGATGATGATGATGATGATGAACCACTTTGATCCACCTAGGTACGGTGACTAGCCACATCGGGGTGACAGAGTTTCAAACTACTACCGGGAGTTTGTGGAACCCTCTCCCTGGATACACTGATACAGTTTTCTACATTGTGAGCCCGCTGTTGGGTAGGGACTGTCTCTATGTGTTGCCGACTTGTACTTCCCAAGCGCTTAGTACAGTGCTCTGCACACAGTAAGCGCTCAATAAATACGATTGATTGATTGATACTCCCCGATCCTTTTTCCTTCTTTGGTTATATTAGGCTCATGCGACAAGACCCATCACAGTTTTCTGATTCCGGGTCTAATTGTTGGCCTTATTACGCGCTTAGTACAGTGCTCTGCACACAGTAAGCGCTCAATAAATACGATTGATTGATTGCTCACCCAGCCCCTCTAGGGTCGGTAGGGCCTGGAGCCAAGTGTTGGTCTCTTATCGCTCACCTCCAGCGCTTCACATTAGAGAAGCAGCGTGGCTCAGTGGAAAGATCCCGGGCTCTGGAGTCGGAGGTCATGGGTTCAAATCCCAGCTCCGCCACTTGTCAGCTGTGTGACTTCGGGCAAGTCACTTAACTTCTCTGGGCCTCAGTTACCTCATCTGTAAAATGGAGATGAAGAATGTGAGCCCCCCGTGGGACAACTTGATCACCGTGTAACCTCCCCAGCGCTTAGAACAGTGCTTTGCACATAGTAAGTGCTTAATAAATGCCATTATTATCATTATTATTATTATTATTCACACATTCCTCCCCTTGGGTCTTGACCACCGATCCCTACCTTTGGCAAACTGTGCTTTCCTGACTCCATCTGTACTTCCCAGGCGCTTAGTACAGTGCTCTGCACACAGTAAGCGCTCAATAAATACGATGATTGATTGATTGATTCCCCATCACACCAGCCTTCTAGCAGCGGGTGATTCATCTTAACCCTTGGGCGTGAGTGTGGGCAAGTTGGTTAGCCAGAGCAGTAACAGAGGACAGGATCAGGGAAGAGAAGCAGCGTGGCTCAGTGGAAAGAGCCCGGGCTTCGGAGTCGGAGGTCATGGGTTCAAATCCCGACTCCGCCAACTGCCAGCTGTGTGACTTTGGACAAGTCACTTAACTTCTCTGTGCCTCCGTTACCTCATCTGTAAAATGGGGATTAAGACTGTGAGCCCCCCGTGGGACAACCTGATCACCTTGTAACCTCCCTAGCACTTAGAACAGTGCTTTGCACATAGTAAGCACTTAATAAATGCCATTATTATTATTTATTATCAGGGGTGGGTGACAACCACGGACCAGGATGACGGCACATCATTATTTTCTGGGGACCTCGCATTTACTTTTAGCAATGCATAATAATAATTACGGCATTCGTTAAGCACTTACTATGTGCCAGGCACTGTACTGAGCGTTGGGGTGGATACAAGCAGATCAAGTTGGACACAGCACAGTCCCTGTCCCACATAGGACTCACGGTCTCAATCCCCATTTTACAAATGAGGTAACTGAGGCCCAGAGAAGGGAAGTGACTTGCCCAAGGCCACACAGTAGACAAGTGGCGGAGCCAGGATTAGAACCCATGACCTCCTGCCTCCCAAGCCTGTGTTCTAGACTGTGAGCCCACTGTTGGGTAGGGACCGTCTATGTTGCTAACTTGCACTTCCCAAGCGCTTAGTACAGTGCTCTGCACACAGTAAGCGCTCAATAAATACGATTGAATGAATGAATGAATATCCATTCATTCATTTTGTTCATTCATTCATTTTGTTAGTGTGTTTGGTTTTGTTCTGTCTCCCCCTTCTAGACTGTGAGCCCGCTGTTGGGTAGGGACTGTCTCTATGTGTTGCCGACTTGTACTTCCCAAGCGCTTCGTACAGTGCTCTGCACACAGTAAGCGCTCAATAAATACGATTGAATGAATGAATAGCCATTCATTCATTTTGTTCATTCATTCATTCTATCCATTCATTCATTTTGTTAGTGTGTTTGGTTTTGTTCTCTGTCTCCCCCTTCTAGACTGTGAGCCCGCTGTTGGGTAGGGACTGTCTCTATGTGTTGCCGACTTGTACTTCCCAAGCGCTTCGTACAGTGCTCTGCACACAGTAAGCGCTCAATAAATACGATTGATTGACTGATTGAGTGATATCCACTATGCCATGCTGCTTCCCCGATCCCCCTTACCCTTTTCTGGGGCCCTCCACTCACCTGCACGGTTTGAACTTACAGGCCAGAAGTATGAGTTCCAGTGCGCAGAAGCACTCCGATCTTACGGCGCATATAGCACCATAACGGTATCATGACAAGCAGGAAGACCTGCAGGGCAACGAAAACCACTCTGTTGCTTTTTGTTTACAACTATCAATGACAATCACTCCCAACAATCCTATAAAACAATCCAACACAAAGCAAAATGTTCTTCGGATCCTGGAGCCCCATATTTACCCAGATGACGCTGATGCCAAAGTCTCTGGACCGGCTGGTCGGGTGGTAGCTTGTACTTCCCAAGCGCTTAGTACAGTGCTCTGCACACGGTAAGCGCTCAGTAAATACGATTGAACGAATGAATGAATGAATGGTGGGAGCATATTCCTTTCCCCGAGGTTTTACAACCGGACTTTGGGAGGCAGTTGAACGCTGATCCCTTTGCTGGACCTGGTTCCGCAAGCCAATGCGTTAATGGGTTAAAACCTAGGGAGGTAAAAATCTTAACCATAGCACTGTTGGGCAGGTAAGTGACCGGCAGCATCATACAGCCAGATACAATTAATAAAATTGGAAATAACTGCTCTTTCCCCTAAATATTTCACAATTATTCTTATTCCACAATTAATCTCAAATTATTCTTTAAAAATATTCTCCACAATTTAACAACTGTTTCCATTTATTATCCCTTTGTTACTCTCCAGATCCTTAGGGTGATGCCTAAAACCTTCCTCAGTCCTTAAAAAGGAAACACAATTGCGAGGATAGGAAACACAATGGCGAGGACAAAGTAAAATGCAGGCGTTTTCTTTTACATATGTATAACAGAGTGACAAACATTAGTCTGCTTCTAGCCCCATTAGCCAGGCTACAGTAGACACAACATGCAGGCTTGCACTGCTGTAACCCTTAACATAATGGAAATTTTATATTAAAGACAATTTGAACCCAAGAGATCGATGTAACAAGCAAAAATGAACAAATAACCATTTTTAATACATTTAATTTGTAATACTCTGCAATCAAATCTCTCCTTTGTGTGCTGTGGTCCCCTTATCAGACTTCTTAAGATTCACGGCTGATAAAAGTCTCTCGGCTTAATTCTGTTTTAGTTCCTTCTTATGAGGTGTTTTGAGAGTTGGGGTTTTAGGTGGACTTAAAGTCCCTTTGTCAAATAAGGAGATGTCTGTCCCCTTGCTGGGTCCTTTCCCCAAGAAATTGGTGGGACCCAGTAGGCCTCCCGGCGTCTAACAAATTCCTTTATCCCCATTCACAAAAAACCGAAATTTTCATTCCAAATTTTTATTCCCATTTACCCAAAATGATATAAGGAACATGTATTTTCTTTAACCTCTCTTTTTTTCTTTTCACTACACATTGTTAGTTCCACAGTGAACACATCAAGCAGCGTGGCTTAGCGGCAGGAGCCGGGGCTTGGGAGTCAGAAGGTCATGGGTTCTAATCCCCGTTCCACCACTTGTCTGCTTTGTGACCTTGGGCAAGTCACTTCACTTTCTCTGTGCCTCAGTTCCCTCATCTGTAAAATGGGCATTATGACTGTGAGCCTCCTCATGTGGGACAACCTGATGACCTTCTATCTCCCCCCCAGCGCTTACTTGGCACATAGTAAGCATTTAACAAATACCACCATTATTATTATTATTATCAAAGGCAAGTTTCTTTGTTCAACCTATCATTTTTATACCAGTCGGATATAAAGATGAAAGCTGGCTTTCGACTTGCTCATTTATCTTTTTACCAATTTAACAAAATCTAATGCGGTAGAATTTCAGAAACAGTGATTAAATCACCACCCCATACAGGCATTTCTAGCCAGGAAAGCGATTTCAAATTCTCACCCAATCACCTCCTTTGCAATTTCACACTTAACTATTTGATTGAGGAAGCCAACCCTCTGCTAGAGGGAGGTGACTTCTCTCAAGCAAATTCCTTTTTGATCGTCTAAACCGATAGATCCAGCTCCCTAGAGGTTTTCTTATTCCTACCCCCATGCCTTAGCTGCAGATTTCCTGCAACTAACTAGGTGATTTAGGAATTGCTGAGAGAAGGGAAACAGCTTAAAACCATTAGGATGACTCAACCTTTGGAGCTACCCATCCCTATTCAGTTCTTTGTGCAGAAACGCTCCGGGCGTAATAATAATAATGACATTTTTTAAGCCCTTACCACGTGCAAAGCACTGTTCCAAGCGCTGGGGAGGTTGCAAGGTGAGCGTGTATATAGCTATAATTCTATTAATTCTGTTGGTATTGACACCTGTCTACTTGTTTTGTTTTTTTGTCTGTCTCCCCCCTTCTAGGCTGTGAGAGCGTTCTTGGGTAGAGACCATTTCTATATGTTGCCGATTTGTACGTCCCAAGCCCTTAGTACAGTGCTCTGCACCCAGTAAGCGCTCAATAAATACGATTGAATGAATGAATGAAAGACACCCTAGGGAGTTTGGTTGTTTTTTGCGCAGAATTTGTAATCGGATCCTTTTCTTCCTGACACCTAGCGCTGAACTAAACCAGCTGCTAATGGCGTTGAGCACGGAGTTTCTTTCAGAGGAAGAAGTGTACAGCAGGGTCATATGTGTGAATAGAATACACCACCCAAAGTTTTTTGCAGTTTGGGCACGGAGGGTACCGCTCACCGCCATCCGAAGTGGATGTTAGGGTGCCCGAGGTGACTTGCCAATCAGAAGGAGAGAGAAAAGTAGACAAGACAGAGAAATGACAAGAATACTTTCCTAAATCCCACTGACTCTGGTCAATCTTACTTCCTTTAGACCCTAATGCACGGATGATGAACTATTATCTAGATCAAAGTTCCATCTGTTTAGTAGGGTTATCCAGGACATAAAAATTCCATTTATCTAAGACCTTTCATTCAATTGTATTTACTGAGCGCTTACGGTGTGCAGAGCACTGTACTAAGCGCTTGTGAAGTACAATTCAGCAATAAAGAGAGACAATCCCTGCCCACACCGGGTTTACAGTCTGGGGGTGGGGAAGACATCAAAACAAGTAAACAGGCATCAATATAGAGTTACAGATACACATCAAAACAAGTAAACAGGCATCAATATAAATAGAATTATAGATATGTACATATATACAATAAATACGATTGATGATGATGATGAAATAGATAAATAGAATAAATATGTACAGTCAGTCATTGTCGTATATATTGAGCGCTGACTGTGTGCAGAGCACTGTACTAAGCGCTTGGGAAGTACAAGTTGGCAACATATAGAGCCGGTCCCTACCCAACAGCGGGCTCACAGTCTAGAAGGGGGAGACAGACAATGAAACAGAACATATTCACAAAATAAAATAAATAGAATAAATCTGTACAGTCAGTCATTGAATCGTAGTTATTGAGCGCTTACTGTGTGCCTCTCCATCCCCCTCATCTTACCTCCTTCCCTTCCCCACAGCACCTGTCTATATGTATATATGTTTGTACGTATTTATTACTGTATTTATTTATTTATTTTACTTGTTCATATCTATTCTATTTATTTTATTTTGTTAGTATGTTTGGTTTTGTTCTCTGTCTCCCCCTTTTAGACTGTGAGCCCACTGCTGGGTAGGGACCTATATGTTACCAACTTGTACTTCCCAAGCGCTTAGTACAGTGCTCTGCACACAGTAAGCGCTCAATAAATACGATTGATGATGATGATGATGATATACACAACTGCTGAGGGGAGGAGGAGGAGCTGAGAAGGGGGGCTTAGTTTGGGAAGGCCTCTTGGAGGAAATTAGCTTTCAGTAGGGCTTTGAAGGGGGAGTGATTGTTTGGCGGATTTGAGGAGGGAGGGCATTTCAGGCCAGAGATAGGATGTGGGCCAGGGGTCGACGGCGGGACAGGTGAGACCGAGGCACAGTGAAAAGGTTAGCACCAGAGAAGCGGAGGTGTGTGGGCTGCGATGTAAGTTTTAGGTCCATAATGAATATACCTAATAAGCCAGAGTTTCCTTCGGCAGGAGAGGTACCTCTTTTGATTTTCCTTTTCCCATTTTCCTGAGGACTGATGCCTCCCGACACCTCCCCGACATCCTGCATCTTATTTAACTGCAGTCTTACGGCCTGGCTCCCCGGGCCCCGAAAACGTTTTGCATTCACTCCAACTGTGCCTTCTGCTCTGTAGGAGAAGACATGGAAGGGATGTAGAAATGGAAAGAGACACACAAGGGGAAGCTTTCAATTGCTTGGCTTATGGGGTTCCACCAAGCCCACCAGCTCTCAGATGGCGTGCTTAGCTAGAGAAGCAGCGTGGCTTAGTGGAAAGAGTCCGGGCTTGGGAGTCAGAGGACGTGGGTTCTAATCCCTCCTCCGCCACTTGTTTGCTGTGTGACCTTGGGCAAGTCACAACTTCTCTGTGCCTTAGTTCCCTCATCTGTAAAATGGGGATTAAGACTGTGACCCCCACATGGGACAACCTGATTACCCTGTATCTACCCCAGGGCTTAGAACAGTGCTTCACACCTAGTAAGCGCATAACAAATACCATCATTATTAATATTACCATAGTAATAATTATTATTATCTGGTTTGTCTCAGAACTGGTGGAGCAATTCGTAAGCATTCAATCGCACAACGTTCATACAATCAGTCACACAATTTTGCAGCTTAGTACAGTGCTCTGCACAGAGTAAGCACTCAATAAATACGATTGAATGAATTTACCAGCCCTGCTGGTGGGAGAACAATTAAATCCAAATCCTCCTTGTATTATAAAATGGACCAAATTTACTCACTTGCGTCTGACGTACCTTCCGCCAAACGGTCGAGTGCCGTACGCTCATTTGGTCAGACGGCCGCAGTCCCTCTCTCTGAGCCCCAAAAGATATTTCAAATGGTCTGTTACCGGTTTTGCTGTGCCTGGGGATCACTGAGAGACGAACTGCTCCACACCGTTGTCGAGCGTTCTCATCCGAGTCCCGCCTCCAAATTACTGTGGAAGAAAAACCTCATGAACTCTAGGTTGTGTTTAACAAGGTTATGTCAGAGAAAAGCTTTACTACTAGCGCTTCTTCCAGCACTAGTAGGGAGAGGCGGTTAAGCGGCAGAGATTCCCCTGCTAGTCAAGGCCAGCTCAACTTCAAGCAGTGCAGTTTCTTTATAGACCATTGGCAAAGCAGTCGTAATGATCCGAAGAATACAAGAGAAATACTTTAGGATAGACAGCAGTAAGTCCCTTGGGCATTTTCCGTTCAGTCCCGGACCTGCTCCCTTCTAGGTGATCTGATACTGATAAACAGGGTCAAGGGTCTTGATTACTCAAGGGAATCCTTTCATCTTGTCTCAAATCGAGCTCGATTTGGGTCAATCAAGTCATCAAGCTATTTGACTCAAATAGCCAGGCTTGGCTTGAGTAAGTCAAGTCATCAGGCACACCCAGAGCGGGCTGAGCAAGCCTACAGCAGGGCAGAGAGAAAGGGGGACAAATGCAGGGCTTTGACCACCGTGTTTCCACACATCTCAACCTCACCCTCACCCGAGGATGAGTTTCGATGGGCATGGCCAGTCTGCTGTCTGGATTTCTAGCAGCAGCGCGCCGCAGCTCGTGCACAAAAGCCGTGGGTTGGTGGTACAAGACTGAGGGAGGGACAGAGGGGAGCGATTAATTGAGTTCAGTGGAGAGGGTGGTGTTGAGGACGTGGGGTCGCGCAGCAAGAGACGGTAAAGGGGGAATGGAGACCAAATGGGGCATGACTTGAGATAATTGGAGGGTGGAATTGAGAGCTAGGAGGTCTCTGTGGTTGTGCGGAGGAAGGAAACATTTTGCATTTTTGGAAGGGAATGGAAGGGTAAAAACAGTTGCCCCAAAGAGTGTAAGCAACTTGCCCAATATTAAACACCAGGCTAAGGGCTGAGCTGGGATCAGGCCCCACACATTCCTCTCTATGTATATCTGAAGAATACTAAAACAATCATGCAACTAATTACTTTTGGTTTTTAGGTCTCAAGACCAGGGAGAAGAGCTTTAGACAAATGCTACGAAAAGGCCTCGGCAGTGGACAGCAACACGGTCTAGGGGAAAGAGCACAGGACCAGGAGGCAGAGGACCTGTGGGCTGATCCCGGCTTTGTCACTTGCCTGTTGTGTAACCGTGGGCCTATCGGTTAACTTCTCTGTACCTCAGTTTCCTCATCTGGAAAATGGGGAGTCAATACCTGTTCTCCCTCCTACTTAGAAAGTGAGCCTCGTGTGGCGTACGGACTGGGTTCAACCCGATTATCTTGCATTTCCACTGTGATTAGTTACAGTTCCTCGGCACATATTACGCACGTATTCACTCATTCAATCGTACTTATTGAGCGCTTACTGTGTGCAGAGCACTGGACTAAGCGCTTGGGAAGTACAAGTTGGCAACATATAGTAGGAAGCAGCATGGGCCCGGGAGTCGGAGGACCTGGGTTCTAATTCTGGCTCCATTACTTGCCTGCTGTGTGACTTGGGCAAATCACTTCTCTCTGTCCCTCAGTTTCCTCAACTGTCACGGACTGTGCTCAACCTGACGCGCTTTAGAACGGTGCTTGATAGCGAGCACTTAACAAATAACCTTTCCCTTTCAAGCTCAAGTTTATTTTGGAATTAAGATGAAAGATTGCTACAACTCCAAAATGTAACTGCAGGCAAAGTAATCATTTTAACATGTATAACTTTTTTGCCTATGCAAGTTTACCAATTTCACTACTCTTCGGGGAATAAATTATTTAAGCAGGCAATGATAAAATGCCACAAGAATTTTAAACTGAATGTGTAGCCAATTATAACCACCGTAGAACTAGTTAGATTTTTTTCAAAAAAAAAATGTCTTGTTCTATTCAAACACAACTTAGGTTGGGAATTATTCAAAGTTAAACAGTACATAATTAACATTTACATCGACATATGAAAGAAGAGGAGGTACTTCTTTTCTTTTTGGTAGCTGGAAATAGAATTAAATCACCTGATGGAGCATACCACATAATTCTACTTGTCAGAAGTGATGAAACGCACTTTTACTCTTCACATAATAGACACATATTAAATTTCCTCATCTCACTGTAAGAAAAATGGAAAAAAAAAAAAAAAAGCCCAAACAACCCCCACCAAATAGGAGCATTAGCGCAGTTTACTAGATTTCTATTTCAGTCCTTTATCAAACACAAAAGCTCATCTTTGTCCATTTGGTATCCACTCTTCTTCCACTGTTCTCTCAACCGCTGTAATATCGAACCAATTTCTTTTCCTGAAGAAATTCCCATTTTTCTAATATCATGGCCAGTTACTGGAAATAGAGGGACAGACCAGCTCTGCATCTCCTTTAGAAGAGCCCCCTCTCCTTGGTATTTCAGAAGTTCATGAATTCTCTCAGTTGTACCAGGGTCTCTCGACTAAATGCAGAAAACAAAACAACGACAACATAAAAGTCAATAGCACCAGTATAATTGATATGACTTAAATTACCGTTTTTTATCTCATTTACTTTTGAATTAATCCATAGGCTAAAATGTCATTACATTTTTCATTAAAGAAGTCTTCTAAACTTCTCTCCTACCCTAGTAGACTGGTTGGGGATCACAGTAGGTGCTCAATAAATACAATTGCTTAGACCAAAGATAACAGACTGCAAATAATTTCCTAAAGAAATTTATAATTCAACCACCCATGCTTTATATTTTGAAACTAACCAGAGGTGAGACTAAGGCCTGCAATTTATACTTAGTTCCGAGTTATTCAGATTTTATAAAATCTTGTCCCTATCAAAATCAACACATAGACGTGATTAAGGCAGAGAGATCCTGGGCTGAATACTCACATATACTTACATCTAAAATGAAATCCTGAAATGGTCTGAGTGGTTCAGAACTGTCAGCAGCTTTAATTAAATCTTTCCTGTGCTTCAGCAGGAACAGAGCCAGATTTTTTTCTTGTTTGGAAACCTTCAACCTGAAATCAAGTTTTATGACATCATCCTGATCTCTGAATAATGAAGTCAAAACGGTTATTGGACTTGCAGAAAGATTCCGAGTGTTTTTACACACTTGGTCCAATTCTTCTAAATTCCCATCAGTAGGCAACCCTGTGAAAACAAGAATTTTTTTTTAAGAATCAAGAAAAATCAAATTGATCCCTCTAGACTGTCAGCTCCTTATGGGCGGGGAACACGTCTCCCGACTCTGTTATACTGTACTCTCCCAAGTGCCAAGTACAGCGCTCAGCACACAGTAAGCATTCACTAAATACCAGTGATCGATTTCTTGAACACCTCCAAGAAAAACACACATTCTGCCAGACCTGGGTGCGCATCCTTCTAATGGATATTATTCTACAACAGCAGGGTATATCTGAACTCAAAATTCAATGCACAAATGGCATATCACTTCTTGAATTCTTACCTATATAATAAGCCACGTCCAGATCGTACATAAGTCGAACCAAGTGCTCTACGTGATTACCAACAAGAATTTTTTTCAGCTCCACCCAAATCCTCTCTCCTGATATTCCAGCCAATCCTTTCGCATTTCCCTTAATGGCTTTTAACGTGTCAGGATCGTGGCCACCAGGGTTTTCGGCGATTTTTCCGAAGAACCTACACAAACAGAGTTTGAAAATAGGAAAACCTGATAAAGGAAAGCAAAGCGTTGATATCAATCAGTGGTATTTACTGAGCGGCGCTAAGTGCTCTGAACATGGTAAGTGCTCAATGAATACCACTGATGATGATGATGACTTCAATTGCTCCTTTACTTTGAAGGGCTTGAAGTACCTGCAGGGAGGCATAGATCACACTATAGTGCTATGTGCTCAATGCGACTCTGCCCTATGCACTAAGACTTACGTTTACACACTCTTGGAAAAGAAGATTTTTTTTTTTAATGGTATTTATTTGTTCTAAGCACTGGGGTAGATACAAGATAATCAGGCTGGACACAGTCTCTGTCCCACATGGGGCTCACAGCCTCAACCCCCATTTTACAGACGAGGTAACTGAGGCACAGAGAAGTGAAGTGACTCATCCAAGATCACACAGCAGACAAGTGGCAGAGCTGGGACTAGAACCCAGGTCCTTCCGACTCCCAGGCCTGTCTGTGCCCTATCTACTTCGGGCTCACAATCTCTGCAGCACTTTGAAAATTGTTTTTGCTTCATTATTCTCCTTTAAGTCAATCAATAGGATTCGAGGGTTTGCAGTGTGTAGAGCACTGTACTTGAGCACTTGGGAGAGGCACAAATAAGAGTTAGCACACTCTATGACCTCAAGAAGCTGGAGAAGCAACAGAGTGGAAAGCCATATATTCACATAAATGTTACAGGGTTGGAGGTGGTAATGGGGTGGGAAGAGGGGAGATTAAACAGGGAAGGCTTCCTGGAGGAGATGCAATTTTAAAAGGGCTTTGAAGATGGGGAGAGCAATGGCCTGCCAGGTGTGAAGGTGACCAAGCAGGAGGGAGGCCGTGAGCAAGTACGGTTCTCCAAGTCACAAAATCTGACAGCTAGTCACGTAAAATAACTATTAATCTCCTTAGCAAATGAAAATTACAAGTAGCTGGTTCCTAATAATGACTGAGCATAGTTTAGTGTTAAGAATTTAGGAAAGATATGTGCATTCACAGACTTATCTTTGGCAGCGATTCATCCTCTACAGCAGCTCTTCTCTTTGCCTGTTTTCACCATTTTAGCTTATCAGACGGGCACCGAACATTTCACTTAAGAGAATTATAGTTGTATATTTTACTTGGGAAGGGTTGCTCGGGCTCTGGCACAGTGAGGGGGGGAAAGTTCCACAACACACCAATCGAAAGACTCTTTTCTTACCTGAAATATCTCAAAATCCGTAGATAATCTTCCTGAATTCTTTTGTTTGGGAATCCAACAAATCGAACTTTGTTATTTTTTAAATCTTCATAACCGTTGAAGTAGTCATACAGGGTACCATCAAAGCCTGTAGCAGCAATGTAATATAAAATTGTAAAATTTTAGTTTATTTTATTTAGCATGGATACATGAACTTCAGTTCAAAAATATTACTGGGTCATTTTTTTTTTTTTTCAGAAAAACACTATCGTAGTAATACAAAGACTCCTGACCCTTTTGCCCAAAGCACCCAATACTGCTTCCAAGGGAGTGAATAGATGACAAGATAGTTCCCATGGAAGAATTCACCATGTTCATTCATTCATTCAATCGTATTTATTGAGCGCTTACTGTGTGCAGAGCACTGTATTAAGCGCTTGGGAAGTGCAAATTGGCAACATATAGAGACGGTCCCTACCCAACAATGGGCTCACAGTCTAGAAGGGGGAGACAGACAAAACAAAACAAGTAAACAGGTGACAGTACCATCAGAATAAATAGAATTATAGCTGCATACACATCATTAATAAAATAGAGTAATAAATATGTACAAATATACACAAGTGCTGTGGGGAAGGGGGGCGATGGGGAGGAGGAGGAGAAGAAGGGGGGCTCAGTCTGGGAAGGCCTCCTGGAGGAGGTGAGCTCTCAGTAGGGCTTTGAAGGGAGGAAGAGAGCTAGTTTGGCGGATGTGTGGAGGGAGGGCATTCCAGGCCAGGGGAAGGACGATGGCGGGAAAGGCGAGAACAAGGCACAGCGAGGAGGTTAGCGGCGGCAGAGGAGCGGAGGGTGCGGGCTGGGCTGTAGAAGGCGAGAAGGGAGGTGAGGAAGGAGGGGGCGAGGTGATGGAGAGCTCTGAAGCCGAGAGTGAGGAGTTTTTGCGTTATTCGAAGGTTGATAGGCAACCACTGGAGATTTTTGAGGAGGGGAGTGACATGCCCAGAGCGTTTCTCCTGTGACCCTGAAATCAGGTCCACCACATCCTCCTTGTAGTCCTACACTGGTCTGGAAAATGTCTGGCCTACTTTTTTTTTTGAGGTATTTGTTAAGCGCTTACTATGTGCCAGGCACTGTACTAAGAGCTGGCGTAGATGCAAGCTAATCAGGTTGGACACACAGTCCCTGTCCCACGCTGTGTCCAACCTGATTAGCTTGCATCTACGCCAGCTCTTAGTACAGTGCCTGGCACACAGTAAGCGCTTAACACAGCTTTAATCACCATCTTATAGATCAGGTAACTGAGGCACAGAAGTGACTTGCCCAAGATGTCGCGGCAGACAAGTGGCTGAGCTGGGATTAGGTCCTTGTGACTCCCAGTGTCATGTTCTATCCACTAGGCAATGCTCCTATATTGTACTTCTAGCAGCACTACTGTCCAGAAAAAATGACAGTCGTTCTTTACTTCTCCCCATCTCCACTGCTTCTGAGTTGTAAGACTTAGAGAACCGATCAACAGTTTTAAAAATTCACACAAAAGAAATAACATGTCCTAAATCTCTTTTTATCTGGGCCAACACTACGTCCACTGGGGTGCAAATCCTATGCGCTCTTAAGGTTAGCAAATGTTTTGTTTCATCTCTCCTTATGTATCTGGCCCCCTGTAGACTCTAAGCTCATTGTGGGCAGGGAATGTGTCTATCACTGCGCTTAGTACAGTGCTCTGCACACAATAAGCGCTCAATAAATGCGATTGAATGAATCACTGCTGTTCTACTGTACTCTCCCGAGTACTCAGTACAGTACTCTGCACACAGTCAGAGCTCAACCGATACGATTGATTCGAGGATCATAGAAGCTATTGTACAACTTCCCGGACCACAGTGGGCAAGCCTGGGGAAGCGAGGGGAGAGATCATCAGAGCAGGCTGGGAAGCGGATGAGAGGAAGGTGATTAATAATGATGGTATTTGTTAAGTGCTCACTATGTGGCAAGCACTGTTCTAAGCGCTGGGGTAGATACAAGGTAATCAGGTTGTCCCATGTGGGGCTCACAGTTTTAATCCCCATTTTAGACACAGAGAAGCTAAGTGACTTGCCCAAAGTAACACAGCCGGCAAGCAGCGGAGCCCGGATTAGAGCCCACAACCTCTGAATCCCAAGCCCTTGCTCTCTGCTCTTAGGGTGAGGTCAGGATGAAAGCATCCGGCCACTGTGAGGGTCCCAGTTGGATCCCTGAAACCCATCCCACTGACCCTGTCAACATTCTCCCATGCATCTGACACCTCAATGGGTAGGTGGGACACTATATTGTTTTTTCCATTTCTAGCCAATGTATGGAAAAATCAGTCTGAAGAACCTGAAGACCTAAGTAGGCGGAGTCCAAGTAGTTTAAGGCCCACTATCCTGGGATGACATTATGGCAATCTTGGAAATAGTCACTTCCTACTTCTCTGGGGCAATTACCACTTTTGCTGGGAAACTGGTGAACACGCCGGCATTCTCCAATAAGGCCGGGGCCTCATTCTTGGAGACCCTGGCATTAAAAAGAACACCTGGCGTAGTTCTCACCATGGGCCTGACGCTGTGTGCATGCACAAACCTTGCTTCTTCCAACACCCTGTCACACCGTATCCAGACAGGCACAAAGCGGAAGAACCGTCCCTAAATTCTGCCCTGGACAAGACAAGACAGTGAAAACTCATGTTCTGGGCAGAGTCGAGTAAAACACTCATTTTATTAATTGTGCAATCTGGGGAAATGTACCTGTTTCCTTTTTAGCACCTTGTACTTTCCTGGCCCTGCTGTAAAGATAGCATTTTATGATTAAATTACCTAAAAACATAGAGTTTATGGTGAGATCTCTGCGTCCAGCATCTTTTTCCCAGTCATTCGTGAACTCTACTTCGGCGTGTCTTCCATCGGTCGTGACGTCAATCCGAAGAGTAGTAATTTCAAAGTTTTCTTCATGAAGCTGCAATACACAGACAGCAAGCCGGTTTGTTTATTTTCCTTGAGTGGAAGAAAAATTGTTTTCATTTTTCTTCAATACGGCAGTTAAAGTTCCGTGTGCCTTGACAACTTGGTGTGTGCTTGCTTTCTCTACATGTCTGATTTACTTGTCTTCGCAAATGGGAAAAAAAAAGTCTTAAATTATTCACACCAAAAAGTAAATGGTATCAGGCCTGAAAACAGCAAGCTGGGCTCAATGTTTGCCGATCTAGGCCCTTATCCATTGAAAACAAAACGAGCACATACCTGGTCATATGGCAGCCTCCTTCTTCACCACCTGCCACTGTCAGCATGGGCCCCCACCCCTGCAGAAGCAAAGGATGGTGAGAAGCCAACCTTCCCAACGCATATAATGTTGGGGCAGTGTGCTGTGAGCTCATAAACCCAGGACTGAGAAGCAATGAAATGCCCGGCGTTTATGCTTCCAAATACTCAGTGTAACGTTTTTCGCCTGTTCCCGTCCATTTCAGATGTTGATGCTTCCCTGTGGGTCTTAACCTCCTCACTCGCCCCATTCCCCCTTTCCTTAGATTGGGTATCAGGGGCCATAGTCGAATTAATGTCCACAATCTTGTCACCTCTTAATAGTGCTCCCTAAATGTTAGCGCCTAATGACTATTTGTCAGACCAAAAGGGAGGGGTGACCAACTACGGAGGCTTGTTTCAAATGTCAAATCCGTCCTCTAGACTGTAAACTCGTTGGGGGCAGGGATCATGTCTGCTAACTCTGTTGTACTTTCCCCAAGCACTTAGTACAGTGGTCTGCACATAGTCAACATTCAGTAAATACCACTGATTGACTGAATTCTTAGAAGGAGCACTTGGAATTCATATTATCAACGTCCTGTTATAAACTGCAGTTCTGTTCTGCAGCAAATTTACTGACAACCAAACGGTGAAATATGCAGCCACCAGTACTTGTATGGCTGTGTTGGGGTATTTTATTCTCAAGTTAACTATAAACACCTAAGTGTTCATGGTGAGAGCTCTGTATTCAGCAGGATTTGTCACTCAGTTGTGTGTTCTACTCCTGCATGCTCTTTTAGTTGTGACATCAATCTTCAGAGCAATAATCTCAAAGTTTCACCCAACCTAGGGCATGGGAAAATGGTTGGCAATGAGTGCATTCTAGGGAGAGAAATCGGTGATTAGTAGAAAGCTGGAATATTCCATGAAGCCTTTCTTTTCAAACTGCACACAAGACAATAGAAAGAATATTATACAGATAAGCAGTGAACCATCAATAAGAAGTTGGAA
Organism: Tachyglossus aculeatus; assembly: GCF_015852505.1. Taxonomy (NCBI): domain Eukaryota; kingdom Metazoa; phylum Chordata; class Mammalia; order Monotremata; family Tachyglossidae; genus Tachyglossus; species Tachyglossus aculeatus. The sequence continues at coordinate 103,222,535 of NC_052101.1, forward strand.
CTCACTCTGGCAGTAATGGTACCGTGATTTTCTCCTTTGTGATTGATCATCCGAACACCAGCAGACATGAACATCATCTTCATTTGATCAGGGGTCGCAGTAGTGGCAAAGTCCACATCATGTGGCGGCAATCCCCTTAACAAATCCCGTACAGCTCCTCCGGCTATTCTTATTTCGTGATTTCCTTTAACAAATATCTCTGAGATGAGAGAAAAGAGCAGTACCGTTGTTATTATAATAATAATAATACTTCTGGTATTGGTTAAGTGCTTACTATGTGCCAGGCACTGTTCTAAGCACCGAGGAGGATACAAGATGATCGGGTTGGACACAGTCCCCGTCCCACATAGGGCTCAAAGTCTTCATCCCCATTTTACAGATGAGGGAACTGAGGCACAGAGAAGTGTTGTGACTCGTCCAAGGTCACACAGCAGACAGGTGGCGGAGCCGGGATTAGAATTCATGACCTTCCGACTCCCAGGACAGTGCTCTGTCCACTAGGCCATTTGAGTAGCTTGGATGCTCTCTTCAACTCACCACAATCGAGAAGTTCACTGAGGTCTTTCTGTGGCCTCGGTACCTCACAGGCCATGTCTTTTTTTTTCCTTTTTTTCTTTTCATGGTATTTGTTAAGTGCTTACTGTGTGCCAAGCACTATACTAAGTGCTGGAACAGATACACAATTATCAAGTTGGACACAGTCCCCGTCTCACCTGGAGCTCACAGTATAAGTTTGGGATGGGGAGGGTGGGGGAAAGGGAACATTACTCCCTCCACTTGGCCGTGCTGCTTCATCAATCGTATTTATTGAGCGCTTACTATGTGCAGAGCACTGTCCTAAGCGCTGCTTGCCACCAATGTTCATGTTCGCACTAGTTCCTCACAACTATCCCTGTGCACACCACCACTCTCAGTTACCTTTTAAGATCATCATCATCATCATCATCAATCGTATTTATTGAGCGCTTACTATGTGCAGAGCACTGTACTAAGCGCTTGGGAAGTACAAATTGGCAACATATAGAGACAATCCCTACCCAACAGTGGGCTCACAGTCTAAAAGATCATTTTAGATCATTAATTGTGATCATTTTAAGATCATTTTTAAAATCACGTTTAAGATCATTAATTGTGCCTTTACTGGGCTAAATATGTGCCTTCATTTTGACCACCTCCTATATTTAAGACATAGTACGCTGTCAAAATGCCATCGCCAAACCATAAATGCCAACTCTGTGGAGGGGAGGGAAGTCATGGCCCTCTTAAGGTTAGGATTGAGAAAGCAAAGCTAATGGCTTTCTGGGTGTAACTTCGGCAAGGTGGGAAGCTGGACCTAATCTGCCCACCTCTACGAACCAGAAAGGGAGCTGAGGTGAAGCCACAATGTCAGCTCCAAGGAGGAGAGGGGGGAGGAGGAGAGGGGGAAGGAGGAGAGGGGGAAGGAGGAGAGGGGGAAGGAGAAGAGGGGGAAGGAGAAGAGGGGGAAGGAGAGGGGGAAGGAGCCCACCCACCTCGGCACACCACTCACTCTGCCCAGGTATCTTGGGGGATCCACAGGGGACCAGATGAAGGCTGGAGCTCCAGACCAACTGAGGTACCGTGCATCCCATAGAGCGTGTGCACTGTTGCTTTTCAGCCAGAATCTGCTCTGGCTCTTGTCCACCGAATCCCTGGTCCCCACCACTTGTTCAATTGATCCCTCAGTGACATTTATCCAGCACTTACTGTTTTCAGAGCACTGTACTGCGGGACACTTGGGGAAATACGATAGAGTTGATAGATCCAGTCCCTGCCCACAAGGAGCTTACAGTCTAGAAGGAGAGACAAACATTAAAATAAATTACAGACCCTCCACTGCCTGGAATGCCCTCTTCCTTCCCATCCAGTAGACCACTGTCACATCTCATCTGGGGGGCCTTCCCTGATTCATCTCTCATCTCCCCACCCTATATACTCCCTAACTGCCACTTGGACACTTCCGTATCACCCAAAGACTCACCCACCCCAAGATGGCACTTAAGTACATAGCTTTACACTCTATTGTTTCCTCCCACCTGCAATTTAGTGTCCATCTCCTGCTAAATTGTAAATTCCTCGAGGGCAAGGATCAGTCTACGAATTCTGGAATAATAATGCTAACTGTGGTATGTGCCAAGCCCTGGAATAGATAAAAGATAATCAAACTCTCCCAAGTACTTGGAACAGTCCTATTCATCATCAATCGTATTTATTGAGCGCTTACTGTGTGCAGAGCACTGTACTAAGCGCTTGGGAAGTACAATTTGGCAACATATAGAGACAGTCCCTACCCAATAGTGGCAAGTGCTCATTAAATACTATTATCATGAACTGTCAGGCCTTATTTTGAGTATCCCAAATAAATGAGTGTTGGCGGTGAAACAATTAACAGCTTACTCCATTCACAAGGCCTGCAAATAAGCAGCTACCTCCCAAAGATCCATCAATCAATGGTATCTATTGAACACTTACTGTATGAGAACTGTACTGAGTACTTGCGGACCCCTCTGCCTTCAAACATGCCCAAGTCAACCCCATCCTAAAAAGACCCTCTTGACCCCACTGCCCCTTCTAGTTATCGCCCTATCTCCCTCCTACCCTTCCTTTCCAAACTCCTAGAATGAGTCGTCTATGCCCGCTGCCTCAAATTCCTCAACTCCAACTCTCTCCTAGACCCCCTCCAATCTGGCTTCCGTCCCCAACACTCCATCGAAACTGCCCTCTCAAAGGTCACCAATGACCTCCTTCTTGCCAAATCCAATGGCTCCTACTCTATCCTAATCCCCCTTGACCTCTCAGCTGCCTTCGACGCTGTGGACCACCCCCTTCTCCTCAACACGCTATCCAACCTTGGCTTCACAGACTCCATCCTCTTCTGGTTCTCCTCATCGCTCTTGCCGTTCATTCTCATTCTCCTTCACGGGCTCCCCCCCCCCCCCCCACCCCCTTACTGTAGGGGTTCCTCAAGGGTCAGTTCTTAGTCCCCTTCTGTTCTCCATCTATACTCACTCCCTTGGTGAACTCATTCACTCCCACGGCTTCAACTACCATCTCTACGCTGATGACACCCAAATCTACATCTCCACCCCGGTTCTCTCTCCCTTCCTCCAGGCTCGTAGCTCCATCTGGATGTCTGCCGGCCATCTAAAACTCAACACGTCCAAGACTGAGCTCCTTATCTTCCCTCCCAAATCCTGTCCTCTCCCTGACTTTCCCGTCACTGTAGACGGCACTACCATCCTTCCCGTCTCACAAGCCCGCAACCTAGGTGTCATCCTTGACTCCGTTCTCTCATTCACCCCACACATCCAATCCGTCACCAAAACCTGCCGGTCTCACCTCCACAACATCGCCATGATCCGCCCTTTCCTCTCCATCCAAACCGCTATCTTGCTAGTTCAATCTCTCATCCTATCCCAACTGCATCAGCCTCCTTTCTGATCTCCTATCCTCCTGTCTCTCCCAGCTTCAGCCTAATACTTCACTCTGCTACCCGGATTATCTTTGTACAGAAACACTAGGGGCATGTCACTCTCCTCCTCAAAAATCTCCAGTGGTTGCCTATCAACCTTCTAATCAAGCAAAAACTCCTCATTCTTGGCTTCAAAGCTCTCCATCACCTCACCCTCTCTGTTCTCACCTCCCTCCTCTGCTTCTACAGCCCAGCCCACAAAGTCCGCTCCTCTGCCGCTAACCTCCTCGCTGTGCCTCGTTCTCGCCTGTCCCGCCGTCAACCCCTGGCCCACATCCTCCCCCTGGCCTGGAATGCCCTCCCTCCACACATCTGCCAAACTAGCTCTCTTCCTCCCTTCAAAGCCCCACTGAGAGCTCACTTCCTCCAGAAGGCCTTCCCAAACTGAGCACCCCTTCTCCTCTCATTGCCCCCTCCCCTCCCCACAGCACTTGTGCATATTTATTACTCTATTTTATTAATGATGCATATATAGCTATAATTCTATTTACTCTGATGATATTGAAACCTGTCTACTTGTTTTGTGGTGTTGTCTGTATCCTCATTCTAGACTGTGAGCCCGCTGTTGGGTAGAGACCGTCTCTATATGCTGCCGATCTGCACATCCCAAGCGCTTAGTACAGTGCTCTGCACACAGTAAGCGCTCAATAAATACGACTGAATGAATGAATGACTGACTACAACACAACAGAGTCGGTAGACATGTTCCCTGCTCCTACTTAGACTGAGCCCTGTGTAGGACGGGGACAGTATCCAATCCAATTATCTTAAATCCACGCCGGTGCTTAGCACAGTACTTGGCACATAGTAAATGCTTAGAAAGTACAACAATGATGATAATACTAATAATGAGCTTACAATCTAGAGGGGGAAACCGAAGTGAATATGAATTACAGATCTGTCCGTAAGAGCGGGGTGGGGGTGTGAATATCAAGAGCCTAAATGACACCGATCCAAGTGCACAGGCAATGCTGAAGGGAGAGGGAGTAGGGGAAATGAAGGCTTAGTCAGAGAAGGCCTCGTGAAAGAGATGTGATTTGAAGGGGGCTTTGAAGGTGGGGAGAGTGGTAGTCTGCAGTATAGGAAGGGGGAACGAGTGCCAGGCCAGAGGGAGGATGCGGGCAAGCGGTCAGTGGTGAGATTCAGATGTCTCACCTGCCACACTCTTCAGTCCTTGGGTGAACAGTGCCTGGAACTCCGGTGATTGCAGTTGCATTGTAAATAGACAGCACTTGGAAAGCTTGACCCTAGAGAAGCGTGAGTGGAACACCACCCTGTGTCCCCAGGACAGGTACCTCAGCATCTAGAAGAAGAAAACAAGTTCACCATCCATCCAAAACCAAATATCTCAAGGCATCCTAAATTCAAGAATCCCTCCCAAATAAATGACATTTGTTTTGGAATTGCAGTAAACTGGAAGATTAACTTGCTTCTCCTCTCCTCTAGTAACGTTCTCTACTCTCTGTGAAGCAGCGTGGCTTCACAGAGAAGCAGTGCTTCACAGAGAAGCAGCGTGGCTCACTGGAAAGAGCCCGGGCTTGGGAGTCAGAGGTCGTGGGTTCGAATCCCGGCTCTGCCACATGTCTGCTGTGTGACCTTGGGCAAGTCACTTAACTTCTCTGAGCCTCAGTTACCTCATCTGTAAAATGGAGATTAAGATTGTGAGCCCCATGTGGGACAACCTGATCACCTTGTATCCCCCAGCGCTTAGAACAGTGCTTTGCACATAGTAAGCGCTTAACAAACGCCATTATTATTATTATTATTATCTTCCTTTCTAATTTGAATTTGCCTTTCTGGTTTTTTTCCTCTTTTATTTTATTTTTCCTTTATAACTCCACTTTGCCACCTCTACTCAACCTTCACTACCAGGGTGAAAAATACCAGGCTAGGAATGTGGAGTCTCTACAGAGAAAAGACTAAACCATAAGAGAAGCAGTGTTGCCTAGTGGAAAGAGCACAGTCCTGGAAGTCAGGGGATCTGAGTTCTTTCTAATCCTGGCTCCACCACATGCCTGCTGTGTTCTGGGCAAGTCACTTCTTAACTTTTCTGTGCTTCAGTTTCCTCATCTGTGAAATGGGGATGAAGTATTTGTTCTCTCTCTCTCTCCCCGCCTTTGACTGTGAGCCCCATGTGGAACAGGAACTGTGTCCAACCTAATTCTCTTGCATCGTCCCCAGTGCCTTCCTAATACAATGCTTGGCACAGAGTAAGCACTTAACTACAATTATTATAGCTTTATTATGGAGGGATGGAGAAGCAGCATGGTCTACTGGACAGAACACAGGCCTAGGAGTCAGAAGGGCCTGGGTTCTAATTTCGGCTCCACCACTTGTCTGCTGTGTGACCTTGGGCATGTTGCTTAATTTCTCTGTGCCTCAGTTAGCTAATCTGTAAAATGGGGATTAAGACTGTGAACCCCATGTGGGACAGGGACTCTGCCCAATCTGATTAGCTTGCAGCGACCAAGTGCTTAGTAGTGCCTGGCACATAGTAAGTGCTCACCTCCTCCAGGAGGCCTTCCCAAACTGAGCCCCCTCCTTCCTTTCCCCCTCCCCCCCTCCCTACCTCCTTCCCCTCCCCACAGCACCAGTATATACGTTTGTACAGATTTATTACTCTATTTTACTTGTACATTTTTACTATTCTATTTATTTCATTTTGTTAACATATTCTGTTCTGTTGTCTGTCTTCCCCTTCTAGACTGTGAGCCCGCTGTTGGGTAGGGACTGTCTCTATGTTGCCAACTTGTACTTCCCAAGCGCTTAGTACAGTGCTCTGCACACAGTAAGCGCTCAATAAATACGATTGAATGAATGAATGCTCAATACCACAGTTATCATCATTGTTAGTTACCTAACACCGAGGTCCCTTTCAGCCCTAGAATTCTAAGATTTAATTCAAGTGTTATTATTTGCTACACATTCTACTGTCGTCATAGTACCGGTAATAATATCTATTGCGCCTCTGCTTTGTGTAGAACACTGTACTACACCCTGGAAAAGAGTACAGTGGGAATTAGACGCAGACCTTGTCCACTGAGGGACTCACACTCTATGTTGTCTGTGAAATTGCACTCTTCGGGGTATCTGCCTTGACTGAAGTATTGAAATGCGAGTCATTTCATTACTTTTTGTGGTGTTTATTATGTGCTTACTACGTGTCAGGCACCATACAAGACAATCGGGTTGGACACAGTCCACGTCCCAGATGGGGTTCACAGTCTCACTCCCCGTTTCACAGATAAAGTAACTGAAGCACGGAGAGGTGATGTGACTTGCCCAAGGTCCCACGGCAGGCAAGTGGCAGAGCTGGGATTAGAACCCAGGTTCTCTGACTTTCAGGCCTGGGCTCTTTCCACTAGGCCACGCTGCTTCTCTGCTGGAAAAACGTTTTCATAATGTAGCTTTTCTCATGGCCCAGCGGGCCTGGAAGTCAGAAGGAACTGGGTTCTCATTCCGGCTCCGCCGCTTGTCTGCCGTGTGACCTTGGGTGAGTCACTCAACTTCTCTGTGCCTCAGTTACCTCATCTGTAAAATGGGGATTGAGACTTGAGAGCCCCCTGTGAGACATGGACTGCGTCCAACCTGATTAACCCCTGCGCTTGGAACAGAATAAGTGCTTAACAAAGGCCACTTTAAAAAAAAAGGCGATCGCATTTATTAAGCGCTTACCGTATGCAAAGCACTGAACTAAGCGCCACTGGAGGTTCTTGAGGAGTGGGGAAAAGTGGACCGAATGGGGAAAAATGATTGGGGCAGCAGAGTGAAGTATGGACTGGAAGTGGGGAGGGACAGAAGGCAGGGAGCTCAGCAAGGAGGCTGATCCAGTCTTCGAGAAGGGATAGGGTGTCTTGGATCTGCGGGGTTGCCGTTTGGATAAAGACGAGAGGGTGGATTTTAGCGATGTTTGTTTTGTTATAGCGATGGGTAGCCGTACGGCTAAAAGAAGAGGGGGTAGGGAGAGAATCAAATTGTCTTTCGTCTGCTACGGTTTCTTTGAAGTCAGGGGGAGGAGTACAGAGAGAGTGGAAAGTTAAGAAATAAAACATCTGCGAACGCTTCAAGGATCGTAGACTATAACCTAGCGAGGCAGGTAGAGGACCCCCCCTCCGCCCCCGCCAAAGCTCTCAGAGACAGACGTCAATCCTTTCTTTCCAACAGGAGGGCATTCTCTAATCTTCCCCTCCCCACAGCACTTGTTTAGGCATATTTATTACTCTATTTTATTAATGATGTGTACATAGCTCAAAAATCCTCAAAAATCTCCAGTGGCTACCAATCAACCTACGCATCAGGCAAAAACTCCTCACTCTCGGCCGGTAGATCTCCGGCCCATGTCCTCCCCCTGGCCTGGAATCATCATCATCATCATCAATCGTATTTATTGAGCGCTTACTATGTGCAGAGCACTGTACTAAGCACTTGGGAAGTACAAATTGGCAACATATAGAGACAGTCCCTACCCAACAGTGGGCTCAGTCTAAAAGCTGAATGAATACACACTTTAAAATTTGGGAGATGTGAGCATAATAAGGAGAACATCAATCAATCAATTGTATTTATTGAGTGCTCCCTATGTGCAGAGCACTATACTAAGCACTTGAGAGAGTACAACAGAATAAGCAGACATGGTCCCCGTCCCTAATGGTTTCCCTCCACACATCCACCAAGCTAGCTCTCTTCCTCCCTTCAAAGCCCTACTGAGAGCTCACCTCCTCCAGGAGGCCTTCCCAGACTGAGCCCCCTCCTTCCTCTCCCCCTCCTCATCCCCCCCACCTTACCTCGTTCCCCTCCCCACAGCACCTGTCTATGTTTGTACATATTTATTACTCTACTTGTACATATTTATTCTATTTATTTTATTTTGTTAATATGTTTTGTTTTGTTGTCTGTCTCCCCCCTTCTAGACTGTGAGCCTGCTGTTGGGTAGGGACCGTCTCTATATGTTGCCAACTTGTACTTCCCAAGCACTTGGTACAGTGCTCTGCACACAGTAAGCGCTCAATAAATACGATTGAGTGAATGAATAGCTATAATTCTATTTATTCTGATGGCGTGGCTCAGTGGAAAGAGCACAGGCTTTGGAATCAGATGTCATGGGTCCAAATCCCGGCTCCATCACTTGTCAGCTGGGTGACTTTGGGCAGGGCCTCAGTTACCTCATCTGTAAAATGGGGATTAAGACTGTGAGCCCCCCGTGGGACAACCGGATCACCTTGTAACCTCCCCAGCGCTTAGAACAGTGCTTTGCACTTAGTAAGCGCTTAATAAATGCTATCATTATTATTACTGACACCTACTTCTTCTGTTTTGTTGTCTATCTCCCCTTTCTAGATTAGGAGAAGCAGCATGGCTCAGTGGAAAGAGCCCGGGCGTTGGAGTCAGAGGTTATGGGCTCAAATCCCGGATCCTCCACTTGTCAGCTGTGTGACTTTGGGCAAGTCACTTTACTTCTCTGCGCCTCAGTTACCTCACCTGTAAAATGGGGATGAAGACTGTGAGCCCCCCCGTAGGACAATCTGATTACCTTGTGACCTCCCCAGCGCTTAGAACAGCGCTTTGCACATAGTAAGCGCTTAATAAATGCTATCATTATTATTATTACAGACTGGGAGCTCATTGTTGGGTAGGGGCCGTCTCTATATGTTGCCGATTTGTACTTCCCAGGCGCTTAGTACAGTGCTCTGCACACAGTAAGCGCTCAATAAATACAATTGAATGAATGACTACAATACAACAGAGTCGGTACACATGTTCCCTGCTCCTACTTAGACTGTGAGCCCTGTATGGGACGGGGAAAACATCCAATCCAATTATCTTAAATCAACCCAGGTGCTTAGCACAGTACCTGGCACATAGTAAGTGCTTAAAAAGTACAATAATGATGATACTACCAACAACGAGTTTACAATCTAGACAGGGAAACCTAAGTGAATATGAATTACAGATCTGGCTTACTGAATTACAGAATTCTTACTGGATTACAGAGAAGCAGCGTGGCTCAGTGGAAAGAGCCCGGGCTTTGGAGTCAGAGGTCGTGAGTTCGAATCCCGGCTCCACCACAAGTCTGCTGTGTGGCCTTGGGCAAGTCACTTCACTTCTCTGAGCCTCAGTTCCCTCATCTGTAAAAATGGGGATTAAGACGGTGAGCCCCACATGGGACAACTTGATCACCTGATGTTGCCAACTTGTACTTCCCAAGCGCTTAGTACAGTGCTCTGCACACAGTAAGCGCTCAATAAATACGACTGATGATGATCACACTGTATCCTCCCCAGCGCTTAGAACAGTGCTTTGCACATAGTAAGCGCTTAACAAATATTATTATTATTATCTGGCTCAGTGGAAAGAGCCCGGGCTTGGAAGTCAGAGGTCATGGGTTCAAATCCCGCTTTGTCAGCTGGGTGACTTGGGGCAAGTCCCTTCATCATCATCATCAATCGTATTTATTGAGCGCTTACTATGTGCAGAGCATTGTACCAAGCGCTTGGGAAGTACAAATTGGCAACCTATAGAGACAGTCCCTACCCAACAGTGGGCTCACAGTCTGAAAGGGGGAGACAGAGAACAAAACCAAACATACTAACAAAATGAAATAAATAGGATATGTACAAGTAAAATAGAGTAATAAATATGTACAAACATATATACATATATACAGGTGCTGTAGGGAAGGAGGTAAGATGGGGGGGATGGAGGGGGGGCGGGGGGAGAGGAAGGAAGGGGCTCAGTCTGGGAAGGCCTCCTGGAGGAGGTGACCTCTCAGCGGGGCCTTCACTTCTCCGGGCCTCAGTTCCCGCCTCTGGAAGATGGGGATTAAGGCTGGGAGCCCCACATGGGACAATCCGCTCACCGTGTCTACTCCCTAGCGCTTAGGACAGTGCTGGGCACATAGTAAGCGCTTATTATTGTCTGTCCGTAAGAGCTGGGGGGGGGGGGGAATGCTCTCCCCAACGTCCCTCCGTCGTCTACCTACAAGCTCCGTTCTCTTTTTTCCTCATGAACCGCCTCAGAGAAAAGCGAAGAGCGCGGCTTCTCCTTACCGAGGCTCACGGCGGCGGCCATTAACGGACGACGGAGGGAGGGAAGGAGGGAGCCTGAGGCGCGCGACGCAAGCGCGTAGCACGCACGCGCGCGCGCGGGGGAAGGGGGGGCGGGACTTCAAAGCTCGGCGCCGATTGGACGCTGGCCACGTCCATCATCCCCAACCGCTTCCGGCTGCTCCCTTTTAAGGCGCGCGCGCGCTCCCGACGTTCCCTCTGTGGGCGGAGCCGCGTGGCTCAGCGGGAAGACCCCGGCCTTCGGGGTCAGAGGTCATGGGTTCAAATCCCGCCTCCGCCCCCTGCCGGCTGTGGGACTTTGGGCAAGCCACTTCACCTCTCTGGGCCTCAGTGACCTCATCTGGAAAATGGGGGTTAATAAGAATGTTGGCATTTGTTGAGCGCTTACTATGTGCCAAGCACTGGCCCAGTGGAAAGAGCCCGAGCTTGGGAGTCAGAGATCGTGGGTTCGAATCCCGGCTCCACCACATGTCTGCTGTGTGACCTTGGGCAAGTCACTTAACTTCTCTGAGCCTCAGTTACCTCATCTGGAAAATGGGGGTTAAAACTGTGAGCCCCACATGGGACAATCTGATCACCTTGTATCCCCCCCAGTGCTTAGAACAGTGCTTTGCACATAGTAAGTGCTTAACAAATGCCATTATTATTATTATTATTCTAAGCGCTGGAGGGGGGATACAAAGCGATCAGGTTGTCCCACGTGGGGCTCACAGTCGTAATCCCCATTTTCCAGATGAGCTAACTGAGGCTCAGAGAAGTTAAGTGACTTGCCCAAGGTCACACAGCAGACACGGGGCGGAGTCAGGATTCGAACCCATGACCTCTCACTCCAAAGCCCGGGCTTTTTCCACTGAGCCACGCTGGTTAAGACTATGAGTCCCCCGTGGGACAACTTGATCACCCTGTAACCTCCCCAAGCGCTTAGAACAGTGCTTTGCACATAATAAGCGCTTAAACTTTTAGACTGTGAGCCCACTGTTGGGTAGGGACTGTCTCTATATGTTGCCAATTTGTACTTCCCAAGCGCTTAGTACAGTGCTCTGCACACAGTAAGCGCTCAATAAATACGATTGATTGATTGATTAAACTGAGCCTAGACTGAGCCCCTCCTTCCTTTCCCCCTTGTCCCCCTCTCCATCCCCCCATCTTACCTCCTTCCCTTCCCCACAGCACCTGTATATATGTATATATGTTTGTACATATTTATTTATTTATTTTACTTGTACATATCCTATTTTATTTTGTTAGTATGTTTGGTTTTGTTCTCCGTCTCCCCCTCTTAGACTGTGAGCCCACTGTTGGGTAGAGACTGTCTCTATATGTTGCCAACTTGTACTTCCCAAGCGCTTAGTGCAGTGCTCTGCACACAGTAAGCGCTCAATAAATACGATTGATTAATAAAATGCCACTGTTATTATTGTTACTATAAAGCCCGGGCCCGGGAGTCAGAAGGACCTGGGTTCTAATGCTGCCCCCACCACTTGCCTGCCGTGGGACCTTGGGCAACTCACTTCACTTCTCTGGGCCTCAGTCACCTCATCTGTCAATACTATTTATTATATTTTGTTAATACTGTTTATTTTATTTTGTTAATATGTTTTGTTGTCTGTCTCCCCCTTCTAGACTGTGAGCCCACTGTTGGGTAGGGACCGTCTCTAGATGTTGCCAACCTGTACTTCCCATGCGCTTAGTACAGTGTTCTGCACACAGTAAGCGCTCAATAAATACGATTGATTGATTTCTGCTTGGTAGGTTTCTAAAACCCACTATCCTGAAATGGCTCGATTGGGTATGTTTTTCGTGTGCTGTTCTCCCCACTTTTTAATGGGACTAATAATTGGACTAATTGCAGTTAGCATTTATGTTTCGTTTGTGCACTAGAAGGGTAGCATCAATAGTCTTGGAAAGAATAATTATGTTCACACTGTAATATATTCACGAAAGATAGCCAAGCTAAACAGCATATTTAGACCATAAATTCCTGTGGCTACAGGATATGTGCTTTTGTTAAAACAACCAAAGCCCCCTACAAACCTTATTTTGGGAAAAGTCATTCACAAGTATTGTTCTCATGAAGATTTTATGGAGGCAGACTAAAGTTTAAGATCTCTCAGAGGGCAAATAAAGATCTTTCTCAGCAAATGCAGAATTTCACTTTCATTGGTGCCAAGGGATTTTATACAGAAATGCAATTTTATTTTACATTTAAAGAAGCAAATAGACAAATCAATTTTAACTGTGTGAAAGCTCTTTTGAAATTTCATGTGGGATCATTAACTTTTAAAGAAGGGGGTTTTGCTAATAGCTGCATGCGAAGAAGCCTGAAGGTAAAGCGATTTTGAGATTGACCACCTTAAACAGTCTGAAGTACAGGATGGGTTGTTGTGACCCCTAGGGCAGTCTTTATGGTCAGGGAAGGGAGAGGGATATAAAGAAGTAACTAAGGGCTTCAGGGAAAGGGGCTTCAGATCGCCAATTTAGAGGATTAAGATTAAATAGAAAACATACAAGCAAGCCACCAAATATTACTATTGCCTTATCACATTGAACCAGAATTATTCTCCCTTTCAGCCTACCCTCAAATAGCAACTCTTATCTTTTCTGAATACCCTGTCCCAGGGGGAGGTAAGGAAAAGGAATCAGTAATAACAACAATAATAATAATCAATCGTATTTATTGAGTTCTTACTGTGTGCAGAGCACTGTACTAAGCGCTTGGGAAGTACAAGTTGGCAACATATAGAGACAGTCCCTACCCAACAGTGGGCTCACAGTCTAAAAGGGGGAGACAGAACAAAACCAAACACAGTAACAAAATAAATAGAATAGATATGTACAAGTAAAATAAGTAAATAGAGTAATAAATATGTACAAACATATATACATATGTACAGGTAATAATGATAGTAGTAATAGTAATAATAATGATAATGGCAGTATTTGATGATGATGGCACTTATTAAGCACTTACTATGTGCAAAGCACTGTTCTAAGCTCTAGGGAGGTTACAAGGTGATCAGGTTGTCCCACAAGGGGCTCACGGTATTAATCCCCATTTTACAGATGAGGGAACTGAGGCCCAGAGAAGTTAAGTGACTTGCCCAAAGTCACACAGCTGACAGCGGAGTCGGGATTTGAACTCATGACCTCTGACTCCAAATCCCGGGCTCTTTCCACTGAGCCACGCTGCTTCTCTAGCACTTAGTATTTGCTAAGTGCTTACTATGTGCCAGGCACTGTACTAAGCGCTGGGGTGGATACAGGCGATTTGGGTTGGAAGTAGTCCCCGTATCACATGGGGCTCCCAGTTTTAATCCCCATTTTGCAGATAAGGTAACGGACACAGAGACAGGGTGTGACTTGCCCAAGGTCACACAGCAGACGGTGGCGGAGTTGGGATTAGAACCCAGGTCCTTCTGGCTTCCAGGCCTGTGCTCTATCCATTAGGCCACGCTGCCTCTCCTTTTTAAGAAATTGCCTTGGGCCCAAGCCGGGATCTCAAGAAGCGGGACTGCCAGAGTGGCCACTGAGGCTACCACAGCCCACAAACTCCGCAGCCAGGCCTGTCAGACACATTACAAAGAGTCCGCCAGAGAAATGACAGGAGCGTCGTTGTCTGGCATGCTGGGTTTCTTCCGAGCAGAGCTCTGGCCTGAGCCACCCTTTCTTCCTTGGGGGATTTAGAAAGAGTTCACCACGATTGCTGTGATGGCTCTAATCGGGTGAGTTGGTAAGGGAAAGAGGCGTCCAGCAGTTAGGCGCCTCAGCGCCGCGCATCGTAGAAGCTTGCCTGGTCAGAAATGCCCCGCTTAGCCTGGCAATGCTCCTGACCTGCGACCGACCTGATCGTTGCTCACTGTGGGCAGGGAATGTGTCTGTTTGTTGTTCTATCGTATTCCCCCAAGTGCTTAGTACAGTGCTTTACCTGTATATACGTTTGTACATATTTATTACTCTATTTTACTTGTACATATCTATTCGATTTATTTTATTTTGTTAGTATGTTTGGTTTTGTTGTCTGTCTCGCCCTTTTAGACTGTGAGCCCACTACTGGGTAGGGACTGTCTCTATATGTTGCCAACTTGTCCTTCCCAAGCGCTTAGTACAGTGCTCCGCACACAGTAAGCGCTCAATAAATACGATTGATGATGCTTTTCACACAGTAAGCGCTCAAGAAATGTGATCGAGTGAATGAATGAATGAATGAATGGCAGGCTTGGCCTGGCCGGGTCTGGTCTGGCGCCGTGTGTAGTGCAGCGATTCACATGGTTCACACCTGAGGGAAGCAACTTTCTGGCCACTTCCAGTTTGGCACAGACCTACACAGGTTTGATGGCCTCACGGCCCCCTGCTTGCAATGGTAATCTCTGCTGCCACTTTATCATCATCATCAATCATATTTATTGAGTGCTTACTATGTGCAGAGCACTGTACTAAGCGCTTGGGAAGTACAAATTTAGTCATGTTGCCTTTGTATTTATGGCTTCTCAGAACAGGCTGAACCAGCCAACTGATTCCAGCGGCCCAACAGTGAATTTGCTAAGGCTATCCCAAATCTGGTTTGATGTAATGCCGTGTAATTTCCATTTTTTCTTATAACAATCATCCTTCCTGCTTTTTAGAATGTTCACGCGTCCTTGCCACAAATGAACTTCCAGATATCTTCAAGCGCTTAGTACAGTGCTCTGCACACAGTAAGCGCTCAATAAATACGATTGAGTGAATATCATCATCATCATCAGTCGTATTTATTGAGCGCTTACTGTGTGCAGAGCACTGTACTAAGCGCTTGGGAAGTACAAATTGGCAACATATAGAGACAGTCCCTACCCAACAGTGGGCTCACAGTCTAAAAGGGGGAGACAGAGAACAAAACCAAACATACTGACAAAATAAAATAAATAGAATAGATATGTACAAATAAAATAAATAAATAAATAAATAGAGTAAAAAATATGTACAACCATATATACATATATACAGGTGCTGTGGGGAAGGGAAGGAGGTAAGATGGGGGGGATGGAGAGGGGGACGAGGGGGAGAGGAAGGAAGGGGCTCAATCTGTGAGGTGTGTGCAGATCTGGGGGGGGGACCTGGCGACTTTTCTGCCTCCCCTGCTGGCTTTCCCTCATTGCGCTCATCACACAGTAAGCGCTCAATAAATACGATTGATTGATTAATAAAATGCCACTGTTATTATTGTTACTATAAAGCCCGGGCCCGGGAGTCAGAAGGACCTGGGTTCTAATGCTGCCCCCACCACTTGCCTGCCGTGGGACCGTGGGCAACTCACTTCACTTCTCTGGGCCTCAGTCACCTCATCTGTCTATACTATTTATTATATTTTGTTAATACTATTTATTTTATTTTGTTAATTTGTTTTGTTTTGTTGTCTGTCTCCCCCTTCTAGACTGTGAGCCCACTGTTGGGTAGGGACCGTCTCTAGATGTTGCCAACCTGTACTTCCCAAGAGCTTAGTACAGTGCTCTGCACACAGTAAGCGCTCAATAAATACGATTGATTGATTGATTGATTGATCACCTCGTCTGCTCGAGCCCACTCCCGACCCATACAAACCCGAGGGGGTCAGGATCCCATTTCCGACTTTTGTAAACTGCCCAATAATGGTTTATGCAGCTCCAATTCCTGGTGGCTAATTGTCATGAGGCTAATTTTGACACCAGGATCTAAACCAAACCATCTCAATAAGGGATGTAGCGTTCCTCTCCCTCCCTTCCCAGTACTTCCTCTTCCCCCTCCACTTCCCCGAATGCCAGATGAAGGAGCCTTACTCACCAAATCTGAAAGTCTGTCTCATTGAAGCCACGGTGATGCATTTCGCAATTATTACCATTACACACGGGCTCAAAATCCTGCCGTTCTCCACTGGGGTAGTTGCCAATTTTGAACAAACTCAGGCTCTATGTCTGCAATGAAATTGAAGTGTAGAGTTAGGGTAATTGATTGGATAATTGAGGCCAAAAGAAGGGTAATTTTTGCTTAATTTATTCATATAATTGCCTCCGATTTGTTTTGGTTGAGGAGACTTTGCATACTAGCAAAGACCCTAAGAGGCTGAGCTCCTGGGAGCCTTTGTGGAAGAAAGCATCCCTTTGCTAGGTTTTCTGTGGTTCTGTATTCTGCCTTGGCATGCTGAACAGTCAGGGTGTTTATGTGTAAATTTTAGTACCATACTATAAGCCCCAGAATGGAATTCTCCCTTCCAACCCCCACTTAAAAAAAATATATTGCACCCATAATCTGGAGCTACAGGGAGGAACAGGGGGTTGCCTAGATATTGTTTCTATACCTTGGAATCCTGTACTCTACCCCTGGGTTGAAAATGGGTTCTAGATGTCCCCTGCTTTCTCTCACTGAATTTGGGAAGTGAGGGATCATCAATAGTATTTATTGGATATCTACTGTCTGCCGAGCATTGATCAGCAGACATGATTACTGCCCTCAAGGAGCTTACGCTATAGAGGGAGACAGACACTTAAAAACATTACAGATGGGAGGAAGAAATTGAGTATATTTAGCTATACCTAAGTGCCTTGGAGGGTTGTGAGCAGTTATATGCTTAGGTGGCATGGAATTGCTGAAATGGTAGATAATAATAATAATGATTATGGTATTTGTTAAGCACTTACTATGGGCCGAGCACTGTTCTAAGCACTGGGGTAGAGGCAAGGTAATCAGGTTGTCCCATATGGGGCTCACAGTCTTAATCCCCATTTTACAGATGAGGTAACTGAGGCCCAGAGAAACGAAGTGACTTGCCCAAAGTCACACAGCTGACAAGTGGCGGAGCCGGGATTAGAACCCACAAACTCTGATTCCCAAGCCCGGGCTGTTTCCACTAAGAATCTAAGGCTATAAGCAATCCTAGAAAAGGTTAAACCAATAGTCCAGTTGTATTTACTAAGCACTTACTATGTGCAGAGCACTTACTAAGTGCTTGGAAAAGTGCAATGTAACAGTTAGTAGATGTGATCCCAATTAGTTGAATATTCTGTTTCTGTCAACTGCCCTCATTTCATCCATCCTGATGGTTAAAATACATCACCTAACATCCTCTTGCATAACTCATTGTGAATCTCTCTTCCATGAATATATCCAAACTCCTCTGGATATTTTTGGCAAGCACAATTTTCTGTAGTAAAAAAAAATCAATCAATCAACGGTATTTACTGAACACTTACTGCATGCAAAGCACTGTACTGAGCACTTGAGAAAATACAACAGAGGTGGCAGGCACGTTCCCTGTCCACAAGGAGCTTGTAGTCTAGAGGGGGTGACAGAGATTAAAATAAATTGTGGATATAATAATAATAATGGCATTTATTAAGCACTTGCTATGTGCAAGGCACTATTCTAAGGGCTGGAGAGGTTACAAGGTGATCAGGTTGTCCCATGGGGGGCTCACAGTCTTAATCCCCATTTTACAGATGAGGTAACTGAGGCACAGAGAAGTTAAGTGACTTGCCCAAAGTCACACAGCTGACAATTGGCGGAGCCAGGATTAGAACCCATGACCTCTCACTCCAAAGCCCTTGCTCTTTCCACTGAGCCACGCTGCTGTATTTAAGTGTTGCGGGGTTGAGGATGGGGTGAATATCAAGTGCTTAAAGGGTACAGATCCATGTACATAGATGATACAGAAGGGAGAGGGAGTAGGGGAAATGAGAGTTAAATCAGAGAAGACCTCCATGGAGGAGATGTGATTTTAGTAAGACTTTGAAGGTGGGAAGAGTGGTGGTCTGTCAGATATGAAGCAGGAGGGAGTTCCAGGCCATAAAGAGGATCATCATCATCAATCGTGTTTATTGAGCGCTTACTATGTGCAGAGCACTGTACTAAGCGCTTGGGAAGTACAAATTGGCAACATATAGAGACAGTCCCTACCCAACAGTGGGCTCACAGTCTAAAAGGGGGAAAAGGAGAAGGAAAAGGAAAAGGGGGAAAAGGGGGAAAGGAGGATGTGGGAAAGGGGTCAGCAACAAGATATGCTTTGGCCTTTCTAAGCTGCAATGACCAGAATTGAATGCAGTATTGGTTTTCTCTCCCTTTCTTGACGTTACCTAGCATTTTGTCAGCCTTTCCGGCAGCTTCCTCATATTAATAATAATGATAATAATAATAATAATGGTATTTGTTCAGCGCTTACTATGTGCCGAGCACTGTTCTAAGCACTGAGGTAGATACAAGTTAATCAGGTTGTCCCACGTGGGGTTTACAGTCTTAATCCCCATTTTACAGATGAGGTAGCTGAGGCACAGAGAAGTGAAGTGACTTGCCCAAAGTCACACAGCTGACAAGCGGCGGAGCCAGAATTAGAGCCCACGCACGGCCTCTGACTCCCGAGCCCGGACTCTTTCCACTGAGCCATGCTGCTTCTCTATTAGAGCAATCAATAATAACTTCAAGATCTCTTTTCTGACAGGTCCAAACCCATCATCATGCAGTTGTAAGTTTGGATTATTTTTCCCTAGATCCATCTTAGTTTATGAACTTAGCTTTATGAGGTCTTCCTTCAATTTGTTCCTAACTGCATAACCATTCATCATTCATCACCATTCATCATCATCATTCACCATCATTTGGTCATGGGCTCTAGTCCTGGCTCCACCACTTGTCATCTGTGTGACTTTGGGCAAGTCACTTAACTTCTCTGTGCCTCAGTTACCTCGTCTGTAAAATGGGGATTAAGACTGAGCCTCTCGTGGGACAACCTGATAACCTTGCATCTACCCCAGCACTTAGAACAGTGGTTGGCATATAGTAAGAGAAGAAGCAGCGTGGCTCAGTGGAAAAGAGCCCGGGCTTTGGAGTCAGAGGTCATGGGTTCAAATCCCGGCTCCGCCAGTTGTCAGCTGTGTGACTTCGGGCAAGTCACTTAACTTCTCTGGGCCTCAGTTACCTCATCTGTAAAATGGGGATTAAGACTGTGAGCCCGACGTGGGACAACCTGATCACCTTGTAACCTCCTCAGTGCTTAGAACAGTGCTTTGCACATAGTAAGCACTTAATAAATGCCTTCATTAGTAAGCGCTTAACTACCATCATTGTTATTATTATCATTCTGTGCCACCTTTTCATTCATTCAATCATATTTATTGAGCACTTGCTGTGTGCAGAGCACTGTACTAAGTGCTTGGGAAGTACAAGTTGGCAACATATAGAGACAGTCCCTACCCAACAGTGGGCTCACAGTCTAGAAGGGGGAGACAGAGAACAAAACCAAACCTATTAACAAAATAAAATAAATAGAATAAATATGTACAAATAAAATAGATTAATGAATACATACAAACATATATACAGGGTATATATACACCTGCATATTTGGAGACTTCACAATGCCATCCCTCTATCAGATCTATGATAATGTTAAATAAAATTCATTTGAGCAGCAGTCCCTGAGGGACTCCACTATTTGCACTCTGCCATCCCAAAAGGTGACCATTTATTCCTACCTTCCATTTCCCTTTTTTTTATATATATATGTGGCTGTATAGTCGTGGGGTGCTCTGTCATGTTTAGAAATCTACCAAAAAATAGATAACAAAGACTTTTTTGCTCGGAGAAGTTGAAATAGAGAAGGTTTCCTTGGGGTCTCCGCTAGCACCAGTTTTTT
Organism: Tachyglossus aculeatus; assembly: GCF_015852505.1. NCBI lineage: Eukaryota > Metazoa > Chordata > Mammalia > Monotremata > Tachyglossidae > Tachyglossus > Tachyglossus aculeatus. The sequence continues at coordinate 103,242,726 of NC_052101.1, forward strand.
TTTAACACCTTCTTAAATGACCTAAAAGAGGGATTTCACGGTGAAGTCTCCAATTTATCGAGAGCCCTATTGTTATGTTGCCAACTTGTACTTCCCAAGTGCTTAGTACAGTGCTCTGCACTCAGTAAGCACTCAATAAATATGATTGATTGATTGATTGATTGTTCTACTGCATAGTACACTGAGGAGCAGTGTGGCCTACTACAGCCCTGGGAGTCAGAAGACCAGGGTTCCAGCTCTGCCACTTGCCTGATGAGTGACCTTGGGCAAGTCACTTCACTTCCATGTCCCTCAGTTACCTCACCTGTAAAATGGGGATTCAGTACCTGTTCTTCCTACTTTAACTCTGCACCCCATGTGGAACAGCGACTGTGTCCAAGCTGATTAATTCTATCTACCCCAGCACTAAGAACAGTGCTTGACATATAGGAAAGGTTTAACAAATATCATAAGTATTTTTTAAAAAATAATTAGAAATTATAACTAAGAACCGGGGAGAATACAAAAGAAGCAAAAGGAAGCAGCATGGCCCAGTGGAAAGAGCCCAGACCTGGGAGCCAGAGGACCTGGGTTCTAACTCTCGCTCTGCCCAATGCTTGCTGTGAGACCTTGGACAAGTCATTTAACTTCTCTGTGCCTCATTTCTCCTGTTCATCCTCCTACTTAGACTGTGAGCTCCATGCAGGACAGGGACTGTGTCCAACCTAATTAACTTGTATCTACCCCAACACTTGCAACACTGTTTGACACATAGTAAGAGCTGAACAACTATCATTAAAAAAAGGAAAAAAAATGATACAATGTTTACTCTCAAGGAGCAAACAATCTCCAAATTTTCAAAAGATGGAGCATGGAAACGTAGATGACTGCTTGCAGGTTTGGTCATCATATCTTGTGAGGAAGGACATAGAAGAGATGGAGAAGGTACTGGGGAAGGCAAACAAGACTATCAAGAGAATGAAAAATTTCCTTAGAAGACTAGACCATAAGAAAGGAGAAGGAGAATGGCCTAATGGATAGAACACAGGCCTGGGAGTCAGAAGGTCATGGGTTCTAGTCCCGGCTCTGCCACCTGTCTGCTGTGTGATCTTGGACAAGTCACTTCACTTCTCGGGGCCTCGGTTCCCTCATCTGTAAAATGGGGGTTAAGACTGTGAGCCCGGGCTCAGTGGAAAGAGCACGAGCTTTGGAGTCAGAGGTTGTGGGTTCAAATCCCAGCTCCACCAATTGTCAGCTGTGTGACTTTGGGCAAGTCACTAAACTTCACCAAAACCTGCCGGTCTCAGCTCCGCAACATTGCCAAGATCCGCCCTTTCCTCTCCATCCAAACCGCTACCCTGCTCGTTCAAGCTCTCATCCTATCCCGTCTGGACTACTGTATCAGCCTCCTCTCCGATCTCCCATCCTCTTGTCTCTCCCCACTTCAATCCATACTTCACACCGCTGCCCGGATTGTCTTTGTCCAGAAACGCTCCGGGCATGTTACTCCCCTCCTCAAAAATCTCCAGTGGCTACCAATCAACCTGCACATCAGGCAGAAACTCCTCACCCTGGGCTTCAAGACTGTCCATCACCTCGCCCCCTCCTACCTCACCTCCCTTCTTTCCTTCTACAGCCCAGCCCGCACCCTCCGCTCCTCTGCCGCTAATCTCCTCACTGTGCCTCGTTCTTGCCTGTCCTGCCGTCGACCCCCAGCCCACATCATCCCCCTGGCCTGGAATGCCCTCCCTCTGCCCATCCGCCAAGCTAGCTCTCTTCCTCCCTTCAAGGCCCTACTGAGAGCTCACCTCCTCCAGGAGGCCTTCCCAGACTGAGCCCCCTCCTTCCTCTCCCCCTCCTCCCCCTCTCCACCCCCCCACCTTACCTCCTTCCCTTCCCCACAGTACCTGTATATATGTATATATGTTTGTATGTATTTATTACTCTATTTGTTTTACTTGTACATATCTATTCTATTTATTTTGTTTTGTTTTGTTCTCTGTCTCCCCCTTCTAGACTGTGAGCCCACTGTTGGGTAGGGACCGTCTCTATATGTTGACAACTTGTACTTCCCAAGCACTTAGTACAGTGCTCTACACACAGTAAGTGCTCAATAAATATGATTGATTGATTGATTGATTCTCTGTGCCTCAGTTACCTCATCTGTAAAATGGGGATTGAGACTATGAGCCCCCAGTGGGATACCCTGATTACCTTGTAACCTCCCCAGTGCTTACAACAGTGCTTTGCACATAGTAAGCACTTAATAAATGCCATTATTATTATTATTATGATTATTATTATGTGGGACAGGGACTGTGTCCAACCAGTTTATCTTGTGTCTATCCCAGCACTTAGTGCCTGGCACATAGTAAGCACTTAACAAATACCATAATTATTATTAATGGGGACTCTTCAACCAGTAAAGATATAAACCTGAGAAGAACATATTGAAGTCTAGAAAATCATCCCACCGAATCTCATCCCACTAGGATGAGAAGCTAGAGGGTGCAATATGTAGATGGAAATTCCATTAGCAATCTGCTCTTCCTCTGATACAGTGGCTATTGTAACAATAGGTTATATACTTAAAGTAGGAGAACCCATTCTTCCTGACCAAGTTCCTTTAGAAAGCTCAGGAGGATGCCATTCAGTCCTGGTGGTTTGCTGACCTCGAATTTATCACTTCAATCAGTGGTATTTAGTGAATGCCTATTGTGTGTAGAACACTGTACTAAATGCTTGGGAGAGTATAATAGAAATTAGTAGACAAAATCCCTGCTCTCAAGGAGATTACAATCTAGAAGGGGAGACAGACACGAAAATAAATTAAATATAGAAAGAAGCAGAACATAGGTGTTATAGGGTGGATGGGGGAGTTGGAGAGGTGGTGGTGCGTGCCACCTACCCCAGATTGCCATGACAATTTGGTCCAGTTCTTTTGCCGATTCTACTACCAAAATCAATCAATCAATCAATCATATTTATTGAGCGCTTACTCTTTGCAGAGGACCATACTAAATGCATGAGAGACTACAATATAACAGAGGTGGTCGACACATTCCCTGCTCACAATGAGCTGACAGTTTAAAAGGAGAGAGAGATATTAATACAAATAAATAAATTATGGCTATTCATTCAATCATATTTACTAAACACTTACTGTGTGCAGAACATTGTACTAAGTGCTTGGGAAAGTACAATACAACAATAAACAGGGTCATTCCCTGTCCACAACCAGCTCATAGTCTTGCGGGGGCTGGGGGGCGGGGAGACAGACATCGATACAAATAATTGCGGGTGAGGTAGGAGGGGGCAAGGTGATGGAGTGCTTTAAAGTTAATGGTGAGGCGTTTTTGTTTGATATGGAGGTGGATGGGCAATCACTGGAGATTTTTGAGGAGGGAGGTGACATGCCCTGAACGTTTTTGTAGAAAGATGATCTGGGCAGTAGAGTTAAGTATGGACTGGAGTGGGGAGAGACAGGAGGTTGGGAGGTCAGTAAAGAGGCTGATGCAGTAATCTAGGTAGATAGGATGAGTGATTGTATCAACATGGTAGCAGTTTGAATAGAGAGGAAAGAGTGGATTTTAGTGATGTTGTGAACGTGGGATCGACAGGATCTGGTGACGGATTGAATATGTGAGTTGAATGAGAGAAAGGAGTCAAGGATAACACCAAGGTTATGGGCTTGTGAGACGGGAAGGATGGTGGTGCCATCTATAGTGATAGGAAAGTCAGGGACAGGGCAGGATTTGGGTAGGAAGATAAGGAATTCTGTTTTGGACATGTTAAGTTGGAGTTGATGGGAGGAACGCCAAGTAGCTACTTGGAGCAGGAGCAGGGAGGGACTGGGGAGGGGCAGGGAGATTTTAGGGACATCACACCTGATAATGTCCATTTTCTTAATAAAGTAGGTGGCTAGGTCATTGCGGGCAAGGGATGGGGGAGGTGGGGTGACAGAGGGTTTGAGGAGGGAGTTAAATGTCTGGAACAACTGGTGAGGGTGATGGGCATGCATGTCAATAAGGGTGGAGAAGGGTGCCAGGGACAGGAGAGGTCAGAGTTAAAGCACACAAGGATATACTTGAAGTAAAGGAAGTTGGCCAGATATCTAGATTTCTGTCAGCAGCACTCTGCAGCTCGTGCACAAGATCAAAGGAGGCAGACTGTGGAGCTGATCTAGGGCTGTGGGTTAATGGTATGAGATCAATGAAGAGATAGGGGAGCGAGTAAGTTGAGTTCAGTAGAGAGGGTGGTGTTGAGAGCATCAATTCGGTCATCAAAGGAAGGTAGTTTGGGTATGGAGCCTATGTGGGGCATGACGAGCTGAGAAAATTGGAGGGGGTCTAATAATCGGAGGTCTCTGTGGGGGAACAGTACAGATTTACGAGGAGGAGGTGTGTGGGAGAGAAGACAAGTGAGGAGGTTATCGTCAGAGGGATTTTAGAGTTGGTGAGGGTAGAGATTATGCAGTGGCTAGAGATGATGAGATGATGAGATGATGGGCGATAACTCAAGGGAGTTGTGGGGTCAAGAGGGGTTTTTTTGGATATGGGATGCATGTGCATGTTTGAAAGCAGTGGGGAAGAAATCATCAGAGAGTTAACAGTTGAAGATGGAGGTCAGAGAAGAAAGAAGGCAAGCGTTTTGATAAGGTGAGAAGGGATGGGGTTGGAGGCATAGGTGGAGGGTGTGGATTTTGAGGGGAGGTGGGATATCTCCTCTTGAGATACCGCTGAGAAAGATGGGAGAGCCAAAGAAGGGACAGGAGGAGGGAGGGACTGGAGAGGAGCCAGAGATATTTTAGAGTGATTGCACCTGATGGGTTCAATTTTCTCAATAAAGCATGTAGCCAGGTCATTAAGGGCAAGAGAGTGGCAGGGGGAGGACAAGGGGTAAGAGGAGAGAGTTAAATGTCTGAAACAATTGATGAGGGCAATGGGAATAAGAGTCAAGAAAGAGAATATAAGCTTGTTGTGGGCAGGGGACATGTCTACTCTGTTATACTGTACTCTCCCAAGTGCTCTGTACAGGGCTCTGCACACAGTAAGTGCTCAATAAATATGATTGATCGATTGATGGAGATATAATATTGCTGGACAGAGGAGAGGGCAGAGCTAAAGCAGGCAAAGATGAGTTTTGGACAAGGTTGGCCTGATAGCTGGATTTCTGTCAGCAGTGCTCTGCGGCTTATGCATAGGAGTGAAGGGAGCAGACTGTGGTGGTGATCCAGGGATGTGGGTTAGTGGTACAAGATCGACCAAGGAATAGGGGAGTGAGTGAGTTGAGCTCAGTAGAGAGGGTGGTGTCGAGGGCATCAGTTTGGTTAGCAAGGAAGGTAGTGTGGGTTTGCCACAAAAATATAAATTGTCAATTCTGCGGTGTTTCCAGTGACAATGAATGGATCTGAAAGCCAGACAGTGAAAAAGCAGTATGGAAAGAACATTGATTCTTTTGAAATGTGGTGTTGGAGAAGGCTTTTGTGAATACCATGGACTGCCCGAAAGACAAACAAATGGATTTTGAAGCAAATTAAGCCAAAGTGGTCTTTGGAAGGCCAAATGACTCAGATTAGCATATTTTGGACACATCATCAGGAGGACTGATTCTCTGGAAAAAACACTAATACTAGGAAAAGTCCAGGGAAAATGTGGAAGAGGCAGATCAGCAGCTAGATGGATAGAGACCATAACAACGATAACAGAAGGACCGTTATATTGCGGATTATGGCAGAGGACGGATGTTCTGGAGAAAGTGTATCCATGGAGTCGCTATGAATCAGAAAGGACTCGACGGCACTTAATAGCAATAATAATAGTTTGGGTGTGGAGACTAAATGGGGCATGATGACTTGAGAAAATTGGATAAGGTCAAAAGATAGGAGTTCTTTGTGGGGAACAGGACAGATTTGTGGGGAGGGGTGTGTGGGAGAGAAGGCAGCTGAGGAGGCTGTGGTCAGATAGACAGATTTCAGAGTTGGTCAGGGTAGAGATTGTACAGCGATTAGAGATACTAAAAGCAAAAGCAATTTAAGCATGGGAGTCTCTCTCACATCTTCAACATAATGACCCAACTAAATTCACTTAGCCTCTATTATTTTATTATTATTATTAATAATAATAATAAGCACTTGTTAGGCACTGCTCTAAGCTCTGGGGTTGAAACCAGTTAATCAGGTTGGACATAGTCCCTGTCCCACATGGGGCTCGCAGTTTTATTGAACGTTCAAGGCTATCTTCATCATTCAGCACACCTCTGATGCATCGATCATCAAATGGTCCTGTGGACTTCTTAAGCTGTTTTCCTGCTTTCAATACATCTGACAAATCTTTCATCATTTTCCTTGCCATCTCTTCAAGGTAGTAGTCAAATTCCTTTTTGGACTGGCCAATTTCCTACTTGTACCTTACTTTCCTCTCTCAATGAGCTTTTCTGTTCTCCTCTCTTGGGTAAGCTTTCCATGCTTCAAAGAATCACTCTTTCCCACTGATGATTTTTACCAAGCCATCCGTATTTCTTGAGAATTTGTGGTGTGGAGAGCACTGAGCCAAGCTCACGGGAGTATACATTATGGCATTATGACTAACTGACAGGGTCCCTGGCCCCAAAGAGCTTACAGCGCTATCGTTTATCTCGGCAATTAGCCATGCTGAGTTTATGCTGTTGTTTTTTCTTTGTTCTGTAGCACATATTTTACCTGGACCTCCACTACTGCTGGGTTTTTTCTTTTGTAATAGCCTCCTGATATATTCCATGTAGTTTTTTTCCCAACAAAGGGGTCTCCTTGATTCTAGTTTACTTCTCTAAAATCGAATATCTTTGAATATATTTTTGGTCTTCTCTCTTCAGAAAAAAAAGGTTCAATTTAAATATTAACATTCTAGGGTGGGCTCTAAGAAGGACCTCCTGAAACCCGAACTGGGGTCAGAATGGGATTCAAGTGCTCCCTGATTCCACTGCAATGTCTGATTTTAGGCAAGAGGGGAATATTTTCAACTTGTTCCCACTGGCTGCTTTTTCTGACTTTGGCGTCGGCTGGAGCAGAATTTTTCCCCACCTTGAGTTTTATTGCAGGGTCAAAGTAAGACTGGGAGGAGATTATTTTAGTCTCCCATCTGCCATGAATCCAGGACAGTGGGGAAAGCAGGGGAAGCCCGAGTCTCATTTCTATCCCGGGGTGGGCTAGAAGGAAACTTCCCCTGATTTCCCTCAAGACTTGGAATTGGAATCCAACAACCCCCGTCTCTGGCAACTCTGGATTCTGAGCAGGTGGTGAATACAAATAAGAAGGGCTGGTATGGCTTACTGACTCATACTTTACTGGCCCACTGTAAAAACTATTTTTTATGGGTTTTCTAGGCAGCCCATAAACTGCTCTTTGGTTTGGCCTACTCATCCCTAAGAGGAGGGTACTCAGGTTGATAAGACGTTTCAAGCTCCAAACGCCTTTTATGCATGCTGCGTTGAAAAACATAACCATCTGATCCTGAACGAATCCGCTTGTGACTATGGCATACACTATGGACATGCATCCTGCAGGTAGAAAGATGCATCGTAGAATAAAAGTTGTTTTAGAAACTCAAAGGACCCGTGATAATCTGATCATTTATAAAAATAGGCTTTAATTAGATGTTCCCTGTAACAGAGGGGTACTACTTCAATTCTTGAACAAAAAGTCAAAATATATCATATTTCTAGCTTTATCTAGCTATATATATCAAAAACACATCATCTTCAGCAGAGTCCGCCAAGCCTGAATGTGGTCTTGGAAAATGGGAAAATTTGTACCAACAAAACACACACAGTGATGCAAATATGCTCCAACTACTTTGTGTAGACACACACATGCACACACTCATCCATGCAGTGCAGTGAGATTTTGTTTTCATTCTCCCTCTTTCCCCCCCAGGGGTGGTAGGAGCTCAGCTGATGTGTATTCCTTTCCAAGCTGCTGCCAGAGCATTTATGGTAAAATGTGGATTTAATTCATATTTCTAGGTCCGAGGGTCACACAATGGATATCGGACAACTTTCAAATAGCTATGAAATTCTAAATATCATTAAACCTAATCTGAAAAAAATGGGTAAATTCTATGGAAAGAACAGCCACAATATAAAATAGTGGGTAAAGAGCTTTGCTAAATCTATTCAGGTTAAGTCAGATGGCTAGTATTAGTTTAACAGAGATTCTTTTATCTAATTGTTAATGTGGAAAAAAGTCATACATGTTTTACACAAGACCTCTTCTAATCAATCTGTCAAAATTCTGCTCCCTATTTGCTGAAGGAAGTGTATTCCCAAATAAGTAAACATGTTTTCACAGTCTTTACTATTGCAGCTGTGATGCAACAATAGAGAACCGCCTCTATGTAAAAAAAGGGCAACATAAAGTCCATCTTCAATGCCTTTGCTGCCTCTGCCTCTCTGCCTCTGAACTGAACTTCTCCGTAAGTAGGGTTAAGTTGCTTGACTTACCTCATCTGATTGATCAACTTGTTTAGCTCCTGTGGTATTTGTTTGAGACTTCTTTATCATCTTCTTCAGTAATTTCGGCACATCTGGGGAGATATGACGGATTGCAAATAGGCAGCACAATTTTAATATGTATTAATGCTTGTTCAAAACATTTATTATTGTCCCTAAACGCTTTGTTGGATCCAAATTTAAAAAACTGTACATTTTCCCTGGCAATCAAGATTTTTTGGATAACATATGCTGGCAAAGGGGATGTTGGGATATAATGAAATGTTTCAGTTAGGCAATTACAGAGTTAATTAAGAAATAAAAATAATCCTAGTAGGAAGCAGAAATTAAACTGATGCAAAGGATAAGAATGTGCTTATGACTTGTAAAAAGTATTATAGCAGAAGATTAAATTTCATATCCCCGAAGATTTATTACATCTTTGGTTTCTCCTGAGAATTTTGTTGTCCAAGTTTATTTTGTTTTTATAGATAACAAAACAAAAGACAAAGAACCTGCCTCACTTATTTTTTCTGTTAGTTTAATTTAATGAGTTATTTACCCAAAGCAAAGACAAAAAATATCCTCCAAATGCAAATATAAGAAATGGGATGAAACCAAGAAAATGAAAAAGCAGGATATCAGTTCCCCATGAACCTGAAATTTGTCAACACATTAAAAATGACTTTGTGTATAGAAAAAATATACACATAAAAAATTACTACCTTTTTTAATATTTGGTCTAAATTTTCCTAACAATATTTTTTTAAAAAAATTCAGTATAAAGAACTATTTCTTCCATTTAGACTTAAAATGTAGTCCTGTTTATAGGTATCTTTGTTTTAAAACCTAATGACTCTTGAAGCAGAGTAGACTAAGTCTTTAAAATAAGTGTATTACTGCTTGTGAACATTTCTAGGTTTAAATCCTAGCCACATCATTCAAGGGCATAAGCAGTGTAGAGAAAGTATCTGTATACTCTTGCCAAAATGCTTCACGTCTGTCCTAAAGCAGTAACTTCAGCATGTTTTACAGAATATTTAATTCTCTGCTCTTATTTCTTAGTCTCTATAGACAGTGCCAATGAGCATGGCATACAGTACATTGTGTTGAGGGAAAATTTTTAAATATAGCATTGAGTACTGGGTGGGGGGGGCTAGCGTTTGTATATCTGTAGAATCCATCTGCCAAACAGTTGTGAAATGGCAGCATCTGGGCTGAGTTTCAAATTGGAGAGAGGCAAAGAGCTCTTTATCCCATAAGTAACATTTTATATACTTCAGCTACATTTCTGATAGTTTTAGGAAATTTAACCAAAATAATAATAATAATAATAATGGCGTGTATTAAGCGCTTACTATGTGCAGAGCACTGTTCTAAGCTCTGCGGAGGTTACAAGGTGATGAGGTTGTCCCACAGAGGGTTCACAGTCTTAATCCCCATTTTACAGATGAGGGAACTGAGGCCCAGAGAAGTTAAGTGTCTTGCCCAAAGTCCCACAGCTGACAATTGGTGGAGCTGGGATTAGAACCCATGACCTCTGACTCCAAAGCCCGTGCTCTTTCCACTGATCCACGCTGCTTCTCCGTCCAAAGTCCAAAGATAGTGATGGTATATGCACTTGGTGTGTGTTTCTATATAATACAGGATGAAAACATTTCTTTGTTGATTACTCACATAGATCTGGGGACGAGAAGGTGGTGTCAGTTTATCAAACGCTTATTTTACATATTATAATTTTGTTCAGTTGTTATTTTGAAAGAGATGATATCTTCTTGCTAATACTCATAAAAATGCTGAAAAAGAGGAAGTTATCCTTCCTCAATGAACTGTTTACCTTTAAGAATTCTGAAGTTCTATCGATTTAACTGGAGGTTGAAGGACTCATTAGAGCATAGATCCTGCAAGCAGATTTTCAATTTCAATTGTACGTATGGCTCAGTGAGGTTGAGTTTGGAATCGGGTGTGACCACATCTGACTCAGAATGGCTCAGAAAGCAGGACTGGTTTAAAAAAGAATTCCCCCAACAGAAAAATTAGTTGGCAAAAAGGTTGTTTTTTCTATTACTTTAATAATTTTGAAGTTCGGTGGAACTTCAACATTTCTCAGGTAATACTGGGGAAAGCCACAGCAAATTTCTAAACTTCATAGACCAGTGAGTGCATTCCTGAAAGCCAAATCAAACTTCATTCGTTCATTTGGAGTAAATGGAATGTGCTTTGATGATGAGAATGCTCCCTCATGTTACTTAATATTTCTGATCGAGTGAGCCCGTTGTTGGGTAGGGACTGTCTCTATATGTTGCCAACTTGTACTTCCCAAGTGCTTAGTACAGTGCTCTGCACACAGTAAGCGCTCAATAAGTACGATTGAATGAATGAATGAACGAGTACTTCAATGCCATACACTCACTGGGCGTTAAATAATGAGAGCGAATTGTGGGAAATCTAACAATCAAAGCCAGCTGGAGCTCTCTGCGAAGGCCGGAGCGGTGATGTTATAACTCCCACGGTGTCGTCTTTGCTTCGGAGCAGGGTAGGTCTGGGCCCTGGCTCCACGCTGCTTCCACTGCAGCTGGTTACCACTCTAGGTTGCATGTGGAGTTCTTACTGGGAGGTGGTACTGCCATGGGGCTTAAGAGCAGTGTGGCCTCAATCAATCAATCGTATTTATTGAGCGTTTACTGTGTGCAGAGCACTGTACTAAGGGCTTGGGAAGTACAAGTTGGCAACATATAGAGACGGTCCCTACCCAACAGTGGGCTCACAGTCTAGAAGGGGGAGACAGAGAACAAAACCAAACATATTAACAAAATGAAATAAATAGAATAGATGTGTACAAGTAAAATAAATAGAGTAATAAATATGTACAATCATATATACATATATACAAGTGCTGTGGGGAAGGGAAGGAGGCAAGACGGGGGAGATGGAGAGGGGGATGAGGGGGAGAGGAAGGAGGGGGCTCAGTCTGGGAAGGCCTCCCAGACTGTGAACATTTGTGAACATTGTGCTCTAGCCTCGTGGATAGAGCCCGGGCCTGGGAGACAGAAGGACCTGAGTTCTAATCCCAGCTCTGCCGCTTGTCTGTTGGGTGACCTTTGGCAAGTCACTCCACTTCTCTGGGCCTCAGTTCCCTCCTCTGGAAAATGGGAATAAAGACTGGGAGCCCCATGTGGGATAAGGACTACGTCCAACCCAATTTGCATGCATCCACCCCAGTGCCTGGAACATCGTAAGTGCTCAACAAATACAGCAATTATTAATTATTATTTTTATTATTAGTGAAACCCGAGTCTGGGTTAGAAAGGAGGAGCAGGCCTTTGAAAAATAACAATCAGGTTGGTAAGTTAAGGAATGGGCATCTGCTGCTTCTTACGTCTAAAAAGGAAAACTATATGGAATCTTACCTCTACATGGTCCTCATTTTGAAGTACTATGTGTAGAGCAGGCTGTTGACTTTACACTAAATAAAGCAGCGGCCAAAGGCACGTCTACAGGGTGAACTTTGTTTAATAACACATCTTGAGGAACAACAGTTTCAGTGCTACTTCATTCATACCCTAGTGAAAATTGGCTGTAATTTGTGAAGAATTAAATATCCAAGTCTCTGTTTGCTCTGCAGCCAGTCCTTTGATCGCACAACAATTTGTTTCAAGAGAAAAGTTTGCCAATGTTGTTCTGAAGAGGTTCCAATGCTCACGAATGGAAAAATAATAACCCAATATTCTGCAACTCTGTAAGAGTACATGGAAAATTCTAGGGCAAGAACAGACATTCAGCTGAACATTTGCCAGTGTAAAATGTTCCTCCCCACAAATCCGAGATAGGTATGAAAATGTATTTATTATATGTGTTTATTATTTTTATTATTTTTATGCTGTACAGTGGAGCATGTGGCACTTTATAGAGAGCACTTCAAAATGAATCCAAAGTCAGTTTGCAAAATAAACAAATGAAAAACAATTGGAAGATACAATGCTGCTATTTGCTACATTGCCCCCCAGTCTTCTTCCATTATTTGTGAAAATAAATGCAAGCTTAAAAAAGAATAAATTCAATCCCTTGCATAGAAAGCATTTGCTTATTCAGAATTTCAAGTCTGCATTGCTTTTTCATTTTTTCAAAGGATTTAATAATTCTGATGTTAAAATCGACTCGTGGAAAAATATCCAATTAAACTTTTTTTCTGCCCGGCATGTTCCTGAATTAAGGAGTGATTTGCTATTTGTCTTGTATTTTATTTTCAGTAGGATATGATCATGATGATGATCACAGTACTGCTTCTCCTTTGGTCAACCGTGGGATGGCAAGCAGAGTCATCTCAAGGAAAGGAAAGTAAGGCACTTTTATAGAGGTCAATGTATATTGCCGTTTCAAATTTGAAAAGAGAAACCACATCTCTTCTGTCAAAAGCACCTCACTGATTTTGATAAAGGGGTTGGAGCAAATGAAATCCTCTTATTGCCATGACAAATTCTTATATCAGGCTCAGAGGACTATATTGAAACTATCAGCTCCTCAAGGCTGGGGATCATGGTGGTTCCCTTCCATTGCATGCTACCTAAGGGTCCTGGGACTTGGGATTTGGAAATGAAAAAGAGGAAACTTGGGACACATTTTGATGCATAAACGAAATTCCCTTGACAATGATCATGAATATTTGTGTGCATTTTGTGGCCACCGTGTGTTAATTGGCCCATTTAACTGAGTTTTAATGGAACCGCTTTTTATTGTCATTAATGATGTGGGAGTTAGTAATGGAGAAGGGGAAGGATCATGCAAATCAAATGACCAAATGAAGAGAAAACCAAGGAACTTTGAGGAGATTTACCACACTTTGATAATTTAAAATTGCCTAAGACCTTGGATCCTTACCCTTTAAGGATTTGATATTCACCCCACCTTCAGCCCCATAGCCTGTGTGTCCATATCTGTAATTTATTTTACTACCCATCTCCTTTTCTAGCCTGTAAGCTCCTTGTGGGCAGGGAACATGTCCACCAACTCTGTGGATACCATATACCCCTGTTGTCTTGCATACCCTGTTGTTGGATAGGGATTGTCGCTGTTGCCGAATTGTCCTTTCCCAAGTGCTTAGTCCAGTGCTCTGCACACAGTAAGTGCTTAATAAAAACCATTGATTGATTGGTTCCTTCTCTCTTCCTGCCTCTTTCCCTTTCCTCTCTTCCTGTCACCTCCCTCTCACTCTCGTATTCTGGGTCCTCAGTTCTTCATTGCGTATTTCTGTTTCTTTATTTCTCTCTCCATTTACCTTATTTGTCTCTCTTTCTGTCCTGTGTTCCAGTTCCTTACATGGTCTCTGCCCCTCTTGCCCAGCCCCGGTGACTCTTCTCATTTTTCCTTCCCATTCTCCTTTACCACTGCTTCTTGTTGGTGCTCCTTGTGTTTCCCTGTTCCAGCTTCCTTTTATGTCTATTATACCTTTCCCCCTCGCCTCTTCCATTTCTCTCTCCCACTCCCTCTGCCCATTGGCAGCCCAACAGTTTACCTGTTTAGACAGAAAGATAATAACTGTCCCCCACTTTGTCAATCAATGGTATTTATTGAGTGCTTGCTATGTGCCTTGCCCCCTCCTACCTCACCTCCCTTCTCTCCTTCTACAGCCCAGCCCACACACTGCCTTTAACCTCCTCATGGTGCCTCATTCTCGCCTGTCCCGCCGTTGACCCCTGGTCCAGGTCCTACTTCTGGCCTGGAATGCCCTCCCTCCTCACATCTGCCAAACTAGCTCTCTTCCCCTCTTCAAAGCCCCACTGAGAGCTCACCTCCTCCAGGAGGCCTTCCCAGACTGAGCTCTCCCTTTTCCTCTGCTCCTCCTCCCCTCCCCATCGCCCCTACTCCCTCCCTCTGCTCTACCCCCTTCCCCTCCCCACAGCACTTGTGTATATCTATATTTATTACTCTATTTTATTAATGCTGTGTATATATCTATAATTCTACTTATCATCATCATCATCAATCGTATTTATTGAGCGCTTACTATGTGCAGAGCACTGTACTAAGCGCTTGGGAAGTACAAATTGGCAACATATAGAGACAGTCCCTACCCAACAGTGGCCTCACAGTCTAAAAGTCCAAAATACTTATCTATTTTGATGGCATTGATGCCTGTCTACTTGTTTTGTTTTGTTGTCTCTCTCCCCCTTCTAGACTGTGAGCCCGTTGTTGAGTAGGGATTGTCTCTATCTGTTGCCGAATTGTACTTTCCAAGCACTTAGTACAGTGCTCTGCACACAGTAAGTGCTCAATAAATATGACTGAATGAACGAATGGAGAAATGCAGAACACTGTACTAAGAGTTTTATCATCTGTAGTGTGTTTTTCAATGTCCGGAGCAGTAGTTTTAATAATTGCTTTGGAATTTATATTACACAAGATTCAATGTTACATATTTTTTCCTTCAAGCAACAGTCTCGCTTCTCCCACCGGTAAACTTCACTATTAAAATCACTGGATTAGCTAAAGTACTTTTACATTGGGAACCAAATCCAGATCAGGAACCAAAGAACTACCATCTAGCATATAGAGTGAAAATTAACCATCCACAAGAAGATGATGTAAGTTTAAAATTTACTGTTAATTCCTATTCAGTGTACATATTGGTTTGGACTGGATTTTCTGTATCAAATTTAATTTTCAAATTCATATATGCTCTGAGATAGAAAGAATAACTGCAATGTCATCTTCTTCCATGGGGAAGCCTAACTTCCAAGCTTCTGTCCCAAAAGACTTTTAAAAAATGAGACTAAAACTTTCATGCACATTGCACAGCTACAAGGAAAAGGGGGGGATTTGACATGCCCTTAGGCTAAAGATTCAGTTTAACTTGAAATTCTAAGAATGGACAAGACTTGGTTTTTCTAAGTCTCTCCTCTCCTACAAAACCCAACAGCCCTCCGTACAGACAATATGGAAATTCAGGTTCAAACCAAATGTTCATTTTGTGCAAACTGAACTTTCATCCACAGCCAAGATTTTGGTTATATTTCAGGAAGTGGAGAAAATGTATATTTAATTGAAATTAGCGAAACTGATGGGGCTGTCTCGCTGCAACATATTAAACTATGTTATTTCAGTATGAAATTGAGGAAACCGAAAGTACGTATACGGCAATACTTCATACAGGCTTTTCTGCAGATGTCCAGACAATATTTGACAACGGTGGCCATTATCTAGAAAGTACATGGGCTTCAGCTGATCTTCAAGCACCACCAGGTAAGGCAAAGTTCTGGCAGCTATCTATATTTATGGAATACCTGAAGTATGAAGGTTGGAAAATTAGGGAAAAAGTGACGTCCCCGGACCAAGTAGAAAGTAAAAATCTTTTTTAGGGACTGTATACTAGATTCCCCTCCCAGGGTCGCACCTGGAGAGTTTCCAGTACTTTCCCAGACTTGACTACAGGAGGGAGAGTCAAGCAGAGGCCTGTCCATTCCATTCCTAGCTTGGCCAGTGGCTAGTGAATGGAAGGCAACCTGCTACAAATCAAAACTCCCCTGCGCTGGGCAGTAGCGGCATGGGAGAGACTTAAGGGTGGAAACTCGAGTTTACTGTGCGGAAGGCGGCAATAGTAAACCACTTCTGTATTTTTACGAGGAAAACTCTATGGATACACTACCAGAACGGTGGCAGATGGAGGTGGGGTGTTCTGGGAGAGACATGCCCGTGATGTCGCTATGGGTCGGAGGTGATTCGACGGCATAAAACAATATCCTAGATTGGAGTGGCCAGAAGCAAATAGCCGCGGGAAACAGTGTGCTCTAGTGGAAAGAGCAGGAGCCAGAGGACCTAGATTCTCATCCTGTCTGCTGTGAGACCTTGGGCAAGTCACTTTGAGAAGCAGCGTGGCTCAATGGAAAAGAGCACGGGCTTTGGAGTCAGAGGTCATGGGTTCAAATCCCGGCTCCGCCAACTGTGGGACTTTGGGCAAGTCACTTCACTGCTCTGTGCCTCAGTTACCTCATCTGAAAAATGGGGATTAAGACTGTGACCCCCCCCCGTGGGAGGACCTGATCACCTTGTAACCTCCCCAGCGCTTAGAACAGTGCTTTGCACATAGTAAGCGCTTAATAAATGCCATCACTACTACTACTACTTCGCTTCTCTGTGGCTCAGATTCATCATCTGTAAAATGGGGATTAAGACTATGAGTCCTATGTGGGACAGTGCTCTGCACACAGTAAGCGCTCAATAAATATGATTGATGATGTGGGACAGGGACTGCGTCCAACCTTATTAGCTTGTATATATCCCAGTGTTCAGGACAGTGTCTGGCGCATAGTAAGTGCTTAACAAATACATTTAAAAAATAGGGTGAGGGGTGGATTGGAGAACAAACACCTGGCCATAGGTAACTTTTTGAATGAAAAGATGGATTTCAGATGGTAGCCCCATTATCTGGGACTTGGTATCATCAAGATTTTTGTCACCTCTAAGTAGTGATGTGTTAAGTTGATAATAACCACAGAATTACTAGAGGATACTTTTCTAATGGTATTTCTGAAATTATAATAATAATGATGGCATTTGTTAGAGAACCAGCGTGGCTCAGTGGAAATAGCATGGGCTTTGGAGTCAGAGGTCACGGGTTCAAATCCCGGCTTTACCACTTGTCAGCTGTGTGACTTTGGGCAAGTCACTTAACTTCTCTGTGCCTCAGTAACCTCATCTGTAAAATGGGGATTAAGTCTGTGAGCCCCACGTAGGACAACCTGATCACCTTGTATCCTCCCCAGCTCTTAGAACAGTGCTTTGCACATAGTAAGCGCTTAACAAATGCCATCATTATTATTATTATTATTTTTGGTTAAGTGCTTACTATGTGCCAGGCACTGTTCTAAGTGCTGGGTAGATACAAGAAATCAGGTTGGACATAGTCCCTGTCCCTCATGGGGCTCACACTTTTAATCCCAGTTTACAGATGAGGGAACTGAGACACAAAGAAGTGAAGTGACTGGCCCAAGGTCACACAGCAGACAAGTGGCAGAGCTGGGATTAGAACCCATGACCACTGGAGATCACTGGAGAGCTCAGATGAGTAAACATAATGGACATTGTTTTAAGCATGGGAATAGGTCTCGAGGGAGATTATATCAGCCTATCAATCATATCTACTGAGCTCTTAACTGTATGCAGGGCACTGTACTATGTGCTTGGGAGAGTAAATATGACATCATTAATCAATAAATCAATGAATAGTATTGACTGAACATGTATGTGTATGCAGAGCACTGAAGTAATAATAGTTGTTGTCAAGATATTTATCGAGCACCCACTAGGAGAAGCGCACTGAACTAAGCTCTCGGGAAAGTATAGCAGAAGCATGAGACAACATTCCCTGTCCACAAGGAGATTATGCTCTAACAGAGGAAACTGATGTGAAAATACTTACAAATAGGGTAATCAGAATTAATGACTTGATTGTACAATCCACTACACCTACACACACACATGCACACACACACACACACACACACACACACACACACACACACACACACGAAGAGTATAAATAGGTATGTAAGTGCTAGAGGTGGCCAATGGGTTGATGTAACTTGGGATATTAGGCGGTAAACTGTTTTCTACTCTCCCTAGCTCAGCTCCTCAACTCCAGACCAGAGATGTCTATAACAACTTGATAATAGAAGGAGGGCAAAATGATCGGATATAAGCAAGATGACGGCTGCTCCTATGCTGTTGATTTTTTTCTTTGAAATGATCTGCTACCAAAGAATTAGTAGACCCGATTTTTGCCCTCAAGGAGCTTATGCCCTATTGGGGTAAACAGATACTAAAACAAATTACAGATAGGTGGAGGAAGGAAAAGAGAATATGTACATTTTTTATGGTACTTGTTAAATGTTTACTATGTGCCAGTCACTGTACTAAGCACTGGGGGGGATACATGCTAGTAAGGTTGGACACAGGCCCTGTCTTACATGGGGCTTACAATCTAAGTCAGAAGGAGGAGGATTTAGTCCCCATTTTACAGTTGAGGTAACTGAGGCACAGATAAATGAAGTGAATTGCCCAAGGTCACACTACAACAAGTACCAGGGCTGGGATTAGAGCCTAGGTCCTCTGATTCCCAGGCCCAGGGTCAGGATAGTCACAATCCACTAGGCCATGCTGTCTCCAGTCACAGTCCCCTTCAGGTCCATGTTTGTATGATCAATCAATCAGTCAATCAATCGTATTTATTGAGCGCTTACTGTGTGCAGAGCACTGTACTAAGCGCTTGGGAAGTACAAGTTGGCAACATATAGAGACAGTCCCTACCCAACAGTGGGCTCACAGTCTAAAAGGGGGAGACAGAGAACAAAACCAAACATACTAACAAAATAAAATAAATAGAATAGACATGTACAAGTAAAATAAATAAATAAATAAATAGAGTAATAAATATGTACAAACATATATACATATATACAGGTGCTGTGGGGAAGGGAAGGAGATAAGATGGGGGGGATGGAGAGGGGGACGAGGGGGAGAGGAAGGAAGGGGCTCAGTCTCACGAGTGGCACCGTATGGTATGGTATCGTATGATGGTATGATGGTATGGTACATTTCATGGTACATGGCAACAGTATGATGCTAATACTGCATGGCTCAATGGAAAGAGCCCGGGCTTGGGAGTCAGAGGTCATGGGTTCAAATCCCAGCTCCGCCAATTATCAGCTGTGTGATCTTGGGCAAGTCACTTAACTTCTCTGTGCCTCAGTTACCTCATCTGTAAAATGGGGATTAAGACTGTGAGCCCCATGTGGGACAACTTGATCGCCTTGTATCCTCCCCAGCGCTTAGAACAGTGCTTTGCACATAGTAAGTGCTTAACAAATGCCATCATTTAAGCAAAAGCTTTCCCCAATATGGATAACTTTGCCGACAGGCAGAGGCTGAAGAAGGCATTGTGACTGAACTCTGGATTGACAAAAAAACCATAAATTCAGTGAAGACAAACCAT
The DNA here is from genome assembly GCF_015852505.1 of Tachyglossus aculeatus. Taxonomy (NCBI): domain Eukaryota; kingdom Metazoa; phylum Chordata; class Mammalia; order Monotremata; family Tachyglossidae; genus Tachyglossus; species Tachyglossus aculeatus. The sequence continues at coordinate 103,262,158 of NC_052101.1, forward strand.
TTACCTCCAGTCCCTGAGTTGTGAGAGCTATAGAGAGACAATAGAAAGCCATTTTATTATTGATAATAATAATAGTAATAATATTCATTCAGTGATTACTACATGCTAAGCACTGGGATAGATTCAAGATAATCAGGTCAGACAGAGTCCCCGTCCCACATGGGGCTCATAGTCTAAATTGGAGGAAGTAGGATTGAATCCCCATTATACAGATGAGGAAAACGAGGCACACAGAAGTGAAGTGATTTGCCCAAGACCACACAACATGCATGGTCAGGATTAGAACCCAGGTCCTCTGAATCCAGGCCTGTGTCCTTTTCACAAAGCCATGCTGCTTTCCATTCTGCTGATGGTTGGTTCACATTCCCCAAAAGGTTTCCCTGCCTCCCTGCCCTCCCATGAGAGGGGGAACTGTTTAGTTTGGGTTGGGCTTGGAGTGATTCCCACACCTTCTGAGTACTTGGTTCAATTCACTCCTCTGGGATCCTTCAATTTTTTCCTGCCCCCATCATCTGAGACTCATCTGGGCATGGGGAACAAACAGAAGAAGAAAAAGACAGGATTCCTCAATTACTCAGTCAATAGTAGTTATTGAACACTTACTGTATGCAGAGCACTGTACTAAGTGCTTTGGAGAATACAATAGAGTTAGCAGACACAATCCCTGCCCTCAAGGAGTTTACAATCTAAAGTGTGTGTGGAGGTGGGGTGGAGGGGGAGAGCAGACAGTTGACTGCCATGGAGAAGCCGGCAAGACAACCTGATATAAGTTGAGGAATATACTTCAGTTAAATTCATTCATTCATTCAGTCGTATTTATTGAGCACTTACTGTGTGCAGAGCACTGTACTAAGTTACATGGATGTGAGAGTAGATTTAAATCATAAACCTAGGTGGATAAGTAAACCAATAACAAGTACAAAGATAAGTGCCTTGGACTACTGGCGAGGCAGAGATGATTGTGTGACCAGGAAGTGGGGAGGGGGAATTAATCAGGGAAATTTATCTTGGAGGAGGCCCTTTAGAAGGACTCTGAAGAAGGAAAAGGATAATGCCTGGCAAAATTACATAGTTTGCCCACTGGGTGACCTTGGGCAAGTCACTTAATTTCTCCATGCCTCAGTTTCCTCATCTGTAAAATAATAATAATAATGATGGTATTTGTTAAGTGCTTTCTATGTGCCAGGCACTCTACTAAGCTGTGGGGTGGATACAAGCAAATCGGGTTGGACAAAATCCTTGTCCCATGTGGGGCTCACGGTCTTAATCCCCATTTTACAGATGAGGTAACTGAGGCACAGAAAAGTGAAGCGACTTGCCCGAGATCACACAGCAGACAAGTGGTGGAGTCTTCTAGACTGTGAGCCCACTGTTGGGTAGGGACTGTCTCTATGTGTTGCCGACTTGTACTTCCCAAGCGCTTAGTACAGTGCTCTGCACACAGTAAGTGCTCAATAAATATGATTGATTGATTGATTGATGGGATTAAGAACCCATGACCTTCTGATTCCTAGGCCCATGTTCTATCCACTACACCCTGCTGTTTCTCATGGGATTAAATACCTGTTCTTCTGGCTACCTAGATCATGAGCCTCATGTGGGACAGGAATTGTGTCTGACCCGGCTATCTTATATCTGGCTATTCCAGCACTGAGTACAGTGCTTAAAAATACCATTATTATTATTATTATCATTATTAGCTTAGATTTATCGAGTCCAGTTGGAAGTTGGATAGAACTACATGAAAGAGAAGTATCTCCCCATTCATCAAAGCATTGTTCAGTATGACTGACAACCTAACCATAGAATCCAAAACGGGTAGTTTCATCAACATTGAGGTGAATCTGTACCCACATGCTTGTGGTTACAGAAACCTCCTGCCACCATAATCATCAACAGTATTTACAGGGATACTTTTGAAAGAAAGCCCTGTCTACTTCTATTGGATACCTAAAACATGTTGCTCTAGGCAACTTTTTTTCTTCTCAAAATACTGCCCTTACGGTTGGATTTCAACCAGTTGCTAGAACTACTAAGGAAGACCTTGGCTCTTTGCATAATGTTCAGTGATTCATCTAAAGCATGCTTATACTAGATCATCTATTAAGCATTGTTGTGAAGGACAAAATAATTGAATGAGGCCCCTGCCAGAATCACGGGACAGTTTGGGGGACACCTGAATGACTCCTGGAAGGTTCCAGAATCCCCCGAGTGGTCACAGGGTACCTGGAGACACCGTGGGTACACGGGTAGGAGTATTGCTAAATTTCAGAGGCATTTTGGCTTTCCTTGGAACAGTACCATTATTGCATTCCTAGGTGTCACACGACAGTAAGCAGCCTGGCACTCACCATTAAATTTTCAGTGCCGTCTATCAAGGTTACTAATGTGCACCGGCCATAACTAATCCTTTTTCATTCAGCCAACTTGTTTCCGTTCAAGGATGTTGACTCCACTTCAAACAACTTACCCTGAGTAGTCTGATGAATTTTTCAACTGTGTTATTTCTCTTCAGCTCAGGGCCAGCCTGCAGCTGGAAACTCAGGGATTAACGATGACAGTAACCAACTGTCTCCCTCCCTCGTGACAGCTTCACTGCCGACCTGCGGGCTCAGAGGCACGTGCGGCATGTTGATAGAAAAGCACTCAGCCTCTAGGTGCCAGAGAACTCAGATTATCTGAGGTGTTCCTCCTACCCTTTTTCCTATACAATTTGCCTTCCATTTCCGGTGCCCTGAGTCACACTTGTTCATCTAGCTCCCTGTGTTTCAGTGCTTGGTCTGTATTCCACAGTTGTAGAGCCTGATAATTACCGGCATAAACACTAGATGAGCACTCTCTTTCTCAGAATATCTATTTCCTCATACTTAATAATTCAGTTCACTATTGCTCTAGAGATATTTTATACCACCTCAATTCTCAATACTTCAATTATTCTGTGAAGCCCAAAAGGCACTCTCTGCTTAGTCTGATTTTTTTCCCCACACAAATACGTTATTCCCAGTCTATTTAAGAAAAGGAATGTATAACTGACTGCAGATATCCATCTGATGCTCTTGTCTAACACATCTACACCCACACAAATGCATCTTTGTGTTTTTACATATGAGGCAAATATTCAAATGTTTCAAAAAGGAATGAGAATTCAGTGAGTGTTAGACACAGTGAAAATTTGAGTAGCTTTGAGGCACATCTGATCTTTGTCAATGCTGATTTTAAAATCATTTTGTTGTCTTTGTAGGCTCCCTTGGGACATCAGTTACTAATTTGTCTTGTGGCATTAACACTTTGCCAAATAATTTTGTATCTCTACATTGCACCTGGGAAGTTGGGGAAGATGCCCCAGAGGATACTCAATACTTCTTTTTCTACAGGTCAGTGCCTATTTAAATGTGTGCAAGTGGTTAATGTCTTCAAGTCTTATGATTTTTAGAACTTTTCCATTTCAGGTATGGGGAATATACCGAAGAATGCCAAGAATATAGCAAAGATATGTGGAGGAGAAATATTGATTGCTGGTTTTCAAGGACTCACATTTATAGCAAAGGCCAACTCAAACTTGCAGTTCATGTTAATGGCTCCAGCAGACATGCGATAATCAAACCATTTGATCAACTATTTGCTCTTCATGCTATTGGTAAGAAAGTATTTTTATTCAAAAATCTCCAAGATATTTTCAATCTGCAAGATGGCTACCCTGCAGTAGATATGTTTTTCTGTCATTTGAACATTTTCCAGGAATCAACTGAAATAATGTGTTGTACTTCAGAGTACGTTAACTTACAATGTAATGATAAAGTAATGTACTCCCAGGAGTGGGTTCTGACCCAGATTCCCACAGTGGAAAAGGTGCCTCGTGGACTCTTGTGAACAGCCTCTAATTTCCACTTGGAGTAGGAAATAGGGACCTCCTCCAGGTTGGCATCAGGGAATCTCTGCTCCCTGGAAGGAAGGAGGGACTTTGGTTTTTGTTCTTCAGGGATGGTGGGGAGGGGGTTCCTCACTCTCACATTGGAGGTTCACGTCTCAGTACAGGGGGGTCTCTTCACATACTACCTCACTACTCTTAATGGAGTCGTGCGGCTTCATTTGCCTGGAGGTTTCTCCCAAGGGTTCATGGCAAGTTGGTCTTAACCTAAGTTCCTGATGTTACACCCAAGAAATGACTCACAAATACTCAAATTGGTTGGCCCAGTTCTCTTGTCTGGATTCCCAAGGGTGTATCAATCATATCCTCTAGTGCTGCAAAGAGGAAAACAAGTTCCCCTGCTGCCTTTTCCTTGATTCTTTACTTGAACCAGGTGTAAGTGAAGAATTGCTCCTCGGAGGGGCACAGTCTGTCATGCACCTGGAATATGTCATCAGTTTTGAATTCAGGGGATCAAACTTACCTGTAAGAAGGTAGCTGAATTTAGGGCCAAAAACAAAACAAAACAAAAAATCATCAGCCCCTGGCAGTCTCCCTCCCTCCCTTAATCTTTAATGCAACAGAGTTTCACTATTTGTTGTTAATGGTACTTGTTATGCTCTTACTATGTGTCAAGCACTATACTAAGCGCTGGGGGAGATACAAAATAATCAGGTTGGACACCGTCCCTATCCCACATGGGGTTCACACTTCTAAGCAGAAGGGAGAACAGGTGTTGAAGCTCCATTTTACAGATGAGGAATCTGAAGCACAGGGAAGCAAACTGACTTGCCCAAAGTCACATAGCAGACAAATGGCAGAGCTGGGATTAGGCCCATGTTTTTTCCTCTCGGCCACACTGCTTCCCTATTTCAGGTATGTTACAAAGATTACCTTCTTGAACTCCCAGCTGGTTGCTCAATTTAATATGGCCAGACAAGCTTCTCTGCCACTCTCTGCACTATCCCTCGTTCAGCCACTATGACGAGTTGTCAGAGGGAGAGCAGAGTGGCAGCTTGGAATTGTGAGCGAAAACTCTCCTGTTTTCCCTGAGCCCCTAAACACCACAAAGTCACAGCTACACATCATCCCTGCATTAGGATCATAGAGCTTTGCCAAAGCATCCCAAGCCCCTGAGTCTCCCCCAGTGACCCGGCACAGACCATCCAACACCCCAGAGTGCCCCCAGCCCTGCGATGCAGGGTGCGATTCTTGTCCATGAGAAAAAGTGTGGTCTAGTGAAATAAGCACTGGCCCGAGAATCAGAGGACCTGGGTTCTAATCCCATCTCTGCCATTTGCATGCTCTGTTACCTTGGCTAAGTCACTTCTCTGTGTCTCAGTTTCCTTATCTGTAAAATGGGGATTGAATCCTACTTACAGTGTGAGCCTCATGTGGGACTGGGACTGGGTCCAATATGATTATCTTGTAGCTACCCCAGCACTTCGTACAGTGCTTGGCACATAGGAAGCACATTATTATCATTATTATTATTATTATTATTATTATTATTATTATCGCCCTTTGCCTTCCCAGTGTAGAGTAGAAGAATTCTACTCTAGAGAAGCAGCACGGCTCAGTGGAAAGAGCACGGGCTTGGGAACCAGAGATCATGGTCCTAATCCCGACTCTGCCACTTGTCCGCTGTGTGACTTTGGGAAAGTCACTTAACTTCTCTGTGCCTCAGTTACCTCATCTGTAAAATGGGGATTAAGACTGTGAGCCCCACGTGGGACAACCTGATCATCTTATACCCCCCCCCCCAGTGCTTAGAACAGTGCTTTGCACATAGTAAGCGCTTAACAAATGCCATCATTATTATTATTATTATAACCTTACAACAGTCTGTTCACCCCAGATGCAAGGGCAAGAAAATTGGGCTGTATGTGATAAGTAAATTCATCGATCTATTGAGTGCCTTATGAACTGTGGCTTTTCCTTCTTAATTTAGATCAGGTGAATCCTCCAATGAATATTACTGCAATGATTGAGAGAGATTATCTGTCTCTCCAGTGGGAGAAACCAGTTTCTGCTTTTCCAAGTCACTGCTTTGTTTATGAAGTGAACAATTATAACTTAAAGACTGGGTCTGAACAGGTAACTACTTAATAAATTCTCGACTGTTATGTTGCATAAGCTTCTAATGAAATTTCAAATTTTTTTTTCGAGCTTGCACTTCCTTGAACTGATTAGGAGATCAGTAGCTCTGCCAATTTAGGACTCTCACAGATTCATATTCTAATAGGCTCTAATAGTTGCCAATTGGCTTTGTGTACATGGAAAATTCCCCACTGGGTCCCAGTGGTCTCGTATTTACTAAGACAAATCACTCCAATCTCCACTGCATTGCATCGTTGACTCCATGGACTTCCCAAATTCTAAAATGCAAAATAGTATTGAAATCTGTGAGAGCTGCATACTCCAAGTGGACGTACAAATACAGACCACAAAGGGCCCCCTCTAAGAGAAATGTTCTGATGAAATGATGCTCTTTTGAGAATAAAGGTATATGAAATACTGACTTTGAAAGAGCAAGTATATAGAGATTATAACCTTTCTTAGTAATAACTGGAGTAATTCAATTTCTTGTGCTTTTCTTTGTCTGGACAATTCAATAATGGGTTGATATTATTTTGTGTAGAAAGCGACCATTGAAGCAAATACACTCATCTTAGTAATTGACGTTACTTGCAAATACTCAGTAAAAATAAGAGCTGCTGTGCATTCATCGTGCAGAGCAGAAGGACTCTGGAGTAAGTGGAGTGAACCAATCTACATTGGTAAGGATCAGAATGCTCTTGCTATTTTGGATTAATCCCCAACCGATGTTACCGTTTCCTAGCTATGTGTCTAGGCACTATAATGATGGACAGAGCAAGAGCCTAGAGCAGAGCTTCTCCAGGGTTTTCACCCCCATCTGACCATTCATCCCACCATAGGGGGATGATATACAGCGTGGCATTTAAGCGCTTACGATGTGCCAAGAACTCTTCTAAGGGCTGAAATAGATTTGAGATAATCAGGTCCCAGCCGACTGAGAAGAGTCAAGAAAGACTTGCTTTTGTTTCACTCAGGAAAGGAGAGGGAAGTGGGGGTTAAGGTGATTCTGAGGGATGGCTCATCTGAGAGCAGTGGAAGTCAGGGGAACTACTTTAGCAGCAAGGAGCGGAGAAAGGCAGTAGGAATCATTGCAGGGACCTAGGCTGTTCTGCATCACCTAAATTCCCACCAAAAGGCTAATCAGAGCTTGGCCGGCCTTGATCCCACAGTTTGAGAAACACTGGTCTAGTATGGCCTTCTAGGTCAGTAGGTTAAAACAATATCTATGTCAGTAAGAACTTTCACAAGACCGCAAAATATTTCATTGCTTTTTCTCCACATTTATCAATATTTCCCCTCCCTTCCCCATGCCCCAACTACTGAATTCTCCTACCACTCTCCAAATTAATAGAGTCTGTCACCCACTGAGTTTCCTCCCAGACTCAGATTCCCATGAAAACCTAACAAACAAGGTAATAAAAAGGAAAAGTGGAGGCCATTTGTTGTTTTTATTTTATGGTTGAAGTATCAGTGTGGGTAGATCTGGCTACAGATAGATTATTGATTGCTTGAATAGGTCTTTTAGTCTCTCTGGCTCATTCTCTCTCTCTCTCTCTCTCTGTCCTCTTCCCCCGCATAGACATGTCCCATTTGCTAGATGAGGAATGAAAGTTCAGAGAGATTACTTGTCTTGCTCGAGGACATAAAGCAAGTCAGTGATGGTGAGGCTGGGGAAAGGGTTCACTCTCCTGATTTTTGGACCAGACACTGGTAAAGGGTGTTTTTTTTTTTTTTTTTTTTTTTGCTGCTGTATCAATTCCAGGGGGAGGTGGGGTTGGGAAAGAAGGGAGTGCATGTGTCAAGTTTCCCAGATTCTTTTCTGTTTATGCTCACAAAGAGCTTACACTCCACAGCTTGCTGCTGACCCCTTGCCCACTTCCTCCCTTGGGCCTAGAATCCCTCCCACTTCATATCGGACAGACCACCACTCACCCCATCTTCAAAGCCCTACTAAACTCACATCTCTTCCCAGAGGCCTTCCCTGAGCAGACCTTCATTTCTTCCATTTGCCCTCCTTTTTACAGTGCCTATGCTCTCGATCTGTGCCCCTTAAGAACTTGATATGCGTACCATTCCCCACTCTCCTTTCACACCTGAACAGAAGCCAGGATAGACAGAGGAGAGAGTGGGGGGCCCCTAGCTTGTGGCAGGAACCTGGGAGGGGTAATGATGATAATAATAATGATAACCGTGGTATTCTTCAAGTGCTTGCTATGTACTAAGCGCTGGGGAAGATACAAGATAATCAGATCAGACACATTCCCTGTCCCACATGGGGCTCACAGTGTAAGTAGGAGGATGAACAGGTAGTGTGACAGGCAGAAAAAAGACACACAAAAAAAGCAGCAGAAACTCAAAGCCAGGGAGCACAGTGGCATCCAAATCCTAGCCTACCTTGCGGAGAGAACTTTCTAATGTGCTACATTTGGGGGCAGGTGTTAGAAGTTATCACAATCCATCCTAAACCATGCTGCTCCCCTGTTTTGTGTTTAAGACCGAACTATTTAATGTGGAAAAATACTTCGTTCAAAATACGCACAACACACAAACCTGCCACATCCATGCAAAGTAGAACACAATGGTATTTGTAAGCAGTTTCTATTTTGAGCCTATATTTAATTTATAATTCACTGTGTGCTTAGGATCTTCCTTCCCATTATTGTTTCCTATGTCCAACAACTTCCTATTTCGTTCCTGAGCTCATTACACTTTTCCTCCCGGTGTACTTGACCGGGGTTATCTATAGTAAATCCCATCTCATTTACTTTTTCTCATTTCATGAAGATGAACTGATTACTATTACTACTTGCCTTATAAATCTATCTCTTCTGGAATTTACTCCCCTTCTTTGTTAGTATCATTAGTGAAGGTAATCAATGCAGTGATTCTGTTTTCATCAGGATGATTAATAAACATTATAGAAAGTCCAGGTACCTCTGGATCCTTTTACATGACTCTTCCTTAAACCTTGATGTTGCTTCATTAATAATTATATGCCACTGGTGGCATATCTGGCAATTTTAACTCTTCATTTGTTTCCTCTAAATCATCCCCTCTGCCTCATTCCACCTTGCCTCCAAAGGCACCGGTCTACTTTAGGATCAAATTTTCACAGAAAATTAGGCTTTTGAGCAAGGATTGTTAAATATACAGACTCCATTCACTTTATACAGTATTTCCTGATTGCTGAACAGGTTTTTTCAATGGAAGTAACAGTTTTATTTTATCATAACTCGTTATCAACTGCCCTTCCTCCACCATGCCCTCTCTTTCTTATCTTATCTTATGGGTTAACTTTCTTAACTTCCTACTTTTAACATTTCTTTCTCAACCTGCTATCTCCTGTTTACCAAAGTCCTTTGTTTCCTCATACCTATGTTGTAGTGAATTCTTAGCTTTCTGTTTTCTAAATCTCAATTCCATCAAACTCTTTTCTTCCAACACGCTGAATGAGTTTCAGTGCCTCGGCCAACCGAGAACATTTTAAAGTTGCTACTGTTGTAACTTGGCCTCCACTGTATTAAGCTATCGGGGGAAAGAGTGCTTAGCTGTTTGCTCTTTGAGAGAAATCGACTTGATTTCAGCATTCCTATGAGCTACTTATTCCGAGTTGCTTCTAGCCAGCCATAGCCGCAGCTTTAGTCTTCGTGAACCTGGACTGCCAAATATCTTGTCCATTAATTACTTTAACCTCAAACACCAGCTTTCCTTTAATACTGCTACACTTTTTAAATCCAGGAACCAAAAACCATCCTCTGCTAAAATGAAATTTGAAGGGCTATTTCAGATTGAAAATAAAATGTATTTTTAAACTTCTTTTGCTGGGGGAACTGTTCTGCATCCAGGGCCTCATCAATCAATCCATCAGTCACTCATATTTAGTAACTCCATTCAATCATATTTATTGGTGCTTACCATGTGCAGAGCACTGTACTAAGTGCCTACTGTGTGCAGAGCGGTACTGGGTGTTTTCTAGAGTATAATAGAGTTAGTAGGCATGATTTATGCTCTTGAGGGGTTCGCAGTCTAGTGGGGAGACAGACACTAAAGTGTAGTGCAGATTGGCGGATTTAACGGAATATACAAGACATGTACATAGAGCAGTAGCATCGCCTAGTGCACAGAGCACAGGCTTGGAAGTCAGAAGAACCTGGGTTCTAATCCTGGCTCTGCCACTTGTCTGCTGTGTGACCTTGGGCAAGTTACTTCATTTCTCTGTGCCTCAGTTACTTCATCTGCAAAATGGAGATTAAGACCATGAGCCCCATGTGGGACAGGGACCATGTCTGACCTAATTAATTTGTATCTACCCCATTGCTTAGTACAAGTGCCTGCACATAGTAGGTGCTTCACAAAAACAATTAAAAAAAAAACACTATGTGGGGGTTGTGAGCACTTAAGTGGCACAGTAGTGCTGTTGAAGGGGTTGGGGGGATAAAAGGTTGGGGGATTAGAAATGAATTGGGCAAGGCCTCCTGGAGGAGAAGATGTGATTTCAGAAGGACTTTAAAGATGGGGAGAAGGGGGAGGGATTTCTAGGAAAAGAAATGCTTCTTCACACAGCATATAATAAGCCTATGAGATTTTTTTTTTGTTTTTTTTTTTACTACAGGAAATTGGGCTGGCCCCAAATACCATTAGGTTCAAGAGGAATGTTTTGTTTTGTTGTCTGTCTCCCCCTTCTAGACTGTGAGCCCGTTGTTGGGTAGGGACCGTCTCTATCTGTTGCTGACTGGTAGTTCCCAAGTGCTTAGTACAATGCTCTGCACACAGTAAGCGCTCAATAAATACAATTGAATGGATGAATGAATGAATAAATAAATCCACGGAAGAAGGGTCCATGATGAGTTACTCGAGGGCAAGTTAGGGATGTGAGGTGATATATTTTAACCATTAGGAAGGAGGGAAGGAGACTAGCCATGAGATTGTTGCTGCTGTTGGAGACAGAATACTCAATTAATTGGGCATGAGAAAGCCGTTTGTGGCTGGGGAGTAAGGTTAGATCGAGAGAAAGGAAGAGAACAAATTGGGGTGCAGTGGGTAAAGAGAATGGATCAGTATGAGGGACAGATCAGGGACCTAAATCAAAAGAAGAACTGATGCTATTTAAGAGAGTTTTAGAATTCTCTCAGCGATGGTTTTCTGATTCATTCAGTCAATCAATCAATCAGTCGTATTTATTGAGCACTTACTATGTGCAGAGCACTGTACTAAGTTCCTGGGCGAGTACAATACCACAGAATTGGCAGAAATGTTCCCTACCCACAAGGAGCTTACAGTTTAGTGGGGGAGGCAGACATTAATACAAATAAATGAGTAATTTGATTAAGATTCGTAGCTGGCTCCCATAGAACTCCTTAAAAGGGATCATTTCCAACCTATCCTGTACACCAAGAAGCTCATATTGTTAATTACATCTGGTTCATCATAGCAAGTCTCCAGACTGTAAGGTTGTTGTGGGAAGGGAATGTGTCAATTTATGGCCTAGTGGATAGGTCCTGGGAGTCAGAAGGTCATGGGTTCTACTCCTGGCTCTGCCACTTGTCTGCTGTGTGACCTTAGGCAAGTCACTTCGCTTTTCTGTGCCTCAGTTCCCTCATCTGGAAAATGGGGATTAAGTCCCTGATGCGGGACAGGGACTGTGCCCATTCCGAAGTTGCTTGTGTTCTCCCTTCCCCCAGAGCTTAGTACAGTGCCTGGCACATGGTAAGCGCTTAACAAATACCACAGCTATCGTTATATTGCTCTCTCCCATGTGCTTAGTACAGTGTGTTGCACACAGTAAGCGCTCAATAAATACTATTGAGTGAATCAATAATATCTAAGAGCAGTCCTCTGGCACCCAGTACCGCTGATTTTCTATCAGCTTGCTATCATTGACACCTGGTGTCCGGTACTATGCCAACCAAACCCTGTACTACTACTACTACTACTGCTAATAATAATAATAATGATGGCATTTGTTAAGCACTTACTATGTGCAAAGCACTGTTCTAAGCACTGGGGGGATACAAGGTGATCAGGTTGTCCCACGTGGGGCTCACAGTCTTAATCCCCATTTTACAGATGAGGTAACTGAGGCACAGAGAAACTAAGTGACTTGCCCAGGGTCACACAGCAGACAAGTGGCAGATCCAGGATTGGAACCCATACCTTCTGACTCCCACGTCCATGGTGTATAAAGCGCTTTATACAGTGCCTGGCACATAGTAAGCACTTAATAAATGACATAATTATTACTACCCACTATGCCATGTTGCTTCTCTAAAAATGATCTCATTCCTTGTTGGGGAATTGAACCTTGGTCTCCTGCATGACAGGCAGGGAAATGCACCACTATGCTAATGTGGAGCACTAACAAGAAAATTACTAGGCTCCCTCTCCCTTTTGTGTCATCTATGCCCTTCGAGAATAATAATGATAATAATGATGGTATTTGTTAAGCGCTTACTCTGTGTCAGGCACTGTGCTAAGCACTGGGGTGGTTAAAAGAAAAATGGGATGGACATAGTCCATGTCCCACGAGGAATTCATAGTCTCAATACCCATTTTACAGATGAGGGAACTGAAACACAGAGAAGTGAAGTGACTGGCCCAAGGTCACATAGTGGACAAGTGGCGGAGCTGGAATTAGAACCCATGACCTGCTGATTCCCAGACCCACACTCTGTCCACTATGCCATGCTGCTTCTCGGATCTGTGATCCGTGGGCATCTGTTTTTCACCCCACCCTCAGCCCTACAGCACCTGTGTACATATCTATAAAATTATATATCATAAATTGTTTATTTATATAAATGTCTGTCTTCCGCTCTAGACTGGTAAGCTTGTAGGCAGGGAACGTGTCTACCAACTCTTGTATTAAACTCACCCAAGCGCTTAGTACGGTGCTGTGCACACAGCGAGCACTCAAGAAATACCATTGATTGACTAGGGCTTTAGCCAAATACTTTGTGCAGGTTCTCAGTCTCAGGACAGAGGCTCATCCAACTCTTTCAACGGGAGACTCCATCCCTCTATGGATAGAAACAGAAAGATACGGAAAGTGGTCCTTCGTTGCATACTTTTACATTAACACTTTAAATCAGCTTCCTGATTGCTCGTATTGTTTCTCCCATGCTCTGCACACAGTAACTGCTCAGTAAATGCCATTGATTGATGTTTGTCTTTGATACCAAATATATGGTCTGAAATCAAATTGCAAAATTGCAGAGTAGAGCTCATTAAAGGCCATGTTTCTATAGGCGGCCTAACCGATATGGCTTTTCTAACTGGGCCCTCTGAAAGTGTTTGGGAACTTCAGAGCATCATGGTGTCAGAACATTTCCCCTATTCTATCGTGATTAGTACCTGTCCTAGATTAACATAAGACTACGCTGCAAAAATGGTTTTGGCGTCATTCCCCCCCGCCGCCCGTCATGCCTCTCTTACCGCTCACTTCTCACTCCTTCCAATCAATCGTATTTATTGAGCACTTACTGTGTGCAGAGCACTGTACTAAGCGCTTGGGAAGTACAAGCTGGCAACATATAGAGACAGTCCCTACCCAACAGTGGGCTCACAGCCTGATACATCAGTTAATCAATCAATAGTATTTATTGAGCGCTTACTCTGGGCAGAGCAGCAGACCTGAGAATGAAGGGCTAGGGAAGCAGCCAATCTTTTTGCCACCAATCTCTTCTTCTATTTAGACTTGGCACTGTCTTGGACTTGGGGCAGGGGAAGTCGGGGGAGAGAAGGGGTTAGCTCGTACAGGCTGAAAGATGAGAGATGGAAGATCCTGGGGCAGCTCAAAGGGGCCCTCAGGGGAGCTGGGTGAGGAAAAGCCTGGAGTTTGTAGCTAGAGAATGGGCATGGAAAGAGAGAGGAGAGAGGAGAGAGGGAGAGAAGGAGAGAGAGAGAGAGATGTAAACAACACCTCCACCCCCCATCTCACAAGTCCATAATTTCAGCATTATCCTCAACTCATCTCTCTCATTCAACCCACATATTTAATCTGTCACCAAATCCCATCGGTTCTACCTTCACAAAATTTCTAGAATCCACCCCTTCCTCTCCATCCAGACTGCCACCACATTGATCCAAGTGCTTATCATATCCGGCCTCCACGCTGACCTCCCCGCCTCCTTTCTCACCCCTCTCCAGTTCATACTTCACTATGTTGTCCGGATCACTTTTCTAACAAAAACATTCAGCCCACCTCATCCCACTCCTCAAAAGCCTCCAATGGTTGTCCATCCATCTTCACATCAATCAGAAACTCTTCTCCATCCACTTTTAAGGCATTCAATCATCTCTCCCCCTCTGACCTTACCTCGCCGATCTACTACAACCCAGCCTGCGCACTTCATTCCTCGAACACCAACCTTCTCACTAAATCTTGATCTCACGTGTCCTCCCTCTGGCCTGGAACTCTCTCCCCCAACATATATGACAGACCCCACTCTCTCCACTTTAAAAGCCTTATTAAAATCACATCTCCTCCAAGAGGCCTTCCCCAACTAAGCCCTCATTTCCCCTACTCCCTCTCCCTTCTGCATCACCTAAGCACTCACATCTGTATCCCTTAAACATTTGATATTCACCCCACCCTCAGCCTCACAGCACTTATGTACATATCCTTGTACCCTGCCATTTCCCTTATCTCTAATTTTTTTTCAGTGTCTATCTCCCAATGGGAAGGGATTTTGTAGACAAACTCTATTATATTGAACTCTTCTACAGAGTAAGCACTCAATAAATACCTCATCTTGTCTTCTGCTATCGAGTCATCTCCGACCCATACCGACTCCATGGACCCCTCTCTCAGAATGCCCCACTCGCCATCTGCAATCATTCTAGTAGTGTATCCATATAATTTTCTTGGTAAAAATACAGAAGTGGTTTACCGCTGCCTTCTTCCACGCAGTAGACTTGAGTCGCCACCTTCGACTCTCTCCCATGCTGCTGCTGCCCAGCACAGGTGAGTTTAGACTTGTAGCCAATTCCCTTCCACTCACTAGTCACTGCCCAAGCTAGGAACGGAATGGGTATGCCTCTGCTGGATTGTCCCTCCCATAGCCAAGACTGGTGGAGTACTGGAAACTCTCCAGGTGTGATCCTGAGAGAGGCAATAAATACCACTGATGGATTTATTGAGAGAGGAGAGAAGAGAGCAGTGTGGCCTAATGGAAAGAGCACGGCCCTGGGGGTCAGAAGGACCTGAGTTCTAATTCCGGCTCTGCCACTTGTCTGCTGTCTGATCTCGGGCAATTCACTTCACTTCTCTGGGCTTCAGTTCCTTCATCTGTAAAATGGAGATTAAGACTGCAAGATCCATAGGGCACATGGACTGTGTCCATTCTGATTAGCTTGAATCCACCCCAGTGCTCAGTACAGTGCCTGGCACACCGTAGTGCTTAACAAATACCATTTTAAAAAAGAGAGAGGGAGAGGAGAGAGAGAGGGAGAGAGAGAGAGAGAGAATGGGAGAGGGATTCTTGGAAAGACAGAATGTGGAGGAATTAGGAGGGAAACAATTGGCATAGGAGAGGCAGAGACCAACCTTTCTTCAGATGCAGCTGAGGAATAGGAACTAATTGGAGGATAGCTTTGACAACAAGCCCCAGCTGGAGCCTCACTTAGCTCCTGGTGTCAGTCCCTCTTTTTAGGAGAAGCAGCATGGCTCAGTGGAAGGATCCCGGGCTTTGGAGTCAGAGGTCATGGGTTCAAATCCTGGCTCTGCCAATTGTCAACTGTGTGACTTTGGGCAAGTTGCTTAGCTTCTCTGGGCCTCAGTTACTTCATCTGGAAAATGGGGGATTAACACTGTGAGCCCCCTGTGGGACAACTTGATCACCTTGTAACCTCCCCAGTGCTTAGAACAGTGCTTTGCACATAGTAAGTGCTTAATAAATGCCATTATTATTAGTACTGGGGGAAGGAAGCATGAGCTATCTGTGTTTCTCATAGTAACAATAACAGTGATAACTGTGGTACTTGGTAAATGCTTACTATGTGCCAATCACTGTTCTAAGCACTGGTGTAGATACAAGTCAATCAGGTTGGATACAGTCCCTGTCCCACATGGGGGCTCATATTTGATGTAGGAGGGAGCAGGATTTAATCCCCATTTTACAGATGAGATAACCAAGGCACAGAGAAGTTATGTGACTTGCCCAAGGTCATACAGCAGACACGTGGTAGAGTCGGGGTTAGAATCCAGGTCCTCTGTCTCCCAGGTCTGTGCCCTTTCCACTAGGCCATGCTGCTTCATGGCCACATAAAATTGTAGTCTCAGTGTCTCACTGCTGGGTTTTTTTTTTCCTTTTCACTCTTTCCATGGCTTCCTTTAACCCCACAACCCACCTTGCCCTGCCCTGCCTTCTCACCACTTAACCAACCTGGGCTTCTTTAGATAGTGAGCGACTTGAAACAGTGCTTTGTGAATAATGAGTGCTCCACAAATGCTTGTGCTGTGATAATAACGGGGATGACATACCACTATCATCAGAAGAACGGTGGCAGCAGCTTTTATTGACTGTGCAGTGAGCACTGTACTCTACACTAAACGAGACACTAAAAACAAACGGACAAACGAAAAGGGGAATTTATAGTAGATGTTGAAGACACTGTCCCTGGTCTCAAGGAGCTGATGATCAAATACGGGAGATGAGTAGACACATATTGCAAATATACAAGACTACAATCATAGGTTTAAATGATAAACACAAAAGTTGTAATTAAATGAGTTCATTCATTCATTCAATCGTATTTATTGAGCGCTTAATGTGTGCAGAGTACTGTACTAAGTGCTTGAAAAGTACAATTCAGCAACAGAGACAATCCCTACCCAACAACGGGCTCACGGTCTAGAAAGGGGGAGACAGACATCAAAACAAGTAAACTGGCATCAATAGCATCAGTGTACCCATGAGTGTTAAGACTGCATATCCTAGTGGGAAGAATCTGGGACTTGGGGTCAAGAGACTCAAGTTTTAGTCCTAACTCCATTGCTCTCCTGCTGTGTGACCTTGGCCAAGTCACTTAACCTCTCACTGCCTCAGTTTCCTCATCTATAAAGTGGGGATAAGATACCTGCTCTTCCTACCTCTTAGACTGTGAATCTCATGAGGTACAAGGACTGCATCATGTCAGATTATTTTACATCTGCCCCAGGGTTTAGCATCATGTCAGATTATTTTACATCAGCCCCAGGGTTTAGCAGATGATAAGGGCTTAAAAATAGCAGGACAATAAAAGGGGCTGATGGGGTGATATGAGCAAGAAGATGAGGTGGCTGGGGGGCTCTGAGTCAGCGCATGGCATTTGAAGATGGGGAGAGATGTGGTTTGGTGGATTTCCTTGTGGGCAGGGAAAGTGTCTAATAATAATAATGATGATGGTATTTGTTAAGTGCTTACTATGTGCAAAACACTGTTCTAAGCGCTGGGGGGATACAAGGTGATCAGGTTGTCCCACGTGGGGCTCACAATCTTAATCCCCATTTTACAGATGAGGAAACAGAGGCACAGAGAAGTCAAGTGACTTGCCCAAAGTCACACAGCCGACAAGTGGCAGAGCCGGGATTAGAACCCATGATCTCTGACTCCCAAGCCTGTGCTCTTTCCACTGAGCCACGACTCAAGCGCTTAGTACAGTGCTCTGCACTCTGTAAACACTCAATAAATACCACTGATTGATTGATTGAGAAGTGTAGGGAGTTCCATGAATGGGAAAGCTGTGAACGATGGGCTCAGGTATGGGAGAGTCAAGAGCTAGTCCTGTCTCTAAATGTGGCCCAGAAACTTTAACTTTACCCATGTCTGCCTGCCTTTCATTCATTCGATCGTATTTATTGAGCGCTTACTGTGTGCAAAGTACTGTACTAATTGCTCATCTCCAGTCCTGTTCCCCCCTCAGGACAAATGGGGTTTAGGGAGGAGCACCCCAGTTAATGTTTGCCAGTCAGAAAGATGTCAATTCCACGGGTCTGTGTCTGTTTCTTATTGTATAGTACTCTCCCAAGTGCTTAGTACAGTGCTCTGCACATAGTTAGCGCTTAATAAATATGACTGACTGTCTGACCTGAACCATGGTTCTCATCTCCACAGATTTTGGGGCTTCTTCCCTCACTCATCTTCAGTCTCCAAATAGATCTAAGAGCTTCCATATGGAATTCCCAAGCAGGGTAGAAAATCCCCCGTATTGGGCTTTAGGCCAGTTAGTTAAAAACCCTGCTTGCCACTCCTAAACCCCGTTTCTCTCATTCCCACACTCAAAATGTCAACTTGGTGCCTATGTTCTCTGGGTCAGTTGGGAGGTATGACTGAGGGACCAAGCCCCCCATCCCAAGTTCCTGTCTTCATGAGAAGCAGCGTGGCTCAGTAGAAAGAGCCTGGGCTTTGGAGTCAGAGGTCCTGGGTTCAAATCCTGGCTCCGCCAACTGTCAGCTGTGTGACTTTGGGCAAGTCACTGAACTTCTCTGTGCCTCTGTTACCTCAGCTGTAAAATGGGGATTAAGACTGTGAGCCCCCCGTGGGGCAACATGGTCACCCTGTAACCTCCCCAGTGCTTGGAACAGTGCTTTGCACATAGTAAGCACTTAATAAATGTCATTATTATTACTCTTAGTTTATTCCAACATTTCAACCTTATTGTATGGTTGCAACAAGAAAATCCAATATCCAATACCTTCCCTGCATCATTAACTGGGTAACAAATCAGATATCATTACAACAGAAATCCAAGAAAGAAGCAGCACGGTCCAGTGGATTAGATGACGGGCTTGGGAGGACAGAAGGACCTAAATTCTAATCCCAGTTCTGCCACTTGTCTGCTGTGTGTCCTTGGGCCAGTCACTTAGCTTCACTGTGCCTCAGTTCCCTCAGCTGTAAAATGGGGATTAAGACTGTGAGCCTCATGTAGGACAACCTGATCACCTTGTATCCCCCGCCAGAGCTTAGAACCACTTGGCACATAGTAAGCACTTAACAAGTACCATAATTATTATTATCCCAGACTGAGCCCCCTTTTCCTCTCCTCCTCCCCACCCCCCCAGTCCTTGTATATATTTGTAAGATTTATTACTCTAGAAGCAGCGTGGCTCAGTGGAAAGAGCATGGGCTTTGGAGTCAGGGGTCAGGGGTTCAAATCCTGGCTCCACCAATTGTCAGCTGTGTGACTTTGGGCAAGTCACTTAACTTCTCTGTGCCTCAGTTGCCTCATCTGGAAAATGGGGATTAAGACTGTGAGCCCCCCATGGGACAACCTGATCACCTCGTAACCTCCCCAGTGCTTAGAACAATGCTTTGCACATAGTAAGCACTTAATAAATGCCATTATTATTATTATTATTATTTTACTTGTACACATTAACTACTCTATTTTAATGATGTGCATATAGCTATAATTCTATTTATTCTGACAATTTTGACACCTGTCTTCACGTTTTGTTTTGTTGTCTGTCTTCCCCTTCTAGACTGTGAGCCCGTTGTTGGGTAGGGACCGTCTCTATATGTTGCCGACTTGTACTTCCCAAGCACTTAGTACAGTGCTCTGCACACGGTAAGCACTCAATAAATAACGATTGAATGAATGAATGAATGACAGGGACTATGTCCAACCCAATTATCTTGTAACTACCCCAGCACTTAGTACAGTCCCTGGCATACAGTAAGCGTTCACAAATAGCACTATTATTATTACCATTATTATTATTATTCATTTGCAGTGCACCATTATTTTGCTATACCCAGCTATGGCCGGAATTCTGGCCACAGGTAATTGTGATTGCATAGACTGTAAGCTTGTTATTGGCAGGGAATGTGTCCACTAATTGTATTGTATTGGACTCTCTCAAACACTTAGTACAGTGCTCTGCACATAGTAAGTGCTCAATAAATACCACTGATTGATTGATTGATAAATGCTGGGAAGTTGAGACAACCAAAGCTCAGCTCGTTGGAACTGTCCACCTGAATGCATTGAGTGGAGGTGGGCTAAGAACAACTATTCCTAGACAGATTGGAAAACTTAAAAAGCTTCTTTTTCTTAGAAAGTAAGTTCCTTTAACAACTTCTCTTTCGAAGACATAATTCTATTTAACAAAGTATCTGTCTCCACAGAGAGTCCCTTGACTAGCGAAGATTTTAGATCCAGCTTGTATTGAGACAGTGACTACCGGAGACAGGGAGGAGGTAGAACTTACCTAGAAAAAAAATCAGTTGTCGGTCAGCGCTTTTGTCAGTGAAACCTGATTCTTGGCTTATCGAAGTTGATAGCTAAAATGAATAACTGGAGAGTGGTTTAACCGAAAGGATTTTTGTAATCATGGTTATTGGCAAACAGTCCTATTATGATGACTCGGCATATCTAGAGGAGCCTGTGGCTTGTGTGGAATTGCATAATTTGACATGCAAATACAAGTGCATTTCCCTGATAATATTTGTGGCCACCCCTTAACCTAGGTACTAGACCAAAGCTCTACCGTTGTTTGATCAAGACCTATACGGGTAGGTTTCCTTCTGTTTCATCTCCTATCTAGGCTTTTACAACTACGATCACGTGAGTGCCTTGAAGAAGGAAGATCCTGTTGAGGTCTATCTAATGTACATATTACAAGCTACTTCTCAGATGCACAGCAAACAGATTAGGAGATTAACAATCATTTTTTAAAATGTATGGATCATAATGCAACCCCTGTGCCAATCTTATGGTCAGCAACTGCATTTTAGTAGATGGCAAATCAAATCTTCTACATATCAGTATTTGATTAAGATATTATATAGTTCCTGCCACACTATTACTGAACAATAACTATTTGCTCACCTTGGTTCACCAGATGATAAAGATCCATTAATAACCTTTGCCTTGGGGCTCATCCTTTGCATCTCCATGGAAAACAAGAAAAAGAACTCAGCCAGAGCTATAACTTAGTTCTGTCTTCTGCTCAACAACTCTTCGATTCCTCCCTCATTGACTCACAGCAATTCTGTCTTCTGCTCAACAACTCTTCGATTCCTCCCTCACTGACTCACAGCAACTTGTTCCTGAGGCCCACAGTCCCTCCACCTCCCTCCCTCCCTGACCCCTGCGGACCTCGCCAACTACATCGTTGATAAAACCAAAACCCTCAGGCCTGAACTTCCCAAATCCTCTCCATCACCCCCTAAACATTCTATACTGCTTCTTCCTCATTTTTCTCCTGCATCCCAGCTACTTCTCAAGAAGTCTCTCACCTGCTCTCGCTAAATCGACCCCTCCTACCTGCACTTCTGAGCGTATTCCCTCTCACATCCGAAAATCACTTGATCCTCCTCCTCTCCCTCACCGCTACTTCCAACTTCTCATTCTCCTTTGCCTCGGCCCTCAAGCATGTGTAGGTCTCCCGCATTCTAAAAGAAAATTCCTCCCTCTATCCTACAGTCCCCTCCAGCTATCATCCCGTTTCCTTACTCCCATTCCTATCCAAACTTCTAGAACGGGTTGTATAATGATAATAGTAATAATAATAATAATGTATTATTATGGTACTTGTTACGCACTTACTATGTGTTCAGCACAGTTCAAGGCAATGGGGTAGATACAAGATCATCAGATTAGACACAGTCCCTGTCCCACATGGGGCTCACAGTCTAAGTAATCCCCATTTAACAGATGAGGAAACTGAGTCATGGAAAAGCCAAGATCACACAGCAGACCAGTGGTGGAGCCAGGATTAGAGCCCAGGTCCTTTGACTCCCATGCTCTTTCCACGCTGCTTCCCAAAGGGTGTATATAAGCACTTTATTCATCTCCCCTTGACCACTTCTCTTCGTGACTCACTATAATTGGGCTTTCAAAGGTTTCATTCCATTAAGACTGGCTCTCTAAGGTCACCAGTGACCTTCTTGCAGCTCAATCCAAAGGGCTGTCCTCTGTCCTGACTTCCTGGACTTCCTCTCTGTTGTCTTTGGCACTGTGAATCACTTCCTCCTCAATCAATCAATCAATCAATCAATCGTATTTATTGAGTGCTTGCTGTGTGCAGAGTCCCGTACTAAGCACTTGGGAGAGTACAATATAACAGACACATTTCCTGCCCACAACAAACTTACAGTCTAGAGCGTTTCCTCCTCGAAACACTACCAGGCATCTGTTTTGCTGACATAATATTAACCTGGTTCTCCTCCTACCACTTTGGCTACTCCTTCTTTGTTTCATTCACTGGCTCCTCCTCTACCTCTTTTTCTCCCACCATGGGCATCCTGCAAGGCTCTGTTCTGGGTCCCCGACTCTGCTTATTCACTCATTCATTCATTCAATCGTATTTGTTAAGCGCTTACCGTGTGCAGAACACTGTACTAAGCGCTTGGAAAGTACTGTACAACAATAAATAGTGGCAATCCCTGCCCACAACGAGCTCACAGTCTAGACAGGGGGAGACAGACATCAATACAAATAAATAGACATCAATACATGGCTTTGACCACTATTTCTATGTGCCTGACTCCCAAATCTATCTTCCTAGTGCTGACCTCTCATCTGATCTGCAATAATAATGATAATAATCATAATAATGATTGTGGCATATGTTAAGTGCTTACTATATTCATTCATTCATTCAATCATATTTATTGAGCGCTTACTGTGTGCAGAGCACTGTACTAAGCGCTTGGGAATTACAAGTTGGCAACATATAGAGACGGTCCCTACCCGACAGTGGGCTCACAGTCTAGAAGGGGGAGACAGAGAACAAAACATATTAACAAAATAAAATAAATGGAATAAATATGTACAAGAAAAATAAATAACTAAATAAATAAATAGAGTAATAGATAGTATATACCAAGCACTGTATTAAGCACTGGGATAGATGCAGGATAATCAGGTCGGACACCATCCCTGTCCTTCATGGGGCTCACAGTCTAAGTAAGCAGTAGGGAGAACAGGTTTAGAATTCCCATTTTACAGATAAGGAAACTGAGGTACAGAGAAGTTAAATGACTTGCCCAAGGTCACACAGCAGGCAAGTGGCGAAGCTGGACTTAGAACCCAGGTCCTCTGACTCCGAGACCTATGCTCGTGTCATTGTGCCACTAGAAAAGTTACTTGAAAATGTTTTTCCAGGAGAGAAACAACATGGCCTAGTGGAAAGAGCACAGGCCTGGGAGCCAGAGAATTCACAACATATTTTTTGGGATGAGCATGGTAGCAGTTTAGTTGGCGAGGAAGGAGTGGATTCCAGAGAGGTTGTGAAAGCAGAACTGACTGGATTTGGTGACAGACAGAATATGCGGGTTGAATGAGAGGGATGAATCGAGGATAGTGCAAACGTTATGGGCTTGTGACAGGGAGGGTGGTGGTTTTGTGTGCCATGATGGGAAAGTCTAGGGGAGGACAGGGTTTCGGTGGGAAGATGAGGAATTCTGTTTTGGATATGCTTAGTTTGAGCTGTTTGCGGGACATCCAGGTGGAGATGTCCTGAAGACAGGAGGAAAGGTGAGACTGCAGAGAAGGAGAAAGGTTAGGGCTGGAGAGGTAAACTGGGGAATCATGCATCCATGTAGAGAAGCCATGGAAGCGAATGAGTTCTCCAAGGGAGGTGTGAGGAAAGGTTGCTATTATTATCCCCATTTTAACTAGGAGGAAACTGAGGAGCTGGGCGGTTAAGTGTATTGCCTACAGTCACACAGCAGGCCAGTGACAGAGCTTGGACTTGAACCCAGGTTTTTCAACTTCCAGACCGGCAGTCTTTCACTACCCAACTGCCTCCCCTAATTCACTTCACTGCAGCAGGTGGGCATGCGATAAATACTGATAATCCCATATATTCCATTACTGCATAGTTTGGTGTAGATTCTGGCCCATAAATAGCCCAATAATGAACTAGTCACCTGCACCATGAATTATTCCTTGGAGACTGTAAGCGCCCCTGTAGATTGTAACCTTATTGTTGGCAGGGATTGTGTTTACTAAACTCAATTGTACTTTCCCAAGCACATAGTAAAGTGCTCTGCACATAGTGAGTGCTCAGTAAATACCATTGGTTGAGTGTAAGCTTATATCTTTGGGAGTTACGATAACTCTTACAAGTCTTTAGGGAACCATTTGGATACTACTTATTGTAATATTTTGGCAGGGCCCTAAATGGTATTATTGAGGCCTGTAAGTCCTCCTAAAGTACCCATTTTAACCCAGGAAGTAGCTTAAAAACTGGGACATTAGCTCAGTAAGTATTGCCTTTGTGTCAATCATTTGTTACGCTCACACTTTTGAATTGTGGTTCTCAAATCTCCTCACTAATATTGCTTTATTCATCAATGCCAGTGAATTTCATTTTTACTGTCCATCACTGATATATTTGGCTAGGAATTTTCATAATATCCATCTTATTAACTGATTTTTTCACTTTTCTGTTCCACGTCATTTTCTGTAATTAGTTCCTAGACCACATTCTTGCAGTTTTGTAGACCTCGAATTTAGCTAGATTGTTCCAGTGCGTGCATCACACACAGGGAGCCAAAAGACACTTTGATCATCAGTGTCTTTCAGATTAAGTTGAGTATTTGAACATATTGACTGATTATTGTTTGCTCACTGATCACTGGTTTTCCTGATTGTGGTAATTTATTCAATCCACCTCATTTAAAAATTAAGGCACATCTCTTGGCTACCCCTGGCCAATAAAATTCATTGGTTCCTTTCCTCTTTATCTCCTTTAGGAAAAGATGAGCAGTGGATTCCAGGAGAATGGCTCTTGAGTCTGCTCTCGGCAGTCATTTTGCTAGTTCTCGCTCTCATATGTCGATTGTAAGTACTCTAAAGGCTATTTGCTGCGGGTCTTGGCTTTTTCTGGTACCCCGCTCACCCCCAACCTCTAGAAATATATTTAGAGGCTGTGTACAACAGGCCAGCCAAGTAATTATAGCAGGTAATCTCACTGTCTTTCAGGAGCAATCTTATCAAGAGATTCTAGGGTGCCGGTAGCATCTTTCTGGACTGCTGCCTAAACTGAAGAAAATCAATAGCGCTCGGGCTGAAAGATTCATTGAGTAGCAAATACCAGGCATAGAATGAAACTGCTCTCAGCAATTTAAGACCTGTCCCTGAATCAGCTAATAGCCTGTTAATTTCTATAAAGGCCCTTAAATTATTGAATCACCCTCTCATTTCTTAGCTGATTTCCATTCCACCCTCAATGGCCTTTGTGTTGTGATTTCCGGTCCAGTGGATGGCCTAGCTGCTGTATCAAATAGTGCCCCGGCCCATAAAAAAGGCACATGCCAGTAGCTTAACAGACTGTGCCACATTATCTCCTTTTAACTGATTGCTAGGCTTTTGAGCCATCCTGCTCCAGAATGGCTGATGTGCTTGAGCCAATCTTTGCTTCCTGGCATGGTATATATAGCCAAGCAGTATGACTATCATTTCAGATTGCTCCAGGTTTTCCAAAAATGTAACGTTCATCACCAGCTAGCCAGTTATGAGTATCTTTCAGCAAGAGTTAGGACAGTCTCCTTCTCCACGTCATCCCACACCGGTGATTTCTGTATTCACATTCACTTGGAGACGGTCGACTGTTCAAAGCGCTTTAGGGTTATCAGTTCTTAGGTGGGAAGCAGAGTGGTCTAGTGGATAAATCCCAGGCCTGGGAACCTGAGGACCAGGGCTCTCATCCCGAGGCCACGACTTGCCTGCTGTGAGACCTTAGGCAAGTCACTTCACTTCTCTGTGCCCCAGTTTCCTCAACTGCAAAATGGGGATTCAATACCTGTTCTCTCGCCCACTTGACTGTGAGCCTCATGTGGGATAGGGACTGTATCCGGCCTGAATAGCTTGTATCTACCCCAGCTTTTAGAACCATACTCAACACGTAGTAAGCGCTTAAGGAATACCAAACATATCTATTGAGCGCTTACTGTGTGAAGAGCACAACAGATACTTAGACACGTGGCCTGTACACAAGGAGCTTTCAGTCTACAGAGGTAAAAAACATACTGACAAGATTTGGTGACAGACTTGAATATGTGGGGTGTAAGAGAGAGATGAGTCAAGAGATGAGTAATTCCAGGGTCATCAAATACCTAAAACAAAACAAACAATCTATATGTCACCCCCACTGTAGTTAGAGGAAGAGTTTTAGTGCCATTTTGAGATGCGAATTCTGGACTGGAAAAACAGAGGAAATATGTCCATATTTGTTCTGTATTCCATTTACAGATGTCATTTATGGACCAAGTTGTTTCCACCAGTTCCAGCACCAAACGGTAATATGGAAGATCTCTTTTTAAACAACATCTATGAGGTAAAAATCATTCTCTTAGAAGATGCAGTTGTTTTATTCATTGTGCCCTGATTCTGCATGACAATTCAGTGTTGTTTTTAGATAAAGCTTGACTTAAAATTCTTTTTGGTTGATGATCCTTTATGATCATCACGTCTTTCCTATCACATTGTTGATAATTGTTTCGATTTCATCACCGACTCATGTTTATTGTGTCGCCGTTAAGAGAGTCATAAGGGGAAAATGGCATATGCCCCATGTGGTGCATTTGCTGAAATGTGCTTTCCGAAGACCTGGATACTGATCTTGTGTGATGATCGGCTGGGAGCAGGAAAGAGCCAGACCAAGGGAGGCAGAATGGCCCAGTGGAAAGAGCATGGGCCTGGGAATCAGAGAACCTGGGCTCTGCCATCTGTCTGCCGTGTGACTTTGGGCAAGTCACTTCACTTCTCTGTGCCTTAGTTACCTCATCTGTAAAGTGGTAAAATGTAGAACAGTTCCTGGCACATATTAAACACTTAACAAATCCTATGATTATTATTATTATTATTATTATTAAAATGGGGATCAAATCCTCCTCTCTCCAATTTAGAATATGAGTTCCATGTGGGACAGGGACTTTGTCCAACCTGATTACCTTGTATCTACCCCAGTGCTTCGTAAAGTACCTGGCACCCTAACCCACTATTTCCCTTTTGGTAGTAGAAGAAAATATTGTGGTTTCAACTCAACATTTTGAATTGAGATCAATACTGGTCCTGCAGGGAACTGCCCTGGTGGGGTGGTCCAGGCTACTGGAAAGCAAACTCCGGTGGTCTGGACCAGTTCAAGTTATCTACGGACCAAGGATCCTAGGGTACATCAGCCGTCTCACTGACCTCTCTGCATCCTGCGTCTCCCGGCTCCAGAACTTACTTCACTCTGCTGCCTGGCTCATTTTTCAATCAACCAATCCATCAATCAACCAATGCTAAGCTACAATTCAAGAGGGCTGATAGACACATTCCCTGCCCACAAGGAGTTCACAGTCTACAGGGGAAAAAAGTTCAGTCCACATCTCCCCACTCCTCAAGAACCTCCACCTCTGCATGAAACAGAAACTCCTAACCATCGGCTTTACAGCACTCAATCACCTTGCCCACTCCTATCTTACCTTGCTGCTCTTCTGCTACAACCCAGCCTGCAGTCTTCGCTCGTCTAATGCCAACCTACTCACTGTACCTTGATCTCATCTTGCCTCCGACCTCTCTCCCGCATCCTCCCTCTGACCTGGAAAGCCCTCCCTCTTCCTATCTGACAGATTACCACTCTCCCCACCCCGGCTTCAAAGCCTTATTGAAGGCACATCTCCAAGAGGCCTTCCCTAAGCCCTCATTTCCTCGTTTCCCACTTCCTTCGGTGTCGCCCTTGCACTTGGCTCTGAAATCAATCAATCATATTTATTAAGCGCTTACAGTATGCAGTGCACTGTACTAAGTCCTAATTCTGTTGTATTATCCTCTCCCAAGTGCTTAATACAGTGCTGTTCACATACTAAGTGCTCAATAAATACCATGGATTGTTTGTTAAAGTGATCTCAAACCACAAGAAGGGACACAGTGATATCTGCATATCAGTTTGGCATTTTGGCCTCCCTGACACCTAAGGAACAGACTGACATGGTCCTTTTATTGCCTTGATGCATGCAAGTCCTGTGGTAAAGATATGAAAGTAATGGAGACTAGAACTGGTGGAAAAAGGAGAAATAGAGAACATTGATCAGTCGGGTAATCAAACGATAGGAGGCAGAACTCTCCAAGTATTTGGGAGAGTATAACAGAGTTAGACACAGTCCCTTCCCTCGAGGAGTTTACAATCTAGCAGGGGAGACAGACACTAAAATACTTTACAGACAGGAGGGAAAAAGAAGTGGATCTGTAACATGAGTGAGTGACAAAATAGTAAGGCATGTAAGATAGGTACATAAGTGCCACAGGTGATTGTGAGTACACAGGTGTGGTGGTTAGGGGCGATATGTCTTGCAGAGGGGAGCAGAAGCAGAACGTAAATTAATGAGTAATAATAATAATAATGATGGCATTTGTTCAGCACTTACTAGGTTCCAGGCACTGTACTGAGTGCTGGGGTGGATACAAGCAAATTGAGTTGGACACAGCCCCTGCCCATGTGGGGATCACAGTCTCAATCCCCATTTTACAGATGAGGTAACTGAGGGATAGAGAAGTGAAGTGACTTGTCCATGGTCACACAGCAGAGCCAGGAATAGAACCCATGACCTCCTGAGTCCTAATTCCATGCTATACTATGCCCTGGGGGTAGCAGCCCCTTTGGCTCAGAGATGGAGGCAGCCAGAGCCTTATCCAGCTACTGCTACTGCCTTGGTCTCAAACCTCCATACCCAGCTCCAATTTGTCAGAAAAGTTTTTTGCCAACCAAGTCAGAATGCCAATTTGCCGACACTGGACTCTTCTGCAGTGCCTGTGCGTGCTTTGCTTTTCCTATTACAATCTGACATTATAGGTCTCCTCCAGCAAAGCAGGATAGAGACCCGAAGCAACCATTTAGCTCATTCTTGCAAAAAACTCCCTTTCTCATCATCAATCGTATTTATTGAGCACTTACTATGTGCAGAGCACTGTACTAAGCGCTTTCTCCTGATTTCTCTGCATTCTCTTGTTGTACTTTGCTAGTGAAGCCCTGTTAAAATAGACACTATATTACAAAACCTTCTGAGGAGCCGTCGGTCAGCCTTAATTCTCAAATACATTCAAAATCCTCATTTTCTTAAGGAGTAGGTTTGATTTATTCAGCATAGACTAAATTCACTTTTTTTTGCTCTTAGAACAGTCTATTGCTTGATTCTAATTTCCCAAAAGGAAAAAAAAAAAGGATTTCCATGATATTCCACAGTCTAGTGAAAGAAATTGGCCAAGGAGATTTTTTATAAGCATGCAGTTTGTTTTTAATTAAAGTAAAAGCATCTGTGGAAAAGAATAAGGCTTTCGGTAATAACAAACCTATTTCAGAATAAGCAAAATAGCAAATACTGTTAGAGCTAAGCAAATCTCAGCTCTCCTGGTAATCTTATTATAGTCATAGAAGTTTCTTTTCACGATGCAGTTCCCCATTTAAACATTTCAAACAGAGAAATCGTATGAAGGTATTTGCTATCAGGTGGCTCTGAAGGCTGAAATTCTTTAGCCACAGGAAAAGTGACAGAGGCAGCTCGAACTTCCCAACACGCTTCGTTCCCCCACTTCCCAAGTCTCTTCTCTTGGGCTTCCAGTGTGCTATGGAAGGATCATCTCAAAGGGCAGTTTTCCAAATCACATGGTGCCACTGCGAATAGTGTCAGCAAAGGGGCCAATTAATGCCAATTGCAATGGCTTTGGCGATGTAGACACCAGTCCACGGGGAATGGGTAATGAAATATTTTCTTTTTTTTCCCCTTCCATTTTTAATTACAATTGGCTTTGTCCAGCTCAGTGCTCCTAGAGTCTTGTTATTTCACAGCACCGTTATTTATTACTCTGGTCACCTGAGATCTCTGTGGGTGAGTTTGTCAAGTAAGTTTTTGCCAGGTCCAGTTCAGAATAGCTATTATAAAACCTGCCTATTGAAACCATTTGTTTCACTTTACAGCAATAAGCAGAAAGAATCATGTGAAAAAACCTATATCGAGCACTTCAAATTCTGCAGTTAAGAATGGTTCAAAGGGTTTTCTTAGAAAAGATTTTCAGTTTCACTTCGTGTTCCCCCACAAAAATGAATCCTGTTTAGGGTTATGGTGCCCTGCAGGATTCGGCTCAGAAAAGCCAAATGCATTGAAATACTTATGTGTTTTAGTTTGTTCCTGGTGCTCATTTTTCTTAGAGACTTAGGGGTGTCAGAATGAAATGGATCCAGTGTTCTTTCAAATATTTCAGTTTCTGACAAGCAATGCTAACTCATAAACTGAACTATTCTGAATGATTTCTCTTTCCAACAAAAATGACATTCCATTTATAACTTTAAATAAGACCATTTATTTATTTAGGTATTGAGCACTTACTGGGTGCAGAGCACTGTACTAGATACTGGGAAAAGTACAATACAGTTGGGTTGGTGGACACATTCCCTTACCATCTGAAGAGGCCCTTACAGTCTAGGTAATGATACCTAGAATTCTACATTGGGATTGACCGTCTTGAGTTTCTCTCTTTAAATGTTGTTGTCTGTTTAGACTGCTACTTAAAAGTTATGTTTATTTTTCAGAAAGCCTGTACCAGTGAAACAGAGACTGAAGTTTTAAGTTTTGTAGAAGATCCTGGTTCTGATATCATTGAGGATTCTGTCTTCTCAATTTCATTGTAATGGTGTCAAAATTAACAATAACACCCAAAGGGAAAGGACAGGATAGCCCTTCAAGCCACATCAGGCACCTAGCTCAAAGGTGTTCAGAATTCACATAGAATTTGACTAGCTGCCCAGCAATACACCCAAAGATGTCACTTGCTTTAAAAAAGTGAAGTTTTAAGCAAATTTCTTCAAGCAAGGAATGACGGAGAAGACAATTAGTGACTGAGGTTTTTTTTGTGTGTGTTTTTAAAATATTTCTAGTTAACAGCAGGGGGGTTTCCCTGCAAATTTCTTTTGTTAGGGGCAACAGCGATTTAGTAGTCTACTCTGGCAATAATGGAGGTGAGAGAAAGATTTCAGAGTGAAGAGTAAAGCTGCAAATTACTGTGATTATTAAGGTTGTCTCAAAACATTCTGCCATGAATGGGAGCATGAGATTAAAGTGTGAGTCCTCCCAAAGATGACTGCCACATTTGGTTCCGAGTAGTAGCAGAGTGTAAATTGGGGTCTCGGAGCCCAAGGAGCTAGGATGAGGGGCAGTTGTTGGGGTGGCAGGGACGGCAGTAATGCCTTGGTGGAAAAACACTCTTTCAGAAAATATTCCATATGCCTGCAATGTCACTTAATGGCGTCATCCAAAGCAGCCAATTTTTCCCAGGTTTATGCTGGCCCTGACTATAACGGGTATTTTCTTCAAACAAATGACATGTGTGTGAGTGTGTGTGTGAGAGAGAGAGAGAGAGTGAGTGAGAGAGAGAGAGAGATTCCTGAGTGGGAATGAATGTTTTAATGGAAAGAATCCAACTAAGGGACATTATATTCAAGGTGTCTACCTATTTTTTGGTTTGAATATTGCTAAAATACTACCTCACATCAAATAAACAAAGATTTTCTTAAAAGACCATATTATCCAGTGCTTCATTGCTCTAACAAACATCTGGTGAACCACCGAATGAAAGCCTTTGCAAGCCTCCATACTGGGATTTTTGTAATGAGCGCAAATCAATCATTCATTGCTAGCACTTACTGTATGCAGAGCACTGTACTAAACACTTGGGAGAGTACAATGCAACAGAGTTGGTAGACACAGTCCCTGCCCTCTTACAGTATAGCTTACAGGCTAGAGGAGAATCTTAAGGTTGGGAGCTTTGTGATTAGGTAGTTGCTCATCCTCTAGACTGTAAGTGCACTGTGGGCAGGGAACATTCATTCATTCATTCATTCATTCATTTAATCGTATTTATTGAGCACTTCCTGTGTGCAGTGCACTATACTAAGCACTTGGGAGAGTACAATATAACAGTAAACAGGCACATTCCCTGCCCACAGTGAGTTTGCAGTCTAGAGGTTGAGACAGACATAGAGAAGCAGCATGGCTCAATGGAAAGAGCTCAGGAGTGACGTGGCTTGGGAGTCAGAGGTCATGGGTTCAAATCCCGGCTCTGCCAACTGTCAGCTGTGTGACTTTGGGCAAGTCACTTAACTTCTCTGTGCCTCAGTTACCTCATCTGGAAAATGGGGATGAAGACTGTGAGCCCCACGTGGGACAATCTGATCATCTTGTATCCTCCCAAGCACTTAGAACAGTGTTTTGCACATAGTAAGTGCTTAACAAATGCCATCATTATTATTATTATTAATACATAAATTACAGGTATGTTCATTTATCTTATGGGGCTGGGAGGGGGGAATTCATTCATTTATTCAATCATATTTATTAAGCACTTACTGTATGCAGAACACTGTACTAAGTGTTTGGGAAAGTACAATACAACAATAAACAGTGACATTCACTGCCCACAATGAGCTCACAGTCTAGAGGAGAGGAGACAGACATAAATATAAATAAATAAAATTGCAGATAAAATTATATAGATATAATTACAGGTATAACATTTCCTCCACCTCTGTTGTACTGCACTCTCTTATATGCTTAGTACATTGCTCTGCACACAATAAGCACTCAAATGCCATCTATTGACTTCAGGACAGCCAGTCAATTGTATTTATTGAGCATTTGGGAGGGTACAATATAACAATGAACAGATACATTCCCTGTCCATAACGAACTTATAGTCTAGAGGAGGCCAAGTGAGTTGGTTAGGAAAAGATATCTATCTTTGAGTGAAAAAAACACAAAGTGATGGTTAGGCCAGCTTCAACGTGTGCAACATTTTGTTTTTCAAGTATTCTGCTATTATATCAAAGGTCACAAGCCATTGGTTTAGGCTCAACATCCTTGATGGGCATCAACTGCCTTAGGTATAATGACCTGGAGTTTAAAACTTGCCAATTTCTGATTTCATTCTTAACTTTCAGAATGGAGAAATTTTGAAGTTTTTATGCAGTTGGGATGTGTCACAGTTCCTGCCTCCCCCATTTCTATCTCCCTTCGAGCTAAGAGGCTGAAAGTTTAGACCACACAAAAAGAGCTTTGCTTAGAGGCTCCTCATTCATTCATTTATTCAATAGTATTTATTGAGCGCTTACTGTGCGCAGAGCACTGTACTAAGCACTTGGGAAATACTCAATCAATATGGATTTATTTTTCAGTTTCTGATGACGTCTCTGAGAGGGTGGACTCAGGACAAACGTGAGCAGGGTATTTCACTCTGCTAATCGATGACCAGAACATCTACAGCCAAGGCAAAGCATTGGGAAGCAAACCAGGAGATGTGCTTGGAAAATATCACTTAGGACAGTGGTATTTTGGGAAGAATACCTCTTCAATCTGAAGAGCCCCTTGGAGAGGCAAAGTCCCTTTGGATCACTCCAGAGGCTCATGATGTAAAGGAACTTGTATCAACCCACAGTTAACATTTGCCCAAGTGTGACAGACAGTTCGTGCAATGGAGTAAGCGGCAGCAGGTCCAGTGTCAAAATATCCCTGGCAGCATTTGACAGGGTGTGTCTGTTCAGCTAAAAGGCTGCGTAGCAAAGGGCACACTCCTCTCCAAAAGTCTCCCAGAGTGCAGGAGTGGTGTGGCGGACAAGCAGTGTGGCTCAGTGGAAAGAGCACGGGCTTTGGAGTCAGGGGTCATGGGTTCAAATCCCGGCTCTGCCAATTGTCAGCTGTGTGACTGTGAGCAAGTCACTTCTCTGTGCCTCATTTACCTCATCTGTAAAGTGGGGATTAAGACTGTGAGCCCCACGTAGGACAACCTGATTACCTTGTATTCCTCCAGCACTTGGAACAGTGCTTTGCACATAGTAAGTGCTTAATAAGTGTCATTATGATTATTATTAATGCTTTGCACATAGTAAGCGCTTAACAAATACCATTATTATTATTATTATTATTATTATTTGGAGTCAGAAGTCATGGGTTCAAACCCTTGCTCCGCCAATTGTCAGCTGTGTGCCTTTGGGCAAGTCACTTAACTCCTCCGGGCCTCAGTTACCTCATCTGTAAAGTGAGGATTAAGACTGTGAGCCCCCCATGGGACAACCTGATCACCTTGCAACCTCCCCAGCGCTTAGAACAGTGCTTTGCACATAGTAAGCACTTTATAAATGCCATCATTATGATTATTATTATTATCATGTATTCTGGGCCGCTTGGCAGTCCCTCATTAGCTACGTTCTGAGAAATACTGCCCTATTATCAGTGGTATCTCTAGGGGAGCATGGGGCCAGGATACATCAGCCAGTGCGGGGCCCTCTTAGCCCGCTGAATCCACCAGCTTCCGGAAAGGTGAGGATGCCCTGTTTCCCTACGACTTAGGCATGGACGCCCCTTCTAGACTGTGAGCCCGTTGTCAGGTAGGGACCATCTCTATATGTTGCCTACTTGTACTTCCTAAGCGCTTAGAACAATGCTCTGCACGCAGTAAGCGCTCAATAAATATGACTGAATGAATGAATGAATGAATGGACATGCCAAGGACATACTTCATTCTACCTGCTGGTGGTTTTATTTTCTTGCTTTCCAGATATTATCAAATCAACAGTGAGTCTTGGTGCTTCAGGTGAAGATTGCTTTCAATCAATCAGTGGTACTTATTGAGCACTTACTGTGTGCAGAGAACTGTACAGGGCGCTTGGGAGAATGCAATACAGCAGAGTTGGCGGACCTGTTCCCTGCACATAAGGAGTTTACAGTATAGAGGGGGAGAAAGACAGTAATAATAATAATAATAATAATAATAATGGCGTTTGTTCAGCACTTACTAGGTGCCAGGCACTGTACTAAGCACTGGGATGGATACAAGCAAATTGGGTTGGTTGGACACAGTCCCTGTCCTACATAGGGTTCACAGTCTCAAGCCCCATTTTACAGATCAGGTAATTGAGGCACGAAGAAGTGAAGTTACTTGCCCAAGGTCACACAGCGGAGCCGGGATTAGAACCCATGACTCTCAACTCCCTGGCCCGTGCTCTACTACACCATGCTGCTTCCCAATAAAATGAATTACAGCCATGTACATAAGTGCTGTGGGGCTGAGGGTGGGGTGAATAAGAAGCGTTTAATGGGCACAGATCCAAGTGCATAGGTGATGCAGAAGGGAGAGGGAGTGAGGGAAAAATGAGGGCCCAGTTGGGGAAGATGTGATTTTTAATAAGGCTTTGAAAAGTGGGGAGAGTTTTGGTCTGTCAGATATGAAGGGGGAGGGAGTTCCAGGGCAGAGGAAGGACATGGGCAAGGGGTTGGCAGTGCGAAAGATAATAATAAAACATCATAATTATGGTATTTGTTCTGCGCTTTCTATGTGCCAAGCACTGTTCTAAGCACTGGGGTAGATACAAGGTAATCAGGTTGTCCCACTTGGGGCTCACAGTCTTAATCCCCACTTTACAGGTGAGGTAACTGAGGCACAGAGAAGTTAAGCTGCTTCCCCTTCTAGATTGTGAACCCACTGTTGGGTAGGGACTGTCTCTATATGTTGCCAGCTTGTGCTTCCCAAGCGCTTAGTATAGTGCTCTGCACACAGTAAGCGCTCAATAAATACGATTGATTGATTAAGCACCTTGCCTAAGGTTGCACAGCATACAAGTGGTGGAGCCCGAATTAGAACCCACGTCCTCTGACTCCCAAACCCGTGCTCTTGCGGGTAGGTCGCGACCTTCATCAGAGCTCAAAGACTCTGGTTCTAGGAGACAAACACTTGAGGAAATGGATGATATTGTCACGGAGAGTGCTAGATCTGTTGAATGGGAAATCAGCCCGAGATTTGGGTCTCAATTCATTTCTACGAGGACAAGCCGAAGCCCGAGAGCGTGAAGAAGGATGCAGTTTTACAAAGTTCTACCCACCAAAAATTACTAAGTAAACAAAAAACTCTGTTCCAAAACAGTCTCTGTAGGGAACTGGGATTTATGGCACTGGGTTGTGGGTAGTCCAGAGTTAATTTGGTTGCTGCCTTCTTTACAGCTGAGGGTTTTCTTGGTGGTACTCTTCGGGTTGGGCATGGACACGTGATTTTAAAGGCCCTAAGGCTTATGTATTTAGTGGAGAGGAAGAGACATAGACTGTGAGTCCGTTTTTGGGTAGGGACCGTCTCTATATGTTGCCAACTTGTACTTCCCAAGCGCTTAGTACAGTGCTCTGCACACAGCGCTCAATAAATACGATTGAATGAATGAATGAATGAATAGGAGAAAAAAATCCTCATTTAAAGGAAAATGAACGAAGAGAGACAAATACACATCAACACCATCTGTTGGGGGAATGAAAAATTCCAGATGCTAATTTGTTAAAGAAAAGGCGGAAATATGGTGGAACGAATAAATAATCGCGAACAGTTCTAGATGTATACCGTCATGTGTAAAACTGAGGAAGGGCCTGATTAGAAAATAGCTAAGTGCTAATATCAAGACATAATTGTTAGTCATGTGACTGTAACAAGGTTTGTTTCTTTGTCCTGTGAATCTTGTAGTGAAAGCATATCTGAACTTGCCCAGAAAACTTCTCTGTGAAAAATATGCTTCACTTTGATATCCATTTAGTTTGATTTTTGACTCCAAAAGACAGCAGTGCCATACAGGTTACTGAAAACACTTTTTTTTTCCCCCAAGAGTCCTCTTTTGATGGCCTCAATGAATCTAAGTATAGTGGGGACTTTAAAACACAATAGCAGACATGAAAGAGAGTTTGATGAAGTAGGCCTTCCAATGAAACCTGAATGGATTTCTTTTGCATTTATTTCCTGCTTTTTGACGTTTACTTTATAAGAAAGTCCAGAGCCTTACAGGTGAAAACAAAGGTATTGATCCCACCTTAGCACCAAGATTGCTTTTCCACACTCCATGCTCATTATATAACCAGGCCACCACACACATTCCTTAAAATAGTGTCAGAACTAAATTGCTTAATTTAAGCCCTGAGAAAACCAGATTTGAGCCTAAGAACATAAGGAATACCACTGTCAGAACAATAGAGAAGCAGCTTGGCCTACTGGGAATAACATGGGCTTGGCAGTCAAAGGACCTAAATTCTAACCCTAGTTCTGCCACTTGTCTGCTATATGACCTTGGACAAGTTGTTTAACTTCTCGGTGCCTCAGTTATCTCATCTGTAAAATGGGCATTAATACTGTGAGCCCCACATGGGACATGGGCTGTGCCTAGCCTGATTAGCTTGTAGCTAACCCAGTGCTTAGTACAGTGCCTGGCACCCAGTAAACGCTTAACAAATACTGTAAAAACAAAAAAAAAAACCCAAAATAAACAATGATCCAGCTGAGTTTTCTGTCTTTAACTGCAGTTTCTGAGAAGCAGCATGGCTTAGTGGAAAGAGCACGGGCTTTGGAGTCAGAGGTCATGGGTTCTAACCCCGGCTCTGCCACATGTCTGCTGTGTGACCTTGGGCAAGTCACTTAACTTCTCTGGGCCTCAGTTACCTCAGCTGTAAAATGGGGATTAAGACTGTGAGCCCCACATGGGACAACCTGATCACCCTGTATCCCCCCAGAGCTTAGAACAGTGCTTTGCACATAGTAAGCACTTAACAAACACCATTATTATTATTATTAAAATGGGGATTAAGTCTGTGAGCCCTCCATGGGATAACCTGATCACCTTGTAACCTTCCCAGCGCTTAGAACAGTGCTTTGCACATAGTAAGCACTTAACAAATACCATTATTATTATTATTAAAATGGGGATTAAGTCTGTGAGCCCTCCATGGGATAACCTGATCACCTTGTAACCTCCCCAGCGCTTAGAACAGTGCTTTGCACATAGTAAGCACTTAATAAATGCCATTATTATTATTATTATTATACTTGACATAACTCCTCATGGTTACAGATAAACCATCTTCTGCCCCTAAATTTCCATCTAGTAACCAAGTCTGGACTACATGTTCACTCATTCATTCAAGTCAACTTTCTGTGCTGATGAATTCCATATGGTGACCCCTCAATGTGTGATGAAGTGTTCAGTTTGTTTTGACTCTACCACCTTCATGTTTAATGGGTGGCCCATAGTCCTGGTTTTATGGGATTGGGGGAACTATAATTCCGTGTTGACCCTGCCCAAATCCTTCATGTCCCCTCCCAGCTTCACTTTCCTGACTAACCAGCAGCAGGGCACCCTGAGTGGATAGAGCACGGGCCTGGGGTCAGAAGGACCTGGGTTCTAGTCCCGGCTCTGCCACCTGCCTGTTGTGTGACCTTGGACAAGTCATTTCAGGTCTCTGTGCCTCAGTTCCCTCATCTGTAAAATGGGGATTAAGACCGTGAGCCCCACTTGGTCTGTACCCTTTAAAACTTGTTGATACCCCAGCCCCACAGCACCTACGTGCATATTCTTATACTCTGCCACTTCCTTTATCTGTAATTTATTTGAACATCTTTCTACCCCATTAGATAGTAGGCTCTTTGAGGACAGGGATCTATGCCTACCAACTCTATTGTATTGTAGTCTCCCAAGCGCTTAGAACAATGCTCTGCACATGGCAAGCTCTCCATAAATACCACTGATTGACTGATTGATTTTCTAGACCGAATCTTCTTAGGCGGTCTGCATAGGAGCTTATCCATCTGCCCTGATCATTATTCCTCCAGCTTATCAGGTCTTTATACAGTGCTCTGCCCACAGTAAGTGCTCAATAAATGCCACTGATTCATTATCAGGCCTTCCTAAGATGTAGTGATCAGACAAATGTAATATTCATTGTACATATTGGCTTCTGATATCCTTACTGATGATATCCAGCATTTTGTTGACATTTTTGATTATATACAGATACATATATACACCTATATATGTATACACACACAAATCAGACTTACAAATTCTGCTCAGTTGAGCTTTATTTTATTTTGTTAGTATGTTTTGGTTTTGTTCTCTGTCTCCCCCTTTTTAGACTGTGAGCCCTCTGTTGGGTAGGGACTGTCTCTATATGTTGCCAACTTGTACTTCCCAAGCGCTTAGTACAGTGCTCTGCACACAGTAAGCGCTCAATAAATACGATTGATAGATTGATTGATTAGGCAGTAATAAGTTTGATATATTCTGTAATGAGTAATTGTGGATTGTGTTTTGCGTGTTCTTGTCAGTAAAATGTGATTAAAATGAAAGGTGTGGTTTACTGGACATGTTTGTTATTTCTGGTAACTTCCTCATAAACAAATAAGAAAGCAATCATTTTTGTTTTGCCGCAACTGACTGGTGACTGACACGGTTCACATTCATATGAAAACAAAAACAAGGATAAAGATTTGATGAAGACACAACAAACACCTTTCAGTTATATCGTAGAAGGAAATCAACAGTTAAAGCAACTTTACAGCTGAGAAAGAAGCTGTTATTCAATAATGTCTTCAGCCTCCAGTCTTTCCCCAGTCATGTCATATAAAACATTGCCAAACTTTGCTCCACACTCCTCCCTAAAGAGGATCCCCATTTGAAATAAGGAGGTCCTCAATGTCTCATCTTTCCAACCAAACTCTGTCCTCCCCCAAACTTTCCCATCACTGTTAACTCCACCATCCTCCGTGTTTCAGAACCCTCTAAACTAAGCTCATTATGGGCGGGGAATGTGTCTGTTTATTGCTATATTGTACTCTCCAAAGCACTTAGTACAGTGCTCTGGACAAATCAGGTGCTCAATAAGCACGATTCAATGAATGAACCTGTGACCTTGGCATTATCCTTGACTCAACTCTCTCATTCAACTCACCGAATCCTGTCAGTTCTACATTCACAGCTTCTTTAAAATCTGCCCTTTCCTCTCCATCCAAACTGCTACCGTGCTGATCCAAGGACTTATCATATCCCACCTTGACTACTGAATCGGCCTCCATGCTGACCACCCTGCCTCCTGTCTATCCCCACTCCAGTCCATCCTTCACTCTGCTTCCAGGATCGTTTTTCCAGCACAAAGTTCATTCCATGACTTTTCACTCCACAAGAACCTCCAGTGGTTGCCCATCCACCTGGGCATTTTTTTAAGTGGTATTTGTTTAGCGCTTACTATGTGCCAGGCATCGTACTAAGTACTGGGATAGATACAAGCTTATCGAACTGGACACAATCCCTGCCATTCATTCATTTATTCATTCCTTCAATCATATTTATTGAGCACTTACTGTGTGCAAAGCACTGTACTAAGTGCTTGGGAGAATATAATATAACAATAAACAGACATATTTCCTACCCACAATGAGCCCACATGGGGCTCGCAGTCTTATTCCCCATTTTACAGATGAGATTCCTGAGGCACAGAAAGTTAAGTGACTTGCCCGAAGTCACACAGCAGACAAGTGGCAGAGCCAGGTTTAACTTTACCATTGATTTTTAGGTACTCAAGCAGCTCTCCCCTTCCTAACTACTCATTGATCTCCTATTATAATGATGGCATTTGTTAAGCGCTTCCTATGTGCCAAGCACTGTTCTAAGCACTGGGGTAGAAACAAGGTAATCAGGTTGTCCCACGTGGGGCTAATGGTCTTACTCCCCATTTTACAGATGAGATTAACTGAGGCACAGAGAATTAATCAATCAATCAATCATATTTATTGAGCGCTTACTGTGTGCAGGCACTGTACTAAGCACTTGGGAAGTACAAGTTGGCAACATATAGAGACAGTCCCTACCCAACAGTGGGCTCACAGTCTAGAAGGGGGAGACAGAGAACAAAACCAAACATACTAACAAAATAAAATAAATAGAATAGATATGTACAAGTAAAATAAATAAATAGAGTAATAAATATGTACAAACATATATACAGGTGCTGTGGGGAAGGGAAGGAGGTAAGATGGGGGGGATGGAGAGGGAGATGGGGGGGATGGAGAAGGAGATGGAGAGAAGTTAAGTGACTTGCCCAAAGTCCCACAGCTGATAAGTGGCAGAGCCGGGGTTAGACCCCACGACCTCTGACTCCCAAGCCCGGGCTCTTTCCACTAAGCCATGCTGCTATTATAACCCAGCCTGCACATTTTGCTCCTCTAACGTCAACCTACTCACTGTACCTCCATCTCACCTATCCCACCGCTGACCCCTCACCCACATCATGCCTCTGGCCTGGAACTTAAGCACTTAGTACAGTGCTCTGCACACAGTATGCGCTCAATAAATGACTGAATGAATGAACTCCCTCCCACTTCCTAATCAACAGACCACCATTCTCCCCACCTTCAAGGCTTTATTAAAATCACAGCTCCTTCAGGAGGCCTTCCCTGACTAATCCCTCATTTCCCCTACTAGCTCTCCCTTCTGTGTCACCTATGCACTTGGCTCTGTATCCTTTAAGCACTTGATATTCACCTCACCCTCAGCCCCACAGCCCTTTTGTATAGATCCTCAAACTCTTTGTGGGCAGGGGCCTCTGTCTACTGACTCTACCGTATTGTTCTCTCCCAGGTGCTTATCACGCAGTAAGCACTCAATAAATATCACAGACTGATTGATTCCTAGATTCTGCTTTACACTCTGGGACAACACTGTGCTAGATGACCCTCTTGGCAGAAAAACAATTCCAGGAAGTTGTTCAACAAGACTATTACACTGCTTTCCCCAGAACCCATAGATAACTCCATCTCCTCATACAGCTTATGTCTACTTGTAAAATCAAGGCTTTCTGTGGGGCCGATGGCGTTGCCAGAGCAGGAAAAAGAGAGTGGGAGCTGTGTTAGCCCTATAGTCAATTCTGTGCAGCTTCTCAGTCCTGCAGTCTCAGGCCCGAGACTCACCAATCATCAACTGTAATATCTGAGGATTTGTACGTTTAGGTTTTTCAATCTTCAGAGAGAGCAGCACTACCTTGCGATTTTAAAATTTGAGCTCATCGGATTCACTATGCTCTCCACATTGGCAAACGGTTTCCAGAACTAAATCTGATGCAAAATTTGCACTGACCTTACCCTTTTAGCAATGTCCCTTGAGCCTGCCCATTCTCTTTAAGCCATCTCCACCTCCTCCTATTGCAAGAGCAAATCGCCTCAGCCTGCTCTCAGCATATCAAGAATTCACCAATCGATGATCATGACCCTCTTGTCCCCCTTCAAAAAGGAATAAAAAGGAGAGCCCCAAAGTACTGTGTTTCTCAAGCCTGAACCTATTTGAGTTGGTTCCTGGACATCTGTATGAATGCTTATTTTCATGCTGATATGCAGCCACTTATCAGCTGTGTGACCTTGGGCAAGTCACTTCACTTCTCTGGGCCTCCGTTCCATAATCTGTAAAATGGGGATGAAGACTGTGAGCCCCTCGTGGGGCAACCTGATTACCTTGTATCTACCCCAGCGCATAGAACAGTGCTTGGGACATAGTAAGCACTTAACAAATACCATAATTATTATTTTTATTATTATGCAGTCAACACTGGAAGGTATATGCTTTTGAATAATGCAGTGTTCATTTGTAGACATTCAATTACAAGAAGAGTCATGTTTCCAGGAGACTCTGCTTCCTTTTTGGGTATTTCTCTAGTAATTGCCTTATTCTGTCTTGGGAAGTTGTGCTTCTGATGCCAATGACAGAATCCTTAGCTCTCCCTCACTATCATTCCAGTTAAGAAAATAGGTGCAGTTCTTTCTTCCTTTGGTCCCCGAAGAGGAGCATGAATCAGTTATCAGTGGACCAGGAGGCCACTGGGTACATCAATCAGTCAATCAATTGTACTTATTGAGTGCTTACTGTGTGCAGAGCACTGTACTAAGTGCTTGGAAAGCACAATACAGCAATAAGGAAGAACAATCCCTGCCCACAACAGGCACACAGTCTGGGGGGGCGGGGGGAGGCAGACATCAATACAAGTAAACAGGCATCAATATAAATAAATAGAAGTATAGATATGTACATATATACATAAGTGTTGCGTGTTGGGGAGAGGGGGAAGAACAAAGGGAGCGAGTCGTGGTGGCGTGGAAGGGACATGCATGTAATAGCAACCACATGCCCACACTGAGCCTGCATCAGTCCAAGGTGGACAATCTGGTCACCTTTGGAACCGCTCCAGGAGAAAGGTGTCTCAAGGTGAACCAGAGTACTCACCATCTCGAGGTCAAATGCTATTTTGTGACCGCCCGAGCCAGAAAAGTGGAAATCAGAAGCGCAGACGGGATACCACCCCAACTACCGAAACTGCTAGATTGACATCCCAGGCAGGAATACAGAAGGTGTCCCTCGTTCCTGGGCCAACCCAATAGGATATGGAGGAGGCGGGGAGGGGGGGGATTGAACAGTGCTTAGTACAGTGCTCTGCACCCAGTAAGCTCTCAACAAATACGATTGAATGAATGAATGACAATATGAGGCTGGAAGCTGGAATGACCTGGGGGCACAGGTAATAAATACCTGTGGAATCTGACCTTCTGAGTAGCAGATTGAGCCTTGCAGCAGCTGGCTATGTGTCACCTCTGCCCAGAGTGTGGGATGCCCGCTCTGTCTGCATCAAGTGAGGAGCCGTGGGATAGATGAGTGTCCCGCAGAACATCCATGGGGCTGGAAGCTAGGGCGTTTTGCCGTGGGCGTGCAACGCATAAATGTATTCCTCCCAAGTGGGAACTGTTCGTGGGTGGGAGAGAGGTGCTTCTCCACACGCGAATAACCCATAGGTATATTCCTCCCGAAAGGGAAGTTCAATTTGCCGCTTCCAAATAATTCATCATATTCCTCCCAAAAGGGAAGTTCAATTCACTGCATCCAAAATAATGAAATAATTATATCCTTC
This sequence comes from Tachyglossus aculeatus, assembly GCF_015852505.1. Classification (NCBI taxonomy): domain Eukaryota; kingdom Metazoa; phylum Chordata; class Mammalia; order Monotremata; family Tachyglossidae; genus Tachyglossus; species Tachyglossus aculeatus. The sequence goes on from NC_052101.1 coordinate 103,305,868, forward strand.
CCAAAAGGGAAGTTCAGTTGGCCACACGGAATAAATTTGGTATAAATTCAGCCTTCTGACCCTGTTCTCTCTCGCTCACTGCACCGATTCCTGAACCCATCCCTGGGAGATGGGTGACAGAGGGTCACACATCACTAGCATCGAAACAAAATTCTCTCAAGGAAAGTGTTCCAGCATACTACCAACAAAAGGCAGAGCAATCAGCATCGTTTGCATCATCACAAGAGGAATTTCTGTTAAGAAGAGGTTCCTGCACATTATCTTCAAAAGAAAGGACAAACTGGCTCAGGCTATAAAAGGCACCAGTCTTTGCTGCAGAGGTGTGCATCTACCAGACTATGCTGGGATGGTGCACCGTGGCATGTGGGGCCAGTGTGCATCTAGACCTTGAGCTCTTTGTGGGCAGGGAATGTGTCTATTACTATATTGTGCTCCGCACACAGTAAGCACTCAAATGCAGTTGAATGAATGAATATGCTGGGTTTATGAGGCCAGTACGCATGATCCTGGGGCTTGTGGTCCCTTTGGTGATGGTGGCTGAGTCCTATTAACGGGTTGACAGTAATGGAAACAAGTCTGGAGGGCCTGTGAGATTTTTCTGATTTAAGCACCGCTTATGTTCACCTTACCTAGTGAACCAGTTCACACTGTAATTTTAAGCCACAGAACAGTTAACACTGAAAAACTGGAAGTCTAGCCATCCATGGCCCTTATTATATTATAGTAACAATTGTCACCAGGAAGCTGGACGTTTTCAGAGGTAATCTTCTGGTGATGGCTTTTCAGAATTTCAGGCACAAATAAGCAATTTTGCAGTTGTGTAACACCCAATTGATCTTTGAACAAGCTTTCTGAAAATTCAGCCTTTTAATGAGGCCATACAAGCCTGAAATCCCCAACTATCATTGACCATTAAGGACACGGGAGAGTTTTGGCTAAATTTTGAACAGAATTGAATATTGTGGGTTTAAACTTTAGTCATGGAACTGGAACATTTAATCTTCAAGGTCCATTAACCACAAGGAAGAAAGAACATGCCCCCTTTGAAATGGACAGCATCACAGGCATCGTGTAATCACCTACCGGCAGGCTGGAAAAAATCAATGTCAAATGTAATGTGTTAGGGCATACACCGCCCCACAGCTATGTCAAGGACCCGGTGGGAATGGAGGGGTTGGAGGTGGGGCGGAAGGAGAGGGGGCGGGAGGATTTACTCCCTGGAGGGGGAAAATTGATTTTGCCTTATTAATACAAATGGAGCCTGACTCTATTCATTTACATAGAAAAAGTACTAATGACTTGAGTGAGGAACCAGTGAAGGCCAATATGATTCATTCAATCATATTTATTGAGCGCTTACTGTGTGCAGAGCACTGTACTAAGCGCTTGGGAAGTACAAGTTGGCAACATATATAGACGGTCCCTACCCAACAACGGGCTCACAGTCTAGAAGGGGGAGACGGACAACAAAACATGTGGACAGGTGTCAAGTCATCAGAATAAATAGAGGTAAAGCTAGATACACATCATTAACAAAATAAATAGAATAGTAAATATGTATAAGTAAAATAGAGTAATAAATCTGTACAAACATATATACAGGTGCTGTGGGGAGGGGAAGGAGGTAGGGTAGGGGGATGGGGAGGGGGGAGAAGAGAGGGGGCTCAGTCTGGGTTCTAACCAGATACCTAGAAAATGGACTTGTGCCCTCAGGTTGTTCTCTCTACCTAGTGAGCAGAAGAGCCCAGCAAGAATGCTGGCTGGTTATAAGATAATCCTGGAATCGGGAGTTTCTGGTCGATAATATCTAATGGAGAGCTTGGAGGAGAAGCAGTTGGGAGGTGGGGAGAAATGTATAAGAGAAAAAAAAATCCTCATTTAAATAAAAATGAATGGATAGTGAGACAGATATGCATCAATGCCATCTATTGGGGGGAATGAAAAATTCCAAATGCTAATTTGTTAAAGAAAAAGCAGAAATATGGCAGACTGAATAAAGAATCACAAAGAGTTTCATACATATACTGTCATATGTGTAAAAGTGAGGAAGGGCCTGATTAGAAGTGTCAATATCAAGTGAAGAAGCAGTGTGGCCTAGTGGACAGAGCTGGGCCTGGGAGTCGGAAGGTCATGGGTTCTAATCCCAGCTCTGCCACATGTCTGCTGTGTGACCTTGGGAAAGTCACTTCACTTCTCTGGGCCTCAGTTACCTCATCCGTAAGATGGGGATTAAGAGCGTGAGCCCTATGTGGGATAGGCACTGTGTCCAACCTGACTACCTTGTATCTACTCCAGTGCTTAGAACGGTGCTTGGCACATAGTAAGCGCAGAACAAATACGATCATTATTATTATTATATTATTAATTGTTAGTCATGTGACTATAGCAAGTTTTGTGTCTATCTCCTGTGAATCTCATAGTGAAAGCACATCTGAACTTACCCAGAAAACTTCTTTGAGGAAAATATTCTTCATTTTGATACCCATTTAGTTTGATTTTGGATTTCAAAGGATGATAGTGCCAGACAGAGCCACAGTGGGGGTGCTAGTTGCTCTCCCAAACCCCTAGTCACTCTTCTCCCAAGATCACCTATGCCAGTTCTCTCGGGCCTCCACTACTATCACCCCCGATGAAACTGTCATCGCTCCCTGTCCCCTCAACAACTCCCTACTTCTCGTATCCCACTGCTTCCCCCTGGCATTTGATGGACTGTTGACTTACTGTGGCTTATTGTGCTAAATCCTGTTCTGTGTCCCAGCCCTCTAACTCCATAATGAATTGCAGACTCTAAGCTCATTATGGGCAGGGAACGTGTCTGTTAAACTGTTGTGTTGTACTCTCCCAAGTACTTAGTACAGTGCTCTGCCCACAGTATGTGGTCATAAACATGATTAATCGATTAATTGCTCGATTACTAGCCGTGGGAAGTTAGGGAAGTCTTCTACTACTACTACTACTATCATCAATCAGTGCTTTTAGACTGTGAGCCCACTCTTTTAGACTGTGAGCCCACTGTTGGGTAGGGACTGTCTCTATATGTTGCCAATTTGTACTTCCCAAGCGCTTAGTAGAGTGCTCTGCACATAGTAAGCGCTAAATAAATACGATTGATGATGATGATGATGATTTATTGAGTGCTTACTGTGTACAGAGCACTGTACTAAGCCTCTGGAAAAGTACAACAGAGTTGGTAGACATGATCCCTGCCCACAAGAAGCTTACGGCCTACTACTATTACTAACTAGATGCCTAAAGCACTGAGCCCAAATCTTCAGTCTGAACTTCCTAGGAGTCCAGTGATATATCCTTCAGAGCTCTTTCTCCCTCCTGACCTTTTAAGGCAGGCAGCGGGTTTCAGCAGCAGAACAATCTCTCTTGAATGAGGATAACTTTCTTTCCTTGGATGTCAGTGATGAGCTCATATGTGCCCACACCTTCTTTAAACAGGTCAGTGGGTAGTGCTGGGCCTTCGTGCCCTCTTTACCTCCCCCCACCTGCTACCATGTGCTCTGGGAGCCATGCTGAGCGGGGACCAGTGGCAGAAAAATGCCAATTTTCCACGTGCATACGTCACCCTGCCCCAGGCCTGTCCCCAGGGACTGTATCCATTTTGGCAGGAAACGGACCCCGAGTACAGCAAGGGAATGTAGTTTTCCCCCTCGCCACTTAGGTCCGTGGAGATTCAGGCCAGCCTGCTCAGTTATAAGAACTCAATAGTACCTTCTCTCAATCGCTCTTGGTGGTAGAAATCATAGTCCTTCAGACTCAACTTTTCCAGGACAGCAGGTCCCCATTCTTGACATTCATCTTCAATCGAAGGCCTCAGAAGCGGATTTAGGTTCCACACGGATTATGGGGATTCCACATGATGTTCAATGGCCATTAAAGCATTTCAAATGGGCATTACCTCTTTGACGTGTTCAACTACTGTTTGGCTGATTCAATATGTCCATATCCGTAATGCGGGAAAAGGGCTAGAATGACTTTTCTCCTTTTACTGGCAGAGAATTTGATGTACACAGATAGGGGACTAGTGGGATCTTGCAGAAGGTCACAAGGAGAATAAATGGCTACAGAAAGGCCTCCTGACTCATTTCCATATGCTGTTCAATAAATCGTCGGCTTTAAAAATAGCAGTATTCCCTTTGGAATATGTGGGACAGAGAAACTAGGACAGCAGATGATATCTACCCTCCTGAAATAGAGAACCATTACCCAAGATCAGATACCACAGAAACTTCAGAAAGCAGTACTTTCTACAAGTGAATATAATGAGCAGCAGAGTGACCTAGTGTGTGTCTGGGAATCAGAAGACCTGAATTCGAATCCTAACACTGCCACTCGTCTGCTGTGTGACCTTGGGCAAGTCACTTAACTTCTCCGTCCCTCTGTTTCCTCATCTGTAAAATGGGGATTAAATCCCCCTCCAACTTAGCCTACGAGCTGCACATGGGACAAGGACTGTGTCCAACTATTCTTTTGTTTTAAATGGCACTTGTTAAGCACTTACTATGTGCCAGATGCTGCACTAGTCCTGCCAGGGTTGGGCAAGGAGGAGAGGAGCAGATAGTAGATGGGGACCAGCAGCAAAATCAGGGCTGCTCTGCCGCGCCATAATTGGCCCACCAATCCAAGAAGAGGAGTTTCTCGTATGGACAGAAATCTGTATCTCATTGCACTGAAACCTATCCACAGTCCAGAAGAGACAATTCTGCAATGAGAGAGGGGGTGGTGGCTCTTCAGTGAGTTAAGAGCAGCCACTGTTGTCACTATGGTGCCTGAGAGTTTCTCTCCAGCCACCCTGGTGTAAAGTGGGACTTGTAACAGTGGTGAGAAAAAAAAAAAACCCAAATGCATTTATCTGTCCCACCCAAATCAGCATTTCTGGTGGATTTACTTTGGAACCATCCTAAATGCTCCCTTTAAATTATCTAATGGAAATGGTGGGGCGTGGGGTGGGGGGGGGCGGTCCATCCTTATTACCATCATGCAGTAATAAGCTGGGCAAAAGTCAGGCAATCAACTGTATTTATTGAGCGTTTACTGTGTGCAGAGCACTGTACTAAGTGCTTCGGAGAGGGCAATATAACAATAAACAGGCACATTCCCTGCCCTCAGTGAGCTTACAGTCTAGAGGGGGAGGCAGACTATAATAAAAATAAATAAATTACAGATATGTACGTAAGTGCCGTGGGGCTGGGAGGGGGATGAATAAAGGGAGCAAGTCAGGGCGATACAGAAGGCAGTGGGAGAAGAGGATTGTAAGCTCATTGTGGGCAGGGAATGTGTCTGTTTATTGTATTGTACTCTCCCAAGTGCTTAGTACAGTGCTTGGCACACAGTAAGCGCTCAATACATACAATTGAACAAATGAAAGGAGGGTTTAGTCCGGGAAGGCCTCTCAGCAGAGTTGTGCCTTCAATAAAGATTTGAAAGGGAGGAAGAGTAATTGTCTGTCGGATATGAGGAGGGAGGGCGTTCCAGGCCAGAGTTCACCTTTTGACCATGGTGTCCATGGCAGTGAGTTCTGGGAAGCCTACAGCAGGGTGGAGACAATTGGAAGCAAGAGCAGCAGCAGGAGGAGGAGGAGGAGGGGGCAAGTTAGAGCAGTGGCAAATGAGTGCACCAGTCAAAACCCACTACTATCTCTCTTAAGTGCTTGGGAGAGGACAATATAACAATGCGACAGAGTTGGTACACATGTTCCCTGTCCACTGTGAAAAAGATATCGCAAAGATGTTGATTCCCCACCTCTGTCCCAGACTGACGTGGCTGCTCTAGACTTTCGGGGCTGCTGTAAGAGGAGCGCCGCTTCTCCCCTTCCCACACCAGATATCCTGGAGCTGCAGCAGTAGCCCCACCAGCTTGGACGGTGGAGCTGGGCTGCTTAGTGGAGAGGGAGGGAAACCCTTTGCTTCATTTCTCTTCTGCTGCTGCTGTTGGAAGGGAAAGTCATCCGTGTGGGTGAGAGTGAGAGAAAGTGTACACGTGAAGAGCGTGTACCTTTCTCTTTCATCTGTGTCTCTGTCTCCCTCCCTGATTTTTTTTTCCTCTTCCCTAACCTCGGTCTGCTGCGCCTGCCATTCTGGAAATCCTATCCACTAGCGCTGCATCTGCAAGAAAATGATAGGGGTAGTGCTAGTCACTAATTTCACTTCCTTTTGTTCTATTTAAGTGTGTATTAGGTTGCTAATAATTTTACAAAGCCCGTATTTCAAAATAAACATTCCCACCTGTATATTCGTTCCCAGTAAGCACTTAATAAATACCGTTACTCCTACTACTGAACGGTGTGTGTAGTTCATCCACAGGATTGAGTTTGACACATTTGGGCTATGTATCTCCTTTAGAATCCCGAGAAGACTCTGGGTTCCCTCTGGACAGAATTCGGGGCCACACCGCTATAGATTTTTAAATCAGGACCAATCCCAGCCTTCCTAAGTTTAGGAAGATCAAAGGCAGGTATGGATCTAGAAATTCCACCCAGGACTCGATTAAGAAAGCTGAATAAACTCAGGAGGTTTTCATTGAGTTGCAGCCACCGACAGGCGAGAGCTACAAACAGGATTTAATACCGAACATAAATAGAGAGAGAATTGAACAGAGCCTTTTGGAGGAGTGGTTCACAGGATAATTATCTGCAGCTCCTGCAGGATTTTAGGACCAATTAAACAAACCACCCACCTAGAAAACAGCCTTAAGCAGGTGGCCATGTGGACGGAAGCCTGAGATGCTTGATTGATCCCTGCAAACCTGGGCTTAAGCTGAAATTATCCACCAACACCACCTCTATCCAAGTTAACCCACACTAACCTTCCTTGTTAACCCAAATGTTGCTCAGCGTGAGAGAAATAACTTACCACGTGCACTGAATTAAGCCATTGGTTTCTCAAGCCAGGAGTCCAAGCCTCCTATTTCATCCACTCCTCTGAATGAAAGGGATCCAAGCTCTTTTCCTCTCTCCCCTCTAGAACTCAGCTCTGCCCTAGGAGGGTGGAGCTTTTCACCCTATTGGTCCATCCCCAGAGTATTCCAAACACCCTGGAGGGGAGAGAGGACCATACCAATCTGATGGCCACCTGCGGCTAAATGAACAATCAATCAATCAATCGTATTATTGAGCTCTTACTGTTGGCAGAGCGCTGTACTAAGTGTTTGGGAGAGTACGACACAGCAATATAAAAAAAATCTCAATTTACGATTGTAGGCCCGGTGGAAATCCTATCCTACCTGAGATTCCACACAATCTGGTTTCTATTGGAGTGTGTCATCAGTTCAGCTTATATTTATAAATGCGTGTGTGTAAATATGTGTATATATACACATATAAAATGAACGTGTATTCATATTTATGTTTAAGATATGAATGACCTATCTGAAAAATTATGAATTTGAGACCCCTCTTTGGTGTTCCAACTAATGGAAAGCAGTATAAAAATAGAGATCTCTACACCCTTGTTCTATGGGCTGCCTTCTGGCCTCCGTATTAATGACCGCTTCCCCCTCTAGACTCTAAGCTCCTTACAGGCAGGGAATGTGTCTGCTAATTCTGCTGTATTGTAATGATAACAATAATAATGCTAGCATTTATTAAGCACTTACTATGTGCAAAGCACTGTTCTAAGCGCTGGGAAGGTTACACGATGATCAGGTTGTCCCACGGCGGGCTTACAGTCTTAATCCCCATTTTACAGATGAGGTAACTGAGGCGCAGAGAAGTTAAGTGACTTGCCCAAAGTCACACAGCTGACAAGTGGGGGAGCTGGGATTTGAACCTATGACCTCTGATTCCAAAGCCCAAGCTCTTTCCACGGAGCCACTCTGCTTCTCCAAGCGCTTACTACAGTGCTCTGCACATAGTAAATGTTCAATATACCATTGACTGATTGATTGATTGATCGATCCTGTAGGATCCATTCACGCTCCATTCAGCAAGGCCATTTTGCAGTTTGTGAAGACCACTGCAGCAACCACTGCTCTGCGTTGTCATCCAACAACCCTATTGAAGAGACTGACTGCCTGATGGCCCCTTTGGATGGGTAATTCTGCGGGGAGAAATCAGGCTTTCTTGACACGGTTTAGCACCATGAACGTGAATTGTGCCAGCCTGGATCTTTGCATTTGGCTTTCGGGAGACTGCCATGCAAGGTAGTGTGTCTCCAGGACAAGTGACTCGTGGAAAATGACTTTTGATTATGCAAAGGAGAGACTAGGTGCCTGTTCCCTATGTTACCCCGCTCTGTCTCCCTGCATACAATGAGACATTTCCCAGGATGTCAGGCACCCAGGACCCAAATTTGAAACCTGAGGTTCAGTCAGTTACTGAAATCCCTAATTTGAGATATTCAGGCAGACAGCAAAAAATACTCCCAAAAGACAATTATCTTTACAAATGACAGAATATTTATTAACAATACCTTTAAAAAAAGATTACATCTGCTAGGTCACTGATAAATATCATTTACACTAGGGGACAGAAACTACATTTTTTTGTATCGTTTTGTTGTTTTATGGATTTTTTTGTAGGTTTTTTTATTTTTTTAATTTTTTTTTTTACATAGAAGTAACCATATCAAACCAAGAAAGGAACACAGTTTGAAATACTGACAATATTTTCTCTGGTTAACACCCTTGACTTTTACACAAGTGGAATCCTGATTATGACTTATTGAATAAATATATTAGAAGATTTAAACGTTTACTTATATTTTAAGCAAAAATGACAAGTCACAGGCATATTCAAGCTCTCATGAGAGAAAGAGAAAACTGCAGCAGCGCATTTAAACTTTAAAATTTAGTTGCCTTTTTTCCCCATCCATCAGTGTCAGCTTACAAAATTCTCCCTTAATAACAAACAGCCTTTTCTTGAGACTATGATTTGTTCATATTGTCACTTGATACTTCCATCTTGATTTTTACAACTTGAAAAGCTTGAAATGTAACTAAGACTGCCTATCACAAAACTATAGAATCATTAAGGTAACATACAATCATATTAAGAATCTTCTGCATTAAGAAAACAAAATTAGTTGCCTGAATGTGAGAAATTTCATCGAGTTCCATTAATGACCTTGGTTCAAAAGAAGGAACTGGGTTATTTTTTGATATAGATACACATATTATAAGAAAATGTCTAAAGAAATTATGGAATCATTAACATGGTGTTGCATTTTAAATTTACATTCAAAATGAATATATTTCAAGATAGTAAATTTATCATTTTTGAAATTGAAAACTTTAAAGACTTGGTTTACTATAGCAACTTTAGGTCTCTGTTACTACAGGATATGCAGTTCGATTTGAATGTCTAAGGTAATGTTTCTATGAAGCCATTACTAATTTAGAATAGTAAAAAGAAAATCTTATTGTGCAATTGAGAAGTCTGGATATATGTATTGCACATAATATTCACTTCATCAGCAGGTTTACGTTTTAGAAATCCCCACTATTCCTAAAAAATGATGCCTTTTGTCTTGACTCATTTGATGCATCCTGGATAAAATTCTACCTGTCAAAAGCACTTGATTTAATGCATTAACCATCATAATTGTTATTTAAATTCAGCAGCCTTGAGTTACAAACCAAGTCTTAAGCTGTTCTGCCAGTGTATCTCCATAAAACTGTGCAATCAATTCGCAATTGATTTACTGAGAAGGGTTTTGAACTCTCAGTCCTAAAGGAAACATTTTCAAATAATATTTTTATGATAGTGTTACCCATAGCATTTTACAGCAGAGGAAAAATTAATATCTACATCATATGTTAACTTTAAAAAATTCTATAAAACACTAAATATATAATAAAAATATGCATATAAGGACATATGTAAACTGCTTTGGTAACATCATTTCACAGATGTTTTCAGTGCATTGCAGAGTTTCCAAAGAAACTTCAAACAAAGCTATATCTGCTTTGAGAAGTACTGTATAATGCCATTCCTAAAGAAGCATAAAACATTTTTCCAGTAATAAGATGTACTTGAACAACAATTTTACTTAGTACTGGGTGTCTCCAAAACAACTAGCTAAATGTTGCTTATAATATAAACAGCGAGTCCCTTATGTAATTTTTGTCATAAACTGGATCTAGCTGTGAGGGAGATCATTATTGTACTGATGGCTGACAAAGTACAGGCATTAGAAGTTGAAGCCCCAGATCCTCTCGCATAGGCATCTGAAAAGAGAGGAGAATAAATTCACTCAGAAACAGGCAGAGTTCAGGTGACAAACATCCAGGCTAGCATTTGGAAGAAGGCCCAGAGATCTTTTGACTCTTTGGATCTTTTGATGGGACTGCCAGGATCAGCCCTGAGAAACAGCCCTGAGATCAGTTTCTCTTGGGGACCACACGATAAAGAGGCCCACTTTTGAAAATCGCGGCAGCCCAGTCTGATGAACTCTAAGGAAGGAGTTTGCACGGCCTCCCTCCACTGTATTATCATTTTCCTTATCTTTGTCCTATCTGTTGAACAAGAGTCAGGGTCTTCCAGTGCCGTCTAATGGAAAGAGTAGAGGGCTGGAGTCAGGAGATCAGGATTCTGGTCTGGGCTCTACCAATGACCTGCTGTGTGACCACAGCCAGGACGCTTGAGCTCTCTGGGTCTCTATTTCCTCGTGGGTAAAGCAGAGTTAACAAGGCCCACTCCACCCGATCTCAAAGGGATGTTCCGAGGATAAAGGAGAAAATTGATGAGGAAGTGCTTTTGGAAAATAAAAGCACGAGATACATTCAAAGCGGTAATGCTATCAAGCCTGATTCTGCCTTCTGAACAGTGAGAGGGACGGCTGCCTTGGGTCCGTTTGCGGTGGGATGTGGGAGCGTCGGAGAGAATACTTCTCCCTCCCCGTGCCAGCACAAGAACACTGTGCAGTGTGGCTTGGGGCAGGACGATGTGCTGGCACTCCTGGCCAACTGCATGGCTGTCCCTGCTCCGCTCCCCCTGCCACATGTCCTCAATGGGCCTCAAAGGGACATTGTCGAGAGTGGCGGAGCGGGCAGCCGTGCAAGCGGCTCACTTGCCGCTGCTCGGGGACTGATTCTCCATTTGAAGCAGAAGTACTCGGGTTTCTAATGGAGAATAAGAAAGAGGGCCGAGGGAGGATGCTTTCCCCTCTACTGATGCCAAGGCTATGTGGTCGCACCTTCGGGAACTCCGAAGAGGACGGCAGAGCTCGGTACTACTATTATTATTATTATTATTATTATTACCGCTCCTAGGCTAGCTCCACTAGCTCTTTCACATTATCAGGCAACATTGTGAATACACTGTGAATGCTGTGCATTAATACAGCTTCCCACAGTGCAGAACTGACACAACCAGGGGGGAGCTTGGAGCCCGGGAGGCAGTATGTAGTTAGGTGACCTGACCCTCCCCTGCAGGTGGAAGGATGCTCCTGTGCGTTCCTTGGGTCTGGCAATCCCCAAAGAGTGTGTGACGCAGCTGGTGCTGCTACAGTGGTTCTGAGATAAGGATGGCCAACTCATGTAAGCACCTCTGGGCAGGGTGTGGTTGAGCCTATCTCTATCTCTCTCCTGCCTCTTGTCGATGACTGTGGCGGAAGGGAGCCAGAAAGAAACGTTACTTCATAGCCTTTCAGCGGTACTTAATTTGGGCCAGTCTTTCCAGGGTTCAGCCCTGATACTTCTGGGCTCGTCAGCTGGTAGCCCCAGCACCTCTGGGCTTGGCAGCACATAGCCCCGGCACCTCTGGGCTTGGCAGAGTACAGCCCGGGCACCTCTGGGCTCGGCAGCTCCTAGCCCCGGCACCTCAGGGCTTGGCAAAGCATAGCCCGGGCACCTCTGGGCTCGGCAGTGCATAGCCCGGGCACCTCTGGACTTGGCAACTCATAGCCTCAGCACCCCTGGGTATGGCAGCTCATAGTCCCGGCAGCTCTGGGCTTGGCAATTCATAGCCCTGGCACCTCTGGGCTTGGCAGCTCATGGCTCCAGCACTTCTTAGTTTGGCCGTTCACAGTACCAACACTGCCAAGTTTGGCAGTGTACGTTATGTGTCTGGAGAGATGTCCTGCTGCTCACACTTGCTCTGGCACTTCCTTCCTTACAAATGAAGCACTGTCTGTTGGTAAGATAACGACTCTTGGGCTTCTGAAAGAAGCCAAACCTCGGGTAAAAGAGAGTGTCTTTCTACAGAGGACAGCATGGAAGACTGAGGTTTCTTCTGGGTTACTTTATCACTTCGTTCACATGAGTTCATATCTGAACTGATGGGGTCCCTTAATGGCAGATTAATTTGGATTTCAGTACACTTCTACAAGGTATGGGGCCAACCCCAAGTAGTGACTTGCAATTGAAACTCAGTCTAGGAATTTGGAAAATAGGTCCTATAAGAAAATCTCAAAGAAGCTGAGATTATCTGGACTGTGGAAGAAGAGGGTAGAGAGATGACTTGAGAGATTCCAGTGTTCAAAAATACTAAACCATAGAGGATAGTGACCCTAGGTTCATTATGGCCACCGAGGACCAAACAAGAGGAAATGAGCTTGATATGCAGCAGGAGAAATTTATGTTAGATGGAAAGAAGAACACCTTGACCATGAGGGTTGTTGGGTACTGGAACTAGTTTCCTATCTATTGGGATGGGCTAGAGGAAAAGAAGCGCCCTGGTAGAATTGTTGCTGGAGGTGACCCCTTCTCCATAGCAAGCACAAGAGAAGCTTGTAGACTAAAGAAAGGTAACCTCCTCTATGAAATCTCATGGAGGGAATCTTTTAGGAAGATGCCAACCTGACCTTGCCAAGGGAATCTGTAGGATAATCTTTCTTGGAAAATTTTAGGAATAGGCCAATTGTCCATTATTTTCCTAGGATGATTTAGGCAAAATCCTGCATGGAGGCAGGGAGGCCAACCAAATGACCATAAAGATCTCCTCCAAGCCAATGATTCAGTGGGATTCATTCCTATCCCCTTCCTGTTCCCCGCTGCTGCGACAACCTCCCCCTCAACGTTTGGCCTATGACCTCACTAGCTTTGGCCTTATTCTCTCCTCTCCAAAGAGAGAGTGATTCTTCCACCAGGTTACCATGTACTGGTTGTACTGGCTTATTGGTTAAATTGAGTGCACTCCTTTTCCCTCTGATCTCCCAGGAGAGTGGGGATGCAGGGACGAGGAAATGGGCTCAAAAAATATCTCGAGTTAATTGTGGATTTCTCTTCCTACAGCTATACTGACACTTTCCAACAATCCATCTCAGGGGTGTGTCTACGTTACAGCAACATTTTGCTTCAAATGGATTTACATTGAATTTAAAACAACTGATCTTTAGAGTACTGTGGACAGGCAAACGGACATCTGCAAAGACAGGCTTTGCCACAGCAATCCGGATTACACACCCATTTGGTTATTTTTCCATATGAAAAGTCCATAGCTAAAGGACACATACTGTGGGCACAATCAGACAATTCAGCACGCTGCCCAAATATCTGAATCACTTTAGAAGTTAGACCAAGCCACAGTGAGTAGACCTAGTATCTTGTACATAGACTTTTGATACAGTGACCGTGTAGACTGGTTCCAAAAAATCTCTTGGACCAAAATCTATTTATCAGCTTGTAAATTTTTCACCTCTGTTCCTTGCACAGACCAATATCAAAATGATGATGTACCTGAGAGCATTGAACTCAGTAGCATGAAGAAATACAGTACAGCGGGCTGCATGCTCAAATTTTATCACCATTTGAACATGCTAGGCCAAATTTCCTTCAGGGCCCAACCTGATGTTCACATGTGTGGCTAGAAAATATGAAGTAAATATACTCAAAGTGCTTTTCAGCCCAAAAGGCCCCAGAACTGTTTATTTTTAGGTGGGATTGAGGAGGTTGGCGGGGTGGGTTAAGGTTCCTTGACAACACTGGTCCCCCAAATGAGAGATGGGTTGCTAAAATCAGCTGTGGTGGAAGGAGGTGGGCAGCTCTTTGAGATCCTCCTTCCTCCAGTTCTCTTTGCCTCGCCTAGCTACTGTTTGCTCTCTTGTGACTCTGTAGTTTTCAACTCTCCCATTAACAGGCATGATTCTTTTGTGTTCCTACAGGAAAAAAAGAGGCCTGCTCTCACAGATACACAGCATGGCTAGTAAAAAACACGTCCTCATTCTTACTTGATATCTTTGGAATTCGGATTTGTTCGCTGCTACTGCCATCGCCTCCATCACTAAATGGCTTTATTTCTATTATGTAGTCTTCATCAAAAGGCAGAGAGAGTTCCACGGATGTTTTGTTCGTTTCTATTACGGATGAACTGCTTTGCCTGTTCCATCTGTATAAGACCTGTGGCATATGAATGACAAGCGGTCAACTGTTGAATCAGGGTTCCCCAACCACTCGAAATCTAACAACTTAGTTAATCCCTCTGAAGCAAGGTCACTGTCAAGATCAACTGCTTGATCTCAGCCAGTCACGTATAAGTGCTCAATAAATATCACTGGTTTCAATATGAAGTTCTGGGGGTACTTGCCACATCTGCAATGAAAGCTTGCCATTGGAACTTTTGGTTAAAGGTGAAAAGAACTCAAAACGATTCTGCCTTTTTCTGGAAACCAATCTGCAGAACCCCTGCTGAGCCAGTGTGGAGGGCCCAGCTGTCAGCATGGACTTTTCCTCTCGGGAGGAGTTTTGGATGTCAACCATCATCTGGGAGAAAGTCTCCACATTCTCTACCCGGGCAGACTCTAGCCAGGCTCGCATCATGTACAGGAGCAGCGTGGGCCGGTGGGAAGAGCATGGGCTTGGGAATCAGGGGGCCTGGGTTCTAATCCTGACACTGCCAGTTGCCTGCTGCGTGACCTTGGGCAAGTCACTTCACTACTCGGTGCCTCAGTTTCCTCCTGTGTAAAATGGGGATTCAATACCTGTTTTCCCTCCCCCTTTAGACTGTGAGCCCCATGTGGGATAGGGACTGCATCCAATCTAGTTATCTGTATATACCCAGGCACCTAGAGCCGTGGTTTACACTTAGTAAGAGCTTAACAAATAACATAATAATAATAATGATAATAATTTATGCGTGCGTGTGTCCACGTTTCTATGACTATATACACCTCAGCTTTGCTATCCATATTATCAAAGAGGTATCTAGGTATTGCTGAATCCTGAGCAGGGCTGTGTTTCTTGGCATTCGCCTCCCCATTCCCTCCCACCCTACTCCTTCTAGATTTATTTTAAAGCCTCCATACGTGGACCATGTCACTTGGGACACAATGTGTAGCACTGTTGCCATGCTCTTCTCCAAATCTGATCCTGTTCCACATTTTCTTAGCTTGGCTTGAAATCAGATCCAGGTACAAAGAGTATCACCCTTCAATTGGAGTCAAAACCGGACTGATATAAACCTCCCCGGATCCATGAATTTCCCTGAAACTGCTTTACATTCTGTTTTTCCTGGCATTCCACTACCTTAATTTATACCTCTCAACACAAGGTGCCGGATATCATTTCCTTAAGTTGGCATGATTCATAGGCATCCTTCTTCCATTTTAGGTACCCCAGACATCAAATTCAGTGTCACCTGAGTCCTTACTAATGATCAAGCTAAAATAAATCCTGAGGCTTATTTAGAGGTGTCAAAACTTCTTATTACAGTGCTTCAGAAAAATAGACTTGGGTATGTGATTCAGTGTCACATCCAGCTTCACAGAATAAATTGCTTCTTTGATTTACTTCCCGTCCTTTTCAGAGATTGGGAAATCCAACTAATTTAAAGTATAAATCCTATCAAAAAAAGAAACATTTCTGGGAAAAAGTCAGGGCTCACACATTGCATATTAGCACACTATACTGAATGACTGCAACGGAGTCAGAAGGAAGGCAAAGACATAACAATTTAATTCCTTACTTAGAAGCTCAGCCTATTCAGGAAACACGAAGTGGAGAACTGAGTCAATTATCCACATAATTTGGGCTGAAGAACACACCACAAATCCTATTTTTGAGGAAAAAGTGGCCTTTGACTAAAATAACCAGATTGCTGACCTACAATATTTAATTCACTGGGTAACTGGTTCAACAGTCCATCCACTTCTCCTGGGGTAGACACAGGCTATTATTTCATGCTGGCTGCTATTACTATCATTATTACAAATAATAATTATAGTACTTATTAAGCACTTATTATGTGCCAAGCACTGTACTAAGTGCTGGGTAGCTACCAAATAATCAGGTCGGACACAGTCCCTGGCCCACATGGGGCTCACAGTCTAAGTAGGAGGAAGTACAATTTAATTCTCATTTTACAGATGAGGAAACTGAGGCACTTGCCCAAGGTCACACAGCAGGAAAATGGCAGAGTTGGGATTAGAACCCAAGTCCTCTGACTCCTAGGCCCGTGATCTTTCTCCTAGGCCCGTGCTCCTTCCCATGGTCAGTGGTTTCAGTGGTCAGTTCTTTCACCCTACCACAGTCTAGTTCCCATCTGAGGAAAATATAGTGAGCGATCCCTTCTTTGGCCCAGAAGGTTGAGGACAAAGAACAGAGGCTGTACATATTCTTTATTCTTCTATCATGTCTGAACAAGGAACTGGCAATTTTTCCAGCTAAATTTTTTTTTTAGAAAGTCCCACGTGAGCCGCAATTTCATGTGGGATGAGCCGAAGATGCGGTGCCTAAATCACAACCACTAGGTTACGGCTTTGAGGATGCGACAATCCGGTAAGGAGGCGTGCACCGCTAGCACCATCGTCAAGCCCGTCACAGCAACCCTGACGTCACCATGTTGGCTTAGAGTAACTACGTCTTTTCCACTGCCCCATCCCTGTCCCCCTCCCACTCTGCTTTCACCCCAGGGGCCTTGGGAAGTACGGTCCAGTGGACAGAGCATGGGGCTGGGAGTCGGAAGGTCATGGGTTCTAATCCCAGCTCCACCGCTGGTCTGCTCTGTGACCAGAAGCAGCGTGGCTCAGTGGAAAGAGCCCGGGTTTGGGAGTCAGAGGTCGTGGGTTCTGATCCCGGCTCTGCCACCTGTCTGCTGTGTGACCTTGGGCAAGTCACTTCACTTCTCTGTGCCTCAGTTCCCTCATCTGTAAAATGGGGATTAAGACTGTGAGCCCCATGTGGGACAACCTGACTACCTTGTATCTATCTACCCCAGCACTTAGAACGGTGCTTGGCACATAGTAAGCACTTAACAACTACCACCATTATTATTATTATTCTCTGGGCCTCAGTTACCTCATCTGTAAAATGGGGAACGAGACAATGAGCCCCATGTGGGACAGGGACTGTGTCCAACCTGCTTTGCTTGTACCCAACCCATCATTTCATACAGTGCCTGGCACATAGTAAGCACCTAATAAATACCACAATTATTATTATTTTAGTTCAGAATTCAGGCAGGCTGGCAATAAGGTGGAGTGGAGGAGGACAGTACCATCTGTACCCTGGGCCGCCACTGTCAATCATGCTTTTTCCAAGGATAATCAGGAGACACACACAAGGCAGCTATCTCGTAAACTTGCTGGCTTCAATCAATCAATCAACCATATTTATTGAATGCTGTGTGTGCAGGGCACTGTACTGAGCACTTGGGAGAGTACAGCATAACAATATAACAGACACATTCTTTACTCACAACGAGCTTACAGTCT
The DNA here is from genome assembly GCF_015852505.1 of Tachyglossus aculeatus. Taxonomy (NCBI): domain Eukaryota; kingdom Metazoa; phylum Chordata; class Mammalia; order Monotremata; family Tachyglossidae; genus Tachyglossus; species Tachyglossus aculeatus. Next base: position 103,323,462 of record NC_052101.1, read on the forward strand.
AGAAAGGGAGACTGGTCCTGTCTTGGCTCCCCAAGTCCAATGGTCACCATCAAGATAAACCAAGATGAATTTGCAGCAATCAAAAATACCTAGGTATTCTCTTCTATAGAAGAATTAGTATCCATTGGTTTATAGAAGTGAATTGGTTTATGGGACTTTACTGCAAGACCAAGGCTTTGGCCTATAGATCGTAAGCCCCTCATGGGCAGGGATCGTGTCTACCAACTCGGTTGTGTTGTCCTTTCCCAAGTGCTTAGTACAGTGCTCTGCACACAGTGAGCACTCAGTAAATATGACTGATTGCCCTTTTATTCTAACTTTCACCTATCTCCAATATATATTCGCTCTCACTTCTCAAGTTTATCACCCCTGAACATAGTGTTCAAAAATAATTGGGCATGCAAAATTTCCACTGGCCCCACTTTCTCCCCTTTAATAATAATATTTATGGTATTTGTTAAGTGCTTACTAGGTGCCAAGCACTGTACTAAGCGCTGGGGTAGATACAAGCTAATCAGGTAGTCCCATGTGGGGCTCACAGTCTTAATCCCCATTTTACAGATGAGGTAGCTGAGGCACAGAGAAGTTAGGGGGCAAGCCCAAGGTCACGCAGCAGAGAAGTGGTGGAGCGGGGATTAGCACTCACGACCTCTGACTTCCAAGCCCGTGCTCTTTCCACTAAGCCATTCATTCGTATTTATTGAGTGCTTACTGTGTGCAGAACACTGTACTAAGTGCTTGGGAAGTACAAGTCGGCAACATGTATTTATTGAAATATATGTTTCTCCTATTCCTATGCCATGCTCCTATTCCTTTACCAGTCACATTTCTGTTTATGATTATCCAGAAAGATAGGAAGGGAGAATATAAGCATCTGTCTGCAGCCAACCCACTTTCTTTTATTAAATTTCAATTAAACCTGATTTTCATTGGTTCTCTAGTCTGCCCTGGGGTCTAGGGCCCGTTTCCATGATTGGTTTGCTCCTCTAGCTTTTTGCCATAGGAAATGAAGCTTCTGAATGTTCATGGGCATTCAGAAGCCTTGTTTAAATACAGGTAATAGGAGGTTTTCAGAATGAGGGCTTTGTTCTCCATCTATGTCAGAGGTTAGCTACAGCCCAAATTAATAGCAGTTCCAGTTAGCTTTGTTCAGTTACCCACTTTGTATCCTTTTACTTCTGATTCATTGTCGAGTGCTTTGACTTGATCCCAATTCAGTATAATCTTGGAGTCAGATGAGTTCCATATGATGTTTCCAGGGGGTTGACTCGGTGCTAAAAATGAAGATATACCAAGTCTTAGATTATGAGGTTGCACTGGCTTCTGATGAATGACTTCCTTAACCAGAATCCTGGAGCTGGGGCAATTTAATGGGCTGTTGCACTAATAAGTGTCTTCAAGGTCACAGAAAATCTGACACAATAGAGAACTACAAATGGAAAGAGATACGGCTGGATGTTCAAAATCTCTTTCTAGAAAAAGTAGCCTTGCCAAATGAGAGGAGGACATTTCACGGGCTCACAAAGCCAAGAATTTTGCACAGAACTCCATACACACCAGTAGTCTCATGCAAAAGAGAAAGCAACAAAACAATAATAATTTTAAAAAATCTGCAGACTTCTGATGGTCTAAATAGAAAATTGCCTTAAATGGTGTACCAAACTCTGGGCAATGTGGAATTAGATGAACAGTGCAGTATTGATTTTAGCTTTGCACAAAGGTAAGGACTTACGTGGCTTCTTGGTAGTTACGTTGACAGTTACGCTGGAGGGGCCGGTCCCTGCAGTATTGTAGGCTTTGACGGACAAATGGTAAAGGGCACTGCCTTTCAAATTGGTGATTTTTGTAGAGGTTTTGTTTCCGATTGTTCTAATTTTTCTGGCATTCTCCTCCTTATCATCATGTCTCCAGTATTTAACCTAGGGGAACAAGAAGACAGGACCTTGGAATTTGCACCCATTTTAGACAACACATCGGACTGAAAATGTAGTTTTTATCTGCGCAGGATCTCATGGAGATAGGCCAAGAGACCTCATTCTCTAAGTGGAAATTTCCTAAACTCAACATTTTGGCTGCATTGTGGAAGCTGGAGTTATTCTTCCCCTAAGATTTATCCCCAGTAAAAATAGCCAACACTTTGTCTGTATCTCCAAAGGTGATTGTTTTTGATTACTGTAAATATATTCAAAGATGGAAAATCTGGCACAATGAAAGGATCACGATGTCTAGCTTTATTCCACTCTTCTCAGCTTTATTTTGGCTCGTGGGCAAAATAGAAAGCCTTGGCTATTTATGACGGATAAAATAAACTCTCTTGCTTGTATTTTGTTTTTATAAAGCATTTCCAGGGGACATCACTGAAAAAAAAATATTCTCTCAATGGAACATCTCACAGCTTTGGTTTACGATCAGTGAGAAGTAGGGACTCTAAACGATGCACATTCAAGTGGTAGTCTGTGACCTTTCATTATATTTCTTCTTCTCACTCAAAAGTATTGATTTTTGATGCAGCCTCAAGGCATATCTGTGTTTTCGTACCTCATAACCCTGAATCCGTTCTTTGATCAGTGTGTCCAGTGGAGAGGCCCAGAAAACCTCGATGTCAGTGGCAGAAAGACTTCTTGCAAATACGCTGGGCGGTGCTCTGGAAGGTTCTGGGGAGTACATGAAAGAGGTCTTATTGAAAGGGAATAGGCTGTCATCTTGTTTTTTGTAATCTAGGAGACACCCAACATGGCTCAAGTCATGGAAGACACCTGATCACCCCACAGAAATCTGGGGTGTCCAAACGTAAGGCTGGGTGGCACATGCATCTTGTGGCCTTTCAGAGTTAAGAAAGACTCAATAATGTGACAAGCATAATGGTGATGATAAGCACCTATGGTTCCCACGGAACCTAGCCCCAAGCTCTTTCAGTACTTTCTTTTTCTAAACTGCGACAAATAATAAACCAAAAAGGGGCTTAATAAATTGAAAATGGGCTGTCACGTACTAGGGATTACCCTCCCAAAGGGAAAAGTCCAATCGGTGGACTTGATAATGAACGCTAAATCTCAATGGAATTCCTTTGATATCATTGGTTAGATTCACATTTCATCATGATTCATGTGATTTGAATGAACATCAGAGGAATTCATCATAGCGCATCCTTTATCATAAAATGCAACAAATATTTGCTATCCAAGGCTGTGGAGATGAAAAATAGGCCCTTACCAAAATAGGGATCATGGCTCATGCATCAGATTTTAAGACCCTGTCCGGGAAGCCACCCAAACAGCATACCATACCTTCTTCCGCGGAATACACCACTGTAACGGGACTGAAAGAACCTTCTCCTTTATTGTTGTAGACTCCCACTTTCACCTCATAGGGAGAAAATGGGGGCAAGGTCTCATTTCGAAACACATATCTGGAGGCATCGGAAGATGCCACCACCGTCTGCATCCAGCTCACTTTACCGAAAGGCCGAAATGCCACCACGTAACCAAAACCTCCTCCGTTCTGCAATTCTTCGGGGACGGTCTGCAAGGCAACGGATGACACTCAGGAGCAGCCTCAGTTCTTTCCAATGTTACATGTAGATTTTTTCCTTCCCCTTATACCTTTCATTGACTTTTTCCCCCTTGAATGCTTAATGTTAATGGGCACAGGAAATAGTTGCTCTAGTGAGTGGAGCAGGGGTGCAATTCCTCAAGAGGTGCCTCTCTTTTCGAGTGCTCTATGGATCCCTGCATTTTATGCTAAACCCTACTCTACTTTGCTGTGTGCACTTCATCTTCCCTTGGTCCAAATGGCGTATCGGTCATCTGGCAAGTCGAAGCAGCAACATAAATCCAAAACAAAACTGGATTCTCAGGGGATGACACGATCCAGGAGCTTGATAAATTCCCAGGACAATGGAGCCTCAGATTGTTTGTTCTGATGGGTGGCACAAATGGCACTTTAGAAAAATGGGCCCCCATTCGGAGTAAGAAGATGAGTTCATCAGGACCCAGGGTCCTAATTATCACCACCACATCTACCACTCGTCTTGACCCAGGCTGTCAGGCCGAGGGGGTTCAAGAACCGCACGGATCAAGGGGAGAAATAGTCCTCTTAGCTCTAGAGGCTTCTCGGTCAGAGTTGAGTTACACGGCTAGCAGATAAGCGGAGAATGATATTTGTGGTTGCTCTTTGTGCTGCGGCTGCTGGATAGAGGACTTGAGTGTCTGGGGCCGTTGTCTGGAATCTTTCAAGAACAGTGAAAATCCTTTATAGTACAAAAAAAAATCAATTTTTAATATATTGGTGACAGACCTTCCTCCAGGTTGCTTAAAAATGGTTCATAAATGATGGCTCAGGCAGCATTAAATTTCACAATAGCAAATTGCCAGGAAATTGCACTGGTGCACCAAATCTATAGCTAGCATACACTTTAATTCAATCCATCAAACAACAGTGTAAGAAGGAAAGAAAAAAAGGTTTTTCTCTTAACCTGCCTCTTTTAATATTTTTCTCTTGAATTTTCTTTTCTTTGGTGATTGTTTTTCCTATGATGAATTGAATTAAAAGTTCCATGAGCAATTGATTTGGCAGGCCCCATCTCATCTTACTGACCATTTGTTCTTTGGTAAGGAAATTAAGTGTCCTAAGTGGATTTTCCCCATTCAACCAAGAAAAGGATGAAACCTTTCCTTTATGCTTTATAGTCTGAAAAAATCCAGATTAGTTTATTTTCCCCTTGAACTAGGCTTCATTTACCTCCCAGGTAATGACCAACTCAGATTTGCTGCCTCCACCTCCGCTGACGTTGGCTGGGGTGATTTCAGGGACTGTGTGGAAGACAAAAAATAGTTAGGTAACAATGAAAACATAAAGTCCTCTATGAAGGTAGCCTGGCCTAGTTGACTGTCTTGGAACACATACTGGAATCTTCTTGATCTTTGGCTATTAAGATGAGTGACAACTTCATCCAAGGGGCTACACTGAGGGAACTGAATGTACTGAGTAAATTGTTCTAAGCCACTAGACTGTAAGCTCGTTATGAGACTGTGAGCCCGCTGTTGGGTAGGGACCGTCTCTATATGTTGCCAACTTGTACTTCCCAAGTGCTTAGTACAGTGCTCTGCACACAGTAAGCGCTCAATAAATACGATTGAATGAATGAATCAATTCATTTAAGAAAAGCAATCAGCAATATGGACATAATATTTTTCATTTATCTGTGAAACAGATCTCCCCCAGTGCCCACACCACCCTCTGGTACTAGGGGAGCAGAAATGCACTAAATGGAACCCCTTGGACTGCGAGACTTATGTGGGACAAGGACTGTGCCCAACCTGATTATCTTGTATCTACCCTAGGGTTTAGTACAGGGCTTGGTGCACAGCAAGTGCTTAACAAATACCACAAAAAACAAAGCAACCAAACCCAATTGCCCTGAAAGTATTAATGCACTGCCCACAGTGACAAACTACTGTCATGAAGGGACATAAACCCCAAGGAGAATATAGACCATTATTTATGAAAATGACTCTTTTCAAGACTTCAAGTATTGTCCATGTATTGCTGGCAACTCCAGATTTCAGCCCAGATAATGCTAGCGAAAAAAACCCAAACCCTTTAGGCACATTTTCTTGAACCCAGACCATGGTGAGACTTCCCTTATATGAATTTAATCTATTTCCTGGTTTGTCAGGTGAGATCACATATTTGATCCCTAGACCCATAATTAGGGGACTCAGGTCCCACATCTCTGCAGGAACAGAGGACCGGTGAAGGTGGATTGTAGCTAGGGTCCGGGATTCTGCACACTGAAATCTGGCCGCACTAAGTACATAGCTGCTGCTGTGGAAAGACCTAAGCCTGGATACGCATATGTTGCGTAAAGCTTTGGGTTCCCTGATCAACTTTCCAAATTTCTGAAAGCTGAGCATGTACACTTATAGAGTCAGACTTCATCTCCCTGAGAGCAGTCAGCAAATACAGGAAGTGTCATCTTTTGCAACGAACTCTAGCTATAGTTCTCCAAATACGATTGAATAAATATTTTCAGATAGTTATTAAGTGTTGGTAGAAAATATCCATTGATCCTATCACTAGGCTTTCCTCTATTTTAGTGATACAAATATATAGCGGTGCATAGGACCATAGTAATTACTATGCTGTAACAAACTGTTGACTTAACGCCTGATGTATGGGATCATATTCTGTGGTTAGAAAATGGCAGAAAATTGTTGCATTGACAAAAGATGAAGCTGGATTTTAACTGACTCCTTTTGAAGGAGTCCATGCTCATGAATGCATAGGACATGGTTAAGAAATATAATTTTAGTCCATGAAACTTTTGTTATTTTCATGCATGTTTTTGGAGTTGGGAGGAGGCACTTGAGAGGCCTTTAGTAAGGGGAGTGGTTAGTTTGATACAGGCATCATCAATGAAAACTTAGAAAGTTTTTTTTTTTGACGGGGACTGTATTTTAGTTCTTTAATATCCTGATCAAGACAAAGAACAGATGAAAAGCAAAATATACTTCTATAAGTTGTTTTATCTTGGGGATATATTTTACTCTCTTCTTTACAGTTCATGGGGGAGTGAAAGACTTCAAACAAAACCCTAAACCACAAAGGGAAACAGATTTTTATGTTCCCTGCATTTTTCTTCTGGGCTATTTATTTAGTTAGAAGATGACATTCATTGTCCTTCTAGCTCCCGATACTGCATATCAAGCCCCACAGGCTCCTTCTTTGCTCATTATCCAAAATGAGGAACATTTTAATATTATTATAGCCTTAAATGTATTTTTCACTTTCCCATTCACTGACTTTCATTACAATTTTCATTAAAACCCATGTGGTTGCTGAGAAAAGGGGAGTTAACAAGGTACATTTCTCCGAGGTCTAACAGCTTTTCCCCCTAGTATCAACCAATGGCATTTATTGAGTGCTTATGTGCAGAGCACTGTACTAAGTGGCTGGGAGAGTACAATACAACAGAGTTGGTAGACATTCTCTGCCTACAATGAGCTTACAGCCTAGAGGGAAAATGTACAGTCTACAGTCCAGTGAAGGAGAATGTTCACTTTAAGGCCAAATAAGACCATTCACTTTAAGACCATTTATTCCTTCAATCGTATTATTGAGTGCTTACTGGTGTGTGGAGCACTCTAGTAAGCACTTGGGAAAGTACAACCCAGCAATAAACAGTGACATTCCCTGCCCACAACGAGCATGAGCATTTGGGATTTTTTTAGACGAAAAAGTGCTTCACATCTATGAGAAGTGACTATAACAATCTTCTCCCTACAGCTGGAGAAATGCTGACACAGAAAGGGAGCGACTCATCCCAGGCTGAAAAAGCAGATAATAATAATATTAATGATAATTATGATATTTGTTAAGTGCTTACTATGTGCCAAGCACAGTACTAAGCTCTGGGGTGGATACAAGCAAATCCAATTGAAGCGGTCCCTGTCCCACGTGGGGCTCACAGTCTCAGTTTCCATTTTACAGATGAGGAAACTGAGGCACAGCAAAGTGAAGTGGCTCACCCAAGGTCACAGAGCAGACAAGTGGCGGGGTAGGGATTAGAACCCATGACCTTTTGTTTTTAAATCCAGTGCTTTCTTTACTTCCATTAAGAAGTACGCTGATGACACCCAGATCTACATCTCTGCCCCTGCTCTCTCCCCCTCCCTCCGGGCTCGCATCTCCTCCTGCCTTCAGGACATCTCCATCTGGATGTCCGCCCGCCACCTAAAGCTCAACATGTCGAAGACTGAGCTCCTTGTCTTCCCTCCCAAACCTTGTCCTCTCCCTGACTTTCCCATCTCTGTTGACGGCACTACCATCCTTCCCGTCTCACAAGCCCGCAACCTTGGTGTCATCCTCGACTCCGCTCTCTCATTCACCCCTCACATCCAAGCCGTCACCAAAACCTGCCGGTCTCAGCTCCGCAACATTGCCAAGATCCGCCCTTTCCTCTCCATCCAAACTGCTACCCTGCTCATTCAAGCTCTCATCTTATCCCGTCTGGACTACTGCACCAGTCTTCTCTCTGATCTCCCATCCTCGTGTCTCTCTCCACTTCAATCCATACTTCATGCTGCTGCCCGGATTATCTTTGTCCAGAAATGCTCTGGGCATATTACTCCCCTCCTCAAAAATCTCCAGTGGCTACCAATCAATCTGCGCATCAGGCAGAAACTCCTCACCCTGGGCTTCAAGGCTGTCCATCACCTCGCCCCCTCCTACCTCACCTCCCTTCTCTCCTTCTACTGCCCAGCCTGCACCCTCCACTCCTCCACCGCTAATCTCCTCACTGTACCTCGTTCTCGCCTGTCCCGCCGTCGAACCCCGGCCCACGTCATCCCCCGGGCCTGGAATGCCCTCCCTCTGCCCCTCCGCCAAGCTAGCTCTCTTCCTCCCTTCAAGGCCCTGCTGAGAGCTCACCTCCTCCAGGAGGCCTTCCCAGACTGAGCCCCTTCCCTCCTCTCCCCCTCGTCCCCCTCTCCATCCCCCCATCTTACCTCCTTCCCTTCCCCACAGCACCTGTATATATGTATATATGGTTGTACATATTTATTACTCTATTTATTTATTTATTTATTTATTTATTTTACTTGTACATTTCTATCCTATTTATTTTATTTTGTTGGTATGTTTGGTTCTGTTCTCTGTCTCCCCCTTTTAGACTGTGAGCCCACTGTTGGGTAGGGACTGTCTCTATGTGTTGCCAATTTGTACTTCCCAAGTGCTTAGTACAGTGCTCTGCACATAGTAAGCGCTCAATAAATACGATTGATTGATTGATTGATTGAAGTACAGTGGAGAAGCAGCACGGCTCAGAGGAAAGAGCCCGGGCTTGAGAGTCACAGGTCATGGGTTCTAATCCCGCTCCGCCACTTGTCAGCTGTGTGACTTTGGGCAAGTCACTTCACTTCTCTGGGCCTCAGTTCCCTCATCCGGAAAATGGGGATTAAGACTGTAAGCCCCACGTGGGACAACATGATTACCTTGTATTCCCCCAGTGCCTCGAACAGTGCTTGGCACATAGAAAGCGCTTAACAAATGCCATCATTAATTAATTAGATACCCCGATGAATTAACGGGTTTGCAGAGCAGCGGAGCCCCAGGTTTAGGAAGAGCACTATGTTAGGAAATATTTGGACAGTGTTAACAGCCATTGGAAAACGTTTAGTACATATTTTCTATTCTTTTCTTTTAGACTGTGAGCCCACTGTTGGGTAGGGACTGTCTCTATATGTTGCCCACTTGTACTTCCCAAGCGCTTAGTACAGTGCTCTGCACACAGTAAGCGCTCAATAAATACAATTGATTCATTGATTAAGAACGTCACAATCACATTAGTGTGTGGTGAAACAGGAGAAAAAGAGACTACTTTTGGAAGCTTCATTGATGTCTCTCAGACCACCAGGTTGCTATTTAGTGCTCTGAGTTGCCCTTTCCCATTCATTTCCACCCTGTAATTATCTAGGAAATGGCAACCTTTTCTTGGATTACTGCAAGGTGGTTCCTTAGCCTTCAGCTTCCTCCTGCCCTGGTCTATCTTCCAAGCATGAATCATTTTCCTCAGGCATCTCTTTACTTACCTGTTTGTGCACTCTGCTACAGCCAGTCAAAATGGCTCACATCTCATATACACTTTATTCTTCTGCCCCCAAGCTCAAGCTATTTCCTTTACCTGGACCATTCATCCACTTCCAGTCAAACCATATCCTTCCCTTTCTTCAAAACTCTGCTGAGGATCCACCTCCTCCAAGAGGGCTTCCTGTATTAACTCCACCTGACTGAGCAGTCCATTGACTGCAGTACTCTGTGTCCGCAAATTATGCATATGTTCGCCTGCTGCTTGCACTTGGGATTTTTTTTAATGTTTTGTCACTTTCGTTTATGTTTTTTACATGTATCATATAGTTGGGTAAATCCTGTATCCCCTATTGAATGATAAGATCCTTGAATATTTCTTGTTTTTCAATCAATCAAGGGTATTTACTGAAAACTTACTGTGTGCAGAGCACTGTACTATGAGCACTGTACAATAGAGTTGGTAGATACGTTCTCTGCCCACATTGAGCTTACAGTTTAGAGATGAGCTTATAGTCTAGAGACTTTGTAAGTCTCCACCGTATCCAGTAGAATGCACAGTGGGTGTTCAGGGAATTCTACTGAATGAATTAATGGATGAATGAGTTATCTGATAAAAAGACTTTTAGAATGATAGTTTAGAAGTAGGTTTAGATAATGTCTAACATTCCTGGGAAATAATTTATCCACTCAATCTTGTATCATTAGTTTTTCCAAGGAATGGTCATTGTATGATGCTGGAGACATTTAGGAGATGACCTCAATTTCAAATTAGTTTTTCATATGGTCAAGACCACATCAGAAGCAAGTGAAGACAGACAGGAATTCTGAGAGCAGTGAGAGTAACAAGGTGTCTGTGTTGCTAGCTGTTTAGGGAAGGTGGGGAGGGGCTTTCCTGACTGTCTCTGACCCCATCGTTCATGCTGTTCCCCCAGCCTGGGACTCCCCTTCCCAAATCTGACAGACCACAGCCCTCCCCACGTTCAAAGCTCTCCTTGAATCCGACTTCTGCCAACAAACCTTCCCAATTAATTTCCTAGCACCTTATTCATTCTTTCAATCGTATTTATTGAGCGCTTACTATGTGCAGAGCACTGTACTAAGCACTTGGGAAGAACAAGTTGGCCCATATAAACCCATCAGCCAACTCTAGAATTTTCCTTGTGGGGAGGGATCGTATCTACCAACTCCACTGGCTCTCCCAACCGCTCAGTAGAGTGCTCTGCACAAATGTTCTCAATAAATACTATTGATTGGTTTATTGAATTTATATATACCTATCCTCAGCACTTATGCATATACCTATAGTCAATTATACATTCAATCGTTATTGCTCCTGTTAATATTTTTATGTTTCTCTTCCCCACTTGGAGTGTAAGCTCCTTGTGGGCAGGGGACATGTCCCTTCTTTATTCTGCATTTATCAAGTGCCTAGTAAAGTGCACTGTGCCAAGAGGGCACTCAATAAATACTACTAATATGACTGCTATTACTACTACTACTACTACTACGCAGTCCGTCACATATTTATTGAGTGCTTACTGTGTGCAGAGCACTATACTAAGTGTTTGGGAGAGTACAATATAACAATATAACAGACACATTCCTTGCCCACGCTACTACTACTTCTATTACTGTATAGGAATAATTTAGGGTTCAGCCATCTGGCCAAGCTGTTCTTGGAAAGGAGTTTCTGTAACTTAACCCATTTCCAGGAGTGTGGCCCTAAAACGGATGCGGCTTCTGAGAACACGGAGACTTTCTGTCTTCATATCAGAAAAAAGATTAAAAAGCATTTTACTAGACCTGCAAAAGAATCGTTCAAGGATTAAGTAAAATTATAAGGATCAATTAGACTTGTGCATGTTTTCAGTAACTACAAGGTTGCATCAGTAGAAGGTTAAAGGTGCAGAAAATCAAATCTGATGAGAAAATGCAAAATCTCCCTGATTCTAGACCACTTGCCAAAGCTGGAATGCAAGTACCCAAATCTTTCCAAGTTACTTATCTGTCCTCTGCACATGGTTTCCCTCTGCTATTTCATAGCAGATATCCTTGGCAGTTCACCTTCATGGCATTTGAAACTTTGTAAAAAAAAAGCCCCTCAAATCCTGACCCCTGGCATTTCATATATACCCTCACCTGCCCAAAGACCTGAACGGAGATTATTGGATCAGCTCCAGTGAACCTGTCCCCTTTCCCCTGGTTCATTCCCTCTTTAGGCCAGGCAGTGTCCTGGAAACTGTGAATATGCAGATGAAGTTCTCCCTGCCATTCATCCAGGTACTATCTTATTGAACAGGCTGGTCCTAGGGGATTGCAGTTGGAAAGCAAGGTTCCGCTCTTAACAGTTCACGTATTCCGGTGACATTAGTGCATGGATGGATATAACATTAGCTCTTTAGAGGTCTGGCCGGGTGGCCACACAGCCTGAATTCTGTGCATCATCATCTCTTATGACAAAGTGGGAGCAAATGCCTCGTAAAGCTTAAGGATGCACAGAATTATATTCTTGGGAAACAGCCAGCCAGTAGACTACCCACATTCCTAAGACGGCGATACTTACGAGCTTCTTCTGTTCGTCTTTTCTCTGAGGGGGGGCTTGGTTCCCCAATGCCAATGAGGTTGGCCGCTACTGCACGGAATTCATATTCAACCCACGGGTTCAACCCTACCACGGTAGCTGTGAATGTCCTGCCGTCAATGATCTCCGGAACTGAAAGACACCATAGGTCGGTCAGTTACGGCTCAGTTTTTCACAATGTTCTCTGCCAACCAGAAACCCATCATTTCTAAAAATACGGTCTGACCACAAAGTTCAGGAGAGAAAGCGTGAATTAAGCGATTCTGTCAGAATTCTTGGGAGTGAGTTCTTCATCTTTATCTTTAGGGAAGCAGCGTGGCTTAGTGGAAAGAGCGCAGGCTTGGGTGTGAGAGGTCATGGGTTCTAATCCGGACTCTGCCACTTGTCAGCTGTGTGACTCTGGGCAAGTCACTTAACTTCTCTGTGCCTCAGTTACCTCATCTGTAAAATGGGGATTAAGATTGTGAGCCTCATGTGGGACAACCTAATTACTTTGAATCTACCCCAGTGCTTAGAACTGTGCTTGGCACATAGTAAGCACTTAACAAATACTTTTCAGCACTTAGAACAGTGCTTCGCACAGAGTAAGTGCTTAACAAATACCATCATCATCATCATTTAAACAACCACCCTGTGCTTGAGTTGGCTTGGTCTGTACCTTCATCCAACGTCTGGTTCAGAGGCTCTGTTGATATCAATGCTGCAAATTGGGCCCAATTCCAGTTCCAATTGGGCCCACTCAGGAGCACTAGCATAGTATACCCGGTGAGTAATATAAGCGCTCAACAATCATTCCTTTCAAAGACTGGCTTCTTAATAGAACAAATACCACAATAACTGAGGAGCCAGCCAGGTCCTCATCTAGATTAGAAGGTATTACTTTGAATATCTGTGCCCCCCTCAAACTCCAGCAAAATGTTATGGACAGTTCCACTTGTACACTTACCTGTATTCACTGCTTGCCATCCCACAGAAAATGGAGTCCTCGCTTGAATTACGTACATAGTGATAGGGCTGTGATTATCAGCTCCTGGCCTCCAGGACAACTGAGCTGTACTGTCAGTGATCTCATCTATTGTCACAGCCTCAGGTGGACCTGGTGGACCTTGGATAAAGGAAATACCAGAACAATGAAACCAGCCATGGTGAGAACAGGTAGAACTGGAATACTTGAAATCACTACGGTAGATTTTTCCCACAAGTAGTTCTTTTTGTACCAAAATACAGTAGTAATTCTCTGTTGCTTCCTGATACTTCTAGAGTCTCTGGAAAATATTTTGTGAGAAATGAGGGTGAAATTACTAGCCAACATGGGGCTTTTGATAACTGAGGAGGTAATGCACATCATCTAGACTGTAAGCTCCTTGTCAACAGGGAACAGGCCTACCGACTCTGTGGAACTGTACTCTCCCAGGTGCTTAGTACAGTACTCTGCATACAGTAAATACCATTGATTGATGGATTGGCTACTCATTCATTCATTCATTTATGCATTCAATCGTATTTATTGAGTGCTTACTGTGTGCCAAGCACTGTACTAAGAGCTTGAGAAGCAGTCTGGCCTAATGGAAACCGCACAAGACTGGGAGTCAGGAGACCTGGGTTTTAATCCTGGCTTTGCCATTTTCCTGCTCTGTGTGACCTTGGGCAAGTCACTTCTCTGTGCCTCAGTTTCCTCATCTGTAAAATGGGGATTCAATACTTACGCTACCTTCTGATGATAGTAATTGTAGTATTCATTAAGTACTTACTATGTGCCAAGTGATGGGGGAGATACAAGATAACCAGGCCAGACCCAATCCATGTCCTCCATAGGCTCACAGTCTAAGTAGAAGGCAGAACAGGTACTGAATCCTCATTTTACAGATGAGGAAACTGACACCCAAAAATCCCCTGTTCTGGGCAGGGAATACATCTGCTCAAGCACTCAGTACAGTGTTCTCTGCACATAGTAAGCAATCAATAAATATATTTTTTATGGTATTTGTTAAGTGCCAGGCACTAAGTGCTGGGGTAGATACAAGGTAATCAGGTTGGACCCAGTCCCTGTCCCCACGTGGGGCTCACAGTATTAAGCCCCATTTTACAGATGAAGTAACTGAGGCACAGAGAAGTGAAGTGACTTGCCCAAGGTCACACAGCGGACAAATGGCAGAACCGGACTAGAACCCAGGACCTTCTGACTTCTGGGCCCATGTTCTATCTACTAGGCCACTCTGCTCCCCTCCCATAGACTATGAGCCCCATGTGCTACAGGGACGGGGCCTGAAGTGATTGTCTCTAACCCAGCCCTTAGCACAGTGCTTGGCACAGAGTAAGCACTTATCAAATACTACGATTAGTATTATCATCTCATATCACAGAATTGGGCAATCTGTCAAGTGAACACTAGCAAGTGAAGTGGAAAACTGAAGAAGCAATGACTCAGATAATTCAAAATACAAAAACACTTATTCATCTAGGTATTCCAGGTGAGAACGTTTTTTTATGTTTAGAATTATTCAAATAATTATCTCAATTCTTCACTTCACTTAGCTAGTTAGGTCTTAGCAATAGTCACTAGACATATTAGGAAACGGTCTGTTGGAGACCATGTCTTCTCAAGTAACAGTTTTCAAAAATCACCATGTTGTTTGGCCCAAACTATTTTCTGACCCTTGATTTGACTCCTAAAGAAAAAGAACAAGCAAAGCTCTATGAATCCATGTATATAGCTGGACTTCAGGTTCAAAGATGATGCTTCTGAGGTTCACCAGGCTGATCCATTTTCTGTCTCCCAACTATTCACTGATATGTCACATTTTTTGAGGTTCGTATTCATTGGGTCTTTGAAGTGTTTCTTCTGTCCACCCAGTTTACAGTTTCCCCATTTCAACTCAGCACAGAGAAACTGTTTGGGTACCCTGCTGTTTTCATCCATTCTCCTCCCATATCCCACTCAGCAAAGATATGATGTGATGAGAATTTCAGTGCTGCTGGCCTACCTAAGTTCCAGGACTTCACTGTCTGTGATTCTGTGATTAATTCTATTTGTTCTGATGACTTGACACCTGTCTACATGTTTTGTTTTGTTGTCTGTCTCCCCCTTCAAGACTGTGAGCCTGTTGTTGAGTAGGGACTGTTTCTATATGTTGCCAACTTGTACTTCCCAAGTGCTTAGTACTGTGCTCTGCACACAGTAAGCGCTCAATAAATACGATTGAATGAATGAATGAATGAATTCTGTCACCATTTAATATTAAATATATCACTAGGTGGGGTTGCTGTATCTACTCTAGAAGTTGAAAGTGGCATCTGCATTAGGTACAGGGCTCTTGGCCAAAAAGATGGCTGTTCCATTTCCCCATTTACCTCAGGTTTGTATGAATCTTCACGCTATTTTAATGTGACAAAATATCTTTGAGTCTGCCAAGGCATACGTTAGACATCTTGATACTGTTTTCCCTTTGTCGTATCTTTGCCTCATTGTACAGTGTGGTATTCACTGATGTTGGTCCTTACTTATGTGTGTGGATTTACCTGATAATGGACTGGTGCATAGCTTCAGAATCCCACTATTTGGATTCATTTGTGAACTCCATAAGGACAGAGAATGTATATCTTATGTCTGTTGTACTGCCCCAAGCTCTTAGTACAGTGCTTCACACTTGGAAAATGCTCTCTCTCTCTCTCTCTCTCTCTCTCTATATATATATATATATATATATATTCTATTTATCTCTTCTGAGGGCATTGACACGTGTCTACTTGTTTTATTTTGTTGTCTGTCTCCTCCTTCTAGACTGTGAGCCCATTGTTGGGTAGGAACTATCTCTATATGTTGCCGAATTGTACTTTCCAAGCACTTCCTACAGTGCTCTGCACACAGTAAGTGCTTAATAAATACAATTGAATGAATGAATGAATGAATATGTATATACATAACTCACTGACTGACTCATTGATTCTACCTAATGCAAGTCCAATGCATGATTGATCAGATCATCGATTGATCACATTTTAGGGATGAAAATTTGGAGAGCTATGAGATGCTCTGCATATTCTCACTGTGCCATACTTATGAAAAGAAGAGCATTACACAACTTTTGTACGTGAGATCCGACTGAGAAAACTTTCCAGGCTCATCTGTCATTGAAAGCTTTTTTTCAATCAATCAATCAATCAATCGTAATTATTGAGCACTTACTGTGTGCAGAGCACTGTACTAAGCGCTTGGGAAGTACAAGTTGGCAACATATAGAGACAGTCCCTACCCAACAGTGGGCTCACAGTCTAAAAGGGGGAGATCACAATTTCAAATAGGACTACAGTCTAAAGGATCACACCTTACAGTTGTCTGCATGCTATACCTTAAATTTTAACTTGATTTCTATCCATTTCATTATTTCCACCTAGATACTTAGTCCATTTAAAGGAGAAAATTAGATTTAATTGATGACACTGAAATAAAAGAACAGAGGGCTGTTGTAATGATTAGGAGGCAAAGTGAAAATACTAAAGACACAAAGCTGCACCAATTTTAAGCCTAAGACTCGCGACAGAGCAGTTTAATGCTTTTCCAACAAACCACAGGTGCACACCACAGGAAAACAGGTGCTTATGAGGGGTACATAATAACAAGGCTGATCCGTAATATACTAGACCAGAATCAAGATCAGGGGTTACACAAGAACCTGCTAATCCCCCACTTTGTCTTCAAGTCCACTGCCAAAATGCCACTGAGGACAGGTCACACCATTTAGGGAAAAACAGGGCACTGAATAGGGTTTTGAAGAACTATTGGTGATATTCTGAAGTAAGAACACACACAAGGCTACATGCCTGCATTTGGATGTGCAGCATTGTACTCAGCTTGCTTTAGGGAGAGAAGCAGTTTTATAGAGACTCAGGTATGCCCCTATCCAGTGAGGCAAAATTTATCCTCTCAATCTCATTTCTCCCTGGAATCCCTAGAAATCTTCGACTTGGCTCTGATTAATTTGGCACTGTGACATTTCAGTAATGTCAGTTTAATGTCACTCAGATAGGGACATGGTAACCCCTGGGTCTTTCCTTGAGACCTTATTAGAGCGGTAAACCCCAGAACGTCAATATACTATTTTCTATTTCCTCTTCGGCTTCTGCACCACAATGTTCCCGTACTTCTGTAAACCTCTTTCTTCACTGCTGTGGTTTCTATGTGCTTTACATTTCTGGTGCAGAAGTTTTAAGAAGATAAGTAACACCCTTTCAGTTAGAAATGAGAAATGCAGTGTGTGCTCAAAAAACTCCAGAAGGGATTTAATCAATAGGCATGGCTAGAACACAGAAAGGTAAGGAGGGGGCAGGCTGTCCAGCTGGGTATTCAACCTTGGGGAGACAATTCTTCTCCTCACCAGGCCAGTCTGTCACGTGTGAAGATCACGCCGCTCTTGACTGTTTACCAATCTTATTTTCAGGAAATTACCCAACTGATGTTGTGATGAGCACCGTATTTTGAAATGCTTGTGTGAAAATGTTTATCCTCCAAACCAAACAATTATATTGGAAAAGAGGCCTCCGGTGGGTCAACTCCAGCCCTCTAGCTAGTGCTAAGAGACTCTGCTAGAAGAAAAGCCATCTCAGTTATAGTAATTACTGAGTCTCTGCCTCCCACATGCCTCACAGGATGCCTGCTCGGTTGAGCTGGCACATGCCATTTGATGAGCATCTGTCATTAGCCTTTCTATAGATTTACGGAGATGAACCATCAATGATACAGACTCCCTTCCCGCATGTGGTGGGAAAAATAGCGGGACAAAGCTAAAGCTATCGGAGAATGATAAAATCTAAAATTACAGGGCAGAGAGCAGAGTAATTTATTGGGTTTTTTAGCCGGTTATACTGTAGAGTCTTCTAGATTACTGCTTGCAAATTCCTCTTGGTATTTAATGTTGGTATTTAATGTTATTTTCAGCGAAATGAGGTATACAGGATCATTTAAGAACTTCAAGTATTATGAATTTAAATATTTATTAGTCTAATTTATTGGTGTTTAAACTGCTGATTTGAAAATTATCCTAATTAAATGGAGGATAAATTCTCAGCAGCAGAATGATTTTGCCCCTGAGGGGAGCAGACAAGCCACGGTTGTTTTCTTAAATGGACAATAATCATTTTCCATATGTTAGCTTGTGGCAGATTCTTCCAGGCTTGATCTCAATCTTCTCGCCTGCCCCCTGAACCATGTGAACCCATGTTAGAGATTCTGAAGTCTAATGAAAACAGACCCTGGTTAAAGCCAATTGCATGGAATCGGCTTGCAAATAAGCACCCCCAATTTAACCGATCTCAGCAATTCTTTGCCGAAATGATTCCCGGATAACTAAAAACCAGCATTCTCTATGGCTCACTGACTTTGTGACTTACTTGAGTAAGTGGACCAGGAGCTAACTTCAAGGCTGTCTTAAAAGAGATGTTTTCCCTGGAATTGCCTATAAAGTAGGGATGCTTATCTATATACCGTAAGAGGCTAGGGAAGTTTCCCTGCCTTTATTACAGTTTGAACACCTTCAGAGTTATTGTCATGTCAGAAATGCCAATTGTCAAAAAATATCAAGTTGTGGATTTTCAAATCTTTTCTCTCTTCTTTAAAATAACACTTAAAATGGTGGAACGACTAGGTAAATAATTGAAGACTATCACTCCCAAATCAATACAGTCTTGGCAATAGCAGTCTGAGCTTGGCTTTACTGTAGTAGCAACACTTTAACTTCAAATAGGAGAGAGCAATCCTAAGAATGGATTTCCGGGCTGCGGGTTTCTTTGGCTAGTCAAATTCTGCACACATTTATACAGATAACTCTTGGTTATCTGTACTATTAGGATAGAAGAGATCATTAAAATTCACAGAGAAATAAAAATCCCATTTTAACATCTGACCCCTCCAAACCATTTACTAGATCTGCTAATCAATAACATAATCAGTGGGTTTGAGATTCCCCTTGCAGGGGAACGGCTAAAAGGTGGGCAGCTAAAGGGAGACGGAGGAGATGGAATGAATTTGGACCAGGCAACTTGGGCTTGAATACTTAAGAATTTTCTGGAAATCTGGGGTTTGTTTGTTACAAGCCTGTAGCTGCCATCATCACTTCAAATGAGGCAACAGATTAACATCAGTTTCGACAGCCTGGCCAACACTGCTCTATTGAACGCAGAGCTCTTGAGTGAAACTAGAAAAGGAGAACTCTTGCCCTCCTGATAATAATAATAATGATGATGATGGTATTTGTTAAGCACTTACTATGTGCCAAGCACTGTTCTAAGTGCTGGGTTAGGTACAAGGTTATCAGGCTGTCCCACGTGGGGCTCACAGTCTTAATCCCCATTTTACAGATGAGGTAACTGAAGCACAGAGAAGTTAAATGACTTGCCCAAAGTCACACAGCTGACAAGTGGCGGAGCGGGATTAGAACTCACAACCTCTGACTTCCAAGCCCATACTCTTACATGTATTGCTCCATTTGTACTGGAAGAGCTGGAGCTGGATATTGAGGGGCCAGAGAAACTCTGCTCTTCAGACTGCCTCAACTCACACTCAGCTCCGGGGCTCTGAGAGTCCTTACATGCTCTGCAGCTCTTGGCTTGCCGAGGAGGGGTCAGTACTCTTTCTGGGACCAAATGGTCACCCCGTCCAAAGGCGCTGGGACTCTGGAACAGGTCCAAGGGGTCTGGCCAACAGGTCCCAGAGCTGAGCTCTGACAAAAATAAAGCATTACTTACACCCCCAACTCCTCTGCTTCTAGCTCCTCCTATTTTCCTCCTCGGGCCTGAGACACCCTCTCCGCTCACTTCCTCTTTTTTCCCCAGATGGTAGTATTTAGCCACCAGAAAACCCACATGCAAATGGGTAATATGGAAATATATCCAGTCCCCAAATCTACTCCATCCGAGAGGAAAAAAGGTCTAACAAATGAAGGGAACAATGTTGCTGACCAGGAGGCAACCAACTCATTTATCTCCCAGGGGCATCTGAATCAAAACTGGTCAATACTAACCCGAAACCATTTCGAACTAGTGATCTGAAACCAACTGCTTTAACCCCTTTGGAGCATCTAAATGCCTTGCTTGATAGCCACACTTCACCCCGGTTGTTTTTATTAAGGCAAGGCTATCCGGAAAGACAATATTTACTCTAAGAGGTTGATACATTGCATCCTCAGGAAATATTTCGGTTGTAAAAGAAATTAATGATTTTTGCTTCAGGCAGCTTCTGAAAATACCGTCTTGAAAACATGAAGATAAGCACACATATACAGAGATTTTTATGTGCGGTTACATGCTTCCTTAAAAAACTGGGTGCATGGGGAGTTTTAGCTTACTGTTTACAGTAATTACGAGTGGTTGGGATTTTAATGGATAGTTATGAAACCACATACCGGAGAAGATACTGAAAAGGACACTTTTCTTAAAAAAAATAATTCACATACCTCTCACAATCAGGTCTGCAAAGGCTGATAGCCTGTCCACACTTGTTTGTGCCATGCAGACATATTTCCCAGCATGCTTCAGTTGGATGCTTCTGATCATCAAATCGCCAGCTGAATCCTGCTGATAAAGTAGTGAAAGTAGCCACAATTACTTTTTAATGAGCTCTAAATATCATTATCACATGAAGGACACTGTGACTAATGGATTTATTTTACACTGCCTGATGAAAACATTAGTTATGCAAGCCATGGCCTATTAAAAATATGTGTGCCTGCCTGGGAGGTCAGAGTTATACCATTTCCAAACTATGCCTTTGACAAGGGACAGAGGAGTCTGATTTGGGTCAGGTAAAACATTTAATCATTACAGTGAGGAGTGGAAACTTGCAGTACTTAGACAATCTCACTGTACCCTCCAGCTAGTGCCCCATTTTCTTGTTCCCATTCCCATTCAAGCTCCTCAAACAGGTTGAATACATCTGCTGCTTCCACTTCCACTCCAATCCAGGGGGATCAAACTCTCCAAGGTCACCAATGCCCTCTTCCTTATTTTATCTTATGGTTTAATCCTTCCTTGACCTCTCAGCCACCTTTGACACTTTAGATCACTCCCTTCTTCTGGAAATCTAGCCCAGGTCTCTCCTAATTTTACTTCTACCTCTTTTACCTTGAGGGCAGGGATTGGGTGTACCAACTTTATTGTATTGCACTTGGTAAATACTCAATAAATACCACAGATAGACTGAGGGGTATCTGTGTGTGTGTGAGAGAGAGGGAGAGAGAGATTGAGGCATCTTTGTTGAGGCTCACTATTGAGGCTTAGAATTTCATTTTTTAGCTCTAGTACATGTAGAACACTCAGAACTATTATGATAATAAAACACCTGACTGTACAGATGCAGAAATTATACCTTATCGCCACCAAATATATGGACAGAAAGTCCCATAATGTTTATCTTTTGGTCCTGAGCTTCCCTAGGGAAGATCAAGCAGAGACCATTGTCCTTTCAAAAGTCCAGTAGAGGCTTTGAGTTTAGCCAATGTACAAAATCTTCATGAGAAATCCTTTCACTCACCCTCTACAGTTATGAAGAGTTCTTACTCAGTTTTTTCCTTCCTGAGTTTAACTGAACTTGTTACAACAAACATGGACAGGGAAAAACACATTCAGGGGGAAGTAAAAACTCAAGGAAACCTTCCTCTGTAGCAGTGAAATTATATTCATTCAATCACCCAGTCATTCATTTGTATTCATTGAAAGCTTACGGTGCTCAGAGCACTGTACTAAGAGCTTGGGAAAGTACAGTGGCTCAATGGAAAGAGCACGGGCTTTGGAGTCAGAGGTCATGGGTTCAAATTCTGGCTCCGCCAATTGTCAGCTGTGTGACTTTGGGCAAGTCACTTCACTTCTCTGGGCCTCAGTGACCTCATCTGTAAAATGGGGATGAAGACTGTGAGCCCCCCGTGGGACACCTGATCACCCTGTAACCACCCCAGTGCTTAGAACAGTGCTTTGCACATAGTAAGCACTTAGTAAATGCCATCATTATTATTACAATACAACAATAAACGGACACATTCCCTGCTCACAACGAGCTTTCAGTCTTAGACGAGGGGGAGGCAGACATCAATACAAATAAATAAAATTACAGATAAGTACATAGTGCTGTGGGGCTGGGAGGGGGAAGAGCAAAGGGAGCAAGTCAATGCAGAAGGGAGTGGGAGATGAGGAAAAGTAGGGCATAGTCTGGGAAGGCCTCTTGGAGGAGATGTGCCTTCAATAAGGTTTGGAAGGGAGGGAGAGTAACTGTCTGTCAGATTTGAAGAGGGAGGGCATTCCAGGCCAGAGACAGGGGCTAGAGGTCGGCAGTGACACAGGCTAGATTGAGGCACAGTGAGAAGGTTAGCACTAGAGGAGCGAAGTGTGAGGGCTGGGTTATAGAAGGAGAGAAGCAAGGTGAGGTAGGAGGGGGCAAGGTGGTGGACTGCTTGAAAGCCAATGGTGAGGAGTTTTTGTTTGTTGTGGAGGTAGATGGACAACCCGTGGAGTTTTTTGAGGAGCAGGGTGACATGTCCTGAATGTTTTTGTAGAAAAATGATCTGGGCAGCAGAGTGAAGTATGGACCGGAGTGGGTTGAGACAGGAGGCTGGGAGGTCAGCAAGGAGGCCGATGCAGTAATCCAGGCAGCATAGGATGAGTGATTATATCCTCAGCAGACTGTATCAAATTGCCCAAGTTAAAGTCTGATCCAATGAAGAATTAACCTGCGTTCTCAAGGGAATGCTAACATTCCATCCACGGTCTGGCTGTTAATCGTCTCTGTATTCACAGCTTTTTTTAGCACTATTGTTCTATACTTTCGCATCACATTTCATTTTCTCTCTGTTGGGGGATATAAACATGTAATATGCTAAAAAGCATTTAAACTCTGTGGTAAAATGCTGCTCTGTAGTATGAACTCACCAAGTCCACCGGGATTTTCACTCACAGCAAACAGGAGGTAAATGCTAAACACCCTCATTTTCGGTTATTGAATTGCACCGGGCCAGGGTGCACAAATCTGGGAGAATGACTGACACACTGACTTTAAAGCAGCATTTAGCCAGACAAATAGGCCATTGTATTCATTTGAGGCTTAATCTTTTAAAGTAATACATACTATGTTTCCTGAAATCTATATTGACAATTTTTGCAGGTGTATGATTCCTGGATTTCACTCATTCATTCAGTCGTATTTATTGAGCGCTTACTGTGTGCAGAACACTGTACTAAGCTCTTGGGAAGTACAAGTTGGCAACATATAGAGACGGTCCCTACCCAACAAGGGGCTCACAGTCTAGAAGGGGGAGACAGACAACAAAACATGTGGAGAGGTGTCAAGTCATCAGAATAAATAGAAGTAAAGCTAGATCTCCAGTGGCTACCAATCAACCTACGCATCAGGCAAAAACTCCTCACCCTCGGCTTCAAGGCTCTCCATCACCTCGCCCCTCCTACCTCACCTCCCTTCTCTCCTTCTCCAGCCCAGCCCGCACCCTCTGCTCCTCTGCCGCTAATCTCCTCACCGTGCCTCGTTCTCGCCTGTCCCACCATTGACCCCCGGCCCACATCCTCCCCCGGCCTGAAATGCCCTCCCTCCGCACATCAATCAATCAATCAATCAATCGTATTTATTGAGCGCTTACTGTGTGCAGAGCACTGTACTAAGCGCTTGGGAAGTACAAGCTAGCAACATATGGAGACAGTCCCTACCCAACAGTGGGCTCACAGTCTAGAAGGGGGAGACAGAGAACAAAACCAAACATAGTAACAAAATAAAATAAATAGAATAGATAGGTATAAGTAAAATAAATAAATAAATCCGCCAAGCTAGCACTCTTCCTCCCTTTAAGGCCCTACTGAGAGCTCACCTCCTCCAGGAGGCCTTCCCAGACTGAGCCCCCTCCTTCCTCTCCCCCTCCTCCCCCTCCCCATCCCCCCTGCCTTACCTCCTTCCCCTCCCCACAGCACCTGTATATATGTATATATGTTTGTACGTATTTATTACTCTATTTATTTTATTTGTACATATGTATTCTATTCATTTTATTTTGTTAATATGTTTTGTTTTGTTCTCTGTCTCCCCCTTCTAGACTGTGAGCCCACTGTTGGGTAGGGACCGTCCCTATATGTTGCCAACTTGTACTTCCCAAGCGCTTAGTACAGTGCTCTGCACACAGTAAGCGCTCAATAAATACGATTGAATGAATGAATGAATGAATAGATGGACATCATTAACAAAATAAACAGAATAGTAAATATGTACAAGTAAAATAAATAGAGTGATAAATCTGTACAAACATATATACAGGTGCTGTGGGGAGGGGAAGGAGATAGGGCGGGGGGGATGGGGAGGAGGAGGGGAAAAAGGGGGCTCAGTCTGGGAAGGCCTCCTGGAGGAGGTGAGCTCTCAGTAGGGCTTTGAAGGGAGGAAGAGAGCTAGCTTGGCGGATGGGCAGAGGGAGGGCATTCCAGGCCAGGGGGAGGATGTGGGCTGGGGTTCGATGTCGGGACAGACGAAAACGAGGCACAGTGAGGAGGCTAGTGGCAGAGGAGCAGAAGGTGCGGGCTGGGCTGTAGAAGGAAAGATGGGAGGTGAGGTAGGAGGAGGCGAGGTGATGGACAGCCTTGAAGCCCAGGGTGAGGAGTTTCTGCCTGATGCGTAGGTTGATTGGTAACCACTGGAGATTTTTGAGGAGGGGAGTAACATGCCCAGAGCGTTTCTGCACAAAGATGATTTGGGCAGCAGCGTGAAGTATAGATTGAAGTGGGGAGAGACAGGAGGATGGGAGATCAGAGAGGAGGCTGATGCAGTAATCTAGTTGGGATAGGATGAGAGATTGAACCAGCAAGGTAGTGGTTTGGATGGAGAGGAAAGGGCGGATGCGATCTCTAGAGTCACATGAGTATTTTTACATGATTCTATTTCAGCAAATAAAACTATAAAAATTAAGAA
The DNA here is from genome assembly GCF_015852505.1 of Tachyglossus aculeatus. Classification (NCBI taxonomy): domain Eukaryota; kingdom Metazoa; phylum Chordata; class Mammalia; order Monotremata; family Tachyglossidae; genus Tachyglossus; species Tachyglossus aculeatus. Next base: position 103,348,574 of record NC_052101.1, read on the forward strand.
TGGAATCAACTAGAAGTATCAAAAGTGTCTGGCTTATAAAATCCATCCCTGTAGACTGTAAACTCCCTGTGGGCAGGGAATGTGCCTACCCTCTCTATTGTATTGCACTTCTGAAGCATTTAGTACAGTACTCTCCACCCAGGAGGTGCCCAATAAATCCCATGGATAGATTGGGCATTAATAATAATAATAATAATAATAATAATAATGGCATTTATTAAGCACTTACTATGTGCAAAGTACTGTTCTAAGCGCTGGGGAGGTTACAAAGTGATCCGGTTTTCCCACGGGGGGCTCACAGTCTTAATCCCCATTTTACAGATGAGGAAACTGAGGCCCAGAGAAGTGAAGTGACTTGCCCAAAGTCACACAGCTGACAATTGGCGGAGCCGGAATTTGAACCCATGATCTCTGACTCCAAAGCCCGCGCTCTTTCCACTGAGCCTCGCTGCTTCGCCCCCACAGAAGGACTTCTTTCATGGGAGGAGGGGGTGCAAGACAACAGTAGGTGGAGTTTGACTGCCTTTCTACTTGTTTTGTTTTGTTGTCTGTCTCTCACCTTCTGGACCGTGAGCCCGTTGTTGGGTAGGGATTGTCTCTGTCGTGGAACTGTACTTTCCAAGCGCATAGTACAGTGTTCTGCGCGCAGTAAGTGCTCAATAAATACGATTGAATGAATGAATGAATGACTTCCAATTGCCCAAGTCTCAGTGTGCCTACGGCTACCAAAGGGGCTTTGCTTACAGTCGGTTGTGCTGGGATTCCACTGCCCGAGAACCCATTTCTCCAGATTTTCCGGGTCCTGGATGTGGGCTGGGTCAATCGCTTGAGGCAGTTGGACAGTTGTCTCCCCCTCTCTTCTATATGGTCTCAATAGAAGCAGTGTGCTTAGTGGAAAGAGTACGGGCTTGGGGGTCAGAGGTCATGGGTTCTAATCCTGGCTCCGCCACTTAGCAGCCGTGACTTTGGGCAAGTCACTTCACTTATCTGTGCCTCAGTTCCCTCATCTAGAAAATGGGGATTAAGACTGTAAGCCCCACATGGGACAACTTGATCACCTTGTATCTACCCCAGTGCTCAGAACGGTGCTTGGCACATAGTAAGCGCTTAATACCATTATTATTATTATTATTTTTATGGTTTCAATATGAGAAGCAGTGTTGCCTAAGAGAAAGTGCATGGGCCTGGGTGCCAGAGGACCTGGGTTCTCAATGTGGCTCTGCCACTTGTCCACTGTGTGACCTTAGGCAAGGCACTGAACTTCTCTTCACTGAACTGTACCAAGCACTTAGTACAGTGCTTTGCACACAGTAAGCACTCAATAAATACGATTGATTCTCTGTGCCTCGGTTTCACCATATGTGAAATGGGGACTCAATACCTTTTCTCCTTCCTATTTAGACTGTGAGTTTCATGTGGGACAGCGACGCTGTCTGACCTGATTTTCTTGTACCTACTCCAGTGCTTAGTACAGTGCTTGGCAGATATGAAGCACTTAACAAATACCACACATTATTTTTCTTGTCGCTGCCTTTTTGGCTGGGTTCAGCAAAGGGGTGAGCCAGGAGGAATGCAGGAAGTCTCTCAGGGGCACAGATAGCCCCTTTGCCACACAGCAGAAGCAATAAGAAAAGGGAGAAGCAGCTTCAACTTCATTTCCCTCTCTCCTTCTGGAAAAATGCTTCATTGGAAAAGTCATCTGTCCACTGGATAGGGAGATTGGTCTGGAGCAACCAGCAGGCCCAAGATCCTACATCCCTAGGTCATAAATCCCAACCTTTTCATGCCGCTTTTATGAGAAGCAGCATGATCTAGTGGAAAGAGCACAGGACTGGGAGTCGGAGGTCATAGGTTCTAATCCTGTCTCTCCCACATATCTCCTATGTGATCTTGGGCAAGTCACTTAACTTCTCTGGGCCTGTTACCTCATCTGTAAAATGTGGCTCAAGATCATGAGCCTTTTGAGGGACATGAACTGAAAAATAATAATAATAATAATAATAATAATAATGTTGGCATTTGTTAAGTGCTTACTATGTGTCAAGCACTGTTCTAAGCACTGGGGCGGATACAAGGTCATCAAGATTGTCCCACGTGCGGCTCACAGTCTTCATCCCCATTTTACAGATGAGGGAACTGAGGCACAGAGAAGTTAAGTGACTGGCCCCAAAATCACACAGCTGACAAGTGGCAGAGGCGGGATTAGAGCCCATGGCCTCTGACTTCCAAGCCCGGGCTCTTTCCAGTGAGCCACGCTGCTTCTCTGAATCCAACCCTATTTCCTTGTATCTACCCCAGGGCTTAGAACAGTACTTGGCACAAAGTAAGGGCTTAACAAATACCATTATTATTAGTACTATTATTATTTTCCGGGGTTCTGTGGGTGTGGGCTTTGTGACGTAAGTGGTTCTTAAAGAGGGTAGGCACAGATCCCTCCCAAAGTAGAGAAGCAGTGCAGTCTAGTGGATAGAGCATGGGCCTGGGAGACAGAAAGACCTGGGTTCTAATCCCGGTTCCACTACTTGTCTGCTGTGTGACCTTGGGCAAGTCACTTAACTTTTCTGTGCCTCAGTTACCACATCTGTCCTGTGGGACATGGACCGTGTCCAACCTGATTAGCTTGTATCTACCCCAGCGCTTGGTACAGGCGCCTGGAACTTAGTAAGCACTTAGCAGATACCAGGAAAAAGTTGGGCTCTGGACCCTAGAAAGCTTTGCACATCTTGGCAAATGGGACTGTTGGCAAGTGCTTCTGCATGGGGGCAGGAGAGCCTCATTGAGGGCATATCTCCTCCAAAAGGCCTTCCCTGACAAAGCCGTCCTTTCCTCTTCTCCCATTCCCTTTTATGTCACCCTGACTTGCTCCCTGTAGTCATTCCCCCCCACCTCCCCCCACAGCCCCACAGCACTTATGTATATATCTGTAATTTATTTAATCATATTAATGTCTGTCTCCCCCTCTAGATCGTAAGCTCATTGTGGGCAGGGAATGTGTCTTCTTATTGTCATGCTGTGCTCTCCCAAGCGCTTAGTACAGTGCTCTGCACACAGTAAGCGCTCAATAAATACTATTGAATGAATGAATGAGTGGTGGGAGTGGTTGTGCATCCAAACCCAGGACCTCCCTTGCTTCCCACCTCTGTGGCCCTTTAATCAATCAATCAATGGTGTCCTGCCCCTCCTGGAAAGCTGTTGCTGTGCAGGATAATGGAGGTAAAGGAGAAACGAGCAGGTACTCAGGGCTCAAAGTTATTGATAACTATTACACCCAGGGTGACCATAATTTATGATCTGGCTGAAAAGTCTCCATTTGGAGGATTTCCCAGCTGTCCCATCTGATTATTGAAAAATCTCAGCAAAATCACAATATGAGCTGCAGATCTCTAAATGGAACTGAAGATAGCTCAGTGCCTCCTTTGATTTCTGAAGGTGCTGCTGTGATAGGAGTTTCCTAAGTCCCATTTTTGTATCAGGGTCGGAGTTCGAGGACCTTCACTCACTAGTCCAGGAAGACGTAGAGAACAGAACCCCTTTCTCACACTAACTGGGGGAGACAAATTGGTCATCATGACACTGGAACACTGTCATCAGATGTACCAGGTGTCTTACCATTCCTCTTTGGTCACTCTAACTCTGGTAGACAAAAATCTATACTTGGAGATTTACCCTTCAGTCATTTGTTATTTGCCCCACCCTCCGCCCCACAGCACTTATGTACATATCTGTAAATTCTTTATATTAATATCAGCAGAGTGAAGTATGGACTGGAAGTGGGGAGAGATAGGAGGCTGGGAGGTCAGCAAGGAGGCTGATGCAGTAATCCAGGAAGGATAAGAAATATGATTGATTGAATGAATAAATGAATGTTACCAAGAAACTACCTGCTGGTCCATGGCAGAATGGCATATCTTCAGCACAATGCTGCTATCACTTCAACCATATAGTTGAAGCAGCGTGGCTTAATGGATAAAGCGCAGGCCTGGGAATCAGAAGGACCTGGGCTCTAATCCCAGCATCGCCACTTGTCTGCTGTGTGACCTTGGGCAAGTCAATTAACTTCTCTGTACCTCAGTTACCTCAGCTGTAAAATGGGGATTAAGACTACGAGTCCCATGTGGAACAGGGACTGTGTCCAAATTAATGATCTCGTATCTATCTGGCTCTTAGAACAGTGTGGGCACACAGTCAATGCTTAACAAACACCGTAAAAAATGAACAAGTCCTACTTGTAAAAACCTTTCTGTGCATTTCAAAATGAGCTGCAGCCCTGCCCACCTATTTGCCTGTGGCACATGGTGCTCCAGAGGGAACACAATTGGCAGGAACAAGTGAGTGTATTTCAGGACTGAGGCTCATCTATTTTTCTCTACAGGAGACATCGTCATCATCATCATCAATCAATAAATGATTAGTGGTACCTACTGAGTGCTGACTGTAGGCAGAACACTGTACTAAGCACTTGGGAGAATATAACAGGGTTGGTAGACATAATCCCTGCCTTCTATTTAGACTGTGAGTTCCATGGGGGACAAGAACTGTGTCCAACCTGATTAACAAATATCTACTCCAGCGCTTAGAACAGTTCCTGACACATAGAAAGCACTTAAAGTATAGAACAGTAATAATGACAATACAAGAGTAACCACTGTAATGAAGGAGCTTTCAGTCTAGTGGAGGATCAATCAATTAGTGGCATTTATTGAACATTTACTACTGTGTGCAGAGCCCTGTACTAAGTGCTTGGGAGAGTACAATACAACAGAGTTAGCAGACACGTTCCATGCTCACAATGGGCTTACGGTCTAGAAGGGGAGACAGTACAGTGCTCTGCACACAGTAAGTGCTCAATAAATACTCCTGAATGAATGAATATTAATATAAAGAATTTACAGGTATGTACACAAGTGCTGGGGGACTGAGGGTGGGTACAGCTCCAAGTGTTGACTTTTGTCTACAAAAGTATAGTCAGAGTAACGAAAGAGAAATGGGCTTAGAGTCTAGTGACAGCTCCTAGGGCTTTCATGATGCATCCAGTCTGTGGACTTGAAAGGGTCTCCCAGAAGATGGGAATTAGATCAAGATTCCTTGTGGCAACCTCAACAGGTAAGAGGGGAGGGTGAAGAAGACAGGATCTAGCCCATTCATATTTTCCCATGGCTTCAGTTACCACCTCAATGAGGGCAACTTCCAAATCTACCTCACTTCATTCAACTGTATTTATTGAGAGCTTGCTGTGTGCAAAACACCGTACTAAGCTCCTTCACATGGAAAACCCACTGGCATCTTAAATGCAAAATAGCAAACCTGAACTCATCTTATCCCCTAAAGCATGGTTGACAAATCCACTATCCTCCCTGTCTCCCAAACGAACACCTTGATGTTATCCTTCCACATTCATTCTGTCTCTAAAACTAATCTTATGGCCACATCACCTTAGTTCTTGCCCTTGTTACCTCCAGCCTGGATTACTACATTGGCCTTCTTACTGGTCTCCCTGCATCCCCTCTTTTTCAGTCAACCTACATTCATGTGCCTGAATCATCTTCCTAAAATGCCATTCAGAATGCATCACTCCCCTCCTCCTCAAAAACATCCAAATATCCCCCTAACTGCAGGAGTTGCTCAAGGCTCAGTTCTGGGTCCTCTTCTATTCTCTATTTACACCCATTCTCTTGGAGAACTCATTCTTCAGTCACTCGTATGGCTTCACCTATCATCTCTACACAGGTGATTCCCAAATCTACCTCTCCAGCCCTGACATCTCTCTTGTATTTCCTTCTGCCATCAGCACTTCTCTATTTGCGTGTCCTGCTGACACCTCAGATTTTACATACCCAGAACAAAACTCCTCATCTTTCCACCCAAATCTTGTTCTTCCCAACTCTTTCCCACCACTGTAGACAATACCACCACCCTCCCTGTCTCAGAAGCCCATAATCGTGGCATTATCCTCAACTCCTCTCTCTTATTCAACCCACATATTCAGAATGCCACCAACTCCCGTTGGTTCTACCTTCACAGTGTCTATTGAGTGCTTACTGTGTGCAGAGCACTGTACTAAGCGCTTGGGAAGTACAAGTTGGCAACATATAGAGATGGTCCCTACCCAACAGCAGGCTCACAGTCTAGAAGGGGGAGACAGACCACAAAACAAAACATATTAACAAAATAAAATAAATAGAATATGTAAATATGTACAAGTAAAATAAATAGAGTAATAAATACATACAAACATATATACATATATAGAGGTGCTGTGGGGAGGGGAAGGAGGTAAGGCGGGGGATGGGGAGGGGGAAGAGGGGTAGGGGAAGGAGGGGGCTCAGTGTGGGAAGGCCTCCTGGAAGAGGTGAGCTCTCAGTAGGGCTTTGAAGGGAGGAAGAGAGCTAGCTTGGCGGACGTGCTGAGGGAGGGCACTCCAGGCCAGGGGGAGGACGTGGGCTGGGGGTCGACGGCGGGATAGGTGAGAACGAGGCACAGTGAGGAGATAAGCGGCAGAGGAACGGAGGGTGCAGGCTGGGCTGTAGAAGGAGAGAAGGGAGGTGAGGTAGGAGGGGGCGAGGTGTTGGAGAGCCTTGAAGCCGAGGGTGAGGAGTTTTGCCTGATGCGTAGGTTGATTGGTAGCCACTGGAGATTTTTGAGGAGGGGAGTAACATGTCCAGAGCGTTTCTGCACAAAGACGATCCAGGCAGCGGCGCGAAGTACGGATTGAAGTGGGGAGAGACAGGAGGATGGGAGATCGGAGAGGAGGCTGATGCAGTAATCCAGTCAGGATAGGAGGAGAGATTGAACGAGCAGGGCAGCGGTTTGGATGGAGAGGAAAGGGCGGATCTTGTCCCAAATAGGGTTCACACTCTTAATCCCCATTTTACAGATGAGGTAACTGAGGCCCAGAGAAGTTAAGTGACTTGCCCAAAGTCACACAGCTGACAAGTGGCAGAGCCGGGATTAGAACCCATGACCTCTGGCTCCCAAGCCTGTGCTTTTTCCATGGAGCCACACTGCTTCGCTCATAGCCCATCAATCAATCACATTTATTGAGCTCTTACTGTATGCAGAGCACAGTTGATAGAGCTTGGGCCCGGGAGTCAGAAGAACTTGGGTGCTAATCCCAGCTTTGCCACATAGCTGCTGTGTGACCTTGGGTAAGTCACTTCACTTCTCTGTGCCTCCGTTCCCTCATCTATAAAATGGCCATTAAGACTGCAAGCCCCAAGTGGGAGACAGGGACTGTGTCCAACCCAGTTTGCTTGTATTTACCCCACCGCTTCATACAGTGCCTGGCACATAGTAAGCACTTAACAAATACCAAAATTATTATTATTATAATTATTACTACTAAGCGTTTGGGAGAGCATAGTATAACAGAGTCGGTAGACATGTTCCCTGTCCATAACAAGCTTACAGTCTAGAGTCTATGATAATAATGGCGTAACTCAGCTTTCCTGTTAGTGATGGGGAAAGCCCTTCAAATTTTGATGTCTTCAGTCATATCATCCCAGCAGGAACACAATTGGCAGTAAACAACTGTCATTTCTATCAATTCCTGTACAAAGGTCCTCGGTTCTTGGAGCAGCCAAAACTTCTTGGTAGTTTCCAGAGCTGAACAATCTTCTGACCTACAAAGATCCCCCAGTTCAGGACTGAACATTTGGGGTCTGGCTACTTGGATGGGCTTTTCCTGTGATCAGAGGATACTGGCATACTTGAGCTAAAGTCAGAACAGAAATTAAATCCAATATTCCTTTTCAGAAAGGGAAGTGAATGCCATAAGAGTTGGCAGCATGGACCAGGTCCACAGAGATAAGGAGCTTATGGTTCTCAAACTCCAATTTCAGACTGAGATTTTCTTTGAATCAAACTGAATTATTCAAAAGGAAACATATGTGGAGGGTTTAGAAGCAAATGACTTTGAAGCTTTTTCAAGTGATTTAAGCTTTCGCTTTGCTTCTTCCATGGTATGTAGGGGTGTTGAGTGCTCTGCATCTCACCTTGATCATCACCAAGACCTGCCGGTCTCAGCTCCGCAACACCGCCAAGATCCGCCCTTTCCTCTCCATCCAAACCGCTACCCTGCTCGTTCAAGCTCTCATCCTATCCCGTCTGGACTACTGCATCAGCCTTCTCTCTGATCTCCCATCCTCGTGCCTCTCCCCACTTCAATCCATACTTCATGCTGCTGCCCGGATTGTCTTTGTCCAGAAACGCTCTGGGCATGTTACTCCCCTCCTCAAAAATCTCCAGTGGCTACCAATCAATCTGCACATCAGGCAGAAACTCCTCACCCTGGGCTTCAAGGCTGTCCATCACCTCGCCCCCTCCTACCTCACCTCCCTTCTCTCCTTCTCCAGCCCAGCCCGCACCCTCCGCTCCTCTGCCGCTAAACTCCTCATCGTGCCTCGTTCCACCTGTCCCGCCGTTGACCCCTGGCCCACGTCATCCCCCGGGCCTGGAATGCCCTCCCTCCGCACATCCGCCAAGCTAGCTCTCTTCCTCCCTTCAAGGCCCTACTGAGAGCTCACCTCCTCCAGGAGGCCTTTCCAGACTGAGCCCCCTCCTTCTTCTCCCCCTCGCCCCCCCTTTCTATCCCCCCATCTTACCTCCTTCCCTTCCCCACAGCACCTGTATATATGTATATATGTTTGTACATATTTATTACTCTATTTATTTATTTATTTTACCTGTACATATCTATTCTATTTATTTTATTTTGTTAATATGCTTGGTTTTGTTCTCTGTCTCCCCCTTCTAGACTGTGAGCCCACTGTTGGGTAGGGACTGTCTCTATATGTTGCCAACTTGTACTTCCCAAGTGCTTAGTTCAGTGCTCTGCACACAGTAAGTGCTCAATAAATATGATTGATTGATTGACTGATTGATCACTATGCCAGGACAGACTGTTAGATGCGGGAAAACTAACCATCACCTTTCACCTGCAAGCAAAGATGGGCTTTCCTTTCTTCTGAAGCAGCGTGTCAAGTGGAAAGAGCACGGGAATCTGGGAGTCAGAGGACCTAGGTTCTAATCCCAGATTTGCCATTTGCCTGCTGGGTGACCTTGGGTAAGTCACTTAACTTTTCTGGGCCTCAGTTTCCTCATCTGTAAAATGGGGACTGAATACCTGTTCGCCCTCCCACTTAGAGTGTGAGCCCCATGTGGGGCAGGGACGGTGTCCAACCTAGTCATCACCTTACATCTATCCCAGGTCTCGGTATAGTGCCGGGAACATAGCACTTAACAAATACTGAACAACTATTGTCAGAGCCGCTCCACAGGGTATGCTGAGGGCCCCACAGGTACACATCGCTACAAGGAGTTACAATGACTACAATGACTCCACTTCCCCTACCCCTGGATACCCCGAGACTTCTTTGGTAGCTACAGCTTTGCGTATATACCCAAAGGTGCATGTCCTGGGTTGGAGAAAACCAGCCTCTTCTGCTCTATTCTAAGGACAGCTTAAATCTTCCCATTTCACATAGGAGAAAAACAGAACTAATTTATCAGACAGATGATTTAAAAATTGAAATGCACTTGCTACAAGCTTTCATACAGTTGAAAGAATGGTTTCTTTCTAATACATTTTCCTAAAAAGGACTGAAATCCTGATTCTAACTCTTCACATCAAAAAGCTCCTCTTGGGACTTAAATGTGTAAGGAGAATAGAATTGAGCTCTAACTCCCTTTCAGAATCTTCTAACATTTTCATTATATGGAGATGAAAATTCAAGTCCTGTGGTCGTGTCACTCTGGGACTTACGGAACTAAGATCAAATCTCAGGTCACTTCCCTTATTACATTATTGTCAGGAGTTGGACCGATTTAGCTCACTGCGGGGGGTGGGGGTGGGGGGCAAACCTCAGACGTCTGTCAGAGAAGTCCGTCATCTTTGACTTCCCACTATCACTATTTTAACCATTACTTTCAGTCTGTTTCTAAAGCCCATTGTTTTTTTCTCCATTTTGAGATACTGGGTGCACAAGGAATAAGACGTCTCTGGGAGACTTCACCCCTCTCAGGGTCGCACCTGGGGAGTTTCCAGTATCCTACCAGTTTCAGCTATGGGAGGGAGAGTCAGGCAGAGGCCTAACCCTTATATTCCTAGCTTGGCCACTGGCTAGTGAGTGGAAGGCAATGTGCTACAAGTCAAAACTCACCCATGCTGGGCAGCGGCAGTATGGGAGAGGATCAAGGGCAGAGACTCGAGTTTACTGTGCGGAAAGCAGCAATGGTAAACCACCTCTGTATCTTTACCAAGAAAACTCTATGAATAACACTACCAGGACGATTACAGATGAAGAGCGGGGCGTTCTGGGAGAGACGTGTCCGTGGTGATGCTATGGGTCGGAAATGACTCGACGGCATAAGACAAGACAAGGGAGACTTCAGCAACAGACGCAAACACTGCCGTACCCTCACTCATGTTGTAAGCCATCGTTAGGCATGGTACTTGGGTTAGCCTTAGTTATCAATTAATCAGTCGTATTTATCGAGCGCTTACTGGGTGCAGAGCGCTGTACTAAGTGCTTGGGAGAGTACGGTATAACAGAGTTGGTAGACGCATTCCCTGCCCACGAATTAAAGGTTGAGGTGCCTTTTTCTATTCTTGCCCAAACAGTGAAAGACTAAAATAAAATTAACACAAAACCTACAACAGAAAAGAAAACCATATGAAAATGGATAAAGAACTCATTATGGGCAGGGCAAGTGCCTACCAACCTTGTTACATTGTCAGATTGTCTTCTGCACACAGTAAGCCCTCAATAAATATTACCGATTGATTTCAAAGAAAACTAAGATTTAGCAGGCATAGATTTTTTTGTCTGTTTATTCATTGGCCTTTCTTTACTAAATGTACCTTTTGGATAATGGCTTCCCTTTTCACCCCAGCCCTCCTCTCTATACTCCTGCACCCACAGTCAACCAATTAATCAATCAATCAATCATTTGGTATTTGTTCAGCAGTTACTGTGTACTGAGCACTGTAATAATAATAATAATAATAATAATAATAATGGCATTTATTAAGCACTTACTATGTGCAAAGCACTGTTCTAAGCGCTGGGGGAATACAAGGTCATGAGGTTGTCCCACGTGGGGCTCACAGTCTTCATCCCCATTTTCCAGATGAGGGAACTGAGGCCCAGAGAAGTGAAGTGACTTGCCCAAAGTCACACAGCTGACAAGTGGCGGAGCCAGGATTTGAGCCCATGCCCTCTGACTCCAAAGCCCATGCTCTTTTCCACTGAGCCACGCTGCTTCACTGTACTAAGCAGTTGGGAGAGCACAATCCCACCTTATCCCACCTTGACTATTGCATATGTCTTCTTGTTGACTTCCCTGCCCTCTGTCTCTCCAGTCCATACTTCCCTCTGCTGCATGGATCATTTTTCTAAAAAAATGTTCAGTCCATGTCTCCTCACTCCTCCAGAACCTCCAATGACTGCCCAGCAACCTCTGCATTGAACAGAAACTCCTTACCATCGACTTTAAAGCACTCAATCAGCTCGCCTCCTCCTACCTCACCGATGTCCTACTACAGTTCAGCCCACACACTTATTTCCACTATGCCCTGATCTCATTTATTTCACCATCAAACTCTTTCCCATATCCTGCCCCTAGCCTGGAACTCCCTCCCCCTCCATATATGCCAGATCCCCACTCTACCCACTTTCAAAGCCATATTAAAGGTCACATCTCCTCCAAGAGGCCTTCCCTGATTAATCCCTCTTTCCCCCATCTCCCTCTCCCTTCTGGGTCATCTATGCACTTGGACCTGTGACCTTTGGCCATTTGATATTCACCCCACTCTCAACCCCACAGCACTTATGCACATATCTATAAATGATATAGCAAACAATCTTTATTCATATTAATGTCTGTCTTCCCTCCTAGATGCTAAGGCCACTATAAGCAGGGAATGTGTACTGTTTCTACCCACTCATATTGTACTCTCCCAAGTGCTTAGTACAGTGCTCTGCAAACAGTAAGCACTCAATAAATGCCACTGATCATGATATAATACAAAAGAGGTAAAAGACAGATTCCTTACTCACAAGGGGCTTATTCTCCCAAAGAATGCATCTAATAGTCCTTTCAACGAGCCTAACCATCCTTTCTTTATTCCTCTCCACCACCAACAGGGTACAGGAGAGCCCTATCATCAGGTGTACAGCCTGCAGGAACTCCTCGATTTTGTCTGAAGCCACAAGTGGCTTCAAAGAGCCGCCTGAGAAAATGCTGCTTAGCCTGCCTTTAAGAAAAGTAGCTCTTGGATACTGGGATCAGTGCCTTCATCCCAACTTATCTTTCCCATTGCCCTACTGTGCCCTTTTCTCTCCAAGGTAATAGTTCAGTAAAAAGGCACCTTAATGATCTACATGAATGTCTTTTAAGGATCATCTTTCTTTTTAAATAATGCACCCAACACCCCCCAAAAATACAATAGGCTTTTTCTTAAATAACTAGTATATATGGTTGGCAAAAGAAATAATTTCCTTATAAAGGTAAATTAAATTAAATTAAGCATGGCTCTCTCTCTCTCTCCCTCCCTCCATATATCTTTTGTTTCTTCCTTTATAAATGGTATAAATATAGATTTTCCAATATGACTTCTAATAGTACTAACGTCAGTAATCAGATGACATTATTGTAGATTGCACACCCTGTTTCATCACCTCTATACTTGTCAGAGAATGCTATTGTGAAGAAGTTCCCTAATTTGGCTCTAGAGATACTGATGCAAAATGGTACATAAACATATTCATGAGCAGCTGCACAAATACATGAAGCCACAGTTTCCAATAAGTACAGTGTGGGTACTAGAACCTTTTGAATTCGATCCCAACAAACAACCATGGTTACATCCCTGTAGGCTTACCTACAGGGAAAGCTCCAGCGGAATCCATTCGAGGACTACAAGCGTCCAGTGGGGAACAATTAACATGTTAATACTTACTCCTCCGACCCTTTCAAAGTGGTCCCCATCTTTGTCAAAATCTATCAGTTGTCCATTGAAAAACCAGGTAAACATGACATCCAGTGAGTGATCATGAGTGACCTGGCAGGGCAGGACGATGCTCTCTCCGACGGTAACATCCATACTGGAAGGTGGGACAATGACTCGGGTGGCGTCTACAAATAAAACAGAAAGCAGGTCACCCGCGAGGATTTCAATGATTTCAAAGAATGGATAAAATACCATGTAATTTATTGTAAAGAACAATGTGTAAACCTCAAAGAATTTGCAATTTCAAATGCAGTTCAGATGACCACTTAAAGGATGAAAGAATATGAATATATGAACTTCTTTAAAAGCCTCAGAATTCAACTGGAAACTGAGATAAGCGGTTCCCTCATGGGATTTCTAGGGTGACCCGCTTCTCACCAGCCAGCACTAAAATGTAGGAAGAGCCTCTTAAAAGGATCTTTACATGTCGGCTGCCAGGTCAGCTGGAAGGCAACACCTCGTATGCACAGCAATCGGAAAATTAATTCAAATGCACTGTGAACCTTTCCAGTGATAATGTAAGTTCAGACTTTGATTGGATTTTATCGTCCTGTTATAAAGTAAACCCCACCTGTTATTATTCATCTCTAGGAAGTTACAATGGGGCATCACTTGATGAGGAATGGGTTGGATCCACTGAGGCTTTCTATACACAGAGGCTCAAGATCTCATCTACTTAGGAAGGTAGACGGGTATGGGGAAATGTTTAGGGAGTAGATCCTGAAACAGAATGGAAATGGCTGTTTGCTGGGATTGCAACTGCCCTCCGAGGGCCAGGCAATAGATTGGAGAGGGGCCTCAGGCTAGACTTGGGCTGATGAATACAGCTCCATTTTAGATCTCCTCCAGCTGGGATTGAAGGGCAAAGTCTCCTGGGAAGTGCGGTCAAGACGGTGCCACCGCAAATGCAAAAGAATTCCAGGAATGGGGAAGGTCACATGCACCCAATAGATCTTACAGTCCCAGAAACCCATAGGGCCAGTGAACAAATTCTGGCCCACACCCCCCAGCCCAGCAAGGAGGCTGAGTGAGTCTTATTGATTTTGGCTGGCACATCACGTAAGGCATGGGTCCACCCTTCGGGTGTTGACACTCCCCCCACCCCCCAAGGATTTGGTTCTTTCAATTGACCTGGGAGGTGGGGGAAATTTTTTTATGGCATTTGTTACGTGCTTACTATGTGACAGGCACTGTATTAAGCGCTGGAGTAGATACAAGGTAATCAGGTTGAACACTGTCCCTGTCCCACATGGAGTTCCCGGCCTTAATCCTCATCTGATGTATGAGAAGCAGCGTGGCTCAGTGAAAAGAGCATGGGCTTGGGAGTTAGAGGTCATGGGTTCAAATCCTGACTCCGCCCCTTGTCAGCTGTGTGACTTTGGGCAAGTCACTTAACTTCTCTGTGCCTCAGTTGCCTCATCTGGAAAATAGGGTTTAAGACTGTGAGTCCCATGTGGGACAACCCGATTACCTTGTATCCCACCCAGCGCTTAGAACAGTGCTTGGCACATAGTAAGCACTTAACAAATGCCATTATTATTATTATTATTATTATGTATGAGGTATCTGAGGCCCAAAGAAGTGAAGCGACTTGCCCAAGGTCATACAGCAGACAAGCAGTAGAGCCCGGATCAGAACCTAGGTCCTTCTGATTTCCAGGCCCATGTTCCATCCACTAGACCATACTGCTTCTCAATGAAATGGAAAAAAAATGAAAAAAAATCTCCATTTTACACAGTAAAGCATTGATTTAGCAGCCTGTGAATTCAATCCTCCCCTATTTTGGAATGGTGAGTAAGTTTAGCTCTGAAGGAATGCCCAAGCAGAGGCACAACAGGCATATACTTCTCAGCAGCATATTCTCATAAACAATACCTTTGCTGTCACAACCTCTAAACCCAAACTTACCTAACTTCAGAAGTGAGGCAGGAATTATATTTGCATCCTGCGTACCATCCATACGTGGACTGAGGACTAATGGGACAATTCAGCCAAACATATGCAAAGTCACAGCAGTAACCCCAGGCATATGTGCGGGTGAATTGAGGCAAGTAAGAAAGTAGCTCTATCCTTCAGCTCAAACATCCCGAAAATGTGGATAAGAAGTCAAAATTCCCCTTGGGGCTCTTTAAATATATTTAGACTCCCCATCGTAAGACAATTTCTGTGAATCTAAGGTTTCACTGATCAACACCTCTGGCAACACATTGCTGTTGTGGAGTAGTCTGCCCTCCCATAGTGCAGATCTCCCCATCAACGGGGCTCTGGGGGGTGAGGTGAAGTTCTTCAAGACCGCGATCCTTCCCATCTTCCTCCCTGTCAACCCTAGTCAGGGAGAAGACCTGTCTTGCTGCAGCAGGGCAGGTAGAAAATTATAAGACGATGGTGGTATTCGTTAAGCACTTACTATGTGCCGAGCACTGTTCTAAGCGCTGAGGTAGATCCAAGATAATGGGTTTGGACACAGTCCCTGTCCCACGGGGAGCTCACAGCCTTAATCCCCATTCTACAAATGAAGGACCTAAGGCCCAGAGAAGTTAAGTGACTTTCCTAAGGTCACACGGCCAACACGTGGTGGAACCGGGATTAGAATCCACGTCCTCTAACTTCCAGGCCCATGCTCATTCCACTAGGCCACGCTCTTCCCAACATTCCTTAATTTATTTATTTATATTGATGTCTGTCTCTCCCTCTAGACTGAAAGTTCGTTGAGCCCAAGGCACGTGTCTACCAACTCTCTCAGACTCTCCCAAGAGCTTAGTACAGTGCTCTGCACACAGTAAGAGAGCAATAAATACGACTGGCTGATTGATTAATTGATTGGGAATATGACAAAG
Organism: Tachyglossus aculeatus; assembly: GCF_015852505.1. Taxonomy (NCBI): domain Eukaryota; kingdom Metazoa; phylum Chordata; class Mammalia; order Monotremata; family Tachyglossidae; genus Tachyglossus; species Tachyglossus aculeatus. The sequence goes on from NC_052101.1 coordinate 103,364,420, forward strand.
GCTATGACTGTTAGCTGGGGCCTAGTCCCTCCCAATAGAAAGGCTCTGCCCATTTTTTTTTTGCTGTGATTGTTACTGAACTCTTGTTTTTAAAATGAATTTGCCCAGTTATTTCTTTCCCAGTGTGTGTGTCCTCTCTCACTTTAGATTGTGCGTTCCTTAAGCTCCCCAGAGATGACTTGCCCAAGGTCATCCCAGTTCTGCCATGTGCTTGCTGTGTGACCTTGGGCAAGTCACCTTAAGTCTCTGTGGCTCAGTTTCCACATCTGTAAAATGGGGATTCAATAATAATGACGGCATTTGTTAAGTGCTTACTATGTGTCAAGCACTGTTCTAAGCGCTGGGGGGTGGGGGAATACAAGGTAGTCAGGTTGTCCCACGTGGGGCTCACAGTCTTAATCCCATTTTACAGATGAGGGAACTGAGGCTCAGAGAAGTTAAGTGACTTGCCCAGAGTCACACAGCTGGCAAGTGGCAGAGCCTGGATTAGAACCCACAACCTCTGACTCACAAGCCTGTGCTCTTCCCTCGAGCCACGTTGCTTCTTTAACTCCTAGAGTTAGAGTTAGATTAAATCTAACTCCCTCCTACTTAGACTACGAGCGCCATATGGGACGGGGACTCTGTCCAACACGATTATCTTGCATCTACGCCAGCTCTCAGTACAGGACTTGGCACGGAGTAAGCACTTAACAAATACCATGATCATTATTACCAATATTATTATTCAGGGATCATATCCGAATCAGTACCTTCGTACCTTTCCTCAACGCTTAGAAAAGTGCTTGGTACAAAGTAAGCACTGAACAAATGCCAGAAATAAAAATAAAGGAAATCACAACACACTTGAAATGTGGGAAGCATCAAACCACCGATTTCCATTTATAATCAACAAATCTTTACTGAAAAATCTTCAACTCTGTAGGTACTTCCAGGAATACTGGAAACACTTTTATTGCCAATGAACTGGACACTCAGAAAATAATGATTCATTCCCCAAATCAAGTACTATCCTAGTGGAGTTCCTGTACTAGCAGCTGTTAATGCATTGGCTTAGCACTTGTGTGATCCACGCACTGGATACTAAAACAGCAAAGATCAATGCAAAACAAGTAATATATTGTACAGACACCAGAGAGTTTTTCTTGTGAATACAGGAGATTAAACTAAAGAAGTTCAAAACCTCATCAGTTATTTGGCTTTCTTCAGTTGCAGATGGCCTCGGTATTGCTGTTCCATGTGCTATGAATTCTGATATTTTCCACATTATTAATTTACATTTAAACACAAATATCATACACAAATATAAGGCGTCTCACAAAACAAGACCTACCCTCCTTTTTTGGTTTAAGTTCAGAAATAGAGCAGAATTTGCTTTTACAATCTTTGCCACGGAATATCCCTGCCTCTTTTCTATACATGCAACTCTCAAAGGCAATTCAAATATAGTTTGGGGGGGACTGAGTTGGCTTTGGTTGTAATTAAATAGTAATAATAATTGCGGTATTTGTTAAGTGCTTACTTTGTGTCAGACACTGCACTAAGTGCTGGGGTAGATACAAGTAATCAGGTTGGACACAGTCCCTGTCCCACATGGTACTCACAGTCTTAATCCCCATTTTACAGATGAGGGAACTGAGGCACAGAGAATTGAAGCACAGACTTGCCAAGGTCACACAGCAGACAAGTGGCACAGTCAGGATTAGAACCCAGGTCCTTCTGACTCCCAGCCCTGTGGTCTATCCACTTGGCTATGCTGCTTCAAACAACAACAATAAGTACGATCAACACAATCCCAACCTTCCTTGTCAGCAGCTTGATTGTTCTTCATGTATTTACAAATTTCAAGCACAGATGTGTTGATATATTAACAGAATCCTTGCTTCATGTTTATACAACTATTACTTGTCACAGGTCAAAGAATATTTATTTTCCTGCCTATGATGAATTGATGACATCTGTTCAGACACTTTGCTTCAGAGATCACTGTAATTATGCAAAAGGCTCCATTTTGAATACACATATTAATGCCTGGGTTATTATACACATGTGTTAGGAAAATTACTCATTACAAACCTTTTTTGTTGTATATCTTCACTTTCTTATTAGAAATGCCTTAAGACTTAGACGTTCTGCTCAGTATAAGCATAGCTAATTGCTGGATAAATGTTAACAGTAAGAAATAAGTCCACTATGTGATGACAAGAATATGTCTACCTTCACAGTGAGCTTGATTCTCCCTTGGTGATTTAGGGGGGAGTAACATCCTTAACCATGGTTGGGCGTGGTGGAGGGGGGATGTGGGAGGAGAAGAATGCCCACTATTGGGTAGGGATCATCTCTATATGTTGCCAACTTGTACTTCCCAAGCGCTTAGTACAGTGCTGTGCACACAGTAAGCACACAATAAATACAACTGAATAAATGAATGTCCTCCTAGTCCATTCTCTGATTCTTTCTTTGAGAAACAATGTGGCCTAGTGGATATTCATCCATTCATTCATTCATTTGTATTTATTGATCACAGAGCACTGTACTAAGCACTTGGGAAAGTACAGTGCAACATTAAACAGTCACATTCCCTGCCCACAATGAGCTTACAGTCTAGAGGCGGGGAGACAGGCATCAATACAAATAAAATGACAGATATGTATATTTAGTGCTGTGGGGTTGGCTGGGGGGGTGCGGAAGAGCAAAGAGCGCAAGTCAGGGCGACGCAGAAGGGAGTGGGAGATGAGGAAAAGTGGGGTTTAGTCTGGGAAGGCTTCTTGGAGGAGATGTGCCTTCAATAAGGCTTTGAAGGGGGGGAGAGTAATTGTCTGTTGGATTTGAGGAGGGAGGGCGTTCCAGGCCATAGGCAGAACATGAGCTAGGAGCTAGAAGAACTTGGGAGAGTACAATGTAACAGCCTTTGTAGACAGGTTCCCAGCCCACAACGACCTTACAGTCTAAAGGGCATCCTTGCTGAGGTTGTTGCCAGCCAGTAATCCCCTGCACAAAAGAAAGAATTGGGATAATAATGATAGCATTTGTTAAGCGTTTACTATGTGCCACGCACTGTTCTAAGCGCTAGGGTAGATACAAGGTAATTGGGTTGTCCCACGTGGGGCTCACAGTCTTAATCTCCATTTTACAGATGAGGTAACTGAGGCACAGAAAAGCTAAGTGACTTGCCCAAAGTCACACAGCTGACAAGTGGCAGATCAGTCCTCAAGCTGCGTAGGCATCCTTAAATCCTAGTTTGTGGGTCTTCCTCCTTATCTCCCAGTGCCAACCAAATTTATTTCACGTCAATCAGGAGGCTGGTTGGATGAGTTTTCTGTTCAGTGCGCACATTCATCTTCTCTAAAGTGACATGTTCCTTGAGGGTGATCACTCGGAGGGTGGCCTCATTAGTGGCTGCAGTAAGAGCAGGCCAGCATAAAGCAAGAGCTCTTTATCTAGGATGTGTTCAGTCTGATTTGCGATGGAAAAGAATCCCATAGCCAGAAGTGTTCCGGTAAACAGGCCGTTTATCATTATCATCATCATCATCATCATCATTATCATCAGCAGTATTTACTGAAGGCATTTTTGCAGGATTCACCATACCAAATACTACATTAAGTTACAAGAGAACTATGAAACAAGGTCTCATAACCCTCAAGGAATTACAATCTAATCCACATGACAAGCAAACTCTAAATAATAAATCAACACCGCTATGTACATTCTTAGGATACAGAGGTTGATTGTGTGATGAGGTTAGCAGAGAATGAATCAGGGAAGACTTCTTGTAGGAGTTGGTTTGAGTCGAATTTTGAAGGAGGGGAAGGATACAATTTGGTGAGGTGTTATGAGAGTTGACAATTGGCCATTATTAAATGATGCAGTGGAACTTGGAGATAATGAGCTAGGCTCACCTTTGATGACTGTTCCATAGTAGGAGGGCTCCAACTTCTAGATTACATTGAGAATTTGACGGGTAGTAACTGAAAGGGATAAAAGACTACCTCTTGAAAACTGTGATATATATGGAATGCAGGAGTCGATCATTTTCATCTTCCTCGGTAATAACATTTAGACAGACTTTAAAAAAAGGGGGTGGCATATGTTCCTATTTTATTGAGTGCCACCAGTGACAGATGTGTACATTAACGTGTCCAGGTTTCTAAGCAAGGAGTAAAAAAGGCTGGGTACCATTATTAGTTTGGAGCCCTAGATAATTCTGTGACAAATTGACCCGATCCAAACAGCTTTCACATTGATCCAAGTACTTATCATCTACTGCCTGGAGTACTGCATCAAACTCCTCAGTGACCTCCCTACTTCCTGTCTCTCCCCTCTCCAGTCCATACCTCATTCTGTTGTCTGGGTTATTTTTCCACAAAAAACGTTCAGGCCATGTCACCCCACTCCTCAAGAACTTTCAGTGGTTGCCCATCCACCTCCACATCAAACTGAAACTCCTTACCTTCGGATTTAAAGCACTCGATCATCTCACCCCCTCCAACCTAACCCTACTGTTAGCCTACTAAAACTCCACCCACATACTTCATTCAATCAATCAATCAATCGTATTTATTGACCACTTACTCTGTGCAAGGCTGTACTAAGTGCTTTGGAGAGTACAAGCTAAGGAAGTTGGTAGACACATTTCCTGCCCACAGTGAGCTTACAGTCCTCTAACATCAACCTATTCACAGCTCTTCAATCTCGTCAATCCCACCACTGACCCCTTGCCTACATCCTCCCTCAGGCCCGAAACTCCCTCCCTCTTCATATGTGACAGACCACCACTCTCCCCGCCTTCAAAGCCTTAAAAAAAAAAAATCACATCCTCTCCATAGACCTCTCCTGAATAATCCCTCGTTCTCCTAGCCCCTCTCTGTTGTGCATTGCATCGCCTATGCACTTGAATCTGTACCCCTACCTTTAAGCATTTGATATTCAACCCACCCTCAGCCCCACGGAATTCTCTCTCTGCCCCTCTAGACTATAAGCTCTTTGTGGGTAGGAAACATATATACCAATTCTGCAGTACTGTATTTTCCCAAGTGCTTAATACAGTGATTTGCACACAGTAAATCTTCAATAAATACCACTGATTGATTGACTCTCAGGAATCAGCAATTTTATCATCCCAGGTGGAAATATAAATGAGGCTGGGGCCCCTGGCTTCATGGGGTTTGTAGGATGTAGGGATGAAGGAGCAGGTGAAGTAGAAAAAGAGAGGCAAGGCCAGTAGAGTGATTGTTCTAAAGAGAAAAGCCTCGACCTCCCTCCCTACTCCTAACACTAGGAAGCCCACCCTGGCTTCTCCTGGGATTGCTCCTCCCAAGGAGCCAATTTGTGGCTGAAATTCTTGGGTTCATGATGAGCCCTATAGGTATGATATACAGCTCCCCCACTTCTGGTTATGCAGAAGCATACCCCATTTTGGTATCATGGACAAAGAGCTGAAAGTAAGGGAAGTGGAATGTGCCATCTTTGGGGTAGAAGCATCTTTGGTTAACTGCTGGATAGAGAAATCCTTGTCTCATCAGTACCAGGAGTATGGATTGAGCATGTACTGTGGGTAGAGCACTGTACTAGATGCTTGGGGCTGTACAGAAGAAGTAAAAGAGGTGCTCTCTGTGCTTGAGGAACAACACTAGATGGGATAAGGCCCCTCTGCATGGTTGGGTGGCTACCAAGTTTGAAAGGAAAGTTCGGTGGGGTTTTCTTGGTGATGCCCTAGTCCTTCTCAATGTCGACTTAGCGCTGCCCTTGTCCCTCACTACTGGATATCATTCAGCTTAGAACAGTGCTTTGCACATAGTAAGCGCTTAATAAATGCCATCATTATTATTCAGCTGAACCCAGATCTTTTAGGTACTGAGCCAACAATGCCTCCATGACAAGATGCTTTTCAGGTGGATTGCTATCTTTTTCAGACAAGATGATGACTATGAATGGCACCGTTAGTGTTCGATGAGAGTCGAGATCTGTTCCTGGAGATTGTTGGCATTTGGATGGCTTTGTAGTCTCAGGTTTCTTATCATTTATTACAAGTTGCTCATAAAATGCTGAACAGGAGGAACGAGGTTGGCACCGAAAGATTAGCCTGATATTATGCAAGCTCTGGCTCTCCATCTGTGCCTGCTAATTACATTTGCTTCCAAAGTTATTTGTCTTTTATGCTCATGTTTTTAAAAAATGTGTCACAGAGGAATGAGATTTAAAAAGTCTATTGACAATGAATCTTAACCAACAGAGAACATATCAGTTTTCTTATTAAAAAAAGTTGTATTGAGCATTAGCAGGGTAGTAAAATATCCTGCCTGGTATTCAGTATACTAAATGTAGGGAACCCAATAATGGCCGAAAGCAATCCTTATGAACACAAAATACCCATTTAACAGTTAATTTCTCTCTCAAACTCTTGCCTGGCTTCTGTGGTCAAGGGTTTGGCAGTAGGCGTTGGAATGATTATCCACTATAGATTGACTAGTCATGGCTCAACTGACTAGACCCATGGATCCCATACCTGTGGGAACAGCTTGAGCTAACACCAAGCTGAACTTTGTCGAGTTCAAGATCTCTCAGGCAGCTCTCTCTCTCTCCATCCCCAATCTCAGGAGTTTCCTTCGCCTTTCTTCTCATTGGGAGGGTTTCAAGCGACTACTCCCTCCTACTAAAATCGTGAGCCTCACAGGGGACAGGGGCTGTGTTGTGTACTCAACCTGATGGTCTTGTATCTACCCCGCACTTAGTACAATGTTTGGCACACAGGAAGTGCTTAATAGGCCATTGTCTCCTGGGCTGTAAGTAGAGTCAGTTTGGTTGGGTTCGGTGATGGTCCTCCTTGGCCACCAAGTTTAAAGGGCCACCTGACAGGAAAAAATTGTCTAGTGTCAGACTCTTGGAATAAGGTGAGAAGATATCTCATTTTAGGCAAGAAGGTCACATTTGGTCGCTCTCCCTCCTCAAATGTGCCAATCACACTTCCCCCCTTCAAAGCCCTACTGAAGACTCACCTTCTCCAAGAGGCCTTCCCAGATTAAGCCCCCCTTTTCCTCAGCTCCCCCTCCCCTCTTCATTGCCTCACCTCGCTCCCTTTTCTCTAACCCCCTCTCCCCACCCCACAGCACTTGTATATATATATATATATATATATGCACATATCTATAACTCTATTTATTTGATTCCTGTTTACTGGTTTTGATGTGTATATATCTATAATTCTATTTATTTATATCGATGCCTATTTACTTACTTTGATGTCTGTCTCCCCCTTCTAGACTGTAAGCCCTGTGTGGGCAGGGATTGTCTCTCTTTATGGCTGAATTGTACTTTCCAAGCACTTAGTACAGTGCTCTGCACACAGTCGGCACTCAATAAATATAACAATGAATGAATGAATGAAAGTACCACAATGATTACTCATCACTGTTATAATTAGCTGGGGTTTAGGGGCGGACTGATACCACTGCACTGGCAGGTAAATCTAACCCCCAGTTCTCCTCACTACCAGATGGAGGCTGGAAGTGAGGTATTGGCCTCTGTGAGCCCAAACATGCCACCCAGAGCTAGTGAATTTTATATAATTCTAGGGATGGCCCCAGACTTTTGTAAGTGATGAGCAGCATTTGATTCAGAGGTTGTTCCTTCAAGCGATGCCTCTGTCAGGTGCTATTTTCTTTCTAAAAATAGGCTAGAAAGGTCCACTGGAGGTCTTCAAACGACCCCCACCCCACTAAATTACCTGTGAAAGAGTGCTAATTATCCTTTTTCAATCTCTAGTAAAGAGACTCCATAACCCACCTTGCTAATGCTTTTGGGTGCCTCATGACACTTCCTGTGAAGCAGTTTTTTTCCAGTGTCTAACTTAAATCCAGTGAACTGGCTCACCAATTAGCCAGTTTCCAGGGGGCATATTTAGAAAGCAAACAGCTATATGGAAATTGGGCATTTCTTGAGTGGAACCAAGTTATTTTGTTGTGGTGTCCTTTGCCTATCCTCTCCATATTTTGAAAAAGAAGAGGTATCATGACTTTGATCTTTGAAGAAGAGGGGGACAAGTTAGAAAAAGAGTACTTTTCTTTTTTCTGGAAACCTGACAACCTGACCTTTTTAGAGAGTGGAAAAAGCATAGATCAGTGATGGGGAGCGTTTTTATGATTCAAGGTTTTAATCGACTTATGCCAAAAAGCAATGCCTTGTAGTCTTATGACCTATTTCTATGAACAACCTGTGTAACTTGACAAATGATGCTAGAGCAAACCATGAGGCAGACTCTGACCCGAGTCATATTTAGCATGGATGTGAGCCCTCCATAAAGCAATTTACAAATCACCGCAAGCAGAATGCTTACCAATCTATTTTCAAGGACTGAAAAAAGTACAAGGAGCTGTTTAATAACGCCAGATTCTACAAATGGGAAGTGCTCTGCAAAAACCAATTGAGGGCAATCAAGTGTAGGTACCTTGGTAACATGCAGTCAAATGATAATCAAAGTTATTAGATTTGCATGATCAAAATCCGTGGCGTAAAGCACTTATTTAATTATGAAGACTGCTCTAATGATGCCCAAATTGTTCTGGTTGGCTTTCAAATCTCCAAGTTGGTAACAGCTATTAATAAAAAAGCCTTATATACAGGTTGTAATTTGTTTCAAGATAATGAATTTTCTACTCAGTTTCTATTGCTTCAATTTGCCAGACAAGAACAGTGAATCTCTGCTTTTATTTACCACAGGACCATAATGGAGTTACCATTTCTGCTCCTCAACCATGATGTTTTCCAAGGGCAAAAGATTCTCCTTGGGCATCGCACCTAAGTTCACTTTATCAAGAGGAAGATTCTATTAAGGTACCAGGAAATAATGGGACAAAAAGTCACACTAAAGTTTTCACAAGTCGAGTTCTCATTTCTTCCTGAAGCTTTCCTATGCACAGCTGTGATTTAAACAAATGATAAATGCAAAAGACTTTTTCACAGGCTAATTCAATAAGCCATGTTTCCTAGCTGAAGGATAATTAAAATGGCTCAGTGATATTCCTGTGGCTCTCACTGGCAAGAAGAAAGAATGATTCATGAAAAAGGCAGTATCATTTCACTGGGTGAAAAAAATCATCCAAAAAAAAAATCACTTTACTTTTCCATTTGAGAAAAAGGAATTGAATGTCCGATTCCTTTAGCATTTGTTCACAGGCAACCACCATCTGAGGTCCTAATACTACGTTCCCACATAAATCCCATTACAGTCGATGAATTAGCGCGGTGGAATCAGGTCTCTACTGATTAAGCAAATACATGTGAAAGAGTCTTTGTCTCACATGTGTCTGTAAATCTGCACGTTTACTGCATGTATGCTTACACATAAAATTAATGAAATGGATGTCAAGGGCAATGGTAGTCAGAAGGCAAACCACGATATGGCAATTAACTGTAATTTACAATCTCGTGTGACATTCATAAATATAGATTTAAATTTGTACTGTGCTCCTCTGTCTAGACAGCCACACAAAGGTTTAGCTTTTTTGACTGTAGGTGTCACTGGAAGCTCAGTAGAAAGAGAAAGCCTTGGTAGTTGGCTGCTTTCTTTCCCCGACTCCTGTCAGCAATTTTCTACCTGCATTCAGATACCTAAATTTAGGTCTTTAGATCATGTGAAAGAAGCAGAAATATGTCTTATTCTAAACACAATATTTCTTTGTTTGCCTTCAAAATTGTGAAAACACCTGGGGGAGCTTAGATTTTAAAGCAGACTATACAAATTACCACCTACCAAGAGAATCTAAGGCTTTCTTCAGGTTAATCTTATTGACATATTGCAAAGAATTAGGCTTAAATCCATTTCTCTCTAGTTTGGTTTTTGGGGCTGTGACTTGTGGTGTATGTGATTTTAAACAAAAGTCTCCCTATTACCCTCTAGAATGGGTGAGAATGCATGATTGTCTCTATCTGTTGCCAAACTGTACTTTTTAAGCGCTTAGTAAGTACTCTGCACACAGTGAGCACTCAATAAATTCGATTGAATGAATGAATGAATAAGCAAGAGCCAGAAAATTACACGCATGCTGAGAAGGCAGCTTCATTTGTCCAATTTTTCAGATTAAAAGCCCATTTCCTCTGGTTATTTGGGATTCATGTGTCATTTCAGGAATGTATATTTGTCAAAGCTTCCAATTACCCATACCAGAGTTATAATTCAGAGTAAGAATAAGAAGATACGATAGTGAATGTTAACAGTTACTCTGGTTCGGAATCAATCGGTGTGTTTTTATCCAGCTTTTGTCAGGTAAGGGAGATTCTTCTTGCAATAAGTATTTCGATCCTACCAAGTTTTCATTGTGTCATGTTGATATGCAGTGCAAAGCACAGTGGCACACAAGCTACTGCAGCGTGAAAAGGTGCACCAGGAAATAAATCAGACCTACCTTCGAAGAAAGGCACATTTTAAAAAATCAGTCAACTGCTATCAATTCCAAGGTGTCAGCTTCAAAATGTAGTTGACAGTCAAAGGCAGGCTGAATTCTCAGCCCCTCAGGGAAAGAGTAGGCAAGGGTTTTGGAGAGCTATTCTGCTTCCCCAGAAAACAAAACAAAACAAAATAGCCTTGCTTTAGTTGGTGAAGACTATTCCTATTGTTCACGGGAGAAATAATGAATCATTCGGGCTAGACTGGCCAGAGCTTTTGCTAGCTAATGGGTAAAATGGACACTTTTTTTTCGTTAAGTGGATGATGTCACCCTAAAGCCAAGGCCATTTCAGAAAAAGAGGAGCTGACTTTCTGTAGCAAATATTACTGTCAGAGCATGCCAGGGCAGCTGTTGGCACTTTAATAAAAAGCCAGTGTCGATGACAAGGTAATTTCAGGTTCAAGCATGAATGCTCAAGTGAAGGGGTTTATGTTCAAAATGACCAGATGCTTCACTCAAGCAACTAAGACAAAAGCAAAGAATGCCAAGAACACTCTCCAACCTACCAAACAACCCTATGGGATTCTGGTTTCTAAAGCACCAAAATGAAATAGATCCATATCAAAAAGTGCCAGATTTTCACTAAAGGATTATAGTATTGTTTTTGGAACACAGCGGGTTGGCAAATGAGAGCTGCCAGCTTCAGGCCAACAATGACACAGATCTACGGATTTATTTAGAAAAAGTAGGTGTGCTACCAGCAGGGAAAACACAAAGCCAATTTATCAAGGTTGACAGAAAATGGTGAAACACCACAGATAATATTACTAAGAATGACTTCGGTCATAATAACAAACAATATAGCTTCTAGGAGGCATTAATTTTTCATTATGATCCTATATGTTTAATTGGGGTTTAAATTAAAGTATTGGTACATCTGTGCTGTGTACCCAGCCAATTCAGATAGTTTGGGCTACAAATTCCATGTTTTCCTGACTAGAAGGGATTTTCCATCTGAGTCATCTGGATAATCACCTTAAAGTTTCAACTATGTAGATGCAGGCTAGGGATTTAAATTCATTTGGTCTAAACTGTGAGTGTACTCATCACCAAAAATCAATCACTCTTTTTCATCATCTTTTCTCTCAAAAAAACATTATATCCAAAGATAGAAAATTTTGAAATGGAATATTTTAAAGTTATGATCGACTGTTTCAGAATAACAGAAATTATTTGGTATTAAAAAATCTGGGAATTCATGACAATGAGCTTGACTGTTCCTCCTTTTGAAGGGTTTGAAACTGCGTGAAGCAGAGTAGCTAAGTGGATAGAACATGGGCCTGGGAATCAGAAGGATCTCGGTTCTAATCCCGGCTCTGCCACTTTTCTGCTGTGTGATCTTGGGCAAATCAATGAACTTCTCTGTGCCAAAGTTATCTCATCTATAAAACGGTGATAAGGACTATGAGCCCCATGTGGGATAGGGACTGTGTCCAACCTAACATGTATCTAACCCAGTGCTTAGTATAGTGCCTGGAACCTAACAAATACCACAAAAAATTCAGCTGAGGGGTTGTCGGTTCTATTTTAGGACAGCACTGCCTCACTATCTATGATGTACCTGAACTTCTAAGTGTGGGAGAATTTTGTTCAACATAATACATTATACTTTAGTTTCAAAGACAATTTTCTTGACAGTGAGGTTGTAGCATATCTGCTAGAGCAACAGAAAAGACCCTTCTAGGTACAGCAATCTTCTCCATGTTGAGCACATATAGAACTTGTCTTTGCATGCCTCTATCTACTGGTCACTTTCATTTACCTCCGCGTCTCCTCATCCTCCTCCCCTTGTCCCCCCAGCCCCACCTTCAACTTTCTTAACCAACTTGATCCTTTCCTCTCTTTCCTTCTCTCTTTCTCTGGCCCTAAACTGTTCCCGGGGACTTGAATGAACACAGGGATGTTCCTGATGACCTTCCTGCTGCCTATTTCCTCTCATTCCTCACCTTGCCAACCTCCTGCTCCACACTCACCAACTTGGACACACACTCAATCTCATCATCTCCTGGCACTGCACAATCTCTACCCTCACCAACTCTGAAATTCCACTCTCCAACCACAACCTCCTCACAAGCTTTCTCTCCCAAACATCCCCTCCCCACAAATCAATCCTCTCTCCCCCACCCAGAGACCTAGGACCTTTTGAACTCCTCCAATTTTCCAAAGACGTCATTCCCCTTTGGTCTTCATACCCGACTTACCTTCTCTTGATACACAAATCCACACCTTCAACACTGCCTTCTCCACTGAACTTAACTCCCTAGCTCCCCTGTCCTGTCTTGCACCACTAACCCACAGCCCTGGATCATGTCCACAGTACACTTTCTCTGCTGTTGTGCTCAAGCTGTGGAGCACTGCTGGGGGAAATCCAGACACCAGGCTGATCTTATAATAACAATAATAATGATGGCATTTATTAAGCACTTACTATGTGCAAAGCACTGTTCTAAGCGCTGGGGGGATACAAGGTGATCAGGTTGTCCCACGGGGGGCTCACAGTCAATCCCCATTTTACAAATGAGGTAACTGAGGCACAGAGAAGTTAAGTGACTTGCCCAAAGTCACCCAGCTGACAATTGGCAGAGCCGGGATTTGAACCCATGACCACCGACTCCAAAGCCGTGCTCTTTCCCCTGAGCCACGCTGCTTCATAGTCCTTATCAATCAATCAATCAATTGTATTTACTGAGCACTTACTGTGTGCAGAGCACTGTACTAAGTGCTTGCGAAGTACAAGTTGGCAACATATAGAGACGGTCCCTACCCAACAGTGGGCTCACAGTCTAGAAGGGGGAGATGGAGAAGAAACCGAACATACTAACAAAATAAAATAGAATAGATATGTACAAGTAAAATAAATAAATAAATAAACAGAGTAATAAATATGTACAAACATATATACATATATACAGGTGCTGTGGGGAAGGGAAGGAGGTAAGATGGGGGGGTGGAGAGGGGGACGAGGGGGAGAGGAAGGAAGGGGCTCAGTCTGGGAAGGCCTCCTGGAGGAGGTGAGCTCTCAGTAGGGCTTTGAAGGGAGGAAGAGAGCTAGCTTGGCAGATGTGGGGAGGGAGGGCATTCCAGGCCAGGGGGATGACATGGGCCGGGAGTCGACAGTGGGACAGGTGAGAACAAGGCACGGTGAGGAGATTAGCGGCAGAGGAGCAGAGGGTGTGGGGTGGGCTGTAGAAGGAGAGAAGGGAGGTGAGGTAGGAGGGGGTGAGGTGATGGAGAGCCTTGAAGCCAAGGGTGAGGAGTTTCTGCCTGATGTGCAGATTGATTGGTAGCCTCCGGAGATTTTTGAGGAGGGGAGTAACATGCCCAGAGTGTTTCTGGACAAAGACAATCTGGGCAGCAGCATGAATTATGGACTGAAGTGGGGAGAGGGCAGGGTTTGGGAAGGAAGATAAGGAGTTTAGTCTTGGACATATTGAGTTTTAGATGGCGGGCAGACATCCAGATGGAGATGTCTTGAACCATCTCTATGCAGATGATTCCCAAGTCTACATCTTTCATTCATTCATTCAATCGTATTTATTGAGCACTTACTGTGTGCGGAGCACTGTACTAAGTGCTTGGGAGAGTATGCTATAACAATAAACAGATACGTTCCCTGCCCACAACAAGCTTACACTCTAGCCCTGTCCTCTCTCCTTTCCTGCAATCAATCATTCAATCTTATTTATTAAGCACTTACTGTATACAGGGCACCACACTAAATACTTGGGAGAGTACAACACAACAATATAACAGACATAGTCCCTACCCATAATGAGTCTAGAGGGGGAGACAGACATTGATAGAAATAAATAAGACGATCTTGCATTTCCTCCTGCCTTCAAGATGTATCAACTTGGGTGTCCTGCTGACACTTCAAATTGAATATGTCCAAAACTGAAATCCTTATCGTCCCATCTAAACCCTGCCCTCCCCCATCTTTCCCATCACTGTAGACAACACCACTATCAGCCCTGTCTCACAATCCCTTATTCTTGGCATTGTCCTCCAGTCATTTCTCTCACTCCAACCATATTCATTCATTCATTCTATCCTAATCCTCCTCGACCTCTCAGCTGCCTTCAACACTGTGGACCACCCCCTTCTCCTCAACACGCTATCTGACCTTGGCTTCACAGACTCCGTCCTCTCCTGGTTCTCCTCTTATCTCTCCGGTCGTTCATTCTCAGTCTCTTTTGCAGGCTCCTCCTCCCCCTCCCATCCCCTTACTGTGGGGGCTCCTCAAGGTTCAGTTCTTGGTCCCCTTCTGTTCTCAATCTACACTCACTCCCTTGGTGACCTCATTCGCTCCCACGGCTTCAACTATCATCTCTACGCTGATGACACCCAAACCTACATCTCTGCCCCTGCTCTCTCCCCCTCCCTCCAGGCTCGCATCTCCTCCTGCCTTCAGGACATCTCCATCTCGATGTCTGCCTGCCACTTAAAGCTCAACATGTCCAAGACTGAACTCCTTGTCTTCCCTCCCAAACCCTGCCCTCTCCCTGACTTTCCCATTACTGTTGATGGCACTACCATCCTTCCCGTCTCACAAGCCCGCAACCTTGGTGTCATCCTCGACTCCGCTCTCTCGTTCACCCCTCACATCCAAGCCATCACCAAAACCTGCCGGTCTCAGCTCCGCAACATTGCCAAGATCCGCCCTTTCCTCTCCATCCAAACTGCTACGCTGCTCGTTCAAGCTCTCATCCTATCCCATCTAGACTACTGCATCAGCCTTCTCTCTGATCTCCCATCCTCTTGTCTCTCCCCACTTCAATCCATACTTCATGCTGCTGCCCGGATTGTCTTTGTCCAGAAACGCTCTGGGCATGTTACTCCCCTCCTCAAAAATCTCCAGTGGCTACCAATCAATCTGCGCATCAGGCAGAAACTCCTCACCCTCGGCTTCAAGGCTCTCCATCACCTCGCCCCCTCCTACCTCACCTCCCTTCTCTCCTTCTACAGCCCAGCCCGCACCCTCCGCTCCTCTGCCGCTAATCTCCTCACCGTGCCTCGTGCTCGCCTGTCCCGCCGTTGACCCCTGGCCCACGTCATCCCCCAGGCCTGGAATGCCCTCCCTCTGCCCATCTGCCAAGCTAGCTCTCTTCCTCCCTTCAAAGCCCTACTGAGAGCTCACCTCCTCCAGGAGGCCTTCCCAGACTGAGCCCCTTCCTTCCTCTCCCCCTTGTCTCCCTCTCCATCCCCCCGTCTTACCTCCTTCCCTTCCCAACAGCACCTGTATATATGTATATATGTTTGTACATATTTATTACTCTATTTATTTATTTTACTTGTATATATCTATTCTATTTATTTTATTTTGTTAATATGTTTTGTTCTCTGTCTCTCCCTTCTAGACTGTGAGCCCACTGTTGGGTAGGGACTGTCTCTATATGTTGCCAACTTGTACTTCCCAAGCGCTTAGTACAGTGCTCTGCACACAGTAAGCGCTCAATAAATACGATTGATTCATTCATTCATTCAATCGTATTTATTGAGTGCTTACTGTGTGCAGAGCACTGTACTAAGCACTTGGGAAGTACAAGTTGGCAACACATAGAGACGGTCCCTACCCAACAGCAGGCTTACAGTCTAGAAGGGGGAGACAGACAACAAAACAAAACATATTAACAAAATCAAATAAATAGAATATGTAAATATGTACAAGTAAAATAAATAGAGTAATAAATCTGTACAAACATATATACAGGTGCTGTGGGGAGGGGAAGGATGTAGGGCGGGGGATGGGGAGGGGGAGAGGAAGGAGGGGGCTCAGTCTGGGAATGCCTCCTGGAGGAGGAGAGCTCTCAATAGGGCTTTGAAGGGAGGAAGAGAGCTAGCTTGGTGGATGTGCAGAGGGAGGGCATTCCAGGCCAGGGGGAGGACGTGGGCCGGGGGTTGGCGGTGGGACAGGCGAGACGGAGGCACAGTGAGGAGGTTAGCGGCAGAGGAGCGGAGGGTGTTCAATCTGTCACTAAACCCTGTCAGTTCTACCTTCAAGATATCGCTAAAATCCACCCTTTCCTCTCCATTTAAACCGCTCCCATGTTGACCCAAGGACTTATCCTATCCTGCTTTGACTACTGAATCTACCTCCTTGTTGACCCCCCCGGCCTCCTGTCTCTCCCCACTTCACTCTGCTGCATGGATCACATTTCTCAAAAAATGTTCAGTCCACGCCTCCCCGCTCCACAAAAGCCTCCAATGGTTTCCCATTCACCTCCACAACAAATAGAAATGCCTTACCATTTGCTTTAAAGCACTCAATCAGCTTGCCCCATCCTATCTCACCTTACTAATCGCCTATTACAGCTCAGCCCACACACTCCACTCCTCTAGTGCCGGCTTACTCACTATGCCTCAATCCCATCTATCTCACTGCCGACCCCTTTCCCATGTCCTCCCCCTAGGCTGGAACTCCCTCCCCTTCCATATATTCCAGACAACCACTCTCTCCACCTTCAACGCATTATGAAGGTCACATCTCCTCCAAGAGGCCTTCTCCGATTAAGCCCTCTTTTCCCTGGCTCACTCTCCCTTCTGCGCCATCTGTGCACTTGGATGTGTGACTTTGACGTATGATATCTTCCCCACCCCTAACCCAACAGCACATGTGTACATATCTTTAAATTATATATTATAAATTATTTATTCATATTAATGTCCGTCTCCCCCTCTAGACTATAAGCTCGTTACAGGCAGGGAACCTGTCTGCTAGTTCTGTTGTACTGTACTCTCCCAAGTGCTTTGTACAGTGCTCTGCATATAGTAAGCACTCGATAAATACTACTGCTTGATTGATAGTGTCCCTTTGTGAACCTTAAGGGAGTGTTATTATCAGGTGGAAAATAGAGTCTGTATATACCTGCTTCTCCATAGGGAAGGTCAAATTTGAGATTTGAATAGTTATCTAGATGAATCAATCAATGTAGCTGACTGGTCTAGATAACCCAGGTCAAAAACATGTCTTTCCTCAATAGCAGAGGGTGTTCTGTTTTTTTTTTTTTACTGAATTACCCATATAATCACTTCAACTATTCTAGACTGTGAGCCCAATGTTGGGTAGGGACCGTCTCTATATGTTGCCAACTTGTACTTCCCAAGCGCTTAGTACAGTGCTCTGCACACAGCAAGTGCTCAATAAATACGATTGAATGAATGAATGAATATTCATTACAATTTGCCTGCCTAAACCTAAGGTGTGGATGAACAAAATAGTTTTGTCTTGGACTTTACTTGAGAACATTAACTATAACAGTGAATTGTTGCCAAAATTTCTGCTTACCTCATTTTTCCTTACCAAATTATCAGCAAACATTCCCAGCTAGATACCTGGCTATTAATTTACATGGCTTACGAGGATTCCATGCCCTGATTTAACTTCCTGGGCAACCACATTCTCAAAAATATTCCTCTCACCTCAAAAACCTTCCCACCCACCCAGGGAAACCAAACTGTTGGGTGACAAAATCTGTAATAATAACTTGGGTGAGTCTCAATACTCCACTTCCCTGACACAAATTGATAATGAAGTATTAGCAGATATTTTAGAGTACTGAAAACACTACTTGGTAGGTATTGAGAGTCTCGTTAATGCATATTAAAGAAAGGTCAATATTCAAAGCAGGAACTTACTTCAGAAAAGGACAGTAATTAACAGAAAATGAGACACTAAGAGAAAGTTCCAAACTCCCTATTGCCATGTATCACCTTCAGTCTCCAAAGTTACCAACTGAACAAGGTGGTAAAAGGGACGATTCACCCATGTGGAGAAGCCAAGTCCCACAGAAAAAGGCAATCGACTCCCAGCAGACATCACCTAGGCACCAGGTCAAAAGATGAGACACACGCATGCCCCCTTGACTTACTTTCAAAGATCCCTCTCCCAAAATAGGAAGCGCAAGGAAATGCATGCTGTAAAGTATAATCCCTGAGGGAGGCTTTGCTATTTCCCATTCCTATTTAGGAACGGGAAATGTCCCGTGCCCTGTAGGCAAATGTAGTCTTCTTAGGGAGGAGCCTCTAATCAAGATTCTTCTTCTCCTCAATCCCTTACCTCCACATCCGAAAGAGGTTTGAGTGTTGGTTTGCAAGACAGAGCAACCCAACGCTTGAACGGAAAAAAAAGAGGAAGACCAGTTAGGAAGGAAGTCTTGATGTCCTAGTTTTCCAAGGCCAGTCTGCCAACAGGGCCCTATTTAGTACCCTGTTCCACAGCTATACTAGATTAAATGCTCTCCGGTGACCTGAATGCACTAGCCTACCCCAGGGGAGAATCTGGCTGTAGGTCAGCCCACACAAAATAAAATGAAGAGTTGAGAATTCACTTTATCCATGTTAATCACCCAAGAGATTGAATAACTCCCCTTTTCCACTTTGGGCCCTGAATCATTCAGAGTAGCTTCCCATAGGTTCAAGTTAACCTGATAATTGCCCAATTTCCATTTTCACTTTGCATGTTTAGTTTGGATTACACAATGTCTTACCAAAAGATAACCAGAAAGAGAGAAAGGATAATAATCTACAATGGGCATCATAAATGGGCAGGGACTGTGTCTGTTTATTGTTATATTATTATACTAAGCACTCTCCCAAATGCTTAGTACAGCACTCTGAATTCATTCAATCATATTTATTGAGCACTTACTGCATGCACACTGTGTACTCTGCACACAGTAAGCCCTCAATAAATATGATTGGCTGACTGACTCAAGTAATTAAATTGGAAGCTGTGGACAACAACACCTGGTGGGCATTGGTAACTCAGAAAAGAAAGGTATTTGCAGACAGTGGGCCTGTATTCCTCTGGCCACCGTGATTTCAGGTCAAATATCTATGACACGTAAATATCACCATGGTTCTTTTTTATCCAACGTTAATCCAGTTCAGCGCTGACTTTAATTCACCGGGAAAGGGGTGTTTGGGTGCCTGCCAATGTTTAGGTTTAAATTAGCTTTGATGGAATTTACATAATTCTCTTTCTATTTTGACAGAAGTGTGATGGTGTGCTGGAACCAAAGGTACTTGACGTAGTCAAGGCAGAGGAAGTGGGTGGCAAAGGGGCAGATTGAAAAGGAAGGAGAGAAACGAAGCAGATGGAGAACGGCAGCCCAAGGTGGGAAAAAGCCCCGTGAGTGGAGAGGTAAGAGTCGGTTCTGGGAAAGCTACAATGGAGTCAGCAGACACATTGGTTGATTTTATTTTCAAATGCGCCTGAGTTGATGGCATTTTTTTCCCTGCGCAGGTGGTGATGTTTTTCACACTCTGCTATTTCCTGAGGAGTCAGATTGAAAAGCTTGGCTTGAGAAAAAACAGACTGCACAGACTTCCAGGACCCTGAAACTTTCTCAAGTTTCCTAAATAAAGCCCACGCGTCTAAAACCTGAAATGTATAAGCCCAGGATACCTGCTGTGGGTTTGGAAGGAAGAAAACGAATAAAAAGCAAAACGCATTTGTATAGAAAACCCAAGCAAAGGGCCAAGTCAGTCTCAAAAGAAATACAATTGCTCTCTAATTAGGAGCCCCAACCTTGCAATAATACAATAGGGGAAAACTGTAAGGGTTAAAATTAGCAACAGATGCTTGAATCACTTTGCGTTTGCTGTGACTTTTATGTAGAAATTATTGCGGACATATTTTGCTAGAACAGTGCACCAACACCCAGAGAAGCTCTACCAGCACTCCTTTCCTTGTTTATTTGCCAGGGCAATAAACCAAGTTTGCAAACAAACCTCTAAGAGACTCCCAGTCAAGGGATTATTGAGTTTGTTGAAAATACAAATGCTGGGACCTCCATTAACTCTCTGGATATCATCGGGTACTGTGAAAAATGCTGAAGACAGGAAAATATGACCCTGAACTGAGAAGATTAATAACCGGTGAATAACTAAACTAACTCATTGATAGTTTGCTATGCTAATTTCTACAGCCTTCTTAATGGATTATTTGAATAGTTTATGGGGCATGGCCAAAATTCATTTTATAGAGGAAAGGTTTGAATACTGTAGAGCTCATCTGAGCAATATCTTCTACTTTGAGATACCTTTTCTTTTAATGCCTTACTGCTTTCCTCTTGTGCATCCTGTTTATTTGCAATATAGGGAACAGAGGCTCACAGCAAGGTCTCAACATGGCTCAGCAGCATAGCTTAGGGAAAAGAGCTCCAGCCTGGGAGTCAGAGAACCTGGGTTCTAATCCCGGCTCTGCCACTTGTCCATCATCGAAAATCTGCTGTGGGAAGGGAACGTGTCTACCAACTCTGTCATCTTGAACTCTCCCAAGTGCTTAGTACAGCGCTCTGCAACGGTAAGCATTTACTGCTTGTGTGACCTCGAACAAGTCACTTCAGTTCTCTGAGCCACAGTTTCTTCATCTGTAAAATGGGGATTCGATACCTGTTCTCCCTCCTAACTAGACTGCGAGTGCCCTGTGGTACAGAGACTGCATCCAACCTGATTAACTTTTATCTACCCCAGCGTTCAGAAGTGTTTGACATATAACGAGCACTTAACAAATACCATAATTATTACTGTCTGTGGGTGATTGTCTGACTGCCACTATTCAATACCACTCAAAGCGTATTAGGGTTTTCTACAGTATTCAAACCTTTCCTCTATAGAATGAATTTTGGCCATGCCCCATAAACTATTCAAATAATCCATTAAGAAAGCTGTAGAAATTAGCATAGCAAACTATCAATGAGTTAGTTTAGTTATTCACCGGTTATGAAATGCCATGACCTACCAATGTGTCCGTGGGTCTAGGAACAACATAAGGGAAGCACAAATTGTCCTTTAGAAATTGCCTGTGTGGGAGACAGCCGGGACAGGAGAAAACACACTTTGCCGAGGTACAGGTGTCCTTGATTCTGGCCTTCTGCGACTAAGCCCTCATTTCATCTTCTCCTATTCGCTTTTGTGTCAACCTTGAACTTGGATTTGCACCCTTTATTCACCCCACTCTCAGTCCCACAGCACTTAGGTGCATATCTGTAATTTATTTATTTATATTAAAGTCTAGCTTCCCCTGTAAACTGTAGGCTCCTTGTGGGCAGGGAGTGTGTCTACCAGCCCTGTTATATTGTACTCCCTCCCAAGTGCTTAGAACAGTGCTCTGCATACAGTAAGCACTTAATAAACGTGATTGATTGATTGACTGATTGATTTTGGTCACTGACCAATTGTAGGTTAAGCCAAATCACCAAAGCAAAATGTCATCAGTCATTCAAGTAAGGTGGCTTTGAGCTGGACTCAACCAGTTGGGGCTCATTTACCCGGTTATCTAGGTCTGCTGGTGAATTGTGACTATAAATGAGATGTTGGTTGAGTCCACGCTGGCAAAGAAAAGTGGAAGGTTGAGAGGACTATCTGGATGTTTGGATTTTCTGCTATTGAAGAAAGACAGGTTAGTTTGGGCATAAATGATGGAGATGGGTTACCAAGAGGGACCAGATTCGTCAAACACTTGTCCTTTTGTGGTTAGACATAGCCGCTTGACATGGTAGTTGCTCTATTTGTCAATAAATCAATCAATAGAAGAAGCAGCATGGCTCACTGGAAAGAGCACAGGCTTGAGAGTCAGAGGTCCTGGGTTCTAATCCCGGCTCCGCTACATGTCCGCTGTGTGACCTTGGGCAAGTCACTTCACTTCTCTGGGCCTCAGTTACCTCATCTGTAAAATGGGGACTAAGACTGTGAGCCCCACGTGGGACAACCTGATCACCTTGTAGAGAAGCAGCGTGGCTCAGTGGAAAGAGCCTGGGCTTTGGAGTCAGAGGTCATGGGTTCAACCCCAGCTCCACCAATTGTCAGCTGTGGGACTTTGGGCAAGTCACTTAACTTCTCTGGGCCTCAGTTCCCTCCTCTGTAAAACAGGGATTAAGATTGTGAGCCCCACGTGGGACAACCTTGATTACCTTGTATCCTCCCAGCGCTTAGAACAGTGCTGGCACATAGTAAGCGCTTAACAAAATACCAAAATTATTAGTATTGCATCCACCCCAGCACTTAGAACAGTGCTTCGCACATAGCAAGCGCTTAACAAATGCCATCATCATTATTATTACATTTACTGAGCACTTACTATCTGCAGAGCACTGTACTAAACGATCCAGAGAGCACAATTCAATGGAAGTAGCAGACACTTTCCCTGCCCACAACGAGTTTACAGTCTAGAGGGGGAGACAGGCATGGGACTGACTAACAATCATAGAAGACTGTTTCACCATTTCTGTAATTTGCATTATGCTCTTGGGCTAGTTGTTAGAGTGTTTTATCTCATAAATATTGGGGGATCCTATTTGTTTTCTCTAGCAGCATCTGCACCAGGTGTTCTGCTACCTATCAGATTTTTTACTCCTCCTTCATTTATAAGAATGACAGTTTTCTTCTTGGCTGAGTACATACTTAAAGCACAGTTCTGGTACAAGGCATTAGCATATTTCTTAAACTGACACTGAAAAAGAGCTTAGCACAGATTGAAAACTGTCTAAGCTTGATGTAAGATTATCCCTTCCAGGAATTAACACCTCCCAAGTCCTAGCAAAGGACTCAGCAGTCAATCACCAGCCAGTGTCTCTGCATACTGAAACAGGCACTCTTTGTGTGGCTGAATAAAAAATGAAGGTTAATTTGAAACCGAAAACACATTAAACAGGAATTGCCCCCAAAGATCCCAGGAAGGAATGGACACCGCCATCCCGCAAAAAGGTGGTTCCCATAAAGGTTTCAGAAAATGTTTTGTCTCCAACAAAAGAAGGCAACACGTCATCCGTGCCCCCATTTTGGATGGTCGAGCGTTCCCCCTCTAGACCTATATAAGTGTGACAAAGCAAATCGTATGTGATGGGATCTGAATAATGACAATCAATCTGTCACTGGTAGACATCCTTCCTTTGGGTTTCCTGGCTGCCAGCTCTCCTGTGATGATTACACTCTAAAAGCCAAGCACACATTTGATTAAACTATTTTCTTTCCTGTATACCATTCTAAAATAAGAGCTAGTTCACTTCCAAGGTGCTTTAAATTATATCGGCGTATTTGACAAACGACAGTACCATTTGTGTCAGACATTACAGATAACCGAGGGAATGTCGGGTGACACCTTTTGTAGGCTATTGATTAAAATGAGCTGATATCCATCTTTTCAAGTATGGAATAATCTACTGGCATTACAGAAATAATGGCCACCTTACAGGGAAGGTTAATCAGATACATGAGAAATCATATCTGCTCTTTGATAAAGTACAAGTCACTCAGGGATCAATCCCTGTTCCTAGTCATCCAAGACAGAATTTCTGCACAAACGGAATATGGCACAGCCTGTCCTGGCTGTCATGTGCACAGCATGGGAAGGCACTTTGCCACTTTGCACAGTTTAGCCTGCTGAGCTGGGTGATTTGTGGTATTTAAACTACGTTTGCAATGGTAAACAACATAAATAGGAGGGACATACAGAGCAGTGATTTACATTTTCTGAGAAAGAAAAATGACTAACGTGCAGGATCTAAATGCGGTTACTAAAAGGCACTTCACATATTTCTGCATTTTGACGGCACAGTAGGATGAGTTTTGAAAATGCATCCATTCGTACACATTCTCCTCGAGGATTCATTCACCTGTGCCTTTGCCCTCCATTTC
This sequence comes from Tachyglossus aculeatus, assembly GCF_015852505.1. Taxonomy (NCBI): domain Eukaryota; kingdom Metazoa; phylum Chordata; class Mammalia; order Monotremata; family Tachyglossidae; genus Tachyglossus; species Tachyglossus aculeatus. The sequence continues at coordinate 103,388,503 of NC_052101.1, forward strand.
CCTTTGCTTCGCCTTCCCTATTTCATGGAGGGAAGACTGCATATAAGTAGCACAGTTCAGGTGGATGTACTTCCTCTCTCCATAGCTCAAGTGTCCTGCTTTATTTTTAAATGGCACCAGTGGCTTTTTTAATGGTTTCTTAAGAGCAACTGGAAGCTACTTTGGAGTGCTGGGGGCGCGGAGAGGGAAGGGGGAAGGCGCAGAGCTGTCACCATGCATGTTGGTGTCCTGTGGGTTCTTCCTGTGCTGGTAGCAATGGCCTCCGTGGCACCAGCGGCTGCTTCTCCTACACAGCTCCAGGAGAATACCTTCGGAGCCCAGGAGATCAGCCCCATTGTTCCCCTGGCGTTCTAGTGATTCCTGGTTGGCCTGCTATCTCATCTCAGAGTGGGGCAGGAAAAGCTCTGTGGCTTACCAGAACTTTGATTCCCCTTCCACCATGCCTTGACAGGCAACCAAACAGGCCCTCCTTCCAAGGGCAGCCAGAACAAATCTGGATATTGGCTGCATCCTTCTTCCCCTCAGCTCTCCGGTGGGGTTGGGCTCACCAGAGCTGTTTCTTCGGCCCCAAGTCAGTCAGTCAGTCAATTGTATTTATTGAGTGCTTACTGTGTGCAGAGCACTGTACTAAGTTCATTCATTCAATCGTATTTATTGAGTGCTTACTGTGTGCAGAGCACTGTACTAACCGCTTGGGAAGTACAAGCTGGCAACATATAGAGACGGTCTCTACCCAACAGTGGGCTCACAGTCTAGAAGAGGGAGACAGAGAACAAAACAGAACATATTAACAAAATAGAATAAATACGTACAAATAAAATAGAGCAATAAATGCGTACAAACACATGTACATATCATTTAAAAAGCATTGAAAAAATAGAAGGAAGCTAATCCTAGTTGCATGGGTAAGAAGGAAAAGTAGCGCACCAAAGATCAAGAAATGACAATTAAATATTTACCTCTGCAAGCAGACAAAATAAAACAACCCAGGGAATCTAAAAACAGCCTGACTTAATAGGTGGAAACATACACACCTACTTTACAAAGAAAAATGACTACTGGAAAATAATTCTGAAGGAATAAAAAGTGTCTATATGATTTTATAAAGATGGAAGGTGTCCATATTATTTTGGAGTAAGAAATGCTCTGTTCACATTTCTTATTCAGTTAAAAAAAAAAGACAAATCAGGCAAAAATTCAAAGGACTAAGTACTTGGGAGAGTACACTATAACAATATAACAGACACACTCCCTGCCCACAACGAGCTTACAATCTAAAGGGGGAGACAGGCATTAATATAAATAAATTACAGATATGGATAGAAGTGCCGAGGGGCTGGCAGGGGAGAATGAATAAAGGGAGCAAGTCAGGGCGACGCAGAAGGGAGCTGAAGAAAAAGAAAAGAGGGGTTAGTCAGGGGAGGCCTGACCATGAGTAAGGCCAAGAGTAGACAGCCAAACTCCCACCACCCAGCTTCCCCTTCCTTAGTCCAACGAGCTTGGGGCTGGGCGTGGGGGCCCTGGGGCAGGCCGTGTAGACCTTTCTAGACCAGCAGCCAAGCATCATTCATTCATTCATTCATTCAATCAATCAATCATATTTACTGAGCGCTTACTGTGTGCAGAGCACTGCATTAAGCGCTTGGGAAGTACAAATCCTCTGCAGGAATCTGCTGCAGTTCTTCCCCTCCATCTTGGAGACTCTGGACTGTGAGCCCGATGAAGGCCAAGGACTGTGTTCAACAACCTCTTAACTGTAAGCTCCTTGCGGGCAGGGAACATGTCTACCAGATGTTTTATTAATGCTGATGATAATGGTATTGGTTAAGCAATTAAGCAAGTAAGCAAGCGCTCAATAAATACAATTGATTGATTGATTGATTAAGCACTTACTATGTGCTAGGCACTGTACTAAGCGCTGGGGTGGATACAAGCAAATCGGTTTGGACATAGTCCCTGTCCTGCATGGGGCTCACAGTCTCAATCCCCACTTCACAGATGAGGTAACTGAGGCCCAGAGAAGTGAAGTGACTTGCCCCAGGCCATACAGCAGACAAGTGGCAGAGCTGGGATTAGACCCCATGACCTTCTGACTCCCAGGCCGGTGCTGAAGCAGCGTGGCTCAGTGGAAAGTGCCCGGGCTTTGGAGTCAGAGGTCGTGGGTTCAAATCCCGGCTCCGCCACTTGTCAGCTGTGTGACTTTGGGCAAGTCACTTAACTTCTCTGGGCCTCAGTTCCCTCATCTGTAAAATGGGGATGAAGACTGTGAGCCCCACGTGGGACAACCTGATTACCTTATATCTACCCCGGCGCTTAGAACAGTGCTTTGCACATAGTAAGCACTTAACAAATACCAACCTTATTATTATTATTATTACTATGCCTTGCTGCTTCCATTGTATTCACCCAAGCACTCAGTACAGTGTTCTGCATGCAGTAATCCCTCAGTAAATAGCGCTGATTGATTACCTGGTATCTACGACAGCATTTGGCCCAGAAGAAGTGCTTAATAAACAGCACCATTATCATTATTTGGGAGGAGACAGCTCTCCTGTGAGCTTACCTAGAGTGGAACTGTGTGAAAGCTCTTCTATCTCTGGCACCCACCACTCTCACTCCCACTCACTGTCACTACACCATCCTCTCCAAGATGAGCCTAGTGCCTGAATTTCCACGTAGATTTGGGCCAGACCTGAACCACAAAATGAGGCGTTCCCCTGGACCACTGAGGAAACCAGCGTGAATATCTCGAGGCACTGAGCTGTTGTTAGAAATACAGTACAAGTAATGGCCGAGCGTAAACTCGTCCTCTAGACCGTAAGCTCGTTGTGGGTAGGGGATGTTTCTGTTTCGTGTTATATTGTACTCTCCCAAGTGCTCAGTACAGTGCTCTGCACAGTAAGTGCTCAATGAATATGATTGAAAGAATAGGCTTAAATGGCCAATGAGAGGTGCAAGCCAGCAATCTACTAGCATTTTATAGCCCATCTTGGTAACCAAGCCCTTCTAAAAAGCCACCTTCTCCAGGAAGGATTCCCTGATTAATCCCATCACCCTTCTGGCTTCTATCCCTTCAGCCAGCCAAGCTAATGCATTTATTCATTCCATGAATTGCATTGCGTTCAAATGCAATGTATTACATGCATTGATGCATTTAAAGGCTTCTTTGTGTGTTACTGATTTAGTTCTCCATCAACATTTATTACGTATCTTGATCCACGATCCGCCCTTTCCTCTCCATCCAAACTGCTACCTTGCTGGTTCAATCTCTCATCCTATCCCGACTGGATTACTGCATCAGCCTCCTCTCTGATCTCCCATCCTCCTGTCTCTCCCCACTTCAATCTATACTTCACGCTGCTGCCCGGATCATCTCTGTGCAGAAACACTCTGGGCAGGTTACTCCCCTCCTCAAAAATCTCCAGTGGCTACCAATCAACCTACGCATCAGGCAAAAACTCCTCACTCTCGGCTTCAAGGCTGTCCATCACCTCGCCCCCTCCTACCTCACCTCCCTTCTCTCCTACAGCCCAGCCCGCACCCTCCACTCCTCTGCCACCGCTAACCTCCTCACTGTACCTCGTTCTCACCTGTCCTGCCGTCGACCCCTGGCCCACATCCTCTCCCTTGCCTGGAATGCCCTCCCTCCATACATCCGCCAAGCTAGCTCTCTTTCTCCTTTCAAAGCCCTACTGAGAGCTCACCTCCTCCAGAAGGCCTTCCCAGACTGAGCCCCCTCCTTCCTCTCCCCCTCCTCCCCCTCCCCATCACCCCCGCCCTACCTCCTTCCCCTCCCCAAAGCACCTGTATATATGTTTGTACAGATTTATTGCTCTATTTATTCTACTTGTACATATTTACTATTCTATTTATTTTGTTAATGATGTGCATCTAGCTTTCTTTCTATTTATTCTGATGACTTGACACCTGTCCACATGTTTGGTTTTGTTGTCTGTCTCCCCCTTCTAGACTGTGAGCCTGTTGTTGGGTAGGGACCGTCTCTATATGTTGCCAACTCGTACTTCCCAAGCACTTAGTACAGTGCTCTGTACACAGTAAGTGCTCAATAAATACGATTGAATGAATGAATGAATCCACACAGTTAACGATTGTTTCATCTTTTTACATCGGCTTGTCTTTCCCATCAGACTATAAGCTCTTCAAGGTCAGGAATCACACCTGTAGGTCCCCCAAGTGCCCAATGCACTATTCTACACATAGTAGATCTTGAACTATTTATAATGATGGTATTTGTTAAGTGCTTACTATGTGCCAAGCACTGTTCTAAGCACTGGAGTAGATACAAGGTAATCAGGTTTTCCCACGAGGGGCTCACTGTCTTAATCCCCATTTTACAGATGAGGTAACTGAGGCACAGAGAAGTTACGTGGCTTGCCCAGAGTCACACAGCTGACAAGCAGCGGAGCCGGGATAAGAACCCACAGCCTCTGACTCCCAAGCCCGGGCTCTTTCCACTAAGCCACGCTGCTTCGCTGTTCATACCCAAGTGGAAACATTAGTTCTCTTAGGGTTGGGCTGGGGCTGTGAAGCTGGAGATGGCACAGGCATCATGCACAGTCCCTCTAGACTGTAAGCTCGTTGTGGACAGGGAACAACAGTTACCGACTCTTGATATATTGTACTCTCCCAAACAGTACAATGTATTGCACACGGTAAATACTCCATAAATACAATTGATTGATTGACTGATGTCTCCTTCTGTGCTACTTCCTATCTTTCATCGGGACCGAGGTTGTTCATGGGGCTGAGGTTTCATTTTTGATGCAAGGCTCTCAAGGGAGCTCATCAAAGGCCTAGTTCTTGCCATTCATCAAAGGGCCTCCCAAGGTATCAGACCCACAGAATGCTTCTACTCTCTTGCCGCCAAGGCAGCTGTCCTTACTATAGCAGCCCCTGAAGCTTCTTCAAGAGTGATGTTACCTCTAGATGTTCTGGTCTCTGTAAGGTTCCCTCCATGAATCCCAGTGTCTTCTGGACTGGGGCTCCATTAACCAGGCCCAGCCTCTTCAGAATCAGGATCTACTATGTGCTGGGGCATCTTTTCGGGAAGGCACCTTTTTGGATACCTTTTGTGAGTCTAGATTCTCTCTCTCCCTCCTTCTCTCGGTTCTCTCGGGCTATCTCTCTCTCTCTCCACACTTTTAGGCATATCCAGGGCTGGCATTTGCTCCACCAATCTGGACATCCCCTTCACTCTCCCGATTGTGCTAGGGACGGAGTTCCCTCCATGAGCCATATCCTCCTGGGTCATGGGGTCCTCTCAATGAGCCAAAGTTTCCCCTTCTTGTCCTCAAGCAGTCTTGGGTGCAGTATCCCCCACCGTGAGGTTAAAGACCTCACTGGACCCAACAATGGCAGACCAGTCTGGTGAACAACAGGGGCTCTTTTACTATTGATTAAATAATGGCTTCCATCTGAAAGATGAAAAGAACTTCTGTGAGCCTTTAGACCAAGTATGTCCCACACTGGCCCACTGGCATTTCCCTGGTATCCTGGTGTGGCAGCCTGGCCCAGTCCTGTAGACTGTGAGCCCACTGTTGGGTAGGGACTGTCTCTATATGTTGCCAATTTGTACTTCCCAAGCGCTTAGTACAGTGCTCTGCACATAGTAAGTGCTCAATAAATACGATTGATGACAATGATGTAGATTTTGTTATTCATTTGGTGAATACTTCGTGAATACCAAGTCCCCTTTGGGCATTTAGTACTCACTCACCCTCAGCCCCACAGCACTTATGTACATACCCATAATTTATTTATTTGTATTTATGTCTGTCTCCCCCTCTAGACTGAAAGCTCCTTGTTGGCAGGGAAGATGCCTACCATCTCTGTTGTATTGTACTCTCCCAAGCACTTAGTACAGTGCTCTGCACACAGTAAGCACTCAGTAGATACCATTGATTAATCGATTGATTGACTGACAGTAACGGAGTTCCTGAATTCTTGAAATGGTAGAGGAGGCTCACAACACTGGATAAGGGAGTCCAGGAACAATAATAACAACTGTGGTCATTTTGAAGAACTTACTATACTCAGAGAAGCAGCATCGCTCAGTGGAGAGAGCACGGGCTTGGGAATCAGAGGTCATGGGTTCAAATCCCGACTCTGCCACTTGGCAGCCGTGTGACTTTGGGCAAGTCACTTCTCTGGGCCTCAGTTACCTGATCTGTAAAATGGTAATTAAGACTGTGAGCCCCACTTGGGACAACCTGATTACCTTGTATCCTCCCCAGCGCTTAGAACAGTGCTTGGCACATAGTAAGCACTTAACAAATGCCATCATTATTATACTAAGAGCTGGGGCAGATGCAGGCTAATCCGGTCTGACACAGTCCCTGTCCCCCATGAGGCTCACAGCCTGAGAGGGTGGAAGAGCAGATACTGGATCTCCATTTCGCAGATGAGGAAACTGTGGTACAGAGAAGCTAAGTGACTTGCCCGAAGTCACACAGCAGGCAATTGGCAGAGCAGGTAGAACCCAGAATCTCTGATTCCCAGGGCCGTGCTCTTTCTACTAGGTGGCCATGCTGCTTCCCTTGAAGCCTGGCTGACACGGAGTCAGTAATTGGCCTCTGCTTTCAAGGGTATGGCAGCTTTAGTGATTTCTTTCCACCTCCATGCCTGGAGATGGAGGACTTGGATAAAGGGCATGAGATAATGGGTCATGGTACTCCTGGGATTCAGTTATGACTATGGTAATGGGGTGAGTCATAGGAAGGCAGTCAACATTTGGTGAACCCTCAAATTAGGGTGGTAACCCAGAGCAGAGACACTGAAATCATCAGGCATGATCACCCTAAAATCTCCCCTGCTCCTCTCCAGTCCTCCCATCTTCCTCTGCCCTCTTCATCTCTTCCAATAATAGCCCACTAACATCTCAAGAAGAGATCTCTCGCCTCCTCTCAAATCGACTCCCTCCGCCTGAGCCTCTGAACCTGTTCCTTCATACCTTATTAAAACACTTCCCCCCTCCCTTTTTTCCTCCCTTACCTTCATCTTCAACCGTTCACTCTCCAATGGCTTCTCCCCCACTGCTTCAAACATGCTCATGTACCCCCTAGCCTAAAAAAACTTTATTCTTATAACACTCCCACCCACCCTCACCTTCCAAACTCTTGGGGAGAGTTGTCTTTATTCATTCAATCGTATTTATTGAGCACTTACTGTGGGCAGAGCACTGTACTAAGCACTTGGGAAGTACAAGTCGGCAACATACCCAACGGTCCCTACCCAACAATGGGCTCACAGTCTAGAATACCCACTGCCTCCCCTTTCTTCCTTCCAATTCTTTCCTTGATCCCCTCCAGTGTGGTTTCCTTTCCATTCACTCCATGGAAACAGCCCTCTCTAAAATAATAATAATAATAATGATAATAATAATGGCATTTGTTAAGTGCTTACTATGTGCAAAGCACTGTTCTAAGCGCTGGGGGGATACAAGGTGATCAGGTTGTCCCACGTGGGGCTCACAGTCTTAATCCCCATTTTCCAGATGAGGGAACTGAGGCTCAGAGAAGTTAAGTGACTTGCTCAAGGTCACACAGCAGACATGTGGTGGAGCCAGGATTAGAACCCATGACCTTCGACTCCCAAGCCCGTGATCTTTCCACTGAGCCTCGCTGCTTCTCAGTTCACCAATGACCTTCTTCTCACCAAATCTGACAGCTCCTTCTCCATTCTAATCCTCCTAGACCTCTAAGCCTCCTTTGACACTGTAGATCACCCCCTTCTACTTGAAACATTATCTAACTCTGGCCTCAATGAAACTGTCCTCTCTTAGTTCTCCTATGTCTGGGACCACCCTCTGACAGCGGGGGTCGCTCAAGCCCCAGTTGTGGGTCTCCTTCAATTCTCTATCTACACCCACTCCCTTAGAGCACTCATTTGCTCCCACAGTTTCAACTACCATCTTTCTGCAGATGATTCCCCAATTTACCTCTCCAGCCCTGACCACTCTCAATCTCTGGAGTCTCACATTTCCTCCTGCCTTCAGGACATCTCTACCTGAATGTCCCACCAACACCTCAAACTAAACATGTCCAAAACAGAACGCCTTATCTTCCCACACAACCCTGTCCTCCCCCATCTTTTTCATTACTGTAGACAATATTACTTTCCTCCCCACCCTGACTACTTCATCTGCCTCCTTGCTGACCTCCCTGCCTCCTGTCTCCCCCTACTCCGTTCCATACTTCATTCTGCTGCTCGGCTCATTTTTCTAAAAAGCAGGACAGTCTATATCTCCCCACTCCTCAAGAACCTCCAGTCGTTGCTCATCCACCTCTACATCAAACAAAAGCTCCTTATCATCGGCTTTAAAGCATTCCATCACCTCACCTCCTCCTACTTTACTTGACTGATCTCTTAGTACAGCCCGGCCCACACACTCCATTCCTCTAGCACCAACTGATCACTGTGCCCAATCTTGTTTACTTCACTGCAGCCCCCTTTCCCAATGTCCTCCCACTGGCCTGGAACTACCCCCGCCTCGCCCCCCATATATGCCAGGCCGCCACTATTCCCACCTTCAAAGCCTTATTCAGGTCACATTTTCTCCAAGAGGCCTTCCCTGATTAAGCCCTCTTTTCCTTGACTCCCTCTCCGTTCAGTGTCATCTATACACTAGGATCTGTAGCCTTTGGGCACTTGGTATCCACCCCACCCTCACCACTCACACACATATCCGTAACTTATAACAGACTTATTTATATTAATGTCGTCTCCCCCTCTAGTCTGTATGCTTGTTGTGATCAGGGAATGTGTCTACCAACTCTGTTGTACTGTGCTCTCACAAGTGCTTAGTACAGTGCTATGCACACAGTGAACACTCAATAAATGCCATTGATTGATTGCTAAAGCCAGCTGGCAGAGGCCAATGGCAAGCACTCTCCAGATGGATGCCAAGCTCTGCAAGATTTATCGCCTGAGGCTGAAAATAGGAGCCCAGGAAATCAGAGGTCGCTACGGCGATCTTGAAATCCTATTGTCTGCTTGAGCAGTCTACCTTGAAGCTCCTTGAAGGCAACGATCATGTACTTAATACAGTTGCAGGGAAGAGAAAGAGGAGACAGAGAGGGAGAAGGAGGAGGGGATGAAAGTGCCAAGGAGGAAAGGGCAGGAAGGGGAAGAGGAGAGAAAGGGGAGAAGGTACTTACCCTTTGCCACCGGCTTGTCACTTTTTCCATTACTGCCATCACCAGCCACGTGGCAGCGGTTCCGACGCCGATCCAGGCACGGTTTCCCACCCCGCCCATAATGCTGTGGTGGCGAAGCTGATGGCTTCACCCCCTCGGTGCAAATTCCACGGAGGTGATGGTTTCCATCACCCCCCTGGATCTGGGAATCAGAAGGACCTGGGTTTTAATCCTAGCTCTTCTAATTGCTTGCTATGTGACCTTCGGTGAGTCACTTACGTTATTCAACTGTAAAACAGATCTTAAACCTGTTCTCCCTCCTACCTAGACTGTGAGCTCCATGTGGGACAGGGACTCTGTCTGACCTAATTAACTTGTACCTACCTGAGCGCTTAGAACAGTGTTTGCCACATAGTAAGTGCTTACCTAATACCATTATTGTATTATTATTATTAGCCACACTCCAATAATAATAATAATAATAATGTCAACTACTCACCCGATGACATCAGTAGGAGCACAGCCAATTACAGGGGAGGATTTGGGCAAGGAGGCTGGGGCTACAAAAACTGGGGAGAAATTACAAGGCCCTGAGTATAGAAAGTCCCTTGCAAGGTGTTCGAATGAACAGACATAGGGAGCTGGGGTTTGTTAGGAAGGCTGGGGATCAGCAGGATGATCACAGAGGTGCTAAGGAAAGTCGAGCAGTGGGGCTAAAGGGGTGGTAACCCCTGGCTTTCAGCTGCCAGATCAGAGATACGCAAATATTCCCAGAGTGAGTTTAAGACCCTGACTTATAAAGCATCCTGTTCAATATTAATGCTTTGCCTTACCTAGGACATCACAGATGCTGCTGACAAAGAGGGTACTGGAGTGCGTGTGTGTGTGTGTGTGTGTGTGTGTGTGTGTGTGTGAGAGAGAGAGAGAGAGAGAGAGACCCTGTAAAACTGGAGAGACAGGAGGGATTGGGGTGCACTGGCACTGCCATTCCTCCAAATCTCAGCAGAGGGAAGGGCTGGCTAAACCCAGAAATGCCTGTTAGGGGGTTCTTAATCTAAGACTCATGGGATTGAGGCAGCAAACTCCTGGGCAATATCCAGGAAAACCACTGCGGAGTCCCAAGAGAGTCCTTACCTCAGCTGTAAATTGTCATAGGCACTAGAATTCCAGTGGCGTAACTGTGCATCCGACCTCAAAAGTGACCGGCAACGACACAATATCAACCTCATCTCTTTACAATTTGCAGTACCCTAGCCAAATTGGAATCTGGGTCTTAATGCAATACATAAAAAACCCCACCACATATACAACTATACAGCATGGCTCAGTGGAAAGAGCACGGGCTTTGGAGTCAGAGGTCATCGGTTCAAATCCCAGCGCCGCCACTTGTCAGCTGTGTGACTTTGGGCATGTCACTTAACTTCTCTGTGCCTCAGTTATCTCATCTGTAAAATGGGGATTAAGACTGTGAGCCCCACGCGGGACAACCTGATCACCTTGTAAACTCCCCAGCGCTTAGAACATTGCTTTGCACATAGTAAGTGCTTAATAAAAATGTCATTATTATTATCATTACTCTACATATGTGTTGATAACTGCCCCTCAGGATACCTACACGATGCTACTACTATTAAGATTTTTATCTCTGTGTGAGAGTGTGGCTGATTAGGCCAATATGTGACCAGTGACATCTTTCACATCAAGTTCCTGTAAAATTGTTCCTTGCTGTGATGTCACTTTTGCTACCAGCCGCACCTCGCAACCTTTCAATTCTTGGTGTCACGATCTCTTGAAGTTGTTACTCTAAAAGAATCACTTCCACTTTGAATTGTTGCATGCCAGGCTGATCAGGCTCCCGCGTTGGTATCGTTATCCTGTGCATCAGTTGGTTTTCAAAACATTTCTCTTGCCTTCCTCTCTATGGATTCCCTTCAGCACCTGTTGCCACTCATTCAACTCAGAGGCCCTTTCCAGCAAAGCTGTGGTTGTGTTAAGTACCGTTTTAATGTTTGTCCACTGACTGCATCCCATTTCCTCACTGCGTGCAAATCTGTCTTTCCACATGATGTTAAGAATGGCTTATTGGCGATGCTGATGAACCACTTCAAGATGCCAGTCATGCCTCTGTGGTAGGTCCAGGGCTCACCACCACAGAGAAGGTTGGACATTACAGATTTTGTAGGCCTTGCCTTTGTGTGAGGGGTAATCCCCCACTGTTGCCACATAATAATTGTGGTATTTGTTAAGCGCTCACTGTGTGTCAGGCACTGTACTAAGCACTGGGGTGAATACAAGCAAATCAGGTTGGACACAGTCCCTGTCCCACGTGGGGCTCACAGTCTCAATCCCCATTTTCCGGATGAGGCAACAGAGGCACATAGAAGTGAAGTGACTTGCCTAAGGTCACACAGCAGACAAGCGGTGGAGCTGGGATTAGAATCCATGACCTTCTGATTTCCAGGCCCGTGCTCTATTCACTACATCATGAGGCTTCTCCCTAAGGACATAATGGTCTTCTGGATGTGGTTTCTTCTTTTGGACAACGTACTGCCTAAGGTAGAAGAATTTGGTGGTATCAATTAGTTCTGTGCTGTTGATAAAAATCTTTGTGTGCGGATTTTCCTAGGTGAGGGTTGGTATCCAACCCTGATCATCTTCAAGCTCACTGTCATGCCAAAATGCTGTGATAATCAATCAGTGATATTACTTGAGTGCTATGTGAAAAACACTGTACTAAGCACTTGGGAAAGTACAGTAGAGTTGGAAAACACTATCCCTGCCCATCAGGAGCTTAATCTGTATCTTTTGCAGGACAATGCTGTAATCAGTAGGATACCATTATTTGGACTTGGAGCGTACCCATTCATTCATTCATATTTATTGAGCGCTTACTGTGTGCAGAGCACTGTACTAAGCGCTTGGGAAGTACAAGTTCTGTATCTGACAGTGGTCCCAAAGGATGCTCAGAGGAAGAGTATGACAGTTGACCTCTTTGACATCCACCCTTATGGTTAGGGATACACCATCTAATATTTCTAATTTTCCCCTCAGCCCAACATGGACCAATTGTTCACTAATGCCAAAAACCCTAACTTTTCCCTCTAATGCCCCTAACTTTTTCTCCCTAATAACTCAATAAAAATGTAAGACATTCCATTTGGAATCAAACCAATGTTCCATCTAGACCAGTATTCTACAGATGAAACATTTTCAGGGTCAGAAAGTAGGCCAAGTTGATTCACATTTCTCCACCCAGCAGCAGGCTCACGCGGTTACAATACAGCATCGTCTTGGTGAGCGATCTCTTACAAAAAGCTTTGCTATATTCCTTCCAGGGCTCACGAGGAGCTTAAAAAGATGAAGTCAGCCAAGGATAAGAGTTGTCCTGGCTCTAATTTGTGATTATTCACAGGCGGAACACATCCCAAAATTCGGCTTGTAAATTACTTCTGCCAAGGGGCAGACACAGTATGTGCAGCGTTCCGTTAAATACAAACCTGAATTTCTAGAGACTGATTTCACAGCCAAAATATGTTCACTCAAACATCATCAGATTAAAAGAGGAAGCATTCTGTCGAAAGGGAAAAATACTTGCAAAGAAATGTGAAAAGCTACTTCTTTCTATTCACTCATGTATTCTTGATACCTTGATAAACAAAATTCAAGAAATAGCAACAACTGCACAGAAAGCCCTCTCGTTTCAGTCAGGATTAATTCATTTTCTGGTAAGGGATGACAAACCTATCTCAATTTACTTATGAGTTTTTAAAGATAATGACTTATGCTTTCTTGTCCCAGTTAACCACAGGCTGATCCAGGGAAGACAAACATTCAGCCAGATAACTATGTTTCTGTTCTTCTGATAACCTCTGGTTCTGATAGGGGAGAGAAATGGAAAGATCAATGTGTGCATAGGATTTAAAAAAAAAAAACACCAAAACTCCCGAATGCCTCCTCTTTTGTCTGGTGTTAATCTACTTCTTATGCACAACATGACCTATTTATCTATTTAATCTATTTGACCATTTTTAAATGGTTATCTAAATGCTGGTTTTTCAAAAAATTTACTCATGAAGCCTACTTTAACACTCTGACCTACTGAAGAAATTATAATGAAATGAAACCGGGAATAAATTGACGTCTATATTACTTTGGACCATCTCAACTCAAGAGGGGGTATTCATTCATTCATTCAATCATTCAATCATATTTATTGAGCGCTTACTGTGTGCAGAGCACTGTACTAAGCACTTGGGAAGTACAACTTGGCAACATATAGAGACGGTCCCTACCCAACAGTGGGCTCACAGTCTAGAAGGGAGAGACAGACAACAGAACAAAACATATTAACAAAATAAAATAAATAGAATAAATATGTACAAATAAAATAAATAGAGTAATAAATACGTACAAACATATATACATATATACAGGTATGGAAAAAATATGAAACTGCAAGAAGACATCATTAATGACAAGACTTTAGAAATAGAGTTTATGAAGAAAATAAAGGAGAGCTACATATCCATGCATGTAAATGTGTGGTTGAATATGGGACCAATACACAACTGACACTCCATTCTGCATGTAAACTTAGATCCTTATTGTGCTAATGCACTTACCCCTTTTTTTAGGATATTTGTAAAGCACTTACTATGTGACAGGCACTGTACTAAAAGCTGTGGTAGATACAAGATAATCGCATTGGACATAGTCCCTGTCTCACATGGGGCTCACAGTCTTAATCCCCATTTTACAGATGAGGTAACTGAAGTAAAGTCAATTCACCTGTGCTGGGCAGCAGCAGCATGGGAAAGAGTCAAAGGCGGCTGATCAAGTGATCAAAATGTTGATCGAAGACAACGGCAGAGACTCAAGTTTTTACTGTGCGGAAGAAGGCAATGGCAAATCACTTCCGTATCTTTACCAAGAAAACTCTATGGATACACATACCAGAACGACTTTATGACAGAAAATGGGATGTTCTGAAGAGGGCGTGCCCACGGAGATGCTGTGGGTCGGAAACAACTTGACGGCATTTGAAGAAGAAGAACTGAGGCACAGAGAAGAAGAATAATAATTCTGGTATTTGTTAATCTCTTACTATGTGCCAGGCACTGTACTAAGCACTGTGCGGATACATGTAAATTGGGTTAGACACAGTCCTTGTGCCACTTGGGGTCACAGTCTCAATCTCCATTTTACAGATGAGGTAACTGAAGCACAGAGAAGTGAGGTGACTTGCCTAAAGTCACACGGCAGACATGTGGTGGAGCCAGGATTAGAACCCAGGTCCTTCTGTCACCCAGACCCGTGCTCTAACCATTAGGCAACACTCTTCTCAGCTTACAAGGTCTGCCTCTGTTCTCGAGACAGTGAGGGTAAAAAACTCAAGAAAACAGATTGATGCTGCAAAGGACATTTGGGTAAGTCATAGCGGTGGCAGAAATCCAAGAAGATATAGTTCCCACAGTGTCAGAATGATCTCACTCTTCTCTCTCTGACATCGCTTTCCTTTCATCTCCTCCTTCACTCATCTCACTTCTCTGACTGGAGTTCCCATATTTATAAAGAAGCTCCACTTCTGAAATGGGAGCCAATTTGTCTAATCACTGAGAGTGGAACAAGAAAAGTTAATAAAATGACAAGAGACATGTATCCCAGGTTCTGGAAATCTTCAAAGCAGACACTGTTAATCTTAATTTAATAATTCATCTCTCACTTTTGTACATGGATTATAGAAGTGTCATTAGATCACGAATAAAGCTACTGCTTTTCTAAAAGTTTTACTTATATTTCTTCCCACACCTAGAAACCTACTTTCAGTACTTCAAGCAGAGGCATAAAATAGAAAACTATTTTAACCTTTCAGAAACGGATCAGGCTAAGCTAAATCAGAGCATGGTGATGGAAACATTAATTAACTTGCTTTCATCTTGGTCAGATTCTCTATTTAATTCAAAGGCCACCTCTGTCCTTTGAATATTTTTCTTAGAATTGCTCTTCCATTTGCGTCAGTTAGATCGATCACGAATTGGTGACAGGACACCCCAAGTGAGATGCACACCTCTCCTGTCTCAAACGTGGAAAGTCGCTCCTTGATAGAAAGGTGGTGAATCATTCCAGGAACTATTCTAACAAATCTCCTTACAGCATTAGAGTTTGAAATAGCACAAAACTCTCCCCTTCAGGTTTTGTGGACTAGTGTTAGATAGGCCCTACTGGGGCCACCTCTAAATATACACATACAATGATGATGAAAATCAGTCTGCCTGCTGAGTGTGTAAACATAATAACGAGGCTCTCTGGAAAAACATAATTCTCAAGGCAGTTTTATATAATAAGGCCCAAATATTTAGAAAGAGAAGATAAAAGCTCCTGGCTTGGCTTCCTTCCTTATTTATTTGTGCAATTATCTGTTCAAATTCACTTCGGCTACTGAAGATGTGAACACGGGAAAAACAAACCGAGCCCCTTGCTTTCGAGTTAGGATTTGAAGAACCAAACTTGCAATATCAACATGCTCAACTCATCAGTAGCAAAATGCTTGGTGGCAGTACGACAAAGGGAACCAAAAGTAATATTTGGCAGGGTTTGATGGATTCTTATTTATGTTTTCCAAAATATAAACTTTAATAATACTGGAGATAGTTCAAAACTGGCACTACAGGTAGTGCAAAGATCTATGCTTTTTAATATAGGGTGCCTCTCGAGTAAGGCTTTTATCACATTAATGGCTAAATCATACTAACAGCCAAAATAAGGCAATTAGTAAGGCCTCTGACAACCACACAAAATGAAACGTGAGAAGTTTTCAGTATAAGCCAGATGGATAGCTTCAATATACTTCTTATTATCTGCTTGTGGTAATATGTTCAATTAAAATGAAACAACACTATGCAAAACCCTCTGATTTCCAGAAAAGAAATCAACTGCATGCCACAGATTTAATGAAGCCAAACAATCATGTTTACATTTTTCATTCGTTATAACTGATAAGGAATCTGTCTTTTCCAGTTTGAGGATATCAGCGTGTGGACCATATCTGTTCAAAATATCGGCCTCACTTAGACAGGTTTATGCATACAAAAATTAGAAGGAAAATCCCAGACCATTATGTAGAAGTACCAAATTTGGGATAATGAATTTGGCATACAGAAAACAAGGATTTGTATTTTCATTCATTCATTCATTCAATCGTATTTATTGAGTGCTTACTGTGTGCAGAGCACTGTACTACGTGCTTGGGAAGTACAAGTTAGGAACATATAGAGACAGTCCCTACCCAACAGTGGGCTCACAGTCTAGAAGGGGGAGACAGAGAACAAAACATATTAACAAAATAAAATAAATAGAATAAACATGTACAAATAAAATAGAGTAATAAATACGTACAAACATATATATATACATACAGGTGCTGTGGGGTGGGGAAGGAGGTAAGGCAGGAGGGATGGAGAGGGGGAGGAGGGGGGAGAGGAAGGAGGGGGCTCAGTCTGGGAAGGCCTCCTGGAGGAGGTGAGCTCTCAGTAGGGCCTTGAAGGGAGGAAGAGAGCTAGCTTGGTGGATGTGCGGAGGGAGGGCATTCCAGGCCAGGGGGATGATGTGAGCCGGGGGTCGCTGGTGGGACAGGCGAGAATGAGGCATGGGAGGAGATTAGTGGCAGAGGAGTGGAGGGTGCGGGCTGGGCTGTAGAAGGAGAGAAGGGAAGTGAGGTAGGAGGGGGCGAGGTGATGGAAAGCCTTGAAGCCGAGGGTGAGGAGTTTCTGCCTGATGCGTAGGTTGATTGGTAGCCACTGGAGATTTTTGAGGAGGGGAGTAACATGCCCAGAGCGTTTCTGGACAAAGACAATCCGGGCAGCGGCGTGAAGTATGGATTGAAGTGGGGAGAGACAGGACGATGGGAGATCGGAGAGGAGAGGTTATTTTGCAATAACCTCTCTCATTACAGGCAAACTAAAAAGAGAAAGAAGCTGCCATCTCCTAAGTTAAAAATTGTACCAGCAGCGTGTGAAAAATCCTTTTTACCAGATGGGCCGGGAAAAGCCACAACCAGTTTGGAATCATCCTATCAGTGACCGACAAGAAAATCCTGTCAGTTCAACCTTCACAACATCGCTAAAATCCACTCTTTCCTCTCCATCCAAACTGCTACCACCTTAATCCAAATATTTATCCTATTCCACCTTGATGACCACATCAGCCGCCTTGCTGACCTCCCTGCCTCCTGTCTCTCCCCATTTCAGTCCATACCGCTCTCTTCTGCCCGCATCATTTTTCTACAAAAACATTCAGTCGGTATTTCCCCACTCCTCAAGAAACTCCAGTGGTTGCCTGTCCACCTCCACATCAAACAGAAACTCCTTACCGTTGGCTTTAAAGATCACTTTGCCCCCTTCTATCTTATCTCCCTGATTTCCTACTATTACCCAGCCAACATACTTTGTGCTCCTCTGACGCTAACCCATTCACTGTACCTCAATTTTGTCTATCTCATCACTGACCCCTCATCCATATCCTGCCTCTGGCATGAAACTCCCTCCCCCTTCATATCCAACAGACAATTACTCTCCCTCGCTTCAACCTTCTTCAAAGCACATCTCCCTCAAGAGGCCTTCCCCAACTAAACCCCCATTTCCTCCTCTCCCACTCACTTCTACATTGCCCTCGCACTTAGATCTGTACCAATTATTCATCCTTCCCTCAGCCCCACAGAATATATGTATATATCGTAATTCATTTGTTTTTATTAATGTCTGCCTCCCCCTCTAGACTGTAAGCTCATTGTGGGCAGGGAACGTGTCTACCAACTCTGTTATAGTATTCCCTCCCAAATACTTAGTAAAATGCTCTACACACAGTAAGCACTAATTATTATAGGTCCCTCAATAGAGCTGCTGTAGCCAGAATGCTAAAGAACAGAGCTAGAACTTCTAGAACAGTCTAGAACTTCTAGACTGTGAGTCCGCTGTTGGGTAGGGACCGTCTCTATATGTTGCCAACTTGTACTTCCCCAGCGCTTAGTACAGTGCTCTGCACACAGTAAGCGCTCAATAAATACCACTGAATGAATGAATGAACAGAGAAGCAGTGTGGCCCAGTGGAAAGAACACAGGTTTGGGAGTCAGAGTACCAACTTTCTAATCCCGCTCGGTCAACTGTGTGTTGTGTGGCAATTTCTCTGTCGCTCAATTCTCCATTTTCTCCTTCCTACTTAGACTGTGAGCTTCATGAAGGTCAGGGACTGTGTCCAACCTAATTCACTTCTCTCTGTGCTTAGGACAGTGTTTGACACATAGTGAGTGCTTAATAAATACCATAAAAATACAATAAATAGGATTGACTGACTGATTGATAGAGTCAGTTGAGAAAGGACCCAGTGGAGCTAATGTGTCAGGTTACACATCTACCTCAGTCTTTCTGCCAACATCACGGGGCAGAATTCTACAGCGAAATAAGGCTCTGGCTTTCTGTCTTTATGAAAAGGTATTGCTAGGTGTTTTCCAACACCTTGCAATTATGAAAGACTGGGGAATCTTAGATCGTATTTCAGTACCTTTATTTCAATGAAAGATACCTTACAAGCTCTGAGGACCTCCTGCTGAAACATTCTGGCTAAAACGGCTTTATCGACCTATAACGATTAGCGCTTAGCACTTCTATCACCAAACATTTCTTTCTTACCATTGATGTCCTGGGTCAGAATTCTAGTTAATCCTATTAGAAGACCCTTAATTATCACCTAGAAATAATTGGTTCCAGTGGAAGAAGTCTAATTAGGGTGGAATGTATTCTGTTGTAATGACCCAATGTTAAAAGCTTTTGCTGTGGTTCAGCAGCCAAATGTCACTGCTGGTTACTGATTTCTGACTGATCCTGAGTCAAATCAGGAGAGAGCCTTGAATAATTTTACATACAAAATTAGGGATAATCAAAGACTAGGAAGCCCAGTTTGGAAAGAAGTTCAGATTGAGAAAAACTGCAGTATAATGTTAGTCATGCTCTAGGTAGGAATTTTACTATTTTTCCTGAACCTAAAATTAGAACTGAACATTGATCTTACTGATATTTACAGTGAACTTGACACTGATAGGAAAGATGATTCTGCCATTTAAAAACTGCATCCCGCCAAGAGGAATGAACAGAAGTGAAGCAACAGGTAAGCTGGTCATCATCATCAGACTAGCTCAATGGGAAATCGGGAAAATGTCAAATGGTTATCGGACAAGTGCTCACTTTTACCAAGTGTGGAAGGAGGGCTCACTGGGGATCTGCCACCAAGCCCTGCCTGCATTATGTCCTTAACCCCGACCCTCAATGACATCATCTGGGGTGTCACCAATTCATGGAAGCACCAAATCCAAAATCCCTGCCCTTGGAAGCTCTGTCCAATAGTCTGACATCATCAGAATTATATAGCTGACTGGGAGAAGCTATCTAACATTAATGGATACTTCCAGGCTCTTTAGAAGAATTCTAATAGACTGTAGTTACCACAAAGACACATTCCTTTAGCCTGGGCCACCTGCTGGGCCCACTATTACCAGAGACCACGACACTTTCTCGTGTAAGCAAAAGTTTTATTAATTTGCTACTTCCTTATATTGGTCAGACTTGCTTAACAAGAAGGGTACAAAATAATAAAAATAATAATAATAATAATGGCATTTGTTAAGTGCTTACTATGTGCAAAGCAGTGTTCTAAGCGCTGGGGGGGATACAAGGTGATCAGGTTGTCCCACGTGGGGCTCACAGTCTTAATCCCCATTTTCCAGATGAAGGAACTGAGGCTCAGAGAAGTTAAGTGACTTGCCCAAGGTCACACAGCAGACATGTGGCGGAGCAGGGATTCAAACCCATGACCTCTGACTCCAAAGCCCGTGCTCTTTCCACTGAGCCAAGCTGCTTCGCTAAGCTCTAAAATAATGATACATACTCATACTCATTGCATTCAAACATGCCCTTGTCTTCCCTATCCTAAAAAAAAAAACACCTTCCCTTGTGACCCCATAGCTCCCTCCAGTTATCACCCCATCTCCTTCCTACCATTCCTCTCCAGATTCCTTCAGCAAGTTGTCTACACCCACTGCCTTAAGTTCTTCTCCTCCAATTCTCTCCTTGACTCCACTCCAATCTGGCTTCTATCCCCTTCACTCCACAGAAACCGCCCTCTCAGAGATCACAAATGATCTCCTTCTTGCCAAATCCAACGGCCTCTACTCCATCCCAATCTTCTTTGACCTAGCAGCTGCCTTCGACACTGTCAACCACCCCCTTCTCCTGGAAACATTATCCAACCTCGGCTTCCCTGACACTGTCCTCTCCTGGTTCTCCTCCTATCTCTCTGGTGGCTCATTCTGGGTCTCTTTCATGGGCTCCGCCTCTGACTCCCACCCGTAACTGTGGGTGTCCCTCAGGGTTCAGTTCTGGGTCTCCTTCTATTGTTCATCTACACCAATCCCTTGGAGAACTCATTTGCTCCCAAGACTTCAACTACTTCAACTATCACCTCTATGCAGATGATTCCCAAGTCTACATCTCCAGCCCTTATACCTCTCCATCTCTGCAGTCTCACATTTCCTCCTGCCTTCAAGACATCTCTACTTGGATATCCTGACATCACAGCAAAACTTGGCATGTCAAAAACAGAACCCCTTATCTTCCCACCCAATCTCTGACTTTCCCCTGACTTTTCCATCACTGTAGACAGCACCACCATCCTTCTTGTCTCACAAGCCCATAACCTCGGCATTATCCTTCCCTATTCTCTCTCATCCAACCCCCATATTCAATCTATCACTAAATCCTGTGGGTTCAACCTTCAGAACATCACGAAAATCCACCCTTTCCCCTCCATCCAAACTGCTACCACATTAATCCAAGCACTTATCCTATCTCACCTTGATTACTGTATCAGCCTCCTTGCTGACCTCCCTGCCTCCTGTCCCTCCCGACTCCAGTCCACACTTCGTTCTGCGGCCCGAATCGCTTTTCTATAAAAACATTCAGTCCATGTTTCCCCACTTCTCAAGAACCTCCGGTGTTTGCTCATCCGTCTCCGCATCAAACAGAAACTCCTTCCCATCAGTTTTAAAACACCGAATCACCTTGCCCTTCCTACCATGCCTCACTAGTCTCCTACTACATTTCAGCCTGCACACTTCGCTCATCTAATGCCAACCTTCTCACTGTACCTCGATCTCGTCTATCGTGCCACCGACTCTCGTCCACCTCCTGCCTCTGGCAATTATTCTCCTCTCATTCAAAGCCTTACTGAAGGCACATCTTCAAGAGGCCTTCCCTGACTAAGCCCTCTTTTCCTTTTCTTCCACTCACTTCTGCATCCCCCTGACTTGTTCCCTTTATTCATCCCCCATCCCAGCCCCACAGAACTTACAAATTTATCTGTAATTTATCTAAATTAATATCTGTCTCTCCCTCTACACTGTAAGCTCACTGTGGGCAGGGAATGTGCCTGTTATAGTGTTACATTGTACTAACCCAAGTTAGTAAGTAACAGTAAGTGCTCCATAAATGCAACTGATTGTTTAATCAGGAAACTTTCTATAACATAGGTAATAATAATAATAATAATAATAATGATGGTATTTGTTAAGTGCTTACGATGTGCCAAGCACTGTTCTAAGCACTGGGGCAGATACAAGGTAATCAGGTTGTCCCAAGTGGGGCTCACGGTCTTAATCCCCATTTTCCAGATGAGGTAACTGAGGCCCAGAGAAGTTAAGTGACTTGTCCAAAGTCACACAGCCGATAAGTGGCTGAGCCGGGATTAGAACCCACGACCTCTGACTCCCAAGCCCATATTGTTGCCACTAAGCCACGCTGCTTCTCTCAGAAACTTTTAATTCATGAGTCCCACTGAGGGGCTGACCCTGAGTACTATGAGGTGGTAGAAGATGACCCTTCAAATTAAAATGGTGGCCACAGTAGTACCACGTATTGTTACGCTGAAAGTGGAACATCACAAAACTGAAATGGAAAGTTGGGAGCTGGACTGAGGAAGTTCATGGGGGAAACCAAAACTGAGTCTCCAAGTGTCCCTACGTGAGTTTTCTTAAGAAACTTCAGGATCCTTTATACCATCTGGACTGGCCTTAGATACTACGAGACCTTGTGGGGACTCCTGAGGCACAGAGCCCTGAGGGTTAGTGAGGCTACAGAAGTGAGTGCTCCAGAAATGGCTTTCTGTGCCACTAACTATGGCCTACTATTCTCTATGACTTTCTAAGTGGACTTAAGTATAACTGTGGTATTTGTTAAGTGCGAAGTACTAAGCACTGGGGTAGCAATGGGGTTATGTTGCCAACTTGTACTTCATAAGCGCTTAGTACAGTGATCTGTATTGTTATTATTTATTTATTAATTATTAATTAATTAACTAATTATTATTTATTTATTTTATTTGTATGTATCTATTCTATTTATCTATTTATTTTATTTTGTTAGTATGTTTGGTTTTGTTCTCTGTCTCCCCCTTTTAGACTGTGAGCCCACTGTTGGGTAGGGACTGTCTCTATATGTTGCCAATTTGTACTTCCCAAGCGCTTAGTACAGTGCTCTGCACATAGTAAGCGCTCAATAAATACGATTGACGATGATGATGATGATGATGATGATGATGATGATCTGCACACAGTAAGCACTCAATAAATACGATCGAATGAATGAATGAAATGATAGAAGATAATCAGGTCCCATGTGGGGCTCACAATCTAAGTAGGAAATAGAACAGGTATTGAGTCCCCATTTTGCAGATGAAGGAACTGAGGCACAGAGAAGTTGAGTGACTTGCCAAAGATCCCACAGCAGTTAAGTAGCAGAGCAGGATTAGAACCCAGATCCCTTGATCTCCAGGTCCGTGCTCTCTCCACTAGGCAACACTGCTTCTGCTATGCCATTTTAGATGGTTCCCTATCCTACCTTCAAATCTTTCCCTTTATATTCTAGATGTGATAAGCAACTGGGGTAAAAAGCATAAGTTGTATCTTCAAAGTCCAAACTAGAAATACCAAATTTTGGGGGGTGAGTATATAAAATACCAACTAGCTGCTATTCAATAAGCCTGGTATTCATACTTCTTGATATTTGGAAACTGTAGGAATAAGATTTTTTTGTGTCACGCATACTTGGCCTCAAGGAAGGGGAGGAAACAGAAATCAATATTTAGATTCCCCTTGTAAATGCAAATTGTTTTTGACACAGTCCCTCGTAATGTCTAATAGATCTCTCTTCCTATAGATCAAGCACCTCTTTCTTTAAATGTCACATGTTGCATTCAAAGTTAGCATCTGAGGCTCTAAGTTGAAAATTCCCTATATTTAAAATTAACCAGTGAACAAAACCCCAAATAAATTGTAATTGGTTTGAAAAAACCCCAGTAAAATTCAGAGATTCTGACAATGGCATATGGATAAACAGCCCTATGGGCACCTGTCAGAATATTATATTTTTGGAAGTCTACTTAAGCATATATGAATATTTATTCACTTTCTGTTTGCTTGCCAGTGATTTATTTTTAACCTTTTCTACATGGTAATAACAGAGATGGTCCCTCCTTTCCCCTACTTGCTGCCACTATTTTTGACATGTCTGCGTTCTGTCCCAAAAATGAAGGGGGTAGAGAAAAAAATGTTCTTAATGCAAGAATACAAAAAGGTTAGAAAAGGTGTTTTCTGAAGTATGACCTTCATAGTTTTAAAATAAATGACATGTGATGAGATCAAAAATAATACAATCCTAACTTAAAGTCACAGAACACCTCATCTGATAAATGAGTCCTTTTGTAGATTATAATGTTGAATGAGAGCATTGCATTCAGTCATATTTCTAAATAAACCATTGCATTTTCCTAAAGGCAGAGAAATGCAAAGATGTCAATGTACAATACAATACTTTGCACAGTTCATTTACGGTTCAGGATGGATTTTTTTCTACTTTCTACTTTTTAAGGGAATAGACTTTAAATGGTGTTTCTCAGTTTACTGTTAATGTTCTTATCCTAAATCTACAGGTAAATTCTCTACTCAAATGCACATATGCAATTTCCATTAATGTTAATGGGACTTAAAGCAGAACATTTAAAGATAAATGCTCTTTAAAATCTCTCATGACCTTATCACAAAGTAACAGAATTATTAACTTATGTGACTATACTGATCAGATAAGACACTTTTTCACTTCAAATAACAAAAGAGGAATTAGCTTTTCTTTGTGGAAAAATGGGATTCTAACTTAGCATCATTTGCCAAACAGAACAAAAATATAATGTGCATTTGTGAGTTCAATTCAGCCCGCAAATAGCTTGAGAAAAAAGTTGAGCCTAGGCAGATTTTCTTTAACCTAAAAAATCTATTTCTATCTTGCCTGCATAAATCAAACCCATCACTCACAGAGACACAACCCAGTCCACCCACACGAGTTCACATGCACACACTCCATCCTCACACACAAGCTCACCTGTAAACACTCCACCCTCACACACAGCCCCAAAGAAATCTACCATCAATAAGTGAGGCAAGATTTGCTTCATGGAAAGACACTCATTTAACAAAGAGACTTTTTGATATATGGTACATTTTCCCAATTAGCCCTTATGAAAACCTACACTAAATGGCCTGTAAAATATGTGCTTTGAAAAGCAGTGAGTGATTCTAATTTTTGACTGAGGGCAGGCCCTACTGCAACCATAGGTGTCAGCTCAATGGGAGCAGAGCATTTGCCCTCACAGTTTTTGGGTTTTTTTGCGCTGTTTTGGTCCTCCCTTTTCAATTCTGCATTCAAAATGTCAAATTGGCATCCCTAACTGCACCCATAATGTTTCAGCCATACCTGGCGATGATGGATGCTACTTATACTTCTCTGATCTCCAAAATGCTACACTTTTCTCAACTTTTTCGTACATATGTTCTGCCAAGCCGTGTGGCTGAACAATGCTTATAGAAGTAGTAATGGAGGCTGAAAGGCATTCCTCTTGGCAAACTCTCTAGAATATGAAACAGAGACTTCCAACAGGATAAGAGTACCGAAATACTTGACATTTATTCATTAAAAAAAACTACCTTTTTTTGATCCTTAATTCAACTTTTAACTTTTAACTTAACTTTAACTTAATAACTTTTCTCAAGTTATTCTTACATATGTTCTGCCAAGCCGTGTGGCTGAACAATGCTTATAGAAGTAGTAATGGGGGCTGAAAGGCGTTCCTCTTGGCAAACTCTCTAGAATATGAAAAAGAGACTTCCAACAGGAGAAGAGTACCGAAATCCTTGACATTTATTCATTAAAAAAAAAACTACCCTTTTTTGATCCTTAATTCATGTGTGTGTATATGCATGTGCAAATGTTTGGAACGTATCGTGGTTTTTTGTGTGTGTGTTTTTCTTTTTATCATCTAGATTAGAAGTTTCTGAGCCTAACATGTTTCTTTGCTAGATATCTGTGGTTCGTACTGTGATGGGGGACCATGATATATTTTAATAACATTTTGAATCAGAGTTCTTAATGTATTGTTCTAATCAGGTCAAATTTTCATATATATTTTTAATCAAAAGAGCAATGTATTTTCTTTGAAGTCTCCCACCTAGAATTTTCTTAGCTAGAAAAAAATCATTTTACTGAACACATGAATTAAGATGCGTAGTTGCAATTCTATTTTTGGAAACGTCTTATGACACATATACTCTTATAAACTGTTTTTCTGCTAGAAGGATGAATGGTTTAACATAGCAAAAGGCAGCTCAAGTAAAGATTTTCCTATAAATTTAAACTTTGATTTTGTGTCTATGTAGGCTAATATGTTCATGGGAAAAGTCTATCTAAACAGGAAATGATTCTGTTACCTGCAATTAACTTCAAATATCTAATAAAGACTCCTTTAGACTTGCTCTTTAAATGAAATCAACACAAGGATACTTTTTTGGAGAGAAAGAAAAACACTTTATAGGGTTTCACTGGCCTACTTTTACAGAGGGGGTTACAAATGTGTCAGAAAGTTACATTATACATCTGTTGTACCATGCACAGAACCAGGAAAACCTTGTAAAGCATCCTCTAGGAAACAGAATTGGAAAGGTCTCCATTGAGTTAAAATGTGAATGTACATGAAACAGAAAATAAAGGAATTCCCTGGACCCATATAGTAATCGAATCAGGCAGGGGCTGGAATAGTTTCCCAAACCTGGTAAATCCACATCATACACTATTTCCAAAAAGATCTCAGAAAGGATCCACTCTCACACTAGGCCACTTAAATATAAAGCTCATAGGCTAAGCGATCTGAATATGGCAGCGTAAAACTGTCACGGACCAGTGTCTACCCAAAGCTACGCCAATGGAAATGGAAAGGGCAGGATTATTACAAATCAACAGGGGGGCAGCATTAGAATCTCATGTCTATTTAGTATATGGTAAGAAACACTTTACTACAACAATAATCCATCTCTGTTGCTGAGAATAATTAATCAGAAGAAACATACATTTTTCAATGTATCCGTCATTTGGTACACTTAGTGGGCTTGATTCTCTCACCCCAGTGGGAGGGTTCTTCTTCCATTCCCCCAGCCCAGAGGCACTCATTTGCCCACGCTTATACTTGGGGGAAGGGGAGAATCTGCTGGCTGCCCTTGGCTGCTCGCAAGAGGGTCTTCCTTATGCACACGAGCTTTGTGTGTGAGGAAAGCCAAGGTGGGAGCCAAGAACATGTACCCCAAAACATAGACCTGTAAATGTCCTAAGCTGCACTCTATCCTGCCCCTTTGGAATACACACGCCAGAAGCCATGCATGGGAAGAGTGGGCCAGCAGAGGCCTGCTCTGTTCTGCTCTGCTTCTGCAAGGTAGTGAAAGTGATCCCCCTTCTCCCAACCTCCCCACTGTCCACTTTCCACAGGAAAACAAACTGGGTAGACCGCATCAGAATAAGTTTCTTAAACTCCCTGTCTTTCCTGAAGGGGAAGGAGAAGAGCACTGGATTCCATCCTACTTGTACACATTCATGCTGGCCATTATTTGACTTTTGGCTTTTCCAATTTGCTTACAGGAAATTCCCCATGTATGAACATCAGCTCTCCAAGGAAAAGACAGAAATTTAACTAAAAGGAAAATTATATTATTAGGTGCAATGCTACCTCTGCCCCAAACTGTACCAGATGAGTCTTTATCAAGATTATTCATCACCAACTTTTACTAAAACAATTTCTAAGCATGACATGCTTGATTATTCATCAGAATATCTTTGATTTTAGTTGCATCCACAGACTATGGTACACATTACAGGATAAAGTACTAGATACAGGGACCAGTGGATTAGTAACAAATTTTAAGGATTGTAATTACCTTTTACCATCAAATTTCCCGTACTGCTAGCTGTCCCAAAATGGTTTGTTGCTATGCAGGTGTAACTTCCTGCATCTAATTTTGTCACATTGGCAATTCGGAGGCTTCCATCTTCTAAAACGTTAATTCTGAAAGAGAAAAAAAACCAGAAATAAATATTTTACAAGGCAGCGTGTTATTATTCTTTTAATATTGTTTTCAGTTGCAAAAGAATGTAGTCTTTTCAACTGCCGAGGTGAATTCAATTGAAAACACATTTTTATGGGTCAATTCATAACACTTGCCTTCACCATTTGCACAAATCCACTGGATTTTTACTTAAATTACACACCGTTAGCTCGTATAGGTTTGTTGCTAAGGTTAGCTTCAGTTCTATCAACTGATTATCATGGTAACTGCTGCATTCGGATCCTACTATGATCTCAAGCACAGAAAGCCTCTGGAGAGCAGGCTCAGGTTTACAGGCAGAGCTCAAAAGATTTAGATGCAATTTTCACCATCAAATGTGTCCTATGAGTCTAAAATGCTAAAACACACAAAGATGCCATTTAATGTTAAAATTGCCCCTCCACTTGACAACAAAAGTATTTTTCTTGGTTTCAGTGCAAGTTTGAAAGAAATATTTTAAATCTTACTTTTTACCTTTTCTGAAAGGTATCACCATTAGGCAAATAATAGAAAATAATAATAATAACTGTGGTATTTGTTAAGCATTTACTATGTGTCAGACACTGTACTAAGTGCTGGGGTAGATACAAGACAATTGGGTTAGACACAGTCCCTGTCCCACAAGGGGCTCAGAGTCTTAATCCCCATTTTCCAGACGAGGGAGTTGAGGCACAGAGAAGTTAAGTGACTTGTCCAAGTTCACACAGCAGACAAGTGGCAGAGCTGTGATTAGAACTCAGTTCCTTCCAAATGCCAGACCTGTACTCTACCTTTCATTCATTCATTCAATCGTATTTATTGAGCACTTACTGTGTGCAGAGCACTGTACTAAGCGCTTGGGAAGTACAAGTTGGCAACATATAGAGATGGTCCCTACCCAACAACGGGCTCACAGTCTAGAAGGGGGAGACAAACAAAAAAAAACCATATTAACAAAATAAAATAAATAGAATAGTAAATATATACAAGTAAAATAGAGTAATAAATTTGTACAAACATATATACAGGTGCTGTGGGGAGGGGAAGGCGGTAGGGTGGGGGGGATGGGGAGGAGGAGAGGAAAAAGGGGGCTCAGTCTGGGAAGGCCTCCTGGAGGAGGTGAGCTCTCAGTAGGGCTTTGAAGGGAGGAAGAGAGCTAGCTTGGCAGATGTGCGGAGGGAGGGCATTCCAGGCCAGGGGGAGGACGTGGGCCGGGGGTCGACAGGCGAGAATGAGGCACAGTGAGGAGGTAAGCGGCAGAGGAGCGGAGGGTGTGGGCTGGGCTGTAGAAGGAAAGAAGGGAGGTGAGGTAGGAGGGGGCGAGGTGATGTAGAGCCTTGAAGCCGAGAGTGAGGAGTTTTTGCCTGATGCATAGGTTGACTGGTAGCCACTGGAGATTTTTGAGGAGGGGAGTAACATGCCCAGAGCGTTTCTGCACAACAGTGATCTAGGCAGCAGCGTGAAGTATAGACTGAAGTGGGGAGAGACAGGAGGATGGGAGATCAGAGAGGAGGCTGATGCTGTATTCTGTCTCTTTAAGTTGTAATTATAACATCAGAAACACTCATCTATTGGTGGGGAAATTTTTCTGATCCTAAGAAATTACCTGTATCTGAAGTTAATTTAAGGCACACTATACATCTCCTTTGCCTGTAAACCTGAATTGGGATCTCCGATAAGCATTATAATAGAGTTTCCTCAATACTGATACCCAATAAAATGAGAGTTTGCAAAATCCCCCCAAACCCTTGTTATATTGAGTCCTCGTTATAGCCAAAGATAATCACATAGTTGTGTATTACAATCACTTTATAATGAGATTCTCACTAGGGGTCATACTTGTTAAAAGGAAGTTTCACCTATAATTGATTGCAACTACATCTCTGGTCTGCAGTTTGGTATGAACTTCAACCTCAACCTCCTCCTTTTTCCTTATATCTCTTTTAACAACAGGTCTCTGACATGGTAAAGATCTGACATGGTGGTCAAAACTCCCCCCCACTAAAAACACCTTTATAAATATGAGTACTTTAGTTATTTAAGGTAAATAATCCTAATTGCCATGTTCACAATGAAACTGAAGGTGTGGTGAGCCCACAACAAAGCTGCCTTATTAGTGACTGTTTGTGATCCCACAAACTACACCAAGGGAGAGACTTTGCAAAGGCACTGAGGGGCTCGACCTGAGACGGGTGATTGCCGGCCTGTGGGGGACGGGGCATGGAGGGAGGCCCGGCTTTCTCTCGCTGAAGCAGCGTGGCTCAGTGGAAAGAGCACAGGCTTGGGAGTCAGAGGTCATGGGTTCCAATCCCGGCTCCACCACTGGTCAGCTGTGTGATCTTGGGCAAGTCACTTAACTTCTCTGTGCCTCTGTTCCCTCATCTGTAAAATGGGGATTGGGACTGTGAGCCCCACGTGGGATAACCTGATTACTTTGTCTCCACGCCAGCACTTAGAACAGTGCTTGGCACACAGTAAGTGCTTAACAAATACCATCATCATTATTATTATTACTACCCAGTAATGGGCCTGAACCAGTGAATGACAACCATGTAGAGGCACAGCTGCCATGCCTACGGCAGATAAAAGGCAGTTGATCTGAGGGGTACGTAGAAGCAGTACTGAGGCAGAAGCATGCAGAGAAGCAAGAAGGAGGCCTGTTGAGAGTAGCACTCCTAAGCAGCAGCAGGTAGAAGGAATAAACATTGGCAGACTGGGCTCCTTTGACCACAGACTGGTATTGGACTTTTGGAGTGAGTGTATACATGTCACTCCCTTGCATGTTGGTAAAGCTAAGTTTTTGTTTTTTTTAAAAAAAAACAACTTCCCACTTTAACTTTGGTGCTCAGAGGTGTGGTTTGAACTCTGTGTCACTGAGGCTTCCCTGGCCCAGGAAGGTCCTGGTTGGTATCAATCAGGTGCTTGTGACAGAAAGTAGAAATTTAAAGAAAAACACTGCCCACTGTTTCTGCAAAAAGATATAGGGGAAATTGTAACTCTTTTATTTATTTATTTTTTTGAGCAGATGTAAGCTTGCTATAGGCAGGGAACATCTGCTAATTCTGTTGTACACATACTCTCCCAAGTGGTCAGTCGAGAAGGAGCATGGCTCAGTGGAAAGAGCCCAGGCTTCGGAACCAGAGGTTGTGGGTTCTAATCCTGACTCCACTTGTCAGTTGTGTGACTTTAGGCAAGTCACTTCTCTGTGCCTCAGTTGCCTCATCTGGAAAATGGGGATTAAGACTGTGAGCCCCACGTGGGACAACCTGATTACCTTGCATCTACCCCAGTGCTTAGAACCGTGCTTGGCACATAGTAAGCACTTAACAAATACCATTATTATTATTATTACAGGACTCTGTATATAGTAAGGGCTCAGTAAATACCACTTTTTTATTTCTTTTTTGGCCCACAGACTTGCAGGTAGAGTAAAGCCCAGCCTGCTAAAAGGAACAATTCTTCCATTGGTAAGCAGGGGAAGTCCCATAGGAAAGAAGACTTGCTGCCAAAAATCTTCCATTGACCACTGCCCCCTCCCCTCCCAGGCTGAAAATTGTTGCCAATTTGTACTTCCCAAGCGCTTAGTACAGTGCTCTGCACATAGTAAGCACTCAATAAATACGATTGATGATGATGATGATGAAAATATCTCAGTAATTTGTCTGAAGCCTCTTCCCCAAACTGGACATTGTGTACTTTGCAGCTCAAGTGGTGTGAGTTCCCATGGATGCCTGGATTGTTACCTCTCCTATAGAGAGAGGGGTCAGAAAGTACAGTTTGAATAACTTCCAGTGTAATTACTGGTTCACAACTTTTCTGCATGCACATTAAGCAAAGAGAAGGCTTATTTTAGATTAGTGATGGCTTGAAAACTGCTAATTGGATATCTTAAAAAAAGCCCTTGATTGACCACTTTAAGCACTTTTATTGAAAATGTTCCTTCTAGATGAGAAGTTCAAATTAAATGAGGCATTATTAAGCATATTTTTGTTCTGAAATATGTCAGGCAATACATTTTTAATGAGTTGCAAGAAGTGCTATTAAAATAAAGTAAAAATGTGCCATAATTATGTGTTACTTTAATGGAATATCAAATGTTGACTGTTGATTACACTTCTCAAGTTAGATCGTCCTTAACAAATGTTTCAAATTTTAAAAAGTAATCATCACAGGGAGGTTTTTAGAATACAGTGATATGAGATTGCATCTTAATCTATGTACACCAAAATAGTCTTTTTAATCTCTATGTGGTTTAGGTGCTGGTTACTTCACCAAGTAGAAGGGGGGCAATTATCTGGTGATTCTGGCCTTTAGGCAACAAAATGTAGCACTTAGGACAAATAATATTTTGGGACTCTAATCAGTTTGGTCTGGTCCCTGTAGAATGTATTGTACTCTCCTAAGCACTTACTACAGTGCCCTGTACACAATAAGCTCTTAATAAATACAACTGGTTAATTCTGTAATCCAAACTCACCAAATAATTACCAGCTGTCCCCTTCACTTTATACCATGTAGACCTATGTCGAGAAACCCTTTCTGTCTTAAGGTACGAAATTCAGGGTTCAACACAGCCATTGCATATTTGGAATTGATAGCCTGAAGAATTATCAGGTCTGAACACCTCCTGCGTATCCATTCTCTTTTCCCAGCTCACATTCTTAATTCCTTTCAAGCTAACCTACTCATTGTGCCCCGTTCTTGTCTTTCCGGCTCCATTTGCTCCCTCCCTCCTGCCTCAAACTTCCTCTTCCTTTCTGTCCGGCAGACCACTGCTCTCCCCATCTTCACAGCCCTTCTGAAATCATATCTCCTTTAGGAAGCCTTTCCCAGTTGATTTTTCATCAATTTCCCCACCTTATCTCCTCAGTTGTCATTTCAATCAATGGAATTTGTTGAGTCCTGAGCACTGGAATAAGTGCCTGGGAGAGAACCCTATAGTAGAGTTGGTAGCCACATTCCCTGTCCACAAGGACCTTACTCTCTAGAGGGTAGAGACAGACATTAAAACAAATTAGAGATAGGGCAGAAGGGAGGTGAGGTAGGAGGGGGCGAGGTGATGGACAGCCTTGAAGCCGAGGGTGAGGAGTTCCTGCCTGATGCGCAGGTTGATTGGTAGCCACTGGAGATTTTTGAGGAGGGGAGTAACATGCCCAGAGCATTTCTGCACAAAGACAATCTGGGCAGCGGGGTGAAGTATGGATTGAAGTGGGGAGAGACAAGAGGATGGGAGATCGGAGAGGAGGCTGATACAGTAGTCCAGATGGGATAGGATGAGAGCTTGAACGAGCAGGGTAACAGTTTGGATGGACAGAAAAGGGTCGATCTTGGCAATGTTGCGGAGCTGAGACCGGCAGGTTTTGGTGACGGCTTGGATGTGAGGGGTGAACGAGAGAGCGGAGTTGAGGATGACACCAAGGTTGTGGGCTTGTGAGATGGGAAGGATGGTAGTGCCATCAACAGTGATGGGAAAGTCAGAGAGAGGGCAGGGTTTGGGAGGGAAGACAAGGAGTTCAGTCTTGGACATGTTGAGTTTTAGGCGGCAGGCAGACATCCAGATGGAGATGTCCTGAAGGCAGGAGGAGATGCGAGCCTGGAGGGAGGGAGAGAGAGCAGGGGCAGAGATGTAGATTTGGGTGTCATCAGCGTAGAGATGATAGTTGAAGCCATGGGAGCGAATGAGGTCACCAAGGGAGTGAGTGTAGATCGAGAACAGAAGGGGACCAAGAACTGAACCTTGAGGAACCCCTACAGTAAGGGGATGGGAGGGGGAGGAGGAGCCTGCAAAAGAGAATGAATGACCGGAGAGATAAGAGGAGAAACAGGAGAGGACGGAGTCTGTGAAGCCAAGGTTGGATAGCAACCAAAACCTCTATCTTCATTAGTGCAGTCTGTTTTGCTTTCAGTCCTTCATTATTCTTACCATGTACATATGTACCCCATTAATAGACAATCAGAAGTCAGGGAGAAGGCAAGGATGGTTTGATTATCCCCTAATTTAACATGCTGTCCAGAAATGCTTAATCCCCATTCAATTTTTTGTTGGTACATTTGCTCTTAGATAAATGATGTATCTGGCCAGTTTAAACAACTGATTTGATGAACGTTATCTGGTTCTTCATTAAGAAAATGCCACTCAAGTCTAAAATGATTGCCCCTGAATAGATATGGACTAAGTGAAACTCAATTAATACATTTCTTTCTAATTGCTTGTTCTTATGCTACCAAATTGACACTCAGGTCTAAGGTAGTAGGTATGGTGTGCAAATGAACATGGTGAAGGTACAGGGGAGATTTCGATAGTTTTAACTCTGCACTCTTTTTTCCTCCTGCAACAATATGATTAATGTTTTTTCACTAACATCTCCTCTTAGAAACATTATCTAACCTTGGCTTCACAGACACTGTCCTCTCCTCATCTCCTCTCTCTGGCTGCTCCTTCTCAATCTCTTTTGTAGGCTCTTCCTCTGCCTCCCATCCTCCAACTGTGGAAGTAAGGCTCAGTCCTGGGCCCCCTTCTATTCTCCATCTACAACCACTTCCTTGGAGAATTCATTTGCTCCCACAGCTTCAACTCCAATTTTTATGCAGATGATTCCCCTATCTAAATCTTCAGTACTCACCTCTCTCTACAGTCTCACATTTCCTCCTGCCTTCAGGATATCTCTACTCGAACGTCCCATGGATCCCTCAAACTTTTATACATGTTTAAAATAGAACTCCTTATCTTCCCACTCAAACTCTGCCTTTCCCATCACTGTTGACAGTATCACTATCCTCCCTATTTCATATTGGTGTAGTGAATAATAATGATAACAATATTAATAATAATGATGGCATTTAAGTGCTTACTATGTTTGAAGCACTGTTCTAAGCGCTGGGGGGCATACAAGGTGATCAGGTTATCCCATGTGGGGCTCACAGTCTTAATCCCCATTTTACAGATGCGGTAACTGAGTGAAGTGACTTACCCAAAGTCACACAGCTGACAAGTGGTGGAGCCAGAATTAGACTCCATGGCCTCTGACTCCCAAGCCCGGGCTCTTTCCACTGAGCCATGCTGCTTCTCCAGATAAGCATTGGTCCTGGGAGTCAGTCGTGGGTTCTAATCCCGGCTCTGCCACTTGTCTGCTGTGTGACCTCGGATAAGTCACTTTACTTCTCTGGGCCTCAGTTACCTCATCTGGAAAATGGGGATAGGGACTGTGTCCAACCCAATTTGCTTGTATCTACTCCAGTGCTTAGTACAGTGCCTGGCACATAGTAAGCACTTAACAAATATCATCATTATTATGATATGCATGTAACCTTGGCATTATTCTTGAATCATGTCTTTCACATAACCCACATATTCAATGTCATTAAATCCTGTCAGTTCTACCTTCATAACACCACTAAAATCTACCCTTTTCTCTCCATCCAAACTGCAACTATGGTTGATTCAAGCACTCACCATATCCCGCCTAGATTACCGCATTGGCCTCCTTGCTGACTTCCCTGCCTCTTGTATCTCCCCCCTCTAGTTCATTCTTCACTCTTCTGCCTAGGTCATTTTTCTAATAAGAGTTCAGTCCATGTCTCCCCTCTTCTCAAGAACCTCCAGTGGTTACCCATCCACCTTTGTATCAAACAGAAACACCTTAACATTGCCTTTAAAAACATTCAATCAGGTCTTCCTGAAGTATGGACTGGAGTGCAGAGAGGAAGGAAGTCGGGAGGTCAGAAAGGAGGCTGATGCAGTAATCCAGTTGGGATAGGATGAGTGATTGTACTAACGTGGTAGTGGTTTGGATGGTGAGGAAAGGGTGGATGTTGGCGATGTTGTGAAGGTGAGATCGGCAGGATTTGGTGACGGGTTGGATATGTGGGGTGAATGAGAGAGCAGAGTCAAGGATGACACCAAGGTTATGGGCTTGTGAGATGGGAAGGATGGTTGTGTTGGCCACAATGACGGGAAAGTTTGGGAGGGAAGATAAAGAACTCTGTCTTGGACATGCTGACTTTGAGGTGGTGGGAGGACATACAATTAGAGACATCCTGAAGGCAGGAGGAGATACAAGCCCGGAGGGAGGGAGAGAGAACAGGAGAGGAGATACAGATTTGGGTGTCATCTGCATAGAGGTGATAGTGAAGCCGTGGGAGCGAATGAGTTCTCCAAAGGAGTGAGTATAGATGGAGAATATAAGGGGACCAAGGACTGAACCTTGAGGGACCCCTACAGTTATGGGGTGGGAGGGGGAGGAGGAGCTTGCGAAGGAGACTGAGAATGAGCCACCAGAGAGAGAAGATGAGAACCAGGAGATGACAAAGTCAGTGAAACCAAGGTTGGATAACATACTGAGGAAAAGAGCATGGTCCACAGTGTCAAAGGCAGCTGAGTGGTCGAGGAGGATCACGATGGGAGTAGGAGCTGTTGGATTTGGCATGTAGGAGGTCACTGGTGACCTTTGAGAGGGTGGTTTCAATGGAGTGAAGGGGGTGGAAGCCAGATTGGAAGGGGTCCAGGAGAGGGTTGGAGGAGAGGAATTCGAGGCAGCGAGTGTAGACGACTTTACTCAAGGAGTTTGGAGAGGGATGGTTGGAGGGAGATGGGGCGATAACTGGAAGGGGCTGTGGGGTCAAGGGAGGGGTTTTTTTAGGATGGGAGAAACGTGGGCATGTTTGAAGGCAGTGGAGAAGAAGCCATTGGAGAGTGAGCGGTTGAATATGGTAGTTTAAGGAGCGAAGGGGCGAGAGGTTTTTATAAAGTGTGAAGGAATGGGGTCCAACACACATGTGGAGGGGGTGGCACTTGAGGAGGCAGGAGGTCTCCTGAAGATACTGCTGGGAAGGATGGGAAAACTAAAAAGGGGGCTGAGAGGAGAGGATGCAGGAGGGGGAGGGGATGATTTGGGGGCGCTCACACCTGATGGTGTTCATTTCCTTAATGAAGTAGATGGCCAGATTGTTGGGGGTGAGGGAAGGCGGGGTGGGGACGGAGGGCTCGAGGAGGGAGTTAAATGTCTGGAACAACTGATGAGGGTGATGGGCATGGGTGTCAATAAGGGAAGAGAAATAGTTTTGTCTGCTTGCGTGCTGTGTGCTACTTGTCTGCTGTGACCTTGGGCAAGTCACTTCACTTCTCTGTGCCTGTTACCTCATCTCTAAAATGGGGATTGAGACTGTGAGCCCCATGTGGGACAGGGGCTGTGCCCAACCCGATTTGCTAGTATCCACGCCAACACTTAGTACAGTGCCTGGCCCATAGTAAACACTTAACAAATACCATAATTATTATTATTCAAAGCCTATTAAAATCACATCTCTCAGTGGCCTTCCCTGACTAAGCCCTTACTTCCTCTACTCACTCTCCCTTATGCATCACCTACACACTTGGATTTGTACCCTGGAAGCACTTGATATTCACCCCATCCTCAGCCCCATAGAAGTTATGTACATATCTGCAACATTTATTCTTATGTCTTTCTTTCCCTCTAGACTGTAAT
The DNA here is from genome assembly GCF_015852505.1 of Tachyglossus aculeatus. Classification (NCBI taxonomy): domain Eukaryota; kingdom Metazoa; phylum Chordata; class Mammalia; order Monotremata; family Tachyglossidae; genus Tachyglossus; species Tachyglossus aculeatus. The sequence continues at coordinate 103,425,643 of NC_052101.1, forward strand.
CTCCTAGTGGGTAGGGAATGTGTCTACCAACTCCCAAATGCTTAGTATGGTGCTCTGAACTCATTAAGTCCTTTATTGTTCGATGACTGATTATGAAATGTAGAGTCTGAAAAATAAGTGGATTTAAACTAGAAGCTTTTCATGTAGATTAAGGCACCACAACCTGAAGAAATGTGATAGTGTCCTCGCTTGAGTTGAAATGCCATGTTTGAAAACTGGGCCACACACAAGACAAAAAAAATAAGCAATATGGACTGCGATTCAGTCAAAAGGTTTTTCTTTCATATTGACTGAACACCCACATGATGTCTAGTACAGTGTTCTCTACACAGAAGATAATCAATAAATACTCTTGATCGTATAGGTATACAACACAAAGCAAAGAGGAAAATTGGCAATTTTTCAATTATTTTGACCTCCTTGAGCAGTCAGTCTTGATAACATTGGCCAAAAAATTAATCTGTAGCTCTTTGATAGTGAAGCAGCATTTGGATGGTTATCCTCTACATTGTTAGTACTATATTAGAAAAGCAGCGTGGCTTAGTGGGAAGAGCACGGGCTTTGGAGTCAGAGGTCAGGGGTTCAAATCCTGGCTCTGCCACTTGTCAGCTGCGTGACTTGGGGCAAGTCACTTAACTTCTCTGTGCCTCGGTTACCTCATCTGTAAAATGGGGATTAAGACTGTGAGCCCCCCATGGGACAACCTGATCACCTTGAAGTCTCCCCAGCGCTTAGAACAGTGCTTTGCACATAGTAAGTGTTTAATAAATGCCATTATTATTATTATTATTATGTGGCCACTTCGTTCAATGGCATTTATTGAGCACTTACTATGTGCAGAGCACTGTACTAATCACTTCAGTTCCAATCTCCCCCAGCCCCCTCCCCACCCTGCAGCCCAAAGAGAGGAGGGACTGGAGGGTGGGGGTCACACTACCTGTTTTGTTTTGTTGTACGTCTTCCCCTTCTAGACTGTGAGCCCATTGTTGGGTAGGGATTGTCTCTATCTGCTACCGAATTGTACTCTCCAAGTGCTTAGTACAGTGCTCTGCACACAGTAAGCGCTCAATAAACACAAATGAATCTCTGAGGATAACCAGTCTTTCTTCGGACACTTGTCCAATTAAAAGACAAAGGAAACCCAGTTCAATCCCCAAATAAATAAAATGTTTGCAAGAATGCACAGGTGCCAGTCATAATGGGGTTTGGAAGGGTGGGGTGCTGTAGCTAATCAATTAATCTAGCAACGGTATTTACTGAGTGTTTACTGTGTGCAGAGCAGTACACTAAGTTCTTGGGAGAGTACAATATAATCGAGGAGGTAGACCTCTGCCCTCAAAGAGCTTACAATCAAGCAGGGGAAACGGACATTAAAATCAATTATAGGTCAGGAAGCAACAGAGTTATACCGTTTTTCACAAGGCCTCCATTTAAGTCTTGATAAATCTCCACCTCCTTGTCGAACAAAAACTCTTCACCAATGGCTTTAGAGTATTCTGTCACCTTGCTCCCTCCTATCTCACCTCACTTCTCTCCTTCTACAACCCAGCCTGCATACTTCACTCCTCTAGTGCTAACCTCACTGTGCCTTGAGCTCACCTGTCTTGCTGCTGACCCCTGGTCCACATCCTGCCTCTGGCCAGGAATGCCCTCCCTCCTCCAATCTGACAGACAATTACTCTCCCCTCCCTTCAAAGCCTTATTGAAGACACATCTCCTTCAAGAGGCCTTCCCAGATTAAGTCCCACTTCTCCTCATCTCCCACTCCCTTCTGCATTGCCCTGACTTGCTCCTTTTGTTCTTCACCCCCTGCCCAGCCCTAATTACTTGCGTATATATCTGTAATCTTATTTATTTGTATTGATGTCTGTCTCCCCCCCTCGTTCTAGACTCTAAACTCGTTGTGGGCAGAGAATGTCACTGTTTGTTGTTGTATTGTACTTTCCCAAGTGCTTAGTACAGTGCTCAGCACACAGTAAGTGCTTAATAAATATGACTGAATGAATGATTAATTTAAGCAAAACAATCTGTCTGCCACTTGCTGCCCACAAGATAGGTCTGTCTGCTGCAGTGGTCTCCCAACAGCACACGGTTATATTACACTGTTTAAAAGAATGCCTTTAAAACATTTCATTCATTCAATTGCATTTATTGAGCACTTAATGTGTGCAGAGCACTTTACTAACCGCTTGGGAAAGTACAATACAAGAATAAATAGACACATTCCCTGCTCACGACGAGCTTGCAGTCTAGAACACTTGTTTTGGCTTATCTGCTGTGATTTATCATAATCACCTCCACGTCTGCTTGGCTGTGCACTTCAAGAGCATAGAGCATAAGCATTGACATTAAGCAGGTTCTGAATGACTGTCTCTTTAGATGATGCTGAACAGGAAGAGTTTCCTTCACTGCATCCTCAAAGCAAGATGGAAAATATGGCCACACCCCCGCTTTTACCGATGTTATCAGTAATAACAATAATGTGGTGTTGAGCATTTACTAGGTGCCAAGCACTATGCTAAACACTGGGATAGATATAAAATAATCAGATTGGACAAGGACTCTGTTCCATATAGGGTTCCCACGGGAAAGATCAGACATATTCAATTAGGACTCGATGGATCATACCATAAGGAAGTACCCTAAGGATCCTGGTGAATTTTTTGACAGTATTTGCTCACTCATTCATTCATTCAATTGTATTTATTGAGCGCTTACTGTGTGGAGAGCACTGTATCAAGCGCTTGGAAAGTACTATTTGGAAACAAATAGAGACAATCCCTACCCAACAATGGGCTCACAGTTAAGCTCTTACTACATACCAGGCACCGTATTAAGTGCTGGGGTAGATACACATTCCATAACCTACATGGGGCTCCCAGTCTTCATCCCCATTTTACAGATGAGGTAACTGAGGCACAGAGAAGTTCAATGACTTGCCCAAGGTCATACAGCAGACAAGTAGCCAGACAAGTGGAGGAGCCAGGATTAGAACCCAGATCCTTATGACTCCCAAGCCTGCGCTCTAGCCACTAGGCAGCACTGCTTCTAAACTTCTCAGGCCAATCCTATTTGCTTATGAGTTGCCAGTACCTTGGTCAATAAATGGTGTCAAAAAGTCTTTAAAAGGATTATAAAACCTGTAAAAAGACCTTGATGTCTGCACTTTTCCTGTATCTGTTGTGTTCCAAAGGTCATCTTTGTGGTCCTACATTTGTCTGAAGCCACCTTGCAATTCTGGCAAATTCATGGTTCTCTATATTCTTCAGCAGTCTGTCCAGAAGGATTCTGTCTAATCTTGTGTCAATGGAAAGCAGAGATACTCCTGTATTTTCCACAGTCAGTAGTCTCACCTCCCTTCTCGAAAATGGTGAGAGTGATGGCATTTTGAAGTCCTGTGACATTCTCTCAGTGCTCCATATGCTGAGAGCCCGCTGTTGGGTAGGGACCATCTCTATATGTTGCCAACTTGTACTTCCCAAGCGCTTAGTACAGTGCTCTGCACACAGTAAGCGCTCAATAAATACGATTGAATGAATGAATGAATGAGAGAAAGCTCTCGCAGACAGCTGCTTCTTTCTTGCTTTTAATTTCTGCGGGAATGCCTTCAGATCAGGTGGCATTCACACACTACCCAAGTAGTTGTCCAACAATTATTGTCTTAAACCTCATTTTCTACAGAGCAGATGCACCAACAAAAATAGAAGGGCGATCGTATCCTAATTACCTCAAAGATGATTCTAAGCTTTCATGTCTTTTATTTCACTAAGCAAAAATACCTTTAAAAGACATCCTCATATTTCTATTTATAAAATGATTCTCTATAAATAATGAAATGTTACCATTTCAAAACAATACTGAAATGTTGCATTTGTGGAGCTGGCATACTTTTTAAATATTCAGGGCCTTTAATCTGATATCCAGTCCTTCACAGCTCCATAGAGGAAATAATGATAATAATAATTATGGTATTTAAGTGCTTACTATGTTGCCAGGACTGTACTGAGCACTGGGGTGGATACAAGCAAACTGGGTTGGACACCGTCCCTGTCCCACATGGGGCTTATATTCTTAATCCCCATTTTACAGATGAGGGAACCGATACACAGAGAAGTGAAGTGACTTGCCCAAGGTCACACAGCAGACAAGTGGCTGAGCTGGGATTAGAACCCATGACCTTCTGACTCCTGGGCCCGTGCTCTATCCGCTATGCCACGCTGCTTCTCTGTATTTATTGAGCACCCACTTGGTGCAACGCACTGTACTACGTACTTGAGAAGTACAAAATAAAGAAGTGACATGTAGTCTGCTCAGAAAAAGCTTGCACTCTAACAGGGTAGACAGGCATAAAAATAATTACAAGTAGAGTAGTCAAAATAAATGACTGATTGCATATACACCTCTACGTGTGGGTGTAAAGAAGCAGCATGGCTCAGTGGAAAGAGCACAAGCTTGGGAGTCAGGTCATAGGTTCAAATCACAGCTCCACCAATTGTCAGCTGTGTGACTTCGGGCACGTCATTTAACCTCTCTGTGCCTCAGTTACCTCATCTGTAAAATGGGGATTAAGACTGTGAGCCCCACGAGGGACAACGTGATCACCTTGTAACCTCCCCAGTACTTAGACCAGTGCTTTGCACATAGTAAGCGCTTAATAAATGCCATTATTATTAAACAAGTTTATAAGTGCTACAGATAGCTGATATGACTTGGGCTGCTGGAAATTAATTGGGGAAAGTTTGTTGAGGAGGTGGGATTTCAAGAGGGCTTTGAATGTGGGGAGAGTTGTGAGCTTTTTGATTATTCAAGTTATTCAAGCTGGGGGAACATCGTGAGTGAGACAATGGAGGAGGGACAGTAAAGAGCAAGGTGCACTTAGGAACAGGTGAAGAGAGCAGATATGTAAGATAGGAGGGCCTTTAAGCCCATTATGAGGTGGTGTTGGATTCATTCAATCGTCTTTATTGACCGCTTACCGTGTTTGATCTGGAGGAACACGGGAAGCCATTGGAGGGTTTGAGGAGAGATGTGAGCCAAGGAACACTTCAGGAAGATGATTTGTGTAGTATAGATTAGAGGTGGAAAGGCTGGAAGGAGGGAGAACAGTGAGGAGGCTGATACAATCATCTAACCAAGATACGACCAGGGCCTGTACCGGTGTGGTAGCTGTGTGGGTGGTGAGGAAGGGGTGGATTTGGGATATGTTGTGTAAGAAGAACTGGCTGGATTTGGCAAAACACCTACTGATCTGTTGTCATGAGTCGCATTAAATCCCCCCTTTTAGACTGTGAGCCCACTGTTGGGTAGGGACTGTCTCTATATGTTGCCAACTTGTACTTTCCAAGCGCTTAGTACAGTGCTCTGCACACAGTAAGCGCTCAATAAATATGATTGATTGATTGATTGATTAAATTCAAACTCTGCTAATCTTTAATAGTTTCTCTAGATTCTTGTCAAACAAGGCAAAGGGAAAAAACGATTTGGGGTCAAGCATTTCAGTACAACTTCTGTCTGCCCTCTTTCTGCTAAAGGAATTTACATATTTAAGCACACTGGGAAGGGCTTTAACTGTTTTCAGACAGTGAATGTTTCATAAAATGAATCACTGTGGTATTTAAGCGCTTACTAAGTGGTAAGCGTGATCATCAGGTCCCTCAAGGGGCTCATAGCCTAAGAATGAGGGAGAACAGGTATTAAATTCCCATTTTGAAGATGAGGGAACTGAGGCACAGAGAAGTGAAGTGACTTCCCTAAGGTCACACAGCAGATGGGTGGCAGAGCTGGAATTAGAACTCAGGCCCTTTGACTCCCAGGAATTTACCGCTTCATAAGTAAATTAATTCTAGCAACTTCACATACAAAACTTTGTGTGCGCTTCATGAGTCGTATCCCTCCCTGCCTACTTGTGGGTTGCCCTCCGTGCCCCGAGAAAGGGCGAGTAGTGCTGCACAAATCACTTTCTCTAGAGTGAATTTCTTTGTGCAGTTTCTAGATCAAGACGTCTCAGGACTGAGGGAGTTTCCATCATCGGGATCCGTAGGTTCCTCGCTCCACAGGGGCTACTGGTCCCCCCAAACTGTGTGTACTGGATTCACTCACTTGCTTCTCCCAGGTACTCGACCAGATCTGAGAGTTTCCAGTGGGCACAAGAAAGGGGTGTGACTTGCTAGCCTTCAGCTTGCTGGGATGATCGTTGTCCGTGAAGTCACGTCGGCTTCACGGTACACCTCCAATCGGTGTCAAAAAGACCCAAAATAGTAGCTGGCTGGAATCAGGGCTCTTTAAAACCTGGCATCTAACAGTACTCACATCCCCTAAAATACCTTTCTCCTTTTCACCCCCACACTTCAAATGAAAAGTTGGCACCTTTGTCATCATTACTTCTAATACTTCTAATGAACTTTGTAGCTCCTTGTGGACAGGGAACATGTCTACCAATTCTGCTGTAGTGTATTTTCCCACATGCTTGACACAGCGCTCTGCACACACTAAGTGCTCAATAAATACCATTGGTGAGTTCAGTGCTCTGCACACGGTAGTGTTCAATAAATACCACTGATTGATTTGTATAAATTAGTCTGGGAAATCTGTTTGAAACCAACTAAATCTAATAAAATGAAGAGGGTATGCCAAAGGAAAGGGATTTTTGAAACACGTGAAGACTGAATGCAGAGTGCTATTTGGAATAGTGGGAGAGGTGAGATACATCTGGCTTTGTGTGTTAACTGAATTAAACTGAGATCTTTTTCATCCAACATGAATATTTCAATTCTAGTTTCTTTTCAGTTTCAGTGCTTCCCTGCTCAAAAAAGTGGGGAGATATGAACACTGAGATGTTTCATCTATTTTTCATGGGTGTCAGAAGCTAACTGTATCACAAGCTTTCTTTTAGTAATTTTGCCAGATGGGGTCTTCTAGCTTGGATTGTCTGGAACCTCTTTTTTTTTTAAAAAAAAAACAACCAACAAAAACTTTTAGGTTCCCTAGACTATTGACTGACCTGTATCTATGAGTCTGATATTAAACTCTGAGTCCTTGTAAATACCACCAAATACTGACAGTATTAGATAAGAAGAAATGAAAATGTAAATCTCTAGTTTGAACAGATTACGCTGACCTACCTATGGGCTGTTTTTTAATCACTGATATTATCATAGAAAAGTCAAAGATGATAAAATATGAAGCGATAAAAATAAAGAAGTGACATAGCACATCATTTTTCCTGTTCAAAGAGAGGTCATCTCATTCATACCATAGTAAATTATCTATAGCTTACAAAAGCAGTTGGGCCCTGCTGTCACCCGGAGATTTCAGATCCACAGAGAATAGGAACATATCTGGAATTATGAGATAAATTGAATCTCTGTTTCTTAAAATGAGACTTTGGAATGCACCCACTGAAGAACTGACCTTGTCAGCCTTGTAAATCAAAGCCAGACTGGGGACATAGGACCTTTAAAAGTGCTGACTTTTATTTTTTGGCTCAGGAAGCAGATGACAAAACTGCCAACTCCACAATTTCCTCTCACCCTAAAGAAGAGGTCCATCCCAAAATGGATACATACACTGTTTTCCTGACAGCTTTTATGTGGGAGCTGAACAGCCAGTGAGATGTTTGAATGTCCTTACCTGTCTTTGATTGAAAAAGAAGTTCCCTATTGAGTTTATGTCTTTGGAGTGCAATTTAGGAAAGGTGTTCTTTTTTCTTTCCCTGAGCCAAAGATAATTGGGATGTAATAATAGCTTTTCACAAGCAAAATTCTGGACTATTCAGAACAGTCATTATAGTTTCACAAAGCTAGATGTGAGAGGCTTACTTTGGTATAGATATCTTTCTACACACACACACACACACACAGAGTGAAGTGTGAAGTAATTACCCCCATACTTCAAATCCAATGGTGAAAAAAAGTACACCTAAAAGCTGTACTTGAAGGGGAAAAAAATGGGGACCTATCCTGTCCAAACAGCTGGCTGTTTCGGCTAATACCTCAACTCTCCACTTCACGTTTTTGATTTAATTGAATAATATTTAAGCCAAGCTACACTGGGCCCACAAACTTTGATTGGGTGTAAAAGAAATCCTCATTCATATTTGGAAAGGAAATGCCACCTAAAAGTGATAACTATTGTGCTCTACCACTTGAGTGCTATTAATTTCAGTTCCCTCTGGAAAGTTTCCCAACAAACTGATTTGCAGATCATTCTTTTTCTCATACAAGAGGATATCTCAGTGCAAGAATGTAAATTTACCTCATTTGGCAAAACATAAATTCTGAGGGCAATTTTAGATAAAACTCTGATTAATCTTTCCATGTAGGATCTTTGTGGAAGAATCAATGCTGCTACTGAAGAGAGACCCTGGTGACAAAGTTCTCTAAGAATGAGTCTGCTTTCTGTTTTAAGAGTTAGATTAAATGTACTTCAGAAATAAATTTGCATGTCAGTTTGCATGAACAGAGAGTAATAGAGAATGCTGAAGGATGAGCTGGTAATTTTTTTGGACATATTTGCACAATTGACAAAGCAGGAACAAACTATGGCAAAAAGGGCAAGGAATAAAAAAAATGCATTATAAACACATTCCTTAAATGGCTTGTCACTATTTCTACACATTCCATTTATTTCACGTACAGTTCAACACAAAGAATTAAGCAAACATGCTATCTATAACTGATAGCACAGTCAAACTGAAAGACTTCAGACTCAAAACAGCCACTGAAATGGCGGACAGGAGGGATGAGCCCTAGATCAGTCAAGTTTCACACACCCCAAGTCTTGCTATGTATTTCTTTGATACTGTCTTCTGATGGAGCTAGGCCCTATTTAGTCTAAACAATATAAGGAGAGTGGGAAAGAAAACCAGAAATAGAAAGTGCTATATATGAATTTTGTCAGTTTTGCATTGAAATTCAATCACCATTTTGTTAAAATGGAAGACTAATTTCATTCTTGATCACCATTGATTGTTCTTCCTGTAACAGTTTATACATTCTGCTTTATACAAATTCTTGAAAGCACAAGTAACGCTGAAAAATACAAAACTGTTGCAAGGGGAAATCACAAGAGGATTCATTTATCCCTAAGTAACTGAAATGACTGAAAGACAATATTAATAAACTGAAAAGGAAGCCAAATATTAAAATATATGATTTAGTAGAGTAGACTTCAAAACGGTGGAGGATGGCACAGATATTTTTATCATGCCATTGAAATGAATCTTAATTTGTTTATACATTAACCTTCTCATCCTAGACAGAGAAGATGCATTATCAACAATTTAAGGTGGCTTAAAAGCTACATCCAATGATTTCTACAGAGCTCAGCAAAGAACTATATCTAAATACTAGTGGTTCTTTCCTAGAGGAGTAATTTCTCAGTAGTCTATTTCCTACAGTCCTTACCTGAAGGAGGTATCCTCAGTCACCCTGTTTGTCCATTTACTCAACCTCTTGGTGCATGGTTATTTCAAAAGTGGATTAACAATTAAAAAAAAACTAGCAGAAGCCACTGAAACACTAATGGTGTGTTAAAATCCACTCACTGTCTCTTGCTGACTTTTGGTGCCTCAGTTTCTCCTAATCTGCCAGTACCTCACTTTGTAACCATGAAAAATCCTGGTGGATTTATGGGACCCCAAAATCTGATTTGTGAAACACCTAAATAGAGCTGTGAAGTCACACAGACAATAGGTTCTAGTAGACAATTCTTGTGAGAATGGATGATGGAGATGTGAACCCTACCCTCGAGGAATTTACAGTACAGTGGGAGAGACAGATGCATATTAATTTAGATACAGGAGGAAGAAGCACTTAAATAGAGTATATAGATTGATATGTACAAAAGTGCAACAGTTGCAAACGTGCAACATTTGTAATACTTTTGCAAAAGTGCAACAAGTACAGAGAAGCTGCATGGCGTAGTGGAAAAACATGGACTTGGAAGTGAGAGGATCTGGGTACTAATTCCAGCTCCACTGTTTGTCTGTTGTGTGACCTTGGGCAAGTCGCTTCACTTCTCTGTGCTTGTTTCCTCATCTGTAAAATGGAGATTAAATCGGACTCCCTCCTACTTAGACTGTGAGCCCTATATGGGACAGGGACCGTGTCCAACCTGATGATCTTGTATCTACCCCAGCACTTAGTATAGTTCTTGGCACATGGTAAGCAATTAATAAGAACCATAATTAATTAGGAGGCTGTGGGTCCAAATGTTCTAAAGTGGTGCAAAATTGCTAAAATGAGAGTTGGGGAATGCAACCTGGATAAAAGAAAAATTAACTGGGGAAAGCTGCATTGTTTTCCTGAAAACAAGCAAATCTACTCAACTGAGAAATCTTATTAGATTATGGAACAAACTACTAACAAAAGAAAAGGCCTGGATGAATCAATCAATATATCGTATTTATTGAGCACTTACTGTGTTCAGAGTGCCGTACTAAGTACTTGGGAGAGTACAATATAACAATAAACAGTCACATTCCCTCCAGCACAATGTACATATCTTTCAACGCAGTCACTTTTCTGTACCTGTAATTTCCTTTAGTGTTAGCCTTCCCTACTAGATTGTAGGCTCCTTGAAGGCAGGAATTGGGTTTATCCATTCAATCGCATTTATTGAGCACTTACTGTGTGCAGAGCACTGTACTAAGCACTCTATTGTACTCTCCCAAGCACTTAGTACAATGCTTTGCACAGAATAAGCACTTAATAATTACTATTAATTGACTGATGCGTGCTTTCTGAAGGAGGTGGGGTGCTGATAAAGCTGGTAAAACTTTCTGGTACTTTTCTTTTAATGGCATTTATTAAACACTTACTATGTGCAAAACACTGTTCTAAGCACTGGGTACTTGTTTGACTAACCTGTCTTAATATATTATTCAGCTGAATAAGGCGATTCCTTTAAGCATCTAATTTTAAAAAATCACACTCTGTTGGTTTACAGATAATTCAGGTCTCCAAAAATACCTTGGCCTAAATTTCTGGATGATTCAGAAAAATGTTTTTGGTTGTTTTTTTTTTGCCTTGAAGTAGTCAGAGAATTGTGATGAGAGTGTACTTTTAGTACTCCACTATCTGGATCATTTACATACATTAATCTATGCTCATTTGCTATTTATCTCCCGGCATTTCATTACGAATCCTAGTGCTACCCTATAGAGCAAGGAGAGTGCTACTATCAATCAATGGTATTTATTGAGTGCTTACTGTGTGCAGAGCACTGAACTAAGCACTTGGGAGAGTCCATTACAACAGAATTAGCAGACACGTTCCGTGTCCAGAACAGAAGCAGCATGGCTTAATGGGAAGAGCATGGATTTGGGAGTCAGAGGTCATGGGTTCTAATCCCGGCTCCACCACTTGTCTGCTGTGTGACTTTAGGCAAGTCACTTCACTTCTCTGGGCCTCAGTTCCCTCATCTGTAAAATGGGGATTAAGACTGTGAGCCCCACGTGGGACAACCTGATAACCTTGTATCTCCCCCAGTGCTTACAACAGTGCATGGCACGTAGTAAATGCTTAACAAATACCATAATTATGATTACTGTTATTAAATGAGAAGCCTCCTGTTCATTTCTTTTATTTTAAAATAACTACAAAAAGCAAATCCCCTGGGGCAGGAACAACTCCCGGACTAGGGCACACTGCAGCCACTGCCTAGCCCAGATGAGCTGCGCCCATTCCTCCATGGCTGCTAGATGGATGCGTGTGGGGGGAGTGGCGGGCGCCAGGCCAGCATCAGTTTGCATCATCTATGACTGGCAGGGGCAGGTGGCATCATGAAAGCTCGTAGCTCAATCCCATCTACTAGGGATTAGTAGGGTTGATAGGACGCCCCGACACATTTGTAATCCAACCAAATACCACTCCCTTCCCACCACCGCCATCTTGGACCTACCATGGTCCAGATGCCCCATTACTACTACTAAATGCCACGTGATGCTAAATATATGTCCAGATGTACTCTATACCAGCCTGGTACAGAACAAGCACCCTCCTCTAGGCCTGTTTGGCCAAAGAAGCAGATGGGTAGGACAGAGGACACTGAGCAGTTGTTCTCACACCAACCACACTGATTCCTTCCTTCTCCATCCCACGTATGATGGTATCCTTTAAGCACGTACCTTCCATTACACGCGAGGGTAGATCCAAGTAATCACATCGCACACATGCCCTGTCCACACCTGGTGCTTATAAGCCTATGTTTGCCAACCAGGATGTAGGTACATGGGCTAGGCCACTTACCCTCTTGGGTGGCTCACTCTCACTGCTTTATACACGTTGGCTGTTATGGAATAGTGTCTTTTAAGGATACAATAACAGCCCTCTCGGGAGGAGTGCTTTTTAGCAGTTATGAGTAAGGAAAAGAATGCGTTCACATTTATGAGTTGCCGTTAACATTTTCTTTTCCTGTGTTTCAGTGTATGTCGGTTAGAAAAATGAGCAAGCCTCAATAATACGTGATTTAGTGAGGCTGGTTTTGAAATGGTCAAATAGGGGGAAAAAACCAATGTTGAAAAGAATATAAAATGTCAGGAGGCCTGTATAATTAATCAGCATTCCCACAAAGCATGCAATAAAGTTGAGCTACAATTATACTAGTGTTTGAAAAATAGGCAATTAGACTCTTTTTATAGAAGCATTCATATTTATTTCTTAATATCTGTCTATCTTCCGCATAATATAAAATGTGCATTAAAAGGTACTCCTAAAGACTTATATTTTCATTTTTGCTATTTACTACTCAATTTGCACTTTTTTATAGCATTCTAAGTAGTCCCACTATAGGTAAGCTGGGGAAGGGAATATGTTGTGTGTTCCTGTTTAGCAAGGGCATTTTGGATGAAGCAATAATATTTTGAAGCAAAAAGCTATTACTGAAGTCAAAAATATTCATAAAATGGAATGTCATTCTCAGCAATTTTCAATACTGTACAGCCCAGTTCTTTCCGTCGTCCCGGGCAAAGTCATGAAGACCACTGGTGGACTTTATCATCCATGCATGAAAACCTGCAGGTGCAGAGTCCATCAAAGAATCCCAATCAGGAAGGGGGAGGAATTCCCTGGAGTGGGGCTGGTGAGGGTGTGTGTGGAGGTCGGCGGTGGGGGGAAACAGTCGAACTCTGTACGGGGGAAGATCGTGGTGGGGAGGCTGCTGACTGAAGCCCAGGAAGGTGGTGGCTAGTGGATCCTCTTAAGGCTGACTAAAGTCAGAGAATCTCAGTGGTGAGAGGGTGTTGGGTGCAGTTTTTTTTGCCATCCTTGGCTGGGATGATGCACTGTGGCTGCCTTTCCAGGAACAATGGGAGCGAGTACAGGTCTCGCTCAATCAATCAATCAATCGTATTTATTGAGCGCTTACTGTGTGCAGAGCACTGTACTAAGCGCTTGGGAAGTACAAGTTGGCAACATATAGAGACAGTCCCTACCCAACAGTGGGCTCACAGTCTAAAAGGGGGAGAAAGAGAACAAAACCAAACATACTAACAAAATAAAATAGAATAGATATGTACAAGTAAAATAAATAGAGTAATAAATATGTACAAACATATATACATATATACAGGTGCTGTGGGGAAGGGAAGGAGGTAAGATGGGGGGGATGGAGAGGGGGACGAGGGGGAGAGGAAGGAAGGGGCTCAGTCTGGGAAGGCCTCCTGGAGGAGGTGAGCTCTCAGTAGGGCCTTGAAGGGAGGAAGAGAGCTAGCTTGGCGGATGGGCAGAGGGAGGGCATTCCAGGCCCGGGGGAGGACGTGGGCCGGGGGCCGATGGCGGACCAGGCGAGAACGAGGCATGGTGAGGAGATGAGCGGAGGGTGCGGGCTGGGCTGGAGAAGGAGAGAAGGGAGGTGAGGTAGGAGGGGGTGAGGTGATGGAGAGCCTTGAAGCCCAGGGTGAGGAGTTTCCGCCTGATGCGCAGATTGATTGGTAGCCATTGGAGATTTTTGAGGAGGGGAGTAACATGCCCAGAGCGTTTCTGGACAAAGACAACCTGGGCAGCAGCATGAAGTATGGACTGAAGTGGGGAGAGACACGAGGATGGGAGATCAGAGAGAAGGCTGATGCAGATGCTCAAGGTTTTGGAGGTTCCCTCCGGGACTAGCTCTGTTACCGTGGGAAGTGGCATGCTGCAAAGACAAATCAGTAATGCCAGAACTCCATCTTGATAAAAAGTCAATAAAGATAAAGATCTTTTGCTGTGCTATTTAAGGATGGGCAGAGTCACAGTTAAACAGTAACTCCGTCTGTCTTAGAAGAAATCAATCGGAACAGAAATATCTTGAGGGGAGGGGAAGAGCGGGGGAGGAACAGCAGGGTGAGAAAAGCAAAATGAATGGTGTTTTGCAGACCCTCCCCCAAAAGTTCAATAACCATCAATATAAATCCCTCTCAGATTTTAGGGCACAAAGAGTACCAGAGCCTTTTATGCAGAGCGTGAAGGTCTCTTGGAGCTTGAAAAGGGCTGGAAATAGAGCCACGGTCTTGAATCTGCTGGCACCAGAAGAGGTGGTTCTTATCATTATGGGCTGGTGGTGGGCAGGCCAGGTGGTCTCTTCTTATAATAATTATAATAATGATGGCATTTGTTAAGCGCTATGTGCAAAGCACTGTTCTAAGCGCTGGGGAGGTTACAAGGTGATCAATTTGTCCCACGGTGGGCTCTTAGTCAATCCCCATTTTACAGATGAGGTAACTGAGGCTCAGAGAAGTTAAGTGACTTGCCCAAGGTCACACAGCAGACATGTGGGAGAGCCCAGTCCGGGATTCAGTGAGTCCAAGCTTTATGCTTGCCTCACCCCCAGCTGCACCCAGCCTGCTTTGCTAATTCTTCTGAGAAGAGATGCTCTGGTGGTTAAGTAAACCCTCATACTAAACCTAAACAACTACTGAGCCCCTTACTTACGTTCCTTGAGGGCAAGGGTTGTGTATAACAATGATAATAGTAGTCTTTGTAAAGTGCTTACTGTGTGACAAGCACTGTACCGAGCGCTGGGGTAGACACAAGATAATTGTCCCTGTCCCCCATTGGGCTCAAAGTCTTAATCCCCATTTTAAAGATGAGGTAACTGAGGCACAGAGAAGTGAAATGACTTACCCAAGGCCACACGGCAGACAAGTGGAAGACCAGGGATTGGGACCCTACTACAACCCAGCCCACAACATTTGCTCCGCTAATGCTAACCTTCTCACTGTGCCTCGATCTCACCTCGCCCACGTCCTGCCTGTGGCCTGTGATGTCCTCCCTCCTCAAATCCGACAGACCCTCCCTCCCTTCAAAGTCTTATGGAAGGCACATCTCCTCCAGGAGGCCTTCCCTGACTAAGCCCCACCATTTCTTCTTCTTCCCCTCCCTTCTGGGTTGCCCTGGCTAACTCTCTTTGTTTTTACCCCTTCCCAGTCCCACAGCACTTGTGTGCATATCTATAATTTAGTTATATTAATGTCTGTCTCCCCCTCTCTGTAAACTCGTTGTGGACAGGAAATGTGTTTCTTGTTAATAATAATGATGGCACTTGTTAAGCGCTTACTATGTGGGAAGCACTGTTCTAAGCACTGGGGGGGATACAAGGTGATCAGGTTGTCCCACGTGGGGCTCACGGCCTTAATCCCCATTTTACAGATGAGGTAACTGAGGCCTAGAGAAGTTAAGTGCCTTGCCCAAAGTCACACAGCTGACAAGAGAAGCAGCGTGGCTTAATGGAAAGATCCCGGGCTTGGGAGTCAGAGGTCGTGGGTTCTCATCCCAGCTCCGCCACTTGTCAGCTGTGTGACTTTGGGCAAGTCACTTCACTTCTCTGGGCCTCAGTTACCTCATCTGTAAAATGGGGATGATGACTGTGAGCCCCACGTGGGGCAACCTGATAACTTTGTATCTAACCCAGTGCTTAGAACAGTGCTTGGCACATAGTAAGCGCTGAACAAATACCAATATTATTATTATTATTATTACTGTTATTATTAAGTGACGGAGCCAGGATTAGAACCCATGACCTCTGGCTCCCAAGCCCGTGCTCTTTCCACTGAGCCACGCTGCTTCTCTTGATATCGTACTCTCCCAAGCACTTAGTACTGTGCCCCGCACACAGTAAGAGCTCAATAAATATGACTGAAAGAGTGAATGAACCCAGATCCTTCTGAATCCCAGGTCCACGCTCTTTCCACTAGGCCATACTGCTTCCAACTCTATTGTTTGGGATTCTCCGAAGTGCCTAGTACAGTGCTCTGCACAGCATAAGCACTCAACAAATACCATTGCCTGCAATGTGGCACCATCACTCTGTGCCACAGCTGCTGCAGCTGCAGCTTGGCTGAACTGTCCTCGATCAATGCAACAGCCACAGATTTGGTGACACCACAGGAGCCGGGGGTGAGCACACCCTTCTCTTCCTCTCCTTTCTTAATCCCTATCCTCTCCCCCTTGTTCCTTCCCCTTTTCCCTTCTTCTCCCTTCTGTCCCTCTCTCTCCCACTCACATTCCCCTCCCTCTGCACCTCTTCTACACTCCCTTTCTCCTTCATCTTGCTTCTCTATCGACTCTCCTCTCTTTCCCCCCTCCCTTTTCCCTGCACTCCTTTTTTCTGACTGTTCACAATCCCGTCTCTCCATATCCTATCCCTCAACTCCCACACCGAGCTCATTCCTGAATAGTTGTCCCCCTGGTGCACAATAATTAGAAATGAATAACGTTCTTGGAACAGAAGCTTTGTGAGACTTGTGGTAACCAGAGGGAAAAATGAAATGGCACCAAGCACTGTCGGTAGTAAATGTTACAGTGCCGCAAGGAATCCTTGCACGCAAGCAATGTGGAAGGGACTCGGGCACGCCGATGAAAATTCATCTCAGGGATAGTATATTTGAGTCCAAAGGACAGCCCTAAATGTGTATGTGTGCTCATGCATCTTTGCACGATCTATACATGTCTTTGTGTGTACACACACACACTTACACACACAGAGGATACACATTTGTTTATAAAGACCTTCTCTGCTTCCTATTAAATTCGGGGCACTTCTTCAGATATAACTGTAAAAGGGTGGATTTGGCTACTATCTTGGTTTTGACGAGAGAGACACTGTAACCAACTCCTGAGAAGCTTACAAAAAGTGATTTTCTTCTGAGTAGAAATATGTACATGCACACAGATTTTCTATGGGAATCAGCTGCTGACACAATCCATTTTTGGAATCATTCTCGAGATTAGTACAGAAACAGCAAATGCACTCTCAGCTTATTTGTTCCAGCTGATACCATCTGAACAGAAGCCCAAAGGCACAGTCTTTCTAAGATAAGACTTTTCTTTCGTAGCTTCCGCTAAAATGCCCACAGTACAAAGACAGATTACCCTCTCCACTTGGAATTGACATTACCTGGATCATCTAGATAGGAGTCCACTTTCCAACTTGAAAATAAATTCAATTTTCATTAAAAATATCAAGTGTGTACCGTGAACCTTCACAGGGGTTCTTTAATATTGCTTTGCTCTTTCCCGACATATTTTCGTGTACTCTCAAACCTCACCACCGACCTTTCTCATTGCTTAACCGTGAAGCTAAAGTATCATGAAGTATCAGTCAGTCCATTCCTCTGTTAGTAACATTTATTGACCTCCCTCTGTGTGGGCAGCAGTATATTTGATCATTAACTGGGAGAAGGTCTGCATTGAACAAAGTTAAATTTGCTATATGCCTGTGTGTCCTTTCCTGAAGGGAAAGTAGGACAGCCTAGTGGATAGAGCACGAGCCCGGGAGTCAGAAGGTCATGGGTTCTAATCCCAGCTTGGGCAAGTCACTTCACTTCTCTGGGCCTCAGTTACCTCATCTGTAAAAGGGGGATTAAAGCTGAGCGCCCCATGTGGGACATGGACTGTCCCCAACCCGATTAGTTTGCATCTGCCCCAGTGCTTAGTATAGCGCCTGGCACATAGTAAGTTCTTACCAAATACCATGAAAAACCTGAAGAACTGAAGTACTTTTTTGGATAATCTAAGCAAAATCCCACTTGCCAGGCACAGTCTTTGGGAGAGGAATCATCCAGACGCAGTGCCCACACTGTTTAATAATAACCGTAATAATTACTGTGGTATTTGTTAAACGCTTACTATATGCCAGACGTTGTACTAATCAATCATATTTATTGAGTGCTTATTGTCAGCAGTACACTGTACTAAGCATTTGGGAGAGTATAGTCCACATGTTTTGTTTTGTTGTCTGTCTCCCCCTTCTAGACTGTGAGCCCGTTGTTGGGTAGGGACCGTCTCTATATGTTGCCAACTTGGACTTCCCAAGTGCTTAGTATCGTGCTCTGCACACAGTAAGTGCTCAATAAATACGATTGAATGAATGAACAGAGTTGGTAGACATGTTCCCTGTCCACAATGAATTTACAGTCTAGAAGAGGGTGGGTACAATCACTGGGGTTGACAGAAAATAATCCTCTGCTCCCCCCCATTGCCCCCACTCCCTCCCTCTGCCCCACCCCCTTCCCCTCCCCACAGCACTTGTGTATATTTATACATATTACTCTGTTTTATTAATGATGTGTATATATCTATAATTCTATTTATTTTGATGGTATTGACACCTGTCTACTTGTTTTGTTTTCCTGTCTCTCTCCCCCTTCTAGACTGTGAACCCGTTGTTGAGTAGGGACTGTCTCTATATGTTGCTGAATTGTACTTTCCAAGCGCTTAGTACAGTGCTCTGCACACAGTAAGCGCTCAATAAATATGATTGACTGAATGAATAATCAGGTCCAACATGGAGCTCACAGTCTAAGTAGGAGGGAGAACAGGTATTAAATCCCCACTGTGCAGACGAGGAAACCGAGGAACTTCTCTGTCACTTGCCCAGGGTCACAGAGCAGATAAATGGCAGAGCCGACATTAGAACCCAGGTCCTCCGATGCCCAGACCAGTGTTCTTTCCAATAGGATTTGATGCTTTAAATTCACTGGATAGGTATTTGAGTCCTTGCTTCAGTTTGCCTATGTAGTCAACCTCCCTTGATCATCATCATCATCAATCGTATTTATTGAGCGCTTACTGTGTGCAGAGCACTGTACTAAGCGCTTGGGAAGTACAAGGAATGTGTCTAACAACTGTTGTACTGTGCTCTCCCAAACGCTTAGTACAGTGCTCTGCACACAGTAAGCTCTCAATAAATATGATTATAATAATAATGGCATTTATTAAGCGCTTACTATTTGCAAAGCACTGTTCTAAGTGCTGGGGGGATACATGGTAATCAGGTTGTCCCACGTGGGGCTCACAGTCTTCATCCCCATTTTACAGGTGAGGTAACTGAGGCCCAGAGAAGTGAAGTGACTTGCCCAAAGTCACACAGCTGACAAGTGGCGGAGCCGGGACTTGAACCCATGACCTCTGACTCCAAAGTCCGTGCTCTTCAATTCAGACTGACTCTCAAGCTCTCAATAAATATGAGAGCTCTCAGTAAGCTCTCAATAAAAATGATTAATCAATTCTGACTCTATTACAGGGGATCCTGAGTATACTCCATTCGGTTCTCAACGATTTGTGCTTTTTGTTTTTAAATCCACTCAGACGAGGCCCTATTTAGAAGAGTCCAGTTGTGGTGAGGAGAAACTGACGTTGGTAAGATACACCCTCAGTATAGACACCGATGAATGAAATGTTGAAAAGTAAAATCAGGCCATATTCTTTGGCATAACTCCTCTTTCCTTAACAGTTCCTGTGAGTGTTTTTGCCAAGGTAAGGTACCCTGGCTGGATTCCAGATCAGGTAATTACATTCCGTTTACCCCACACTTCTCTGTTAGTTTCAATTGGTCATGGTAGTCTCTGTAGAGCCGAGTTGCTCTGCATGGCTGAACAGATGTCTCTTTGCCACTTTCAACATGGCTGTGTTTCAGCGTAAGGTAAAGCAATTGCTGAATTTAGTTTGTACTTCTGCTTGTAAAGCCTGTTTTCTGCTTTGAGTTTTTGAACGAAGGATGCCCTCAGTAAATGTCATCATTATTTGTTATAGGAACACTCTTGGTACCACTGTGGATAATTTCTAATGTACCTGTTGAAGCCCTGACAGCACACAGAAATGGCAAATGGAACAGACGGAATTTTCTCAAATCAAAGAGCCTACCAACCAGACTGAATGCCTCATTCTCTATTCTTCCCAATTTTAGGTAGGAGCTTAGAGAGATGTATTTACACTTTCAGGATACTAAAGGACCACTTAGTACACTGCAGCAGGATTGGACTTGGCAGTCGGGTTTGAAATGCTGAATTTGAAATGTTACCATTTGAAGAGCATTCCAAAGTGAAAGCTAATTAAAAAACTGAAAAAGGCCAGGTCTACATCTAGAGAACTGGATGGCAGCCTGAAACTGCTTATGTCTTAATGGTATCAATATTGCAAGTCTTGTTTTAAGCCTAAAGAAAAGGAGTTTGGAAGTGACAGGAAATTCACGGATGAATAATAGTTCTTGAAAATTCTTTCTTTATAGTACTTACTAAGCACTTTATTGTGTGCGGAGTACTGAACTAAAACTCTGGGAAACATCTCAAGTGGTAACATTGTAAACTGGAAATGTTTTTCTTATAGGAACATGCTATAAATGAGGGACTGGTTCCTGAACTAAGATCAGTTATCCTAATTTTACCCCAGTTACCCAAAATTGTATACTTAATTATAGATGAGTAATGTAACTACATTCATATAATGACTGAGAGAGGCTCCACATTATGGTAGCTGATTGACTTTTACATCACTGAAAGTAAAACGGATAGTAATAATAATACTAACTGTGGCATTTGTTAAATGCTTACTAGGTGCCTAGCACTGTACTACGTGCTGGGGTGGATACAAGCAAATCGGGTCGGACACAGTCCCTGTCCCACGTGGGGCTCTCAGGCTCAATCCCCATTTTACAGATGAGACGTAACTGAGGCATGGAGAAGGCAAGTGACTTGCCCAAGGTCACAGAGCAGACAAGTGGTGGAGCTGGGATTAGAACCCATGACCTTCTGGCTCCCAGTCCCATGCTCTATCCATTATACCATGCTGCTTCTCATGTGTTGACCTTCCCTGGTGAGTTTGTCTGGCAACCTTCTTCTTCCAGCTCCTGCCCTCTCCCACCTCCCCCTTAAACTCTTCCCCCCATGTTTCCCCCTGCCCCATTGCGGCTTTCAAAACTTTTCCCTATTTCCCTAAGGCTCCTTTATGCCTCCTCCCCTACCCCATGAGCCCCTGAAGTATTTGCTTTGCCTTACTGCTGTAAATCCAAACTGATAGGTTGGAAAGCTGAAACAGGGTGTAAAGTTTAAAAGGTTGTATCACTTAACTCAAGACATCTGAGGTCAAGGACTTCCTGTACTTATTTTTGATGCACTTTGGCCCATTAGGTCTGGAAAATGTTAGGTTGGACCCATGAAGGCAAAGCGTCTATATTTTGGAACTGCCTGTGGAGAGGCCAGAGAGTACACATGATTGACAGCTAGTGCTGGGGGATTTTGGTATCTTCGTCCTACACCCTCACCTAGCTGTTGACTTACATAGACTTCGGGGACTGACTGAGGTTGGTAAATTCCATCAATCAAATCTTTCCAGACTGCGTTCAAAAGTGGAATTAGAGGCATGTGGCTCTATTCACATTGGGTTTTTTTTTTACCACATGGCTCAATCACTATTTATTAATCTAAAAGTTACAAATGATCAAGAATATTCACCATTCCTGCTTGTTGTCTACTAAAAGGGTATGACTCCAAATTCATTGCTGGAACACTCATTCATTCAATCATATTTATTAAGCACTTACTGTGGGCAGAGCACTGTACTAAAGCGCTTGGGAAAATACAACTATAAAAAGTGACATTCCCTGCCCGCAATGAGCTCACAGTCTGGCGGAGGGGCGGGGGGAACAGACAGCAATACAAATAAACGAAATTACAGATATATACATAAGTGCTGTGGGGCTGAGTGGGGGAAAAGAGCAAGAGGAGCAAGTCAGGGTAATGCAGAAGGGAGTGGGAGATGATGGAAAGTGAGGCTTAGACTGGGAAGGCCTCTTGGCCATAAATAAGGCTTTGAAGGGAGAGAAGAGTAATTGTCGGTTGGATTAGAGGAGGGTGGGCATTCCAGGCCAGAGGCAGGACATGGGCCAGGGGTCGGCAGCAAGACAGGCAAGATCGAGGCACAGGGAGAAAGTTAGCACTAGAGGAGTGAAGTATGAGAGCTGGGTTGTAGAAGGAGAGAAGCGAGGCGAGGGAGGAGGGGGCAAGGTGATGGAGTACTTTAAAGCCAATGGTGAGGAATTTACAATTTCTCACAAGGGAAAGGATAAGACTACGAAATTTGTGCATGTCCAAATATCTGATACAGTATCTTAATGAATCTGAGCACTTTCTGAATCCATTTCAAGATTGAAATAAATGTGTCTGAGCTCTTTACGAACAGGGCTAGATGAACTCTCCTGTGGATCTGAGGCAATAAAATACTGTAGAATCCCTGTAAGCGAGCCTATTTCCCAATTTCAAACAGAATGGCCACAGTTCTGGCTACTGTTCTGGTTGTACTAAACTTGCTTTCGAATTAACATAAAGCTGTTCTAAGGTAACATTTTGGTCTT
Organism: Tachyglossus aculeatus; assembly: GCF_015852505.1. NCBI lineage: Eukaryota > Metazoa > Chordata > Mammalia > Monotremata > Tachyglossidae > Tachyglossus > Tachyglossus aculeatus. Next base: position 103,448,245 of record NC_052101.1, read on the forward strand.
AAAACATGTAGAATATAGTTTTATGTCAAATAGCCTACTTACTTTAAGTAGGTACTTAGATCCAATGAAAGTGATCAGAATGGTCACGTGATTGGATTCTGTCACAGGATAATTATGATCAGGAAGTTGTCTTAATAAGATATGAGCTATCTGCCAAAATAGACTTGTTCTACCCCACACCATAGATCATACATCTACTATATTTTCTTGTTTATAAAGACAAACACTTGGGAGAGTAGAAAGAAATACAATTCCTGTCCTCAAGGAGCTTAAAATTTAATGATTAGTACTTTTCAGGCCCAAACCAATCTCTCCTGAAACACCCTGTTAATTTGCTAGCTGAGACTCAGGCTTATGAGTAGAGAAAATGTCAGTGCTGGCAAAAATAGAAAAACATTTTTAGAACTGAAGAAATTAGAAGAGATAAATTGTTGATGCACCCAAAATGAAGTATAATTATAAGGAAAATGGAGATTCTATTTGGTGTTGTAATAATTAATATTTAGCATGATAGTGCTTTCCAGATTTCATGCCTAGAAGGTTAGAAAAATCCACGATTAATTGTGCTTCATCAGTAGCTCTTTTCCAAACAGAACAGAGAGAAAATCCTACTTCCAGTAAATACACCACTGTCCCATATGGTGAATAAGAAGGAAGAGGCATAGAGCAAGTCTCTGTTGGCCAGATTGATTTGGATGACATATGCTCTCAGAATCACCTGGAGGGATTCTCTGAAGACTGAATAAAATCCAAGGTCAGGGAAAAAACAGATAAATATAATTGCAATTTCCTCAAAGCACCTTATTTGATGACAAGACATCTGACATTGTGACAATTTAATATGTGGGAAGGGGGTTGAATGCCTAGACCTTTTGTCCACCTCCAGTAATTGATCTTCCTCAAAATTCCCCTTGGATTTGGTGGACAATCCCAGTAAATCACTTCTTACTGCTACCCGAAGGGAGAAGGTGAAAGACCTTACTCATTCTAGTAGTGATCCTGTTCTTGCTCTCTTCCTCTGTCTCTCTGTCTCTCTGTCTCTCTCTGTCTCTCTGCTCCCCTCAACCACAAAAAAAATTTTGAAGTGCTAAGCCATTTTACAGCTTTTAGGAAATAAAGTTTTATTGGGTCACTGAAAAAAATCCAATCACTTAAGTCAGTGCGGAGTTGTGTACAACTAGGCATTATCTGCATAAGCTAGGAGTATCCTTTTTGGCAAGAATCTGTATGGAGTAAAGCTACTATTAAGGGCCAGGGCATGTCACCAGGAGCATGGGCCAATCCTCTGGGAGTCATGAACCACTTGTCCCTTTTGGAAGCCATTCTGGCAACTAGGATTTATTCCATTGAACTGATTGACAGAGAGCATTTCAAGGTTTTTCAACCCCTCATCCCTCCAATCCTACTGTGGGGCTGGAAGGCCAAAGCGCTGTTCCACAGCAGCATGACCTAGTGGAAAGAGCATGGGCCCAGGAGCCGGAGGACCGGGATTCTAATCCTGGTTCTTGCATTCATTCATTCAGTAGTATCTATCGAGCTCTTACTGTGTGTAAAGCATTGTACTAATGGTTCTGTCATTTGTCGGCTGCATAACCTTGGGCACATCATTTAATTTCTTGGTGCCTCGGTTTCCTCATCTGAAAATGAGGATTTGCTACTTGCTCTTCTTCACACACAGACTGGGAGTCCCATGTGGGATAGGAACTGTGTCTGGCCTGATGACCTAGTATCTACCCCAGGATTTAGTATAGTACTTGTCACATAGTAAGCGCTTAATTATTATGATTGATTATTATTATCCTTATTATTATTATTTAGACAGTTTGGTGATATGAAAAGAGGATCACAGAAATGCCAGAACCTAGACAGTGGTGTCCGCAAGTAGATGCCAGGTGAATTTATAGGCATGATGCAAAATGCAATCACAGCAAAAAAATTCCTTTTTGCATGAGCACAATGATCACCTTTAAGCCCTACTGTGCTGACTTGTGACAAACTACAACCAAATCCCCAACTGTTAGCTGGCTAATGAGACAGACAGCAAAAGCACTGCCAAGACATGGACAGAACACATTAAATTTTTTCCTAACAGTGGCTTACAACTGGAGCAATGATATAGTTAATTTGGAATGTATTTAGACGATTAGCTCCCAAATTAACAAGATGGAAAACCGTTTGCTGGTTGCATTGGGAGAGGAAGATCGGGTTTCTTGCTTTAGTAGGGCTACTCTGACGCTGCTCTAAAGTTTCTTGCAGGACTCTTTTTTTCCCCAAAAGTTTGACATTCAGCTCTTTGGGTGGTTGGGAGCCCACTTTTCATATCATGGGAGTTTGAGAAGTACCAAGAAATGGTCATAACAAAAAGCACTATGCAAAACAGTAGTGATATTACTCTCCTGCAGGTCTCCCTGCCACTCAATATCTTCTACATCAATCAAATAGTATTGTTTACTGTGTGCAGAACACTATAGCGCTTAGAACAGTGCTTGGTGCATAGTAAGCACTTAAATACCATTATTATTATTATTACTCAGCGCTTGGGAAAGTATAATACAAAAGAATTGGGATATCCAATCCTGCCCACAAGGAGCTTACAATACATATGGCCTCAAAGCTCCTAAAAAAGTTCCTTGCTCCTAAAATGTCCCTACTGGATTAATCACAGACAAAAACCTGGGGTGGGCAGGGAGATGGGCGTGCTTCTAAGCATATGAAGTAGAAGTTGTCACTGACTGGGGTGAGGACAAGGACAACGTCAGGGCACTGGGGTTCAGATTGGATATTTATGCTTGTAATTAACAAAACCTTGTAATTAACTTAAACCTGGAGTACATCTAACATCTTTCTTTTATTGGGTTAAATAAAATATTACATTTTTGGCATACAAGCTGATACTTAACACAGTCACTGATTAGGGGGTAGGCTATTAATTTAATCCTGTGTGGGTCACAATATGTAGCCCCTACATGTCAGCATTACTGTCTTCAAATGGGTAGAAATCTTCTCTGACAATCAATTTATTTGATATTGGCAGTGTAATGATGACTCTATCTTAATCCTTACAGAATCTTTCTTTCACTGTTGCCAATCACACTGGGGATGGGGGTGGCGATAGTCACAGAACTGCAGCCTGTATGCCAGTTTAGGCAAGCCAGTTCCAGGGCAAAATAAGAGAAATACACAAATGTCCTGGAATTGATACTATCCTGGTCAGCCTACCTTGAACCAACAGCCAGCTGCTGGATCACAAGAGAAGCAGGGTGGCTCAATGGAAAGAGCACAGGCTTGGTTCAAATCCTGGCTCCACCAATTGTCAGCTGTGTGACCTTGGGCAAGTCACTTAACTTCTCTGTGCTTCAGTTACCTCATCTGTAAAATGGGGATTAAGACTGTGAGCCCCACGTGGGACAACCTGATCACCTTGTATCCCCCCTCCAGCGCTTAGAACAGTGCTTTGCACAGAGTAAGTGCTTAACAAATGCCATCATCATTATTATTATCATAATTTAAATGCTTGGACTTAAATGTCTGGGCTGAAGCAGGCTCAATGTGGCCTCAGTTTAAGTCCCTGAGCATTCTGGCACTTTGAATACAGATGACCAAAGAACGATGGGAGATTTTAACCTACAATTTCACCTCCCTCTTTTCCTAACTATCCTCTTTCATGCTCTCTTGGTTGCCAAAAGGGAAAGAGAAACTAGGGATGGTGTCTCTAACGTCCCAGGTTCCCACAGAATAATAGCCTAATCATAGTATTTAGCAATTCCATTTTCAGAAGTGAATTTGGAGTCATTTTAATGCTTACTAATTCCTATGGCCAAGTATGGTAGATTTAAAACAAGTGATTGTCTGTTGTGAAGTCTATGCCTATGGATCTCCCCCTAGAATAAGGAAGACTTCGTCAGAAGATGGCTAAGCTCATGTCCAATTTCCATTTCTGGAAAATGGTGCTCTCATTGTCACGTAGCCTGCTGACAGTCCATGATGCAATCAAAGACGCAGTCGCTGTCCCATATTGGGCTCATAATCTAAGAGCTAGACAAGCACCTTAAGAGTTTCTTACGCACATTTTATGGATGAGGAAACTAAGGCACCAAGAGGTTGTAACCTGTCCAAGGTCACACGGCAGACCAGTGGCAGAGCTGGAATTAGGAACTCAGGTCTCTGTCCATGTTGTTTCCACTACATGTTAGATGGAGTAAAGGAGAAAAAAAAAAAAGAAGAGGCCAAAGGCACATGAAGCAAAGCACAATGGGCCTGGTCCCTGGGAAGAGAGAATGGGCTGAGTTTCCCGGGTGGAGGTTTGCTGAAGAAATGCCAGGCTGAGGGAAAGGGCCAAGGTCACACTTGGGTAGAAACAATGAGGAGGCAGGAAGGACAGAGAGTCCTGGGTTGAACATGGCTTAGTAGGAAAAGAAGGAAAGCGTCTTGGTATGTATACTCTGATATCTGCTTACTTTGAGGGCTGTTGATACAAATTTTAGTAGAATTTTACCAATTCGAGGAATCTTGGGGCAGCTGTCCGCATAGGAAATAGAAATTTGAAGAATAATGATTTGCATTTTGAAAGGACTCTGAACACCACAGTACTATTTTGAGGGAGAATTAGGAGATTTACTTGGTGCTTCCAAAATGGTACTCCACAAATTTCATAAAGAGCAAAATCATTGCACGCACACAGCTGCATCACTTGGGATGAGGCTTAACCAATACATTTGCCTGCTTGTCAGTGGAGAAGGGAAAACTCAGCAAACCCAGCAGTGTGGAGGGTAGAATATCGTTGAGATAAGACTTCAATTAGTTAAAGCAAGTCAACAAACAGTTAAACTTAAGCAGAGACAAAGGCAGAGAACATCTGAAGTAGAGGATTTTTTTCTTTGAACTGATGACTTTGCCAACATTTAGGGGTGCTTTTTCTTAAGCTTTTCAAATGACCTAACACAAACAAAAGATGAATTTCAAACTGCAGCCAGAAATGCCCAAGAGAAGATGGAGGTACCAGACAAAGGAAAACACAGACATCAAATACATTCTGCCAGGCACACAGTATAACATAATGTCGCCTTAAGCACCATTTTTTTGGACGTTTTCTTGAGGCCATCTGAAACTAGATACCTCTCCCGGGGGGAACCTGGGACTCCCCTACTTGCTCCAGAGCTATTGTGTCCCGCTCCCAGGTCCCTCTTCACATGAGCACTGCTCCTGAGCCATGAAACTCAGAGAAGCAGCGTGGCTCAGTGGAAAGAGCATGGGCTTTGGAGTCAGAGGTCCTGGGTTCAAATCCTGGCTCCGCCACTTGTGAGCTGTGTGACTTTGGGCAAGTCACTTAACTTCTCTGGGCCTCTGTTACCTCATCTGTAAAATGAGGATTAAAAGTGTGAGCCCCGTGTGGGACAACCTGACTACCTTGTAGCCCCCAGTGCTTAGAACAGTGCTTGGCACATAGTAAGCACTTAAAAATTGCCATTACTATTATTAAACTCAGCGGCAGGACTTGGAAGTGGAGGGAAGCTGGGGGTTGAAAACACACTGGATATAAAAGCCTTACTAAATAAGGGGCAGACTGGCTGAAAACCAGAATGTCTGGTTAACAAACTGGATGGCCATCTTCTTTGCTAAGGAGTTGCACGTGCGATTTGAAGTTTTTGCCACTGTCTTCAATTTTGCCTCTGATTCAGTGTGCCCAAAGCCTTTGCTTTAAAACAGTTGGCCCTCTCCGGATTGCTCTATGCCTGAAATGTCTATCTGCCGATGTTATTCGCTATATATAATGGCATTTATTAAGTGCTTACTATGTGCAAAGCACTGTTCATTGTGCAAAATAATGTTCATTCATTCAATCGTATTTATTGAGCACATACTGTGTGCAGAGCACTGTAATAAGCGCTTGGGAAGTACAAATGGACAACATATTCATCATCAATCGTATTTACTGAGCACTTACTATGTGCAGAGCACTGTACTAAGCGCTTGGGAAGTACAAATTGGCAACATATTGAGATGGTCCCTACCCAACAACGGGATCACATCTCTAATAAGGTCTCTGCTATGTCCTATCATTTGAGACACTATCTTTTCACGTTTCTTCCCCCATTTCGGTTTACAGTCTCCTCTACACCTACACCCAGACCTACCCTACACCCAGCCCTTCCCCTCCCCAACTCCCCCTCACCTCCATCTCAACACCAAGTAACAGGTTGAATATCCTGGTGTCATGTATTTAGATCATATGGCCTGCCAGTGAAGGTGGATTTCAGCAAATATCATTTTGATGCTGGTTGACAACGTGCTTTGTGATCCTGGCTTGCCTTTTAATTTTAACCACACCATGTATGTGACACTAATGAAAGTAACATTAGCAAACAGTTCTCTATCTGTTCATCAGAAACATAACAATGCAGTCATATACTAAGCCTGAAAATACTGTTCCCTCAAAATTCCTGCTTCCAAAAGTCCTTCTAAAAGCTACATTACCATGAATGACACTGTATTTAGAATCATTTAACATACTAACTTCAAAGGCATCTGGATAAAAAAACAGATGAAATTAGTGGGGCTTCATCTTCTCTTAATTGTGTCCATCCAAGATAATCTACCAATAGCATGTATTGAGCACCTACTATGTACAGAACGCTGTGCTAGAGCACACACAATGAGTAGAAGAGTACGATAGCTTTGAAAGATACAATCCCTGCCCTCACCTTTGAGTTTACAATCCAATGGTGGAACAGTGACTGTTTTGGGGGCTAACAAAGGAGTGTAAATATGAAGAGACTGTAAGCTCCTTGTGGACAGGGAATGTTGGTCTGTCGGTCAATCATATTTATTAAGCCCTTACTGTGTGCAGAGCATTGTACTAAGTGCTTGGGACAGTACAATATAACCATATAACAGACATGCATCTTCCAACTCTTACACCATACTCTACCAAGCCCTTAGTTCAGTGTTCGGCACACAATAAATACTACTGACTGATTGAAGAGTGGAAGAAAATGGTCTAAAAATGGAATAAACCCTTTCTTTTTCCAACTGTCTGCTCCCCTGCCTACAGCCTTCCCCAGCTATTTCAATGGAGTTCGGACTCTGGAGTCATGCCAAGGATGGGTTTGCCCTGTACACTGGATCCATCTTCTCGTTTGTTCCTCCTTAATCACAAATAAAAAGCTCATTCGTCATAAACCGGTATTGGCTTGGATGGAGAATTGCATTTTGACGACTGCAGGGAAAGAAGCCTGCTGCTCATGGAGAGGGACAGCCAACGTTACAACTGCAGAGCTCGAGATGTTCACCTGACAAAGCGGCTGTTGTCGCGTAGCATCAGAGCCTCATTTGGCTGGGTAAGGCCCATTGTCACAAACTCCTTCAGTGAGGCTCAGTGGAGCACAGAAGACCAATGAGTCATCCTAATAGGCTAGAGATACCAGGTGACGAGTCTGTGTACAGAGGCAGCCAAGGGGTTTAACCCAAGAAGCCACACAAACTTACACATTAGATTTAGGAAGCTGAGCATGTACCCCTGGAACGCACATCCACATACTCTATAGCCCATATACTCTCCAGGGCCTACTCGTTTTAAATACAGGATTCCCTGCATTTCCAAACGCTTGACTTCTCTGTTAGTTCCGGATCAGGTGTATTCAATAAGGTGGTTAATGGGTTAATTTCAATCCACTTGGTTAAAAAAAAAAGCTGCTCAAAATAAATGGACAGAAAAGTGACTTCAGATGCTCGAAGAAGGTAGCTACCCTATGCAACTCTCTGGGAACCAAGATGAATACTGTAATGTCAATTCAGACTTCAGAAAGCTATTTACGGTATGTCATTTTTCTCTCTGCTAAGGCAGGATGAAATGAAAAACCACTATGCTATTGACAATCAATCTAGCTGGAGGCACAGAAGACATGGTGCAGGTGCCTTACTTTATTTTATTTTTTTTTCCTGAAAATGCAGCTATCACAATTAACACAATGCAGTATTTGTAGGCATCTTTGAGATTTTTCTAGCGGAAATAGCATCACAACGACTGTTCTATTCAAGTGAAAAAAACAACTTCTCTTCATTTGTATCTATGTGTATTTCAGGGATTTTAGTTATTTTTGAATGCCATTTAATTTATAAATGTTCAGACAAATTGAAAACCCCATCCCCCATTTCTGAATACAATGTTCTCATGTGGAACTACAATTTGGAATAAGGAAACTTATCCGTTCTTTTCTGAAAACCCCCCTTCTCCCCTCCCTTATGGGCATTGCCGTTTTTCTTTACAATAGGAGCCTATAACTTTCCCCATCATGTTACAAATGTGTAAAATGAATGGATTGTGCTCCCCTCACCTCAGTCACAACACCCCGGCAAGGAAGGGTAAACTGGAGGTACAATAGGGTGAATTGAAGAGAGGCGTACCATTCCAATCCATGCCTTTTCTTAGGGCCTTTTTTTATTTTTAGTTTTCAGTTTATACTCCAGAATTAAAGCTATGGAGCCATTAGAACTGTGTGAAGGTTGTGTGTGCACACATTCATATATCGCAGAACTTGTCAGTTTTGCAGTATAATGGGACCAACTGGGAAAAATCCCACAAAGATAGCAGGCCTAGATGTCTAGAGTATCTAGGTCAGAACCCACTCTAAGTGAGCTATGAAGGCCCTTTGGATAGCAACTGTTTAATTAAGATAACAGATGTTACTATTATACAAGTCCTAGAGAGAAGCTGTTAATTGGACACTCTTTCACATGGCTTGCTACCGGCGAAATCCAGTTCAAACAACTATTTCCTTTCTATGAATTTTTCCAACGATTAAATTGAATAAACAATGCACTCAAAGTACATTCATTCAGAGGGAAAGCTTTAATAGTGCTGCGGTTTAAGGTAAGCGAGACTGGGTTAAACGAGGTGTTTTCTTAGCGAAGCAGGAAAGTTTGATTCTGTTTTACCAGAAGAATAAGATAGGCATTAAATCTGACTGCCAATCAGCCTCTCTTGGAAACTCTCACCAGATTTCGCTAGCGTGATTTGAAATACTCATTGCCAAGGATGCGACTCTTTAAGGTAAAGTGGGGAGGAAGGATAACTGACAGTACCCTGATAAGGCTTCTGAGGCACTCTCCATTGCATTAGGGGAAACAAAGACAAAAACAGATGGAATCTCTAGCAAAGCCCCAACAGGGTGTTTTCCATTTCTCCACAGATCTTCCCTCCTACAGAGCTTTACGCTACAAAGCAAGGAGAGGTTTTATTAGCTTTGACTCAATCTCGTCCGAGGGAGCTTAAATTATTTAATGATAAATCTAACATGAGAAATGGATTTTCTTGGACATGCTCATAATGCTGCATTCCATTCACACCTTCCGATTTGAACTGCTTCAAAGGTAGGCGCTGTTCACAGCTAGTAGTCCTTGTCAAGCAGCGTGGCTTAGTAGAAAAGAGCACAGGCTTGGGAGTCAGAGGATGTGGGTTCTAATCCCACCTCCGCCACTTGTCTGCTGTGTGACCTTGGGCAAGCCACTTAGCTTCTTTGTGCCTCAGTTACCTCATCTGTAAAATGGGGAGTAAGACTGTGAGCCCCATGTGGGATGACCTGATTACCTTGTATCTACCCCAGCGCTTAGAACAGTGCTCGGCACATAGTAAGCGCTTAACAAATACCATAATAATAATAATTATTCAGTGTTCAAATATCACCTTCTCTTGTCTTACGCTGTTGAGTTGTCTCTGACCCACAGGAGCTCCAAGGTCACATCTCTCCCAGAACGCCCCACCTCCATCTGCAATCGTTCTGGTAGCGTATCCACTGTTTTCTTGGTAAAAATATGGAAGTGGTTTACCACTGCCTCCTTTCATACAGTAAACCTGAGTCTCCAGCCTCGACTCTCTCCCATGCTCCTGCTGCCCAGCACAGGTGAGTTTTGACTTGTAGCAGATTGCCTTCCACTCGCTAGCCACTGCCCAAGCTAGGAATGGAAATGCCTCTGTTTGACTCCCTTCTGTAGTCAAGACTGGTAGAGCCCTGGAAACCCTCCAGGTGTGACCCTAAGAGGTGACCACCTTTTCTAAAACTTAAAATTTTCCTCTTACAGTTTTTCTTTTGTGTCATAGTAAATGTAAAACAAGTTTGACATAAACATGCCTTTATACATAGCCAATGCATTTGTAACAAGGGGATCAATTCTTCCATATATTGAATAGGGTAAGTTCCTCTTTGCAGGATTGCATAAGACAAAGCCCTCATGATTAAACTCTGGATTACAACTTTGCCCCGGATAGCTGAATCAGTCAATCAATCAGTCGTATTTATTGAGCGCTTACTGTGTGCAGAGCACTGTACTAAGCGCTTGGGAAGTACAAGTTGGCAACATATAGAGACAGTCCCTACCCAACAGTGGGCTCACAGTCTAAAAGCTGAATGAATACACACTTTAAAATTTGGGTGATGTGAGCATAATAAGGAGAACATCAATCAATCCATTGTATTTATTGAGTGCTCCCTATGTGCAGAGCACTATACTGAGCACTTGAGAGAGTACAACAGAATAAGCAGACATGGGCCCTGTCCCTAATAAGCTTACAGTCTACAGAATAATAATGGACATGATTCTTAACTAGGTCCCCTTCTCCAATCCTGACCTTCCCCATTTCCCCAAGGCTGGTCCGAGTTCCACAGATATTAAATGCCTGCCTGGGAATCAGAGTGCCTAAAGGCTCTTAAAATATGCCCAAGAGAGGGCAAGACAAGAGAATAATAATAATAATAAAAACTGTGGTATTTGTTATGCATTTACTATGTGTCAAGCACTGCTCTAAGTGCTGATGTAGATACAAGGTAATCAGGTCAGACACAGTCCCTGTCCCACATGGGGCTCACAGGGTTACTCCCCATTTTACAGATGAGGTAACTGAGGCACAGAGAAGTTAAGTGACTTGCCCAAGGTCACATAGCAGACTTGGCCTGCCGATTTGTGCCCATACCCAGCCTCCTGTGGCACTTCAATCTGTCAGAAGCAACAGGGGATACGTCATATTAATCCATCAATGGTATTCAATGAGTGCTTACTATGCGCAGAGCACAGTACTAAGCACGTTGGAGGGTTCAATACAACAGAGTTGGAGGACATGTTTCCTGTGCACAGTGAGATTACAATCAATCAATCAATCGTATTTATTGAGCACTTACTTTCTGCAGAGCACTGTACTAAGCGCTTGGGAAGTACAAGCCGGCAACATATAGAGACAGTCCCTACCCAACAGTGGGCTCACAATCAGTGCAGAGATAGTGTTATGTCCCTGTCAACAATGCAACCAAGTGGGGAGAAGGGGCTCTTCAATTAATCAATCAATCAGTTGTATGTACTGAGTGTTTACTGTGCACAGCGCACCATCTCAGCTTTCCCTTCTCCCCCCACTTTTAACATTGCTTACATTCAGATAGTGGATTTGAGCTCTTTTAAGCAGCCCTGTTCTCCATGAGGGAGAAAGGACTCATGCTATCCCAATGTTAAAGTATAAGAAATAGAGAAAGCAATATCAGTAAATTTCACTCAAAGAACTCAATCACTCGATGGTATTTATTGAACACTTAGTGCCGAGCACTGTACTAATCACTTGGAAGAATACAACCCTAGTCGGAAGACACGATCTCTGCCCTCAAATATCTTAGCTCAAATTGCATTTTATATCTCTGTGATTAGTGATAATAATGACGATGATTGTGGGATTTGTTAAGCACTCACTATATGCCAAGCACTGTATCTAAGTGAGGGGGAAGATACAGTATGTACAGATTGGACACAATCCCTGCCCCACATGGGGCTCACCATCTAAGTGGGAGAAAAAGCAGGTGTTTAATCCCCATTTTATTTAATTCCCATGAGGAAACTGAGGCCTAGAGAAGTTAAGTGACTTGCCCCAGGTTTTACAGCAGGCATGTGATAGAGTGGGATTAGAACTCAGTTTCTCTGACTCCCAGGCTTCTGTGCTTTTTCCATTTTTTCCACTGTAACAAGACCGAACACATAGAAGTTCATTCATTCAATCATATTTATTGAGCACTTACTGTGTGCAGAGCACTGCACTAAGTGCTTGGCAAGTGCAATTCAGCAATAAAGAGACACAATCCCTGCCCATGCCGGGCTTACAGTTTAGAAGGGGGGAGACAGATACCAAAACAAGTAAACAGACATCAATATAAATAAATAGAATTATATTTATATATTATAAATATATATAGGTTCTGTAGGGTGGTGGGGAAGAGCAAAGGGAGTAAGTCTTGGTGATGTGGAAGGGAGGTGGAGCTGAGGAAAAGGGGGGCTTAGTCTGGGAAGGCCGCTTGGAGGAGGTGAGCCTTCAGTAGGGCTTTGAAGGGGGGAAGAGTGATTGTTTGGTGGACTTGAGGAAGGTGGGCATTTCAGGCCAGAAGTAGGATGTGGGCCTGGGCTCAAAGGTGGGACAGACAAGAAAGAGGCACAGTGAGAAGGTTAGCACCAGAGGAGCAGAGTGTGCGGGCTGGGATGCAGAAGGAGAGAAGGGAGGTGAGGTGAGAAGGGGCAAGGTGATGGAGAGCTTTGAAGCCAATCGTGAGGAGTTTTTGTTTAATACAGGGATTGATAGGCAACCACTGGAGATTTTTGAGGAAGGGAGTGACATGCCCTGAACATTTCTGTAGAAAGATAATTGGTCAGCAGAGTGAAGTACGGACTGAAGTGGGGAAAAGCAGGAGGTTGGGAGGTCAGAAAGGAGGCTGATGCAGTAATCCAGTAGGGATAGAATGAGTGACTGTACTAACATGGTAGCGGTTTGGATGGAGAGGAAAGGGCAGATCTTGGTGATGTTGTGAAGGTGAGACCAGCAGGATTTGGTGACGGATTGGATGTGTGGGGTGAATGAGAGAGGGGAGTAAAGGATGACACCAAGGTTACGGACTTGTGAGACGGGAAGGATGGTTATGCTGTCCACAGTTATGGGAAAATTCAGGAGGGGAAGGGATTTGGGAAGGAAGATAAGGAGCTCTGTCTTGGACATGTTGAGTTTTAGGTGGCGGGAGGATATCAGGTAGTGATGTCCTGAAGGCAGCAGGAGATGCGAGCCTGGAGGGAGGGGAAGAGAACAGGGGAGGAGATATAGAGTTGGGTGTCATCCATGTTATACAGAGAAGCAGCGTGGCTCAGTGGAAAGAGCACGGGCTTTGGAGTCAGAGGTCATGGGTTCAAATCCTGGCTCTGCCAATTGTCAGCTGTGTGACTTTGGGCAAGTCACTTTACTTCTCTGTGCCTCAGTTACCTCATCTGTAAAATGGGGATTAAGACTGTGAGCCCCTGTGGGACAACATGATCACCCTGTAACCTCCCCAGCACTTAGAACAGTGCTTTGCACATAATAAGTGCTTTACAAATGCCATTATTATTATTATTATTATCCACATAGTTGATAGTTGAAGGAATGGAAACGAAAGAGTTCTTCAAGGGAGTGGGTACAGATGGAGAATTGACCAAGAATCGAACCTTGAGGGACCCCTACAGTTAGGGGATGGGGGGGGGGGAGGAGCCCGCGAAGGAGACTGAGAATGAATGGCCAAAGAGATAAGAGGAGAACCAGGAGAGGACAGAGTCGGAGATGCCAAGGTTGGATAATGTATAGAGGAGAAAGGGATGGTCTGCAGTTTCACTGAGAGACCGAGGGGGATTAGGATGGAGGAGGAGTTGTTGGATTTGGCAAGAAGGAGGTCATTGGTGACCTTTGAGAGGACAGTTTCAGTGACATGAAGGGGGCGGAAGCCAGATTGGAGGGGGTCCAGGAGAGAGCTGGAGGAGAGGAATTAGAGGCAACAAGTGTAGACGACTCGCTCAAGGAGTTTGGAAAGGAAGGGTAGGAGGGAGATAGGGCTATAACTGAAAGGGGCTGTGGGGTCAAGGGAGAGTTTTTTTTTTTTTTTTAGAATCAGGGAGATGTGGGCATGTTTGAAGGCAATGGGGAAGAAGCCACTGGAGAGTGAGTGGTTGAAGATGGTAGTTAAGGAGGGATGGAGGGAAGGGCCGAGAGTTTTTATAAGGTGCGAAAGAATGGGGTCCAGTGTGCATGTGGATGGCGTGGCATTTCAGAGGAGGCAGGAGACCTCTTCTGAAGATACTGCTGGGAAGGATAGGAAAGTTGAAAAGGGGGCCAAGAAGATGGGGGGATGAAGGAGGGGAAGGGGTGATTTTGGGGAGCTCACACCTGATGGTGTTAATTTTCTTAACGAAGTAGATGGTCAGAATGCTGGGGGCAAGGGATGGGGAGGGATGGGACGGGACGGGGGCCTGAGGAGGGAAATGAATGTGCGGAGCAACTGACGAGGGGGTTGGGCATGGGTGTCAATAAGGGAAGATAAATGGGTTTGGTGGGCAGAGGAGAGGGCAGAGTTAAGGCAAGAAAGGACAAACTTCAAGTGGACAAGGTCGGCCTGATGTTTAGATTCCCGCCAGCAGCGTTCAGCAGCTCAAGCAGCTCAAGCATAAGAACAAAGGAGGAGGACAGTGGCAGTGATCCAAGGCTGTTTGTTAGTGGTGCAAGAACAACGAAGGGATAGGGCAGCGAGTGAGTTGAGTAGAGTAGGTGGTGTTGAGATCATCTATTTTGTCATCAGGAGTGGGAAGCATGGGTATGGAGGCTAGGTGGGGTGTGATGCGCTAAGAGAGAGGGATGGGGTTGAGAGAGCGGAGGTCTCTGTGGGGAACAGTAAAAATTTATGGAGAGGAGGAGTATGGGGGAGGAGGCAAGTGAGAAGGTTGTGGTCAGAGAGAGGGATTTCATAGTTAGTGAGGATAGAGACTGTGCAGTGGTTAGAGATGATGAGCTCGAGTGTGTGTCCAAACTGGTGCGGGGGGAGGTGGGGTGGAACAGAAGGTCAGTGGAGTTGAGGGGTGATGGAAGACGGGCAGCAGAGGGGTCACCGGGTACATCTATGTGGATGTTGAAGTCTCCAAGGATCAAAGTGGACACCGAAAAAGAGAGAAGGAAGGTAAGAAAGGGTCAAAATGCTTAAATAAGTTGGAGGTGGGACCTGGGGGACGGTAGATGACCGCTACAAGAATTTGGAGGGGGTGGTAGAGGTGGATAATAAGGGCTTCAAAGGAGGGGAAAGAAAGGGAAGGGGGAGGAGGGATGGTGCGAAAGTGGCATTGGGGCGCAAGAAGGAAGCCAACACTTCCTCCTCCTTTCCCAGTGAGTCTGTGGGAGAAGAGGCCTCCACTGGAGAGAGCAGCAGGGGAGACTGTGTCGTCATGGGCGGGCCAGGCTTCAGTGATGGCGAGGAGGAGGAGAGAGTGGGACAAGGATGAAGGGATGCTTCCCCATGATGGAGCGGGGATTCCATAGGCCACACTTGGCAGCAGCTGTGGATGGGGGGGGAGTGAGGGGGGACGGTGCAGGGGGTAGGGAGGGTTTGGATGGGAATGAGTTGGTGGGGGCTGGCACAGGGGGAGGGGGACGAGGGGTGGCACTGGGACAGAGGGATTCCAGGGAAGGGGTGCGGAGGAGGGGTAGAGGCGGCGCAAGGGGAGGGGAGGAGTTGGGTGGCAGAGGGGTTGGGGGAGGTGAGGACTGGGATGGGCAGACAGGAGCCGGGGGGATTGAAGGGTCATGGTGATGTCGGTGAGGTAAACGATGGCATTTAGAACAGTTCATTATCAAAGATGTGGCACTTTGCCTTTATGTCACTAATAACATGACTATTTAGGGGGAAAATAAGCACACAATCGGGTCCATATTAAAATGTTTAGTATGTACAGTGCGGATTGAAAAATGGCACTAGGAAACCCTACAGCCTGATTGGTTAAAAGCCAATTATTTCTTAATCATCAATAGCAAAGAGATGTTCAGATAATCATAATGTTAGCTGGCTGAATCCTTCCCCATGATAATTTAGCTTCTAGGGGCTGCACTGAGGTTTATTGGCATGTTTCACGCTATAATTGCTTCAGGAATTTTCAGGGAGGGTTAAACAATTTTGCTAAACTTATGGACAATTTGTTTTCTTTTTTAATTACCTCAAAAACCTGTTTCCTTTATAATTACGTTGTTCTGGGTGGGTAGTTTAGTTGAATTATACTGCATTTCTTATTCTGGAGAGGGATAGTTAGGAGGGGTTGTATTGAAAAAGCACAACAACTTTGCTTAATACACCACCTGGAATTCCCATGTTGTTCTGGGTGGGTAGTTTAGTTGAATTATACTGTATTTCTTATTCTGGAGAGGGATAGTTAGGAGGGGTTGTATTGAAAAAGCACAACAACTTTGCTTAATACACCACCTGGAATTCCCATGAGGCCACCTGTAATTCTACTCCTTGTAACCTCTAGGAACTGTATGCTGTAATTACATGGAGGTGCCAAGCATTGCTCTAATTAGGACATTTGGCAAAAAAGATGTAGACATGTCGGCGTGGATGTTTCTTAGTACAGATTTACCATTGGCAGGTATTCACATGTGAACTGTGAAGTGGCAAGAGAACACTGTAGAGGTACAGCAATCACCCTTGATTTTAAAAATGTCATTACATGATTCTTGGTTGGTTTCATAGTGACAGAAATCAAGAAATGTCTCAAATGACCAGTTCCGCTACGACAGTAAGTTTCCTTTAAGTGTTTGCAGTCCTGTGTTTGACTGAATCCAACATTCACTAGATAAGTACATAGTTTTGTCAGAATTTATAATTGGTTAAAATAATGAAAGGAATGAATATTTTATATTTCAGGCATTATTACTTTTTTCTTTAATTTAGTATCCAACTGCATCACTTCAACTCTTATTCTTAATTATATGCTACTTTCAAACGAACATTTTCCTGATCGTCTAAAACCATCTGATGATGCTTGATTATTTTCTAAGACTAAAGAGTGGTCTTAAATATTTCAAGGACTCATCTATCTTATCCACAACATTCTCATGGCTCCCGATGATTCTTCTTCCATTTCTCCATTTTTTTTCCCCACAAAACTATGTTGCACTCTTCTCAAATCTACCTTTAAAAGCCCTGAAAAGCATAGAGCTACTACTACCCCTTCATTCCTTGTTCTCGCCTGTCCCGTCATCGACCCCCGGCCCATGTCATCCCCCGGGCCTGGAATGCCCTCCCTCTGCCCATCCGCCAAGCTAGCTCTCTTCCTCCCTTCACAGCCCTACTGAGAGCTCACCTCCTCCAGGAGGCCTTCCCAGACTGAGCCCCTTCCTTCCTCTCCCCCTCGCCCCCCTTTCCATCCCCCCCCCATCTTACCTCCTTCCTTTACCCACAGCACCTGTATATATGTACATATTTATTACTCTATTTATTTATTTATTTATTTTACTTGTACATATCTATTCTATTTTATTTTGTTAGTATGTTTGGTTTTGTTCTCTGTCTCCCCCTTTTAGACTGTGAGCCCACTGTTGGGTAGGGACTGTCTCTATATGTTGCCATCTTGTACTTCCCAAGCGCTTAGTACAGTGCTCTGCACACAGTAAGCGCTCAATAAATACGACTGATTGATTGACAACCTAACCACCTTGTATCTACCTCAGCGCTTAGAACAGTGCTTTGCACATAGTAAGCACTTAACAAATACCATCCTTAGTATTAGTATTAGGAGGAGGCCATGAAAGAGACTGATAATGAGCAGCCAGAGAAATAGGAGGAGAACCTTTGGTTTTGTTCTCTGTCTCCCCCTTTTAGACTGTGAGCCCACTGTTGGGTAGGGACTGTCTCTATATGTTGCCAACTTGTACTTCCCAAGCGCTTAGTACAGTGCTCTGCACACAGTAAGCGCTCAATAAATATGATTGATGATGATGAAAAGAGGACAGTGTCAGTGAAGCCAAGGTAGGATAATGTTTCCAGGAGAATGGGGTGGTTGACAGCATTCAGGGCAACTAAGAGGTAGAGGAGGATGAGGATGGAGTAGAGGCCATAGGATACGGCAAGAAGGAGATCACTTGTGACCTTTGAGAGGGCAGTTTCTGTCGAGTGTAGGGGATAGAAACCGGTTTGGAGAGGGTCAAGAAGAGAATTGGAGGAGAGAACTTGAGACAGTGGGTATAGACAACTCGCTCAAGGACTGTGGTGAGGAATGTTAGTAGGGAGACGGGGTAATAACTGGAGGAAGCCCTGGATACAGTCCATGTCCCACAGGGGAGTCACAGTCTTAATCCATATTTTACAGATAAAGTAAATGAGGCACAGAGAAGTTTAGTGACTTGTCCAAGGTCACACAGAAGAAAAGTGGCGACTCTCAGGCCTCTGCTCTATATACTAGGCCATGCTGATGCCTGTTTACTTGTTTTGATGTCTGTCTCTCCCCCCCCACCCCCACTGCCAGTCTGTAAGCCCACTGTGGGCAGGGACTGTCTCTTTTTATTGCTGTATTGTACTTTCCAAGCTCTTAGTACAGTGCTCTGCACACAGTCAGCGCTCAATAAATACCATTGAATGAATGAATGCTTCTCAGTGCAATACAGTGCAATTGTGTTGCACTGTACTCTCCCAAGCATTTAGTACTGTGCTTTGTACACAGTAAGTCCTCAATAAATATCACTGCTAGATAGATTGATTAATAATAATAATAATGATGGTATTTGTTAAGCGCTTACTATGTACAAAGCACTGTTCTAGGCGCTGGGGAGGATACAAGGTGATCAGGTTGTCCCACGTGGGGCTCACAGTCTTAATCCCCATTTTACAGATGCGGTAACTGAGGCACAGAGAAGTGAAGTGACTTTCCCAAAGTCACACAGCTGACAAGTGGCGGTGCCGGGATTTGAATCCATGACCTCTGACTCCCAAGCCCGTGCTCTTTCCGCTGAGCCACACTGCTTCTCTTTGCTCAGTCACTTTAGTTCCACGAGAGAAGTACTCTCATTTTCTCTAGTCTTTGTAAATTGGGCAGAAGGGTCAACATCCTACATGATGTTTGATCAAGCTACTAGCATTGCTGTATCGTATATAGGGTTTGTGCAGTGTGTTTCAATGGAGAAAACTTGTTTTGCTGACAAAGACTGCAACAAAGAAGATTAAATTTTCAGTGTCTCTGATGCACTCTCTGTTCGTCTCTGATTCTGTCAAACAGAAATGAGTGCCCAAAGTTCCGTTTTCTACAGCAGCACTTCATTTTCTCATTATAAATTGGGTTCTGGAGTTTGTTTTGTCCTGGAGAATGACAATCCGGGGTATAAGATTATTAAGGGCAATGCTCAGCCCATTTTATAATTGTAATTATCATCTCAATCATGTCATAATTGTGTCACTTCACAGCATTCCTCCCAACCATCTGGTACAGAGCTTAAAGTTCTTGTGGGTAGGGAAAGTCACTTCTCTGTTTTATACTTCTCAGTGCATTTCACCCAGGGGATTCTCAGTAAATACTCCTGAAGGAATGAATTACTTCTGATTTGAGTAGTTGCCTGTTTTTGAAAAGAAAACAAAGCATCCAAGTGCCCATTGATTACACTGAATCTTAAGGGGATGGTTAAGTTTTTGTTTCAAGGTAATGGAATTTTCCAATCCCATCATCTTTAACTCAGAGTGTCAGTCCACTGGATGAATTAAGACGACGCAAATAATGTCTAAATAAGCTTCCGCATTTTCAAACCCACCAAACAATATAAAATCTAAATATTACAGGTCTACTTCTGCCCCGGGCACAAACAGCAATATGATCGATTGCATTCATTGAGCATCTACTGTGTGCAGAGCACTTAAGTGCTTAGTACAGTCCTCTGCACACAGTAAGCACTCAATAAATACGATTGAATGAATGAATGAACTGAGCACTTAGGAGAGTACGATACAACGAACAGACATGATCCTTGCCCTGAAGAAGTTTTTAGTCTAAAAGGGGAGCCAGACACTGAAATAAATCGCAGTAGAGTATAAAGATTTGTATATAAGACTAGGAGGGGGAGGGGTTTGACAATTTATCTTTGCAGTGATCTTGACAATACAAATTATATAAATAAATTACTTAAAAAATTATATATTATGTATATTAATGTGCCTCCCCCTCTAGACTGTAAGCACTCAAGCACTTGGGTGACTTGGAAAGTCTGAGATGGCAGTTCAAGGGGTAATATACATGGTGGGGAGGTATGAAATGAATCTTTCTAGAAGATGTTCCCATGACTTTAAGTTCCCTGTAGGCTGGAATCATATCTACCAATTCTACTGTTTTGTCGTCTCCCAGGTGCCTAGTACAGTGCTCGGCACACAGTAAGTGCTCAATAAATGCCATTGACTGATTGATGACTGCAAATATAATAATAATAATAATAATAATAATAATGATGGCATTTATTAAGCATTTACTATGTGCAAAGCACTGTTCTAAGTGCTGGGGAGGTTAGATGATGATCAAGTGATTAGGTGATCAGGTGGTCCCACGGGGGGCTCACAGTCAATCCCCATTTTACAGATGAGGTAACGGAGGCACGGAGAAGTTAAGTGACTTGCCCAAAGTCACACAGCTGACAACTGGCGGAGCCGGGATTTGAACCTATGACCACTGACTCCAAAGCCCGTGCTCTTACCACTGAGCCACGCTGCTTCTCCAGTAGTTTGTCTGGAGAGGAAAGGGTGGATTTCAGCAACGTTATGAAGGCAGAAGCGACAAGATTTGGTGACAGATTGAATATGTGGGTTGAATGGGAGTGATGAGTTGAGGATAAAGCCGAGATTGAAGAGAAAGGAAAAAGAAGGGCAGGATTTGGGTGAGAAGGTGAGGAGTTCTATTCCGGTCATATTCAGCTTGAGGTGTTTGAGGGACAGGCTGGTGAAGTAGTCCTGAAGGGAGGAGGAGATGAGAAAGTGCAGAGGAGGAGAGAAATCAGGGCAAGAGACATAGATTCGGGAATCATCCACACAGAAATGGTAGTTGACGCCACGGGAGCAAATGAGTTCTCCAAGGGAGTGGGTGTAGATGGAGAATAGAGTATTGATGTCTGTCTCCCTGCCTCTAGACTGGGAGCTCATTGTGGGCAGAGATCCTCTCTCCTTATTGCTGTACTGTACTTCAATATGTATTCAATTCATCAAAATGTTTGTTTTGGGTGATTTGCCATACTGACAAAAGTTTCCTACCTGATATACGGTGGTGGGGATGAGAAATGAATCTTATTCGGATATGCTTACGGACTGTAAGCTCCTTGTGGGCAGGGAACATGTCTATTAACTCTGTTATGATGTACTCTCCCAAGCACTTAGTGCAGTGCTCTGCTTACAACAAGCGCTCAATGTATACCATTGATTGATTGTTAAAAGGCCATAATCTGATCAGATTCCTACCGTCCCCTACTCATTTGGACCCTTTCTGGCAACACTGATTCATTTATTCATTCAATCGTATTTATTGTGTGCAGAGCACTGTACTGAGTGCTTGGAAAGTACAATTGTACACAAAGAGTTTGAGGAGGAAAAAATATTGGAGGGCAACAGTAGAGTTCAGCTTGTCAAAGCTTGCAATGAGTAGGTGGTTCTCAGTCTGAAGTTATTTAGGTACTGAGTGGATTGAAAATGATGTCTGTGCGTCAGGTGAACTAGAGCTCTCTGAATTCTGCCTTCCAACTGAACTTTCATCATGTCACTATGTCGAGTCCTTGCCTGAAGGCCTGAATATAGATGGGCTGGTCTCTAGGCAAAGGGCTGTAATATACAATATTGGATGTGTAAAATTCTATTCCAGCATCACCTGCAGTCTAGGAGACAAAGACAAATGAGATGGCAGGCATTTGCCCATAAGGCAGATCTTAGCTGGAAAGAAAGTTTTATTGCTTGAGGCTTCTTGTTTCTTTTCCGGAGGCAGAGTTGCTATATGGTGTGGGCCTTAATGAGAAACCTGCCCTCAGGATATCTCTTGCTGTTGTTGCAGTGCTATATAATTGTGTTATTAGGAATTTTGCCCTGGGGAACAATTATGTTACTGCAATAATTAGAGGCAGTTCATCTCCATAATAATGGAAATCCTGCCTTGGAGGCGAAATAGCATCAAAGCAGTACTGGTGCACTCTATATAAATCTGATGCACCGAATATTAGTAGTACTGTGTCATTTTAATGTTACACATTTGGCTAAGGAAATAGGAGAGCTTACATAGCATTTCAACTTTGAACTTATTCCATTTTCCCAGACTGCTTGTAGTAGACTAGACTAGATTGTGAGCCCATGTGGGATAAGAACTGTGTCCAATCTGCATGGGCTGCATCTACCCCAGTGCTTAGTACAGTGTTTAGGATATAATAAGCAATTAATAAATACTGCAATTTTAAAATTATTATTATTATATTTTAGACTAAAAAAACCCTACTGCCACTTCAGTGATCTTGATCTTGACAATATAAATTTTATAAATAAATTACTTAAACAATTATATACTATGTATATTAATGTGCCTCCCCCTCTAGACTGTAAGCTTGTTGTGGTCAGGGAATCTGTCTCCCAACTCTGTTACATTGTACTCTCCCAAGCACATAGTATAGTGCTCTACATACAGTAAGTGCTCAATAAATACCATTGATGTTTGATGATGATGATGATAAATCAATCAATCATATTTATTGAGCGCTTACTGTGTGCAGAGCACTGTACTAAGCGCTTGGGAAGTACAAGTTGGCAACATATAGAGACAGTCCCTACCCAACAGTGGGTTCACAGTCTAAAAGGGGGAGACAGAGAACAAAACCAAGCATACTAACAAAATAAAATAAATAGAATAGATATGTACAAGTAAAATAAAGAAATAAATGGAGTAATAAATATATACAAACATATATACATATATACAGGTGCTGTGGGGAAGGGAAGGAGGTAAGATGGGGGGATGGAGAGGGGGACAAGGGGGAGAGGAAGGAAGGGGCTCAGTCTGGGAAGGCCTCCCGGAGGAGGTGATGATGATGATCCCCTTCTAGACTGTAAGCTCCCTGTGGTTAGGGAACGTGTCTACTAACTCAACTGCATTGTGCTCTCCCAAGTGCTTAGTACGGGGCACTGCACACCCTTAAACTCTTAATAAACACCACTGATTGATATCTCAGCACAAGTATTTTTTGGACCTAAATTATCCATTCCAGCAAGTTCTGATTTCACTTTGCTAGTTAAGACCTGGATTATGTCTCATCATTTAGGGAAGAGCGTGAGAGACCATTTCTCAAAGACCTCCAGGAATGGTAAACAAAGAAAGGTGTCTTCAGAATCACAAGCAAAAGATCTTTCTCAGTTTGCCAGCCCTAAACTAGTCCTAGCTTTTTTTAAATGGTGTTTGTTAAGTGCTTACTATGTGCCAGGCACTGTACTGAGCACTGGGGAAGACTCAAAAAATTAATCAGGTTGGACATGGTATATGTCCCACATGGGGCTCAAAGTATTAACCCACATTTTACAGATAAGGTAACTAAGGCACAGAAAAGTGAAGCGACTTACCCCAAGTCACACAGCAGACAAGTGAGAAGCAGCATGGCCTAGTGGATAGAACATGGGCTCAGGAGTCAAAAGGATCAGGGTTCTAATCCTGGCTCTGTAACCTGTCTGCTCTGTGACCTTGGGCAAGTCAACTGCTCTGGGCCTCAGTTACCTCACCTGTAAAATGGGGATTATGACTGTGAGCCCCATATGGGGCATCAACTGTGTCCAAACATGCACTCCCTGGGAGAACTCAATCGCTTCCATTGCTTCAGTTACCACCTCTATGAAGATGATTCCCAAATCTGCATCTCCAACCCAGCCTGCACACTATGTTCCTCCAAGGCCCGTTTACTCACTGTGCCCCAAGCTCATCTATTTCACCACCAACCCCTTTCCCACCTCCTCCCCTTAGCCTAAAACCCCCTCCCCTTCAATACACGCCAGATCACCTCTCCCTCCATTTTCAAAGCATTACTAAGGTCACATCTCCTCCAAGAGGCCCTCCCTGATTAAGCCCTCTTTTCCCCGGCTCACCCAACCTTCTGACCTTTGCAATTCACCTCACCCCCAGCCTCACAGCACTTATGTACATATGCTTAAATTATGTATTATAAATTACGCATTTATTCATATTAATGTCTGTCTCCCCCTCTAGACTGTAAACTCATTATCTACCGGGAACATGTATGCTAATTCTATTGTATTGTACTCTCTCAAGCTCTTAATACAGTGCTCTGCACATAGTAAGCACTCAATAAATATGACTGATTGATTGATTGACTGATCTCTCTCCATCTCTGCAGTTCCCCATTTCCTCCTAGCTTCAAGACGTCTCTACTTGGATACCCAGCTGACACCTCAAACATAACATGTACAAAACAGAACTCCTTTATCTTCCCACCCAAACCCTGTCCTCCTCTGACTTACCCATCACTGTAGATAGCAGCACCATCATTCCTGTCTTGCTAGCCCATAACCTTGGAGTTATCTTTGACTCCTCTCTCTCATTCAACCCACATAGTCAATATATCACTAAATCCTGTAGGTTCCAACCTTCACAAAATCGCTAAAATCTGTCCTTTCCACTCCATCCAAACTGCTACCATGTTAATCCAGGCAGTTATTCTATGGCACCTTGATTCCTGTATCAGCCTCCTTGCTGACCTCCCTGCTTCCTGTCTCCCCCCATTCCAGTCCATACTTCACTCTGCTGCCCAGATCACTTTTCCACAAAAGCGTTC
The DNA here is from genome assembly GCF_015852505.1 of Tachyglossus aculeatus. Taxonomy (NCBI): domain Eukaryota; kingdom Metazoa; phylum Chordata; class Mammalia; order Monotremata; family Tachyglossidae; genus Tachyglossus; species Tachyglossus aculeatus. The sequence continues at coordinate 103,472,879 of NC_052101.1, forward strand.
AGTCCCTTTTTCCTCACATCTCCAGAAACCCCAGTGGTTGCTTATCCACCTCCCCATCAATCAGAAACTCCTTACCACCAACTTTAGAGCACTCCATCACCTTGCCCCTTCCTGCCTCACCTCACTATTCTCCTGCTAAAACCCAGCCCACACACTTCACCCCTCTAATGCCAACCTACTCACTGTACCTCAATCTCATCAATCTCATCTCTCTCACCGCTGATCTCTTGCCCAGGTCATGCCTCTGGCCTGGAACGCCCTCCCTTTTCATATCCAACAGACAATTACTCTCCTCACCTTCAAAGTCTTATTGAAGGACCACCTCCTCCAAGAGGCCTTCCTCAATAAAGCTCTCATTTCTTCTTTTCCCACTCCCTTCTGCATTGCCCACACACTTAGATTTGCACCCTTTATTCACCCTTCCCTCAGCCCCACAAAATTTATATGTATATCATAATTTATGAATTTTTATTAACATCTGTCTCCCTCTCTGGGCTGTAAGTTCATTGTGGTCAGGGAATATGTCTGGTATATTATTTTGTTGTACTCTCCCAAGTGCTTAGTACAGTACTCTGCACACAGTAAGCGCTCAATCAATACGACTGATTGTATCTACCCCAGTGCTTAATACAGTACTCTGCACACAGTAAGCGCTCAATCAATACGACTGACTGTATCTACACCAGTGCTTAATACAGTACTCTGCACACAGTAAGCACTCAATAAATATGACTAATTGTATCAATCCCAGCGCTTAATACAGTAGCTGGCACAAAGCAAGTGCTTAACAAATATTAAAAAACAAAAACAGATTTGGTATCATCATCAACGGTATTTATTGAGCGCTTACTATAGACAGAGCACTGTACTAAGCACCTGTGAGAGTACAAAATAATAGAGGTGTTAGATATGTTCCTGGATCACAAAGAGCTTACTCTCTAGAGGGGAAGAAAGACAGTGAAGAAAATTACGGCCGTATACATAATTGCTGTGGGGCTGAAGGTAGGATGAATATCATGTCCTAAAGGGTACAGATCCAAGTGCATAGGTGACATAATAATGATGGTATTTGTTAAACGCTTACTATGTGCAAAGCACTGTTCTAAGCGCTGGGGAGGTTACAAGGTGATCAGGTTGTCCCATGGGGGGCTCACAGTTTTAATCCCCATTTTACAGGTAACTGAGGCACAGAGAGTCACACAGCTGACAGTTGGTGGAGCCGGGATTTGAACCCATGACCTCTGACTCCAAAGCCTGGGCTCTTTCCACTGAACCACACTGCTTCTCCTGACATAGAAGGGAGAGGTTAAGTTCATTAAATTTACTAATTCCTACAGGGCAAGATGTTTACTTGTTAAACCTTCCAGAGATTAATATGAAGTACAGACAAAACATAAATTCAGAGACTGAAATATAACAGTAGTACCCCTTTAATTCCCTGTTTGGTTGAGATTACTCTAGAAATACCAGAACTTTTAGAGCTATGATGATACTCTGATTCACCAGCATTTTGTGTTCGACAGGTGGGTGAATACCGCAGCCATCAACTACATCGGGTTTGTTGGCAAAAGCTATTAATAAGGACAACAAAATCACACCAAATTATCCAATTTGCATTTGCAAGTATAGGGGTATGCAGATGTAAGGGTACGTGTACAATTTTTACAAGCTTCCTTGCTGGATCCATGAACAGTTAAACTTTTATATCTATTTAGAGAAGCAGCACGGCGTAGAGAAGCAGCGTGGTGGAGTGGATAGAGCAGGGGCCTGCGAGTCAAAAGGTCATGCCTCTACTGGGCTCTAATCTAGGCTCTGCCACTTGTCTGCTCTGTGACCTTGGGCAAGTCACTTCACTTCTCTGTGCCTCAGTTCCCTCATCTGTAAAATGGGGATCGAGACTGTGAGGCCCATGTGGGACAGGGACTGTGTCCAACCCAATTTGCTTGTATCCACCCCAGTGCGTCATGCCGTGCCTGGCACATAGTAACAAACGCCATACCAAATCCCTAACAAATACCATAATTATTCATTATTAATATTATTATCATTTACCCAGATGGTATATGCTATCTTACCTGTGACAGAGATATACGAATAAATGCCATTTTCAAAAGACTAATCGAGTTACTCACAGAAAAAGTTGATGGGGAAGGTTGTTTTGCACTAATCGCAGCTAAGATTGTCCTCCCCAAGGAATAAGGTTCCCCAAATATCTGCCATTGCTGCAACCCTGATATAACTTCGAAGTATATTTGATGAAAATATTTTTGAAATGAAAATTTTTGACTATACATGAATAGACAGTGCATACATTTCACACATTTTGTGTGTGTGTATATATATATGTATATATATATATACATATATATACGTGTATATATATATATATATACACACACTCATATTTGTTTACAAAAATATCTTTATGAGACAGGGATGAGTCATGCACTTGGACCCGAAGGGTTTAGCATTGACAAAGATTCATTTACCCAGGGGAAACCATCCATCTTTCTGTTGAATAGCTTCTTTTTCACTCCTATCAGATAACTGGATTTTGTTTCCCAAGCAAACTAATGGTACGTTACTTCAAAAAGTTACCTCTCATTTTCTCTTAAGATGTCCTTTCCTTTCTTCCAAGTGTAGACAGGTTTGGGGGATGCTTTTGGTTTACACTCTATGACGACTTCACCACCCACTTTGACAAGAGTTAACCTTTTCACGAGGGCTTTGGAAAAGTCTGGACCCACAGCTGGAAGAGAAAGTAATAGATCAATTTAGCAATCATTTTGGAAAGACGGAAACAGTCAAGAAAAGTAAACTTTCTTTGCTGTGTGTGAAGCGTGTCTTGAGTTGCTTCAAATACCAATTTCTTTAGATTCTGAGCTCCCCAAGTAATTCCTAACTGTGTATTTTCTCACAGCGCTTAGTACAGTGCTCTGCACCCAGTAAGCACTTAATAAATACTATTATTACTACCACTGAGCATTAGGCAGATTCATAAATGGGATAAATTATCTCCTTGAGGGCAGGGATTATGTCTAGTTATAATGATTATTATTATGGTATTTAGCACTTACTCTATGCCACGCAATGTAATAAGCGCTGGGGTGGAGACAAGCAAATCGGGTTGGACATAGTCCCTGTCCCATGTGGGGCTCACAGTCTCAATCCCCATTTTACAGATGAGGTAACTGAGGCATAGAGAAGTGAAATGACTTGCCCAAGGTGACACAGCAGACAAGTGGCGGAGCTGGGATTAGAACCCATGACCTTCTGACTCCCGGGTCGGTCAACTCTATTTTTTTCTCCCAAACATTTCATACAGTACTCCGCACACAGTAAGCGCTCAGTGAATACCACTGATTGATTGAAAACTAACACCACTAGAGATTTAGAGCATGGAGTCCATATGTTGTATTACGGTTTGTAAACGATCCATTTCTATCACGACAAATGGTCAAAAATAAAACACTGACCACAAAGGGCACCTCCAAGTGTAAAATAAACAACTTGCCAATAATTGCTTAAACCACCCCAAACAAAAGCCCCAACCCTACTCAAACCCTTAACTTCTTCCCTAACTCAAGGCCTAACAATAAAGGTTTGGTCCTGTTGGCAGCTGACTTTGTTAACGACTTTTTATGACACTTTTCTATTCTTGGTGATTCTTGATCATTCCCGATTATTCAAAAATTAATTTTGACAATATGCCTAAAGTCACATATTTATTATACTTCAATGACTTTAAATCTGTCTTCTCCTTTCATGGGAAGCAAAATGAAAAACATCACTGTTACTTGTCCTAAAATAATGGATAGAGGATATGTGTAGGACCATTGTACTCCGCGGACAGGATTAGTGCACCAGTCTTGCCTCCCGGCCCACCTGAAGTAACCTGGAATCGGCACATCAGCACAGTGATAGACAGCATTTGAAGCCTTCTCATCTCCCTTGCCCTCACCTTTTCCCTACCTACCTTCCTTTCGACTCTTACACTTTGAAAGGGAATCCTGCAGGTTTATTTGGACTGTTTTCATGAATTAAAACTGGCCAAAGGCTGCATTACCATCTACAGTGCTCTTGCAAAGCTCTCCTAATTTTGATGCTACAGAACTTCGAATGGAAAAAAGCAGTACAATAGAAAACAGTCTGTCCCAAACACTTAGTACAGTGCTCTGCACACAAGAAGTGGTCAATAAATACCATTGATTGATTTATATCATGATGAATGAGAGGTCAGGGTGGCCTAAAAGAAGAAGGATCACCTGAATGATCAGGGGAGAAGAGGGCCCGACTATATCATTTCTCCTGACAATATTTTTGTGAAATAATGTTGAGGCCCAATATTACCATCTCTCCTCTCAGCAAGTGGACACAGTAGACAGATTTGGTGTTGAACATAAAAGCAGGTTGGGCACACGTGGACTTTGATGAAATGGGATAAAAATAAACCCACAATATATTTGTTCAAAGATTTTTCTATACTAATGAGATGCTGCTGTAGTCTATTTTAACCTAAGGCATTTGTTGGCTCCCGTAACAGACAACTGAATTGTAAACTGAACCACCACTGAATTAGCTTTGAATTTAGCCATATATGGGTACAGGGCCCTCCACCCACATGGATTTATGTTATTTTTAGCAAGGACTAATTGCAGGGCTTTGCAGACTCTGATACACTGCACGGCATATGCAGAATAAAAACAAAACATATTAGGACTGTGATTAAAGCTATTTAACCTCGTGGTGATTGATTTGTTGTTCATTGCACCCTATAAATAAGGGGATTATACACAGTGTTTGCAATGTTATGTATGCTAAGACAACCCCCTTTGTCTCAGGCTCATTTTCTCTTTCACTCAACAGAATTTATGAAAATGAAACTGCTTTCTGCTGGGCTAAAACAAAGCCTACCTACTGTACCTTAAATTGACTGTGTGAAAGTCCAGATTTGGAATGCTAGTCATGCAATATGCGTTTTGTGGACTCCTCCTTGCATGATTGATATTGTTCTCAGTTCTCTTTTGGTGAAAAGTTCCTTTTCCACTGTTGGCTAAAATTTTAAAACTAGAAAGGATGGATTAAATAGCTGGTTTATGAACTGTATCTTGGAAATTGAATTCAATACTCAATGTCGACTTCTGCATCAGCCTCCTCGCTGACCTCCCTGCATCCGGTCTCTCCTCTCTCCAGTCCATACTTCACTCAGCTGCCTGGATCATATACATCTGAAATACCACTCAGTGGTTCGCTCATCCACCTCCGCATCAAACCGGAACACCTCACCATTCTCCTACTTTACCTTGCTGATCTCCTACTACAACCCAACCTCCACACTCCTTTCCTCTAACGCCAACCTATTCTCTGTAACTTGATCTCATCTAGCTTGTCTACGACCCCTTGCCCACGTCCTCCCTCCCCTTCATGACAGTCCACCACTCTTCCCATTTTAAAACCCTCTGAAAAGCACATCTCCTTTAAGAGATTTCCCTGACTAAGCCCTTATTTCCCCAAATGTGCCCTTATTTCCCCAACTGCTCTTCCCTCCATGTTGACCATAACATTGGTAGTGAACCCCTTAAGCACTTTGAGCCTCACCCCAGCCCCACAGTATTTATGTAAATATCCTTATACTCCACTATTTTCCCTAACCAATTATTTATTTCAATGACTGTGTCCCCCCCTAGATTGTACGCTCCTTGTGGGCAGGGATCATGTCTACCAACTCTCTCCCAAGTGCTTAGTACAGTGCTGTACACACAGTAAGCGCTCAGTGAAAGCCCTTAAGTCTGTCCGTTCAGGACCTGCTCAGCTTTGTGTTTCTTAGGCTGCTGAGAATGGAGGATGTATGTATCTGAGGGAAAGAAGGTCTGCCCTTTTTCCCAGAGATAATGAAGAGAAAGAGAGGAAAGAGAGGAGAGTAAAGAGATCGGCAAAAGACCCTGAAACCCAGATATTACACCTAGTAAAGTCCAGTTAACATCTAGAGGAGCTCAGAGGAGGCCAGCCCAGAATCTGGGGGAAGCAAATTAATCTTAATGGCCCCCATTTATGGCAATTGCCTGTAGAGAAGCAGTGTGGCTTAGTGGAAAGAGCACGGGCTTGGGAGTCAGAGGATGTGGGTTCTAATCCCAGCTCTGCCACTTGTCTGCTCTGTGACCTTGGACAAGTCACTTAACTTCTCTGTGCCTCAGTTACCTCATCTGTAAAATGGGGATGAAGACTGTGAACCCCACGTGAGACAACCTGATTAACTTGCATCTTCCCCACAGCTTCGGAGAGTGCTTGGCACTTAAATACTATATTACACACTCTGGAGAAGAAACCCACGTAGCTGTCCGCAGTAAGCTCTCAATAAATATGATTGATTGATTGATTGATGAATCTAAATCTTAAGGAAAGTATTTTTACATTGAAGGGTCTCCTTGCTCTTGGACACACTAGCCAGTTTTCACCTATATATGTTCTGGGGAATCCTCCTTGCATGATTGATATTGTTATATTAGCTTCCTTCTCTAAGCAGCATGGCCTAGTGAAAAAAGTACAGCCCTGGGAGTCAGAGGATCTGGGATCTAATCCTGGGTCTGCCAGCTGCTTTTTGTGTGACCTTGGGCAAGTCACTCAACGTCTCTATGCCTCAGGTTCCTCAACTGTAAAATGGGGATTCAATACCTGTTCTCCCTCCTACTTAACTGTGAGCCCCATCAAGCTGGGCAGGGTCTGTGGCCAACTCGATTAAGCCAAATCTATCCCAGTGTGTAGAACAGTGCTTGACACAGAGTAAGCACCTAACAAATACCTTAATAATAACAACAACATGCTGGGTCTCATCATCACTAGTCACTGTACCATTTCTAACCTCAACAGCTCTGAATTATCACTCTCCAACAACAGCCTCCTAACCTGTCTTCTCTCCCACACTCTCCCTCCATGCAAATTGTTCTCTCCACATACACCTCCACTCTGTTCTGGATCCGCTTCTCCATTCACTCACTCACTCCCTTGGGAAGCTCATCTGATGTCCTGAATTTAATTACCCACCTCTCATGCGGGTGGGTGACTCTCAAATTTACCTCCCTCCCCTTGAAATCTTTCCTTCTCTGTAATCTCCCATTTCCTCCTGTCTCCAGGACATTTCTCATGGATGCCTCGTTGGGACACCTGTCTACTTGTTTTGTTGTCTGTCTCCCCCCTTCTATCATCGTCATCATCAATCGTATTTATTGAGCGCTTACTGTGTGCAGAGCACTGTACTAAGCGCTTGGGAAGTACAAATTGGCAACATATAGAGACAGTCCCTACCCAACAGTGGGCTCACAGTCTAAAAGGGGGAGACAAAACCAAACATACTAACAAAATAAAATAAATAGAATAGATATGTACAAAATAAATAAATAAATAGAGTAATAAATATGTACAAACATATATACATATATACAGGTGCTGTGGGGAAGGGAAGGAGGTAAGATGGGGGGATTGGAGAGGGGGACGAGGGGGAGAGGAAGGAAGGGGTTCAGTCTGGGAAGGCCTCCTGGAGGAGGTGAGCTCTCGGGCCGCTCGGGGGGTTGCGTAACTTCTAGACTGTGAGCCCATTGTTGGGTAGGGACTGTCTCTATCTGTTGCCAAATTGTACTTTCCAAGTGCTTAGTACAGTGTTCTGCACACAGTGAGTGCTCAATAAATACGACAATGAATGAAAATGAATGAACCTCAAGCTTAAATACGACCAACACAAAATCTCACATCTTCCCTCCCAGATCATCTTCTCCAACTAACTTTCCCATCACATTTAACAATACCACCATCCTCTCTATCTCTCAAGTCTGTTTGTACTCCTGGCATCATTATTATTATTATTAGTAGTAATAATAATAATGGTATTTATTAAATGCTTACTATGTGTCAAGCACTTTTTGAAGTGCTGGGGTAGATACAAGCTAATCTGGTTGGACACAGTCCCTGTCCTTGGGGCCCACAGTCTTAACCCCCATTTTACAGATGAGGTAACTGAAGCACAGAGAAGTGAAGTGACTTGCCCAAGGTCACCCAGCAGACAAATGACAGAGCTGGGATGAGAACCCTGGTCCTTCTGAATCCCAGGCCTGTGCTGTATCCATTAGGCCATGCTGCTTCACATGACTCTTCCCTTTGATAAAATTCCCATAGTCAGTCTTTCACCAAATCCTGTTGGTTCTTCCTCCCCAGTATTTCCAGGATGCAGCCCTGAAACTCCATCCAAACAACCACGCTAGTCTAGGCTCCCATCATATCCCCCTGCATGGAGGTTGTTTGGAATCTTTTGCTGATAGGAACGGACAAGTCTCAGTCCTGACACTTCCGAACTGAGAACCTGTAGAAGGAAGTGATTAGAGTGGTAGTTTGTGCAGCACGACTCACACTTTGTCGTCCCTGTCAATCGTGCTCCTGCTTGGGACAAGGACTGTAAAGAGCAAGCAAGCAGGCAGGGGGGCAGCATTGTTGCCTAGCAGAGGCAGCATGGCCTAGTGGATAGAGCCCGGTCCTGGGGGTCAGAAGGACCAGGGTTCAAATCCCAGCTCTACCTCTTTTCTGCTGTGTGACCTTAGGCAAGTCACTTCGCTTCTCTGAGCCTCAGTTACCTCATTTGGAAAATGGGGATTAATAATAACGATGGCATTTACTAAGCGCTTACTATGTGCAAAGCACTGTTCTAAGCGCTGGGGAGGTTACAAGGTGATCAGGTTGTCCCACGGGGGGCTCACGGTCTTAATCTCCATTTAACAGATGAGGTAACTGAGGCACAGAGAAGTGAAGTGACTAGCCCAAAGTCACACAGCTGACAAGTGGGGGAGCTGGGATTTGAGCCCATGACGTCTGACTCCCAAGCCCGTGCTCTTTCCACTGAGCCACGCTGCTTCTCAATTGTGAGCCCCATGGGGGACAGGGACTGTATCCAACCTGATTTGCTTATATCCACACCAGCACTTAATACAGTGCCTAGCACATAGTAAGTGCTTAACAAATACCATATTATTATTATCATCATCATCATCATGAGGTGCACACAAAGATTGTTGCATACGCAGCCCATTCACCATCATCATCATCAATCGTATTGAGCGCTTACTATGTGCAGAGCACTGTACTAAGCACTTGGGAGGTACAAATTGGCAACATATAGAGACAGTCCCTACCCAACAGTGGGCTCACAGTCTAATGACTTGGGTTCTAATCCTGTCTCCATCACTTGTCTGCTGTGTGACCTCAGGCAAGTTACTTTACTTCTCTGGACCTCATCTTTAAAATGGGGATTAAGCCTGTGGACCCCATGTGGGACATAGACTGTGTCCAACCTGATTACCTTGTATCTACCCCAGTTCCTAGAACAGTGCCTGGCACATAGTAAGTGCTTAAAAGATACCATTAAAAAAACCAAAGTGACTATAGCATAGTGCCAATGCCATGCCATAGCCCCAGCTCTATGGTAGCTCCAAGGTCTTCATGGCCCACAGCTATTTTTGTAGGATTCCTCCTGGGCCTGACCACCTCGCAACATGGCCAAATGGATAGAGCACAGACCCGGGAGTCAGAAGGTCGTGGGTTCTAATCCCATCTCCACCACTTGTCTGCTGTGTGATCCTGGGCAAGTCACTTCATGTCTTTGTGCCTCAGTTACCTCATCTGTAAAATGGGGATGAAGACTCTGAGCCCCATGAGGGATAGGGACTGTGTCCAACATGATTAGTTTGGATCTACCCCAGTGCTTAGTACAGAGCCTGGCACATAGTAAGCACTTAAAACCATAAAAAAAAAAACTTTGCAGACCATCCTACGTGGTTCTTGTCAAAAACGTTCTTCACTGATTCATTCATTCATTCAATTGTATTTATTGAGCGCTTACTGTGTGCAGAGCACTGTACTAAGTGCTTGAGAAGTACAAATCGGCAACATATAGAGACGGTCCCTACCCAACAATGGGCTCACAGTCTAGAAGGGGGAGGAATAACTGATGGCATAACTCTAGCAGGCACACACCTGCATGCAGAGCTGGGACTAAACTCAGGCCTCCTGATTTCCAAAGCCATGCTCTTTCCACTGGCCCATCACTGCCAACCTGCTAATTTGAAGGCCTTTCCCTTGTCATTTGCCGGGATGGGAGGGTGCTCGGGGAGAAATGCGGGGGTGTCAGGGATACATTCTCCCCTCCTCCTCCTATCAACCCTTCTGTGAAGACTCTTGCTCAGTTGGGGAGCTGAGTGTGAAGATCAGTCCTGGGGGAAGGCAATACGCTCACAGGAAGGGACACCAGTCTGATGGAGAGGAGCAAGTGACCATTTGCTAAAGCAGTCCATCCCCAGCATTGTGGGGCGAGAAAAGTACAGGTGTCAACATGTCTAGGCCTATTCCTGCTGGAGAGCAGGACTGGGCTGGAGTTACCCATCTATCCAGAAGGGTGTTTGATTATCTTTATGAGATGATGTGAGTGCAAGGTCACTCACGGACGATAAAACTTCCCATACGAATGTCAACTAGGGTGACCAGTCAACTAGGCTGAGCATTTGCCCAGCTCGCCAACTATCCTGCAGAACTAATAAATACTCAGTTCATATACTACTACTACTACTAAGTTATCATGGTATTTATTAAGCACCTACTATGTGCCAGGCCACTGTACTAGGTGCTGGGGTGGATACAAGCAAATCAGGTTCGATACAGTCCTTGTCCCACCTTGGACTCACAGTCTAAACCCCCAATTTACAAATGAGGTAACTGAAGCACAGAGAAGTGAAAGAACTTGCCCAAGGTCACACAGCAGACAAGCGGCAGAGCCGGGATTAGAACCCATGACTCTCAGGCCCAAGCTCTGTATAGGCAATTCGCCTCGATAAAAGTCAACTATTTTCAGTCACTGTACTAATGACTAAGGCTGAGCTAAAGCTCTTACATAGTAGTGAAGGAATCCCTATCTCAGTTGCCAATCTGTTCAGTCACAGTGCCCTCCAGTTAATTATTTAAGAGCAGGCAGTTTGAATCCATTAAACATAGATACGTTACATACACATTAAATATCCAGATGCACACATAAAACAAGACCAAGGTAAAAGGCTATTAAATTCATGCTTCCTACTGATATCTTATTCATGACATTGGGAATGTAGTGGGATTAGAAAATTTCCTTTTTGACTCTGAAAAATCCAGGTGTGTCATTAATATCTGGAGCCAGTGTCACTTTTATCAAATTAATTATTGTTCAAATATTTTTCTTTATTCCAAAGAGAAGCATAAATTCCACATTTCACCCTTGAGATCTGATATTAACCCCCTTCTTTGTAATGGGAGGAACGAGAGTTTTCAAAGACCAAAAAACAACATTTAAGATACTTTTACAAATCCATCTATCCGAACTGGTTCGCAAATACAGTGATACTCTGGTTTTTTTCCATAGGAAAAGAAATCAGTTTCTCTTTCCCACTCTGAAATCGTCCCGAGATTTAATCTACTTTCATATGATAAATTATCTTCTGATTCACTTCAGATTGTTTAATTTGAATTTTGTGGGAGGAGTGAGCGAGAAAAGGAAGACTGCAAATCTGGAATATCCAGTTAAATCTGCTGGTGTTGTACCGCAAAAAAACAACACAGGAAGTTTTGTTTCTCTGCAGAAAATCTCTGGAGAATTTAACAATTACCTAATAAAAGAATTAACTTGTTCCTAGCTCATTCAGAGGAAAAACAATCTGGGGAGATTGCCGGAAAGTTTGAAACATATGTGGGCAAGATCCTTCGGGACACACTTCCCACTCTCTTACGCTCTTTCCTACATTCAGATAGGACCTCCACGAATATATCTGCATCACAGAGAAGTCCTCTTGCATAGTAAGGATCCCCCCCATTTGAAAGAAAATTCTTCTTTGGCAAGACAATTCTTGCCTGTGATTTAGATTGGAGTTGCTGATTCCATTCCACAGAATTTTCCCCGTACTGCTTGGTAGGCGGGGCCCTGACTGTTGTTCTTAAGAGGATATATTAACTTCTGGTGAGAGTTGTATAGGTGAAGGGCAGGGCATTTTGCTTTGAAAGAATATTGAGAAGTAGCGTGCCTTAGTGGAAAGAGCACGGGCTTGGGAGTCAGAGGTCGTGGGTTTAATCCCGGCTCCGCCACTTGTCAGCTGTGTGACTTTGGGCAAGTCACTTCACTTCTCTATGCCTCAGTTACCTCATCTGTAAAATGGGGATTAAGACTGTGAGCCCCATGTGGGACAACCCGATTACCTTGGATTTACCTCAGGGTTTAGAACAGTGCTTGGCACATAGTAAGCATTTAACAAACACCATCATCTTTATTATTATTATTAAAGAGTCCAGGCCTGGGAGTAGAGGACCTAGGTTATAATCTTGGCTCTGCCACTTGTCTGCTGTTTGATCTTGGGCAAGCTGCTTAACTTTTCTGTGCCTCAGTTTCCTCAACTGTAAAATGGGGATTAAAGTAGGGAGCCCCATGTGGGACATGGACTGTGTTAATCCTGATTGTCTTGTATGTACCCCAGCACATTTAGTACAGTGCGCGTACAGTGAGCACTTAAACACCATTATAATAAGGGTTCTCTGTTCATTTGGACATGTTAAGCTTGGAGTAAGTGTTCAAAAAATCATCAACAGCTAATACTGAAGCTCCTGGGCTCAGAAATCAATTGTATTTTATTAAGCACTAACTATGCAGAGCATTGTATTAAGTGTTTGGGGGAGTACAAGAGAATAAGTAGACATGCTCCCTGTCCTCAAGAAGCTTACAATCTAGCACAATACGATAAGTGGAGGAGGTGGTTCTAAAGCCTACCAGGCTTAGCCTCCGTGACATGCTTGTTTAGATGTTCAAACACCCATTTCTCTACCCAATATAACTGAGGAATTTTTCCCCTCAACCCTCTTTCTCATTTCTCAGATCTATCAATCATATTTACTGAGTGCTTGCTATGTGCAGGAAACTGTACTAAGCACTTGGGAGAGTCCAATACAATTATATAATGGAGGCACTCCCGGCCTACAACAAGCATATCTGGATCCCAAAGTCAACCGTTTTGAATGTGGCGGTGAAGGGTCAGATATCTTAAGATGGACGGGATCTGGGAAGGGGCAGGCTTTAAAGAGATAACAGGCAAGAAAGTCACCATTTTGGTCTTGTCATCCACAATTGGAAACTGTCATGTCTTGTCAGAAAGCTGGAATGAACGAGGCCGTGAGTCCAATTCAAAAAGTTATGGGGGCCATCACAGCCCATCATCCCTATGGATTCTGGGGTCATTTCCGGGGTACAAAAATTACATCAGCAACAGGTAGGCATCTAAACTGGGCCAGTATTATGAGGGTGAATAGGAGCGTCACCGCCTCCACATTTTGGGCTTTAGGAAGGGATCTGAATTAAGGCAATATGAGACCCGAGATTCCTTTCCTGGTCTTGCAGTAACCTTGATTGGCCTTGTGGTAGTCCTAGGTAGGCTATGGCTAAATGAGCAGTGAGAATTAGGATGGTTCTTCCTCTTCTCCTCCTTCCAAACTGGGGAAGCTAAGGACCCTGCGCTTCCAAAGCCTATCCCAGGAAATCGGAACAAACATGGCCAAGTGGAAAGAGTATGGGCCCGGGAGTCGGAGGATCTGAGTTGTAATCCCGGCTCTGCCAAGTGCTTGCTGCGTGACCTTCGGCAAGTCACTTCACTTCTCTGGGCCTCAGTTTCCTCAACTGTAAAATGGGAATTTAGTCCTTCTCCCTCTTACCTAGACAGTGAGCCCAATAGGGGACAGGGACTGTATTAAACCTGATAAACACGTATCTACCCCAGAGCTTAGAACAGTGCTAGACACATAGTAAGCACTTAACAAATAGCATAAAAAACAAACAAACACCCGGGGCACATCAGTTTCATGGAAGTGAATTGTCCTTGGAGTCTTTAACATTTCTATAAAAGGCGTCACTTCCCGAATCTACCAGTTAATTGGAAACCCTGGGTAATTACAGAACAAGTAGCAAATGCTAGGCTGATATTCAAGAAGGCCACATATTTTACAGCTGAGTCTATTTCACAACGTCATCTCTTCCACACAATTTCATTTCAAGCTAAAGTTATCCTAAAGCCAAAGCTAAGGCAATATACTCAACTGGTTTTGGGCCACCATTTTGTAGAGTGTGGTCCATTTAGATATAAAAATGAGCAATAAAGTAATCTGTGTTACTCATAGCAGGCATCAGGGAATCATTTAGAAAATCCTCTGTTTACCTTGCTGGTATTTTTTATTACATGTCCTAAAAACCATCTTCTGCCTGCAGAATTTTTTGTACACTTTTTTTTTGTTGGCTTGAACACTTAAGCTTGGCAAACCGTGTATTTGTTTAGAGAAGGTTTTCAGTTTAAAGAAAGAGACTCACCAATAACACTTAGCTCTGCACTGGCAAGAATAACTCCATGCTTGTTTTCTGCTATACACTGATACATTCCTGCGTCAGAGAGGCTCACTAATGTTATGTTAAGTGTTCCATGCTCTATTTGAATTCTGTCCTGTAAAAACAACAACCAAGATAAAAACCCTTTAAAACATATACGTAAGAACAATTTGAAATATTTTATACCCGTGGGACCAAATGGAAACAAAATAGCAGTCATACAAGCAATTTACATGGCATGATCTATTTGTCTGTCAGCTAAAATCTGTGTCAAGTCGGATGCTAAATGGAACAACCAGTACTTCAGCTGGTAAATGGAATTTAAATTGTAGTACTCTCTTGAGTTCTCATTGATTTAATACCTAAGCCGCTCAGATTAATATCCCCTCCAAGATCATGAACTTGAAATTTAAAATCCATTTCTATTCTCAGGCTCAGCACTTCCACAGAAAAAATGCACCCTGTACCACGTTTAGAGCATTTAAAATACTAGAATGATTAGAGGGTACTATTCTGAAGGTTAATAAGAATGTAATCATCTCAGATGGTGCAGAGAGAAACATTTAATATCAGCTAAGGTTTACTAAAAAATGTGGATGTTAATAATTTAATGGTCTCTTACTTTATTTCTGCCACTAACATGATTAAAGTTCAAAACCATCTGCTAGTGGCCAACATGAAACAAGTAAAATTAGTGTGTGGAACAAGAGCCTCTGTTCTCGTTTGTCAGCCTGAGGATAAGGAACTCATGTTATCAATTTTAATAAGTATAGAAAAAATGTTTCTTCCTTCCCCAGGAGAGCCGCCATTTTCAAAAAATAAATAATATAAAGGGATATTGGCTTTTTACTTGCTGCAGGGTGGCAATTTAGTGCGGGAGGACACTTTATTAGGTTTTGATCAAATCTGGGCAGCCATGTTCTCTCACATTAAGTGAAGAGAGAAAAATGCCAGTTACCTTGATACCTACACTCTAGCAATTTGTTTTCATTTGGCTTTATAATTGAGAGGATCATGGGACTAAAAGGATTCTCTCTAGTGAGAGGAAGAAGTCTGTGTGACAGGGAGGGCAAAACCATACTCATTTATCTGTAGGCAGTTCTTCATGCCATAGCTCAGAGCAGATGCCTCTTTGGGTGGCTTGCGCTGGATGAAATTCAAGCATGAGAAATCGGATCACTCTTTGGGACCCGAGGAAATGTCAAATTTCAGTTAACATTTGAAGCGTGGCTTGAAAAAAATAAGCTGGAAAATTAAATTGGGGACAATTGTTTTTCTCCCCGAGGCCTATCCTACATTCTGATTTTTTTCAAGGGGCTTCCTTAAAATTAGATCTCCATTCTAAATGTTATCACATCAATTACTCATTTCTTGGCGAACTATTAGAGTCAAGTGGAAAAGAAAACGGTCATTCTTTGCCTTCTTTTCTTTATTGAACTCTCTTGAAGTTTTCTAAGGACTTAATTCCGCAGACTTTACTGACAGTCTTGAATGCAGAACATGCTTCTCCAAATGAGGGCTGTGGAACTGACTCCTTGTCGGCTTTTTATTTATCAATAAGATTCTCTTCTGCCTTATACGTACACGATATCGGTTGTGTCGGACGGATCCTTGAACATATACTGCTGCTAATTTCCTGCTCACAGAGAAGAAAGGCAGGAGTAGATCTAGCTATCACACACATGTCATTGCTGTTCTTACCTGAGAGACCAGTGGTTTGCCATTTTTTAGCCAGGTGTATGTAGGTTTGGGCCTCCCACTGGCTTTGCACTCCCAGGAAAGGTTCTCTTCAATGGCCACATGAGTATCAGTTATTTTTTGAATCCAGTTCGGTTGAGCTACAGTAGTTCAAAAAGTAAAAGAAATCCAGGTTTGTTCCAGTTACAGGCTAAAGTTTCAAAAGTGACTGCAGCGGAGTCAGCCCACTACACGAGACAACCCTGCCGAAAAAAGTCTTCTTATATAGAATCATGGGGATGGAAGGGACTTTATGTTTATATTTCATGACCTCTATAATACGCATTTACTTTCTCAATCTTCAGGGAGGATTGCAGTATAAAATAGGATCTATCCTATTCCTTAAAAGAATTTTCAATGAAGATTTACCAATCTATGATAGTACTCCACTTTAGTTCTTTACAGCTTTTAAATTCAAGAAGCTCTTCTATGTTATCTAACTTATATTTCTCCGACTACAATTTAAGCCCATTTTCATCTTTTGTCTGTACTGGAGATGGAGAAGAGCCAGTTCTATCTTTCTTAAAAACAACTTCGTGTATCTGAAGATAGCTTTTAAGAAATGTTTTAAGGGCTAGAAATAACATTTGTATTTGTGCAGCTGTTTCTGTCATTCAGTTCGAGGAATTCTGGAATAGGAATCCGACTATGATGAGCACCATTTTGGTGGACTGTGAATTGTTCCTACGTTAGTCCTATGATGCAACACATTTGAAAGTCACCGGATACTCACCCCACCCTCAGCCCCACAGCACTTAGGTACAGAAGTAGTGGAAAGAGCACGGGCTTGGAGTCAGGGGTCATGGGTTCAAATCCCGACTCTGCCCATTGTCAGCTGTGTGACTTTGGGCAAGTCACTTAACTTCTCTGTGACACAGTTACCTTATCTGTAAAATGGGGATGAAGACTATGAGCCCCACCATGGGACAACCTGATCACCTTGTACCTCCTCAGTGCTTAGAACAGTGCTTTGCACATAGTATGCGCTTAATAAATGCCATCATTATTATTACAGATCCGTAACTTATTTATTCATATTAACGTCTGTCTCCCCCTCTGGACTGTACGCTCATTTTGAGCAGGGAACATGTCTATCAACTCTGTTGTACTGTACCTTCCCAAGTGCTTAATACAGTACTCTGAGCATAGTAAGGGCTCAATAAATACCACTGCTTGACTGATGGATCGACTGACCGTTAATCAAATAGAAGACCCCAGGAGAGTGGACTGCTGCTATAACACCACTCACTAGCTGTACTGCAGCATCTGGTTGAACATGAGGCATTCCCATCTCTAAGAGTGGGAGGACCTTGGGTGGAAAGTAAACGGGAAGCCTACCATAGGAGTGTCACAGACCAGTGGGCACTGCACTGTCAATTAAATTCTAGGTTTGCAGTGACCTGGGACCTTTGTCACTGACCCTGCCACCTTTCCATTACTCTTTCCACCACTTCTTCTGATGCTTCTACCGATGCCTCTGCCACCCACGGACCCCATATGGGTTGGTGAGAGTGCTAGGGTCCCCAGGTGAGTGGCATGGGTCCCCTGGGTCTTTTTTCTTTCAAACCACATCGAAGCTACAACGCACGGAGGGGGCTCACTCTCCCCAGACCTGTTTTATAAGAAGAGTATTCTGGATTTACTTTGAAGATTGTTTCATGAACTCTTTAGTAGGCATTCGCTCTACTCAGTTTCAGCTTCTCTAGTGTGGTTCGAAACCCAACCCAATTTAATTAAAGGGGAAATACTAACTTTGGCATGGAGAACAGAATTCTTATTTTTCCAATGTTAAACATGACTTCAAAGAATTTAACAATTGATGTTGCCAGTAGAGGTCCCCAGGCCCCCGAATAATGTTACTTTCATCATGTTCCTTCTATAAACAGATAAACCAATTTCATATTTTGCACAAAACAAAACACAGTTGTTAAACCCTTTCAGATTGGCATGTAGTGCAAATAAGAGAGAGAAGGTTGAAAGGGCAAACTTTCAAAAAAATGGAATAACATAAACAAATGTTAACTTGAATGGAAGCTTACAATCACTGCGCTTAAAACATTCCTAAACCTGTCAGTGCTTTGTTGGGTTCCTGCTGCTCATCCTAACAAGGCTCAAAAGGCAGACACCACTCAATATTCTGGTTGGGGAATTAGATGGAGGGCATTTATGGGTAATGGCAGATGCTGACTGACCGTAGAAGCTTAATTTCTCCTGCAATCCACAAAATATTTACACCCACCCACTGAGTTTATAAAAACCTAGCCAACACGAAAAGCCACACATATTCCTATAGAATATTCACTACTACTCTATAGAATTTTTCAAAAGAACCTAGAAAAATTGGAAGGGTAAATACAGTTTATGATATAAAGGCAACCTGATCTCTATCACCGCTGACCCTTTTCCCACATCCTCGCTTTAGCCTGGAACACCCTCCCGCTTCATATCTCACAACCCTCCACTTTCATTCAATCGTATTCATTGAGCGCTTACTGTGTGCAGAGCACTGTACTAAGCGCTTGGGAAGTACAAGTTGGCAACATGTAGAGACGGTCCCTACCCAACAGTGGGCTCACAGTCTAGAAGGGGGAGACAGACACCAAAACAAAATATATTAACAAAAATCAAATAAATAGAATAGTAAATATGTACAAGTAAAATAGAGTAATAAATCTGTACAAACATATATTACAGGTGCTGTGGGGAGGTGAAGGAGGTAGGGCGGGGGGATGGGGAGGGGGAGAGGAAGGAGGGGGCTCCACTTCCCCCACCTTCAATGCCCTCCTAAAATCACATCTCCTCCAGGAGTCCTTTCCTGACTAAATCCTTATTTGCCCTCCCTTCTGGGTCACCTTTGCATTTGGATCTGTACCCTTTAAACAACCGACATAAATCCCACCCACAGCCCCAGAGCACTGAAATACATATCCTTATACTCTCCCAATTCCCCTATTGGTAATTTATCTGAATGCCTGTCTCCCCTGTAGACTGTAAGCTCCTTGTGGTCAGGGATCGTGTCTATTAACTCTACTGTAATCACATTTTCCCAAGGGCTTAGTACAGTGCTCTGCACATAGTAAGTGCTTAATAAAGGAAATGGAAACAAAGCTGAAAGATCAGAAGCGTTTTCAATATTGAAGATTTCATATAACAAGCCGACTCATTTGTTGTACAGACAAAAAATGAAAAGTTCAAGAGAACATACTGAAATATGAGAAGGTGAGTATTGTTACTAAGATTTTACTGAAAAAGAATCTTGTCCAATGGAACCAAATGCTTATTCCTCTCTAGAAAAAATGTGTTCCTGGTTGTTTGCAAGCATTCACTGCAGTAGCTATGGCTGTCTAACATCAAGTACTGAGTTCATCCTTTAGGAAACATAAGGCTCTTCTGAAAACAGAAGTGGTCATTGATGACTTGAGCCAATTTCCTACTAAAGGACAACAAATACACATGTTCTTACAGAGGAGGGAGAGAAATTTCATTTTTATGGACAATACATGTGACCCAGAACACAGTCAGTTGACTGAATGCAAGATGCAATTAAAAAAAACCCTCTCAAATAAACAAACATGTGATGTTAAAAGTAAAGGACTCATGGAGTAATTGTATGAGGCAGAGGAGAAACTACATAAATGTGTTCCACAATCGTTTTCATTATTTTATATAGCACATGACATGTGTTACTTCACATTTAAGTTCACTGCCAAAGTAGTGGTTAAACATTTCCATTTGAAATTTTTGGGAAAATAAATCTTTATGATGCGTGTGTGTGTGTGTGGTCTTTTATAATGAAAGAGGGTTAAATGTAAATTGCTTTTTATATTAAAGGAACACATATTTCTAAATCCTTTATTTTTTCACTTTTCACCTAACTGAACAAGGAGGAAAATCTTCCTATTAGAAAATCTGAACCTTTCTACCTACTTTTCTTAGGTTATGAATCTAAAATCTAGACTTATGCAGTTGCACCAAGACAAACATATGATGTCAACGCTGTACATTGATGACCCACCTATTACTTTCGTTCTCTGTTTCACTAACTCCAAGATACAGACCTGAACCATAACGTCTGTGTTCATCCGTTCTAGCCATCTGAACTGGTTAAGCTTTTTATCTTGGAGCAATTTATGTCACAGACAGTTACAGTGCAGGCTTAGTAGGTCAAGTACAATTTAAGTACTAACCTGCAATAGCCACTGCCTTTCAGAAAGACCTGTTTCCTTCAAAGAAGACGTTTCTAACATTAAATGACTCTGTATGCAAATTAGCACTGGATTATAGTTCCAAGGCCCAAAATGAATACGGTTAATTCTTATAGAAATCATACTGAGGACAAGTAACCATTCCATTAACTTTCCAAAATATCATAGATTGTTATTTCTTTGCCTTATCCTATTTCCTGGAAACGTTTGTTCAATTTTTTGTTTTTTTAAATGGTACTCGTTAAGCACTTATTACGTGCCAGGCACAGTACTAATCTCTGGGGTAGATCCAAGCTAATCAGGTTGGACACAGTCCCTATTTTACAGATGAGGTAACTGAGGCACAGAGAAGTGAAGTAACTCGCCCAAAGGTCACATGGCAGACAAGCGGCAGAGCCAGGATTAGAACCCAGGTTCTTCCATCTTCCAGGACCATGTTCTATCCACTAGGCAACTCTGCTTGTTCATAGGAGAAGCAGAACTGTCCCACATTTGAGAGGCAAAAGACTCAAATCTCCAAAGGAAGGGAGTGTAGATTAACCAGTGTCCCATTTTTTCAATGCTGAAATCTAACAATCCCCCAAATTAGATCAACCAACTTGTTCTTGTTGGAAAAGATGAGAAAGGTTGGTGAAAGTCTTACCGATGGAAAAACAAAATATGGACCTATTTGCAAGGCTGCAATATCACAATTATATGTAGTTCATCTAAAGAGAAAACTTAATGATAACTAAAGCATCCGAGTATGTAGTGTGTTTGAAGGGGCATTCATCAGCTAGAACTTTCATAGAATTGGAGTTCACATATGGAATCGTCTTGAGTTGTGCATCTTTGATATCATATGTCTTTTTTGCATCACGGATTATCAGGTGATCACATTTCACCTGCATAACACATCAAAGGTGAAATTAGTATTCTGTTGTGTTGTTCATTTATTGATGAACTCAGATATACTGGGCTAGATTAATTAATTTTTCTCTTTCTACCAGTATTTACTGAAAAAGGAAAATCACATTTTTCTTCAATTGTAAAAATTGTACCTGCATAGGGCACAAATAAAGACCTGTCTCTCTCTCTCTCTCTAAATATGTGTATGTATGTTTATATATATATGTGTGTGTATGTATATATATAAATGTGTATGTACGTATATATATGTGTATGTATATGTGTATATGTATATATCTATTTGAAAATGCAATTTTAATAAGAAAAGTCTGTTAAAATCAATAGCCATAATCCTGGGTATAAGCAATGTTGAAACAGTGATCTCTGTACTATTGAAATCTATATTTCTCATATCCTGTTGATCAGAGGATTTTACCATATCTACATTTCTTACAGTTAAAATATATTACCTGGGAAGCATTCACTATGTTCTGTTAGTTCAAAGATCCCTCTTTTTGGTGGTAGATATTCCTTGAAATATATTTGTAGAAGAATGGAAATATTCTATTCACTCTCCTAGCCTACTGAAAAGCTGAACATTTTTCACTAGCTGGATTAAATAACCTTAGCTATCACTGACAGAACAATATTTATTTTTCTTAACAAAGTAACCCATCTAAATCAACTGGGGCCCTACAAATATCATAATTAATTATTGGAAGGAATGGATGTATGAGGGTCATTTGCCCAAGAGAAGATTTCTGTTCTCCTCCTATTCTCACACTAAGAAAAATTATTCTTTTGGAATGGGACTTCATCCAGCATCCTACACAATAAGCCTACATCAGCAAAGAGAGGGCAGTTAATCTCTCCTGCAGGGCCAGGACTGTAAAGGCTGCTTTCAGAACTCTCCAATTTTGAGTTCTGAATTTAAGAGGTTTTAGCTTAATTTCTTAATACAGTATGAACATTTTACATGGTATCTCTTAGGTACTCACTAGATGCAAGGCACTGTACTAAGCACCGGGGTAGATACAAGCTAATCAGGTTGGACACAGTCTCTGTGCCACATGGGCTCATCATCTAAATCCTCATTTTACTGACGAGGTAGCTGAGGCACAGATAAATTAAGTGACTTGTCCAAAGTCATAGAACAGACAAGTGGTGGAGAGAGAATTAGAACCCAGGTCCTCTGACTCCCGGGCTTGTGCTCTTTTCACTATATCAGGCTGCTTACCTGAACAATTTCATTCTTCCTCTTGAGAAGTATGAAATAGGCTGGAAACATGTTTACCAACTCTGTTCTATTGTGCTCTTCCCAAGTACTTAGTACAGTGCTTTGCACACAGTGAGCACTCAATAAATACAATGGATTGATTTATTGATCTGTATGCACATACTAATATATTTATTAGTAATAGGAGTAATAGTAGTACTTTATTGGGTATTGGTCCAAAGCACTGTTCTGAGCACTTGAGTATATGCATAGAGTGGAAGTTCAGCAGCCCTGAGGACTCAATCAGTTCTTTTCCTCCTCATTCTCTCTCTTCTCCTTCACCCCAGATGACCCTAACCATTCCTCTCAAGTTAACTCACACATTCTGTCCTGTTCTTGTCTCTCCTGCTACCTAACTCTAGCTCACACCCACTCACCCACTACCTGGAAGTCCTTCCATTTTCACTTCTGACAGCCACTGCTCTTTCCAGCTTAATAATAATAATCGTGGTACTTGTTAAGCGCTTACTATGTGCCAGGCATTGTACTAAGCTCTGGGACAGATGCAGGTTTATCAGGTTGGACACATTCCCTGTCCCACATGGGGCTCACAGTCTTAATCCCCATTGTTCAGATGAAGTGACTGAGGCACAGAGAAGTTAAGTGACTTACCCGAGGTCACGCAGCAGCTAAGTGGCAGAGCTGGAATTAGAAACCAAACCTGTGGTCTATCCACTAGGCCACGCTGCTTCATCTTCAAAGCCCTTCCGAAATTACAATTCCTCCGGGAGGCCTTCCTTGATGAACCTCTCATCTCCCCACGGTATATCCCCACAACTATCACTTTAGTATTACCGCACCCCCTGGGCATTTAAGCGTTCACACCACTGCTTGGTCACATGAGTGTATCTTTATACCCTAATATTTCCTCCTCTGTATAATTTATTAAAGTGCCTGTCTCCTCCTCTAAACTATAAATTCCTTGTAGAAAGGGATCATGTGTTCTATTGTACTCTCCAAAGCACTTAGTACAATGCTCTGCATAGAGTAGGGGCTCAATACATACTATTAATTGACTGGTTAACTGAAGGAAAGGGAGGAAACCATCTTTATCATCTAGAAGCCTCTGGTATTACCCTTCTCAATCGAAGGGGCTGTCCATCCTTCTCTTTCTAATTGGAGATTTGCTGCCTTTGTGTTTATGTGTCCTGGAAGGCACTGCTTTAGTGAGAAGCAAGTGAATTTCTTTGAATCAGGAGTTCTGTGCCTCCTAGGGCATGATGAATTACACAAACATGATGTACTGGATCCCTTTGAGCACTATATGAAACACACAAACACATTCCTTAATGTGTGTGTTTTTAAATATATACATATCTGTAGAGGACCTGGGTTCTAATCCCAGCTCTGCCACTTGTTTGCTGGGTGACCCTGGGAACTTAATTTCTTTGTGATTAAGTCTGCCCATCTGTTAAATGAGGATTCAATACCTGTTCTCCCTCTTACTTAGACTGTGAGCCCCATGTGGGACAGGGGCTGTGTACAGACTATAGAGATATATGTATATCTCTATATATCTCTATATGTATATAGTTTTACATACAAAGTGACCTTCCAGGATTTAAAGCAGCAGAGAAAGTTCCCCTGTTGCCATACAGAACCCAATGGTGTATATGACATACTTGCTGTGTAGACATGGTCATGGGTTCGAATCCTGGCTCCGCCACTTGTCAGCTGTGTGACCTTGGGCAAGCCACTTAACTTCTCTATGCCTCAGTTACCTCAACTGGAAAATGGGGATTAAGACTGTGAGCCCCATGTGGGACACCTCCCCCTTCTAGACTGTGAGCCCATTGTTGGGTAGGGACCGTCTCTATATGTTGCCAACTTGTACTTCCCAAGCGCTTAGTACAGTGCTCTGCACACAGCAAGCGCTCAATAAATATGATTGATTGATTGATTGATTGTACTTCCCAAGTGCTTAGTAAAGTGCTCTGCACACAGTAAGCGCTCAATAAATATGATTGAATGAATGAATGATCACCTTGTATCCCCCCAGCACTTAGAACAGTGCATCACATAGTAAGCACTTAACAAATACTATCATTTGATTGATTGATTGTACTTCCCAAGTGCTTAGTAAAGTGCTCTGCACACAGTAAGTGCTCAATAAATATGATTGAATGAATGAATGATCACCTTGCATCCCTCCCAGCGCTTAGAACAGTGCATCACATAGTAAGTGCTTAACAAATACTATCATTATTATTATTATTATTTAGACAGGCAGAGCTTCTCCTATATACATTTATGCATACATCTCCATCTATACACACAAACACATATGCCCACACACATATTTATGTACACACATATATACATGTGTGATTGTCTCTATTGATGTTCTGAAGTTTTTAGTGGCCAGTAGGAAATGCAGAAGCTCTGTACTTTTAGTAGGGGCCATACAGACTAAGAGGAGTAACAGGAATCACAAGCAGGAAACACTGAAGTATGAAGCCTCTGTATAGTCAATGAATACAGTCAGTTTTCCCATAACATGTGCTTTCACTGCCCATTTCAGAAAGAATGCTGGTGGGTCAATAAGGAACACATTCTTCCAGGACACATGTCTATCACGACAGAACATGATGTGATGTTGGGGGAGTTATGCGCATGCCTACAGGGTTGGTTAAGGCAAGTGCCCTATAACACCAACTTTCCTTAAAGTGGGGTTCATCAAGAATGCAAACCTCCTGTTACGGGAAACCTGAGTGAACATCTACATGGGGAAAGCATATCCGTGAGGAGGCATTCACTGAGCTTATCTTTTAATTGAATGACAATCTTTGGACCCAAATCTATATCACTGTAACACAGACCATTTGATACCACTTTAAGAAATCATACCTCACTAACTGTTTTGTTTTTCTCTTTTTTTTTGCTGATCCTCCTATCTCATTTTGTTCACTCATTTTTAAAGACAGAAACTGTTGTAGGTTCAGTTGTTGGTCTGCATGCTTCTACTGTTTATGGTTATTTACAATGTAGTGTCTATCATACCCTGCCTTGTTCAAATGAACAGAGAATCACTCTTGGTCAGATTCTTCCAGTGTGTAAGTTCCCTCCAGAAGTAAGTTAGGTACTATGAAATGTGAATGAAATTTTTAGCACTTTCAATATCACCACGTCACTGCTGTAGTAACCTACTAAGTGGCCCTTAATGACCTGAAACACTTCCCACCAAACATAGCCCCTATTGAAAGCCATTCCAATTACATATTCCCAACTATCATCTCAGGGCTTTTGCCTGTGGAGTCTCCCTTGGCACCTTGGTAGATTTCAATTGAAATACTCTACTTTGGAGCATTTCTTCCTCCTACCTGTAAATTACCCCACATCTGCCTCCTCCAATAAATGATTAGGTCCTTGAGGGCAGGGATCCAGTCTATTAATGTTTCTGTACTCTCCCAGGCCCTTAGTACAGTGCTTGGCACGCGGTCGGCACTCAATAATTATTATTGACTGACTGATTATGGCCCAGGGGTTCCTGACATAACAGAAGAATGTGGATGCTATTTACCTCCAGGTTAACAGCTTTTAAAGTAAAATGATTTTACTGTTAAAGTAAAATGATTTTTAGGGCATTATTTTGCCAAATAAGAAGACCTGGGCAACAAATAAAAACAATACCAATCACAGTGGTTCTCGGTGCCAAGCACTGTACTGAGCACTGGGTTAGATACCAGATTATCAGGTTGAACACAGTCTTTGTACCACCCGGGACTCACGGTCTAAGGGAATCCCGGGCTGAACAGTCTTAAATAAAAGTTTTCATACAACTTTTTATCAAAAATGGACAGTTACCCAGTAAATCCAATCAATAATTTAAGGCGAACCTCATTCTGTCAATAAAAGCTTCTCTCTCAACTTCCTTCCCATTCCCCTGGGCTCTTTAGGAAAACTGTATGAACTCTCTATTTTGTCCATGTAGGTAGAGTCTTAAAGACTGAAATGGCAGCACAGTAACATATTTCTTGGAATACCTATGCACTACTTGGAACCTTTTTCTTGAACCTATTTGACTATTCTCCATCACGGCAGAACAATCGTGACTCCCCACAGAATGGTGTTTTGCCTCTAGGTGACCGCAAATGTGTTTCTATGAGGATGATTGAATTGAAAACATTTGAGTGATAGGATTAAAACTTGAACTGGAGTAAGAGTTGGGCTACTTAAAAAAAGTCTGATGTTTGATAGACAAAACCTTTGGTCAAAATGTTCTTAGCTCAATGAAACAGCATGATCCTGAACAACCCCAGCTCATCCACTGCTCTGGCTGTTATACTTTCCAACCATCCGGGAGGCTAGGGTTGGAAGACTGACTGCATTGCAGAGGCAATTTGCTCAGCGTCTTAAGGCAGGAGAGGCAGACGGAAAGAAATCATACCCTTGCTGGCCTATCTAGGAAGGCTCATTGGGTTCTGCTCTACAGTGAACAGCTTGCTATTTCTTCAAGCCAGGAATTCAGTATAGCACACCTGTGGTTTCTGAAGTGGGAAGGTGCTGGAGGCATTACAACAAACAGAAACCAAAAAGAGAAACAGATTCCAAGCTTGAATACACAGCCTGTATCCCCTAAATAGATAATGCCAGGACGATACAAGAGCTTCTCTCGTCAAAAAAGACAGAAGGTTCATGGATAAACTACTTGAGCTGTATTTTTTCCCTATTTGAAAGTATAGTGTGACTTTAATGATAACTCTTACTTTTAAATCATAGGAAGTGGCAGCTGGGTAATAGGAACTCACAAAGTAGAACGACAATCACAAAGTAGAAGGAAAATAAAAAGATGACAGACTAGTCCTGATGTATAATTAAGCTTTCCAGTTTCACTGCAAACAATTCAATGATTTCTATGTCCCCGATAGGGTAGTTGAGGTAAAAAACAACAGCCAGAAAAAAACCCATCAATGTACCAGTGAAATGATACGAGTCAGTTGATCTGTAATTATCTTAAAGCTAAAGTGGTTGACAAAGAAGGTAAGGCTGGGTTATCTTTGGAGAACAGGCAAATTTCATTTTCCTTTTTTCCCCCTATTCACGGTGCCGATAACTCAGTTTAAAAGAGTAACCCTGTTAGAGTCCGATTGGAATCTCTAGGGCAAGAAGTGTGATAGAACATTTCATTGAGCAAGACTGTGAGTTAGTGACAAGTCTGATTCTCCATATAAAAAACCCTGGGGTATTCCTTTCAAGGATGTGAACCCATGACCTACTAGAAACTGCCTGAAAAACTGCCAACAGAGAGGTAGAGAGTACTGCATACAGCATTTCATTAAAACCAGGCAGTAGGCTAAAAAAGAGAATTAAAAGAAAAATGTCTTCAGTTTTAGCCATTTAATGAATATCGAGAAGTTGCTTCTGACTTTGACGCACCTGACATCATGGGGAAATTCAGAGTGAAAATGTAAAAAACAATACACCCAAACAATATCTGTGCTGAGAAGCAGCATGGCCTAGTGGAAAGAGCACGGGCCTTGGGGTCACAGGAGCTGGGTTCTAATCCCAACTGTGCTACTTATCTGCTGTGTGACCTTGGGTAAGTCACTTCACTTCTTCGTGCCCCAGTTTCCTCTTCTGTAAAATGGCGATTATATCCTACTCCCTCCCACTTAGACAGTGAGCCTCATATGGACAGGGACTGTATCCATTCTGATTATCTTGTATCTACCCAAGCACTTGGTATAGTGTTTGGCACGCCATAAGTGCTTGATACCACCATTATCAATATTAATAATAATGCGATCCCCAAGTCATCCCCAAATAGGTTTAAAGCAGTGTGTGCTATCATGAGGAATTAGCACATGACTTTCATGTTTGTCTTTTATCACCAGTCATTTAATTAGGCCAACGTTTCTGTTCTTATTATGAAATACTTTATGAAGAGCAAGAGAATAGTAAGATACTCAGTTGGCTTTTCCTTAATTATTTTCAAATGGAGCCAGTCAGTAGTAGGGGCTCAGTGAATATTGGTTGATCAACTGACAGACTGAAGTACTTATCATGATACTTATGAGTTCTTTTCACTGACAATCAATTTTTCAATGGTATTTACCTGTATTTATTGTGTTCACAGCACTGTATTAAATGCTTGGGAGAGTACAGTACGAGAGAGTTGGCAGACATTATCCCTGACCTCAAGGAGTTTACAATCCAGTGTTGTGTATATCAATACCATAATTGTCATTCCCTTCCTGTTACGGCTGGAAGATTCACTTCCCTACTCGCTGCCAATACAGGCATAGGTCTCCACATTGGCTTGCTTTTCTTCTATTCTTCCTTTTTCTTTTCAGGGACCCGTCACAACTCCCACACTTCTACCGGTGCTACGGTGGCTTCTGTTTATCTACTGTCCTCTTATTCTGTCTTTGATAACCAGCCCGAGCCCATTCCTGCCTGCAAAGCTTTGCTGATGGATTTACGCAGTTCCAAAGTGGACCAAGAGGAGATCAGGGAAGGATAGTAATTGTGGAAGACGAAGGACAGGAATTGTGAAAGAAAGGAAAGAGGGAAGGAGAAAGTAAGGGAGGAAAAGAAGGAGAGGATGAAAAAGGTCAGCAAAGATGATCAATGGTATTTATCAATGGTATTGATGGAGTGCTTACTGTGTGCAGTACTAAGCACTGTATGAAGTGCTTGGGAGAGTACAACACAAGAGTTGGTAGACACGTTCCCTGCCCACAACGACCTTACAGTCCAGAGGGTGACAGACATTAATATAAATAATTCAAAATATATCCTTTATAGATATGCACGTAAGTGCTGTGGGGCTGAGGGTAGGGCCGAAAGGTCACAGATCTAAGTGCAGAGAAGACGCGGAAGGGAGAGGGTGCCAGAGAAAGAGGGCTTAGTCAGGGAAGGCCTCTTGGAGGCCACGTAACTTCAATAAAGCTTTGAAGGTGGGGAAAGTGGTGAATGAGAGAAGCAGAAGGCGGAATAATAATAATAATAATAATAGTAATGGTATTTTTTAAGAGCTTACTACGTGCCATGTACTGTTCTAAGCGCTAGGGTAGATACAGGTGATCAGGTTGTCCCATGTGGGGCTCACAATCTTAATTCCCATTTTACAGATGAGGTACCTGAGGCACAGAGAAGTCAAAGTGACTTGCCTAAAGTCACACAGCTGACAAGTGGTGGAGCCGGGATTAGAACCCAGGACCTCTGACTCCCAAGCCCGTGCTCTTTCCACTAAGCCACACTGCTTCTCATAATAACAGAGGGAGAGCAGCAGTTGGGATAGTAGTGAGAATGGAGTGGCTCCTGGAAAATAAGAGGAATAAAAAAGAAGAACACTAAAGAGGACAAGCAAAGGGAGCTGTGACTGGAGAGGAGGATGGAAAGCCACAGTGGCAGAAGGGGATGCCTTGACAGTAGCCTAAGAATGATTAGTCTGTTCATTGAACTTTTACTGTTCTGACTCAAAATATTTTATTGAATAGTATTTAAATTTTGTTGCTTAATCTTGGTTGATTTGCTCTGCAGTCTGATGAGAGCTTGAGAAAATGAACTCAGATTTTTCGACCTATCGGATGATTTCACAGTACTAAGGAATAAATCTTGTCAGGTAAATCTCAGAACGTAACCTCCGTGCTCGAAGAAGGGTTAGCCAAATATGCAGCTTTACAGGTTTTGAGTGTCTATTGGAAATAAAGAGGTGGTTGAAAGATCTATGGAAGTCCTCCCCCTCCACAAATCTAACAGCACATTTTTTATCAAACATTTACCGTGAAAGAAGCCTGGCAACTGAAAAGATACTGAGGGTCAGCTCATTTTTTTTTAATCAGGCTGACCTCCACTTAGGAGAAGCAGCATGGCTTAAGGGAAAGAGCACGGGCTTGGGAGTTAGAGGTCATGGGTTCTAATCCCACCTCTGACACTTGTCAGCTGTGTGACATTGGGCAAGTCACTTAACTTCTCTGTGCCTCAGTTACCTCATCTGTAAAATGGGGATGAAGCCTGTGAGCCCCACGTGGGGCAACCTGATTACTTTGTATCTACCCCAGTGCTTAGAACAGTGCTTGGCACCTAGTAAGCACTTAACAAGTAGCATCATTATAGAGAAGCAGTGTGGCTTAATGGAAAGAGCACGGGCTTGGGAGTCAGAGGACATGAGTTCTAATCCCAGCTCCACCACTTGCCTACTGTGTGACCTTGGGCAAGTCACTTAACTTCTCTGTCCCTCAGTTAGCTCATCTGTAAAATGGGGATTAAGACTGTGAGCCCCACGTGGGACAACCTGATTACCTTTTATCTCCCCCAGCCCTTAGAACAGTGCTTGGCACATAGTAAGCACTTAACAAATACCATCATCATCATCATTACTTAGGTAAGAAAGCAGATGGAATCAGCATAGATTACTCATTCTGGGGAAATGATTTTTAACAAGGCAGTTGATGCTCTCTCCATCATCATCATCAATCCGAACCTGAGTCATTCCAATTTAGTCCCCGGTTTTGCAATTTGGGATAGAAATGTTGATTGGAATGAGAGGATGAAGAAGACTTTTTGGGTTTCTAATGGTCAACAGAGCTCTGGGATCAGGACAACCTGGATGAACTAAATGGAAGATCCCGTGCTCGAGCTTTTACATTTATATTTATATATGCATGGTTTGATGCTAGTGATTTGATTGGAACAGAAACAGCTCAAAGTCTTTGAGGTGGTTATGGGTAGTATGATTTTTCTGAAGGGTACCTCTCAAAATCTCCATTAAATATGAGCAATGATGAATGATTAAAGCTAGTTCCTAATGAAGAAGTGAAGCAGAGAGCTCTTCATATAAACCTGAAGCTGGAACAACAAAGTATCTTCTCCTCCATCAGGTTAGGGTGGAGGAAAAACTCTAGTGCTTTCCTTGTGTTTTCACACCAATCGCTCTTCTGCAACATTTTAATGTAATTTCTTCAACTCTGCTCAATTTTAATCAACAGACCTCCAATCAGGGAGAGTTAACAGTTTATAAAGGCAAATGTTCTAAAATTCCTGTTGGGGAAAAACAGCATTGTGATACAATTAAAAAATCTGTTTTTAATGCTGCATGCAATTTCTTATTCCACACTCCTTACCGTAAAATACCAACTGTCCTCTTGCCATATTTTTTCCTCTTGAATTTTCAGCTATGCATTCATACAAGCCAGCATCTTCCTGTTGGAAATTTGGGATTTCAAGAACTCCATTGGATTTGTGTCTTCTGGCTTTCCTGGCTATTTGCTTTCCATCGGCTCTTCTCCAGGTGATAGTTGGAACTGGGCTATTGAAAGGAAAAAGGAATGAAGTCCATTTTACAAGCTGATGCCTTTTACTTGAACAATATACAGTCGGTTCTCTCACGTGTTTTCATTACACACTTTGTTTAGAAAGCTGTTGCGGCACTGTGTGTCTGTCTGGAGAGAATACCATGCGATGGCAGAAGAAATGGATGTCAGCACACGTGTAGCGTCAGTTAAGGTGTAAGTATTGGAGCACAAGTTTTTCTTAATGTGAGGTTCTACAAGAATGGCACCACCATATTACAGAAAACCAGATTACACCTCTGTTGTTACACAACATTACACATTACACATCCTAGTATGCAAACATGAAAACTCAGTTGTGTCTTCCAATTAGCAGTTGCTGGGATAACTAATTGTGGGGCTGATTATTTATGTTCACAGTCAATAGAGTATCAAAATCTCCCCTATAAAACTCAAGGTCATTTTTTAAGAATTCAAATCATTTCAATTACTATAAGGCATTTTTCTTTGAGGGATAGAAGTGTATTAGGGAAAGCATCTAACAAATCAAAGCACTGGAAGTGCTTAGTACAGCACTCTGCAAACAGAGAACACTCAATAAATATCATTAACTGATTAACTGGAAGGGCTGTGCCTTTCCATTTGAGGGCAGATGAACCTACTATATCGAGGTAGCTAAAAGAGAGGGGCATCCCTAGATAATGTAGAAGCATATAAGTCTCAGCCAGCTCCATTTCGTCTTTCCACACCCCAGTTGTCCATTGTTCTACATGAGCAATGACGGGGCCCAATCTTTATTGTGTCTGTTATAATAACAATAATAATAATAATGATGGCATTTATTAAGCGCTTACTATGTGCAAAACACTGTCCTAAGCACTGGGGAGGTTACAAGGTGATCAGGTTGTCCCACGGGGGGCTCACAGTCTAAATCCCCATTTTACAGATGAGGTAACGGAGGCACAGAGAAGTGAAGTGACTTGCCCAAAGTCACACAGCTGACAATTGGTGGAGGCGGGATTTGAACCCCTTACGTCTGATTCCAAAGCCCGTGCTCTTTCCATTGAGCCCCGCTGCTTCTCACTATCTGAACCTGTATCCCGTTTCCTTGTAATTGTTTGCTTCTTTTCGCTTCTAACCTACTATCTGTGGGAAGACTTGTTTGTTCGTGGGTATGAAAGCTCCCTGCTTGCTTCCTTCCATGGGGGAGAGAATAGTGAAAGGGGATCACTCTGTGGTCCTTCCACACACCCCAGCCCCCTTGCAATTGCTTGAATGAAGACTTGCTTCTTGATCAAACAAAAGAGAGGGGTTTCTGTTTACTTCCATGGAATGATTCAAGGAAAGAACTGCTGTAGTGGGACCCAAGCCAGCAGCTCTGGCTGCAGACCAGGAACACGGTGGGGGCGGAAATCGGCATCCTGAGTGGGCCCACTAGACCAAACTCTGCTCAGGGGAGGTAAACTTACCCAATCTCTGAACTGCCAAGCCCTTGTCTCCCTCCTCTCGCCACTCTGAATCCCCCTCTTCTCCCTCCCCATGTTTCCGAACTTCTGGAACAGCTGGGACACAATCTTTCTGCTTCACTCCTAAGTAGCTTATGAGGATGTTGAAAGGCAGCTGATTACTCATACCCAAACATTTCAGTCTATACTGAGTAGGCTCAATTTGAGTTCTTTGTTAGACATGTAGCCTTATCAAGCAGCACATATAGAATTTAATTCCGAGTCCCCTTTGAAGTGTGAACAACATATGCTTTTTCGCTAGATTCTATCTCCTTAGGAGAGTTGAAGGTGTTATTTTACAGAATTTCACACAGATCCCAAAATACACATTCATCTGCTTTTTAACTTGGCCAGACTGGTCTCCTTTGCAGGCGATGGGTCAGTTGCAGCTTCACTCAGCCCAGGGCGCAGTGTACAGAGCCAACGCGATCTCATCAACTGAATGGACCAGTGAGGGATGACCAGATTACGCAGGCATGGCAAAATGTGGTAAGCCAAATACTCAATTACCTGGGGCAAGTAGTGGGAAGGATATCTAATTGAAAGGCACCCTGAAAACCCCAAGTTATTTTTTAGCTGTGGTTTCAACCTCGGCAGAAAATGGACAGGGTGAATCGCAGACAGATGCAGTCACCTATGCATTCAGATCTGTAACCCTTAGCAGCATGGTTTAGTGGCAAGAACACAGGCTTGGGAGTCAAAGCATGTGGGTTCTAATCCTAGCTCCACCACTTGTCTGCTGTCTGAACTTGGGCAAGTCACTTCACTTCTCTCTGCCTCAGTTACCTCATCTGTAAAATGGGGATGAAGACTGTGAGCCCTACCAGGGACAACCTGATTACCGTGTATCTACCTCAGTGCTTAGAACAGTTCTTGTCACATAGTAAGTGCCTAACAAATACCATAATTATAATATTATTATTAAGTACTTGATATTTACCCCACCTCAGCCCCACAGTATTTATGTACACATCCTTATATTCTCCCATTTCCCCCATCTGTCACTCCTTGGAGACTCTAAGTTCCTTTTGGGCGGGGAGTGCGTCTACCAATTGTACTGCATTGTGTTTTCCTAAGTGCTTAGTATAGTGCTCTGCACACAGTCAGCATTCAATAAATACTGTTGATTCATTGAGAAAACTAAATGCTTAAAGAACACCTTTAGACAAATCAAACAATTCATTCAATCGTATTTATTGAGTGCTTACTGTGTGCAGAGCAATGCTGACACCTGTTTCCTAACCTCGAATGCAAATCCAAATGATGCTACTCATTAGTTGATATTGCCCCAGATTTGATTTTGGAATATACTCACACACTCGCCAATTTGGGCACATACTTGATTTTATAATCTCTAAACTCACCAATTCTGAAATTCCTCTCTCTCATCACAACCTCCTCACCTGCTGTCCTCCCCAAAAACCCACCCTGCACAAATCTGTCCTTTCCCCCCATAGAGACCCCCTCCAGTATTCTACAGCCATTTTACCCAGTTTAGTCTTTATACCCAAACTACCTTCTCCTGATGCACAAATCGAAACACTCAACACCACCCTCTCCACTGAACTGGACTCCCTTGCTCCCCTGCCCCTCCACCGATATTTCACCACTAGCACACAACCCTGAATCGCCTCCACAGTACGCGTCCTCTGCTCCTGTGCCCAAGCTGTGGAGTGCTTTTGGAGGAAATTCAGACATCTCCCTGACCTTGTCCACCTTAAATTCATTCTTTTTTGATTCAATTCAGTCCTCCCCACTGTCCGACAACAATACTTCTCCTTCCTAATTCACTCCTGTACCCATTGCCCCCACCAATGTTCCTGACATTTAACTCACTTCTCAAACCTCCTGTCCTCCTACCCCCACCATCTCTCTCCCCTGATGACCGGGCCATGTAATTTGTTGACAAAATTGAAACCATTAGGCGTGACCTTCCTCAATTCTCCC
The DNA here is from genome assembly GCF_015852505.1 of Tachyglossus aculeatus. NCBI lineage: Eukaryota > Metazoa > Chordata > Mammalia > Monotremata > Tachyglossidae > Tachyglossus > Tachyglossus aculeatus. The sequence continues at coordinate 103,508,089 of NC_052101.1, forward strand.
CTGCTCCTCTCCAAACTCTCCACCCTTCTCCATCCTCTTCGACTCTCCCTATATTGCCTGCAGTAACACAAGATGAAATCTCTCGCCACCTCTCTAAATCTTAACCCTTCCACCTGTGTTCTGACCCTATCCTCTTTAAAACACTTGCCTCCTCCCTTCTTCTCTCCTTGGCTGCCCTCTTCAATTGTTCATTTTCTAACAGCTTCTTCCCCACTGCTTTCAAACATGCTTATAATAATAATGATGGTATTTGTTAAGCACTTACTATGTGCAAAGCACTATTCTAAGCACTGGGGAGGTTACAAGGTGATCAGATTGTCCCACGAGGGGCTCACAGTCTTAATCCCCATTTTACAGATGAGGTAACTGAGGCACAGAGAAGTTATGTATCCCCTATCCTAAATAAACCCTCCCTTGACCCCATGACTCCTTCCAGTTATTGCCCCATCTCCCTCCTACCATTTCCATCCAAACTTCTTGGGAGAGTTGTTTACACCAGCTGTCTCCACTTCCTATTGTCTAATTCTCTCTAGATCTCTGCCACTCTGGCTTCCACCCCCTTCAATCCACAGAACCGGCCCCCTCTAAGGTAACCAATGACCCTCTTCTCACCAAATCTAATGGCCTCTACTCCTTCCTAATCCTCCTAGACCTCTCAGCCACCTTTGTCACTGTAGACCACCCTCTTCTCCTTGAAACTTTATCCAACCTTGGATTCACTGACAATGTCCTTTCTTGGTTCTCCTTTTTCTCACTGCTCCTCAGTCTCTTTTACTGGCTCCTCCTCTGTCTCCCACCCTCTGAAAGTGGGGGTCTCTCAAGGCTCAGTTCTGGGTCCTCTTCTATTTTCCCTCTACACCACTCCCTCGGAGAACTCATTCACATCCCATGGCTTCAACTACCATCTCTATGCAGATGGTTCCTAAATCTACATCTCCAGCCCTGACCTCTCTCCTTCCCTGCAATCTCACTTTTCCTCCTGCCTTCAAGACATATTTCCTTGGATGTCCTGCAGACGCCTCAAATTAAACATGTCCAAAACCAAACTCCTCATCTTCCCACACAAAACCTGCCCCCCACATCTTTCCCATCACTGTAGACCACACCGCTATCCTCCCTAACTTAGAAGCCCGTAAACCTGATGTTGTCTTTGACTCATCTCTCCCATGCCACCCACATGTTCAATCTCTCACCAAATCCTGTTGGTTCCAACTTCACAACATTGCTAAAATCCTTCCCTTTCCTCTCGATTCAAACTGCTAGCTTGCTGATCCAAGCACTTATTCAATCCCACCTCGACTACTGCATCTGCCTCCCTGCTTACCTCCCAGCCATCTGTCTCTCCCCATTCCAGCAGAGTGAAGCATGGATCATTTATCAACCAAAAAGAACAGTCCATGTCTCCCCACTCCTTCAGAATCTCCAATGGCTGGCCATCCACCTCCACATCAAACAGAAACTCCTTACCATTGGCTTTAGAGCACTCAATAAGCTTGCCCCATCCTACATCACCTCATTAATTCCTACTCTACCCCAGCCTGCACACTCCACTCCTCTAGCACAAACTTACTCACTTTGCCCCGACTTCGTCTAGCTCACTGCCGACCCCTGTCCCACATTCTTCCCCTAGCCTGGAACTCCTTTCCCTTCCATATGTGCCAGACCACCACTCTCTCCACCTTCAAAGCATTATAAAGATCACATCTTAACCAAGAGGCCTTCCCCATTTAAGCCTTCTTTTCCCCACTCGCTCTCCTTTTGTGTCATCTATGCACTTGGATCTGTGACCTTTAGACATTGGATATTCGCTGCACCCCCAACCCCACAGTAGTTATGTACATATCTTTAAATTATATATTATAAATTACTTATTCATATTAATGTCTTTCTCCCCCACTAGACTGTAAGATCGTTATGGGCAAACCTGTCTGCTAATTCTAATGTACTGTCCTTCCCCAAGCCCTTAATACAGTGCTCTGCACATAGAAAGTGCTCAATAAATATCATTGATTGGTACTGCTAACTGGACTTTAGGTCACTAGGGCTGGGAGGCGTCCAGGGTTATTATTCGTCTGAGATTCATCTCCCTTTATTTCCCTTGGAACTGAGCTATAAATGGCCCAAACACAGGCAGCCTGAAAGAAAAGGGGAAAAAAACAAAGGGCCTGCATAATTCACAAATGAAATAATCACATACTGAATAATTGAAAGTTAGCTAGATGGGCAAAAAATGACTGAGCACGCAGTACTTTACTCTCCAAGAATTTTCAATGTTAATGTATCTATATGGAAACCCTCGATGTCACGTCATGCCTGATGAACCGAGGGAAATTCAAATGTTTGAGAAAGCCTGGTAATTTTAAACAAAATTCAAAAACAGCATGATGCCTCCTCTGAGACTCAGGCCCATAGTAAAAGCCCAGGTTTCTGTAAGTAGTTGACTCTAATGTGCTAAAAATGAAGGTCGTTGTTTTTGTGTCACACCAGGTTAGACAATATGGCACCTCACAGGCAATAATAATAGAGCGAAACATAATTTCAGAACCTTTCGCTTCCATCTTTATGGTTACATCAGCCGTGGCAGCTTAATCTTTCTGGCACCGTTTCAGTACTTCGCTGCTCAGAAAAATAGTAAAAACAGAGTCACACTCACAGTCTCCGTTACTTGTCAGTCGTGCAAGAAGCGGTAACTGTTAGACCTTGAAGCAAATTCCGTACCTTCACAAGCTAAAGGAAGAAGAACAAATCCAAACTTACTTTCCCAAGGCAAAGCATTCCAGTTTCACAGTTGTTCCTTTCGCAGATGGGACTGTTTCTGGAAACTGCACTTCTATCTTTGGCTCGTATTCACCCATCACCCCTGTAAACACATAATGGAAGCTAAATCTTGGTGTGTTTTTTTCCCCCTCAAAACAACATTCTCAAGTGTTTCTATGTTAATGCAGACTCTTATATACATCATTACTTGCACAATTAATCCGTTCATTTGAAAAAGTGTCTGTCTCTAACAGCCGGGAATTGTGGCTCTTTTCCCAGTTACTGCCAGAGGAAAATTTACATCACAGCTCCATACCATCTGCCTAAGATTAAATTCTTCATGCATCCATACTTTCCACTTTTGAAGTGTCCATTCTTTTTCAGGTAACTTGAAAACAACAACACTTACTAGAATAATCAAACAGAACTGCCACTTTTGAGGAAACAATGCAGAACGATTAACAACACTGTTTCTTGAAGGACTTGTGGACGTGACAGGGACTTAGACTTTTTATTAGGGTATCAAAATATTGTTTTAGCAACCACGTAAGTGATTGATTACTGAAATTTCAATTTTATGACCACCCTTCCCACCTTCAAACCAAATTTTGATGAGTCACATACTGCTTATCTTTTGATACCTTTAAATGCCTATAAGTGTCTCACATTACAAATCAAATCAAGGAAAGATTAATAGACGCTAAATATGGGAAGCAAAAAACTTTTAAAAGCTAGGAATATCCTCTTGGCCAGTAGTGAACCATGCAGCTCATAATCTGCCACATTTTCTAATAAAACGGGAAAGAGCTCTTCAGTTACAACCTGCTAAGATAACTCATTGAGCTTTACCTGTAAAGATTTTAGATCTTCTATTTTTTTTCCCCTTATTCCTTGGACAAAGATGATTATTTTTGACATTCATTTTAGCATTTATCCTACCACTCTTAAATCTTTTACTGTTCAAATGTTTCAAACTATGCCCAATCCAGGAGGCAGTGTGTTCTATTGGACTGGGAGTCAGGAAACCTAGGTTCAAGTCTCAGCTCCACCTCAGGTCTATTGTGTGACCTTGGACAAGTCACTCACCTCTCTGAGTCTCGGTTTCCTCACCTGTAAAACGGGGATAAAATAGATTGTGAGCCCCATGTGGGACAAGGACTGTGTCTAATTTGAAACCTTGCATCAACCCCAGCGCTAAGCACATGGTAAGTGCTTAATGGAGGTCATGTCATTTCTCAGAGGAAACTTTACAGCTACGTTTAACAAATGATCTAAAACTGATTGTTTCAGTGGCACTGGTGATGTAGGTTGCCAAAGGTGTTGCTGCGTATATTCCTAAATAATATTGGTGCATCTTTTTGAAAACCAAGTGCAATCTGAGCTTCCATTTCTGTTTTTGCACAGACTCCCCTTGCTGTGGAAAATCAGACAGAGGAGCTGCTCAAAAATGGGAAACACATAAGGACACGTGACACAACATGACAGTGAAAAGAAAAGACTCCTATCAGTATGCAGATACAACTCTGCCCTTTTACGCCTGCAAGTTTCAGAAGTATAAGTTCAAAGACAATTCTACTTCTAACACGTACTCTAAGCATGTTCCCACTCAATTTGTGGTCCATGTTCCTATTACATTTCTGGATATATTTCCTCAAGCAAAATTTGTCCTTCTCAAAAATAAAGTATTTTCACTTTCATGGTACTGTTTAAAAAATTAAAAAAAATCTTGGATATTTTTGAAAAGACTGGACCTGAACACTGCTTATGTTATCATCTGAATAATAAGCCCAGCCTAAAGTGGCCATTTTTTTGCTATCAATCAATCAACCAATCGTATTTATTGAGTGCTTACTGTGTGCAGAGCACTGTACTAAGCGCTTGGGAAGTACAAGTTGGCAACATATAGAGACGGTCCCTACTCAACAGTGGGCTCACAGTCTAGAAGGGGGAGACAGAGAACAAAACAAAACATATTAACAAAATAAAATAAATAGAATAGATATGTACAAAATAAATAGAGTAATAAATACGTACAAACATATATACATATATACAGGTGCTGTGGGGAAGGGAAGGAGGTAAGGCGGGGGGGTGGAGAGGGGGAGAAGGGGGAGAGGAAGGAGGGGGCTCAGCCTGGGAAGGCCTATGAAGCTTTATGGTCGCATCACAGAAAGAGGAGATGCCACGTCAAATTGGTCATGCAGAATTGAAGGGGCACTATGCGATCATCATCATCATCATCAATCGTATTTATTGAGCGCTTACTGTGTGTAGAGCACTGTACTAAGCACTTGGGAAGTACAAGTTGGCGATCCTCTCCCCATTACCAGCGGAGGAAATGTCCAGTCTTGTCCAACCTGTTCTATGCAGTCACATTTGAGGATGGAACAAGAAATCTGGAAGCTGGTGTCAAATGTGATTTGTCTCCTTCAGTAAAGCCTTCCAACTCAACAGGCTAACACGTCATAGAAAACCCTTGCACTACACCTTCCTTAAACGTGCACAGAGTAAGCGCTCAATAAATGATCGACTGACTGAGTGATAAAAGAGATCCTTTATGCTGCCGCTGATGCTCTAGAGGCACACACCCAAGAAGACATGCCAGTGACTCCAAACTTCTTTTCAGAGTTGCCATAGTACTACAGATGGATAACGCGGGATTGCCAATACTTTTGAAGACAAACAAGGTTATGGCAGGCCTGAACATAACAAGTCTTACATACAACCAAGGATCAACATCAGCGAGGTAGAGTTGAATACTGCTTAAGTAGTGGAATTCATGACAGCACATTGTAATAATAATAATAATTACGGCATTTATTAAGTGCTTACTATGTGTCCGACACTGTGTACTAAGCACTGGGTCTGGTGACAAAGGGAAAAGGAGGTAGAAAACTGAATAAAAAAGGCCAGTATACCCTTTAAGAGCCTGCAATAATGTGACAGCCAAAAGGCATCAAACTTCCACAGCAAAGGGATGGTGAATAGAGCAAGTTTAATGACCAACCAGCTACCACTCACACACAAACACTACAGTGCACTTATTCCAAAATGAGGTTCTCAGACATTACAGTCACTGTCCCATAAATATTAGTAGCCTGAATATTAGATCAGCTAACCAGTTAACACCTTCTAGTACTATGGGCGTTCATATCCTCATAGTGTAATTCTAATAAAAAAATCATTGTTTTGCAATAAAATATTTTTTTTCAGGGAATCAAGACAATATGCTCTGAATCACCTTATTTTATGGAGGGAAATGAAATGTTGATGTTGGAGCTCTTGGCTACAAATGACTTAAAAAGTAATATGATTATTTTGCCAGAGCCTGCTTCAAGCATTTCATACATGTGCTTGTTTAGGCTAGACATAAAAGAGTAGGAAATGAATATCTGAGGTTCTGCTTCAGTGAATTCAAGTTTTGTTGGAAAAACAATGGTGCAACAGGTATGCAATTAAACTTGCAATAAACATTAAAACAGTTATGTTCTCTATCTTATTGGACCATTTTAAGGAACTCTGACAGGAATTCCAATGAATTAAGATCTTTATTATAGTACTTGACATCTGTGGGATACTTATGTGATCATATGGCAATATTTTAATACTGCTAATGATTTACCTATTGAAGGTAGGTAAATGATCAAGATTAATGTGGCATGTCAACATCACGATTTAAAGGTGTCTCCATGTACATATAACAATGTGTTTTTGAATTAAAATCCTCAGAATTTCAACCCTAGCCAATGTCTTTAGGTAAATTATGGGCCTTTTCTATGAACACCTGTGAACTGTTAAGTTTAATTGGGCTACATCTGGCCTTGTATGTGTTTTTATTCCACTGTATCTTCATTTCTTTCCTTTCAACTATTCTCTGTCTTAGTTTGGCATAAAATTTAAAGAGATGTAACCTTTTAAAAAATGAGAACCCCTAAACAGGAGTGCATTTTTCACAAGTCATTCCACTTACCACCTGTACTCTTTTGAACTTAACTGGTCTACAGCTGTTCCTGATGAAGCACCATGGAATGATGAGGCCACTGAATGGGGCTAAACAGGAAATGAATCTAATACCTTTTACAGTCCTTTTTCTTGGGCACTTTATAAGGCTATGACACTGAAGCAGTAGCTGGAGTGTTTGGGATGAAATGCCTGTGTCTAACTGCAGGTTGAGCAATTATCATGTGTAGAGAAAGAATTTGGATAAATTTAGGCTACAATTCTTCATTTTTATCTGAATTATTTAGATAAATGGCTCAAATTTCTTTTTGCTTTCCTGGGAAGGGACATATCTACCATGTCTGGATAAAGGCATGTAGCATATCCTGTAGGATGAGTCTTAAAAGCAGTCAAAATCATGGTTTGTTTTTCCCCAAAATGGGAAAGGGGCTATCCGCACTAGGAAGGTTCTAGTGAGAAGCCTGACATTTAAAATTCAGGGACTCAGGACCTAAGAGAGCTGGATAGGAATCACATGGATAATGTCCATTCAGTTTCCTTGTCTAATAAATATAATAATAATAATTATGGTACTTGTTAAGCACTTACTATGTGCTAAGCACCGTTTTAAGTGCTGGAGTAGATACAAGTTGATCAGGTTGGACACAGCCCCTGTCCTACGTGGGACTCCCACTCTTCATCCCCATTTTGCAGATGAAGTAACTGAGGCACAGAGAAGTTAAGTAACTTACCCAAAGTCACACAGCAGACATGTGGCAGAGCTGGGATTAGACCTTTCTGACTCCTAGTCCATCCATCCATCCATCAGTCAATCTTATTTATTTAAGCTTACTGTGTGTAGAGCACTGTACTATGCTCTTGGGAGAGGACAATGTAGCAGAGTTGGTAGACATATTCTCTGCCCACAAGGAGGGCTTACAGTCTAGAGGACCACATCTTCCTGGAGGCTGATTCATGGTGACAGATTTCAAGTTAGAGGGAATAAGCCTATATCCCAGGAGAAAATACTTTACAAGTTGGATTGATTGAGTTTTGTACTGGTTAACTGATTGATGTTTGCCCACTTTTTAACTTTTTCCCTTATTTATGTTGTTGGCAAGCAAGAGTCATGACTGTAATATTTCTATTTTTGCCACACAGTTGAAGCCATTCCCTCCACGACTAGTTCTTTACAGGTTCAGAGGAATCAAGTCCAAGAGGGAAAAATGGTGCCTTTCACCACTGCCAAATCAAGGTGGGAAAATGCCACAATAATCTGGGTAATTTAGGCCCAAATGGGACAGTTGAAATTGGGGTTTTGATATGAATTATTAGAACTATTTCAGCTAATTCCCTCAATTCTTGTTTTCACTTTGCCAGTGAAGACCTGCTGAATGTACAGTATCGAGACCAATAAAGATGGACAGTTGTGGTCTTTTTTGGCCTTTCACTAATTTACAGGTCACCACTGGCCAGCGGAGAACTTTTGGGCACAATTCATCTAGTCAAGATTTGACAGAGGTGAAGGTCTGTAACTGACTGCCGGGCTCCTAATCTATCGGACGTTCAGAATATCATCAGCTATGAAGACTATTAAATCATATTAGCAGAGACAGTGTGGCAAAATAGCTCTCATTTCTAAATCTAAGTCGTTTCTTCTGCTCATAATATGTCTTTTACAACCTAAATATCTTCAAATGTGATGTCAAAGAATAAAAACAAGCACTGACTGCTGTGACAGAGACACAGAGAGCAAGTTTCCTTTAAAAAGCCTTGATTTCTCCCCATGACCTAAATTTCTTATTTTTAGTATTCATTCATTCATTCAGTCATCCTTATTGAGCACTCACTGGGTACAAAGCACTGTACTAAGCGCTTGGGAGAGTACAATATAACGACAGACACATTTCCTGCCCACAGCGAGCTCACAGTCTAGAGTTAGTAGTATTTGTTAAGCAGAGAAACAGCATGACCTAGAGGAAAGAACAGGGGCCTGGGTTCTAATCCTGGTGCTGTTACTAGCCTCCTGTGTGATCTTGGGCAAGTTACTTAACTTCTCTGTGGCTCAGTTTCCTCATCTGTAAAATAGGGATTCAATACCTGTTCTCCCTCCTGCTTAGACTGACAGCCCCATGGGGGACAGAGACTATGTCTGACCTGATTAACTTGTACCTGCCCGAGTGCTTCCCCTCTCAGGGTCTCACCTGGAGAGTTTCCAATCCTCTACCAGTCTCAGCTACAGGAGGGAGAGTCAAGCAGAGGCCTACCCACTCCATTCCTAGCCTGGGCGGTGGCTAGTGAGTGGAAGGCAATCTGCTACGAGTCAAAACTCATCCATGCTGGGCAGCACTGTCATGGGAGAGAATCAAGGGAGGAGACTCGAGTTTACTGCACCGAAGGAGGCAATCATAAACCACTTCTGTATTTTTACCAAGAAAACTCTATGGATACACTACCAGAATGATTGCAGTTGGAGGTGGGGTGTTCAGGGAGAGATGTGTCCATGGCGTCGCTATGGGTCGGAGATGACTCCACTGCATGAGATGGTAGTAACAAACTCTTGAGACGCTCTCCAAAGGCCACTGGTACATCACCAAGCCAATCTCCAAGCATTTAAAGGAGGGCTTGGAGCTTAAATATAGTAAAATTAACTCCGAATGCTTGGACCACAACTCCCAAACTTCAGAAGCTCCTCCCCAAAAGGTGGAAAAAAAGGAAGAATGCTTATTTCATGTGTGACCTTAGGCAAGTCACTCCACTTCTTTGTGCCTCGGTTACCTCATCTGTAAAATGAGGATTAACACTGTGAGCCCCATGAGGGACAGGGACCGTGTCCAACTGGTTACCTTGTTATCTACCCCAGTGCTTAGAACAGTGCTTGGCACATAGTAAATGCATAATGAATACCACAATTATTATTAATTATTAATGCAGTCTAGCTATCCTACAGAGGTGTTGGAAGGATTACCTTCCATTTCGAAAAAAATGTGTAAGCTACTGCAAGCTCCTTAGGGAGAAAGTCTTTTAGTGACACATCATCATCATTAATATCAACGACAAACCATTGGGTTAACATTGATCGATATACTGCTCCAGGGTGTACTGTTGATAATGATGATAAATTTAAATTGCTCTGCCAGTGATTTCATACCCACATTAATTCATGCTCACAATCTCCTTTTGCGGTAGGAAAGAAGCAAGAATTATTATCTCCATTATACAGACGTGCAAACTGAGCCCAGTGGGCTCAGATGGCTTGGCCAAAGCCAAGAACAAGCCATTGAGAGGACATGAATGTAGGCCTCCTGAATTTAGCCCAAGGCTCTTTCTATTATAGACCTATGTTGGTTTTCATATTTCATTTCCTTCTACTTAAATTTTCTACTGAGAGAAGGCAGCCTGGTTATTATACTCATGGGACCATGTGAATTCATGAATAATCCTTGAATATTTACTAAATAGAGAACAATTCTTTAGCACAACAGAATGGAAGACATAAATTAATACTTAGTTCTCCAGAAGAATAACTTTAGGAAAAAAAAGGAAGGATAATAATAGTGATGGTATTTATTCACTCATTCATTCAATCATATTTATTGAGCGCTTACTGTGTGCAGAATACTATACTAAGCGCTTGGGAAGTACAAATTGGCAACATATAGAGACAGTCCCTACCCAACAACAGGCTATTTATCAAGTCCATACTATGTGCCCAGCTCTGTGTTATACAAGATTATCAGATTGGACACAGTTCCTGTCCCACATGAGACTCAGAGTCTAAGAGGGAGGGAGAACAGGTACTTAATCCCCATGTTACCAATGAGGAAACTGAGGTACAGAGAAGTTAAGTGGCATGCTCGGGGTCACACAGTAGACAACTGGTGGACCCGGGATCAGGTCATGCTGCCACCCAGAAGAAAAAAGAAGGGAGACAAAGTCAGACTCTATGTACCTTTTAATGGTATAAGGGTTTCAAGGTGTGAAGAGAAAATGAGGAGAATAGTGTTTGCTTAGCTTTATACGCATAACCAGGATATGTAACAAAAAATGAAAGGATTCTGAAAACCTGCTGCAGTTTCAGCTCACTGCATCTCTGAATTTGACCTGCAGCTTTTTCAAAGCGGTAAGTGAAGATTTTGCCAGGCCACTTCTCCATACCCATTTTATTATGTCTCCACAAATGTAGGTTGAATCCAACCTACATTGGATTCAATAAATAACTTCTTCACCCAGACACCCAAGAAAAGTTTGACAAAATAAAATAGAAAGGAGAGGTACGGGAAATTAAATGTATTTCAGGCTTGCTGCCTGATTTTCTTCTGCAGCATAGATCATGGCATATTTCGATAGCTGCACCATGTTTTGTTTTGTTGTCTGTTTCCCCCTTCTAGACTGTGAGCCCGTTGTTGGGTAGGTACCGTCTCTATATGTTGCCAACTTGTACTTCACAAGTGCTTAGTACAGTGCTCTGCACACAGTAAGCGCTCAATGAATACAATTAAATGAATGAATGTTAGGTCCCGTCCAGAGAGGATTAGGCTGCTGCTCTTACAAAGCATTAAAATTTGCATTAAATTTTTTTCCTCAATTTCCTCCAAATAAAAAAAAATAATTCTAAGTTATGCTTAGTAACCTAGTTTGAATATCAGCTTTATGAACTGAAAGTTAAATGAGAAAGGTATTTTATGAATTTTCACCATGTAACTCTTAGGGAAATTAGATATAAATAAGGCATTAACTGCTGAAGAATGAGGTCCTTAGTCTGCTAATTTTATGATAAAATATTCTAATGAAAATAATTTGTCATATCGATGAAGATGTACTGAGCAAATCAATACAAATTCAAGAGCCAAGCATGAGGTATTTGCTAGATTGAAGAGAATATGAATATTTTGTGGCTTGCATTTCTCTATATTTCTGTCCCTTACATTTCTGGAATACTGTGTCCTGCTGAGATGTCTCTCATCAGATGCCTCAGTGCAGAAAAGTCAATACTGCATTATCCTTTTGGGACATGACAAACTGAAATGGAAACCACCCCAGAATAGACATTTTGGATATAAAGTCTTTTTGGTAGAAGCTGGCGAGGCTGGAGAATTCTAAATGATTACTTAAAAATGCCAATTTAGAACATCTTTAGTAACTGGCATTACTAATTCTGGAACTATGGAGAGAATATGATATCTCTGGCAAACCTGACTACCTCTTTCTTTAACTTAGCAAGATATTTCAGATTTTTAAAAAATTTTGCTTTGACTTAAAGCTAAAATCCATTGTTCAAGTCGGGCTCAATCCAAGATGCCCATTTTTCATTTTGTTCACAGGAATGAACCTGGGGAGGAGCTTCTGAAGAGTGGATTATATCGGAGCTCTAGCTTCACAGGCTTCCAAGGGTAGAGGCAGAGAATAGGGAGAAAGGAAAAAGGGGGATAAGGGAAAAGGGAATGGAGAAGAACGGAAGAAGGGAGTGAGAGGAAGAAGGGGCAAAGAAGAAGGGATGGAGGAGGAGAGGGGAAGAAAAAAGAAGGTAAAAGGGAGAGGATAGGGAAAGACTATTCACCTTCTGCTGCTACACCATTTCTGTCAGCTGCTTCTGCTGCCAGCCAAGTGGTAGTAACTACAATGCCCAGCTCAGAGTGGGCCAGCTGAGCTGGGGGTGCTGCCACTTGGGAGATAGTAGCAGAGGAGGGTGGCCTCAGCTCTGGGGCCAAAAGTCATGAGGGGGCTCTGCAAGCTGAGGTTGGTTTGTTTGCTTTTTTGGCATACGGTACTTTTGGTATTTGTTTTTTGCTGTGTAGAGCTGCTCCAATGGCTTTTGAAGCCAGACACCAACCTTGTCCCCAAAGAACTCCCAGGCTGCCTGTATGGTCCAGGGGCAAAGTGGGCCTCTAGCTCAACCATAAAGCTCCTCCCTGGGCTCCAAGACTGAGAGTCAACCACAAGCCGGTCCTGAAGCCTAGCAGGGGTGAGAGTCCCCACTGGATCCCAGGTTGGCAGCGGGGACTGAGAAATAAGGCCAACATCTTGGCTTCACTCCTGGTTCATATTCAGCTTTAAGGGATTGGGGTGGGGGGCAGTGATGGCTCTTTTTCCTGTCCAAAAAGCTGAGTGTGCGTGTGAGAGGGGCGAGGAGGGTAAAACTAATAATAACTGTGGTATTGTGGAATATGTTAAGCACTTGCTATGTGCCGGGCACTGCATTAAGCATCGGGGTAAATACAAGATAACCGGGTAGGACACAGTCCCTGTCCCATGTAGGGCTCACGGTCTTAATCCCTGTTTTACAGATGAGGCAAATGAGGCAGAGAAAAGTGAAGTGACTTGCCCAAGGTCACACAGCAGACAAGTGGAGGAGCCGGAATTAGAACGCAGGTCCCCTTGACTTCCAGGCCTGTTGCTGTATCCACTAGGCCACGCTGCTTCTCATTAACTAATTATTTTGCCCTCCTTGTGCCAATCCCATGCAGGGAATTGTCATCCTCACTTTCAGGGAGTTGGCACTCCTGGGCTGGAAAGGGTGGGATGCCCTGCCACTAATTTTCAGGGGGACTTAAAAGCATCTTGTCCTCTTAAAGGGACTAAATCTGTGCCAGTTGGTCCTCCTGCAATGATTCACAAGTTCTCTCACTTTCTTTTCTCTCATAATTCAACCTTTGTCTAAAGCACAAAATAAACACTACATTAATATGCCTTTCATATAAGAATAACTTTGGAAAAGAATTTGGATCCATTACAGAAAAGGGTGGTAATGAGCTGTTGCCAAGAACAAATAAATGTGGTAGTTACCCATCAGAGGAGTGAATTTTACTGGCCTAAGCTCAGAAGGGAACCACAACCTCTTTCCTGTCAACCTAGCCCTGTCCCCACTGAGATGCCTACACTTAAACTCAACCCGTTCTGATCCTCCATCTGCTTTAGAGTTTTCAACTTTCCTGTCCCCCAATTCCTGCACTTTGAAATTGCCCCCTGTTTTCCTGGTTCCCTTGAGCCCTCTTTGGAGGGCTCATTTGAGGACTTGATGTTTCTGCCATCATTCCCCTCTCACCCTGCTCCAGGGTTGTCCTTGGCATGTGATCCTTGCCTTCTGGGCTGCAAAGCTGAGGAGCAGTCATAGACTGTTGTAGGGGTGAGGGAGAGAAAGTGGTGGTGGTAGCAGAAGAAAAGGAGGTGTGCCAGAGAAAAGCCTTGAATCTTCCCCTTGCCCTCCTTTCTCCTCTTCCTTCACTGCCTTGTCTCCCCCTATTTCACCTCAATCTGGCTCTAGCTCCCCTACTTTCCAACTCCAGCAGGTGAGGATTACAAGCCAAGGAAGTGGTCATGGCAGAAGCAACAAAATCCCAGTGGTACAGAGGGGAGGGTTTGGGATATGGGGATCAGATCTGGGAAAGTCGTAAAAGTTATGGGAACCAGGGAAAGCTGGACTAGACTGTAGTCTGGACTACAGGGATTGGCATCTTCTAAATCTTTTCTTCACTCCTAAGTATAATGCTCTGACTTACTGTGGAGTAGGGGGTGTGGTGAGTTTCCTGTCAAATCTGCAAAACCATAGACCTGAGCTGCAATCAACTGAGGGAAAATGATTGCCGCCCCTTACTGTATGCAATTACCTGTCCCGGGCACCATTTGGCAGCTCAGTAAATGTCGAATGAGTGAATGAATGAACGAAATGCAGAAAAAATGAATGCCATTTCTTTGTGCACTGAGTTTCCTTATCTGTTCCCCTGGAGATCAACAAATCATGTTGTGTGATGAGGAAAACAGAGCTTTTTTAAAAGCTCAACTAATATTTATAGTATGAAGTAATTTTCAATTCTCCTACTTCATGACTGATGCAGCAGGAATTTTGACAGGCGATCTTGAAGTAAAAATATCAATCTGACAGTTCTCACACAATTCTCCCAACGTGAAAAAAGATCGAGTACACAGTACAACTCACCATCATTCCTCAGTATCAAAGGTGTAGGTGGCCCCAGCACTTTGTGGTTTGAAACAGTGTTGGTTACCACACAGGTGTAATTGCCGACATCTGATTTTTCCACCTTGGCAATGTACAGATTTCCAGTCACTTGAGAAACAAAGCGACGGTTATCCTGGTATGATGGATACTCATTGAAGATCCAGGCATAGCTCAGATCTGCAAGTAAAAGGTTTCATCATTACTAATGTGGCTCTGGAAACTTTAGCCAGTCTGGAAACGCTCAAGAGAGTGGTTCATACTTAGCCAACGGCAGTGAATTCATTCTCTACTCCAAAATCTGTTGGTTATAAAGTATATTGTTTGCAGGTGACCAAATAGACCTAAGCAATACACAGTGCACTGTTTCTCAAACTTTGGTCCACAGATCCTAGGGAGTCCATGAAGCAGCAACTCCAGGTGTCTCTTTCACTATTGCGGCCAAAGATTTTTTTTTTCCTTCTCAATCAGGGGAAACCTCCTATAGCTCGCAACCCCTCCTAGAATGTGCCTTCCTTGGCTACAGAGCACATCTGATGCTATTATTAGGATGGGGCTGTGTTGCCATTCACTCTCATTCCAAAAGGGGCAAGCTCGGAGTAACGGTTAGGACTCTTTGCCCCATCAGAAATGGCACAAATGATCTTTTGCTCCATCAAAATGGTAAGACTGGAAAGGTTGGGGACCACTGTTTAGAGAACAGAAGGTTGCAAGCAGAGTTTCACAGAAATAACTCGATCCAAATATAATACAAGAAGCTTGGTAAATGTTTATATCTCCTTGATTGACGGCCAAGAGAAAACCATTCCATGATCATTTTCCTGTACATGATTCTTCTTTCAAGACCTTCTACTGATTACTAGGTTGGGGGATGACAATGGGACAGAAATAGAGATTTCACTGATGCACTATCTTGTGCATGAATACTGGGCTGGTGACTCTTGAATTGTCCCCTACAAAAACCCCGTCACCTAATGGTTCACTGGGGATCATGCATCCTCTTTTTTTGGTGAAATATAAATAACTGGATATTTAGATAATTTTGCTAATCATTTCTTGTGTCTTGCTTCTCTGTGAAACAAATCAATTTTCTCTGACTTCATTCACATGTCATTTTTTATGGAACCAGAGCAGAGAGTTTATGGCTGACATTTCTGAGAAGTAGAAGTAGTGACTGCATGTTGGGTAGGGACCGTCTCTATATGTTGCGAACTTGTACTTCCCAAGTGCTTAGTACAGTGCTCTGCACACAGTAAGCACTCAATAAATACGATTGATTGATTGATTGATCACCATATGCACCACCTTGCTGACATTGTGCTGGGATTCTGTATCTGTAAGAAAACACTGAGCTTTGGGGCAATTCAAGTGAGAGATGAGCTTCTTTTCACAATGTCAGTGCCAGGAAGACATTTCAAGGCCAAGCTCAGCAACAAAGTAGCAAAAATAAAAGCATTTAGGGAGAAAGAAACAGGACAAGTTTGAACATGGCTCAGTGGAAAGAGACCGGGCTTGGGAGTCAGAGATCATGGGTTCAAATCCCGACTCTGCCACATGTCTGCTGTGTGACTTGGACAAGTCACTTAACTTCTCTGAACCTGTTACCTCATCTGTAAAATGGGGATTAAGATTGTGAGCCCCACGTGCGACAACCTGATCACCTGGTATCCCCCCAGTGCTTAGCACAGTACTTTGTATGTAGTAAGTGCTTAACAAATGCCATCACCATTATCATTCTTTTCTTCCCATCAAAGATGGATGGATAAACTGAAAATGCATCTAATATTAAAATATACAAGGCAACCCAAAGTTTCCAAGTCTTAAGGGCCAGGAGGTCAACATAAACTCATTGCATAAGGCTCTTGACCTTGAGCATTTTTGTTCTGAGAGACAGGAGGGCAGAAGAAGGAAGAGAAGAAAAAGTATTCCTCTGTCTAAGCATTTCAAAATAGGGCTTGGCTTGCTGTGCTTTCCCTTTACCATGCATTGAAGCCAGGGGGCAAAGGTACAGAACAGATCAGAGAAGAACTGGCTGGTGGATAATTACAGGAATTCAGCCCGAAAAACTGAGCTGGCTCCTCTACACTTGCCTGGAAGGGTGTAGTTATCTTCAATCTGAAGTAATCCTCTTTTCCTAGATTCTATGGCGTATGAGTGCTTCTAATTGGGATTTTTCTCCCCACAGGATGCAGGGAGCAAGGAAGTTGTAGCCCTAGGCTCAAAAGCGAATCATTCCCAGGAATTCTGTGCCACCACATGTTTTAGAAAGAGAAGCACTTAACCATGACTGTAAGTGCTGTCCTTTAAATTCACCATTAAAAGTCATCTCTGGAATGATTTAGAGCAAGGGCTCTCCTGCGGCCAGAGCAAAGCCTATAGTAGAGTAAAACGAAAATAGAAGAGACCTAAAATAATTATGATGTCTTAAACAACTGAAGGAATTTCTTCCCATACTTTGCTCCATCAAGTAGAAAGGCTTTCAGTCCATACATTCATTCATTCAATCATATTTACTGAGAGCTTACTGTGTGCAGAGCACTATACTGAGCTCTTGGAAAGTACAATTCAGCAATAAAGACAGACAATCCCTGCCCACACCGGGTTTACAATCTAGAGTGGGGTGGGGGTGGGGGAGAAGACAGACAACAAAACAAGTAAACAGGCATCAATATAAATAAATAGAATTATAAATATATACATATATACATAAGTGCTGTGGTGGGGAGGAGGAGGAGAGCAAAGGGAGAGAGTCAAGGTGACGCGGAAGGGAGGGGGAGCTGAGGAAAAGGGGGCTTAGTCTGAGAAGGCCTCTTGGAGGAGGTGTGCCTTCCGTGGGGCTTTGAAAGGGGCGGTAATTGTTTGGCGGATTTGAGGAGGAAGGGCGTTCCAGGCCAGAGATTGATGGCGAGACAGGCGAGATCAAGGCACAGTTAGAAGGTTAGCCCCAGAGGAGTGGAGTGTGTGGGCTGGGATGTAGAAAGAGAGAAGGGAGGTGAGGTAAGAACGGGCAAGGTGAAGGAGAGCTTTGAAGCCAATAGTGAAGAGTTTTTGTTTGATAAGGAGTTTTTGTTTGATAACAGTCCAGCAGGAGCAGTCCAGAAAACAGCTCCCTGTAGAGGCACCCATTTTAAACGGAAATAATCCAGAGTAAAAGATAATCAATGTGTAATTAATCATGACTAGTTCTCTGTGGTGCTTTTCCCTTTTTCTCTGGTCAATGAGAATGCAGACTTCATGAGTTACCATTATCTTGAAGAATCCACTGCGACACACCACTTGTGTTGCAAAAATCATCAAAACCAAAACAGTTTTCCTTTCTGGCTTTGCAAGAACCAACTGTTCACAATGATATGTAATGGCCACTTGAATCAGCCTTTCAAATATGTTTCAAAAAAACTTTATCCCCTAACAAAATAATTTCTCTGGCCCTCCCATAAATCAGGCAGTATGTAGGGGAGGAGGGAAAACTAGTGAGAGCAGGATTTTGTACTCTTCACCTGAAATAAATCATTACTCGAAAGAGTGACAAGTTCACAAAGCTGCTTTAAATGGTCTCTTTCAAAACACATTTTAATTAAACGGTGAAAACTGAGATTCTTCCTTTTCACATGAAACAGTACTTGAAAGAAGTGACTGGAGTCATTTTAATTGCATTTCCCACAAAATGATAATAATAATAATGATAATGGCATTTGTTAAGCATTTACAATGTGCCAAGCACTGTTTTAAGTGCTTGGGGGGGGGATACAAGGTGATCAGGTTGTCCCACGTGGGGCTCACAGTCTTAATCCCCATTTTACAGATGAGGTAACTGAGGCACAGAGAAGTGAAGTGACTTGCCAACGTCACAAAGCAGACAAGTGGCACAGCCAGGATTAGAACGCATGACCTCTGACTCCCAAGCCCGGGCTCTTGCCACTGAGCCACACTGCTTCTTATTTGGGCATTTAACTACTTAAGTGTGCTCCTAAATATATTCATTCCATTCATTCATTCATATTTATTGAGCTCTTACTGTGTGCAGAGAACCATACTAAGCGCTTGGTAAGTACAGATCGGCAACATGTAGAGATGGTCCCTACCCAACAACGGGCTCACAGTCTAGAAATAATAATGATGGCATTTGTTAAGTGCTTACTATGTGCGAAGCACTGTTCTAAGCGCTGGGGTAGATACAAGGTGATCAGGTTGTCCCACGTGGGGCTCACAGTCTTAATCCCCATTTTACAGATGAGGTAACTGAGGCACAGAGTAGTGAAGTGACTTGCCCAAAGTCACACAGCTGATAAGCGGCAGAGCTGGGATTAGAACCCATGACCTCTGACTCCCAAACCCATGCTTTTTCCACTGAGCCACGCTGATTCCAGAGCACCCCATAGAGTGTTTTCAACAAGTCAACCCGCCCTCCAAATCAGCTGTCTTTTTTGACCTTTGTCCTTTCGCGTTGTTCAAATGTATCATAGTTTTGATTAGTATTATTCCTCTCAACATCACTGAAGACGAAGGACAGGAGGTGAGCCAATTTGCCCAAGTGAGTTTCAGTGAATGAGACCTCCTCAACTACAGTCTCCCATTTAGCTCCCTCCCTCTCTAAATATGACCTTCCAATTTGTCAAAGCTACAGAGTAATTATGATCTCCATGACACTAATTAACCAATATGTTCCATTTCATCTTTGCAAGGACCATAGGAAGCAACAAGACGCCCCGGCAAGGGGTTTCAGAATTTACGACTGAGGTTAATGCAGTATTGCCCTAGTGCATTGTCTATGGGGAGAACCAAAGTTTATTGGATGTCCTTGAAGAACATCAGTCAGAAAGATCACTTCAGCTTTAGAAGGGGAGCCCTAATTATGGCAAAAGGCACAGTTGTACTTAAATACCTTGAGTCACAATTGTAATCGACCTCAACAAGTGAATGAATTGCAGGAAACACACTCCACCCTAATGTTCTACGTGTTTGCACACAAAGGAAGAGAGATGCAAATTGCTTTTTCTTGTATTACCAGATTACAGCATTTCTGCATGCCCTATTTTTGGCAGATATAATTATGTTTATATGAGAATACCTAATCATTTTATTTACACATGTGCATCTAATTATCAGTAACCCCATGCTGATGACAAGAGGATACTCAAAGTAAATAAGGTAATGTGTCTCGGCAAGCTTATTATTTCTTCAAGAATCTAAATTTGGGAGCGAAAAATAAAAATACCAACAACACTACTTAGAGGAAAAATTAGCTTCCCAAAAGCCTGTAGAGAAAGTAAATGAGACTAATGAATAGCACACTATACACGTGCAGTCTATGCTTAAGACTCTTCATTGACTTTTTAGTGGCTTGGGGTAGGCTGAATGATCTCTCTGGATCTATGTTTCTAAATCTGGAGCAAGGGATGCAAAGTCTTGGCCAGTAATTGTTACTCAAGTACCATACGCAAGAATCATGTAAAGAATTAAGTATGTTGAACCTGTAAAGTATGTAACACTGTAACATTGAAAAGAAGCTCAAAGGATGGACCTGTTTACTATCCCCAGTGCGTTTACAAGGAATCAAATAAATGAAGTCGGCATTCTTGTCCACTTATCTGGATTAAATTGTCAGTCACCATGGGCAGATAGCTAACTGGAAGACTGCAGAACTGAGTTTTTTCATGGAAGACTGTAAAAATGGAACGTATTAAAGAAAAATGCATTTTCGGTGAGAGGCTTTTAATTTTTCTTTCCAAAGGGCTTATCAAAAACAAAGGAAAACCTTGATGATTTAATGAAGTGACTTCAGGGCAATAAATTATACAATCCATCCCAAGATCCAATTATGAACTCTGCCAAAATAGCGTGAACTAAAGTCAACTTGGAAGACAGTCCCTCATTTAGGCTTTTAGTTCATCCTAGCTTCCAGGTTTCCTTCCTATCACTGCTTTTCATTTTCATTTAAAATGAAAAGCTCCTAGAAGGCAAGGACAACCTTTCTCCCTCCCCACTTATCAGCCACCCTAGAATTTATATGTGCATCTCTTTATTCATTTGTTACTTGCTTAATTTCTTACTTTTGTTTTTGAGCATTTGTTTTAATGCTCACACTCTTTTAAATGCTTTTATATTTAACAATCATATCTGCTCTTTTCACCCATTACACTGCAAGTTCCTTGAAGACCTAATACTGTACAGAGAACAACATACTGTGCACACCAGGTGATCAAAATATCCTGGCAGGATAAGCACTTAGTACAGTCCTCCGTATGTAATAAGCACTCAGTAAATACCATTGATTGATTGATGAGATGATGATAATCACTTGTTTAGCAAATTGTATTTGCTAGCTTTGTGGTAATCTGGACAAAAACAATGGCACATCAGTGCAGATGAATCATGAAGCAAAAGTTGAAAGTAAGAAAATAAATAAAGGCAGATCAGGTTACCATGTGACCATGAGTCCTGGGTCCCCCATGGGCTGCTCTCGCCCGTGTCTGAGAGCATGGGAACAAAAACTCTATATCCCAGTAGGAGCGGGGAGACTTCAAAAGCCAGGAGTGGATGACCATGACACCACGAACTCCTGGTCTCGTTGTGGAAGTTTGCAACTAAAGACTGTGGCATGGATTGGGGAGGAAGATCAAGACTGTCTCAATCAATCAATGAATTGATCATATTTATTGAGCGCTTACTGTATGCAGAACACTATACTACGCACTTGGGAGAGTACAACTGAACAGAGTTGGGAGACACATTCCCTGCCCAACAAGGATTGTTCATCTTCCTTTCTTTGCCCTTCATTTTTGATTATTTTAATAATAATAATGATAATAGAGTTTGTTAAGTACTTACTCGGCACCAAGCACTGTGATTTAGCATTGGGGTAGATGTAAGATAATCAAGTTGGACACAGTCCCTATCCTAATGGGGCTAACAGTATAAGGGGGAGGGGCAACAGGCCTTGAATTCCCATTTTACAGATGAGGAAACTGAGGCCCAAAGAAGTTAAGTGACATGCTCAAGGTCACACAGCAGACAAGGGGCAGAGCCAGGACTAGAACCCAGATACTCTGATTCCCAGACCCATTCATTCATTCATTCATTCAATTGTATTTATTGAGCGCTTACTGTGTGCAGAGCACTGTATTAAGCTCTTGGGAAGCACAACTCGGCAACATATAGCGACGGTCCCTACCCAACAGTGGGTTCACAGTCTAGAAGGGGGAGACAGACAACAAAACAAAACATATTAACAAAATAAAATAAATAGAATAGTAAATATGTACAAGTAAAATAGAGTAATAAATATGTACAAACATATATATAGGTGCTTGGGGAGGGGAAGGAGGTGGGGTGGGGGATGGGGAGGGGGAGGAGGGGGAGAGAAAGGAGGAGGCTCAGTCTGGGAAGGCCTCCTGGAGGAGGTGAGCTCTCAGTAGGGCTTTGAAGGGGGGAAGAGAGTTAGCTTGGTGGATGTGCGGAGGGAGGGCATTCTAGGCCAGAGGGAGGACGTGGGCGGGGGGGCGACGGCAGGACAAGCAAGAAGGAGGGACAGTGAGGAGGTTAGTGGCAGAGGAGCAGAGGGTGCAGGCTGGGCTGTAGCAGGAGAGAAGGGAGGTGAGGTAGGAGGGGGGCGAGGTGATGGAGAGCCTTGAAGTCGAGAATGAGGAGTTTTTGCCTGATGCGTAGGTTGATTGGTAGCCACTGGAGATTTTTGAGGAGGGGAGTAACATGCCCAGAGCGTTTCTGCACAAAGATGATCTGGACAGTAGCGTGAAGTATACATTGAAGTGGGGAGAGACAGGAGGATGGGAGATCGGAGAGGAGGCTGACACAGTAATCCAGTCGGGATAGGATGAGAGACTGAACCAGCAAGGCAGCGGTTTGGATGGAGAGGAAAGGGCAGATCTTGGCGATGTTGTGGAGGTGAAACCGGCAGGTTTTGGTGACAGACTGGATGTGAGGGGTGAACGAGAGAGTGGAGTCGAGGATGACACCAAGGTTGTGGGCTTGTGAGACGGGAAGAATGGTAGTGCCTTCAACAGTGATGGGAAAGTCAGGGAGAGGGCAGGGTTTGGGAGGGAAGATAAGGAGTTCAGTCTTGGACATATTGAGTTTTAGATGGCGGGCAGACATCCAGATGGAGATGTCTTGAAGGCAGGAGGAGACACGAGCCTGAAGGGAGGGAGAGAGAGCAGGGTCAGAGATATAGATTTGGGTGTCATCAGCGTAGAGATGGCAGTTGAAGCCATGGGAGCAAATGAGTTCACCAAGGGAGTGAGTGTAGGTAGAGAACAGAAGGGGACCAAGAACTGACCCTTGAGGAACCCCTACAGTAAGGGGATGGGAGGGGGAGGAGGAGCCCGCAAAAGCGACTGAGAATGAACTGCCGGAGAGATAAGAGGAGAACCAGGAGAGGACAGAGTCTGTGAAGCCAAGGTTGGATAGCGTGTTGAGGAGAAGGGGGTGGTCCACAGTGTCAAAGGCAGCTGAGAGTTCGAGCAGGATTAGGATAGAGTAGGAGCCATTGGATTTGGCAAGCAGTAGGTCATTGGTGACCTTTGATAGGGCAGTTTCGGTGGAATGTAGGGGTCAGAAGCCAGATCTACTAATAACTGTGGTATTTTTTTAAGCACTTACTATGTTCCAGTCACTGTACTAAGCACTGGGGTGAATACAAGCAAATTGGGTTGGACACATTCCCTGTCTCATATGGGGCTTACAGTTTTAATCCCCATTTAACAGATGAGGTAACTAAGGCACAAGAGAAGTTAAGTGTCTTGCCCAAGGTCACACAGCAGAGTGGTGGAGCTGGAATTCGAACCCATGTCCTTCTGACTCCCAGATCTGTATTCTTTCCACTAGGCCATGCTACTTTTTACTTTTCTACTTTTACTTTGTTCTTTTTACATGCCCCCAGTGTTTGAAACTTTTCTCTATTTTTTCTTTTCTCTTTTCCGTGTCTGTCCTCTCCCACCTAGATTATAAACCCCTTGTGGGATTGGGTCTGATTTGTTATTTTGTATTGCCCCCAGGATTTAGCATGGTACTTCGCACATAGTAAGCACATAAGTGAAGTGCTTTACTTCCATTACTTCCATTTACTTCCATTACTAAAGAGGATGACACTACGCTGAAACCATACTTCAATCAATCTGTGATATTTACTAAGCACCTACTGTGCGGAACACTGAACTAAGTGCTTGGGAGAGTACAATATAACAGAGCTGATAAATTCCCTGCCCACAATGAGTTTATAGTCTAGAGGGAGAGGTAGACATTAATATAAATAAGTGCTGTGGGGATGAGTGAATAAAGAGTGCAAATCCAAGTGCAAGGGTGACGCAGAAGGGAGTGAGAGAAGAGAAAATGAGGGCCTAGTCGGGGAAGGCCTCTTGGAGGAGATGGGCCTTCAATAACACTTTGAAGGTGGGAAAAGTGATCGCCTGTTGGCTATGAAGAGGGAAAGCATTCCCGACTAGAGGCAGGACATGGGTGACTGGTTGGTGACCAGATCGAGGTAAAGTGAGTTAGCTGGCATTAGAGGAGCGAAGTGTGAGGCCTGGGTTGTAGTAGGAAAACAGTGAGGTAAGGTAAGAGGGGGCAAGGTGAATGGGTGCTCCAAAGCCGATGGTAAGGAGTTTCCGTATGATGCAGAGGTAGATGGGCAACCACCGGAGGTCCTTGAGGAATGGGAAAACATGGACTGAACATTTTTGTAGAAAAATGATCCAGGCAACAAAGTATGAACTGGAGTGGGGAGACACACGAGGCAGAGAGGCAGGTGAGCAGGAGGCTGATGTAGTAATCAAGTCATGACAGGATAATCAATCAATCAATCAATCGTATTTATTGAGCGCTTACTGTGTGCAGAGCACTGTATTAAGCGCTTGGGAAGTACAAATTGGTAACATATAGAGACAGTCCCTACCCAACAGTGGGCTCACAGTCTAAAGGATAAATGCTTGGATGCCGTGGAAAGGGTGGATTTTAGCGATATTGTGAAGGCAGAACCAACAGGCGTCAGTGCAGATGGAATATGTGGGTTGAATGAGAGAGATGAGTCAGAGATAACGCCAAGGTTATGAGCTTGTGAGACAAGAAGGATGGTGGTGCTATTGTCTACAGTGACAGGAAAGTCAAAGGGAGGACAGGGTTTGGGTGGGAAGATAAGAAGTTCTGTTTCAGAAACATTACATTCCCTGAGCACAGTGACCTTCAGAACAATCCTTAAAAAAATGAAAATGAATTTACGTGACCGAAATATTAATTCATGAAATGCCACAAACATTCTGTTAGTAGCGTACAAAACCAAAATAATTTTGATGTGCTGAAACATGCAAATACATATAATCCTCTGCTTTATTCTTAGGGAACTTCTTTGCAGTATTTCAACAGATTTCTTTTGCTAAGTTTTC
Source organism: Tachyglossus aculeatus (assembly GCF_015852505.1). NCBI lineage: Eukaryota > Metazoa > Chordata > Mammalia > Monotremata > Tachyglossidae > Tachyglossus > Tachyglossus aculeatus. The sequence goes on from NC_052101.1 coordinate 103,533,133, forward strand.
ACATGCTAATTGCTTTGGAAGTGACAGACATTCCTGTCCCATAGGCAATTTGTAACAACTGAGTAAACAGACACTTAGACTACAATATGAAATAGCTTTTGGTGATTCTGACGCCTGATTGAAAAACTGATTGTAGTTATACCAAGGTGCCTTCCAGGGCAAAAACATGTAGAAAAGCAACAGACAGTTTCCTAGTTACTGCATACTCTGGATCTGCTGGGAGCATTCACTAAGTAAGCTTTAGTTCAAATGCAGTGTGACCTAGGGGAAAGAGCCTGAGGCTGGGAGTCAGAAGACCTGGGTTCTAATCCCGCCTCCACCACTTGCCTGCTGTGGGACCTTGGGCAAGTCACCTAATTTCTCTGTGCCTCAGTTTCCTCACCTGAAAATGGAGATTAAATCCTACTCCCTTCTAATAATTGTGGTATTTGTTAAGCGCTTACTATGTGTCAGGCACTGTACTAAGCACTGGGGTAGAGACAAGTCACTTAACTTCTCTGTGCCTCAGTTACCTCATCTGTAAAATGGGGATTAAGACTGTGAGCCCCACCTGTGAGCCCACCTGATCACCTGTATCCTCCCCAGCGCTTAGAACAGTGCCTTGCACATAGTAAATGCTTAACAAATGCCATCCTTCTTCTTCTTCTTCTTCTTCTTATTATTATTATTATACAAAATAATCGGGTTGGACACAGTCCCTGTCACACATAGGGGTCACAGTCTTAACCCTCACATGAGACAGGGAATGTGTCCAACCTGATTAGCTTGTATCTATACCAGTTCTTGGCACATAGTAAACACTTAACAAGTACCATTAAAAATGGTTATGTTTTAACAAGTAACTTTGGCCAATGGAAAATAAAGATTCATTGTTTTTAAAAGTGAAGTTATAAAAAACAAAACAAATATCCCTCCAATTTAGAACACTTATTGAGCAAGATTTACTCAGGGCCCAAGTTACTCCCGGGTTATAAGTTAGGCACATTGGGATACTTCATTCACTCTAAGTCCCCATTTAGTGCAATGAAGCAGTAATTTATTACTGTAAATGGTTCCATAGTGCCTTGAATGAATTAAGGTATCTTATTAGATACCTTAGAGTATTAGAGAAGCAGTGTGGCTCAGTGGAAAGAGCATGGGCTTTGGCATCAGAGGTCATGGGTTCAAACCCCGGCTCTGCCAATTGTCAGCTGTGTGACTTTGGGCAAGTCACTTCACTTCTCTGGGCCTCAGTTACCTCATCTGTAAAATGGGGATTAAGACTGTGAGCCCCCCATGGGACAACCTGATCACCTTGTAACCTCCCAAGCACTTAGAACAGTGCTTTGCACATAGCAAGCACTTAATAAATGCCATTATTATTATTATTATTATTCCAGTGGTGTCTAATTTACTACTTCCTTTCAGGGAATAACAACAACAGCTCAATATATTTAACATAAAGATGTTTCCTTCCTCACAACAGATTGCAGAAGGTTTCCCGCACTGGGAACACTACCTGGCAGAAATAAGTTACTCAGATATTTCCAGAATCCATCTCTTCCTCTCCATCCAAATGGCCCACCGAGCTAGTCCAGACACTTGCCATACTCTGATTTTCTGCTGCATAAGCCTCCTCACTACTCTCCCTGTCTCCAATCTCTTCCCCTCTCCAATCTATGCATTCCTCTGCTGCCCAGACCATTTTTTTCTAAAATGTCATACTAGCCAGGTTTCCCCACTCCTCAAAAATCTCAAACGATTGCCCAGTCCTCTCTGTAGAAAGCAAAAATTCCTGATTACTGATTTGAAAGCATTCAGTCAGCTCTCTCCTTCCTACTTTTCCACTCTCTTCCACACACCCCAGACAGCAAGCTTCAATCCTCTCCAGCTAACCTACTCCTTGCCTCTCATAAACTTGTTATGAGCAAGGAACGTTTCTGCTAATTCTGTTGTACTGCTCTCTCCCAAATGCTTCATACAGTGCTCTGCACATAGCAAGTACTTGGGAAATGCCATTGATTGACTCCAGTCAATCAAGTGCTGTGGGCGTGAGAGTGGGGTGAACAAAGGGGGCAAATCCAAGTACAAGGGTGATCCAGAAGGGAGAAGGGAGTAGGGGAAATGAGGGTTTTGTCGGGCAAGGCCTCTTGGAGGAGATGTGTTTTTAATAAGGTTTTGAAGATGGGGAGAGTTTGTTGGATATGAAGAGGGAGGGTGTTCCAGGACAGAGGCACGGTGATGTGCAGGTGGATGGGTAACCGCTGGAGGTTCTTGAGGAGTGGGGAAACATTAATAGGAAATGGTATTTTTTGAAAAATTATCTGGGAAACAGAGTGAAGTATGGACTGGAGTGTGTGGAGAGGCGGAAGGCAGGGAGGCAGGTCAGCAAGAAAGCTGATGTAGTAATCAAGATGGGAAATGTCAAGAGCTTGAACCAATGTGGTAGCAGTTGGGACAGGGAGGAAAAGGCAGATTTTTACCTCCCCATCTTATATCCCCCAATTGCTGCTTCATGTCTCTGACCCTACTTAAACACTTAAGTTACCACAAGTGCTGTAGTTTCTACATATACCTCTTCTATACGCTATTACTTCCTCTATTTCTAATTTAAGCTTGTCCCCCCCCACTAGCCCATAATCAATCAATCAACCACTTTTATTGAATGCCGTGTGAAGAGCATTGTACTAAGCGCTTGGGAGAGTACAATATAAGATCCTTCTCTTTCGTACTCTCCTGACCATTTGGTATGGTGTTCGCCACACAGTAGGTGCTCAATAAATACTACTGACTGATTCCTGGATTGAGTCAAATAAATATACTTTCCAGTATAAACAGAACACACCTAATTTCTATTCCACAAAGTGTAGAATGGGTCTTGGTGCTGTAAACATACACCGGGGAAATATATCTGTGGCTTTACCTGTTTAGGCCCTTAAAACCGCAGTCCTCTAGACTGTAGGCTTGCTATGGGCAGGGAGCATGTCCACTAATCCTGTTGTATTATACTCTCCTAAGCGCTTAGTACAGTACTCTGCACATAGTAAGTGCTCAATAAATACAATTGATTGACTTGATATGCAAAAACAAAAATCTTTTGTCAGCAACCTTACTTCTATAAAGGTTCCTCCTGGGTATGGGTAATGTCAGCAGCAGTAGTAGCTCTTAAAGCTATCCCCAGCAGTGTTGGTAGGTACAAGAGTCCACAGCAGTCTTGAGGCTAAAATGGCAGCTACGGTTTAGGTGCCTCATAAATATTCTCCTCTCTAATGTATCGTGTTCTCAAGATAGCCAGTGTCAAGTAGTAACTGTCCCGGTGCAGTGATGTCTGATGGTCAATTCACCGATGCTTAGGAAAAAGAATTGCTTCAAAAGAGAGGTGCAGGGTACATAAACCCATGACCAAGGAGAATTTGCTGATTCCACTCTTTTTTAAAAAATGGTATTTGTTGAGTACTTACTATGTGCCAGGCACTGTTCTAAGCACTGGGGTAGATACAAACTAATAGGTTGGACAAGGGCCATGTTCCATATGGGGCTCACAATATTAATCCCCATTTTACAGATGAGATAACTGAGGCACAGAGAAGTAAAGCGACTTGCCCAAGAGATCACACGGCAGACAAGTGGCAGAGCCGGGATTAGAACCCAGGTCCTTCTGAATCCCAGGCCCGTGCTCTATCCACTCGGCATGTGGAAATGTGCTAGGGCATTAGTAAACTTCCCACACACTGAGGGAAAGAAACCTAATTTCCATCATATCAAGGCTCTAGCACTGAAAAAATAAGACTACATGCAGTATAGAGTCTAATTTATATACTTCAGGATAGGTAAAAATGCTGTTGGAGAACTCAAACATCAACCATCCAATGCTAGATGAAGAAAAAGATGGCAGGGAAACAGCATGAAGCTCCCCTGAGGGCTGTTCTTGACTATGGCTGAGGGATGGTCAAAGTGGATCTGTGTTATCAAGCCGGGAAGGCCAGTAGAGAGAAGCAGCTTCAGAGGGCTGTCATTTACAATGGCTTAGACAAATGCCCAGCTCATTGGGACTGAAGACGCTTCTTCAAATCAATTATTTGTGAAGGTTCCACAGAGAAAGTCAGTGGCATCAGCTTTTGTGAAGAGCTCAGACTCATGCTGCTAAAAGTTCATTTGAAAACTATTAATCTTTTACTGTAGGGTACAGTTTGATGACCAATTTCAAAATATGTTAGAGTTCTAAGATACTGCTTTGAGACTGCATAAAAATTTCAAAAGATACTCATCAAAGATAGAGCAATGATATTTTCTTCAATTCAGAGTTCCAGAAAGAAGCTCTTCTCCTTCTCAGGTGGCATCGAGAACAGAAGAATGATAGAAGTCAGAAACCCTTTATTCCAATTTTTACCCTACCTTCATGGAAGAGTTCATCCTTCAAACCCTCTGTCATAGCATGATGCCACCTACAAATGTTTTATATGCTCTAATGCTGCAAAAATTCATATTAAATTATTTATAATTATTTGTTTTAATGTCGGAAAGTAGTGATGTGACTAACTGAAAAAGGCTTCTTAGCAATATGTAATTAGCTCCCACTCAAGTCACAAATTTGCAGCCTTTCCATCAGATTACTAACTGTTCCACTTGCTCTTCAATTAAAAATGTGATTTACGAAAATATGAATAGTTATTTTTAAATGGTGAGCATAATGTAACTCATTCAATTTCATCAAGGCATAAGTACTCCCCATCCCACCAAAACGTCTCATCCATTTCCCCCTCCTTAACACTCAGAGAGGTCCTAGAGAAAGGCAGAGAGTTCTCTAACAAGCAAATGAATGAGAAGAAATTGTGGATTTTCTCTAGACATCTTTAAAAATAGAATATTCATTTACTCAGGTCGGTTAAGTGTAGTCTAGCCTAAGGACATGGGGTTGGAGATGTCCTATTCATGCTTCCTTAAACAGAAATCCTAAACTTTTCCCAAGTTTACTTACATCCTTATTTTCATGATAAACTAGTCCAAAATATTCCACCCCTCTCCTCCTTCTTCTGATAGGCACTTCAACTCTGAAAAACTGGCTTGAGAAGCAAGAGTTTCTTGAGAATTAACCACACAAATGCCAGTTTCAAAGTGCTACAATGGCAAATAGTAACAGAAGGGTAATCTCCCCCAAAAGATTCCAGGAGAAAGTTGATATGTGAGAATTACAAATCTCTCCTCACTGCTCCAAACCCTTAAGCACATTGTTACCCCAATCTGCAAACTTTTATATTTTTCACAAAAAGCTGAATACTTAACCCTCAGTCTTCAAACCTTTTGCAAAGTGTGCTGTCAGTAACAAGTATATGACCTATGGCGTAAAAATGCTGATTAAATGATTTATATGTCTGCATTTCAGATAGTTGAAAGCAGTGAGCGATATGAGGAACTGGAAAAAGCTTCTGAAGCAAAATAATTAGCTATCTTTCATAGTTCAAGATGGTGCCGCTGAGGGTGAGATCCTTTCCACCCGAACGGCTGTGGCTGAAAAGACTGACACCATGGGTGTGTAAAGATATAGTTCCTAGTCGTGCTAAAAACATAATCACCACATAAGACTACATACATATTCTATGGGATAATGAGGTGATTAAGTGGGCTGACAGCTTCTGTGGAAACTGCAGAGTTCTTTGGACTCTTGGTAACTAGGAGAAGTGCTAGCACGGAAGGGAAGAATTGGGTCTAACTCCCTCTGGTCCCCTGGAATTCCCACAGCAATTCTGTACATATAATAATAATAATAATAATGGTATTTGTTAAGCACTTACTATGTGCCAAGCACTGTTCTAAGCGCTGAGCACTGTTCAAAGTGTTCAAAGTTCAAAGTGGATAGAGCATGGACTTGGAAGTCGGAAGGACAAGGATTCTAATCCCAGCTCTGCCATTTGTCTGCTGTGTGATCTTGGGAAAGTCGCTTCATTTCTCTATGCCTCAGATACCTCATCTGTAAAACAGGGGTTAAGGCTGTGAGCCCTATCTGGGAAAGGTCCTGTGTCCATCCTAATTAGCTTGTATCTACCCCAGCACTTAGTATAGTGAATGGCATTTAGTAAGCACTTAATAAATACCTAAAAACAAAAACCAACCCAAAACCCCTCACAGTCCTTTCTATTGAGCATGTGCACCTAATGCTCAGGTTTGAATCAAGTCAGAACATAGGACATAGTACAAGAAATTCTAGATGAGATGCAACTTCCAATGTTTGGATCTTCAAAATCCCTCCCAGAGCCCAACCAGAAACTATCTGATCAAGGATATATGAATATGATACACATGATATATCCCAAGCAGATGATCTGTCTGATTAAAAAGGCTATATGATCTTACATGACTCACCACTTAAAAAAAAATCAAGGATATGTTTCAAATTAATCACTAAAGGTCTAATTATAAAAACTGTATACCTCTGAATACCTAAGTAGGAATAGAACAGTACTTAAAATTAACATCTAACAACAATTGAAATTTTCAGAAGTTTTGAAGAAGGTACATCTGACATAAATAATACTTTAAAGGTTCAGACAGTTATGCACAGTTTTGTCCTGAATTAGCAAAACCTCTAAATCAAGATACATACATATATACATATATTCAGTATCACACCCAAGTTTATATATATATAAACTTGGGTGTGATACTGAATTTTTTTTCCAATCTTTGTATTAATGAAGATAAGGGTAACCACAGTTCTGTCATGGAACCAAAACAATACAGTACTTATATTAACGGAGTGCCCATCAAAACTATATTTTACCTAATTCCAGCTTTCTAGCTCTCTCTTTCCTGCCAATCTAAAGTGGTTAAATGTTTGACAGATGTTCAATAATTGACCCAGCTTATCTTCTTCACTCAGGCTCCCTTCCTAGTCAATTGCAAGGAATTCTAGTTGCTATAGCAACTGTAAACATTAATGATTATTCCAACATGCCAAGGGGGATTTCAACATGTTTCTAAGTTGAAACTTCCCTGAGGGGGTTGGGCGGGGGGATTGTTTGGTGGGGGCCTCGAGAGGGTAAGGGAGGACTCCATCCTTAGAAAATGGAAAATATATGATTGAAATTTCCTAGTCATTGCATTTATTACAGCTAAATACACAAACCTATTTCTATAGCCTCTTATAGGTAATGATTTTTTTTCTCCCATCAGACTAACAGAAAGGAAGATAAGTTGTGGAGTGCAGAGAAACCCTGCTTACTTTAATGAAAAGGAGAATATAAAATTCATCTGGATAAGCTGTGAGTCAAGGCATGAGGGATGAGGGGGAGTTTACAGAGCAGCTGATGCTTGAAGTCATATGCTGGAGATAATTGGGTTGTAGAGCATGAATCTCCCCCTTGCAAGGCACCAACAGTATACTCTCATGGAATCAGAATGAGTGTCACGGAAAGCTACTCACAGCCTCCTCTTCTGCACCACTATTCTCCCACTATCCAGACCTATGTCAGAGCTAGAGAAGAATCGCTCACAACTGGGCAGCAGTCTCTGCCCTGACAGTGTGGTTGCTGGTATGACAGGGTGGGGAAGAAGAAAACAAATGTGCTAAATTTGACCTAAATACAAATAGGTATAGTACTGGCCGAGAAGCAAGCTTCATTATTGCCTTGGCCTGAGGTAGTGCCCTAGGCTCCAGATTCTCTGAAATCAGCCCAGGTGGTGTCCTGACATAAAACCCTACATTATCCAAAATTCCAGAGCCTGATTTACATCTGATACCCCTGTCTCAACACCCATTTTCCTTTTGGCTGGGCCTTGCTGGGTTCAGGTTATCAGGGGTGTGCAGATGGTGGAAAGGATGGTGTATGTGGTATTTTCTAAGCACTTATTATATGCCAAGCACTGTGGCAGGTACAAGATAATCAGGTCCCACACAGGGCTCACAGTCTAAGTAGGAGGGAGAACAGGTATTGAATTCCCATTTTTCAGATCAGGGTCCCTAGTCACAGAGAAGTGAAGTGACTTGTCCAAGGTAACACAGCAGGTAATAACACGTTAATACAATCACTCATCCTATCCTACCGAGATTAACGCATCAGCTTCCTTGCTGACTTCCCAACCTCCTGCCTCTCCCCACCCCAGTCCATACTTAACTCCGTTGCCCGGATCATCTTTCTGCAGAAACGATCAGGACATGTCACCCTCCTCCTCAAAAATCTCCAATGGTTGCCTATCCACCTCCGTATCAAACAAAAACTCCTCACTATTGGCTTTAAAGCACTCTATCACCTTGCCACATCCTACCTCACCTTGCTTCTCTCCTTCTACATCCCAGTCCACACACTTCGCTCCTCTAGTGATAATCTTCTCACTGTGCCTCAACCTCGCCTGTCTCACTGCCGACCCCTGACCCACATCGTACCTCTGACCTGGAACGCCCTCCCTCCTCAAATCTGCCAGATAATTACTCTCCCTGCTTTTAAAGCCTTATTGAAGGCACATCTCCTCCAAGAGGCCTACCCAGACTAAGCCCCACTTTTCCTCATCTCCCACTCCCTTCTGCGTCGCCCTGACTTGCTCCCTCTTGCTCTTCCCCCCCCCACCCCCCGACCCACAGCACTTATGTATATATCTGTAATTTTATTTATTTATATTGATGTCTGTCTGCCCCCGTCTAGACTCTGAGCTCATTGTGGGCAGGGATTGTCACTCTTTATTGCTGTATTGTACTTCCCCAAGCAATTGCCACAAAAATGCAAATTGTCAACTGTGTGGTGTTTCCAGTGACAATGTATCGATCTGAAAGCTGGAAAGTGAAAAAAACAAGATAGAAAGAACATCGATTCTTTTGAAACATGGTGTTGGAGAAGGCTTTTGCAAATACCATGGACTGCCCAAAAAACAAACAAATGGATTTTGGAGCAAATTAAACCCAACTGGTCTTCGGAAGGTCAAATGACTCAACTTAGATTAGCATATTTTGGACACATCATCAGGAGGACTAATTCTCTGGAGAACATACTAATGCAGGAAAAGGCCAGGGAAAACATAGAAGAGGCAGACCAGCAGCTAGATGGATAGAGACCATAACTATGATAATGGAAGAACCATTAGAAAGGTTGCAGATTATGGCAGAGGACGGGACGTTCTGGAGAAAGTATATCTACGGAGTCACTATGAATCAGAAATGACTCGACGGCACTTAATGATAATAATAACTTCCCCAAGTGCTTAGTACAGTGGTCTGCACACAGTAAGCACTTAATAAATACGATTGAAGGAATGAATGAAAGGTACGAGGCAAAGCAGGATTAGAACCCAAGTCCTCTGTCTCCCGGGCCCATGCTCTTTCCACTAGTCCATGCTGCTGCCCATTGTGTCTGCAGCACTGTGCATGGTGGGGTCATGGCCACCACGCTTGCTGGGAGCTACGATTCCTGTGATTCATTATATCTGTAATTTATTTATTCGTATTAATGTCCATCTCCCTCTCTAGGTTGTAAACTTGCTGTGGGCAGGGAATGTGTCAGTTATATTGTACTCTTCCAATCACATAGTACAGTGCTCTGCACACAGTAAGCACTCAATAAATGTGATTGACTGGCTACTCCAGCTACTGAGGTGTCTGAGGAAGTCTAAGCTGAAGGAGGGAGATGGTTTGTTTGGTTTTTCTTATGGTATTAGGTGCTTACAATGTGGCAGGCACTGTTCTAAATGCTGGGCTAGATAATAATAATTCTGGTACTTGTTAAATGCTTACTATGTGCCAGGCACTGTTCTAAGCATTGGGTAAATACAAGTTAATCAGGTAGGACAAATTCCCTGACCCACATGGGGCTCAGAACCTTAATCCCTATTTTCCAGATGAGTTAATTTAGGCACAGAGAAGTGAAGTGACTTGCCCAAGGTCACACAGCAGACAAGTGGCAGAGTGGGATTCGAGTTTAGGTCCTTCTGACTCCCAAGTCCGTACTCTATCCACTAGGCCACCCCAATCCAACCCATCTTTTTCAGCTCAGCAGGTGCCAATCACTCTAAGTACTCAGTAAAGACTCTCTATTAATCTTATTTAGTATTTTGAACTATAAAACTATATGATATATATAATATATCTATAGACATATAGATATGTAAATATTCAATTCACAATTCTTGTTTATGTTTCTTAGACTCTCTTCCTCACCCCATGGTGTGGTGGGTCAGCGTCTGTCTGTCCTCAGAAAACTACAAACAACTCTGATGAGCCTCAATGAATACATGTGCAAGAGTCAGAGGGTTCGATTTGGTTATTAGAAAGAAACTGCTTCCACTACTAGCTATCTGGGAGAGTCAGGCAAGAAGCTAAAATAAACTGTAAAAAGGCAGTCTGGAATACAAGATTAAGGCTATGCATGGGACTAGACACAGTTACAGGGTCACCCCCAGAATAGTCTTGTTCCACGCAAGTAATCTGCACATGCTTCTAGATGTAAAGAGAATAAAGGTGCACTGAAAACATTTGTGAATATTAGTATTCTTCCCAGACATAATGAGACCACAAGGATCCCTATTGAAACAGGTGGGATATAAGGTGGGAAGTGGAGGGAAATGAACTCACCTATAGTCCCACCTGTCCAGGACAGCATCCACCAGGCTAACAGGGCAAATTTCTGGCCACGGAAAACGGAATTAGGAACGGGACTTCTGCATGCACCTTTGTGGTTTCTAGGGATGTTCATTTGGGGGTTTTGTTTTTAAGACCACATACCTTACTCTGCGATTCAGTGCTGTGGAACCTAAGGAATGTTCAATTAATACATGTCACAGAAGCCCCTTAGGTATTAATGAAGATTCATGCATCCCTTCTACTTCAGTTGAATCCTCCTTTCCTTACATGTTGTTTTCTGTTTGAAAGTCAGAAAGTGTTCGCTAAGAAAAAAAATAAAATCCGCTTTTGCATTTTTCTTTCAGAGGAAAAAGGCCCTTATGCTTGGAAAAAAACCCACAAACAACAACAAAAAAACCCAACCAAACTCAATGTGACCTAGCTAATCCTTTAATTCCAAGGTTTTGTTGCCTTTGATCAGCCTCCGACTGTGGCTACTGAAGATTAGATCAAACCTTCAAAAATAAGTGAACTGTGTTAATATTATGGCTGTGATGGACCTGCCAAATGATTTCTTTTACATCCTTTGATAAGTGCTTTCCTATGCTGTATTCTATGTGGTAAAGATGGGACTTTGTAATTGTAGCAAAGTTTTCTTTTTCTCTTTTTCTTTTGGCTTCTCCTTGTCTGGGACAGGGCAGAGCTGCTGGGAAATAGGTGTCAATGACCAATGTAACAACATCTAAATACATCTATATACACATCTATATACACATAGGGTGGGGGGCTTGTTCCCCTGGGAGGAATCACTCAATCAATCAATGGTGTTTATTGAGTGCTTGCTGTGTGTAAAACATAATAATAATAATTGTGGTATTTGTTAAGCACTTATTATATGCCAAGCACTGTACTAAGTGCTGGAGTAGAAACTAGAAAATTAGGTTGGACACAGTTTCTGTCCCATGTGGGGCTCACGGTCTCAATCCTCATTTTACAGATGAGGTAACTGAGGCACAGAGAAGTGATTTGCCCAAGCTTACACAGCAGACAAGTGGCGGAGCCGGAATTAGAACCCAGGTCCTTCTGACTCCCAAGCCTGTGCTCTATCCACTAGGTCATGCTGCTCCACTACAGAATACTGTACTCAGCACTGGGGTAGTACACTGCAATAGAGTTAGTAGAAACCATCCTTGCCCACAAGGTGCTTACAGTCTAGAGGGAGAGGCAGACATTAAATTACTTTACAGATAGTGGGAATGGCAGATATACAGATATATACACTGGCTGAGGGTGGGGTGAATATTGAATAATAATAATAATAATAATAATAATAATAATGGCATTTATTAAGTGCTTACTATGTGCAAAGCACTGTTCTAAGCGCTGGGGAGGTTCCAAGGTGATCAGGTTGTCCCACGGGGGGGGGCTCACAGTCTTAGTCCCCATTTTGCAGATGAGGTAACTGAGGCTCAGAGAAGTTAAGTGACTTGCCCAAGGTCACACAGCAGACCTATGGCGGAGCTGGGATTCGAACCCATGACCTCTGACTCCCAAGCCCGGGCTCTTTCCACTGAGCCACGCTGCTTCTCAATTATTATTGAAGTCCTTAAGGGGTACAAATCCAAGCATAAAGAAACAGAGAAAAGACTGCAAGGGGCAGAATTCCTGCCACTAAAAAATCTTGGACTAGACAAGTTGGTTGTAATACCAGGTTGAGGATTATTTTCGTATGATGGCAAAAGTTTAAATTTTAAAACTATGTAAAATCCTTTCTCTTTTCCCACGATCCCCTAGCTAGTCTCTTCGTTCCCCTCAAGCCCATTATTTTCCCCAATCTGGAATTCCCTTGCTCCTCAGTGTGTCCAAATGATGTCTCACCCCTCTTTCAAAATTTCCTAAAAAGCCACCCAAGCACGCATGAATTTATACGTTCATTTGTTATTTTACTTATTCATGATTCTATTATTTATCTGTATTGTCTCACTCTCAACTAGGGTATATTTATCAACTGGTGTCTGCTATATTCCGCATTAGATAACATACTCACTGAAGGGGTTTGCGGGGGGGAAGGGCAAGAAATCTTCCTTTCCTCCTATGGTATATTCACTTTCCCATTGTACAAGGCTCGGCACCAGAAGGCACTTCAATACTATCGATGGTGATAAAATCGGGGTGTTCCACTGGGGACCACAACACACAACTGAGCGGAGAGCTAGAGATGCTGATATACAAAAATACTTGCTTTTCCAATTTGAGGAAAATCCTGGGCTTTGAGGCTGACAGAGAGATTCAGATGAACCTTAAAGCTGGGTTACAGACAAGATAGCCAAAGTACAGTGTGGAACCATCACGGTGGTCAACACAGTTGAAATTCCTATTAATAATACATTGGCAGTTGGGTGCCTGACCTTGGTGGAGCAAAGGAAGAACTACTTATAATCACAATTCCCTAGCATTTACCTATATTATACTTTTCACAACAAATAGATGGGCTCCTCCTACTCCACTACCTCAATAATGGTAATAATAATAATAATAATGATGGCATCTGTTAAGCACTTACTATGTGCAAAGCACTGGGGGAATACAAGGTGATCAGGTTGTCCCACGTGGGGCTCACAGTCTTAATCCCCATTTTACAGATGAGGTAACTGAGGATCAGAGAAGTTAAGTGAGTTGCCCAAGGTCACAGAGCAGACATGTGGCAGAGCCGGGATTCGAACCCATGACCTCTGACTCCCACGCCCGGGCTCTTTCCATTGAGCCACGCTGCTTCTCCAATGACTACCATGGCTGACCTGATGGGAGGACCAAATTAGTCCAGAGCACTCTCTGGAACTGCAACAAAACCACTAAAAAAAGAAGGTGTAAGTAGGTTTTGTACCAATGCCCAGCTACAATTAAGCATGCCAGGAGACCAAGAGATGAACTCCCTTTCCTATTTCACTGGATGGTAACAAGAGATTGGATTCACAGCCCAGATCTGAATTAAAATAATAATAATAATGGTATTTGCTAGGCACTTACTATGTATCAAGCACTGTACTAAGCCCTGGGGTAGATACAACATAATCAGGTCCCACACGGGGCTCACAGTGTAAACAGCTGTAATAATAATTACAGCCGTCCTTCCCGTCTCACAAGCCTGCAACCTTGGTGTCATCCTCGACTCTGCTCTCTCGTTCACTCCTCACATCCAGTCCGTCACCAAAAACTGCTGCTCTCACCTCTGCAACATCACCAAGATCCGCCCTTTCCTCTCCATCCAAACTGCTACCCTGCTCGTTCAAGCTCTCATCCTATCCCGACTGGATTACTCCATCAGCCTCCTCTCTGATCTCCCATCCTCCTGTCTCTCCCCACTTCCATCTATACTTCACGCTGCTGCCCGGATCATCTTTGTGCAGAAACGCTCTGGGCATGTTACTCCCCTCCTCAAAAATCTCCAATGGCTACCAATCAACCTACGCATCAGGCAAAAACTCCTCACTCTCAGCTTCAAGGCTGTCCATCCCCTCGCCCCCTCCTACCTCTCCTCCCTTCTCTTCTTCTACAGCCCAGCCCAAGCCCTCCACTCCTCTGCCGCTAATGTCCTCACCGTGACTTGTTCTCGCCCGTCCTGCCGTCGACCCCCGGCCCACGTCATCCCTCTGGCCTGGAATGCCCTCCCTCCGCACATCCGCCAAGCTAGCTCTCTTCCTCCCTTCAAAGCCCTACTGAGAGCTCACCTCCTCCAGGAGGCCTTCCCAGACTGAGCCCCCCCATTCCTCTCCCCCTCCCCATACCCTACCTCCTTCCCCTCCCCACAGCACCTGTATATATGTTTGTACAGATTTATTACTCTATTTATTTTACTTGTACATATTTACTATTCTATTTATTTTATTTTGTTAATATGCTTTGTTTTGTTGTCTGTCTCCCCATTCTAGACTGTGAGCCCACTGTTGGATAGGGACCGTCTCTATATGTTGCCAACTTGTACTTCCCAAGCGCTTAGTACAGTGTTCTGAACACAGTAAGTGCTCAATAAATACGATTGAATGAATGAATGAATTTATTAAGCGCTTACTATGTGCAAAGCACTGTTCTAAGCACTGGGGAGGTTACAAGGTGATCAGGTTGTCCCACGTGGGGCTCACAATCTTAATCCTCATTTTACAGATGAGGTAACTGAGGCCCAGAGAAGTTAAGTGACTTGCCCAAAGTCACACAGCTATTAGCCCGCTGTTGGATAGGGACCACCTCTATATGTGGCCAACTTGTACTTCCCAAGTGCTTAGTACAGTGCTCTGCACACAGTAAGCGCTCAATAAATACAAGTGAATGAATGAATATTGGCGGAGCCGGGATTTGAACCCATGACCTCTGACTCAAAAGCCCGTGCTCTTTCCACTGAGCCACGCTGCTGTAATTACCAGAATAATTAATACTATTAACTGTGGTATTTGTTAGCTATGTGCCAAGCACTGTAAAGCACGCTGGGATAGATACAAAATAATCAGGTCAGACCTGGTCCCTATCCCACATGGGCTCGCAGTCTAAGTAGGAGGGAGAACATAAGGTAATCTATCAATGGGATTTACTGAGTGCTTTCTGTGTGACGAGCACATCACTAGGCACTTGGAAGAGAACAATGAAGTAGAGTTGATAGACACATTCCCTGCCCACAAGCTAGCTCTCTTCCTCCCTTCAAGGCCCTGCTGAGAGCTCACCTCCTCCAGGAGGCCTTCCCAGACTGAGCCCCTTCCTTCCTCTCCCCCTCGTCCCCCTCTCCATCCCCCTCATATTACCTCCTTCCCTTCCCAACAGCACCTGTATATATGTATATATGTTTGTACATATTACTCTATTCATTTATTTTACTTGTACATATCTATTCTATTTATTTTATTTTGTTAGTATGTTTGGTTTTGTTCTCTGTCTCCCCCTTTTAGACTGTGAGCCCACTGTTGGGTAGGGACTGTCTCTATATGTTGCCAATTTGTACTTCCCAAGCGCTTAGTACAGTGCTCTGCACATAGTAAGCACTCAATAAATACGATGATGATGATGATGATGACTTTCCTTCCTCTCCCCCTCGTCCCCCTCTCCATCCCCCCATCTTACCTCCTTCCCTTCCCCACAGCACCTGTATATATGTATATATGGTTGTACATATTTATTTCTCTATTTATTTATTTATTTTACTTGTACATTTCTATCCTATTTATTTTATTTTGTTGGTATGTTTGGTTCTGTTCTCTGTCTCCCCCTTTTAGACTGTGAGCCCACTGTTGGGTAGGGACTGTCTCTATGTGTTGCCAATTTGTACTTCCCAAGCACTTAGTACAGTGCTCTGCACATAGTAAGCGCTCAATAAATACGATTGATTGATTGATTGATGATGATGATGATGAAGAAGCTTACAGGCTATAGGGGAAGACAGACATTAAAATGAACTAGTCAAGGGGAAATGGGAGAGCATAGGGATAAATACATGCGTGTTGTGGTGATGCCTTCTGGACTGCAAGTTCCTTGTGCGTAGGGAGCATGTCTACCACCTATGTTATACTGTACTCTCCCTATTGCTTAGTACAGTGCTCTGCACACAGTAAGTGCTCAATAAGCGCCACTGATTGACAGGGGGTGGGGTGAATAACATGTGCTTAAGATCCAAGTGCATAGGCAATGCAGAAGGGGTGTCGGGGGCAAATAGGAGAAATGGGTGACTAACCAGGGAAGGTCTCTTGGAGGAGATGCAAAGCTTTAGTAGAGCTTTGAAGTGGGGAGAGAGGTGGTCTGTCGGATATGAGGTGGGAGGGAGCTCCAGGCCAGAGGGAAGTCATGGGCGAGGGGGCGGCAGCAAGATAAATGAGATCAAGGCACAGTGAGTAGGTTGACGGCAAATACGATCGATTTTCCCGTAACCAGGGCTTTGACTAGGCATTTTGGATAGAAAGTTGCTTGGTAATTAGAGATCATTCTTCTGACATCACCCTTCCACAGCGCTTAGAACAGTGCTTCGCATATAGTAAGCGCTTAACAAATGCCATCATTATTATTCTTATTATTATCTAGATTGAACATTAGAGAAGCAGCATGGCTCAGTGGAAAGAGCCCGGGCTTAGGAGTCAGAGGTCATGGGTTCAAATCCCGGCTCTGCCACTTGTCAGCTGTGTGACTTTGGGCAAGTCACTTAACTTCTCTGAGCCTCAGTCACCACATCTGTAAAATGGGGATTAAGACTGTGAGCCCCACGTGGGACAACCTGATTACCTTGTATCCTCCCCAGTGCTTAGAACAGTGCTTGGGGCATAGTAAGAGCTTTAAGCGTTTAGTACAGTGCTCTGCACACAGTAAGCGTTCAATAAATATAACTGAATGAATGATGCACTGTTGGAAGAAAGTACTGTGCACATGTGCACGGAGCCAATTAAGGTATGGATACTGCAAACTGAATTTGTCAGGAACATAACTCCCACCTAATAGGAAAACTGAGTATACATCTTCAGCTCTCCTTTTCCTTCCAGTTTCAAAGACATATAGGATGGAAAGTTGCAGGAGGAACTTCATACGTCTGAAAATTTAGAGGTTTCACATTCCGGCTCTGCCACTTCTCTGCTGCATGACCTTGGACAAGTACTTCACTTCTTTGTGGCTCAGTTCCCTCACCTGCCCCTTCTAGACTGCGAGCCCGTTGTTGGGTAGGGACCGTCTCTATATGTTGCTGACTTGTACTTCCCAAGCGCTTAGTACAGTGCTCTGCACACAGTAAGCGCTCAATAAATACGATTGAATGAATGAATCTGTAAAATGGGGATAGAGACTACGAGGCCCAGATCGGACAGTGACTGTGTCCAATCTGATTTGCCTGTATCCACCCCAGCGCTCAGTACAGTAGAGTAATCACTCAACAAATACCATAGTACACTTCCTGGATGAATCAATCAATGGTACTTATTGAGCACTTACTATGTGCAGCGCACTGTACTGAGTGCTTGGGAGGGTATAATAAGCAGAATTAGCAGAAACGTTCCCTGCCCGTAATGCGCTTACAGTCTAGAGGGGGAGTTGACATTAATATGAGAAAATGAGTAATTTATGATATATAATTTACAGATATGTACATAAGTACTGTGAGGTTGCGGGTGGGGTGAATATCAAGTGTCCAGGGGTCACAGATCCAAGGGCACAGATGGTGCAGAAGGGAGAGCGAGCCAGGGAAAAGGGGGCTTTATCGGAGAAGGCCTCTTGGAGGAGATATGGCTTTAATAATGAAAGAATGAATACATTTGTGATTTGTGATCCAGCAAGCTGGGGTTCTAGCTACATTTTCAAGGGATACTTTGGACCAAAGTCCCAAAGTCCAGGTACCTGATTCCTACATAGCCACTCTCAGGGTGGGTACGATATGGGTGATTTATTCCCCCTTCACCCACCGAGTCCCAGAGTCTTCTTTACGTCAGTGGCCACTTCAGCCCGACCAGACTTCAGAATCATCATCATCATCATCACCAATCGTATTTATTGAGCGCTTACTATGTGCAGAGCACTGTACTAAGCGCTTGGAAAGTACAAATTGGCAACACATAGAGACAGTCCCTACCCAACAGTGGGCTCACAGTCTAAAAGGGGGAGACAGAGAACAAAACCAAACATACTAACAAAATAAAATAAATAGAATAGATGTGTACAAATAAAATAAATAGAGTAATAAATATGTACAAACATATATACATATATACAGGTGCTGTGGGGAAGGGAAGGAGGTAAGATGGGGGGATGGAGAGGGGGACGAGGGGGAGAGGAAGGAAGGGGCTCAGTCTGGGAAGGCCTCCTGGAGGAGGTGAGCTCTCAGCAGGGCCTTGAAGGGAGGAAGAGAGCTAGCTTGGCGGATGGGCAGAGGGAGGGCATTCAGAATCAGAATCAGAACTACTGATCTAAATCCTAGATTATTAAAGACATACTAAACACAACTGGAGAGGAGAGAATTAAGCCATCCATCTGTTATTCATTGCGTGGCTCCTCAATAAATTTCTTTACTCGGTGTATTTCTACATTATCATGGGGTGGTTGTCCTTTTATAGTTTTCCTGAATGATAACAAAATATACTACAAACTGCTCCTGCCAACAAGCCTACATTGAAATCCCAAATCACTTCTGCATGTAGTCTTGTACCTACTTCTGGAGGAAGGCAACAAATAACCAAGAGATAATCTCAAAGGTAGCTCTGATTTACTTTAGAGAATGCTTGTAACAATTTACTGGAGACTAGCTCTGGACAATCTATTAAGTTGTCACATCTTAATGTTTTAATTTCCACTGCAGTTGGGAAAAAGAAAGAGTGCTTAAAAAATAATTGGGCTCTACCTGCAAGGATCCAATATGGAAATTAGAAATATGTCTCCAATAAAAATTGGGGCTTTTTTTTTTATTACCTGCTAGAGGCTGTCACAGCGAAGACAGAAAAATTTCATTAGTGGTGCATTCATCCTTCTTACAATATTTTCAGGAAACTTATTTGAAAGATGACTCTATCTGCTTTAGTTTTTATGACCCCCACATGAGTTACAGATGTCAGATGCCTTTTCTCTGACTGGTTATCTTACGACAGTCCAAGCGGCGCACACAGGCAAAGAAGTAGGTGTCTGGGAGGGAATTCACCTCTCACAATGGTACAGCCCATTATTAATGGGCAAAGTCACTGTGTACTTAATGCACATGTGTCAAAGTTTCCAACTTTAATATAGTCCCCTTGGGAAATGGTGCTGACAGATGTGTAGACGGCAGAACTGCAAGTGGGCAACTAGTCGGCAGGAGATCATTAGTCTGCCTGAAGAGCTCCTGGATGATTAAGAGGTAACAGATTACAAGAGTCCTGCATAAATGATCTGTACCATGACCACCTGACAATTGATGACTTTTTAATTCCACATGCACAGGTCCAGGGTAATAAGAGGCCAATTGAGTCTTTGGTTCAACCACTGGAAATCCCTAAAACATAAATGTTTCTTGACTGAAAATAAAATTAACATATCCATTAAATTTGACTTCAATGTGTTCCAGTTCAATATGGAACAGGAATGAAATGGGATACTTGAGAAAGCAATGACGAATAGATTCCCCCTTCTCCCCATTTTTGGTCTATTTTTCAAAATGCTGACCAATTTACATTCTCTCAAAACAGGAATTTTTAAAGCAAGAATTGGATAGGAGTAATTTTAATTTCATCCATTTCCAACTTCAGAGAAGCTTTTTGCATCTTGTCCTTAATAAGTGAAGGAAAGACTGCGGCAGGATAGAAAATATGCCATTTTAATGTAATCTATTGGTATTTACAATTTCAAAATAACATTCTGTGTGTGATTTTACATTTCCAGAAAGGCTTATATATTTGATAAGCAGAAGCAGCTGTCAATACATCAGGCAACTAGAACAGAATTCTTCCTCCTCTAATATCCCTAACCCTGCAATGCTTGACTTAATTCAGCACAGACTTTTGATTGTGATTCATTGTTTATGGGCTATGTGGAATGCAAGTACATAATGAGATAACCTATGTTAATTATGTTTTGTGGATACAGGATTGATGCTGGGTATAGGGTTTTGACAAAGAACAAAGAGATGTTCTACCGGTAGGAAACAAATCTGGCATGGTATTTGCTGCAAAATAAAAGACAACATTTCTCAGATCACAGCCACTGCGCACAAGCAGGCTCTGGACCTGTGCTATTTTGCTGGCTGATTCTCAGAGCCAAATACCATATTCCCCCAGCATAGATAAGTATGGCTTTAATATTAAACATGTGAAAATGAACATGGAAGGAATGTCAACTTGAATTTAAAGGTCTTTAACCTGAAAATGAACTGGCTTCTTGTCACAGTGCACTTCCCGAAGCAGTCCTCCTAACTAGGCTTCAGTGCCATTTGGGAAAGGTGATGCTATTTGCTTTTTCTCCGTCTGTGGAAAGTCGAGTCACCCGAAGGGCGTCCCTGACTCCACACAACTAAACACATGCCCCACTGACACAGTGGAAGATTTGCCATTGGAGATTCAGAAGCCTACGGCAGGCCAGATGAAGCTGATTAGAGCTAAGTTAGTGCCATTTACTTTCCAACACAGGGCAATACATTGAGCTCGGCCCATCTCATTTCCACGTGAACCTTAATACAAGACATGTGCATGGTATGGCAGTTTCAAATGATAAGGTGCTCAATACATAAGAACATCCAGGCCATTGCTAAATAGTGGCGACATAGTGCAACTTGGACTCTTTCATTTTTTTTTTTCCTCTCAAGTTCACTGTGGGAAATGGGCAGGAAAAATAATAATAATAATAAAGATGGTATTTGTTAAGCACTTACTACGTATGAAGCACTGTTCTAAGTGCTAGGGGGATACAAGGTGATTAAGTTGTCCCACATGGGGCTCACAGTCTTAATCCCCATTTTACAGATGAGGGAACTGAGGCCAGAGAAGTTAAGCGACTTGCCCAAAGTCACACAGAAGACAAGTGGCAGAGCCGGGCTTAATCGGACTGGATAGAGGCCCACGACTACTTAAAATGGGAGTTGGACCTACAAAAAGGAGAAAGTGGAAGTGGAAAAGGAAGGCTGAGTAGAGGGGATTTTTGGCAGCACATAAACGCATGATATGACATGGAGGAGCCCTGGCTTTTATATAAGTTAACTACTGGGAAATGATTTTCAGAGTGTGAAGAATCAGGCAACAAGCATATTTAAGAGGGAAGGTTAAAAGCCAAAAGAAAATCTGTTCACATGCCTGGTGGTAAGAACAAGGAATTAGTAATTGTAGAAATCAACCAATCAATGAATTATATATATGGAGTGTTTTCTGTGGACAGAACATTGTCCTAAGCACACAATCTCTGCCTTCATGGAGTTTCCGATCTAGCGGGGGAAACAGATACTGAAATAATTTACAAAAAGGAGGAAGAAGGCAAGTTGGACCTGTGTATGAATTAATGCTTATTCATTCATTCAATCGTATTTATTGAGTGCTTACTGTGTGCAGAGCACTGTACGAAGTGCATGGGAAGTACAAATCGGCAACATATAGATGGTCCCTGAATTAATGCTTATGTAATGCTATGGGTGGTTATGAGGAAACAAGTATACATGGCAAAACAGCAATTTTCAGACCAATTCTACCCTGTGTTGAGCTGCAGAGTTGTCCATATCCCCATTGTCAGTTTCAGAGCAAGCAGTGTATGCCGGTAAATCTGCTGGGTTGCCCTCAGAGCAGAGGCTCCTAACACTGGTCCTGTCAGTCCCGCTGCCCTTCTCCTTCACTACTTTCCTCTGGTCATACCCATATCTGCAGCCTACTTCTCTCTGTTTCTCTCCCTCTGTTCCCTGTTGGGCACTGGCCCCTCTCTGGCCTGCCCTTCCAGGGATCTGGGCTTGCTTCCTTGGGATGGAGGTTGAGGTTGCTGGTTTCCACCCTCTCTCTACATCATGGGAGCCTGGGCCAGTGGGTCTACGGTCCCCTCCAGATCACTGGTGACCCCACTTTCACTCCAGTCTCATTCTCCCTGGACATGAGCCTAACCCTCAGCCCGATGTGAAGCGTTCTCACTGCCAGCCACCGCCGCGCGCCCCATCTTTCCTCTGCCCACCCCACCGCTGCCACCGGCTAACAACCGCTCTGTCATCCTCTTTCCTTGGCCTGCCTGCCCCATTGCATCTGTGTTGGTGGAGAATGAGGTGCACTCTTTTGGGGGCCCTGAGATCCCACCCTGTATGCACCCAGGACCTGTCCCCCTTCCCTGCAGGGGGATAGCTGAACGTCGACCCCCATTCCCAGGTCATCCAATGGCTCAGCCCCAGATGGAGGGAAGCTCTAAACTCCCCCATCTTCAGAACCCAGGGAAGTAGGGGGTGGGGGGAAAGAGGAAGGGAGGGAAACACTTCCTAGATCATAAAGAAAAGGTAAACAGATGCTCAGTCAAAGCTTTCACAGGCAGAAAATATAACATACATGAATGAATGACCCATGTATTTCTGTCCTGGCTTTTCATTTCAGTTCGTCCCCGAGCTCACCATAAACAACGCCGGTTTTTCAAAATTTCCCGGACCCAGGCAGCATTCCATCATCCCAGAAAACCGCATCATTATGTGGCTTAACACAAGGTAACCCGTGATGCACCGACCTGACAAAATACTGATCCCCTGCTGAAAATGAATCCGAAGAACTGCACGTTTCTTTTTTTCAGCTGAAACAGGCCAGATTCAGAAAGTAGATTTCTCACAGGCGTTAAAATAAGACTGGTCGACACGCATCCTGCAGGACATGTCCCTTGGGTTATTTAGGAATTGTACTGTCGGGTTTATGTCGTTGAAAATCTTTGTTAATCATTTGGTTCATTATAGGGGAAATTATCAGTAGTGCTTTACTGGATATGTGATGGATTTTTCATATCTACAGACACCTCCATTTCCAGCTAGCATCTGTAATCCAATACAATATAATCCTCCACTGCTATCTCTGCTAAAACTGCTCCAAAGGTAAAAGCACGCCATGCAGTTGAAATTTGGTTTAATGATCCCAGCTTGCACTGATCGTTTGGCTCTATGGATCAAATCTCACTTTTCAAATGTCATCTCCTTTTGGTGCTAATGTATTTGCCCCTCACCTTTTAGTGATCAATGCACATTCTGTTGTAAGGATCAAAACTGGAAGTCATTTCTTCAACTTTGATGTTTTCTAAGATAACAGAACTGCACAGCTTGCAGGTAAATCTATATATCCACCTATATACTTTCATTCATTCATTCCATGGTATTTATCGAGCGCTTACTGTGTGCAGAGCACTGTACTAAGCGCTTGGGAAGTACAAGTTGGCAACATATAGAGACGGTCCCTACCCAACAGTGGGCTCACAGTCTAGAAGGGGGAGACAGAGAACAAAACATATATACTTGTAGGGAATGTATCATTGTAGTGCCAGGATACAACTGTCAGGCGAGAAAGTGGATCATTAAAGCCATCTGTAAGTAAAATAACTAGTTTCAGGAGAATAATAATAATAATGGCATTTGTTAAGTGCTTACTATGTGCAAAGCACTGTTCTAAGCGCTGGGGAGGATACAAGGTGATCAGGTTAATCCATGTGGGGCTCACAGTCTTAATCCCCATTTTACAGATGAGGTAACAGACACAGAGAAGTTAAGTGACTTGCCCAAAGTCACACAGCTGACAATTGGCGGAGCCGGGACTTGGACACATGACCTCTGACTCCCAAGCCCGAGCTCTTTCCACTGAGCCACACTGCTTCTCTAGAACTGGAAATGTAAAACAGTAAGAAGGCTAATAATAATAACAATAATTGTTAAATGCTTGCCATGGGCGAAGCACTGTGCTCAGTGCTGGCATATGTACAAGATAATCAGGATGGACACAGTTCCTGCTCACGGGGGACCCACAGTCTAAGTAAGAGGGAGTAGCATTTAATCCCCATTTTACAGACGAGGAAACTGAGACACCCGAGAAGTCAAGTGACTTGACCAAGATCACACAGCAGACAAGTGGCGGGGGTAGGATTAGAACCCCGGTCCTCTGACTCCCGGGCTCATGCTCTTTCCACTAGGCCATGTTGCTCCTCCTTTGTGCAAACAGAAATACGTACTAATATAGCATATGTAAACCAGTGTACACAAAAATTCAATGTGAAGTAGTGACAACAAAGATGCTCAGGAAGAACAAAGGTACTGAGATGGTAGCAGGGAAGATGTGACAGGGAGAAGAAAGAATTAATCAAGGAACACCTCCTGGAGTAGGTAGATTTCAGGAGGGTGAAGATGTTATATTGTACTCTCCCCAGCATGTAGTACAGTGCTCTGCACACAGTAAGTGCTCAATAAATACGACTGAATGAATGAACAGGGGAAGCAGAGGATTGAAACAGGAGAGAGTTCTAGGCAGGAAGGAGGGTAAGAGCCAGGGAGAAGCAACATGATATAATAATAATAATAATAATGGAATTTTTAAGTGCTTACTATGTGCAAAGCACTGTTCTAAGTGCTGGGGGGATACAAGGTGATCAGGTTGTCCCCGGTGGGGCTCACAGTCTTCATCCCCATTTTACAGATGAGGGAACTGAGGCCCAGAGAAGTTAAGTGGCTTGCCCAAGGTCACACAGCTGACAAGTGCTTTGCACATAGTAAATGCATAATAAATGCCATTATTATTATTATTATTATGTGGTGGAGCAGGATTCGAACCCATGACCTCTGACTCCCAAGCCCGTGCTCTTTCCACTGAGCCACGCTGCTTTTAATAGAAGGAGCATAGGCCTGGGACTGGCTTATAATCCTGCCTCCACCTCTTACCTGCTGCATAACCTTGGGCAAATCACCTAACAGCTCTGTGCCTCAGTTTCCCTATCTGTAAAATGGGGATTCCATGCCTGTTCTCCCTCCCACTTAGACTTTGAGCCCCATGTGAGCCAGGGACTTTGTCTGGCCTGATTAACTTGTGTCTACCACAGCACTTGGAACAGTGCTGGGCACATAGTAAGCATTTAACAAATACCACAATCATTATTATGGTGGGTTGGAGGCAGGAGAGTCAAAATACCTTCAAGAAGAAAGGCAACTGGACTAAGTATAGTCTACTAGGTGCTTGAGAAGTACAGAATAACAAAGTGGCATGGGTACTGCTCACAAGGAATTTTATTCTAATGGGGTGACAAACATGGGAGAGAGTTCCAAGCTGGAAATCTATTAAAAGATCACCTGGACCAGTCTCCTGCCTCTAGTGAATAACTGAACCACCGAGGAGAGAGGATGACCTATTACACTGTTACATCACGCTGACCATCAAGAAGTCCATTCTTAAGTTTGCTGGCAGGCCTACACAGTCCAAGAATTGGATGAACGATATGCCAATGGTGGGTGGTCATTTTTCCCAGGGTCTAACGTGTCAGACCCTCAGGCCGGACAGGGATACATCGCAAAAATGTGATAAATGGTCGGAAGAGTGGGAGAAATAAAATTGACCGTGAGGCCGGTTGATTTGCCAGACTTTCAACTACTCATCACGTTCCATTCTTCATCAATTCTAGAATACCTTCCTCTGAGGGGAATAACATACTACAGAGATGTTGGGTGATGGAGGAAATGGCCTTTACCTCAGTCTCTCACATTATAAGTAGCAGGCTGTTTCCTAGCCCACAATACATCCTTTTGCTTGTTTGCCCAGTCAGCCACAAAAGGTGGAAGTAACCACACTTACTGATGGTGTTCTCAGTAAAATTGATGTGCATGTGCATACAGAAAAAAATCTTCAGACTTCTTAAAAAACTCCTGTAATATTCTTGATCTCCCATTAAATCAATTCTTCGGTAGGGCTGATACATGAGTTTATTTTAAAACAACCGACCTCTTCTTCAGTGTAATTTCAGTTTTCTTTGTTCTAAATCTTTCTAACCCCATCAAACAAGTTGGGCAAGAGGACTAAGATGGTCACCTGAATATAGACAGGCTCCTACCGCTACGAATGTGCCAACATACACCAGGTCTCCTACTTCCAGGTTACCAATAGAGTACCCTAGAACAGCCTGAAAAGAAAATGAAAATTTGTATTGGAGTAAAGTGTGCAGAACAGAAAGACAATGCTTACTGAATTATAAGAAACTGTAAGGCTATGTCTTTAAGAGTCAACCTCCAAATGTTACGGAAAACCTTAATCAGCATTTTTTCCAAACCAACAGTGCCAGACAGTGACTTCTTCAAGTTAATAATAGATGCAAATTTCTTACGAATATCTCAAGAGATCCATCGGAAACTCATTGGCCTATTTAAAACTTGTGACCTGAATGTAGATCAAGTATCGTTTGTCTGTGAAGACAAGCACTTCTCTGATTTTAAATTGATTCCAGAACTACAGAGGCTAAAATGACCCGATAAACCTGAAGATTATATTTATACATCATTTACCAGCTAATTGTCTACCCCTGTTTCCTGAACCACAAAGCAGTATGTCTACTGGTGTTCTAAGAGTGAAACCTGCTTCTCTTTTCAGAAGAGTTTCTTTAAATGTGCCAAACAGCCCCTCAGGGAATCGATTCATTTCATTTTGGTTCTTTTGAAGATGCTGTAACCATTTATTGAAGCAGTTCCCAGTCACCCAGCTCAGAGTGAACTTCCTCATTTGCCAGATGATTTGGTTGAGTGACAGCAAAGTGACTGCACTTATTCAGTTTCAAGGGGACTGTCCAAACTGTCCATTTTGATTGTTTTCAATGAAGATGATGAATTTGGGGCTGTGCATAGAAATAGAGCTTTGTTTCCCAAATCTTTGTTACTCTTCCCTTGTGAATTCACCAGCCGAGTGCAAGGTTGGGTCAACAGAGCAGTTATCCAGCACCTTAGTGTGGCAAGAAAACTTACTGATGTGTTGAGATTGTGGAGATGCAGCTAAAAAGGAAAATGCTTTTAGCTTTCAAGAAGTTGGGCTCACAATTTCACAGAGTGAAAGATGTGCAGATATGAAGAGGCTTGTACAGAAAAGTAGAATTCAGGGTTTTCAGAAACTGATTGCTAGGGGCTCTAGTGTTCCAGTATTTAACTCAATAGCATGGCATCTATTCACCCTTCCAATTTTAGTTAGAAGTTTTAAAATTTAAGTCTTGGCTTCACCTGATTATGGTACCGATGGCTTGAAAATTTGGTGGAGTCCTGGGTCAGGTAAATTGGTGCGATAAATTCCATGATGCCGCATTGCTTAGATGGAGTGTTTGGGGGTGGGGGTGGGGGGTGAATCTTAAGGAATGGGTAGGATGAGTTGTTAGCTGCGATAACATGGTGGATGGACAGAGAGGGACGGTGGAGGTGGAGTTTGTTGGCCAAAGGCAACTCTTTCCTCTTGGGAAGAGTGGGGTCTTTCACCAAATTTACCATCAGGTGGTTTGCCTAAGTGACCACAGGGCAAACCAACTATCATGGGCTCAAGACAGTTTGACATCACAAGAAAAGAGAAAACCTGAGGAAAACAGGCAAGCAAAATGCTACTGATAACAAAACTACCAATGGAAATAATCACATCATTAGAAGCAATATGGCACTGGCTTTCAGAACATAATAACAATGATATTAATAACTCTGGTATTTGTTAAGCACTTACTATGTGCCAGGCACTATATTAAGCGCTGGGGTGGATACAAGCAAATTGGGTTGGACAAAGTCCCTGTCCCACATGGGGCTCACAGTCTCAAACCACATTTTCCAGATGAGGTAACTGAGGCATAGAGAAGTTAAGTGACTTGCCCAAGGTCACACAGCAGACAAGTGGCAGAGCTAGGATTAGAACCCATGACCTTCTGATCCCCAGGCCCGTGCACTATCCGCTATGCCATGCTGCTTCCCAGTGAACATGGTAGCTCACACTTCCGCTAGATATAGCTTAGCACGAGCACCTTCTCCTTGCTGATCGGATAGGCTCAGCCTTAGTTCAATCAATCAATCAATCAATCGTATTTATTGAGAGCTTACTGTGTGCAGAGCACTGTACTAAGCGCTTGGGAAGTACAAGTTGGCAACATATAGAGACAGTCCCTACCCAACAGTGGGCGTGAATTCGTGACTAGGAAGCGTGGCTTGATGGTGACTTCTCTGATCTGGTAGACAATCTCAGAATCAGCGTGGCTATTTATTTATTTATTTTATTTGTACATATTTATTCTATTTACTTTATTTTGTTAATATGTTTTGTTTTGTTCTCTATCTCCCCCTTATAGACTGTGAGCCCACTGTTGGGTAGGGACCGTCTCTATATGTTGCCAACTTGTACTTCCCAAGCACTGAGTACAGTGCTCTGCACACAGTAAGGGCTCAATAAATACGATTGAATGAATGAATGAATAGTGAATAGAGCACCAGCTAGGGAGTCAGAAGGACCTGGGTTCTCATCCCAGCTCTGCCACGTTTCTGCTGTGTGACCTTGGGCAAGTTGCTTCTCTTCTCTGGGCCTCAATTCCCTCATCTGTAAAATGGGGATTAAGACCATGAGCCTCACATGGGCCAGGGACCCTGTTCAATCTGATTTGCTTGTGTCCACCCCAGTGCTTAGTACAATGCCTGGCACATAGTAAGTGCTTAACAAATACCACAATTATCATTATTATTATCACAAAATCACTTCTTGGATGATCAAGGATGACCTGGTTTGGTTATGAAAGCCCCGTACTGACAGGAAATGGGATAAAACTGGCCATAACATTTTCAGGGTCATTCTGCAGAACACACTCAGACTGACCGTTAAATGATCAAGTCACCTCTCCTGAAGAAAACACCATTTCCTTTCTTTCAGTTGCATTTCTATACTCTCAACATCCTTGCAAGTTACCCAATATCCATTTTCCCTCAAGATACCTCCTTGCAGTTTATACTGAACATTTTTCACACCTGCCAAACCTAAAAAGCCTGAACATCTTCATGGAATACTTAGACCGTATAGTACTGGGCAACTGAAACTCTTCCAGAAGATCACGTCATTATCAGCCTCATCATCAATGTTATTTATTGAGTGCTTACTGTGTGCTAAGCACTTGGGAGAGTACAATACAACACAGTTGGTAGATATGTTCCCTGACCTAACTGACATATGCGAGGAGTGGTGGAATTCAAGCCTTCTTTATGAAGAGCTCTGGAGGATCTTACATGTCAGTCAACCTGCAGGATCAGGGGAAAGGGCAAGACTTTCCACAGTCTTTTATTTAATTCTCTTTCTCTCAAATTCCATTGGGGACTACGAAGCAAAGAGGGCAAGACAATCTTGCAGGTTTGAAAAGGTGCCCTGCCTGGTGGACAAAAACCAATGAGCAATTCCTGGTTTCAATAAGTCCTGTGGTGCTTCCCTATATTGGAACGATCATAGACATATAGAATTGATTTTAGAGATTTGCTATTAAACTGAATAGGTAAACCAAGAATTGAGAGCAAAATCTAACACCAAAAATCCAAATCAAAATATATTAAACAGTACTTGACATATTGTAAGCACTTAAGAAATATCATGATACTATATTCTATAAAGTATAAATATATGTGCATATATATATATAATATACACACACACACAAAATGAACAATGGTAGATTACCAGAAATGCCCAATGACATTTTTCAAAATGGATAAATAGCTTTTTCAATTTTATATTGCTTTGAGGTTGTCTACCAGAGCAGTTGAAATTAGGCATATAGCCTTGGCTGCCATAGTTTCCATACATTATACAGCATCACCCTGATATAATAAAGGGCTGAGTCATATTCTCTTCACTGCTTGACAAGTTACAGTTGCAACAGGGATGCCATAAGCTGGTACTAAAACTCTCAACCAATCCAGTAACTCATGGCAACACTGCCAGTATCCAGGATATGCATGGACTGCAAAGGCAATAGTAAAATTTCTGTTACACAATTCATGAGGATGCTTTTCAAAGCAATTTTACAATTCTTACAATGCTTTCCTTATCTCTCTTAAAAATACCATCCATTTTAGGAATGACTTTCTTTTGACCTCAAAAATTAATTTCTGTTAAATTCTTTCCGTCCACAGCCAACATCACTTGCCTGGCTATTTCTAACGAAGCTCAGGACGAGCCTATTTATTCACTTGTCTTTGGCCAATACAGTTGTCACGGATGGTAAAACAGCCCAAGGAGCAGGATTGCATAGCAGTATGTATAGCCCAAAGAATGAAACATTTTAGAGGTAAGCCTATCCCTAAAGTTTTCTTTACATCTCTTTGTAACAGAGGGAAGATGCTCAAGCTTTTCTTATTTTGGGGTGTGTGTGTGTGTGTGTGTGTGTATATAAACACACAGGGATTTAATTCCTGGTGCACACCCAAGTCATGCAACCTTTGAGGTCAGGGCAGGAATTGTGAGCTTCTAGGGATCCTGTCATGGCACAATGGATACTGCTCCGCTCCCCTAATGGGGAGCTCTGTTGCACGCAGCTATGGAAGTCATCGGTGTCTAGGCAGTGATGCTCTACTGGGACAGAAGGGACAAAAAATCCTGGTCCAAATGAAGAATGCATGAGGGGTGGAGAAATGCTGTTCTCCCCTAAGCACCCCCAAAGGATGTGGTGAGATACACTAAATGAAGTTGCAAAGGACGAATATACTTCTTTATGGGGCTCGTTCTACATTAGAATCAATTATTCAATCAGATTTATTGAGTGTTTACTGTGTGCAGAGCACTGTACTGAGCCCTTGGGAGAGTAAATGTAATGGAATCGGTAGACACATTAACTGTCCATAATGCAGAACACTAAGGCAGTTATTTGGACAGTTCAGGCAAAATCTCACTTTCTGTTTGCCTGAGTTTTCCAAATACTTGCCTCAAACCCACCTTTTTCTTTCCTCACAGACAACTAGCATCTAAGTATTGCATTCCTGTATCAACTTGCATTTACATTACTGTCTCAAGTGTGTGACTCTTGTGTGTCTTTACCCAGCCAATCTTAAGCCAGTGATGATGAGCTCTCTATTGGTCATGGCTGCTGGGGATATGAGTTTTTACAAACCTTGCCCTTCCTAGTCATTAAATCAATCAGTCATATTTATTTAGCATTTACTGTGTACAGAACACTGTATTAAGTGCTTGGGAGAATACAATACAATCAACTTGGTAGATGCCATCCCTGCACACAGTGAGTTAGACCAATCCAGCAGACAAAAGAAAGCCACACTCCCAAAAGGCTTGTAATAAATACTGGCAGCTTTAGTGATGAGTCTACTCAGAAAAATGTTTATGATTGAGATTTACCCAGGTGTCTTTCCTTTCATGCCAGGTAGAAATTACGTGGGATGGAACATTTTCACAATCTGACATTTTCTCATGCCGACTGCATTTGAAAACCAAAATAATTTCACTTCTGCCCTGAGGAGTCATCAAAATGCTTCTAAATTATGCACCCCCTGGGTCAGGCCCAAATGCTGGAAGGACAGTCAGATCATTAGACAAGATGATTAATGGCTACAGCTCATTGCAAATGGCCATCAAATTTATATTTACCTCCAGAATGCGGCGGAGGCCCACACAGCAGCACCATACCTTGCCCTTGTCGGACGGACACGATACTTCTGGTTTTCGATTTGAAGTTTTCAAGATCTGGTGTTGAAAAAAAAGACAGAAGAAGAAAAACAAGGTTATACTTTTAAACCCAATAATGCAGCACAGAAAATGATGATTTCAGTTCTCAAAGGTGTACAAAACAGGACTTGGAAACGAAAAGCCTCTTAGTAATTGATCTATTTCAACCTCATAAATGGATTTCAAAGAACGTTAGTCCTCCAAATATTTTGTTTTGCTTGCAGAATTTGCATTGTCCCCAACCAACAACTTTCTTTCTATTCCATCTCTGATCACATAGTAAGCACATAACAAATGCCATAATTATTAAGTAGGGTGAGGGATCCATGTGGGCTGAGTGGTGTAATTCAGAGAAAAGAGCCACAAAGACAGAAAGCAGACAAGCCAAGAAGTAAGTGATACCACAAAGGGGGAGAAATTTGAGACTCCCTGTCACTGGGAGAGTAAGAAAAGTGGTAGGGACATAAGAGAAAGAGAGAGAAACAAAAGTAAATAGGAGAGCACCAAGAGGACCCAAGAAGGTGGAAAGGGGGAATTAACAAAGATGGAGAAAACCAAAAGATAATTAACTGTGGCACTTGTTGAGCACTTACTATGTGCCAAGCATTGTACTGGGGTAGATTCAAGATAAACTGATCCCAAATGGGGTTCACAGTCTAAGAAGGAGGAGGAGCAGGAACTGAATCCCCATTTTACAGTTGAGGAAATTGAGGCACAAAGAAGTTAAGTGACTTGCCCAAGGTCACACGGCAGGTAGGTGGCAGAGCCAGGAGTAGAACCCAGGTCCTCTGATTTCCAGGCCTGGGCTTTTTCTCAGTGTTGTGGCTGCTAATGAAATGAGGATCACGGGCAGAGGCAATGGAGTTTTGAAGTGATGCTGGGAGGGGATATTTGTCAAGAGAAGAAGAGGTCTGCTGAATGGAGAGAGAATTGCAGTTTCTCTCATGTGTCTCATTCTCTATTTCCCTGACCACACTCTTCCTTTATGATTCATGTTTTCTTCCTCTCTCTCTCAGTTTCATAAAGTCCTTTCCCAGTACATTCACAGTGGGCACATTACTATAACAGGTGAATGAGAATTTGAATTCCCCAAAGGCCTGAAGTGAATGGGCCAGGCCTTGAAATTTGAAGTTGTGGGACCCAAGTACGGGAAAGGTTTAGAAGAAAGAAATATGTTCCGTGACTGAATTTTATTTTATGAATGCCTGAATGAACGTAATTGATATCACTGTATTGTTTGTTGGAGGCTTGGTAACAGCTGATTAAAATTGGTGACTTTAGCTAATTACTAAGTGTTTCATTCGTTCATTCAATTGTATTTATTGAGTGCTTACTGTGTGCAGAGCACTGTACTACGCGCTTGGGAAGTACAAATCGGCAACATATAGAGACGGTCCCTACCCAACAACAGGTTCACAATCTGCACATAGTAAGCACTCAATAAATACCGTTGATTGATTACTTGAATCTATCTTTAGCTTTGGTAAATAATGCTTATTTATTTTCTATATAAAAGAAAGTACCTGCGTGCCTAATGCTTTAGGTCTTCCTGCGCCTGTAGGGAGGGGATAAAAAGCCCATAGGAGAGCTGCTATATTTCCAGTTCTATTGTTAGCTAGGCAGTGAGATCCAGCTACTTTCCAAAGCTGTTTTTAAGATGTAAAGATCAAGTCATGGCAGGGAGTGTATGTGCCTCTCTATATGGGAAACATCCCTCAAGTGTGTGAAAACTTAAAAACAGTGGATATACATAAATTGACAAATTCAGGTTGAGCGAAATCTTAGCCTGTACAGGTCATGGTCAGGCAGGGCATTAGGTCTGATAGTAATGAGAAGGGTATTGGCCAAGCATTTACTAGGTGCCAAGCACTGTACTAACTGCTGGAATGTATACAAGATAATCAGACAGGACAAAGTCCCTGACCAACATGGGACTCACAGTCTAATTAGGAGGGAAAACAGGTACTAATTCCCCATTTTACAGTTGAGAAAACTGAGGCACAGAGAAGTTAAGTGACTTGTCACACAGCAGGCAAATGGCAGAGCCGGGATTAGAACCTAGCTCTTCTGGGGTGGGTTGACTTTAGCTGAGAAAAATCTTCACAGTCCAAGTCTTTGACTCTCTCTTTCTCTGTCTTCCTCTTGATGGGAAGAAGGGCCAGTGGAATCTCTTTTGCTGGATCTGTAGGAGGGTTTTTGTTTAGTTGGTTGGTTTTTACAGTCTATGGTAGTAGAAATGGTTTCCTGGGAGTTACGGAAAATTCCTGAGGGGCCCTGGGGAGGGGGTTGCGGTGGGGGGGATTGTTTTGGGGGAGAGGGGAGGAAGAGGTAGGAAATGAACCATGAAAATCTGCCTGGGGGGCAGAAAATACCCAATGCTGACTATGACTGAAAGCCTTATGCCACGTAATTCTACGCAAGGGCAGTTGGGAAAGAGCAGAGAAACCTGGATGGTTGCTGTAACAGATAAAAATAACTGTGGAGATGGGGATTGAGAGATCTGAGCCTCAGTATTCCTACAATAATGCTGTAATCCTGTGTCATACAGAGCTGGTCTCATTGCTAATCAAATAGGTTGCAGTTCTTAACTTCATTTTTACTCTTCCTATAAAGTAAATATTCTGAAAATGTGTCCTTGCCAGAGGCTTTGCACAAAAATTTGAGAAATACAATATTATTAATTGCGGAGGTTACAGTTTGGGTCGAGACTCATGGTACTGAGTATTGATTAGCTGGAGCAGGTAGCATGGGGATTTTAACGCCAGAGCTCAATTATAAAGAGTAATCTCAGAAGTCTTTTCTCTCATGCAGTCAGTTGCTTTCAAGCTTATGTTCCTTTCCTTTTCAATGCAGCTGAATAATCGTCATTGGATCATCGTAGCATAAAGATGGGAAATGTGGAAGGTGAATATACTGAAAAGTAGAGTTATCCTGTTATAGTACTGTTATAAAGTAAAAGAAAGTTAAACTTAGATTTTATTTCCCTTGGGTTCTTCACTGCTAGGTATTTAGAACACAGAGAAATACTCAGTGCCTGTCTAATGCAAAATAATTTATTCTCAAAGTAGTCAATTTTCTAGTTAGGTGCAGCATGGCTCAGTGGAAAGAGCATGGGCTTTGGAGTCAGAGGTCATGGGTTCAAATTCTGGCTCTACCACTTGTCAGCTGTGTGACTTTGGGCAAGTCACTTCACTTCTCTGTGCCTCAGTTACCTCATCTGTAAAATGGGGATGAAGACTGTGAGCCCCACGTGGGACACCCTGATCACCTTGTAACCTCCCCAGAGCTTAGAACAGTGCTTTGCACATAGTAAGCGCTTAATAAATGCCATTATTACCATTATTATTATTACCTTGAAATGGTACATTTTTCTGCCTTGAACTTTTTCTCTTGTACTTGGGGGGGGGGTGTGTGTGTGTGGTGTGTGTGTGTGGGGTGTGTGTGTGTGTGTGTGTGTGTGTGTGTGTGTTTTGTTAATGGATAAATGTCTCTTAATGGTCATTTTATTCCAGAACAACATTTTAAACCTTTGTATTTTTAACCTTTGTAGTAGAAATAACATCAATTACATGCCACAGAATGCAAAATTTTGTGGCAGATATATTTTCCGGTTATATCTTTTACTATGATAAACAATGCTAAAGAATATGTTATCAACTCTTTATTTTTAACACATTTAGATAGTGTCCTTTAGAAACTTATTGAGAGAGATTAGAGAATAGAGCATGCATATCCAAGTGATTTATTTGTGGAATTCCTCAAGGAGGAAAAGTTTATAAAGGTCTAAAAGCTGCAGGCTAAGATAAAAACAAACTTTAATATATTTAAAATGCGTAATGCAGACCACAGAGTAAAAACACAGAGAGGACTAGAGGAAAAGAATCTATTGCCTGACTGAAAAGTTACTGAATGTTTAGAGCTGGGGAAAAGATAGTTAACAAACAGTTAAAAACAGCTCCTTTCTTTTCTCCTCTTAAGATAACTGTGCGGATGTCTAGAGAAAACGCGGCCAAGGAGACAAAATAATTTTTGAGAAGTAGCAACACTTAGAAAGAGTGAGTAATTTCTTTAGGTCATAACTAAGGGGCTCCCCATGCAACTTTCAAACAAAAAACTGGAAGCCAGATATGGGATACAGAACATTAAGGAGAAGAAGCCAGAACTGGCTTGAAGGTAAGTCATTTGCTTGGGAGTTGCTGACTGGTAATAGAGCCCAGGTTTTGCAAAACACGTGCACACACACGCACCTTGAAGAAATGGATGCAGCAGACAATTTTACTCTAATCCAGGGGTGTTCATTATCTCTTTCCCACTGAAACAACTGGTGAGGACAGGCATTTAACTCCTTCCTCAAACCCCCTCAAACCACTCAAACCACCTCAAACCACTGTTCCTTTCATTCATTCATTCAATCATATTTATTGAGCGCTTACTGTGTGCAGAGCACTGTACTAAGCGCTTGGGAAGTACAAGTCGGCAACACATAGAGACGGTCCCTACCCAACAACGGGCTCCATCTCTTGCCCCTACTGAGCTGGGCACATACTTTGTTGATAAAATTGAAACCATCTGGTGGGATCTCCCTAAAATCTCCACTGCTCCTCTCCTTTCCCTCCCTCCTCCTGCCCCTTCTTTGACTCTCCCATCTTTCTCAGACATATTTCAAGTGGCGATCTCTCACGGCCTCTCAAAATTTACCCCTCCATCTGTGCCTCCGATCCCGTTCCTTCGCACCTTAACAAAACACTTGCCCCCTCCTTTCTTCCCTCCTTGACCACCATCTTCAACTCTCCACTCTCCAATGGCTTCTTCCCCACCGCTTTCAAATCTACATGTCCAGCCCTGATCTCTCTCCTTCTCTGCAGTTTCGTATTTCCTCCTGCTTGGATGTTCCACTGGCACCGCAAAATTAGCATGTTCAAAACAGAACTCATCTTCCCACCCAAACCCTGTTCTCCCAAGAATTTCCCATCATGATAGACATCACCACCATCCTACCTGTCTCACAAGTCTGTAATCTCGTCATTATCCTTGATTCATCTTCTTCAACCCACATATTAAATGCCATCAAATCCTGTCCGTTCTACCTTCACAACATCACTAAAATACACCCTTTTCTCTCCAACCAACCTGCTATTGTGCAGAACCAAGCAACTTTGTTATGAAGACAGGGCCTGGGCAATGCTCCTGGCAGGGGGATGCAACAGAAATTGTCAGGGAGGTGCGGGCCTCTTACAGAGCTGTCCTGGAGATGTATGAATTGGGACGCTTCACCTTATTGAGCGCTTACTGTTTGCAGAGCACTGTACTAAATACATGAGAGAGTGAAATATAACAGAGTTGGTAGACACGTTCCCTTGCCCACAATGTGTCAATTGAGTATTTATGCCTCCTGGTTTCGTATGGGCTGGGTAGTTGCCTATATGGCCCAACCCTTACAGTGGCTTGCCAGTATAGGCCCATTTCGACTAAACGGAAGCCCTGCCTTTGTGATGGCCCTGC
Source organism: Tachyglossus aculeatus (assembly GCF_015852505.1). Classification (NCBI taxonomy): domain Eukaryota; kingdom Metazoa; phylum Chordata; class Mammalia; order Monotremata; family Tachyglossidae; genus Tachyglossus; species Tachyglossus aculeatus. The sequence goes on from NC_052101.1 coordinate 103,570,258, forward strand.
CCTTCTGACAGTTCTAGTGAAACCAAGATTCCCTTCAGGCCCTATTTCTCTAGCACTGGCCCATCCAAATGTTAACCTGGGTCTCCCCACACCCCCCATAAATGGCAAGACTTTATTCATAGTCCAGATACCCACTTTAGGCAGCAACAGTATTGAAATGGCCAGATAGGATTACGGGGAGCAACAAGTGAGCCTTGAATTGCAAGGCCAGATTTGCATGTAGATTGGTACATTTGTGTCCATATTTACAAAACCAGGCTAAATGAGTTAAACTTCAATAACAAATGGAGAGCAATTTGTTGGCTTTTCTCACCTGTCAGAGATTATTTCCTGCTTTCTGATACAGATATATAGCTCGGACTATTCTTTTAGAATGTTGGTATATAACACAGAGAAACTCAGATTTCCTCCAGGTTTGCTATTAGAAAATATGTGTCTTTAAACAAACAGATTGAATTACCATTTCTGTCCAAAATCATGCCTCGAAATTCTACAAAAATCACAATGCCAGTCACTCTACACATGTTCTATGAAATAGCTAATCAACATTAATTACATGAAGTAATGAGTTTCAGCACACCAAGCATCACTTCCTGTCATATTCTTCTGCTCAAATGTACAGCTGTAGGATGCACCACGGAAATACAAATGACTAATTTAAGAACCATCATCGTGCTTATTCTGCCATTGTACCTTTCTTCTTTTACTCTTTCAGTTTCCTTTTCCTGTATGAATTACTGTCTACTGAAGACTCTGGCCACCTTTCTTCTTCTTCTTCTTCTCACAGGAATTAAATGTAACCTTGGCCTTTATCATCTTGTTAAAACTGTTCTAAACTAGAGTCCCTTATCCTAATTTCTATGTCTCTTTCCCAGACTCTCCACTGCACCTTAGTTTATCTGGCCTTGTATAGTAGGTAAAGAGACAACGACTACCTCAATTCAAACTGTTTTTGCTTGGCAGTAAATTCTACAAAAACATATTATCTAACTCCAGGAGGTATTATAATTAGTGAGATGCAGCACTGTAAACAATTTTGTTCTCCTTCAGAGAAAGTTACCACATAAATAGAAGCCATTATTATCATCCTTTTTTCTTTAGATGATGTACCGTAATGGCCAAGAGTATGGTTTAGGGGAAGCCATAGACGTATGTTAGCCTGGTCTGGGGGATGCTGGACTGATAGACTGCATCAGAAGCCCATGTGATTGCGGGGCCAGGGCTGTGACGGGCCAACCGTCACCCGTCTCCTTCAGTCTCCCCAACCTTGTGCCGCGGGAGGATTAGTCTGAGGGCCCAGGAGGGTTTACGCAGTTGTAATAGGTCGCCAAAGGTGGAATTGTCAGAAGTTGCAGCTCTGCAGCAGAATCCGGGTAGGGAGTGATTTTCTCGTATTGTACACTCCCAAGCGCTTGGTACAGTGCTCTGCTCACAGTAAGTGCTCAGTAAATACAATGGAATGAATGAATCCCCAGTTTCTCAAGCCCTGAACCACCCACTCCCTGCCACTATTCCCTGACTGTCCTCCCACTGTCCCTCCTGCTGCAATGCTGCCTCTGTGGCATTTGTTAAGCGCTCACTATGTGCCAGGCACTGTTCTAAGCACTAGCCTGCAACTATCTGTTGAGGGCTGGCTCCTCCCGGTCTCTCCGGTTGCTATTATTTTACGGAATTGTGTCTCGTCAGGAAACCTCCTCACTGTACCTCGTTCTCGCCTGTCCCGCTGTCGACCTCGGGCCCACGTTCTTCCCCTGGCCTGGAATGCCCTCCCTCCACACATCTGCCAAGCTAGCTCTCTTCCTCCCTTCAATCCCTACTGAGAGCTCACCTCCACCAGGAGGCCTTCCCAGACTGAGTCCCCTTTTTCCTCTCCTCCCCCCATCCCCCCCACCCTACCTCCTTTCCCTCCCCACAAGACTTGTATATATATTTGTACAGATTTATTACTCTATTTTACTTGTACATATTTACTATTCTATTTATTTTGTTAATGATGTGCTTATAGCTTTAATTCTATTTGTTCTGATGATTCTGACACCTGTCTACATGTTTCCCCTTCTAGACTGTAAGCCCACTGTTGAGTGGGGACCATCTTTATATGTTGCCAACTTGTGCTTCCCAAGCGCTTAGTACAGTGCTCTGCACACAGTAAGCGCTCAATAAATACGATTGAATGAATGAATGAATGATTTTTTTTTCCATCTCCTCCTTGCTTGGAAACTTAATGGTCAGTCTTCTTCGTGTATTGCATCCTGCCCCTTTGATCCTCTGCTCTACACAACAGGATGCAAACGCTCATCTAGAGAACAAACACTATAGTCAGGAGGGAGCACACAAACAAGAGGATATAGCAAGATCTTATTGAGCCACAAAAGAACCACCCTGCTGCTACACACATTAACAGGGCACAAGGACAAAGTAACTGACTAGCTTAGACCTCCTTGAGACAGAGCACATCCTTGTCTGAGTCAGGAGGTATGAGAGTTTTGTTGAAAGGCAATAGTGAATAGCTCAACTTGGAGTTAATATTACCTACAAAAAGACTGGGTCACTTAAGTGCTCAGTACAGAGCTCTGCACACAGTGAGCACTCAAATATGACTGAATGAACCTAACCCACTTTTTAAAAAAATTCAGAAAATCAGAAGATGTTAATGTAGTCAGTGCATTAAACAGATCTTCTCAGGGAAAAGGACTGAAATCATGTGTAGTGTTGAAGATGAATAAAACATAAAGCTTAGAACAGCACAGTTACAAGTGGTATTCTACCTTTCCTAGGCTGTCAGTGATGTATCAAACAATTATCGGTACTTCCTTTACTATGTGAATTTTATAACTTAAAAGACTACTGAGCATGACATTGCATTCTTGGTGTATAGACTAATTCTCAAAGGACTACAGGAGGCCTGAGAGAGAAAAAATAAAAAGAGGTGATCATTCTAAGGCATAATTCTCCATTAAATTCTGGCTGCCCAGAACTTTTTCACCACAAAAAATAAATAAATAAAATTAGCCAACTATGATTGAATTTAAAAGCTTCCCTCGAAGAAAATGCAGGCCTGCAGGGCAAAGCAACAGAAAAAGAAATATCCTCTCTAAAATTTCTGAAAAGGCAAACATCAAGAGGCCATCACTATGTAATCTAGAAGAGATTGGGAAGCTTATTATAAAATAGAGCTATGTGGGGAATAGATCATGATCAAACCCAGGAGACGAGTAATCACTGGCTGCACAATCTTCTGCAAAAATGTCTTTCATCCAAGCAGATCAGAGCAGGACACGTTTCTGTCCTTCATGACTCACTTTCTCCAGTATGACTAGTTATACTTTTAGTTGATCACTGCACTCAGTGGCTTTGTGTGCCCTCTTCCTACAGGTAAGAAATGGGGAAGAGAAACAATACCTACTTCTCCTCTCTCATAAAGATGTTGCATGATCATGTCTATAATAATAACGGCATTTATTAAGCGCTTACTATGTGCAAAGCACTGTTCTAAGTGCTGGGGAGGTTACAAGGTGATCAGGTTGTCCCACGTGGGGCTCATAGTCTTAATCCTCATTTTACAGATGAGGTAACTGAGGCACAGAGAAGTTAAGTGACTTTCCCAAAGTCACACAGCTGACAGTTGGCAGAGCCGGGATTTGAACCCATGACCTCTGACTCTAAAGCCCGTGCTCTTTCCACTGAGCCACGCTGCTTCTCTAATCTGTGATCATTCTTCAGAGACCCGGATTGCCTTTGGCGACTAAGAGAAAGATGACCCCTATGGATTTTGTTTTGTTCCCAGGTGTCCAAGATGCTCTGAAAGCCCTACTTCCCCTTCTCTAAAATCGACTGCGGAAAACAACAGAGACCAGACCGAGTCAGCACTTAGAACAATGCTTGATACATGGTAAGTACTTAACAAACACCATTTAAAAAAAAAAAAAGAGTCAGACTGTACCACAATGGTGGTTGTTACATCCCCTGGATCAGTCATCCTTTAACAGCACTTGTCTAGCTTGGGCAGAGGTGGAGAGGTAGAGGGGAGGAAACAAGGACTCTAGATCTTTATGACTCTTCATGACTACTTATCTCTCTGCAGGTCTCCCTCTTTGTCTTATTCTCTCTTTGGGATGATGTGTCCTACTCATTTTTTTCCCTCCCTCCCTTCCTTCTTCTCTCTCTTTCTTTCTCTCTTTCTCATGTCCTGGTTGTGGTCTCTGTCTCAGGCTGTGCATCTCTGTGTTTGTCCTTGGTGGAGTTACATTCTAGGTTTGCTGCTTGCTAATTTACAACTCCCACAAGAAATGAAAGGCTTTGGTTGTTTGGATTCTTGGTTTCCAACGTGCCCCTCCCCTAGTCAGTTTCCCCCAGTTGAATCTGAATGGTAGCAAAATCTGACTGTTGAGTCCCTAAGGACTGAACTTGGGAGGGTAGGTACGGTAGACATGCAGCACCCACTGTATCTTGCTTTTCACGGCAACAGACCCTTTGTTTCCCAGGTCTCCTAACGACCATGCTCTCAGCGTGGCTCAGTGGAAAGAGCCCGGGCTTTGGACCTCTGGGTCCTGGGTTCAAATCCTGCTCCTCCAAATGTCAGCTGTGTGACATTGGGCAAGTCACAACTTCTCTGGGCCTCAGATACCTCTTTGAGACTGTGAGCCCACTGTTGGGTAGGGACTGTCTCTATATGTTGCCAATTTGTACTTCCCAAGCGCTTAGTACAGTGCTCTGCACATAGTAAGCGCTCAATAAATACGATTGATGATGATGATCTGTAAAATGGGGATTAAGACTGTGAGCCCCCCATGGGACAACCTGATCACTTTGTACCCTCCCCAGCGCTTAGAACAGTGCTTGGCACATAGTAAGCACTTAATAAATGCCAATATTATTATTATTATTATTTCCATAGCAAAAACAAAAAACTCTGGAAAAGGGAAATCAGAAGCTGCAAGGGGTGGAAATCCCCCCCCCAGCTTGGATGTGGTCACAGGAATTTGCGGTAAAAGGGAGGGAGAGCCTGGTGGAGTTTCAATGCCTTTTGAAGTTCAATAACTGCAAACAAATGGGAGGGAAAAGAGAAAAGTTTTCCAGCCCGCAACCCAAGGCCTCGAGGCTTTTGATAGGCACGGGTGACTGGAGAGTGGGTCTGAACAGACTCCTGAATTCCTGCCAAAAAAATGCAGATTTCTTCCTTGCTGGAAGCAAGGTGGGGAAAGATGAGCAGTTGGGATCTAAGCTTCCAGGTCCAGAAAAATCTGTTGGCCTCTGGGAGCTGTCTCATGCCTTGGGGAGGGGGTGGGGGGAGAGAAACTACGAGCTCTCCTTGTAGAATTTCTCTTGTTTGCCCATAAATATCCATAAAAATCCCAGGCAAGACCCTGATCTACCCTGCCTCCTCCCCCACATTCTGCTCCCTCTATGGTAGCAACACCAAAATTGACCTTAGTCATTTGAAATAAGGTATAGTTACTTTGATGCGGTGCCTTGAAAAAAGTCATTCTTTAGAGAATTTGCTAAATAAGAGGATCTTAAGAGAAGCAGTGTGGCCTAAGGGATAAAGCACAGGCCTGGAAACCAGATAGGTCACTTCACTTCTCTGTGCCTCAGTTCCCTCATCTGTAAAACGGGGACTGTCAGCCTCATGTAGGACAGGGACTGTGTCCACTCCAATTTGCTTGGACCCATCTTGGCACACAGTAAGCGCTTAACCAATACCACAATTATTAATATTTTTATGATTACTTAACTTCTCTGTGCCTCAGTTACCTCATCTGTTAAATGGGGATTAAGACTGTGAGCCCTCTGTCAGACAGGGACTGTGCCCAACCTGAATAACATTTATCTACCCCAGTGTTTAGTACAGTGTCTGGCACTTAGTAAGCGCTTAACAAATACCATAAAAAAGTATCTCTGTCCATAAAGTCCGATTGGCTTTGTGGTACTCTTGACAGCAACTCTGGAATTTTTTCCTATTAAAAATTAAGGAGCAGAGCAAAAAGATGGATTTATATTTGAATGTCAAGAATACAACTGGAAGTTTTAACACATTTATAGCATATGGTTGACAATTTTTCTCTCCTGGGATCTATAATGAATAATAAAGGAACTAATAGTCAAGAAATATGCCAAAGATTAATGTTAAGAAGATTTTCTATGAAGGGCATGGAAAAAGTTATGAAATGTGCTGATGTAACAATTGCCACAAAAATACTAATTGTCAGTTCTATGGCGTTTCCTGTGACAATGAATGGATCCGAAAGCTAGACAGTGAAAAAACAGGATAGAAAGAGCATTGATTCTTTTGAAATGTGGTGTTGGAGAAGGCTTTTGCAAATACCATGGACTGCCAGAAAAACAAACAAATGGGTTTTTGAGCAAATTAAGCCAAAGTGGTCTTTGGAAGGCCAAATGACTTGACTTAGATTAGCATATTTTGAACACATCATCAGGAGGATTAATTCTCAGGAGAAGACACCAGTGTTAGGAAAAGTCTAGGGAAGCCATGGAAGAGGCAGACCAGCAGCTAGTTGGATAGAAACCATAACAATGATAACGGAAGAACCGTTAGCAAGGTTACGGATTATGGCAGAAGACAGGATGTTCTGGAAAAAAAAATATATCCACAGAGTCTCTAATGAATCAGAAATGACTCGAGGGCACTTGATGATAATAATAATAATAACAATAATAACAATTTTCTCCCCACTCTCACCTATCCCTTTGGACACAGAAGTACCCTCCAACCCTCCCTACCCTATTCAGATGCCCAATCACCATTTTTCCCAGCCCTCAAAATGAAAGGTTGGCACACATTTTGATAACTGATAGTAAAAGGCACCTCATTTAAATGTAGAGATGAATGCTCTTGAAACAACTTGGAACTTACTGAGATAATGCTGCTCACAACGTAAACTCCTGGAATGATAGTCAACATCTTCCCTCCAGAACACTTGGGAGATTTTTCAGTGCTTACTGCATTTTGGATAATGAAATTGATAAAACTGGAATTGATGATTCATAGAGAAAATGTCATCCAGGCTTGGGTTCTTCAATTTCAAAGATAGGAGGGAACTATAACTATGTAGCCATTCATCAATCAGTCAAGCAAGCACATTTACTGAGTGCTTACTTGTGCAGAGCACTGTATTAAGTACTTGGGAGAGTGTAATATAACAGAGTTTGACAGACATGTACCCTGGCCACAAGGAGCTTACAGACTAGAAGGGGAGACACACATTAGATTACAGATATCAAAGTCTTTAAAAGCCACAGACCTGTTTAATCAAAGGATCATATTGGCCTATTTCTCCTATTTCCATTTCATTGATCTATGTGGAACATTCCTGGGAGGGACTAGATAGCAATCTGGATGGCTAATGGTTAGAACATTTAATGAGTTTTCTTTTTCCTTTTTTATAAATGAGTTTCTCAAATGAAGAGGAGCAGCCGTTACAAGGTGGATTCCATTCACATCAGTACCTATAATCTTATATTTTTTAATTCCATTGTTGGGAAAAGTGCATTAGCCAGTACGGATCTTTTAGACTGTGAGCCCACACTTTTAGACTGTGAGCCCACTGTTGGATAGGGACTGTCTCTATATGTTGCCAACTTGTACTTCCCAAGCGCTTAGTACAGTGCTCTGCACACAGTAAGCACTCAATAAATATGATCGATTGATTGATTGATCTATGAGTTTATTCACAATTTGTCACCAGAGTGCCCAGGGCAATGCCCTTTAAATAAAAGCAAACACTGAACCCCCCGCCAAAACAAAACCAAAAAAAACTTTAACATGGTGTGCAGGGGAAGTAATATAATATGTCAGTGACCATATCAGGATGAGATTTCAAAGCTGGGAGTCACCCTGTAGAATACACCAAAATGAAACCCAAATCTCCCTGTACACAGATGACCATGAATCAAGATAATTCCTAAAATAGAAAAGATTGGCATCATCTCATTTCTCATCTGTCACTCTAACGAGAAAGTTCCCTAGAGTTATCCAGCACAAGAAGCTTTTCCTGGGATTGAGCAATTTAGTTGCCCAAGAAAATAAAAATAATTTGAATTTATAATTAAAATGAAGTGTAAGAAGATGGCAATTGGGGAGGTACATAAAATTTGCACAAATTTTCTACAAGTAAATTTAGACAAGCCTGAAGCTGCGATAAACTGTGTACTCTGCTTCACAAAATGTGTAATGTATTCATGGATATGAAATGGAACATGGATAAATCAGAAGCCTGAGATTGAATCAGTGTTTAATTCCACTGATCTAACAGAGTTATGTTGATGATTGGCGAAAATAAAACTTGAAACATTAAAACAATCATTTTTGATTAGCTTCAAATCTGAATTTTTCATGGGTGTTTATGCTATAGGAAATGTGACTATAGGTCTTGTCTCAATTACCAACTTATTGTTATGGACCCAGTTGTCCCGGAATTTAAGACAACTCCTAAAATTCTGTGCTTCAGAATGGAAAAGCAATTGTAAATAGCAAAATAAACCTAAAATTTTCAAATTAATTAATACATGTTCAACCTGAGTGTTACTATTTTAACAAATGAATACTAATGAAATGTGACAAGACAAAATTTTACCTTAATGAATCCCCGGCAAAGACATCTTTATCATTTCCAGTGAAGTAATTCTGACTCTTCTCATTGCTTTTATGATAAAGTCATAGTATCTTGCCCCTATCAGGGCCCTTCAAAGACCATCTGACCAGCCTCTTGTCTTAGGAAGATCAATCGATAATATTATTTGAGTGATTACTGTGTGTAGAGCCTTGTACTAAGCACTTGGGATATGCAGTACAATAGAGTTGCATGTGAAAGTTGTAAGGCCTCAAGTACCTTACAATCTAATGGGGAGAACAGACACTACAATAAATTAATAATAATAATTGTGGTATTTGTTATGCCATTACAACATAAGCTCACTGTGGGCAAGGAATGTGTCTATTTATTGTTACATTCTCTCCCAAGTGCTTTGTGCATAGTAAGTGCTCAATAAATACGATCAAACGAATGAATGAATGTGCCAAGCACTGTACTAAGTGCTGGGGTGGATATAAGATAATAGGTTGAGGAGAGTCACTATCCCACATGGTAGGAGTAAGCAATAAAGTGTAAAATTATGTACATATGTAGAATGGCGGGGGTGAGGCAAAAGTGTTGAAATGGCAGTTAATAATAATAATAATAATGGCATTTATTAAGTGCTTACTATGTGCAAAGCACTGTTCTAAGCGCTGGGGGGATACAAGGTGATCAAGTTGTCCCACGGGGGGCTCACAGTCTTCATCCCCATTTTACAGATGAGGTAACTGAGGCTCAGAGAAGTTAAGTGACTTGCCCAAGGTCACACAGCAGACATGTGGTGGAGCGGGATTCGAACCCATGACCTCTGACTCCAAAGCCCGGGCTCTTTCCACTGAGCCACGCTGCTTCTTGCAGTTGTGGGGGAAATAGAGTGGGGAGGTGAGAGATTAGTCAGGGACAGTCCTCTAGACTGTAGGCTCATTGTGGGCAGGGAACGTGTCTATTGTTGTGTTGTACTCTCCCAAGCTCTTCGTACAGTGTTTTGCACACAGTAAGTGCTCAGTAAATATGATTGAATGAACTGATTGATGGGGGCGACGGCAGAAGGGATCTGAGAGGCAGTGGGGGCGATGCCAGGGGGCAGCCCCTCCAGAGCCATGCACCAAGGGAAAGGTTTGCTGAGCCCTCACCACTCCTCCCGGCCCATGGAGTGCCTGGGACCTTGCCAGAGGGAAGAGATGCTGAGTCCTCCTGCCCCTCCCTGACACCCAGAGGATGTAGGATCATGCCAAAGGGAAGGATCCCCAGTGACCTTTCCCTATCCACTTCCTCTCGCTCCTCAACTCCAATGACTTCCTGCTCCACCCCACCCCACACACTCACCGACTTGGGCCCAGGTTTAATCTCATCTTATCCAGTCACTGTACAATCTCTGTCCTCACCAACTCTGAAATTTCTCTCTCTGACTACAGCCTCCTCATCTGCTCTCTCTCCCAAACACCAACTTCCCCCAAATCTGTCCAGTTCCCCAATAGAGATCTCCAATCTTTTGACCCTCTTCAATATTCTAAAGTCATCATACCCCATTTGGTCTCCATACCCAAACTACCTTCTCTTGATGTACAAAACAATGCCCTCAACCCCACCCTCTCCACTGAACTCAGTTTCCTCATTCACCAATCTCGTACCACCAACCCGCAACCCTGGATCACCTCCACAGTCACTTCCTCTATTTCTGTGCAGGAGCTGCAGAGCAGTGCTGGTGGAAATCCAGATACCTGGCTGACCTCATCCATCATGTATCCCCATCCTAAAAAAACCCTCCCTTAACCCCATGATTCCCTCCAGTTATCACCGAATATCCCACCTACCATTTCTCTCCAAACATCTTTTTTATGCTATTTATTGAGTGCTTACTATGTGCCAGGCACTGTACTAAGCACTGGAATAGATAATAATAGCAATAATAATAATAATAGCGGTATTTCATAGGCACTCAGTATTTGCTAAGCGCTGGGATTGATACAAGCAAATCAGGTTGGACACAGTCCCTGTCCCACATGGGACTCACAGTCTTAATCCCCATTTGACAAATGAGGTAACTGAGGCACAAAGAAGTTAACTGACTCACCCAAGGTCACACAGCAGACAAGTAGTGGAGCCAGGAATAGAACCCAGGTCCTTCTGTCTCCGAGGCCTGTACTCTATCCACTAGACCATGCTGCTGCTGTACAAAAACTCTGAAGAGAGTTGTCTCCACCCGCTGTCTCCACTTCCTCTCCTCCAATTATCTCCTTGATTCCCTTCAATCTGGTTTCCATCCCCATCACTCCATGGAAATAGTTCTTTCTACGGAAATCAATGACATTCTTCTTGCCAAATCTGATGGCCTCAACTCCTTACTAAACCTACTTGAACTATATACTGCTTTCAATGTTGTGGACTACACTCTTCTCCTGGAAACATTGTCCAACCTTGGCTTCAATGGCACTGCCCTCTCCTGGTTCTCCTCCTATCTCTCTGACTGCTCCTTCTCAGTCTCTAATGCAGAATCGTCCTCTGCCTTCCACCCTCTGACAGTGGGGGTTCCTCAAGGCTCAATTCTGGGTCCCCTTCTATTCTCCATCTTACCCACTCCCTTAGAGAACTCATGGCTTCAACTACCATCTCTATGCGGATGAGTCTCTAATTTACCTCTCCAGCCCTGACCTCTTCTTCTCTGCAGTCTCACATTTCCTTCTGCCTTCAGGACATCTCTACCAGGATGTTCTGCCACCGCCTTAAACCACATGTCCAAAATGAAACTCATCTTCTACCCAAACCCTGTCCTCCCTGTCTTTCCCATCATTGTAGAATATGCCACTATCCTCTCTATCTCAGAAACCCATAAAGTTGGTATTATCATCAACTCATCTCTCTCATTCAAGCCACATATTCAATCTGTCATCAAACCCTGTTGGATCTACCTTCACAACATCGCTAAAACCTGCCCTTACCTCTCTATCTAAGCTGTTACTACACTGATCCAACCATTTATCTTCTAGTGCCTTGACTAATGTCTATACCTCCTCACTGACCTCCCTGCCTCCTGTCTCTCCCCACTCAAATCCATACTTCACTTGATTGCCCAGATCATTTTTCTACAAAAATGTTGATTCTATGTTTTCCCACTCCTCAAGAACCTCCAGTGGTTGCCCATCCACCTCTGCATCAAACAGAAATTACTTACCATTGGCTTTAAAGCACTCTATCAGCTCACCCACCCTAACTTACCTCAGTCATTTCCTACTTCAGACCAGCTTGCCCACTGTGTCTCCATCTCTTCTATGTCACCACCAACCCAACCCTTTTCCCACGTCCTCCCTCTGGCCTGGAACTCCTTCCCTATGCACTTAGATCTGTACCCTTTGATCACTTGATAGTCACCCCATCCTCAACTCTATGGCACTTATGTACATATGTATAATTTATTTACATTACTGTCTGTCAACCCCTCTAGACTGTATGCTCCTTGTGGACAGGACACATGTCTACCAGCTCTGTTGTACTGTCCTCTTATAATCTTGTAATACAATGCACCGCACACAGAATAAATAATCTTGTAATACAATGCACTGCACACAGAATAAATAATCTTGTAATACAATGCACTGCACACAGAATAACACAGATTGACTGAAAGGCCTACTAGAGGCGATGTGATTTCAGAAAGGTCTTGAAAATGGGGAAGGTAGTAATCTACCAGGCATAAGGGATGGTGTGAGCAAGAAGTCAGTAGCTAGTGAAACAGGAATGAAGTACAGTGAGTAGGTTGCCTTGAGAGGAATGAAACACGTAAACTAGGGTGAAGTGGGAGAGGAGTGATGATAGGTAGGAAGGAGACAGCTGACTGCGTGCCTTAAAGCCAATGGCCAGGTGTTTTTCCTTGACTTGAAGAAAAATACGTGACCACTGGAGGTTTTTGAGGGAATGGGGAGATGTGGGCTGCATGGTGTTTCAGGACTATGATCCAGGAAAGAGTGTAAAGTATTGATTAGCGATGGGAGAGGCTAGAGGCAGGGAGGCCAGCGACAGGGCTGACATAATAATTGAGTCAGTATGTGAAAAGTGCTTGGATCTGTGTAGTGACAGTTTGGATGGAGGAGAAAGCATGGATTCTAGAGAGATTTATTTTACTTGTGATGTGCATTTAGCTTTAATTCTATTTGTTCTGATGACTTGACACCTGTCCACATGTTTTGTTTTTTGTCTGTCTCCCCATTCTAGACTGTGAGCCCGTTGTTGGGTAGGGACCATGTCTATATGTTGCCAGCTTGTACTTCCCAAGCGCTTAGTACAGTACTCTGCACACAGTAAATGCCCAATAAATACGACTGAATGAATGAATGAAAGAACATGATTGGTGACTGACTGAATATGAGGGTTGAAAGAGAGAGGAGTGCAGGATAACTCCAAGCTTTATGGCTTCAGAGAAAGGTAAGATGTTGTAATTGTCAACTGTGACGGGAAAGTTAAGTGGAGGGGAGAATTTTGGAGGGAAAATGAGGAGTTCATTTTGTACATTAAGTGTGCAGAAATCTACACAAGGCAAGGGGAAGTAAGTAGATGAATGTTAGAGAAGCCTGAAAGCATCATTCAGAGACTCAGGGAAGAGGAAGCCCATAACAGAGGATAGTTTAAACTTAAGCACCCAGAAACTAAGCATCCAAAAGTTGTCGAAACTGAAAAAGAAAACTGCCTAAACTTTTTATATTGCTGAGACATTAATACAAGTGTAGATGCAGATTAATACCAGTACTCCCAGTATTGGGTTGTAAAGCACGTACAGTCTTACGTGAGGAGTTCAGCAACTAACACTTGTGTTGGTAATTCTCTGAGAAAGGAGTCAAGTCAAATGTGAACAGAATAATATTCTTTCATCTCTATTCAGAACATGGTTGCGGCCTAAATTAGATTTCACTGAATAGTCAAGAACACTTGGCATATATTTATCTTGTGTATAAAGAGTAGATGATATTTTTAGATTCTGGCTCCCTTGTTTCCATTTCTTTAATAGAAAAAAGGTATGGGAAAAACAATACCATGGATTATAAAGAGAGTTATGAAGGATCTATTTATCCTGAGACACAGTTAGATTTTTGGGCTGCCAAAGAATATCTGATTCTCTTTCAGAGATCTTAATTCATGTAAGAAATGATTCCAGAGTTTGCTTATTTTGTTTTAAAAACTGCAAAATACAGCAACACCATATAGATCTCTCAGTAACTGTGTTTGTGGTAGTGGGAAGAAGAAAGAATGGAAGTCCCAAAATTCAATTCATTCAAGCCAGGTAGCACACTACATTATAACCCACCTAACTCATTTTTTTCATCAACAACTATATAAACTTCATTGAACTGAAACTGGATTCATTTTTAGTGAAGAAGTGGATCGCAGATTATCCTACTTACTTCCTGGGTGGAAAAAAAGGAAAAAAAAATGATTCCACATTGTTTTGGATCTTTTTGAAAGTTTAAGCTAACGATGGGGCCCTGTTTCTTCAGAAATTTCTGGGAAAAGGAGGAAGTCTTGCCTCTGTTAATAGGAGAGGTGAAAAATCCCGAAGTAGGTGTTCAATAAACATTGTTACAGCAGGCGATTAAACACTAAGAAGCAATAGGGGAGTGAGAAGGTTTTTTTAAATTTGCACAGAGTTTGCCACCACCAAAGAACTGTTCTGAGATCTATGTATATATCTGTAATTTATCTATTTATTTACTTATTTATTTTTATTAACGTCTGTCTCCCCTTCTACACTGTTAACTCGTTGGGGGCAGGGAATATATCTGATGTTATACTGTACTCTCCCAAGTGCTTAGTACAGTGCGTTGCACACAATACGATTATTATTATTATTATTATCATTATGCCCAGCTATCACCTCTGGGATTGCCTATTATAAGTCAGCCCACATGCTTCATTCCTCTAATGTTATCCTACTTGCTGTACCTTGATCTCAACTATCTCACCACCAACCCTTTATCCACATCCACCCTCTGACCTGGAACTCCCTCCCCCTTCATACATGACAGACCATTCATTCATTCAATCGTATTTATTGAGTGCTGACTGTGTGCAGAGCACTGTACCAAGCACTTGGGAAGTGTAAGGCGGCAACATATAGAGACGGTCCCTACCCAACAACGGGCTCACAGTCTAGAAGGGGGAGACAGACAACAAAACAAAGCATGTGGACAGGTGTCAAGTCATCAGAATAAATAGAAATAAAGCTAGATGCACACCATTAACAAAATAAATAGAATAGTAAATAGTATATAGTAATAGTATAGTAATAGTAGATAGAATCGTAAATAGTACAAGTAAGACCACCTCTATCCCCACCTTCAAACCCTTATTAAAATCACATCTCCTCCAAGAGGCCTTCCCAGACTAAACCCTCATTTCCCCGATTCCCTCTCCCTTTGGTGTCCCGTATGCACTTAGATCATCACCAATGGCATTTATTAAGTACTAACTGTGTGCAGTTCTGGAGAAAAGATATCCATAGAATCACTTCGAATTGGAAACAACTCAACAGCACTTGATAATAATCATCATCATCATCATCAATCGTATTTATTGAGCGCTTACTATGTGCAGAGCACTGTACTAAGCGCTTGGGAAGTACAAATTGGCAACATATAGAGACAGTCCCTACCCAACAGTGGGCTCACAGTCTAAAAGGGGGAGACAGAGAACAAAACCAAACATACTAACAAAATAAAATAAATAGAATAGATATGTACAAATCAAATAAATAAATAAATAGAGTAAAAAATATGTACAAACATATATACATATATACAGGTGTTGTGGGGAAGGGAAGGAGGTAAGATGGGGGGATGGAGAGGGGGACGAGGGGGAGAGGAAGGAAGGGGCTCAGTCTGGGAAGGCCTCCTGGAGGAGGTGAGCTCTCAGCAGGGCCTTGAAAGGAGGAAGAGAGCTAGCTTGGCGGATGGGCAGGGGGAGTGCATTCCAGGCCCGAGGGATGACGTGGGCCGGGGGTCGATGGCGGGACAGGCGAGAGCGAGGTACGGTGAGGAGATCAGCGGTGGAGGAGCGGAGGGTGCGGGCTGGGCTGTAGAAGGAGAGAAGGGAGGTGAGGTAGGAGGGGGCGAGGTGATGAAGAGCCTTGAAGCCCAGGGTGAGGAGTTTCTGCCTGATGCGCAGATTGATTGGTAGCCACTGGAGATTTTTGAGGAGGGGAGTGATATGCCCAGAGCGTTTCTGGACAAAGATAATCCGGGCAGCAGCATGAAGTATGGATTGAAGTGTATAATAATATTATAATATTGTGTGCAGAGCCCTATGCCTGGTGTGGTGAGCCCACAGCAAGCTGCCTTATTAATGACTGTTGGTGATCCCTTGAAGGACCACAAGGAAGAGACTTTGTGAAGCCACTGATGGGCTCTAAGACAGGTGACTGCAGGGGGTGGAGCAGGGACAGAGGTGTGACTTTCTCTCACTGTTCTACCCAGTAACAGGCCTGGACCAAGGAATGACTGCCATGTAGAGCCCCAGCTGCAATGGCTAAGGCAGATGCCTCGTCAGGGAAGCTGAGCCGGGACGCTGAGCTGAGGTGGCTCCTTACGGACCCAAATCGTGTATTTTACTTGGGTTGTCTTCCACTGAGTGCTCAGTACAGTGCTCGGTGCCCAGAAGGTGTTCGCTCAACCTCTGTGCTATTCAGTGGTTGCTCGCGCTGCCCTTCTAGAGGGGCCCTTGTCCAATAAAAGCCATCGGGTTTGGTGGGCACTGCACCACGTGGCTGAGTCACTAATAATAATAGTAATAATGGCATTTGTTAAGTGCTATGTGCAAAGCGCTGTTCTAAGCACTTGGGGGGATGCAAGGTGATCGGGTTGTCCCACGTGGAGCTCACAGTCTTCATCCCCATTTTTACAGATGAGGGAACTGAGGCCTAGAGAAGTGGAGTGACTTGCCCAAAGTCACACAGCTGACAATTGGCAGAGCCGGGATTTGACACCTATCTACATATTTTGTTTTGTTGCCTGTCTCCCCCTTCTAGACCGTGAGCCCGTTGTTGGGTAGGGACCGTCTCTATATGTTGCCAACTTGTACTTCCCAAGCGCTTAGTACAGTGCTCTGCACATAGTAAGCGCCCGATAAATACGATTGAATGAATGAATGAATAATGTGATACTCACCTCACTCTGCTATCTCCCCTGTCTGTAACTTAATTCAATGTCTGTCTCCCCCTCTACACTGTAAACTCCTTGTGGGGAAGGAATGTGTCCACCAACTCTATTGTATTGTAGTCTCCCAAGCACTTAGAACAAACAGTGCTCTGCACACAGTAAGTGCTCAATAAATACCATTGAGGAATCATATCTTCTTTCCTACCCTCTGGTCTCAGGTAGCACATCCAGTCATGCTTAAGTGATTAGGCAGCCTACCTTTAGGGGATGAGGGTGTCAGTCTTTTTAGGATCTGTCCCACCCCATTAAGGGTCCTGCTTTTGGCTGGAAGGGGAAGGAAGGAGGAGGAATAGACGATAGCTGATGGTAGAAGTTTCTGTTCTTAACAGGCACAACAAGAGAGCAAACACCAAAAATAGGCAAGTGGAGGAAGACCGTTCTTTAAAAAAATGTATCCTGCTCTTGCTGCCACCAAACAATTGTTCACAGCACCCCCCAGCTCTAATCCCAGAAAAATCAGCAGAGATTGTTGGGGCTGTTCCTTTCAATATTTCTAACTTGTCCCTCTAAGATACTGTTGACCTTCATGGGGACACATGAGAAGAAAATGGGCAATGTGAGCCTGCAATCCTGGATGCACTTTTGCCTATACAAAAGATGTTCTTTGTTCTGCTATCATGTTTAAAGTTTGCCATGCCTGGCACTATTTTCACTTAGAATGAATTGTGGTATTTGTTAAGCATTTACCATTCATCAAACACTGTACCAAGAGCTGGGGTTGATACACACTAAACAGGTCAGATACCATCCCTGTCCCTCCTAGGGCTCACAGTCTCAGGAGAGGGAGAAGAAGTGTTTAATCCTCATTTTACAGATGAACAAACTTGAGGCCCAGAAAAGCTAAGGGATTTGTCAAGGTCACACAGCAAACAAGTGGCAGAGCTGGGATTAGAACCCAGGTCCTTTGACTCCCAGTTTCATGCTCGTTCCACTAGGCCTTACTGCTTCTCACTTTGGCTTTCTTAGTCTCTCAATCCTTTGGCAGCTTTGGCTCAAAACGAGCCCCTTCCTTTCTTGATTACAGTATGCCATGCTAGTTTATTTGTAGCAGCTGCTTCCCAGTTTTCAGCTGGAATAAGCATTGTTTGTGGCATAGTTTAATTGCATGCCTAAACTATTTCCTCTGCTCCCCTGCTTTCAGTTTCCCAGTTTCAACTAACTATACAGCAGTTCTTTGGATACCCTGTGTCATGATTTCTCCTCATGAGTCCCACCCACCACAGTATGAGAAGCAGCAGAGTTTAGTGGAAAGAGGACGGGTTTGGGAGTAGAAGGTCATGGGTTCTAGTCCCTTCTCTGCTATTTGTCAGCTGTGTGACTTTGGGCAACTCACTTAACTTATCTGTGCCTCAATTACCTCACCTGTAAAATGGAGATTAAGACTGTGAGCCCCATGTGGGACAACCTGATTACCTTGTACAAACCCCAGTGCTTAGAACAGTGCTTGGCACATAGTAAGCACTTAACAAATACCGTTATGATCATTATTATTTATTGAAGTGAGCATAGCTTCAATGCTAGGAGACTGACTTCATTCTGGAACTTTATCGTTTGTCATTCTGACTTGCCCTTTGGTGTTGAGTAGAAACTATAAATGGTGTTGATGGAACAGCTCAAGGATTTGAATGCAGCCATTTTACGTGGTCCTGGTCTCACAGCCATAGAGAAGGTTGGACAGCACCAGAGCTCTGTAGATTTTCAGTTTAGTCTGGACCTTAAAACCTTGTTTCCACCACAGTTGGTTTGACCACCTTCCAATTTCTCTCTAATACTTCCATACGGACCTAGAGCCTGTGAAATGATGCAATTTTTCTTGGGTTTATTGATATTTTTCTGCCTGCACAATTTCCTGTGGTAATGCACTCCATATCACAGTGGTTTCGTCTGGCTTTATTTTATGCAAAAGTCGCTAACTTCTCGCCATGATACTTTATAAAGAAACTTCAGTTAAGCATTACTAGGATCCTCACATCACACTTACATGGGAAATGTATTATCAAAGCACATATAAGGCTACCATAAATTGGGTTGCCCAAATCTGGATTTTTTTTTTCCTTAAGCTGTCCATTTTACAGGTTGGGGGACAAAAAGGTGAGACTACACACTTTCGCAAAAAATTTTCAAACATGCACACACCCATAATAATAACAATAATAATAATAATAATAATAGCATTTATTAAGTGCTTATTATGTGTGCAGCACTGTTTTAAGCGCTGGCACTATATTTCTGTATGAAATTTTCCTCATTTGGACCCAGGCTTGGCTGTCATCATATGCCAAGTAAAAATAGCTTCAAAGGACACTCACACCCCCGAGAGAAGCAAAATATTTTTCTCTGTCTGCTTTGTGCTGTGTAATGCTTCACGAAAATGGATCCTGAACAGCGTGGAAAGTGGACTGAAGCGGGGAGAAGGCGTGTGGTCTAATGATGCTGCTGATGGTATTTGTTATGCGCTTACTATGTAACAAGCACTGTTCTAAGCGCTGAGGGAGATACAAAGTAATTAGGTTGTCCCATGTGGGGCTTATAGTCTTAACTCCCATTTTACAGATGAGGTAACTGAGGCACAGAGAAGTTAAGTGACTTGTCCAAAAGCCCGGGCTCTTTCCACTGAGACACACTGCTTCTCTTGTCTAACAGCAAGATCATAAGCTTGGGAGTCAGAGGACATGGGTTTGAATCCCAGCTCTGTCACCTGCCTGCTGTGTGACTTCGGGGAAGTCATTCATTCATTCATTCAATCGTATTTATTGGGCGCTTACTGTGTGCAGAGCACTGTACTAAGCGCTTGGGAAGTACAAGTTGAATAATAATGATGGCATTTATTAAGCGCTTACTATGTGCAAAGCACTGTTCTAAGCACTGGGGAGGTTACAAGGTGATCAGGTTGTCCCACGGGGGGCTCACAGTCTTCATCCCCATTTTACAGATGAGGTAACTGAGGCACAGAGAAGTTAAGTGACTTGCCCAAAGTGGCTGAGTCGGAATTTGAACCCATGACCTCTGACTCCAAAGCCTGTGCTCTTTCCACTGCGCCACGCTGCTTTAACTTTCTCTGTACCTCAGTTTCTTCATCTGTAAAATGGGGATAAAATTATCTGTTTTCCCTCCGACTTAGCGTTTGAACTCCATGCAGGACAGGGACCTGTGTCCAATTTGAATATCTTGATTCTACCCCAGTACTCAGTACGGTGCTTGGAACACAGCACTTAAATACCATTCAACAAAGGCTGGGAGGATAGTCACATCACCGATGAGCACATTCTTAAAAAAAAAATAGCAGGGCCTGAATTCCTAAGGATTTGTTCAAGTATTTCAAATGAATTACCTTCGGCTGGAATAAGCACTACATTTTCTACATTCAA
The DNA here is from genome assembly GCF_015852505.1 of Tachyglossus aculeatus. Taxonomy (NCBI): domain Eukaryota; kingdom Metazoa; phylum Chordata; class Mammalia; order Monotremata; family Tachyglossidae; genus Tachyglossus; species Tachyglossus aculeatus. The sequence continues at coordinate 103,590,421 of NC_052101.1, forward strand.
TTATAAATAAACCTAGGCCCCGATTCTTACCCTTGGCACTACAGCCTTCAATCCCCATCAATACCACCTCCAGATCCCTATCCTAGAGTATTTTCTCACTACTATCATTTCCTGACTAGTCATTTTTTTTTTTAACTCATGTCATGTCATGTCAAGGAGTTTTTTTTAACTCCTTCTACAGCCCAGCCAGCACCCTCTGCTCCTCCGCCGCTAATCTCCTCACCGTACCTCGCTCTCGCCTGTCCCGCCATCGACCCCCGGCCCACGTCATCCCCCGGGCCTGGCATGCCCTCCCTCTGCCCATCCGCCAAGCTCGCTCTCTTCCTCCCTTCAAGGCCCTGCTGAGAGCTCACCTCCTCCAGGAGGCCTTCCCAGACTGAACCCCTTCCTTCCTCTCCCCCTCGTCCCCCTCTCCATCCCCCCATCTTACCTCCTTCCCTTCCCCACAGCACCTGTATATATGTATATATGTTTGTACATATTTATTACTCTATTTATTTCATTTGTACATATCTATTCTATTTATTTTATTTCGTTAGTATGTTTGGTTTTGTTCTCTGTCTCCCCCTTTTACACTGTGAGCCCACTGTTGGGTAGGGACTGTTTCTATATGTTGCCAATTTGTACTTCCCAAGCGCTTAGTACAGTGCTCTGCACATAGTAAGCACTCAATAAATACGATTGATGATGATGATGATGATGATGTCATGGAAAACTGGCTCCAAAATAAGTCAACTCAGATGGGATGGCTCATTTCCACAAGCAGAGACTTTGATGGTGAGTCTGTATTGGGGCCACCAAGAATGTGTATCCTCTTTCTGAGGCTAGATCAGCATGATGCATTGCCATCAAAAAAAGGAGCAGCTCCTTTTGAGAAAAAGCAGTGTGGCCCAATGGAAATAGCACGGACCTGGGCCTCAGAGAACCTGGGTTTTAATCCCAGCTCTTCCAATTGCCTGTTCTGGGACTTTGGGCAAGTCACTCCACTACTCTGTACCTCGGGTTCCTCATCTGTAAAATGGGGATTAAGTCCTACTGCCTCTTAATTAGACCGTGAGCCCCATATGGGACAGGAATTGTGTCTTACTTGATTATCAAGCATCTACCCCAGTTCTAAGGAACAGTGCTTGGCACAAAGTGCTTCATAAGTACTATTTAAAAAAAGGCACCACAAGTAACAAGAGGCAAGGAGGCAAAAGACAGAAAAGTGTTAAGCATTGCCAACACCAAATACTTTACAAGGGGGAGCCTTAATGATTGAAGTAGCATGACTTAGTGGAAAAAGCACGAGCTTGGGAGTCAGAGGACGTGGGTTCTAATCCCGCCTCCGCTACTTGTCTTCTGTGTGACCTTGGGCAAGTCACTTAACTTCTCTGTGCCTCAGTTATCTCACCTGTAAAATGGGGATTAAAAGTGTGAGCCCCACGTGGGACAACCTGATTACCCTGTATCTGCCCCAGCGCTTAGAACAGTGCTTGGCACACAGTAAGTGCATAACAAATACCATAATTATTATTATTATTATGTGTGCATAATGTGGCCAGGACTATGGGTCCTAAATTGGCCTCTAAGAAGTATGGCTTAGTGGAAGGAGCCTGGCCGGGCTTGGGAGTCAGAGGCTGTGGGTTCTAATCCCAGCTCTATCACTTATCTGCTGTGTGACTTTGGGCAAGTCACTTAACTTCTCTTTGCCTCAGTTACCTCATCTGTAAAATGGGGATTAATAATAATAATAATAGTAATGTTGATATTTGTCAAGTGCTTACTATGTGCCAAACACCATTCTAAGTGCTGGGATAGATACAAGGCTATTAGGTTATCCCACTTAGAACTCACAGTCTTGATTCCCATTTTACAGATGAGGTAACTGAGGCACAGAGAAGTTAAGTGACTTGCCCAAAGTCACACAGCTGACAAGTGGTGGAGCTGGGATTAGAACCCACGACCTCTTACTCCCAAGCCCGTGCTCTTTCCATTAAGCCATGCTGCCTCCATTACGACTGTGAGCCCCACGGGGGACAATCTAATTACCTTGTATTTACCCCAGCGCTTAGAACAGTGCTTGGCACATAGTAAGTGCTTAACAAATACCATCATCATCATCATCACACATGCACTCAGGAGAATTTCACAGTGATGCCTAATAGGAAGGACAACCCTTTCTCTCTCTCATTATACCGAGTTAATCCTGGTTGAAACTGAGAAGAAATCTTTGATGGCAAAAAATAGAAGGTAGAAGGAATGTTCTATCAGAGTGCTTGGAATTAAAATCTTTTTGTTCCCAAAATACTTGGCAGGATTCACAACCTGGTATTTATGACTGTAATATCTCCAAACATTGTCTAAAGAAAATTTGTGGCTTCTTTCTAAAAAGAAGGTTTCATGACATTCCTCTCACAAATCCATGAAGGCAGAGTTCTGGAGTCTCGGTTCTTGCAGCCTGACTAGCCATCTGTGAAGTTCAAAAATAAAAGTGTCTGTAATATGGGGATTAACGGCATTTTCATTTAAGAGCTGGGATTCTAATTTTAAAGCCACTGATTTGAATAGTTTACAAATCTTGGGATGAAGGAAGCAGTGTGGTCTGGTGGAAAGAGCATGGGCCCCTGGGTCAGGGGACCTAGGTTCTAATCCCAGCTCCAACACTTGCCTGCTATGTGACTTTAGGAAAGTTACTTAATGTCTCTGTGCCTCAGTTTCCTCATCTGTGAAATGGGGATGAATCACCTCTCTCCCTCCTCCTTGGACTGGGAGTCCTATGTGGGACAGGAAGTGTGTCTGACATGATTATCTTGTATCTAACCCAGCATTTGACACATAGAAAGCACTTAGCAAATCTTATTATTGTTATTATTATTATTATTATTATTAATTATTATTAATTTGATCTTTAAAACAGGAGTTTTGCTTGGGATTCAATTAGAAAAAAAATTCAGGAGATTCGTAATTTTTCAAAAATACTATGAAGAGGATAATTTTGTTTTTCACATTAAATATGTGGTACAGATGGTTTTCTTTCCCTAATATGTTTGGAGATATGGCACTTAGAGTTTCTAAAATAAACAGTTTTCCTAAATAAGATTGCACTGGAATCTGCCAACAAACATTGCAATTTTTGGCAAATAGATTAGCCAGCACACCAGTTGCTAAAAGTTACGGTTTTTCCCCTAGTCCATTTATCCAGGGAGTGAAAAATAAATATTCCAACCATCATTTATTGAATTATGGAATTTTTCACCTCATTTAAGAAAGCCCCAAAGCATAAGAAATTCCACTACAAGACTTCAAGGGCCAGCCAGGGCAAACTTTTGCCTTTGACAGTAGCAACTGGATGCTTGGAAGCACCTTGTGATGGCCGCCTTCCTCGACAACCATCCTCATGGCTCTGGCTACCCCCAGACACATCACAAATTTTTCCCTCACATAACCAATCTGGACCTATTATCCCCAAATCCAAACCATTTCTGAACCTACTAACAGCCCTAATCTTTCTTCCCTGAGCTTCCAAATACTAGGGACAAACCAGTTGGCACATTACCGTGACTTTGGCGACTCACAAAGCCTGTGGCCACCACCTGTGTGTGTAGATCTTTGGCTGTCCCACCACAGCTCACTAAGGCACAACCAACAGCCTTCGGTATTGGTCTCCAAATGGGCTGCTTCCTGATCTGTAGTTCATTCATTCATTCATTCAATCGTATTTATTGAGCGCTTACTGTGTGCAGAGCACTGTACTAAGCGCTTGGGAAGCACACATCGGCAACATATAGAGACGGTCCCTACCCAACAACGGGCTCACAGTCTAGAAGGGGGAGACAGACAACGAAAAAAAACCATGTAGACAGGTGTCAAAACCGTTAGAATAAATAGAATTACAGCTATATATACATCATTAATAAAGTAAATAGAGTAATAAATATGTACAAATATATACAAGTGTTGTGGGGAGGGGAAGGAGGTAGAGCAGAGGTGGGGGGCGATGGGGAGGAGGAGAGGACAAAGGGGGCTCAGTCTGGGAAGAGAGGTGGTCGGGTTGTGTGTTACCAGCCTGGACTATCAATCAATCAATCAATCGTATTTATTGAGCGCTTACTGTGTGCAGAACACTGTACTAAGCGCTTGGGAAGTACAAGTTGGCAACATATAGAGACGGTCCCTACCCAACAGTGGGCTCACAGTCTAAAAGTGGGCTCACAGTCTACTCTTCCAGGTGACGTCTATGCCTTTAAATCCCCATTTTTGGAGGAGTTTCGGGTCGCCACTTTACCGATCAGGAAACTGAGGCACGGTGAAGTTAAGCGACTGGCCCAAGGTAACACAGCAGGCAAGTGGTGGAGCTGGGATTAGAATCTTTCCACTAGGCTAGGCTGGCTTCCTTGGTCATGCTTGATTAAAAAATAGTAGAGCTCTGCCCAGATTCACCCTGGCCCAGAGGAGTCAGTCGGACCACCTCAGATAATGTTGGGAGTTGAGTTTACCCGAGCCTACATATTTTGAGCTTCCTCTGGCAAGGTGGTGGATAGTGGCATCTGCAGCACTGTCATGCATACGTATGCTGCGGGGAGTAGAAGTACTAGGAAAGGTATTGATTGAGCATCTAGTGTCTGCAATGTGCTGGGGAAAGTTCACCAGAAGCATGAGCTATGTTTTCCGCCCACAAGCAGCTTAGCCAGGAAAGCTTTCAGCTTGTGAAAAATCCCAACTCCACCTGCAAGCGAGGTTGGTTTCTGGTGGGGCTTGGGGGTCAGGAAGGGCATCTCACTTTAGCGTTAGCCCAGCCGAATTCAGGATTTTGCCAAGGGAAGGCTCTGAGAACGAGCCCCGAAAGCCTGCAAGGATGAGATGACAAGAAAAAGAGATCTCACAGATAAGGCACCAAAAATCTAGGCAATTCTGTGCTAAATGGGGAAGAGCAGGTTGACCTTCCCTAGGTGAATTACAGGTAAATTCTTATAAATATCGTGCAGCAGAAAAAGTTAAAGCAGCATAAACGCAGAGTCCAATGAATGGGCGAAAGGATTCATTAGTTAGTGTTCATTAAATGTCAAACTGGCTGATTAAGAGCAATAGTAATTAGCCTATGGTGATCAAATGATATTTAAAAATGCTGAGAAATCATTCATTTTTAAGTGACAAACATCCCTAAGTTCCGAGATCATATGATGTTTGGAAGACAAAGTAAAACGAGGTTTGTTTTTTCATTTCTTGTCATGATCAGCACAGGCTCCTTAAAATCCATAAAATGTTACCATATTATTGAAGAGCAAATGTGTCCCGGAGTGCATGGATGGGTTCTTTAGATGAGTAAGTTAAAAAAAAAACAAAAAAACTTACACTCATCATCTGGCTTCAGTAGGAGCTTTTTGGCTTCCAAACCTATGTGGTCAAAATTTACTATTCATATAATTTAGAAACATATGAGACAGAAAGTGACAAAAGCCATAGATCTTTCAAGATTAAGTTGTGGAAACTATTCCTAGATGTTCCATATGGATCACCTGTTAAACTGATTAAGGAAGGCTACTACCATCTTGGGATATCGTGAGAATCTTATACCGTTTACATTTGAAGCTGAAAAGACTCATGACTGATATACTGTTTTGCATACAGTTCACATCACTATGTTCTACACGGTAATTGCCAATCAGCACGGCAGGCAAAATACTAAAACATTAACCAAATGAATTCAGAAGCCCTGGAGCCTCAAGGTCAGAAAAGGCCCCACTGCTGGAAATAGCTAATTTGATCTGTAGGCCTACAACAACCGCCCTATGAGGGTGGAATAAGAGAACCAATCCAGGCAAGGTGGGAATCCGAATAGATGGCAAGAACACTTCAATATCCTCCTCAACACACTCTCCAATCAATCAGTCAATCATATTCATTCAGCTGTTACTGCGTGCAGAGCACTGCACTAAGGGTTACTATTGAATATAGCAAAGTTTCCAATTGGCGAAAGACTTTTTCCACATTTCCCAGTTATGGAGAAAATCACCATAGTATGCAGAGCCACTTTAACTACTGCAAAGGAAGCACATTACATTTCTGCTGGCACCATCTTGTATATATGTTTTATACATATTTATTACGCTATTTATTTATTTTACTTGTACATATCTATTCTATTTATTTTCTTTTGTTAGTATGTTTGGTTTTGTTCTCTGTCTCCCCCTTTTAGACTGTGAGCCCACTGCTGGGTAGGGACTGTCTCTATATGTTGCCAACTTGTACTTCCCAAGCGCTTAGTACAGTGCTCTGCACACAGTAAGCGCTCAATAAATACGATTGATGATGATGATGATTCACAACCTTGGTGCTATCTTCCACTCCTCCCTGGCCTTTAGCTCTCTCCCTCAGTTTCACATCCTGCCCGTTTATCTCTACATAAAATTTCCTGAATCTGCCCCTTCCTCTCCGAGCGCACCACCACCAACCACCCTGGTTCAAGCTCTTGTCATTTAGTACAGTGCTCTGCACATAATAAGTGCTCAATAAATACCATTGATTGATTTTACAGGTGAGGAAACAGGCAAAGATAAGCTAAGTGACTTACCCAAGGTCACACAACAGGCCAGTGGCAAAGTTGGGATTAAGACCCAAGCCCTCTGACTAGCAGGCCTATGCTCTTTCCACTAGTCCATGTTGCTCCAGCCCACTCGACACTTGCAACTCCCGGTTGTATTTTTATTCTCTCCACCTCACATACAAGCATTTATCCTATCCCTCCTTGACTACTGCAACAACCCCCTCGTTGACCTCCCCACATCCTGTCTCTCCCCTCTCCAATCCATACGTCTGGGCCATTTTTCTTCTAAAAATGTTCAGTTCCTATCTCCCCATTCCTCCAAAGCCTCCCATGGTTGCAGAATCATCTCTGCATTAAACAGAAATTCCTTACCATTGACCTTAATAATAATAATGGCATTTATTAAGTGCTTATTATGTGCAAAGCACTGTTCTAAGCACTGGTGATGAGGTTGTCCCACTGGGGGCTCACAGTCTTTATCCCCATTTTACAGATGAGGTAACTGAGGCACAGGGAAGTTAAGTGACTTGCCCAAAGTCACACAGCTGACAATTGGCGGAGCCGGGATTTGAACCCATGACCTCTGACTCCAAAGCCCGGGCTCTTTCCACTGAGCCAGCTGCTTCTCTTAAGGCACTTTAAGTGAGTGACTTTAAAGCACTCTATCAGCCCTCCCCCTCCTACTTTACCTTGCTGATCTCCTACGACAACTCAATCCACAAACTTCACTCCCCTAACACTGACCTACTCTCTGTACCTTGACCTCGGCTATCCCACCACTGACCCCTCGCCCGTGTTCTACCTTGGGCCTGGAACTCTCCCCCTCTTCAAGTCCAACACACTACCTTCTCACTCCCTTCAAAGCCCTTCTAAAATCACACCTCCTCCAAGAGGCCTTCCCAGACTAAGCACTCCCCTCTGTGTTGACTATGCACTTGGCTGTGTATCCCTTAAGCACTTTGATATTCACCCCAACCCCACAGTATTTATATAAATATATTTTGTACTCTACTATTTCTCCTATCTGTAATCTCTTTTAATATCCAGCTCCCCCTATAGTCTTTAAACTCCTCATGGGCAGGGATCGTGTCTACTAACTTTGTTATACTCTTTCCCAAGTGTTTAGTACAGTGCTCTGCTCACAATAAGAGCTCAATCAATATCATTGATGGATTGACCATACATGATGACAGGCTGGGCATGACTCATGAAATCTCCTAGATTGCAGGTCCTTGGATTGTTTGAAGTCTCTTTGGGAAGGATGAGAAGGTGGTGGTAGAATTTTATGGAATGGGGAGACAGGTTAAAGAGCAGAAGTTCTACCCTAAAATCTCCTCTTCTCCCACCCTGGGTCAACAAAGGATGATAGTGAACGTGGTTTTGTAAAGCCCAGATCCAAATGAGAAGACAATTCTTATACTGAGCACTATGCACAATCTGCCTATCTGATATTAGGACTGCAGTGACCAGGATCACTCTCCTGGCCCTCAGTAATAACAACTGTTTGTAGAGTCCACAGCCAAGGTGAGGAAAGAAATTGAGGCATTAACCTGGATAAGGCATATGAAAGCATTTTTAGCCTAAAATACCCAGGTGATTACTTTTGTCCCTATTTTCCTTTGACTACGGAGGCTGCATTTTGCATTCATCCAAGGAAATTGGAACAGAGAAGCTGACTGGGATCCATGAGGCACTTGGAAGGAATGGAAAATTGATCCATTATCCCCTTCAACCACAAGTCTGTGGTCTCCCTTGAAAGCACTTTACAAACATCAAGTACCGTCCCGCTCACCAGGCCCTCTGAGTGGTACTTTATTTTTCCTTTCCTTACTATCCATTAAATAGATAAGGAGACGGAGAAAGGAAGTGGTCTGTTCATGACCACGGAGGCATCAAAAGCATCAAAGTCAGTTTTCGAACTAAAGTGTCCCTGGCTTCCAGTATCTAGGCCACCTTTACTCCTGAAGCAGCTCGGGAAGCTGCCCTATCTCTTTCAGGATTCTCAGGGAAGACACTGAGTTATCGCAGGAGACCGACAAGGGATCAGTACACATGTATTGGAGAGGGTCCTTTCATTCATTCACTCATTCAATTGTATTTACTGAGTGCTTACTGTGTGCAGAGCACTGTACTAAGCGCTTGGGAAGTACAAGTTGGCAACATAAAATCCTTTCAGGGAGGACTTTAGATTGTGCTCTTATAAGGCCGAAGCAGCATGGGCTAGTGTAAAAAGCATGGACCTGCAAATCAGAGGACCTGGGTTCTAATCCTGACTCTGCTTCACGCCTGCTGTGGGACCTTGGGCAAATCACAAAGGGAAGCAGCGTGGCTCAGTGACAAGATCCCAGGCTTGGGAGTCACAGGTCGAGGGTTCTAATCCCGGCTCCGCCACTGATAAGCTGTGTGACCTTGGGCAAATCATTTGACTTCTCTGGGCCTCAGTTCCCTCATCTGTAAAATGGGATGAAGACCCTGAGCCCCACGTGGGACAACCTCATTACCTTGTATCTACCCCAGTGCTTAAGCACATAGTAGGTGCTTAAGAAATGCCATCATTATTATCATTATTATTATCATTTAAATTTGCTGTGTCTCAGTTTCCTCGTCTGTAAAATGAGGATTCGATATCTATTAATCGCTCCCATTTAGACTGTGAGCCCTATGAAGGACATTGGCCGTGCCTGCCCTGATCATATTGTATCTACACAGTACTTGGTACTTAGCAAGCAGTTAACAAACACCACAGTTATTATTATCAGTGTTCAGCACAGTGTTACGTGCCTGTAAGGCTCTGCTTAATTCTGACCCTCCCTCCTCAATCAATAGGATTGATTGAGTGCTTACTGTAGGCAAAACACTGTATGAAGTGCTTGGGAGAATACAATAGAGTACGTAGGTATGATCCCTGTCATCAAGGAGTTTACAATCTAGCAGGGGAGTGAGACACTAAAATGACAGAGAGAGTCCTGGCTGAAGAAGTGGGGGAAAAGAGGGGAGGGGAGGTGGCCACGCAACCATACACACCAAGAATTTTCCTGGCATGAGGAATTGAACCAAACTAATATTAAGTACCTGATAATGAGGTGAAGGAGGTCCTGCATGGCTTTGATCCTCATCAAGATGAATGATCTTTAATCATATTTTACTTCCGAAGACTGCTCTTACTTCAGAGATGCTGGGTTTAACATGGTGACAGAGAAGGTATTCTCTTTCTAGGGCTAATAATATTTTTATTTTCCCGGGGATCCCTGCAACTACGAAGCAGCATGGCTCAGTGGAAAGAGCACGGGCTTGGGAGTCAGAGGTCATGGGTTCTGATCCTGGCTCCGCCACTTGTCAGTTGTGTGACTTTGGGCAAGTCACTTAACTTCTCTGTGCCTCAGTTATCTCATCTGTAAAATGGGGATTAAGACTGTGAGCCCCATGTGGGACAACCTGATTACCTTGTATCCCCCCAGTGCTTAGAACAGTGCTTGGTACATAGTAAGCGCTTAACAAATGCCATCATTATTATTATCACAAAACATGATTTTGAAAACATTTCTATTGTCGGAGGAGGTAGACTTATGTACTCGGCATAGATTTTGATGCGTGGGCTGGCCCCAGTGAACTTCAACCTTCATCAGAGTCCAACCTTGGCTTTTAGAGGGTAGTGACAGTGTCTATTTAATTAGCTCTGTGTTTATTATACTTGCTAAGGATTTTGGATGATGAATTTCACAGTGGATAATAGCTATGAATGGCAGGATGCATCAAGTAAGGCCAGGCAGCAGTGGATGAAATGGACTGAACCACAGAGGCATTAATCGTAGACATCCAGTCCTAAAAATAGCCCAGCTAACAACATCTAGGGCCAAATTGTATTACCACTGGCCTTTACAATATAGATTTATGGAACAATTAGATTTATCTAGCTCCCATTTAGAGCACCATTGGCTCAAAATATAAAATAAACCTACACCCCAACATTTTTGATAGTGCTCAGAGGTTTCGGCCACATGAATTCCATTAAAGTTGGAGGGAATTTTGTGGCTAAGAGCCTATGCACCACTTTAAATTTTCATCCTTTTGTATTTAATCATGAGGTTATAATGGTCACCAGGATCTTCAAATAAATGAATAAATGAGTAACGTGTCACTATGTATTTTGCTAATGTATGTGGAGTGTTAATATGAGCCTAATTAAAGGGAATATATTACCTGAACGAGCCCTACAGTGATTCTTCATAAAACAAGAGAGCTCATTTTAATAAGGCAAACCTTCCTAAATTGTGTAAACAGAAAACAATCACAAAATTGCCAGTTGGGTGATAGAATTCTTAACTTCCAGTTTCCCTTCTTTTATTCTTCAAAAGAATGATTTCCAAGAGGCTTGATCATTTAATTACTCTTCATTAAATAACTCATCAAAGACTGCAGTCACCACCTCAGAAATGGAAATCATTTCATTCAGGTATTCAAATCCTCAATTCAGTTTAATTCAATAGTGTCAATTAATTTGTTTATCTCCCCCCTCAAAAAAACCCTACAAACTTGGGTGGCTTTCTCAAATACTTCCATTATTAATTATTCTTGGAAGAATTACTTTGTTGATCATTTAATCATTAGAAAGAAATGAATGCACTTCAGCAGATTAAATGACTACCACAGTAAAGAATTGGAGCTACAATTGCAATTTGTTTCTTAGCAACTAATGATAAAAGTTATGGAGTAGACTCTGGCACTTGTATAAGAGGAAACATTACAGCTCTGGGAATATTGCGACAATCGTTAACTGTATAATGTTGTGAATAATTTGCGTTCACTACTATCCGAGATAAATTATTTTGGATTGGCTAGGTTAAAGCCCTAAAGCATTCTCATTAAAAGTTGGCTATTACTGTGCTTTCTGCCATCATTTGCATCACACTAAATGAAACAATATCAGTTACTTCATGCATTATAATATACTAAAAAGAGTCAGTTCAATGAAACAAATTTCTTTAATAAACTAGGAGAACAGAGTCCACAGTGCTACCAGTTCCATTTCCTGTCTGAAATAGCACTTCTCAAATTGATTCATGGTTAGAGCAAATTAAAATTTTTATAATAGCTATGAGTGAATGCAGTGGGGATTTTGAAGGGCAGTGTACACTGTAGATTGGAGAAAATGCCCATGATAGTTGAGAGGGCCTATTTGTTAGACTAAGCCTTGGGACTCCTCTGCTATGTAGTTGCCGTCAAAAAATCAAATTTGTGACCCACGGTTTGAGCACGGAATTTAATTTGTCTTGCCTAGAAGAGTATAATATTATTCCAACAAACTCGATTTTCCATCTAAAAATTATATAAAGTTTTGTGGGGGTTTTTAAAATGTGTGTGCAATACATGAGCCATATAGAGTGTGTAATGCCCAAAGTACTAGGAGTAAATACAGAAGACCAACAAATGCATGTTGAAGACACTAAATGACCTTTTTCTGGTGGACATAACACAATTGAAAATGTATAGACAATTGGGAAAGAGGACCAGGAGATGGCCATCAGCACGACTATTTTTAAGGTGTCCCATTTTTATATTTAGGAAATCAAAAACACCTTGGGCTTGGCAATTCTCTCTGCATTTCATGCTCAAATCCTTCAGTGATTAATGGCCATCCCTATTCATGTTAAGGTCTTTAAAACTCACAAGGTGAGTCTACCTAGTTCTGTTGTTTGGAAGAGGGAAAGATAGCTGTTGGTCAAATTCAGGATTGGAACCCAGAAAGTTCTAGTTCCAGGTTCTGGATTTCTCATACATTCTTCTCAAGGATTAGTCAAAACATGTTTTTCATCAACAACTTTCACTGTAAAAGTCGAAGGCTATATTTTCTACCCAGTACCTCTCTAATGTGGATATAGCTGTGAATCAAATGGGAGCTTAGCTCTCATGGAAAAAAAAGACATGATTGGAAAATATGAGACATTATGTCTAGATTCAACAAGAACAGAGCATGTAGATAAGATACATATGGGCAGATGGAAGGGAGTGAAAATTAATAATGGTTGTGGTTCTTAAGTGTGTCAATCACTATACTAAGTGCTGGGGTAGGTAAAAGATAATCGGGTTCCACGTGAGGCTCACAATCTAAGTATGAGGGAGAACAGTCATTGAATCCCCATTGTGCAGATGAGGGAACAGAGGCACAGAGAAGTGAAGTGACTTGTCCAAGGTCATACAGCAGGCAAGTGGCAGGGCCAGGTTTAGAACACAGTTCCGCTGACTCTCTGGCTCGTGCTGTTTCTGCTAGGCACCACTGCCTCTCGTGAAAAAGTTAAGGGGAAATGACAAAGGGTTGGGCCTGGATGGTGGCTGTAAATGGAGGGGCAGATCTAGGAAATATCATAGAGAAAACAGTGTCAGGATGGACAGCCAGACTAAATGTCACTGATGAAAGGCAGAAGTTACAGAGTTTCTGAGCAGGGAGGGTAGAGAAGCAGCGTTTCTTACTGGAAAGAGCACGGGCTTGGGAGTCAAAGGTCGTGGGTTCTAACCACGGCTCTGCCATTTATCAGCTGTGTGACTTTGGGCAAGTCATTTAAATACCCTGTGCCTCAATTACCTCGTCTGTAAAATGGGGATTAAGACTGAGCCCCAGGTGGGACAACCTGATTACCTTGTATCTACGCCAGCACTTCGAACAGTGCTTGGCACATACTAAGTGCTTAACAAATACCATCATTATTATTATTATTACTATTATAAGTGCTCTACACATAGTAAACACACAATAAATATGATTGATTACTGGGGGGAAGATAAGGAAAGAGGGAGTTAAAAAAAGAGCAAGAGGGAGAGGGATTAAAAGAGGAAGACAAATAGAGGTAGAGGGAGAAGGAAAGGTAAAGGTTAAAGGGTATGACAGAAGAAGCAGTGTGGCTTAAGTGGATAGAGAACAGGCCTGGAGTTAAAAGCACCTGGGTTCTAATCCCGGCTCTGCCACATGCCTGCTGTGTGACCTTGGTCAAGTCACTTCACTTCTCTGTGCCTGTTACCTCATCTGTAAAATGGGGATGAGTGTTAGCACCATGTGGGAAAGGGACTGTGTCTGACCTGATTAACTTGTACCTACCCTAGTGCTTAGAACAGTGCTTGGCACATAGTAAGTGCTTAAAAATATTATAATAATAATTATTATTATTATAAGAAAGGAGGAGGAAGATGATAAATTTAGAAAAAGCGGCATAGAAGGGTTTTTCCAATTCTCCAATTTGCCAGGCTTTTCATTTTATTAAATTTAAATCCGAGATTTTTTAAGTTGAGATGAGGGCCTGCTACCCATATACATATACTTAGTGGAAAGAACGCAAGCCTGGGAGTCAGAGGACCTGGGTTCTAATCCAAGCTCTATCACTTGCCTGCTGTTTGACCTTGGACAAGTCACTTAACTTCTCCATGCCTCCGTTTGCTCTGTTAAATGGGGATTCAGTAACCTGTTTTCCCTCCCATTTTAGATTGGAAGCCCCAAGTAGGATTGGACAGTCTCCAGTCTAGTTAATTGTATATACCCCAGCACTTAGGACAGTGCTTGGCACATAGTAAGTGCGTAATAAGTGCCACAATTATTATTATTAGGTAGCAATACCTACCAATGAGCCTATTACTGTGGAAGAAATGGGAGTGAGTAATTCAGGCTTTATCCCAGCAAGAAGCCTCTCAGTACTGGTGGAATCTGCTCTTTCTGCCTTCCTTGGGGCATTTTCTACTGAAAGAGGATACATTTCTACACTTTTCTCCAGTAGCCAGGAGGTCAGTCAGTCCGTCAGTCAATCGTATTTATTGAGTGCTTACTGCAGAGCACTGTACTAAGCCCTTGGGAGAGTATAATGTAACAAGACACATTCCCTGCCCACAATGAGCTTATAGTCTAGAGGAGGAGATATCTGCATGGCAAGAGAAAAGCATAGGAGAGTAAACCTCACGCATGCAGCTCCATTGCATTTGGAGTTCTGTTCGTGATTATATATTGTCTTATGTTTTGGAATAAAAAAAAAAATCAGTTCAAAACTACAGTGTGGCACTATGCTTGCAACGACCAGGTTACCAAGTATGGTCCCTGTGGCTTTGCCTGAATGGTAATGTAGGTCTCTCAGAACATTTTGCCATTCTCTAAGTGCTGCTTTTAAAGTCCTGCTATTCCCACTGCATCGGCTTTTCAATCGGCGGTTCTGACTCACACGACACTTAGTTTTTATAACTCCTTTGTTGTGAGCATTTCACCTGGCCGTCTGCACTGTCGGTGCCTTTCCATTTTTTCTCCTCTCCAATTCATAGGGGCTGTTGCAGTGTTAAATGAGTAATGAGGCAATGATGCAGCATCAGAGAAAGAGTGGTCTATGAATGTCTATGGATTTAAAAACTATATGTTCTTCAGACAGGTCAAACTGATGATGGATTTAGGATCTTGATTCCTCTCCAGTGATCAAAGGCACTGATTTGCTTGGTCCCAGATGGAGGAGTGTGTGCGCATAAATCAACAAAATATCCTTCTGTAGAGATGGAGCCTTCACGAATTGGCTATGGAGCTTCACAGGATAAGTTGGAGAAGAAACCTCTTTTCAGTTCACCAGTAATAACACCAACCCTGGGCCCAGTGCCTAAAATAAATCAAGATATGTACCTTGAGAGAAAGAGGTTAGTGGATGTAAAAGAAATCGAATATGTTCTGCTTTTCCGTTCTACTCCATTTTATGGTCTTCATGGGTGGGTGGGTAACGCTGTGGTGTTTTGCAATAGGAGGATGTTCGTACTTTACTAGGTGATTGACAAAGAAAGGAGTAAAAGAAGATGGATAAGTCCAGAAGGGAGAAAAGGTGGGAGTGGCTACTTCTATGGACCAATTTGCAGAAATTGCATCTGTAAATTTGGGGCAAGTTAGAAAGAGTGGGATTATGTCAACGGGGAGAGTCAAAAAGCATCCAGTCCTCCTCCATCAATCAATCGTATTTATTGAGCGCTTACTCTGTGTAGAGCACTGTACTAACTGCTTGGGAGAATGCAATACAGCAGGGTTGGTAGACGTGTTCCCTGCCACAGGGAGTTTACAGTCTGGAGGGGGAGACAGACATTAATATAAAGTATGGATATATGCATAGATGCAGTGGGGTTGAGGATGGGAGTATATCAAGCTCTTCGCAGTTGGCTGAATAACAGGGTGCTAAGGAGCCAGCGAGTGCTTTGCTAGTGTAGTTTTACATAAATACGGGTGCAGTTTTCCTACAAAATGGAGTAAACAGTGTGACCTAGTGGATAGAACATGTTCCCTGCCCACCAGGAGCTTACAGTTTAAAGGGAAGAGATGACCCCATATTTGTGTACTATACCACTGAGTTTTCTCTGAATTTGGAGGCAGAAATAATTCAAGCCCAACTGGAGGACAAATAATGACAATAGTGGTATTTAAGTGTTAACTATGTGCCAAACACCTTACTGAGCTCAGTCCTTATCCAACCTTGGCTTCACTGACTCTTGTCTTTTCCTAGTTTTCCTCATCTCTCTGGCAGTTCATTCTCAGTCTCCTTTGTGGGCTCCTCCTCTGCTTCCCACCCCCTAACTGTGGGGGTTGTTCAAGGTTCAGTTCTGGGTCCCCTTCTAGTCTCCATCAACACCCACTCCCTTGGAGAACTCATTTTCTCCCATGGCTTCAACTACCACCTCTATGCTGATGATAACCAAATCTACATCTCCAGCACTGACCTCTCTCCAGTCTTGCAACTCCTCCTGACTTCAAGACAATCCTACCTTGATGTCCTCCCATAATCTCAAATTTAACGTGTACAAAACAGAGTTCCTTATCTTTCCACCCAAACCCTCTCCTCCCCGTGACTTTCCCATCACTATGGATGGCACCACCATCCTTCCTGTCTCACAAGCCCGTAAACTTGGCATTATCTTTGACTCCTCTCTGTCATTCAATGCACATATTCAATCCATCACCAAATCCTGGCGATCCCACCTTCACAACACTGCTAAAATCCTTTCCTCTCCATCCAAACTGCTACCACTGCTCTTTGGAGAAGCAGCGTGGCTCAGTGGAAAGAGCAAGGGCTTTGGAGTCAGAGGTCATGGGTTCAAACCCCGGCTGCGCCACTTGTCAGCTGTGTGACTTGGCAAGTCACTTAACTCTGTGCCTCAGTTACCTCATCTGTAAAATGGGGATTAATACTGTGAGTCCCATGTGGGACAACATGATTACCGTGTATCCTTCCCACCGCTTAGAACAGTGCTTTGCACATAGTAAGCGCTTAATAAATGCCATTATTATTATTATTACCATGTTAATACAAACACTCCTCCTACCCCGCCTAGATTACTGCATCAACCTCCTTGCTGACCTCCCAACCTCCTGCCTCTTCCCACTCCAGTTCATACTTCACTCTGCTGCCCAGATCATTTTTCTACAAAATCTTTCAGGTCATGTCACCCTCCCCTGCCCCCTAAAAAATTCCAGTGATTGCCCATCCACCTCCGCACCAAACAAAAACTCCTCAGCATTGCCTTCAAAGCAGTCCATCACCTTGCCCCCTCTTACCTCATCTCAGTTCTCTCCTTCTACAACTCAGAAAGCACACTTTGCTCCTCTAGTGCTAACCTTCTCACTGTGTTTCGATTTTGCCCGTCTCGCCCGTGTCCTGTCTCTGGCCTGGAACATTCTCCCTCCTCAAATCTGACAGACAATCACTCTCCCCCGCTTCAAAGCCTTTCCAGACTAAGACTCACTTTTCCTCATCTCCCACTCCCTTCTGCATTGTCCTGACTTGCTCCATTTGCTCTTCCCCTCTCCCATCCCCACAGCACTTATGTACGTATCTGTAATTTTATTTATTTGTATTGATGTCTTCCTCCTCGCCTCTAGACTCTAAGCTCGTTATGGGCAGGGACTGCTACTGTTTATTGTTGTACTGTACTTTCCCAAGCACTTAGTATAGTGCTCTGCACACAGTAAGTGCTTAATAAATATGACTGAATGAATGAATGAATACAAGATCATCAGGTTGGTCACATTCCCTGTCCCACATGGGGCTCATAGTCTAATGAGGGACAGAGAATGGGTATTGAGTCCCAATTTTACAAATGACAAAACTGAGGCCCAGATAGGTTTAGTGGCTTGCCCAAGGTAACACAGCAGAGAAGTAGCAGAGCCAGGATTATAACCCAGGCCATCTGATTCCCCAGCCCATGTTCTTTCCACGAGGGATTGCAGATTCCCAAATCCATGTGACCTATTATTTTTGTTTTTATCATTATTTTTAGGCAAATTTTATTGAGGTTTATTGCACCAATGAAAACAGTTCTAAATAAATGAAAAAAATAGTATGACCAATACAGGTAAATAGTAAAATGTATTTTGTTGAATAGTAAGGTGGTATTATTCTAAAATTGTAATTTGCTACATTACAAATTCCTTGAGGTTAGGAATCTTGTCTACTATTGATCAAACAATCAGTGGTATTTATTGAGTGCTTACTTTGTGCACAGCACTGTACTAAGCACTTGGGAGAGTACAATACAATGGCATTAGTAGATGTGATCCCTGCCCACAAGGAGCTTACATCCAGAAGAGCAAATCAATGGTACTCTTCCAAGTTGATTGACAGTATAGATTAACCCTTAAACAGAATTCTGTGTAATTTGCTGCACAACTACATTAAAACATATCATGGCCAACACAATACCAATTCCCAAAGTAAATCTTGATTTGACTATGAAGTTCGCTGGTTGAGCCAAGCGAACAGCTTTAAACTTAATTTTCATAGTTAATATGTATATGGAACAGCATTTTAAAATACTTATAACTGATTTTATGTCATGCCCCGATTGTGTTACAGATTTTCCCTATATTCCATTTTAGTAAGTCAAATTTTTAAAGTCACCTATTTGGTAACATTAATTGGAAAAGAATTAACTTTGGCAAAGGAATCACTTCACTATAGAGGTTCCTCGCCTGCCTGCTTTTTGTTGAGGGTATCTTTTGAGGCTTCTAAAAAAAACTTTCTGCCATAATTAACTTTGTGTACATACATATACACATGATTATATATATATATATATATATATATATATATATATATATATATATAAATGTGTGTATATATACACCTTAACTAAAAAAAAATCTAAATCTCAGTTGGTGGGATGCAGAACATTGAAGAGGAGCAAGGGACTATTTACCATTCCTTGATCTCTAAGTGCCAGTACTTTATCATGCTACTTTTCATTCTGACATATTTTTACCAGCACTATTAAAAAAAAAGGCCAATTAAATTTAGCATTTCTATTTCAATGTTTTCCTGCACGAACAATTAGGGAGCATATGCATGGTCACATTAAAAAACATTCTATAAATACACTACTATACTACATCTTCACTTCACCTGGCTTTCTTTTCACCAGGAACAAAATAATTTTGGTTACAGGATCTCAATTAGACTTTCAAAATACCATGAGGGGCAGTTGTTCACCATGCTAAAAAAAATAACATGTTCAAGCATACCCAAAACAGAACTGGGCATTCAAACAGTTCATCTACATTCCCATTTTGTAAGTTTTTGCACTACATCCTCCTCCCTGATCTCCCTGCCTTTTGTCTCTCCCCACTCCAGTCCTTACTTAATAATAATAATAATGGCATTTATTAGGCGCTATGTGTAAAGCACTGTTCTAAGTGCTGGGGAGGTTACAAGGTGATCAGGTTGTCCCATGGGGGGCTCACAGTCTTCATCCCCATTTTACAGATGAGGGAACTGAGGCCCAGAGAAGTTAAGTGACTTGTCCAAAGTCACACAGCTGACAGTTGGTGGAACCGGGATTTGAACCCATGACCTCTTCCTCCAAAGCCCGTGCTCTTTCCATTGAACCATGCTGCTTCTACTTACTTTCATTCATTCATTCATTCAATCGTACTTACTGAGCGCTTACTGTGTGCAGAGCACTGTACTAAGCACTTGGGAAGTACAAGTTGGCAACATATAGAGACGGTCCCTACCCAACAGCGGGCTCACAGTCTAGACGGGGGAGACAGACAACAAAACAAAACATATTAACAAAATAAAATAAATAGAATAAATATGTACAAGTAAAATAGAGTAATAAATATGTACAAACATATATACATATATACAGGTGCTGTGGGGAGGGGAAGGAGGTAAGGTAATTCCCTCCCCAGGTATAAAGTAATGTAAGATTACCAGTTCCAGTGTACATAGTGCTTGGGGTGCACTAGACCCCTATCAGTCAATTCTATTAAGCATTCAGAAACAAAATGGGTTGGCAAGCAAAAATTCTGCTGCCCGGATCATTTTTCTGCAAAAACATTCAGTCCATGTTTCCCCACTCCTCAGGACCCTCCAGTGGTTGCCCATCCACCTCCACATCCAACAGAAACTCCTTTCCATTGCCTTTAAAGCACTCAACCACCTTTGTCCCCTCTTGCCTCACCTCACCTACTCCCTGTACATCAATCTCATCTATTTTGCTGCCAACCCCTTTCCCACATCTTGCCTCTAGCCTGGAACTCCCTCCCCTATCAAATCCACAGACAATAAATCTCCCCGTCTTCAAAGCCTTATCCCCATCCTCAAAGCCTTATATAAATCCCATCTCTTCCCAGAGGCCTTCCCCAACTAAGCCCTCATCTCCCTTACTCTCTCTCCCTTCTGCTTCACCCTTACACTTGGATTTTAATCCTTCATTCACCCCACCCTCAGCCCCACAGCATTTATATTCATATGCATAATTGATTTTAATGACCCTAGAATGTAAGTGCCTTCTGGGCAGGGGACATATCTCCCAAATCTGTTATATTGTACTTTCCCAAGTATTTAATACAGTTCTCTGCACACAGTAAGTGTTCTATAAATATAAGAGATTAATCGAGAGCAATCAGACAACATCATCAATCGTATTTATTGAGCGCTTACTATGTGCAGAGCACTGTACTAAGCGCTTGGGAAGTACAAATTGGCCACATATAGAGACAGTCCCTACCCAACAGTGGGCTCACAGTCTAAAAGACATCAGACATTTTTTAGACACATCCATGCACCTACGCCATGACTTTATCCCATGATTTCATTTCATTCTATTAAATCATTTTCTTCCATATATTAAATATATACTGTATATATATATATTCATTCATTCAATCGTATTTATTGAGCACTTACTGTGTGCAGAGCACTGTACTAAGCACTTGGGAAGTACAAGTTGGCAACATATAGAGACGGTCCCTACCCAACAACGGGCTCACAGTCTAGAGCGGGGAGACAGACAACAAAACAAAACATGTGGACAGGTGTCAAGTCATCGGAATAAATAGAAGTAAAGCTAGATGCACATCATTAACAAAACAAATAGAATAGTAAATATGTACAAGTAAAATAGAGTAATAAATCTGTACAAACATATATACAGGTGCTGTGTAGTATATATACATGTGTAGTATATATACATGTAGTATTGAGAAAAATCAAAGATCACCCTTCAAGTGTCTTCCCACCACAGAACTCAAAATGTGTAAAGAAGTCAAAATTCATACCCGAAACAGAACTGGGCATTCAAACAGTTCATCTACATTCCCATTTTGTAGGTTTTCCACTGGAGTGCATCAGCCTCCTCCCTGATCTCCCTGCCGTTTGTCTCTCCCCACTCCCCACTCAAATAACTTTTCTATGGAAGCAGGATGGCATAGTGGATAGAGTATGGGCCTGGGAATCAGGAGGTCATGAGTTCTAATCGCGGCTCTGTCGCTCATCTACCGTGTGACTTTGGACAAGACATTTCTCTTCTCTGGGCCTCAATTCCCTCATCTGTAAAATGGGGATTGAGACTGTGAGCCCCACATGGGAAAGGGACTATGTCCAACCCGATTTGCTTTTTAACCATCCCACTTAGTATATAGTGCCTGGCACACAGTAAGTGCTTAACAAATGCCATTATTATTAGCATTACTGTCTTTGTGCAGAGTGATAAAGTTGGAAAGGTCAGAAGTGGCTTTGAAAAGAAAGAAGGAATTGTGTGTGAAGTGTAAACAAGGGATGAAAGAGCTGGAAAATAAAGCAGAAAATTTAGAGGCGCTCACTATACCACTAGCTTCTCTCCCCTCCATACCCAAGATAAACAGTTCCTTGCTCTTTCTCAATATGCTACATCCCTGTGCACCACCTTGCTCATTGCACACTCAGTGCTGCAACAAGGAACATGGTCTGCAGGGATGTGCAAGCGATTATCACTATATCTAAGTTTCGGGACTGAAACTTGGCCATTACTCTTGACAGGAGAGCCCACCATTGCCATCACTCATTTATGTAAAAACACCTAAGAATTAAATTCCTTTGTCTCTTCCCTTGATAGCATGTTCCAGTGTTTCTCAACTCCTATAAACAGAAACTTTTTGTAAGCCTCTAACAAGTTCCTCCCATTGAGAGTTACATCTATTTCCTCTTGCTTGCCTTCAGTGGACACAAAGAGCACCTGGTGTCTACAGTATGTGAGGAAACCTGATGGCAGGTAAAATACTTTTACAGATTCCACCAGCACTTTAACATTAATAATGGCATCTAACTCAGGCAACTGGGGGATTTTCTCCTTTTCAATGGCCAGTCCACCTGATAGGGTAGACAAACATTAGGTTTAGTTCATGGAAACAAGATATTTTTGCCATGAGATTGTGTCCTCAGCTTCCATATCTGTCAAATTGATTCCCAGGGAAGTAACATACATTCTGACAGAACCAAAGTCAACATGGGAAGTTTTTTTTTTAGAATCAATCAATCAATCAATCACATTTATTGAGCGCTTACTGTGTGCAGAGCACTGTATTAAGCGCTTGGGAAGTACAAGCTGGCAACATATAGAGACAGTCCCTACCCAACAGTGGGCTCACAGTCTAGAAGGGGGAGACAGAGAACAAAACCAAACATATTAACAAAATAAAATAAATAGAATAGATATGTAAAGACCGTAAGCTACTCGTAGGCAGGGAATGCGTTTTCCAATTCTGTTGTGTCGAACCCTCCCAAGTGCTCAGCAGTGGTCTGCATTCAGTAAGTGCTCAATAAATATGATTGACTGATTGATGACATAAGACGGCCACTTCGAGGGCCTCTAAAATTTGGGGAGTTTTTTCAAAGGTGCTGGCTCAGTGGAAAGAGCACGGGCTTTGGAGTCAGAGGTCATGGGTTCAAATCCCGGCTCTGCCACTTGTCAGTTGTGTGACTTTGGGCAAGTCACTTAACCTCTCTGTGCCTCAGTTACCTCATCTGTAAAAATGGGGATTAAGACTGTGAGCCCCTCGTGGGACAACCTGATCACCTTGTAACCTCCCCAGTGCTTAGAACAGTGCCTTGCACACAGTAAGCGCTTAACAAATGCCATCATCATTATTATTATTACCACTAACTTCTCCTTCCTCGAGGTCTTTAAAGGCTTCAGTGAGAATTGTCCACTTCCTCTGCGATCCCAAGTCTTCACTCTATCCATTAAAGAAGTGCTACTCAAAATAGTTGCATTTCAGCTAGGAATGGAGTCTGTGATGGCCAAACAAGATGTTCACTGAGTGTCCATTTTCTGCTGATAGTATTTCAACAAAGCTTCATCGTTATAATCATCATCAGTCAATAAGAAAATCAAATAAAATAATGCTCATTCATGAAGGGCAAAGACACTTCATTAAACTTCTGCTTTTACGAATACATAAACTGGGCTCTGATTAGCAGAAGCAAACAATAGGCCTATTTGAAAAATCAATCATGATGTGTCAGCTCAATAATAGTACGGTGAACAACTGTCATTCAATTGTGCCAACATCCAACTGATAAAGTGATTAAACTCTTGTCAGTCATCTAATAACAGAAGAAACAAAGTCGTAATGATAGAATTTTTTCTTTGGATCAATACCACTTTAGAAAGCACAGCACGTCATCTTTGTGTCTCAGTTTTTTCCCATGCTCAATTGTATGGTATAGTGATTTAAAGGAACCACATCTCTATCAGATTCTCAATTAGGGCGGGGGATTTAGACATCTGCATTGCGTGAATTTTTTCACATGCGTGGTTAGTCATGACATCTAAGATGCATCACTTAAGTTTTAAAAGGGATACAGAACTTTTGGAGCAGACCCAAACTGAAAGCATTAAATTGGAAATACCTGGTACCTCCAAAAACTGAATTTCATTTGCTAGCTTCCCTTAGTTAATGAATCAATAAATCAATCAATGACATTTAGTGAGTGCTTATAGTGTGCAGAACTTTGTACTACGACCTTGGGTGGACATAATACCATGGGAAGCAGCGTGGCTTAGTGGAAAGAGCACGGGCCTGGGGTTCAGAGGTCGTGGGTTCATTCATTCATTCAATCATATTTATTGAGCGCTTACTGTGTGCAGAGCACTGTACTAAGCACTTGGGAAGTCCAAGTTGGCAACATATAGAGACGGTCCCTACCCAACAGCGGGCTCACAGTCTAGAAGGGGGGTTCTAATCCTGGCTCTGCCACTTGTCAGCTGTGTGACTTTGGGCAAGTCACTTAACTTCTCTGTGCCTCAGTTACCTCATCTGTAAAATGGGGACTATGACTGTGAGCCCCACGTGGGACAACCTGATTACCTTGTATCCAACCCAGCGCTTAGAACAGTGCTGGGCACACAGTAAGCGCTTAATAAATACCATCATCATTAGGTAGACACAATCCCAATTTTTTTTGCTGATAATAAATCGATGGTATTCATTGACTTCTTACTGTGTGCAGAGCACTATACTATGCTCTTGGAAAAGTACAATACACTGAATGGACTGAAATGAAGCAAATTATGCTTCCTTGAATGCATCACGACATATGATGATTGGAGAAGCAGCGTGGGTCAGTGGAAAGAGCCCGGCCTTTGGAGTCAGAGGTCATGGGTTCAAATCCCGGCTCCGCCAACTGTCAGCTGTGTGACTTTGGGCAAGTCACTTAACTTCTCTGTGCCTCAGTGACCTCATCTGTCAAATGGGGATTAAAACTGTAAGCCCCCCCGTGGGACAACCTGATCACCTTATAATCTCCCCAGTGCTTAGAACAGTGCTTTGCACATAGTAAGTGCTAAATAAATACCATTATTATTATTATTATTATTATTATTATTATATGTTCCATCACCCTGAAAATGCTCCACAGAATTTTCTTCCAGAAATGCTCAGCTTTCAACCAATCTGTATACCCCAGCAGAGATGGCGTAGTGGATACAGCACTGGTCTGTGAATCAGAAGGTCATGGGTTCTAATCCTGGCTCTGCCACTTGTCTGCTGTGTGACCTGGGGCAAGTCACTTAACTTCTCTGGGACTCAGTTCCCTCATCTGTAAAATGGGGATTAAGACTGTGAGCCCCATGTGGGACAGAGACTGTGTCCAACCCAATTTGCTTGTATCCACCCAAGCGCTTAGTACAGTGCCTGGCACATAGTAAGTGCTTAACAAATACCATAATTATTATTGTTATTATTAACAACCCAAAACTGAACAGACACTCCCCCTACACTTTAACTTTCATTGTACTAAGTGCTTGGGAGAGTAGATGTGATTCCTCCCTTTCCAGGTTGTGACTTTAGACTGTGAGCTCCTTGTGGGCAGGGAAAGTGTTTGATGTTACACTGTACTCGCCCAAGTGCTTAGTACAGTGCTTTGCATCATCATCATGATTGCATTTATTAAGTGCTTACTATGTGCAAAGCACTGTTCTAAGCGCTGGGGAGGTTACAAGGTGATCAGGTTGTCCCACGGGGGGCTCACAGTCTTAATCCCCATTTTACAGATGAGGTAACTGAGGCACGGAGAAGTTAAGTGACTTGTCCAAAGTCACACAGCTGACAATTGGCGGAGCTGGGATTTGAACCCATGACCTCTGACTCCAAAGTCCGTGCTCTTTCCACTGAGCCAGGGTGCTTGAGTGCCACAGTAAGCGCTCAATAAATACAATTAATAATAGTAATAATAATAGGTTGCAAGCTCCTTGGGGGCAGGGATTGCATCTCTCTTCCAAACACTAGTACGGTGCTCTCCCCACAGTAAGTGCCCAATAAATGTTACTAATTGGTAAAGAGCCTTCGAGGAGTTTAAAATTTTGCATGAGGAGAAAGACACTAAAACAACAGCAACGGAAACGACAGAGTTTAAAGATCTGTATATAAATGTTACAGGGTTGGAGGCCACTACCCAAGTGCTTCGGTGATGCAGAAGTGCTGAAGTAGCAGTAGTGGGGACATAGGGCTGGGAGATGGGCGATTAATCAGGGAAGGCCTCCCAGAGGAGATGTGATTTCAGAGAGCCTTGAATAATAATAATAATAATAATAATAATGTTGGCATTTGTTAAGCGCTTACTACGTGCAAAGCACTGTTCTAAGCGCTTGGGGGATACAAAGTGATCAGGTTGTCCCACGTGGGGCTCACAGTCTTAATCCCCATTTTTACAGATGAGGTAACTGAGGCTCAGAGAAGCTAAGTGACTTGCCCAAGGTCACACAGCAGACAGGTGGTGGAGCCGGGATTCGAACCCATGAAGATGGAGAGAGCAGTGATCTGCTAGATGTGATGGGGGAGAGAGTTCGATACAGGTCTCGATACAGCAAGAGGTCTGTGGTGGGAAAGACAAGAAAAGCCCAGTGAACACACCGGCTTGAGAGGAATGAAGTGTTCCGGCTGGGGTGTAGCAGCAGAGAAGTGAGATTAATTAGCGGGGAAAGAGCGGAGTGCCCCCATTATTTATTACTATAAATATTGATGTTCAAGGATATGTCAAAATTAGAATCAATCAATCAATCGTATTTACTGAGCGCTTACTGTGTGCAGAGCACTGTACTAAGAGCTTGGGAAGTAGAAGTGACAAACGAATGCTTCCTAATGCCAAGTATACACAGGACAGTGAAGGGAAAGGCTGATAATTTTCTGGTGAATTCAGACAGTGTAGCCACACAATCTGGATATTTAAGTTCAATAAATCATGCAGTTGATTCAGATAAGTTTATTTCCAAAAGTTCTGCATAACCGCTGCTCTGAACTGTGGGCAGAGAAACCGTCTCCTGCTTCTATTCTACCTTCTCAAGGACTTAGGACAGGGAATGCAGGGCACTCAATAAATACAATTAACACTACTAAGAAAACACGAACACATTTGGCACACAAATTCCTGAAAAAGCGATTCAGATGGTTAAATAATCCTTCCTTCCATTGGTATGGAAAGTGCTAATCTATTATTCATTCAATGGTCAGCTGTTATTCCTATATCGTTTTTAAAACTGGAACAGTAATAGAGGTCTCGGTAATACGAAAAACAAAATCAGATGTTGAAAATATTTTTAGTAAACGTGGAATATTAAAAATATGGGTTTTAGAGTGTCTATAATTGAAACCTATGGAGTCACATGAGCATATTTTTGACATTTCATGAATGTGTTCAATTTCTAAGACAACTAGCAAGTTAAGGGAAAAAAGACATTTTCAATGTTAATGATACACAGCCATACACGTATGCGGGGGCATATTCACACTTTCATCACAATAAGCTTGTAACCTAAATACATATTTCCAGGATAAATTACTGACACCCCCTTGACCTCTACAGGGAGTTTAGTCGCTGCTACAAAATTTAATATACAATGAAAAAGGTACATGAGAATAATTTAGACCTTCTAATAAACTGCTTTTTATGAGGACCCTCGTTTTAAAATTTAACCTTTGAACTTTAAAGCAGGTTTTATTCCCCTAAAGAATTCAGATTTATAGTTAGGAAATCAAAAAGCATAAAACACATGCCAGACAGAAGAATAATGGATGGCTCCTATTAAAGCCAAAGCAGTGAATGGTGCTGACTGGTAAGACAACTGAGCCTTGGACTCTACAATAAAAGGGCTTTCTGTAGCTAAAAATGGCACAAAATGTAATAGTCACAATGCTTGAGAGGCTACAGTTGAATTGTTAGAGCTGCAGGTAGGTTAGAAACTTTAAGTGTGATAATAGTACGTTTCTTGGTCTTAAGAGTACCTGACAAAGGGGTCAAATCCAGGGCAAATGACCTAGTGAAAGGAAGAAGCCCAGAAGTCCAGGGTAAACTAGCTTATCTGAGCCACTTCAAACTGCTTCCGAAGCATGAACCATGTTGGGCTATTACAGGGCACGATGCCTAGAGACTGGTTCCATAATGAAAGGGAGGATAAATATAGAAGATAAATCAAAATGATTAGCTTTTGAATGACTGGAGTTAGCATTTCCATTTTGCCCCAAGAGTATCTCCTGATTTTCATTATTTGATTTTATAGAACCATATCATAACACAAAACTATAGCACTGTATTGTCTGTGCCTGTGGGAGACAGACATCAATGGTAATCCACAAATAATCCAAACCTCCGGTTTCATCCAAGTGCTTCCATCGCCTCTCCCACCTGGCTTTTCACTTGAACTATTAATGAGTAGCAAATGTGACTGATAAGACTTTCGTCTTTTCTCTCTTTTTCCATGCGTAATGAAGCAACGTGGCCTTGTGGAAAGACCACGGATCGAGGAGCCAAGAGACGTGGGTTCCAATCCCAGCTCTGCCACTTGTCGGCTGGGTGACATTGGGCAAGTCACTTAAACTTCTCAACGCCTCAGTTTCCTCATCTGTAAAATGGGAATTCAATTCTTGTTCTCCCTCCCTCTCAGACTGTGTGAGTAAGGAATCCTATTTGACTTCATTTTCTTGAATCCACCCTAGGGCTTACAACAGGGTTTAGTAACAAATATTATTATTACTATTATTACTGTTATTATTATTTTTCCAAAATAGAGTGACATGGTCGAGAGGGGGACAATATTCCACAAGGCAGATAATTTGATCATGTCATCCACCAGTCATCCTCATGTTTAAATGTATTTATTTGTCTACCTTTGCTTTTATCATTTGCATCTATGCTCTTAATTCTGGTTCCTCATTTATTTGTATTCCTTCAGTGGCAGAGCACTATACTTAAGCACTTGGGAGAGTACACTAGAAATAGAGGTTATGATATCTGTCCTCAAGAAATTTATATGCAACGAGAGGCAGATACTAATTAAGTTATTTATAGGAAGAGAAAGACTGGAAAGACGGGTACGGGATTAAATTTTAGACAGCAGGGTACATAAATCAGTTTATACACAGCTGTGAATTTATATATGCCTGGGTAATAGTTTAGATGACATGATGGGGGAGAAGAAAACTAATCAGGCAATGTCTGCTGAAGACTGGAAAGGTTGTGGCGGTTTAGGCTGTCTATGGTTGAGAAGAGTCCAAGGACTATTTCCTCTCAGCAATAACTGCCATTTTTACTGTTGTTGTTTTTGATGGATTTCATCCGTTGATCTTTTCCTGTTTGTTTGCGCTCCCATCTGTAGCCCTCTTGTGAGCTCCCTGGGGGCCAAAGACCTTGCTTGAATCAATGTCTATGATTCTCCCAAGTTTTCAGTACAGAACCTGGGACAGAGGAGGCCTACAATAATCAATCAATGATAGTTTTTGAGCACTTACCGTGTGCAGAGCACTGTACTTAGTGCTTGGGAGAGTACAATATAACAGAGGTGGTAGACACATTCCCAGCCCATAATGAGTTTAAAGTCTAGAGGCTTATGGGTCAGTGCACTAGGAACTATCTTTAAGGTACAGACAGTGTGAAAGAAGGTGTCACTCATGCAATATTTTCAGCTACATCTGCATGCATGGATAGGATCTCACTGAAAGTAGAAGGAGGCCGAATTGGGGGTCAGGCAGATAGATTTCAATGAATCCATAGATAGTAGGTATTCTCAGTGGACCACTCCAGACCATGGAATTGATGGCATGGGTTATATTAAGAATCTCTTAAGGTCTTAAACATATCACTATCATAATTCTAAATCTTCTTGTTCTGCTTTAGTGACAAATTCTGTGACAAAAATAGCACTTTAGGACCTAGCCAGTTTGGGTTTGAGCTCTTATATCAGCTCCAATGAGAATAATTTACTATTATACTGAAGATCAAAGACTTCCATTGATAAATGTTTTTGGTTTTGCAATCAAAATCTTCTGAACCTGATTAAAATTTAATTGATCTAAATTTTTGCAATTTATTTATCCAAACAGTCATCCATCAACATTTTATTGCTAAGACACAAAACTTTGCCTATTAAAGCAACCTTCTTAATTAAAAATCAGTCAACCCAATCTTGTATTTGCCTATCTAACAAAACTCCAGCTTTCACCCAGATTTATTCCCCTCAATTTTTGGCCAAGACAAAATGATTATTCAATTATAAAAGCAATGAATATTTTAAAGATCGGCAAATGGAAGTAATAATTTCCTGAAATGATGATGATGATGATGATTTGAAGGAATAGAAGG
Source organism: Tachyglossus aculeatus (assembly GCF_015852505.1). NCBI lineage: Eukaryota > Metazoa > Chordata > Mammalia > Monotremata > Tachyglossidae > Tachyglossus > Tachyglossus aculeatus. The sequence goes on from NC_052101.1 coordinate 103,620,334, forward strand.
AGGAAAAAGAAAAGGAAGCAGAGGAAAATTATTATTATTCACTCTTCTGTTTCCCATGCAAGTTGGAAAATGTCTGCTTAGAGATGTGCATCAGACTATATGTCAGCCAGTAGACTCATTTAATGCCACAGAGGTATGTATATGTGCATGTGTGTACATACACATTTTGGGAGAGAATCACCTCAAGCCTTCAGGTTTCTTTAAAACCCCAATAAAACGCCCATCGTCCAGAACATTCAAATGATCTAGCTGTTCTACAATCATTCAATGATATTTATTGAGCGCTTACTGTGTGTAGAGCAGTGTACTAAGAGCTTGGGAGAGTACAATACACCAGAATTGGTAGACACACTCACTGCCCACCAAGCGCTTACAGTCTAGAGGGGGAGACAGACACTAAAATAAATTAGGGATATGTACATAAGTGCTTTAAGGCTGAGGGAGAAGGGAATATCAAATGCTTAAAGGGTACCGATCCAAGTTCATCAGTGACGCAGAAAGAAAAATGAATTGGTCTAACCCATTGACAGAGTGAAGAGAACTTCTCCCAGCTGAAGCTTTCCTGCTCCTGAGCTCCTGAACTCAATGCCTGCCCACTGCTGCTGGACACATCTCTCCAATCTCTACTCTACAGCTCTACTAGGTCCTTTAGCTGTCTCAATACCCACCTTTCCCCGCCACCACCACCACCCCCACCATACATAGAAATGCTCTCTAATAAATCAGTAATCTTCCAGATCTGGATCCATCTCAAGGTCAACAACACAATCCTCATGCATACCCCCAAAATGTCTCCGTACACCATCTAGGATGAACCCTCTGCATGAACTTCATGTAGTGTTGGGCATATAGGGGAGATGAATTATTCTCCCTGAGATGAATTATTCTCCCTCCACATAAATCCCTGGAGAGGTTTGTCTACAGATTTACCTCAGCCTTATTCTCCCTGAGAGAGGAGGGAGAGTTGTATTCATTATTGTGATGGTTGTTCTTCTTATTGATTTTCATTTCTCAAACTAATCTGATCAGGGCACATGATAAAATATGAAAACTGGCCAAATATAGTGTAATAACCTGTGGTCAAGATAAAAATCCTGGTCAGGTTTCCAAAATGGTTGTCATGTGAACTGAAGACAGTGTATAATGAATCCTAGTTCCTGAGGATATGCAAACAAAGAGACCCAAGCCACAGAGATGATAATTAACCCTAATTTCTGGACTATAAACTCATTGTGGGTAGGGAATGTGCCTCCCAAGTGCTCAGTACACTGCTCTGTGCATAGTAAGTACTCAATAAATACCACTGATTGATCGATTTGATATGCAGTTTCCATAACAGTTTTGGTACCTCTGTCAACCTTACCTACTGTACATCTACTAAGCATAGGCCCAGGGAACAGTCTGCTAAACTGCATCGTTTTGTCAAACTGCAAAAAAAAGTTCGACTAGTTTGCTGACCAGAATTCAAAGGTGTGAGAGTTTTGCCCAGTCTCAGTACAACTAATACTTTCATTAGATTTTGGATACCATTATTCATTATCATTATTATTATCAATAATGATAATAACTACCCTCCAAACAATTTTGGTGCTTCTAATGATAACGTCATGAATTCATTAACTTGTTTTATTGTCCCAGCTGCACAGCAACCATGGCAGTATAGCCATGTTTAATATACTCATTGGCTTCCAGATACTATTATGATGATGATGATGATGATGATGATGATGCTGAGGATGATTATATCAGTTACATTTGCAAAGAGCTCCATACAAGCATTTCTATTATTAATCCTCACCGACTGGTGAAAATGATCCCCATTTTACACCTAAGGGAAGTCAGGAGGTGGGGGAAAAAATATCTGTTGAGGAGTTTAGCGAAAGTCAGCATGGAATGCAAATCAGAATGTCTAGTCTACATGCCACTGCTCACCTGGGAAGCCACCCAATCAAACCCCCCTCATAGGCAAGGACTTCGGCCTCCTAAGGCAGTTAGGTAACTTGATTTTGTTAAATGATTTGATTATACCAAAGCAATTTGGAGGTACTTAGCTGTGAATTATAACAGTTCTAAGCTTTAGCATGATGGATAGCATTAGTCCTTGATTTGGATGATCTAGGCTGTTGCAAAACAGCTGAACTTCTTTGAAGGAGGCCCAAAACAATATTTATGAAGCAATCACCTTGACATGCTGAAATGTGAAGTTATTAGATTATTCTCCAGGAAGCTGTTCATTATGATCCACGGTAAGAGTGCATCTTTTTCCGACAAGGAAAAAAAGCAGCCACAGGTTTGGGAGGAAGAAAATGGGTAATATGCCATTTACTGCTCTGGGATAAGTAGTTTACCTACCCACAGTTATTTATCATTAAACGTCAATATTGCAGCCGAGTTGCCTATAAATTGGGGATTTGCATCTTAACATTTATAGCAGAAACACAGTTATTAATTATTCTCATTAAGGAACCTGAAACATATTAAATTAGAATTGCAAGCACATATTTATGCACAATTAAGGTACACAACATTATGCCCTAGGAAATGTTAATGATATAACAAACTAACCAAGAAATGATATACCTAACATTAGATGCAATAGCTTGTCAATAAACATAATTACTATTATGAACAAAGTTGATAATGGAATAAACCAGATGTATCTTATATTATGCATAATACTATACTATTATATATATATGTATATAATAGTATAGTATTATACATTATATATATATATATATATATACACACACACATATAACTACTACTTAACCATGTACTTTATACATGTCAGATAATGCTTGGAATATGCTTAGGTGGCTTTCACAATCAGAACCCTTTTCCTCCTATTACTGGTCCCCAAAGGCTGTTTATAGCTAATCTCAGCAAAATTTCAGAAATAATGTAATCCTGGAAACCACATATTAGTATTTCTTAAAAAATTCATTTCTCAAATAAATCAGTTCTCCTATAACACAGGAATTATGTTATTGAAGAATGGAGATTAGGAAAACTCACCCTATACATATTCCCGCCATGACTGGTTGTGGCATGCACGTATAAAACTATTTTTCCGACACTGTATCATATTCTGTACAGACTCAGGTTGTCAGAAGAATATTCTGCAATTCCACTTCTGCATCCTGTCTAGAACAGTGCTTAGCACATAGTAAGCGCTTAATAAATGCCAATTATTATTATTATTATTACTTGGAAATGCATCCAAATGGCAAACTAGGTTAAATATTGGCTACTGGGTATATTTGATATTGAGCCTCCTGGGAGAATTTTATTAATGAGAAATGAGACAGTTCAACCAGATTTATATCTGTAGTTAACTTCTACAAGAATCTCTCATTTTTATGCCAGATATACACCTCCATACAAAACCACGCTTTATAAATTGCAGTTAATCTACAGTTCCCACAAGACCCTATGTTATAAAGGGCACATCTGCTGTAGCTTCTTTTGGCCTCTATTGATTGATTTCCTATTTCCAAGTATCATTTTCTTTCAAATCCTCTCAAAGCTTTAAAACTCCTGTTTTCCATAAAAACATATTGACCGCTGTCATTGCTTAATGGTTTCAGAATGTATTCTTCTCAGCTACTGGGTATTTTTCCTCCCTCTCTATTCATAATCATTTTGCACTTCTAAATATGCATTCAAAGTCTCGCAGTACCAATAAAAATAGAACAGTTTAACGTCCCCTCAGATTTTACAGTTTACCCTATAAATCAAGATATTTTTATAATTGAGGATAGCTGCTGAGCAAAGGATGTCTAACTAAAGAAAGAAACAACCTTAAAGTTTCTCAGCATGATGATATCGGCATGCAGATTACCATGAAATAAAATTGCTACTTACAAGCAAACTGAAGTTTGACTTCTCTGCTAACAATTGTTCCAAACGAGTTTGTTGCGACGCACTGGTATGTTCCAGAATCTTGGGTTTTATTGGGATTATTGATCAACAAGCTGCCTTCCACTATATCATAGCGGAAATCCATACCAGTGTCGACATCTGTTCCATTGAACTTCCACCTGTAGTATAAAAATTCCAGGAGATAAATCTTTGTTCCATTACTAAATAGTTCTGCACTGTCTAAAACATGTAGAAAGCACAAGGGGACCATGAAATGTTCTTTCTTCTGCTATTTTGTGCTTTTATCCAGGGTGAAAATAAACACTGTACTATTTAATGTTTGTGACTAAAAAATTTACCAAACAGCAGGATCCACAGAGTAAACAAAGGTAATTAATTATCTTAACAGGGAAAGTAGATTTAGCTTCAAATCTTGTTACTCTTCCAGATGAAAAGGGAGTAGCCCCAACCAGAGACTCTAAATACTGATTTTGAAGTTTGGATAATCACAGTTTAGTTAACTGCAACTTTTGGGTTCTCTTGGTTTTTGTTTTTTTAATGGCCTCGGTTGCAGGGAATTTAGAACTACTCAGACCTGGATCACAATGATATTTTTACCATATTCCTTAGAAAGCCTAGTGCAATTTCAGCAACAGAATTAATCGCTGCTAGAAACCAAAATAGAGGTGAAACTTCTTTGCAGAAATTCACTTTAACCCCTTCGGCCTTAAATGATTATATGACCATCTATGGCATTAGACGCTCAAAAGACTTGGCAATAATGCTTTGAGGCAGAGCTTATGTGATCGTGATATAACTCCAAGGTTGGGTTTGCATGGGTTATGAGATTTTAGGCAGAGCGATTTTTCAGGATTCAAATTCAATTTAGTTCCCAAACTGTATGGAAGAAACCTGACATTAGACATCAGCCTTTTTTATTCCCAAACCTTTACACTGAGAAGCAGCATGGCTCAGTGGACAGAGCACGGGCTTGGGAGTCAGAGGTCATGGGTTCTAATCCCCACTCCACCACCTGCCAGCTGTGTGACTTTGGGCAAGTTACTAAACTTCTCTGTGCCTCAGTTACCTCATCTGTAAAATGGGGATTAAGATAGTGAGCCCCACATGGGACAACTCTACCCCAATGCTTAGAACAGTGCTTGGCACATAGTAAGTGCTCAACGAATACCATCGTTATCATTATTATCCAAACCCACTATAACCCTGAGGTGCCTCAGGGCAGTCCCCAGTGTTCAGGCAGACTGGCAATGAGATGAAGGGGACAGACAAAATAATAATTATTATTATTATAATCATTATTATTATATTTGTTAAGCACTTACTATGGGCCAGGAACTGTACTAAGCACTGGGGTGGCTACAAGCAAATTGGGCTGGACATAGTCCCTGTCTCGCAGAGGGCTCACAGTCTCAATCCCCATTTTACATATGAGGTAACTGAGGCACAGATAGGTCAAGTGACTTGCCCAAGACTACCAAGCAGACAGGTGGTAGAGCCAGGATTAGAACCCATGACCTTCTGACGCCCAGGCCCGTGTTTTGTCCACTATGCCAGCACCAGAACTCTGAAGCAGCAGCAACCAACTGGACAGATTCCCGGTAGCCTGAACAGAAAAGTCACGCAAGGATGCATCCAGGCCTTGAAACCTAAAGTGCAACAAAAATACTTGTACCCAAACACCCTGGTGCCAGTCAGCTAGGAGTCAATATTGTTCGGGCCATTAAGAAACATTTTTCACTCTGGATATAGGTTGGCCATACACACACATCACCAATAGCTTCAGGCTTCAGAATGTTCAATTTAGAAATGTGGGAGACTGAAATCCCAATATATTTTCCAGTTGGTAGCTGAAGTCTGATTGAAAGGGGTTGGAAGTTGTAAAACACACTTGATATTGTTCAGAACAGATAGTCTTCCTCTCTGCATTCTAATGCAAGACAGAGGCATCAGGCATGAAAGGAGTAAGTATTATTTTCCTGCAGCTGTAAGTATTTGGGCATAGATCTTCAGCCGCTGTGGCTAGCTGACTAGACACATTCTTCTGAAACTGCTGAGAATGTTTTTACAATAGTTCTCATTTCAAATAAGAGGGGAACAATGCAACATGACAAATCTGCCTACCAAAAAAAAGGGAAAAAAAAAAAAGAAATGGCAAAACAATGTAAACAGAATTTGGAGACCGGTGCGTGGGAATGGACAAGTGAAAACTATTTTTTAAAAAAGATATGGGAAATAGAGAGCTCCTTGAGCGGACACTTCGGGAAGATCCAAAGGCAAACTCTAAATCAGTGACAGGGGCCACAAGAGGCAAGTACATGACTGTGGCTAATGGCCCGACGTGGACTGGAGCCACATGTGAAAGTTTGGCGAATATCTCACTGTCAGTAGGAACATCTTCAAAAATGAAGAGCAGATATAAATATAGCTGATACATATACATCCATATCAAAACTAGCTTTTGGGACATTCCCAAGTGCTTAATAGAGTGTTCTGCACACAGTAAGCACTCAATGAATATCACTGATTGATGAACTGATTCAAGAAAAGTAGTATTTCGGACAGTGAACGTGTCTGCCAACTCTGTTGCATTGTATTCTCACAAGTGCTTAGTACAGTGCTCTGCATATAGTAATTGTTTAATAAATATGATTGATAAAATATAATTCATAGATAATATTTTTATGACAGTCTTCTAAAAGAAGGAAAAAAGACAACCACTTGTCTCCTGGCTGTCTCCTGGCCTGACTGCTCATGTTTAATTTAGAAAACTATCTATTGGCTTCACTTCACGTTTCTTCAAACTTTTCTCTATCCTGGAAATCTTACTGGGAAAGGAAATGCTGCCCCAAAGGAAAAGAGTGAAAAGTTTCAGTGGGGTATGGCAGACTCCTGAAATTTCTCCCCTGTGCAACTGACAAACCTCCTCAACAAGAGGCTTTGATAAGGCAAAGATAATCCCCATTTGGATTTGGCAAGACTCTTCTCAATCCCCATGCTAATAATAATAATGATGATGATGGCATTTGTTAAGCACTTACTATGTGCAAAGCACTGTTCTAAGCACTGTGGAGGATACAAGGTGATCACATTGTCCCACTTGGGGCTCACAGTCAATCCCCATTTTACAGATGAGGTAACTGAGGCTCAGAGAAGCTAAGTGACTTGCCCAAGGTCACACAGCAGTCATGTGGGGGAGCCAGGATTAGAACCCATGACCTCTGACTCCCAAGCCCAGGCTCTTTCCACTGAGCCACGCTGCTTCCCTAATCTTCCCTCAGGATTTTCTTCTCCTACTCTCTCCTTCTCAAGAGGAAGGCTTGGTGTCAGGAAGGAAGAAAATGGGGCATACCTAGAAATAGACAAGATGGAGGTTCCTCTCATAACCTCTCAGGAGGGAGTTCTTCATAAAAGGACAATGTGTCTCTCTCTGGGCTGGGGACACCATTTTAACTCTCCACCTAAAGGGTACTGACATCGGTAGAAGATGCTGTATTGGAAATTAAATACAATTCATCCCATGGGGAACCCATTGAGACAAAGTGGTGAGTGACGGTGCAGCAAGATGACACAGTTCTAGACTGTGAGCCCGTTGTTGGGTAGGGATTGTCTCTGTTGCCGAATTGTACTTTCCAGGTGCTTAGTACAGTGCTCTGCACACAGTAAGCGCTCAACAAATCCGACTGAATGAATGAATGACACCCTCACTGGACCCATTAACACTGAGGTGGACTGTACTGAGAAAACACTCATCTGGGAGATTGGCTGAGTCATTTCACATAGCCTATTTGTTGGAAGAATATTTTTTTTTATGGTATTTGTTAAGTGCTTTCCAGGTGCCAGGCACTGTACTAAGCTCTGGGGTAGATACCAATTAATCAGGTTGAACACAGTCAATGTCCCACATGGGGCTCACTGTCTTAATCCCCATTTTACAGATGAAGTAACTGAGGAACGGAGAAGTGGAGTGACTCACCCAAGGTCACACAGCAAACATGTGGCAGAGCCAGGATTAGGACCCAGGTCCTTCTGATTCCCAGACCTGTGCTCTATCTACTAGACAACACTGTTCCTCACTTTGGCTGGATTTTTTTAATGGCATTTGTTAAGCACTCACTATGTGTCAAACACTTTTCTGAGCATTGAGGTAGATACAAGTTAATCACATCAGACACAGTCCCTGTCCCACATGGGGCTCACAGTCTAAGTACTGAGTCCCCATTTCAAAGTTGAGGAAGCTGAGGCACAGAGGAGTTAAGTGATTTGCCCAATGTCACACAGCAGGCAATCAATAATATTTATTGAGCACTTACTGTATGCAGGGCACTGTTGTAAGCGCTTGGGAGAGTACAACACGACAATATAACAGACATAGTCCCTGCCCACAGTGAGCTTACAGTCTAGAAGGGGCCACAAGTGGCAGAGACAGAATTAGAACCCTGGTCCTCGGACTCCTAGGCCCCCTGCTCTTTCCACTAGGCCATGCTGCTTCCCTGGGTCTATTCTAAGCAATCGTTTTCAAAGTGAATTTATTTTTAGTCCTGATTTGTCTTTTCCCAGCTCCATATTGCTGGTCTAATAAAGATGTCAAGAAGGAATTGGATCCACTGACAGCCAATCAGGATATTCTAGTAAAGGAACCTCACCAGAAGAGTTCACTTAGGATCTTCAGATCAGGAAAAACCAGGAAAAAAACCAAAACAGTGGTCACAAAGAGAGTACAATGTGATGGTTGCCTATCTGACATCCATCTGTCTGGTTAAGGAGGTACAATCCAACAGCTCTAATCAATTATGGATACTTTTACACAAAGAATTAAACAAACAAGGCTTACTTCAAAATCAACTATTTTCTGTAAATTACACTTTGAGAAAGCAGCATTCATTTCACCTGAATATCCACTGCATTTAACTACATTATCTAAACTCTCATTATTTTCCATGCATTTTCATCAACTGTGCATTTACTCTCAGATATAATGCCCTTTTGGGTGCAAAGGTAAAACTTCTCGAGTTTCATCTTCACTGCAAGAGTTTAAGCGCATATTCATCTCTTCCCTGAGGAATCTGTTAACATCACATAGGCCACTCTGATAGGATTTGGGCCCTACTGGATATGTGGTAATGCGAAACTCTGGCTGGTGCACTTAAGGCCGCCAATGGAGAGAGATTCTCTGGGGGCATTGCTTTTTTTTTTTATCAGTCAGGCCCCCTGTCCTCACAGATTTCAACCTAAAATGATGTAAAACCTGTATGATGCGCTTTGTAGTATCAGATTCAATTGCATCAGAGCATACAACCACAGCAGGCTGCAATCCCTTGAACTAAAACCAACAAGATTAACGTGATTGCAGGAAACTAATACAGAAAGTCAGTTAGCGAAGTCAAATGTGCTCTGAGACACTTCTATATAAGTGAAACTGGCTGGAATCAGAGTTCTTTGGACTTTTCTGGGTCTATGTCATACTTTCAAAATCAAGTGAATGGAGACAATGAAAATGTGAGCTCCAATCAAGGATAATAACTCTGTATCAATACAACACGCGGCCAGCTAATTGGCCAGTTGAAAATTTGAATTGGAAGAATCTTACTGAGTCAATGACTCTGAAATGTCTCATTCACATATATGTAGAATGAACTTGATGATTGCTATATTCAGGCAAAAAGCAGAAGGACTTTGTTTATGTTTTTGTTGGAGGACGGGTGGAGAGGAAATATATGGGAACTTGTGATTTCTTCCTTTTCAGTGTGTTTCATTTCTTCTAGTATGCCTCACAATCACCAATTAGTACAAAAGGCAGAGAAGTAACTGGAAGCAATAGAAAAGAAACTAGAATGCCTGAAATGACCTATTCTCTCCTCCTCTCCCCCGCACCGCTTATTTGTACAGTGTATAAACCCTTCCTCCTTAGCTGTCTTTCTGGCAATCCCTGGAAACTTCCTTCTGGCTTCCTCAAGATTGATTCTCCCTTGAAGAAGCACTCTAAATATCATCAGCACCATCTCCTACTCTACCTTGGAGTACCCAGGCTTATACTCAGCTCAGACATCACAAGACTGGGAACGAGTATTTCCAATAAAACCACAAACCTGAAAATTGGCTTGGGATTTCCCCTAACATCACAATTCAACTTCACTTTCTTCTCCTCAAGATCCAAGGGAAAAGTAATGCTGCTTGGTTCCTGGATGAAAACTGGGCCATGCAGGGTGCTGTCATCTGAAATTAGAAGAGAAGATGATATTGAATGTGATTTAAGCACACCTTCAAAATGGGATGAAACACTTAAACATTTATGAACAAGAAAACATCACTGAAGCCCGTAGTTAGGAGTTAGGCACCTGTCTCCTGGGGAGTAGCCCAGTTTGGTTCTATAGAATGATAGTGAGACAGGAACACAGACTATTCTCTTTCCTACTGACAAATGAACTTGCTGTTTGTCAACTATAATTGCTCTCCCCATCCCCTGTCCCTCCTTTTTCCAGCGGATACTTTTTCTTCTCAATTACTCTTTCACTTTTCCCCTTCCCTCTATTTTTTCTTTATGGTTTGTTTCTGTGTCTGGCTTTAAGTGGCAAGGTAAACGTTCTCTGGGCAAGTCTTTGAACTTTCTAGAGGAAACAAATGCTTATCTCCTGAAGGGCAGGGAATGTGCCTACCAACTCTCCCAAGTGCTTAATATAGTGCTCTGCATCCAGTAAGTACCATTCATTAATTGATCGATCAATGGCAGATATTGAGTGTCTACTGTTTGCAGAGCAGACTGCTTAGGAGAATACAGTACAATAGAGTGGAAGACATGATCACTGCCCAACAAATTCATCAACAGTGGTCCTCCCTCTGTACAAATGAAAGTATGATTGATGGTATGAAAATGTACAGGTGGAGGAAGGGCTGCATTAAACTTGTTGTGGGCAGGGAATGTGTCCATCATCTCTATTATAGTGTACTCTCCCAAGTGTTTAGTACAGGACTCTGCACACAGTAATGGCTCAAAAAATACCACTGATCTGAAAAATTGGCACACCTTGTCAAAATTAATTTTCATCTTCACATTTCTGTATTTCTACCTAGTCACAACAACAAAAAAGTTCTTTTGTGAGATGACAGGCTGCTTCTTTTCTTGATATGGTCTTTCCTGAAATTTGTACAATGTTATTTTAGTGCAGAGAACATGTAAATGAGAGGGAAAAGAAGTTTTGATGTACTATGAAACAAATTTCTTCTGAGTCTGGAAATACAAATTCAAAGTCTGAGTTAACACTGACGAATAATCTGGACACTTCCACTACAAAAATACTCTGTGGTGCGATATGAATACTAAAAAAATGCTTAGTCTGAAATATCCTTAAAACTAAGGCCAAAGCAAATTTTGGGTCTCAATCATTTAGCTAATTTGCTTGTGAAAAAACAGCCAGTACGATGCCTGCAATTAGAAGTTATGCACTTATCTTTAAACTCTGTTGCTTGCAATTTATTTTGTGTCTGTCATCCCAGCTAGATTGTTAACTCCTTGAAGGAATGGATCGTGTCTACAAATTCTACTGTACTTCCCAAGCGTGCAGTACAGTTCTCAACCCAGAGTAAGCACTGAAGAAATTGATTGATTGATGAAATGGACATGGTCCGGTGAGTTTGAACCAGCTAAACTGGCATTTCAATGAGGAATTCACATAGTGTCCTTGTTTTGTTGTCTGTCGACCCCCTTGTAGACTGTGAGCCCGTTGAAGGGTAGGGATTGTCTCTATTTGTTGCTGAATTGTACTTTCCAAGCACTTAGTACAGTGCTCAGCACACAGTAAGTGCTCAATGAATACGATTGAATGAATGAATGAGAACAAAATTACTGAGTTTTAGTTCTAACAAGAAGTACATAATCTGCCATTTCTCTCCATAGGAACTGTAGTAGATGGAAAATTAAAGTCTAAAAGGCACAAATATTTTTTTCATTTCATTTCAAATTTTAAAATAATTTTTCAGGAAACTTCAAGTGTTTCTAAAACAGTAAAGGGAGTTAGGAGTTGGTCCAATTCAGCAATGAAAATCTGTGTCCATCTTATGCTTCCCCAGTACACATAGGTCTTAATAGGATAACTGGTCCAGAAGCTAAACCTTTTTTTAGCTAAAGGTTAACAATTTTTCTCTTAAATTCCCCACCTCCAAAGGAGAAAGTGACAACTATAGCATTCTTTCAGCGATATGAATTTCACCGTCAGAAATGGTCAGACTCTTATATGTCTTTTACTAGAAGAAAACATAATAAAGTTCAGAAAGAAAGCAATAGAGTTTATGGAGGGGATATGGAGTAACATTCACACTTTTCTGATGTACCCATTATGACTCTTTAATTACAAAAAAACTTCTTTCTAAGCAGTTTTTGGTAATAACTATTGACAATAATTATGCTTTGCAGTTATCAGAAATGACACATTTCATTCTAAGGAGCTCATTTGCTCTTCACTTATGTCTGCAAAAGGCAATTACCATATAAGGAGGAGTACAATTTCAATTTTCTCCCAAGGAATTCCATGGGATTTTCAGATATGAATTATTGGTTTCACAAAACCCCTAAGGAAGCAAACCTTTATGTGCCCATTATGGGTAGAAAAGGCAAAGAGAGGTTCAGCAACTTATTTGTCATCACACAGTGTGACAGTGCTTAAGTCAGGAAAATTTATCCACAGGTAGCCAACAGGGCACAAAGACATACTTTCTCATGCCAGCTAATTGAAAGTTCCATATGCGAGATTTTTATAATACTATATTTTATTCATAGAGTACAATAAAAATGCATATAGTCTCAGCCGTATTCATTCATTCATTCAATCATATTTGTTAAGCGCTTACTGTGTGCAGAGCACTACACTAAGCGCTTGGGAAGTACAAGTCGGCAACATACAGAGACAGTCCCTACCCAACAACGGGCTCACAGTGTCAAAGGGGGAGACGGACAACAAAACAGGTAGACAGGTGTCAAAACCATCAGAATAAATAGAATTATAGCTATATGCACATCGTACTAAAATAGAGTAGTAAAATGTACAAGTAAAATAAATAGAGTAATAAATATATGCAGGTGCTGTGGGGAGGGGAAGGAGGTAGGGCACGGGGGGTGATGGGGAGGAGGAGAGGAAAAGGGGGGCTCAGTCTGGGAAGGCCTCCTGGAGGGCCTCCCTACTGAGAGTAAGGCCTCCTTACTGAAAATATTCCCTTCTTCCAGCCTGCTATGGGGAGATACTGAAGGAGGCTTTTACTACACATGAGCTATTAGACATAGACACACTTTCGCTCTCTATTTCTCTTTCTCTCCCCCTCTCGCTTCTTTGTTTTTGAAGGCAACACTACTGACAGTAATGTGGCTGAAAAGACTGCTATGCAACTGACACTTTATTTTACAGAGGAAAGTTAAAGATTGCTTTTTTCCCTTCCCCACCTCCAAAGGAAAAAAAAAATAAACTAACAATGGCATTCCATACAATAAGATTTTCACAGAGAAAAATAGTCTGACTGTTAATAGTTTTCCAAATAAAAAGAAAACACAATAAAGATGAAACAGAATGCTGTACTGATATGTTTTCCACTTACAAGGCCTGTTGCTATTTTTCAGACTGCCTCTGGGTACCCTGATCTTCCCCAAACCTCCACTCAAGGGGAACACTGTTTTTGATTGCTGCAGCCAGGTTGAACTGTCTATTGCAATTTTTTTTTCCTCAACCAACTCTGCTATATCAGACTGCTAGAAATTGTCCTTCACAAGGACTTTAAAATGTTGTTCTATCTTCCACGCTTGTGTATGCTCCATTTCAGTTCTTCATATAGCAGCTGTTTGGGAATCCTATCATCCATTTTCATCACATGTCCCTCCTAGTGAACTGTTTCATGATGAACATCAGTGGTGAGCAGACTGGATTCCAGGACCTCATTGTTGGTAATTTTGCCAGACCATTCAATATTGAAAATGGTTCAGACTTGATCCTTGTGAAACTGTCCAAGAATCTGGGTGAGCCTTCCATGGTAGGGACAGGGAACCACCTATAGCTTTATAGACCTTCAATTTGGTTTGAAATCCAATGGTTTGCGTGGTGAGCCCACAACAAGCTGCCTTATTAGTGACTGTCTGAGATCCCATGAACAACAACAAGGAAGAGGCTCGCAAAGGCACTGAGGCAGGGGATTGCTGGCCTGTGGTTGCAGAGCATGGAGGGAGGTATGGCCTTCTCTCCCTGTTCTACCCGATAACAGGACTGGACCAATCATTGACTGTCAAGTAGAGCCCCAGCTGCGATGCCCAAGGCAGATAAAAGGTGGTCATTTTAAATCGCGAGGAGATACACAGAAGGCACCCAGAGGCACAGATGCAGAGAAGCAGCAGAGAGGCATGAAGAAGAAGAAGCACTTAGGAGCAGCACTCCAAAGCAGCAGAAGGCAGCAGCACTTGGAAGGAGAAAGAAGCAGCCTTGGCAGAACGGGCTCCTTTGACCAGCAGACTGGTATTGGACCTTTGGTGAAGTGGAGTGAGTGTGTGTGACTCCCCTGAATGTTGGTAAAACTAAGTAAAAAACTTTTCACAGTAACCTTGGTGATCAGAGGTGTGGTATGACTTTACTAAGTGTCACCGAGGCTCACCCGATCCAGGAAGGTCCTGCTTGGCATGAGCCGGGGCCTCGTGACAGTTTGTTGTCACCAAACTCTGTAACTCTCCTAAAAGCCATGCTGGACTTCTTGTTTCTGTTTCCTATTCCTTTATTAGTGTATCCTGTGGGCACTGCCTTGGTAGCAGAATTGGGTGATGGCATTTTCTTCTGCGTTGAAAATCAATCATTGGTATTTACTGAGCACTTATTGGGTGCAATGGTAATCTTTGATTGTTGTGGGGCTTCTCAGGTATAGAATGTTCATGACCTAAGTCTCCTCAACGAACGTAAAGTGGTTTGGGAAGACAGGACCGTTTATAAAGGTGACTACTGCCCTCCTCCCCTAACAGAGTCTCGATGCAATTATGAAGCAGTTTTCAAACCTGTGCATAGCTAGGTCACATAGGCCAAAGAGGAACAACGGCTAGGTGATAGTAGTAGTAGTACTTGCATGTTCTATGAGAGGACAGTATTGCTGCGAACATGAAGAATGCTTGATGAAAACACCTAAGTGGCTGCAGTAGAGAAAACCTGGTAGTGGTGATAATAATAATAATAATGATGGCATTTGTTAAGCGCTTACTATGTGCAAAGCACTGTTCTAAGCGCTGGGGGGGATACAAGGTGATAATAATAATAATGATGGCATTTATTAAGCGCTTACTATGTGCAAAGCACTGCTCTAAGCGCTGGGGGGATACAAGGTGATCAGGTTGTCCCACGTGGGGTTCACAGTCTTCATCCCCATTTTGCAGATGAGGGAACTAAGGCCCAGAGAAGTTAAGTGACTTGCCCAAGGTCACACAGCAGACATGCGACGGAGCCGGGATTAGAACCCATGACCTCTGAATCCCAAGCCCGGGCTCTTGCCCCTGAGCTACGCTGCTTCTCTAACTCCCTCTCTTCTTTTCTACAAATCCACTGTCTTCTGGGAGAATAAAACCAATTACCTCTTAGAAAATGATGGTAAGCTACCTATTCTTTATCGGGCACCTTCCTTAATGGCGGAAGGAATAAGAATAATAATTGTAGTATTCGTTAAGTGCTTACTACGTCAGGCATTGTACTTAGCACTGGGGAAGATACAAGATAATCAGGCCCCACCTGGCACTCGCAGTCCAAGCAGGAGGGAGAACAGGCTTTGAATCCCCATTTTTCAGATCAGGGAACTGAGGCACAGAGAAGTTACGTGACTCATCCAAAGCCACACAGCCGACAAATGGCAGAGCTAGGATTAGAACCCAGGTCCTGTGACTCCTAGGCCCACGATCTTTCCACTGGACCACGTTGCTTCTCTGGATCCCTATCTTACAGATGAGGAAACTGAGGCACTGAGAAGTTTGGTGACCTGACCAAGGTCGCATAGGAGGCAGGTGGGCCAGGATTAGAACCTGGGTCCTCTGACTCCTAGGGCCGTGCTCTTTCTCCTAGGCCACCCTGCTCCTCCTGGTACAGGAGAGTTACAGTGATCATTAAAGTGTTGTTACAGTCTCTCTAAGATTCCTTTTTTTATCTGTGCTGAGGCTGGATCCATCCCTAGTCTTCAGTGGCGCTGTGGTGGTCCATGTGGGCCAATATGCTCTTTTAGAAGTCCTTGGTTTGGTTTCAATCTAAGTATCCTTGCATCTTTTCAGCCTTGATGGCCGACCACTTATCACACATGCTTCTAAACCCATTCTGTAGTTGATGACACAGCCTTCAGTAGGCATACCTTACTGTGTTGTGAGGATCTGCAAGGTGTTGTCAAAATGTAGCTTGTTTTGCGTGGCCTACTGGAGAGAGCACAGGCCTTGGAATTTAGAAACCTGGGTTCTAATTCCAGCTCGATCATGTACCTGCTGTGTGACCTTGAGCAAGTCATTTAACTTCCCTGTGCCACAGTTTCCTCATCTGTAAAATGGGTATTCAATGACTAATCTGATGATGATGATGATATCTGTTAAGCACTTACTATGTGCCAGGCACTGTACTAAGTGCTGGGGTGGATACAAGCAAATGGAGTTGGACGCAGTCCCTGTCCCGTGTGGGGCTCACAGTCTCAATCCCCATTTACAGATGAGGTAACTGAAGTGACTTGCCCAAGGTCACACAGCAGACAAGCGGCAGAGCCGGGATTAGACCCTATGATCTTCCTACTCCCAGGCCCGTGTTCTATCCATTATGGCATACTGCTTCTCACGCATCTCCCTCTTACTTAGACTGAATGCCCCATGTGTCACAGAGACTTTGTCTCACATGATTAACTTCTATCTACCTCGGCACATAGACCAGTGCTTGACACATAAGTGTTCAACAAATATCATAATAATAATTGTTATTATTAGCTACAAATAGCTCCTAGATTTGGGAGTCATTCTCATGAAACCAATGCTGATGCTTTCTTCTGGAAGCCTCCTGAAGGCAGTATCCCTTACAGAACATTTAATTAACCATCACGTCGTTACAGGTATATAGGCTTTCTTGGTCCAAAGGGGCCATTTCTTGTTGTTCAAATCTCATTGACTTCTATTTCATTTTCCAGGCTGCTTTTCATCCAGTGGAAATCAATCGATCAATCAATGGTTGACTCATTGAATGCTTACTACTTACTACGTCATTCATTCAATCATTTATTGAGTGCTTAATGTGTGCAGAGCACTGTACTAAGTGCTTGGAAAGTACAATACAGCAATAGAGATAATCCCTGCCCACAACAGGCTTACAGTTTAGAGGACTGAGAATCAATGGCATGTATTAAGCACTTACAGTGGAAAAGACACTGCTGAGGGAATCGGAAGACTTCGGTTCTAGTTCGGGTTCCTTCTATAGCTAGCTAACATGAGCAAAGATCCCACACGCACTTTGCACACTTGCTTCCGTGCCCCAGTAGGACTCTGACTGGCAGGGATGAGAGAATTTGAGTGGTTCTGCACATGCCACAAGCACTTCAGTAATTTCCTCTGCTCAGGTTCTTAGTCTTGAAGTCTTCAGGACCTGAGGCTCATTTGTTTTTCCTGACAGTATACTCCATCATTTCATTCTTCAGGAGTCTGACATTCAGCTGTTTTGTTAGTTTGACTGCCACTGTGTTGTGAAATTTTGGAATCTGTCGGGCAACAATAAGGCCAGCACCAAGTATCCCACATAGCAGCAGTAATAAAGATATTCTTCAGGTCTCGCTGCTCAGACCTGGGGGACAACCAAGATGTCTGGCTATTATTTGGTAAAGTCAAAGATTGAGTTTTGAGAGGAGGCCTGTGTGAATTTGGTGTTATTTCCCAAATTCCCATGGTCAGAATCAGGTCTCCTGGGGTTAGTCCAGGAGATCTTAGGGACCAGGCTAGCGAAATAAAGAGGACAGAAAAGGATTACAGTAATCTGGGGGGCGGGGGGAAGGATGCATGTGTATGTATTTATGCTTTAGTTCCCCAAATCCAGGTGGATCAGGACGAAGAAAGAAGGTCTAGGGGTGCCAGGTCCCTTAAAATATTGACACACTCAAATGGTTTCACCAAATCAATCTCCCGAATTCTCAAATCAACCTCGTGAGATAAGAGGAGAGCCATATGCTCTCCATTTACAGATCAGGAAAGTGATGTAGAGTTACTTGCAGAGTTCACTGAAGAAGTAGTGGAAGACTCAGATGGAGAGACCAATCAATGACCCTTGTTCACAAGCCTTCCCTTTTACCTGGAACTCCTTTCCTCTTCACATCCTGTAGAACACTACTCACCCCATCTTCAAGGCCATTCAGAAATCACATCGCCTCCAGTAGGCCTTCCTGATTAATCTCTCCCAACTATAGTAGTTAGTAGTAGTAATGGTATTTATTAAGTGCTTATTATGTGCAGAACACCGTACTCATTCACTCCCATAGCTTCAACTACCATTGCTACATCGATGGCTCCCAAATTTACCTCTCCAGCCTCACATTTCCTCCTGCCTTCAGAACTTCTCTACCTGGATGTCCCTCTGACACTTCACATTTAACATGTCCAAAATATCTTCCTCATCTTCCCACCCAAACCCTCCCCAAGACTTTTAAATCACTGTAGGCAACGCCACCATCAGCCCTGTCTCACAAGCCTTGGCATTTATCCTTGACCCATCATCACTCTCATTCAACCTGCATATTCAATCTGTGACCAAATCCTGTCAGTTCTAGCTTCACACTATCTCTAGAAACTGCCATCCATTCAAACCCTGATCCAAGCACTTCTATCCTGCATTGATTACTGCACCCATCAGCTTCCTCTCTAACCTCCCTACCTCCTGTCTCTCCTGTCTCCAGTCCATACTTCATTCTTCGGCCTAGATTACTTTTCTATAAAAAAATCCAGTCCACATCTCCCCACTCCTCAAGAACCTCCAGTGGTTGCCCATCCACCTCCGCATCACACTGAAACTCCTTACCATTGGTTTTAAAACACTCAATCAGCTCTCTCCTCCTACCTTATCTCACTAATCACCTAATACAACCCAGCCTGCACACCACCAAACTACTCATTGTTCCGCTATCTCATCTATCTTGCTACTATGCCTTGTCTATGTCCTCCCTCTGGCCTGGAACACCCTCTCTGTTCATATCTGACAGACCACCACTCTCCCCATCTTTAAAGCCTTATTAAAATCACATCCAAGGGGATTTTTTTCCCCTATCTGTAATTTAATGTCTTTCTCTCCCTCTAGACTGTAAGCTCCTTGTGGGTAGAGCTGCCTTACCAAATCTGTTATATTTTACTATCCCAAGCACTTAGTACAGTACTCTGCACAAAGCAAGTGCCCAATAAATATGATTAATACAGGCCTTCCTGACTTGGCCCTCATTTCCCCTATTTGCCCTCCCTTCCAAGTCGCACATGCGCTTGGATCTGTACTGCTTAAGAACTTGTATTCTCCCCCACCCTCTGCACTTAATAAATACCATTGCTTGATTGACTGATTGCTTACTAAGCATTTGGAAAAAAACACCCAGATGGGAATTAGATAAGTTCCCAATGCAAGGTCCTGAGGAAGCAGCATGGAGGTCCAGTAGCCCGTTCTTGGGTAGGGACCGACCGTCTCTATATGTTGATGGTTTGTACTTCCCAAGTGCTTAGTACAGTACTCTGCACACAGAAAGCGCTCAAAAAATACGATTGAATGAATGAGGCTGCCATGGGCCCTGAATATTGTGGTGAGAAGTGGCACTCGCTTGGCTGGTGGAGAGAGAGAGGCAGGGGAGCTGTGGGGCACAGGGAATGCCAGAAGCAAGACAACGGGAACATAATGTGGGGGTAGCAGATTCCCAGAGGATTTGCTCGCCTATTTCTGTGTCACCTAAGCACTTGGGTACCCACACACTCCGGCTGTACTTACATATATAACTTTTTTTTTTTAAAGATACTTGTTAAGTACTTACTATGTGCCAGGCACTGTACTTAGCGATGGGGTAGATACAAGATAATCAGGTTGGACATGATCTCCGTCCCACATAAAGCAGCATGGCCTAATGGATAGAACACGGGCCTAAGAGTCAGAACCTGGGCTATAATTCCGGCTCTGCCACTTGTCTGCTGTGAGACCTTGGATGAGTCACTTCACTTGTCTGTGCCTCAGTTACTTAATCTGTAAAATGGGGATTAAGACTGTGAGCCCCATGTGGACTATAGCCAACGTGATTAACTTGCATCTACACCAGCACTTAGTATACTGTCTGGCACATAATAAGCGTTTAAAAAATACCATTAAAAAAAAAATAAGGCTCCCAGTCTTAGACTGATAACTGAATCAATCAGTCCCACTGAGTACTTATTGTGTGCAGAGCACTGTACTAAGTGCTTGGGAGAGTACAGTGTAACAGAGTTGGAATACACATTCCCTGAGAGAATACACTTTCCCTACTGAGAGCTCACCTCCTCCAGGAGGCCTTCCCAGACTGAGCCCCTTCCTTCCTCTCCCCCTTGCCCCCCTCTCCATCCCCCACATCTCACCTCCTTCCCTTCCCCACAGCACCTGTATATACGTTTGTACATATTTATTACTCTATTTATTTTTTTATTTTGCTTGTACCTATCTATTCTATTTATTTTATTTTGTTAGTATGTTTGGTTTTGTTCTCTGTCTCCCCCTTCTAGACTGTGAGCCCACTGTTGGGTAGGGACCGTCTCTATATGTTGCCAGCTTGTACTTCCCAAGTGCTTAGTACAGTGCTCTGCACACAGTAAGTGCTCAATAAATACGATTGATTGATTGATTGATTCCCTGCATACAACTATCTTACAATCTAGAGGGGGAGACAGACACTAATATAAATAAATTACAGATATGTACGTACATATTGTGGGGCTGAAGAAGGTGTGAATGAGGGTTCAAATCCAAGTGCAAGGGCCATAAAGAAGGGAGAGGGAGAAGAGGAAGTGAGGGTTTAGTCAGGGAAGGCCACTTGGAGGAGATTTGCTTTTAATGAGGTTTTGAAGGTGGGGAGAGTCTCTGGGATGTGAAGAGGGAGGGTGTTCCAGGCCAGAGAGAAGAAACGGGCAAGAAGTTGATGGCCAGGGAATGTGTCTACCAATTCTGTTATATTGTACTCTCCCCAGTGCTCAGTACAGTACTCTGCACACAATAAGCGCACAATAAATAGGATTGACAGATTGACAGGCACATTGAGGTACGTGAATAGGTTGGCTTTAGAGGAGCAAAGTGCGCGAGCTGGGTTGTAGTAAGAAATCAGGGAGGTATGGCGGGCCGGGAGGGGACAGCAGGCAAGATGATTGACTGATTAAGTGACTTGTCCTAGGTCACACAGCAGTAAGTGGCAGAGCCGGAATTAGAACCCAGGTCCTCTGAGTCCCAGACCCGGGCTCTTTCCACTAGGCAACACTGCTTCTCAACTTTGTACTCTACTATTTTCTGCTACCTGTAATTCATTTTAGTGGCTGACTACATTTTCAGATCCTTGAGGGGAGGGATAATGTCTATTAACCTCTTGTACTCTCCCAAGCCCTCAATACAGTGTTCGGCACAGGTTAAGTGCTCAATAAATACCACTGATGGACTGATTCTTCCAAACAACCCTTTAGATAACTTTTCCCTTTCATTTTCACCAATTATTCAGGGCCAACCAGATGGCCATAAGAGAGTAATATTTATAATGGTATTTATTGAGCACCTGCTGAATTTAATACAGTACTAAGCCCTTGGAAAGTACAACAGATGTATGAGGCAGGTTTCTTGCCAACAAGGAGCTTCCATTCTAATGGTCCTATCCCCACGTTTGTCCACTTCTGCACATCTAGTAGGGAATAAGTAAATACATCACACAAATGAATTGGGAACAGAGCAAAAACAGGTCAAAGGTGGCACAAACAGACAATTGTTACCAATGCCTCTTTTTAGAAATCAAAACCCCACTCATTGCCAAGGCCTCTTGATTTTGTATCATTCTACAGCCATTAACGGATGATGTGGGGAAGAGGGAGATGGTTGTTTTTGTCAGCATGCCGGCGGATAAGTAAAATGCAAATCTATTCTGCTGGAAATATTTTCCATCTGTTATTAACTTAGTGACTCTCCCCTGTGGAGATAGAAAAATGAAGTACTCAAATTTTATCTTTGAAGAATAAACATTATAGTTTAAATTTTACACACAACTGTCATGAAATTCATGGGGGTTTGCATTTATGGCCTAATTTTGTACTGGATGCAGTAACCAAGCAGAAACACAAACTGAAATCCCTGGGTCTATAATAATAACTGTGGTATTTGTTGAGCACTCACTATGTGACAGGCACTGTACTAAGCGCTGGGATGGATACAAGCAAATTGAGTTGGACACAGTCCCTGTCCCATTTGGGGCTCACAGTCTTCATTCCCATTTTACAAGTGAGGTAGCTGAGGCACAGAGAAGTTAAGTGACTTTCCCAAGGTCACAGAGCAGGCAAATGGTGGAGCCAGGATTAGAACCCAGAGCCTTCTGGATCCCAGGCCCGTGCTCTAATCACTAGATCTCGCTGCTTCATACCAGATCCATGCCACTGGGGGCCATAGAGTAGCCTCTGGGGTACTGCCAGTCAGGCAAGGTGCTTTTTTTTTCCCTCCAGGCCCTGAGAACTATTCTCACTCGGACCCATCCGCAGCAATCGGACCCAATCAATCAATCAATCGTATTTATTGAGCGCTTACTATGTGCAGAGCACTGTACTAAGCGCTTGGGAAGTACAAATCGGCAACATATAGAGACAGTCCCTACCCAACAGTGGGCTCACCAAGGGGTGGCCGCAGCCCCTCAGAAGTGAGACTATACTTGAGTTGGATGCAGTTTGTGTAGCTCCCAGAATTTAGCTCAACTAAACCAGGTGAGGGAAGACTCCAGGGACTGAGTCAGGCATTATACTTTCTGCCCATGCAGCGTGGCCCAGTGGAAAGAGCAGGAGCCTGGGAGTCTTCTAATTAGGCTTCTAATTCCAGCTCCATCACTTACCTGCTGGGTGACCTTGGACAAGTCACTTCACTTCCCTGTGCCTGTTGTATCATCTGTAAAATGAGGGCTAAATACCTGTTCTCTCTCCAACTTAGGCTGCGAGCCCCATGTGGGATAGGGACTCTCCCCCTTTTAGACTGTGAGCCCACTGTTGGGTAGGGACTGTCTCTATATGTTGCCATTTTGTACTTCCCAAGCGCTCAGTACAGTGCTCGGCACACAGTAAGCGCTCAATAAATACCATTGATTGATTGATTGATTGTGTTCAGGTCAGAGCTGATCAATCAAGTCATATCAGTCAGTGGTATTTACCGAGTGCTTAGTGTGCGCAGAGCACCGTACTAAGTGCCTAGGAGAGTATGGTACAAAGGAGTACGTATAGACAATCCCTGTCCACAGTCCCTGACAGACTAGAGGGGGAGACGGTCATTAAAATAAATTACAGATGGACCTGCACACTAAGGGCTGTGGGGTGAGAGGAGAAAGTTGAAGTGGCATTCCCCCTGGCCTGGAATGCCCTCCCTCCGCACATCCGCCAAGCTAGCTCTCTTCCTCCCTTCCAAGCCCTACTGAGAGCTCACCTCCTCCAGGAGGCCTTCCCAGACTGAGCCCCCTCCTTCCTCTCCTCCTCCTCCCCCTCTCCCCAGCCTTACCTCCTTCCCCTCCCCACAGCACCTGTATATATGTTTGTACGTATTTATTACTCTATTTTACTTGGACATATTTACTATTCTATTTATTTCATTTTGTTAATATATTTTGTTTTGTTGTCTGTCTCCCCCCTCTAGACTGTGAGCCCGTTGTTGGGTAGGGACCGTCTCTATATGTTGCCAACTTGTACTTCCCAAGCACTTAGTACAGTGCTCTGCACACAGTAAGCGCTCAATAAATACGATTGATTGAATGAATGAATGAAAGTGACTAGGTTACTCCGAAGGGAGGGCTAAGACAGGGAAATGAGAGCTTAGTCTGGGAAGGCCTCTTGGAGGAGATGCAACTTTAGTAGGGCTTTGATGATAGGGAGAGGGATGGTCTGTCAGATATGAAGGAGGATGTGGGCAAGGGGTCATATTGACTTTTACCTACCCCAGTGCTTAGTACAGTGTTCAGCACATATTAAGTGCCTAACAAATGACACAATTATTTTATTATTGAAATATGTACAGGTCGAAGATTCACATGTTCAAAAACATTCAAAACCGTATTCATTCATTCAATCGTATTTATTGAGCACTTACTGTGTGCAGCGCACTGTACTAAGCACTTGGGAAGTACAAGTTGGCAACATATAGAGACGGTCCCTACCCAACAACGGGCTCATAGTCTATTTTATTCTTTACAAAAATGAAAATAATCCTATACTGAAGGGTAGAGGCTAAAACCATTGAAATACAAGGGAAAAAAACCCACGCAAAATACTAAGTATATTAAAAAAACAACACAAACTAATCTTCTCACCACTTAGCACATTGTTCGGTATATAGTAAGAACTGAATACCATAAGTATTAAGTATCCAGACCCTTTACCCTTTAATTATATACCTAATGTTATTATAAGCCTGGTTACTGACAACTGAACTTTCGTATAAATTTTGCTCAAGAAATAATAAGATGGCATATGCATCTTTATTCCATTCATAAAGCCATGTTCAACTATGGTGTCTGTTGATATCAAATCGTGTTTAAGAATCTAGGAATACCACGCATAATGGATTTTGTCTTTCCACAAGGAAAAGTCCTAATCCTTTGAGTCTATCTTTAAATGCAGGGGCTCCAACATCCTGTTGACTTCGGTTACTCTCTTCTAACCATTTTTATCCTCCCCCTTCAAATTGAGAAGTGGCGTGGCTCAGTGGAAAGAGCCCGGGCTTGAGAGTCAGAGGTCATGGGTTCTAATCCCAGCTCCGCCACTTGTCAGCTTTGTGATCTTGGGCAAGTCACTTAACTTCTCTAGGCCTGTTTTCTCATCTGTAAAATGGGGGTTAAGACTGTGAGCCCCATGTGGGACAACCTGATTTCACTGTATCCCCCCCAATGCTTAGAAGAGTGCTTGGAACATAGTAAGCACTTAACAAATGCTATCATTATTATTATATACAACAACCACCACTCTCCCCACCTTCATAACCTTATTCAAACCACTCTCTTCCAAGAGGCCTTCCCTGGTTAAGCCCCCCAACTACATTGTGAACCCCTCATAAACTCTCCCAAATCTTTTCTGTCAATCTACAGTCCCCCTTCCAAGCACCTACCACCCCTTCGGGATGCTCTCCCCACCGTCCCCAAACCCACACACTGTGTCTGCCCTGTTACCTCAAGCCCACCACCAGTACAGGCTCCTCACTAGCTTCTCAAGAAACACCTCCTACCAACATTATGACTCAGTGTATATTAACTTGTCTTTTGCTAAGCACAACCACACCAAGACTAAAGAACTAACCTGCAGGAAAGGTTTCTGTTTGCATTTTCCCCACATAAACAAAACTTTACACTTTCAGCATGACCATCTGGTTTAAGCCTCTCACTCAGGGCAACCGTCTGGTGTTTTTAACTCCTCTGTGACTCACTTTGTTCCCTGCAGCCATTTCCTGACACGAAATTGCCTGAACACAGAATGCCTGCAGGTGGTACTTTCATGTTACATGCACGGTGGCTTCTCAAGCAATAGCTGTGAACTTTTTGCACCTGTTTTTTTGGCAGCTAAAGTGCTTATGTGTTCTACTTCTGCCTTTTCTCAGCTGTTTCAATATTTTTAATTTGGCACATACCGAGTTTGTCAATAAGCACTAGGACGCGCCAAGGAAAAAATAACTGCAAATGACTCAACAAAAAAACCAGACAATACCTTGCTTGCAGAAAGGACCCTAAAATGGGCAGCTCAGATACACCACTTGGGGTTTTTGTGGCTGTATTTACAATAAGAATAGCAACTGTGGTATTTGTTAAGTACTAATTATGTCCCATGCCCAGTGACAAGCAGCATGGCTCAGTGGAACAGAGTACAGGTCATGGGTTCAAATCCAGGCTCTGCCAATTGTCAGCTTTGTGACTTTGGGCAAGTCACTTCACTTCTCTGTGCCTCAGTTCCCTCATCTGTAAAATGGGGATTAAGACCGTGAGCCCCACGTGGAACAACCTGATCACCTTGTATCCCCCCCAGCGCTTAGAACAGTGCTTTGCACATAGTAAGCGCTTAACAAATACCATTATTATTATTATTATTAAGCACTTATATCTATAAGGTGATTAGGTCGGGGCTCACATCTATGGGGGATGGAGAAAGGGTATTTAAGCCCCATTTTACAGTTGAGGAAACTGAGGCACAGAGAAATTAAGTGACTTGCCCAAGGTCACATAATAGGCAAGTGGTAAAACCAGGATTAAAAACCTGGTCCACTGACTCTGAGGCCCATGTTCTTTTCATTAGGTCATCCTGCTTCTCTATTTGGAACCTGATTATAAGGATGTATGGCCAACTCAAGTTTTCTACACAAAATATCCTGGACTGTTCACTTTTCAGTCCAAGCCTGGTTGTGATAGCGGGTAGGACAGGAAGATTAAAATTCCGAGAAAGTGGAGCTGCTGTTTAGTGATGATAAGAGGAAGGGCAAGGTATCTTCCAAAAGAAAAAAAAAAAAACTTGCCACAACCAAAAAAACTGTCTCCCTCCTTGATCTTTTCCTGGCTTAGTTTTTTATTTTTTGGTTTCCTGTTGCAGCTGTCAGCTACCGTGATGTGATAGTAGTGAGGAGTGAACACTCAGGTATTTGCTATTTTTTTTAACCTTCCCTATTAACAATAGCATGTTTCTATCCCCCCCAAAATAATCCCTGCATAGTGCAGACTAATGATTCAAATTTCAAATTTCCAGAAAGAACATGGTAGCAGAAAGTTTAGGCACAGGGCTAGCCTGTGCCTGGTTTTCACTCATCTGTTAGCACATAGAGGTGCCAAGTCAGGCCAGCGATTGAACACTTTTAGTTGAGTACCAGTGAAAGACAGCCACCTCGGGAGAACAATTTGCTCCTAGTTCAGAGTGTTAAAAAGAAAAATGGCCCCGGTAAAGATCATGGCTATTGGCAGCCTGTATCTGCAACCAGGACCTCAAAGTCCCATGAATTGGCAAATGGTTTGCAGAAAAGCCTCCCATAACGGGCAAAAATGACTTTGCCCTGAGGTCCATCCTCCCTAAGACTCGCCTGTCTCCGGGATGAGTTGGCAAGATTAATTTCACACTTTTCTACAAATCTAATGGCCAAGGAGGAGTGAGATCCACATTGGGATTAAGGAAGATTTGATTATCAGTATTTCTTTCCTGAACCTTTCGTTTTAGAAAGAGCAAGTGAAAGTCAATTGTCTTAGGCTAACCATTTGAATAACTATATTGGTTGTTAAATTTGTCAAAATATAGATTTTTTTAACTGCCAGCATAGTGTACATCAAGATATTTTCTTCTAAATACCTTCTACTTAAGCCTTTTGGAATAAAGGAATTCATAACCTTTCAAAGATACAAACATAGAATTTACATCTAATTATTGGGCATGCTGTCTTTCCTGTGTCATTCTGCCACAAGTTAAAAGTGGATGTATGCTGCTTTAGGCAAATTTGAAGCAAAAAAATATTAGGCTGAGAGATAAATAGCAGCAGAAAATGTCACTGACTTGAATTCACATGATTATCAAAAGGATTAAAACTGTTTTCTGCATTTCTTTAGGCAGAGGCATGAGGCATGTCCTCAAGAAAAACATTTGGGGATATGGGAGATCTTTCTTCATTCTGATCCCTGGTACAGACACCTCATCTACATTTTCTCCTCCTCTATCCATCAAAGAACACACTTACTTTGCCACATGACTGCAAAAGTTTAAAGTTAAATTGTAGTTGGATGTGAGTTTTCAGATTCAAAGTTTTACACAAGTTTGGAGAGTACTGTTCTCCTGAACAACAAAGTAACAATGAGCTCAACTCTGCCATCTAAGTTTTCCTTAAGCTTGGAAATGCTGAGCCCTAAAGGGCCTCTGACCCCTCACATGGTCTCCATGTAAAACAGATGATGCTTTCTTTAGGTGGAGAATCGTTCTCTGGCAGGGCTCGGTTAACTTTATCTGCTCCACTGCTGAACACCAGGTTGTAATGATAATAATGATGGTATCTGTTAAGTGCTTACTATGTGCAAAGCACTGTTCTAAGCGCTGGGGTTGTCAGGTTGTCCCACGGGGGGCTGACAGTCTTAATCCCCATTTTACAGATAGGTAACTGAGGCACAGAGAAGTTAAGTGACTTGCCCAAAGTCACACAGCTGACAAGTGGTGGAGCTAGGATTTGAACCCATGACCTGTGACTCCAAAGCCCATGCTCTTTCCACTGAGACACACTGTTTCACTGTAGCGTGTCAGTGTTAGAAGGCACAGATAAGGCAAGGAACCAGAGCTGTTCTTTGTATAGCAGAATCACTAGGGACAGGCCACAACCACCTAGGTACCAGATGAGTCCCCCAAACAAGGCTAGAACTTCTGGACATGTCTAGGGGAAGGATGACATTATCTCTTCCTCTGAACTTTTCTTTCTTCCCCATCCCTGACACACCCACACTTAAGTGGTTCTTCCCACTCACCCCCAAAGCTGGGGAGAAAAAGACGACTAAACAGGAGAGGCAACTGATTTGTACATTTGTATTTAAAGTCATACAGCACAATTACTTTTGATTATCATCAAATCAATGAGGTGGAAGGGAACTCAAGAAATCTTTGAGGGTAGCCCTTAGTTTATAAGTTGGTTAATGCCTGACCCGTACATTATGGGTGGTCATCAAATCTATTCAAACACATTTCTGTGACTGAGATTCCACGCCCACCTTTAATATTCTCCTTTCTCTTTCAAGCTTCTGCTTCTGAAAGCCCATGGGGAAACACTCAAGCCTACCCCATCAACATATGATTGCCTTCTTTTCAGACTAAACCACCCCACTTTCATCTTTAAAGTTTCAACATTTCTGGATTCCACTCTATGCTTCCTACTGCTTATGCATTTTCAGGACACTACTCAGTGGGAATAGAAGCTTTACTGATTAGGGTTCATTTCCAATCAATCAATTCATCAGTCAATGTGCTTACTGTGTGCAGAGCATTTGCTAAGCACTGGGAAGAATACAACAGAAGTGATAGACTCGTTCTTTACCCTCAAGGAGCTTAGTTTACAGTCTAGACACAGAGGGATACAGATGTTAAAATAAATTATGGCTAGGTAGGCACATAAATGCTGTGGCGCATGTTGAGGTGAGGTGAATATCAAGTGATCTGTTCATCTGGGGATCCTCCCAGTCCCACAGCACTTATGTAAATGTCTGTAATTTATTTATTTATATTAATGTCTGTCCCCCTCTAGACTGTAAACTTGTTGTGGGTGGGGAATGCACCTAAGTGCACACAGTTAAGTGCTCCTGCTGCTGCTGCTGATGGTTTTTGTTAAGCGCTTACTATGTGTCAAGCACTGTTCTAAGTGCTGGGGTAGATACCAGGTAATCAGGTTGTCCCACGTGGGACTCACAATCTTAATCCCCATTTTACAGATGAGGGAACTGAGGCACAGAGAAGTGAAGTGACTTGCCCAAGGTCACACAGCAGACAAGTGGTGGAGGCGGGATTAGAACCCATGACCAAGTGCTCAATAAATACAATTCACTGACTGACAAAATAAGCCCAAATTCTGGTGATCACTATGGGTTTGTGGCTAAGTTGAAGATCAAATCTATATATTCACATATGAGTGAGCATTAACCACTGGAGAGCAAATAGGGCAGTGTCATAACAAGGGTAAGACTAGTGGGACAATTGCCCCAACTCTAGCTGAAAGAGAGGTAATAATAACGATGGCATTTATTAAGTGCTTACTATGTGCAAAGCACTGTTCTAAGCTCTGGGGAGGTTACAAGATGATCAGGTTGTCACACGGGGAGCTCACAGTCTTCATCCTCAATTTACAGATGAGGTAACTGAGGCACAGAGAAGTTAAGTGACTTGCCCAAAGTCACACAGCTGACAATTGGTGGAGCCGGGATTTTAACCCACGACCTCTGACTCCAAAGCCCATGCTCTTTCCACTGTTCCACGCTGCTTAGGAAACCACTCTTTTCGGCTCTGCAAGTCATCTCCAGTCCACATCTTTATAATAATGATGGCATTTGTAAAGCGCTTACTATGTGCCAAGCCTGTAAAACAGGCTGACAAAGCTAATTTATTCTGCACTTAGTGCTCTCTGCACACAGTAAGCATTCAATAAATTCAATAAATACCGTGGATAGATAGATCAATTCATCAATGGTATTTATTGAGCATTTGCTGTGGACAGAGCACCATACTAAGCACTTGGGAAAGTAATCATAATAATAATAATGATGGCATTTGTTAAGCGCTTACTATGTGCAAAGCACTGTTCTAAGCGCCGTGGGGTTGTCCACGTGGGGCTCACGGATATCATCCCCATTTTACAGATAAGGTAACTGAGGCTCAGAGAAGTGAAGTGACTTGCCCAAGGTCACACAGCAGACATGTGGTAGATCCAGGATTAGAACCCATGACCTCTGACTCCCTACCCCGGGCTCTTTCCACTGAACTGAGGCGGTAATCCCTATCCACAAAGAGCTTACAGTGTATAGTGGGAGACAAGCATGAAAAGAGATTAGGGATAGGGGAAATGTTCATGTAATTTTGATTATGTTTGAATTTCTCCCAAAATAGTGATGCTCATTTAAGGTGACCAGATTTCTGGTCACCTTAGGTGGGGGTCAGGATGGAACCTAAAATACAGAGGGGATTTGAAGAGTAAAGAGGAGAAGGGACAAAATAGAGAGGAAAGGACAAAGGGAGGAAATTAAGAGGGGAAAGGAAGATGGGGGAAGGCAATGCAGGGCGGAAGGTTAGGAAAGAGAAGAGACAAAAAGGAAAATGGAGATAGGAGAAAAGAAATGAGAGGAGGGAGAAGGGTGAGCAAAACTCACCCCACACTGCCAACACCTCTGCTTCAGCCTCTACTTCCACCTGATGGCAGCCCCATTGGCCTCAGCAGGGCCCAAGATAATAATAATAACGATGGCAATTATTAAGCACTTACTATGTGCAAAGCACTGTTCTAAGCACTGGGGAGGTTACAAGGTGATCAGGTTGCCCCACAGTGGGCTCACAGTCTTAATCCCCATTTTCCAGATGAGGTAACTGAGGCACAGAGAAGTGAAGTGAATTGCCCAAAGTCACACAGCTGACAATTGGCGGAGCCGAGATTAGAACCCATGACCTCTGACTCCAAAGCCCGGGCTCTTTCCACTGAGCCACGCTGCTTCTCTGTAAGATGGGCCAGCTCGGCCAGAGCCACTGCTGGTGGAACTCTCATTTCTTCAAGGGTACCAGATGGCAGCTTCAAGTATAAGAAGCAGTCTGGCCTCAATCAATCAATCAATCATATTTATTGAGCACTTACTATGTGCAGAGCACTGTACTAAGCGCTTGGGAAGTACAAATTGGCAACATATGGAGACAGTCCCTACCCAACATTGGGCTCACAGTCTAAAAGGGGGAGACAGAGAACAAAACCAAACATACTAACAAAATAAAATAAATAGAATAGATATGTACAAGTAAAATAAATAAATAAATAAATACAGTAATAAATATGTACAAACATATATACATATATACAGGTGCTGTGGGGAAGGGAAGGAGGTAAGAGCGTGGAAAGTGCGTGGTCATGGGAGTCAGAAGGACCTGGGTTTTAATCCCAGTTCTGCCACTTGTCTGCTGTGGGACCTTGGGCAAGTCACTTCACTTCTCTGAGCCCCACTGACCTCATCTGAGCCCCACTGCGAGCCTCATGTGGGGCATGTGTCCAACCTGATTAGCTTGTATCTGCCGCTGCACTTTAAAGGGTACAGGAGGAAGGGAGTGTTTTGCACACAGTAAGCGCTCAATAAATACGATTGATTGATTGATTGATTAGAGCACTCGACACATAGTAAGCACTGAACAAATACCTTAAAAAAGCATATAAGCAAAGGCTGTGACAACCATGGTGGCTGTTGTTGCCCCTGAAGAGAAAGAAGTGGAGGAAGAAAAGGTGGTGAAAAGGTATGTGCAGTGTCTTCCTAGGAGAAACAGCGTGGCTCAGTGGAAAGAGTACGGGCTTTGGAGTCAGAGGTCATGGGATCAAATTTCGGCTCCGCCAATTAGCTGTGTGACTTTGGGCAAGTCACTTAACTTCTCTGTGCCTCAGTTACCTCATCTGGAAAATGGGGATTAAGACTGTGAGCCCCCCATGGGACAACCTGATCACCTTGTAACCTCCCCAGTGCTTAGAACAGTGCTTTGCACATAGTAAGTACTTAATAAATGCAATCATGATTATTATTATTATTATTCCTTGCTCCCATATCAATGTCAGCCCACTACTGGGTAGGGACTGTCTCTATATGTTGCCAACTTGTACTTCCCAAGCGCTTAGTACAGCACTCTGCACACAGTAAGCGCTCAATAAATACGATTGATGATGATGATGTCACTGTGCCAGAAACAGGGAGTGAGACAGTGGCCCCAAGGTTCAGTGCTTGGTCCCCTTCTGTTCTCAATCTACACTCACTCCCTTGGTGACCTCATTCGCTCCCACGGCTTCAACTATCACCTCTACGCTGATGACACCCAGATCTACATCTCTGCCCCTGCTCTCTCCCCCTCCCTCCAGGCTCGCATCTCCTCCTGCCTTCAGGACATCTCCATCTGGATGTCCGCCCGCCACCTAAAGCTCAACATGTTGAAGACTGAGCTCCTTGTCTTCCCTCCCAAACCTTGTCCTCTCCCTGACTTTCCCATCTCTGTTGACGGCACTACCATCCTTCCCGTCTCACAAGCCCGCAACCTTGGTGTCATCCTCGACTCCGCTCTCTCATTCACCCCTCACATCCAAGCCGTCACCAAAACCTGCCGGTCTCAGCTCCGCAACATTGCCAAGATCCGCCCTTTCCTCTCCATCCAAACCGCTACCCTGCTAATTCAAGCTCTCATCCTATCCCGTCTGGACTACTGCACTAGCCTTCTCTCTGATCTCCCATCCTCGTGTCTCTCTCCACTTCAATCCATACTTCATGCTGCTGCCCGGATTATCTTTGTCCAGAAACGCTCTGGACATATCACTCCCCTCCTCAAAAACCTCCAATGGCTACCGATCAATCTGCGCATCAGGCAGAAACTCCTCACCCTGGGCTTCAAGGCTCTCCATCACCTCGCCCCCTCCTACCTCACCTCCCTTCTCTCCTTCTACTGCCCAGCCCGCACCCTCCACTCCTCCACCACTAATCTCCTCACTGTACCTCGCTCTCGCCTGTCCCGCCATCGACCCCCGGCCCACGTCATCCCCCGGGCCTGGAATGCCCTCCCTCTGCCCATCCGCCAAGCTAGCTCTCTTCCTCCCTTCAAGGCCCTGCTGAGAGCTCACCTCCTCCAGGAGGCCTTCCCAGATTGAGCCCCTTCTTTCCTCTCCCCCCTCGTCCCCCTCTCCATCCCCCCGCCTTACCGCCTTCCCCTCCCCACAGCACCTGTATATATGTATATATGGTTGTACATATTTATTACTCTGTTTATTTATTTATTTATTTATTTTACTTGTACATTTCTATCCTACTTATTTTATTTTGTTGGTATGTTTGGTTCTGTTCTCTGTCTCCCCCTTTTAGACTGTGAGCCCACTATCGGGTAGGGACTGTCTCTATGTGATGCCAATTTGTACTTCCCAAGCGCTTAGTACAGTGCTCTGCACATAGTAAGCGCTCAATAAATACGATTGATTGATTGATTGGCCCTCAGGCCAAAGGTGGGACTTCAATGGGTCTCATTTAAGCTTTTCAGGTAAGAGGAAGGAAGACATATTGTCATCCTATAAGGTTCATGTACCTATTTACCTCAGGATAATGGACTGGAAACACATTGCCTGCCTTAAGTAAAAGAAAGATGGAGCCTAACCTCTCTGAATTTGGAGATCACCAATGGGAGCCAATGGGCGGTCCTATTCAAGCAACAAGGGATTCAATTGAGCCATGTGCTACATAATGTGCATAAACAATCACTCACAAAGCATTTCTTTTGAAACACAATTTATGGAATTGTTCATCAGAAGCAGAAACAGCTTCAATTAGATAAAAGAAATGAGCCATTTAATTAATTTGTGACAAGTCCACGGGTGCCCAGAAAAACCAAATCATATCTAAAATTACTTGACGACAGTCCACTAGAGTAGTTGCTTTCCCTGTATTAAAAATGCATACAATTGACACCTTTTAACATTTGTCTTTTATCTGTCTAACCAAAAAAAAAATTGATTTTCTCAGTCAAAAGAAGAAAAACAAAGGAGCAGGTTAGTGCTACGTATGGCTTTTAGGAAGAGGAAATTGCATTAGTTAAGGGAAATGAGAAATTTTGGGTGCAGCTGTCACTATTGAAGTAAAACAAAAGGCAGAGAAAAGTGTTCTGATAATGCACAATTAAAATTATTCCTGTTTCTTCCCCCTCCCTCCCTAATTGCTACTTGTGTCTAGCCAAGATAAGCATTCCATAAACTGCTTAGTTCTCATCCTATACAGACTGCCTGCCATACAATTATGCATTATTCAGAGCCTTCTAGAGTTCCGGCCACTTAATAATGAATTTCACGGTTCAAAAAAAAACCCCGCTAAAATGTACAGTACTAGTTTTCCGTGGAAGGAAGAACCCATATGGTATTTTTACAACAGTTATTGTATTTCCTACAGAGTTTCATTATTTCTAATTATAAACTGGCTTTACTATCCATGGTAAAGGGACAAAATTACTTCATAATTTAATGTTTCATGTAACAGATCCCAACTCTAAGTAAGCAAGTTCTTTTTAGAACATATTTATCCTACCACGTACAGTGTAGTGGTTTTTAAGTGAAGGAAAACATGACTGCATTTGGATAATACTAATCATAATGAATGAATTAATGGAAACTATTTGTAAGACCCTCTTCCCTTTGTAATGTAATGTTTTTATAACTACGGAATGACTATCTGAACGAAGCACATTTTTGAAGAGATACATCTGGAAGCAAAATCAGGATGGGGACCATACTTGTATGAGACCAATCTGCTAAAGCAACAAGGTAACGAGAGTAGGAGTCGTATGGGCAATTAGATGAATTATTTTTGGAGCCATTTTCCATTACTCCAGCCGCTTAACCAGCTGGAGGGACTCTGATATGGTAGCCTTCTAAACCAACTAATTGTTTTATTCCTTAACCTCCAGAGTTCAAACCAACCGCTTCCACTCACATTGTTGAAAATTTGGCTCCGACCAGCCCCTCTTGGTTCAGTTAGGGTCAGTATAAATACAGTCCATCTTTTCAGGTCAACAGTACCTCCTCCACTGAGGTCCCTTCTCTTTAGACAGAAATCAGAGATGGAATCAAGTTGGAAGGAGCCCCTCCATTCAGGGATCCACATTGTTGAGATGTGGATAAGGCTTATTGAAGGAACTGGGATTTTAGGGGGGCCTAGGGAACATTTCCACCTCTCAGGGTCGCACCTGGAGAGTTTCCAGTACTCTACCAGTCTCAACTATGGGAGGGAGAATCAAGCAGAGGAATATCCATTGCATTCCTAGCTTGGGCAGTGGCTAGTGAGTGGAAGGCAATCTGTTACAAGTCAAAACTCACCTGTGCTGGGCAGCAGCAGCATGGGAGAGAGTCGAGGGTGGTGACTCAGGTTAACTGGGTGGAAGGAGGCAATGGTAAACTGCTTCCATATTTTTACCAAGAAAACTCTATGGATACACTACCAGAACGACTGCAGATGGAGGTGGGGCATTCCGGGAGAGATGCGTCTATGGCATCGCTATAGGTCGGACACGACTCGACAGCATAAACAACAGCAACAACAGGGAATATCTCTATGTGCCATCCCTGTTAGCATATAAACTGGAGGGCCTGGGTTTTAATCCTGCCTCTGCCACTTGCCTGCTGTGTGACTTTGGGCAAGTTGATTTCTCTGTGCCTCAGTTTCCTCATCTGTAAAATGGAGATTAAATACTTACCCTCCTGCCTATTTAGAATGTGACTCCTACATGCGATAGGAACTGTGCCTGATGTGATCATCTTGTAACCACCCTAGTGTTTAGGACAGTGCTTGGCACATAGTAATCACTTAAATACCATCATTTTTATTATTTTTATTCTTAGTGAGTAGTTTGTTAAGCATTCAATATATTTTCCAGTTATTAACAAAATATGTCCCATAAAGAAGGAATTAAAATTATCTGCTAAAATCTCTTCAATTATTTCATGAGATTACAAAGAATCATAAAATTATTCTTCGTGATAAGGTACTAATCATATGCTCATAACCAACTTTCTTATCCTTGAATTTTACCTTGGGAATCAACTAGAGACATGTTCCTGTGTGGGATTTTAGTTTTACGTAGTATGCAAAACTTAACATTTATTTTGGATACCCTGTCTCTTTTGATCAAAATGATTTTTCTTGGCAAAGAAGTTTCTAAATAAATACAAACACCCTTCTCCTGTTATTAATACTAGTTTTCATTTTTCCTTGCTTTACCAATGGTTTTATAATCAGTTAATGCTGTACAAACATCAAGAGTTTCATCCTACATCAGCAAGGAGGCTGATGCAGTAGTCAAGGTGGGATAGGATAAGTGCCTGGATCAGCATAGTAGCAGTTTGGATGGAGAGGAAAGGGAGGATTTTAGTGATGCTGTGAAGGTAGAATTGACAGGATTTTGTGCCAGATTGATTATGAGAACTGAGTGAGAGAGATGAGCTGAGGATAAAGCCAAGGTTATGGGCTTCTTGATTACTGTACATGCCTCTTTTCATTCATTCAATCGTATTTATTGAGCACTTACTGTGTGCGGAGCACTGTACTAAGCACTTGGGAAGTACAAGTTGGCAACATATAGAGACGGTACCTACCCAACAACGGGCTCACAGTCTAGAACAGTGAGACAGACAACAAAACAACACATGTAGACAGCTGTCAAAATCGTCAGAACAAATAGAATTAAAGCTATATGCATATCATTAATAAAATAAATAGAATAGTAAATATGTACAAGTAAAATAAATAGAGTAATAAATAGTTCTTGGTCCACTTCTGTTCTCAATCTACACTCACTCCCTTGGTGACCTCATTCGCTCCCACGGCTTCAACTATCATCTCTATGTTGATGACACCCAGATCTACATCTCTGCCCCTGCTCTCTCCCCCTCCCTCCAGGCTGGCATCTCCTCCTGCCTTCAGGACATCTCCATGTGGATGTCTGCCCACCACCTAAAACTCAACATGTCCGAGACTGAACTCCTTGTCTTCCCTCCCAAACCCTGCCCTCTCCCTGACTTTCCCATCACTGTTGACGGCACTACCATCCTTCCCGTCTCACAAGCCCGCAACCTTGGTGTCATTCTCGACTCCGCTCTCTCGTTCACCCCTCACATCCAAGACATCACCAAAACCTGCCGGTCTCAGCTCCGCAACATTGCCAAGATCCGCCCTTTCCTCTCCATCCAAACCGCTACCCTGCTCGTTCAAGCTCTCATCCTATCCTGTCTGGACTACTGCATCAGCGTTCTCTCTGATCTCCCATCCTCGTGTCCCTCCCCACTTCAATCCATACTTCATGCTGCTGCCCAGATTGTCTTTGTCCAGAAACGCTCTGGGCATGTACTCCCCTCCTCAAAAATCTCCAGTGGCTACCAATCAATCTGTGCATCAGCCAGAAACTCCTCACCCTCGGCTTCAAGGCTCTCCATCACCTCGCCCCCTCCTACCTCACCTCCCTTCTCTCCTTCTCCAGCCCAGCCGGCACCCTCCGCTCCTCTGCCGCTAATCTCCTCACCGTTAGGCCTCGTTCTCGCCTGTCCCGCCATCGACCCCCGGCCCACATCATCCCCCGGGCCTGGAATGCTCTCCCTCTGCCCATCCGCCAAGCTAGCTCTCTTCCTCCCTTCAAGGCCCTACTGAGAGCTCACCTCCTCCAGGAGGCCTTCCCAGACTGAGCCCCCTCCTTTTTCTCCCCCTCGTCCCCCTCTCCATCCCCCCGTCTTACCTCCTTCCCTTCCCCACAGCACCTGTATATATATGTATATATGTTTGTACATATTTGTTACTCTATTTATTTATTTTACTT
The DNA here is from genome assembly GCF_015852505.1 of Tachyglossus aculeatus. Lineage (NCBI taxonomy): Eukaryota > Metazoa > Chordata > Mammalia > Monotremata > Tachyglossidae > Tachyglossus > Tachyglossus aculeatus. The sequence goes on from NC_052101.1 coordinate 103,658,486, forward strand.
GTACATATCTATTCTATTTATTTTATTTTGTTAATATGTTTGGTTTTGTTCTCTGTCTCCCCCTTCTAGACTGTGAGCCCACTGTTGGGTAGGGACTGTCTCTATATGTTGCCAACTTGTACTTCCCAAGCGCTTAGGACAGTGCTCTGCACACAGTAAGTGCTCAATCAATCAATCAATCATATTTATTGATTAATAATACGATTGATTGATTGATTGATATATACAAATGCTGTGGGGAGGGGAATGAGGTAGGGCAGGGGGATGGGGAGGAGGAGAGGAAAAAGGGGGCTCAGTCTGGGAAGGCCTCCTGGAGGAGGTGAGCTCTCCATAGGGCTTTGAAGGGAGGGAAAGAGCTAGCTTGGCGGATGTGCCAAAGGCGGGCATTCCAGGCCAGGGGAAGGATGTGGGCCGGGGGTCGACGGCGGGACAGGTGAGAACAAGGCACAGTGAGGAGGTTAGCGGCAGAGGAGCGGAGGATGCGGGCTGGACTGTAGAAGGAGAGAAGGGCGGTGAGGTAGGAGGGGGCGAGGTGACGGAGAGCCTTGAAGCCGAGAGTGAGGAGTTTTTGCTTGATTCGAAGGTTGACTGGCAGCCACTGGACATTTTTGAGGAGGGGAGTCACATGCCCAGAGCGTTTCTGCACAAAGATGATCCAGGCAGCAGTGAAGTATAGACTGAAGTGGTGAGAGACAGGAGGATGGGAGATCAGAGAGGAGGCTGATGCAGTAATCGATGACCTCCCTTCCTCCTGTCTCTCCCCTCTCCAGTCCATACTTCACTCTGCTGCCTAGATCATTTAAAAAAACCAAAACATGTTCGTTTCATATCTCTCCATTCCTTAAAAACCTAAAATGGTTGAGCATTTTTTTAAATGGCATTTATTAAGCACTTACTATGTGCAAAGCACTGTTCTAAGTGCGAGAAGCAGCATAGCTTAGTGGAAAGAGCATGGGCTTGGGAGTCAGAGGTTGTGGGTTCTAATCCCGGCTCCACCACTTATCAGCTGTGTGACTTTGGGCAAGTAACTTAACTTCTCTGTATCTCAGTTACCTCATCTATAAAATGGGGATTAAGACTGTGAGCCCCACATGGGACAACCTGATTACCTTGTATCTACCCCAGCACTAAGAACAGAGCTTGGCACATAGCACTTAACAAATACCATTATTATTATTACTATTATTATTTCTGCTTAAGCTCTACTCCCCTCTCCTTTTTGCACTGCCTATGCACTTAGACCTATACCCTTTAAACACCTGATATTCACCACACTCACAGCATTTTGAAACAAAAAATATAATGGCTCCAACAATCTTTAAATCTCTCATGTTCAGACCTCTTTAGAATACAACTTTAAACTATGAAGAAACATTTCTTAACATGCCTCAAACATGATATTAGACTATTATACATTTGGCCATTTTCTCCCTGACCTTTAAATTCTTTTTCATTTCCCCTATAGCTTGCCTTTAAACATGTGACCCTCTTTCAAAAATGGAATACCTCTGTAGCCTACATCAAAATTTTACTTCTTATATGTCTAATCTGGCTCTTATTGATTAGGCATTAGTCTAGGGAAAGTGATGATTTATGCAAGATGTGTGTGTGTAATGCACATAAACTTGTTGTTCAGCTACGTGTAAAGGTGTGGCTAAAAAGGACAATCTGTGAATCAACAGTACTTCCCACATAGTACATGCATGCAAAGAGACTGTACCCTGTTGTAATATGTGTTCATTTTTTTCAGTGTCTGGCACTGTTTAAGGTTTTGCCTTTTAGACTTGATATTTTCTCGAAACTTCTGATGAACAAAAGGTGTCACTTTCTAGACTGTAAGAGGCCAAGATGATCTGTATCAAAATTCTCTCCCAACATCAAGATCTCATGCTGCACTGCAGGAAGTTGTAATTCGCCCTATCCTTAAGCACTTTTTTTTGTCCCCCGCCTTGCTTCCAGACACCTTATTTAGCTCAAAATACAGTAGTTTAGATTTCCTGATATCATCCATCCTACACAGTCTCACCCAGGGAAGTGGCTTGAAGGTGAGCACCGTTTCAATGATGGTGGACTAAGTTGCAGTACCTCATGGTTTATGATCCTGCCTTTGGGATGGTAAGTATAACACAAGGTTCAATCAATCAATCAATCAATCAATCGTATTTATTGAGCGCTTACTGTGTGCAGAGCACTGTACTAAGCGCTTGGGAAGTACAAGTTGGCAACAGATAGAGACAGTCCCTACCCAACAGTGGGGCTCACAGTCTAAAAGGGGGAGACAGAAAACAAAACCAAACATACTAACAAAATAAAATAAATAGAATAGATATGTACAAGTAAAATAGAGTAATAAATACGTACAAACATATATACATATATACAGGTGCTGTGGGGAAGGGAAGGAGGTAAGATTGCAAGGTTGGTTGCAATGTCTAGAGTGTGCCCTAGACACACAACCATATGGAAGATGATAACAGCATTACAGCTTTGAGCTACAGTTCGATGTCATCATCATCATCATCATCAATCGTATTTATTGAGTGCTTACTATGTGCAGAGCACTGTACTAAGCGCTTGGGAAGTACAAATTGGCAACGTATAGAGACAGTCCCTACCCAACAGTGGGCTCACAGTCTAAAAGGGGGAGACAGAGAACAAAACCAAACATACTAACAAAATAAAATAAATAGAATAGATATGTACAAGTAAAATAAATGAATAAATAGAGTAATAAATATGTACAAACATATATACATATATACAGGTGCTGTGGGGAAGGGAAGGAGGTAAGACGGGGGGGATGTCGGGTAACTGATGCTTTCTGAGTGACAGTTCTTCTTAATTCAGTTTTCTACTTCCTTTCTATCAGTGCCTCATTGAGTGGTATGCTGTCCTGACAGTAGAAATTTGGTGTCTGCATTCAATTAGTATGACTATTATTATTCCTTATCCACATGGATGTATATAAAAATTGGTCGATTTCCTCGTATATCCTGCAGCTGCTCTTGCTCCACTTTAACACTGAACTCCCAGGCCTGGACTAGAGCTGGCTTAATACTTAGTTTAGCTCCCTCAGCTTTATGAAACACATAGTTATCCTACAACGTTTAGGTTCCTGCCCTCAGTTCCCGTCCCCCCTCCTTCCTTCTTTAATCTTCTTCGACCCCCCTCCACCTCCATCTACTCTCAGTGAGATGGGGATGACATCCAAATTTCAGATCCAGGCTTATAGCTGGAATGATATCGCTATCACAGTACCTCTTGAATGACTATTTCCAGAATTTTGATCGTACTCACAGCCTGTCATAGCTGACAGAATTGGGAGGAGTGTTTTTTTGTTCCGTTAGGACTGCTTGATGTTGCTGCAGAACTCCTTGTGGGGGACAGAGTTCCCAGTGAGAATTAGTGGCTAAGAGACAAAAACTCAACTCTATGCATACCTGCAGTGACCCATTCATTCAATCGTATTTATTGAGCGTTTACTATGTGCAGAGCACTGTTCTACATCCTTGAGACCACCCTGATGCATAATGATATAATCAGTGAAAGGTTATTGGTGAGATCTTGGATAGATACATCCTGGATGCTTTTTTCTTATACAGTAGATGGAAGGAAGTGTTGATGATCATGAGGTGATGCTTGGTGCTTTTACTAAATAGAGGCAGATGACAGCTGTTTGGTTCACCAATTCTGTGACTTTTCTCCACAGGCATGGGAGTCAGAAGCCGTGGGTTCTAATCCCAGTTTAGCAGTTTACCTGCTGTGTGACTTGGGCAAGTTACTCAACTTCTCTGTGCCTCAGTTCCCTCATTTACAAAATGGGGAATCAATACATTTTCTCCTTCCTACTTAGACTACAAGCCCCCTATGAGGGATTTGATTATCTTCAATCTACCTCAGTGCTTAGTACGGTGTATGGCATATAGTAGAGAAGCAGCATGGCTCAGTGGAAAGAGCCTGGGCTTTGGAGTCAGAGATCATGGGTTCAAATCCCAGCTCCGCCAATTGTCAGCTGTGTGACTTAAGGCAAGTCACTTCACTTCTCTGTGCCTCAGTTACCTCATCTGTAAAATGGGGATTGAGACTGTGAGCCCCCTGTGGGACACCTGATCACCTTGTAACCTCCCCGGCGCTTAGAACAGTGCTTTGCACATAGTAAGCACTTAATAAATGCCATCATCATTATTATTATATAGTAAATATTTTTCATTCATTCACTCAATTGTACTTATTGAGCACCTTCTGTGTGCAAAACACTGTACTAAGCACTTGGGAGACTACAATATAACAATACAACAGACACATTCCCCTGTCCACAACACCACAATTACTTTTATTATCCATGCTTTAGCATCATCAAGAATCTGCCCAGTGGATTGTCCAGGCAGACGCATGCACGTTGACGGCAAACCACTTTTGTTTCCTCCTCTCCCTGTCCCTCACTTTGACTTTCTCTCATCTTTGCCTTACCTTCAGTCCTAGCCCCTACCATTGGTCCAACAGACTCTGCCCGTTCCCTTCAAGTCCCATCAACGCGGACCCAACCGTTCTCCTCTTTCTCTTCCAACTTCCGCCCTCTTTGGCCTCCGTCTGCTCTCCTGTTCGGTCTCCTTACCTGAACTCTTGCTGGCTCTGTATTGATATGAGCCCTGCTTATCTCCTGGCCTCTTAGTTCCTCACTACCTCCAGGCTAACTGCTCTGCCTTTGTCCTTTCCCTGTTGACAACTTGGGCCCTGGTTCTTCCCACTGAGCTCCTCTATCGTCCTTGCGAGTTCTCTGGGCCCTGCTCCCCATCTCTGCTTTTGATGTACTCCTCTGGGTTCCTCTATCCCCATGGTCCCCATCCATGGTTTCTGGCTTTGGCCTGCTCTTTCCTGGGTGGCTGCTCGCCCACTAACCCCCTCTTCTCAATCAATCAGTCAATGCTATTTATTGAGCGCTTACTACGTGCAGAGCACTGTATTAAGCACTTGAGAGAGTATACAGGAGAAACAGCTCGGCTTGGTGGAAAGAGCATGGGCTTGGGAATAAGAGTTCATGGGTTCTAATCCCAGCTCCGCTACTTATCAGCTGTGTGACTTTGGGCAAGTCACTTAGCTTCTCTGTGCCTCAGTTGTTGTTGTTGTCTAATGCTGTCGAGTCGTGTCCGACCCATAGCGACGCCATAGACACATCTCTCCCAGAACACCCCACTTCCATCTGCAATCATTCTGGTAGTGTATCCGTAGAGTTTTCTTGGTAAAAATATGGAAGTGGTTTACCATGGCCTCCTTCCACGCAGTGAATGAGTCTTCACCTTCGACTCTCCCATGCTGCTCTGCCCAGCACAGGGGAGTTTTGACTTGTAGCACATTGCCTTCCACTCACTAGCCACTGCCCAAGCTAGGAATGGAATGGATATTCCACTGCTTGACTCTCCCTCCCATAGTCGTGACTGGTAGAGTACTTGAAGCTCTCCAGGTGCGAACCTGAGAGGGGATGCCTCAGTTACCTCATCTGTAAAATGGGGGGGGGGGGGTTAAGATTGTGAGCTTTGTATCAACCCCAGCACTTAGAACAGTGCTTGGCACATAGTAAGTGCTTAACAAATACCATCATTATTATTATAATACAAAATGATTAGCTGATATATTCCCTGTCCATAATGAGCTGATAGTCTAGAGGACTGTATCTCCGGGCCCAGATAGCCTAGTCTGCCCACTGCCATCTCCCCAATTAGGCTCTTCTGACTCCCCCTTGCCCGCCTTCCTCCTAGGATCTGACTTCACACACGAACAATACATGTGAGGGATGAACTACGACGTAGATGTTGCTTTCACTTTTTTAAATGTGTTATTCTTGGAAGAAGAGTGGTAGGGAAATACTCTGCTGGATAGGTTAAAGTTTTCATTTTCCAGGAAGTTAATTGTGAGGAACCTTTAGAGAATTTATGAAAAAAATCCAATAATCTAAAGATGTAACAGCTCTCACATGCATTGTGAGCTGCCATTAACAACGTCACTTACACAGTTCTACTCTATGGTTAACATTTTGATGTATGAATCAGGTAAAAGAAGTCATTTAGTGAGTCAATCTTATTTAATGAGTGCTTGCTGTATTAAGAGCACTATACTAAGCACTTGGGAGAATACAATGTAACAATTTAACAGACACATTCCCTGCCCACAATGAGCTTGCAGTCTAGAGGAGCTGGACTGTAAATACGAACAATATTGGTTTTTCTCCTCCACATGGGCAATTAGCTGCTAATATTTTTCCCAATATAGTCTGTTGGAAAACCATAAATGTCATCCAACTAAAATGACTAAGGATAGTAAGGCCTGGGTTTAAGAAACTGTTGGGCTGAATTCTACAATTGAAATCTGTGTCTGCAATTGTTCTAAAACCATTAGCATCTAAACCCATATCTTCCAAAAAAGAATGCAGGATGATTTACAATGGTCCCCAGTGGTCCAAAGTGTAAATGTAGCTTCTAAAATGCCCTCAATGAACTTCTAGGTGCATGTGCTAGCAGCAAGTTATTTAGGGAGAGTACAATATAACAATATTAACAGACCTATTCCCTACCTACATGAATCATATTCGGAAGATGAAACAAAAGAGTTAGATAGGCCTGTTGTAGCATGCACCGAAATATAAACGTTTTGTAACAATCTCAAATTTAAAGAGCTATGCAGTAGCCTCATATTCAAATATAATAGGACAGCCATGTTTTACCGAATGAGTTCTCCAAGGGAGTATAGATGGAGACCAAGAACTGAACCATGAGGGACCGCTACAACTAGGGGGTGGGAGGGGGAGAAGGAGCTTATGAAGGACACTGAGAATGAGTGACCAGAGAGATAAGAGGAGAACCAGGAGAGGACAGAGTCAGTGAAGCTAAGGTTGGATAATGTATTGAGGAAAAGAGGATGGTCCACAGTGTCAAAGGCAGCTGAGAGTTCGAGGAGGATTAGGATGGAGTAAGAGCTCCACTGGATTTGTCAAGGAGGAGGTCATTGGTGACCTTTGAGAGGGCGGTTTCAGTGAAGTGAAGGGGGTGGAAGGGGGTGGAAGCCACATTGGAAGGGGTCCAGGAGAGAGTTGGAGGAGAGGAATTTGAGGCGAGTGTAGATGACTCGCTCCAGGAGTTTGGAGAGGAAGGGTAGGAGGGAGATGGGGCGATAACTGGAGGGGTCCTTGGGGTCAAAGGAGGGTTTTTTTTAGGATGGGGGAGACGTGGGCATGTTTGAAGGCAGTGGGGAAAAGGCCATTGGAGAGTGCGCAGTTGAAAATGGTAATTAAGGAGGGGTGAAAGTTTTTATAAGGTGAGAAGGAAAGGGGTCCGATGTGCATATGGAGGGGGTGGCACTTGAGAGGAGGCAGGAGATTTCAAGAAAAGTTTTGACCAATTTGAGGAAAGGCTTAATTAGATCTATTACCCTGTACAGAAAAGTAATAACTAAACCAAAGAATACTTCTAGAATATATGTCATGTAAATGATAAAATGAGAAGCATCATGGCTTAGTGTAAAGAATAAGGGCTTGGGAATCAGAGGATGTGATTTCTAATCTCTGCTCCGCCACTCATCTGCTGTGTGACCTTGGGCGAGCCACTTCTCTGTGCCTCAGTTACCTCATCTGTAAAATGAGGATTAAGACTCTGAGCCCCACGTGGGACAACCTGATTACCTTGTATCTACCCCAGCACTTAAAACAGTGTTTGGCACGTAGTAAGCACTTAACAAATACCATTATTATTATTATTAAAATTCCTCCTTATTTGTGGCTGGGGAATTTATTTTATTTAGCCTTGTGATTCAGAGCCAAATAATTTTTAACAGAGTTCAAAAATGTATTTCCACTACACAGAATGTATTCCTTTTAGGGATTGAAACAGTCAAAATAGGTTGCTTGAAGGACGGAGTTAAAAGTACCATTGACCATTAACTGTCATTTAAAGATGAGGCTACTGCAGTCTTAGCACATTTCACACCGGATTTCATACTGAAATCAAGACATAAAATTGAGTTATGATGGCTTAAGTCACTAAGTTGACACTTTATCGTCCGTCTGACTATGGCTCCTGGCAGGAGAGAGCTACCATCACACCTCACCTACAAATGGGTTTGTGCCCACTGAAAATATCTGAATAGCAGCAGCAGCCATTACAGAGACACTGATAATCTTTCACTACAGGGGATCGGATTAATCAGCCTAATTATTCAAGTATTAGTTTCTATGAATGCAGAATAATTACTGATCGTGTTCAAATAAAATAAAACCAAGAGCCCAACGGTCAGAGTCCTAGTGGACTTGTTCCATTCACAACTGGGCTATGAGTCACGAAAAATGAGAGTCCTGTACAAATTGGGTGGGAAACAACATGGCCTAGTGAAAAGAACGTGAGCCTAGATTCATGGGACCTGACTAATCATCATCAATCGTATTTATTGAGCGCTTACTATGTGCAGAGCACTGTACTAAGTGCTTGGGAAGTACAAATTGGCAACATACAGAGACAGTCCCTACCCAACAGTGGGCTCACAGTCTAAAAGACTAATCCCAGCTCTGCCACTTGTCTGCTCTGTCCCTTGGGCAAGTTGCTTTATTTCTGCCTTAGTTTCCTCATTTGTAAAATGGGTATTAAAAACCTGTTCTCCCTCTCCCTTAGACTGTAAGCCCATTTTCTAGACTGTGAGCCTGTTGTTGGGTAGGGACCATCCCTATATGTTGCCGATTTGTACTTCCCAAGCGCTTAGTACAGTGCTCTGCACACAGTAAGCACTCAATAAATATGATTGAATAATGAATGAATCTAAGTCCCTATGGGACAGGGACTATGTTGGACCTGATTATAATAATAATAAGGATGGCATTTATTAAGCGCTTCCTATGTGCAAAGCACTGTTCTAAGTGCTGGGGAGGTTACAAGGTGATCAGGTTGTCCCACAGGGGGCTCGCAGTCAATCCCCATTTTACAGATGAGGTAACTGAGGCGCAGAGAAGTTAAGTGACTTGCCCAACGTCACACAGCTGACAATTGGCGGAGCGGGAATTTGAATCCAGGACCACTGACTCCAAAGCCCGTGTTCTTTCCACTGTGCCACGCTGATTATGTGGTATCTACCCCAGCGTTTGGTACAGTGACTGGCACATAGTAAGTACCTAACAATTACCACAATTATTATTGTTACGTAAAACAAATTTTAACTGCTTTCGGCCACTTGCCCCTCCTGTTGAGAGAGCAAGGGAATAATTAGGAGTGCAACTGAGTTATTTTCAAAACGTCAGGTCCAAATAAATACTGGATTCAATTGAAAAGTTGAGTTGTAGATCCATGCTCAATTTTTACCTGACTTTTATAAGTTCAAGTGCGATGCACTTGAAAATGTCAGGAAGAGTTCTTTTATGAAGCTGCACACAACTTTAGCAGTACAGACCATTCTGAAGTGGTATTTGAAAATCCAGGTGCTAATTCAGAAAGGAGCTGTGTTAGGAATATCTGAGTGCAAAGGAGAGGAAATGCCAGGTGCAAATCCAATGCAAAAATAAGCTGGCAATTTATTTATGCAGATCAACAGTGAGTGGAAATTTCCAGACACACCAGAAAGAAGCCCTCATTCAGAGCCCAGGAAAATGTAATCTAGAAAGTCAGAGCTTCATGATTTGCATATCAGACTTTTCCCCTCCCTGCTTCTCTCCCTGCCCATCATATTCAACCACATGTTTTCTAGTGGCTACTTTCCACTGCTTTCATGTATCCCCTATCCTTAAAAAAACCCCCTCCCTTTACCCTACGACTCCCTTCACTTTTTGCCCCATTTCCCACCTCCTATTCTTCCCCAAACTCCTCGAGTGAGTTGCCTACACTCATCACCTCACTTCCTCTCCTCCAACTCTCTCCTTGATTCCCTGCAATCTAGCTTCCACCCCATTCACTCCACAGAAATTGCCCTCTCTAAGGTCACCAATGACCTCCTTCTTCATTCATTTATTCATTCAATCATATTTACTGAGTGCTTACTGTGTGCGGAGCACTGTATTAAGTGCTTGGGAACTACAAATTGGCATCCTATAGAGACGGTCCCTACCCAACAATGGGCTCACAGTCTAGAAGGGGGAGACAGGCAACAAAACAAAACAAGTAGACAGGCATCAATACCATCATTATAGCTATATACACATCATTAATAAAATAGAGTAGTAAATATGTACAAATAAAATAGAGTAGTAAATATGTACAAATATATACAAGTGCTGTGGGGCGGGGAAGGGGAGGAGGAGAGGAAAAAGGGGGGGCTCACTCTGGGAAGGCCTCTTGGAGGAGGTGAGCTCTCAGTAGGGCTTTGAAGGGAGGAAGAGAGTTAGTTTGGCGGATATTTGGATGGAGGGCATTCCAGGCCAGAGTTTGGACGTGGGCCAGGGGTCGACGGCGGGACAGGCGAGAACAAGGCCCAGTGAGGAGGTTAGTGGCAGAGGAGTGGAGTGTGCGGGCTGGGCTGGAGAAGGAGAAAAGGGAGATGAGGTAGGAGGGGGCGAGGTGATGGAGAGCCTTGAAGCTGAGAGTGAGGAGTTTTTGCTTGATTCGAAGGTTGATAGGCAACCACTGGAGATTTATGAGGAGGGGAGTGACATGCCCAGAGCGTTTCTGTACAAAGATAATCTGGGCAGCAGGGTGAAGTTTAGACTGAAACGGGGAGAGACAGGAGGATGGGAGATCAGAAAGGAGGCTGATGTGGTAATCAACCTTCTTGCTAAATCCAATGGCCTCCCTCCACCCTAATCCTCCTCCATCTTTCTGCTGCCTTTGAAACTGTGGAGCACCTCCTCCTGGCAATGTTATCTTCCCTTGGCTTCACTGATATCGTCCTCTCCTGGTTCTCCTCCTATCTCTCTGGTTGCTCCTTCTCGGAGTTTTCATCGGCTCCTCCTCTGCCTCCTACCCTCTATCGGGTTCCTTCAAGTCTCGGTTCTGGGTCCCCTTCTATTCACCATCTACACTCACTACCTTGGAGAACTCATTCACTTCCATGGCTTCAACTATCACCACTACCCCGATGACTCCCAAATCTATCTAGCCCTCCAGCCCTGACCTCTCGCATTCTCTGCAGTCTCACATTTCCTCTTGCCTTCAGAACATCTCTACTTGCGAATCAGCATGGCCTAATGAAAGAACATCCGCCTGGGAGTCAAAAGACCTGGGTTCTAATTCCAACTCTGCCACTTTTCTGCTGTGTGACTTTGGGCAAGTCACTCAACTTCTCTGTGCCTCAGTTACCATATATGTAAAATGGGGATGCAATTCTAATCCCTCCAATTTGGACTGTGAGCCCTATGTGGGACAGGGATTGAACCCAATCTGATTATCTTGTTTCTATGCCAGCACTCAGAACCGCACTTGACACAAAATAAATGCTTAACAAAATAAAAATATCCTGCCAACACCTCAAATTTGCCCTCCCCAACTCCTCCTGACCACTGGACTGTAAGCATGTTGTGGGCAGGCAATGTGCTTGCTAATTCTCTTGCATGGTACTCGCCCAAGCACTTAGTACAGTGCTCTGCACATAATATGCACTTAATAAATGCCGTTGATTGATTGATTCCCACCCACACACTGTAGACAACACTACCATCCACACTGATGCACAAGCCCATAGAATTATCCTCAACTCATCGCCCTCATTCAACCCACAGATAATAATAATGATGGAATTTATTAAGCACTTACTATGTGCCAAGCACTGTTCTGAGTGCTAGATTCAACAATCTGTCATGAAATCCTGTTGGTTCTATCTTCACAAAACCTCTAGAATCATCCCCTTCAATAGAGAAGCTCTGTGGCTCAGTGGAAAGAGCACGGCTTGGGAGTCAGGGGTCATGGGTTCAAATCCCATCTCTGCCGCTTGTGAGCTGTGTGACTGTGGGCAAGTCACTTAAGTTCCCAGCACTTAGAACAGTGCTTTGCACATAGTAAGCGCTTAACAAATACCATTATTATTATTATTATTCTCTGTGCCTCAGTTCTCTCATCTGTAAAATGGGGATTGAAACTGTGAGCCCCAGGTGGGACAACCTGATCACCCTGTATCCTCCCCAGCGCTTAGAACAGTGCTTTGCACATAGTAAGCGCTTAACAAATGCCATTATTATTATTATTATTATCTCCATCCAAACTGTTACTACACGGTATAAGAACTTATTTCCTGCTTTGACTACTGCATCAGTCTCCGGGCTGACTTCACTGCCTTCTGTGTCTCCCCACTCCAGTCCATACTTCATTCTCCTGCCCAGATAATTTTTATGAAATGCCACTGAGTCCAATCTCCGCACTCCTCAAAAACCCTCAATGGTTGCCCATCCACCTCTGCCTCAAACAGAAACTCCTTACCATCTGCTTCAAGGTATTCAATCACCTAACCCCCTCCTATCTTTTCCTGCTGATCTCCTCCTACAACCCAGTCTGAACACATCACTCCTCTAACACCAGCCTACTCTCTGTACCTCGATCTCATCTATCTCACTGCTGAACCCTTGCCCACATCCTCCCTCTGGCCTGGAACTCCCTCCTCCTTCTTATCAGATCATCACTCTCCCCTCCTCAAATATAACACTTCCTCCAAGAGGCCTTCCCAGACTACACCCTTAATTTCTCCTACCTCTCCTCTCTGTTGACCATGAAATTAGCAGTAAACCCCTTAAACCCTTTGATACACGCTCCAGTCCCACAGCCTTATTTATATATCCTTATACTCTACTATTTCCCCCATCTGTAATTTATTTTGATGTCCCTCTCCCCTTGTAGACTGTAAACTCCTTTGGGATTGGATCCAGTCAGCTTCATTGCATTATACTCTCCTAGGTACTTAGTACAGTAATCTGCACACAGTGAGTGCTCAATAAATATCACTGAATGACGGATTGATAAGGTTGAATAATGGATTTTCCTGGGACTGACAGGGGTGAGTCATGTTACACTGAGCCAAACTCTCTGAGGGCTTCCCCCACTCTCTGGCTGCAATTGAAGCATTTATGGAAGATGCCGTAACTCTTACAGGCAGGACTCTTTTTTTACTATATACTGGAAAGATTAACCTTGAACACCCTAACTCTTGAGTTGTTTATATTCTGGAGGGTATCTAAGTTTAGTTCTGCAGAATTATAGGATCAAAGGTGTGGTACACCTTTGCACTCAACCCCATATCCTAAATTTAACCAGCCTTCACATTTTGGGAGAATTGAGCTAAAGGCAATACACCATATTTTTTGCCCATTTCATAGCCCAATCCTATCACAGCCATTCCAAATATTTAGTACGCTAAGTAGAAAATTTGCTAAATGGGACCCTGGTAGCCTGGAGGGGCCAATGTTGTTCATGAAAATGCCTTGTCATCAATGAAGAGCTTTCCGATGATATAAATAAGCATTTTCTAAAGAAAAGACCCAGCGGGATACATCAGGTCAAATAATACTAACAAAAACAATACCTATTATTACTATCATGATTATCAAGTCCAATTTCTTTTGGACTCTTGGAAACCTACAAGTATACACAAACATACCTGGCCAAAGAAAGCAAATAGAAATGTTTTAAACTGTTTTCTTTCATAGCCTAAAAATCAAAGCCATCCAAAAACACCACTCCATCTTTTGAAAGAAAATTACTTAGGAACACCCTTTTCCAATTACTATTCATTTCTGCTTTCCTTGGCTAGAGATGGCCAAATGGATTTTTCTGAAAAATCACACCAACGCCTCACTCTGAAGCTGTCACCTTGTAAGTCAAATTTCAGCCCAGGGCTACTTTCTTTTTACAGCAGAGAAGTAAATCTCTTACAATTGGGGATTATAATAGAAAACTCTCAGACAGACCCTTAAACATAACCGTGCCTGTAGGTGCTACTGTAAATTAATCAAGGAGAAAGTCACACATCAGACTACGAAGCATTTAAAACATGGATTCATTTCACAGAAATGGAGTAATATAGCAGTCTTCAAGGAAACCAAAGGTATTACAGATTTCATATAAATTAATCCATCTAATTCCAAAAGCCGATAGGCCACCCCAATTGGAAAAGAATAAAATGATTTTTTAATCACTTCAATCTTTGTTAAGTATTTCATGCTTTGAATAAAAATTTTCTAACTGCCTCAATAAGACTGACTTTGCTCCAGGGATTTCAACAATTGTTATATCTTGAGTGGCTCAGTGGAAAGAGCCCGGGCTTGGGAGTCAGAGGTCATGGGTTCAAATCCCGACTCTGCCGCTTGTCAGCTGTGTGACTTTGGGCACATCACTTAACTTCTCTGTGCCTCAGTTACCTCATCTGTAAAAGGGGGATTAAGATTGTGAGCCCCACATGGGACAATCTTATCACCTTGTATCCTCCCCAGCGCTTAGAACAGTGCTTTGCACATAGTAAGCACTTAACAAATACCAAAATTATTATTATTATTATTTTGTACAGCTCTAGTCTCAAGGTTTCACTTGAACTGCCACTTAAAGAAAGTAGTTGCATAGAGCCTGAGCATGGGAGTCAGAGGACTTGGGTTCTTATCCCAGCTCCATCACTTGTCTGCTGTGTGACCTTGGTCAAGTCACTTCACTTCCCTGGGCCTCAGTTCCCTCATCTGTAAAACGGAGATTAAGATTGTGAGCCCCATGTGGGACGGGGACTGTGTCCAACCTGATTACCTCTGATCTTAGAGCACACAATCTCCTTGCCTCCTCCTACCTTTTTGATACTTTTGGCATGGGAGGGAGGATGGAAAGAAGGGAAAAAGGTGGAAAAAGACAGAACCTTTTGGAAATTAAAACTGAACAATAACCACAAACATTATGAGGTACAGGTATAACCCACAATACAGCCATGATATGTTCCTTGAAAATGTGGACATATAATGAACTGTTGTATTGTGGGACATCCTTTCTTAAGCTTCTTGATAGCAGGGATCATCCTGCTAACTCTATTGTACTCTCCCAGATATTATTGCCTGACTGTCTTCCATGTTATAAATTGAAATCTATTCCAAAACCTCTGGGAAAACACTATAAAATCATTACAGGTACTACATACTGTTGCATTAAACATCACAATTATTGCTTAATCTTTTTAAAGTAATTCAAAGCATAACATCACAGCATTAGCTACATGAGGAGTTGTAGTATGATGTTACCAACTTGTACTTCCCAAGCGCTTAGTACAGTGCTCTGCACACAGTAAGCGCTCAATAAATATGATTGATGATGATGATGAGGAGGAGGAGGAGAAGCAGTGTTGCTCAGTGGAAAGAGCCCGGGCTTTGGAGTCAGAGGTCGTGGGTTCAAATCCCGGCTCCGCCAACTGTCTGCTGTGCGACTTTGGGCAAGTCACTTCACTTCTCTGTGCCTCAATTACCTCATTTGTAAAATGGGGATTAACACTGTGATTCCCCTGTGGGACAACCTGATCACCTTGTAACCTCCCCAGCGCTTAGAACAGTGCTTTGCACATAGTAAGCGCTTAACAAATACCATCATCATTTTTATTTTTATGCTTAGGTGATGGTCAAAGTAACACAGCTTTAGTAAGTGGGACATGCAAGGAGAATGAATAATGTATAGACTGTCCAGCAGCTGCTATAAGGTGCACTGGAAAGAGGCAAAGTAAGCCCTCAATAAATGCAAGTGATTGAGGCAAATGCTTTAGCACAATAAGGAATTATCTTTCCATGCACACAATGTGGAGGAAGATGTTGGTCACGCCATGGGTCTTTTCAACCACATCTGCATGAATGAAGAATGCCATGATAGAAAATGAATATAGCTGCACACACTCCTTTCACCTTCTCTCTAGGAGGTCACACTGATAAATAATTAGAAAAGCAGCTTGAGCCTAGGTGTCAGAAGACCTGGGTTCTAATCCTGGCTCCGCTACTTGTATGCTGTGTGGCTTTGGGTGAATCACTTAACTTCTCTAAGCCTCAGTTCCCTCATCTGCAAAATGGGCATTCAATAACTGTTCTCCCTCCCACTTAGACTACGAGTCCCATGTGGGACCTGATTATCTTGCATCTAACCCAGCGCTTAGTACAGTGCTTGACACATAGTTAGTGCTTAACAAATACTATCATCACTACTATAAGGCCACTGTTTGGGAATATATGATTAATTAGATTAATGTTAGGGTAAGAGGGAGAACTCAGGAAAGTTTGCTGTACTGCTTAAGTAAAACAATGTACATTTAGTGTACAATAGATGAAATGAGTGAGCAATAGATCACAGTAATCCAAAAACGATGCAACCTGTAATAAAAAGATAAAGTGACATTTTTTTTGTGAACATTCACTTAAGTGAAAATCCACTGAAGTATTTTTAAGGGAAGGTGGACTTTGAGTACACAGCTGCACCCAGCAGTGAGGTAATGGGCAGTGGTAGACAAGTGGGCTTAGAAGAAAGGGAAGGAGAGAACTTGTGCTTTGTTTTTCCAAATGGTGATCAAACCCTCGCAGAAGAGAAGCTTTTTCCTGCCAACTTTTTATCTTGCTATTTACATAAAGACTTAGGCAAGGGATTCCATTCTCAAATATTTGTGAATAAGCAGATAGAATTACCAAGGCCTAGTGAGAAATTTAATACTTCTCCTCAGTCCAGGGGGAGATTGGATAAATGCAGCCTGGCACTTAACTTTAATTTAAGAACTTCAGATTTAATTTATGCCACAGCACTGAATAGAAGTCATCTGTGCTGAATTCTGTCGTCTGACACGAATACTGAAATAATGTTATCCCAGCCTAAAATGGAACATAAAATAATGTTTGAAGGTTTCATAAAGTCTCATGTCATATTTGGATGTTTCACACCGAGTGTGCATAGTATGCCACTATATGATATTTAGCAGGATTTTGCAAGACAGCATTTATGAAGTAGCAAACATTATAAATATATTCATGATGGAAAATAGCACAACCCAAGTTATTGTTTCTTAAGAAAAAATTGGAAAGATATATTTAAAAAAGAGAATACACTGCAAGCTACACAATTTACCAGCCCGAGGAAAGAAGATCTACATTTATTTTTGTTAGAGATCGTTAGATTTGTTAGTCACTTTGGTCAAAATACTATTCACTTTTTTTTCCTTTAAGGACCATAGCCCTGTTGACAGCAAAGGTGCTAATTAATGGTTTCTCTCAAGGGCATACGTTACCAGTAAATAGCATGATGAAATATTAACAGCTAAGAACTTAGCAAGCAGTAGGGCCTATTTATTTAATTCTCAGTGTTCATAAGAAAGAACTACAGAGCTGGTTTTGGTTAAGCAGAGTGGAACTTTGATTTTCTGACTCCAAAGCTAATCATATATTAAATTTACTATGTTACCTTAGAACGTACCTTTATCTCTTGCAGCAGAAATGCACCAACCTCACCTTTTTGTGGATATTTTGTTTCTCTATGAGTGCACAGATTTGCTAAGGTTTAATGCAACTCAAAATGGCTTCTCTTTGATCCTCATTACTTGTTCCTAAAACATATTGGCTGACATCTTATTGAAACAATAGCTTAAGAAAAGCTTACGGCATCTGTAGGAGTCGCACCAGTTGCTAAAGAAATGGAGTTATCAGGGAGAATTACGGAAACCTGTTGCTAGAAATATTTTGGGAAACCCATCGCCCTAACAGTTCACCTCAGAAATGGAGACTGTCGGGAAAGAGGAAAAACTTAATAGTTCACTGAACCATCTAAACTCAAGCTCTTCTATCAGGGGCTATGATTGTTGTCTTTTGAATTTGGATCTTTAGTTTTTCCCTGAGCAATGGTAATAGGCAGCTTGAGAGGATTCATTAAAGACTGGGGAGTCAATTTCTACTTTCTGTATTAACAGAAACATATGTAGACCATTCAATAGCTATTGCTAAAAGAATAAAGACTGAAAGAAACCAGGTATGAAATAGGTAGGGAATATCTGAAACAGCCAAATTATTCTCAATGGAAAATTTAATGTCAGTATTATGATCGGTTATTAAGATTAGAGGTGTTCATTCGATCGTATTTATTGAGCGCTTACTGCGTGCAGAGCACTGTACTAAGCGCCTGGTAAGTACAAGTCGTTGTTCCCTGCACTTCTCTGCTGAAACTGTAACATCCTCAACTGATTTGGAGCACACACAAACACAAGCACCATCTCTGTACACCATCACTGTAGTAGAGGAGCAGATTGCTGAGAGACGGCAGTAGCAGACAGACCAACGTGATGCGAGACACTTCGGAGATGGGTAATGCTCCTTTGGAAGAGATTTTTGAATATCAGGATCAGGCACATTCGAAAACAACAAGCAGTGGCAAACACATTATCGGAGCAAGTTACTATCATCACAAGGTCACGGAGTTGGACGGCGTGCCATCAGACTTATTGAGCACCTACTGTGGGCAGAGAACTGAGCTAAGTGTTTAGCAGATTACAATAGATGTAAAAGACAGGGTTCCTGCCTTTCCAATCCATCGACGGTATTTGAGTGCTTACTGTGGGCCCAGTACTGAGAAGCAGCGTGGCTCAGTGGAAAGAGCCCGGGTTTGGGAGTCAGAGGTCATGGGTTCTAATCCCGGCTCCACCGCTTGTCAGCTGTGTGACTTTCGGCAAGTCACTTCACTTCTCTGGGCCTCAGTTACTTCATCTGTAAAATGGGGATTAACACTGTGAGCCCCACGTGGGACAACGTGATCACCTTGTATCTCCCCAGTGCTTAGAAGAGTGCTTTGCACATAGTAAGTGCTTAACAAATACCACCATTATTATTATTATTACTGTAATTAGCACTTGGGAGAGTATAATACAACAAAGTTGGTAAACATGTTCCCTGCCCACAAGGAGCTTACAGTCTAGAGGGGGAGAAGCGCAGCTAGAAACTCATAGTCAGTAAGCATCGCCTTTTGATCAGTCAATGGCAGGTACTGAACCCTTACTGGGTACAGAGCACTGTACTAAGCAGTTGGGAGAGTACAGTACAATAGTGTTCGAAGACATGATCTGTACCCTTAAGGAGCTAGGACACAAACACACAAGTAAATGCAGATGTGTGCGATTACATACACCCACACATACACACATGTGCACACACACACTCAGAGAGGCAGAGAGAGAGAGGGAGAGAGGAGAATCAAAGGCAAAACGTGAGAGAGAATGAAAGACAGAATGTGAGAATGAGGTAAGGCAAGGTAGCAAGAGAGGAGAGCGTGTACCTCCCATATGCTTAAGGCTAAAATACAGATGGGGTAATAATAATAATGATAATAATAGTATTTGTTAAGTGTTTACTATGTGCCAGGCATTGTTCTAAATGTTGGGGTAGTAGATACAAGCCAATCATGTCGGTCACAGTCCCTGTCCCATAGCAAAGCAGCGGGGCTCAGTGGAAAGAGCACAGGCTTGGGAGCCAGAGGTCATGGGTTCTAATCCCACCAACTGCCACTTGTCAGCTGTGTGGCTTTGGGCAAGTCACTTCACTTCTCTGGGCCTCAGTTACCTCATCTGTAAAATGGGGATTAAGACTGTGAGCCCCTCTTGGGACAACCTGATCCCCTTGTATCCCCCCCCCCCACTTAAAACAGTGCTTTGCACATAGTAAGCCCTTAAAAAATGCCAGTATTATTATTATTATTATTATTACTATTGTTATTATTATTATTATTATTATTGTTATTATTATTATTATATGCGGTTCACAGTCTTAATCTTCTTTATACAGTTGAGGTAACTGAGGCACAGATAAGTTAAGTAACGTGCCCAAGATCACATAGCAGACAAGTGGTGGAGCCGGGATTAGAATACAGGTCCTTCAACTCCTGGGCCTGTGCTCTATCCACTAGGCCAAGCTACTTCTTATTGATTGATAATTATAATAATAATAATATTATTATGATATTTGTTAAGTGCTTATTATGCACCAGGCACTGTTCTAAGCGCTGGGGTAGATAAAAGGTAATTAGGTTGTCCCATGTGGGGCTCACAGTCCTAATCCCCATTTTACAGATGAGGTAACTGAGGCACAGAGAAGCTAAGTGACTTGCCCAAGGTCACACAGCAGACAAGTGGTGGGCCCAGGATTTGAACCCATGTCTTCTGACTCCCAAGCCCGTGCTCTTTCCACTAAGAGCCAAGCTGCTTCTTATATGTAATATGTAATCAGTAGAATAGATCCTAGAATTATCATCTACTTAAAATGGTTTATCTATCAGTCGATCATTGGTATTTATTGAGCAATTACTGTGTGCACAGCACTATATTAAGTGCTTGGGAGAGTACAATATAACAGACTTGGTTGAAACGTTGCCTTGCCCTCAAGGAGCTGACAGTCTAGAAGGGGAGACAGACATTAGTATGAATAAGTAAATTACAGGTAGGGAAAGCAACCAAGTATAAGGAAATGTACATTAGTGCTGTGGAGTGGGATGACGACTATCAAAGTGCTTGGAGGGTATGGACCCAAGTGCATAAGTGATACAGAAAGAAGGGAAAATAGGGTGGGAGAAGATTAAGAGGTTAGTCAGGGAAGGCTTTTTGGAGGCAATATGATTTTTGTAGGGTTTGAAAGATGGGGAGAGTAGTGGTCTGTTGGATGTGAAGGATCACGTACTCACCAGTACTGTGTTGTGAAAGAAAACACTGTTTTGTGACAGAATCTTTTGCATTTCAAAGAAAGTAACGGAGAAGATAGACACTTCTCTCTCAATGGGTTGAAATACGCCATATACCCAGAAGCATGAGTCTCAACCTACAACAGTTAAATGCTACAGAGCAATTTATTAAAAATACTAAAATTCCTTACTGTATTTTCACTTTTTGACAATGCGATTTCACAGCAGATTAAAAAAAAATTTCTATGTAAAATTCCAAAAAGAATGCTACCTGAATAAACAACTACTACAGCAAAATAAGCCTGAGTGAAAGATGCAGGAACAAAATCACAAAAAAACCCAACACAAGAGAAGTAGGTGTGGTTCAGATGTGACATCTAACTTTACAAATTCATATTATTTTAGTCAGAGTACCATATGGATCCAAGGGCTACAGTCAAATATGTGGAATTATTGTATCACTGCCTGAGACTTTCTAACAATCAAAGCACAAGGGGCTTGCCCGCCTTGGTTCCGGATGCAAAAAGTGTCAGTGAAATCAATCAGGAAATAAAATCAATGGTAGGATACGGCTGTGCTAGCAGAGTGTTTTCCAACTGCAGATAAATGGGCTCCCTGTGATTTCCATTATTATAGCTGACTCTTTTTTTTCTTGGAATGATTAACAGGGAACCGAACAACCCATTTTTTGCCAACGTGGTCAGCCCTATTACATCTACATTAGGCATAACACGAGGCATGATTCACTGCTCAGTGAGGAGCAAAGAGATCCTGGTTTCGCCTACACTTTCACATCAGGTCTTTATGAGGCAAGATGTCTTTACTGATTGGAAGTTTCACTAGAAAACCCTGCTTTAGCCACAATGCAAAAGCCTGCTGCTAAGCATGTAGCAAATGTTAACTGGTCGGGGAAAGGTATGTGTAACAAATCTGTATACAAATTTGAATCATTTGTATCATTATCATTCCCCATTTCGATGGTAAGAACTGAGGTTTCATTCAACCGTATTTATTGAGCGCTTACTGTGTGCAGAGCACTGTACTAAGCGCTTGAGAAGTACAAGTTGGCAGCATATAGAGACGGTCCCTACCCAACAGCGGGCTCACACTCTAGAAGGGGGAGACAGACAACAGAACAAAACATATTAACAAAATAAAATAAATAGAATAGTAAATATGTACAAGTAAAACAAATAGAGTAATAAATCTGTACAAACATATATGCAGGTGCTGTGGGGAGGGGAAGGAGGCAGGGCGGGGGGATGGGGAGGGGGAGAGGAAGGAGGAGGCTCAGTCTGGGAAGGCCTTCTGGAGGAGGTGAGCTCTCAGTAGGGCTTTGAAGGGAAGAAGAGAGCTAGCTTGGCGGATGTGCGGAGGGAGGGCATTCCAGGCCAGGGGGAGGACGTGGGCCGGGGGTTGACGGTGGGACAGGCAAGAACGAGGCACAGTGAAGAGGTTAGCAGCAGAGGAGCAGAGAGTGCGGGCTGGGCTTTAGAAGGAAAGAAGGAAGGTGAGGTAGGAGGGGGGTGAGGTGATGGATCAAAAGTCTATGGCTTCAATCAGTAGGAGCGAGAGACATTTTTTTTTTTTCAAGTTAAGCCACGCAGTGCAATTGAAATTGCATTACCCATAAAATATTCAGATTAAGTCACTTCTCATTTCTGCACCTCAATGCCTTCATTTGAAATATGGGGGAAAATATCTCCAAAAGGAAGACATCTTGTTTTACCACTTTGGTTGTCAAATGATACTACTGATTCTAGAGTATCTGATAAGGAGTCCAAGAAAAATGGTACTGTCTGCAAGGACATCCGAGGAGAGGTAAGGACTTTGAAGTGAGCACTGTGCTAGCTTGTTATCATCTGTTTCCTTTTTCCTGCTCCTCCTTCCCTTATGGGCTACTCCTTGAGATTTCTATTTGTGCTTTTGCAGTCATTTTCTGAAAAGCTTCTGGAGATTTTTGAAAGCAAATCCCCCAAATGAAATCAAGTTTGGCCTTTGGTTGAAAACAGCATCTAAATGAACTTGAAATTTCAAATTAGGAGCCTTGATTTTTGAGCTTTCTGAAGCCCACAAAGAAACACGGCCCAGTGGATTGTCACCTTGAAAACTTATATCTACTTTAAAAAGCGTACAATAAAACAGATGAACAAAAAAGAATTTTCACAGGAAAGAGAACAGCCAAGATGGGACACCTTTCAGTAGTGAAACTAGGTTTTAAAGACCCAATTTGTTTGAAGGGGAATCTGGAGAGATATAAAGCGATACATGGGTAACAACCTAGACATAAAATCACCTACTGGGCAATGATACAGAGGCTCCTCACTAAAAGATGGGAGTAAAGGAGGAAAGGCTGAAAGGATTACTATGGTTAGTCCCATAAATTTAAGGCCTTAAATCTGTATGAGGAGGGAAAAAAAGTTTCAGAGAGTTTTGCCTGCTTAACAGCTTTGTGATTCAGGGATCTGTTGGACAGTAACACAAAACTCCCTACAACAACTGTTAGCTCTCTCTCTTTTTTTCTTTTTTACATTTAAATCAGTGAAGTAGACCTAACCTGCTTACCTAGAGTTCTGAACTCCAAATCTGGATAATTGTCAAAACAGGCACAGTTTTAACAGATTCTTTTCATCTGTATTAGTCTTGTGTTGAGAAAGGCCAAATCTAAATTAATTGAAAACAGGCTGCTAAAGAGAGATTGGAATTTAGAGTTTCCTACTGAATTCAAATAAAATTAGAGAAAAAGTAGAAGGGGAAAAAGAGCCAGAATGCTTTCATCAGTCTCCTCTAGGATCTACCCATTCTAGGCATTCCTAGATTTTAAGATGCTCTGAGGAAATTCTTTTTTCTGAGAAAAGCATGGTGGAAACTGTGGTGAATGTGATCCAAGAATTCACTTCCTTCCGTTCCTCAAAATTTCACTTCTAGGTGACGCCACTCCATTCGTAGCCTCTCGTCTATTTCCAAGGCATGGGAGAAGAATGGAAGCCAGCAGGATCCCTAAGCAGCTGTTGTTTGGTGAACTGAAAGGGGGTGGATGCAAGCCAAGATGGCAGAATAACTGATATAAAGACATAGCACAGCACAGTTGCAAAAAATGGGAGAAATTCTGGTAGACTGTTAGGAAACTTCTGCAGTAGAAAGATCAATCAGTGGTATCATTGAGTGCTTACGGTGTGCAGAACACTGAACTAAGAGCTTACAGCACAGATCAACGTGGTGGGCAGCAATTGGGAGAGAGGTCATTCTCTTTGAGCAAAGGCTTTTACAAAGATCAGGATATGACAAGACAGGCTCAAGAACAGAGATAAGTCCTATATGGGAAAAATCCATGCAGTAAGAAAATCCATGCTTTAAGTGCAAACAAGGGGGAAGGATGTGTTAGTCACTGTTGAGAAAGAGCAGGATAGTAGTATTAATCTTCATCATCATCATCATGTGCTGACCCTAATTTTCCAAACTGTAACCTTAGATCAACCCTGCTGGTAGAAAACAGGGGACAGTGTGGCAAGTTTCCTATACATGCAGAGACACCTAGAAATTCTGATATGAATAGCAAAGTTATGGTTCTCACTGAATGACACATTCCCTCTGTAAGAACATAATGGGAGAAAAGCACAGAACAGGAATATCAATGATTGCCTATTCAACAAAATCACCTCATATAGAAAAAAAAGCCCATATCCACATAAGGTCATATGGTATCATGATCATCACCGGTATTTATTGAGCACTTATTATGTGCAGAGCACTGTATTAAGTGCTGGGGAGAGTATAACACCAAAGAGTTGGCAGACACTTTTGCTGCTCACAACAAGAGCTTCCAGTCTAGAGGGTGAATGACTCAACAATGACTATATGCCAAATGACTCATAAATAAATGAACAATGCCACCAACACTTGTTTTCAGCTTGTTATTTATAACAAGAACCAACTGCAAGTTCAGATCTTCTACCATGACCATTTAGCATTCAGACAAAGGAGCCTTGTCTGGGAGAAGAATCCCTAGCTGGCCAGGTATTCCTTCAAAGGGAATTTAGAAGTAGATCCTCATTCAAAGAAATGGTAGCTGAGGTTCCCTGAAGCAAGTGGCATGAGGAAGAGATAGGCAGTGAAAAGTTCAGAGACAGAAAAAAGACACCTGCTTGTCATAGGAAACTTGTGTCAAGCCAAGTCAAACAACAACGCAGCTGAGGGGAAAGTCACTCAGTGCTTGCCTCTGGTATCTGGGGGTAAGTGGTATTCGTTATCCCATTGCTTGAGGGTGCCTAAAACTGTCAGGCAACGGTTATAGAGGCACCTAGGAGAAATCGGCTCACAAGAACAGTCCTGGAATAAAAGATATGTGGAAGATTTGATTTTCTAACCTGTGTTTTTTTTCTGTTAGCAGTGAACACTTTCTAGCATCTGTCTTCAGTCATTCGATACTAACAATTCCATACGGGTCTTTTCAGCCAAACTCGCACACCTGAATAGGGCCTTACTGTCAGTAGCCTCATCCTCAAAATCGAAGGACAGCTAAGATTTACCCAAGCTTATGATGACCCTGTTTTTAATGTTCCCTATTTCTACCTTGAACTACTAATTTATCTCTTACGCAGAGAATGCTGATTGAGGTGCATGTGTATGGTATCCATTAAGTGCTCAATATGGGCTAGGCACTGTACTAAGCACTGGGGTAAATACAAGCAATTTCAGGATGACTACAGTCCATGTCCTACATGGGGCTCACAGACTTAATCCCCATTTTACAGATGAGGTAACTGAGGCCCAGGGAAGCAAAGTGACTTTCCCAAGGTCACTCAGCAGACAAGTGGAGGAAATGGAATTAGAACCCAGGTCCTTCTGACTCAAAGGCCCGTGCTCTATCCACTAGGCCCTGTTGCTTCTCCAAGTATCCATATGTGCGGATACTCACATATGCATGTGTATCCTTAAACACACATACATATTGACCGTGAACAAAAAGGGTGGGCATAAACCTATGGGCTATACGTATAGGGTCTTCATTCATTCAATCGTAATTATTGAGCGCTTACTGTGTGCAGAGCACTGTACTAAGTGCTTCGGAAGTACAAATCGGCAACATATAGAGACGGTCCCTACCCAACAACGGGCTCACAATCTAGAAGGGGGAGACAGACAACAAAACAAAACAAGTGGACAGGTGTCATCATCAATCGTATTTATTGAGCGCTTACTATGTGCAGAGCACTGTACTAAGCGCTTATGAGGGTCTTGAATGAGGCTCTTCTTATTGCTTAGTTTCTCCTCTTATTCCACCCTCCCATATCACAATTCTTCAACTTCTAACGTCTCCTCCTCCTTTTTTCCCCTCCTTCCATGTTACCTAAGTTTTGCTATTTCTCTTCGCTTTTTTATCTTCCTTTCCCCAAATGAATGCACCAATGAATATAAAGAAAATATACCCCATTAAGTAACATTAAGTAAAACATACGACATCTTTAACAAATGACCGTTCCTTGTCTCCTCAGTTTGGCAAAATATTCAGTGGCAACTGAGGAATTTACTGTAGATTATGCCCAGAGGGTGGTTTCCTATCAGACCTGAATCCATGATGGTATCTGGCCTCATTCTGGGGTGGGGTGGGAGTTCCCTTGCACACTATGGCAGACACTTTTGGTTGTAGTACAGTGCCTGGCACATAGTAAGCGCTTAACAAATACTATTATTATTATTATTATCAGCCCTGTGGGCTGCTGGCACTCCCTAAGCCTTCCCTTGCATCAAGAACTGTGCTAAGCACTGGGTAGCAACGAGGTAATCAGATTGGACCCAGTTCCTGGCCCACACAAAACTCACAGTCTAAGAAGGAGAACAAGTGTTTTATCCCCATTTCACAGATGAAGAAACTGATTAAGAGAGAAAGTGATTTGCCCAGAGTAATATGGCAGGCAAATGCTATTTTCCAGAGCTGCTTCTCCAGCAGGAGAAGCTATGAAGCGGGGTGATATAAACTAGCCTGAACTTCATCCCACCCTTTCAACGATCTACACTAACACGGCTTACGGTCCAGGTTCCCTTCTAGACTGTAAACTTCTTGTAGACTGGGAATGTGTCTACCAACTCTGTTATTTGGTACTCTCCCAATCGCTTAGTACAGTCTTCTGCACATAGTAAGTGCTCAATAAATACGACTCAATAAATAGCCCCTTCCTTCCTCTCCCCCTCGTCCCCCTCTCCATCCCCCCCATCTTACCTCCTTCCCTTCCCCACAGCACCTGTATATATGTTTATACATATTTATTACTCTATTTATTTATTTTACTTGTACATATCTATCCTATTTATTTTATTTTGTTAGTATGTTTGGTTTGTTCTCTGTCTCCCCCTTTTAGACTGTGAGCCCACTGTTGGGTAGGGACTGTCTCTATATGTTGCCAATTTGTACTTCCCAAGCGCTTAGTACAGTGCTCTGCACATAGTAAGCGCTCAATAAATATGATTGATGATGATGACTGATTGATTGATAGATAGAATGGATAGTCATGAAGTGAAACCAGGAAATCAGACTACTCGGGGCTTTACGTCATAGAGAAAAGCAATAGCTTTTTCTTCATTACTCATGAAAAATACCATGCTTTATAAAACCTAACAATCTATAAAATTATATCATAATGTGTAAATAATGTATACACACAAATGGAGAGGTGCAGGTAGTTAATAATAATAATAATGGCATTTATTAAGCGCTTACTATGTGCAAAGCACTGTTCTAAGCGCTGAGGAGGTTACAAAGCGATCAGGTTGTCCCTGGGGGGGGCTCACAGTCTTAATCCCCATTTTTCAGACGAGGGAACTGAGGCCCAGAGAAGTGAAGCGACTTGCCCAAAGTCACACAGCAGACATGTGGCGGAGCCGGGATTCGAACCCAGACCTCTGATCCCCAAGCCCGGGCTCTTTCCACTGAGCCACGCTGAAACATAACACATGGTTGCATTACTACCCTAACAGTGGCTCAGTGGAAAGAGTACGGGATTTGGAGTCAGAGGTCATGGGTTCAAATCCTGGCTCTGCCAATTGTCAGCTGTGTGACTTTGGGTAAGTCACTTAACTTCTCTGTGCCTCGTTCCCTCATCTGTAAAATGGGGATTAAAACTGTGAGCCCCACGTGGGACAACCTGATCACCTTGTATCCTCCCCGGCGCTTAGAACAGTGCTTTGCACCTAGTAAGCGCTTACCAAATGCCATCATTATTCTTGTACATATTTACTGTTCTATTTATTTTATTTTGTTAATATGTTTTGTTTTGTTGTCTGTCTCCCCCTTCTAGACTGTGAGCCCGCTGTTGGGTAGGGACCGTCTCTATATGTTGCCAACTTGTACTTCCCAAGCGCTTAGTATAGCGCTTTGCACACAGTTAGTGCTCAGTAAATACGATTGAATGAATGAATAACTGAAACATACTAAAGAAAATATAACTGACCTAAACCATAGAGAAGCAGAGTGGCTTAGTGGCAAGAGCACAGGCTTGGGAGTCAGAGGATGTGGGTTCTAATCCCGGTTCCGCTTCTTGTCTGCTGTGTGACCTTGGGCAAGCCACTTAACTTTTCTAGGCCTCAGTTTTCTCATCTGTAAAATGGGGATGAAGACTATGAGCCCCGTGTGGGACAACCTGTTCACCTTTTACCTACCCCAGCACTTAAGAAGAGTGCTTGACACATAGTAAGTGCTTAACAAATACCATCATCATTATTATACTAGCAGTATTATTATTATCAAGTGCCATTGAGTCATTTCTGATTCATAGCAATTCTATGGATATATTTTATCCACAACGTCCTGTCTTCTGCTATAACCCGTAACCTTGCTAATCAATCGTATTTATTTATTGAGCGCTTACTGTGTGCAGAGCACTGTACTAAGTGCTTGGGAAGTACAAGTTGGCAACATATAGAGACAGTCCCTACCCAACAGTGGGCTCACAGTCTAAAAGGGGGATAGTGGTTCTTCCGTCATCATTGTTTATTTATTTATTTATTTTACTTGTACATATCTATTCTATTTATTTTATTTTGTTAGTATGTTTGGTTTTGTTCTCTGTCTCCCCCTTTTAGACTGTGAGCCCACTATTGGGTAGGGACTGTCTCTATATGTTGCCAATTTGTACTTCCCAAGTGCTTAGTACAGTGCTCTGCACATAGTAAGCGCTCAATAAATACGATTGATGATGATTGTTATGGTTTCTATCCATCTAGTGGCTGGTCTGCCTCTTCCAAGTTTTCCCTGGACTTTTCCTAACATTAGTGTCTTCTCCAGAGAATTATTCCTCCTGATGATGTGTACAAAATGATGACGTAGAGAAAATGATGACGTAGAGAAGCAGTGTCGCTCAGTGGAAAGAGCATGGGCTTTGGAGTCAGAGGTCATGGGTTCAAATCCCAGCTCCGCCAATTGTCAGCTGTGTGACTTTGGGCAAGTCACTTAACGTCTCTGGGCCTCAGTTCCCTCATCTGTAAAATGGGGATGAAGACTGTGAGCCCCACGTGGAACAACCTGATCACCTTGTAACCTCCCCAGTTCTTAGAACAGTGCTTGGCACATAGTAAGTGCTTAATAAATGCCATCATTATTATTATTAATATTACAAAATATGCTAATCTAAGTCGAATCATTTGGCCTTCCAAAGACCACTTTGACTTAATTGGCTCCAAAACCCATTTGTTTGTTTTTCAGGCAGTCCATGGTATTCGCAAAAGCGTTCTCCAACACCACATTTCAAAAAGAATCAATGCTCTTTCTATCCTGTTTTTTCACCGTTCAGCTTTCAGATCCATACACTGTCCCTGTAAATACCGCAGAATTGACAATTCTACCATCCCACTGCTAGAACTGACAGTTTGTATTTTTGTGGCAATTGTGACATCAGCAAAAATACAAATTGTGAATACTAGCAGTAGGATGGTAGAATTATTTGATGCAATTCATAAAATCAATGTTCTAGGTGAAAACTGCCTTTATCACGATACTCCCCAAAATAGTGTTTCCTTCAATCAATCAATTGTATTTATTGAGTGCTTACTGTGTGCAGAGCACTGTACTAAGTGCTTGGAAAGTACAAGTTTAATTTTAGGTTGTGAGAACCTCAGAATCTTGCTGCTAAATTCAGCTGCCTTTTTCTGGTTTCATTTTATTTCATTTCAGCTCCACCTGTCATTTTCCTTCCCAGGCTGAAAATAACTGTACCCACATCTGTTAAATGTCCTCTTTCTATTCCATTTCTTCCTGTAAAGAGGTTTTTAATACTTTGGGTGATGGACATACTATAAAAATGAATGGCGGTGAATTGTTTTGGCTTACACAGCGTGGCTTGGTAGAAAGACCAAGTGAGCCTGTGGGCTCACTAGCCATACTTGTCAGCTGTGTGACTTTGGGCAAGTCACCTAACTTCTCTGTGCCTCAGTTACCTCATCTGGAAAATGGGGATGAAGACTTTGAGCCCCACCTGGGACAACCTGATAACCTTGTATCTTTCCCAGCTCTTAGAACAGTGCTTGACACCTAGTAAGCGCTTAAATACAATCATCATCATTACACTGAGTTGGCAAACTAAAAATATCCCTACATTGGCTATTGACATCAAAGACAAGTTTTTCCAAAGAATGGCCTCAGGGTCACTGAGGATAAGTATCTTTACATGCTGAACACAAGTACCTCAGAATGAACTAGGTTAATAACATACAGTTTCCAAATTCTATTATGTGTTTTAAAATGCTTTAATGGATCAACACTATAATTTAAAAAAACAGTTAATAATAATAATAATAATAATAATGATGATGGTATTTGTTAAGCGCTTCCTATGTGCAAGGCACTGTTCTAAGTGCTGGGAAGATACAAGGTGATCAGGTTGTCCCATGTGGGGCTTAATTCCCATTTTACAGATGAGGGAACTGAGGCACAGAGAAGTTAAGTGACTTGCCCAAAGTCACACAGCTGACAATTGGTGGAGCCAGGATTTGAACTCATGACCTCTGACTCCAATAAAAACTTAAGGTTTAAAATCAACTGACTAATAGTCTTATTTGAGCACTTACCGTGCACAGGGCTTGGACAAGAGCAGCAGCAGTATAGGACATTATCCCTGCCTTCAAGAAGTTTAATAATAATATAATAATGATGATTTAATTTGTTAAGTGCTTACTATATCCCACACACTGTTTAAGCACTGGGCTAGATACAAGGCAATCAGGTTGGACGTAGTCCCTGTCCCACATGGGGCTCTCAGTCTCAATCCCCATTTTACAAGTGAGGCAACTGAGGCACAGAGAAGTGAAGTGCCTTGCCCAAGGTCACACAGCAGACAAGTGGCAGAGCAGGGATTAGAATCCAGGACCTCTGACTCCCAAGCCCATACTTTGGCCACTAGGCCATGCTGCTTCACCAATTCGCCATTTACAATTTCACGGGGAGGAGAAAAGCCAACACAAATGACTTCCAAATAGCGGGCGAGGGAGCACGAACAAAATCAATAACTCCTTCTTACAGACAGGGGAGGTGGGAACCCAGTAAGAAGTGCCAAGAGTTAGCAATGAAGGCAACAATAGAGTTTAGGATTCTGATTTTCCATGCCTGTAGCCATTTTGATGCTCTTATATTTTTCTTCAGGTACTCCAACGGCTCATGACTTATTTACACCACCAGAATCAGGGGAAAACAGAAAAGTCATTCCAAAAGAAACTACAAGCTTATTGCAAGGCTGAAAACCCACAACACTGAGTGGCCATTAATATAATGTAACAGAAGTCAACAGAGAGGGGGGATTAAATGCTCAGCACTCTGTAACACTTTCATCTCTCTGGATTACTAAAAGTTACCCATGTACAAATTTTCTTTGATTACATTTATAGGATACAAGATTTGGGACACTGTGTACGGGGTTGGGCCTTCTTCTAAGGGAAGAGAGGGACCCTGCCGGGGAGAAATGAGAATTAAACGCAAAGGCCCCTCTAGTTACAAAGTTTTGTGAGTCGGCCGTATAATGCTAGAAATATAGTCTCATTGCTCGAATTCAGTACAGTGATATGTGCACTCAATTGGGTGCTTGCTCAAAAAGACCATTGCCGATTTGGATAATGATGATGGTAGAGGTGATCATGCCGATTTCTACAGGATTTGCCATTTAACAAAAAGGATGGACTATATAAACAGCAAAATGGAGAAAGTGATGTAACCAAATGAATTTTTGGATAAAAGGGGAGGGCAGGGTTACTTGTTTTAGAACCAGTCATTACAAACATCTTAATTTCACCCATTCATTCAACTGCATTTATTGAGCACCTACTGTGTGCAAAACACTGTGTTAAGAGCTTGGGAGGGTACAACATAATGACAGACACAGTCCCTGCCCACAACGAGCTTACAGTCTAGAAGCTCCATTTTCGAAGGCGCTTCATCTTTGCTTTTTCAGCTGTGGCCGCAAAACTTAGACATGGCCACTGATCAACAATCAATCAATCGTATTTATTGAGCACCTGTCAGCAGGGCGCTGTACTAAGTGCCTGAGAGAGTACGACAGAGGTTGAAAATATCATCTCTGCCTACAAGGAGCTTACAATTTGACAACTTAAAATCTAATTACAATTCAACAGAAGCTAACCACATGTTCCCTGCCCACAAGGAACCTATAGTCTACTAGGGGAGACCGATTTTCTCCCTCAGCCAGATGTGCCTGCATAAGTCAATCAATTCATAAATCACAGTGTTTACTGAGTGTTTACTGTATGCAGAGCACTGTACTAAGCCTTCATGAGAGTACAATACATTAGCACTGGCGGATACAAGGAGCTTACAATTTAGTCGGGGAGACAGATCGGGGAAGCAACAAGAGTACAAGGATATGTATGTAAAGGTGGTGGGGGTGGAGTGAGTATAAAAGTGCTTAGGTGGAAAGGACTCAAGTGCAGAGGTGACACAAAGGGGAGGGAGAATAGCGGGGAGATGAGAGGTCAGTCAGAGAAGGCTTCCTGGAGGAGATATGCTTTTAGTAGGGCTTTGAAGGTGGGGAGAGTGGCAGTCTGTCCGTGGCTCAATGGAAAGAGCACGGGCTTTGGAGTCAGAGGTCAGGTGTTCAAATCCCATCTCCACCAACTGTCAGCTGTATGACTTCGGGCAAGTCACTTAACTTCCCTGTGCCTCAGTTACCTCACCTGTAAAATGGGGATTAAGACTGTGAGCCCCCCCCCCATGGGTCAACCTGATCACCTTGTAACCTCCCCAGCACTTAGAACAGTGCTTTGCACATAGTAAGTGCTTAATAAATGTCATCATTATTATTTATTATATGAAGGGAGAGGGGGTTCCAGACAGGAGGGAGGCTATGAGCAAGGAGTGCATCCTCTACATGTAGAAGCCCAGTAGATTCTGAAGGATCCTTGCGAAATGACTTCACTACTGCTGTTTTTGAGATGACTGATGATACAATTATTACTGGATGTCCCAAACAGTTGGCCCCAAACAAGGCATCTACAAACAAAAGCCCAAACTTCATTTGGCTACTGCACTTCATAAGCAGAGAAAAGGCTTTCCAACGGCTTCATTTCGCTGACTAGCCAAGTCACTGTTCTCTTCAGTATGCACCACCTCACACCAGACTCCAAGCAAATCAATATGCCCTAACCTGCCATGCCACAGAACTCAAGGTATTCCTATAATTAAACAATAAGTATGCATAAATACAATATCCCACGTGATTAACGTGAAATTTAATTATGTCCAAAATAAAGGACAAACTTTGTAATTAAGACTACTTTTTGATTAGGGGATGGTTAGACATTCAGAAAAGAGACTAGGGAAGGAAAATGGACGATTGAAATGGGAAGTAAAGCACCCACACTCTTCAGTAAATAATTCTTTAAGGGTGGCTTCATTTTGCAGGTATTCAACCCACGAGAGTTCAAAAAGAGGAAGCTTCAGTGCCCAGTCGTACTTGCCTAATTTCAACTGGGGCATTCTTTCAGAAGTATCTCCAGCTTCAGGCTGCGCATGGCTGCAGCTTCACTTCAAAATGAGCAGCACCCCTAAAGTCTAGTGCCCACCCAAGATGTACGTCGCTCATCTTAAATGGGAGTTAAGGTGACCGAGGGTCTGACAAATAGCCAGCAGGACCTCTGAGCATCTCTCTTTTGGCTGGGATGGCAGGAGCAGAAATGAAGAATCAAATGCAGCCATGAGGCAGGAGGGAGACCAGCCAAAGCAGCAGGCAAGTGGAGCCCTCCCCCACAACGCCATGGTTTCTTCTGGGACTGGTGTCCCCTTCTACTGTTGGCTTCTAGAGATTTCCAATATAGCTGGGACTGTGAACAAGACAATCACAGTCACCACATGTCCCTAATTAAGGTAAAATGGCCACTCCATTCTGACCGCTGTCCTGCCACCCAAACTAAGGCTGGAGGGAAGCATCAAAATTCTCTCGCTAGAGTGATAGCTGCGCAATCATTCTTCTAATGTTTTGTTGTTTCATCGCTCCTGATGCGTCTGTCTCCAGTCCTGTCCCCAACGTACAAAGACTGACAGGATCTGTGTCTACTTCGGACCCATTTACTCTTTCCTAGTGCTTAGAATAGTGTTCTCCATACAGTGAGTGCTTAATATGTACTATTAATACATACATACTTAATACATAGTACAAGGAACTATACATATTACTTGTGGGTACGGAACGTGTCTACCGACTCTGTTACACTGTCTTCTCCCAAGTGCTTCGTCCAGTGCTCTACACACCATAGGCACTCAATAAATATGGTTGAGTGACTGATTACTCCTGTGGTGTTTGCAGTTGTGGCTATAGCTATGACAGAAACCCTGCCGCTGCTACAGCCAGCAGATCACAGTGGGTAACAGGGGCATCCGTGGCAAGATGTATGTATAGAGCTGTCTTTCTCACTCTTCCCCTTTTGCTACATGTTCCCTTTGGCTGAACTCAGCTTTGCAAGATATTTTCATTGGAGCCTCCAGGACAAAACCTGGGGTCATGCTGGACATGCTCTCCTTCTTCTCTCTGTCCATCTCTCCTCCATCTCTTTCTACCCTCCCTCTCCCTACAATTCCCTTCATCTCTCTGCCCTACTCTTTCCCCATTTTACAGACGAGGAAACCAAGGCACAGAGCAGTCAAGTGACTTGCCTGAAGTCACACAGGAGGCAAGTTTCAGAGCCAGGTTTGGGACCCAGGTATCCTGACTCCCAAGCCTGTGCTTGCACGCTGCTTCTCATGAACCCATCCTCCAGAAACTCCTCTTTCAGTTACATTTTGAGCTTCATAAATTTGTTTCATCTTTAATGGCAGTGGTGCTGGAAACCTCCAGGATATCGCTTAAGGAAGCTGCAGTGTGGTGGTGGTGACAATAATAATGATGGTATTTTTTAAGTGCTTACTGTGTGCAAAGCGCTGTTCTAAGCGACAAGCAATGACAGCAAGTGCCTTGATTGGCTTTCCCTCCTTTTCCATTCCTTTCCTTCTTCTGCCTTTTTCAGTCAATTAATCAATGGTATTTATTGTGTGCTTACCGTGTGCAGATCACCATGCTAGGCATTGGAACAGTACAATAGAGTTGACAGATCCAGTCCCTGCCCACAGGGAGCTTATAGTCTAGAGGGGCAGACAGACATTAACATAATTATGGATCTTCTTCTCCCTCTCTCTCTCCCCGCCCTCCCCTATCGCCCCCCAACACACACTCTCACTGTTCCTGAGGCATATTTTCCTGAGCTGAAGATACTGTCTGGACAGGCAGTTCAATGTTAAAGTTCAAGTTTGTTTGAGAAAGAGTATGAGTTTATGAGTGTGTTTGCCTCTGTCCCTGTTAATTCTCCCTTCCCAGTATTTTTCTTCTCCCTGATTTTGGATCACTGGCCTCACTCTCCTGGAAACTCCACTTTCTGTCCAACTTTGAATTTCAGAAAAGTTGGTCATTTTCTGCAATTTCCCAACCCACTCTAAAACTCACTTCCCGTGATGAAATGTCAGATACAATTTCACTACTCTGATACGCAACAGAATAATGGGAGACAGTTATGGGGGAAACTGGAGACTGAAAATAGGTAAAGGCATGAAGATCATCGCAGTGTTTTCTCAGTGATGCACTGCCTCCCAAATAGTATTTCAATAGGGCAGTGTCCATGTAACAAGAAACAAAGCTTCTGGAGTTAGCTAGTGTACATACGTTCTGTTCCTACAAATCATCATTAAAACAGTAACTTCAAGTCGGTATGATCTTCAGTATTAAGGAGAAGCTGCCAAATACAGGTTTCTCTTTCCAAATCATCCTACCTCCTTTTAACGCTTTCTGAAGCTCCACATAATGAAGAGTCCAAAGGGGTAAATACTTTAGCTAGACTACAACCTTGTTTACCCACATGTGATTTTTACCATATTGTTTACAATATTACATGTGGGAAAACACTTGCACTCTCTATTATACTCTTCCAAGCACTTCTTTACAAGTGTGTAATACTACAGTGCTTTGCACTATAGGCACTCAAACAGCTGATTTTTGTAGCACCGCTGCTGTCATGAATTTAAAAATCCCACCATGATATGTCAGTGTTCATTAAAAGTGCCAAGATTCGAGACACCTGATAATGGAGCCATCCACTTAGCCGTAATTCACACTGCCTCACTCTCCAAATGCAACCTCACTGGGCAGCTTGACCTCTTGAGCCACAAAGCAGTGAGGAAGCCTTCATGCCCACATATAACTTTAGCTTCTCTCTTGAGATGGCCAATGAGCATCAATACATTCGGGTGATAAATGATAGGAATCTCGGCCCCTCACAAACTGAAAATGACACTTTCAATTTATTCCACATGGCTCTCCCAAATCGGAGAAAAGAAAAAATTATCAACGAACACGAACAAGGGTCAGACGTGCCTCAGAGATGCCAAGCTCCATTTCTCAAAAACAATCTCAGGAGAGAGCTATTCTGAATTTCTATTTGTAGTTTTATTGCTATATGTGATGATGGTGGAAATTCAAAGGGAACCATGCATAGTTCCCTTCCTCATTCCGATTTATTCTATCATTTGCTGAAAAATTTCTTTAAGCACTTAAAACACATCAACATGAGAGATGTTTTACTCCCTAAACTACTCTAGTGCATATAAACGAGCAAGGAAATAAATTGTCTAGCACTTCTTCAAAGGACTTTGTACTATACTAATGAAAAAGCAGAACTTTTGCACTTATCCGTTAATAACAAACTATTTCAAAGAATGACGCAAGATGCTCTGAATTATTGTTTACAGCCCAGACAAATCAGATGCTTCTTGGGTAATATAATCCTGCAAGGAGAATAGCCTACATCATCACACCCTTGAGGAATTAAGGATAAACAGAAAATAATTGCATCTCCAGAGATGAAATATAGTTAGTTTCCCCCCTGAGAAAGCCCTTGTTTTGAAGTTGCAATGAAGAATGTGACGCTATTGGTATTTTTAAGGAAAAGTTCCACGGAAGTTCTACTGCAATAAAAACTGACATGCAGATTTAAAAGACAATCGAATATTAATAAAGTCAAATCCATTCACAAATCAAATCTAGAGAAGATGCACACTTCTTCCAGGGAAACTTTCAATCATCAGATTCTTCTGCCTTAGAACAACTTATCAACTCAATGTTTTGCATTTTGAGCAATGCAATTTTTAATAACATCGATAAGATCTTTCTAAAACAAACCGGTTTCTAAATAATGTACCCTGTGATATTTCAGGTGTTCACAGCAAATACACAAAAGTTGTGGGCTAGTATCTCAATTAAACATAGTAAATGTTATCTGTTGCTGGATTTTAATGCCTCCTCTCCTTGCAGGGCCTACATATTCACAGCTGGCTGCAATACTTCTCAAAATGGATGCCTGGTGATACTAAACTGAGGTGATAACTAAAGATCACTGTCACAGTTGACATATTTCAAAACTTCAATCAATCAATTGTATTTATTGAGCACTTACTGTGTGCAGAGCACTGTACTAAGCGCTTGGGAAGTACAAGTTGGCAGCATATAGAGACGGTCCCTACCCAACAGTGGGCTCACAGTCTAGACAGTCACAAATCATAAAGCTGAAAGCCAGACTATTCAAGAGAAAACATTTTCCATTCAATAAGGAAAATGCACAGGAGGTAATGAGAATGTGTGTGCTGCTTCAGCAATTTATTCTATTACAATTCAAATAAAATTAAAATTCTCTCCACCTTGAAACTTACAGATTATCCCAGAGAGTTGCACACCACTGAGTGAAAATTTTGTGCTCTACATTCAGTTGAAATGATGCTCCTAATCCCAGTTAGAGAATTGTCAAATCTCACAGCTGCTCAAGTTGGTGGACAATCCATGCCATTGGCTCTCCTCCTTCCTGCCAAAGAGAAGGCAGGCAAAGAAGAGGAGGTGAATCTCCGATCAGTCAGTCTGTGTTTGAGCCAGCTACTTAGTACCTAACTCCGTTGGAGGTTAATTGGGAGAAGAGGTTGAAAGCATCTACTAAAATGAGTGAAAAAGGGCAGTGGCCTTGAGTCAGAAGTCCTGAGTTCTAGTCTCAGCACTTTGAGTTTTTAGCAAAAGGCACCACAGAAATCCAAGGTATTAGATCAATTAAAGGTGCTATTTTATTTATCGGAGAAGTAGCGTGGCCCAGTGGAAAGAGCATGGGCTGTGGAGCCCGAGGTCATGGGTTCAAACCCCGGCTCCGCCAACTGCCAGCTGTGTGACTTTGGGCATGTCACTTCACTTCTCTGTGCCTCAGTTACCTCATCTGTAAAATGGGGATTAAGACTGTGAGCCCCCTGGGGGACAACCTGATCACCTTGTAACCACCTCAGCGCTTAGAACAGTGATTTGCAGATAGTAAGCACTTAATAAATGCCATTATTATTATTATCTCTGCAGCCAGTACAACGAGCGAGCGGGAATGAGTGCAGCACATTACAAAGAGGCCGTAACCCACATTAGCCAACAGCAAGTAGAACCAGGAATAGAACTCAGGTGCTCTGGGACCCAAAGTGGTGCTCTTTCCACTGGGCCAACAGAAGGACTTCTCCGAAATTCTGGTTAATACCCCTTTTGTAAAACAACCAGGTACCGGTCCACAGTTGTCAATTTTCCCTCAGGCCATTGTCTACGGTGGAGTTTAAATTGGGTCAAACCTCAATTTCAGAGATGTGCTACTTATTTTTTGAGTGTTCAGGGAGAAAAAAACGGAACAAAAAGTCACTAGCTGGAAAAGGAAAGAAATCTGGTACTTTTTAATCTACCATCGTAACTCTTGCTTCTGGAATTGTGCTTCATCCAGAAATTTCAAAAGAACTGGCTAGGAGCTTGCAAAAGGCATATAGTCAAGGAGAAATCTGTAAACCAGAGATTTTTTAGAAAATCACATCATCACCCTCAATGAATATTTATTAATTCCCTGCTCTCTGCCAGGTACTGTACTTGGCATCGAAGGCAATCTGATTAAAAATACCCACCAACTGCTCAATAAGGATCTATATGCAGTTCTATACTTACAAAACATAAATGAGGACATAAAACTATGACCCACATATACTACAGGAAGATAAACATACTTTTTATGTTTAGATCTAAGGTCGTTGTTGACAACAGAAATGGCAAATACACATCTTAAACACCCTAGGTAGTGTTTAACCTCCCTAGGGACTGTTGATAATCTAAAATATAATTGCCGATACATTCACTTATAAACTCAAAACCATCACATCTCTGCAATAGGCCACTTTCCACATGGGATACATTTGTTGGATTTTTCACGCTCCATACAATTAGTTGACTCCAACCCAATAAATACAACAACCCCATTATCAATAAACCATTTTCACAATGCAAACACTTTTTTTTTCAAAATACAAGTATGTGTATTTTGGTAGTATATGTACTACCACTTCTATGCAGATGATTCCCAAATCTACATCTCCAGCCTTGACCTCTCTCCTACTCTGTGGTTTAACATTTCCTCCAGCCTTCAGGACATCTCTACTTGAACACGTCTCACCGACAACTCAAAATTAACTGGTCCAAAGGAGAATTCCTTATCTTCCCACCCAAACCCTGTCCTCCCTGTTCCTTTCCCATCACTGTCGACAGCACCATCACCCTCCCTGTCTCCCAGTGCTTAGAACAGTGCTTTGCACATAGTAAGCGCTTAATAAATGGCATTATTATTATAAGCCTGTAACTTTTGTGTTATCCTCGACTCATCTCTCTCATTCAACCCACGTATTCAATCTATCACCAGATCCCGTCATTTCAACCTTCACAACATTGCTAAAACCCACCCTTGCATCTGCATCTAAACTGCTACCACTCATCCTGACCCATCTTGATTACTGCATCAGCCTCCTTGCTGAGCTCCCTGCCTCCTGTCTCTCTCTACTCCAGTCCACACTTCACTCTGCTGCACGGATCATTTCTCTACAAAACCATACAGTCCATGTTGTCCTAGTTCTCAAGAACCTCCAGTGGTTCTCATGTGACTTTGTATCAAACTGCAACTCCTTACCATAGGCTGTAAAGCGCTCAATCACCTTAGCCGCTCCTCCCTGATTTCCTACTACAATCCAGCTTTACACTTGGCTCCTCTAATGCCAACCTACTCACTGTACCTCAATCTCGTCTATCTACTTCTTCAATTGTATTTATTGAGCGCTTACTGTCTGCAAAGCATTGTACTAAGCACTTGGGAAAGTATAACAGACACATTCCTGCCCACAACGAGCTCACAGTCTAGAGGATTTGGCTGCAGGCAAAAGGGTCCAGTCCTCCTCCCACCCCAACTCCCCCCAACCCCGGGCATCTGCGGGGATCGTCATGTGCACCTTCGCCCTCCACGGGACTCACTATCCCATCACAGACCTCTTGCCCACATCCTGCCTCTGGCCTGAAATGTCCTCCCATGTCATATCCAAAAGACCATCACTCTCCCCATCTTCAAAGCCTTATTGAAAGTAAATCTCCCCCAAGAGCCCTTCCCCAACTAAGCCCTCACTTCCTCTTGGATTTGCACCCTTTATTCACCCCTTCCTCAGCCCCACAGCACTTATGTACATACCCATAATTCATTCATATTAATGTCTGTGTCCCCCTCTAGACTGTAAGCTCACTGTAGACAGGGAACATGTCTACCAACTCTGTTACATTGTACTCTCCTGAAGCAGTTAAGCTCTGCCCATTGTAAGCATTCAATAAATATGACTGACTGATTGATTGATTCTGGGATGCTTCAGCCTGAGTTTAGGCTATTCAAAATGTGGACTGTTTCCAGTCACATTAATTTAAGAATAATGTATGTCCTTTTGGTCATAGGTACATAGGGATTCAATAGAACTCAACTATTTTTGCACCAATTACTTTTTCAAAGAAGAAAATAAATGACAAAAAACAAAGGACTATGGTTCTGTGTACTATATAAATCGGACAGACAAGTTTCAAGCAGTCATTCATTTGAAAAGGGCATTGTATCCTTTTATACTTGTGGAACTCACATAATGGTACGATATGAACTCAAAATAAAATAAATCAAAAGCATTTATTGAGCACCTACTCTATGCAGAGCATTACCCAAGCCCCCTTTTTCCTCTCCTCCTCCCCATTGCCCCCCCCGCCCTACCACCTTCCCCTCCCCACAGCACTTGTATATATTTGTACAGATTTATTACTCTATTTTACTTGTATGTATTTACTACTCTATTATACTAATGCTGTACATATAGCTATAATTCTATTTATTCTGATGGTTTTGACATCTGCTTACATGTTCTGTCTTGTTGTCTGTCTTCCCTTTCTAGACTGTGAGCCCATTGTTGGGTAGGGACTGTCTCTATATGTTGCCAACTTGTACTTCCCAAGCACTTAGTACAGTGCTCTGCACACAGAAAGCGCTCAATAAATACGATAGAATGAATGAGAAATCAATACATTTGATCTCTGCCCTCAAGGAGCTTACAGTGTACTGGTTTGTTAAACAAATGCAGCTGGATCACTGCAAAATGTCTATGCAGTTCAGGTGTTTGCAGGCACAAAGGTGCACGGAAATAGAATCCTGAAGCACATACTGAGCCATTCTTTTTTAAAAAAGCAAGAAAAAGCAATGCATCATTACACAGTTTGGATCTACTAAATATGTGAATTGGCCTCATTCTGAAAATGCTCATCTTGCCTTGGGCACAACTGTCTGACACAAGAATTCATTCTAATGACATTTCCTTAAAAACAAATATTAATTCAAGATAACTGAAATGTACTCAGGAGCAAGTCTATTATCAATATTCTTAATCCTATGGGTGCTTATTACACCCAGTAGGTGAGTGTTTTCCATAGTTAGCTTGGTACTACTGAAATATTACTTGATATTATTTTGGACTAAGTCAATGCCACCTCTGAGGCTTTACAAATAAATCCTACTAAAACAACAGAGAAAACTGGAAAATAGTTTATTCTTTAAGATTTACAGAATAGTCCCAGATTACTTTTCAGAATTGAGCAGGCCATTTTTCCATGCTCAGATAGTCTGAAATTTAAGGTTTTGGAAGAGCAAGTTGAGAATTTCGGCAGGGAATGTGTCTGTTTATTGTTGTGTTGTACTCTCCCAAGTGCTTAGTACAGTGCTTTGCACACAGTAAGTGCTCAATAAATACGACTGATTGAATGAATGAATTTCCAAGTTAACACAGTGTTTTTCCTCCAATGTTAAAAAGTTTTGAGAACAGAAATAGCCTTCATTAATGTTGAAAGTCCCCTTTCCAAACCAACTCCACATTAATGTGTACACAGTGTGTCCTTCAGTCCCTGCATTCATCAATGTCACAACATTGGAGAAGCAGCATGGCTCAGTGGAAGGAGCACAGGCTTGAGAGTCAGAGGATGTGGGTTCTAATCCTGGCTCTGCTACTTGCCTGCTGTGTGACCTCGGGCAAGCCCCTTAACTTCTCTGTGCCTCAGTTACCTCATTTGCAAAATGTCGATTAAGACGGTGAGCCCCTCATGGGACAACTTGATTACCATGTATCTACCCCAGCGCTTAGAACAGTGCTCGGCACATAGTAAGCACTTAACAAATACCATTATTATTATGAGATACACTGGATTGTTGGAGAAGCACTGTTTTATGGATGTAGTTCAGATCTGCTATGTTTTATAGAGTGAAAGTGTGCACTCCACAGTAATGTCTGAAGTGGTGAGGTCATAGTAATATCCACTGCTGAAGACAACCGACAGAGATGCTGGTAGAGATGTCAGTAGAGAAGCAGCGTGGCTCAGTGGAAAGAGCACGGGCTTTGGAGTCAGAAGTCATGGGTTCAAATCCCGGCTCTGCCAATTGTCAGCTGTGTGACTTTGGACAAGTCACTTCGCTTCTCTGTGCCTCAGTTACCTCATCTGTAAAATGGGGATTAAGACTGTGAGTCCCACATGGGACAACCTGATCACCTTGTAACCTCCCCACCGCTTAGAACAGTGCTTTGCACATAGTAAGCGCTTAATAAATGCCATTATTATTATTATTATTATTATTAT
Source organism: Tachyglossus aculeatus (assembly GCF_015852505.1). NCBI lineage: Eukaryota > Metazoa > Chordata > Mammalia > Monotremata > Tachyglossidae > Tachyglossus > Tachyglossus aculeatus. The sequence goes on from NC_052101.1 coordinate 103,701,621, forward strand.
TATTATTATTAGATGCTCTGTCCTCTGACCACAGAGGCAATCCATAACCCAACCAGCTATTAGCAGCATATTTTGTTGGTTGTAGGGAGATTGAGGGAGAAAACTGCTGTTTGTCCAGGGGAGAGAGTGTGATTTAGGGAATCAATCGGGAGTTCTGGGTTCTAGTATCGGCTCTACTAGTGGAATGACTGCTGGCACTATTCCATCAATCAATCAATCAATGATATTTATTGAGTTCTTACTCCATGTTCTTTGAGGGACCGTGTCTACCAAACAGTTTTACTGTACTCTCTCAGGAAGCAGCATGGCCTACTGGATAGAGCACAGGCCTGGGAGCCAGAAGGACCTGGGTTCTAATCCTAGCTCCACCACTTGTCTGCTGTGTGACCCTGGGCAAGTCACTTAACTTGTCTGAGCCTCAGTTACCACATATGTAAAATGGGGATTAAGACTGCGAGCCCCATGTGGGACAGGGGCTGTGTCCGAGCTGATCAGCTTGTATCTACCCCACCACTTAGTACAGTGCCTGCCACATAATAAGCACTTAACAAATGCCAGTAAAAAAAGAGAACTTAGTACAGTTCTCTGCACATAGTAAGCACTTAATTAATATGATTGAATGAAATGGGGGTCTCCAGGGACTCTCAAAATGCAGAAGTTTCAAGAAGATCAAAACACCAAGAGACAGATTTTAAAATGGCACCAAGCACTGAAAGTAGCAAATTTGACAGTACAGCAAGAGATCATTTTTATATTCATAAAAAGGTAGAAGGGGGTGTCAGTCATACTTGAGCTTTCTCAGCCACACTCACACACAAAAATGCAATCTCATCCTCCTAAAAACCATCTTTAACCCTGAAGGATGGTATAATGTATATAAAACATGCATATATGTGTGTATATATTGTATATGTGCACACACACACACACACACACACACACATATATATAACCCAACCCATACATATATATGACTCACATTGAAGAATGTGCATGTACACAACATATTTAGCATGGGCCCACTGCATATAAAGGTATAAAGGTTTACAATATACTTAGAAAAACTAATTTACTTTCTGCATTCCCTGTAGTCCTATCTTGCCTTCATGTGGCTGATCCAACTCTCAATTCACAAAAGCAAAACCTCCTTAGAACCAAAATAAATACTAATCTTAAATTCAATGTACCCTGACAGCAAATAAGTTTGCTGTGCTTACTTCAGCATGAATAAAAAGCCCGCAAGGAGACTCCTACATAAGAGTATATTTACAAGTTCCATTACCCACTGGAGAGATTGATGTAATAAACCTATAATAAAAAGCCTCATGTTATGGATTTCTCTAATGTTTCCTATCAAACAGCCTGTATTATCTCGGCTTGTGTATTCAATTTAAAATAGGTTTTCAATAAGTGCCTCAGAGCTAGAGGTCATTTTGGCTTAGTTTTCTGACATGCAGGATTGTTTACAGTCTTTTGCTGACCGTAGAATCAGAGAGATGTGTTCGTTTGGGCAAGTACTTCTGAGCATTAACCTATTTTTTTTCTCAAGCTATTAGAGTTGCTGGCCCATTATGCACTTTATTTTTATTACTGAGGAGAAGTGGATAAAGCATTCAGATCAAGCCAGACCACCTTTGTAAACTTATAATGTTTTACATTAAGTATAGGTCTCTCAGATGTCCAGTTTATTTCAATTCTGGAAATGGAAGTGCAGGATAGATAGCTTCCAAAGGAAACAAACTCATATGCAAGTTATAATATCCAACATCAATGCAATGATAAAGGAAAACTTTTCAGAATCCTTTGCAAATTTTGTCATCGCTAGCCTATTCAGAGAAGAATTTTCTAGGGGGAAATGGACAGTTTATGAATATGCAATCAGGATGGGTAGAGTGGGCCTCAGGCCTTGGGCCTGGGGGGGGAATCATCCCCCATTTTCCCTACGGAGAGCTCACCTCCTCCAGGAGGCCTTCCCAGACTGAGCCCCCTCCTTCCTCTCCCCCTCCTCCCCATCCCCTCCTTATCTCCTTCCCCTCCCCACAGCACCTGTATATATGTATATATGTTTGTACGTATTTATCACTCTATTTGTACATATTTATTCTACTTATTTTATTTTGTTAATATGTTTTGTTTTGTTCTCTGTCTCCTCCTTCAAGACTGTGAGCCCACTGTTGGGTAGGGACCGTCTCTAGATGTTGCCAACTTGGACTTCCCAAGCGCTTAGTACAGTGCTCTGCACACAGTAAGCACTCAATAAATACAATTTTGATTGATTCTAGACTGTGAGCCCACTGTTGGGTAGGGACCGTTTCTATATGTTGCCAAGTTGTACTTCCCAAGCGCTTAGTACAGTGCTCTGCACACAGTAAGTGCTCAATAAATACGGTTGAATGAATGAATGAATGGGTAGAAATATCATTCTGAAAATATAGCAAGCTATGCAATCTTACTACTTTTTTTTCCAATCATTTGGACAATCTGAAAAACTGATATCAAATGTTCCTTGTGGGCAGGGAACATGTCCATCAACTCTGTTGTATGGTACTCTCCCAAGAGCTTAGCACAGTGCTCTGCACACAGTAAGTGTGCAATGAATACCACTGATTGATTGGTTGATTGAAACATTTTGATAGCAAATGTATAAATACAAAATTAGTATCCATAATTCTACAATGACCGTACCATTTCTACTATTATTCTTTTTGGATTAATTAGTCTTTGATTCCTATCCATTTTTATGCAGAATCAATCAATCGATGGCATTTATTGAGCACTTACTAGATATAGAACATGGGGTTCAAATCCCACCTCTGCCACTTGTCAGCTGTGTGACTTTGGGCAAGTCACTTCACTTCTCTGGGCCTCAGTTACCTCATCTGTAAAATGGGGATGAAGACTGTGAGCCCCAAATGGGACAACCTGATCGCCTTATATCCCCCTAGCACTTAGAACAGTGCCTTGCACATAGTAAGCGCTTAATAAGTGTCATCATTATTATTATTATTACTAAATGCTGGAGACAGTACAATGAAACAGAGTTGGTAGACATGTTCCCTGCTCCAGACGAGCTTACAGTATGCAGGGGGGGAAACCAGTTTTTAAACTTTAGACTAATGTTTTGTGTTATTAATTACCTGTTCTAAGGACAGTTGACATTTACCATCTTCACAGTTTAGAAAAATGAAAACTGCTTTGAATGTTAGACTACAGAGTGGGGGGAAGCTGAAGAGATGCTGTCAAACGAATGTGAGATAATACTTCAGTGCATTAAACTGAAATCAAGACCCTTAATTCAACTTTTATGAGAACAGGAGAGATACTTTCACCATCAATCTCATCCTGACAAAGGTGAAGGGCATACCGAGCTGAGGAGACAGGTTGTCATTAAAAATGTTAAAAATAGAAGGCTTAGAACACATCAGATGATGCACTAGTGCATACGACTTCTTTAATAGAAAGGATTTATCCTATCTCTTACAGTGGAACTATTGGTTTTCACTAATCCAAAACCTCTGAACAACTTATTGCTCTGTTTAGTGATTTTCAAGGAAATTCAGGACATTTCCTGTTATAATATTATAATTCCTTGATAGGAACTGAAAAGAATAATGATCTCTTCTCTAGAGGCTTTTTGCTCTTTTTAGAGTTCCACAATTTACTGTGTGCATATAGATATCTTTTATTTTACTTTTAGAAACCTGCTACCTAAGTGCCCTTTTAATTCTAAAAGCAATTAAAAATAATTATGGTATTCATTAAGTGTTTACTATGGGCTAAATGCTCAGTTAAATACAAAAAAAATTAGATACGACACAGTCCGTGCCCCATTCAGCATTCACAATCTAAGAGAGCAGGTATCGTAACCCTACTTTACAGATGAAGGAACTGGAGCCCAGAGAGACCAAGTCACTTAGCTAATGTCACACAGCAGGCCAGGTTTCCTACCTCCCAGTTATCAGGTCTTTCCACTAAGCCAATCTGTCTCCTGTAATTACAATCTCTTTACCAACTAGCTTTGCCACTTTAAGGGTCAAGGCCTACAGTAAGAGCAAGCACCCTGTTCAAGCTCTATCTTATCACAACTTTCCATTCATAAAGCCTCCTGAAACTTTCATAAAGCTTATTTGAAGAAAGAGGATTTCTCTAATAAATTTCTGGAAAAATGGTTGAATCTGAACATTTCAGGGTGTCCGTGTTATTGTATTCACTGGAAAAAGCACGAGCCCGGGAGTCCAAAGGACCCAGGTTCTAATCCTGGCTCTTCCACTTGTCTGCTGTATGACCTTGGGCAAGTCACTACATTTCTCTGGGCCTCAGTTACCTCATCTGTAAAATGGGTATTAAGACTGGTGAGCCCTATGTGAGATCGGGACTGTGTCCAAATTGTTCCCCCGCCCTCTACACTATGAACTCATTGCAGGCAGAGACTGTCACTCTTTATTTTTATATTGTATTTTCTGAAGCAGTTAGTACAGTTCTCTGTACACAGTAAGTGCTTAATAAATATGAATGAATGAATGATTAGCTTGCATATACTCCGGTGCTTAGTACAGTGAGTGGCACATAATTAGCACTTAAATACCATTTAAAAACCCCCTAATGATCAAGTAATCAATCAATCAGCGTGGCTCAGTGGAAAGAGCCCGTGCTTGGGAGTCAGAGGTCATGGGTTCTAATCCTGGCTCAGCCACTTGTCAGCTGTGTGACCTTGGGCAAGTCACTTCACTTCTCTGTGCCTCAGTAACCTCAGCTGTAAAACGGGGATTAAGACTGTGAACTCCACGTGGGACAACCTGATTAGCTTGTATCTCCCCCAGCGCTTGGAACAGTGCTTGGCACATAGTAAGCGCTTAACAAGTGCCATTATCATCATTATTATTATTATTTATAGAGCACCTGCTGCATGAAAAAGCTTTACTAAGCACTTGGAAGAGTACAATAGAGTAAGTAGATATGATTCTTGACATCCAGGAGCTTACAATGTAGCAGGGAAGATAGACGCTAGAATAATGTACCGATAAAAGAAGGAAAAAAAGTTAATGCTTAAGTAATTGGGAAGTGAGAGGCAGTGGAAAGAGCAAGGGACTGGGAGAGAGGAGAACTGGAGTCTAGTTTGCCAGTTGTGTGGGCAAGTCACTTAACTTTTCTGTACATCAGTTTCCTTGTCTGTAAAATGGGAATAAGATACCAGTCCTCCCTACCACCTGGACTGTTAGACCCGTGGGAACAGGAACTGCGTCTAATCTAATTATTTTGTACCTACTCCAGTATATAGCACCATGTTTAATTATTATTATTAAGTGCCATCGAGTCATTTCCGATTCATACCAACTCGATGGATATACTTTCTCCAGAATGTCCTGTCCTCTGCCATAATCCGCAACTTTTCTAACGGTTCTTCCACTATTGTTTTTATGGTTTCTATCCATCTAGCTGCTGGTCTTCCTCTTCCACGTTTTCCCTGGATTTTCCTGGCATTAGTGTCTTCTCCAGAGAATTAATCTTCCTGATTATATGTCCAAAATATGACAATCTAAGTCGAGTTATTTGGCCTTCCAAAAACCATTTGTTTGTTTTTCAGGCAGTCCATGGTATTCGCAAAAGCCTTCTCCAACACCACATTTCAAAAGAATCAATGTTCTTTCTACCCTGTTTCTTCATTGTCCAGCTTTCGGTTCCATACATTATCACTGGAAATACCACTGAGTTGATAATTTGTATTTTTGTGGCAATTGTTACATCAGCACATTTCATGACTCTTTCCAGGATCTTCATAGCAAGTCTCCCTAACATTAATCTTCGGCGTATTTCTTGGCTACTAATTCCTTTATTACCGATTATCGATCCCAGGAGAGAAAAAATGTCAACTATTTCAATCTTCTCTCCACCTACTACAAATGCATTAAAACTTCCAGTTTTCATGATCTTTGTTTTCTTGACATTCAGATGTAGGCCCATCCTTTTGCTCTGTTCCTTAACTTTTAATAAGAAACCCTTCAAATATTCTTCATTTTCTGCTAGTAGGGTTGAAATATCTAATAAATCACACTATCATCATTATTGTGTTATCAATCTGGCATGGAACATATGCACACAAGTGCTGGGAGGTTAAGGATCCATCATGATTAGGTGGCACAGAAGTAGTGAAGCGGCAGTTGTGGGGACCTAGGGAGGAGAGGTGGAAATTCACTGGGGAAGACCTACCGGAGGAGATGTGATGATGTGTCAGACTTGAAAATGGAGGGAGTTTTAGGCAGGAGGGAGGGTGAGAGCAAGAGGTCAGCGGCAGGAGAGACGAGAACCAGGCACAGAGAATAGGTTAGCTTGAGGGGAATGAAGAGTATGAATTAAGGTGGAACAGGTGAGTTCTCTCTAGGAAGTGAGAGAAGCAGTGTGGCTCATTGGAAAGAGCCTGGGCTTTGGGGTCAGAGGCCATGGGTTCAAATTCCGGCTTCGCCAATTGTCAGCTGTGTGACTTTGGGCAAGTCACTTCACTTCTCTGTGCCTCAGTTACCTCATCTGTAAAATGGGGATGAAGACTGTGAGCCTCCCGTGGGACAACCTGATCACCTTGTAACCTCCCCAGCGCTTAGAACGGTGCTTTGCACATAGTAAGCGCTTAACAAAAACCAACATTATGATTATTATTATTATTCAGAAGGCGACAGACTGAGAAGTCGCCTTTAAAATGAGGAGGTGGAGGATATCCAGGTTAGACCTGGAGCACAAGGAGAGTAAAGCATCTGTACAAGGAGATCAATCAATTAACTGTATTTATCTAGTGCTTACTATTTGCAGAGCACTGCACTAAGCCCTTGGGAGGGTACAACACAACAACAGACACATTCCCTGCCCATAACGAGCTTACAGTCTAGATGTTAAAGAATCAGTGACAGTGAGTACAAAGGTAAAGGTGGACAGAGGAATAAGCTAAAGACACTTTCTGGAATGTAAACGCACTGAGCTTAACCAGGAAATGGAGACGTTTTTTAGCTACTGACACTTGGAAAGTCTGAAGGCACCACTGCATATGAAGGTTGGAAAGCATCGCTAAAACGTACCCCAAGGCAGGATGTTCAGTAGTAAAAAGAGACCCTTAAAAATAAGAGACACTGGTTAACAGAATGTCTAGTGGTGGAGGATTTCTGCAGAGAATGGGTGAAGGATTCCAGAACTACGGAGCCTAAACTTTCCATCAGAAGCTGCACGATGGCATCAGAATGGAAGGCCAGACCTGGTAGCCTGTTTACTTGTACCTGTTTTGTTTTGTTTTCTGCCTCCCCCCTTCTAGACTGTGAGCCCATTGTCGGGTAGGGACCGTCTCTATACGTTGCCGACTTGTACTTCCCAAGCGCTTAGTACAATGCTCTGCAAACAGTAAGCGCTCAATAAATGCAACTGAATGATACCACAATGGGTATTTTGTCCATTGTATGGGAGTCTAAACGAGGGGGTTTTCAGAAGAAAGCTTGAAAGTTGATGGGAGATCATCGAAAAAGCATTGGTATCTTGGAGGGAGGGAACTGTGTTGTAATTTGAAAAATATTTTTGAGTGTGAATATTTTGAGCTGTTTCTAAATGAATTATTTTTGTATCATGAAAAAAGAAAGAATTTCTACCCATCTCTGGGCTCCTCGGAGTGAAGTTTGGAAGGAACGTATATAAATCGCCGCAATATGCCAACATGTCCCTTTCATCTCTAAATCAAAGTTAAATTAGGCCATTTGTGTACAAAATTAGTCACCTGTGGAAAAACAGTTCTATTTCAGTACATTTTTCAAGCATCAGATAAAAGTTCCTTTCAAAAGTATTCCTAAGCCAACACAATAAAGCATGTGGGGCATCTTCACGCAAAATAAACATAACCAGAAATGCCGAGCATCCTATATGTAAATCACCCATTTTAAATGGCATTATCTAAAACCCCCCCCAAAAAACCTCTTCTGCACAGTTAACCTTTTATGCATCCAGTAACTGACAAATCTTTGTCACTTAAAAAAATGGTATTTGTTAAGCACTTACTTTGTGTTAAACACAGTTTTAAGCGCTGGGGTACGTACAAGTTAATTTGGTTGGACACAGTCCCTGTCCCCAAAGGGGCTCACAGTTTACGTAGGAGGGAGAACAGGAGAACTGAAACACAGAGAAGTTAAGTGACTTGCCCAAGGTCACACAGCAAGCAACCAGCATCCAGTTCCAACGCTCCTTCTATGAGAGGGGTTTGAAGTTGGGGCTGCCCCTTTTCAGTGCCCACAGCCACCCCGGCTCCTCGGGGTACAGAGTAGTGGAAGGGGGGCATCGAGGAGCCAGGATTTGCCAAGCTCAACAAATATCCCATGGGAGCTGGGGCCACCAGCACTATCTTGGGAAGCAGCATCGCTCAGTGGAAAGAGCATGGGCTTTGGAGTCAGAGGTCATGGGTTCAAATCCCAGCTCTGCCAATTGCCAGCTGTGTGACTTTGGGCAAGTCACTTCACTTCTCTGTGCCTCAGTTGCCTCATCTGTAAAATGGGGATGAAGACTGTGAGCCCCCCCCGTGGGACAACCGGATCACCTTGTAACCTCCCCCGCGCTTAGAACAGTGCTTGGCACATAGTAAGCACTCAATAAATGCCATTATTATTATTATTATTGGGATGCAGAGCTGAGGAGGGGGACAGAGAAGGGCGGGGGTAGCCGGGTAGAAGCTGAGCTTACCAGCACCTGGGGGTTTACTTTATTTTTTTATTTTTAAATAAAAAGAATATCCGCTACCTCCCTGTGGCCAGTCATATCCACAGACAGGGGAGCCCAGCACCTGGGGATTTTTTTTTTTTTAATTTAGGGTAGATGTAACAGTAGCTCTCCAGTTCCCCCACCTCCCACAGCCCTGAGAGTGGTGGAAGCTCTCCATCACCAGGTGGGATCCCCCCCTCCCGCCTGTTGCGGCAGCCCAGGTGGGGTCCCCTCTGCCACAAGGGCCAACTCCATGTTCACCCACATATGCTTTGGTTTTGGAGGAAACGGCCTTTGCTTCTGCGATCATCCTGGGTTCTTTCCTTCCCAGCTTCTTGGAAAGTCCCACCTCCCTCTTCCTTCGCTTGTTCTCCTGTCCGCCAGACCAGGCGACCTAGTAATTTGATGTGGGAGAGAAACTGTTTGGAAGATATACGAGACCACTGTAAACTCATTTTCCCCCCGCCAGACTGTAAGTCATTGCGGGCAAGGAACATGCCGACCGACTCTGTTACATTGTACTCTCCCAAGGGCTTAGTACACAGTAAGTGCTCAATGCATATGATTGATGGACTGACTGATTACCTGATATATCACCTTGAATAATGTGCCAGAGTGAAAACTGTGCCATCCTGCCTTGGAACCATCCTGAGGTTTTCTTCACCTAAACTGCCAGGTTGTGGGTGCGGACCAACGAGAAATCTAACTTTATTTTTTGTTTTTTGTTTTAAGTGGCTACAGTCATTTCTTATTTATCCTAATCGTCTGTTCAACCTTATAGGATGTCTAAGGAGGTTTCTGGGAACATCACATTTTATTACTAGCAATGAAAGAATTTGGAACTCTTTAAGCAAGCAGAGTTCAAGTTCCAGAAAGACCATAAACAGGTTAATAGAAGAGTTAACCAACAGCTCATTCAGTTAGGGTTTGGAGATGCTAAATGGCAAGTGCTCTGAGGTACGAATAGTTGAATCTGATCCCTTGTAAAGGTTGGGAACACGCTCTCCACGATAATATAGCAAGGCAGAAGCAAGCTTGAGGGCACGTAGATGGAAAAATAAATTGCAGACATGATCTAAAGAGCAAATTAGAAGGAAGAGCGCAAAATGGAGGAGTCCTTTTTCAAAGTTGCTTCCATGTCATGCAGAGTGATATAAACTCAAGCATGTAAATGAGGCCAGGGATGTTTGTTAGTGAGAGGGTTTATCAATCAATCAGTGGTATTTATTGAGTGGTTACTGTGGGTAGAGCACTGTACTAATCACTTGGGAGAGTAAGTACAATGTAACGGAGTTATATGAAACAGTCTCCGCCCACAACAAGCTTACATTTTAAATGGACAAAACATATCGATAAATACGATTGATTGATTGATATCCTGGAAGTGTGAAGTACTGTTAGTTTGCCATCCACAGATGGATAGCTGGACTAATAAATTCAGCCATGCAAACAGACACACATATTGTGGTGGTGGTGGTATCTGTTAAGTGCTTACTGTGTGTCAAGCACTGTTCTAAGCGCTGGGGTAGATACAATATAATCAGGTCAGACACGGTCCCTGTCCCACACAGGGCTCACAATCTAAGTAGGAGGGAGAACAGGGATCTCCATTTTATAGGCAAGGTAACTAATGACAATAATTATGGTATTTGTTAAGCACTTACTATGTACCAGGCACTGTGCTAAGCACAGTGGAAGATACAAGATAATCAGGTTGGACACAGTTCCTGTCCCACATGGGGCTCACAGTCTCAATCCCCATTTTACAGATGAGGTAACTGAGGCCCAGAGAAGTGAAGTGACTTGCCCAAGATCTCACAGCAGACAAGTGGCAGAGCCAGGGCTAGAACCCAAGATCTTCTGACTCCCAAGCTCGTGCTCTATCCCCTACGCCATGGTGCGTCTCTGAGGCACAGAGAAGTCAAGTCACTTTCCCAAGATCACACAGCGGGCACGTGATGGAGCCGGAATTAGAACGCAGGTCCTCTGAATCTCAGGTCCTTGCTCTTTTCACTAGACCATGACTAAGCCCTTCTTTCCTCTTCTCTCTCTTCTCTTCTCTGCTCCCTTCATTCATCGGCTCTCCCAGCCCCACAGCACTTAATGTACATATCTGTAATTGATCTGTTATTTATTTATTTATTCATATTAATGGCTGTCTCCCCCTCTAGTCTGTAAACTCACTGTGAGCAGGAAATGTGTCTATTTATTGTTATATTGCACTCTCCCAAGTGCTTAGTATAGTGCTTTGCACACAGTAAGCCCTCAATACAGTTGAATGAATTCCTTCATACATTCCATCAATCGTATTTATTGAGCGCTTACTGTATGCACAGCACTGTACTAAGCGCTTCAAAAGTACAATTCGGCAACAGAGACAATCCCTACCCAACACGGGCTCACAGTCTAGAAGGGGGAGACAGACACCAAAACAGATGAATAGAATCATAGCTATATATACATCATTAAGCAGCGTGGCTCAGTGAAAAGAGCCCAGGCTTTGGAGTCAGAGGTCATGGGTTCGAATCCCAGCTCCTCCACGTGTCTGCTGTGTGGCCCTGGGCAAGTCACTTCACTTCTCTGCGCCTCAGTTACCTCACCTGTAAAATGGGGATTAAGACTGTGAGCCCCACGTGGGACAACCTGATCACCTTGCATCCCCCCCCAGCTTTAAGAACAGTGCTTTGCACATAGTAAGTGCTTAACAAATGCCATCATTATTATTATTAATAAAATAAATAGAATAATAAATATGCACAAATATCCACAAGTGCTGTGGGGCAGAGAAGGGGGTAGAGCAGAGGGAGGGAGTATGGGCGATGGGGAGGGGAGGAGGAGCAGAGGAAAAGGGGGGCTCAGTTTGGGAAGGCCTCCTGGAGGAGGTGAGCTCTCAGTAGGGCTTTGAAGGGAGGAAGAGAGCTAATTTGGCGGAGGTGAGGAGGGAGGGCATTCCAGGACGGAGGTGGGACGTGGGCATGGGGTCAACGGCGGGACAGCGGAGCAGCGGCACAGGGGTGGAGTGGGCGGGCTGGGCTCCCACCCCAGATTGACCTTGCGGGGGTCTGCGTTCCCCCGGAAATCAGCGGGGAATTTAAAGAGCAGAACTGAGCCTACAGGATATTGTGGCAGAGGGAGGCCGCTGTCATGGCGATGGCCCCTCACCGCCCACAACCACCGAGCCTGACCTGCCCGGCCAGCGCGCCTGGACGACATGCTCACCGAACCAGCCCGGCTCAGTGGAAAGAGCCTGGGCCTGGGGGTCAGAGGTCGTGGGTTCCAATCCAGACTCCACCACTTGTCAGCTGTGTGACCTTGGGCAAGTCACTTCACTTCTCTGTGCCTCAGTTCCCTCATAATAATAATAATGGCATTTATTAAGCGCTTACTATGTGCAAAGCACTGTTCTAAGCGTTGGGGAAGTTACCCGGTGATCAGGTTGTCCCACGTGGGGCTCACAGTCTTACTCCCCATTTTACAGATGAGGTAACTGAGGCCCAGAGAAGTGAAGTAACTTGCCCAAAGTCACACGGCTGACAATTCAATCTGACCGGCTTCCCCAAGCTTCCAGGAGATAGTCCCATGTCAGAGGAATTTCAAGGACTTTGGCCCCCCACAGCAGGCCATCCTGGTTCAAGTCTTAGGTGCTTTGGCCTTGGCCCCAATAAGGTGTCTCAGTGCAGGTCTTAGATAGTTTTTTTTTCTTTGTTCCATGGCCCCAGGAGGACCAGTTCTTTCCCCCTTTTGTCGGTTGTGGGTTTTTTTTTAAAATGAATGAATATGCCCAAGACATACCATTTCAGAGGGGATCTAAAGAAATAAGGCAACGGGGTCCAAGATAAATGCAGCGTCCTTTCTTGTCCTTTAAATCCGCACATCGAACTTCCAGAAACATGGGCTTGTGGCGGAAACTCAATGTGCAGAGATGACTGTGCTCTCTTAAGTGTCAAGGGGGTGATGGAAGGAGTTGTGAAAAGGAGACATTTCCAATGGTAGGCCAAGCCAATGCAAACTTTTCAAGTTGAATACAATTTTTGAGGATTTCGTTATTTATGAAAAGTATCTGCAAGACTGAATTCATTAATGCAGATTTTAAAGAGTGTAATGAGAAGGTATAATGAATCAGCAGCATTTTGACTACCAGCAATGATTACATTTCTCCAGCATTTGAATTTTTCACTTTTGTGGGAAACAACTTCTGGCGGGTGCTTCTTGTGATCCTTGATGAAAAGATTATTTATCATTATGCACCAACTTTGCATGTAAAAGAATTACACAGGCATATGTAGATGCAGATTTCTGTTGTACCTCTGAAATAATACACAATTCCTCCATCACAACCAACTGTTTACTCAATTACTAAGTCTAAATGATAAACACCGGACATAAATAGGATGCACTGAAAAGATTTCCAAGGCCTGCAAGCTTCTTAAGAGTGGCCCAAGTGCCCTCACATGACAAATGAAAGCTGTAATATTGAAATAATATTTAGTCTTTAGGCAGAGTAATTTCATGAGTGGAAAACCTCCCAGTAGTGGTGTGAAATGAACATTTTCACTGCAGGAACACATGGAGCTAGGCTTTTGGCCTAAATTCATGACTGCAAATGCAATGATAAAATCAATCAAATACCATTTTTAGTCCATCAGTCCTATTTACTGAGCGCTTAATGTGTGCAGAGCACTATATTAAGCATTTAATAACAGACACATTTCCTGCCCACAATGAGCTGACAGTCTAGAGGGGTAGACAGCCATTAATAGAAATAAATAAAATTACAGATAGGTATGTATAAGTGCTGTGGGGCTGGGAGGGGGGATGAATAAAAGGAGCAAGTCAAGGCGATGCAGAAGGGAGTGGGAGAAGAGGAAAGGAGGGCTTAGTCAGGGAAGGCTTCTTGGAGGAGATGTGCATTCAGTAAAGCTTTGAAGGTGGGGAGAGTAATTGTCTGTTGGATATGAAGATAGAGAGTGTTCCCCATGGGCGAGGGGTCGGTTGCAAGATAGAAGAGACCCAGGTAGAGTGAGAAGGTTAGCGTTACAGGAGGAGAAGTGTGGAGGCTGGGGTGTAGTGGGAGAGCAGTGAGGTGAGGTAGGAGCGGGCAAGGTAAAAACGATTATTTATTTCATAAGGATTTTTCTACGTTAAACAACGGCAAAATCACGCTCGGATGAAAGAGAAACTAAATACTATTTGGAAAATTAAGTGTGTGTGTGTGTGTGTGTGTGTGTGTGTGTGTGTGTGTGCATCCCCCAACAGTGCTGCACACATAGTAAGCGCTTAACAAATGCCATCATTAATTATTATGTCTGCATACTCATTTTTGCAGTGTGCTAAGAGAGCAAAAGAAAAAGTTAGAATGCACCTTCACCCGTTTTCCAAATGATTATCTAATGAAGCAGGAAGCACCGCACCAGGAAGCTTCGCTATTTATCACCTCTTTAGTGCAGGGCAGAGGAAGAGTCTCAATTTAGGGTTCTTTGGCTAAAGGCGGTTTCAGTCACATCTTTAGTGTTTTCCATTACATTTTTAGCAGAAGGAATGCTGAGAACCAACTTTTAATGGAACATCTTGAACGAATTACAGCACAGGAAAATTTGAGTCCTTGATAATTTAAGTGTTATTTTCACTACTAATGTGAATTCAACCCTAGCAAATTAAAACAGGAAGAATTAATTGGATATGCAAATGAGATTATTCAGTATATAAATCTAATTACATACCAATTTGCTTTAACAGCATGAAAAAAGAATAAATTGTTCTCTGTAAATTGATTGTCTTAAATAACCACCTGTAGCACAACAAAGTGCCTTGCAAAGCTATATTTTAAATGCAGTAGTCTACATTAATAACACAGTGTTTTTCCCGAGATCTTGTCGAAAGAACCTCTTTACTATGAAATCCTGCTTATAATTCTGATTTATAATAATGCATGGTTAGATTTCCAGTACATGAGAAAACAGTGTCACAAGTAATACAGTTCCTGATGCATGATAAAGTGCGTTGATTTTTGAAGCACTTAATGCTTTTACATATAGACTAGACTTTTAGCTTGGGTGATTTTCCTGTCTGACTTTTAGAAGAGAGATATCTAAGGAAAAAATAATGGATGGCGTGCATATAGCTTGATTATTTTGGATACAAATTTCTAAATATGCATAATCCACTGCTTTCGGTGTACTACCTTTTTTTATAAACAGCCTTTAGAATGATTTTTGCCACTTTGTTAAGGTCAAAAACAGCTATGATTCCCTATACTGAATACTAAGAAAAATCAATAAAAAACAGAGTATTGGTTTGTAAAGCCTATTTCTTGGGAACAAATGAAGCACATCAAAATGTTTCCAGTTATGGAGGAAAAGTGAAAAATTCTCCTTCAGATCTATGATCAGCTAGCCATGATTCTGCAATGTAGCAATGTAGTTCAAAAATACAAGCATATTAGGTAAAAGTCTGACTAGAAATATGACGTTTAGGTGGGAAGCAGTATGGCCAAATGGAAAGGGCATGGGCCTGAAAGTCAGATGGCCTGGGTTCTAATCTCGGGTCCACCCCCTGCCTGCTGTGTGACATAGAGCAAGTCACTTAACTTCTCTGTGCCCCAGTTTTCTCATCTGTAAAATAAGGATTTAAGACTTGTCCTTCCTCCTACTTAGACTGTGAGCCTCACGTGGGACAGGCACTATGTCCAACCTGATCAGGAGAAGCAGCGTGGCTCAGTGGAAAGAGCCTGGGCTTGGGAGTCGGAGGTCAAGGGTTCAAATCCCAGCTCCGCCACTTGTCAGCTGGGTGACTTTGGGCAAGTCACTTAACATCTCTGTGCCTCAGCTACCTCATCTGTAAAATGGGGATCAAGACTGTGAAACCCATGTGGGACAACCTGATCACCTTGTATCACCCCAGCGCTTAGAACAGTGCTTTGCACATAGTAAGCACTTAACAAATGCCATTATTATTATTATTAACTTATATTTACTCCAGCACTTAGATCAGTGCTTGTACATAGTAAGCATTTAACAAATATAATAATAATGATGATATCACATAAATATCTAGGTAGCTAGCTATATGAAGGATAGCAATCTATGTGACTAGATATAGCTGCTATTTGAATACTATTAATGGAAAGATTTTATAAGTGAATAGGCACGTGGCAAAATGGATGCCTAAACCGACAAAACCCTTCCACATTCATTGTTTGAGTCATATTTATTGAGCGCTTACTGTGTGCAGAGCACTGTACTAAGCGCTTGGAAAGTACAATTCAACAACAAATAGAGACAATCCCTGCCCAAAACAGGCTCACAGTCTAGAAGTCATGCGTACTCCCTCCTTCATTATTAGTTCTTTGAGCTCTTTGAGCACTTACTATGTGGACAGGAGGACTAGGTGCTTGCAACCATACTATAAAAGTAGATGTGGCCTCTGACCTCAAGGATCTTACAATCTAATGGCCTGTCCAGAGAGTCCTTCCTACACTCTTGTATTTGTTTCCCAGAGTGCTATCCACCACTTTCCGTTCAACCTCTTTCTGTTGTGGTTGTCCTTGAAACATCCGTGTTTAAAGGAGTCACCTCGATTTGAACTGCTGAACACAAGGCTAATTTATCTTTCACTACTTTCTACCAACTCTCCTAGGTTACATGGTTTAAGGTTTGGTTCCACTGTATTCTAAAAATGTTTCTTCTGTCTGCCCTGTGGTTCTTCCCGACTGCCCCCACTGGAAGCATCTGTTTGGATGCCGGAAGACATCTATCCTCTTTTAACATCCCACCCAATGAAACTGTGATATGACAACAACTACTCTGATGTTGCCTCTGCCTCCCACCTTGTCTGCGTGGGAGTCCCTCAAGGCTCAGTTCTGGATCTCCTTCTATTCTCCGTCTACACACACTCCCTTGGAGAACACATTCTCTCCCACATTATGCTGATTATTCCCAAATCTCCAAGCCCTAGCTCCCTCTTTCCCTAAAGTCTCATATTTCATCCTTCCTTCAAGAAATCTCTACTTGGATATCCCAACTCCAACTTAACCATTCCAAAACAGAACGCCTCATCGTCCTACCTAAGCTCTATCCTCCCTGAGTTTTTCCATTACAATAGACACCACCGGATCATGTTATTAAAAAAAAAAAGTTCAGTCCATGTCTCCCCACTCCTCAAGAACCTCCAGTGGTTGCCTATCCAACTCCACATCAAACAGAAGCTTCTTACCACTGGCTTTGAAGCGCTCAATCAGCTTGTCTTCTCCAACCTTACCTCACTAATTTCCTACAACCAAGCCTGCACACTTCACTCCTTTAGTGCCAACCTACTTGCTATACTTCAATAATAATAATAATAATAATGGCATTTATTAAGCGCTTACTATGTGCAAAGCACTGTTCTAAGCACCTAGCTCACTGCTGCCACCCTGCCCAAGTCCTGTCCCTTGCCTGGCATTCTCTCCCCCTTCACATACGAAAGACCATGACTCTCCCCACTTTCAAAGCCATATTAAAAAATCACATCTCTTCCAAGAGGCCTTCCAAGACTAAGCCTTCATTTCCCAGACTCGCTCTCCCTTCTGCATTGCATATGCACTTGGATCTGTACCCTTTAAGCACTTGATATTCACCCCACCCTCAGCCCCACAGCACTTACATACATATCCATAATTTATTTGAATATTTGTCTCCTCCTCTAGACTGTAAGCTCCTAGTGGGCAGACAACATGTCTACCAACTCTGTGGCATTTTTTCTCCCAAGTGCTGAGTTTAGTGCTCTGCACACAGTAAGTACTCAATAATTACCACTGATTGACTGACTGATCAATTGCATTACAGGACTTCCTTTTATTGTGATTTACCTTGCCACTAGTAAGGCTTGTAAATGGCAGTCTCTCTCCTCCCCAGTCATACTTTGCATACTCTGTTGCCGGGATAAGTGCTCTAAAATGTTGTTCTGCACACACATCCTCATTCCTCAAACAGTTACCCATCCTCTGTATCAACCAGAAACTCTTGCCCACTGGCTTTATGGCACAGAATCATCGCTCTCCCTCCTATCTGTCCATTCTCTTCTCCTACTACACCACAGCTCTTACTCTTCCTTAATTTCAAGCGAATCCACTCACTATGTCTCGTTCTCATCTCTCCTACCATTCACCTCTTGCTCATTCCCACATGTGAAACTGGAAATCCCTCCCCTTTTATATTCTACAGACCATAGCTCTGTCCACCTCAGCCAAGCAAAGCAACTGTGGTAACTACCTCCTTCCCTACAGCCACTGAGGGCCCTGGGTCCCAACACACTCTGGGAAAGCCAGAAACTGCAACTGGTTCTCCTCTGCACCATCTGTGAGTCTTCACCCCATCCTGCAGCCAAGCATCCTGATGGGAAAGGGAAAAACCACCCACAGCACGAGGCCCCTACGAAACGCCGGAGAAGACTGGTGGCTGGCTACTGGAGCCGTTGCCGTGATGATGGCTGTGCTTTGGACTCTGAGCCTGACATTCTAGGCACAGCACCCTGCTGAGTGTTGCTTTTATTTTGTTTGTGTCCTTGTTTTTTATGCTGTTTTAGTGTTTTATTGGTTCATCTCTCCCGCTATGTCTCTCTCCAGTCTCCTGCCCCCCCCCCTTATAGTCTTAGGTTATGAGCCCCCTGAGGGGCAGGGATTATGTCTAATTCCCACTTGTGTATTCTCTCTCAGCACTTGGTAGACTCCTCTGCACCTGCTAAGCACTTAATAAACACTATTATTACTATTAGTACTATTTCAAAGCCCACCTGAAACCACATCTCTTCCAGGAAGTCTTCTCTGATTAATTTTCATATTTCATTTTCATTAATCATATTCCTCTTACTGCCTCTTCAACACTTTTGTACCTAACCACTTAAGCACTGCTAACCTCCTGTAGCATTTTTGAATAAATCCTACATACCTTATTAAGCACTATTCATACACATACCTCCTTTTCCTTCATCCTTCTATCTGTAATTCATTTTAATGTTTGTCTTACCAGCTAGAGGGCAGGGATCATGTCTACTAAATTTGCTATACTCTCCTAGCCCAGGACTCTGCACTCAATGAATACAATTGATGGCCAGGCAGAAGGTGGAATTGCAACAATGTGACCCAGGGCCTTCTTCCTACTATTATTATTATTATTTTTATTATTATTATCATTATTGTTATTATATTTTTTAAGGACTTACTATGTGTCAAGCACTGTTCTAAGTGCTGGGATAGATATAAATTGATCAGGTCAGACACAGTCCCCATCCCACATGGTGCTCACAGTTTAAGGGGGAGGGAAAACAGGGATTGAATCACCATTTTACAGTAGAGGAAACTGAGGCACAGTGAAGTTACGTGACTGGCCCAAGATCACATAGCAGGCAAGCGGCAGAGCCGGGATTAGAAACCAGGTCCTCTGACTCCCGGACTCATGCTCTTTCCACTAGGCCACACTGTGATAAAGGCTCAGACTAAGTATTCAGGAAGATTTGGGAGTTTCTCTCTTTGGAGATATTTAGAAAAAAATAGACATTCAATGGTCATGAATGCTTCCGTTATTCAACTGCATGGAGCCAAGGGACAGGATCACCTCTCAAGATCCCCTTCTGCTTTATTCTCTGACTACTCCTACTTTTTGACCTTAATTCAATAGATGCAATGTTGCAGCTAAATTACCTCCAGTTTCTTCGAAGATAAGCTCAAATATAACTAAATATCCAATGTAACAAGAAAAACGGATTACAAGCAGAGGGTAATGTTCTATCTGAGACAAGTTAAGATATCATCACAGTTACAAAGTAATTCTCTATCACTGGCACCAACAACCCCTGGAAAATGAGCAAAGAACACTTTTTCCTGCTCATTAGGCAACCTAACTAGTTTATAATTCATTTTACTGTGTCTTAAATCACTGAAACAACTTTAGGGTGACACCCACAAAATGAGAGTGTACTTAAAGCCAGTGTCTTGGGTATTGAAACTAATTAGTTCGGAAGTGCCAGGTGGGAAAGGTAAAACGAACCTGTCTACTAAGCAAGGCTGAGAAGTGCAGTAAAACAACTAGGCTGCCATTTTATCAATCTTCAAAGGGAACTTTACTATATCCAAGCTGCCCATCAGTGCAGGTAGCTGCTGATTCAAATTTCCCTAATCTGGGAGGAATGGAAAAATCCAGGCCTTCTATGCGGAGGTTGAATTCTAGATACATAAAACATTTTCCTGTTTCATCTCTGTATGAAAAATGAATTTGTTAAAGAATGAATGCCTACATAAGTAGAACACGACCAAATCAATTCCAATCAATAAAATTAGTATGAGTTTAATACTTCAGCTCCTCCGGTGAAACGACTAAAGACAATAATGAAATAATATGTTAATGATTAGAGGGTTTGGCAGCATTCTAATCCCCCCCTCAACCATAAATGGCTGAAATTTGATTTCTTAGATGTGTGCTGAACATTTACATGGATCCTGGCATCCAATTTTCCTTCCACATTTTTCAGAGAGACCCAATTGCACTGAGGAATCACGCATTGGTAAGACTGTTTTGTTTTTTAGCCCTTTCTCATACATTTGTGATAGCTATCCCAATTCAGAATCGTTTCTAAATCATTTCTCAAGCTCTCTCTCACAGCACTGCGTAAGGTGATCTTACAAATCCTTTAATGCCTTCCCATCTCTACCTTTCCAAGTTGATCCTTAAGAAACAAATTTTCTCCCAAATGAGTGGGTCAGGATTGGTCCCTGTAGACAACGACTGCTTCAGATGATAAGGGAATGGGGTGTGTGATGGGGGGTACCTCAGGTTGCACCATCGGGTGAGTAGGGGTGGAGCAAAGTCAAAAGTTTAAAAGCATCTGCCCCACACTGAAGTGGTGCCAGTGTGAATGGGGACCTAGAAAGGGAAGATAATGGCCCTGGAGCAAGGAGGAGGAGGAGGGTCAGGGGTCCTCACATTGCCCCCCCGCCCCACATGCCTACCCTCCAGTCATCTAGGATCAGGGATTTGAACCAACTTCCATGTGACATCATGTACAAAGCTGTGTGTGCACATATGGCATAACATGGTGTCATATGGAATGGGAGAGGATGACTAATTTTTCCCTACCTCATCTTGGCCCAACGTCTGACTCCAGGCCTGCCTGCAGGTCAGAGGAAATCAGAGTCCTCATGAAAGGGCCATTCAGTTCTATAAAATGGCTTTCAGCTCCTAGAAAGCCTCCTTATTTCTAAGCAAAGTGTGACATGATTCCAAGCCTTAAGAACGATTGGCTAGAGATGCTAGTAATCCAGTCTCCCACTCAGATGTAAATAATCTCATTAAACACACACACACACTTTTCACAAAAAACCCCGACTGATTCAAATCTTTCTTCATTTCTTGCTTTTTTTCCCCTGATATGATGCAATTCTGTTTATCAAGGCAGTTACATTTCAACTTACGATGCTCTGCCACCTCAATTTATAGAAGAAAATCCTCGAATATTTCAAAAGGCTTTAGAGTTAAAAGATTTTCATGAAGATGGAGAAAATGTCAGACTGGTCTTCTCATCTGTAAGCCTTTAGCCTCCAGCTAGCTTCCCCTCAAGCCAGACAAAGCCAGATTTTGTTTTACTTGTAAATGCTGTTACTGTTAACTGTGAATATTTTTAGTTCAATTATTACAATTAATTATTTTAAAGTGAAGGGTATAACACACCTCCCTTTACATTTGCAGCTTTGTTGAGAAACTTTAAAAAAAAATTATTCCTTTGAAACCTAAGAGCCGTCGCTTATAAAAGAACTGAGTTGCTTTTCTTACCAGTTATAGTTTAGATTACAGCACACTAATTAAGCAAGTGAATCTTCCTACCCACTTTGACTTCTTTGGCAAAGCTTTACCTGAACTACATGCCCTCCCCTTTGTTTGGGAGAGGGGAGAGTGTGTGTCAACATGTGTGTCAGAGAGAGAAGGAAAGTTAGTGAAAGGTACTTCCCAAGCGCTTAGTACAGTGCTCTGCACACAGTAAGTGCTCAATAAATACGATTGAATGAATGAATGAGGAAGAAGAGGCCTAAAAATGGATAGAAGAGAAACACTTCCAATACCACAAAAACTAAAAATATCCAGATGTTCATCTTGTCCTTAGATATACTGTACATAGGTATAAGTGAATCACTTTTCACCTGTGATTTTTCCCAGGTAAAATGCAGAAGTTGGGCCATTTAAAAGAAACAACTGGCATTATATTTGCTAATGAACAATATTTTAGTTAATTCATTCATTCAATCGTATTATTGAGCGCTTACTGTGTGCAGAGCACTGCACTAAGCGCTTGGGAAGTACAAGTCAGCAACATATAGAGATGGTCCCTACCCAACAACGGGCTCACAGTCTAGCAGGGGGAGATAGACAACAAAACAAAACATGTAGACAGGTGTCAAAATCGTCAGAACAAATAGAATTAAAGCTATATGCTTTTAATGTCCAATGGTGCCCAGTTGTTAATAGCTAATTGCATTCAACCAGCACTGTAATAATAATAATAATAATAATAATAATAATAATAATAATAATGGCATTTATTAAGCACTTACTATGTGCAAAGCACTGTTCTAAGCGCTGAAGGATAATGGAAGTGCTGAAGGATGCGCTGTAAGGATAATGGGTTGCTAATGTTCTTGCACTGTACTCTCCCAAGCACTTAGTACAATGTTCTGCACCTAGTAAGCACTCAATAAATAGAGGAGTAGTGCGGCTTAGTGGAAAGTGCACGGGTTTGGGAGTCAGAGGCTGTGGGTTTTAATTCCGGCTCTGCCACTTGTCAGCTGTGTAACTTTGGGCAAGACACTTGACTTCTCTGTGCCTCAGTTACCTCATCTGTAAAATGGGGATTAAGACTGTGAGACCGTTGTTGGGTAGAGACCGTCTCTATATACTTCCCAAGTGCTTAGTACAGTGTTCTGCACACAGTAAGCGCTCAATAAATACGATTGAATGAATGAATGTGGGACAACCTGATTACCTTGTATCTCCCCCAGCGTTTAGAATAGTGCTTAGCACATAGTAAGCGCTTAAGAAATACCATCATTATTATTATTATCAATAAATACCATTGATTAGCTGGATTCTACTCATTTTCAAGCAATCTTGTCAGGCAGTGGAATCTTACAAATATATGCGGAAAACATTTACAGATTCAAATATGAAGTGAAATATTTTTATGTCACAGGTTTCAGTCAAAGGTGTCAAGCAAGGGTATAACACACCCTTCAAGTTGCCAAAGTCCAATTAAAGTTAATCAGTTTGAGAGGAAAATCAATCACTCATATGTATTATGCACTTCTGTGTGCAGAGCACTGTACTAAGCACTTGGAAGAGTACAATACAACAGAGTTGGTAGATACATTGAAATAGCTTGGAGTGGTAGGATTCACTAAATAAACTACCCTGACAAATTTTTTAGATGGTAAGTTTAAAGATGCACAATTCCTACTCAGCAAAATTCCGAGTCAGAGGTTTGGCATTTCAGGTTTAATAGTCATAAAATAGGCTGGCAAAATATTCTCCAAAAGCCACAGAGTCTTTCTTGGAAGGAATTGTATTTTCCAAGCACTTAGTACAGTGTTCTGCACACAGTAAGCGCTCAATAAATTCGAATGAATGAACGAATACTCTCCCAAGCACTTAGTACAGTGTTCTGCCCAGAGTAGCTGAACAATAAATATGATTGATTGAGTAAAAGAGCAAGATCACAAACTACAAGTGAAGTCTTCTGGGGATAAATGGAGATATGTTAGAACAAAGTTTGGAAAACAAAGCGTTTACTAAAAAAAACCTACAATGCCATCTTTTATGACTAAGAACCCTGTCCAGGAATAGAGCAAAAATTTGCAATTAAAAGCAATTTGTGTAAGTAAAATGCCCAAACAGTGCACCGAGGCAAATGGCACCAGAAACCTCAATTTATTCAAAGCATTAATAGTGTGACCTAAGAATTTTAGGTATAAGGATTGAGCCATTGCTAGCTTATCTTTGCAATGAAATACCCAATATTTAGGAAGAAGAAAAATCTCATAGGGAAACAGCACGGCCTAGAGAAAAGAGCACAGGGCTGGGAGTCAAAGGACCTGGGTTCTAATCTTAGCTCTGCCACTTACCAGTGGTGTTACCTTGGGCAAGTCTCTTAACTTCTCTTTTCTTCAGTTTCCTCATCTGTAAAATGGGGTTTCAATACCGGTCCTCCCTCCTACTTAGACTGTGAGCCCCACGTGGCACAGAGACTGTGTCTGACCTGATTACCTTGTACCTACTCCAGCTCTTAGAATCAATCAATCAATCCTATTTATTGAGCGCTTACTGTGTGCAGAGCACTGTACTAAGCGCTTAGAACAGTGCTTGACACACGAACTAGCAGGTTTAGCACCGGCCTGGGAGTCCGAAGGACCTGGGTTCTAATCCCACCTCTGACACCTGTCTGCTGTGTGACCTTTGGCAAGACTTCTCTGTGCCTAAATTACTACATCTGTAAAATGGGGATTAAGACTGTGAGCCCCATGTGGGAGAGGGAATCTGTCTAATCTGATTTGCTCGTATCCACCCCAGCACCTAGAACAGTGCCTGGCTCATAGTAAGTGCTTAACAAATACCGCAATTATTTTTAATTATTAAGTGCTTAACACATATGACAATAATGATGATGATCACCTGTATATATGTATATATGCTTGTACATATTTATTACTCTATTTATTTATTTACTTCTTTTACTTGTACATATCTATTCTATTTTATTTTGTTAATATGTTTGGTTTTGTTCTCTGCCTCCCCCTTCTAGACTGTGAGCCCACTGTTGGGTAGGGACTATCTCTATATGTTGCCAACTTGTACTTCCCAAGCGCTTAGTACAGTGCTCTGCACACAGTAAGTGCTCAATAAATATGATTGATTGATTGATTGATCCAAATCAGAGTTGACTGACCTGGTCGGTACTCCAGAAAGTTTCAACTATGGTGAGACATTACATATTGAATCTTTGTGAAATATTATTTTACTGTTGGTTAGCATATATACATTTTAGCTCTAGGATTCATATATTGTTTTATAATTGCCTGAGATATTTTCTAGTATCAAATTTGTATGATTCTTCTGTCATCATCTTATCTGCTATCTCATTATTTTTACTGTCAAATAATCCTTAGAATATTCATTAAACACTTATTATGCACCAGTGGTGGGGCAACAACAAGCTAATTATATCAAACATGGTACCTGTCCCACATGGGATGCCCCAATCTAAGAGAGAGTGAGTGGTTGCAGTTATGACAATGAATGAATGAAAAGTTACCATATCCCCATTTCACAGATTAGGGAATTGAGGCACAGAGAGGTTAAATGACTTAACCAATAATAATAATAATAATGATGGCATTTATTAAGTGCTTACTATGTGCAAAGCACTGCTCTAAGCACTGGGGAGGCTTCAAGGTGATCAGGCTGTCCCACAGGGGGCTCACAGTCAATCCCCATTTTACAGATGAGGCAACTAAGGCACAGAGAAGTTAAGTGACTTTCCCAAAGTCACACAGCTGACAAGTGGTGGAGTTGGGATTTGAACCCATGACCACTGGCTCCAAAGCCCGCGCTCTTTCCACGAGCCACACAGCAATGTCACACTGCAGGCTAATGACAGAGCTGGGACTAGAACCCAGGTTTCCTAACTTCTACACCTAAACCCTTTTGACTAGGTTACACTGTCTCTTATTTTATCATGTAGTTTAGTTATTAAAGGATACAAGAATGGATATTAAAGAATATTAAAGATATTAAGGGATACAAGAATGATTACTGTACATACCCTGAATTAGGAGAATATTATCCAGTCATACAGAGGAGGGAAACATATTTGAGACACATGGCTCAGTGGAAAGAACCTGGGCTTTGGAGTCAGAGGTCATGGGTTCAAATCCCGGCTCCGCCACTCGTCAGCTGTGTGACTTTGGGCCAGTCAATTAACTTCTCTGGGCCTCAGTTACCTCATCTGTAAAATGGGGATTAACACTGTGAGCCCCATGGGGGACAACCTGATCACCTTGTAAATTCCCCAGCGCTTAGAACAGTGCTCTGCACATAGTAAGCCCTTAATAAATGCCATTATTATTATTATTATTATTATTATTATTCTTTCCTGTTAGAAGGTAAAATCGTTCATTGAAATCTCTAAATATGGAGTGCTTTTTCTTCCCCAAATCGTAAAGCCTTACACAATTTGGGGACTGACTTTAAGCGAAAATACTGAACTCAATACATTTGTTGGAGCATCAAAGTAATAAATCTGCTAAACTTTGTTTGGGCTCCTCCAAAACAATGGAGATGCATCAGCGTGACTCAGTGGAAAGAGCACAGGCTTTGGAGTCAGAGGTCATGGGTTCAAATCCCAGCTCCACCAATTGTCAGCTGTGTGACTTTGGGCAAGTCACTTAACTTCTCTGTGTCTCAGTTACCTCATCTGTAAAATGGAGATTAAGACTGTGAGCCCCCGTGGGACAACCTGATCAACTTGTAACCTCCCCAGGGCTTAGAACAGTGCTTTGCACATAGTTAGCGCTTAATATATGCCATCATTATTATTATTCTTTGCCCTTAGTTAAATCCAAAATACTGCTTATAATAAACAACACTTGTAGGCACAAATACTTCATCCTACTTAGAAGAAATCAAAGAAAACTTCTCATACTACAATGTTTGTATTACAGAGCTGATTCAATTGCAGTTTTATATAAGTACATTTAACTTCAAGACAGCATGCATTATGTTTATATGTAAAGGCTAAAACATTTTTCATTTAACTACAGAATGGATGCTAATACATTTGTATTGTGAAGCTAATACATTTTTCATTACTTAAATGCAGAGAACATGGATGAAGAGCTACTAATGAATTTATATGAGATCTTCTGAAGTACTCAGAAACCATTTCAATTGTTTTTAAACCACTATATTCTCCAGTTCACAAAAAGTAATGATTGTAAAGGATAAGACATCATTTGTACAGAATATGTCAGCATCTCCATCTACAACATCAACAAAGACCAAGACCATTGGCACATGGGAGTGAAAAATTCATGTTTTCTCTATCCTCCCTCTCAGAGTGTCTTCATTTCTTCTTCCCCTTCATGACAACTGGTGCAGCCAAATCTTTTTTTTTTTTCTTTCTTACTGGGGCGCTCGGGTCCCTTTAGCAGTCAGACGCTAAAGCCCAATTCAGTTTGCACTTTCCAGGCTGTGAAGGGGTCCTCTCTCTTCTTTCTATCCTTTTAGACTGTGAGCCCACTGTTGGGTAGGGACTGTCTCTATATGTTGCCAATTTGTACTTCCCAAGCGCTTAGTACAGTGCTCTGCACACAGTAAGCGCTCAATAAATACGATTGATGATGATGATGCCCCACTCCAATCTCTCAAGCCAGTGATCTTTTAATAGAGATAACTGGAACCCCTAAAGGATTCCCTTAAGGAAAATCCAGGTTCTTTTTATTACGATCACACCATCGATACCAATATACAAACTGATAAACTCCTTAATGAAGCTCTACATATTAGTAAATTTGATATCCCTGCGTGCGATTGGTTTTCATCACCGGGGGTATTGATTCAACACATATTGCATGCAGAGCACTGTACTAAGCACTTGGGAGAGTACAAGACAATATGTAGACAATGTTGTCAAGGAGCTAACAATCTAATGGGGTGTTCACTTTCAACTGTATGTATTAGTTGTGATTTAGCTTAGGAATGGGGATCACCTAGTCCCTCCACCTGCACCTCTAACCCCATCCCTTCTCATCTTATCAAAATACTTGCCCCTTCCCTTCGTCCCTACCTAACCACCATCTTTAACCGCTCACTTTCCTGCTGCTTTCAAACATGCTCAAGTATCGCCTATCCTAACAAACCCTCCCTTGACCCCACAGCTCCCTCCGGTTATTGCCCCATCTCCCTCCTACCCTTCCACTCCAAACCTCCGAGCGAGTTATCTACATCAGTGATCTCTGCTTCCTCTCCTCGACCCCCTGCAATATGGCTTTCTTCTATAGAAACTGCCCTTCCTAAGGTCACCAATGACCTCCTTCTTGCCAGACACAACTGCCTCTACTCCATCCTAATCCTCCTCGAACTCTCAGGTGCAGATCACCCCCTTCTCCTGGAAACACTATCTAATCTGGGCTTCAATGACACTGTCCTCTCCGGCTCGCCTCATCCCTCTAGCAAGCCGTTTCACTTCTCTGTGCCTCAGTTCCCTCATCTGTAAAACGGGGATGAAGACTGTGAGCCCCGCGTGGGACAACCTGATGACCTTGTATCTCCCCCAGCGCTTAGAAGAGTGCTTGGCACATAGTAAGTGCTTAAACAAATGCCAATATTGTTGTTTAAAACATTTCCAGGTTACATTTTGACATAGCACACACTGAAGTCAAACACTAATCTGAAGTCATTGACCACTGATTGAATCAAGACTAAATCACTGTCATATAAGTACATACTTGCTTTTTGTGAAAATGATCAAATCGGAAACTTTGAAACAATGCAATTAATTTGAATAATTATTTTATAGCAAGGAGTAACAGATATGCTGCCACTGTCGTCTTAAATCACCCAGAGGATATTCTCTTTTCTGCTGCTGAAATAAATCCTTACTTTTATCAGTTTGATAAAAAAATGCAGCACTGTTAATTACAAAAGTGAACAGGCTTTATGATCTCAAAGCAGAGGTTTTGAGAATTAAGTCACTTTCGTAAACATCTGGCCAGGGAATTACTTAAAATGACCCTGCTCCCAGGATATTTCTTTTACTTCTTTGTTCTAAAAGTACATTATTTCATTCAAAAATTTACAACGGTCTACAATTACAGGCCAGAACAGGCCATGGGGGAAACCAACTGGTTTATCAAAGGCTAAAAATTGCTTATTTCAAAATTGTAAAGAATTTGTACCTAATGGTCCAACAAGGATCTTACTCCACTATCATTCAATATCTGCCTAGCCCCTGATGGCTGACTCCAATTAATGAAGAAGTTTGGAATTTTGCTTTGACAGTCACAACCAGAAAAGAAAGAATATAAAACTCAGAGAAGAAGCCACTGTATTCAATGTAAAATGAGAAATGTATTACTGATTAGTAGTCATTTAAAGCACTATTTTTACTTAATCAGAAAAGATGCACTACTTTATAACTATCAGTCCAAGGCCTCATCAGAGAAGCAGCATGGCTCAGTGGAAAGAGCCCGGGCTTGGGAGTCAGAGGTCATGGGTTCTAATTCAGGCTCCACCACTTATCGGCTGTGTGACTTTGGGCAAGTCACTTCACTTCTCTGTGCCTCAGTTACCTCATCTGGAAAATGGGGATTAAGACTGTGAGCCCCACGTGGGACAACCTGATTACCTTGTACCTCCCCCAGCGCTTAGAACAGTGGTTGGCACATAGCAAGCATAGAGAAGCGGCGTGGCTCAGTGGGAAGAGCACAGGCTTTGGAGTCAGAGGTCATGGGTTTGAATCCCGGCTCCACCACATGTCTGCTGTGTGACCTTGGGCAAGTCACTCCACTTCTCTGAGCCTCAGTGACCTCATCTGTAAAATGGGGATGAAGACTGTGAGCCCCACTTGGGACAACCTGATCACCTTGTATC
Organism: Tachyglossus aculeatus; assembly: GCF_015852505.1. Taxonomy (NCBI): domain Eukaryota; kingdom Metazoa; phylum Chordata; class Mammalia; order Monotremata; family Tachyglossidae; genus Tachyglossus; species Tachyglossus aculeatus. Next base: position 103,731,002 of record NC_052101.1, read on the forward strand.
CCCCCCAGCGCTCAGAACAGTGCTTTGCACATAGTAAGCACTCAATAAATACGACTGAATGAATAGCAAGCGCTTAACAAATACCATCATCATTATTATTATTATTTTATTATTATTATTATTAAGCATCTGTCACAAAATGAGGATTTATTCCAGATCATTTAGGTTATCATCTGGGTAATTTGCGTTAAAGAAAGCTACGTGCTAGATATTAGTCTAGTTAAAATGAATCATCTCTGCTTCGTGCGGTATTTATTTATCAGTGGGTCAAGCACCTACCCCCATCACCTCTCCCCTCTTCCTCCCCCAGCTCTTGAGATATGAGGGAGAATTCTGAGGAGGTCCCACATGGTGGCCCTGAAAAATCAGTCATCTTCCTGTACAAGGTGTCCATCTATTGTCTGATCCTCTTGGCTTGGATTTCTGCTTTTCAGCTTTCCAAAGAACACGGAGGGTTTTATGGATACTTCCTGCTGAGCTTATTACTTTCCCCACTAGAAACACTGGAGAATGGAAACCCAGACTGATTCAGGATAGGCTGCAAAGCAAGAAAGTAGGTAGCCAAGAATTCCCCAGGTTTCCCAGTTCCATCTGGTTAATAGCCAATTCTGAGAGTGACACCACTTGGAGCAGCAAATGCTTGACATTAATATAAATCCCAGAGAACATACTTTTATCTAATATTAAATCATCTAATATTAAATTCATAATCTACTGTATCTTCTCTTGCATCTATTCACCTTTGCTTGACTGAGACCTGCGTTTCCCCAGTCGTCATATACCGTTGTTCTCCTTTTAATGTTTCATTCAGTCGATATAAAGATACAGTGGTTTTCCCCTCTATATTCCCAAACCTCTCTGATACAACCCAGTTATCTTGTTACTGCTGCTGTTTCTATTCTTACTCTTTCACCAGGGACAATGTTTATAATACATCATTCAGAGCACATTTTCTTCACTGTTAATGTGTTTGACAATAGGTAGAACTCTTAGGGGACTAGCATCTATCATGATTGTTTATGGAAAGCTGATTTATGTTTGCCTAATTTTTGACTGTTTTCTCTACTGAGATTTTAGTAACTCACACCACAAATCTCCCTTTCTTTGCTTCTAGACTGTAAGCTTGTTGTGGGCAGGGAACATATCTGCCAACTCTGTTGGACTGTACTCTCCCAAGTGCTTAGTACAGTGCTCTGCACTAGTAAGCACTCGAAAATATCACTGATTGATTCTTTGTCCCTTTCTTTTTATATCATCATCAATGGTATTTATTGAGCACTTACTGTGCAGAGCATTTTATTAAGCACTTGGAAGAGTACACTATATATATGTGTATATATATATATATATATATATATATATATATATATATTCAGTTCTCCTACAACACATGTTTTCACTACATATATGGATAGAACTCTGTTGGGGTATCACCATCATCAATCGTATTTATTGAGCGCTTACTGTGTGCAGAGCACTGTACTAACTGCTTGGGAAGTACAAGTTGGCAACCTATAGAGACAGTCCCTACCCAACAGTGGGCTCACAGTCTAAAAGGTATTAGGGAATGCTCTTCCAAAATTGTGCATCCAACTGGATATAACATGACACAGTGCTGAATTCAGGAGAGGTGTGTGTATATGTACTACAACGCAAATTTTCTTTAATGTAGAATTTGTAAGGAATGTAAACTCCACATAATAGAAGTCCTAGGAGTACACACCTAGTATACTCTCATTTATCTGGACTAACAGGTGAACTAGAAAAATGAAAACCATGGATAACTGAAAATATCTTCCCTGGCAAAGGTGAGAGTTTTTGTAAATTGGGCACATTAGATACACAGTGGGAGTGGCACAGTTAGTCCATAAGATGGGTGAATTACATTCAATCGAGAGTACACAGTACATATACATGTTAGGATTTGTTTCCATCTGGGTCACAGCTGCAGGGCCTTCAGAAAAGGCTCCCAGAAAGCACTCTAATTTCACCCCTCTACTAATCCTTTCTCATTGCCATTTTCACTTTTAAAGGGGTATCCAGTTCAATATAAACTCCAACTTGGAGTCAACAACACCAACTGGATGAGCTGGGAGGTCAGAGGTGTGGCAGGGGCAAGAAGGAAGTAGAGAGGGAGGAAGAGCGGTGGTAAATAGGAAAGGGAGGTGGGGAGGCAGGAAAGCTAGCTGAAGCCTAAGAGCTTAGACCCAACTGGACGGCAGGGAACTGGGACACAGGCAGGGACTGCTGCAGTAGCAGGAGCACACAGAGGGGGAGGGTAGGATCAGGTAAACTTGGGTTCAGACTGGGCATTTCTGCTAGCATTTTCTAAATCTTCTGTAAAACTATGGTGTAGCCAGAAAGTACAGGGTAACCAGCAATGGCACTTGATAAAAACCAGACCCTGAGATGAACACGATGCACCATGCAGGATGCCGGCAACTAGAGAAGTGTGATGTTATATGGATGCTATTTTTGAAGACGTCCATCCAAATCACTCATACCGAGAATGTTCCTCCCTGCTCGCCCCCTCTTCTTCTCAACAATTGCTTCAGAACCAGTGAATTCCCCTCCCATCTTCTTCTAAAAAATGGCCGCCACTTTCATGTTGCACAACTCAGTGGCAGGAGCCACGGGAGAAGGAAGTTCGTTGCTAAAAATACGAACACATGATGGAGTAGCAGCATGGCCTAGAAGACAGAGCATTGGCCTAGGAGTCAGAGGACCTAAGTTCGAATCCTGGCTCCACCACTTGTCTGCTATGTGACCTTAGGGCAAGTCACTTAACTTTTCTGTGCCTCAGGTTCCTCACCTGCAAAATGGGGATTATATCCTACTCCCTCCCACCTAGACTGTGAGCCCCAGATGGGAAAGAGATTGTGTCCTAGCTGGTAACCTTGTATCTACCCCAGTGCTTAGAACAGCGCTTGGTAAACAAAAAGCACTTAGCAAATACCATTAAAAATAAATCAATAAAAATAAAGGCACCTGGTGCCAAATCTGTATCAAACAAGGGCCAGACTAGGTGAAACATCAGACGGTCCGGTATGAAACTGGACAACTGGCCAACCAAAGGAAGTGGTTAACAACCTCCTATTGGAGAAACTGGATAAGCAATCCATAAAATAGAGGAATGATTTTTGTACTTCTAAATGAGAAATTAAAATGACAGCACATGTGGACAATAGACATAACCAGGAGCAAAAAAGCTGGTAACAAAACATAATAATCAAAATTGAAATCCTGGAAAACAGCAGTAAAAGGAAAAAAAATCCCTCAGTTGGGTTCAAACAATAAGTAGCATTTACCGAGTGCTTGCGGTGCGCAAATCACTGTACTAAGCCCTTGGGAGAGTACAACTGAATTGGTAGACATGTTCCCTGTCTACAAGGAGTTCATAGTCTAGAGGGAAAGACAGACATTAATATAAATAAATGAATAATAAACAAGTGGGTGGGGCTGAGGTGACTATTAAGTGCTTAAAGGGTACAGATCCAAGTGCATAGGCTACGCAGAAAGGAAGAAGAGTAAGGGAAAAAAGGATTTAATCAGGGAGGGCCTCCTAAAGGAGGTGTGATTTTAATAAGGCTTTGAAGGTGGGGAGAGTGGTGGTCTGTTGTATATGTAGGGGGAGGGAGTTCCAGGCCAGAAGGAGGATGAGGAAAAGGGGTTGGCAGCAAGACAGATGAGACCGAAGTTCAACAAGTAAGTTGGCATTAGAGGGGCAAAGCTTGGGGGCTGGGTTGTAGGAGGAGATCAGTGAGGTAAGGTAGGATGGGGAGAGCTGATTGAGTGCTTTAAAACCAATGGTAAGAAGTTTCTGTTTGATGCAGAGGTGAATGGGCAACCACTGGAGGTTCCTGAGGACTGGGCTAGATGTGAACTGAATACTTTTTTAGAAAAAAGACCCAGGAAGGAGAGTAAAGTAAAAACTGGAGTGAGGAGACTAGAAACAGGGAGGTCAGCAAGGAAGTTGATGCAGTAGTCAAGGCAGGATATAATGATTTGAATCAGTATAGTAGCCGTTTGGATGGAGAAGTAAGGATTTTAACGATGCTGAGAAGTTGTAATGGCAGGATTCGGTGACAAACTGAATATGACTGAGTTAAGTCAAGGATACTGTCAAGGTTATGGGCTTGAGATAGGGAGAATGGTGGTGTTACCTATAGTGATGAAAAAGCCTGTGGGAGGTTTGTGGGGGGAAGATGAAGAGCTCCGTTTTGTACATGTTATGTTTGAGGTATCCTTGGGCTATCCAGGTAGAGATATCTTAAATTCAGGTCAGTGTCCTGCCCCTTGGGCGCTGTCTCAGGATCTAGGTGTGTGGAGTCTGGCGAAGGCGGAGAGGGGAGGAGGAGAGGGCAGCGTTCCTGCCTCTTGGTGCATGGGGGTCAGTATCCCCTTCCCCTGGCACGGTGAGAGAGAGCTGGGTGAGTTGGGGGGCGGGCAGGGGAGGAGGGGGTTAGAATTCGAGTTTTCTGTTCAACCAATTATTTTTTTCTAGCTTTTACACATTGCAAAAAGTGACAATCTTAGAAATGTGTCTTTTTCTGATGCAAAGAACAGTTCTTTTTTCTAACACTTTTAAAGTGGAACAGATGTTGTCAGCTAAGGCAGAAACTTGCAACCTCCAGCTCTCTTTAATTTCACCCTTCTTCTATGAGCAACACTTTTCTACTTGCTTATTCCACTTTTAAATGGCTATCAAATCCAAATAATTCTCCATGATAAATTCCAACCTGAAGTAGTATTAACTACATGCAGCAGCACCTCTATTTGTAGTATGAGAGCATTTAGTTAGTACTAACTTTAACCGATGGTGTACAGACTTAACATTTACTTGAACATCTGGATATTTGGCAAATGATAAAAACTACAGAATCACTTTCCAGTTCTAAAAGAGTGGCTGAAATACAAGTAGCATTAAACAGTTGGTTAAAAAAATACAGCTTAAAGGGTTTGATGTTATAACACTTTCAATTATTAGATTTTATTCTGACTAAATGAATGGCTGGCTCGGATCCAATTTTCACATAATTTAGATGAAAAGTAGTGTGGAATAGCTAGCTCAGTGTAGTGATGACAAAAATCATTCTTTTGTTACCTCCTAGGAGAGAACTCCTGTTACATGTTAGAGAAAGGGTAAAGAAAAACTTCAAACATTAAAATAAGCAACAGACAAGCACTGCTTTGAAAAGTCTTTTGAAAACTTGCAAATGCCAATCAGAAAATTTCCCAAAATGCTACACAAATTCATCATAATGCCTGCAGTTTCCAGAGTCATGGATTGCCAAAAGCAAGGTTAAGCATTGCTGAAGAAAGGGAAGGCAATGTTTCCCACTTCAGATTTTGGAAAAGGTTAAAGAGGCTTATTTTTGCTCTCCAGGGTCCTTTTTGGATTCTTTTCACCTTAAGCCCCTGTAACCATTTACCAAAAGATGTTCCTCCACTATCTGTATCATCAGGCAGACCAAATAGTGTTCATCCTAGTTCTCATGAGAATAGTGAGTATTTGTAACAGAAAAGTGCTTCAGGATCCACTGATGAACTGTCGGGCTTTTTTTCATCATGCCTCAAATGAATTGTATCAATATAAATGAGCGTAAGCTAGTATTGCATTTTTATTGCACCTGGGAAAATGATTCACAAGCATTGTAAGCATAACTTAGAATTAAATTGCAAACAGCAGTATACTTGGATGCAGTATTGCCAGCTCCTTGCAGGAAACTCCACTGTACTCTCCCAAGTGCTTTGAACAAAAGTGCTCAATGAATACCACTGCAATAGCCCAATTTATTTCTCTTTCCCATTCCTAATGATTAACAATAATTCTGGTATTTGTTAAGCACATCCAGTGTGCCAAGCACTGTACTGGGCACTGGGGTAGATGCAAGATAACCACATCAGACAGTCCCTGTTCCACACAGGGCTCACAGACTAAGTAGGATGGAGAACGGGTATCGAATCTCCATTTAACAGATGAGGAAATTGAAACACAGATAAGTTAAATGACTTGTCCAAGGTCACACAACCCGCTTGACAGAGTCAGGATTAGAATCCAGGTCCTCCAACCCCCAGGTCTGTGCTCTTTCCATTTTACCATGCTGCTTCTCAGCACTGAGCAACAACTCAGTGAGTTGCAGAGAAGAGAAGCAGTGTTGCTCAGTGGAAAGAGCCCGGGCTTTGGAGCCAGAGGTCACAGGTTCAAATCCCGGCTCTGCCAATTGTCAGCTGTGTGACTTTGGGCAACTCACTTAACTTCTCTGTTCCTCAGTGACCTCATCTGTAAAATGGGGATTAAGACTGTGAGCCCCTCTGGGACAACCTGATCGCCTTGTAACCTCCCCAGTGCTTAGAACAGTGCTTTGCACATAGTGAGTGCTTAATAAATGCCATTAAAAAAGCCTCCTGACTACTGGCTTTAAAGCACTCCATCAGCTCTCTCTTTCTTACTCATCCAGTCCCTTCTCCCATTACAACCCAGCACGCACACTTCATTTCTCTCAAGATAACCTACTCTGCCTCGCTCTCAACTCTCCCACCTCTAAACCCTTGCTTACATTGTTCCTCTTGATTAGCACTGCTTCTCAATTCAAATCTGCCCATCTCCCCATCTTCAAAGTCCTTCATGAATGATCAGAAAAAGAGACAGAGCGAGAAATAAAAGGAGAGACTGTAAGAGAGAGTATGAACACTCAGGTAAGAATATGAAAGAAGAGCAGGCACACAGAGACAACAGAAACACATGGTCAAAAGATAACCGCAGCCTATTCACCACAATGACTGCAGAAAGCCCTGCCTTGCTAGCAGTAGAGGGAGCACAGAAACATTCAATCATATTTACTGAGCACTTTCATTCATTTATTCATTCAATCGCATTTATTGAGCGCTTACTGTGTGCAGAGCACTGTACTACGCACTTGGGAAGTACAAGTTGGCAACATATAGAGATGGTTCCTACCCAACAGCGGGCTCACAGTCTAGAAGGGGGAGACAGACAACAAAACAAAACATATTAACAAAATAAAATAAATGGAATAAATAAATATGTACAAACATATATACAGGTGCTGTGGGGAGGGGAAGGAGGTAAGGTGGGGGGGAGGGGGAGGAGGGGGAGAGGAAGGAGGGGGCTCAGTCTGGGAAGGCCTCCTGGAGGAGGTGAGCCCTCAGTAGGGCTTTGAAGGGAGGAAGAGAGTTAGCTTGGCAGATGTGCGGAGGAAGGGCATTCCAGGCCAGGGGCCACACTTGCTGTGTGCAAAGCACTGTACTAAGCGCTTGAGGCAGATAAGGGAAGCGAAGGCACAGAATGAAGCCTTCACCTATGCTTCCCCTTCTGCCATATTCCCTGCTGCCTGGGCTCCAATGTTCTTGCCACCACCACCTCCTGTGGTTTCAGTGGGAATACCAGGAGAATCCGGTCAGTGGGAAATGTGGCATTTGTTGGGTAAGAAGCAGGAAAAGTTGCATCAACGCTTTCCCTCACTTGCTAATGTGCTTGTAAGCTCTTTGAAGTTTGGAACTGTTTCTTCTTTTATAGAATATTCCCGAGTGCCTAATTCGGTGCCCGTCACCCAGTAAACATTAAATTCTCATGATGATGATGATGATGCCATATTATACTGTTGGCTACTGGTGGGGAAGGGGTCGCTGTGGCTGCTCACCACCACCTAAGTGGAAAGTGGGACACTGGGGCCATAACTGGCATGATGGGATGGAGGCCAAAATACCCTGACCATCCAGCCTACTGGAGGATGACTAATTACTTCATTAGAACCCTTCTGGCTTTAAAAATCTATAAAGATGTGAAGAGATCCAGAGGAACTGACACACATCAACAGACTAAAAATGTTCTCACATCTTCACTGACACCTGCAAAGTTTAATTAAGCTGAAAGTCACCAACTTCTGCTCAAGATGCTGACTGTTGGTTTGTTAATTAGCAACTTAGGCAGTACCCTCTTCTAAATGGTTGTAAAGCTTTCCTTGTTTCAGAGCTTAATTAATATGATATAGACTATTTAACGAGTCTGTCCTTGTTGGATTTATGAAGCAAAATCTGTGTATTTTATTGCTAAACAAAAATGATGATAGGTAAGAACGCATTTCACAAGCAAATTGCCGCTCTGACATTTGACAAATCAAGAAAACTAAGTTTGTTGTGGGCAGGGAATATGTCTGCTAACTCTGGTGTATTGTACTCTCACAGGTGCTTAGAAAAGTACTCTACACACAGTAAGCAATCAATAAATACCATTGATTGGAACTTTCAGCACTAAAGCATTACAGGCTATCATATGTGAACAGCTAATTTCTCTGGGAGTCAGTTGCTAATGACACTCGTGAAAAACATTTTAATAAAAACATATTTAACAATTTTGAAGTGCCTCAATTGTATATTTACTTGTATTCAATTAATAATCACATGGGTCTTTCTCTTATTTGCCACATTCCTGTTTGGTGAGGCACACCTGGCTCCTGACCTAAGAAAGTCAACAGGAACAAATACACATTAGGGCCTTTTTTCTACATCTACCAAATAGTATGAAATCAATCAGTCGATCACTGGTATTTACGAAAGAAACAAAACTGCCATGCTTTCAGAGAATACCATTTTAGGACTCCCTTTGGCAGCTGTCAACCAGATAGACATTTGAAAGCTCAAAATCAATCAGTGGGATGCATTGAGTGTTTACTGTGTGCAGAACATTGTACTAAATGCTTGGGAGTGTAAACTACAACAGAGTTGGTAGGCGTGTTCTGTGCCCAGAGGCGCTTACAGTCTAGAAGGAGGGGCTTATGCTTTCTTAAGAAGCCGAACAACTGAATACTCCTGAATTACACTGGACAGGTTATTCAAAGTAAGCACTGAAAATAACAACATGAAGGCTCAACACATATAAATACATACCTGTTTTTGTCTATTAGAAACATTTCCAGAAATAGGTAAAATGGAAAATTCCAGTTTATGTGAGTAGGCATACAATGCGTTATCTGTCACCTCACAATGTTGCATTGATTCATTTCTATGCATTCTACTCTTCCTATTTTGTGAAATTTTGGAATGGTGTGTTTGTAGCAGACATGCTAACCTTTCTCATTTTCTCCTTTTTAAAAAAAAAAGAAACTACTTTCGGGGAGACTTACAATTCAGGTGAAAGGGTCTTTTTGCTCTGAAAAATCTAGATTCTTTTAAAATATAAATTATCTGAATAATTTGCTATTGTTTTCAGGCTATGTTATAACTCTGAAATGTTGTTTCTGGGCTTGCTTTCTAATTTCCAAGCAAATGCAGGAATTACGAACAACGCACAGGGGAGCCATATTCAGGGAGCTGGTTGAAAAATGTATTGGTAAGTGGCTTTTATATTCTATTCTTTAGGACAATTGGCTAGTACAACCTTTCACAATGCCTAGGTTTGAAATAAGATTGTATGGGAATCCTGTTTATTGGAAAAAAAGGTCAAAAAGGGTCTCAAATAAAAATGAGAATATCTTCACATGCACACCAGTTTTCTCTTAATACTGTGGTGAGGTGGAAAGAGCATGGGTCTGGAAATCAGAGGATTTAGGAGACCTTTGGGTCCCAACTCTGTAACTAGACTGCTGTGTAACATTGTGCAAGTTGCTTAACTTTTCTGGGCCTCAGTTCCCTCATCTGTAAAATGTGAATAAGATACCAGCTTCCCTCTTGCACTGTGTGTCCTATGTAGCACAGGGACTGTGTATAACCTGACTGTCTTTTCTCTACCCCAGTGCTCCGCACATAGTAACCTCTTAGAGAAGCAGCGTGGCTCAGTGAAAAGAGCCCGGGCTTTGGAGTCAGAGGTCATGGGTTCAAATCCCTGCTCCACCAATTGTCAGCTGTGTGACTTTGGGCAAGTCACTTCACTTCTCTGTGCCTCAGTTACCTCATCTGTAAAATGGGGATTGGCTGTGAGCCCCCCGTGGGACAACCTGATCACCCTGTAACCTCCCCAGAGCTTAGAACAGTGCTTTGCTTATTATTATTATTAATAATAATAAATGCCATATTTACTATTGTAAAATAACCCAGCTTGGTCATTATTCCCATTAAAGTCTAAACAAGACTCTGAAGATAAATATCATTTTTTTAAAGTAGATTTTACACGAAAGTACATCTTTGATAAAACTTAATTCAATCTTTATGGAGCAGGGAAGCTAGCTGTCCTTCCACTCCTCCCATTTGTGCTTTGCTTCTCCATCCTGTGAACCTGTCCTCATAGAAACCACACCCCTGCAGTCTCAAAGTTTACATCAGATAGAGCTCCTGTTTCACACAGGGCTTACAGCCTAAGAAATAGGGATCCTACTACTGCTACTACTACTGCTCCACAAAGGGACTGTTCTGCCTGACTCATTTCCCATTGCCAATGGGGTAAACCACGATTTGTAGCTCTTATCCTGTTCAATGTAGTCTACCTAGGGAGCCAATCTGCAGGATGCAACATGGGACCCAGACTCTCATCTCAAAATATGCTTTCAATCCTCCGGATAACAGTTGGTTAAAAAAAAAAATATATTACTCTGCTCAGGACTCAACTTGGGTTTATATTTTGCTAACCCTCAACCTGATCTTTAAAAAAAAAACATTTATTCTAAAGCCTCTTTTTATATTTTTGGATTGACAGTGTGGTTCTACTGCTGCCCCTTCCTCCTCTCTAGGTTAACAGTGGGCGTGTGACGTTCTCCAATGCATTTGGAGGCTGTTAGAAAGGAGGCAGAGAGGTTCTAGAATTGTCATTATTAAATGAGCACCTGCCTTCCTGTCTTTGCCCTATGTCTGGAGTGGGTTTCTCTCTCTGCAGGCCTAGGATCATGATTTCCACATGAGGGGTGGGAAGCAGTCCCTTAGGTTTACAACCAATACAGGTGGTTATCAAGTTGACCACCTGAGAAGATTTCTTTCTTTCCATTTTCACATATTGTAGCTTATTTTAAGTAGGGCATACCTTTTTACATCTGAATTACATGGGCTGCTTAATTAGCATGGGTTTCCCAGTCCCTATATCTTGGGTATTAATAATTTCAAAAAATGAAAAGGAGTAAAGAAGCCCTCATGCTCTACCCCAATAAGTGCTCAAACATTGGAAGCTGCTGCTATAGCTAAGACCTTAAAGAAATTCAACTCATTTATAAAGTGTGGGGGGTGTGAGGGGGAGAAGGCATGTGTGAGTTTTTCCATTTATATCTAGGTACCAAAGGTGTGAAACTTTTGTATAAACATCACACTATTATAAACACAAATAAATATATCAACAAATTGAATGTTTGATGTAGGGGCTTCTGGCAAGTGCTTGTAGTTGCCTCTCATGCTTAACCATATTAATGTCCTACTCCATTTATTCAATGGATGTTTTAAAATATGAAAATAATACGTGTGTGTGTCACTAGCTTCATTGCAGCTCTATTACACAGATTTTTCTCATCCTGATTTCAATTTTAAATAGAAATGTATGTAATAGCAAGATTAAAACTGGCCCCTGAAAATTCAAATCCTTTGTGATTATACTGGGCAGAAGAAACTGAACATGCTTTGGTTTTATTCCTCAAAGCCACCTTTATTTTCTAAAAAAAAAAAAAAAGCCAAAAGACTTTATATGTAATAGCAGTAAGATGATGTGGAATGTGTGATTGTTCTTCCTAATACTACCATAAATACAGGAGCTGGAAACACTCAAGCCTTCCATCATTATGAGGCTTGGAAGCATTAATAACAAGATACTTCAATGAACCAAAGACTAAAAAAAGTTAAAATCACAGGAATGATCATGTTTGATATTGGGAATCATTGGAAAACCAGAGTGAGCAGTAAGATGCCAACAGACCTAAAGCACTTTCTAAATTCAGAATCAATCAATCAGTGGTATTTATTGAGTGCTTACTATGTTCAGTGCACTCTACTAAGCACTTGGGAGAATACAGTACAGTAGCGTTGGTAGACATGTTCCCTTCCCACAAGGGAGTTGCAGCCTTAAAATAGTCCTGTGATAAAGCTTATAAAATAGAGTTACAAATTAAATTTGTGAGGTAACCAAGTCACAAATAAGAATTTCGATACCCTGAATGATGGATGCAAAAAAATGAAGACAACCAGGTTTAAGCAGCTAATTTGTGGGGGGATAGGTTTCCAACAATGCTATTCATGATGAGGATAGCTAAAAAGAAAGTGGAAAACATAATGGCTTTGTGGTAATTTTACTACTTTGTTTTTGCTTCACATTTACTAGGTGAACAAACCAAGGTAGTTGGTCAACTTTCAACAATTCCCATCAACGTGTTAATATTTTCAGGCCTATCACCAACCATCTTAACAATTCCCTTACGATAACACCTAGAACTGGTAAGTCTAGGAGAGACCATCAGGTCCTTTTCTAGCGATGATAATAATACTACTATTCATTAAGCACTTATTCTGTGCTAAGCGTTGGAGTAGATACAAAGCTACCAGATCTGACATAGTCCCTTCCCTGTCCCTCATGGGGTCCATAATCTATTTTATCCCCATTTTATAGATGAGGAAACTGAGGTCCAGAGAGGTTAAATGACTTATCCAAGGTCACCCAGCAGGTCAGTGATGGAGCTGGGATTGAAACCCAGGTGTCCTGACTCCCAAGCCCAAGATTTTTCCAACAGGTCACTGCTAGTCTCTCCACAGCTGGACAGGGAGAGGAAAGGAGTCTGGGCCTCTTATTGGCCCTGTTATAGCTCCTTCCCCCAAACTCCCCAGGATCTGACCTTTCTGGGCATTTCGCAGTCAATCAACCAATGGTATTTACTGAGCGCTTACTATGTGTCCAACCCGATGTGCTTGTATCCATTCCAGCACTTAGTACAGTGCCTGACACATAGTAAGCGCTTAGCAAATACCACAATTATTATTAATATTGTTACAGATAAGCAGCGTGGCTTAGTGGAAAGAGCATGGGCTTGGGAGTTGGGGGTCGTGGGTTCTAATCCAGGCTCCGCCACTTATCGGCTGTGTGACTTTGGACAAGTCACTTAACTTCTCTGTGCCTCAGCTACCTCATCTATAAAATGGGGATGAAGACTGCGAGCCCCACGTGGGACAAGCTGATTACCTTGTATCTACTCCAGCACTTAGAACAGTCCTTGACACATAGTAAGCGCTTAACAAATACCATCATTAATTAATTAATGTGGAGAGCACTGTACTAAGTCCTTCGGTGAGTACAATACAACAGAATTAGCAGGCACGTTCCCTACCTATTATGATTTTACAGTCTAGAGGGGAAAAAAGTGGCAAAGTTGGGATTAGAACCCAGGTCCTCCTGACTCAGAGGTCTGTGCTCTATCCACTAAGCCATGCTACTACTTCTGTCATGCTTGCTGCAGCTATTGAGAATCCCACCACCTCCACAACATCGCCAAGATCCGCCCTTTCCTCTCCATCCAAACTGCTACCTTACTGGTTCAATCTCTCATCCTAGCCCAACTGGATTACTGCATCAGCCTCCTCTCTGATCTCCCATCCTCCTGTCTCTCCCCACTTCAGTCTATACTTCACTCTGCTGCCCAGATTATCTCTGTACAGAAACACTCTGGGCATGTTACTCCCCTCCTTGAAAATCTCCAGTGGCTGCCCGTCAACCTACGCATCAAGCAAAAACTCCTCACTCTTGCCTTCAAGGCTGTCCATCACCTCACCCCCTCCTACCTCACCTCCCTTCTCTCCTTCTCCAGCCCAGCCCGCACCCTCCGCTCCTCTGATACTAACCTCCTCACTGGGCCTCGTTCTCGCCTGTCCCTCCGTCGACTCCCGGCCCACATCCTCCCCTTGACCTGGAATGCCCTCCCTCCACACATCTGCCAAGCCAAGCTAGCTCTTTTCCTCCCTTCAAAGTCCTACTGAGACCTCACCTCCTCCAGGAGGCCTTCCCAGACTGAGCCCCCTTTTTCCTTTCCTCCTCCCAATCCCCCCCACCCTACCTCTTTCCCCTCCCCACAGCGCTTGGATATATTTGTACAGATTTATTACTCTATTTTACTTGTACATATTTACTATCCTTTTTATTTTGTTAATGATGTGCATACAGCTTTGACACCTGTCTACATGTTTAGTTTTGTTGTCCGTCTCCCCCTTCTAGACTGTGAGCCCGTTGTTGGGTAGGGACCGTCCCTATATGTCACCGACTTGTACTTCCCAAGCGCTTAGTACAGTGCTCTGCACACAGTAAGCGCTCAATAAATATGACTGAATGAATGAATGACTTCTTCAGATGATGAAAAGACAAGGAGAGCTTATTAGAATATGGATTCTATTACCCACCCAGAAGTCATCTACCAGTTCCCAAGCCCTTTAATTCTTTCTCTTTCTCCCCTGCCAGTAGAGTGTAAGCTCTTTGTAGGCAGGGAATGTAACAACCAACTCTTTTGTATTGGACCCTCCCAAGCACTTAGTACAGTGTTCTGCACACTGTGAGCACTCCATAAATATGACTGGTGGATTGATCACGGGAGATTACCGCTGCACCATGCTATGTTCAGTATTTTCCTACTTGTCAGGGCTCAAAAGACTTAATATTATTAGTATTCTTATAAACTCACCCATTGACCTCGTACAATATGCATTACCTAAAGTATCTCAACGCTTCTAAAACCAGATTTCAAGTGCAAACGTTTATCTCACATGGTTTAAATTGGCTCTAAATGCATGAATTTCTTTTGTGGTGGGAATATGATCTTTTGCCCAATTTAATGACATTGCATCGACCTTGTCTATTTTCAAAACAGGCCCTAAACTACTGGCTGGGAAAAGCACACATTTGGGGTCAGTAAAACAGCAGCAACAGGAAAAGGATTATTCGTAAATAGTGTTGCATCATTTCCAAAGGCGCTACACTGCAGTCATAATCGAGGGTGTCTGGGGATTGATTTTTCACCTGGGGCCCACTATGCAAGAAGATTGTTTACAATGATTCATCCCTGAATTAATGCTACATGGCATTTAATGTCTTTTAAAAGAAAAGCAGTGTGGCTTAGTGGACAGAGGCCAGGACTGGGAATCAGAAGGACCTGAGTTCTAATCCTGGCTCCCCTACATGTCTGCTGTGTGCCCTTGGGCAAGTCACTTAACTTCTCTGGGCCTCAGTTATCTCATCTCTAAAACGGGGATTAAGAGGGTGAGCCCCATGTGGGACAGGGGCTGTGTCCAACCTGATTAATTTGTATCCAGTAAAGTGCTTAGAACAGTGCTTGGCACATAGTGTTTAATGAATACCATAATCTTTAATTATTATTAAACACGGATTACCTCTTAGCACTCAATACTACCTGCAAATTTAGAGGGATTAGACATAGACAATACCGTAAATTTTAACATATGGACTAATTTTATTTTTCAAAGCTACTAATCTCAAACTATGCCTGGCTTAAATGTTCACCAAGAGTTGAAAAAGTACAGTGAGTACTTATTGGCCTGGTTTAGTAAATGTCTATATAATTTAATCATGACTGAGTCTAGAGATCTATATGAAAATTGGCCAATGAATTGTTATTTGTTTCTGAATCAATTTAAGTGAATGTCTCTATATGAATATGCATATGATTTTGTACTTTCTCAAGAATGTTGAATTTGTATACTTGACCCTACGTAAATATTCCAGAGTAATATTTGTTAAGCACTTACTATGTGCCAAGCACTGTATTAAGTGCTGGAGTAGATACAAGATAACAAGGTCAATTTAGGGCTCACAGTCTAAGTAGGAGGGAGAACAGGTTCTGAATCCCCATTCTGCAGGTGAGGGAACTGAGGCACAGAGATGTTGAGTGACTTGCCCAAGCTCACACAGCAGACAAGTGGCAGAGCTGGGATTAGAACCCAGGTCCTCTGACTCCCATGCCAAGGGGTCTTTCCACTATAACACACTGCTTCCATATCTTTCTGCATATTGGGCATGCGCTACGAAAATGATATTTAGAAGCATCTAAGTACTGCTCTGGGCCAAACTGTTGTCTTTTATGTGTTTTTTTTTTTGTGTGTGTGCTTTTATCTTTCTTTATCTGTCTGCCCAGAGTCCTTTCCCTTCCCTTCATTCTTAGACTGCAAGCCCCTTGAGAGCCAGGGACTGTAATTCTCACCAGTGGTAGTTTCTCTCAATGTTTAATACAGGTTTCAGAGCAGGGCAAACCACCTGTGCCCATGTGTACTTGAGTCCTTTTTTCATAAAATGTACTGATTATCCTAATCTTTAAATGATTCCAAACTCATGGACATCATAAAATAAATGGACCACTAATTTAACCATACTACAGAACACATTTTTAAAATAAAATATGGAAAACATAGTAATCTAGTTTTTCTGCATGAGTTACTAAATGAAAAAGTTAAATCACAAACATCAGCACTAACATCAGATATTCATCTCTCCCACTCTCTGCCTTACATTTACTTTTCCCTCTCCCCTAAAAATTTTCGTAGTGTATGCTAAAGGTGGAGTCAGGGGAGGGAGTGATTGAAGAGAAGCAGAATGGCCTAAAGTGCACAGACTTGGGAGTCAGAAGACCTGGGTTCTAATCACACCTCTGCCACTTGTCGTCTGTGGGAACTTGGGCAAATCACTTCACTTTTCTGTGGCTCAGTTACCTTATCTGTAAAGTGAGGATTATGACTGTGAGCCCCATATGGGAAATGGACTATGTCCAACCTGATTAGCATGTACCTATCCTAGTACTTAGTACAGTATCTGGCACATAGTAAGCTCTTCTTTAAATGCTGTTGAGTTGTTTCTGACCCATTGAGATTCCATGGACATACCCTTTTCAGATCATCCCATCTTCTGTCTTAAGGTCATTCTGGTATGTGTCTCCATAGAGTTTTCTTGGTAAAGATATGGAAGTGGTTTAGCAGTGCCTTTTTCCGAGTAAGCTCTTAAGTACCATTAGAGAAGCAGCGTGGCTCAGTGGAAAGAGCCCGGGATCTGGAGTCAGAGGTCATGGGTTCAAATCCTGGCTCCGCCAATTGTCAACTGTGTGACTTTGGGCAAGTCACTTAACTTCTCTAGGCCTCAGTTACCTCATCCCAATGGGGATTAAGATGTGAGCCCCACATGGTACAACCTGATGACCTTGTAACCTCCCCGGCACTCAGAACAGTGCTTGGCACATAGTAAGCGCTTAACAAATACAATAATTATAATAATAATAAAAGGGAGGTGAGGGATGCCGTTGGTCATGGGCACAAATTACCAGTTGTATCTGTTCTTTCACTTTTGTTCCCACAGCATGGCTGAAACAAACACATACAACTACTGCGATTATGACCGTGAGCCCCATGTAGAACATGGACTGTGTCCAACCTGATTGGATTAGCTTGGATTAGCCAACCTGATTATCTTATATCTACCCCAGTGCTTAGTACCGTACCTGGCTTATAGTAAGTGTTAAGCAAATACCACAAAATAAAATTTAAAAAATCCTACACACCCTTCTCCTCCTAACATGTCCATTCCACTTGATAACACGACAATCCTCCCTATCCTCAGAGCCTGCAAGCTCGCTGTTGTCTTTGACACTTGCCATCCTTGAACTCTCACATTCTATTGCCGAATCCTGCCAGTTCATCCTACATAACACGGACCACCCTGGGGCGAGCTCTAGTCATATCGTGACAAGACGATTATAACAGCCTCCTTGCTGCCACCCTCTCCCTGCTCACATATAAACAACCTGCTGCTGTATGCATCTACTAAAATCGTCATGCGGCACGCAACTCTCCACTCGCCAAAACCCTCCAATGACTTCCCTAGTCCTTCTTGTTGAGCGCTTACTGTGTGCAGAGCACTGTACTAAGCTCTTGAGGAGCGGAGAGCCTAGTTAGTGAAATCTTCTTGGAGGAGATGTGCCTTCAATAAGGTTTTGAATAATAATAATGATAATGATAGCATTTGTTATCAGCTTCAAGGTGGTCTGTCCACCAACTCACCCCACCCTACGTATCTGCTCCCTATTCCCCACCTCGCTCTCTTCATTCCTCCCAAGGTTACCTTCTACCTGCACCTCACTCTTGACTCTCCCTCCTCCAACCCCTTGCTAATGTTATTCCCCCTCCCCTCCCTAATCCAAGATAACCAAAGATGTAAAAGCATTAAATATATGCAGACAAGACATATGGGGAATTGAATGCCCAAGTGTTTGTGACACTAGAGTGCTGGAGTGGGAGCTGGGGGAAACGGAGTAGGGAGAGGGCTCCTGAAGATGTTGCCAACTTGTACTTCCCAAGCGCTTAGTACAGTGCTCTGCACACAGTAAGCGCTCAATAAATACGATTGATGATGATGATGATGATTCCAGAAGGGCCTTGAAGATGAGAGAACAGTGTTCTGCCACTGAAGGGGGTGGGAGTTCCAGGCAAGTGGGAGGGCAGGAACAAGAAGTCAGTGAAGAAAGATGTGAGACTGAGGCATAATGAGAAGGTTGGCCTGAGAGGAACAAGTAGGAGAGAAGAGTGGATATGTACAGAAGTAACGTGGCTTAGTGGAAAGAGCACGGATTTGGGAGTCAGAGGACATGGGTTCTAATCTCGGCTCTACCACCTGATGATGATCAGGGGTTTCAGCTTGATGGGCAACCATTGCAGGGTTTTGAGGAATGGGGAATCATCCATAGAATGATGTTTCAGAAAGATGACTTGGGCATCATGGACTGGTGAGGAGAGAAAATGGAGGCAGGGAAGTCAGCAAGGACACTGACACAATAGTCTGGTTGGGATATGATAAGTGTGGTGACAGTTTGGAAGGAAAGGAAAGGGCAGATTCTGGATATGATTTGAATTGCTTTGCAGAATGCTTTAGAGTGACAATAACTGAAGGAAACTAGAGTTATAGACAAGCCTGCTCCCCGGAAACCCTACATCTAACCAAAGATTTTCATCTGCAAAACAGAAGGTAATGCTGCCACCAAATACTGCTAAGTAGAAGTACAGTATCCACCAAAGATTGGATCGATAAAAATAGTAGATACAGCATGGCTTTCAGCAAACTGCAAGCCAGACTGTGGGAACAATGGGACATCAAGATTCACTCCAAGTTGAAGGCTTATGAGGCCGGTATGGTGTGCCACCTTCCATATGACTGGAGGCCTGGACAAACTACAGAAGACAAATCCAGCTTCCTGAGTAATAATGATAATACTAAATGTGATATTTGTTAAGTGCTTACTATGTGTCAGGCACTGTACTAAGTGCACACTCCCCTTGCTGTACCCTGCTCCGCACCCCACAGCACTTGTGTATATATGAACATATCTATAATTCTATTTATTTACATTAATTCCTGTTTACTTGTTTTGATGTGTATATATCTATAATTCTACTTATTTATATTGATGTTATTGATGTCTGTTTACTGGTTTTGATGTCTGTCCCCTCCCTTCTAGACTGAAAGCCCGTTGTGGGCAGCGATTGTCTCTATTGCTGAATTGCACCTTCCAAGAGCTTTGTACAGTGCTCTGCACACAGAAAGCGCTCAATAAATGTGATTGAATGAATGAATGAGTGGATACAAGCAAATTGGGTTGGACACAGTCCCTGTCCCGCATGGGGCTCAGGGTCTTAATCCCTATTTTCCAGGTGAGGCACTGAGAAGCGAAGTGATTTGCCCAAGGCCACACAGCTGACAAGTGGTGGAGGCAGGATTAGAACTCATGACTTTCTGACTCCCAGGCTGGTGCTCAATCCACTACACCATGCTGTTGTTTCACCAGTGTTACTTACACACCATACTGGATCTCAAATGTTAAATTAGGATTGCCAATCAGGTCTTGGAATGCAGTCAGCTCCCCAGCACTGAGTCATTGTTCTGGGCAAAACAGATTCAATGGGTGGTACAAGTAAAACAAGTAAAAATGGATAACAACAGAATACCCCAGTGGCTGCTAATTGGTGAACTCGAATTTCAAAAGCTTAAGCAGGGAGGGCAGAGTAGATAATGGGAAGTCACAATGAAATACAGCCTCAAACAAGGCAAATGTAGTACACTGCTGAGGGACCAGTGGACCAGATGGACACATCCGGTGGGCAATAATCAAAGGAGGGGCTCCTGACCTTGAGCAAAAGCTTTATGAAGATCAGGATAATAAGCCACAAGTTCAAAAACAGGGGCAGGTCCTAAATGGGACACACTCATCAGCACAGCAATAATAATAATAATGGTATTTGTTAAGTGCTATGTGCCAAGCACTGTTCTAAGCTCTGGGGTAGATACAAGGTAATCAGGTTGTCCCACCGTGGGGCTCACAGTCTCAGTCCCCATTTTACAGATGAAGGAACTGAGGTACAAAGAAGTTAAGTGGCTTGCCCAAAGTCAAACAGCTGACAAGTGGTGGAGCCGGGATTGGAACCCACAGCCTCTGACTCCCAAGCCTGTGCTCTTTCCACTAAACCATGCTGATTCTCAAGGAATTATCTATATATGTACAAACATTGGGGAAACAGTTTTTCCAGCCAAACATTCATACATGGATAAGATTGTACTATGATTAGCATAATCTTCAAAAGCTAAGGACAGCTTTCTCTACATCTCCCTCTCTATAATAATAATAATAATAATAGTATTTGTTAAGCGCTTATTATGTGCAAAGCACTGTTCTAAGTGCTGGGGACGTTACGAGGTGATCAGGTTGTCCCATGGGGGGCTCACAGTTTTAATCCCCATATTACAGATGAGGGAACTGAGGCCCAGAGATGTTAAGTGACTTGCCCAAAGTCACACAGCTGACAGTTGGCGGTGCTGGGATTTGAACCCATGACCCCTGACTCCAAAGCCCATGCTCTTTCCACTGAGCCATGCCGCTTCTCCAATAAAAAAAAGATTAAAATGTATATACATTTATATATATTTACATATACATATATGCACACAGAAAAATTACATTTTGCATTTTAATTTTTCTAAAATCAACTAATTTTGTCAAATTAATGTGTCATTTAAATTACTATATTTTCTCTTTTGTCATCACCTATTTCAGCATTACTGTAAATTGGAATATAGTCAATTATCCCCTAAATCTATGATGCTATTTCATGCTTTGTTTCCTTCTCTGTCTTACAAATAAAGTAGCATGGAATTTTGGGAAATTTGAGGGAATCTAGATATTTGATTTGGAGAAAACCATTCAAAATGGTTTTCCTATAGTTTGCCCTGCCTCAAATTACTCAGATCAGCTGGATTTTTGTACTCCTCTATTCTTTCACCACAGTCTAGCAGTCACAGTACTTGTCCTAATCAGTGCTTTCCGTTTCAAAATCATTTCTCATGCATCTTATTCAGTATTGCTCCAAACGAGTAATAGTTTCCTCATTAATACACCACACAACACCAATAAACACCACAGGCAAAATAATGTATTTTTCTCCTAATCTAGCTCATGTGAAATTTATTAGGCCTAAACATTGAGTAGTAGATTTTTACAAGTAAGCCAAGTTGCTTCACTGCATGTTAGACCAACGTAAATCAAATAAAGCCCTTCAGGGTATCGCATTCTTGAAATAAAGATTAATATATTACCTCTGATAGAAATAGATTTCATATACAAATAATGCAATTCTCAAAAAAGCTATATAATTTAGAGAACATATGATTTCAGGTCAAAACAGATGCAAAACCAGCACCAAGTACACAAATGAGGACATTGCTTTGCCAATGATCTTAAGGCTATGGAACTCAGGTGAATTGGTTAGTAGAAAATTACAATTAGCTCTCTTATTCGCTTGCACACAGTTCATGGCAATTAGTTCGCCAGGCTGTCCTCTGAGCCACAAGGCAAAAACAACTTTAATCCTCCAACTGGGAACAAGGCCTGTTATCCATCAACCTAACTGTCTTCCTGCACATGAGGATTCAAGGCAACCCCCTGTGAATGACTGTGTTGCATCATTTGTAAAGGATCCAGCAGCGTCACCCCAGGGTACTTATCTACTATTTCAACTTTCTATAATAAAACAAAGACAAAGTCCAAGGTGGGAAGAGGGAATTACCATCTCATTCACTGCCAGTTAGGATCATGATGAGAACCAAACTCTTGGCAAATACTTAGAAATTTATATATATATACTTGCATTATCATTTGATTGCTCTGAAAATGTAAATCAGGTTATTGAAAGGGCTTTTCAGATTAGCAAATGCCATGTATAGTCAATTAGCCTAAAGGTGACTGAAATTGCTTTAACGATCACCACTGGTGACACAGATTTGAAATGCGTTCTCCCAATTCTGCTACTTAGGCAGTATATTAACCAATGAGGCCAGTATAGAAAAAGAGGTAAAACAACTAATCATGAAGGCTATCGTGTCCTTTCAGAGACAGACAGAGTATGCCACCAACTTAGCATCAAGAATCAAAGTCATTGAGTCTATAAAGCAATTGTTGTGTATAACCACTTGAGAGACGGGCACCTATGGCTAGACACCATATCCGACTCCTAGAGTAGTTCGACCAATCAATCGTATTTATTGAGCGCTTACTGTGTGCAGAGCACTGTACTAAGCGCTTGGGAAGTACAAGTTGGCAACATATAGAGACAGTCTCTACCCAACAGTGGGCTCACAGTCTAGAAGGGGGAGACAGAGAACAAAACCAAACATACTAACAAAATAAAATATATAGAATAGATATGTACAAGTAAAATAAATAAATAAATAAATAAATAGAGTAACAAATATGTACAAACATATATACACATATACATATATCTATATATATATATACACATATATACAGAAACCAATGCTACCAACATGGTATACTTAATATCAGATGGCTAGACAAGACCACAAATCTTGAGGAAATTCAATGCAGTTTGTCCACTAGTATTGAAGCAGGGCTCATCGCATTACAACTTCACCGAGGGGGGACCGGGACATATGACAAGAATGGATGACGGAAGACTATTCAAATAGCTGCTATATGTTGACCTCCAATGGGGAGACTGTAAACAGGATGGAGATGAAATATAATGCAGAGTGGTTATTTCCCCACTTTAGAATGGTTATGAGATAGCTTCCCTCCTGACAACCAAATAGGGATTAAAATTCTCCATTTGCTTCAGAAGAAAATCATTATTAAAATCAGGCAAATGTAATTAAGTATTTTTTAAACAAAAGACACAGATTTCCCATTTTTCCCCAGGTCTCTTTATACAATCTCTCTCATCTATGCACCCTAGAGCAATGGCCACTAGAAATAAGTTCAATACACACAGGCTTTCCTACCATCTGACTGGCAGTTCCTGATCACCCCATCTAGAAACCATATCCATTATTGACTGCCAGAGGAGGAATGAGAGCCAGTTTCTCCATTAAACAAGAGCATTTTAGGATGCAAATAATTTTTACAAAAGATGTTTGTGCCATATGGCAACATTTGGACTATTTGTGATTCACCCATCCGATGAATTGAAGTCTAAAGTTTAAGTGCCTGAAAATGTTCACTTTGAAAATTAAGCATTTTATGTTAATCGTGCATCAAAAACATCCTTTCAAAGTGGCTTCAAAGTCTATTTTGAAGACTGCAAAACTCTGTTATTATCTTTGGAGAAGAATCATTTAAGCTCAGCCTGCTATTATGCCTGTCTCATACCAGTTTATAGAAGAACGGAGTGTGGAATGTATGCACTTCTGAAAATGCAAGTGTTTATTAGGATAATGGCAATGGAAACCACATAATAGCAAAATAATTGTATGTGTTACAGATCAAGGTGCAAAAGAGGTGATTTAAGGAATATTGAGAATAAGGGACTGATACTTTTTTTAAATGCAACACAATTCTGTATCGGATTTTTAGAATTACGTTCACTCCTGATGGTAATGAAGGACAGTCGTGCCAAATATTATAGGAATACTGCTGCAACTTCTCATTGAACATTTCAAATCCTATATTTATCACCTCTGACCCTAGAGAAGCAGCGTGGCTCAGTGGAAAGAGCACGGGCTTGGGAATCAGAGGTCATGGGTTCGAATCCTGGCTCCGCCACTTGTCAGCTGTGTGACCAAGCAACTTAACTTCTCTGTGCCTCAGTTACCTCATTTGTAAAATGGAGATTAAGACTGTGAGCCCTATGTGGGGCAACCTGATCACCTTGTATCCCCCCCAGCGCTTAGAACAGTGCTGGGCACTGTTAACAAATACCATCATTATTATTATTATTACTGACATTATGACAAAAATAAGCATAGGTCTTAGTCATTGTACTAATATGAAATCATAAATGTTAGATATTACCTAATTTGTAACAAATAAATGGCTTCACAGCCACAGTGAAAAGTTCCTCAAAGCAAAGAAACCATAAATAAAACTTCATGTATTTTAAACAAAATTTCCATTGCAGATTCTAGCATGACATGGCATATGCCTGAAAATTAATGGTTCCATCTTACAGATCCTCATAAAAATGCACAAGTAAACATGATTTTTGGAAGTTATGTGCACTCATGTGTTATTCTGTGAAGACAAGAAGATATTCAATTGCCTTGACAGTTTTAACTTTCTAAAATTCTATAGGGGTACATCTCATGAACTATAAGGAAGAGGAATTCACACACCTTTCCAGTAGAGTTCTACAAGGGAAAAATACATTGATCCAGGCAATTTATGTTCTTTTTGTTATTTTATTTCATCTTACAGAGAAGGTGAGTTTATTTTGTGGTTGTCTTTTGAAGTAGATGGATTCAGCTAGTATTAGATAA
The DNA here is from genome assembly GCF_015852505.1 of Tachyglossus aculeatus. Classification (NCBI taxonomy): domain Eukaryota; kingdom Metazoa; phylum Chordata; class Mammalia; order Monotremata; family Tachyglossidae; genus Tachyglossus; species Tachyglossus aculeatus. Next base: position 103,755,723 of record NC_052101.1, read on the forward strand.
GAGAAAAACATAATTCTCATTAGGCCACATTTTGTTGAGAATTTAACATACACCATCCATGGAATAAAGGAAAGAATAGTACACACTGATACAGTAGGTATAACTGACCTGGTTTCTTTCAGATTTTGAAATGGACTTAAATCCAGTTATATGTAGGAGGGTATAGGCTAAAAGTGTTGTACATTTATTCAAGCCACCACCCTAATAAGTAAGTTTTGGTGTGAAATTTCCAAAGATTTAGGCCTATAGATTTTAACATTCTCTACTATGCCATTCAAGAAAATATTCATTGTACAAAGGAGCAATGATCCCAAAAAACAATTATGGCCATATCCAAAGGACATATTCAATATATGAAAAACAAATTAATAAGTGCGAAAAATAAGAAAATGGCATTATACTGGGAAATTTTTAACCTTTTAAATTACATACAATGTCTCTAACATTTAATTCTTATGTCCCCCAAGACAGACATATCTCTCTGAGGCACAGAGTTCCAATAATATCTAAGAGCCATGTGTGAAGAAGAGCTAGGAAGAGGAAATGAAAATGGAGTCAACTTTCTTTCTCGAAGAGTTTTGCTGATTGCCACTGGAACTTTTTTTTTTTAAGGCAGAGGAAGGAAGTGTAGAAAATGTGAAGAGAAAAAGCCACCCTGGCAGACAAAAAGTAGGAAACCGCTTTAATAGGAGGAGGAAAGGGTGGTGGGAGAAAGACTATCAAATACATCTCCTGCACACCTCCCTCCTATGCCAAAGAGTATATTGAGCCATGGAAGCAGGTCAATTATCCTCCCATAGAAAAGGTTGACAGAAACCACCAAGAAATTACCTCATTGTATTAATAAGAAAATGATCAACTCACCTTTATCCCAATAAATACACGTGGAGCATGCCATGATTTGACAGAGTAGGTGAGAGTTATCTTTCATTCATTCAATCGTATTTATTGAGCCCTTACTGTGTGCAAAGCACTGTAATAATAATGATGGCATTTATTAAGCACTATGTGCAAAGCACTGTTCTAAGCACTGGGGAGGTTACAAGGTGATCAGGTTGTCCCATGGGGGGTTCACAGTCAATCTCCATTTTACAGATGAGGTAACTGGGGCACAGAGAAGTCAGGTGACTTGCCCAAAGTCACACAGCTTACAATTGGTGACTTTGGGCAGGTCAATATCCTCCCATAAAAAAAGTTGACAGAAACTACCGAGAAATTACCTCATTGTATTAAGAAAATGATCAACTCACCTGTACTAAGCGCTTGACTTGTGACCTTACATTTTGAACTTGGGCAGTAGTTTTGTATGTTTCTTTGTTCACTAAATGTTAACAATCACGCCAGTGTAATTGGTTGCTCTGCCAACTTGTATCCTAATTTTCAGTCTCTATGAAAATTATGCCTCTGCATTGTGCATTTTTTCTGCCACTCAGGTTTATCCCTGATGGTTTGTTTTGACATTCATTTCTTCTCGAACAGTGGGGATGCCTTTAGAGCACATTAATTTACTACTGCTAAGATGCCATTTAGGTTGAAGTGATAGGGTTTAATCAGGAGTTTTGCATTTTTATTTTGTATTTTTACCCCAGTAACGCAAGTTCACGAGTTCTATTTGAGGATTCATTTCTTTTTTTGATATACAAGGAATACCATTTGGGATTTTGTTTTTCCGTGTGGATGGAACTGACCTTACTTTAGGCTGAGATCATTTTTATTCATCTGTTCTGAGGTTCTGGGAACTTGTGGGTTGGATCTTATTTCTTCCAGATTTCAAGTCATTTCTGAGCAGTGTATGGCATTTCTGTGGGTTAGGTTTTCAGTCATACTAACACAAAGGTTTATCACTGTTCTTTCACAAGAATTTTACTGTAGTATACATAACTTGAAAAATCAAGTTAGAAAAGACAGCAACTCATAAATTATTTTTCATTTGTGTGCAGGGCAGTAGCTTCAGATCTTTAACCTTAAGCATTTCTAGCCCTTCATTTTTGATCCGTGCCACTACCTGTGCCCAGGGCAGGATTAATGCAGGGGCTCAGAGGGTTTTAAATCCAGATTTAAATTGCTGGGAATGAGGGAGCAAAAGAGAGGAACTTGCATGATCCAGGAGCTCCTTAGAACCAGCTCTGCCTCAGCCTCCTCCACCTTCTTCTCTATTAGCCCAATAGGGAGGGGTTGTTAATGATGAACACAAATAAGTGCTAATCTCCAGTGTTTATCACTGCTCTCCCCTAGCTTTTCATCTCCTGGAGAAATCTTGCTGATTCCTTGTTGGGAGAGGTCATTAAGCTGATAGTGAACAGAAAGGAGAAGAGCCTGTTTGCTGCTTAAACCTGTGTGTAAGTGACATTTCCTTGTGTGCGTTTGCGTGTGTGTGTGTGTGTGTATGTGTGTGTCTATAGTCTGGATGTCACTTGACTAGGGGGGACAGGGGAGCTCTCCAAACCTGTCCTCCTCACCTGTAGGAAGACTCTAGACTGTAAACTAGTTTTGGGCAGGAACAGTGTCTGCTAATTCTGCTGTATTGTACTCTCCCCAGCATTGAGTACAGCGCTCTGCACACAGTAAAAGCGTTCAATCAATACCATTGATCGATCGATGGATTCCTCTCCATCCCGTGCCCCACAGCCATCTTCCCTTTCATCATCAATCGTATTTATTGAGCGCTTACTATGTGCAGAGCACTGTACTAGGCGCTTGGGAAGTACAAATTGGCAACATATAGAGACAGTCCCTACCCAACAGTGGGCTCACAGTCTTTCAGAAGAGCAACCACAGAGCAAAACGTGGAGGGAAAGGAGGGAGGAGAGGCATCCCCTAAAATGTCCCTTCCTCCTCCTTCCCTCCCCGCACCCCAAGGAGAAAGCCTCCTCGTCCCCACTGCCAAAGCTGCCCACAGACTCCCTATATCTCTGCCGCTACTTTGGCTGATGGTACTAGAACCATTGACCTTCCTGCCTCCTGTCTCCCCCTACTCCAGTGCTTACTTCACTCTGCTGCCCAGATCATTTTTCTAAACCAAAAAAACCAACATTCAGCCCACATCTTCCCACTCCTCAAAATTCTCCAGCGGTTGCCTATCCACCAGACAAAAACTCATTACCAACGGCTTTAAAGCACTAAATCAGCTTACCCTCTCCTCTCTCACCTCACTGATTTCCTACAACCCAGCCTGCGTTCTTCAATCCTCCAACGTCAACCTCCTGACTGTACCTCCATCTTGTCTTTCCAGCTGCCGACCCCATGCCCCCGTCCGGCCTACGACTCCCTTCCTTTTCACATTCGGCAGACCTCCACTCTCCCACTTTAAAAGCCTTATTAAAATCAAATCTCCTCCAAGAGGCTTTCCTCGACTGAGCCCTCATTTCCCCTACTCCCTCTCCCTTCTGTGTTGTCGATGCGCTTGGATAAAAAATAATAGTAATGGTAAAGAAGCAAATAAGATACTGTAGAGAAGCAGCGTGGCTCAGGGGAAAGAGCACGGGCTTGGGAGACAGAGGTCATGGGTTCTAATCCCGGCTCCACCACATGTCTGCTGTGTGAGCTTGGGCAAGTCACTTAACTTCTCTGAGCCTCAGTTACCTCATCTGTAAAATGGGGATTAAGACTGTGAGCCCCACGTGGGACAACCTGATCATCTTGTATTCCCCCCCAGCACTTAGAACAGTGCTTGGCACATAGTAAGTGCTTAACAAATGCCATTATTATTATTATTATATTTGTTAAGCCCTTACTCTGTTGTATCAAGTACTGTTCTAAACACTGGGGTAGATGCAAGTTAATCAGTTCGGACACTTCTGTCCCACAGCACTTATGTACATGTCAATCATTTATTCGAATGTCTGCCTCCTCTAGACTGTAAATTCCTTGTGGGCAGGGAACGTGTCTACCAACTCTAGTCTACTGTACTCTCCCAAGTGCTTAGTACAGTTCTCTGCACACAGTAAGTGCTCAATAAATACCATTGATTGATTGAGAGGAGGTCTTCTCCCCCTTTTAGACTGTGAGCCCACTGTTGGGTAGGGACTGTCTCTATATGTTGCCAACTTGTACTTCCCAAGTGTTTAGTACAGTGCTCTGCACACAGTAAGCGCTCAATAAATATGATTGATGATGATGATGATACACCTTCCCAGACTGTGAGGATAAAACCAGCTGCTGAGCATTCTCAGCCCCTCTCTGCCACGGCTGAGCCCCTCGCAGGGCAGCCACCCACGCTGTCTCCCTGAAAACCGGCACCAACGCTCCATCCCATCTTGCTGTCAACCATTCCGGCGGGAAAGAGAAAAAGCACTCCCAGCCCGAGGGCTCCACAAAACTTTGGGAAGACTGGTGGCTGGCTGCTGGAGTGGTTGCTGTGGCTACGGCTGGGCTTTAGAGTCTCAGCCTGACATTTTGCTCCTCTGAGTGTTGCTTTCATTTTGTCTATATGTCCTTGTCTTTTCTATTGTTTTAATGTTTTCATTCACTGCTCGTGATAATAATCATAGTATTTGTTAAGCGCTTACTATGTACCAGACACCGTACTAAGCACTGGGGTGGATTCAAGCAAATCAGGTTGGACACAGTCCCTATCCCACATGGGGCTCACAGTCTCAATCCCCATTTCACAGATGAGGTAACTGAGGCACAGAGGAGTGAAATGCCCTGCTCAAGGCCACACAGCAGACAAGTGATGAAGGCGGGATTAGAACTCATGACCCCCTGACTCCCAAGCCCGTGCTCTATTCCTTATGCCATGCTACTTCTCAGTCCTGTCCCCCCCCGCCCCCCCCTCACCCCACACACATATTCCCAAGGAACAGGGAGAGTGTTTAATTGTCATTTGTGCACTTTCCCAGCACTTAGTACAGTGCTCTGCACGCAATGTTTACTAAATACTATCACTACTACTACTATCATAAAACATCTAGTCGATCTTATATGAACTTTCTTTTTATAGGATTCAACCATCTTGAACCTACATCTCCTCTCTGCCCACCTCTTCCTCACACACCTCTTTCAGCACTTTAATTCCTTGATGTTTACAACCCTCCCACACCTCTCAGTTATATCCCATTTCCTTAATACAGATCCCTGCTAATCCTAAAGTGGAATGAAACATTCAAATATTTTCCAGTGTATACAATCGTCAGCACTTCTGTATAAACCTATACTCCACTATATATGCAATTATGTATTCAACTAATTCATCCTGACCTAGCCATGCTATTTTCTATATCCTAGTTCTTCCTTCATTCTCCACTCTTTATGAATAATTTAAGACGGCTTGCCTCCCACATTAGATTTTAAGTCCTTGGAGGGCAGGGGCTGTATCTTTTGCTTCTGGTCTAGTCTCCTGAACTCTTAGGTACAGTGCTCTGTACATAGAAGGATCGCAGGTAAAGTAATTGATTTTAGAAGTTGTCAGGTCTGTACTAGTTTTGTATCATTACTTTCCATAATTAGAAGCATATCAATACTTTAACGTTTTTCACACTCCTACCTACTTTCTAAAATGCTGCCGAACAAAGGGTTGTTTAGACGGGAGATGGATAAGGGATCAGAGCCGACATCAGGTGGATGTAAACCAACTAAGCCAATATCACAGGGTGGCGTGTGTCCGGGAGACCTGGACTGGAACGCCCCAACACAGCGGCGGTGAGGAAGTCTGCAGTCGTGCTTCCGGCCTGGGAGTGAACAGGGATCTGGGTTGGAGCAGGGTTTGGGGTGTAAGTGGGGGTTCTCTTCCTCCCACCCTGGAACCCTGTGGGGAGGGGATGTAGGGAGGGAATCCTGGCTCCCCCACTTGTCTGCTGTGTGACCTTGGGCAAGTCACTTAATTTCTCTGGGTCTCGCTTACCTCATCTCGAAAACGGGGATTGAGACTGTGAGCCCCACATGGGGCAGTGACTCTGTCCAACCTAATCTGCTTGTTTTCAGCCCAGCCCTTAGCACAGTGCTTGGCACAAAGTAATCGCTTATAAAATACCATTATTATTATTTTGAGGACAGCAATGCAATAGCAGGGACAGTGGTTTCCAAGCCTACTTGGCCAAATAAGTGGAAACAACAACAATAATAATTATAGTATTTAAAGTGCTCACTGTTCTAAGCACTGGGGTAAATGCAAGGTAATCAGATTGTTCCACGTGGGGCTCACAGTCTTAATCCCCGTTTTACAGATTAGGTAACGGAGGCAAAGAGAAATTAAGTGGTTTGCCCAAGGTCACACAGCAGCCAAGTGGCGAAGCCGACATTAGAACCCACATCCTCTGACTCCCAACTCCAGGCTCTTTCCACTAAGCCATGCTAAATAAGTTTAAATTAAAGCTGGGGGGATTTCAGCATGACACCAAGGACAACTTGACCATTAAAGTGATAAAATACCAGATTGAGCTGCTGAGTTACCAAAGGAGGCTGTAGAGTTTCTTTTCCTGAAGATTGTTAACGAACAGAATATGCAACTCCCTGTCCTGAGTGTTCCATAGTTGCCTGGAGGTAGGGTCTGAACCAAGTGGCCTCTCAGAGACCCTTCCAATTCTATGATCCCGTATTAACTCTTTGGTTTTGATTTTAACTCACCTTTCCTTTAATTTTTCTAATTTGATTCATTTGCCAGAGGCCACCCTTGGGTTTTCCAGAACCCACACATGCTGAGCTTAGAGAATTTCATGTAGTTATAGTTTGATTTCCATCATGGCAGGGTGTATCTAATGAACATATTAGTGATTTTTCCCTTCATCGAAAGCCTAAAATTGAAGAGTCTCCACCATATGGGGTCTATCATCTGCTATTTCACAATTTAAAAAATACTGTATTTCTATGCTAACAGAAAAAAGACAGCAATCTCATATTATGTTACCCCTTAATGGTTCCCCACTCAAATGCTTCTCAAACACTGTCATCAATATTGGCAGAAATTGTTTCCTTTCACTCTTTATACAATTATTCTCTAGGGTTATTCTCTCATTTTTTGAGAATTGTATCAGTCAAGATGTAATTTTTTCCACCTATTTGTTAGGTGATCTCCTTTCCAAATCTTTCTACCATTTTTGGCTTCATTTCATGGTCACAGTTGGGACAAGACAGCTGATTTCCTACTTCCTGCTTATCTAACTACTGGAGACTTCAGAATATGATTAGAACGCCTCAGTAGAGCAGTTTCTGTTTCCCAGAAACAATAAAAAGGAGGTTATTATAGTACCAAATTTTGCAGTAACTATGAACACTGACATTTACTCAACTCCCTTGATTTTAATTGCATATTTATTTTTTTCTTTCAAGCACACACATGGTATTATGCCTAATATCTGTCCAGATTTATCAAGTATGATATTCAACCCTCTGGCATGGAGGAAAAAAAATAAATAATTCTCAGAATGAAATAGTGTATCTTGTTGCACTGGGCTTCATAATTAACTTTCTAAGTCCTGTCTCCATCCTTCCGGGTGTCACAGATATTTTTGACAAGAGGACTATTTTGTGGTGGTTGCTGAGTTTGCAAGATTATCACCATCACAGGGAATTGCTCTCACCAAGAGTTCCTTCCTTACCCTCAACTAGAAAGCCATGGTATTTACTGAGCACTTACCGTGTGCAGAGTACTGTTCTAAGATCTTGAGAGAGTACAGTACAACCGAGTTGGTAGACATACTCCCTGCCCACAAAGAGCTTATTGGGGAGACAGACATTAACGTAAATTAGCTACAGATATGTTCATAATAATAGTAATAATAAAAATTACAGTACAGTAAACTTCAGTACAGTACAGAGAAGCAGCATGGCTCAGTGGAAACAGCCCAGGCTTGGGAGTTAGAGGTCATGGGCTCTAATCCCGATTCTGCCGCTTGTCAGCTGCGTGGCTTTAGGCAAGTCACTTAACTTCTCTGTGCCTCAGTTCCCTCATCTGTAAAATGCAGATAAGTCTGTGAGCCCCAAGTGGGACAACCTGATCACCTTGTATCCCCTCCAGTGCTTAGAACAGTGCTTGGCACATAAATAGGCACTTACCAAATACCATCATTATTATTATTACTTGTTAAGCACCTGTTCTAAGCGCTGGAGAAGATACAGGTTGGACAAAGTCCCTGTCCAACATGGGGTTTACACACTCCATCCCCATTTTACAGATGAGGCAACTGAAGCCCAGAGAAGTGAAGTGACTTGCCCAAGGTCATACAGCAGACAGGTGGTGGAGCCGGGATTAGAATCCATGTACTTCTGACTCTCAGGCTCATGCTCTATCCACTAAGCCACATTGCTTCTCATAAGTGCTGTGGGGTTAACAGAGGGATAAAGACTTATTGAGTGGCAATGGGTGTCTATAATTACACGAGGTGCTACATTAAACCTAAATAACAGAAGGATCATCAGGCTTACAGAAAGAAAAACTGGTGGGTGGGCTTTTTTCTTTTAGTATCCACTTCAAATAGCCCAGCTACAGCAGCTACAGATGAGACCTTTGACAAGGTGTGGTCCTTCCTGCCATTCTCCTATCTCATCCTAACCAGGCCTCATAATTAAGCTTCCTTATCATGGCTATTTAGACAAGAGGTGCCTCCTCATTCATTCATTTATAAAAGTGTCTCAGAGAATGCCTTGATTGAATTGCACAGCCCCTCTTTAGTAGCCTTTCCTCAGTTGTGTTTATAACAATGACACAGATTTTTTTTTTTGCAGAACAGAGACCAAATGTTCGTATTTGGGGAAAACAGAGTTCCTCAAAGATGGCTAATTATTGATAAACTGTATTTTCAAGCTGGAAGCAAACATAGTCCAGATGGAACCAAAAACCCATCAGAGAATTTGTATGCTGCTACTCTTAACACAGACACATTTTCTCTCACCTCCATCAGGCCAATGTATAATGATGATGATGATGATGATTGATGATGATGGTAATTGTTAAGCACTATGTGCCAGGCACTGTACTAAGGGCTGGGGTGGATACAAGAAAATCAGGATGGACACAGTCCCAGTCCCTCATGGGGCTCACAGTTTCGATCAACAAGAGCTTCTTTTGGCTCCAGTCATACATGAGCATGCAGGCAGGCACACGCATATACTGTCCTTTCTTCCAATATTGAACAACAGAGCGTGAATGTATCTAGAAGCTAGTGCAATATCCAACTTGTCTATCAAATTTTTTACTACTGAAATGAATTTGGTCTCCCAAATATCCCTAATACTTTCTCCTCTCTCCAGAAAAATGAGGATGAGGTTATAGAAAAGTGGGGAAAAAAAAGTAACTAACTTCAAAGTGAAATAAATATTTAATGGAATCTTAATATTAATGCAAAGCAATAGGAAGGGGATTGAGCATTTCAAAAGTTTATTTTGAAGGGAGACAAAGAGCAATTGCTTATTTAATGTAAAGCCCCCCTTTTCCTCTGCTTCTCTTCCCTTCCCTATCGCCTCCACTCCCTCCCTCTGCCCTACCCCCTTCTCCTCCCCACAGCACTTGTGTATATTTGTACATTTTATTACTCTATTTTATTAATGATGTGTATATAGCTATAATTCTATATATTCTGATGGTATTGATACCTGTCTACTTGTTTTGTTGTCTATCTCCCCCTTCTAGACTGTGAGCCCACTGTTGGGTAGGGACCGTCTCTATATGTTGCCGATGTGTACTTCCCAAGTGCTTAGTACAGTGCTCTGCACACAGTAAGTGCTCAAGAAATACGACTGAATGAATGAATGAATAAAGGATTTTGTGATTAGGGTTCTCATCATTATCAGGCCTCAGACAATACAATACAATCTCCACCTATTAGGGTGGTCACTAATGGCATTCAAGAATATCTGAGACCCTCCTTTGATGACCTAGAAGCAATAGACAAACACTGTGACATGTATATGGTATATATTGCATAATGTCAGTGACATATGGTAATGTCATCATAAGGCACACGTGACATCGTTCTTTGTGGAATTTTGCAAAATTTCTATAGTTGCTCAGCATGTTGACAGGTGGCCCTTTGATCCCCTCCATCGCTCTAGAGATGCAGCATTCCCCTCCCAGGTTCCTGTGAACATGGGCTGGTTTCTGGGCCATAAAACCTGACAGCAAAAGCCAATACCGGGCATAGAGGAATCTAGTGCTTTCTCAGTACCGGACAGAGGACCGGCCAGCCAAAAACCTGACTTCATTATAAAATTGGACCAATACCCACCCTACCAACTGTGCTCTCACTCGTGGTGAGAACCAAAATAAAATTTGGAATTCCTCATGCTGCTTAGTGTTTTACACTAACATCACAATCATTTAACTTTCTATTTCACTTTGGATATTGGGTTCTTTTTTGGCATGTCCTACCTGTAGGAGCTTTTGATTATGTCCTGTATCTCATTTCCCCCTTGATTGTAAACAGCTATTTTTTGGAAAATTCTCAAGGCACTGAAAACAATTTCATACAGCAAATAAGTTCAAAAAGGGAGATCGATGGTGATTGTGCTTATTATGATGGGGAACAATGAAATACCTCACATTAGTTCTTATTTGCCAGATCCTGCTAGTCCGTACAATTCAGTACCGCCAGGGAGCAATTTGGGAATTTGGAAAGGAACGGTAAATCTTTCAGAGCACTCTGAATGACTGATAATTTGAACCCACAAAAATCCTTCAAGTGGCTCACTCACAGGCGGGTAGAACCTTTCAGGGACCTAAATCCTGTGGACTTAAACCAGACTGTTTTGGCTCAAACCTGTTCCCAGTCTATGTCCAAAAGGCACTAAAAAATTCAGAACCTGGCTTCAAGATCTCAGTGTTGTTTTTAAATTACCCTATGGAAGGTCTGAGAGCTTTAGTGATTCTCAGATCATTATGACTCATGTGGAGCCCTGGGGGGGTGGTGGTGCGGGGTTGGGGGTGTGTGTGTGTGTATTTTATTTATGTATAAAATCCCAAAATGGTGACACTGCTCACCTCAGCATTTCATGATTTCCTATTAACTGTGCTAGTTTAAAAGGAGCCACCCAATGCTGCTTAACCCAAAAAAGATCTGTGCTTTTTTTTTTTTTTGGATTGGAGAAGAATAAACTTGGAACATCCCTGAAGGGGGATTTATTGATGATAGTTTGGCAAAATATTAAAGAAATAAATAAAATCTTACTAGGTCAGTGGTTGACTTGGCCAAATTTCTGATTCTTTGTGTGTGCTACCATTATCCTGTTTTGTAAATGTTTCTTCTAAGGAAGAGTGGCTCTTAAAAATGCAATTGATATAATGGATCTATAAGTATTTTATCAAATATTGAAAAAAAAATCCAATAGTGAGACTCAAAAAGCGTGAGGATTGTTTGAAACAGAAGCAATAATAAACAGATCAAAGAAAAGAGGTCACAGTCCAGTGTATCAGTAAATTAGTACAGTTGGAAAAAAGAACAATAAAACAAAAAAAAAAAACTTCATTGGAGTTTGACTGTTTAGTCAGAATTGAATAACGAGAAAGACAGAAAAATCATGATGGGCAAAATCAATACTTGTAACACGTTAAATAAATAATAAAGATGCATATAGTGGGTGTGTGTGTTTTTACTCCACATTTTGGATAGAAAACTGTGGGAATTAAGCAATATTTTCCTTTCAAGTCTGATATGTCTAGATAAAACCGCATGCAGTGCTGGAAGAAACAGTTATGCACATGAAAGTACCATTGGTCAAGGTGCACTTAGTACAGTGCTGCTCACAGGAACACAGCTTCATGGGCCAGGACATGTGAGAAAAATGGATGATAGCAGGATACCTAAGCAGTCTATAGGCAAGTCATAGGTCATAAGCAAGTCAGGAGGACAGAAAAAGGGACATATAATGACGGAGTGTAGCATAGTCTTAAACAATGAAACACAGGAGTGGACCACTGGGAGATTACTGCAGCAAACAGAACAGTCTAGTGGGCAGCAATTAGGAAAGGAATTGCTGTTCTTGAGCGAAAGCTTTATAACAATTGTGTTTCCAAGATGCAGGCTCGAGAAGAGGGACTTCCCTGTATAGGACCAATCCATCAGTGCACTGAGAATCTATCTCCAAGTGTAAACAGTGTGGCAAGGTGAGTTGATTACACATCAATCTTTTCAGCCACACTCAGCCATAAGGATGGTATCTTGCTGTCAATCAATCAATGGTATTTCTTAAGAGCTTACTATGTGCAGAGCACTGTACTAAGCGCTTGGGAGAGTACAGTACAACAGAATTAGCAGACATGTTCCCTGCCCATGATAAGCTTTCAGTCTAGAGGGACGCTGCCAGCAGCAACATCTTCAAAAACTGAGGGCAGCTCTACAGAACGATGTGCATTTTCCTTAATGTGGAGGTTCTTCAGAACTAACTCCACTTTATCGGAGAACCGACTGCACAGCCTTTCCTGAGGTTTTTTTTTTTTAATACCCTAATTTCTAAAATGAAGTCTGTTAGAAGAATAATGGTTTCCACCACCACAATACCTCGGTCCCCGAGTACATGATGAAAAACAACGTAAATGCAGCTCGAGCCAAAAAAATTTTAAAAATAATGGCTCTCATTTCTACGCTTACTTGAGATCCAGCTGCACAAGATTCTATTTCTCAGGGAGCAAGTGCCATGCCGCAGGTGGCTCTATCAGGCATGGTGAGCTGTTGATTGGGAATGGATAGTGGAAAACATGGATACAGCCAAACAAAACAGAGGTAGTGGCATTCCTAATGTATTTAAAGAAGGATTTATAGGTAATTAGGAAAGCAGAGCCCTACAAATATGACAGTCCAAGTTGGCTGCCTATAGTCTGCTTACAAACTCTCTCATGTCCATGGTGGTCGTGAATGCCATATACAAAACAAGAAGCTAAGACCACTTGGTACTTATTGTTTATACTAAGGTTTCATTGCAGGTGACAATCTTTTAGCTTTTTTTTTTTTTTACTGGACAATGTCAGTGTTTACTTGAGCATACAGGAAAACAACTTTCCAAAAAGTGACTTAAGACAACTTATAAAGGGGAAAGCATCTACTTGTGGACTATCAGTCAATATTAAAAGAGTTGTTAAGATCAATGTGATATATTCAATAATATTAGCAAATGCCAGTCACAGTGGCTTTCTATTTGCTACTTTATCATTGGCATCTAACGCACAGGACAGCTTAAATTAATGTGAAATATTGTAGAATTTTTAAATCAAAAAGTTTTAAAATGATACTTTACCTGCAAGGCACAACATGAATGATTGCAGCACCAGTAGTTCCCATAGCAACCTCATTTTCAGTTTCCCGAGGTCAAAGGAGTCCCAGTCCAATAACTAGTGAATAGAATTGCTGCTTCTTTTAAGTTTTATACAACCTTTAATCTGTGGAAAAAAGAAACATTACAATGGCATCAGGATAACCGCACAATGTGTTCTTTGAGATTTTATCTTTCCCTGGAATCTAAATGAAATTCACACCTGAAGGGAAACAGAAAAAAAAAGTGTTGTTTTTCAATAAAATGGGAGAAAAGAAACTTGTTGAAAATTATGAATGGGAATGAATTAGCAAATAACTATACCAGGTGCTTGGACTTTGTTTCTTTTAAGGCATCTTGATTTTTTGGGCTCCTAACTAGCTCGCCATTTCAGTGGCTATACACTGGGGAATGAGAAAGACATTATAACCAAGAACGAAACCCACAGTATTATGCAGGGGCAGGAGTTCCTGGTTAAAGTGTAGTTCAAAACAGAACTAAAGTGTAGTTCAAACTCCTCATATTCCCATCCCAAACCCGTCCTCTCCGTGACCTTTCTATCACCGTAGATAGTACTACAATCCTCCCTGTCTTCTCAAACCTGTAACCTTGGCATTAGGCTCAACTCATCTCTCATTTAACCCCCACATTCAATCTGTCAAGAAATTCTATTAGTTCTGCCCTCACAACATTACTAGACTCCACCCTTTCCTTTCCATCCAAACTGCTACCATAATGATTGTGGTATTTGTTAAGCCCTTACTATATACCAAGCTCTGTTCTAAGCGCTGGGGTTAGATTCAATTTAGGTTGGACAGAGTCCCTGTCCCACATAGGACATTCATTCATTCATTCAATCGTATTTATTGAGCGCTTACTGTGTGCAGAGCACTGTACTAACTGCTTGGGAAGTACAAGTTGGCAACCTATAGAGACGGTCCCTACCCAACAACGGGCTCACAGTCTAGAAGTCTAGAAGACATATTAATCCCCATTCTATAGATGAGGTAACTGAGGCCCAGAGAAGTTAAGTGACTTGCCCAAGGTCACACAACAGACAAGTGGCAGAGTCAGGATTAGAACCCAGGTCCTTCTGGCTTCTAGGCCTGTGCTCTATCCACTAAGCCATGCTGCTTCTCAAGCTGATCCAAGCCCTTATAACCCTGACTTGCTCCCTTTGTTCTTCCCCACTCCCAGCCCCAAAGCACTTATGTACATATCTGTGATTTATTTATATTAATGCCTATCTCCCCCCTTCTAGACGGTAAGCTCGTTGTGGGCAGGGAATGTGTCTATTGTATTGTACTCTCCCAGGTGCTTAGTAAAGTGCTCTACACACAGTAAGCACTCATTTAATGAATCCCTCCTTGACTCCATCAGCCTCCTCACTCGCCTCCCTGCCTTTCCCTCTCTAGTCCTTACTTCTATCTGCTGATGGAATCATTTTTTTTTTTTTAAATTCTTCAGTCAATATCTCCCTACTCCTCAAAAATATCCAATCGTTGCCCATCCACTTCCACATTAAGCGGAAACTCCTCACCATTGGCTTTAAGGCACTCAAATCAGCTCCCTCTCATACCTTACTTTACTGAATTCCTCCTACAACCAATGCACCCACTCTGTTCCTCCAACCCTAACCTACTCTCTGTACCTTCATCTTATCTCTCCTGCCATCCACTCCTTGCCCACATCCTCCCTCTGGCCTGGAACTCCCTTCCCTCTTCCCCTTGGACAACCGAGAAGCAGCACGGCTCAGTGGAAAGAGCACAGGCTTGGAAAGCAGAGGACGTGGGTTCTAATCCCGGCTTCACCACTTCCCTGCTGTGTGATCTTGGGCAAGCCACTTCACTTCTCTGTGCCTCAGTTACTTCATCTGTAAAACATGGATTAAGGCTGTGAGTCCCACGTGGGACAACCAGATTACCTTGTATCCACCCCAGCGCTTAGAACAGTGCTTGGCACAGAGTAAGTGCTTAACAAATACCATAATTATTATTATATTATTATTATTATCAATCCACCACCCTTCCTACCTTTGAAACCTCTAAAAATTACACCTACTCCAAGAGCCATTCCCTGACCAAATCTTGTATCTTCCCCCATCTACCCTCCCCTCTGTGTTGACTAGGAACTTGATTGTGTACCCCTTAAGCACTTTTATACTCAACCCAGCCCCACCAGACTCATGTAAATATTGTTCTCTACTATTTTCCCTGTCCTTAAATCTATTTTACTACCTGTCTCACCTGTAGATTATAAACTCCTTGTGGGAAGAGAACGGGTCCACCATCTCTGTCGTGTTGTCCTTTTCCAAGCGCTTAGTACAGTGCTCCGGAAACAGTAAGTGTTCAGTGAACACCACTGATTATTGATCAATTCACATGGCTATCAGTTTGATGGCATCAAGCAACCAGGATATGTCATTGCAGCCTTTCTTATTGCCCGGTATGGAAAGGAGTGAGACCATGGGCAGATTTTTGATCCAGTAGCCAAACAGAATATTTATTAGCCATTTCAATCTGGTGACTAAGTGCTTGGCCAAGTTCCCAAGGAAAGCACTGACAGAGGTAGCTTATTTATAAATACCATATTTAAAATATAAAGATCCAAGCTAGCTAATCAAGCACTCTTGGCATTTCTTTGTATGTCTCAGGAGTGGAAATTAAGAAGCCTTCAAGTCTACAAGCCAGTCTCCAAAGTTAATAGAAACTGAAGTAGCATCATTAGAGAATCCTGCTTTCCTTTCTGCGCTTAAATTGCCAATCTGATCAAGATAAGCTTAATGTGTTGCTAAGAGGGAAAGAATGCTTTAACTCCTGATCTCCTGATGTATCTGGAAGGGGGCAAAAGTTCTAATTGGATATGTTTAGACATCCTTCTGACACACATGGTGATTAGTTTGAATTTAAATAAAGGTGAAGCGCTGATCAATGAAAACTAATTATGTCTTAAGCGAATGATCAACGTATTAACAATTAATAAGGAAAATGTCATCATGCACCTTTGGATTGATCTACAGTGCTAAACAGTCTCTTGTAGGGTGGCAATTAAAATTGGCTTAGGAAAAACCTAATGACAATAAAGATTTAAAAAATGAGTAGACTACCATTTGTAGGCTATGTTCTGTCAAGGATTGCAGATTTTTAAAGGTCTTGAGATTACAGGAAATAATACCATTTATTTACATTCAGATAGAGTTCACCCTCACTAATTAGAAGTAATAGGGTCATTCGCAGTGATTTTGTAGGACTGTAGACACCATCTAAAGCACACAATTTCTGAACAAAAGCAGAAGATCTACACATTCCACCTGAGATTACTGTGCCGTTCAAAGGGTCCAAACTCAGGACTCATAATTTACTGCTACCTTGGCTGCAGGTGCCAGAAAAAATGCCACCTCAAAAAAGAGTAAGTCTAGCTTTTTCCATTTTTAAATTTGCCTCAATAATAATAATAATAATAATAATAATAATAATAATAATGGCATTTATTAAGCGCTTACTATGTGCAAAGCACTGTTCTAAGCACTGGGGAGGTTACTAGGTGATCAGGTTGTCCCACGGGGGGCTCACAGTCTTCATCCCCATTTTACAGATGAGGTAACTGAGGCCCAGAGAAGTTAAGTGACTTGCCCAAAGTCACAAAGCTGACAAGTGGCGGAACTGGGATTTGAACCCATGACCTCTGACTCCAAAGCCCGTGCTCTTTCCACGGAGCCATGCTGCTTCTCTGTGGAATATATGTATTCCAAGGCCAAGCAAAAAAATTGTACTGGTAATTCAGAAAAAACAAAACAACCTGCTTTTGCCTGAACTATACAGATCCTAAGGCATTCATTAGCCCTTCCGCAGGCAATCTAAGGCAAAAAATCAGGATTTGACAGGGAAAGTGGGGAGCGAAGTAATAGACTGCACCTGGATTACCAAAACAAATGGCTCAACTTCTACTTGTGGGTCTTTCCTTATATTGCTGTCTAAAGCCACCCAGCTGCAATTTATACTCATTTTCTCCTTGGAAATGGAGAAGCTGCTCACAATCATCAAGATGCTAGTATAAATATTCTTAAAGACTGGTGTTTAGGCATCCTTCTATATTTTCCTTTCCTGAGATGAAACAATCCCAATTCCTTTTACCATTTGCCCAGTCCTGATTATCATTCCATCCTTCTCTTTACCTTCTCCAATTATTTGATATTTCTTAAACTTTTGGGGCCCCAAACTGGGACAGAAACTTTCATTTCATTTTCCAAACTTGGTGAAAATAAAACTACGTGCCAAGCACTGTGCTAAACGCTGGGGTAGATACAAGATAATATGGTTGGACACAAGCCATGTCCCTCATGGGTCTCAGTCTATGTAGGAGGGAGAGCAGGTAATTAATTCCCATTTTATACGGGAGGAAACTGAGGTCTAGAGAAATGAAGGAACTTGCCCAAAATCATACAACAGGCAGATACAAGTCTCCTGCTCTAAGGCCTGTGAACTTTCCATTAGGGCAACCTGCTTATCCTAGCTAAAATACTGACGGGCACATACTCATGCAATGTCATTCCTCACTCTATGGTGCAAACCAATGATCTGTCCAATGCACAATTCTGTCTCCTACAGCAGCAACAGGATGCCTGGAGGGATCATTTAACAGTGGCGTTCTTGACAGCCACCTTTGCTCCTTGTGGGCAGGGAATGTGTCTACCAACTCTGTAGTACTGCACTCTCCCAAGTGTGCTTAGTATAGTAAGCACTCAAACACCATTGATATTTGATGATGACAATGTTTAGGGATAAAACCATCTCTACTTTTCTTTCTAGTCACTCTTTGGAGATGACTCTAGACTGCAAGCTCCTTGTGGGCAGGGAATGTGTCTATCAACTCTGTAGTATTGCACGCTCCCAAACGTGCTTAGTACATTAAGCACTCAATCAATACCATTGATATTTGGTGATGATAATGTTTAGGGATAAAAACATCTCTACTTTTCTTTCTAGCAACTCTTTGTAATAATAATAATAATGATAATGGCATTTGTTAAGCACTTACTATGTGCAAAGCACTGTTCTAAGTGCTGGGGAGGATACAAGGTGATCAGGTTGTCCCACGTATGGCTCACAGTCTTAATCCCCATTTTACAGATGAGGTAACTGAGGCACAGAGAAATAAGTGACTTGTCCAAAGTCACACAGCTGACAAGCGGCAGAGCCGGGATTTGAACCCATGACCTCTGACTCCCAAGCCCAGGCTCTTTCCACTGAGCCATGCTGCTTCTCTAGATGACTCATTGTGGGCAGGGAATGTGTCTACCAACTCTGTTATACTGTACTCTCCCAAGCGCTTAGTATAGTATTCTGCACACAGAAAGCGCTCAATAAATATGATTGATTAATTGATTGACTCATCCAAGAATTCATCTAAATCTCTCCTGAACCGACTGATATTTTCATCCTACGTAACACCACGTGTGGCTCAAGTCTATATGTTTACCACTGTAATGGGTAAAGAAGCATTTCCTTTTTTTTATTTTTTAACATAATTCCCTCCATTTCCATGGGTATTCCCTTGCCCTATGGTGTGGGCATGGTGAGCAAACTCCTTCTTCACCCCAAGAATATTCTTTCATGGACCAGACTTGCTAAGAGATTTAGAAATATAGCCAGTATAATATTCAGGAGGATGTACATTATTGATCTCTTTGCATTGGGTTTGCATAAATCTTTAATGAACATAAATGCCTAGAGGCTTGGTGTCAATGTAGCTTCATGTTTAGGATGATTTTCATATTCTTTCATGCTAAAACAGCACTCTTGATGTGGCTCTAAGCTCTGACAAAGAACTATAGAGACACTACTGATAAAATGGAAAGGCTTTTGGTAGACCCATCAAAACAAAATGACATTTAGAAGTAAAACATGGAAATATTTAGGGTTTTTTTAAATAAATACTACACATGTGCTTTATAAAACAAATGTGGATGGCTGTTCTTTGGTTTCAAAAATGATGTAAATAGCCAAGATCATATAATGGAGACAATTTTTAGTCTTATTACCCAGATGGCATGTATGTACCTGCCAATGTTCCACCTATACAGATGGTTCCTAAAATTAGTTTGGTAATATCATCCATACATAGCAAATTGTTTTGAAAGGTACCTTGTTTAGAATTGGATTCTATTATATTTGGGACCTCAGTTTCCTCAACTTTTTTTCTTTTTATGGTATTCGTTAAGCACTTGCTATGTGTCAGGCACTGTTCTAACCCCTGGAGTAGATACAAGGTAATCAGGTTGGACGCAGTCCGTGTCCTACATGGGGCTTCCGGTCATAATCCCCATTTTACAAGTGCGGTAACTGAGGCACAGAGAAGTTAAGTAATAATAATATTTCTGGTATTTGTTAAGCGCTTACTATGTGCCAGGCACTGTAATAATAATGATGGCATTTGTTAAGCGCTTACTATGTGTGAAGTACTGTTCTAAGTGCTGGGGGGGAATACAAGGTGATCAGGTTGTCCCACGTGGGGCTCACAGTCTTAATCCCCATTTTACGGATGAGGCAACTGAGGCTCAGAGAAGTGAAGTTACTGGCCCAAAGTCACACAGCTGACAAGTGGCGGAGCCAGGATTTGAACCCATGACCTCTGAATCCCAAGCCCAGGCTCTTTCCACTGAGCCATACTGCTTCTCTAAGCACTGTATAAATCTTTAATGAACATAAATGCCTAGAGGCTTGGTGTCACGGTAGCTTCAAGTTTAGGATGATTTTCATATTCTTTCATGCTAAAACAGCAACTAAACAGATTTACACAGCTTCACTGTACTAAGTGCTGTGGTGGATACAAGCAAATCGGGTTGGACACAGTCCCTGTCCCAGATGGGGCTCAAATTCTCAATCCCCATTTTACAGATGAGGTAACTGAGACCCAGAAAAGTGAAGCAACTTGCCCAAGGTCACACGGCAGACAAGTGGCAGAGCCGGTCCATGCTCTCTCCACTAGGCCATGCTGCTTAGACTGTGAGTCCCATGCAGGACGGGGACCGTGTTCGACCCGGTTGACTTGCATCTACCCCAGCACTTAGAACAGTGTTTGACACACAGTAAGCACTTAACAAAGGCCAAAAACGAACAAAAACAAAAAAACTAGAGGACATCTAGTGAAAGAGCCTTGAGCTTGGAAACATATTTCAAAGCCACAATCTGGAAATGTATTCTTTGGGTATTCGGGCTGGGGGATCAAATTGTCCAAAAGAGAACTAGTGGATGTGATATCTTTTTCAACTGTGTAACAGAATGCCAAAGACATTGATAAAAAAATACTTCACAGGAACAGTCCTATGGAGGTCTCTGCTTAGTGGGTATTTTGAAGAAAACTTTACAAAATGCCTTGGGCTTCCAGCTAAAGTAATAGCGGGAAATAAAGATTTCTTAGCAGTCATCTCACGTTTGTTTTTCTTCTGCCCATTGGTGTGCTACAGAGTGCCAATTCCACTAAACTCCAAAATAAATCACCGTTAATGAAGCATGTTGCACATACAGACAGCAACAGGCATTTTTAATCACCTAAACTAAGGAAGAGCTAAAGGTAAGCACAAGACACTCTAATACCTAATACATTAGTTGTCAGATTTAAAGTAGCAAGAACCTTATGACTTTCAGGGCTTTTACTTTAGTTTGGTTCTGAGCCGAAATGCTTGGAAGTATATTCATCATCATGAACTGACTGCCTATCTTCCAACACACAGCCACACATGATGAAGAGTAGCCTAAAAGAGTCACCAGAAGCAGAACCATAGTTCAAACCTCAGAACTAAAAACATTATTGCCTAGAAAGGGTTCAGGAAACAAGTCCCCAAATACACAGCAGGTTCCAAAATACGATTTAGCATTTGGAACCCTAAAGGTGAGAAAAGCCTATTGATTCCACAGAACTTCAGTTACAACTTGGATTGTGCTTTCCCAAGCACTTAGTACAGTGCTCTGCACGCACAGTAAGCAGGCAATAAATACAATTGAGTACACTATAAGCACTTTGTACAGGGCTCTTCACACAGTAAGTGCTTAATAAATGATTGAATAAATCAGGTGAGTCCCATATAAAAACACTATGTTGCATTAATCTCGTGATGTTTTTCCTTTAAGGACCTCAAAAACATTTAACAGAAAAGAATTGAAGGAGAAATTAAGGGTCTTTCCTGACAACCGAACCAATGGCAGATTTGTAATTTAATCTTAGATGTTAAATATCTACACATTCTCAGAACTTTTTTTCTGATGCAAGCAACATACCTACTTTGTGTTAAATGTGAGCTATACATATGCCAATAATGTACTGAGAGTAATGTTATTTATTGAACACCTGAGTGTAATGCACTGTGCTAAATGTTGGAGAAGTTCCACAGATGCACGAAATACACCCCCTGCCCAAAGAGAGCTTATACTCTCATAGGTGAGATAGACATAGAAATATTCAAAAGCGAATCAGAATATAAAAAAAAAAATGAACACTCAATTGAACAGGCATATATTTACACACAAGTTCTGAGGCTGGACATAAATAAATAAGTACATAAGTGCAAGGGGTAGTTGAAGGGTATAGTGGAAAGAGTATAGGCTGGGGAATCAGGGGACTTGGGGTCTAACACCGGCTCCACCACTTGCTTGTTGTTTGACCTTGGGTGCATCACTTAACTGTTCTGTGCCTCAGTTTCCTCATTTGCAAAATTGGGATTAAATACCTGTTCTCCTCCTATTTAGGCTGCGAGCCCCATGTGGGACAGATTACTGTCTCACACTTCTGGACATTATCTTTGTCCAGAAATGCTCTGGGCATATTACTCCCCTCCTCAAAAATCTCCAGTGGCTACCAATCAATCTGCGCATCAGGCAGAAACTCCTCACCCTGGGCTTCAAGGCTCTCCATCACCTCGCCCCCTCCTACCTCACCTCCCTTCTCTCCTTCTCCAGCCCAGCCCACACCCTCCGCTCCTCTGCCGCTAATCTCCTCACCGTACCTCGTTCTCGCCTGTCCCGCCATCGACCCCCGGCCCACGTCATCCCCCGGGCCTAGAATGCCCTCCCTCTGCCCATCCGCCAAGCTAGCTCTCTTCCTCCCTTCAAGGCCCTGCTGAGAGCTCACCTCCTCCAAGAGGCCTTCCCAGACTGAGCCCCTTCCTTCCTCTCCCCCTCGTCCCCCTCTCCATCCCCCCCATCTTACCTCCTTCCCTTCCCCACAGCACCTGTATATATGTATATATGTTTGTACATATTTATTACTCTATTTATTTATTTATTTTACTTGTACATATCTATTCTATTTATTTTATTTTGTTAGTATGTTTGGTTTTGTTCTCCGTCTCCCCCTTTGAGACTGTGAGCCCACTGTTGGGTAGGGACTGTCTCTATATGTTGCCAATTTGTACTTCCCAAGCGCTTAGTACAGTGCTCTGCACATAGTAAGCGCTCAATAAATACTATTGATTGATTGATTGATTACTGGGCCCAACCTAGTTATCTTGCATGTACACCAGTGCTTAGTACAGTGCTAGCACATAATCACTTAACTAATACCACATTTATTATGGCAATTGTCTGGGCAATGGACTTCTACTGGGGAATAGTTCAAATGCCACAGACACGCCAACTGTAATTTATTTTAATGTCTGTCTCCTCCCTCTAGTCTGTAAACCCCTTGTGGGCAGGGACCATGTCTGCCAACTCTCTCGAACTGTATTCTTAAGTGTTTAGTACAATGCTCTGCACACAGTAATAATAATAAATAAAAAGAACTATGGAATTTGTTAAGCACTTGCTATGTTTCCAGGTACTGTACTAAGTGTACTAAGCAAATCAGGTTGGACACGGTCCTTGTCTCACATGGGGGTCACAGTCTTAATCCCCATTTTACAGATGAGGGAACTGAGTGACTTGTCCTGGGTCACAGAGAAGACAAGGGTGGATCCAGGATTAGAACCTAGGTCCTTCTGACTCCCAGCCCATGCTCTACCCACCAAGCAACACTGTCAAATATGCCACTGATTAATTGATAGTTATAGGTAAGATTTGGTGAACCAGAGGGAAATAGCCAAGAGTAGTTTAAGGGCAGTTTTGATGTGTCAAGGACAGTTGGTTACTCAAAGGATCTAGGTAGAAGAGCAAAGTGGCTGTAAAGTCCCTATTTGGAGTTTCCAGAGAGAGTCTGTCTGCACAGTCAGTACGGATGATTTAATGCAGTTCCAGGGACGAGGAGGCAATTGGATAAGGGTAGACAGAGATTGATGAAAATGAAGAATGGTCAGGGAAAGAACCGGGACCCTGGCTAAGCCCACCTAGGACTGGAAATGGGAGAGAGAAAGGACACTTAGTTCCCTCATCTTTAAAATGGGGATTAAGACTGTGAGCCCCAAGTGAGAAAGGGACTCTGTCTAACCTGATTTGCTTGTATCCACCCCAACACTTAGTACAGTGCCTGGCAACAGATGATGATATTTGTTAAGCACTCACTACGTGCCAGGCACTGTTCTAAGCACTGGGGTAGATACAAGGTAATCAAGTTGTCCCACGTGGGACTCACCATCTTAATCCCCATTTTACAGCTGAGGGAACTGAGGCACAGAGAAGTGAAGTGGCTTGCCCAAGGTCACACAGCAGAGAAGTGGTGAAGCCGGGATTAGAACCCACGCCCCCTGATTCCCAAGCCCGTGCTCTTTCCACTAAGTCACGCTGCTTCCAACAAATTGAGGTGGGCACAGTCCCCATCCCAGGTGGGGCTCACGGTCTCAATCTCCATTTTACAGATGAGGTAACTGAGGCACAGAGAGAAGTGACTTGACTTGCCTAATGCCACACAGCAAAACCGGGCTTAGAACCTATGACCTTCTGACTACCAAGCCCATACTCTTTCCACTAAGCCAAGCTACTAAGCTTCTAAATGCTTAACAAATGCCACAGTTCTTCTTATTATTATTATTGCGTGCAAAGCATTGTACTAAGCACTTGAGTACAGTACAAGAGAGTTGGTAGACATGATCCCTGCCCACAGAGAGCTTACAGACTAGAGGGATTAGACAGACATTAAAAGGGAGAAGTTTTCAATCAGTTGTGTATTGTTTCTGGTAGCAGCCCTCATTTAGAGATTGCCTGTTTCTGCCATTGGGCAGCCTGAGTAGGACTAACGGGCCGCACAAAGAGCACATGCGTGTGTGTACACACACACCTATATAGTTTTGCATTTTTTTGGTTCTGCCCAGGTAGCGTAAATAGGTTCTGGCATCTTGTGCTGTATTGAACCCAGGCACAAGTCTGGCATTAGAGACCTCTGGTAGGTTAGGGTAGCTCCTAACAGGTTTCCAGGTACACAGAGGTTTTCACTTAAGTGACTTCCCATTTAGATGTAGTTAGGCAGATTTTCTTCTTCTCATTTTATGGTGGAAAAAAAGGCATGTGGAACTATGATCCATTGACTAAATTATTACTTGAATCAGGTTTAAACATTTCTCTGCTTAAAGCTATAAGGCTTGTGGCCTATTTCTCATTTCTCTCAGTTTTATTCTGATGCTGGGCTGTAACTTTAACAAATGTGGTTGCATGCTGCTGGTGCAGGTGCAGTCATCCTTTTGAGTATACAATCTTCAAAATAATGTTTGGAAACCAGGAAAAACAATATCCAAAGGAAATACTGTCTAGGTGCACATGATACATTTAATATTGTTCCTAGAGCACAATTTGTTCAAAGTTAGATTGCTGAATGTATGAAGTTCTTTTTTTTCCCAGAATATTAGAGAGAGAGAGAGAGAGTGAGTGTGTGTGTGCGTATAGTTTAAAACTTTCTCAGTTGCTAAATTTGTCTGGATTTGAATTTTGTACAGGATGATAGGCAAAGACAACATTCATTAAGATAAAATCAGGAAAATGAACACAGGGAGAAGAAATAGCTGTGATATTGCCTTTCCAACTTCTAACATGACACTAGCCTACCTTCTTAAATTAGCAATGTGGGTATATTGCACAGAAGGAAAATCTGGTAACTCATTACCTGTGGAGTATATACAACATCTGAATTATACGCAAAAACCTAAGCAATCATTCCTTTCAGAATAAGTCTCTAATTAGTTGCAAAATAAGTCATTTATAATTGCATTTCTAACAAATCACTTAGAAAATGAGGCAAAAGGACTTTAAAAAGAGAAAAACAAAAACAAAATAGCTCCAACTACTTCAGGAAAATTAAATTGCTCTGTGCCTGTTGGAGGTACATGCCTACACATAGTTCAAGTTTTTATTTTATTACCTCAACACCCCTCACCTGCCACCACTCAGCTGGAAATTTCATGAGAGTACTTTGAACTAAGCCTGGAGAAAATTAGCTTGATAAAAGATTTCTCACTGCAAAAACACTTCTGTGACTGCATGGCAGGTCATGTTCTGGCATCAATGTTAAAGGGAACAATGGCAAAAAAAAGCCTTTGAAAAGCCCAAACTATTTGAACAGGAAGGAGAGAAAAATACTAACTTATTTTTTCATCTTTAGACAAAGGGACACACGTTTTGGCTCCACATGATATTTAATAATACCTGGCATTTTGTACACGGTGAACGCCACAGGTGGTTCATGATTTTCCAGCTGAAACCCCGGCCTCAAAGTAATCAACTTTGCAAAATTTTTTCAACTAATTCACTATGCTATCATTCGCTCTGGAGAGTGCTGGAGCATCAAACTAATTGCTTGGGGTATAGATGAAATTATGTGACTCCATCACTACTGAGGTAGAAAAATGTGAAATCTTCAGCATTTGAAGAGGAAAGGGAAAGATGGTTTTATTTATTCTAAAGTCTCTCATATTAGCAGGAACATTTTTAATGTGGATCTACTTTATTTACAGTCTTCAAGAAAACAATTCAGGAGCACAAGCCCTGGGTATTAAATTCTATAATTTCAATAGTTGGGTTTTTGGACAATACCCTGAGTAATTATTTTTCAGGATGTCAAAAAGTGGAAGAAAGTGTCTAAGACTTTTTAAATGGTATGTGCAAGGCACTACACTAAGCTGCACTGGGGAAGATACAGGATAACCTGGTTGAACACAGTTCCTGTCCCACATGAGGCTCACAGTCTTACAGATGAGGTAACTGAGGCACAGAGAAGTTATGTGACTTGCCCTAGGTCACACAGCAGGTATGTGGCAGAGCCAGGATTAGGATCCAGGTCCTCTGACTCCCAGGCTGATGCTCTTTCCACTATACCACGCTGCTTCTCAGGTATTTATTGGTAGAACTAGCTTTTTTAGCTCTCAGTTCCCTAAAGACTCAAGTTTCTTTAGCTGCTTCAATCTCTTGGATCTTAATTAGCTGGACTTGATCATTGTAATATTGTGTAATAACAATCATCATCATAATCACAACAAAATGATATTTGTTAAGCATTTACAATGTGCTAAGCCTTGTACTAAACAGTGTGAGATCCAAGATAATCAGGTTGGACACAGTCCCTGTCCCACAGGGACTCAATGTTTAAGCAGGAGGGAAAACAGGTACTGAGGTGTAATAAGCTAAGTGTTATGGGAAACATATTTCCAATTGAGGATATATCCCACAACCATTCATATTTTAAGTGAACAAAGAGAAAGGAGGATGGAGTAAACGCAATTATCTATATACCCATGCTCTTACGTAGTCTTAAGGTACACCTAAGCTTGCAAGGTTGTTAAAGGATAATTATTACTGCTAAGAAAAATATTCACATTTGAATTGAGTTGCAATAATGGCTTGTAATAATAATAATAATGTTGGTATTTGTTTTAGCGCTTACTACGTGCCAAGCACTGTTCTAAGTGCTGGGATACATACAAGATAATCAAATTATCCCATGTGGGGCTCACAGTCTTCACCCCCATTTTACAGGTAAGGTAACAGGCACAGAGAAGTTAAGTGACTTGCCCAAGGTCACGCAGCTGACAAGTGGTGGAGCCGGGATTAGAACCCATGACCTGTGACTCCCAAGCCTGTGCTCTTTCCACTAAGCCACGCTGCTTCTCTAGCTTCAGCTAAGATAAATTCAACACGTCCATGTTTATTTCTAGATATACGCAGCAAAATTTGAAAATTTCCAAGACCCCACAGGTATACCATGCAACTCATTTGGTCTTCCTCCTACCTAGAGAAAGACATAGAAAAACAGTATGAATCTTCTGACTTGGCCTCTTCCTTCACTGTGTGTTATGATACGCATACTTAGAACTCTTCTTCACATGATTCTATTTAAATAATGTTTTTAAAGGCCTTTACCCGATTTGCTTGTCTGCACCTGAGTGATTAGTAAGTACAGTGCTTGGCACATAGTAAGCGCTTAACAAACACCACAATTTTTACCAATAATCCAACCACAAATGTTTACCATGGTGTAGTTGTTAGGGTGAACAGGATCAAGGATCCAAATTAGCAGGCAAATGCCCGCCCAGAAGGGGTTCAAACCTGGAACTCCTGACTCCATTCTGTTTCCACTAGGCTATTCTTGCTAAATTGCTTAGTATAGTGTAGATACTGTATTCAGTACAGGTATTATACTCTGTACTCAGTAGACACTTGATAATTTGTTAAGCGCTTACTATGCGCCAAACACTATATTTAGAATATTTAGAAGTACACCCAGTTCTTCCATAACACATTTTCAAAACCATGTTGTTTTGCATAGAACACTTTCAGAGAATTAGAAAGTATTCTTGCGACAGCACATATTTTTCTGAATGGAACACGAGAAAATGTTGGAAAAAATGATTACATGCGTGTAGATGGCAAGTTAAGGCAACTAAACTTTCATTTTCTTAATGTGCGGTTCATCAAAAATATGACTCCCACATTATAGGAGAATAATAATAATAATGATAGCAATTATTAAGCGCTGTTCTAAGCGCTGGGGTGGTTACAAGGTGATCAAGTTGTCCCACTGGGGGCTCACAGTCTTAATCCCCATTTTACAGATGAAGTAACTGAGGCACAGAGAAGTTAAGTGACTTGCCCAAAGTCACACAGCTGACAATTGGCAGAGCCGGGATTTGAACTCATGACCTCTGACTCCAAAGCCCGTGCTCTTTCCACTGAGCCAGGCTGCTTCTCCGAACTAAGGAGAACTAAGCATAGTTCATGTGGTTGTATCAAAGGCTCTTGTAGATATTTGGATTTCAATCAATGGCAATAATTTAGTTCTTACTGAGTACAGAACACTGTACTAAGCACTTGGAAGAGTACAAAACAACAGAGTTGGTAGACACAATCCCTGCCTTCAAAGAGCTTCTGTTTAATTTTACTTATTTTATTTATTTTACTTGTACATTTCTATCCTATTTATTTTATTTTGTTGGTATGTTTGGTTCTGTTCTCTGTCTCCCCCTTTTAGACTGTGAGCCCACTGTTGGGTAGGGACTGTCTCTATGTGTTGCCAATTTGTACTTCCCAAGTGCTTAGTACAGTGCTCTGCACATAGTAAGCGCTCAATAAATACGATTGATTGATTGATTGATTGATTAATGGGCTTGGTGTGGCTTTCTACTATTTCCTCTTTCTCTTCCCTTAGACTGGGAGCTGTATGCGACGACCTGATTAACTTGTATCTACACCAGAGCTTTGTACAATGCTTGGCATATGGTGAGTGCTTAACAAATACAGTAATCATCATTATTAGTGTTATTAATAATAAAACTGCTGTGCCTACTTAGGCCATAAACACTTTTCAGGTTCCTCCGGAATAATGCTGATAGAACAGCTACCAGTGCCAAACATTCTGGGGAATCAACTGGGAATAATACTAAAAATAATTGTGGCATTTGTTAAGCACTTACTATGTGGGCGGTACTATAGTAAGTGCTGGAATCAATTGCCAGGCCAAGTTGAAAGTCCGTAAGGCTGCTGTAATAAACTTCCTCCTGTGTGACTGTATGACCCAGATCTACTAGAGAAGACACATCCAGATTCTAGAACAGTTTCGCCAGCATCACTTACAAACCCTACTTTCTTTGATGGTATTTGTTAAGCGCCTACTACGTATCAAGCGCCGTTCTCTAAGCGCTGGAGTAGATACAAGGTGAAGTAGCGTGGCTCAGTGGAAAGAGCCCGGGCTTGGGGGTCAGAGGTTATGGGTTCTAATCCCGGCTCTGCCACTTCCCGGCTGCGTGACTTTGGGCAAGTCACTTAACTTCTCTGTGCCTCAGTTCCCTCATCTGTAAAATGGGGATTAAGATTGTGAGCCCCACGTGGGACAACCTTGATTACATTGTATCCCCCCAATCAATCAGTCAATCAATCAATCGTATTTATTGAGCGCTTACTGTGTGCAGAGCACTGTACTAAGCGCTTGGGAAGTACAAGTTGGCAACATATAGAGACAGTCCCTACCCAACAGTGGGCTCACAGTTTAAAATCAATCAATCAATCAATCATATTTATTGAGCGCTTACTATGTGCAGAGCACTGTACTAAGCGCTTGGGAAGTACAAATTGGCAACACATAGAGACAGTCCCTACCCAACAGTGGGCTCACAGTCTAAAAGGGGGAGACAGAGAACAGAACCAAACATACCAACAAAATAAAATAAATAGGATAGAAATGTACAAGTAAAATAAATAAATAAATAAATAAATAGGGTAATAAATATGTACAACCATATATACATATATACAGGTGCTGTGGGGAAGGGAAGGAGGTAAGATGGGGGGATGGAGAGGGGGACGAGGGGGAGAGGAAGGAAGGGGCTCAGTCTGGGAAGGCCTCCTGGAGGAGGTGAGCTCTCAGCAGGGCCTTGAAGGGAGGAAGAGAGCTAGCTTGGCGGAGGGGCAGAGGGAGGGCATTCCAGGCCCGGGGGATGACGTGGGCCGGGGGTCGATGGCGGGACAGGCGAGAACGAGGTACAGGGAGGAGATTAGCGGTGGAGGAGCGGAGGTTGCGGGCTGGGCAGTAGAAGGAGAGAAGGGAGGTGAGGTAGGAGGGGGCGAGGTGATGGACAGCCTTGAAGCCCAGGGTGAGGAGTTTCTGCCTGATGCGCAGATTGATTGGTAGCCACTGGAGCTAGAACAGTGTGAGGCACATAGTAAGCGCTTAAATACCAACATTATTATTATTATTGTACAAGCTTATCAGTTTAGACATAGTCCCTGTCCCACATGGGGCTCACAGACTAAATAGGAGGGAGTAGGATTTCATCCCCGTTTTACAGTTTTAAAAAATGAGGCACAGAGAGGTTAAGGAACTTGTCCAGGGTCACCCAGCAAGCAACTGGCAGAGCCAGAATTAAAACCCAGGTCCTCTGACTGCCAGGCCCCTGGTCTTTCCACTAGGCTATGCTGCTTCTCATCACACAGTAGCTACTGTTTAGTGAACTCAAAGGGAGGATACCCAAACCAGGAGGGTAGAATGCATGATTTAAAGACAGAGAAGCACAGTCACAAACAAGGCAACACGGCAGTGAACTGGTGGACGATCACCACAATGGACACAAACGCCCGGTGTGCAGCCATTGGAAGAGGGGTTGCCACCAGGCTAGCTTGGAAACAGTCATGCCTTAGCTGGGACAAACCTATTAATTCAGTGGAAAGAATTAATCTCTGTGCCTCAGTTCCCTCAACTGTCAAAATGGGGCTTAAATACCTGTTTGCCCTCCTCCTTAGACCGCGAGCCCCAGGCAGGACAGGGACTGTGTCTGACCTAATTAACCTGCACCTACCCCGGAGTTTAGAGAACGGGGCTTGACGCGTAGTAAACGCTTAACAGATACCGTAAAAAAGTGGAAACTATGCCACGTGGTGTGCTGACCACCCACTGGTCTTTTCATCCACACTTGCACACACACACGGGATCTTACCATTGGTACTGGTTTGAAAAACAAAGGACTGGTTTATGTATTCCACAGGCATCATTATGCAGTCCTGTGGCTTGAAAACATGATCTAAGACATCTTTAAAAAGTCAGGAGTCCAACATTTCGGCAAAGTGCACAGGGGCAAGGGAAATGGGGGACTCTGCTCCCTTCTTCCCTTGGGAGGGCAGCCGGCAGATGAAGCAAAAAAAAAAATTCTCATGTGGGAAAATCACAAGTTTTTTCCTTTTAAGTGGAAAATACTTGTTTTCCCCCTTAGACTGGGAACCTTTCATGGGACAGGAACTACGTCCAATTTGATTATGCTGTATCTACCCCAGTGTATAGCACCGTGCTTAATATCATAATCACTGTAGTTATTATTATTAATAATAATACATTTAGAATATCCACCAATCACTGAGACCCTTTCAGGTAGACATTATCATCTTCACTGGATGGAATTTTATAGCTTAATCTCTTCTCTCCCTGGTAGAAAGTTGCAGAAAGCTGGCAAACCTTTACCGTCTAATGGATCTACTTACTCCCTGACCTTCGACAATTCCCAACTTCAAAATAAGGCTGTCAATTTGTTCCTTTTGAATGCTTAAAATAAATGACTGTTCTTTATCACTGTAAGAAGCATCAGCAGCATAGAGTAGGTTTGAGAATCTTCTGTTGCAGCAATGGCAGACTTTAATCCTCATAACTTTTGGAGGGATTTAAGAAAGATTTGGGGCTTTACAGGCTATAGGCAAAATGCTCATGTCTGACTTACATTACATATTGCTCATGTACAGCCTTTATTCACTCCCTGAACTACACTGATTGGTTTAGGGATCAGAAAAAAAAAAGAACATGGATAATTCACAATCAGCATCGGTAAGTGCCAGTCACATCGCCAGCAGGATATTCTCCCCAACTACTTAACAGAATTTGCACAATGTTACCCCTGATCTCTGGCATTTTCTTTTTAAGAAGCAGCAGGGCACGAAGGTTCCACTGCAGCTGAGTGAGCTAAGCCAAAATTAGGCATGCAGTCTAAATCTGGAGGAGGATGTGTGGCGAGATGCCTTTCCCTGCTTAGCAGATAAAGCACTGAAGAAACAGAAGCTTACACACCAGTCAACTGGCAGTCATTTCTGATTTTATGCTTCCAAGAGAATGAGATGGCTCAGAAAGAGCATGCAGTGGGCCAGCGTCTTTCTCCTGGCCATATGTTATTTAAGTGGTGCCTCTATTTAAATGTTAAGCAATAAAATATGTTGTTGGTTCTGGTTTTTAGTGGCTACGAAAGGAGCTAGCTCCAGTCAGGACCTTCCCCGCCCACCCCACCCACAAAACGAAAAAGCCAAGGATTTGATACTAAATGGAGATAATAATAATAATAATGGCATTTGTTAAGCGCTTACTATGTGCGGAGCACTGTTCTAAGCACTGAGGGGGATATAAGGTGATCAGGTTGTCCCGCGTTGGCTCACAGTCTTCAACCCCATTTTACAGATGAGGTAACTGAGGCACAGAGAAGTCAAGTGACTTGCCCAAAGTCACACAGCTGACAATTGGCGCAGCCAGGATTCGAACCCATCACCTCTGACTCCCAAGCCCGGGCTCTTTCCACTGAGTCATGCTGCTGGAACCCTTTGCTTCTTCAAGCACTTCTTCCAGTCCGGGAGAATCACGGACTTACTCTGTTGAACTACATCCAATCCCATTCCACTTGTACTAATTCATTTATTCATTCAATCATATTTATTGAGCGCTTACTTTGTGCAGAGCACTGTACTAGGCACTTGAATGAGGTTCATACCTAGGAAGCAGGAGGCTCTACTGATTCATTCACTCATTTTGGTCATCTAAAACCCTCAGTTTACCAAATGTCACCAATGGGCTTTGAATTAAATTAAAAAAAAAGAAAAAAAATCTACTATCCAGAAAACTTCAACTATAATTTCTACTACCATATCATGTGGTGGGGTGGGGTGGTCGGGGGGAGAGAGAAGCATCATTTGTAGTAAAGTTTATTATTTCTTTACTAAATATTTTTCCTCAGGGTTTCATTTTATTTTAAAATAATGTTGCTTCGGGATCTGAGTGCTCTAAGTGAACAATTCCGTCTTCAGCAGGTGATTTTTTCAAACATAAGGTTAGGTGCTTAGTGCTTTATTACTGCTGGGCTGCCATTAGAGTTCCACTCTTTTCCAACAACAAAAAAAATCCTCCTTTATTTTTCAAACTAACGGCAACCAGTGAGCCATATATTTTCTGTTTCTGACTAAAATTGTTTTCCCAGAGCAAGGGGAAAGCGAAGTAAATAGTGAGGATTTATCTTTGTGCATCCTTTGGCATAACCATGTTCAAATCTGGCTGTGACTTTTCATAAAATTAACCTTGTTGGAGTCCTCACTGCTGCTCCCCTGGTGTGTTTTTGCCCTAGCAATTTACCACACCTGAATTGGAAGAAATGGCTTCTTAAAGCGAGATATCAATGCTTGCTCTTCAACAATGACATTGGCACTTATCGCTGACCCCTCACTCTTGGAACTCCAACGTGACTTCAAACCCCAGCACGGCACAATGGGCATGACCCGTTTAGCACATCTGATGCAGGGGAAGTTCAGGGAGCAATACCGAGACCCCTATTCAAGGTCCACAGCCTCACTAAAGCATCGACCCCATCACTAGATCTGTGCCGTGGCAGACAGTAAAGTTGGCTGTCCTGAGATGCTAATCAAGACTCTGAGACTGTTACACAAAGGTAGAGTGAAGTGAGTCAGGGCTGCGGGTGTCTGGGAAGCAGCATGGTCTAGTGGAAAGAGCACAGACGTGGGGGTCAGAGGACGAGGGTTCTAATCCCGGCTCTGCCGCGTGTCCGCTGTGTGACCTTGGACAAGTCACTTCACTTCTCTGTGCTTCAGTTACCTCATCTGTAAAATGAGGATTAAGACTGTGAGCCCCGTGTGGGACAGGGACTGTGTCCAACCTGATTTCCTTCTATCTACCCCAGCGTTTAGAACAGTGCTTTGCACGTAGTAAGTGCTTAATACTACAACTATTATTGACTAATGTCAATGGGGTAATATGCGGCTGCAAATATCAGTCCAGTCCTGTTCAATTTATTCTATGTAGACATGCTAAGGTACGTTTTTTTTTTTTTACTCTATTTATTTATTTAATTTATTTGTACATATCTATTCTATTTATTTTATTTTGTTAGTATGTTTGGTTTTGTTCTCTGTCTCCCCCTTTTAGACTGTGAGCCCACTGTTGGGTAGGGACTGTCTCTATATGTTGCCAAATTGTACTTCCCAAGCGCTTAGTACAGTGCTCTGCACATAGTAAGCGCTCAATAAATACGATTGATGATGATGATGTAAAAAAAAAAGGGAGATTTGCATTTTGATGTTCCAGTAGGTTTCCAGTTCTTGGGGAAATTGTTAAACAGGCCATGAATTTTATCAAAAATACTAGACAGTTATTTGAGAGTTGCTATTCGTATATGTGCATTCCCTAGAGGCACGCAACCCAAAGACAGGCTAGTGAGTATTCACTCTTTTGTAGTCAGTCTGGCAGTATAGATTAATAAGTCTGAAGACACCCACGCTGTGAATCAACCTGAACCAGAGAAACTACCCAACCAAAGACACTGAAGAACTGGTAACACAAAACTGAATAGTGGCATGGAATTCTGTTACACAGGCAGCACAATGTCCAATAATACAAAGATAGAGAAGGAAGTGGAAACTCAATTCAAGAAGGCCAGCAAATAATAGTAATAATAATAATGATGTTTGTTAAGTGCTTACTACATGCCAGGCACTGGACTAAGCACTGGGGTGGATACAAGCAAATCAGGTTGGATGGAGTCGCTGTCCCACGTGGGGCTCACAATCTCAATCTCCATTTTACAGATGAGGTAACTGAGGCACAGAGAAGTAAAGTGACTTGCCCAAGGTCACACAGCAGACAAGTGGCAGATGCAGGATTAGAACCCAGGTCCCTCTGACTCCCAAGCCCGTGCTCTATCCACTAGACCATACTGCTTCTCAAGAGACAGAGTGTGGCAACAATGTGGCATCAGGTTTCAAAGAAAAACTAAAGGTCTATAGAGCTGGAGTTCGGTCCATTCTTTGACATGTTTGGGAGACACGGACCTGTTTCAAATGCACATTTGTCTCTTTGAGCATTTCCATGAACGTGACTTACACGCTATAGTCAATATCGAGCAGCAAAACAGGATTATGAACAACAAATCAATGACATTTATTGAGCAAGGTGTGCAGAGCACTGTATTAAGTGCTTCAGCAGAGTTGGTAGACACATTCCCTACTCACAGGGAGCTTACAGTCTAGAGGGGGAGATAGACGTTAATATAAATAATTTACAGATGGTAAACCTCTGGAATGAAGTCAGCCTACTTTTTTAAAAAAAATGATACTTGTTAAGTACTTACTATGTACCAGGCACTGTACTAAGCTCTGGGGTAGATAAAAGCCAGATTGGACACAGTCCCTGTCCCAC
Organism: Tachyglossus aculeatus; assembly: GCF_015852505.1. NCBI lineage: Eukaryota > Metazoa > Chordata > Mammalia > Monotremata > Tachyglossidae > Tachyglossus > Tachyglossus aculeatus. Next base: position 103,791,249 of record NC_052101.1, read on the forward strand.
ATGGGGCTCACAGTCTAAGTAGAAGAGTCAGAGTACTTGGGTTCTAATCTCTGCTCTGCCACTTGTCTGCTGTGTGATCTTGGACAAGTCTCAACTTCTCTGTGCTTCAGTTACCTCATCTGTAAAATGGGGATTAAGACTGAGCCCCACGTGGGACAACCTAATTATCTTGTATCTACCCCAGTGCTTAGAACAGTGCTTGGCAGAAAGTAAGCACTTAAATACCATTATTATTATTATTATTATTATTTTATTATATAGCAGATGATGAAACCGAAGCCCAGAGAAGTTAAACGACTAGCCACATAATTTAAAAAATCATGAAAGTCAACTATGCCCTACATCTCATGTGAAATGATTTTGTTTTTCTTGGAGCTAAGCCTGAGATATCTGTACCTTAATCAACCCAGTGTGGCTTTCAAACTGACATCCTACGAAGATGGCCATGGATCAGCCACGGTTGGGCAAAACGTTTGAAATCCAGTGAAAGTAAAGAAGCTTAACTGCCAGGTTTGAGAGATTTATTTCACGTTCATACTTTTTTCATTGCCAACAATTTCATCCTGTTAGTTCAAAGAGAGATCCTCCTATTTTCATTACCCACAATCCCAGGGTCTCAAATCAAGTCACACAATCAAGCAGACTTTTAAGTTGGGTCGAGGGATGGCATGTTGTGTTTCCCCGATTATTAGAGATTCTCAGAATATAATTGCAGGCTTTCTATTGATCCGGGAGATGAAGCCGGTGGCTGACGGAGCAGTTGGCTGCGGCTTTTAACATGCAGCTTTGCTTATCGCTCTGGGGCTGATTGTGTCGGACTGAACAGTCCACCAGATAATTTCGAGTTGAAAATTTTTAAAAAAAGAGAGAGACAGAGAGAGTCTAGCAGCCATGGTGACAACTAGAGGACAATCTGCATGATATTACTGAGGGAAAACATGCCTATGTCTCTAGGAAAGCCTCTTGTTTGGGTCACCATACTGCTCTGCATTCTCCTATGAGCTGGTAGAGGAAGACTGGAGGACACCTAAACTCTCTTTCTGTGCTCTCTACTGCACAATGTTGCAGGGACACATTTTAACACTGCCAGGTCCTGTCTAATAGTATCACAGACCTACAGTCAAGATGCTTCCGCACCTTGATCCAAGCCAATTAGGAGCTGAAGGAGTTCTCCAACTATGTACAGTCAATGCAATCTTCCTCAGCACGCTTTTTTAAGCCTAGGCTACCTTTGTTCTACCTGACAAGTACCACGGTGACTTGTTTTCCACTTGTTCCGGCATACTATAGGGATTCTACCCTCTGCCACTGACGGCCAATTAATTTTACACCAAGTGGCTCGGAGAAGATACGTATTCTTCGAAAATTATATCTGACAAACATAGGATGAACAGTGTCAAAAATAGTGAGCTGTTATCTGGTCTAGAGATTTCCCCCCCACCACATAATTATGTGGGAAGAGAGGATCTACAGCAGTGTGAAGTCAGTGAGGTTGTAGACAAGTAGGATTATTCATAAGGTCCCCCAACTTTTCCCTGTCCTAGGTGCTAATAGTGTGCTTTCCTTATAACCCAGGTTAGCTCATTACGTACTGATAGCTTCCACTGATCACATCTGGAAAGTGGGAACTAAAATTCCAGCCCACTAACTGACTGAGATGGTGCTATATAATAAAAAAAATCTCCAAAATGCAGAGGCCCCTCCTCCCCTTTCCCCCATTTTATTTGAAGTTACTTAGCGAGAAAACATGGTGAGACTAAAAAGGATTCTAAATGAGTTGTATTTTTACGTAGCACTTTCGAGGGGTTCCTTGCACTGCTCAGAGACTTAAAAAAATAATATTTGTTAAGCACTTATTTGTCAAACACTGTTCTAAGCACTGGAGTAGATACAAATGAATAAGGTTGAACCCAGTTCCTGTCCCACATGGGGCTTACAGTCTAAGTAGGAGGGAGGACTGGAGAACTGAGGCACAGAAAAGTTCATGACTTGCCCAAGGTCACAGAGCAAGCATTTGTTGAGTGCTTACCATGCAACAGTGACTTTTCTAAGTGCTGGGGTAGATACAAGCTAATCAGGTTGGACAAAGACCTTGTTCCACATGGGGCTCACAGTCTTCATCCCCATTTTACAGATGGAGGCAACTGAGACATAGAGAAGTGAAGTGACTTGCCCAAAGTCACACAGCAGACAAGTGTCAGAACCACGATTAGAACCCAGGTCCTCTGATTCTGAAGCCCATGTTCTTTCCACTACGACATGGTGCTTTTCCACTAGTCTCACAAGAAAGGTAACCATATTTTCCAAAGCCCAAAATGGAATGGGGAGGCACGACCAGTGTACTGAAAATAGAGGGAGAAAGGAAGTGAGGGAGAGAAGGAATGAGGAGTGAGGGAGAGACAGAGAGCTAGAGGAGGAAAGAGAGAAAAGGGGAAAAACATGGGGGGAAAGATAAGGTGTATGAGAGAGAGTACAAACTCCCACACACAGTATTGGCAAGGGAAACCTTCACTTGGCAAAGCTGAGAAAGACAACTTGTCTGTCCCTTTTTAGCAATGTTTCTCCTTCACCACAGCTGCTCAGACTTTCACTACCCCTTCCTGACACATGGCCTGAGGAACCCCTCCAGATTGTCCCAGGCTAGAAGGAGGCTATCGTCATGGGTACCTGGCTGCCCCCAAACTGGATTCTCCTTCTAGGATGGTTGGATTATGTTTTCCCAACTGTGCCAGTAACTTTCCTCCCCAGCGAGGAGAGGTCTCTTTAATGGGTTGATGATGGCACTGGCTATGGTGGCAGTAGCTACTTCTGCTGCCACTGAAGAGGAAGGGCAGCAAGAATCACCTCCACCTTTGCCCTGCCAGTGGGTGGCAAATGAGGTCTTGGGCTACTTCCACAGGATCAATGCCTAGGGGACCCTCCGCCGCAGGGCCCGGATAGCCATAGATAGTGAGAAGAGAAGGACTCCAATGTAAGTACTGCTGCACACCCTCCTGTTTGGAGGTAACAATAGTAATGATCAAGAATCACTGATGCCAGGGGTGCTTGATGACCGGACAGAGCAATAACAGTAAGTGCTCAAAAAATACCACTGATTGTTTGAAAACCTCATCCAACTTCTTGAACTCCTGTCTACGATTTAGTGGCATTTCAAAAGACAACCCGTTTTTCCTCAGGTTAATTGCTGAACATAAAAGCAATAAGCTTCCAAAGTGAGGGAAAATACATTAACACAGCTTTCAGATGACTGTGACACAATGCTTTGGTTTAGGAGAGCCTGAGCTTCCAAGTGAGCAAGAAGGGTAATGCAAAAAGAGAAAAGTCATTCAAATTACAAATACATGACAATGGTCTTGGAGCTAATCAATCAACAGTATTGGGTGTTTACTGTTTGCAGAGCACTGTACTAAGCACTTGGGAGAATATGATATGACAGAATTGGCAGCAGTGTTCTCTGCCCCCAAGGAGCTTACAATCGGTCACAGCATCTCAGAGTCATTGTTGACGTTTTCTTTTTTAAAATCGTTGGTCCAATGTGTGGCAGAAGAAAGAAGGCCAACCAAATGCTGGATGTCTTCAAGAAGAACATTACAAAGCAAATAAAAGCCAGAGTTTTGTCACTACATAACACTAGGCTTACTCCAAACATAAAATACTCGGTGTGGTTCTTGTCACTGCATTTTTGAAAGAAAAAAAAATAGAGCTGCCAAAGGCAACCAAGATTATCAGGGGAATGGAGAAGCTTCTTTATGAGAAGAGACCTGGTCTAATTCCCACCTGGCATTCTTTCCAAGTATTTACTATGGTGTTCTGTACACACCACAGGCTTAATAAATACTATTACCAAAAGGGTTAAGACTCTTCAATCTTGAAAGATGCAGGACATTTTTGAAGGCTACAAAATCACAGAGGATATGGACAAGGCAAAGACAGAATTGCTATTCACCAAATCCCACAATACCAGGAAGGGGTGGGGAGGGACATCCACTGAAGTTTGAGGATGGTAGGTACAAAATTAGTAGCTAAGAGCATACATAATCCGTTACCACAGGAAGCTGTAACACAGAGGCAGTAGCAGTGGACTTATCTAAGAGGAGTTTGGATAAATTCGCAGATGAGGGGATCCAAACTGGGTTAGTGAGGGTAATGCAGAGGGAAATGTTAGGGATGTTCACTGGTTCCCTCAAGCATTCCACTGCTGCTGTCAGAGACATTACATGTCAACATGTCCAAGACTGAACTCCTCGTCTTCCCTCCCAAACCCTGCCCTCTCCCTGACTTTACCATCACTGTTGATGGCACTACCATCCTTCCCGTCTCACAAGCCCACAACCTTGGCGTCATCCTCGACTCTGCTCTCTCGTTCACCCCTCACATCCAAGCCGTCAACAAAACCTGCTGGTTTCAGCTCTGCAACATTGCCAAGATCCGCCCTTTCCTCTCCATCCAAACCGCTACCCTGCTCGTTAAAGCTCTCATCCTATCCTGTCTGGACTACTGCATCAGCCTCCTCTCCAATCTCCCATCCTCTTGTCTCTCCCCACTTCAATCCATACTTCACGTCACTGCCCAGATTGTCTTTGTCCAGAAACGCTCTGGGCATGTTACTCCCCTCCTCAAAAATCTCCAGTGGTTACCAATCAACCTACGCATCAGGCAGAAACTCCTCACCCTTAGCTTTAAGGCACTCCATCACCTCACCCCCTCCTACCTCTCCTCCCTTCTCTCCTTCTACAGCCCAGCCCGCACCCTCCGCTCCTCTGCCGCTAATCTCCTCACCGTGCCTCATTCTCCCTTGTCCCGCCGTCGACCCCCTGCCCACGTCATCCCCCTGGCTTGGAATGCCCTCTCTCCCCACATCCGCCAAGCTAGCTCTCTTCCTCCCTTCAAGGCCCTACTGAGAGCTCACCTCCTCCAGGAGGCCTTCCCAGACTGAGCCCCCTCCTTCCTCTCCCCCTCCTCCCCCCTCCATCCCCCCCGCCTTACCTCCTTCCCTTCCCCACAGCACCTGTATATCTGTTTGTATGTATTTATTACTCTATTTATTTTACTTGTACATATCTATTCTATTTATTTTATTTTAAGATGTTTTGTTTTGTTCTCTATCTCCCCCTTCTAGACTGTGAGCCCACTGTTGGGTAGGGACCGTCTCTATATGTTGCCAACTTGTACTTCCCAAGCGCTTAGTACAGTGCTCTGCACACAGTAAGCGCTCAATAAATATGATTGATTGATTGATTACATTGCGCTGAAAGGATCACTGGTCTGATATAATCAACTGCATTTATTAAGCACTTACTGTGTGCAGAGCACTGTATTCAGTGCTTGGGAGAGTACAGCACAACAATAATGACACATTCCCTGCCCACAATAATGGCACTGAATATTTTTCTGTTACATCCTTGCAGTCGTAGAGGATTACAATGAGTTGCCTGCATGCTGTCTACATAGATTATGGGATATTATCACTTCTTCTATGTCTTTCATTTTTCACACAAGATCTGTATTTGTTTAAAGACATTACTGCACTCATTATTGACTCCTGCTAGGAAAAAAATAAGAATGACTATGCACTATTGCATAGCCCCAGGCAGTCAAGCTGCTAGGAACTCAGCAGCAGACTGTGGTATGCAAACGAGAGGAACTGAAGTCTATTTGTTTCCTAGTCTGGAATATCTTTTATTTGAGTAGTACAAAGAAAAAAAAAATCTCAGGACCAAATAGCAGTAGAAATTCCTTTCTGCAGTGGACAACGTAACATTCAGGGATGGCAAATGTACAGAAGTTCTGCTTCACGAAGGAATGCTTGGGTGGTAATTTGGGAATATGTTTAGATATCACATTAATTCACTCATTACATGGCACATGAATCAGATGAAAAGAAATCATGTCTGCAAATTTGAATGCATCGTTGATTTATGCATCAGTTTCATGCTCTTTGAAGCAAAATCTCCTGGATTATTTTTTCAAAGAAAAAATAAGATTTTTTTTTGAAACTATCACCACTGGAGCTAACTTCATGGGGATGAAAGACACCATCACGCAATCACCCAACCTGGGCTTTCAGCTGTGGGGCAGAGCCACTATTTTTCCCAACAGCTGTTTGGGCTGGACTCCCAGCCTCATTATCCTAGGTTTCCAAACAAGACTGACAGCTTTTGGCCTCATCGGGAGATATACAGTATTGGGTCTTTCTGACCCATTATCTCGTTAAACCCTGCCTGCCTCACCAACCTCCCACCCAGCTTGCTCGCTCTGCCATGCAAAAGGAAAATTGGCACCCAAATTGATGCCTCTCTTTAACTTTACCAAGTATATCTGAATCCACGATACTTCCTGGCCAGTTAAAGTGGTCACCTAGCCAAATTCCCAGTTATTTAAGGAGTAATTCAAGCCACTAGTACCTGAGAGTGCGACATTATCCAGTTTAAGCATTTAGTAGACTTTCCATAGTGAAAGTCTGTAGGGCCCGAGGCCAAAGTCCACTATGCCTCAACCTCCCTGGAGCCGGTAAGCATCCTTAATGCTCACTGTACACGTTCTCCATCTTGGTAGTCAGAGTAGCAGCCGTGCTTGCAGGAGGAGTGGAAAAGTAAAGGGCATTGGTATAATTGAGGCAACAGAGCTGTGCATTAGTCAGTCAATCATATTTATTGAGCTCTTACTGTGTGCAAAGCACTGTACTAAGTGCTTGGGAGAGTACCGTATAACAATAAACAGACACATTCTCTGACATAGGCCCTGCCCTTGGGTCCAGTGGGAAATGAGCCTTGGGGCTGGGTAGCGGTTGCAGATAACCACATACTGTTGGGTTCTGCCTAGACTTTGATAACTTACCTAGCTTTTTTTTTTAACGGTATTTGTTAAGTGCTTGCTCTGTGCCCAGCACCGTACTAAGCACTGAAATAGATACAAGTTAATCAGGTGACACAGTCCCTGTCCCAGATAGGGGTCACGGTCTTAATCCCCATTTCACAGATGAGGGAACTGAGGCCCAGAGAAGTAAAGTGACTTGCCCAAGGTCACACAGCAGACAAGTGGCAGAGCCGGGATTAGAACCAAGGTCCTTCCAAAGCCCAGGCCCAAGCTCTATTCAGCTCTACCCACTAGGCCATAATACCTGCTCACTGCTTGGCTAACCAGTGAAGAGAAGGGAGAGAATGAAACCAAATTCACACACACACACGCTGAAATTTGGGTTTGAAGATGACTAATACTGGTGAGATGTTATCAGTGGCTGGGCTGTGGCTACTGAGGTGACAATCCCTTCCACTTCATGTACACATAAGGATTGTTCTTTGATACACGGTTCCATTTGCTACACCAGTACCAGATGCAGGTTTTTCTTTCTCCCCCCTGTTGTCACAATCTTCTCAAAGAGTCTCTGTCAAGAAAGTCACCCCATTTCTGACTGCTGCATAAACCAGGCTGACCCATTTTCTCCTGCTGTCGCCCATCGTCCACTGCAATAGCACATGTTTTGAAGCTTTGCTGACATGTCAGAGTCTGTTTACTGGCTGCCACCAGTTGAGGACTAACTTCACAGAAGCTGAGACAATGCTAGTCTGCCAAGAGACACCCTTACACTAGCAAGCATTAAAAAGGTTTGCACTTCTTTTTAAATTTGGTTTCTGCCAAGTAGACATGTTAAAATTTGGCATCCTTGTGTACTGCGGCCCCAGTTTGTCAATGACCCTCAGGCCTCGAAAATCCAGTCCATGAAGAGCTAAATGAAGGATGACCAAGATGAGTCCCTCTAATGACAGCACGTACCCTTTGACAGCCATTGGGGACCCCAAAAGGGCCAGAGCCATTTTTCCAAATGGTAAAGCTACCCTGCTCAAATTTACAGAAACCTACCATCTTCAGGAGCCTCAGGCATTCCAAAACTAGCCTTGGCTGTCATAAATGGAATATTTAAGCATTTTTTGTGTAGGCATATTTTAGGGGTATCCAAGCCTTACAGCTGAAGAGCTGCAAATCAAAAACATCACGTAGCCAAGAGGTGCAGATCGAAAACAATTACTTGAACTGGAATTAATGAACAGGAGCTTAGGATGGGGGGTGGGGGAGGAAAAGCAGGTATGCAGTGGAAAGCAGGTATTCTGAGGGGATTTGGAAGGGGGAGTAATGAACAAAGCAACAGATGAGGCAGGGACTGGGAGTGGGGCATCACACTGCAGTCCGTCGGGGCAGTGAAAAGTGAGTCGTGGAGAACACGCGAGCTAGCTTTTCCCAGTGAAGAAAAACTGCCTGTGGTTTGAGAGCCACAGTGTAGCCACCCCTTGACTATCTGTCTGGGTCTAAATCTAGCTGCCAATTAATACGGGCCACAAACTCAGGTGAGACAGCAACTAGCCCAGGCTTAACATATCCCTAATTTATTAGCGAAGCACGTGGCATAGTGGAAAGAGCACGGGCTTGGGAGTCAGAGGTCACTCATCAGCTGCGTGACTTTGGGCAAGTCACTTAACTTCTCTGTGCCTCAGTAACCTCATCTGTACAATGGGGATGAAGACTGTGAGCCCCACATGGGACCTCCTCATTACCTTGTATCTAACCCAGCGCTTAGAACAGTGCTTTTAACAGCATTTAACAAATACCATCATGATGTTATCCCAGTGATTTAATAAAAAAGGAAAATACAGACAAATCTCCTTTTTCAGAATCGACGAGGGAACTTTTCAGAAGGCCTGAAAACCATTAACTTGTAAGCTCCTTGAGGATGAGGACTTTGTTTCTTAACTTTTATGGTGTATTCCAAAGCACCTAGTACTCTGTTCTGCATACAGTAGGTGTGTCATTGGTACTGACGCGGAGCTTCTCGATCAGTTCTTCTGCCCCAATTGAGACCCCTTGAATGTGCTGAGGCCACAGATTTTGTAGCTTCCTTCTGGATGCCTGCCATTATCACTGTTATATAGTATTCTGATGTTCTCTGTTACAATTGCTTAGCCTTCAGTTGGCTATAGCACTGTAACTTGCCACCAGGAGAGGTCATTCAGTGAGCCTGTTTTCCAAGAGAAAGACAACTAAGGGCGTGCTGGAGAAGCATCGTGGCCTAGTGGAAAGAGCACGGGCCTGGGAGTTGGAAGGATTTGGGCTCTAATCCCGGCTCTGCCACTTGTCTACTACTGCATCTGTAAAATGGGGATTAAGACTGTGCACCCCATGTGGGACATGGACTGTGTCCACTCCAGTGCATAGTACAGTGCCAGGCACTTAACAAACACCATAAAAAAATAACAACCTCCTAACTACTTTCACAATGTGGGTGAGCAGGGTGTCACTGCTTTCTTTCTCTCTCTTACTTTTTTTTGCCTTTTCTTAACATGGCACACAAGAAGCAGCCCTCACCGTGCTTAAAATATATATCTCCTTAGGAAAGGTTCCTGAATCCCCTTGTCAGCTTTGTAAGAACAGTACAGCAGTTGCATTGTTTGCTAGATTCCAGGAATTTCAGCGTTCGTACTTAAAGGATATCATCCGATGCATTAGTTTATATTGAAAAGAGAGTCGACATTCTGCTCTGTAACTCAGAAAAAGTTTCACTGTAATTTCCTCAAAGAGTGCTCATCATCCCTCAGAGCTCACCTAGTGTTTATAAATAGCTCTTCTGTTCAGACTCCCAGCAACACTGCTGTTCTCCTCTGCCTGTCAGTCTTCCTGTCTGCCTCTCTCTGCCATGGGTCGCTTTCTATCTATCTAGTGACAAAGACTGGTAGTTATTCAAATTGCATTTCTGTAAGATGGGTTTTCGAAAATAAATTTGATATTTGAAACACTGGACAGAATTGCTTAGTGTTCTATGAGCCTTACAGTTTAAAACCCAGCTTGAATTATTTTAAATGGATCTCAGCTTTAAAATCCAAATAGGGGAAGCCATTAGAGAAGTATAATAATGATTTGGGATCTAGAAATCAAAGCCAGGCTTGAGGGTAGAGGATTAAAACTTAAAAAAAAAGGAGAATGGAAAAGAGCTTTCAATGTATTTTTCACCCAGGTGAACTGGAGCCTTGAAAGGCATTCACAGATCTGAACCGTATCAATGATTCTTTGGTCCGTAAGCTTTTTTTTCTTTTCCTTGTATTATTTGGTATTTGGTTTCACTCTCAAATCGGCCCTCACCGAGAATCACTCAAATAGCCCCAATTCCAAGGAAAACTGCTTCTGTTCCAGACTCTGTCCTTTTGCTGCTTTTCAAAATAAATATTTTAAAAAAATCTTGACTGGAATGAATAGTAAATCTTAAGGAATCATTTTTGGATTGTAACCTCTAGAGCAGCACTGGAAAAGAAGTTTACTCAGATGATTGATGTATGTGCTTCAATTACGGTATTCAAATATTTCAACACAAAACCTGAAATGAGATTTCTTAGATCACTGTCTTCAATTTCTAAAAATAATTTCATAGAATACACAAGCTACCTAAATCTGATTTGTAAAGATATAAGATACTTCTGGTACCTAATAAAAGTCAAAGCACCTAACATACACACACAAAACAGCAGGTACATCAGCCTTACAAATAATGAAACTAGAAATGTTTCCTTTTCAATTAATTGATAGTATTTATTAAGCATCTATGAGCGGAGCACTTTACTAAGCCTTTGAAAGAATACAACAGATGTAAAAAAGACACTTCCTGTCCTCAAGGAGTTCAAAAATCTAGTGGAGGAGACAGAAACATTTACAGATAGGGTGAAAAAAATTGGAGGGATGAGAATCAATAGAAAAGCAAGTAATGAAACGGAGTATGTAAAGTGATGAGTACACAAAGATGCATGACTTCTCTTCAAAACCTTTCAGGAGAAGACTACACGGATGGGAAAACAACACAGCAACAAAGAATGGAGCCACAAATAAGGAAGAGAAACAGTTTCAGTAAGTACTACAAGCAGAAAGGAGAGGTGAAGGGGAGACAGAGCGAGCATGGAACCTGAGAGTGGAAGAGGCAAGAATGAAAATTTAGAGAAGGCATTGTTTTAGAAAGAGCATAGAAATCTCCAGGGTCAACTAAAAAAACAACACCTGAAAATTGAAACCAAGGAATGAGGAGATGAGGAGAGAAAGAAATAAAGACAGAACCTGAGTGAGATAGAGGGAGGAAGGAAGGGAAGGAGGGAGCGAGCAGAGCCACCACTCCCAAATCTACTTTCCAGCCACAACTTCTTGGCTAATTTACAATTCCACATCTCTTCTTGCCTTTATGACATCCCCACTGATACTTCAAACTCAGTATGTCTAAAACTGAATTTCTCATCTTCCATCCTAAATGCACTTCTCATCTCTGTCAATACCACCAACATCCTCCCTGTCCCAGCAGCCTGGGACATTTTTGTCATCCTTGGCTCACTGTCTTTCAGCTCTCACATTCAATCAACTTCTAAATTCTGTCTGTTCTTCTACACAACAATTCCCATATCCACCCACTCCTCTCCACCTCAACAGATACCACCCAGGTCCAAGCTATTGTCATATCACGGTTAAGCTACTGTGTCAGTCACCTGGCTGGTCTACCTGCTAACAGTCTCATCTCCTCCTAAACCCCCTTCAAGCTGCATTACATGGCACTGCACAGATAAGCTTCTTGAGTCATCCCTCAGCAAACGTCCCTCCACTTCGGAGGAGCAGCGTGGCCTAGTGGGAAAAGCCCAGCACTGGGAGCCAGGAGATCTAGGTTCTAATCCTGGCTCTGAAACTTGCCTGGTATATGACCATGGGCAAGTTATTTCGCTTTTGTGCCTCAGTTTCCTCATCTGTAAAATGGGAATTAAGTACTTATCCCTCTTTCTAAGACTGTGAGCCTCATGTGGGACAGGGACTGTGTCCCACCTGATTATCTCATATATACCCCACTGCTTAGTACAGTGTTTGGCGCATAGTAAGTGCTTAACAAATGCCACAATTATTAATGACTGTTTTTGCCCTCCTGCCCCATAAGCCTACTGTGGCACATTATCCTCTCACTATTTACAAAGAAATTTTGTCTGTCTGCCCTCCCCAGTTAGTTTCTGGGGAAATTTTAGTGAAAGAGGCAGGAATGAAAATTTAGAGAAGGTATTGTTTTAGGACCCCTCTCAGGGTCACACCTGGAGAGTTTCCAGTACTCTACCAGTCTCGACTACGGGAGGGAGAGTCAAGCAGAGGCATACCCATTCCATTCCTAACTTTGCCTTCCACTCTTTAGCCACTGGCCATCTGCTATTCTATTCATTTTATTTTGTTAGTATGTTTGGTTTTGTTCTCTGTCTCCCATTTTTAGACTGTGAGCCCAATGTTGGGTAGGGACTGTCTCTATATGTTGCCAATTTGTACTTCCCAAGCGCTTAGTACAGTGCTCTGCACATAGTAAGCGTTCAATAAATACGATTGATGATGATGATGATGATGCTACAAGTCAAAACTCCCCCGTGCTGGGCAGCAGCAGCATGGGAGAGACTCAAGGATGGAGACTCAAGTTTATTGCGCGGAAGGAGGTAATGGTAAACCCCTTCTGTACTTTTATCAAGAAAACTCTATGGATACACTACCAGTACTATTGCAGATGGAGGTGGGGTGTTCTGGGAGAGATGTGTCCATGGTGTCACTATGGATCAGAGACGACTCAACGGAATAAGACAAGACATTGCTCTAGGAATAGCACAGAAATTTCCAGAGTCAACTAAAACAAACAGGTCAGGAATCGTGTGTCTCGCTTTTGTTGTATTCACCCAAGGGCTCAGCACAACTTTTTGCATGCAGTAAGCATGGCCTATTGGAAGGAGGACAGGTCTGGGAATCTGAGGTCTGAGACCTGGGTTCTAATCCTGACTCCTCCACTTATCTACCATGTGACTTCTCTTCTCTGTACCCCAGTTAACTCATCTGTAAAGTGAGGATTAAGACTGAGCCCCATGTGGGACATGGACTATGTCCAACCTGATTATCTTGTATCTGCCACAGCATTTAGTACAGTGCCTGGCACAAAGTAAGAGTTTAATGAATACCATTAAAAAAAGCAAGCCTGCAATAAATGATAAGAAAGCCAGATTTGGAATCGGGGGCGGGGGGGGGAAAAAGATTCTTGCATCAGAACAAAATAACTTTAGAGAACCAGGGGCAGATAAAAGAGCGTAGCTCAAGTATTCAATATACAAGCATATCAACCTATCACATAGGTATGCCTGTATATTGAATACTTGATATATTACTTTCCAAGATGAATAGCAACCTTTTAGGTAGTGAGACAAATGTAAACGGTTGGTTGATCTTGCACTTTTAATTGATGTTACAAGAAGCTTCCCTCAAACCTTTCCAATGTTGCAGAGGTGTCTGCTAATTAGAAAAAAACTCTGTAGATGTGCTTCAATGCAGGGGGATCGCAAAAACTATAAAAATGATTTTGTAATACAAAAGCATAGCTCCCTCTTGAGCAAAAGTAGAAATTAAGGCACATTTTTATCCAATGAAAACTTACTAAACATTTAGATAATTTACTGAAATTAAGCTAAGATCAATCAAGCAATGGTATTTATTGAGTGCTTACTATGTGCAGAGCACTGTACTAAGTGCTTAGGAAAGTATGGATTTGGGTGGGATACGCTCAAAAAGCTGTAATTTCTAGGTATGGTTTTGATGTGTGAAAGTTTGGAGCACTTAAGGACTTTTACACGTCACATTGCGTTACAGGGGAGGACTTTTTGCTTGTTGTGGGCAGGGAATGTGTCTACCAACTGTTACATTGTACTCTACCAAGCACTTTAGTAGAGTGCTTTTCATATGGTAAGCACTCAATATATATGATTGATAGTATTCAGCGATATTCTGTGACCATCTTTGTTCAAATGTAGCAATAGTAAGTAGTATTTACTGAGTGCCTGCTTGGTTCAGTACAATGCATTAGGCACTTAGGAAGAACAGAATAAAGAAGTTTCATGTACCCTGTCCGCAAGGACCACACATTTATTGGAAAATCTAATTGAAAGAAAGCTTCTTAACAAAGACATTTGTTTCCACATTGCAAGTAAGCGTATAGCTGACCAGTCATGATTTAGCCGTGAGCCAAGCTTATTTGGGGTGAGGCGGGTAGTTTTTAAAGACACCTTTTCTATTTCCCTTTCCTACTCGGGGAGCACTCCTAAATTGGATGGCTCAGGCATCCAGGGTGTTTCTGAGCAGCATTACTGCTTTTTCAGCAACCGAGGGACCCATATCTTGAAGCATCTACTTGTTACAAGGTGCTTTAAGGCATGAGGAATCCCACTATCAGGAAGGACTTGCACTTGCTGGTAACAGTTTGTACAGAGCCATCTACATTCTCTCACCCAGTCCCCCTGTAGCCAACAGAATGCATTGTGAGACCAACAAGAACATGGGTGCAGTCTGTGACCAGACAATAGTATCTCTTTTTTTTTCTTTTTAATGGTATTTGTTAAGCACTTACTGTGTGCCAGACACTGCAACTCGGCTAGTCCCCTTCCAGGGATGTGGGAGTGCCGATTGTGTGTACTGAAAGGAGTGAAATGAAAAAGAGTAAAACTCAAACCTATTTTAGGGGATCACACCTTCCAGAACCCCCCGGCTCCATCCCCCACCAAAAAAAAAAGACATGCAAACCAAAAGACAGAAATAACTTTTCTCGTTCCCTTGCCATCACACTGCCTGGATCTGGGTCTGACTTCACAGATGATTTCTTAGCCCTTTTGTATCCAGTCCCATCCCTTAAATCCATTTCCCCCCATAAGGTGAAATTCTGTTGACAAACCCAGTGTGAACATGAAGACAAAAAAAGCAGCATGACCTAATTGAAAGAGCAGAGGCCTAGGAGTAAAATGACCTGGGTTCTAATCCCAGCTCCGCCACATTTCTGCTATGTGACCTTGGGCAATCACGTAACTCCTTGGTGCCTCAATTACCTCATCTGTAAAATGGGGATTATGACTGTGAACCCAATGTGGGACATGGACTGTATCCAACTCACTTCTATCAGGCCCATGCATTATCCACTAGGCAACTCTGCTTCTCATTAAACTGTTAACCTGATTTTCTTATATCTACCCCGGTGCTTAGTACAGTGCCTGGCACATAGAAAGTGCTTAACACATACCTCTAGGAAAAAAAAAAAACAAACACTAAAGGCTCGCTCAACTCCATGTCCGTCTATCACCTCAATTATGTTGTAAAATTCTCAAGTACAAAAACTGTGTGTTGTTCCCATGTATCTAGTACAGTGCTCTGCACAAGAAAGGAGCTCAGTACAGATGATGATTGAAAAGAGAGAGAGCATCCAGCATTTCATCTTGACACAAGCAGCTCTCCATATCAGAGATAGGACTATAGAGGATTTGGATTTACAGGAAAAGCACATTAATTTCACCCCAAACATTCCAGTATCTGTATTAATTGGACCCCCTGCTTTCTCCCTTAGCTCTCCCTATTACTGGTAAAGGAAGGCTGGGTTTGATCTACAGAAGGATGTGTTTGGTATACACTGTGCACAGAGCCTCATTTAAGATGTCAGTGGCAGGAGATGTGTGGAAACAGCAGGGAGGACACAGCGGGGAAGAGAAAGATATTTCCTAATCTCCAGCTACCCATGGCAGATTTAAAGAAGCAGACCAGGACAGATATCAGGAAGATCTGCCTGTGTTTTGACAAAGTCGTATGAAATGACAAACATCACAGTAGTGGAGTAAAAAATTACATTTCAGACTTTCAACTAATACAGACTAGATTTCTCCCATTTATCAATGGGAGTTATTTCTGAAACAAATGTGGAGGCACGTCAGCTAAAAATGTGCCTACACAAACTGATAGAAAATGGCCCTTTTTGAACATCTAGAGAAACAACAAAAGTTTATTATTCTATTCTGTTCACTTTAAAGTCTATTCCAGACTTATGAAAGGATTCAAATTGAATCAGAGGCAGGAAGGGAGAGGAGACATTCGCTTCTCTTTTCCTAGTCCAGACTCCCCTCTATGGTTTATTATTTCTAAACATAGTTTTTACTCAATCAGCTATCTTGAGCCCCTGCAGTCCCAGATATATAATTGCCCTTTGTATTCCAAGATGGTGAAATTCATCTAGGAGGGAATGTGTGTGGCTGAAAAGGCCACAGTCCTGGCTATATTGTGCACACAAAAAAAGATTGCCCGTTGTTACATAATTATAATTGTAGTACTTGTTAAGGGCTTACTGTATGCTGGGATAGATACAAGACAGTGCCTGTCCCACATGGGGCTCACAGTCTAAGTAGGAAGGAGAACGGGGATTCAACTACCATGTCTATGCAGATGACACCCAAATCTACATCTCCAGTCCTGATCTCTCGCCCTCTGGGCAGTCTCGTATCTCCTCCTGCCTTCAAGACATCTCTTCTAGGATGTCCTCTCGTCACCTCAAACTTACTATGGCTAAAACTGAACTTACCTTTCCACCAAAACCCTGTCCTCCCACTCCCTTTCCCATCATTGTTGATGACACAACCATCCTTCCTGTCTCACAAGGCTGTAACCTTGGCATATCCTTGACTCTTATTCATCATTCAACCCACATAATAATAATAATAATAATGATGGCATTTGTTAAGCGCTTATTATGTGCAAAGCGCTGTTCTAAGCACTGGGGGGGGATACAAGGTGATCAGTTTGTCCCACGTGGGGCTCACAGTCAATCCCCATTTTACAGATGAGGTAACTGAGGCTCAGAGAAGTTAAGTGACTTGCCCTAAGTCACACAGCTGACAAGTGGTGGAGCTGGAATTCGAACCCATGACCTCTGATTCCAAAGCCCAGGCTCTTTCCACTGACTGAGCCACACTGCTTCTCTACTCAAGCCATTGGTAATCCTATGAGTTCTACATTCACAACATCGCTAAAATCCACCCTTTCAAATCCATCTAAACTCCTACCACATTAATACAAGCACATATCCTATTCTACCTTAATTATTGTACCAGCCTCCTTGCTGACCTCCCTGCCTCCTGTCTCGCCTCACTCCAGTCCATACTCCACTCTGCTTCCTGGATCATTTTCCTTCAAAAACGTTCAGACCATGTTTCCCCAACTCAAGAAACTCGAGCGGTTGCTCCTCCATCCCGGAATCAAACAAAAACTGCTCACCTTTGACTTTAAAGCACTCAATCACCTCGCTCTCTCCTATCTCACCTCAATACTCTCCTACTACGTTCCAGCCCACACACTTCGTTCCTCTGGTGCTAACCTTCTCACTCTATCTTGATCATCTTGCTGCCAACCTCTTCCTCACATCCTGGCTCTTGCCTGGAACACCCTTCCTTCTCATACCAGACAGATAATTGCTCTCCCCCACTTCAAAGCCTTATTGAAGGCACATCGCTTCCTTAAAGCCTTCCCTAAACCCTCCTCACCTCCCACTCCCTTCTGCATCACCCTGACTTGCTCTCTTAATCCATCCCCACTCCCAGCCCCACAGCATATCTGTAATTTATGTACATTAACATCTGTCTCCCCCATTAGACTGTGAGCTCATTGTGGGCAGGGAATGTGTCTGTTGTTGTACTGTACTCTCCCAAATGCTTAGCACAATGCTTTGCACACCATAAGCGCTCAATAAATATGATTGAATGAATTTTACAGATGAGGAAACTGAGGCTCGGAGAAGTTAAGTGACTTGGCCAAGGTCACATGGCAGACAAGTGGCAGAGCCAGGTTTAGAAATCAGGTCCCCAGACACCCAGGCCCATGCTCTTTCCACTAGGTCGTGCTACTTGTCATGTGGCATGTTTAATGTTTGCAGCACTTGGGGTAGTTTTCGCTGGTTTTTCGTGCCTTTGCTCGAAAAGAGCCATTCCTTTCTTGACAGCAATCCCAAGATTCCTGTCTTGCAGGTCTTTGCTCCCACCTCTAGTGAAAAGTTAGATTGCACTTTATCCTAAAGATAAGCAGTTTGGATTTTGATGTTTCACTTACAGAAAACTGTGCTCTACTTCTGTAAATTTGAGGCAACACACATTTTTTTTTTCAAGGGGTGTTTATCCAGCCATGTGATGTCCATTTCACTTTGATCAATCATTCAATGGTATCTGAGCCCTAACTATGTGTGGTGTACTGTGTACTGCACTTTGATAGTGCAGTAATTGCCTGGACTCCTCTTAATTTGATTATTGACATCACTCTTGGTTTTACTAGGATCAAATTATTTTTTCTGACATCTTTACAAGACACATCTCTATTAAGTTTCTTTAGTAAACACAGTAAATTGCCATGAGCAACCGCCATAATATAGTTGTATATCTTCATTGTTGGTGTTTTAAAAATAATTTATAAATGATAAAATTCACACAGATGACAGGCTTAGAACTTAATTAGAAAAACAACATCACAGCTTCTCCGGATTTATCCTGTTTTGAAGGCAATAAATCCCAAATGAATTGACAAAGTAGAATCTGAGTGTTCACATTCAGATCACTTGCCTAGAGGTTGTGTGCATTATATCCTGAGGGATTTTGGGGGAAAAAATACTCTTTATAAAAAAACAAAGTGATGCCATTTGAGAGGCCAATAGTGGTAGCCTGATGGCCAGCACCGACTAGCAGGTGATGAATTAGGATGGAATTTGACAGCAAATACAAAGGACACTGCATACATCTTTTATTTGGTAGAAAATGAGAAGATGACCATGGCTGCTTTTTTATTGCTGTTTTGAAGAATTTTCAGCTAATGGAGTATCTCTGGATCTCACACCATTTTCAGAAGTAGAAGATGCACACTCAGAAATGAAAAATCACATTTCCAAACTGTTGCAGATAAGATGGAGAACACAGCAAGTGCATAGAGGGCAGAGTCCTGGGATTACTACTAATAAAAATTACTATTATTATTATTGTGGTGGTATGTGTTAAGCACTTACTATGTGCCAGGCACGGTTTTAAGTGCTGGGGTAGATACAAGATAATCAGGTTGGATGCAGTTCCTGTCCCACAGAGGGCTCACAGTCTTAATTCTCCTTTACAGATGAGGAAACTGAGGCACAGAGAAGTGACTTGCCCAAGATCACATGGCAGACAAGTGGCAGAGCCAGAATTAGAACCCATGACCTTCTGACTCCCAGGACCTTGCTCTATCCACTAGGCCATGCCAGTGCCCGTAATATATCACTATAAATTCGAAGCAGGGAGGCACAAGAGTAAAATCTACGGCACAGTATTTTCACTTTCCAAGGTCAGGGGCAGATAATGACGATCTGTAATGGCTGCTCCACTTTACTTTGGAGTCCAAATAAATAAACCAATTAGAAATGTCATCTAATTAGCAACTATGAGGCACTATAGCTACTTGATTGTAATTGAAGTAGTTTCTCACCAGACCTAAATTTAGCTATTTTGATAGTGGTTGAGCCCCTTCAGATTTATGGGCTGAATTCTTTTCATTCATTCAATCATATTTATTGAGTGCTTACTGTGTTACTAAACCAAATACAGATCATATCTGCTATATGGAATGATCAACAGATATGATGCTTTGCACAGCCTTGTTTTTCACTCTGTTGGTGATGAAGAATGAAGGAAATAGAAATTCTAGAATTTTAACTTCTTGGGGCAGCCAAAAGTTCTGGGGAGTTTCAGGTCTACTGATGGCACCTGATGCTTCTGTAAAATTTCCAAACACCAGTTCTTCTCTTGAATCTGACGTGCACCAAAGATGACGTCTGCTGTGTTCCACTGTGGTCTGAAATAACTTTATGATTCTGGGAGTACACGACCACCCGTGTTCTCCTCGTGGGCAGGGACCGAGTCTACCAAACAGGGAAATATAGCATATCCAGGTGGAAAGACCATGGGCTTGGGAGTCAGAGGACCTGGGTTCTAATCCTGGCTCTGCCACCTGTCTGCTGGGTGACCTTGGGCAACTCACAACTTCTCGGTGCCCAACTTCCTCACCTGTAAAATGGGGATGAAACCCTACTCCCTCCTATTTAGATTGTAAACCCCATGTGGGGCAGGGATTGTGTCCAACCTGATTATCATGTATCTACCCCAGCACCCTCTAGACTGTCAGGTTGTGTCTGTTTATTGTTGCATTGTACTCTTCCAAGTGCTTAGTAAAGTGCTCTGCACATAAGTGCTCAATAAATATGGTTGAAGAAAGAATACAGTGCTTGGCACATAGTAAGCCCTTAAAAATACCATCACAAGTACAATAATTACTATTAATACCAACTTTATTGTATTGTACTCTCCAAAGCTCTTCAAACACTGTAAGTGCTGAGTAAACATCATTGATTCTTCAGTAGCTGATCCAGGAGGAGTATGCTTGCAGAAACCTAGCCTATGGAGAAGGGTAAGATCCCTAAAGGGCAAGAGTTTATGCCCCCTCTTAAGCACTTAACTTGTTACTAATGAGGCACTTTGGCACTGGAGAAAATAAAGCCTATTGTCTATTTTGCTCAGAGTTCCTATAGGTAAGTCACATATAACTGAGTGACCATTCCTAAATTACCCATGGCACTGCTCCATGTCGTTTTATGCCTGGGATCATTTCTAAAGCCCATTCTGAGGAAATAAGGAGAATTAGTTTTATTCAATAATAAAATGGGGGTTAACTCCTAATCCCTCCTACTTAAGGACAGCAACTGTGTCCAACCTGATTATCTTGTATGTAGCCCAGCATTTAGTACACTACATAGTAAGTAGTAAGCACTTAACAAGTACCATACTTATCATTACTATTATTGGTTTAGCCTACTTTACCCTTCCATAAATAACTGAATATTGGGTTGGAACAGAATATCATAAATACACACGTTAAATTCAAGTGACACTTGGCCAACAATTTCCCACCATCCACTTTGAAAGAATTCCTGAAATAACGTTATTCCATTATTCTGCTTATTGAATCATTTAATCAGCCTCATTCTTCCTCAAACCCCATGGACAGAAAGTCAATGTTACAGATTGGATTTCACATCACAGGAAATTTGTTAGTGAAAACATTTGTTAAAAGACAACCCCTGGCAAATAGAGGAAGGATAATAAACAACATAGGCACAGTTTTCAAGTATAGGTAATACTTTCAGGTTCTATTTTGTGTTCTAGCATTGAAAAATGTATATTTAAATGACTTCCCTTAGCTTCATGAAAACATCAAACACCCAAACTATCACAGAAGTTATTTAAAATTTAGAAAAAACACAAGTCCCAAATTACTAAAAATAATTGGCATTCTTTATTCCAACCAGAATCCACATCTATTACAGATTCAAGTCAAAGGGGATAACTGTAGAAATTCCTTAAATATCTCTCTTGTTCCCTTTCAAAGAGTTAACATGCTCATAACATGCCTCTCATCTACTTTCATTAGGAAAAGGAAAAGATTTTCCCCACGGAATACTTGCAAAACATCAAATACACAGGAGTGGTAATCAAACACAATCTAAAGTGTGCTGGAAGGCGCATACTGCATGAACAACTTCACTATCCCTAGTGCATTGAGCTTGCCTCCTGAATCTTCCTTTCCAGTAGTCCTTGATAAACAGATAGTTATATTCTGTGATACACAGTCAAAATCCAATTTCAATATTGGGATGCTCTAAGTTATATGCTGTCATTTGAGATGCAGTTTTTTTTTTTTTCTTTGCCAATAATACTGAGGGAGGGAGAGACTCAATTCTTTCTCTTTCTGGGCTTTATCTTATAGTTTGAATACTTACCCGAATCTCTGTGTTTGGCAAAACTGGGTTAGAAATCTCATGAAAACAGGCTGTCACACAAGATTTCACATAGTGTCACACAAATATTTGAAAACGCTCAATATAGCTGAGATAGGATTCAAAGAGATTTGAGGCTTTCTTCTGGTGTTCTAAATCAGTTTATAAATGCCTTTTATTTTTCTTTCTTTCCTAAGCAGGAAGAACACACACCTTTCCTCAATCTTCTTTTTGATGCAACAGTTATAGTGGCTGCATGCTATTCAAATCTTTGAACACCTACAGGTTTGGCAGTGTCGAGGAGGCTATTCATTCAAGCAGTAGCCAGATTAGGTTAGCTCTAAATTTGCATGATCATTTTTACATACTGACATTTTCCCTACTTTATTTATGCTTTGCAATCGTAATTGCTGGAGTAGTTAGACCAGCTTTGCTAATAAGACCTAAACATTGTATTTTACCTGAAATTTTGATTGCTAACACATTTTTCACTTGCTCCTTCCCCACACATGCTTGTAATAGTTTTCAATAAATTTAAAATGAAGACATTTATTTCCTTGCAAATAAAGACCTACCAGGCAACTGATATTTACATTTCCAAGAAACAAATCACGAGTGCTCTATTCCTTATTTTCTGTCTCCTTTCAGATTTGATAAACTCCTACCCCCTGGATGTGTTTTTTTATTAAAAAGGCAGCTGTGCAGGGACCTTTCAGAAGTTCTACACCATGGCTGTATCCAAAAAAATTCACATGTATTTACAAAGTGTACATTTTTCAGTAAAGGCTCCTCCATACTTAAATCACTCATACACACTTCTCGCTACACTTTTTTAAAAAAGAAAAAAGAAACCCGACGTCCCATAAAGCAACTTTTATTAGTTGATAGCAAAGGATTCACCATCATTTGGTGGACTTTGGAACCAAAAAAAACACTGTCATTTTCCATTCTCATCACAACTGTCATCATGCAGCAACCAGAGAAACTAAAGTAAGCCTGCTTGCCTCCCTCTCTCTCACATTCCCTAGAGTTGTCACTAGCGGCAACATAATATGCAATGTTGCTGTGGGAAAATAAGCACTGCACTGGGAATTCAATGATGCAAAGCAGAGAAAGCTTAATGTTCAGTTAACATTAACCAAATAAAAAATGAACTTTTCTTAATATTCCAGAGTGGCCCTACTAGTTGCATTTTAATTACGATGTCTCTGGATTCCATTTCCAATAGAGGCTTATTTTCCGGTAGGCTTTGTTAAACACATCTACGCTATGGCAAAGTCCTAAAATCTTTTCACTGGGGGTTGGGGAGGAGGGGCTTTTCAATAATAATAAATTCCTCACAATCCATTGGTCGGGCAAAGATGTACTGCTCAAATTTTGAGCCGAAGGAGAAGGGTGTTGCAATTTAGAGTGAAGACCATAACTTGAGCTGCCTTTGTCCAAGTTGGCAAAGGAATATAGTTGACAGTCCTATTAGCCTTTCTCTCTTCATCAGTTATCTACCAAATGATACGTAGTTGAAGCAGTAGCTGCACAAAAGTAGAGTTCTTCAAACGTCTTTCTGAAATGTAGGTCTAAAACATTACATATTCATGCACTAATTCCAATTTCTAAAGTACAGCTTGCTTTGCTATTTAAAAAATGCATCTTCAATTGCTGCACCTACAAAGCCTAATTAACTTCAATATGAATGAAAGTGAAGAGCCAAAAATACAACTCAACAAAATATATGCTGTTACTTTAACATGTACATATTTAATCCAAAGTGCAAAACACTAGATTTCTCATGTGAGTTACCCTAAAACCTTAATATTGATGTAAGATTAAAAGATATTCCGAATCAATTGACATTTAAGACTACACCATTTATAAGGGTCTCTGTGGAAAATGCAACAACCTTGTTAATACTGTGTATAGATCTTTAACTTGAAAATACTATATCAATTAGCTTCCCCAGCCCATGGAGTTTAGCAGAGCACAGCAGTTTCAATCTAGGGTTGTACAAGTTGCTAGTATGAAAATGAACAGCAATTTTAAAGTGGTTTTGTTTTGCTTTCTCATACTAGTTTTAAAGTCTTTATGCATTCAAAATTCCCACTGATGCTAATGATAGTCAACCTGCCTAACCTGAGTAAACTAAGGCCCTAAATACTACTGCCCTAAGGCTTGATTAGATGACATTATTGGGAAGTCACATGGGGTATATAAAACAACTGCTACAAGGTTTTAATTTAATTTAATTCCAGACCCTGGCCAAAGTTCAGGTAAAATCCCGTGTAGTGATAAGTAATGCTACTCCTGTACTTCTGGTGACACTGAGATGGGATGCCTGCACAATTAATCTCTCACAAGTACTTAGCCTCTAGACAGAAAGAAGAGACAAAGCTGTCACTGCCACCGTAAATCCTTCTCACTAGCTAGTTTACAATTTATATAAGTTTCTGGGTTACCAAAGTGAACATAGGAAATAAGCGGACCTTGGAGAGTTGCAAGGTTTGAGAGACTATATGTTTTCGTAGCAATTTTCTTTTTAGTTATTGAAATGGAAATAGTCGAGTGAGAGATCTTGTGTACTTAGTTACTCTAATATTTACTTCTAAATTATTCTCTTTAATGGTAATAATACTTCATGCTTATAGAACACCTTCTGCCCCAAAGCTCGATGTGCCTCCTCACATTAGTATGTTCAACAATGGCAGGGAAATACACGCAAACCGAAGTGAACCCAGAGCAAGATGCTTGGCTAGGTATGCACTTAAGACATATTTCCCACTGAAATGACCAGACCTAAGGAGAAGGATGGTGTAGCATTGGAAGATAGTAGGTAAGCTCCTTGTGGGTAAGGAATGTATCTCCCAACTCTGTTATATTGTATTTTCCCAAATGCTTAGTACAGTGCTCTGCACACAGTTAGCTCTCAAATACGAGTGATTTATTAATTAAATATGAGCCCAATCAAATTAGGATAGGAAACGAATTTCAGGGATCAGGCCTCTGCACAGGAAACATCCTTCCCAATTTCAAATGCACACAGCCTCTTAGTAGGGATAGTGCAGTTGATTTCAATGACAATAAACGTCAAGGTGGGGGGCAGGATGAGAGGAATAATCAGAGGATAAACCATGTAGGGCTCTATATGCAAACATACAAAACTAGTAAAACAGTCTAATTACGCAAGACAAAATCATCACCATATGGACAAAGGGAAGTGGGGAGCTGATCTCTTATCCGGTGAATTGGACCAATGTGGAAAACCAATATGGATTATTCTGACTGTAAACTCTTCTTCTTCAAAGGCAAGACTTGGGCCTGAATTTTGGATAACTGCCTCAACTCCAGATTTCAGTTTCCCAGACACTGCCTTCTTTTTCTTCAACAACTTTTCATCCTAGACATTCCAAGATTCCAGAAAAAAATCACAATTTAACATACGGTAAATTTTTGCAAAGCCAATGAATATGCCTCTGCAAATGCTGAAGCTCAAAACTGCAACTACACATTTTTATCCAATAGAAAACCCAACACTTCCATTTTGAATACTTATTCACAAATTATATCTTCATAAGCCAGAGATGAATGATAGTTATGGTCTGCATCAAAAGATCATGTCATAATGGTATGAGGGCTGATCCACAGTGAAAAACATGGCAGTAATAGGGGAATCAATCAATCAATCAATCGTATTTATTGAGCGCTTACTATGTGCAGAGCACTGTACTAAGCGCTTGGGAAGTACAAATTGGCATCACATAGAGACAGTCCCTACCCAACAGTGGGCTCACAGTCTAAAAGGGAAAAAGAGAGAGAGAAATATCATTTTTTTTTTGGTACACAGCCCTTTGCAGACAGAGCATTTTACTCTATTATTAAATTGACACAGATAGGGAAGAAACACACTATGCAGGTGAAGGCAGATGTGCATGTACATTTACAACCTTATTTTACTTTATGCAGACGCTTACACACACCATTGTATTCACACCTTACAATACTTATCTCTATACAGGTGCATCTACACACACACACACATTATATTTACAGACCGACCACCAGGATTGAACCGACAACCTCTGAATTCAGAGACAGACCATTTACCCCTACTCCACAAGCTGCTTCAGGGGAAGGGTTTAAAGCATGGGAGTAGCCCCTTGTGCTTGTTCCTGGTTCTGAGCAAAACACTGAGAGTTACCCCACTCTGTTACTGTTTTAGGGGTTCATGGAACGCAGGGTGTGTGTCAGGGTGTGTGTGTGTGTGTGTGTGTGTGTGTGCGCGCGCGCGCTGCTGAACTGCAGCTGCTGCTGGCTTGGAGTAGGGAGGAGAGGAGCCGCCATAGGCCGAAGCTGTGACTCCTCTAGACTGTGGGTAGGGAACGTGTCTACCAACTCTGTTATATTGTTCTCTTCCAGGCGGTTAGTGTAGTGCTCTGTACACTCCCATGCTGAGCAAAATCCAGACTACTAGTCAGACTTCATCCACCCAGGTAATGTAGGCCAACATCATCATTGTGTATTTATGGGTTCCAACAAAGTGCAGGACACCGCCCTAGGCACTGAAACCTTTCAAATCAAAGCTTACACGGAGCACAATCTCCTGTTTTGACAATTTTCTACTTGCTAACTTTTATCCTTACTGAAACCCCAAGAAATAGACAAGAAATTATGTACTCTTTCTATTTGGGGGTTCCAGGATAATACAACTTATTTTGCTCACCTCAGCAGCTCTCCTTTTCTTCTTTCACTAACCTTTTAAAGTCATTTCTTCACCATTCTGTCTGATGAACATTTTCTGACAGTTATGGGGTGACCCACTAGTGCTTCATGAACTACTACTGCAGCTGCCTAGTCTGGCTCCTACGGTAAATTCAAGAAGCTGTCCCAGCCGTTTTTTTAACTAAATTTTAAAGCAGGACACCCATTCTACCTCAACAACAACTGTTGAAGGAGAATATTGCCATATACCTGAAAGTCATCGACACGCAAAAAAAGTTGACACAAAAATCTAGGTCTGTGTACCAGTTTGCAATTTTCACACCTTTATCCTATGGAATGAAAACTGCCTGCAAACAAAAAATACTGTTAACACCTTCTCCATTCAGGAGTGACACCCTGTAAATATTAGTGAACACGGAAATGCTGTACTTGTACATCAGCAAAACATAGTTCCCTTATGTGCTGAAAATCATGCACTACCAGCCTATGAGGTAGCATCCGTAGTCTGTTCATATTATGCGGGAGTTAAAAGTAAAGCAACTTTTTTCATTCACAGCCCCAGTGCTTTTTTAAAAAAACTGAATACTTTCCACGAGAAACAAAATACTATGAGAGAGGTTAACAATAGCAATCAACTGAACTCCCCAGGGACTTCTGTAAGGACAGGCAGGGAGCTTTTCAGAGCAATGAGAGTGCTGGACCTGAGACTGTAGCCTTTTTTTATTCATAATAATGCCACTGGACATGGCTCAGAACCCCAAACTTCAATGACAGGATTTGCATTTAACACATACGTGCCAGAAACCCTATTTGATCATTTTATTTTCTGAATGCAGCTTGAGGATTCCTGCAGTGCCTTTGCGTCGTGCCTGGGTGAACATTCATTCAATTTGAAAGGTACACAAATGTGCAAAATCCAAAGCAGCGCAGAAAGAATCTGCTTTCAGATGAGTGGATCTAATTAGTGACCTGGGCCTTTAAGTAGTCTTACGTCCAAAAGACATTTTCTGAAATGTCCATGACCCACGATTAAACACTTGGGTTTTGATTTTCAGCCTAGAAAAAGGCAATTCAAATGCTACTGAGAAGTTTCCTTCCTCGCCCACCCCCCACCAAAAAAAAAAGCAGTATGTATTTGTGCTCTGCCACGCTTAAGAAAAACATACATCCAAGGCAATTTAGGTGTCTCTCAAAAGGATTACCTTTTTATCCTATCTCATTCCGTCATTCAGAGAATCTGTGGGTGGGTTTTAAATACATAAGATAGCAAATAAAAATCAAATCACGGAATGTGATTGAATAATAACCAGCAGAGTTGGGTAGATGGCAGAACTGCACACACACTTACTGGAGTCACTGATCAGACACCATTATACTCCAGGAACCCTCAAGTTAATACCGATAAAATAATGTAACAATTTCCAACCTAGCCCCTTTTTGCAAGGCAGTTTAAAAAATGTACAGTGAATTCACTGCCACAAATCTATAGTGGAAGACAGGAATGGGCAATGCCTCTATACCCCTCTTTTCATACTAAAATATATTCAAATGTTATAATAATTTACACAGTAACTTACCAGCACCTAGGACAGCTGTTGTTCAATTTGTCCCATTGGTCTTAAACTTGATAGTTTCCCACACATACCACATCATCTCTCTGCAGCATAATGTTATTTCCTACTTTCCTTCAACCACATTACTCTGGAACTGCCTTATTTACATTTTCTTTGCAGGGCACTCAAATTTCTTCCCACTGATATAGGGTTTCCTTCTGGCAAGTCTTAAATCTGTCCTCTTTAGTCCCTTTTGCCAACTGCCTGGGATAGTCAGCTTCTGTAAATTCTGTCATCCCCTTTGAAATCTACGGCTCTGAATTTTATATCTTGCCATAAGATATCCTTTATTTCTTTGCAGCCCTTCTAATGCTCTCCTCAACATTAAATCACCACTTTTCTCCAGATGAAACAATAGGCTGATACTACTAAGGGCCATATGCACTAGAAGTAAAGCAACTTTGGATTCTTTGAAGAGAAGATCCTTTAATTGTTACATGATGGAACCTGAAGAGGCCATGAACAATAAGTACAACCATTTCTTATCTCAATTATAGCTATGCCTTTATCATACACTAAAATTAACTAGGCAATATTGTACTGACAATCCAAAGTTATCAGATTAGTAGGTTTAAAATCAAATATGTAATGCTCCTGAAGTCACTAGCTAATATAGGTATGGATTTAAATTGTAAAAAAAAAAACCTCTGCATTTTTTTGCATTAAAATACTTTTTTCAAAGGACTGAAATAAGGATGTAAGACAAACAAAAAGCTCCTTTCACATTATTATATTTATTTATAAATTATTCACATGGCCCTAAGCTGTGATTCCTACCCAAATTTATAATATTTGGAAATTTTATTTTACAATCCTCACAAATCACATCCTGAAATGAGTCAATATCCATACAGGCCACAACTTTAATCAGGAACAATATTAGCACTGTTTAATCCTGAAATAGTAAACTCGATATTCCATTTTCCCCTAAAAGTGTATGTTTAGTACTAAAGACCGTTACTTATCGAGACCACAAAATGATCATTTTTAAAATCTTTCAAAACATTATCCCCAGTACTTAAGGCAAAGATATCCTGCTCTTAAGCTGTAAAATATGTCCTTTCGCAGTCAGACTCTCATCAAGATATCACATTGTCCATCATGCATTCCACAGCACGGTACATTAGAAAAATTAAAGATGTCAGCAGTTAAGTGCACTACAGTAAACTGTAATTATTTATTCTATTTCTGTTATTCAAAAGCTGCACTTTTAAAAATTTCACCACAAGCGGGCATGTGGTCCATGCAACATGGCGGTCAAGTCCTATAAGAACCAATACTTACTGGGTTATTACAGTGAGTCTGTGTTTTGGTTCGCAGCTTCAAAATCCTAGTCAACTTTTTTCTGGGTTTAGTATTTCTAGCTCAGATGCTTTGTAACCAAGATAGAACATTAAACACCGCTGTCAGCAGGATCCCTGACAATTCGTCAGATATGGCTTGCCATAGTTCACACGTAAATGTAAAGTAGGTTCTCTGGGGTTTTCTCTGTGGATTTTCTCCTGAGAGGCCATACCATGAAGCAAATCCCCAAGAATTAAACTGACAAAACTACCACAGAAAGCTACTTCCCTTCCTCTCTCCTCTCCCCATGTTTACCCCTATCTCAGAAGGCAGTCTGCTACTTCCCAGGTGAGAAACTGGCACAGCCCGGCTCCATGCCGTTTATTTATCAGAGCTTTTCTAATTTCAGCATTTGGTGAAATAAACGACTTTAGTGGAAACAGAAGTCATGATGGGCAAACATTCAAAAAGGAATAAATGGGCCCTGTTTTTAACCCCGAGCAACAATATTCATGACCTTTTGGCAAAATTAGTAGTGCGACGTTTTTGTCTCGGTCCTCTGTGCTCGGTTTTCAAGAGGTGGAGCCTTCTGTCAGTCTTCAATGAAAGCTTTAGGAAAACTAAGCTTTAGGAAGCCACATTATTTCCTTACCTGCTTAGTTCCAAGATACCTTAGAAGGGTATGATGTTAAAATATACTATATACTGTGATTCTTTTAATTTGTACACTTGACTTTGGGATCCGGGTGTGGCTGCGAAATTGAGGGAGGATGAGAGGCAGAGGTGAGGGAGGATGGAACCAAGAAATTCTGAACAATAACATGATGAAAGAACTGTGGGTTTGGTATGAGGGGTGGGGTGCGGTTCCTTTCTCCTATTATCTTTCTTTAGTTAAATTGATCATTTCATCTGACCCTTGGAATGTACAACACCAACTGTGTGTTTTTCACCTCCCCCATTAACAAAGGCCCAGGAATCTTAATTTCTACAAAATATCACATATAAAATGCATGCACACACACAGACTTATACAAGGCAGTGCAGCCAGGGTCCTCCTGAATATCTCCAATAAGACCTGAGAAAACATCGAATGAAGGAGCTGAACAAGAAACCAGCCATGAGCCAAGTACTGAAAATGTGAAGCATGTACATCTGCTACCAGCTGTAAAAACTTACACAACAGCATATGTATAAATGTGTACATACACCCAATTGTACTTGATTTTATAAAGATTTTATTTTTATTTCTTCATTACTAGCAGCAAAATTCACATTTGATTTGATCATAATAGAAATGGTTGACATTCATTTGTTTCATTCTACACTTGTCATTGACACAAAGCAAAGCAAAAAGGCTTACGGGGTTCCATCCATGGAGATACATTTCTTCTTCCATACCTAATACCAGTTAACTGGCTTGCCTATAATAATATGAAATATTACCCCAGAATAAAGTTTCTTTATCCATTATACAGTCAACTGAATTTATTGAGTGCTTACTGTGTGATGGCCACTGTACTAGAGAAGCAGCGTGGCTCAGTGGAAAGAGCACAGGCTTGGGAGCCAGAACTCATGGATTCTAATCCCGGCTCCGCCACTTGTCAGCTGTGTGACTTTGGGCAAGTCACTTAATTTCTCTGGGCCTCAGTTACCTCATCTGTAAAATGGGGATTAAGACTGCGAGCCCCACATGGGACAACCTGATCACCTTGGATCCCCCCCCAGCACTTGAACAGTGCACATAGTAAGCACTTAACAAATGCCACATTAGTATTATTATTATTACCAAGCACTTGGGAGAGTTGGTAGACACAATCCCTGGCTAAAAGGAGTTTACAGCATTTGTTCATTTGTCAGGGATCTAGTAGAGGCGACCATTCCATAAATGGTGAACACCTCAGATCGCTCAGTTAAAGTGCTATCCTTCTACCAGTTCTCTTTGTGGCCCAGTTATGGATGTACACAAGTTACAGTGATATGGTGCTACCCACTGCTTCAAGCCTTGCTAATAGACCTGGGTGCCTGTGTAAGCCTGTAGCAGCAGGTAGTCAAACTTTTTAAAATAGCCTAAATAGCTGCTATTCTCTCTCCTCTCTCTCTCCGTCAAACACACACACACACACACACACACACACACACTGTGGATTTTAAATACTATTCAAATAGCATCTTTCAGTGTTTCTGCTTCCTTCTGTGAGCTTTACAAAAACCGATTCTAATGTCAAATCAAAGCACTGTTTCTTTTTTGTATTGCACATCACTTTTTTTTTTTGTAATGCACATCTTGAAACTAGATCCATTGTCACTAGATACGGTGTTCTACCTAGAGGGCACACTCTATACTGACTTTATGAACTGTAGTTCAATGATCTGACAACCATTTTTCACAGATAGAGCTATTCCAGCCAATACTTCATCACAATAATAGAGTCACAAAACGTCTTAAAAAGCTTTGTGGCTCATTGTAATGGGGACCCCAATGGGAAAAATCACTCAGAATTTTAATACAATGCAAAATCAAACCCTACTTCCTTGTAAAAGTCAGACCTTGCCAAAAAAGTCATTTTCTGATGTAGGATAAGTATGCAAATGAGGTCTAGTGGAATGCATGTGAAAATTAACTAAAGATAACTCCCATTATACCAAGTATAAAGCATTTGGTATAAAATGTGAACATTTGTAAAAGCTTATTGGAATTTAACTAAGTACACCAGTTTCAGCTAATGTGCTACATATTAGCACAATATCACATTCCATGCTGCATCTGCTTATACTCATTATAGAAACACTGAGAATTATATTATGATACTTATAACCCTTTTCTACAACTATCATTCACTGATGGAGTCTTTGTTTGGAAAAGTGGTACAATACTTTCCTAATCCTTTAAGGAAAAATGAACAGGAACCTGATTAAACAAAAAGGAATCTGCCGACAAAACATAATAAAATCACACAATCTTTCCACAGAAATAGATATTTCTACACAACTCCCACCATACGTTTAAAGCATTTCATTTAGTACAGGTATGGGCAATCTTTCACTTTTTTCTTTCCAAATATTATGTTTTTCGTTGTTTTCCTTCCTAAATCTCAAGCTCTGAAAATATCTATGCTAGCCACTGTAGGCAATCACCTATTGTAATTCTTCCCTTCCTTGTATCGTTTCCCCTCATCCAAATCTAATGAGGACATACTCTGCCCTTACCAGTGAGACACTTTCATACTTCACAGGCTGTGGTTTTTCCTCTGCTTTGAGGCTTATTACCAATTCAGTACAATTGTATTTGCACTCCTGTAAGTACTGTACTTTCTACACTACAGCATCTAGTTCAAGGTTTACAGCTCTTCTGCATTTTCACATTAACTTGGCTCCAAACTAGCTCTGATCATTGAGTCAAGGGGTCTGAGGTAGGTTGCTGTATTTAAAATTCAAAGTGGAATTTCAATATAGAACACTAAAAGGTTATTTTTAAGTTAAAGAAACCCTGAGCTGTAAAAGGAACCCATCTATCCCACTAGACAATGATATTAATCTTTAATTTCACTGGGACACTCATCATTGGAAAGTCACTGTGCAAGGAGTATTAACTATATCAAATGACAATATCATTTTTTAAGATGAATGCATTTTAGGATGAATAACTGATATTAGCATGATATATTGCATTTTAGCTTAAAAAGATAAAGGGACATATAGATTTCTTTATATCATTCCTCAGAAAGTGAGGTTAGCAGAAGAAATTAGCGAGCATGAAATATACCGATTATCTTTCTCTTACACATCCAGTGTCATTTTACAGTCTAAAAGAATTTAATCAGGACACGTGAACCGAACAGACAATGTGTACCTGGAACTAAAAAAAGTTTCAAAAGCTTCACGTAGCTGAAAACTTAGTAAAAAGCTAAACTTTTTTTTCCCCCTTATTTCTGAATTCCCATTGGATTACCTTTTTAGAGAGCCCTTTCTAATGGGCTTTTGTAAACCAGTACCTATGAAAAACATTCCTGAAATATCAGCGCATATTTTCTTTATGCTAATGGATAATGGGTATTTACAGTCATCTCTGTAAAATGCCATTTATTTTCACTTATTTTATCATTTGCTATGGCCAGAGGGATAGTAGGAGGCATAAATATATACTCTAAGTGTGCCAAGCACAATTGACTTCACAACAATGCTACTCCAACAGAATAGATCATTAACTTCTACAAAAGCATTTTGAAAAACAGCTTATTTACTCAAATGAATCAATTATATATATATAGAAAGGAATCGACACAAACTGCAAGCTCGAAACAGATTATTTCTGTCTCACCAGCTAGATTCAACAAAGAGCAATGGAACAGAAAATCAAATGCAGCCCGCAAAGTCACATTCACATGCAGCTATGTAAGAAAAACTGGTACTTACAGAACTGTAAAGTAAAATGTCCCAGTTTCTCTTTACATGGTACAGCAAATCAGACAAAGATTTCGGCTCTCACCAAGTCACTGCTTCCACTACCCTGCTCAACCAGGCAGAACAGGCCCTTATGGATGGTCTATGCAGCTGGGAGATAATGGAACCATATTCTCAGCTGGGACTAGAGAAACCTAACTGCTATCCACTGAGCGCCGCATGTCTCCTCACTAGCATTAATCAGGGAGTACACTGCTTCGCTGCTGTTTTGCCCAAAGGACCTACATAATTAGCACATGAATCAAAGACGCACACTGGGAGAGCC
Source organism: Tachyglossus aculeatus (assembly GCF_015852505.1). Lineage (NCBI taxonomy): Eukaryota > Metazoa > Chordata > Mammalia > Monotremata > Tachyglossidae > Tachyglossus > Tachyglossus aculeatus. The sequence continues at coordinate 103,825,249 of NC_052101.1, forward strand.
ACACACATCTTTAACTGGCTATCTGGACAGAGATTTTGATGAGGAAATCAATGTTGTTCCCTGATCAAGTGTGTGGAACCTCTTAAAAATAGGTTTCAGACTAGCACTCAAATCCACCCCCCCGCCCACAGCCGCCACGAGCGTATAACCGGCAGTGACATAAATCACGATATACAGAATATAATTAAACTGGATGTTTTGCATACGCTGACAGGACACCGTTATCATCTGACTAGTCTGTGTCAGGTCTTCTCTGCCGCTCTTTCTAACTGTTCCGTAGAAGTATATACACTGCAGTATCATTTTTCCCCTTTGCTTTGTATGACATTTATATTCTTTACAGGTTTAATCTTTGGGGAGCTCAGGCTTGCTGAATCCAGACCCTACAGGGACAGTTCCATTTCACCCAAGAAATCCTTCTGCAGGGTGAATTAGAGGTACATCTGTTTATTCTAAACACAGGGAATATGATACAGTACATGGGATTTTTTACTTTTTTAAAATATAACTGAGTTTAAACTCCTCTGTGCTTTTCTTTATTCCTGAAGTTCATTAGCCTTAATAAGTTCCGCCTGAGAAAAATAAATAAGAGGAGACCTACATCCCTGTGCCTGGTACAAAAAAAAGGAAACTGATGATAGGATATTAGCCATTAAAGGTTGCAGTAAAACTTTCTATAATCTGAGCTTCCTCCAAAGCCTTCTCTTCGGATTACATCTGTCACTCCTTTCTGATTGTCATTATCACCATCACCCATGCTGGAGACTGAAATAAGGAATTTGGAAGCTGGCATCATAATATGCTTCTGAGCCTCCGGGACACTCTTTCAGCTCAACAGGCTAAGAACATCAGCAAAAGTCTCTGAGACACCATAATTCGGGATCAACTCTAGGCAGATGACAGTGCTCTAGAGGCACAGGCACAGGGAGAGCTGCAAATGACGATGAATCACTTGGCAGATTAGTCTCAGGGCACTGGACCGAAAATTCTGTAGACAACCAAAGTTATTTATCTGCCTACATCCAGGAAACCTGGCACACACAACCAAGGGCTTTCTTTTAACAAAGACAGACCTTCATGTTATCAATAAATTTGCCTACATATACTGCACTAGACAATGAAATCCGGATAGACAAAAAATGCAGAAACATCTCTTAAGCTCACTTTCTAACTTTCTCATACTCAGATCTCCTGCTTCCGACCCCTCACTCACAATGTTCCTCCTGCAAAGGAAAACCCTTTTCCTCCAGATCCTCCAGCCTCTGTCTTTAAGTGACCACCTTAAAAAAATCTCACCTCCTCCAGGAAGCCTTCCTGGATTGATTCACACATTAAATCACTGCATCAACCCCAGTTCCACTGTTAGCCTTTATGTTTTTTATTCCTGTCCTCTGCACTTATGCATATGTGTATTAATTAGTTCATTCAACTATTTGTTTACCTATTTCACCCTGACATACTTCTACTTCAAACATTTAGATCTTTGTTCTTCTTCCTGCTCCCACTCTTGGTAAATAATTTTGTCTGTCTTTCCTTCTTGATTGTCAGTTCCTTGACAGTAGGGAATATGTGCCTGGATTCTGTTCTATTCTCCCAAGCCCTTGGCACAATACTTTGCATTCAGTTGGTGCTGAATCTATATCATTAAAAACCAAATTTAAAAGGCCAACATCATTTCAGCAGATTGGGAGACCAAGGATGATGACAACAGGGCTTCTCACTCCTTGCCAAGTTAAAGGTTTATAAAGCTTATCAACAACAAAGCCCTGGAATGGAGTCAGCTCACCAGCATTGATACAGTGCTCACAGCAAAACAGATTCAATGGTCAGGATACATGAGGGGAATGGATGAGAGCAGAATACTCAAATAACTGCTGCATAGTGAACTGAGAGCCAGGATGACAGGACATATGATTTAAAGTCAAAATGACTGGATGGTAAAATAGCAACGGACTGTTGGGAGACCATGGCAATAGCAGACCAGCCCGATGAGCAGTAGGTGGGAGAGGGGTTACTCTCCGTGAGCAGTCTCCCCCCACTCTTAGCATGCACTGGGACAGGGATAAAAACTGCCCCTGCATGCCCTTGGACTCTTCCATCGCCACCGAGAAAAGCATCATGGTAACTCCTGCCTTCCCTCCTGAGACTGAGGTTCCGCGCTCCTGGCATGCTCCGTGCATGCCAGGGCGGGGGCCAAAACTGGTCCCACATGGCCTCAGATTCTTTCATCACTTCCGAGAAAAGCCCTTTGGTAGCAGCCACCTTTCTGCCCACTACCAAGAGTCCCTGCTCCCGACTTGCTCCTGCCTGCTCACGGACTCCTCCATTGCCACTGATACTCTGAGCCTGTTTTATCCACTTGTTTGTGTTGATGATGATTGTATTTGTTAAACACTTACTATGTGTCAAGCATTGGTCTAAGCACTGGGGTAGATAGCAGCTAATCAGGTTGGACACAGTCCCTATCCCACATGGGGCTCACAGTCTTTATCCCCGGTTTACAAACGAGGTTACTGAGGCACAGTGAAGTGACTTGCCCAAGGTCACACAGCAGACAATTGGCAGAGTTGGGATCAGAACCCAGGTTCTTCTGACTCCCAGGACTATGGTCTATTCACTGGACCAGAGTGCTTTAATGTTTCATTAATCGTGATGTGTCGGTCTCCAATCCTTTCTATCCCCATGTGAACTTTTGGACTGGGAGTCCCACAGAGGACAAGGACTGTATTTAATTCCAACTTGTGTAGTCTCTCCCAGTGCTTAGAGGCAGTGTAGTCTAGTGAAAAGAGCACAGGCCTAGGAGTCGGAGGACCTGGATTCTAATCCCAGCTCTGCCACATGTCTATTGTGTGACCTTGGGCAAGTCACTTCACTTCTCTATGTCTCAGTTTTCTTATCTGCAAAATGGGGATTCAATACTTTTCCCTGCTACTTAGACTGTGAGCCCCAAGTGGTACAGGGACTGTGTGTCCAATCTGATTTATATGTATCTTTTCCAGTGCCTAGACCAATGCTTGCCACATAGTAAACACTTAACAAATATCATGATTATAATTATTAATGTTACAGTGCTCTGAATTCAGTAAGCACTTGATAAATTCTATTACTACTACTACTACTACTAAGAGGCAGAATCAAAAAGAGAGACAGGCCCTAGCTGGGACAAGCAAACGGCATGGCAAAGAACAATCTTCATGTACACACTGTGTGGAAAGGAATGGTGACCAAGCATCAAACTTCTCAGCCGCACTCACATGCTGGCCAGGATTTCATTACCCTCGTCTTTGGACTTGAAGGCTAGATATATAGATTTATATATAAGCCACCTCGATCAGATACAATTTTTAACAAGATGCCATAATATGCTAGGTGCCATGTAGAATATTCAAGAGATGATGACTGCAAATTTGCATTTTAAAGGCATGGACTGAATCCTGTGGGATGGGATGGGATTCTGGATGTAGAGATGATACTATTCATTTGACTTTTTTAATTCTTAATTTTAACTTTTTAAGGTCTGTGACTGCCTAATTTTTCCATTGTAACTCTCCATAGCACTTAGTACTAAGCACTGTACACGGGGGATTCATCTAGGCAACACATTATTAGGGGCTAAAATTTATTGTTAGGATGAGGAGTTCTGATGGTATCCAACTTACACTTCAGTCAGATGCAATCTGACTGCAACCAATGATATTTATTGAGCACTTACTGTATTCATTCCATTGTATTTATTGAGCACTCACAGCACTGTACTAAGCACTTGGGAGAGTACAATATAACAATAAACAGACACATTTCCTGCCCACATGCACAGCACTGTACTGCACTCTTGGGAGAGTACAAAACAAGAGAGTTCGTAGATTCGATCCTTGCCCAAAAGGAACTTATAGACTAGATGGGGGAGGCAGACATTAAAATAAATTACAGATAGGGAAAATAATAGTGTAAGGATATGCATATAAGTGCTGTGGGGGAATGGGGTGAATATAAAATGCTTTAGGGCTATGAAGCCAAGTGCATAGGTGACACAGGAGGGAAGGCGAGTTGGGGAATTAGGGCCTAGTCAAGGAAGGTATCTTGGAGGAGGTGTGATTTTAATAAGGATTTGAAAGTGGAGAAAATGGTGGCTGGTCTATATAAAGTGGAGAAGAGTTCTAAATCAAGGGAGGATATGGGCAGGGAGTCAGTGGCAGAGGACGTGGGTTGGCCAGTCACTTAACTTCTCTGTGCCTCAGTTACCTCATCTGTAAAATGGGGATTAAGACTGTGAGCCCTCCGTGGGACTACCTGATCACCTTGTAACCTCCCCAGCACTTAGAACAGTGCTTTGCACATAGTAAGTGCTTAATAAATGCCATCATTATTATTATTATTAATCCCAGCTCTGCCAACTGTCTTCTGTGTGACCTTGGGCAAGCCACTTAACTTCTCTGTGCCTCAGTTACCTCATCTGTAAAATGGGGATTAAGACTGTGAGCCCCACATGGGACAACCTGATTACCTTGTATCTACCTCAGCATTTAGAACAGTGCTTGGCACATAGTAAGCACTTAACAAATACCATTATCATTATTATTATTAAGACAGAAAAGATTGTGGTACAGTGAGTAAATTGGCATTAGAGAAGCAAAGCATGTTGTAGAAGGAGATCAGCGAGGTAAGATAGGAGTGGGTGAGTTTAAGTATTTTAAAGCCAGTAAGGAATAACTGTTTGATGCGGAATTGGATGGGAAACACTGGAGGTTCTTGAGGAGTGGGGGGATGTGGACTGAATATGTTGTTTAGAAAAATCATTTTGGCAGCAGTGTAAAGTATGGTCTGGAATGGGGAGAGAAGGGGAGTAGGGAGCTCAGCATGGAGGCTGATGCAGTAAACCAAGGCGGGATATGGAAAGTGCTTAAACAGCATGGTAGCAGTTTGGATGGAGAAGACAGGTCAGGTTTTAGAAATATTGTGAAGGTAGAATAGGATTTGGTGACAGATTCAATACGCAGGTTGAATGAAAGAGATGAGTTCAGGATAATGCCAAGGTTATGGGCTTGTGAGACAGGGAGGGGGGTGGTGGTATCTGCAGTGATGGGAAAATCTGGATGAGGACAGGATTTGGAAGACTCCCAGAAATCTTCCCCGAATAAACTCTTATTTACCCATCCTTTTTACCCTTCCTTCTGCATCACCCATGCACGTGGGTCTGTACTTCTTCTGCACTTTAATACGCATCCTGTAGCAGCCCCACAGCACTTATGTAGATATTGTTCGCTGCCACTTCCCCTATAATAATAATGGCATTTTATTAAGCCCTTACTATGTGCAAAGCACTGTTCTAAGCGCTGGGGAGGTTACAAGGTGATCAGGTTGTCCCACGTGGGGCTCTCAGTCTTAATCCCCATTTTACAGATGAGGTAACTGAGGCACAGAGAAGTTAAGTGACTTGCCCAAAGTCACACAGCTGACAATTGGCGGGGCCGGGATTTGAACCCATGACCTCTGACTCTCAAGCCTGTGCTCTTTCCACTGAGCCACGCTGCTTCTCATGTCTGTAATGTCTGTCTTCCCCACTTGACTGTAAGATCCTTGAGGGCAGGGATTGTTTCTACCAATGCTACAGTATTCTATTCTCAGTGTTTCAATACAGTAGGCTTCACAAAGTAAATGCTCAATAAGTGGACATATTGATCAATTAATGGTAATAATAATAATGATAATTATGGTATTAGTGAAACACTTACCATGTGCCAAGAATTGGTCTAAGCATTGGGGTGCAGAGCACTGCATTATAGAAGGCATCTATAATGTTTAAGTCTTTCCCAAATATACAGCTTTTTCATAAAATCTCCGCTAATCTAATTAGCAAACAACTTCAACCCACCTTCAGTCTGAGACTTGAAGAGTCAGATTATCTCCTAGTCTGATCAGATCTGCTTCAGGAAGGACTTTCCTCAATCTGTTGGGTACTCCCTGCTAGACCTGATTCTTAGATATATGGCATATTTGGCGTCAGTACTCCACATTCCCAAAGTATATCGGGGTGAAAAAAAAAATGTGAACAAATAGTGAAGATTGGTTTTCTACTTTTCTGTTAGAGATTGGTTTTCAGCAGACTTTAAGGTCTTCAAAAAGATTAAAAAACCCTTATGCCCCAAGCCAATGAAGGGTACACGGTCTTTCTTTGCTTTTTACAGCCCATAAAATAGGGAATTCAATATGACAATAATATTGATTGCATACCTATGGTGCGACCTTGGGCTTCTCTGTGTCTCAGTTTTCTCAGCTGTACAATGGGGGTTTGAATGCATGCTCTCCCTCCTAACTAGACTGTGCTATGTGGGACAGGAACTGCGTCTGACCTGATTTTCTTGTATCTACCCCAGTGCTTAGTACAGTGCTTGGCACATAGTAGGTGCTTAAAAATATCCTTATTATCGTTATTATTATAATAATTATTGTGCCCCTTGTGACACTTTCATAGATTTCTAACCAAGTCACCGTTAGTCACAAGGGCCACGCCAAGTTATATATTTTGTCTCATCATAGTCCAATTAGAATGTAAGCTCTTTGTGGGCAGGGAACATGTCAATTTTTTATTCTGTACTTTCAAAGTGGCCAATAGTGCCCAATTTAATTACAAAGAAGATAATTCACTCATTCAATCATATTTATTGAGCGCTTACTGTGTGCAGAGCACTGTACTAAGCACTTGGGAAGTACAAATTGGCAACCTATAGAGACGGTCCCTTCTCAACACAGTCTAGGAGGGAGAGACAGACAACAAAACAAAACAAGTAGACAGGTGTCAATACCATCAAAATAAATAGAATTATAGCTATGTACACATCATTTATAAAATAAATAGAGTAATACCTAAGTACAAATATACACAAGTGCTGTGGTCACCCAGCAGGCAAGTGGTAGAGCTGGGATTTAGAACTCAGGTCTTCTGATTCCCAGTCCTGTGCTCTTTCCATTAGGCCACACTGCAATGCTACTATTACTATTACAATAACTAATCACCTATTATAATAAAAGCGCTTAGTACAGTGCTCTGCACACAGTAAGCGCTCAATAAATACGATTGAATGAAGAAAATGAAAAGCATTTTTATCACTTACATTTATCACACAAAAGATAGTAAAAAAATATTAAGGTATCGAATAACTCCTATTCAATGGAAGGTGGGGTGAGAATAGAGACAGAGGAGCATAAATAGGAAGGAGAACAAGACAGAGTAGGAGATCAAAAGGAGAAGGCTAAGGATTTTACCACGGACCTTTGAGAGTAATTCTGTATAATTCTGTATTTATTCAATGTTTTCTACCTGCAGTGCTTGGATGTAAGGTAAAATTGGTTCCTGAAAACTGTGAAATATTGTAGAATAAGAACAATGTGATAAATGGGACCTTGTCTCCTAAACCTATTTTTACTAAATTGTGTACTCAATTGTAAATGAGTATCATAGCTATATTAATGTACTTCTACTGAGCTATGAGATATTCCACGGTAGGGTAACCCGCATTTACTTCATCAAAAATAGAGCGGACACGTTGACCCTCTGATGTCTCCACCTGGTGATCAGGTGATATAGGTGATAGATCTGTCCTTCGTAGTCAATGAAGACACAACTGATGGTGAAATTCATCTTTTGAGTCAACGTGGGAGTGGAAAGGCCATTTTGCCTTCTTGTCTCTGGTTCCTTTATGACGTTTTTGCTCAAAAGGAGCGACTCCTTTTCTCGACGGCAGTGCATTACACTGGCCCAATCTCAGCAACCGATTCCAGCTTTCAGCTGGGACACCGAATTGTCTGAGGCCTTGTTTTACCGTACCCTTAAAACTTGGCCTCTATCCTCCTTGTTTTTGCTTTCCTAATTTCAGTTCTCCATACAGCAGTTGTTGGGGTATTCTGTTAGCCTTCATTCTCTTCCTATGACCAACCCAGCATAGCTAAAGGGTAGGTGTTTGGGTAATCCACTCCCCAATCTCCCGGCCTCTGCAGCTCTCCCCACCTCGGCTCTCTTTTGGAACGTTCTTCCCCTTCCTGTCCTTTTAAAATGATTTTCCCGTTTTCCCATTGTCTTCATACCCTCCGCCCCATCACCGTACCTGTGGAGCTAGTGCTGTGAAAGAGACTAGCGTTGTAAAGTCAAAACTGATGCACTGAAAAGCTGAGCAGATGTAAATTTATATACAGAGTAACTTAAAATGTTTTATGTCCAGAACTGACTGTACTAAAATATCATCGGTTTACCCTAGGTAAAATAACACAACCATATCCTTTTCCATATTGTTAATATTTGCTGTTACCTTGAAAGCAGATTAGCAAGAATTTAATGCCTATTTTATTTTCATAATGATTATTACTGATACTTTAACAACATCTATTTCACCTAACCTGGGTGAAATACAGGCAAAATTAAATGAATTAAATAGCAACTGTGAATCTCAGTCATGTCCTAGTGGATAGAGCTCTAGCCTGGGAGTCAGAAGGACCTTGGTTCTAATCCCGGCTCTGCCACTTGTCTGCTGTGTGACCTTGGGCAAGTCACTTCACTTCTCTCAGCCTCAGTTACCTCATCTGTAAAATGGGAATTAATACTGTGAGCCCCACGTGGGTCATGGACTGCATCCAACCTGATTAGCTTTTGTCTACCCCAGTGCCTAGCACAGTGCCTGGCACACGGTAAGTGCATAACAACTACCATAAAAAAGTCAGTGAACATATTGCTGAAAAAAATGAAAAGTGAAGAAATTAAAATACCCCAATCATTTCAGTAGTACAGATGAATTAGTTTAATTGGCTTTAAGTCCCATTCAATCCTTGATTTTCTGATAATGATTTGAATTCATCTTTGATTCTGGTATGCTGTGGATTTATTTGTTCATCAAGTGCATCGCTCTCATTTCTAATTTTTGGCGACAATTTGTAACTAAGATTTTTCTGCCTTCAATCAATTCTTTGAGGAATCTATCCGCCGCACACATACCATTACAAAAATAATGTGACTTACAATAAAGCTTAAAGCTGTGCTACAACTGAACAACTGAATTACTCCTAGGCTCAAAGTCGGCATTAATGTCAAAATAGGTCCATTAGCATAAGAAAAAGGAAAACATGATTAGTACATTGTGAAAAGTTTATGCATAAAGATGGCAAACGCTGGCATTCTGTCTCAGAATAAATGTGCAAAGCAAAACTGTCTAGATCTAGTTTGGGTTGACATTGCTAAAAATGACAGGATATCATCTGTGCTTTAGGCTCTACTGGCTGTCTCTGCTGTCACATAACAGTAATGCTGATGCGAGAGGCATGAACCGTGGGCTTGATTTCTGACTTTGCATCAGTCTATGTGTACTTCCATATAACTGTGGCCTTTAAGACATCCTTTGTCCCTCCAAGCCCCCTACACTCCCCTCTTCCAAAAAATAAAAATAAAACATCATTTGCCTCAACTCCCCAGATAATTCAAGCCAAAGTGCATTTTTTTGGCATCAGTTAGAAGAATAATCTCCAAATGCGGAAGCTGCTGCCCCTTCTGTGCTGTGTAATATTAGGCAAGTAGGTAACATTTCTGGGCCTCAGTTTACCCAGCTATAAAATGGTAAATTAATGTTTTCTTTACTGACAGGTTGAGATCTGATAGTTTTAAATGTTCTGGATTAGTCCCTGTAAATTACAAGACCAGCAAGAACTTATTTTCTTTATCAGTTTCTATAATTTACTCTAGTTTCTAGCCTTAGTACTTCCATTAAAAAGTCCAAATATATGCCTACACAATCTTTCAAGTTATTACACAACCTTGACCGTCTGTTCCACACAGAGAAGGAATCTACAACATTATCAACTTTTCCTTTTCAAGTCCACCCTCTGATAAGAAGTAAAATCTCAAACAGTAGGCTTACTTTACCAAAAATGATATCAAGAAGAAGCAACTCTTTAATGCAGTATCATGTACTTTTTTTTCCCAAACCAATCAGGAAGCATTTCAAAAAAGTGTCACCTCACTAAAATGCTCTCTGATCTTTCAATTTCCTTAGGAGCATGATTTCTCTCCAACAACTGGTCAATATAATAGAGAACATAGATGAATTCACACAATTTGGGAAACATAATTCCATTTATAATAATAATAATAATGATGATGATGGTATTTGTTAAGTGCTTACTATGTGCAAAGCACTGTTCTAAGCTCTGGGGTGATACAAGGTGATCAGGTTGTCCCACATGGGGCTCACAGTCTTAATCCCCATTTTACAGATGAGGGAACTGAGGCACAGAGAAGTTAAGTGACTTGCCCAAAGTCACACAGCTGACAATTGGCGAAGCCGGGATTTGAATCCATGACCAAAGCCCGTGCTCTTTCCACTGAGCCACGCTGCTTCTCTACACAACATTTCTGTCTTTTAGACTGTGAGCCCACTGTTGGGTAGGGACTGTCCCTATATGTTGCCAATTTGTACTTTCCAAGCGCTTAGTACAGTGCTCTGCACATAGTAAGTGCTCAATAAATACGATTGATGATGATGATGTCACTAGGCCATGCTGCAGGCAGGCATGTTTGGAATTATTGCACTTCAGTGCTGAAAGAAACAGCCTGCGTACATGCTCAGAGCACCGGAATTGGTGGGTTCTACAATCTCACTTTTCCCTAATGAGGGGTTTGGCAAGACTGAAACCCTCACATTATAGAAAAACTGAGTAGTTGTGTTTTGGCAATTGAAAGGTACGTCTGGGAATTTTTCTGGCAGAACCACCACCCTAGGCTAAAAATAAAACTTCAACTTTTAAATATCAATCAATCAATGGTATGTATTAAGAGTTAACTGTGTGCAGAGCAGCGTACTAAGCGTTTGGGAGAGTACAGCAGAGTTGGTAGACTTGTTCCCTGCCCACAAGAAGCACACAGTTTAGCGGGGAAGACAGACATTAAAATAAATGATGGATATGTACATAGGTGTTGGTGGCAGAGGATGGGGTGACTATCAAGCGCTTAAAAGGTACAGATCCAAGTGCAGAAGGGAGAGGGAGTAAGGGAAATGAGGGTTTAGTTGGGGAAGACCTCTAGGAACTCAGGCTTCCCAGCTGTCCCAGAGCTGGGGGATGGGATGGGGAGGTGAGAGGGAGCGGGTTTGAAGGATGGCTAGGTTGAATACACCAGGAAGACTGCCATAGTTCCCCCTGAATGGCAGCTTCCCGGGTATAATGGTTACAAGTATCATAACATGATGTCTATCAGCAACAAGGTTTTGCACCCAGTAACTTCCATGACTGACCTTATCACTACCACTGTCACCATCCTCAAGAATTCCTGTGACCACGCTGAGCTTGGGAAAAAAATAAGTGCATTGATCTTCTATGTCAAGAGAGAGACATATTTCTGCTCTCATCTGACTCAATAATAATGGGCTACGGGCATTATGGAGCTTTCAGGGGCAAGTAAGAGGTAACAGAAGAAAGGAGAGCCAGGGAGGAAATAGAAGTGAAACCAAAAACAACTCAGAAAAATGAACACCTGCTCTCTTCTCTCCAAAACGAGAAACAACAGCAAGCCAATGGTCTCTGAGCTACACATTTTTTTTCATTTTTTTCCTTTCTGCCGCTAAAACGTCCCTAGGCAGATAAACATAGGCTTTTGTCCATCTCGAGGTGCTGAATCGGATGTTTCCTCTAGGCAGGATAGATCTGAAAGGAAAATTTGCTGCAGGTTTGGGTTCTAATGCAAATAAGCTTCCAAATGGGATTTATTCAAAAGTTCACACACAAAACACATTTAACCGTCCTTCAGTGATAGAAAATGGCACTGGTAAGAGGGAGAGATTTATCCACTTGTGTGTTAGTGGCTGATGAAAACCAAAACACAGTTTAGTTTGCTCCCTCCTGCACCTTGTGTAATTTTTTTTAATGGTACATTTAAGCATTTACCACGTGCCAAGCACTATACTGAGTACTGGGGTAGATACAAGCTAATCAGGTTGGACACAGTCCATATCCCACATGGGGCTCACAATCTTAATCCCCATTTTACAGATGAGGTACCTGAGGCACAGAGAAGTGAAGTAACCTGCCCAGGTCACACAGCAGACAAGTGGCAGGGCTGGGATTAGAACCCAAGTCCTCCTGACTTCCAGGACTGGGCTGTATCCACTAGGCCACACTGCTGCTCCGTGAAGATAGTTCTTTGCTGCACCTTAGCTATTGCTAGACACAGTTCCTGGAATCGCTATGGTTTCTTCCTCTTGGTATCATAATCTCAAAGTCTCTGCTCAGATAGCTTTACTATTTCTTATTGCTCTACTATCCATATAGGCAGGCCAATACCCAGGAAAGCTTCCCTGCTCCTCCCTGAAACCCTGGGAGTGAGGCCCCTGATCCACACAGGAGTCGGAAATTAAAATACTGGGAGGGTTGTGGCAGCTTGAACTAAGTTAGCCGCAGCCATGTGGTCTAGTGTTTTTGCCCACTGCACACTTAATAAAGGTGATTATTGATGGCTTGCTAAATTTACTTCATGTCCTTAACGCAATCAATTCATTTCAATCTCAGAATGCTGAGGAAGAAAAAAAAAACTTTATTATGGCTTCTTACCACCCCAAATTCCGTTATGGAGTTCATGCATTGTTCTCGCATCTCCTGCATCATTGTATCTGGCTCAGGAAAGAGGTTTTCTGCATTTTTCATCATCCATAAGATCTTTATTATTTATAACTAGTTTTATTACTAATGTAGTGCTATAGCTATGGGGCTTTTCATGGCCTCTGGAGATTAGAGGGTGGCAGGGGCATTTGCTATTGTTCTTTGGCATTGCTTACATCAAATGCAAAAAGCCTTCTTTAGTGTTCTACACAGAGGGCTTTCCAACTAGTCTTTCCTTCTTAAAGGGAAATCACCTCCAATGAGAGATTCTTTTCAAAGGGAATACTGCATTGGAGAAAATAATGGGATGCTTAGGATTCGAGGTGGAGCTACCTTAGATTAATAAAGTTCCTTATTTGGAATGGAATCAACCTGTATTCACTCGCAAAAAAATGTCTCATTAGTAAATGCAATACCCCATCACAAAGCATGTGTTTTCTGGTTGCCAAGGCAGGATTAAAAATTGCATCCTTCCAGAGCACAGCTGTTGAGTGGAGGTTAAGGAATGGGAGTTCTTTACTTTCACCAGATTGGTATTGCTCTTCTGCCTGGATTCAAGCAGCTCCTTGGCTCAGAGCCAGTTAGGAAGGTACAGAGGAAGTCAACAAATTTATGTGACCCTCTTGGATGCCAAGGTAGCCCACATAGACCCACCACAATGTTTTTCAGTATCTCAGCAGGCCAGCCTCACCCTGACGACCACAATTACAAGTTGGAATGTTTTGCCTACGAGGACAAACAACTAACTCCAAAAGTATGAAGTTACAAACATCTGAAAGTGGAAATTACTCCTAATGGACAATCTGCTAGAATGATCAACAATAAAAGAAATACAATTTATATGTCCAGATGTCATCAGGCTATTGTAGGTCTAGTTCCATGGCCTGAATTATCTAACAGATTCTTAAAGATGCTCCATTTGTTGCAAATCCATTTCTCAACAGTCCAAAGTAGCACTTTCTCTTTGCCCCCTACTGACAAGCATTACCTTGATGTACGTTTTAATGGACTCATCAGCTGCCTCCAACTTCAAGACTCCAGCAATCTGAGTTTAATAAAACGCAATCTCACCCTTCAGCATCGGAGTAGCTAACGGAAACCCAAAGTCTAAAATAGATACTTTGGTACCACTAGCACCAGTAGTAATACCAGCTGAAAAATATGTGCGACATGATAAGTCTGAATAATAATGTTCTGCTACTATCACTTTACCTGGGTCTCTGGGGAAAAATCAAAAACACTTTCCTCTCCAGAGAGACATATTTCCGGAAGGATATTCTCACAAATAAAGTGCCACTGGATGTCTCATCGTCAGCCTCAATCTACCTACATTCCAGGTGAATGTTGGGTTCACCCTAAGAAATATCTAGGAAAGCAGTATAAAAGCAAAAGAGTAGACTGACACCTCATTCACCTACTTTAAAAAAACAACAGCAGATATCTAGCGTAGCATCACTACTACTACAACTAATAGTAATAAGAGTAATAATTGTGGTATATGTTGAGCACTTACTATGTGCCAAGCACTGTACTAAGCACTGGGGTAGATACAAGATAACTGGGTCCCACATGGGGCTCACAGTTTAAGTAGGAGAGAGAACAGGCATTGAGTCCCCATTTTGCAGAGATGAGGGAACTGAGGAACAGATAATTTAAGTGACTTGTCCAAGGGCACACAGCAGGTAAGTGGCTAAGCCAGGATTATAACACTGGACCTCTGACTCGTAGGCCCATGCTCTTTCCATTAGACCAGCTTCCAAGTTGAAATGCATACAGTCAGTGCCAAAACTCCAATTTTCAAAAATAAACCTGGGGGATGAAAAAAAGACTCTGAACACACAGCTTAGAGGGCAATGATTATCCAGAAAAGTAGTAGAGTACTAACCTCCTCTATGTACCTCAATTTTGTCTATCCCACCATTGACTCCTACCCCAATCCTTCCTCAGGCCTGGAACTTCCTCTTCTTTCATGTTGGACAGATCCCCAAACTCCCCACCTTCAAAACCCTACTGAAATCATATCTCCTCTAAGAGATCTTCCCTGACTAAGCCCTTATTTTCCATTATCTGCCCTCCCCTCTGCATCGACTACACAGTTGGCTGTGTAACCTCAACATATTTTCCTGTCTGTCTCCCCCCTTCACTGTAGGCTCCTTGTGTTTGGGGATCGTATCTACTAATGGTTGTGCTGTACTTTCCCAAGCGCTTAGTACAGTGCTCTGCACACAGTGAACACTCAATAAATACCATTGACTGACCAGTTGATAGTGGTGGTGGCAATTCATTCCTCACTTGTGGGCTATTTTCTCTGTCAAACACTGGGTGTCCTGCACAGTCTGGGTAACTGCCAAGGGAAGACGAGTGAGAATATCTGCACTTGAGAGCTGTAGTATACCACAAATGTTCCTACTTTTCTTCTAGGTGTCATTTTCTGCCCTTTCAGGGTTTTGGCATTTTCCAATATCTTCTGGACTAAAATTTCTGCTATCTTTTCTTATTCCCAATTCTCTATAAGTATGTGTTTAGCTCTCATGGAATGATTTGATATATATATATATATATATATATATATAATAATAATGATAATGGTGGTATTTGTTAAGTGCTTACTATGTGCAAAGCACAGTTCTAAGCGCTGGGGAGGTTACCAGGTGATCAGGTTGTCCACGGGGAGCTCACAATTTTAATCCCCATTTTACAAATGAGGTAACTGAGGCACAGAGAAGTTAAGTGACTTGCCCAAAGTCCCACAGCTGACAGTTGGCAGAGCCGGGATTCGAACCCATGACCTCGGACTCCAAAGCCCCTGCTCTTTCCACTGAGCCACGCTGCTTCAGCAATATAATAACCAGTGCTTAATTTAACCTAGAAGGGGTGCTGGAACTGAGATGTCTCTTTCTTAACCTGAGAAGTTTGAGAGTAGGGGGTGAAGGTGAGGAACTAGATTGTGAGTTCCCTGGGGGCAGGGATCATGTCTACCAATTCCACTTATTGTACTTTCTCAAAAGCACTTAATACATTGCACTGCACACAGAAGCACTCAATAAATATAATTGATCATACCCTCTGAGGGCAGGGATCATGTCTACCTTCTCTAGTGTACTCTCCCAAGGGCTCAATAAATACCACTGAGCCGTGGGAGAGTGTACTCTCCTAAGGGCAAGTGCTCAATAAATACCAGTAATTGATCGATTGATTGGTTGATTATTGGAAGCTTTGCTATTTCTGCCCATCTCCACTGTTCTATAGCTCTGGAGCTGCTTCCTGCCTCTGGTCTATAGTGGCTCCAACTCATCGCATCAGGGCACTTCCCAAAGGTTCCAAGGCTGAGCCCCAACCAGCCCCAGCACATATTAATCTCTACAGACAAAATAATACATTGAGAAGCATATTAACCAAGAAACCTGGACTCCAATTCTTCAATTATTTGTATCTAGAAGTGCATTAGGAAGACAGCTTTCTATTTCAGCTGCTTTATTTCTGTTGTACAAGGATGGTAACTTGTTTGGCAGCAGAAAGTATATTTCAACTGAGGCTAGAATGCATCACTGCGTTTGATTGTCCCTGCTTTGCTCAGGTTGATGTGAGAACAAGCCCTCTTGGGATCAAACAGGAGAAAAGCCTCTCTCCAAAGCCCTTCTATATTTTCCCAGAGGAAAATAACTATAGGTAGAAGAGTTATTATGACAACAGTTAAGTGCGTCCAACTGGGCTCCTCCAGGGAAGAAAGGCCAACTGGTATATCTCTTCCCTGACTTCATGCTGCTGCTGCTAGTTACTAATTGTATTCTAGTTCAACCCAACCATTTCTGTACTTTCTGCTGCCAAACAGGTACCATTCTTGTATAACAGTAAGAAACAACTCCAAAGAAATAACAGGTATCTATATCTATGTCTCTTCTCTAACCCAAACACCACACATCAGGATCACTTTTTGCTTAAATCCTTGATGCTTTATTTCTGTGACTTACTAACATGTTCAATTTCTATAAGGTAAATCCTTACTTCAAACAAAGTGTTTCTTCCTGTAATAGCGATGATTTCAATCATCAAATCCTAAAAGCAAAAATCTATAATTGTTTACCAACTACCAATTTACACCAGTGAAATATTAAACTACTAAAATCACTGTATTTTAATGCCCCCAAAGTAACACAATTTTTATATTGATAAAATTAAATTTGCATAACTGTATGGATATTGAGCCTATTTATTAACACCTTCAAATATATATATATATATATATATATACACACACACTCATATACAATACAAACAGGCACTTGTCAGGTTACGTCCACCCAGCAGTTGCAAAATCCACTAATTGCTGACATAACCCAGGATCCATAAGCACTGCCCCTGAAGTTCTGTCTAATCATGGCAGATAAGTCTCCCTTCCTTCACACCTCCGTTCTTGTGCTCCATTCCTGCTCTCCCCTGTTCCAATAAGTTTTCCTGCCCCCTCAAGACCCCAAACGTGGCCCCTGCTGCTCCTCTCTATACCCAGTCCTATTTGTCCCACCTCCCTCCCCAGTACATATTTTTTTTTTAATTAGTGACATCCTGGTTCCTTGCTCTGGCCCCCCTCCAAACAGCCTTGCTCTACCACCTTGACTCAAGTGGCGGGGAGCTGGCTCGATTTTACACAGCTGTGTCCTCTAATGGGCAGGGAACGTGTCAATCAATCAATCAATCATATTTATTGAGCGCTTACTATGTGCAGAGCACTGTACTAAGCGCTTGGGAAGTACAAATTGGCAACATATAGAGACAGTCCCTACCCAACATTGAGCTCACAGTCTAAAAGGGGGAGACAGAGAACAAAACCAAACATACTAACAAAATAAAATAAATAGAATAGATATGTACAAGTAAAATAAATAAATAGATAGAGTAATAAATATGTACAAACATATACATATATACAGGTGTCAACCAACTCTATCTCCCATGCACGGTCCTTGGCACATGGTAAGCACTCAGTAAATACCACTGATTGATTGATTGACTGCTCTCTTTCAGGCCGACCTGCCTCTCCCAACCTCTCTGACTCTGCGGCATGTTCCTGGATCAAACCTCTCAAGACTCTCCTCCGTAGCTGCGGATGGCTCCAGGATAAACATCACACCATGGTGACATGGCGTTATGTCTCCATGGTGACAGGGCTGGCTTATCTACTGGACAGAGAGCCCATAGGCAACATGAACAGGGACAGAGGTGCATGCAGAGTTAGTGAGAACCAACAAAGAATTGTGAGAGCGGATGTAGTTGGATTAAAATGAGCTGACCCTCCACTGTATGGGGTAAGAGGAAGGGAAAAAACTCAGGCCATCGGAATTCCAGCTGGGACCTGATATTATTTTCCTGCCTAGTAGCAACAATGGTGCATGCCTTGAGTGGGGACCACAGGAGGCCCTTGCTTAGGAAAGCACAACAACAACAAAAAACTTGGTGGGATGGAGAGCAGCTAGGGAGACAAGGGGTAGTGACTGCACGTTTAGGGTGCTCAGGAGTCAAGGAAGACCCAGAGAATAATGATGGAGAAGAGATGAGGGGAGAAGAGATCTGGACTGTGAGCCCAATGTGGGCAGGGATTGTCTCTCTTTATTTGCTGTATTGTGCTTTGCAAGCGCTTAATGCAGTGCTCTGCACACAATAAGCGCTCAATAAATACGACTGATTGATTGAAGACATCGGCAGTGTAATTTTTACTTGCCTGTAGTATTTGGTGGAATGTTAAGGCTGGTTCAGGAATGGGGCCTAACTAATTGCATGTAAGTCCATGGGAGAATGTTCCGCACAATATATCCATTCATGATACACCTGCATTTTTGAGGGACATATTACTGGTGTACCATGAGGAGTGCCTATATGTGTAGGCATATACATGCCTAACGTGGGTCAGTGGAAAGAGCCCGGGCTTTGGAGTCAGAGGTCACGGGTTCAAATCCTGACTCTGCCACTTGTCAGTGGTGTGACTTTGGGCAAGTCCCTTAGCTTCTTTGTGCCTGTTACCTCATCTGTAAAATGGGGATTAAGACTGTGAGCCCCCTGTGGGACAACCTGATCACCTTGTAACCTCCTCAGTGCTTAGAACAGTGCTTTGCACATAGTAAGCACTTAATAAATGCCATCATTATTATTATTATTATTAATGCATTTATTACACTGAAAAATCTCATTTCCTGAGTGGTTACTCTGTGCAGATCACTGTACTAAGCACTTGGAAGAGTACAAAAAAGCTAGTAGACATGGTCCCTGCCCTTAGAGAATTTACATTCTAGCAGAGGAGACAAATTACAGATAGGGGGAAGCAACAGAATTTAAAGATATGCATATAAGTGCTATTTGAGGAAGGAGGTGGGGTGAGTACCTAAGTCCTATGCATCAGTGATACACTGGTGGGGGGCAATAGGGTGGGGAGTCAAGAGATTAATCAGAAAAGACCTCCTGCAGTAGATATGATTTTAGTAAGTTTAAAAAAATAATAAAAACGTAAAATAAATGGTTTCTATTTAAATGATAAGCCACATTTCAGGTTCACTAATTCAGTCTTTTAGTTTTATAGCTTCCCTTATACGAGAGACCGCTAGCTGGGCTGGTGGAAAAAGAATTAAGGTTATTCACACATTTGCTTTTAAAAGAAGTGAGGTTGTTATATGTTCACTTATACAGCAGTTAAAATAAGGCATTGACTTACTTAAATTCCTCTAGTTTTTAATTGAACTTTTTCTAAATAACAGTTTTGTAAAAATGTGAAACAAATTAAAAATTCAACCTGAAACATTTACATGCACCTGGCTAGTTCAGGGGCAGGGAGATCAACTACGAACATTCAAACTGCATATCACTGCATTTTCTCTCTGTTCCTTTACTCCAAGAATCTCCAGAAAGGAGATGAAGGCACCTTGGGGAATTGTCATAAGGGGCACATATGGAAGCCTTATAATGGTACTTGTTAAGCGCTTACTGTGTGCCAAGCACTGTTCTAAGCACTGGGGTAGATACAAGTAAATCAGGTTGGACCCAATCTCTGTCCCACACTGGGCTCACACTCTTAATCCCCATTTTGTACAGATGAGGTAACTGAGGCCCAGAGGAGTGAAGTGATTGCCCAAGGTCCCACAGCAGTCAAGTGGTGGAGGTGGGATTAGAATCCATGAATTTCTGACCCCCAAGCCCGTGCTCTGTCCACTTCACCATGCTGCTTCCCATGAAGGGGCCCTTCATCCCTCTTCTTCTCCATCTTGGAGTGCCAGTCTTGTCTCAGGTCTTAGACTCTGGGTTCTGCATGGGCATCACAGCTTTAAGCAGGGCAAGGGTCCAGTCTCCTCATTCATTTTGGTTAAGGTTTTCACTTTCTTTTGAGTCGATGACTAAGCACTCAATGGGATAACATCTGAAAGACTCTAGATGTGAATCTTCCATCTTCTCCCTCACCCAAGCCTAAGCAAAGATAGCAACTGTCTTCAGGAAGGACTGGATAAAAGTCTGGAAAAATTCAGGGGAATAAAAACACTTCTTAATTAAAATGTTGAATCATTTTATCATAAATTAAAACTCCATCAATGACAAGGAAAAGCCATGGGAAATAATCTGTAGACATAAAAGAAAGGCTCAATGCCAGAAAAAAAGAACACTAATAATAATAATAATAATGGTATTTGTTGAGCACTTACTACGTGCCAGGCACTGTACTAATCGCTGGGATGGATACAGGCAAATTGAGTTGGACACAGTCCCTGTCCCACATGGGGCTCACAGTCTCAATCCATATTTTACGTATGTGGTAACTGAGGCAGAGGGAAGTCAAGTGACTTGCCCAAGGCCACACAGCAGGCAAGTGGCAAAGCCCGTGCTCTATCAACTACTCCATGAAGTTGGACGGGTGATGCAAAAATGAATAATTTGAACTCTTTTTTTACTATTTAGTGCATCTTTTTAATATATGATTCTAAGCTATCCATTATCAAAAATGGAGCCTACATTCAATTTAAATAGCATTGTGATCATTGTTTTCTCTCATTCTTGATGTCCATCTCGATGGAAGATGATGTTGGCAAAGTATTACTAGCTGTTACGTACATATAATTAAACTCTTATATTTCCCCTATCTGTAACTTATTTAAATGTCTGCCTTCCCCTAGACACTGTAACCTCCTTGTGGGCAGGGTGATCCTACATCGACCAACTCTATTTTATTGTACTTACCCGAGTGCTCAGTACAGTGCTTTGCACTCAGTAAGCGCCGACTGATTGGATGATAGATTATCAAGGCTGGAATTCTTTCCACCATCTATCTATCATATACCAGGACAGAGAAGTAAAATATCCTAGTGGATAGAAACAGGCCTGGGAGTCGGAAGGACCTGGGTTCTAATCCCAACTCTGCCACTTTTCTGCTATGTGACTTTGAGCAAGTCACTTAACTTCTCTGTGCCTCAATTACCTCATCTGTAGAATGGAGATTAAAAGCGTGAGCCCCATGTGGGACATGGACTGTGTCCAAACTGATTAGCTTGTACCTACCCAAGCACCTAGTACAGTACCTGGCACATAGTAAGCGCTTAACAAATACCATAAAAGAGAAAAAGACGGAGTCACTAACGTGTGCGCTTACTTAGTTCACTTTTTCCGGTAAATGAGAACTTGAACTTGTTAATTGTTAAGTCTCTGCATCCTGGATAATTACTGATTGCTGTATTTGAAGTGTAAGTGATTGTAAAATGTGCAGTTTGGCTAATGCTCAAGAAGGTAACTCAGAATTAGGGATAATTATAGACCGTTTAATTGCTTTTGGGTTGGTAATTGGCAACGTACAGACAGGAAGAGATACAAGACAAAACTAAATGTATTTTCAGGTCTAGATTGACCTTCAGATTTGCTAATCAGAGTTTTACTGAATATATTATAAATTCACTATTGAGCTTGCAAAAATGTAATTTAAAACACAGCACGTGTGTGTTTATGAATGATTATAACCTGATAATGCACATGCCATTTACTAAAGTCTTTGCTGACACGAAATAGCAAACTTCAGCTTAAAAGGAGGCACAGCCTTGAAGGGAGTCACATAATTATTGTAACAATGGGATGGAAGAAAGTCATGGTAACACCATCCATTCTTAGACATGCACTGGGATTGGGGTTGGGGAGGTGGGTGGCGTGGGTGTCAAGGATCAGCATTTGAAATGTCGTATATGGGACACACTCGTACTGCAGCCACTAAAACTATGCTGATCCTGGTTTTAGTGGCTGCAGAATGAACAGCTTGTTCCATTTGGGCTGGAGCTGAACCCCTCTTTAGTATTTAATATTGTATTGAATCAATCAATCAATGGCATTTGTTTAGTGCTTACTGTGTGCAGATCTCCGTACTAAGTGCTCGGGAAAGTACAATACAATAGAGTTGGCAGACATGATCCCTGCCCACAAGGAGCTAGTAAGCATTCCACTTGCCATGGATTCACGGTATTCCATCTTTCCTAAGAACCCTGGGCCACCAGTGAAAAGTGTATGGCATCTGTTCTGCTACGCTAGCCAGGCTTAAATGTATTTTTGACCATGTTTACAATTCATTTTTGTGATTTCCTTCCATTCCAAATGTTTCAAGTCAACTTTTCTCATTCACATGGTAAATACACAGCCACTGCCCTTTCCCCCTTTATTACATTACTGAACATCACATACGTACAAACACATACAAAAGTTGTTTTTACTATTTCATTGTAGAGTGTGTTCCATATATAACTTTTTGAATGCTGATCATTATCTCCCATGTCAATCCATAAATCAGTAGTATTTATTGACCACTCAGTATGTGCAGAGCACTGCACTAAGCTCTTGGGCGAGTAAAAAAGAGTTGGCAGACATGTTCGCTGCCCACAAGGAGCTTACAGTCTATAGGGAATAATACTCAAGAGTTTCTCAAGGTTATTCAGAAAACAGTTATGTTTCAGAAAAAAATATTTGATATATTTTCTAGTCTATAAATTCTATAAATTCAAACTGCATGTCACTGCATTTTCTCTCTGTTCCTTCACACCAAGAATCTCCAGAGAGGAAATGAAGGCACCTTGGGGAATTGTCATAAGGGGCACATATGGAAGCCTTATAATGGTACTTGTTAAGCGCTTACTGTGTGCCAAGCACTGTTCTAAGCACTGGGGTAGATACAAGTAAATCAAGTTGGACCCAGTCCCTGTCCCACATTGGCACAATCTTAATCCCCATTTTGTACAGATGAGGTAACTGAGGCCCAGAGGAGTGAAGTGATTGCCCAGGGTCCCACAGAAGACAAGTGGTGGAGCCTAGTCTAGTCTTGTTTTAATTATGGGTTTTGCAGCCTCCTTCCTCTCTAATGGTCATGCCAAATTGTATCCAAACATTTAAATCAGAATGCACTCTCTAGTACAATTTCAAACACAACTGTACAAACTGACCTAGGTCTATGTCCCCAGGCTCTAAAATAAAATCAATGCAGCCCTTAAGAAAATCAGACAGTGAACCCAGAAGAAATTAATGAAAAAAAATTCTGCCTCTCCTTTATTGTATCTTTTTAAGGGTTTTCAAAAGCATGCATTCATTCTGGGACCCTTAATATCTGAACTGCGTATTAGAACCTCACAGATAGGGTGGAATAGTGGGTTCAACTAGTGTGAACTACCAATATGGGTAATTCAGAAAAAAACTCATCTTTTTCTTCAACAGTAGGGTTTTTTCCCAAAAATTCATTCATTCATTCATTCAATCATATTTATTGAGCACTTACTGTGTGCAGAGCCCCGTACTAGGCACTTGGAAAGTACAATTCGGCAACAGATAGAGACAATACCTACCCAACAATGGGCTCACAGTCTAGAAGGGGGAGACGGACAACAAAACAGGCATCAATACCATCAAAATAGATAAATAGAATTATAAATATATACACATCATTAATAAAATAGAGTAATAAATATGTTCAAAAATACACAAGTGCTGTGGGGAGGGGAAGGGGACAGAGAAGAGGGTGGGAGTGGGGGTGATGGGGAGGGGAGGAGGAACAGAGGAAAAGGGGAGGGTCAGTCTGGGAAGGCCTCCTGGAGGAGGTGAGCTCTCAGTAGGGCTTTGTAAAGGGGAAGAGAGCTAGTTTGGGATATGTGAGGAGGGAGGGCATTCCAGGCCAGAGGTAGGACGTGGGCCAGGGGTCGATGGTGGGACAGGCGAGAACGAGGCCCAATGAGAAGGTTAGCGGCAGAGGAGCGGAGTGTGTGGGCTGGGCTGTGGAAGGAGAGAAAGGAGGTAAGGTAGGAGGGAGCAAGGTGATGGAGAGCTTTGAAGCTGAGAGTGAGGAGTTTCTAATTCATGCGAAGGTTGATAGGCAACCACTGGAGATTTTTGAGGAGGGGAGTGACATGCCCAGAGCACTTCTGTAGAAAGATAATCCGGGCAGCAGAGTGAAGTATAGACTGAAGCAGGGAGAGACAGGAGGCTGGGAGATCAGAAAGGAAGCTGATACAGTAATCCAGACGGGGCAGGATGAGAGACTGATGAGAAATGATGAGAAATAATTGCCTTTGTTCCCTCCTTCACTTCGCCTGGGTAGACTACAGTCTGACTAAATCTGAAATAGAGGTAGATTAGTAATTCTTAAGGTAGTGATATGGGGAATGAGAGGAGTGAGCTGGGAAAGGTGCCTGAGGCCAACCTATTCAAAGACCTGCTGAAAGCTCAAAGTGTTCACATACACAATGCTTTCTGATGAGGATGCTCTAAATTGTTATATAGAGGTTTCAGTAAATATAAAATTATTTTCTGGCCATCATAGAATGTTGTTGCTGCTATAATATGGAAGAGGAAATAACCATTTTCAATGATTTTGTTGATTACAAGGTACACAGTCACCTCAAATGTCTTAAAAGTTTAGCAATCGTAACACAAGTTCTGAGGGAAGTTTCCCATCTTATTTCACCCTATTGCTCCAGAATTCATGAACCAAGTTTTTGTTGGGGTCTGTAAGTAAATTCTACAGAAAGCATCCAGGCCTAGTGGAAAGAACAGAGAACCGGGAGTCAAGAGTCCTGGCTTCTAATCCAGCCTCCGCCACTTGACTGCTGTGTGACCTTGGGCAAATCACTTAACTTCTCTGGCCTCAGTTTCCTCATCTGTTAAATGGGGATTCAATACTTATCCTCCCTCCCCTCTAAACAATTAGCCTATTGTGGGACAGGGGCTGTGTCCAATAGGATTTTCCTGTATGTACCTCAGTGCTTGGCAGATACTAAGCACATAAATACTACTACTACTACTACTACTACTACTACTACTACTACTACTACTACTACTATTATTATTATGAATGCTATTGAATGTGATAATTTTGTTATTATGTCTAGATAGGCAATGTGAACTTAGGAGTGGAAGCAATTATCTGGTTAAAAGATCTGCCCCCTCCCCTTTTCTACTTACCATGCTGGTTTGGAATAGGCAGTTTAAAATATTTGGAGTGGTTAAAACAAAGAAAAATATGTCAAAGATCATTTAAGATTTGAACTATTTATTTATGACTAGTTCACAATGAATGTATACAATACCATTGATTGATAATGTGCTAGGGCAATATATTTAAAAAGACTACAATAACAGTGGCTCGCTTTTCCTGCTTAAGTTACTGACTCTCAAGGCAATGCATTCCACACTCGACTAGAACCCATTCAAGGAATCTTTAAGGCTATGCTAGGTCTGCTTTAATACGGGTAGAATGAGACTGAGGAACATGGGTTAGGTAGAATTTATAGCATACTGACTTCAGATTATTTTAGTAGTCTAACAAATAAATACGTGCATCCGTGGAAAGGTTTTTGTTCTAATTGCTGGAAAACTTGATATATATGGATAATTACCATTTGATACTGCAATAAAATCTGCTCCAGGAGGTCATAACTCTTCCTCAAAGAAGAATGGACTTTTCAAACCATGGCCTTCGGTTACTGGATCTTGATGGAGCTGATGATATATTAGGAACTGCTATAGAATGTTTCACCGTGACATGACTCCTGATTAAAAACAGCTCTGTCTTCCACCACATTAAAATAAATACCTAAGCGGTAGCCCAGAATTGCAGATTTTTCCTTGCCTGGAATTTGTTCTCTCCCACTATCAATGTCTCCAGGCACCATTCAGGAAAAGGAAGGAGCAAGAAGCCCAGTGGGTCCAGATAAACAGCTACCACGGATGTGGAGGAAAAACCAGGGTTTGCCACCCGCACTGGGGAAACTTTCTGGCAAGTGGGCTGCTCTAGTCAATCAGCCTGCGACCATAGAAACCACATGTCTCCAAAATCATGTGATCATAGGATAACCCAAGCTGTTGAACACCATGCTGTCCCAACGTCAGCAAAAATAATAATAGTAATAATTTGAGATAGGTAAATCTCTTCTACACTCCTGGCAGTGGATTAATCAGATTGCAGGCTGCCAGCGGCTTATAGGGCATGCACTGACCTGTCTAAAAGAGCTCACTGTGGGCAGGGAATGTCTGTTACACTGTGCTCTCCCAGGCGCTTAGTAATAATAATAATAATGATGGCATTTGATAAGTGCTTACTATGTGCAAAGCACTGTTCTAAGCGCTGGGGGGGATACAAGGTGATCAGGTTGTCCCACGTGGGGCCTACAGTCATCATCCCTATTTTACAGATGAGGTAACTGAGGCTCCGAGAAGTTAAGTGACTTGCCCAAGGTCACACAGCAGACATGTGGCGGAGCCGGGACTCGAATCCATGACCTCTGACTCCAAAGCCCGTGCTCTTTCCACTGAGCCACGCTGCTTCAGTGTTCTGCACACAGTAAGCGTTCAATACGTATGATTGACTGAATCACTGAACAAGAAATGTGAAGAAAATATCTGTACAAAATATTTTCAATGTAAGGGAAAGATTTTCATATTACATTATATGTTCATTCATGACTTGATTATAGCTATAAATGCTACACACAAAGGACAGACACTCCTAGTATAAAAATATACCCCTTTTGCATTATGCTGATAATGAAATTGGAGATAAAAAGATTGTGTGTGATTTCAGAGCACTCTTTCCTACTAGGATAACCCACATATGCATAATCCACATGAAGAGAGAATCTCCAACCAAACATAATATGAAAATCAAGTCCATTTTCTTTCAAAAAACACACAAAATCAACATGAATTTAAGTAATTCGTGCACTGATTAATATCAGTTTTAAATTTAGGACTATAATGTTTCATTGGGTGGCATAGGGAAGCAGTGTGGTCTGGTGGAAAGGCTTGGGAGTCAGAGGATCTGGATTCTAATTCCAGCTCTGCCACTTGTCTACTGTGTGACCTTGGGCAAGTCACTAAGCTTCTCTGTGTCCCAGTTTCCTCATCTGTAAAGAGGGGATTAAATCCTTCTCCCTCCTACTTAGCTCATTTGAACCCCATGTGGGACAGAACTGTACCCAACCTGATTATCTTGTATCTACCCCAATGCTTAGTACAGTGCATGTGGCATATAATAAGCACTTAACAAGTACCACCAACATTATCAAGTGATAAACTACTGTCCTATTGTAAAATATTTTAAGTATACTCTAGAGGAATGATTCCAAGAAAGATACAGACTCTCTTGACAGACAATATGTGACACTTCTTAATATAGCATTATATTTTAAGAAAGAAGAAATGAGGAAGACAATTCCATTGTCAAAGCAGTCCCTGAGTGTCAGGTGCTTTAAGAGCAAAATCTACATTAAAACTTCCTGTTTCTCTTGGTAAATGCAATGTTGACCAATTTGATTTAAACATATGCCACTGTTCAGAATGATTTTTTTTCATTCACTCTTTGAGGTCCATTCTACAGTGATGGTATTATTTCTACAGTTCTATGTTCAGTCTCAACCTGACTTTCCATTATTTGAATGGGTGAATTTTGGACATGAAATATTATTGAGGTGAAAAAATAAAAATCAGTTTAGGTGAGGATGGAATGAACATTCCCAAGCAGGTATTAGTAGGAAGGATTGTGGAATATTCAGTATATTTCTTCATGAAATAGCACAAAGGAATCATAATAATTTAGTTTGCATCATTTGGTAACTAAATATGTATATTTGTGCGTGTATATATATATATATATACGAATACATATATACACATATATACATACTCCTCAAAAATCTCCAGTGGCTACCAATCAACCTACGCATCAGGCAGAAACTCCTCACCCTGGGCTTCAAGGCTGTCCATCAACTCGCCCCCTCCTACCTCACCTCCCTTCTCTCCTTCTCCAGCCCAGCCCGCACCCTCCGCTCCTCCGCCGCTAATCTCCTCACCGTACCTCGTTCTCGCCTGTCCCGCCATCGACCCCCGGCCCACGTCATCCCCCTGGCCTGCAATGCCCTCCCTCCACACATCCGCCAAGCTAGCTCTCTTCCTCCCTTCAAGGCCCTACTGAGAGCTCACCTCCTCCAGGAGGCCTTCCCAGACTGAGCCCCCTCCTTCCTCTCCTCCTCCTCCCCCTCTCCATCTCTCCCGCCTTACCTCCTTCCCCTCCCCACAGCACCTGTATATATGTTTGTATGTATTTATTACTCTATTTTATTTGTACATATTTATTCTATTTATTTTATTTTGTTAATATGTTTTGTTTTGTTGTCTGTCTCCCCCTTCTAGACTGTGAGCCCACTGTTGGGTAGGGACCTTCTCTATATGTTGCCAACTTGTACTTCCCAAGCGCTTAGTACAGTGCTCTGCACACAGTAAGCGCTCAATAAATACGATTGAACTATAGCATATACTATATACATATGTAGTTCCCAAATGATATTAACTAAATTATATGAACTATAATGTATATTACATTTATTTGTATTTATACGGAAAGAGAGGAAGGAGAGTGGAAAAGGGAGAAGGAGAAAGGTAAAGAGGAAGGAGGAAAGATGAGAGGAAAGAGGAGGAAAGAGGAAGGTATGTTTGAGAGAGAGAAGGGTAGGGGGTGGCGGCTTGGAAAGGCAAAAATAAGCTCCAAAAGGACAGAGAGTGAGATGGACAAAAATAGTTCAGAAAGAGAGACTCTCAGAAAAGCATGGAGAAAGACAGACATGGTAAGATAGTAAAACCAAGAATTCTTGTTCCTCCAACTCATCCCTACCTAGCTCACTCCCTTACCCTTCATATCCCAAATACGGACCACAGCTCTCTCCATCTTCAAACCTCTAAGGAAATCATGTTTCCTTTGGGAGGCTCTCCCCGATTAATTTCTAATCTTCCCGCTTTATTTCCCCCCAGCTCCCACATCATCATTTCTGTGCCACCTAAGCACTTAAGTACGCATAATCCCCAAAGCACTTATGTACACATCTTTACACTCTATTACTTCCTCCTAACTGTACTTTATATATGGGTACCCACAATAGGGGCGTGGTTTGCTCATCTATGACTCCCTACATAATGAATGGCTTCTGAGAAACTTTTGTTTTTCTAATTCTAATCTTCTAATTAGTATATGACCCACCTCTCCCACCCCCTCCTTTGACTGGTCACCCCAGCAGGGTGGACAAACCTACCTATTGAGTGCTCACTATGCCTAAGATGTATTGGATTAATGGGAAAATCTGCCTGTTGAGTCCCCCGTGCCAGTGAGGGAACAAACTTTTCTGGTGGAGTGGCAGGAGTGAAATGATTACTCACTTATTCCGAGTTCCTGGCACCTCATTTTCTCCTCTCATGTCCCCCCAAACCTCCAGCCATGCTCCCTCCCTCAGATACACATACCAGGATATATTCCCAGTCTGCCCTCTATCAAACTCGGCACCCACAGTATCCTGCTTCTTAAGGGAGCAGGGAGAGCCTAAGCAGAGTCGCACTCTCTCAGGACCCAAGCTTCCAGCTCCAGAAAAACTGGGGGTAAATGGGTGGTCTCCGGTGAGGCAGCCTCTTCCCTCACAACCTGCTTCCTCTTTGGGAAGCAGTGTGGCCTACTGGAAAAAGGATGAGCCTGGGACTGACAGGACCCTAGTTTTAATCCCAGCTCTGTCTCTTGCCTGTGCTGTGTGACCTTGGGTAAGTCACTGACCTTTTCTGGGCCTCCATTTCCTCGTTTATAAAATGAAGAAAAAATGTCTGTTCTCCCTCCCACTTAGATTGTGAGTCCTATGTGACGCAGGGACTGTGTCCTACCTATCTTGTATCTTCCTGCACCCAGTAAGCACTTAAGTACGGCTGTTGAGTCAGGGCCCTGTCCACTGCTCATTATGATGGATTTTTTTGTGGTATTTGTTAAGTGCTTACTATGGGTCAGACACTGTACTAAGCTCTAGGGCAGATACAGGCTAATAAGGTTGGGCACAGTCCATGTCCCTCAAGGGGCTCACAGTCTTAGCCCCCATTTTACAGGTGAGGTAACTGAGGCCCAGAGAAGTTGAGTGACTTGCCCAAGGTCACACAGCAGACATGTGGCGGAGTCGGGATTAGACGACAGGTCCTTCTTACTCTCAGGCCCGTGCTCTATCCACTAGGTAAGTAGAGTGCGGGAGTCCCAGTCCCAGGCAGAGAGGCTGTCCACATTAGTCATCCTTCTGGACCAGAGAAATTCCAGGGAAGGGAAAAACTATCCTCACTCCCACAACATTTCAGCCACGGTTGCTACTGGCTCCCTCCCTGCTCCAATCTTCCTGGAGTTGGTACTCTTACTCAAAATCACATAAGCCAGTCAGTACAAATACTAGATCTGTTTCTAGTTTTTCAAGACCACTTGGTACTTTTTAGTTTTGACCCTATTGGAAGGCAAGTTAAAAAAAATTTTCAACATCAGGCTTTGGGTTTACAACTTTAAAATGCCTGGCAACAACCTTCATATGCTTGGCCGATAGTAAATGCTTAACAAAAACCACAATTATCATCATCATCATCATTATTGTTCTTGTTGTAGTGATTATTATTATTATTAGTAGTAGTAGTAATATTATCAGAGCTAGAACTCTTCACTCTTTGACATTATCTCTCTTTAAAACTTTCTTTATTCAGTAGCTCATGTCTGTTTTCTAAGCCTTAACGTTTTCCCAAATGCCTCTCTTTTCTGAAACAAATATGCACTCTCTCTCTGAAAGTTCAATTTCTATGTGTTGGGAAATATGCCTTTATCCCTATCCACAGGAATCTGCTGAACATTTTTGGGGGAAAGGAATTAGTTAATATGATGCTAATTCAGTAGTATTTATTGAGAGCTTACTGTGGGCAGCATTAATTGTGCTTTATTAAGAAATGAAAGAAATATAATTAAATAGGATGTCCACATTTCTGCAAATATTCTACTAGCCAGTTTTCTTGGAAGATAACAGTTTGTCTATGGTATCAGAAATGAATGATATTTAGATGGTCGTTTCCTATCCAATTCTCATGCATTATAAATTGGAGTTGGTTTTTGTCCAGTGAAGGCAACTTTGCTTCTTATTAAAACCTGGGACTCTTTTTCATTTCAAGACTCATGCATCTTTTATATTATTCTCTTTATTCTGCAGGTCTTCCAAATCTGATCATTCCTCCTGTCTCCTTTTTCCTAACTCTTCCTGCTAACTATTGCTCCCTTAATCCACGTAATCTCTTCATCACTTTAGTTTCACTCTACCATTTCTATAGAACCTTGTGATCCCTTCAACAATTTAATATTCCCTCTTTCAATTGGCTGTCTGGAGCAATGAGGAAAACAAGAATTCTCCTTCCCACATACAGACACAAAATTGGCTCAAAAGAATCTTGAATGGACCTCATTAAACGCTACCGGAAGACTTTAGATGTATATGTTTGCTGGGCATCTAAAACTCCCAAAGCATACCTTGCATCCTTCATGTATTTCAAATCTTGAATCTTTACACCTACTGTAGCAATCGATCAATCAATCGTATTTATTGAGCGCTTACTGTGTGCAGAGCACTGTACTAAGCGCTTGGGAAGTACAAGTTGGCAACATATATGGCAACTGCTTCTAGAGTCAGACACTTACTTTTCAAGAAGGCAACTATTAATGCTCTAATATCTGACTCAAGCAAGGTTAATGAAGATTTCAGTGGCAAATGATTTTGACACTGCGACCCACTAATGTTATGAAAACATACATGAGGGATTTCCTAATCTACCTTACCGGTACACTTCGTGATCTTCTCATTTTGGAACACTGTGAACTGATAAACCTTCGATTAAATTCAAAGAACCAGATGGCCCCCAATGGAATGAAGCCACAATGACTAATATGCTTAACATCTGAGGAAGGCAACTACACTCTTAAAAGGGTGTCATTACCGTTATTACTATTTTAAGAGCAGGATGCTATTTGCTAGTTAATGTACAGAGGAGGCAGCAGAAAATGAAAATATATTTTGCAAATCCCTCAGTGTGAGAAACAACATGGTGTGATATGATATCTCTTAATCTCCCCATTTTAAAAACTTGAAGGGAATTTTTAGCTTTACAGAACACAAATGAAACTCAGTTTCTTTAAGGGACGCTGCTGGATGTTAGGGATGAGACCCAAGAAAATTAGGTACAATCCAGAGGATATATGAGAGAAGCTAACAAAACAAAACAAAAAAGGGCACTGAAGGATAAAGTGAGAAATCGCAGCAGAGTTTAGAAGACTTTTGAAGTCAGGGAAGGTTGCCTGGTATCTGTCTAAGGGAAAAAAAATTACTTTCTTGGGATGAGTTTGTGAACTGAGGTTTACCCTGCTCTCTAATGATATTTTAATAAAAGTCTGTCCATTTCATATCTGAAAGCTAGAAAAAGTGCCTATACATCAGGATGCATGGTGATTATGTACAAAATTAAGTGGAAGAGGTAGCAGATAAAACAAAGTAGCACTTAAAAGAAGCTGAAATACTCTGCAAGCCCACTCTGTTGTGGTCTACTCTTATCGTATATCTACCTCACCAATTAGTGCAGTGCTTGGCACTTAGTAGCCACTTAATAAATACTATGACTATTATCCTTGCTATTACTATTAGCTGCTATCAATCATTACGGTTACTGTGGATGATGATGATGATGATGATGATTGTATTTGTTAAGTGCTTACTATGTGCCAAGCACTGTTCTAAGCACTGGGGTAGATACAAGGTAATCAGGTTGCCCTATGTGGGGCTCACAAGCTACATTCTCATTTTACAGATGAGGCAACTGAGGCAAGGAGAAGTAAGGTGACTTGCCCGAAGTCACACAGCTGACAAGTGGCAAAGGCGGGATTAGAACCCAGGACCTTTGACTCCCAAGCCTGTGCTCTTTCCACTAAGCCACTCTACTTGAACATGGGCTCGGCATTTCCATTTTAGTTTATTGGCCCTGGGGCAGACTGCTGACGACAACAAAAGGCCTCTTCCACTCCAGACTCCCCTGGGATAAGAAACTCCAGTTTCATTTAAATTGAGTAACAATCTAAGAGAAGTGCACTTGTGTGGGTATCTGCTGTACAGGGCCAAGCGCTTAGTACTGTGCTCTGCACACAGTAAGCGCACAAGAAATATCATCATCATCATCAATCGTATTTATTGAGCGCTTACTATGTGCAGAGCACTGTACTAAGCGCTTGGGAAGTACAAATGGGCAACATATAGAGACAGTCCCTACCCAACAGTGGGTTCACAGTCTAAAAGATTGAATAAATAATAAATAAATAAATAAATAATAGACAACAAATAAATAAATAAATAAATAAATAAATAAACAAATAAATAAATAATAAAAGATTGAATAAATATGATTGAATAAATTCATTTGGGACACAGGTGCCAATACTGTGATGAGATTCACTGTCCATGAGCTTCCAGGTGAAGAACGTCCCAGGCACTTTGGGGGGCTGAACTTTCCACTCAACCTCATTCAATCCAGGTTTCTAATAAGACCTGAGAGTTCACAAGCAGGGCCGCAAAGACACAGAATCAGGTCTTTCTGACCCATTAGCTCTTCAAAGCTTATCTGGCCAGTCCCAAAGCCCATCCTGCTTGCCCTCCCCCTAGAAGCACCCTTCCCCTTCCCCATGACATACCATTGGGCCTTAAAATGCAAAGCTGGCATGTATAATTAGAGCCTACTTATAGCACCACAACATGCACACATCTTCAGTACAAGATAAACAT
Organism: Tachyglossus aculeatus; assembly: GCF_015852505.1. Taxonomy (NCBI): domain Eukaryota; kingdom Metazoa; phylum Chordata; class Mammalia; order Monotremata; family Tachyglossidae; genus Tachyglossus; species Tachyglossus aculeatus. The sequence continues at coordinate 103,859,007 of NC_052101.1, forward strand.
CATGATAATGATAATAATAATAATTCTGGTATTTGTTAAGCGCTTACCATGTGCAAGGCACTGTTCGAAGTGCTGGGGTAGATACAAAGCAGGGGGGTTGGACACAGTCCCTCTCCCACATAGGGCTCAGAGTCTTAATACCCATTTTACAGATGAGGGAACTGAGGCACAGAGAAGTGAAGCGACTTGCCTAAGGTCATCCAGAAGATAGAATTAGAACCCAGATCCTTCTGACTCCCAGTCCCGTGCTCTATCCACTAGGCCATGCTGCTTCTCCTAAATGCATGGCATAAAGTGTGGGCAGGGAATGTGGCTATCAGCTCTGTTTTTTATGCTACCCTTCCGAGCACTTAGTACAGTGCTCTGTACACAGTAAGCACTCAGTAAATACCATTGATGGACTGACTGAATGATATGGGATAAGCCATGTTCCAGTACCTGTTTTACTACAATGTAATATTTTCTAAGGTGGGAACCAGAAAATAAAGTTGTTGGATGGAAAAAGAGTGCATATGTTATTTCCAATATAAATCCATTAGTAATGTCATAATAATTCCATTATTAAAAACCGTTCATTCAATGATTTCAATGTCATTATGAACACTAATAAAACTCTCAAGTGTTGACAAGTTCTATCTCAAACTGTTAAGTTGACACCGTGAAAAGTAATATCTTACCCAATGAAATAGATTGTTGCGCAGCTGTAATTGTAGCCCAAGAGTTCTGGATTTTTGTGTTTTTGCTGAATCACCAGACAAAACACCCACACTGATATGACAATGATACTAAGATCTGAGTGATAAGGGTTCAAATAAGGATTCAAATGATCATTTGAATAAATGAACAAAAACTCAAAATGAGGGGATGGTTTCCCCGGAGACAGCGGAAAGGTGCTGACTGACTGCACTAACGGACCCTACTATATTAAGAGCATAAAATGAACATCCAGTAAACTGTGTCAACAGGCAATCTGGAAAATTCAGAATTTTTCATCAGCCCAAGAGGACTTTAGGACTACACAGATAAATCAGGAAATAGTTTCATCTTTGGAACAGACTTATACTTTGTGTTAAAAAAATATATAAGATGGATTGAGTGCCTAAAAAACATCAGGAAATCTATAAACTTCATCCAACTTCACTGAGCTCTGCTACTGACTTGATATACGATCAGGTCACCTATCTTTTCCGTGCCTAACTATCCTCGCTTTTAGAGGTGATGTACCCACTTGGAAAGGAGCTCTGGCAATCCAAGGCATTTCTATATATGTACTACTTTATTTTACCCACCACGGGCTGGAGCTGGCCGAGGGTGGCACAACAGGGAAGAACGTTGGCCAGCTTGGCATGGTGGGAAGTGGCCGATTGAAAACCAGGCCTCCTGAGACCAAAACTTAAGAAACCGTGGAGCCAATGGGGCTATGTGGCTGGCTAACCGGTGGTTCTGGACCCAGAAGGATCTCCATCCAGAGAAGGCACGCGGGCCACGGCAGGGCCTGCATGACCTAATGGATAGCGTGCGGGCCCGGGCGCCAGAAAGACCTGGGTACTAATCCTGACACTGCCTCTTGTCAGCTGTGGGACCTTGCCTCAGTTCCCTCATCTGTAGAATGAGGATTAAGACTGTGAGCCCCACGTAGGACATGGATTACGTCCAACCTGATTAGCCCGTATCTACTCCGACACAGTGCAGTTCCTGGCACGCAGTAAATGCTTAACAAATACCGTTGGAGAAAACCAACAAAAACCAGAGGACTCAAGGGAGCTTGGAAGTTGTAGGATTTACGACTGGCCAATGACTGCCTTGGCATCAGATGTCTTGGGTTCTAGTATTAATTTTGCCATTGCCATAGAGTGTGACCATGCCCAGGTCATTTAACCTCTTTGTGCCTCAATTTCATCATCTGTAAAATGTCAGTACAGATACCTATTCAAAAAGGATGCTGTGAGGATGAAATGAGGTAATAATACAAATAATAATAATCGTGGTATTTGTTAAGTGCTTCATATCATCATCATCAATCGTATTTATTGAGCGTTTACTATGTGCAGAGCACTGTACTAAGCGCTTGGGAAGTACAAATTGGCAACATATAGAGACAGTCCCTACCCAACAGTGGGCTCACAGTCTAAAAGGGGGAGACAGAGATGTACCAAACATTAAACTAAGAACTGAAATGATACAAGATAATTAAGTCAGACACAATCCCTGTCCCACATGAGGTTTATAGTCTAAGGGGGAGGGATAACAGGTATTTAATCCTCATTTTCTAGATGAGGCAACTGAGGCACAGAGGAGTTAACTGACTTGCCCCTCTAGACTGTGAGCTTGTTGAGGGCAGGGAATGTGTCTGTTGCTATACTGTACACTTAGTACAGTGTTTTGTACACATTAATTGCTCAATAAATACAACCGAATGAATGAATGAGTGAATGAATGAATGAACAGGCCCAAGGTCACCCGGCAGGCAAATGGCACAACCAGAACTAGAACCCAGGTCCTCGTGATCCCAGGTCTCTGCTTTTTCTACTAGGCATACTGCTTGAGAGAGCTTTGGAAAAATCCAAGTGCTCTACAAATTCAAGGAGGATGGGGAAAGCTAAACTGTTAGGTCCAATGGATTATAAACTCCTTGAGGGTAGGGATCGTGTCTTCCAAGGGCTTAGTGTAGTAGTCTGTACACAGGTCATGGGTTCTAATCCTGCTCCACCACTTAGCTGTGTAACTTTGGGCAAGTCACTTAATTTCTCTGTGCCTCAGTTACCTCATCTGTAAAATGGGGATTAAGACTGTGAGTCCCACGTGGGACAACCTGATTACCTTGTATCTACCCCAGTGCTTAAAACAGTGCTTGGCACATAGTAAGTGCTTAACAAATACCATATCATCATTAGTAGTAGTAAGCACTCAATAAATACTATTCACTGGTAGAGACGGTACAGGGAAAAACAATAAAGGGGTAAGGGAAAATGAAGGAAGGGGGGAGGCATACAGGAAAAAGGGAGATAAGGAAGATAGGGTGGAGGGGTTCAAGAAAAGGTAGATGGGGAAGAAAAAAGGTCAATCAGAAGATAAGGGGAAAGGAGGGAAAGGTGAAGAAGAACAAAGAGAGAGAGAAGAGTTTGAATGCTAGAGAGAGTCTAGAAGAGAGTTCTTCACAAGTTTTCAAGCTGATAATGCTGTGGTCCCTTCATTGAAAAGAACAGCTAAGGTTGCGATGGTTCTAGAAGAAAAGAGGAGGATAGGAAGGGAAAGGGATTATTTTTCCTTAACAACATCTTACTCTAGCAGTTTCACTTCTTTGAGCTGATTTTCCAAGTAGAAGTGTCAAGGTTGGGCAAGTGAGCAGACATCGAGGTATTTATATGATTTTTCCCAGCTATCTGAAATAATTTTCTCAATATTAATCAAACGGTCTGTAGCCAAAGATGGCAACACTGACAATTTTTCAGAACTTTAAATGTCTTTTCACTCGGTGACTCAAGAGTAAATTGGGACTCCACAGAATATGAGAATCACATGCAGGAGTAACAAATGTCCTTGCTACTACTATGACAACTACTACATTACCTATTTGGACAGTAAGTGCTCAATAAATATGACTGAATATTTCAATTTGCTGCCTGGATCATTTTTCCATAAAAAGTTCTGCTCACATTTCACCACTCTTTAAAAACCACCAATGGTTGCCCATCCACCTCCACATCAAACAGAAACCCTTCACCATTGGCATTATGGCACTCAATCAATTGGCCCCCTCCTACCTTACACTTCTGATCTCCCACTACAGCTCAATCCATAGACTTGGCTCCTCTAACGCCAACCTACTCACTGTGTGTACCTCAATCTCCTGACCTGCCACCAACCCTTTGCCCACATGCTCCCTTTGAACTGGAACCCACTACTCCCTCATCAATATGAGACAGATCAAGTTTCTCCCCAGCTTCAAAGCTTTCCTAAAATCATATCTCCTCCAAGAGGCCTCTCCTGATGAGGCCCTCATTTCTCCCATTTGCCCTCCCTTCTGTATCACCTATGCATTAGGATCTGTACCCCCTAATCACTTGATATTCACCCTACCACCACCCTCAGCTTAAGTATATATCCCTATACTTTCCCATTCCCCCATCAGAAATTAAATGTCTGTCTTCCCCTCTAGACTGCAAGGGGTAAGGAACATGTCTTCCAGCTCTACTGCATTGTTCTCTCCCAAGTGTCTAGTACAGTGCTCAGGAAACTATAAGAATTCAATGAATACCACTGATTGACTGGTATTTAACAGACCACTCTTCCCATTTTCAAAGCCCCCCTAAAATCATATTTTCTCTAAGAAGCCCTCCCTGACTAAGCTTTCATCTCCATACCCTCCCTTCTGCACTGCCTATGGACTTGGGTCTGTTCTTCTTAAGAACTTCGATACTCACATCACCCCCCAACCCCAAAGCATTTAGATATATATCGTTATAGTCCACTGCTTCTCCTATCTGTAATTTATTTTCACGTCTCTGCCCCTCTTCCCTGTCCACAATGAGCTTAAAGTCTATAGAGTTATGAGAATAATACTGATTCATTATTCCTGTGGAAATTATAATGAATTTAAAAAAGCAAACAGTTGGCCAAAACCACAGGGACAATGAATGCCTTATAGCAGAATTAGAATCCAAAACTACCTAGGCCCATGGGGAGAGCTGTAGACAGTGAAACACGCTAAACTACCCTTTGGTAGTTTAGGAAGCTCATTAATATTCATTCTTATAGCATGGCACAGGGCTGCTCCGAGTTTAAAATGTTTTAAAATATATTATAAATAATAATATTAACATGACTGTCAACTGTTGTCCACTTGAGGGTGTGGGGAAGGATTCAATTAATCAATAGTACTTTTAGACTCTTAAAAGAAGGCAACTGGCATAGACTCCAGGTGTATAAGCACTTAGTACAGTGCTCTACACACAGTAAGCACTCAATAAATATAATTGAATGAATGAATGAATAAATACGATTGAATGAAGACTGAAATTAGAAGAGCGATTGAGTGTTTTTGCAGTTGGAAATGTGATTGGATTTTTTTTTAGCAAGGGAATGAGGGCTAAATTTCCCTGAACTGTCAAGATGATTGTCAACTCTGTTTCTAGTCATAATAATTCATACCTTAAATCTTCATTTGTTCATATGCTAGAATTTTTTGGGGTAGGATGACATGTTTAGTAAATGATAAATTTATTGTAAATAAGGACACATGCCAAAACAATAGGCTTGCACATCAAAATATTAATTGAAATTCAAAATGAATATGCATTTGAAATTACCCATTACATCTCTTGACAGGTATTGGTGTATGTTTTATCATGGGATACCATAGCAACTAGGCCATTTGCCACAAACCAATAAATTGAGACTCTGTAGATTAAGAATTTGAACTGTGTGGAGTTTGCTTTATGTGCTTTTAGTCCTCTCCTTTCCTCCCTCACAATAGTGAAAAGAAAGTGGTGTCTTTAAATTTAAATTCCCTGACTTCTGTCCTTTGGGGTGATGACCTTACATTTTTAACAGAGAAATCTAATAAATTTTCCCTGCATGTGAACATAACTCTCACTGGTCTCAGTAAAAAGTACACAAACATTCATTCATTAATTCATTCAACTGTATTTATTGAGCACTTACTGTGTGCAAAGCACTGTGCTTGGGATAGTACAATTCAGCAACCAATAGGGACAATCCCTGCCCAAAATGGGCTCACAGTCTAGAAGGGGAGAGACAGACATCAAAACAGGTAAAGAGGCATCAGTAGCATCATTGTAAATAAATAGAATTATAGATATATACACACCATTAATAAAAATAGAATTATAATTATAAATTTGCACATATATACACAAGTGCTGTGGGATGGGGAGGGGGGTAGAGCAAAGGGAGCAAGTCGGGGTGATGGGCAGGGGAAGGGAAGCAGAAGAAAAGGGGGGCTTAGTCTTGGAAGGCCTCCTGGAGGAGGTGAGCTTTCAGTAGGGCTTTGAAGGGGAAACGTGTGCTCATTTGGCAGATTTGAGGAGGGAGGGCATTCCAGGCCAGAAGTAGGACGTGGGCCAGGGGTCCATAGCAGGACAGATGAGAACAGGGCACAGTGGGAAGGTTAGTACCACAGGAGCAGAATGTGCGGGCTGAGATGTAGAAGTAGAGAAGGGAGCTGAGGTAGGAAGGGGTAAGGTGATGGAGAGCTTTGAGGGCAAGGGGAATAATAGAGTCCTGGGGGGTGGGGGTGAGAGAGAGAGAGAGAGAGAGACAGTGTTTAGTGGAACAAGGAAATAGGCCTAGAAAACCACATTTGACTTTTAAAGTACCTTTTCTCAGGCATGCATGTTGAGCTCAAAGTGAATTTTCCCTTAATAAAAATGCCATCATCACTTAATATTTCAACAGAGAGTGTATCCTAAGGTGAATGCCCATTTTACATTTCCAGGTTACACCTGCAATAATTACTGCAGGGAGATTAGTGAGGCTATTCTATGCTCCGATGACTTCATGTAGTGTTGGTTTAGTGCATCCAAGTGCATGTAATAGATTGAATTCCCTGGTGTTTTCAACAGACAGCCAATTACAAAGTACTCGCACACTTGATGTTTTTGACCTTGCCATAACAAAATCGGAGTGGACGTACCAAGTCCCTTTCAAATGATTAAATACAAAACAACAACAACAATAACAAAATAAACTTTCCAACAATAATCTATATATTCCTCTCAGGAGGAAATTTTCAAAATCCATGACAGAAGGATTATTTTCATTAATCTCTTAAATCTTCAAAGTATACCAAATGTTTATCTTCTCTTTCAGCTCACTCAAAAATCAAACAAGGATCATCACTTTCTTTTCAGGTTTTCAATGTGATCCCAATTCAGAAAAGAGGTAAGTTTAATGTAAGGATTAAGTCTAAGATTCATTTAACTGCTCATTATGGATCATGACTACAACATTTTAAATCACTTAATAATCAATCAACCATAGGGAGATAACTGGGGTGCTACCCTCTTCCCTTTTTGGTGATCTGACAAAATATTACTCTCTACTAAGCTTTGGAAGGAAGGTGAAAAGGAAATTTGCCTTTCAAAGAGTCCTACGTACCCCCTGCCCTTCAGAGTGGGCAGCAATTTGGTAAGTGAAGCAATCACAGGCTGGTCTCCACAGCCAAAGCAGAGTAGAAAATAGATGCAATTGAGATCGCCGCGAAGGTGGCTTTGGATGAAATTACTACAATAATTGCCTCAATTCTCTGCTCAACTTTCACAGCGGAGAGCCAATATCAGGCAATGAGGGCAAGATTTTTCGGCCTGAGCTACTGCTACCTTCTTCTTTGATTAAACCCTCTAGCCCATCTGGCATGATCTCCCTAAATTCTCCCCTGCTTCTCCTCAGGCTCTCCCTCCTCCTGACTCAACTTGGACTCTCCCACCTCTCTAGCAGTACCTCAAGAGAAGTTCTCTTGCATCCTCTCATAATCCACCCCTTCCACCTGTGCCTCCAACCCCATCCCTACTCACCTTATCAAAATACTTGCCCCATCCCTTATTATCAATCAATAAATCATATTTATTGAGTGTTTACTGTGTGCAGAGTACCGTACTGAGCACTTGGCAGAGTAAAATATAACAGAGTAGGTAGACATGTTCCCTGCCCACTCCCTCCCCAACCACCATCTTCAACTGTTTTTCCAATGGCTTCTTCCCCACTGCTTTCAAATATGCTCACGTATCCCCTATCCTGAAAAAGAACAACAAAAGCATTCCCTTGACCCCACCGCTTCCTCCAGTTATTACCCCATCTCCCTCCTACCATTCTCACCAAATTCCTTGAGTGAATTGTCTGTATCTGCCGCCTCTAGTTCCTCTCCTCCAATTCTCTTCTTGGACCCCCTCCAATCTGGATTCAGGCTCCCTTCACTCCAAAGAAAATGCTCTAAGGTCACCAGTGACTTCCTTCTTGCCAAATCCAATGGCCTCTACTCCAACCTAATCCCCCTCGAACTCTCACCTTCCTTCTACAGCGTGGACCACCCCTCTCTCCTGGAAATATCACCTAACCTTGGCTTCACTGACATTGTCCTCTCCTGGTTCTCCTATCAATCTGACCGTTCCTCAGTCCTTTTAACAGGCTCCTCCTTTGCCTCCCATCTCCCAGGTATGAGAGTCCCTCAGGGCTCAGTTCTGAGTCCCCTTCTATTCTGCAACTACACCCACTCTCTTGAATAACTCACTCACTGATTGTTTTCTGCTGCCTCTGCTGGGGAGTATGGAGCCGGGGCTATAGAGATGGGGAGACAGTGGCCAGGGATTACGGGAGGCAGAAGGCAGGGAAAGCAGAGAGCACTCCCACTGAAGGAGAGCTTTATTTGTATTAATGTCTGTCTCCCTCTCTAGACTGTAAGCTCATTCTGGGCAGGGAACTGTCGGCTAATTCTGTTGGATTGTATTCTCCCAAGTGCTTAGTACAGGGCCCTAACATAGTAAGTGCTCAATCAATACCACTGATTGACTGGGGAGCTGGAGGGCTGGAAGGGGAGGGAGTCAGGGAAGGCTCCCAGACCTGGAGTGGTAGGGGAGAGAAGAAGAAGACAGAGTTGTTGCAGGGGGAGGGAGGCTGAAATTATCAGGGAAGAAGGACTCCCATAATCCTTGCTCCCTGACAGTATGGAGCTGAAGGGCCTGGAGCTCCTAAATCCATCTCAGAGGAGCGGAGGTCAGTGTAATAATAATTATAATAATGGTGTTATTTGTATTGGATTCCCATTGTACAGATGAGGAAACTGAGGCACAGAGAGGTGAAATAACTTGCCTAACGTCACACTGCAGGCAAGTGTCAGAGTTGGGACAAGAACCCAGGTTTCCTGAGTCCCAGGCCTGTGCTCTTTCCACTAGGCTTAGCTGCTTCTGCTAGTGTCCTTCCCTCTCAGACTGATGCAGATACAAGTTACTGGCCAGAGCCTCCTGATCACAACAGATGAAAGAAACATAGTAATCTCTCATGGGTAATTCAGACATTCATGAACTCTTGAAATTCTTTGATAAAAAACAAATGACAAGGATTTTTCTCTAAACCTACTTTCATAAAAGAAAATTTCTTGAAACCTGTGAAAGGTCTTTTGGAGTTCCACTTCTCCCCCAACTCAATAGGGAATGAAAGAATTTTATTAGGAATCAGGAAGGTCAAAACATAGAAATAGTGGAAGAGGGAGAAGTGATGTAATCTGAACAAATTCAAATGGGGGAAAACCCTCCAACAAACCTGCAGTGAGATCATTTGTTCCACCTTTAAGTGAATTTTAGCACTCTGTTCTCTCATCAGTTACTTAATTATAGGATCCATTTCTGCAATAATCAACTAGCTCCCCTTCAGAAGTAATGAAAATTTTTATGTGGTCATCTACAGAAAATTGCTTTGGGAGTGTATTATTTCCTGGATATTTAACCTTCTGGTTAAATAAGATATTACAAAGGGACCCGATTCTTCTATTTATATCCAACATTATCACAATAGTCATCATTTAAAAATATGTTTACTGAGTTGCTACAGCATGCATACACACTCTATATTTAAAGCAGGGCAAACATTAACCCCAAACCATAAATCTGATTTGGTGGCAGTACAATTTAAATTTAGGGAACCTATTATGTTTAATAAGAATCATTTTTAATGTTAAAACATTATCTCTCAATAAGGAGGAGACACTTTTCTAAACTGGGAGAGGAATCTGGGTAGCTAATTACAATACTGAATTTCAAAAGGAGCAATAAAATAGTGATGGAATTACTAGTTCTTCAAGCAGATTATGAAAACGATATTTTTCTTCTCAATTCTTCTCTATCCTGACCTTCCCCTTTCTTCCTGCCTTTCTCACAGTGGAATGTCCTCACGATTTTTCCCTTTACCTTTGACTGTTTTTTGTTTGTTAGCGAGTTGGTGGTTCCTTTTTGTCATTTGACTTTCTCCCATTTTTTCTAGCACTGCTGAATTGTCCAAACCTCCCAGAGAGACAGTACTTTGCCCTGATCCCTAGGCAACATGAGAACCCAGGGGATTTTTAGCAGTTCTCAGATATAGTTCCTCTTTGATTTGAATTTCTGTTGTATTTTCCCTTTTCCTGCACATTTTTTTCCTTTCAAATTTCCTAACCCACCCATGAATGTGACCCTCTGTAAGACTACTGGCTTTTTCCATCCTTCTTACTCCCGACAACTCACTTCCTTCTCCTCCCTCCCTTCCTACTCCCTGATCATCCTCTGGTCATTCCTCCCCCTTATAATTGTTTTTATTGTGCTTGTTAAGCACTTACAATACACCAAGCACTGTACTAAGTACTGGGGTAGATACAAGATAGTCAGACTGGACACAGTCCCTGTCTCACACAGGGCTCACAGTCTAAGTAGGAGGGAGTAGGATTGAATCCCATCCATCTCCCCATCTCTAGATTGTAAGCTCATTGTGGGAAGGGATTGTCTCTCTTTATTACTGTATTGTACTTTCCCAAGCACTTAGTACAGTGCTCTGCACACAGTAAGGGCTCAATAAATATGAATGAATGAATGAATGAATCCTCATTTTACAGGTAAGGGAACTGAGGCACAGAGAGGTAAAGAGACTCTCCCAAGGTCACACAGCAGACAAATTGCAGAGCTGGGATTAGAACCCAGGTCCTCGGACTCCTAGGCCTGTGCTCTTTCCACTACGCCACTGCTTCCCTTTATAGCTGTCCTGTCTCTGTGCATTCATCTTCCTGGAACCATTTTCTGGGCTTCTTCGCTTCCCATGCCCTACCAACCACCGCCCTCATCCCTTAAACCAGTTCCTTTCTGTAAAGCCACACTTCTCTCTTTCTTGTTGCCCATGTGGTCCCTATCCGATACCAACAGGTCCAAGACTCAGCCGGAAAACACAGACTCATTTTCCACTTTTTCTAGATGCATAGATAAGTTTCTTTGTTTCTCCTTCCATCAGAAGCATGAAGTGGATAACATAGACCAGTTTTGGAAACAAGAACTTTCTCATGAAGTGAACATTTCGTAAGAAAGAAATTTGCATAAACAGTTTTTATTTTTATGCCTCTTCCTCCAAAAGTCTTCATCGTCTTCTTTCAATATAGTATCCTAAGTGCTGCTTCTCATTTAACTTTAATGAGAGAAATCTGCACGAGCTTCGTTTCATCCTGAGGCAAAGTACTGGGGCTGGTTGTGGTTTGCTTCTATGAAACATATTTTTATTTCATGAACAGGATTTCAGGTTATTAAAAAGTGCATATTACATATTCATCCTCAGGGATTTTAGAGGAGCATGCTAATAAGAACAAAAATGTTACCAGTCTCAAAAATTTTTACCAGCCCACCCATTGGCCTTCTGAAGGCACAGTAAAAGGAACAGAAGGAGAAAGACAGCATGAAGGGCAGCTCATCGAGGCCCCTTCCACTTCCCTGTCTCTAGCTCCTTCTCCCTATCCCTCCTCTCCTTTTCCCTTCTTTCCCCTTTAATCCCCTCTCCCTCTCTGCTACTGTTCATTTCAACGTCCCTCATTCTCTCCTCCTCTGTTCATCCCCTTTTTGATCCTGAAGGCAGTCTCCCCACTCATCAGCCCTTTACTTTCACCTCAAAGGAGGGAAGCAGCAGGAACCCAAGTGGCTCTGTCCCAGCTCCTCGGGAGGGTTTGTGCTCCCACTGGATGCGAGGAGGAGAAGAAATGAGAAGCCTCATGTTTGGTGCTTTTCATTTTAAAAAATGACAAAAATAAATCCCCTGGGACAAGCAACAGTCCGAGGCAGGGGCAACCCCCAGACCGGACAGCTCTGCTGCAGCTACTGTTCAGCCCAATGTCAGACTGTGCCATATGATATGTTACCAATTTGTACTTCCCAAGCGCTTAGTACAGTGCTCTGCACATTGTAAGCGCTCAATAAGTACGATTGATGATGATATGACATGTTTTGTTTTGTTGTCTGTCTCCCCCTTCTAGACTGTGAGCCCATTGTTGGGTAGGGACCGTCTCTATACGTTGCCGACTTGCACTTCCCAAGCGCTTAGTCCAGTGCTCTGCACACAGTAAGCGCTCAATAAATACGATTGAATGAATGAATGAATGGGGTCGGGGGAGGGAGAGATCACCTTGTTGGATCGTAGTTCAACCCCTTCTTGGGATCAGGAGAATCGCATCCCCGTCCCAGAACCGGGCCATGAATCATCTTAAGGTTCTGCTGGTGTTTTCTTTTAGACTGTGAGCCCACTCTTTTAGACTGTGAGCCCACTGTTGGGTAGGGACTGTCTCTATGTGTTGCCAATTTGTTCTTCCCAAGCGCTTAGTACAGTGCTCTGCACATAGTAAGCGCTCAATAAATACGATTGATTGATTGATTGATTTTGTTCACCATCCTTATGCTCATCCCTACTCTTGTGCTTTAGGTTTGAAAATGTGCACAGTCCTGCATTCCTGCATATGCCCAATCTGTCACCTCCAGGATCAATGAACTCAAATTAAAAATAACTCTGAGGTCTTAGAAGCGCAGCTGAGGTTTTAAGAGGAGGAGGGGCAGCAGTAGGGGAAGTAACCCCACCTATCTCTCCCATGCCATTAAGCCTGCTCTAGCCCATTTCTGACTCCCAATATGCTTAATAATAGCCCTAAATCGATCAATTTATTGAGCACTTACCATGTGCACAGCACTGTACGCTTGGGAGAGTACAACAGAATTAGCAGACACATGCCCTATCCACAATGAGTTTACAGCTTAGAGAGGGAGACTGACGTTGATATAAATAAATAATTTATAATAAAGCTAGGCTCAAGTCAGTCTAGGCCTTCATGGTAATAGCAAATAATGATAACATTGATAGTAATAATAATAATTGCGGTATTTCTTAAGCAGCAGCGTGGCTCTGTGGAAAGAGCCTGGGCTTGGGAGTCAGAGGTCATGGGTTCTAATCCCGGCTCCACCACTTGTCAGCTGTGTGACTTTGGGCAAGTCACTTCACTTCTCTCGGCCTCACTTACCTCATCTGGAAAATGGGGATGAAGACTGTGAGTCCCACGTGGGACAACCTGATGACCTTGTATCTACCCCAGCAGTGCTTGGCACATAGTAAGTGCTTAACAAATACCAACATTATTATTATTATTATTATTATTAAGCACTGACTATTTGCCAGGTACTGTACTGAGCTCTGGGGGGAGATATAAGCAAATCAAGTTGGACACAGTCCCTTTCCCACATAGGGTTCACAGTCTTAATCTGCATTTTACAAACAAGGTAACTGAGGCACAGGTAAGTGAAGTGACTTGCCCAAGGTCACAGAGAAAACAAGTGGTGGACCAGGATTATAACCCAGGTCCTTTGGACTCCCGGGCCCACACTCTATCCATTAGGCCACGCTGCTTCTCTCAGCATCAGATTAATGATATCTACGATGGCAGCATACTCTTTGAGTAAATATTTTATTTGAAATGCCACAAGTGATTCTGCACATATTCTATTTTCCTATTAAGGTGCTGCACAGCCACAATGAATGACGGTAAGAGAGCTTTAAGGCAAGTGCAAACTTGCATACGTTGGAGTCGGGAAAATGATTCCCATGTTACTAGCTTTAAAATGCTCTATTACTGCCACCAGAGACTTCAAAGTCATGTCTATATCTGGATATTTTCTGTAAAGTTAAGTGGATTGTTGAGTTAATTAGATGTGTGTGTGTGTGTGTGTGCGCATGCATGCAGCTAAACCCTCTTCATGATATCTACCAGGAAAGTGTTAACCTATCTTTTTGCATCTACATGGGGCAGGTTTATCATTTAAGCTTTTGCTGAGATTGCAAGCCATCTGCCTCAGGTATTAAGTGTATGTAATTTTCATAACCACAGGGTATCCATTTATCAGATTTGATAGGTAAAGGGAAAAGTCTGATGCTGATACTGCTTAACTGCTTCAGCTGAAAAAAGCAGTTACCCTTATTTTTTTCTAAGTGCCAGTATACACATTGGGGAGAAAATTAAACTTAAGAAACTTAGTATTTTCAAAATGAAAGTTCCAAAAATACAGACTTCCCCCTCAGAAAGAAAGTGTACTTGGGAGATTAAATAGCCAAACCAGAAAATTACGCTCACTGGGCTCACAATGAATGTGTCATGTTATTTGCATTTACTTGGCATAAAGGGGTCTACTTCATAAAGACAGTCAAGAAGAATCTTTGCTTGAACAAAATAATCTTAATAAATAAGAAAGCCATTAAACTTGCCTTAATCTCTTGCTAAGAGAATTCCCCACAATTTATGGTTGATGTTTTGGCAGAGAAAATTAATTCTTAAAAAATTCATTATCAATCTGCAGAAGTTTCACAAGCCTGCCCACCTCAAATGACCACTGTAAACAGCTCATAAGAGGTGCGAAAGAGATGATAATAATAATAATGGCATTTGTTAAGCATTTACTATGTGCAAAGTACTGTTCTAAGTGCTGGGGAGGATACAAGGTTATCAGGTTGTCCCAGGTGGGGCTCACAGTTTTAATCCTCATTTTACAGATGAGGGAACTGAAGCACAGAGAAGTTAAGTGATTTGCCCAAGGTCACACAGTTGACAAGCGGTGGAGCCGGGATTAGAACCCATGACCTCTGACTCCCAAGCCTGGGCTCTTTCCACTGAGCCACGCTGCTAAAGCTTTAGACTTAATGAAGCTATCAAAGCTTAAGTATATATATACCTGATAGGGGTTTTCATTCTAACAGAAGCGAAAAGGAAATCCTGGCTGAGTAAAAAGATATACTTCTTTGTTCTTGTTCTATTGCGCAGTGATCTGTAGATCTCTGAGCTTGAGGTGTCAGAGTCCATCAAAACACTATACTGTTTAATCTGTTCTGATAGTCAAGAGAATTGTGTTATCATGGAAATTTCAGGTTCTATCCCTCATCCCACTTCAGGTTCAGCGGAACATATTTGCAACTTGAAAAACCTATAGAAAATAAGGTCAGGTGAAAAATGTATGCATCAGATGTTGCTGGAGGGCCTTTATAAGGAGGGAGATGCATGTCCATGTTGGGATCTATCTTCTGTTCTAGGTAGGGGAACAGAGGTTGCACTTGGCTTCATACCCCTTAAGCAATTATATACCTCAGCCCCACAGGATTACTCAATATTTCCCCTAGCCGTAATCTCTTTTAATATTTGTCTCACCCTGAAATAATGGTAATAATGATAATAATAATAATAATAACTTGTTAAGCACATACTAGATGTGTCAAACCCTGTTCTAAGCACTGGGATAAATACAGGATGTTCAAACTGGACACAAATCCCCATTTTACAGGTGAAGAAACTGAGGCAGGGATCAGTGAAGTGGCTTGCCTAGGGTCACAGCAGAAAAGACGAATCTCATTTCTAGACTGGAAACTCGTTGTGGGCAGGGAATGTGTCTCTTCAGTGTTGGATTGTACTCCCCAAGCGCTTAGTACAGTGCTCCACACACAGTAAGTGCTTAATAAATACCATTGATGGATACGATGCCAGAGCTGCTCTACAAAGTCGGTCAGTCAGTTAATCCTATTGATTGAGCACTTACTGTGTGTAGAGCATTGTACAAAGTGGTTGGAGGAGTATAACACTACAATGTAACAGACACATTCCCTTCCCACAATGAGTTTAGAGTCTATAGGGGGAGACAGATATTAATATAAAAAACAAATTACAGATATGTAAGTAAGTGCTGCGGGGTTGGGTTGGGGGGCGATGAATAAAGAGAGCAAATCAAGGCGACGCAGAAGGGAGTGGGAGAAGAGACTAGGAAGGCTTACTCAAGGAAAGCCTCTTAGAGGAGATGTGCCTTCAATAAGTCTTTGAAGATGGGGAGAGTAATTGTCTGTCATTCATTCATTCAATCATATTTACTGAGTGCTTACTGTGTGCAAATCACTGTACTAAGTGCTTGGGAGAGTACAATACAAAAACAGATACATTCCTGCCCACAATAAGCTAACAGTCTAGAGGGGGAAACTGACATTAATATACATAAATTAATAAATGGATGAATTACAGATATATACAGATAAATACATATGTCTACGCTGATGACACCCAGATCTACATCTCTGCCCCCGCTCTCTCCCCCTCCCTCCAGGCTCGCATCTCCTCCTGCCTTCAGGACATCTCCATCTGGATGTCCGCCCGCCACCTAAAGCTCAACATGTCGAAGACTGAGCTCCTTGTCTTCCCTCCCAAACCTTGTCCTCTCCCTGACTTTCCCATCTCTGTTGACGGCACTACCATCCTTCCCGTCTCACAAGCCCGCAACCTTGGTGTCATCCTCGACTCTGCTCTCTCATTCACCCCTCACATCCAAGCCGTCACCAAAACCTGCCGGTCTCAGCTCCGCAACATTGCCAAGATCCGCCCTTTCCTCTCCATCCAAACTGCTACCCTGCTCATTCAAGCTCTCATCCTATCCCGTCTGGACTACTGCACTAGCCTTCTCTCTGATCTCCCATCCTCGTGTCTCTCTCCACTTCAATCCATACTTCATGCTGCTGCCCGGATTATCTTTGTCCAGAAACGCTCTGGACATATTACTCCCCTCCTCAAAAACCTCCAATGGCTACCGATCAATCTGCGCATCAGGCAGAAACTCCTCACCCTGGGCTTCAAGGCTCTCCATCACCTCGCCCCCTCCTACCTCACCTCCCTTCTCTCCTTCTACTGCCCAGCCCGCACCCTCCGCTCCTCCACCGCTAATCTCCTCACTGTACCTCCCTCTCGCCTGTCCCGCCATCGACCCCCGGCCCACGTCATCCCCCGGGCCTGGAATGCCCTCCCTCTGCCCATCCGCCAAGCTAGCTCTCTTCCTCCCTTCAAGGCCCTGCTGAGAGCTCACCTCCTCCAGGAGGCCTTCCCAGACTGAGCCCCTTCTTTCCTCTCCCCCTCGTCCCCCTCTCCATCCCCCCGTCTTACCTCCTTCCCTTCCCCACGGCACCTGTATATATGTATATATGGTTGTACATATTTATTACTCTATTTATTTATTTATTTATTTATTTTACTTGTACATTTCTATCCTACTTATTTTATTTTGTTGGTATGTTTGGTTCTGTTCTCTGTCTCCCCCTTTTAGACTGTGAGCCCACTGTTGGGTAGGGACTGTCTCTATGTGATGCCAATTTGTACTTCCCAAGCGCTTAGTACAGTGCTCTGCACATAGTAAGCGCTCAATAAATACGATTGATTGATTGATTGATTGATTGATGTCCTGTGGGGATGGGAGGGAGGATGAATCAAGGGAGGAAGTCAGGGTGACTCAGAAAGGAGTGGGAGAAGAGAGGAGGGCTTAGGGACGGCTTCTTGGAAGAGATGTGCCTTCAAAAAGGCTTGGAAGTGGGGGAGAGCAATTATCTGTCTGATAATAATAATAATTGTGGTATTTGTTAAGCACTTACTATATGCTAGGCAATATGCTAAGTGCTAGGGTGCATACAAGAAAATCAGGTTGGATATGAGGTGGGAGGGCATTCCAGGCCAGAGATAGAATGTGGGCCAGAGGTCAATGGAAACACAGGTGAGACCAAGGTGCAGTAAGAAGGTTAGCATTAGAGGAACGAAGTGTGCGGGCTGGGTGGTAGTACGAGAGTAGCGAGGTGAGGTAGGAGGGGCAAGGTGATTAAGTGCTTTAAAGCCAATGGTAACGAGTTTTTGTTTAATGTGGAGGTGGATGGGCAACCACTGGAGTTTCTTGAGGAGTGGGGAAACATGGTCTGAATGTTTTTGAAGGAAAATAATCCTGGCAGCAAAATGGAGTATGGACTGAAGTAGGGAAAGGAGGCAAGGAGGTCAGCAAAGAGGCTGATACAATAATCAAGACAGAATACGATGATAATAATAATAATAATGGTGGTGTTTGTTATGTGCCAAGCACTGTTCTAAGCGCTGGGGTAGATACAAGGTAATCAGGTTGTCCCACATGGGGTTCACAGTCTTAATCCCCATTTTACAGATGAGGTAACTGAGGCACAGAGAAGTTCAGGGACTTGCCTTAAAGTCACACAGCTGATAAGTGGTGGCGAAGCCGGGTTTAGAACCGACGACCTCTGACTCCTAAGCCCGTGCTCTTGCCACTGGGCCATGCTGCTTCATTAAGTGCTTGCATTAGGGTGGTAGCAGTTTGGATGGAAAGGAAGGGGTAGATTTTAGCAGATCTGAGGAGGGAGGGCATTCCATGCCAGAGGCAGGATGTGGGTGAGGGGTGAGTGGTGAGATAAACGAGATGGAGATACAGTGAGAAGGTTAGCCGTAGAGGAGTGAAGTGTACTGGCTGGGTTGCAGTAGGAGAGCAGCAAGGTAAGTAGGAGGGCGGCAAGGTGACTGAATACTTTAATGTCAATGGTGCAGAGTTTCTGTTTGATGCGGAGGTGGAGGGGCATTAAAACACTCAGCTCAGAGGATGCATGGGTCTAGGACTGCTAATTCCAGACTTGTAGGTTGGGGGCCTTGTGGCTGTGGCCACCCAGTAAACCCTGGGTCCACAGAGTCAATCAATCAATCAATCGTATTTATTGAGCGCTTACTGTGTGCAGAGCACTGTACTAAGCGCTTGGGAAGTACAAGTTGTCAACATATAGAGACGGTCCCTACCCAACAGTGGGCTCACAGTCTACAATACAGAGACAGGACGTGAGCCAGGGTTCGACGGCGGGACAGGCGAGAACGAGGCACAGTTGGCAGCAGAGGAGTGGAGTGTGCAGGCTGGGATGTAGAAGGAGAGAAGGGAGGTGAAATAAACGGGGGCAAGGGGATGGAAAGCTTTGAAGGCAGTAGTGAGGAGTTTTTGCCTGAGTCCAGGCAGAAATGGTGATTCTGCCCTCAGGTGAACTGGCCCATCCAACACCCACAGAACTCCCCACATTCAAAGCCCTCCTAATAGCCCACTTTGTCCAATTCTACCCCCTCCAACAGGCCTTCCTTCCCAGCACCCCAAGTTGGACAAACCCATCAGCCATTTCCAGCACTTAAGTGCTTATTTATACTTATCCTTAGTATTATTATTATTATTTGTTAAGCACTAAATATTTGTCAAGTATTGCCCTAAGCACACGTTAACCAGGTTGGACACAGTCCCTGTCCCACATGGGGTGTAGAATCTAAGTAGGAGGGAGAACAGGCTTTTGAATCTCCATTTTACAGTTAAGGAAACTGAGGCACAAAGAAGGTGGGACTTGCTCAAGGTCACACAGCAAGCAACTGGCAGTACTTTAGCATGCATAATTATTCAATTGAATATTAAATTACTCTGACTAAAGTATTTGTAAATACTTTTTGACCTAGTAACATACATTGCACCCAGTAGGCACAGAATAAATACTACTGGGAAAATCTGGATTATTATTTCCCACTATTTCTAGTATGCCATTCTTCTCCTGAAAACTATTCCTCTTTGACTTCTGCATCAAATTCCAATTTTTGTAGTTACTTTCAGTCCTTTTCATCAGTCTGTACCAAATGTAACTGTTCCACTTCCACCCATCATTCCTCTAAATCCTTTTTCTATCACAATGGCAACTGAACAAATATTTATCTCCCATCTTTCTTTGGTTTCCTTCTCTTTTTTAAGGGCCTGTACAACATGCTCCTTCTCATTAACTGAATCCCTTTTTAAAAGCTTAGTAAAGCCCATCCTCCTACCGATTTCCTCTGAAAATAGGTTCCTGTTGAGAGCAGATAGAAGAAAGTGAAAAGAATTAAGTGGGATGGAGAGTGTGGAACGGTGAAAGGAAGCCAAAAACTAAGGCTTGGGGCAGTCTGAGATCTAATGGCTCTGCTCTTCTCCAGTGGCATCATCAGGTCTGTCTGTAATTGTTTCATCAATCTACATTAGCGACCACCATCAGCAAATATTTATTGAGTACTTACTGATGGAATGGAACTGTACTAAGAGCTGTAAGGGTTACTGATGTGAAGGAAACCCTGTCCCTGCTCTCAAGAGCCACGTAGTCTGTTTCATAATCAATTATATTTATAAAAAAAGCGTGTGTGTGTATGTGTATATATATAATCAATACATAAATATAAAATATAAAAATATTTATATTTACATTATATAAAAAATATATAAATCAATATATAAACATCAATATAAACCAGCTTTCACCAATTAATTCCCCATGTTCTGAACAGTGTCACTGAGCCGCTATCTCTAACACTTAAAAAATTGTTCATTTATATCCATCCTCAACTCTTTTTTAAGGTATTTTTGTGGTATTTTTAAGGACTCACTATGTGCCAGGCACTGTACTAACCACCGGGGTAAATACAAGCTAATTAGGTTAGACACCATTCACGTCCCACATGGGACACATAGTTTTAATCCCATTTTACAGATGAGGTAACTGAGGCACAGAGAAGTTAAGTGACTTGCCCAAGATCACCCAGCAGATAAGTGACAGAACTGGAATTAGAACCCAGGTCCTTCTGATTCCCAGGCCCGTGCTCTATCCACTAGGCCATGCTGCTTCTCACACTTGTGTTTATATGCTTATTTAATTTTACATTGGCTTGCTTATTCTATTTATTTGTAAAATTTACATATCTGCCTCCCCCATTAGAATGTAAGCTCCTTGTGGGCAGAGATCATGCTTATATGGCTCTTTCCCACTTGCTTAGTACAATGATGATGATGGCATTTAAGTGCTTATTATGTGCCAAGCACTGTTCTAAGCACTAGATGCATTGTACCCAGTGCATGCACAATATATATATATATATATATATATAAAGAGAGAGAAAGAGAGAGAGAGAGAGAGAGAGAGAGAGAGAGAGAGAGAGAGAGAGAGAGAGAGAGAGAGAGAGAGAGAGAGAGAGAGAGAGAGAGAGAGAGAGAGAGAGAGAGAGAGAGAGAGAGAGAGAGAGAGAGAAGCAGTGTGGCTCAGTGGAAATAGCATGGGCTTGGGAGCCAGAGGTTATGGGTTCTAATCCCGGTTCCGCCACTTGTCAGCTGTGTGACTTTGGGCAAGTCACTTAACCTCTCTATGCCTCAGTTACCTCATCTGTAAAATGGGGATTAAGACTGTGAGCCCCATGTGGGACAACCTGATCACCTTGTATCCCCCCCCAGCACTTAGAACAGTGCTTCGCACATAGTAAGTGCTCAACAAATACCACAGCTATTATTATTATTATTATATCCTCTAAACTGTAAGCTCGCTGTGGGCAGGGAACATGTTTACCAACTTGGTTATACTGCACTCTCCCTAGCACTTAGCACAGTGCACTGCACAGAGTAAGTGCTCAGTTAATATGACTGACTGATTGATCCTATGTATTTCAGGAGAAGTTTACCGACAGTGGACTCCTATCCATGTGTACGGGTTTGGCTCAAAAGATTATGCATAACCAAAATTCCATTCCAGAGTGTATATACATATTTACGTATTTACATGCGTCTTGACATCCCATCCTTTTGTGCCTCTGCTTTTGAAGAGCAACCCCTCTTCTGATTGCAACATGCCAAGCTGGTGTGTCCACTACTATCTCACCGCAGTTTGCTGTTACTCCAACTTATGGAGACTATTCATTCATTCAATCGTTATGTTGCCAACTTGTACTTCCCAAGCACTTAGTACAGTGCTCTGCACACAGTAAGCACTCAATAAATATGATTAAATGAATGAATGAATCGTTTTTATTGAGCGTTTACTGTGTGCAGAGCACTGTACTACACACTTGGAAAGTACAATTGGGCAACACAATAGAGACAGTCCCTACCCAACAAATGGGTTCACTATGTTTTACTGTTCTAAAAAATATTTGTTCTGCCATCACTGCTTGCATTTGCCCAGTTGTATTCAGCCATTCAGCAGCTGCTTGGACCTCCTGCTGTCTTCCATTCTCCTCCTCAAGTGTTTTGCACATCAAAGCTGTATTGCCCATAAAACTCATGGTCTACTGTGAGATTCTGGGTGGCCTGCAGGACAGCTGGCCACATAAAGGAAACAAGAGGAGGAAAAAGAATGGGAGTCCCCCAACCTTGGCCTCTGGAAAAAGGATCCTGGCTCCTATCTCTGAAACCATCTCCAAGGTTTCCAGGGTTTCTGGGCTGCCTCTGCATGCTACCCCACCATGCCGGCAACTACAACTCAAGAGCAGTCTGGCTCTTTGCTCTGGGCTACAGGGGCTGCTGCTGCTGTCACTATTCTTGGGGAAAACCATCTGGGTGAGTGAGTTAAAGGTGTGAGTTGAGAGAGATTATCAGCATTTGTAATGAAGGGTATGTTTGCCTGCACCAACATTCCTCTCTGTTTCTGTAACAGTTTCCGCCATTGTCATCTGTTTCTTGGTCTCTTCATATACGACTTTGTCTCTTGCACCTGTCTCATTCCACCTCAGTCACTGTCATTTCATCTCTGGTGCTCCCTCTGTTATCTGATTATCTCTCTGCTCTCCCTCTCTTTCTTCTGCCTTCTTTTTCCCATCTCTAACACCTTAGAAGCCCACTCAGTAGCCCAGAATCTGCCAGAAAATATCATGGTACCTCTACTCAGCACCTTAATTTCCTGTTTTATTGAATAGTAACAATAATAATAATATATGAGGTGGATAATAATTTCACAGAGGCTTTATTAGTCATTTGCAGCTTTATGAAAGTTCTGCCTCTGTATGATGCATAACCTCATATGCAGCCCACCTACAAGAATGAGTTTGACATGCCTGCTGAATTACAATGAGCAATGGCTCCATTTAGGAAAACTGACTGTTTTCCATTACTTCACTGTGGGTAATCCCAGAAACCTTGAAAACCCCATCTTTAGAGCCCTCCCGTAAATCTACCTCCCCAGCAAGATTTTAAGCTCCTCAAGGGCATGGGTCATGTCTACTTACTCTGTTCTATTGTACTCTCCAGGTACTTAATACAGTGCTCTGTACACAGAAGGACTCAGTAAATATAACTGATTGATCTACTCATTGATTCAACTCTTAAACATCCTGACATTTCTACTACTATGGTTATACCTTTATTCTTTCTCCTTTCCCTATATAAAAATAACTGATGCTGGCCTGTCTCTCTCATTAGAATTCTAAGCTCCTATATGTGCTTTGATAGGTCCAATTCACGTAAAAAGTTGAAAACCTTTAGTTAGAAATTAAGTTTGGGGCCCTGTTACCACCACACTGTCAATCTCCCAGTGGAAATACTGGTGTTCAGAATACACTTTTCTACTTCTTTGTCTATCCCTGAATCACTGGATAGTGTACTGCTTAGGAAGCAGAATTTGGTGACATTTAGCTCTGCACTCTCACTGAACATTTTTGATCAAGTGTAGGGTTTCCTGGGTGCAGTACGACACAGCCGTGGTCTTCTTCAGGCTTGCTGTCAGACGACCCTACAGCATTGACTGTAGTGAAGTTCATATCTGCACGTGTCCTTTTGAATACAGTAAACTTCTCATGGAAGCCAAAAATCATTCAGTCAATGGGATTTACTGAGCACTTACTCTGTGTAGAATATTATACTAAGCACTTGGGAGAGTCCAGTACAATAGAGTTGGTAGATGTGTTCCCTGCCCATAAAGAGTTTATAGGCTAGATGGGGGGGGACAAACATTAAGATAAATTACAGATATTTTTGTAAGTGTTGTGGGGCTGAGGGTGGGGTAACTATGAAGTGCTTTAAGGGTACAGATCAAGCACATAAGTGATACAGAAGGAAACAGGGAGTAGGGGAAAAGAGGTCTTAGGGAAGTCTTCTTTGAGGAGATGTGATTTTAATAAGGCTTTGAAAGTGGGAAGAATGATCATCTGATGGATATAGAGGGGGAGGGAGTTCCAGGACAGAGGCAGGATGTGCGTAAAGGGTCGGCAGCAAGATAGATAAGATCGAGGTATAGTGAATAAGTTGAGGTTAGAGGAGCAAATTGTGCAGACTGGGTTGTAGCAGGAAATCAGGAAGGTAAGGTAGGAGGGGGCAAGTTGATTGAGTGCTTCAAAGCTGTTGTTAAGGAGTTTCTATTGGTCGTGGAGGTGGATGGGCAACCACTGTAGGTTCCTGAGGAGCTGGGAAATGTTGACTGAACATTTTGTAGAAAAATGATCAGCGCAGCAGGCTGAAGTATGGACTGGAGTGGGGCGAGACAGGAGGCAGGGACATCAGTGAGGAGGCTGATGTAGTAGTCAAGGAAGGATATAAGTGCTTGGTTCAGCGCTGCAGTTCAGTTGGAGGGGAAAGGCAGATTCCAGTGATGTTGTGAAGTTAGAACTGACAGAATCTGGTGACAAACAGAATATGTGGGTTGAATGAGAGATGTGTGTGGAGGATAATGCCAAGGTTATGGGCTTGGGAGACAGGGTTGATTGTGGTGTTGTCTACAAAGATGGGAAACACAGGGAGATGACAGGGTTTGGGTAGGAAGATGAGTTCTGTTTGGACATGTCAGAGGGACAACCAAGTAGAAAGATGTCCTAAAGGCAACAGGAAATGTGAGACTGCAGGGAAGGCAATTTACTAAGTAATTGTCAGAACCCAAATCTCCTCATGTTGTTTAATGTTTTTGTTCAGTCGCTGGTATAAGACACAAACCCAAACTTTGAATAGCACAATCTTTATGAGATGAGGGTTACCTATTCCTCAGTGGGGAGTCCTGGTTCAAAGGCTTGTTAGTGCAGCAATGAGGGAAGGAGGGAGGGGACAAAGATGCTGAGAGGGAGACAAGGTTTGGGAAGGATGGGGACTTTGAGGAGCTCACTTCCTCCAGGGAGAGAATAGCTCAGGAGACACCACTCCGCAGCCAGCTCCTATCCCTGGACCCACCTTCTCCCAACTCCACAGCTCAAGCCCTGCTAGAGCCGAGCTTCATCCCTGTCCTAGAATATCTTTTTCTTTTAACTTGGTGGCACGTTCCTAGAAACCTGAGAGAAATTGCCAGGACTACTTCTCACCATCACAGGTAGTACCTGCAGCCCAGAACTGAAAAATATTAAAGCAAGGCTGAGAATGAGGAAACTGATCCTCAACCATCAATAGAGCATACAGCATAAGTTGCTCAGAGGGAGGCTTCCTGATATAGAAACTGAAGGTTCCGTCTAAGGGAAGATGTTTTTAAAATTTCAAAGGAAAGACTACGAACCCTTTTGACTTCCATCTACTTCTTGCTTCCCCTGCACTCTTAACCCTTTAACTATTTATATAGTTTCTTCATAATGACAATTCTGGAGAGTCAGCATTCACAGGATGGCCATAACAGTTCATTATGTAGGTTATCATGGTCTTGAGTACAATCAATAATACCAAATCAAGAGTAATGGTTATTATAAAGCAAAATACTGGTTGATGATCCTTCCTCACTGATATTTAATTTGCTAGCTGCTTCCTGTACCATTGTACATTCTTCATATTCAGCTTGCTGTAACAGAGCTTCTTTCCTGGAAGATGGTAGAGAAGATCATCCCCACCAGTTTTGCAGTCTCCTAAATATTCTTTCCTGGGTAATTGCATAATGATTAGTTGTTTCCACATTGTATTTACAGGTTTTATATTTGTCTAGAACTGCTGTCCATTGCAATGCAGCCAATATGTAGTGATTTATCCCATCTCAATCAATCATACTTATTGAGCTGTTACTATGTGCAGAACACTGTGTTAAGCACTTGACAGTGTTCAACAGAATTAGCAGACACACTCCCAGCCCATAACAAGTTCTTAAATATTTATGATACAATGCGCACTCTTTTTTAAAATTTCCAAATGGCTTATGGGCAGAAAAACATGAGACATGCCGAAGAGTGTCTCTCTGTCTCTATTTCTTTCTTTTTCTTTCTCTCTCTCTTTCCCTCTCAGATGGTTGTTCTTTCTCTCTCTCTCCCACCAATGGTTGTTCCTTCACCCTAACCTAATCCTGGGAATCTAAATGAGTTGTTCTGGGTCATGTCTGGCTCCAAGTCAGTCCTTACTTATTTGGGATTTGGAAAGGGTAAGGAAATACTCAGAAACAGTCAGAAGAACAGGAGACTAAGGTAGAAGAGCTTTCTCTCCTCAACACCCCCTCCATCCTACTCCATCCCTTATGAATGATGCCAGGATTTCCTGGTAATGATTTCAGAATCAGTTCAGCCCTGGTCCAGAATCCTGTCTACACCAGTGAAATCACAAATCCCCTTGGCATTTATTCTCAGAATTATGGAGCAATAACTACCATCTGTAACTTTTCCATTTAATAACCAATATGGGTCTCTCACTCTTGGGTCCAACTAAGACCTTCTTCAACCTGTTGATAATGGCACCTCAATCACTGTCCTTTCAATATACCAGTAAAATTGTTTATCCCACTCAAGCACAGATAGGAGTGGATTCTTTTCTATTTCTAAAGATGAAAAATCAAAAAAGTTTGTGACTTTAAAATTTTATTTGAGGTTTTTTTTTTAGCAATAGTTCAACAAATCCTCTCATGCCATCTATTTCTACCACCAACTATGATTTCATATTGCTCTCATCTACTGACCTCCTGAACTTACATCCAAATTCCAAATGATGTCAGTTTTTGGTTCACCCTTTTCATCTCCCCTTCATTGTCCATACCCGTTGTCAGTAACTTCAATATTCATAACATTGATCACTTCAGGTTCCCTATTCTTTACTCTACTCTTCACTCCAATGACCTGACCCTTCACCTCACATCAGCTACTCATCAAATAAGACAAATCTTAGATTCTGTTTATCTACTTCTCTTATTAACACATATGGCATCCTCCACCTTCAACGCTCAGGGGTGGGTGATTCTCAAAATTTACAAGTTAAACAGAGTGAGGGGGTGGCTTTTCCAGGGGAAACCAACACTGCTGGTCTCCACCCACATACTTTCAGGCCCCTCTTCAACCTATACAAATCTTTGAAAGACTCTGTCCTCTCCAAATCGGCTTGCCACTACACCCTATGGCAAAGAATAATAGAGGAATCCTGTACTCTTTTGACATCTGATCGCTCAACCCAAACTATACATTTCCTCCATATCCTCTGCCTATTCTCTCCCTAGTTTCTGCAACTGGTTTCACCGCTTCTCTAGACTCCCTTGTTCCCTACCTCCTTGTCATACTAAACCCACAAACTCCCAGAGTCTATTTCTTTGGCCCCTTATAGCGAAGTATTCCACAATGTAAGTATTCCAGAAGAACTCCACAATGTAAGCCATTATAAATTTTCACTTTCCTGTACAAATCTGCTTTAACCTCATCAAAGCAATGCTACTGTTCCTTCTCACCTTCTCCTGGTCAGATAAATGTTTCCAAGCCCCATTTTAGACTTTCTCTACAGTCTCAAATGTTCTCCTGTCTCCAGAATATCTCTACCGGAATACCCACTTTCACTTGATGCTTTCTTATTGACTCTCCAAACTCTCACCTCCTCCTGACTTCCCCATGACTTTTAATGGCAACTTAATACCCTCCCATTCCTCATGCTCAGCATAATAATAAGAACAGTTATGATTGGATTTATTAAGTGTTTACTATGTGCCAGGCACTGTGGGTAAATACTGAGGTCAAGATAATCAGATTGGACACAATCCTTGTATCAAACAGGGCTCACAGTCCCAAGAGGCACGGAGAACAGGTATGGTCTTCCCATTTTACAGATGAGGAAACTGAGGCACGGAGAAGTTAAAAGACTTGCCCGAGGTCACACAGCAGGCAAAGCCAGGATTACATTTTAAGTTTCATGACTCACTGTCCTGTGCTCTTTCCACTAGACTATATTGTGCTCATTTTCTTAAAACTCATTTGGACCTTATCCATTCTAACATCACTTATCAATTCTTCCTTAACAATATACTGGACATGCCATCCTAATGAACAACAACTCCCTTGTGTCTTTTGTTTATATTATTTCACTCTTAACTGGATGGTAAACTCCTTGAGGGCAGAGATCATTTTACTTATTTTGTATGTTCCCAAAGTGCCTCGTATAGTTCCCTAATTCCAGGAGGTGAACATAAATATTGCTGCTACTGATAGGCTAGAAGGATCATCAATTTGATCCATGGTCACACAGCAGGCAAGTGGCGGAGCCAGAATTAGAACCCAGGTTTTCTGACTCCCAGCCCCATGCTCTATCCACTAGGCCATGCTGTGGTTTGAAATTTCAATGGCAAATATTTAATAATATAATAATAATTTTGGTATTTATTAAGCACTTACTATGTACAAAGCACTGTTCTAAGCACTGGGGAGGTTACAAGGTGATCAGGTTGCCCCACGGGGAGCTCACAGTCTTAATCCCCATTTTACAGATGAGGTAACTGAGGGCCAGAGAAGTTAAGTGACTTGCCCAAAGTCACACAGCTGACAATTGGCGGAGCCGGGATTTGAACCCATGATCTCTGACTCCAAAGCCCAGGCTCTTTCCACTGAGCCATGAATCTCCTGGTTGTATATCTTCCCAACTATGATATTGATGAAACAATAATTGCTGACCATCATTCTCTTGAGGAAACCATTTCAGCCATGTTTACCAATGCTTTTGGTAGAGCTAGCAGCTGGTCTTGGCCAGCCTTCCTACCCCAATTTTCCTTTTACAATGCTTTGGGTGCTTGAGGGCTAGTATGTTTCATACTGTTACCCTTTGTCCAACGTAAGGCATCAGTATCACCCCAGACTCATAACCAGGAATGAATATCTTCTGCCATCATGACATATCCATAATCTATTCTTTTAGGAGATTCGTTTCAAATCTGGATTATCAATACAGCCTTCAGCAATCTCATCCTTTCAAGACTCTTACTATAACTGCTCTGGGTCACTGGCATTTTTCCTCTTGCTTTTGTTTTGGCTCTACCACCAAATAAATTAGTTCCCTTCTTCTGACACATAAATGCTGCTGGAGTTTGATATTGAGAAAATTTCCTGAAGTTCAAAGCCTTATTTCAAAATCTAAGGTAATCTTTTTATGTTTATAATTTGATGACTTTGCCATGATTGATCTTTTTCTTATTGAGTTAATCACATCATTACAAATTAGGGGATGATTCTTTTCTTAGTGAATTAATCACACAATTACAAATTAGAAAATTATTTTATGCAAGACGATTGTTCCACATTAGGTCACTGTCATTTATCATTACTTTATTTTCAAAGCACATTGGCTTTGTGTATAAGTGTATACCGACCTAAAGGAACATTCTCAATTAACGCAAAGAACAGTGGTCTGCACCCAGTAAGTGCTCAATAAATATGATTGAATGAATGACCAGATCAAAAAAGCCCCACAAAAAT
Source organism: Tachyglossus aculeatus (assembly GCF_015852505.1). Classification (NCBI taxonomy): domain Eukaryota; kingdom Metazoa; phylum Chordata; class Mammalia; order Monotremata; family Tachyglossidae; genus Tachyglossus; species Tachyglossus aculeatus. The sequence continues at coordinate 103,888,258 of NC_052101.1, forward strand.
AAGAATCATTCCAGAAAAATGAAATCATGCCACTAAACCATTTTATAATTGTCACGCCCAATACTCACCTTGCTCTTGTCCCACTCCGGCAATACCTTGGTAACTTAGGAGCGTGTGTGACATTTTAAAAATATGATTGTCACAAATTTAGACCCTGCTATTGTGGGAACCAAATGACATAGTCACTTTTTCAAGCCCTTTGTGAAACACTAAACATATTACGGCTGCATAATCTATCACCAGATCTGATCAGTTCTACCTTCACAACATCTCTAGATCCACCCTGTCCTCTCCATCCAAACTGCCACCACATTGATCCAAGCACTTATCTACCACACGCCACCTAGACTACTGCATCAGCCTCCCCACTGATCTCCCAGACTCATGTCTCTCCCCATTCCAGTCCACAATTCATTCTGCTGCCTGTATCATTTTTCAAAATGAAAAAAAAAGAAAAAAAGTTCAGCCCCTTTCTCTCCTCTCCTTAAAATCCTCCACATCCACCTCTGCAGTAAATAAAAATTCCTTACCATCAGCATTAAGGCACTCAATCAGCTGTTCCTCTCCTATCTTACCTTGCTCATCTCCTACTACAACCCAGCCCACACACTTCACTCCTCTCAAACCAACCTACTCACTCTACCTCGATCTCATCTATCTCACCACTGATCCTCGTCTACATCTTCTCTCTGGTCTGGAACTCTCTTCTCCTTCATATCCAACAGACCAGACGATCACTCTCCCCATCTGCAAAGCCATCCTAAAATCACATCTCCTCCAAGAGGCCTTCCCCAACTAAGTTCTCATTTCCCCTACTTGGCCTTGGATCTGTCCCCTGTAAGCACTTGATATTCACTCGACCTTCAGCCCCACAGCACTTATGTATATATCCTTATACCCTGCCTTTTCACCTATCTGTATTACTCTCAATTCCTGTCTCTCCTTCTAGCTGTAAGCTCCTTGTGGGTAGGGAACTTGTCTAACAACTATATTGCATTGTTGTTTCCCAAGCACTTAGGATAGTGCTCTGCACATAAGTGCTTAGTAAATGCCATTTCTTGACTGACCGATTGACTGACTACACTACTGCATGGACTCTACCCTCATGGTCTGAAATTTCATAGGCCTCCCTAAATCACCCATCATATTATTAGGGAGTAATGCACATGTTTAAGATAATTTTTTAGATTACATTTAGATAAATGATTATGCAACTCATTTCTTTCATATACAGTGAGAAAGCACTTGGGTGTTGGGAATTAATCAGGGAAGACTTGTCGGAGGGGGTGGCCTTTTAGGAGGGCATTCAATGAAGGGAGCACTAGAATCTCTTGCATTTGGGGATGGAGGAAGTTTCAGGTCAGGGAAATAGCATGGGCAAAGGGACAGCAGTGGGAGATGTGAAAACGAAGTACAGTTAGAAAGTTGAATTGGGAAAGCAAATCGAGAGCAGATATGAAAGATGACGTGAGTTGGTGGAAAGCCTTGACAGGAGCCTTTTTTTTTTTGACGTGGAGGGGCAAGGGAAGCCAGTGGAGGGTTTCGAGGACTGGAGAGATGTGTGCTAAGCGACACTTCAAGCAGATTACCTGGTTAGCAGTGTAAGTAGTGTACAGTATTTATTGGAGTGGGGAGAAGCTGGAGGCAGGGAAACCATCGAGGAGGCTGATACAATAGCCTAGTCACAATATGATTGAACTTGAACCTGGGTGGTAGGTGTTTGGGAGGAGAGGAAGGGGAGAATCTAGGAGAGATAATGTTTATGAAGCACTGGCAAGATTTAGCAGTAGATTCATTTTGAGAGTTGAAAAAAGGAAGGGTGACTGAGTTTTTTCAATTTGTTCATTCAATCATATTCATTAAGCTCTTACTGTGTGCAGAGCACTGTACTAAGCAGTTGGGAGAGTACAACACAACAATAAACAGTGACATTCCCTGCCCACAACGAACTCACAGTTTACAGGGGAGGAGACAGACATCAATACAAGTAAATAAATTTACAGTTATATACATAAGTGCTGTGGGGCTGGGGTGGGATGGGGAAGAGAAAAGGGAGCAAGTCAGGGTGACGCAGAAGGGAGAAGAAAATAAAGAAAAGTGGGGCTTAGTCAGGGAAGGCCTCTTGGAGGAGATGAGCCTTCAAAAAGGCTTTGATGGGGGAGAGAGTAATTGTCTGTTGGATTTGAGGAGGGACAGCATTCCAGGCCAGAGCCAGGATGTGGGAGAGGGACTGGCAGCAAGACAGGTGAGATCGGGGCACAGTGAGGTTAACACCAGAGGAACAGAGTGTGTGGGCTGGGTTGTAGAAGGAGAGAAGCAAAGTGAGGTCGCAGGGGGCAAGGAGATGGAGTGCTTTAAAGCCAGTGGTGAGGAGTTGCTATGGTATTGTGATATCGTAATTGGTATTTATGGTATTTGTTAAGCACTTACTATATGCCAGACACTGTATTATTCATTCATTCAATCGTATTTATTTAGCGCTTACTGTGTGCAGAGCACTGTACTAAGAACTTGGGAAGTACACATCGGCAACATATAGAGACGGCCCCTACCCAACAACGGGCCGAGACAAAGTAATTAGGATGGAAACAGACCATATCCCACATGGGGCTCACCAGTCTTAATCCCTATTTACTGTGTGCAAGGCATTGGACTAAGTGTTCGATCAACAGATGAGAAAGTTGGAGGAGGAGTGGGCTTGGCGGGGGTGGGGCGGGGGGGAAAGACGAGTAGTTCTGAGTTTGAGATCAATCAATCAATCAATCGTATTTATTGAGCGCTTACTATGTGCAGAGCACTGTACTAAGCGCTTGGGAAGTACAAATTGGCAACATATAGAGACAGTCCCTACCCAACAGTGGGCTCACAGTCTAAAAGGGGGAGACAGAGAACAAAACCAAACATACTAACAAAATAAAATAAATAGAATAGATATGTTGAGATGTTACTTGGACAGCTAGGTGGAGATATTCTGGGGGTAAATGGAAAAGCAAGATGAAAAGTCAGGGCTAGAAAGGTAGATTTGGGAGTCGTCCACACAGAAATGGTAGCTTGAAGCCACGTAACGATCAAGTGTCTCGAGAGGGTAAGTTTTGGAAGAGAAGAGAAGAGGACCTGAACAGAGCTTTGCAGAACACCCACAGTAATAAAAAAACTCTTGTTTTTAAAATTACACCCTTAGGCCCTGTCGATTACGGTAATAGAAAAACACTGTAGTGCTGTGAATTGTACAATAAGGTGGTTGATACGGTGGGTGTGACAAATGCCTTTAGCTGCAGGGTGCAAAATATTTAGGGCTGCAAGAGCCTGGAGGTTTGGGAGCCCAACAAGAAGGAAATTACCAGTCGAAGTGAACTAGCTGAACAAGGCATTTAAAAGGGAGGAAAGAGAAGAATGGGTGAATATCTTCTTTTCCATGTCCTCGTTTACTCCAGAGTACCTTCTTTGCAATACCCTCTCTAACTTCTTGTAGACAAAGTAAGATGAAATGGAAGGAAAACATTTTGAGCCTTACAATATAATTCATATGCTTCTTGTAGACACCATTTGAAACAGTACATATGGAGATTTCTCTGTTTTCATATTGCATTTGTGTTACGTAATAAAAAGCAATGCAGCACTACTGTCCTCTCCAATTTCACAGAAAGAAAATAATTTGTGTTCTTCAACTCAAATCGTATCTTTTGATAAATTCTAAGCTGGTTTTCTCTAACATAGGGATCAACAATCCAAGATGTTTTCATAGACAAAATGCCTCGTTCCGGTTTATTTCAATGCATAATGAAATGAAATGGGTGAGGCTTGCTGGCATTGCCACTGAATGGTAGAATCCTTGAAAAGACATTAATAGGAGCTCTAAAAATCTAATTAAATTTTAGAGTGCTGGTAATGCAGCCATAAGGCCTGTGTAAGCCATTATCTACATTAATAAAAATTAAAGTCAAACAATATTCATGTAGCAGTAATATATCTGGATTCAAGGTTACTCTAATTTTCTTTCTTTAGTATTTTTCTTTATCATTGCTATGAATATAATTATTTAATCAAATTCCCAAAATTACGTTCCTTTGTTTTCCCTAAAATGTAACTAATGTACTATCCCAAGAAAGAAATTATAAAGGCAGTTTTGTGTTCTTAAAAAAGGGATTTTCCTTCACTTGACATTTAATAAAATAGAATGGCTTGGCATGTGAAGGAAGTTGGAATCACATGTAAATATTTTGTTTGGCACCTGAAAGAAGCAGTGAGAATGCATATTATATGTGTGTATGTGTGTCGTGTGTATATACACACACACACACATTAAATTATTAACTTTCTCTTCTAACCTGGTTATGTCTCAGTGTTTTGTGCCACATTCAGACCCTCTCCCTTTTGACTGCAATCGCTGCATCCCTATATTGTGTTCCCCATGTCTTTCCCTTGAACTGATCTCTGAGCAGACCCCCTTCTTTATTAGCTATAAGCTATTCCCTACTATTGTAGGCTGATGTACCACTTTGATTTGACAAATCTATCTTTCAAGTGATGATCCTGAAAATGACAGTGGGCTTGTCTATTACTCTTCACCTTCTCTGCATTCTACCCACCCATTGCATCACAGAGGCTGATTAGACCACTACTGGGCTCCCTCGTTTCCCTGCCACATGTCTATACTCTCAAAACGGGGCTGGAAAGAGCTCAAAGGAGTTAGAGTCATGTAACACGTTCCATTGAACGTGTTGATTTTCTTATAAAAGCTACATCAAAAAAAAGCCAAGACCCAGACTAACTATAGAATTTAATCACAGTATCTGTTAACTGCTTACTATATTCCAGGCACTATTCTACTAAGTGCTGGAGTAGATACAAGATAACCAGGTCAGACACAGTCCCCGTTCCACGTGAGGCTCAGAGTTGAAGTAGGAGGAGTAGGATTTAATCCCCATTTTACACATGAGGAAACTGAGGCTCCGAGAAGCTAAGTCACTTGCCCAAGGTCACACAGCAGGCAAATGGCAGAGCTGGAATTAGAACCCAGATCCTCTAAACTCTCAGGCCTGTGCTCTTTCCACTAGGCCATGCTGCTACGGTACACTGGAGCACAAATCGAAAATAGCATCAGCCAGGGATGAAGGTATTTATATCTGCATGCTTTGTTGAAATCTTGTGGTGTAAAAACACCCGAGTCAGTGCCAGTTTCACTAGGAACACAATTAGGTGATTAACTCATTTTCCACTGATGGCTCAAGTAAGAGTCTGAATCACTGCTAATTTGTGTGTTGTGAGTGCTTTGGTTCCTGAGCGAAATGTAAACAGTCCTAGTTTCCAGTTCTCTGTATATCACTGCCTTGAAATATTGAGTAATCTGCACCCACTGCCTCCATTTCCTCTCCACTAATTCTTTCCTTGATCTCCTCCAATTAGGCTTTCACCCCCTCTGCATCATATAAACTGCCTTCTCTAAGGTCAACAACGCTCTCCTTTGTGCCAAATCCAGTGGCCTCTACTCCATCTAAATCTTCCTCGATCTTTCAACTGCCTTCAAACACTGAGGACCTTGGGCAGGGAAGATGTCTACCAACTCTGTTGCACTGTACTCTCCCCCAAGTGCCTAATTCAGTATTCTGCACACAGTAAACACTCAGTAAATATCATTGATATTGGAGAAGCAGCGTGGCTCAGTGGAAAAGAGCACGGGCTTTGGAGTCAGAGGTCATGGGTTCAAATCCTGGCTCCGCCAATTGTCAGCTGTGTGACTTTGGGCAAGTCACTTAGCTTCTCTCTGCCTCAGTTACCTCATCTGTAAAATGGGGATGAAGACTGTGAGCCCCATGTGGGACAACCTATTCATCTTGTATCCGCCCCAGTGCTTAGAACAGTGCTTTGCACATAGTAAGCGCTTAATAAATGCCATCATTATTATTATTATTATTGATTGATTGATCCTCAAAAACCGCTAGTGGTTGCCCATCTTCCTCCGCATTCCCCAGCATCAAATAGAAACTCCGATTTATTGGCTATAAGACACTCAATCAGGTCGCTTCCTCCTATCTTATCTTGCTGACTTCCTACTATATCCCTGCCCTCACACCTCATCCCTCTAACACCAACCTACTGACTGTACCTCAATCTCCTCTATCTCGGGGCCAACCCCTCATCTACATCCTCCCTCTGGCCTGGAACACCCTCCCGCTTCTTATCCAACATACCACTACTCTCCCTACCTTCAAAATCTTATTAAAATCACATCTCCTCCAAGAGGCTTTCCCTGGCCAAACCCTCTACCCTCTCCCTTCTGCATCACCTATGAACTTAGTTCTGTCTCCAACCACTTGATATTCTCCCCCACTCAGCCCCACTGTACTTATTTACATATTCACAGTTTCTTTTCAAATCTGTCACCCTCTCTAGACTATAAGCACTTGTGGGCATGGAACGTGCCTACCAACTCTCTTGCATTGTACTCTTTCAGTGCTTAGTACAGTGCTCAGTACACGGTAAGCACTCAATAAATGCCATCAATTGACTGACTATGGGAGTTCTCCAACTCTAACCTGCACTTTGTACCTTCTCTCTCATGAAGGATGATTTTCAACACTGTTTCCTCCCTTTCCCTGGTCAATACCTTCTTCTTCCCAGCCTACAACATCTCTGCCCACTTAATTCATGTCTTTGGTTGATTCCTTCTCCTCTCCGTACTTGGGACAGTACAATATAACAGAGTTGGTAGACTTGTCCCCTGCCCCTAAGGAGCTAACAGTCTAGAGTCAGGCAGTAACTGAGCCTCTGACTATTATACCTTTGCTATGTTACTGATCCAAACAAAGAAATAATGTGTATCTCAAACATTAGTGATATTGCTCGTGCAATGTTCTTAGTAGAACTAGGGATATTTTTAGGTGCTCAAAGTTGGTCCCACATTAATATCATGTCTGAATTGCTTTAAAATACACAATAACACAAGTTGGTTACTGTTTATAGTATTTTAATCCTACCACTTAAATTTTTGTCAGAGTATTTTTCGAATTGCATTTTACTTTGCCATTGAGGTGCAAGCTGAATTTACTATTGGTACATAAGTGCACTTAATTTGCAGAAACCAATTGCATGGAGCGAAACAAACCAAACTGGTGCACAAAATTTCTTGTTTTCAGTATTGTTGTTTTTTGTGCTGCCTCAAATGCCCCACTTTTCATCTGTTGTTTAATCTAGTCATAAAGAGTTCTTTAAATGCTACATGCCCTTCCTGATGAAAACATTTTCTTGGTTGATACAGTGGATGCTAGGTCTTGGCACAGCCTGTAATAAAAATGTATGTCATTAGCACACGCCACTTACAAAGTGTAAGCCAATGTTCTTTCAGTCCACAGTAGCTTTAAAAAAGAGAGAGACAGCTATCACTTCCTTTGTATTATAACTGCATATGTAGCTACATATCAAAGCATAAACCTTCTATGGACCTACAAGGTCAGCGTGTTCCAGGTCCACGATTATTGGCAGCAGCAACATTTTTGTAACAAATAGGATTTATGGAACATCGATTGCTACAGGGCAGTGTACTCTGGCTTGGGGACACACAATACAAGCGTAGGACATGGCCACTGCCTGTGAGGAGCTTACAATCTTACGACCCCTGCCCACAAAGAACTTACAGCCTATGGGGGAGAAAGGTATAAATAAAGATTATGGATAGGGGAAATAGTAAAGCAGCATGGCCTAATGGATAGAGCACGGGCCTGGGAGACAGAAGGACCTGGGTTCTAATCCTGGTTCTGCCCCTTGTCTGTTTTGAGACCTTGGGAAAGTCACTTCAGTTCTCTGAGCAAAATAGGATTTAGACTGTGAGCCCTATGTGGGACAGGGACTGTGTCCAACCAGATTATTTTATATCTACCCCAGCACTTAGAAGAGTGCCTGGCATATAGTAAGTGCTTAACAAATACCATAATACTAATTACTATTATTGTATGAATATTTACATAAGGACTGTGGAGCTGGGGTGAAAATCAAGATCCCTGTGGGCAGGGAACACGTCTACCAAATCTGTTATGTTGAACTCACTTAGGACAATACTCTGCACACAGTAGGCGCTTAATAAATATGATTGATGATGATGATGATGATGACTGATTCCTTGAAACATCCTCTAGTGCCATTTTTAGAGACAGAAGTGTCTACTACTAGAAGGGCACATTTCATGTTCTTACGTTAATGTATAATTGATTGGAGAGCTAGTTCCACTAGTTATCACCCAAAGATAAACTCCTCGCCCTTCCAAATAATACAAGAAAATGCTGAAAATCAAATCAATGGATAATGTTTCAAACCTGAACAAACTCTGCTCACTTAAAACCAAAATATAGCTGACATGTGCAGGAAAATCCAACATCAAATACTGATTTCATTTAAATGAGGGAGATTGAAAGTGTAAACCTAGGAATAATGTTCATTCATTCATTCATTGAATCGTATTTATTGAGCACTTACTGTGTGCAAAGCAAGGTATTAAGCACTTAGGAGAGTACAATAGGACAAAAAACAGACATTCCCCACCCTCAGTGTGCACTGCAAGATGATTTTACTTCACTTTGGCAAACAAAACCAGGAAGATGGAAAATGATGACAGAATCTCCTATACAGAACAATAATTTTGATTTTAGATAACTTATACAGTTGATTTTCCAGTTTATCAGTTACATACAGCATCCTTCTCTCCCTGGAACATTGAGGGATTGAGAGGGAGTAGCCTACCATAAAGACAGATAGGCACACCCCTGTTACACACATTCTGCCATTTTGCAGTATACCCTGGGACCTGGATATCCATAGGTTATGAAAGCTCCCCTACGCAAGCACCAGGGGAACTATTATGCTGCAGAGAGTTCCCTATAGAACACTTGCCAAGACTCACCTTCTCTTTATTGTAGTAGCCTGGATTTCCAAAGGACTATCCCAACCTTCTCCCCTTCAGATGGGAAACTTTAGGATTAAGGGAGTGGTACTTGGGACCTTCATATGGATGACCCCAAGTGAAGGTGTGTGGCCTATGGACTCATTTAAATGACAAATCCACAAACAGAACTATGAAACTATGAATAACATTATTTCTAAAACTGAAATACTCCCTTCAGCCAACATCATTTGAGCAAAGGCCAATCTTGAAGGGGCTGTGCTTAAAAAAATAAGTCAAGGGCCACAACATCCAATTCTACTGTATTCTCCCACATTCTTCATACAATGCTCTGCACAGAGTAAGCACTAAGTGCAATGGATTGATTGATTGATTACATTTTTTTCTGACACTATTGATGTGCTTCACCTACTCACTGCCTCATGAGGGTTATAATGATGTGCATGATTGGGGAGGTATTGTTCCCCTTCTTTAACAGATGGGGATACTGATTTTAAAGAGCTTGTGATTTTAAAGACTTCAAACATTTGTTTTCTGATCTAGTCCAGTGTTCAATGAAAGCTGAATAAATAATTGAATATGCAAATAAATATTCATATGTAGTTAAGTGCTGAAACAAGGAATTAAATACATTAAACATAAGGGTGGCTGCTGGGTTGACAGGATGAGTGAGTTGTGAGTTAATCCACCAGATTCTGCCTCATTTTTAGTAGATCCTGAGACAAGCTCTTCATCCTCCATAGGTACTTTCCATTCCCTCCCAAATCGCAACTAGAGATTGTTCATGAAAATAACTGTATAGTATCTTCATGGCATTGGGTGATTGGGGAAGAGTGATACTTTTAGAGAAGCAGCTTGGCTTAGTGGAAAGATATTATATCTTGGGAGTCTGAGGTCATGGGTTCTAATCCCGGTTCCGCCACTTGTCAGCTGTGTGACTTTGGGCAAGTCACTTCACTTCTCTGTGCCTCACTTACCTCATCTGTAAAATGGGGATTAAGACTGTGAGCCCCATGTGGGACAACCGGACTACCTTGTATCTCCCCCAGTGCTTAGAACAGTGCCTGGCACATAGTAAGTGCTTAACAAATACCATCATTATTATTATTACTATTTAGGTAAACAAGAAACAATCACAAGGAATTTTCTAGATCACAACCAATTACAGAAAAGCAAGGGGCAGAATTATCAACAGAAACATACATCATTATCAACAAACACCATCATCATTATTATTATTACACTTTTTTTAAATAAATGGTATTTGTTAGGCACTATACACACACACACACACACACACACATATATATATATATACACACTATATATTAGGCACTGTACTAAGCATTGGGGTGCATACAAGATGATCAGGTTGGACCCATTTCCTGCCCCACGTGGGACTCACAGTCTTAATTCCCATTTTACAGATGTGGTAACTGAAGCACACAGAAATTAAGTGACTTGCCCAAAGTCACACAGCAGACAAGTGGCAGAGCTGGAACTAGAACCCAGGTCCTCCGACTCACAGGCCCACGCTGCTTCTCCACTTAAGATCATAAACACACCATAGTGTAGACATCACTGAAGCAGACAAATCTAATCAGAATTCATAACTAGGGAGTTTCCCAGCAGGACACATTTTAGCCAAATTTACATTAGCAAAGTGTTTTTTTTTTAATATTCCAAGCTGTCAAATCTTACCTTTCAAAATAATTATCTTGAAGGATCTAAACAACTTATTTTTCAAAGCAAGTCAAGGAGAGGCAAAACAACACAAACTATAAACCATTAGGGAAACACCTTACAGAAACTCTGTACGGGAAGTATTTTGGCAGCATATCAGGCTTTTATTTGAACACAGCCTGAAGACTTTCTTTACTAAAAGAGAATGATCGAGGAAGCATTCCCGTTATGTTCCACAAGCAGCTCATTCTGCCACTAGGCAAAATATGATGGGAATCTACTCCAGAAATAGAATTTAAAGAAATAATATGCCAGTTCCCACTTACCGTCCTCGAAACATGACTTTGGGGAATATCTAAATCACTTAAACAACGTTGATTAAAACTTCTCGATGGCTCTCTTTGGCAGGAGGCCTACAGAAACTTTGAGGCTTGGAATGCAGATCAAACAATGAAACTTGTACGATCTACGGTGGGATGCCAAGGCCAAAGAGATACAGGACTCTGCAGGTCACCACAGATCACTGATTAATAACTGATCACTAAAGAAGCGCTGTGCCCTTGTAAACAACACCACGGGCCTGCTGAAGGGTATTAAGTACCACAGAATTAAAATGCACCTTCTCTGCCCTCAAAGACCTCACTCTCCTCCCACCCCCACACACAGTACTTTGGTAAATATCTTTAAAATCTTTTGCTTCCCCCTGTCATTTTTTTCTCCTCTTATCTCTCCGATCACTCTTTCTCAGTCTCTTTTGCAGGCTCCTCCTCCCTCCCATCCTCTTACTGTGGGGGTTCCCCAAGGTTCAGTACTTGGTCCCCTTCTGTTCTCAATCTACACGCACTCCCTTGGTGACCTCATTCGCTCCCACGGCTTCAACTATCATCTCTACGCTGATGACACCCAGCTCTACATCTCTGCCCCTGCTCTCTCCCCCGCCCTCCAGGCTCGCATCTCCTCCTGCCTTCAGGACATCTCCATCTGGATGTCTGCCTGCCACCTAAAGCTCAACATGTCCAAGACGGAACTCTTTGTTTTCCCTCCCAAACCTTGCCCTCTCCCTGACTTTCCCATCTCTATTGACGGCACTACCATCCTTCCCGCCTCACAAGCCCGCAACCTTGGTGTCATCCTCGACTCCGCTCTCTCATTCACCCCTCACATCCAAGCCGTCACCAAAACCTGCTGGTCTCAGCTCCGCAACATTGCCAAGATCCGCCCTTTCCTCTCCATCCCAACCGCTACCCTGCTCGTTCAAGCTCTCATCCTATCCCGTCTGGACTACTGCATCAGCCTTCTCTCTGATCTCCCATCCTCGTGTCTCTCTCCACTTCAATCCATACTTCATGCTGCTGCCCGGATTATCTTTGTCCAGAAACGCTCTGGGCATATTACTCCCCTCCTCAATAATCTCCAGTGGCTACCAATCAATCTGCGCATCAGGCAGAAACTCCTCACCCTGGGCTTCAAGGCTGTCCATCACCTCGCCCCCTCCTACCTCACCTCCCTTCTCTCCTTCTACAGCCCAGCCCGCACGCTCCACTCCTCCGCCGCTAATCTCCTCACCGTTAGGCCTCGCTCTCGCCTGTCCCGCCATCGACCCCCGGCCCACGTCATCCCCCGGGCCTGGAATGCCCTCCCTCTGCCCATCCACCAAGCTAGCTTTCTTCCTCCCTTCAGGGCCCTACTGAGAGCTCACCTCCTCCAGGAGGCCTTCCCAGACTGAGCCCCTCCCTTCCTCTCCCCCTCGTCCCCCTCTCCATCGCCCCCCATCTTACCTCCTTCCCTTCCCCACAGCACCTGTATATATGTATATATGTTTGTACATATTTATTACTCTATTTATTTATTTTACTTGTACATATCTATTCTATTTATTTTATTTTGTTAGTATGTTTGGTTTTTTTTTTCTCTGTCTCCCCCTTTAAGACTGTGAGCCCAATGTTGGGTAGGGACTGTCTCTATACGTTGCCAATTTGTACTTCCCAAGCGCTTAGTACAGTGTTCTGCACATAGTAAGTGCTCAATAAATATGATTGATTGATTGATTGATTATGGTATTTGTGAAGCACTTAGTATGTGCCAGGCACTGTTCTGAGCTCTGGTGTAGGTACAAGGTAATCCAGGTTGGACACAGTCCATGTCCCACATGGGACTCACAGTCTTAATCCTCATTTTTCAGATGAGGTAACTGAGGCACAGAGAAGTTCAACAGTAAGCTCAATGTGTCAGGGAATATGTCTACGTTGGTATATTGTACTCTCCCAAGCACTAAGGGAAGATGCATGGCAAAGTGGAAAGAGCACAGGCCTGAGAGTCAGAAGGTCATGGGTTCTAATTCTGACTCTACCACATGTCTGCTGTGTGACCTTGGGCAAGTCACTTCACTTCTCTGTGCCTCAGTGACTTCACCTGCAAAAAATGGGGATTAAGAGTGTGAGCCCAATATGGGACAGGGACTGTGTCCAACCTGATTAACTTGTATTACCCTAGCGCTTAAAACAGTGCTTGGCACATTGTAAGCACTTAACAAGTACCGTAATAATAATTATTATTAGTATAGTGCTCTGCACACAGAAAGCATTCAGTAAATACAAATGACTAACAAGTTCGTGCATTCATTCAATCATATTTATTGAGCGCTTACTGTGTGAAAAGTGACTTGCCCAAGGTCACACAGCAGGAAAATGGCAAAGCCGGAACTAGAACCCAGGTCCTTTTGACTTTCAGGCCCATATTCTATTTATTAGGCCATGCTGATTCTCATTTTAAGTACCCCTAAAGCACAGAATACATTCTTACCATTTTTTCCCTATCTGTAATTTATTTTAATGTCTGTCTCCCCCTCTAGACTGTAAGTTCCTTGCGGGCACAGATTGTGCCTACCAACTCTATTGCATTCTACATTCTCAAGTACTCAGTACAGTGCTCTGCACACTGTCAGTGCTTAATAAATACCCTTGTTTGATTGAATGATTGATTTTAATGTTTGTCTCCTCTGCTAACCTCCTTGAGAGCAGGAATTGCATCCACTAACTTTCTTTCACTCTCCCAAGCACTTAGTACAGTGCTTTGCGCTCGATCAGCAGTATTTATTGAGGCTTTTCTGTGGGCAGAGCACAGTATACAATATAATAGTATAATGGTATTGACACCTATCTACTGGTATTGACACCTATCTACTGGTATTGATACCTATCTACTTGTTTTGTTTTTTTGTCTGTCTCCCCCCTTCTAGACTGTGAGCCCATTGTTGGGTAGGGACCATCTCTATATGTTGCCGATTTGTACTTCTCAAGTGCTTAGTACAGTGCTCTGCACACAGTAAGCACTCAATAAATAGGAGTGAATGAATGAATGAATGAATAATAGGGTTGGTAGACATGATTCCTGAACACAAGGGTACTTATTGATTGATTGACAGAAATAGTGGGAACAGGAGGAAGAACAAGGTTATATCAGGTAAAAGCATAACTACATCAGGATGAAAGCTGAATAAATAATTGAATATGCAAATAAATATTAATATGTAGTTAAGTGCTGAAACGAGGAATTAAATACATTAAGCATAAGGGTGGCTGCTGGGTTGTCAGGATGAGTGAGTTGTGAGTTAATCGTGAAAGTTAATCGTACAAAGTGGGCTTTTAGCATAGCTTTGAGAATAGGGAGAACTATGATCTGGCAGATTTTTGTGGGAAGAGGGAGTTACAGGCCCGGGGGGAAGAACAGGGTGAGCAATGGGTCCAAGGCAAGAGAGCTGTGAATGAAATACAATTAGAAAGTGAGCAATGAATATGAGTTGAGAAGAATGTAAGCTTCTTGTGGGCAGGGAACGTGTCTACCAACTCTGTTGGACTCTGTCTCCCAAACGCTTAGAACAGTGTCAATTAATAACACTAACTGATTAAAAAAAAGCCAATATGTAAGATGGAAAGAGTTGATAGAGAGCCTAAAATTAACAAATGGTATTTACTAAGTGCTTACTGTGTGCAGAAAACTGTACATAAAGTGCCTGGGAGAGTAGAATACAATAGTGTTGAGGGATCCAGTGTTTAGAACAGTGCTCTGCACATAGAGCTTAACAAATGCCATCATTATTATTATTATTATTATTATTATTATTATTACTACAATCTCTGCCCTGAAGGAGCTAGAAGCCATTGTGACTAGGTTCTTCGTGATGCAAAGGGAGATGGGTAGTTATTGGAGGATGCTTCAAGAAGATAATAATAATAATAACAATAAATAATAACAATAATGGTATTTGTTACGCGCTTACTATGCACCAAGCACTGTTTTGAGCGCTGGGATAGATACAAGGTTATCAGGTTGTCCCACGTGGGGCTCACAGTCCCATTTTACAGATGAGGTAACTGAGGCCCAGAGAAGTTAAGTGACTGGCCCAAAGTCACACAGAAGACAAGTGGCGGAGTCGGGATTAGAACCCACAACCTCTGACTCCCAAGCCTGTGCTCTTTCCACTAGGTCACGCTGCTTCTCTGACCTGTGCAGAAGTATGTAGTATAGCCTGAAGTCATGGGGGTAGGATGTAGGCAGGGAGAACACTGATGAGACTGAAACAGTTGCTTAACCACGGTAGGACAAGAGCTTGGATCAGGGTGGTACCTGTTTGGGTGGAAAATGTTGGGGCAGAACCAGTTGATTGAATGTGAGAGCTGAAAAACAGTGAGATGCCAAAGATGACACCAAAGTTGAGAACAGCTTTTGGTACAGGGAGGTTGGTGGTGGTGTTGACGGAGACAAGAGAGTTAGGAAGAGTGGATTTATGAGGGAAGATGAGACGCCCAAACATTGTATTTGAGGTAGAGCCATCTCGAAGGCAAAAAGAAATGCAGGATTGTAGATAAGGTTTCAGTTTGGGACTGGAAAAATTGATTTGGGAGTTATTTGCTTAGAAGTGGTAACAATGAACTCGCCAGGGAGTGAATACATGGAGAGTGGCAGGGTGGGTATGACAAGAGAAACTTTGAGACATCCACAGTTAGAGGAGGAGAGGTGGGAAAGGAGCCAGCAAATGAGACTGAGGAAGAACAATCGGTGAAGAAAGAGAACCAGGCAAGTATCGTTTCAGCAAAACCGAGGTCTAAAAATGTTGGAGGAAGGTATGGCAGTGTTAAAGGCAGGAGAGAGGTTGAGAAGAGTTAGTCCAGAGAAGAGCCCTCTGACCTGACTGTAAGAAGGTCTTTGGTGAGTTTGGAGAGTGCTGTCACAATGGAGCAAAAATCTGATTGAAGTGGGTCAATCAATCAACCAACGGTATTTACTATGTGCATAGCACCGTACTAAGTGCTTGGGAGAGTACAATACAACAGAATTAGTGGACACGTGCCCTGTCCATAACGAATTGACCTTCTAGAGGGACCACAAGATGCTTGGGACATAGTAAACGCTTAACAAATACCATCATTATGTAGGTGGAGGAGAGGAAGAGAATATGGTGGGTGCAAAACCCACTCAAGGATTATACACAGTAATGGGAGTGGGCCCATTTAGTAATACCTGGAGCGGGCTGCAGCATCTAGAGAAGGCTTTTTTTTTTTAGTAGAGGAGAGACAAGCATGCTTGATGGCAGAGTGGAAGCAGCCATAGGAGAGTGAGAGGTTTAAAGATGGTACTAAGAGAGGAGAGGTGAGTGGGAGCAATTGTTTTTAAGAGGTCAGTGGGATGGAGACAGAGGCACATGTAGATAGGGTAAACTTAGAGAGCAGGTGGGAGACCTCTTGAGAAACAGCTGGAGAGAAGGAAGAGGGTACTAGAGTAACAGGGAGGTAATGGAGAGATTTTGGGAAGTTTATGCCTGTTAGTTTCTATTTTACCAACACAGTCAGCGAGGTCATCAAGAGTACAGCTCTCTTCAATCAATTCTAGGCTAATGAGCTTGAGAATGCAAAAAGATTCCTAGAAGCTGGTGTCAGAACATGTTTCCAATCCATGTGGAAAATTTTCCTCCTAAAAAGGATATGGGCATCCTCAAAAGCCTGAAACAATTACCTATTAACTGCTGATTGTTAATTATTATTGTCTGCAGCTGCATTCACCAAAAAAACCTGGAAACGATTACGATCAATTTTGCAGAGTCAATCCTGTCTTGATTCCATAAATGATTTAGTCATTTTATCTAGAATGGATCCTTGTAGGCAGGGATCGTGTCTACCTATTCGACTGAATAATAATAATGATGGTATTTGTTAAGTGCTTACTATGTGCCAAGCACTGTTCTAAGCGTTGAACTTTCCCAAGTGCTTAGTATTGTAATCTACTCCCAGTAAGCAATCAAATCCAATTGACTGAGAGATTTGCAGTCCTATTCCACACCTGGGTCATCATCCAATTGGCTCGCTTTGGGCCACAAAAAAATAAAAACTTTGAGTGGATGTGTTTCAAATATAAAACATAAGGCTAGATGCTTCAGGAAAGGGCCTCTAACTATTCAAATCTGAATCTATTTGCTGATGCACAGTACCCGAGAAGGGTTCAGATTTCTTCATATGAAAAATCTATTTTTAAAAAGGCTAAATGCCCTTGCCTAGATATGCCACTTCAATTGTGTGGGATCTGGTTGCTGTTCTCCACTTTCCAGCATAAAAGGTAAATTAGATAAAGAAATAAGGAGAGATACTGGGTCATAATAATTGCACATATGTAAAAAGCTTCTTGAGAGGGATAATAGGTCCTCTTTTTCATTATTGTCACTGAGGAAGAGATGAAGGGTGCTTTCAAACGATAACAAAGTGGGTTTGACATTAACTCAACCATTTAAACAGACATAAGCCCTCAGGCCTTAAGACCTGAAAATAATTGAGCTGAATTCAAGAGGAATTAGGATGTAAACAACTGAGAATGATACTTAAAATGGAAAATGCAGTCAACTGAAGTACTACTATACAACTTCAAGATTCTGAAGCTTACTATCATGACAGTGGATAGCCTGATTATACCTTGACTGACTGTTGAACATTTTTGCAGGACGTAGGGTTCAAAAATACTGAGGGAAATGGTAGTTGTGAGTGAAGCTTATTTTTAAGTCAATTCTAAAGCACCGGTTAACAGATTTATTTCTGGGAAAAGTGAATTGTTTATTTTAATGGTATTTGTTAATGTACTTTCGTTAATGCACTGTACTAAGGGTTTGGGTATATAAGCTAATGAGGGCGGATACAGTCTAAGTACCATGTGCAACTCACAGTCTTTAATCCCAATTTTACAGATAAGGCCACTGAGGCCCAAAGAAGTTAAGTGACTTGCCCAAGTTCACACAGCAGACAAGTGGCAGAGCTGGGATTAGAATCCAGGTCTTCTGATTCCCAGGCCTGTGCTCTTTCCCTAGGCTAGGCTGCTTATCGATAAAAGGTGAATCTTGACCTTTTATTCTTTTATGGCACAATGTTTGCCTTTAAGTTACTCTTTTTAGATACTTATTCAGCATTGGTAATTCTCACCCTGATGTTAGTATTTTATCATTATCCAAAACTTATATAATTAATGCTTCTAACTGACATTTCCTAATCAACTCCCTCACCTTCCAGATTATGCCATTTCCTCAGCCACTTCGGTAGTCTTAGACTTGAATCCATTTACTTACCTGTTACAGATTGATAGCTTTATCCCTCTGTGCTTATAATTACTCATGTTCTTTTAAGTGTGGAATTTTTTGACAATTTAGTCCAATTTATCTTCCTCAGATTCTAAGATTCTCAAATGCAGAGATAAAATTTTATACTTCTTCTGAATAGCCCCCATGCTCGACACAACAGTATTGGAAATAATGATATTCATTCTTGTCCATTCTGTTTAAGAGCTTTCTCAACAATTTCAGCTCACTGTTTCAGGGACCGAAGTAGTTACCCTTAAAGTATATTTTAAGATGCAGCCTTAGACTAATGATTAATAGGGGAGGAAGACAACCACAGAGATAAGGATAAAGGCATTCGGAGGAGAATGGAAGGAAGCTTATGTAAACTGCATCATTTGCAAGGAACTACTGATTCTGCATGATAAATTACATTATAACAGGAATTTACTGCATCATTTCCTCCTTCCTACTTGGTGGGTCAACCGGTATCCAGAGAGAAGATCGAATTCATCAATATTTTTAAAGAGATAAGATCCCCAAATGAAACCTGGTTCCCTATTTCTATCACTGTAATATCAGGTTTTGATTTTTTGCCATTTATCTTCAAAAATAAACCCAATCAATCAGTGAGAACTTATGGTATGCAGATCACTGAACTAAGTGCTTAGGAAAGTATAACACAACAGAGTTGGTAGGCATGTTCCCTGCCCACAACGAGCTTACAGTCTAGAGTAGACACCCAATCCAGAGCTCCCTTTCAGGCAGCCTGTCCAATTAGTGTCCATTCATTCTCCAGTGTGGTTAGTACAGTGCTTCAGTGCTTAATCAATGCGATTCTTAATAATAAGAATAATAATAATAATAATGGCATTTGTTAAGCACTTACTATGTGCAAAGCACTGTTCTAAGCACTGGGGGGATACAAGGTGATCAGGTTGTCCCACGTGGGGCTCACAATCTTAATCCCCATTTTACAGATGAGGTAACTGAGGCACAGAGAAGTTAAGTGACTTGCCCAAAGTCACACAGCTGACGATTGGCGGAGCCAGGATTTGAACCCATGACCTCTGACTCCAAAGCCCGTGCTCTTTCCTCTGAGCCACGGTGCTTCTCTGATTCTTGATCATTATTGATTTTAATCTCCTTTTCACTGTTCAAAATAGGAATTTTGAAGAAATGCCACTTTCCATCACGCTTCCTTCCCACTTGTGTCATCAATTGTGGACATTTCAGTTGGGAGCTGAACTGAGGATAAAGATTCATACTTAACCAGAGTCAAACAAATGAGACGAACAAATGGGAAGAAAGGGAGAACAGGATGGGACATTTGTGACAATGCTAAAACTTTACATTTGAATCTATGATTTTTGGCTACTACTACTACTGAGTGACTAACGCATTACTGAAATGGTCAATGTTGGCGCTCTAGGATGAATTACAAGCACTGACTGGAAACACAGAGCAGAATGAAAATACTCAACCAGGAATGTGAGATGATCTGAAGTTAAACTTTTTAAAATTGAAAAACAAAACAAAAACGAGCACAAGAAACATACAGAAGGCACCTGAGACACTCTGAAACAACCATCTCTAAGCCCACTTTGCCATCAACACTTCACAGTTCATTATCATTTCATATTCGAGTTCCCAAAACATGCAAAATGCTATACAGCAGCAGAACAAAGCAATCAAGAAATAAATGTGTTATCAGGAACTATTAGTAGGAATGGAAGGCAGGCTAAGTAGAGTGAGGTGGGGAAACTATCTCCAGAAGGGAATTTTCCTTCCTGAGGTCTAATTATTTAGTAAATTGTGAATTTTCCACTTGGGCAATTAGGATACAGGTTCACACAATTAAGAACTCCTGTTATGAGGACATGGCATGCAAATCACAGTGCGAATATCCAAAATTGGAAAGAAATAGGAGCTACACACTCTTAACTCTGCCATAGGGATAACCAGGGGTCATACTAATCAAGACCAGTGTCAAACCCTAAAGGATATGGGGTTTTACTAACTGGAGTCAAATAATTGGAAAATGTGTTTTAATGTCCCATATTAATGTAAAATACAGAAGGAAAAACTGACTAAAGAGTTTGTGATCTATGCAGGAGAATGTGGACGTGAGATGAGCCATTGAAAGAATAGGTTCAATTTGGAATTTTGGACAAATAATTGATTTGTTAAACACTTATAAGAGCAGCAACAAATACTTATTGATTCAGAGAAAGTCCCTGACCCACAGTGGGGCTCACAACCTAAAGGTCAGTACAGAGAAGATACCCAAGAAAAGAAATAACACAGTAAATTCAGCCAAACCAAATTCAATAACAAGGAAATCAGTCTTCAGACTCCTCACCACTCCAGACAAGATTATCCTGGAACCAAATCCCCACAACCTTCCTGGCCAGAACCCAAACTCTTGGAGTAGATGTGATTTTAATAGGTCTTTAAAGGTAGGGAGAGTGGTGGTCTGTTGCATATGAAGGGCAGGACAGGAAGTTCCAGGACAGTCCCCTGTGGACCGAACTTTAAAAAAAAAAAAAAAAACCATGATCCAGGCAACAGTGGAAAATAAGGAACAGAGTAGGGACAAACAGGGGGCATAAAATTTATACAGTTTGAGGCACAAAAGGATTATGTTTCTAATTTAAATTTCATTCTAAAATGTTTAGCAGGAAGATCTTGAGAGGAGAATTACTATGGCTTGTCTTTTCTGATATGAGAAATGGAGTCATATAAAAGCATAAGATTGTATCCCAGTTTTTATCTTGCATATTAGCTCAAGTAGTGATATTGGTTAAAAACAAATTTCAAAATTCTCATGAAATTTTTAAGAACCTCCCATTTCAACAAAAATTTTAAAAGGCATGCAATATTGCTTCTAATTGAAAATATGTCTTGCAATCCACTGCATAGTTAATGATCCTTTTAGACACTAAAGCAATTCTAAATGATCACTGAAATGACCCAGCTGTCACTGACATCTTCCTGAGAACCTTTCAATTTAACCTCTTAAAATGGTCACCGAGTTTCTCCATGCTTAACCTTTCTTGCCACACACAGTTTCGGGAATAGTTCGATTTTTCTGTGTTCTACACACTTGCAGAAACGCAGTTCTTTACTAAATCCAGCTAGTGTCGGCATAAATTCCGATTCAAGATAGAGTTGCACAGAACAGAATAAAATTATCCATCCTTATTTTAAAGAGAATGTTAAAATTCCCAAATTCAGATATTTAATATAAGGTCAAGCGTGCCTTATGCATAGGGTGTCTGGCAAATGAATCTGGTCCTAAAATTATGGGATTGATCTGAGAGCACTGAGTTCATCTTGTGATGAAATGCAGTATTGCCTGTTACTGTTTGTCACCTTGTGGGGCCCCTGACTGAACGAGGAGTCTGCCCCAATGTCAGCTGCAGCGTAGGGGAGTGTTGGGTGCCCCATAGGATCCATTCTTTATATCAATTCTTTATATTGTCAACCTTCTCTGGACTCTGGGATGACTCGGATGCTTCCCAGTCAGGCGGTGGGTTTACGGAAACAAGGACAGGATTGGGGTTTGGGGCAGATCCTGTGTTAACATGGTGGACACACTGACTTTAGTTTTCACAGAGTTGCTAATGACCCAGGACCAGTGATGAGATAACTTCAACCATATTCCCTTAGTCTTCATGGCACTTCCATGGTAAGAGTTGGTTTGGGATTCACAAAACAATTTGCCCTAGACAGACTCGGGTCACCAGAGGAATTTACCATTAGAAAATCCTCTCCCAATCCTCTCCACTTGGCCTTCCTTTGCACAGCTTTTTCCTTGTTGTTCCAATACAGTATTCCTGAAGTATATTCTTAATTCTCCCTCTAAGTTGCATATGTGTCATGACTTTTTGATATGGGCTAAGTCAGTACGTTGCCATGAGTCTTAGGTTGATGATCAGATAGAAATTTTTCTCAGAGCCCTTTTTAATAGGCAATTACTAAGAATTTGTCACATTGCAGGCCCAATTTAGTCTTTTACCTGCAAAAGACTATTTTGAAGGCCATGTTAAATCACTGCAGGAATAAACATTGAATCTAGACTGAAAATCTGGCATAATACTTTATCATGTTCTCTCAAAAATGAATATGTAACAGGAAAAAAAGTTGTGTCATATTTTCTGTTGGCTTTACTATTTCCTTTGATAAAAAGACTCTTCTTCTGTGAACTGCAATACTTCAAAGGACAACTTGTTTTTCTCTGGCTCTGACGCAGCTTGCACTATTGGTTTAATAAGGGTGGATGATTACTATTTTTTTTTGTTAAAGTGAGAGGCTTCTCTTCCCCAGAAAATGTTTGAATAGCTTTGACTCATGCTCTAATAAGTCTTTACTTATTGATGCCTGTTTTGCTTCATCTGTCACACTGACAGGGATTTCATTGGTGATTATGTATTTATCCATGACCCTGCTTCTTCCACTGCCTCTTCTTTAGTGACTGGCGAGAAGTCCAATTTAGTTTAATTTTATATTTTCAGTCAAGCAAATGAAATCCACCACACCTCAACACAAAGCAACACAGAATTGGTATCGCCTAGTGGACTATCTGAAATGCTGCAATTACTTATAGTAATTAGCATGACAGATATCACCATTACACCACTGGATCTATCAGGATGACTTATAGAAGTCTTTCTATTGAAAATATGTAGTTTTTTAACATCTGTTCTCTATGCTACTTTAAATTCGCTGATTTTTTTTTTTCCATTTTGTCTCAAAGGCTTTACGCTCGGGGGTTCTGGTTAATTATTCAGTCGTCTAAAATACAGATTCCCTAAGGCTGACAAAGTCCACAGAAAGAAATGAGAATCACTTGACAATGCAAACCAACTCCAATTCCTGGTAGGTTCTTGAAACACCCACCAATAATTTAGATGAGTCGGTCTTTGATAATATCACATCTGCTACTTCAGATACTGGGTGTTACAGGATTCTGAAGTCATCCCCCAAAACTGTACCAACATATCAGAGCAAGTGGAAAATTTTGGACTGGGTTAAATAATTCTAGTAATGGACATCCTTTCTCTTTTCAGAAGCAGTGTGGCCTAGTGGAAAGAGCCCAGGCCTGAGAGTCAAAGGACCTGGGTTCTAATCCCAGCTCTGCCACTTGTCTGCTGTGTAACCTAAAGGGAGTGACAACTTCTCTGTGTCTCAGTTACTTCATCTGCAAAACGGGGAGACAATATCTGCTCTCCCTCCTACTGAGACTGTGAGCCCCATGCAGGACCTGATTATCGTGTATCG
Organism: Tachyglossus aculeatus; assembly: GCF_015852505.1. Taxonomy (NCBI): domain Eukaryota; kingdom Metazoa; phylum Chordata; class Mammalia; order Monotremata; family Tachyglossidae; genus Tachyglossus; species Tachyglossus aculeatus. The sequence goes on from NC_052101.1 coordinate 103,911,708, forward strand.
ACCCAGATTCTCAGTACAGTGCTTGGCACATAGTAAGTGCTTAATAAATGTCATAATTATTATTATTATCTCACCCAAAAGCTATTTCAGAGTAAACAATTTCTAGATGCAACATACCTCTAGCAGATTGAGAGCAAATGAATATATAAAGTGTTTTGGATTTTTTTTGTCCCTGGTAAGTGAAAAACCATATGAAAACTCATCCAAAGAAGGTAACATCTAATAACAAGAACCAAATCCTCTTCTGAAATTGTTGTGAAGAAAAATTAAATGTTATAAAACAGAATATGCAATCCTTCTTCTTATTATTATCATCATATAATAATAATTTTTGAGCAGATACTATGTGCAAAGCCCTGTACTAAGCAATGGGGTAAATAATCAAGTCAGACACAGTCCCTGCCCCATCTGGTGCTCACAATCTAAGTTGCAGGGAGGACTTGAGATGAATCAATCTGGCACCAGATGATGAAATTATTGAACAGAATACATTGCTTAATTTTGGTTTTGAAAGTAAAATAGAAAAAGATCCGAGTGTTTCTTGGAGTTTAATTTATAAAATCATGATGAATATTCTGAGTGACTAAACCATTAAAACTATCTTCATTTTTAAACAGTTCAATCATAAACTAGTGTAAATGGATTTATCTAACAAAGGGCAGATCAAATTTCATCCATTTTCTCTTTTGTGATGGATTTTTAAAGAGAAACGTTTACCGAGAATTTTGGTGGACTATAATTCATGTTGAAATATTCCATGGGATCCACTGTGATATTACCCAAAGAAAGAGTTTTTTTTCCAGGATCGTTTAGGAGGTGATTTAAATTTATTCCCTTTATTCAAAAACAGCCTGGATGAACATTATCAATGTTCATTAAATACACCAAAATGACAGGTACAGAAAACATTCCCAAATGTTTGTGCATCTGAGCTTTTCATAATGAATAAATGGAGCGTATGCTCCCAAATGCAGCTGACACATCTACAACCTGATATTTGACACTTGACTGCCCTTAGTTTGAGTCAATTTTTCTAAAATAGTGCATTTGGAAAAAAAAAGCAATGCAATAACCCATAAAGCTTTTTAGAGAACAGTTGAAAATAAGATTCTAGAAACTATCACTAAGAGTAAGGTTTATCTTGGAAGAATCAATTATTTATTACACGGGTTATCAGTTCCTTGCTTTTTGAGTTCATTCAAAGTTCAGTTTAATGAAAACAGAGATTTCTTAGCACTTCATCTCAAGTATGCTTGAAGTGGGAAACTAAATTCTGAGTGGCTACTTCAATTGTACAAGAAAACCCTGACACAACACCACAAGTCTAAAACAGATTGCAGAGAGGGACTATCAAAATATAATTTATGGAAATACTGTCACTCTCCAGAATCGTCCTATTCCATAATCTGGTGATTAGTCTGTAGTCTGGACAATAATATCTTATATAAACATATCCACATATCAGCCAAGTGTAATGAAAAACAGCACACCATTGGCTTTATGGTGTGGCCAATTGGATACTGAAATCCTGCCCACCAAATCAGTCTTGCAATTTCTAATCACAATCAATTAATCAATCGTATTTATTGAGCGCATACTGTGTGCAGAGCACTGTACTAAACGTTTGGGAAGTACAAGTTGGCAACATACAGAGACGGTCCCTACCCAACAGTGGGCTCACAGTCTAGAAGTCACAATAAAAAGATTGCCTTTCTTTTTCCAGTGTACTGTACAGCAACGTGATTAATTTATTACAAATTTGTGGCAGTTAATTGTAAATCACAATAAATGAATCACAGGCTCTGAAAATGTGGTTTTAGTGTTGAAATGCCATACAACATATTTTTGGAAAAAGTATAGATTGAGGCCTCTATAATTTACTTTATCCAGACAAATAATATTTGCCCTTGTCTCTTATGTTGTTTTGTTGTTTTAATGCTCCTGATGTGTCTGTCTCCAGTCCTCTCCCCTACCTATATTCATAGACTTCCTTGGCTGTGAGTCAGTTGTTGGGTAGGGACCGTCTCTATATGTTGCCGATTTGTACTTCCCAAGTGCTTAGTACAGTGATCTGCACACAGTAAGCGCTCAATAAATACAATTGAATGAATGAATAAATGACTGTGAGTCCCTCAAGGGACAGGGTCTGTGTCCAATTCCCACGGTGTATTCTTCCCTAGTGCTTAGTTCAGTGCTCTCAGTGCACCATAATCCCTTAATAAATACTCTAACTACTACTAGTACTACACAGAGCCATCAATAATCTGGGCTGGCAGTTGTCAAAACGGTCAGATTTGGGGGCCAATCCCCTAATCTGAGGATCTCAGTGAGTTTTACATAGTTTCACTAATTAAATCACCTTCATAAATCGTTTGCAGCCTCACTTCAAAATTCATGAAATCACCTGTTCTTACTGTCCTATTTGTAGATCATCTGGAAAAAAAAATGAGTTTGGGTGGTATTTTACAGCTCAGAACCAAAGGCACAGATGAAGAAACCTAATTTATCAGAAGACTACATACACTGCCCAAGGTGGTATTAAATACCCTGTTTTCTGCCTTTCTGCCCTCACAATTTTCCATGGAGGTCCCCTGCCTCTTTCTACCTAAGACTCTTAACAGAAAACTAGAAATAGGATTTTTTGTTGTTTTAGAAAAATGGTTTGCCATATTACTCTATACAAGTAGTTCCTTTGAGAGTCTCACACTTCTACAATAGCCTGGCCACTATTCACTTAATTATTACAGAGAGTTAGGGACACTGATGAGACCTGCAGCATCCCCAGCCTTTGGAACTTTTTAACCAATGGCATTGGGGTGTAGAGCCAGAGGCAGGTGCTGCGACTGTTTTTGCTCTTTTGTAGTTTGATAGTTTCAAACTCTGCCACATTTGGTGCCTTCAGACTTTAGTTCCCACTAAGAAATACCTTGAAATGCTCCCTTTAAAACACTAATTCCTAAAGTGTTGTCTGGGAATGCGTAAGGGTCCTCCAGAGTTCATAAAGGAGTCAGTCTTAAGTGACAAAAGAGAGTGTCAGGGTGTCAAAGAAAATGAGAGGAGTTAGAATAACACTCATGATGCTTTCAAGAGGATGACAATGATCTGGGGGGGGGGGGAGGGGGGCGGTGAGTAGCGTGGGCACCTGAGTGATTTTTGAGAATCTCTAGCATAATTTTACTCCTAAAATCAACTCCCTCTTCAATCATTCAACAATATTTATTGAGGACCTACTCTGTACAGAGCTCATTTGCTCATTCATTCAATCATATTTATTGAGTGCTTACTTTGCAGAGCACTGCACTAAGTGCTTGGAAAGTACAATTCAGCAATAGAGACAATCCCTGCCCACACCGGGCTTACACTCTAGAAAGGGGAAGACAGACATCAAAATCTAATCTAGGAAATACCTATTAATCATACACACTCCATATTCTGAACTCAACCCATTCATGTAAACTGATAGATATTGACTAGTCCACTGGGTTCTAAACACTTCAGTCACAATGCCAGTTACCCACCAATCCCCTTGTTTCTTCCAACAGTGGTGAATCATGCCCAATCTCCTCCAGCTTCTCCTCACCCTGCAGGTGATGGCTGAACTTCCCATGGCCCCAGGGCAGGGGTGATAAGCCTGCTTATACTCACACCCCTCGCCTTTCCCACCCCCCTTCTATTTTCCAAAGAGGAAAAGCATGTTCCAATCAGCATCAGTGTGATAATGAACCACTGCAATTAGTAATAGAACCAAGGGAAGTTCAAAAAGTCAGTGACCCATTAGTTACCGCTCTGGGTAATTCCTGGAAATTACTACGGAACATTATAACCTTCTCGTTTAGATCATTCAAGTCCAATTCATTCATTCATTCATTCATTCGTATTTATTGAGCGCAATACACCTAAAACATCCTGGGGCCTGAACACCATCAAATATCTGGTCAAAGACAATCAATATCTTGTATAGTCATTCCTGCTGAGAAGGTTAAAGATCAGAAGCTAGAGAAGACAGTCAACTCTCCTAGAATGAATCAAAAGAGTACATTTAACAACATGACGTATGACTAGATGGACATTCTACTATGTCTAGCGAGAAGCCACGATCCGCTATCCAAAAGTTAAAAATAGTGGGGCTGTCAAACGAGTTCCCAAAATAGATAATCATTAATGCTCTATTCACTTTGTAGCTGACAAGTTGGAAGGAAAGCTTTCATAAAAGGGTTTATTTTCCAAGTCTGATGTATTGGAAGGGTTTCCCAACACAGGTCACTTGATTTTCATCATTTTTCCTGCAACATTTATTAATAGCAACAGGCTCTATTTTGCACTGGTTCATAACATTGTCAGGAATGCCCCTGGGACTACTTAAGGGTAAGCTGCTTTTTGGAGAGGTATTTTAAGAGGTAATTGAATATAAATTTCCCCCAAAATTGCTGCTTCACAAAGTTAGAGAGAGAACTGGCCAGACATCAGAAATGCCTGACTCCAAGCACTTAACTTTAGGGTACTCTACAAAGATTCTGTACCTAAGGTATAATTGGAGTTTGTGATGCGTTCTTCTATTTCTTGATGCATAATGTATAATGCAGAATCTCTAGCCCAGGGAGTTGGCCATCTATTTCAGAAATACAAATAGGATACACGAGGAAACTAAACAGAGACTGCCAGTTGATCTTGGAACCTCTATTAAAATCAGATTAGTGAGCTTTGCAAAAGAAACCTTGGGGAAAAGGAGGCATAGACAGAGCCACCAAGTATTGGTCATATAGTCTGGAAGTCTCCTGACACTTGAAATCCTTGGGTCATGGTCCAGCTACATCTAAAGTGTGTCCCCTCCTGCTCTCCCTTCATTACCTGAGAGAGGAGGCAGCTGCACTTTCCACACATGAAGCATTTTCCAACAATAGGCTCTGTACTGTTTGTCTATTTTGAGCTATCGAGGGTGAGTTAAGGGACTTGAGAGTTCTACTGCAGCCAATCAGAAGACTTCCCCCCTCAACTCAGCAGAACCCACAACTTTGAAATGAACATTTTGATAAAATGCTTCACAGGTCAGGCATGGCTTCCACTTCATGAATCAAATGGCCCTGCCCATATGCCTTGGTTAGTTCCTTGCTGGCTTTCATACAAGGATGGTGTCTTTTACTATGACTGTACAGATATTGATTGAGTTTGTGCACATATTTGATGGTGTAAAGGTCCCATGAAGTTTTTGGCATACTGGACTTCAGTTATCTAAAAAACACAATCCACTGGGCCATTGAATGAAAGACCAGTGGATTAAAGGACTCAGTTTTTGGCATACTGGACTTCAGTTATCTAAAAAACACAATCCACTGGGCCACTGAATGAAAGACCAGTGGATTAAAGGACTCAGTTAAAAAAAAATCAAGTTTAATTTTGTAAAACTATTTCAAGAGACTGCACTAGACAATCACCTACTCCCGCTACTCTTTCAGAATCCTTCTTCTAATAGACTAAATCCTCTCGGAAAATGCCATTAAATTTGAATTTTATTAGTTCAAATGAAGATACCTCAGTTGACTGTGCCCTTGAACATAACTGTTCCATGTTCCAGGCAATGCATGTCTGTTGGTCGAGAGTCTGAATGATAGCAAGGAGGAGGTGGACTGCATTATTGTTCTCAATAAGGAGCAATCATGAATTCAGCTACAATAGATGAGAAGCAGCGTGGCCTAGAGTAAAGAGCCTGGGAGTTGGAGGACCTTGGTTCTAATCCTGGCTCCGCTGTTGTCTGCTATGTGACTCTGGCCAAGTCACTTCACTGTGCCTCAGTTTCCTCACCTGGAAAATGAGGATTCAATACTTGTTCTTCCTCCCTATCTCATATCTACCCCAGGATTTAGCAACTAGTAGGCACTGGTATATCACAACTGGTAATAACAACAAGATACCCAGGCCCATACGGATGGATAATATATTAAAATATCAAAAAAACCCATCAAAATCAGACCGGTGTCCAGCAAAACTCTTCATTGCACAGTAACATAGCAGCATGTCTTGGGCCTGAGCACGGACATGTGAGTCAGAAGGACCTGGGTTCTAATCCCAACTCTGCCATGTTTTTATGGTATTTGTTAAAGGCTTACTATGTTCCAGTCGCAGTACCAAGTGCTGCGGTAGCTATAAGCTAATCAGGTTGGACACAGTCCGTGCCCTACGTGGGGCTCACAGTTTTAATCCCCATTATACAGATGAGGTAACTGAGACACAAAGAAGTTAAGTGACTTGTTCAAGGTCATAAACCAGGCAAGCAATGGAGCCTGCATTAGAACCCAGGTCCTTCTGACTCGCAAGCCTGTGATCTATCCACTGGGCCACGCTGCTTCTCACTTGTCTGCTTGGTGACCTTGGGTAAGTCACTTAACTTCTCTGTGCCTCAGTTACCTCATTTGCGAAATGGGGATCAAGACTGTGAGCCCCATGTGGGACAAGGATAGTGTCCAACATAATTAGCTTGTATCGACCCAAGCGCTTAGTACAGTGCATGGCACGTAGTCAGTACTTAACAAATACAATAAAAATTGGCTATTAATAATTCTGCTATAGTTTTGTACTAAGACGTGTGTGTGGAGACTTGGTATGTCACGATGAGGCCCACGGGTCAGCTCAGAGCAGCCTCTCCACCTCACCCTCCCTGGTCTGTCATCATGAGAGTCCAGTTTCCAATCCTCCTGATGGGAGACAGAGGTCAGAAACGGCTGACTTTTCCAATTGTTAGAATGATGAGATGTTGCAGTTTGGAAGCAACAACTGGAGCGTGAGAAGCGGAAGTACTGCTTCCCTTCTAGTACTGTTTCTCTATTGCCCTTTAGTTTTGATTTTTATATTTTTAAATACTCCCTTTGTAATTCATCTTTTTTATGTCTCTGTTGCCCTAGATGGTGAACCGAGTGTGAGATAGGGCCATTATCTCAACCATTTATCTTGTATGCACCCCAGCATCCACACAGTGCTTGGCACAACGTAAGTGCTTAAAGCCCTAACTAACCAATATGCACACACACACACACAGTGTTCGGTGCAACCTAAGTGCTTAAAGCCATAACTGACCAATATTCTTAGCCATTTTCAGTTACATCAGTAGGAGCCAGCAATTTCTCTACAAGGATGTCGTATGGATTGACTGATATAATCTTTATTTTGTGGTATCTCAGTAAAGGAAACACACTTCAGGTCAATGAAATTAAAAATCTAGCTAGAATTGTTTTTCACTGTTGATATATTCTTCAGAAACCTTAATAACCGAGGCTGGTTTTGTAGACCAGACTTATGTTGACCACCAGCAGTGAAACTAGCTGTGCAGTATGTGATATGATGAGAGACTATGAAAATATGAGAAGAAAAAGCCACCTCAAATGTAGTTTGAGAAGATAATGGAGGTTATTATCGTACAACTGTCAAAAAAAAAAAGGATTAATTTTATTGCATTTTCTATTTCTACTGCCTGATGTGGTAAGAATGGATGAGTATGGGGCCTTTGTTTTTACTCAATAATTTCAAGAGATTTTTCTATAATGGAAATTGTTTTGAATTGTTCGACTACTGTAGCAATTTTTATCTCAAAGGTGCATAAATATCATACGGTATTTGCCTACATAAACGTCATAAAAATGGATTAATCAGAGACATGTGTCATTGTAAGTACTTCTCAAAGAACAAGGTTAATTTAGGATATTTATTATAAAAGTTTCTTTTTGAAGCAGAACAACTATAGAAGACACCTTGATTTCAAATTAGAGAAAGAATGATTAAATGTGCCTCATTAATCTGTTTTGAAATGTTCCCTGATAATAAATATTAATCAGTAATGTTTCTGCTCCTCTCTATAGTACTTGTGAATTATTAGATTCAGGATAGGTTATATAGCAATGCTTTTTTGAATCAAGTTGGATTTTTGTTAGGGTGCTATGGTTTTCTAGTAAACCTATTCAAAGAATAGTTTTCACTGAAGATATGTTAGAAATCAAGGCAATCATAGAGAAGGGATTTCATATTGTTACAATTACATTTATGGATTTTTTTTTTTTATAAAAAGTTAGGTCATATCAGGCCCAATCTCTGGGCCCCTAGAAGCTCCTCTAGGCTCCATCTATTGAGATTTTTTGATGAAATCAATAATTGCAATCATGATTTCAAGCATTTTGATCTAACAATCCATGGTACTCGTGATTTTCTTTAATCCTTTCAAATCCCTAAATCTTGAGAATTTCCCGCATAATATTTCCCACCCTAAAATGACTGCTGAATTTATTTGAGGAAACTATGCTCTCTAAAGAAATGACTCGGTCACACATAAAAATGACAGAACTTGAGTTTCTCTTGAGACTACGATGAAAATCATGAAAAATCAAAGTTGGATCAACTGTAATTCCATTTTTATATGTTTTTAAATTATTGCAGAAAATCATTCACATTTTACCAATCCATATAAAGGCCTTGGAAGTTAGATAATGCCTTAAATTGGAGTTCAGATAACACTACTAAATAAAATTTCAAGAGTATATTACGAGCCTAGAATGGAATTAGTGCTACTAAAACTGTCCCAATTCGCTAATTCTTTAAGTGCCTTTCACTTGACATACAGTCTAAACTAAGCAGGTGAAATGGAGATTTAGGACAACCATTCGGATAAATTGTCTAGCATCAGAGGTGAGTGGGGAGATAGGTAATGGTGGCTAGAGAGCACTGGAGCAGTATTATGGGGAATAACAGCAAAACTTGAATACTGTGCTCTGACTCTCCCAACCTTTTAAGTAGTACCCCTGACCGCAGCAAGACCAACTTCTGTTTGATTCTGCCAGTAGAACACATTTAATAATTTTGGTATTTAACTGTGGTAGTTGTTAAGAGCTTACTATGTGCCAGGCACTGTATTAAGTGCTGGGATGGATACAGGCAGATTGGGTTGGGCACAGTCGCTGTCCCACATGGGGCTCACAGTCTCAACCTCAGTCCCCATTTTACAGATGAGGTAACTGAGGCACAGAGAAGTGACTTGCCCAGGGTCACCCAGCAGACAAGTGGCAAGGCCGGGATTAGAACCCAAGTCCTTTTGACTCGCAGGCCTGTGCTCTACACACTAAGCCATGCTGCTTCTAGACTGTGAGCCCGTTGGACAGGGATTGCCTCTATTTGTTGCCGAATTGTACTTTCCAAGCGCTTAGTACAGTGCTGTGCACACAGTAAGTGCTCAATAAATACGATTGAATGAACGAGCGAATAAACATTATTCATCACCAGTTAAGTTGTGGACACAATCGAAGAGCAATGAAACCTAAGCGACTACATGGTGACTTTGGTCAATGTGCATCACTATGTTGCCAATTTGTACTTCCCAAGCGCTTAATACAGTGCTCTGCACACAGTAAGCGCTCAATAAATACGATTGATGATGATGATGATGATCACTAATGCAGGTAATTCAGGACAAGACACCTTTTTTTCTGAAATCTTTTTTTGGATTTTTTCCCATCATTTGTTGGTTCTTCCTGCTTTCACAAAGATTCAGACTTCTCCTGCAGCCCCCAAAATCCTTGGCCGGGAGGGAGCTAGACGTGAGAGAGCCACACTGCCAGGGGCCAAAATGCTAATAGCCCCATTAGAGATGGTTAATAGTCCTATCAATGATGGGAGATTAGGGATTGATAGTGGGAGTGATGCCTGGGTACACTGTGAGCCAGTACAGGGATGGGCTCTGATCTGTTAAACCGAGGAGATGACTCCACTATCCTCACAAAGTCACAGTGGGGAGCAAGGCGAAATCCATTAAGCCCGGCAAACAAGAGTGTTAACAAGGCTCTGAAGACAAGGATTTGGGTTTTGATGCTAAAACAACAACAAGCCTGTCTAGATTTCAGAGCAACACTGTAATGCCTCTATCTACAGCTCTGGGAGAATCAGGCCTAGAGGGTATTACGGATGAAAGGTCCTATATAAACCAAAGCATATTATTCCAGCAATACCTCTAGGTCAATTTAAACAGCACACAGTCCAACATGAAGCACTTAATACCATAATTATTATTATTATGAAGCTTAGATGTAAAGGCATCTAAAAAACAAAGAAGTTGGGTATTGGTATTGGCAGGAACATGTCAGCCACCACATTTCACATGTGAAAAGACAGAAAGCATGAACAGACTCTTAATATTTCAATATCACCCTGTTATTTTCTTCCTTCCATGTTTTTCCATGGGTCATTCTAAAGAGAAATTAGCTCTTTTATGTTCACATTTTATTAGACTGAACCACACACCCAAATATGCACACGGTAAATTCCCTACCTCTATTATCTCAATTTATTACATAAACCACGACAGTGTTTCAAAAGTGACTCCCATCGCACTTCCATTAGCAAACTGTTGGCATGGTTTTCCCCTAAATGAGAATGATAAATTATACCCTCTAACTACGTTTTTTTCTAAAGTACATTTTCCTAATATTTAATTTATAAATCATTTCCCAGATGTATTAGTAATAAATGTTTGAAGGCGGCAGACAGGAATACAACAGGAAAGCATAATGCTTGCTGTTTACTAGGAGGCCTCATTAAAAAGGCATCAAGAGCAGGGAAAATAAAAACAACCTTGTGAACCCTTGTAATTGGTCTCCAGGGATATGTAATTCTAAGAACATTGATACAGAAATGCCCTAACCCAACCTATCTGCTAAAATCATAGAAAAATCATTACTTTGGTATATAGTTTTTATTCTTTGTTATTTCTGATGAGAAAAATTTATAAAAAATACCTGCTGTTACCTCATCCGGCTGGATGACAGCTTCTGTCTTAATAATGATAAAAAAAGATTTGACAAGAATGTCCATTTCAACTTGCATTCCTCTTCTGCTTGCTTGCCAATTACCTGCTAATTAAAAAATTTCTGCCACCTAATTTTATCATATTTTATATTGCACCTTTCTTCCAATTAGGTCAAAGCAATTTATTTCATTCATCTTCAACACAGCCTCATGCAGAAAGGATGGAGACAGATATTATTAGAAGTTCAGCCTATTGGAAAGAACAAAGGACTCAGGAAATATGGATTCTAATACCAGCTCCCCACTTACCTGCTGTGTGACCTTGAGCAAGTCACTTAATTACTCTGTGCTGCGCAATCTGATTATACTGTACTTCTCCCAGCATTTAGGATAAAGCTTGGTGTATAGTCAATGCTTAATGAAATCCATTATTATTATTACCGTTCCATTTCATAGATTACATTCATTCAATCGTATTTATTGAGCACTTACTGTGTGCAGAGCACTGTACTAAGCACTTGGGAAGTACAAGTTGGTAACATATAGAGACGGTCCCTACCCAATAGGTTATAGACTGGCACCAGTTTGCTGCAAGTTACACAACAAACACGGAGGGAGGCTGAATTGGAATGCAGGTCTTCTGACGGCCAGTCTAGCATTTTTCCATGGCGTAATGGAAAGCCATGGGGAGCACGGGCCTGGAAATCAGGAGGTCATGGGTTCTAATCCCGGCTCCACCATTTATCTGCTGGGTGACCTTGGGCAAGTCACTTTACTGCTCAGGGCCTCAGTTACCTCATCTGTAAAATGGGGATTGAGACTGTGAGCCCCACGTGGGACAGGGACGGTGTCCAACCTGGTTTGCTTGTATCCACCCCAGCTCTTAGTACAGTGCCCGGGGCATAGTAAGTTCTTAACAAATACCATAATTATTATTATTAACAATAATGATGGTATTGGACTATGATTCTTCCTTAGCAGTTTTCATCTCAATAAACTTTCTTCCAATATGTTCTCACAGCAACTGGTGCTTTTTTACATACAAACTGTATGAAATTCAAGAAGGTTTTGGATAAATTATGAACAACAGGTCCATAATAGAAATCTGGCTAAAAGGAAGCAAAGGATTAATAGAAATGTTATTTGTGGGGTGCCTACGGATCTAAATTAGGACTGGTTTTGTTTAAAATCAATGGCATTTATTGAATGCTTACTGTGTGCAGAGCACTGTACTAAGCGCTTGGGAGAGTACAATATAACAGAGTTGGTACACACCTTCCCTGCCCACAATGAACTTAGTCTAGAGGTGAACTGGAGGAGAAAATCTGCGATGAAATCTCAAACTTTCCAGAAAGTAACTAATCTCTGGGTGGTTAAATGCCACCCAGACAAGGAGAGTCTCCCAAGAAGACTTCATAGAGCTGAGTGACTGAAAATTTAAAAATGGTAGGGGAGTTGCAATGTGGGCAAATGCAAGGTCATTGCAACTGCGTAGTGATGGGCTTTGCTACTGGTTATAACTCAAGAAAGAGATCTCAGAGTCACTGTTGAACATTCTTTCAACCATTAGTCCCGGGGGGAGGGGGGCAGCAGACAAAAAGACCAACTAAATGCTGGACATAAACAAAATGCAATGTAACAAAATAAAAGGTAGAGGTTTGCCACTATAATTTACTGCTTGCAGTTTAGGTCACCACATTTTAAGATGGACATAACAGAGCTAGGGAATTAACCCAAGAGAACAACCAAGCCCACTGTCGGGTAGGGACTGTCTCTATATGTTGCCAACTTTTACTTCCCAAGCGCTTAGTACAGTGCTCTGAACACAGTAAGCGCTCAATAAATATGATTGATTGATTGATAATCCTAGAGTAAGGTGATAAGAGAAGCAGCATGGTGTAGTGGATAGAAAATAGGCCTGGAAGTTAGGCAGTCATGGGTTCTAATCCTGCCTCCGCCACTTGTCTGCTGTGTGACCTGGACAAGTCACTTCACTTCTCTAGGCCTCAGTTACCTCATCTGTAAAATGGGGATTGAGACTGTGAGCCCCATGAGGGACAGGGACTGTGTCCAACCTGATTTGCTTGTATCCACTCCAGCACTTAGCACAGTGCCTAGCACATAGTAAGCGCTTAACAATACCACATTAATTATTATAAATTGAGTTAGGGAGGGTTCTTTAGTTTGGACAGACACAGGCCGGGAGGGGACATATACTCGTGGAATTGTTCATCAAATCTCACAGAGGTAGGATGAGGGGGCATTCACTGAAGCTTGAAGCACCTATGTTTGAATCAATTAATCAGTCGTTTTTATTGAGTGCTTACTGTGTGCAGAGCACTGTACTAAGGGCTTGGGAGAGTTCAATACAACAGAGTTGGTAGGCATGTTCCCTGCCCACAATGAGCTTACAGTCTAGAGGAAGAAACAAAATAAAACATTTCATCCCACAGAGGTTGGTAAGTATATGGAATTTAGAAGTTGGGCAGGTTCATGGTTGAGCAGTCCACAGTGAGTTACAAGAGGCAGAGATATTAGATGGTATATCCTTAAATATTGAGAGGAAAATTGAGGAGGATCAACAATAGATAATTCCCCAGAGCCATCTGTGGCCACTCAAAGAAGCAGAATACTGGGCTAGATGCAAGTTCCACTAGATAGTATGCTTCTTGAGAGCTGGAAACATGTATTTCACTTCTAGTGTACCCTCCCATGCATTTAGTACAGTGTTTTGCTCTCAGTGGGCATTCGATAATTCCATTGATTGGTTGGATTGGCACAGCAAAAACATTTCTTATATGTACTTAGTGATACTATTAAGCTGAATTTGTAGGCCAAATGAAAGATATCATTTACACTGGAGAAGATTACTCTCAATTCACATAGATACTTCCTCCTGGAAATTTTCAGAGATTTCCTTTAGCTACCTCTAAGACTTCTAAAAATTACATGACACTTAAAATTACCTTTTATTTTCTCATTTTGTTATATCTGGATAATTGCTCCTCATTGCCTATTTGGACATTCATTTCAGCAATAAATATTTCCATAAAATGGAGACACATATAACTGTCTTCCTATTATTCTCAGAATAACCAAGTAGCTATCTGTTGTCTAATTTTCTACAAAGAAAAACCTAAATTATACACTCTACACAGTCTTACATTGTAAGTTCTGAAAGCCAACAGAACACAAGCATTTTTAGAATGATAGGATCATAATTATCTGTTTTTTGTTAAAAATGATAATCTACTTCAGGGACCAGAACTCAGAGGTTCAATCCAATATGCTACTTATGGCTTTAAAGTCATGTTGTCTTAATATTTCAAAATGTGACATCTTAGCTGTCTACATGTTTTGTTTTACTGTCTGTCTCTCCCTTCTAGACTGTGAGCCCGTTGTTGGGTAGGGACCATTTCTATATGTTGCCAACTTGTACTTCCAAAGCACTTAGTACAGTGCTCTGCACACAGTAAGCGCTCAATAAATATGATTGAATGAATGGAGAAATGAAATTGACTAAAACTATCTGAACTGGTTCATCAACTATTAATAAAATGCCAAAGACTGTACAAAAAGAAAAATTAAAAGTAACTGTCTTTTAGTGATGTCTAGTACACCTGGTTGCAGCCTTGTTTTCAAGCCCATCAAAAGCTTTGCAATTCATGGTTTCTGTTGTAAGTTACACAGAAGAGGAAATAAGAATAGGTCGGGGTCATATAGAGACAGGGCTTTTTATCTATGTTCACATGAGCCTGGTAATCAACTGATTAAGACCTGATGCTAGAAGTACGATGCTGCTCCCCTTAGACTACTGCCAGGAAACCTGGATACTCAGAATAGCCTTGAGACCCATCCCTATCCTTCATCCCCACTTCCCACTGTCCTAGGGCAGTGGCAAGGCTGGAGGAGCATGGCCGGGAGCTTAAAAAGCCTGAAATCTCAACCAACCATCAATCTGGAAGATGACCTATTTTCAAAGTGCTGTGTGGTGGGGGACAGGCCCAAGAGTAGTGCTATAAGGCTCCAAATGTTACCCCTATCTTCCTAATGTGATTCCCACAATTATTATGTTGGTGCCACAACAAATGTTGTGTGGGTGTATGGTATCATCTCCATATAACCCCTTCATATAAAGACAGTTCTTTCCAAGTTTGCCGCTGTACATCTCTGTTCTCCTTTTATCCAAAACTGGGCAGAATAATCTCAGGCAGCATATGGCCGGAAGATTACTTATTAAATCTTGTATATCTTATTCTTGTTGATACATCCCAGGTCCAATTTAGCATTTTTCCCATGAGAGTATGCTATTACTGACACATAATAATAATAATACTACTACCATTTGTTAAGTGCTTACTATGTGCCAAGCACTGTTCTAAGTGCTGGGGGCGGGGTGGGGGGTGGAGAATACAAGGTAATCAGGCTGTCCCACGTAGGGCTCACAGTCTTAATGCCCACTTTCCAGATGAGGTAACTGAGGCACAGAGAAGTTAAGCGACTTGCCCAGAGTCACACAGCAGACAAGTGGCAGAGCCAGGATTAGAACCCATGACCTCTGACTCTCAGGCACGGGCTCTTTCCACTGAGCCACGCTGCTTCCGGTCAACTATGACCCCCAGTTCTTTTTCTGCTGATCTTGTGCTGGGCCAATATTTTGCCATCCTATATCTGGGTGCCCACACTACTCTGCATTTTTTCTTAGGGATTTTCATCCAGATTTTTACAGGGCCATATTTCCAATTTGTCTAAATCATTTTGAATTTTATTCCTGCCATCCAACAAGTTAGCAATTTCAACCAATTTAGCATGATCTGAAAAGGTAATGAGCAGGTCTTCAAATGGCTTTGTCTAGATCATCAATAGGTACCGAACACAACTGGTTCCAGCATCAATCCTTCTGGTTCACTTCTTGAAACTTCATCCTAGTTTGAGCCCAAGTCATTGATGACTACCCTTGAAGTATAACCCTCAAATCAAATATGTCCCTAACAAATTGTAGCATGAAATCAAAAGCTTTACTGAAGCCTAGATATATTACATCTATTGCATCTCCCTTGCCTATATGGTTTATCACTATCGTAAAAGGAGAAGATTCAATTTATCTGGCACAATTTCCTCTTCGAAAAACCACGTTGGTTGCTTCATGGACGATACGTCTTCTAGGTGGTTGCAAACTGATTGAGCATTTGATAAAGTAAAGAAATATAATGGATGCAATTTTGGATCAAAGTAGAACAGAGATATGCAGAGGCAAACTTGGAAAGAACACTGACGGCAAAATGGAAACTTCAAATGAGGATGAATCAGAGAGGGTAAATCAGAAAAGAAAAATTGCACTATAGTGGAATCAGAAGTTAGGTTCAAAGAAGAACTGATTCAATAATACAAAGACACCTAGCTTTAAGGGCTAATCTTGTTAGAATACCCTCCAATTCAACCCTGGGCCCACATTCAGAAGAAAAATGGGAGAAAATCTCAGCCCTTTGACTATATGTGATGTAATAAAGCACATTTAACTTTGGTTCACAAAGGGGTTCAGTTCAAACAGGGTAATTCTGTAGGAAGATGACAGTTGCCTTGCTACTGCTGTTGCCACATGTTCCGGCTCCTTTTAACCATATGTCTAAAGAAATCTGCTGGAGTTGTTCAGGTATAGTTACCACAGTGCACGTGTCAAAGACCTCATCTTTGGCTGATTTGGCTGATTAGATTACAGTCTAGCAGATGTTCTTTGCCCTTAGAGGAGTTCTAATATTTGAAATTCAATGCTTGACTCCTCTGAGAAAAACTAGAAATCCAGGTACCATTTTGCAGGCTAACAAATTTGCTTTTCTGTGATTCAAATATTAAATCGCCTGAAGTTTCAGTTAAAGTTTTCTTGAGAATAGACTATGGTGAAGGAACTGATAAAATGATTTGTTGAACTGTTGATCCCTCTACTATGAAGGACAACCAATTAGAAAATATGGGAAGTACAAAGATTTGGAATCTCAAAAGAAGCACCCTGAATAAGCTTTTATTGTTGTATAACTAAATAATATTTATTGAGCCTATTGTGAGTATAAATCACTGTACTAGGCGCTTGGGAAAGAACAATGGAATTAGTAGACATGATCCCTGACATCAAGAAGCTTACAATCTAGCGTGGAGACAGACACTAAAATAAATTACAAATAGGAGGAAGAACAAAATGAAAACATATAAATGACCCAGTGTTTGGATAATAAGATTTGTAAAACATGTACAAAAGTGTTACAAGAGGTTGTGAATACTTAAGTGTGTAGTTATCATCAGCTTGTGAACAGACAGTAACAGGGGTTGCATAAGGCCTAACAAATTAAGACCTCTTTCTGAAAATAAATTAGCTCACCAAACATTAAACAATATAATGAATGGGGGTTTTAGAGGTACATTTTAATCGTCTTGTCTTATGCTGTCGAGTCATCTCCGACCCATAGCGACGTCATGGACACATCTCTCCCAGAACGATCCCCCTCCAACCGCAATCGTTCTGTTAGGATATCCAGAGTTTTCTTGTTAAAAATATGGAGGTGGTTTACCATTGCCTCCTTTCACGCAGTTACCTTGAGTCCGCGCCCTCGATTCTCTCCCATGCTGCTGCTGCCCAACACAGGGGAGTTTTGACTAGTAGCAGATTGCCTTCCACTCACTAGCCACTGCCCAAGCTAAAAATGGAATGGATATGCTTCTGCTTGACTCTCCCTCCTATAGTCAAGGGTATTAGAAACTCTCCAGGTGCAACCCTGAGAGGGGACATTTTAATTGTAGTTTATTATAAATTGTTGATACAGAAACAAAAATATCTTGAAGAATAGGAAAAGAACTAAACCAGTGAGAATTCAAAAGCATTTCTGCGTCCTCTTTTAGGAAGGATTTTTGAATTCTTCAAAATAAAATTGATTTTCTCCTAAAGGATCTGGAAAACTTCCAAATGTCACTAGAGTACAACTTCTCAACAGGGTACAGACTCACATTCTCTTGCCCTCAAAAAGTTGCAATCTAATAGAAAAATGATAAAAAGGATGAAAAACCATTCCTTTGAGAAGCAACAAAGGAATCAGTCTTCCTTAGCCTGGAGAAGAAAAGGCTGAGGAGGGATAAAATGCATAGGAGGGAGTTTGTAAGGTTGGTATGCCGACCAGTTGGTCTTGATATCCACTGAGGCTGGAAAGAGATGCAGCAAGTTCAAAAGTTGAGAGAGATTTTGTTAGTACATACTATCAGAGTTATAAAGCACTGGGTGCGAGCTACCAATGGGAATTGGGTTGTCTCAATCAGAGAATTTTAAGGAAAGGAGAGACACCACCTAAACTGGAGGGTTTAGTAAAATTAATAAAAGGCACTGTACTAAGCACTTGGACCAATACAACAGAGTTCTACATCTCTGCCCCTGCTCTCTCTCCCTCCCATCAGGCTCGGGTCTCCTTCTGCTTTCAGGACATCTCCATCTGGATGTCTGCCCGCCATCTAAAACTCAATATGTCCAAGACTGAACTCCTTATCTTCCATCCCAAACCCTGCCCTCTCCCTGACTTTCCCATCACTGTTGACGGCACTACCATCCTTCCCGTCTCACAAGCCCGCAACCTTGGTGTCATCCTCGACTCTGCTCTCTCGTTCACCCCTCACATCCAATCCGTCACCAAAAACTGCCGGTCTCACCTCCACAACATCTCCAAGATCCGCCCTTTCCTCTCCATCCAAATCGCTACCCTGCTGGTTCAATCTCTCATCCTATCCCGACTGGATTACTGCATCAGCCTCCTCTCTGATCTCCCATCCTCCTGTCTCTCCCCACTTCAATCTATACTTCACGCTGCTGCCTGGATCATCTTTGTGCAGAAATGCTCTGGGCATGTTATTCCCCTCCTTAAAAATCTCCAGTGGCTACCAGTCAACCTACACATCAAGCAAAAACTCCTCACTCTCGGCTTCAAGGCTCTCCATAGCTTCGCCCCCTCCTACCTCACCTCCCTTCTCTCCTTCTACACCCCAGCCCGCACCCTCTGCTCCTCTGCTGCTAACCTCTTCACTGTACCTCGTTCTCACCTGTCCCGCCATCTACCCCCAGCCCACATCCACCCCCCCCCCCCCACCACGGCCTGGAATGCCCTCCCTCCACACATCCGCCAAGCTAGCTCTCTTCCTCCCTTCAAAGCCCTACTGAGGGCTCACCTCCTCCAGGAG
The DNA here is from genome assembly GCF_015852505.1 of Tachyglossus aculeatus. Classification (NCBI taxonomy): domain Eukaryota; kingdom Metazoa; phylum Chordata; class Mammalia; order Monotremata; family Tachyglossidae; genus Tachyglossus; species Tachyglossus aculeatus. Next base: position 103,930,695 of record NC_052101.1, read on the forward strand.
GCCTTCCCAGACTGAGCCAGGCCTTCCCAGGCCTTCCCTTTCTCGTTTCCTCCTCCCCATCCCCCACGCCCTACCTCCTTCCCCTCCCCATAGCACCTGTATGTTTGTACAGATTTATTACTCTATTTATTTTACTTGTACATATTTACTATTCTATTTATTTTGTTAATGATGTGCATCTAGCTTTATTTCTATTTATTCTGATGACTTGACACCTGTCCACATGTTTTGTTTTGTTGTCTGTCTCCCCATTCTAGACTGTGAGCCTGTTGTTGGGTAGGGACCGTCTCTATGTGTTGCCAACTTGTACTTCCCAAGTGCTTAGTACAGTGCTCTGTACACAGTAAGCACTCAATAAATACGACTGAATGAATGAATGAATGGTAGACATATTCCCCACCCACAAGGAACTTAAAGTCTAGAGGGGGAGACCCATTAATATAAATACATTTCTTTGGTTCTATGATTTCTTAATCTTAATCACTGACAGATGGGATGAATTCATTCATTCATATTTATTGAGCACTTACTGTGTGCAGAGCACTGTATTAAGCACTTGGGAAGTACAAGTTGGCAACATATAGAGATGGTCCCTACCCAACAGTGGGCACACAGTCTAGAAGGGGGAGACAGACAACAAAACAAAGCATTTTAACAAAATAAAATAGAGTAGTAAATATGTACAAGTAAAATAGAGTAATAAATCTGTACAAACATATATATAGGTGCTGTGGGGAGGGTAAGGAGGTAGGGTGGGGGGATGGGGAGGGGGAGGAGGGGGCTCAGTCTGGGAAGGCCTCTTGGAGGAGGTGAGCTCTCAGTAGGGCTCTGAATGGAGGAAGAGAGCTAGCTTGGCGGTTGTGTGGAAGGAGGGCATTCCAGGCCAGGGCCGATGGCGGGACAGGTGAGAACGAGGCACAGTGAGGAGGTGAGTGGCAGAGGAGTGGAGGGTGTAGAAGGAAAGAAGGAAGGTGAGGTAGGAGGGGGCGAGGTGTTGGAGAGCCTTGAAGCCTTGAAGAGTGAGGAGTTTTTGCTTGATGTGTAGGTTGATTGGTAGCCACTGGAGATTTTTGAGGACGGGAGTAACATGCCCAGAGTTTCTGCACAAAGATGATCCGGGCAGCAGCGTGAAGTATAGATTGAAGTGGGGAGAGACAGGAGGATGGGAGATCAGAGAGGAGGCTGATGCAGTAATCCAGTCAGGATAGGATGAGAGATTGAACCAGCAGGGTAGCGATTTGGATGGAGAGGAAAGGGCGGATCTTGGAGATGTTGCGGAGGTGAGACCGGCAGTTTTTGGTGACAGACTGGATGTGAGGGGTGAACGAGAGAGCAGAGTCGAGGATGACACCAAGGTTGCGGGCTTGTGAGGCGGGAAGGATGGTAGTGCCGTCAACAGTGATGGGAAAGTCAAGGAGAGGGCAGGGTTTGGGATGGAAGATAAGGAGTTCAGTCTTGGACATATTGAGGTTTAGATGGCGGGAAGACATCCAGATGGAGATGTCTTGAAGGCAGGAGGAGACACGAGCCTGAAGGGAGGGAGAGAGAGCAGGGGCAGAGATATAGATTTGATAATAATAATAATGATGGCATTTTATTAAGCACTTACTATGTGCAAAGCACTATTCTAAGCGCTGGGGAGGTTACAAGGTGATCAGGTTGTCCCATGGGGGGCTTCACAGTCTTAATCCCCATTTAACAGATGAGGTAACAGGCACAGAGAAGTTAAGTGACTTGCCCAAAGTCACACAGCTGACAATTGGTGGAGCCGGGATTTGAACCCATGACCTCTGACTCTAAAGCCCGGGCTCTTTCCACTGAGCCACACTGGATGCCACTGGATGCCTGCCATGCACCATATTATTCCACTAAATTACAAAAATAATTTTTTTAAATAGTCTCTGCAGAGTTAAACAAAAAGTTCATGAAATTAAAGATTAAAAAACATAAGAACAGATTCTCAGTCATGCAGATTTTTTTCCATCAGCAGAACTGGAGATAATCATAAGGTCCTATTCCCTTCTATAAGAATGTTATAAAAAAATCCATTCCTCAAGAGGATAAAACCCCATAATTATTCTCAGTTATTTTGGCCACATTAAATTATGCCACTTATTATATACATACATATTTCTCCTTGAAACATTTCAGAACTAATGAAAACACACACATTTATTGATTACATTTGAAGAAAAATGGGGAGGTTATCTTCACAAGTTGTTTTCTCACCACAGCATGATTATGCGGTGAGTTAGTAATGACAAAAAATATTTTTTTCTCATCTTCTCTGGCAAAAGTACAGATTCCATAAATACCAGTCATATCGTATATAGAATGAAGGCTGTAACATATCAACACACCAATTGGGTTTCAATTTCAAATCATTTTTGCCAAGTATGGAATCACAGAGCTGGAAAGGACTCTTGATTGGTCATCTTATCTGTCCCGTTCATTCAAAAATTACCAGAGAGAATTTCGCTTAGGAGCCTCAGAAGTTATGTATTTGACCCCTTTCCTGTCAAATGACATAAAACTAGCCCCACCTTTAACCCATGTAGTAAGCACCCCTGCCCCGACCCCAAGAATTCCACTCCTGCCACACCCTTCCACCCCTCCCCATCACCAAATGGCTGCATAGAAATCATCATCATCATCAATCGTATTTATTGAGCGCTTACTGTGTGCAGAGCACTGTACTAAGCGCTTGGGAAGTACAAGTTGGCAACATATAGAGACAGTCCCTACCCACCAGTGGGCTCACAGTCTAAAAGGAAACGACAGGGGGGGTGGGGGGATTATGCCTGTGTGTGTGTATGTGTGTGTGTTTGAGGAGAGGGAAATCTTCAGTAAACTCCTTAGTTGACTGACAGGGAATCTCTTCACACATACTACTACTAATAATAATAATAATAACATTTCTGAAGCGCTTACTATGTGCCAGGCACTGTTCGAAGCACTGGGGTAGATACAAGGTAATGAGGTTGTCCCACGTGGGGCTCACAGTCTTAATCCCCATTTTACAGATGAGGTAACTGAGGCCCAGAGAAGTCAAGTGACTTGCCCAAGGTCACACAGCTGAGCAGGGTGCATTCGTGTGTACTTCCGAACAGAACAAATGATTCCAATGCAAAATGATTTCACTCTATTCACCTGCTTACAGAAGCCCTGGAAGTGTAAGGTGTTCTTTTTCCCCCGTAATCATCTACTTCTTCATTTAAAAATGGTTTTTAAACTCTAAATTTCATCTAGAGCTTCCTTAGTCGTAACCATTGTTACCGGGCTCTGATGTTGCTTTAGCAAGTATTCTTGCAAAACTTAAGTTCAGCAACAAAAACGATCTGGATGTTTAATTTTCTAAATGTAATTAAGTGAATAAGAATAAAGTGCGCTTTTGTCCAAGTGGCATAATATCATTTCATGGGCATTAAGCGCTTAGTACAGGCTCAATAAATACCATCGATGGTGATGATACTAGGCGTAATTGCATACCACTCACCTCAGCAACCCTGTGCAGTGGTGAAGGGCACATCAATGGGCCTATTTTACAAACAGGGAAACAGACTTAACAAGGCTAAGGGAATTGGTCAACTAGGAATAGAGCCCAGGATCTTTACCCCAAGGGTGTACTGCTTCTCACCAACAGTGGTGGTTTGTTCAGGAAAAAAAAAAAGTCCTCCGGGAAATCATCCAGTAGTTCTATAAGAGTGAAGTTGTTTTATTACTCTATTTATGTATTTTATTTGTACATATTTATTCTATTTATTTTATTTTGGTAATATGTTTTGTTTTGTTGTCTGTCTCCCCCTTCTAGACTGTGAGCCTGCTGTTGGGCAGGGACCGTCTCTATATGTTGCCAACTTGTACTTCCCAAGCACTTAGTACAGTACTCTGCACACAGTAAGCGCTCAATACATACAATTGAATGAATGAATGAATGAATGATCATTGGCAGAGCCAGGATTAGAACCCTTGACTATGACACATAACCACCAAAACTCCCCAAACTACTTCTGCATTCCCTACTCACTAAATGAACTAGCCCTTATACTTGAACATGTTAATGTAAAAATTTTACTTATTTGATTTATGTATTTGTTCAATTGTTCATATGGACTCAATCATTCTGTCCCCATCATTGTTATTTAACTGAAAGTGTCACCTCCAAGAAGGCAGGAATAATATTTTAAAACTCACTTTAGATAAGGTTTAGTGCAGCACTGCATGCAGATGGCCGTTAAGAAATAATGTGTGATGATGAGCACGATGATGATAATGATGATAGCATAAACCATAATTGACAGACAAAGGATCTATCACATTATCAAATGCATTCAAAGAAGATTCCATTCCACTAGACCCGATAATAATTCATTCCAATATGGAACAGTGTCATGAAATTCTCATTTTACTTTATGTGTATTTCATAACTGTGCTGCTTCTATATATTTGGTGATTTTTATTCTTTTTCAAAAGCAATATCCTGAAAATTGTACATATAATGTACCTTGATCTGATAATTTAATTCTGAATATCTAAATGAAAGCAAACTATTTCTGAACATTTTATGAGATAGTACACAGTAGTCTCTCTAATGCCTACAGATATGTTCTTCAACTAGATTAGCAAAATTGATATTTGAAAACTGTTGTTACACTGGATTTAGGGTTTCTGTTTCCTATCCCTGCCATCCAAATTGCTACTGCTCTCATACATATGCTCAAGGAGTTAATGCCCTCTTTTTTAAGGCCAATGTGCTTCTTTTAAACATGATGCATGACATCACATAGAATTATACTCCACAGCAAACACACTTTTCAAATTCAATAAATATACCACACGTAGCTGGTTAGTCTACATTTCAGCAACATACATCAAATTGGCTTTTCAAGGGCAATACAGGTAGTATCAAAAACTCTCAATTACTTGTGAATCTTAAAAACATTCAAAAAACATTTTCATTCTTTTGACAAACCGTTCACATGTGAATCTTCCTCAAGTGTGAGTTTTGCAATTCAAAAATTAAATCATTCAAGCATGAAACTGGTGATAAAGATGCTATTTTATTTTTTGCAAGGGAATACTGTATTTTATATATATATATATATTATATATACATTTTTTTCAGCAGTTCAGAACATGACTCCTAATACTCAGACTCGACTAATATTCAGACAATGATGATCATTAATCTTATTGAAAACCCTTGGAATAGAATCTTTGTACGTATTTATTACTCTATTTATTTATTTACTTTACTTGTACATATCTACTCTATTTATTTTATTTTGTTAATATGTTTTGTTTTGTTCTCTGTCTCCCCCTTCTAGACTGTGAGCCCACTGTTGGGTAGGGACTGTCTCTATATGTTGCCAACTTGCACTTCCCAAGCGCTTAGTACAGTGCTCTGCACACAATAAGCGCTCAATAAATATGAATGATTGATTGATTGATTGTTGGTATCTGGTCTAATTACAGGAACTCAATAAGATGAGCCAAGATTTACCTACCCATCTGCAATCACTTTCCTAATTACAGCTGAAATATTTAATATGTTCAAATAGTTCTCTTATTAGATTGACAGCACCGTTTGGGCAGGAATCACTTCTTCTACCTCTACTCTACTTATTACAGTGCTTTACAAATATCATCATCAATGGTATGTATTGAGCACCTATTATATGCAGAGCACATATTAGGAGCTTAATAAATACTATTAATTGCTTGATAATTACTGTTGGGAACTCCCCAGCCCTTGACTTCCACAGAAAGTGAAGCCAAGAACTAAGACAATTATTTATTAGTTCAATTTCCAAATTCTGCTTCATTTTCCCTGAATTGAAATCTATCATCTTCATGGACTAAATTCACCCAATGACTGCTCAACAGTTCACTTTAGTCAGCTTTGTTCAAGCCAAGCTGCTAAAACTGATCAAACTGATCCTGAGGGAATCCACCAGGAGAGTAGATTTCTCCTCTGGTGGTCTCCAACAATGGCTTGAATGTTATTTCTTTTAACCAATGGACCTAGAGTTTCTTTTGCTCACTAAACGATGCCATTAAATGGCTCATCCCATGGAGAGTAAAAAACAATTTTAAGAGACTTCAGGGCAGGATGACTTAGTGGAAAGAGTACAGGCTTGGGAGTCAGAGGTCATGGATTCTAATTCCGCTTCTGTCACTTCTCAACTGTGTGACTTTGGGCAAGTCACTTAAGTTCTCTGGGCCTCAGTTCCCTCATCTGTAAAATGGGGATGAAGCCTGTGGTGATGGGTGATGGGACACCCTGATTACCTTGTATCTACCCCAGTGCTTAGAACAGTGCTTCACACATAGTAAGTGCTTAACAAATGCCATTATTATTATTATTTGTGATCCCTATCCTTTTCAATCTGAAGACCACTTTGATGAGGCAAAAATTATACAAAGGTACAATACATACCAAGCCTATTTTTAAGGGAAAAAAAGAGTGAAAGGAATGTCATCAATCTGGTACTCTGAGCCCTATGTCATTTCCTTTACCTCTACATGGTAGGAATTGTGACCTGGAAGCAGCTGAGTTCTTGGGAACTGTGGATGCTTGGGATGGACTAAAAGCCCAAACCAAAAGGGACTCAGAGGACCCCCATCTGAAATACGATAAAGGGGGATATCTTTGTGAATTTCGGTGAACATAGGAACCTAGTGTGGAGCTGGGGGAGACAGGAAGGACATGAATACACAAACATACTAAATAAGGACAAATATACATGCCCACATAGCTCAGAGAGATATGTAACTGCTAACTAGTAGGGCTCCCTATTAGAAGGCTTTGCGTTATCTATCTGTTCTCTACCAACATCTCACATTAGGTTCCTTGTACAGACAAAAATTCACTGATACATCTGCCACTTGCCATGCCTATTTTATTTTCAATAAGGATTCTCTTTGTATTCTGATCTTCCCAAAGGCTCTGATGAAATTATTTCTCTCCTGATTTTTGCATGCCAGGCTGGTCTGTCTGCCGCATTTGTTTTTCTTCAGTTCACAATACTACAGAATATTGTTTAAGCCTGTACTTCTCTATGACAGCAGGATGCCCAAGCAGCTGCTGAGTAGAGAGTTAAAAGAGAGAATGCACAAGCCGACCAAACATTTTAAATAATGAAGAGTCTCAAACAATATGACATAGTAGCAAAGCAGCCCAGAGAGAGAAATTTTTCTTATTGAGCGGAGGATTCAGGTACACTGGAATACCAAGGGATGGATTTGAAGACATTGGAAAGCACTGAAAATAGAAAATACATCAGAATAACAAAGTATCATCTTAATGTGTACACAATATTAATAATAATAATTGTGGTATTTGTGCTAGGCACTGTACTAAGCACTGTGGTGCATACAAGCAAATTGTGTTGGACATGTCCCACATGAGGCTCACAGTCTTAATCCCCATTTTGCAGATGAGGTAACTGAGGCACAGAGAAGTTAAGTGGCTTGCCCAAGGCCACACAGCAGAAAAGTGGCAAAGCTGGAATTAGAACCCAGGTCTTTCTTACTCCCAGGCCCGTGATCTATCCAGTAGGCCACACTCCTTCTCCCAAATTTCACAATGTGAAATGGATTTTCAGCAGCATATGTCTTTTCAATCAATCAATCAATTGTATTTATTGAGCGCTTACCGTGTGCAGCTCACTGTACTAAGCGCTTGGGAAGTACAAGTTGGCAACATATAGAGACGGTCCCTACCCAACAGTGGGCTCACAGTCTAGAAGACTTCAGCTTTAAGCTTCAGCTTCAGTTGCATTCATCAATAGATATGACAATCAGTTACATCATCTCTGAACATGAAGAATGGGAATATGAATTTAAATAAAACCCATGCCATAGACATTCATTCAGATTTTTTGAGCACTTACTGTGTGCAAAGCACTGTACTAAATGCTTGGAAGACTACAATACAACAACAACCAGACACATTCCCTGAACACAACAAGCTTACAATCTATGCAAATATGTATGTGTGAGTGTGTATGCATGTATATGTGTGCATTTATACATACACACACACACACACACACACATATGTGTGTGTTTTTATTTTCTATTTCTTCTTCTGTAACTTGCAACTTGTATATGTTGGGGAGTACATCTAGAAATATACTACCTTTACGAGTTACAGAAGAAGAAATAGATCTTCTTACAATTGGTCGACTTTTGTGGAAGTTTCTTCCTGGATTTTGACCCTGGCATAGAACTCTCCTGTAATTGGCTTTTCTGTGTTCCAAACTAAATAATGAATGTGGACCACAAAACACTTCAGAGAGGTTATCTAGCCCTAAAACAAGACCAGAGTGTTTGCTGAGCAACCTTTGCAGATAGGAAACGTAATCTGTAAATCATTTTTTACATAGTAAAGCAATTAGGACATTATTTCAATGGCAGACACTAGCAGAAAGTGTTCAGGATAATTGGCCAGATCCAGTGTTATCTATTCATTGTCTCACTAGGTGGGTTTTAAGACTGCCTAGCTCAAATTTGGAAAGTGACCATGCTTGCTTGTCTCTAAACACTGTAAGGCTCAATTATATGGGAAGGAGCAAATTGGTTCAGACAAGTACAGTTGATTTTGGACAGAATATGGTGCTTAATTGGTATTACCTAGAAGCAAAGAAGCTAAAAGCTTAACTCTCAGTTGTTGGTGGAACCAAATATATATTTGCGGTGTTAGTTTGCTGAGTCCCCAAACATATGGTCCACTGAGGGTGAAGTTCAGAAGATACAGCGGAGAAAAAAAAATAGGAAGGTTTGTACAATTCCTTGAATAAAGTGATTTAGAATTTAAGGGAAAAGTAAAACTAGCCAAGATACATTTATACAGGTGCAAGTACCACCAGATGAAATTCTATGCAAATGACAGGACTGAAAGGCCTTTTAAATCCGATGAAGCTAATGCCAACAGTAAAGTTTAAAACTTCCAATGCAAAGAAGATGAGGAACTGTCATATTGAAAAGGTAGAGGTCAATGGTAACAATAATTTCTACCTGAGGAAAGGCTATGGCATGCAAAAAATTGAGCATTACCTCTCTGTTAACCAAGTGGTTGTATGGCGAAGTACAGCCAACTGGGCAACTATTATGAAAAGAATTGTGTTTAGAATAAATTGATGATGTTACATGGACTCTGTAACAATGTAAAAGGCTTAAAAAGTGTCCAGTCAATGGCTGTCATAGGGAGAAGGCATATGGTAGGGTAGACTTCTGCTCTTCTGACCAGATGGAACTAATTCTGGGTAAGAATCAATCAATCATATTTATTGAGCACTTACTGTGTGCAGAGCACTGTACTAAGCACTTGGGAAGTACAAGTTGGCAACATATAGAGACAGTCCCTACCCAACAGTGGGCTCACAGTCTAAAAGGGGGGGCGGGGGGGAGAGGGTAAGAAAAGGAGAATCCACTTTTCTTAAATGGTCAGTGAAATCTGACTTGCTAGTGACTTGAGTGGCCTAATGGATAGGGCAAGGTCATGGGGACAGAAGGACCTGAGTTCTAATCCCGGCTTGACCATTTGTCCACTGTGTAACCTTGGGCAAGTCACTTAACTTCTCTGTGCCTCAGTTACCTCATCTGTAAAATGGAGATTAAGATAGTGAGCCCTATGTGGGACAGAGATTGTGTCCAGCCTAATTTGTATCCATCGCAGTGCTTAGTCCAGTGCCTGGCACACAGTAAGTGCTTAATAAGTACCACAATTATTATTATTATTGGAAATGTTCACTAAAGAGGGAAGCCCCATTAGAAGAGGAAAATGACCTCTTATTTGGAAGCCAGTATCAGTGGCCCATACCGCCGCCCATATTCCCTACAGCTTCTTGGTCCCTACTATATCACGTGGCATGTGGCCCTTTGGTCTGGGCACATCAGGGCTATACACTCACATAAACAAATACTGGCATAATATCACATCATTTATTGAACTTTGTATAGAACGCCATATTAGGTTAGGGTGTCCATATGTCTCAATTTAGGCAGGAGAGTCTTGAAATGTCAGGGTAGGTTCCCGCCACTCCACTTTAAGTCTTTTCCCATTTAAGTTTTCCTAAAGGAAAAATTGCCCTTGCATACCCTTCCCTATGTAGGGATGGAAGAGGGAAAGAGAAGAGAGGAGAGGCTGCAGCCAACTGAGCCTGCCACCCTGGAGATCTGGCTCTCGGGGCAGCTATGGTGTCCTAGTCCAGACTAATAATAGCAACAATAATAGTGGTATTTGTTAAGCACTCTCTCTCTCTATGTGCCAAGTACTGCGCAAAGCGCTGAGGTGGATACAAGCAAATTGAGTTGGACACAGTCCCTCCCCCATATGGGGCTCACGGTCTTAATCACCCATTTAACAGATGAGGGAACCGAGGCACAGAGAAGTGACTTGCCCAAGGTTACACAATAGACAGGTGGTGAGGCCGGGATAAGCATGCAGGTCCTTCTTACTCCCAGGTCTGGGCTCGGTCCACTAGGCTGAGCTGCTTCTCGTCCAGGGCCCCGTGACTTCCCCAACCATCAGGTCCAGGAATCTGGAGTTCTGCTGCAACCCGAGCTGTGGCAACGGGAGCACGGCACTCCAGACCGTGGCAGTAGCATGTCCATTCTGTGCTGACATAGGCCCCTGAATTTCCCTCTTTTTCCCTTCTCCAGATTACCACTTTCCCTTCCTCCACTGACCTCTTTCCCCTTTCCTTCCTCTTCCCTTCCTTCTCATTTCTTTGACCCGATGACCCCCAACCTAGAGAAACAGGGTGGCCTAACAGAAAGAGCACGGGATTGGGAGTCAGGAGATCTGGCTTCTAATTCCAGCTCCACCACTTTCTTGCTCTAAGTCACTTGACTTCTCTGTGCCTCGGTTTCTTCACCTTTAAAATGGAGATAAATACCTGTTCTCCTTCCCCCTTAGACTAGGGGGCCCCTTACTGGACAAGAACTGTGTCTGATCTGACCATATTGTACCTACCCCTGTACTTAGCAAATACCGTTATTAGGAGCACTATTATCATTATCAAAACTTTTGGTCCATTCCCTCCAGCTAAGGTGATCAGATTTCTAATTACCTTATACAATGTAAGGCCTAGCCAATTCACATTTATGCACACCCACCTGTCCTATTTGAAATAACTAACGTTTAAAACTCATTTTAAGATTACTACTTGTATTCTTTACCCTATAACAATTATTCAATATATTGATTATTCATTATGATTCAATAATTTTCCTTGAGAGGGAAATAATATTATTCAACATTATTTTAGTATTATTTAAATAACAATAATGTAAATAATTGTGTCATTAGAATTATTTTTCTAAAGCATATCCCCTAACAAAGTTTTTCAACTACATTAACTACAAACACTTGTTTTTGAAAGTAATGAGAATTCTGATAATTATTTTAGAAGACTATTCTACAGTTAAATATTTGTATAACTATTTATAGGTAGCATTTTATAACATTTCCATCTATTTGTTCCCTCTTAACCACACTCCATAATTCTAAGGGATTTGTCCCACACAAACTCTCCACCTAAATTTTCTTAATTTCAAAATATTTTATAATTTTTCTCCCTTTTATTTTCTTTAAATAATAAATATAGGAACAAGGCAAATGCTCCTTAACCAGACTTAAAACCCTAGCCAAATTTTGACTCAATTTCATAACATGACTCTAAAAAAAAAATGCAGTATATATAAAGAAAATTATTATTTTGGGTCTTCTGTACTTATTTTGAATTTTATCTTAATGATCTTTTATCTTCAGGAAAAATGTCAGGAAACAGCAAGACTTTATAAATCCTTCATGGAATCAAGTTTCTAGTCATCAGTTTAAATAGTATCAATTCCACTCACCTATTTGTATTCCTTTATTTGTTACTAATTCAATATGTTTATTACAAATAAAATTGAATCAAAATACTTGCTTGATTTAAAGTAATTTTTATAAAATTATATATGGTTTTATAAATTGAAATATTTTCTAAAATAGTTGTGTGTTGAAGTTATTTACCAAACATCTAACATCTGGTCATTTTTTCCACATTACACCTTAAAATTGGACTATAATCCTTTAGTTCACATGTGTTGATTATTTTCTACTAATCATTTTTTGTAATAAATGAAAAACCTGTCATGCAAAATACTGTAAAACAAAAGTTTACACTTCTATTTGTGTCTACCCAATTTAAATTTTTGTATGGAGAGATCATTTAGAATTTTAGCTAAGTAGCTCTGTTGCTTGGTTTGAAATTAAAAAAAAAAGCAGAGGTAGATAGCCTTGGGAATCACATATTTTTAAATATTCAGAAACATTCAACTTTCATGTGAAAATCCATTTAATTTTGTGTCTCAAATGTGAGCCAGATTTTTGTATTCATACTCTCTTTAGACCTATTTTAAGATGAAGGATATTTATAATAAAGTGGGGGGTCATTATGTTTGGAGTCATTATCATTAATATCATACATCAAAAATAAGCTACATTATACATTTAAGGCCCCCACTTTTTGAGGAATAAGAGAGACATTTGTAACATGGAAAAAAAATAGACTTACTTTACCCGGATGTCTGCCTTCAACAAATACTATTCTTTGCTTTAGCATGACTTCAAACCTTGGTGCATTATTTATTTCCTTCTTACCAATGCTACAGATGCAAGATGTTTCACCGCTTTACTTTCAGACAGTTTTCTTCAACCACAGCTTTTTCATCCTCTGTTATTTGCTTTTGCATTTTTGAAACAACTTCATCCTCTGCACAATTCCAGAACCTTGAAGGAGGCACATGAATTGGATTGCTTGTACAGAATTTCACATAGCACAAAGACGCCTCACTTTGCGCTACATCTCAAAAAGTTTAAATGGTCTAATATTCCACTGCTTTTCAACATACCACAAAGTGCTAAATGGTAAGAATTACATTACTGCTGCTTCTTAGATTATGACTGATAAGGTGAGCCTTTTACATTTATATTGGGTCTGAGAAGCTGATGCTCTACTAGTCTGGTAATTAATAATTCATAGAGCCAAATTACAGCCCCAGAAGGATGGCCACTTTTACTAGTTCTTTCATATTCCACTGATTTATGTATGACAGCATGGAAGGGTCCTAGCGTTTTTTAAAAAATGACTTTTTGAGTTTTAAAATCAATCTTGTTCGTGCCAAAGAAGCACAGTGCTGTGTTTGCAATGACATCTTTGAACAGATAGTCACAGAAAGCTCCAAGCACCATTTTCGGTACATAAACTCAGTTTAGGGATCTAAAAGTACCAGGTTTACATAAGAATTTGGTTACTAATGTGGAAATGTTCAGGACTAAGCATTAGGTGGCAGATATTCATTCTCAGGTTCCATACTTTTGTCAGAGATGCAAACGTGCAAGTAAACATAACTTATAATTGTGACCTAGCCTCGCCCAGTTTGACACTGAACATTTTTGAGTGAAGGCCCAGGCTTTGTCCTTTCTTGGTTTGTGTCCAAAGAACTTGAAACAGAAGTTTGTGCCTGTAATTAGCACTGATAGGCCAATTCCACATATGTTCTCCCATATAATACTTCTGATGAGGGTACTAACCATGCATAAGAATGAGTATCTCAATATCAAATGTAGTATTTTCTCTCTCCCTCTCTCTCTCTCTCTCTCTCTATATATATAGAGAGAGAGAGAGAGAGAAAAAGAGAGAGAGAGAGAGAGAGAGATCTACTGCCTTAAGTGCTCCTCACTTCTTTTTCCCACTGAAGCAGGGGGAAAAGGAAAATAGTAAGTTCTGGGCTTATTTCCAACCCCCAGAATCATGGCACCACTAATAAAATGACTTTAACTATGGGTCTTCACTTTTCAACATGCTCTCCTTTCCTTCTTCCCCCATTACTGTCAGAGAAGAGTGACAGCCGCAGCCATATCGGCTCAATGCAAGCCCGAGACCACTAGAGCTGCCCCTCGTTGTCTCCCCTAGGTCTAGGTAGACAATGGGCCCTGACACAACCCCTTACACCCACTTTCCGAGGCAACACATCCGAGGGCGTCTGGAGAAGAGCCAGCTGCGAGGTGGATGGAAAGGGAAACTATACCTGGTAGAAGACTGTGCTCAGAAGGGTCCTGCCATGCTCTTTGAAGCCCAGGGCCTGACTTATGCTGTATCCTAGTCCTAAATGGAGCAGGGACTTGCATCTCTGGGGGAGGAAGAGATCAGAGGACATGCACACAAACCTGAGCATATACCGATGTTTGTGTCAGCACCTGTGCCACCAAGGTTGTTGAGTAGAAGTGGAGGGGTGGGATGGAGCTGGGTCAATGTCTATGACTTTGCCCGGCCATAGAAATAGGGCATTACATCACTCCGTGGAAGAAAACTAGGAACAATTTTCTCCTTTACTTTGAACCGAGGATGGTCAAGGCCAATAATACTGAAGCCAGTAAAGATTTACATCGCCATAAGATTAGGACAATACAATTGTGCAAATAGCCATAAAGGGGGATACCATGGATTTAATCAGAAAACAAGGAATAAAATGGGTTTAAAATAAGCATACACTAAATGACTCTGTAACACACTCCTACTGTGTACTCTACTTCACTTATCTGCTTCAGTAACTTTGGATTGGATACTGGTTACTTTATTTGAAAATATGGCAGGTATCCAGCTCCATAAACAAAGGCATTCTTACAACGTTAACTTTTCTATCATGTTAGCTGGATGCCCTCAGGAAGTATATCACTGAAGGTCAGTGAAGCTCACTCTGACTTCTCAATTCGAGGATGGCCATTCGAACTGGTATAGCAACCTACTGCTAACCATTAAAACTTCTGATTTGCACTTTATATTTTTATAAGATGGAAAATGTACTTAAACTACAATATCTCTCCAGTAAAAATATAATGTCTCTTTGGAACTTGTGCTATTTAAAAGGCATTCAATTGAGAGCTGAGGTTTGGCAACTCTCCGAGAAAAATCTTTCAGAGTGAGGAATAAATAAGACATCATTATTTAGAAACAAAAGTGGCTTGACGAAGTCTTGGTTATTCAGTCAGAATTAATTTTCAGATTATAAATCAGAAACTTCCAGAAACTGACTATTGCTGGCAAATTGCTCCAATTGTAATATAATTTTGTTGAAATTATTGATGGAAGAATACATCCAATTTTAGCTAGTCATAAGTGGATAGTTTATATTCAGAATGTATAATTTTAGTGTGATGTTCAATGATGTTGACCTAAATGGCCATCTCCTAAGAGGTGTAGCTAAGGGTCAGCTTATCATTTGTGTTCTACCGCCACTTAATAATAATAATGTTGGTATTTGTCAAGCGCTTTCATTCAATCGTATTCATTGAGCGCTTACTGTGTGCAGAGCATTGTACTAAGCACTTGGGAAGTACAAGTTGGCAACATATAGAAACGGTCCCTCCCCAACAGCGGGCTCACAGTCTGGAAGGGGGAGACAGACAACAAAACATATTAACAAAATAAAATAGATAGAATAAATATGTACAAATAAAATAGAGTAATAAATATGTACAAACATAGATACATGTGCTGTGGGGAAGGGAAGGAGGTAAGGTGGGGGGATGGGGAGGGGGAGGAGGGAGAGAGGAAGGAGGGGGCTCAGTCTGGGAAGGCCTCCTGGAGGAGGTGAGCTCTCAGTAGGGCTTTGAAGGGAGGAAGAGAGCGAGCTTGGCGGATGTGCGGAGGGGGGGCATTCCAGGCCAGGGGGAGGACGTGGGCCGGGGGTCGACGGCGGAACAGGCGAGAACGAGGCACAGTGAGGAGATTAGCGGCAGAGGAGTGGAGGGTGCGGGCTGGGCTGTAGAAGGAGAGAAGGGAGGTGAGGTAGGAGGGGACGAGGTGATGGACAGCCTTGAAGCCCAGGGTGAGGAGTTTTTGCCTGATGCGTAGGTTGATTGGTAGCTACTGGAGATTTTTGCACTTTCCTAAGCGCTGGGGTAGATACAAGGTAATCAGGTTGTACCACTGGGGCTCAGAGTCTTAATCTCCATTTTACAGATGAGGTAACAGGCACAGAGAAGTTAAGTGACTTGCCCAAGGTCACACAGCTGACAAGCAGCGGAGAGGGGATTAGAACCCATGACCTCTGACTACCAAGCCCGTGCTCTTTCCACTAAGTCACGCTGCTTCTATGGTAAGGGGCATATTTTGGGACGGTAAGTAGGTATCCTTCCCTTTCATAAGTGGTGATGGTGTTTCTAGTTCTAACCCCTCCTGCCTCCCCCCCCCCTCCCATTAGAGTGTAAGCTCCTTGAGGGCAGGGAACATGTCACTTTGTTTTCTGTACTTCCCAAGCACCTAGTACAGTGCACTGCACCCAACAGGTGCTCAATAAATGCTAGTACTACTTTAGAAGCTAAATTAATTCAGAGGAAATTAGTTTTATCTACCCAATATCTATCCAACAGCTACCCTTAGCACTTTTGTATTTTATTCCTATCAGCATTTATGAAGCTGTGTATTTTTCACTTGAGTATTCAATCCTAACATCTGAACCACTACCGGTTATTCCCTGTTTTCCTTCTGATGCCCCTAGTTAATGGGTTTTGCCCTGTTTGTCGATGGGACCATATGGGGCCCTCTGGCCTGGGAGTTCACTACGTCATACACCAGAAATGCATACACTCAAATGACCCAATTCCCAGGAGACAGATGAATGCTAGAGAATGGATATAAAGTAGGTTAGCCATGTAGCTCTATAAAATTCATTTGAAAACTAAATATCTATTACTCTCTGACACAATACCATCTTTTAGCTATTAAATATTTGGCAATCTGTGTCCATTCCTCTCCCCAGCTGAGGGATGTGTTTGAAAGAAGCACATGGTCCTTTCTCTAAAGAAAAGTAAAAATGGTCTCTGATTAGTTTTTCCCTGTCCAGCTAGGGCCCCTAAGCCAAACTTAAAGCACTCAGAAACCCCTTAACATCTGAGGAAAATTCAGAGGTGACCAGCCAAGAGTCTGGGGAGGAGTCCAGAAATCCAGAAAGAGCAGGATTGAAGAAGCGCCAGGTATTGTATGGAAACTGATGATTCAGTCTTCTTGTAGTGTCTTCCAGAGGTGATTGAGAGAGCCTTCCCTCAGGAACCTGGTCCCTGGACAAATGCTCAAAATTCTCATCATTAATTGTGACCAGGGATTTGAACGCTAGGATGCTTCTATTAATCTGAACTCACCATAAGGAAGTCCCAGGACCATCTGCACTGAATAAGAGCTACAAAGAAGGCTACAAGGTGCAAACATCTGTGTGCTTGTGCTCATTGGAATACTGAGCACAACAATCATCACATTGGGTATAAATGCTAATTTGTGTGAGAAAGAGCTCACAGTCATGTCAGGGGTGACATCAATTTAGAGAAGTATGCTGTTTGGAGGCTCATAGGTTTCTATTGGATGCCAAAAAGAAAAAACCCCACACAATCTCACCTGTGTCAACTGTCTGTTGAATCTGAGGGTTATAGATCATTAATGGGTAAGAGTCCTTCATTCCTGAAGAGCAAGGATGACATAATTTATTTCTCTTACATATTCCCAAATGACACTACTCAGCACATAGTGGCATTCAAAAAACACTATTGATGACATTGTTGTTACAGCATTTATGTCAATGTTCCAAATTTCAACCAAAGAATAAGGACAAAAGTTGATTTAATAATAATAATAATAATAATAATAATAATGGTATTCGTTAAGCACTTACTACGTGCAAAGCACTGTTCTAAGCGCTGGGGAGGTTACAAGGTGATCAGGTTGTCCCACGTGGGGCTCACAGTCTTAATCCCCATTTTACAGATGAGGTAACTGAGGCTCAGAGAAGTTAAGTGGCTTGCCCAAGGTCACACAGCAGACATGTGGTGGAGCCAGGATTAGAACTCATGACCTCTGACTCCCAAAGCCCAGGCTCTTTCCACTGAGCCACGCTGCTTCCTACATCTTCTCCCCTCTTGAGAGTATATTAATCAATCTGATATACTTATATTGGGTCTAATCCTGTTGCCCCTCTCCAAATCTAAATTTTCAATAATTTGAAAACAGAAGGAATGACAGATGCATAGAGGATGGATTGTGGCTAGAGAAATGTCAGTAGTATTTATGATAGGTCTGTGCCACTGTGAAACGTAAAAGTCATTCTCACAAAATCCACCTAAGAAAAGGAATCGAGCATAGTAAAGTTCAGCCATGTGTGTGGGCTGTGATAATGCAATATTTCTAGCTAACAGCACACAGCATAAAAAGCTTTCATTCACCAGCAAAGAAAAATTATGTACTATATTAATGACTGAACAATTGTCTGTTTTCCCTTTGGCCTATTTTTTGAAATGAAATTTTGAAAAGACAATGAAAACTCTTAGGCCCTACACAGGGTTGTCTGTCATCCCAACGAGAAGCAGCATGGCCTAGCAGATAGAGCAAGAGCCTGGGAGTCTGCAGGATCTGGGTTCTAATCCCATCTCTCCCACTTGCCTGCTATGTAACCTCGATTACTTCTCTATGTTTCAGTTTCCCTGTCTGTAAAATGGAAATTAAGACTGTGAGCCCCATGTGCGACAGGGACTATGTCCAACCTGATTACCTTGTATTTACCCAGCTCTTAGTACAGTACCTGGTACATAGTAAGCACTTAACAAATAATATAAATAAAAAACCAATCCCAACCTACTGCAGTGAGGACAGAATTAGGAGAATTAAGTGGGATGACATAAGTCAAACTGAAGTTGTGAAAAATCATGGAACTCGAGTCAGAAATCTTAAACTTGTTAGTAATCTGCAAAGCTTTCACTATAACTGCGTTACATTTTGCACTTTATAGAGTCTACTAAATGTTAGAAAATGAAATGATTCCGCAAGGAATAGTCATTCGTACATCGGTACACCAACCACACTCTCACAATTGACAACAATCTTAAAATCAGTAGCTTGATCTATGATAAGTGTGTGTCTGTTTGTGTGTGTGTGTATCCACAGGATGTTGAACTATAATGTATACTTCTAAAGAGATGTGGTTTGACTATCTCACATTTAAATTAGGGTATGTCCAGCCCCTTCGTTAATAGGCTTTGTCTTAACTAGTAACAAGAGAATGTGAGGAGGATCATTACTGGGTGTAAATGAAAGGAAGAGAATAAAAGAAGAACATGGAAAAAAGTTGTTTCTGAAAACGAAGAAAGAGAGACCAGAATAGCATAAAATATGGTGGTGAGAATAGAGGTGATAAATAACATATTAAACCACAGGGATTATTTCAATAGATGAGTGGCAATCAACAGACTAAAATTCAAGCATATAAAAAAGTGGAATAAAAATAGACACGTTTAATACGTAAATGAGAAGACCGTCAAATGGAAGCATTTGATAAAAGAGGAGCTAATACAGCAGGTGACAATGAAGGGGAAAAAAGCCTTTAACAGCCACTTACGTTTCAGATTCCTCAGCTGTAAAATTAGACTGTTTACCTTCCTCACTGAGGAGTTGGGCCAATAAACTACTTAAACGATTGTAAAATGTTCTGAAAACATAAAGTGCCACATAAATGTTGGGTTGCTACTTTAAAAATTAACACTAAAATCTCACCTGTTTCACAAAGCTATATAAAAGTAAATAGCTTCATTTCATTTTCTTCAACCTTAGTCTACTCTCAATCCAAAACATTCAATCTAATGGCTCTTTCTCCCCCCCCCCTTGCAAAAAAATGAAAAACAGAAATAAAAAGACCCCCAAAGTAAATAATTGTTGTATTTGTTAAGCACTTACTGTGTGCCAAGCACTGTACTAAGTGCTGGGTTAGATACAAGCTAATCAGATACAAGAACACAGTCCTTGTCCCACTTGGGGCTCACAGTCTTAATCCCCATTTCACATTTGAGGAAACTGAGGCACAGAGAAGTGAAGTGACTTGCCCAAGGTCAGCAGACACGTGGCAGAGCTGGCATTAGAACCCAGATCCTCCGAATCCCAGGCCCATGCTCTTTCCACCAGGCCACACTGTTTCTCAAACTTCTGAAACTCAGAGCCTCTGACTGTAGTCACTAGGTGTAGTGACAAATCCCAATTTTATGGCTGGTGAAGAAGTGTACCCACAATGCTCAAGTGGCACATGAAAACAGTTTGGAGGTTTTTGAAAACCTGGCCCCAAGTAAACTAAAAAAAATCACTATCTTCCTTTCTCACAAATCTTTAAGTTTATCATTATTATTATTCTCTACACATTAAGTTCCCTGTAGGCAGGGAATCAATCTAGCAACTCTGTTGTACTCTCCCAAACACTTAGTGCAGTGCTCTGAAAACGGTAAGTGCTCAATAAATACCACTAACTGATTAAATGGACTTGCTACAGAGAACACATCTGACTTCTAGAGCAGTTTCACCAACACCAACTAGGAGTACACATCAAATGGCAAGGCAGGATCACAAACAATGGCATTGGCCCTAGAACACAGGCAGACCACTAGAATTAAAGCAATGCATGACACATCACCCTTATGCTGGGCAGAAAATATTGAAGAGAATGGACAGCAGGAGACAAACAACTGAGTTGAAAACAGACTGGGCAGAATCTATCAATCAATGGTATTTATTGAGCACTTACTGTGTGCAGAGCACTGTACTAAACACTTAGGAGAGTACAATACAATAGAGCTGAAAGACATGATCCCTTCACACACAGAGTTTACAGACCAGAGGGGGAGAAGTAACATTTTAAACTTAAAGAAGGAAAACAAATAATGCGGCAGACCAGTGGACCTGGGATAGAACAGCAATAGATAGATCGAACTAGCTCACAAAAATTAGAATTGGGGTTACTGTGCTGGAACAGAAACTTTGGGGAGACTGTCAGAAAGAGGGACAAACGTAAGTGCGGTGTGGCTTATTGGAAAGGGCACGGGCTTGGGAATCAGAGTTTGTGGGTTCTAATCCTGGCTCTGTCATTTGTCAGCTGTGAGACTTTGGGCAAATCACTTAACTTCTCTGTGCCTCAATTCCCGAATCTGTAAAATGAGGATTAAGACTGTGAGTGCCACATGGGACAACCTGATTACCTTGTATCTATCCCAGCACTTAAAACAGTGCTTGGCACAAAGAAAGCGCTTAACAAATACTATTATTATTATTATTATTATTATTATTACAAGTGCTACCAGGCACTGTGGGCAACCAATGCAACAGTGCAGCAAAGGCAAATCTTAACTTGTTGATGATGTAGGAGAGACTGTGGATTGTGCAACACTTGCACATACCAAATCCAACAGCAGTAATAGCATTTCGAACCCCAGACATATACACACACAAATATACACATGTTAAAATTTGTATTTCACTGTAGTAGTAATGGTACTACTAATCAGAATTTCATTTTACTTTCAGCACGGATACCGTGCAAGACGGCAAATAACAACAATAATAATAATGGTGTTTTTTTACTTACAATGTGCCAAGCACTGTACTAAATGCTGGGGTAAATGACAAGATGAGATTGGACATAGCCCCTGTCCAACATGGTGCTCACAGTCCACATGTACAAATGAGGAAACTGAAGTTAAATGACTTACCCAAGGTCATATAGCAGGGAAGTGGCAGAGTTGGGATTAGAATTTAAGTCTCCTGACTCCCAGACCAACACTTTTCCCTCTAGGCCACTCTGCTTTTCACCATTCATACACTTCTTGAATTTCAGCCAAGTCATTACCCATCTGTTAGGATAAGTCTACACAGGCAAAATGAAGCTTTAAAACTTTTGGAGAATTGGGTCAATTTAGGCAATGTAGATTATAAAGCAGTGAGTGGGTTTGGTGGCCTGAATCATGTAAGTGATTTTTTCAACTCTTCATTTTGTCTCTGCAGAAAGTCTCAGGTCACATGTACACTTGCAAGTAAAAGCATTTAGATCATTCAGCCCCCTAAAAGGCTTGTGCCTGACAATCTCAGAAAATGGAAGTTAATTGTGCCTGATTAACTCTTCCACTTTTTCACCTCATTTTGTGTAGTCTGTGTAGACCTCTGGCTACAACTGTTTAAAAAAATAACATGTAATATGTTCTGAAACTGTTGCAATAATTTTTTCTCCATTGCTTTTTTAAAAAGGAGTAATTTTTCAATAAAGACTTATTGGGGTTTTTTTAACCTTTGTGGACAATTATGACAAAATCCATGATACTGCTTTTCTATAAATGCTTTAAGAGTAAATTATCCAGATTGGCTGTCAATCACTCACATTTACCGAGGATTTACTGTGTGCAGAACACTGTACTAAGCACTTCGGGGAGAAAACAATATAACTGAGTTAGTAAACACGTTCCCTGCCCACAGCAAGCTCACAGTCTAGATGGGGAGCCAGATATGAATTTAAATGAATTATGGACATGCACGTAAGTGCTGTGGAGTTTAGGATGGGGTGAATAAAGGGGGCATATCCAAGTGCAATGGTGACACAGAAGGGAGTGGGAGAAGAGGAAATGAGGGCATAATGAAGAAGGCTTTGAAGGTGGGGAAAGGTCACAGTCTGTCGGATATGAAGGGGAAGGGATTTACATGCCAGAGGCCATGACATGAGCAAGGAGTCGGTGATGAAATAGATGAGATTGAGGTACAGAGTGAGTAGGTTGGCATTAAAGGAGCAAAGTGTGTGGGCTGGGCTGAAACAGGAAATCAGAGAGGTAAGGTAGGAAGGGGAAGGGTGAATTAGTGTTTTAAAGCAAAAGGAAAGGAGTTTCAGATTGATGTAGAGATATGGGGCAACTACTGGAGGTTCTTGAGGAGTGTGGAAACATGGCTGTCTGTAGTCATCACAATCTGTGGATAAATGTTCCAATCTCCAATTTTCATTTTGCTTTAAAAAGGGAAGGACCATATATATATGTCCCCTAATGAGAATATGAAGGATATGTAATACTTCTCTACATAGCATTATTTTCCTTTTAAAATATATAAACTGCCCATATTTCCAATGCACTGGGCGGCCTCACTTTTCTATGCTCCAGAGAAACTCACGCATCATTCCATTGTAGAAAATCGAATTTCAATCAGTCATATGTATTGAGTGCTTACTGTGTGCCGAGTACTGTGCTAAGCTTGGGAAAGTTCAATGTAACAATATAACAGACACATTCCCGGCCCACACAAGCTTACAGTCTAGAAGATAAGGTTACAGTCTAAACTAGTTTAAAACTAATTCAGAGAACAAGTTGACAGACCTTCCTGACAAGGATATCTCATCTCTGAAGAGAAAAGGTTCAACAGCACATAGAGATGTCTCAATCCCATGGGAATTTAACATTCCTCACGTATGTGTGGCTGAAGTAGATAGAGGCCCTGCTGAACATCCTGCAATGAAGCACAACTTTGTATTTATATCTCAGATAATAATAATAATAATAATAATAATAATAATAATGAAGGCATTTATTAAGCACTTACTATGTGCAAAGCACTGTTCTAAGCGCTGGGGAGGTTACAAGGTGATCAGGTTGTCCCACAGTGGGGCTCACAATCTTAATCCCCATTTTACAGATGAGGTAACTGAGGCTCAGAGAAGTTAAGTGACTTGCCCAAAGTCACACAGCTGACAAATGGTGGAGCCGGGATTTGAACCCATGACATCTGACTCCAAAGCCCATGCTCTTTCCACTGAGCCACGTTGTCCAATCAATTTGTTGTCCATCAGATGGCGTGACGTCTAGTTAAATTATTTTCACTTCTATGTAAAATTAGCAAATAGAGGATCTGGTTTCTGAACATTACAACAGTACTTTAAAAAACTTCATTAAGCTAACAATTTAGCACTTACATCAATATTGTTCAAGGACAGAGGCAACAATCAGAACCATGGACACAGAATGCAGCCAGAAAGGAAGAGCAGGGTTGAAAAGGTAAATATGGCAGTAAGTGGGAATTTTAGCTAAGAAAATGAAAATCCATCATTGAAAAATGGGACAACTAAAAGGGATACCTGGAGCATCCATGAATCCCAGAAATGTAAAACGGGAAGGCAGTGTGGCCTAGTGGAAAGAGCATGGGACTCCCAATCCAGGAGACCTGGAGTCTAGTACCAACTCCGCCATTCACCTTGGGAAAGTTACTTAACCTACCTGGCCTCAGTTTCCACACCTACAAAATGAAGATCTGCTTCCTGACCTCATATGTAAGCCTAGAGCTCTCCCAAGCGCTTAGTACAGTGCTCTTCACAGTAAGCACTCAATAAATACCACTGATTGAGACAGGGATCTTTTCCCAACTAATTATCTTGCATTCATTCATTCATTAGTATTTATTGAGCACTTACTGTGTGCAGAGCACTGTACTAAGCGCTTGGGAAGTACAAGTCAGCAACATATAGAGACGGTCCCTATCCAACAACGGGCTTACACTCTGTAAGGGGGAGACAGAAAAAAAACAAAAACCATGTAGACAGATGTATCCACCCCAGGGCTTAGCACATAGTGAGTGTTTAACAAACATCTTTTTAAAAGGGTCCTCCAAGGACTAAACATAACTCTGGCAACTCATCAATAATATTTGTTGAGCACTTACTGTAGTGCAAAGCACTTTACTAAGCTCTTGTACAATATAAACAGAGCTGCTAGATACATTCTCTGCCCACAGTGATCTTAACAGTCCTAGACAACTGCTATTTAAACTGTGAGCCCCATGTGGGACAGGGATCGCATCCAACCCGATAATCTTGTAGCTACCCCAGCACTTAGTACAGCAGTTGGCACTAGTAAGCGCTTTTAACGAATAGCATAATTATTATTATGACAACATTTGACTAGCCTATTTTTACAGACATTCTGGGAGGATGATTCAGTGTTTGACAACTCTGGTGGCAGACAGTTCTTCATTACCTCTACTTCACATTTCTCTAGGACGCTATGGCTATTTCCCCTTGTTCTTTTGCTCTGTGGAAATGCAGGAAAACAGGGCTGTTTTCCTCACTGCCTTATCCAATAACCAGTAGGAATATTTTGATTAATAGTATTACATAGAGAACTATGTTCCATAATTCTGTAAATGACATTCTATCCTCATTATTTGGCAGAATCGACCGACTCCTCCAAATATACCCTACGGGCCTCCCGGATTGAATTGGATCTATTTTGTGTTTTGCAGTGACCTACACCCTGTTGTCACTGGATACCAGCGTATCACATGAAATTAAGTACCGTACTCGTCCTATAAGTTACCCAAGCTTTCATATTCTGCAGGGAATGCACTTGGAAGGATAAAGTTGGTCCTGTCCAATTGTATGTATTTTAGATTCTCATAAGAATAGGTTAACAGAAGTGGGGGAGAATGAGCATTATGTTGAAAGAATAAAATCCTGATTTTGCAGAACCAGCTGTTCTCTTCCATTGATGTATGGAAGACAGGCACAACTAGGGCTAAACATCTGGACTGAACCCAAAGCATTTTAAATTTCCAAGCAGCTCAGCAATATGGATGATTTATGATTTTATATTTTATTATGTCCTTTCACTTCATAATTTAGATTTTGTGCAATAAAACAGTGTTAAGTGATAACCACAAGAAAAAGAAAAAAAAGTTAGTTAATTTTGACAAGTTAGTAGCAGAACAGATTGCTTGGTAGTCGTATGAAGGGAATTCACGAGGAAAGCCCCGATGCCCACAGACAACTGGGGGAAAAAAGGGCTTAAATTTTGACAAAAAAATGTTTGGTTGGGCATAAGGATGTCCTCCCTGACTGCTGTTTTAAGAGTCTATGGCTACCTGGAGCCAAATGAAATTTGTGAGCAGTTTAGGATCTGGCTAAATCGGTTTAACCAGCATTCTCTCTCCAGCCATTTTTGCTCTTCTCAGTATACTTCCTCTATTTAGCTTCTTTCCCTCCGGCCCAAGATCACCTCTAATAATCTTGTGTACCATTCTAGGCTTTCTCTACTGTTCTCATCGTTCCTGTTCTCACCCCTAATAGGCTTTAGTTCTGTGTGTTCTCACCTCTCTCCCTCATGTTTCTCTTCTGTTCCATTTCCATCCATACTCTCTGGGAACTCTATTTTCATGCTAGACTCAGTATCCGCTGATAACAACACTTAAGGCTATGATGTGATCTATTAGACTGTAAGCTCCCACAGGGCAGGAATCATGTACTTTATTTCTATGGTTCTCAAGTGCTTAGTACAATGTTCTGCACATAGTAGGTGTTCAGTAATTGCTGTTTTGGATGATGATCAGCATTTTTCAAAATGCTTTCATATTTATCTCATCCTCACAGTATCTCTGGGAGCTAGGATGTGGTAGATATTATTATCCTCATTTTTATACTTGATGAAACTGAGGCAGGGAGAGGTGAATTGGAAAATCCCAGGTTTCCTCATTCCCAACTCAGCATATGGCTTTACCCATTGCTCTGGGATGACTTGGGTATGCTTAGAAATCTACTTGAAGGTCTTCTGGAGATTTCTTTCACCTTGATGTTCCCTAAACAATGTAAGCATATGTAAACAATGAAAACATATGCTTCCTAGACTATGAGCCTGTTGTAGGCAGGGATTGTCTCTATTTGTTACTGAACTGTACTTCCCAAGCACTTAGAATAGAGCTCTGCACACAGTAAGCAATCAGTAAATACGATTAAATGAATAAGAACATATAAAATTAAGGGGAAACTTTTTTCTTAACACTTCACCTGTACAGCAGTCTTTTTTTATGAATTTGTAAATATAGCTGCCTGTTTATTCTCGTTACGTGTCCTGGAGACCAAAATTTCTCTTAATCATGGCAAAAAAAATCACTACAATTGATTAAAATGTCATTTTGATCAGAGATGAGGGACTAAAACAACAAAAAAAAAACATTTCTTCTTTCCAAATTAACCATCAAGCTTTTAACCTCTAAATGAAACGCCAGGCTCTGCTGCTGCAATGAATTTCCAGGAACAGATCTGAAGAGGCTAACGTGGAAGAATTTTCGAGGAGGTTTGTCGTAGTGGTGCTTGACCAACAGATTTGTGTGGATGTCAGGGAGCGGCACACAGCCCAGACAGGTAGAGGAGCCATCACCACTTGTGGGATACAATGGCCTCTGGGAACGGCCCAGAGAAAATCCCTGCCCACAACATGCTCATAGTCTAGGAAGCATATATTTTCATTGTTTACATATTTTTACATTGTTTATGGAACATCAGGGTGAAGGAAATCTCCAGAAGACCTTCAAGTAGATTTCTAAGCATACCCAAGTCATCCCAGAGCAATGGGTAAGGCCATATGCTGAGTTGGGAATGAGGAAACCTGGGATTTTCTAATTCACCTCTCCCTGCCTCAGTTTCTTCACGAGGCCCCTTGGAATTCATCAAGAAGCTGGGGTGAGCTGACCCACCACGAAGGACAGGGCTGTCACGGGAGAGGTGATGGATGGACGGAGTGGTTTGTGCACCTCTCTAAAGTTTGTGCACACAATCGGGTGCCTTGGAGACTCACCAATGGGCGACCAGCCGGCCGGTCCTGAGTTTTCCCCATGCAGCACTCGCACTTGGGGTGTGAGCATTCTTCCCTAATAAAATGCCTGATTAGCACGTGCTGGCTCAGGGTGCTGCCTTGCATCGCTGGAATCATCTTTGACCTGCTAATAGCAGATTTACGGCCGGCACTGAGTGAGTTCGAGCCATGTCTCCATTACAAGATTCTGCTTTATAGTAGTTCAAAAACACTGTCTTAACTAGGTTGCTCTTTAAAGAGCTTTACAAGCATTGGAGTACTTTTAATGCTTTCGTATACTATTTGTATAAAATCCTGTGTGCCCAAATATAATTACGAAGGCTTGAAAAGCACAACATATTTGTATTGAACACTCAGTACTCTTTGGGGCTTCTGCAGCCAAATTTGGATACAGTAAACAGTTTCTATTTTTAATACATGCCTGTTTGGCACTGAGGCATCATTTTTTCATCTTGGATATTTCATAAACATTTCTGTTTCCAGAAAAGGTTTTCTGAGTCCAAGTGTGAATAATATATGTATAATTCTAGTCTGCCTATCTCCCCCATTAAATTGTAAACTCCCCAAAGGTAGGCACTGTGTCTTCACTTTTAGTGTATTCTCCCAGGGTCCTAGTATGGTTCTCTGAAAATGGAATCAATCAATCAATCATCTTTATTGAACACATAGCACTGTACTAATCACTTGGGAGAGTACAATATAAGAGTTGGTAGACACCTTCCCTGCTCACAAGCTGAATGAATATCTCTAATAAAATGATTCGATGTTGATTCCGTACCGTCACCATCGACATATTTATTGGGTGCCTATTCTGTGCTGAGAACTACCAATTGTCAGCTGTGTGACTTTGGGAAAGTCACTTAACTTCTCTGGGCCTCAGTTCCCTCATCTGTAAAATGGGGATTAAGACTGTGAGCCCCACATGGGACAACCTGATCACCTTGCATCCTCCCCAGTGCTTAGAACAGTGCTCAGCACATAGTAAGCGCTTAACAAATGCCATCATTATTATTAGGCACTTGAGGAACATACAGTATCATTATGTGATTTGCCTCTAGACTGTAAGTTCATTGTGGACAGGGAACGTGTCTACTAACTCTGCTCTAATGTACTAACCCAAATGCTTAGTGCAGTGTTCTTCATACAGTAAGCACTCAATAAATATGATTGATTGATCACTTCCTCAAAGGGCTTACAATCTAAAGGGAGAGGATAAGCAGACAGAACTTGCCAAGTATGTACTGGATAAAGGACGAGTGCTAAAACAGAAGCAATTAAATAACCATATACATGAGTATCCAAGGGGGCAATGAGATATACATGAGCCTCCAATCACTAGAAACCTTGTTTATAAACTTGTGAACAATGCAATGAGTTAGGCAAGAGAAATCCTACCTGAATTCTTCATGCAAAACACCCTTTCCTGTTACCAAGTCCAAAACATGCTGAGTTTGGCCAGGGCAGTTGTACAAAGTCCACTCCCTTTGGAATGGGCTCTGAGAAAGAAGACTCCCCTTAACCCATTGAAACACACAGACACACATCTAGAATGTAGAAAGTTCCATCATGTCTTCTGAAGATTCCACCATCTTGGGGAAATTTGGGGAGAGGAGTTCCAAAAAGACACGCTTGTTGTCTCAAAGAGCACTAACTTTGTTTCTATCTCTCTTCACCTCCCTTTTCATTGCTCAACTCCCCCTGCTGAGCCTTATCTCTCATTTTGGATTTCAAGCCTGACTCAAGTTTTTATGTGATTTATGTTTTCAAAGAGGGAAAACAAAACCTGCTCTCTGAAACAGGTCTGGGGCTCAGAAATCACTACTTGAAATTCAATGGATTTGCTTGTTCTTTAAAAATTCTCAAGTGCTAGCAAGTGTCAGTGTGTGACAGTCTGCTGTACTGCGTCTGTACCCTGTGCCTTCCAGTTCAGCTGAAATGACTGTTTTGGGGTTTTTTTTCTCCACTTACTGTCCCTTTTGAGGAGAATCCTTAGATGTAAGCTCGTTTTGGACAGGGAACATGACTGCTAATTCTGTAGTATCGTACTCTCCCGAGTACTTAGTACAGTGCTCTGCACATAGTGAGTACCACTGAGTGATTGATTGATTGGCTTGGCCAAGCTTCCTCTACTCGTGCTACAGAATGCTACTGGTGGAAATCTAGGCACCAGACCAAATTTGACCACTTCAAAATCACCCTCCCTTGCTACAACTCTGTCATTTCTTCTGCTCAGAAACAGTATTTCTTCTCCTTCATCAATTCCCACACCCACTATTCTAGAACATTCAACACCCTCCTGTAGCCTCCAGTGCCCCAGGTTCCCCATCACTTTCCCCAGTAATCTTGCCAAACTTTGGCAAGGTGACTTTGACCAAACTGAAATCATCTGGTGTGAGCTCCCCAAATCCCACTTTTACCTTCTCCTACTCCCTCCCACCCTTTGATCTTAGCCACCCCCCACCTATCATTAGATTGTAAGATTCCCTTGAGGGCAGGGAATGTGTCTACCAACTGAAGTGTAGGCTATTAAGTGATTAGTACAATGCTCTGCTCACAGTAAGCACTCAATAAATACCACTGATTGACCTCTCAAGGGGTGATCCCTGGCCTGTTCTCAAAAATTTAACCACTCTGTGCACCTAGAACCTTGTAAAAACATTTGCTTTGACTCTTCTTCCCTCCTTGTCATCTTCAAACCATTCACTCTCTAATGTCTTCTTCCTCCCTACCTTCCTCTCGCCTATGTCTTGCCTCTGGTCTGAAATTCCCTTCCTCTTCATAACCAACAGACAATTATTCTCTCACTCTTCAAAGCCTTATTGAAGGCACAACGTCTACAAGAGACCTTTCCTGACTAAGCCCTCTTCCTTTTCTTCAACTCCCTTTTGTGTTGCCCTGACTTGCTCCCTTTTTTCATCCCCCTCCCAGCCCCACATCACTTATGTACATATCTGTAATTCTATTTATTGATATTAATGCCTGTCTCCCCCTCTGACTGTAAGCTCACTGTGGGCAGGGAATGTGTCTGTTATATTGCTACAATGTACTCCCCCAAGTGCTCTGCACACAGTAAGTGCTCAATAAATACGACTACCTTCAAACATGATCAAGTCTCCCTCATACTAAAAATGCCTTTCTTGGATCTTACTGCACTCCTGAAGTATCACCCCACGTCCCTGCTCCTGATCTTGTCCAAACACCTTGAATTAGCTGCATATGCAAGCTACCAACCACTTCCCCTTCTTCATCTTCCAACTGACTCACTTCCATCTGGTTTCCAACCCCTTCACTCCACAAGGCCAGCACCCTCAGAGGTCACCGATGACTCGTTCCTTGCAAAATCTAATTGACTACTCTAACCTAATTTTCTTTGATCTCTTGGCTGCCTTTAGCCTTGTGGACCACTCTGCTCTCCTGGAAACACTATCCCACCTTCTTTTTTTTCCAACACACTTTTCTCCTGGCTTTCCTCCTACCTCTCTGGGTACTCTCTCTCAGTCTTTCACTGGCTCCTCTTCTGCCTCCCATCCTGTGGGAACTTCTGAAGCTCTCATCTGGACCCTCTTTTCTTCTCACTAACATTCACTCCCTTGGGGAGCTCATACACTCATTCCATGACTTCAGTGGATAACTCCAAAATCTATCTCACTAGCTTCAGCCTCTTAACTCCCCTGCAATCTTACATTTCCTACTGCCCCCAGGTCAACTCCACATGACTGTCCCAACAGCACCTTAAGATCAATGTCTAACTGAACTCCTTATCTTCCCTCCCAAATCCACTCCTCCACTTAACTCTCTGATCGTAATGGATCATGGCTCCATCTGCCTGTCTCCAAAGTCCACCACCTTGGCATTATTCCTGACTTCTCATTCCCTCCTACCTGCCTGGAACTCCCTCCCCTTTCAAATCTGTCAGACAATAGCTCTCCCCATCTTTAAAACATTCCTGAATCCCATTTCCTCCAAGAGGCTTTCCCTCATGGATTTTTTTCTCCCCAGACAGAAATTATCCTCCCAACTAATACTTCAGCACTTATGCACAACTCAGAACCTATGCACTCAAATACACCTGTAGCACTTACTAATCCACCTTTTCAATCTCTTCTTTTTCTTATGAGTAAATTATGTTGTTTGCTTCCCTGTTAAATTGTAAGCATCTTGAGGGTAGGGATTGTGTCTTCTTCTAGAGTAGTCTCCTAAGCATTTAGTACAGTGCCCTTCCCGAAGAATATGTTCACGGCTGATTGCTTACAGGTGAGTACCTTACTTCTGAACAAAGATATTAAGTGCTTCACATTATTTCTGAGCATTTGAATATTTTTTTTTCTTGTTCCCTGTTTGTAAGAATTTGGGGAAAGGTACTGAAAAATTTAGCTTTTATCTCCTGCTAAGGGCAACCTGGGTTGCGAGTCCCTTAGGCTCCTCTGCACACATTTCTCTTAGTGTTGGTCTTCCTGCCTATTACCCTCAGTCTGTCTGTCTGTCCGCTTGTCTGTCTTTCTGTCTGTCTTTCTTTCTTCCTCTCCTGCCCCCACCCTGACCCCCATCTTGTGATTGGCCGACACACAACATTCAGCTGACCCAATTGGTTGGTCAATGGAAGTGCTGTGAGATCTTCAGAAACCACAGTGAAAGGCTGATTGCTGCAAAGCAGCCCCCACCCAACTCCACTTTCCATGGCAACTGCAGAAATTGAGATCTGCCACTGGGAATTGTTGGGGCGGGGGGTGGGGGAGCATTAGGAAGGAGGGAGAATGGGAATGAGCTTTGCCATTATGGTGGTAGTCCAATGCACCATTTACCTACACAAATTCTCCTCCAACTAAGAATGTATATGACTGGAGAGGAGATGTGCTGCAAACTTGTATGTGTGAAAGGGAAAGATGTATCTGCCTTGTGTGAGCATAACCTTTTCCCTTTCTGAGACTACCCCAAAATAGAGAGCCCCTGAACAGAAGATTAACCATTGCTGGGCACCATATGACCATGCCCCTACCCCCACAACCAAGCCTTCAAGTTGAGTAGGGACCATCTCTATATGTTGCTGACTTGTACTTCCCAAGTGCTTAGTACAGTGCTCTGCACACAGTAAGCGCTCAATAAATATGATTGAATGAATGAATGCCTGAGCTCTTAAATCAGGGGACTGCACTATGGTATATAGATATCCTAACTCAGAACATGGGGAAAGCGATTACAGGCTGCTTCACAAGGACAGTTTCCAAGTCCAAATTAGTGATTTCGCTTTATCTTTGAAATGAGATAATATGTAATTTCCAGAATAAAATGTATTTTTTTTCTAGCTAAAGAACACATTTTCAAAAGAGTATTTTCCCTTGAGTTCATCTTGCACAAAATCATTTGGTTGTTTTTCATAATACTATTTGAATCTTTGGAGTTTTAAGCTCCTTCAGCATATGTCCTTGATATAAAACTTCAGCAAATAGTATGTCATTACTCCCAGAGGGGGCAACAAAAGATTACTGAGAGAATTATCATACATACACAATTTTCCTACCCTAAGCAGGAACATAAACTCTTACTACCAAAGCTTGAATCATCATTTCTACAAAACAAAGACAATTGCTTATTTAAATTAGATGAAATTGCTCTTATCCAAACCAAACGGCACAAAGTAATCAGATGTTGGCCTTAACTGTTCCAATTAAAATATATTTGTATATTTACAAAACTTGGCCAACTGCTGCATGGTAAATAATATAACCACGTACTTTCCAATAACCAGCAGCCATGGCATATTGCTTAGCAGAAACCATAATAGTTTTCCTTCTGCTGTGAAGACAAACACTTGGTGATTTTAGTTACTTTTTCAAATATGGCCCATGATAGTTACTTACTGTATAGATTGTGTAGGCCTGGTATTTGTCTAGTGTCCTCTCAGTTTCATGCCTTCAAAGAAAAATTCTTTTCTTCTAAATGAAGAAACTTCTAAATGACACTAAACTTCTAAATGATTTGAACTTCTAAATTTACAAAAGGCAGAGAAAAAAAGGTTTTTGCAATGGAACTTTGAACTTTTTTTCCTCTTTGCTGCTGATTTACATAACCCGATCCTGGTGTTCCCTTTCTTGCTGGCAGTATGAGAGGAGAAAGGAGCAGCTATCAAAATACCATAATGAAATTTTTTTTATTTTGCAAAACTTGAGGAGTGAAAATTCACATTTCAGCCAACATAGTGTAAGCTAATACATAGCATATAACTAAATAAGGAAAGCCAATTTATAACAGCATGCCTCAGTGGAAAGAGCCTGGGCTTGGGAGTCAGAGGTCATGGGTTCGAATCCCGGCTCCGCCGCATGTCTGCTTTGTGACCTTGGGCAAGTCACTTAACTTCTCTGAGCATCAGTTACCTCATCTGTAAAATGGGGATTGAGACTGTGAGCCCCACGTGGGACAACCTGATCATCTTGTATCCCCCCAGCGCTTAGAACAGTGCTTTGCACATAGTAGGCACTTAACAAGTGCCATCATTATTATTATAACAACAATTTGGGCTTGCACCAAGCACACAAAGCTTTTTAAGTGATTCAGTTTAAGTGTTGGTAATAAACAGTCAGAAAAATGTCATCTCATCCGTATCGCCCAACTCAAAATCATAATTTCAACTAGAGGAATATTCAGTGGCTGAATCACACACTGCCATTAAGCACTCATCAAATCCACCAGCGTCAGAACCTGCAGGAGGGAAAGCCATATTCCATATGTCACCCAACCATCCTCATTCTCAGCTCAGTTGTTACTATGCTCATTAAATTTTTCTCTAAGGCAGAATATCAAATCATGAGAAGCACCATGGCTGTAGTGGAAACTGCACATTACTCACTATCGGCTTCAAAGCTCTCCATCACCTCGCCCCCTCCTACCTCACCTCCCTTCTCCCCTTCTACAGCCCAGCCCGCACCCTCTGCTCTTCTGCTGCTAATCTCCTCACCGTGCCTCGTTCTCGCCTGTCCCGCCGTCGACCCCCGGCCCATGTCATCCCCCGGGCCTGGAATGCCCTCCCTCTGCCCATCCGCCAAGCTAGCTCTCTTCCTCCCTTCAAGGCCCTACTGAGAGCTCACCTCCTCCAGGAGGCCTTCCCAGACTGAGCCCCTTCCTTCCTCTCCCCCTCGTCCCCCTCTCCATCCCCCCATCCTACCTCCTTCCCTTCCCCACAGCACCTGTATATATGTATGTTTGTACATATTTATTACTCTATTTATTTATTTATTTTTTGTACATATCTATTCTATTTAATTTTGTTAGTATGTTTGGTTTTGTTCTCTGTCTTCCCCTTTTAGACTGTGAGCCCACTGTTGGGTAGGGACTGTCTCTATATGTTGCCAATTTGTACTTCCCAAGCGCTTAGTACAGTGCTCTGCACATAGTAAGTGCTCAATAAATACAATTGATGATGATGATGATATAGCTACAATTCTATTTATTCTGATGGTATTGACACCTGTCTACTTGTTTTGCTTTGCTGTCTGTCTCCCCATTCTAGTCTGTGAGCCCGTTGTTGGGTAGGGTTGTCTCTATACATTGCCAATTTGTACTTCCCAAGTGCTTAGTACAGTGCTCTGCACACAGTAAGTGCTCAATAAATACAATTGAATGAATGAATGTACAGGCCTGAGTGTCAGAGGACCTGAGTTCTAATCCTGGCTCTGCCACTTGTCTGCTGTGTGACCTTGGACAAGTCACTTAACTTCTCTGTGCCTCAGTTACCGCAGCTGTATAATGGAGATTAAGAAGGTGAGCCCGATGTGGGACATGGACTGTGTCCAACCTGATTAGCTTGTATCTACCTCAGAGCTAAGTACAGAACCTGTCCCATAGTAAGCATTTAACAAATACCACAAAAAATAATTATGGTATCTGCTAGCAATTACTATGTGCCAAGCACTGTTCTAAGCACTCGGCCCAAATGAAACTCTTAAACCATTAAGATAATTTTAAGATGGGTTAAGTACATAAAATGACTGAAAATCTATTAACTTTGCATTGAAATAGCTTAAAATTATTAGAGGACAAAATATACTTTATATCTCTGGATCCCTTCAATGGAGACAACAGGCTCCTAACAGCCAAGCAATCTACCATGGCGGCCACAGTATAAGCAACGAGTTAGTGTGGGAAGAAAAAGTGGGAAAGAGATTAATATCTTGCTTTAAAGAATAAAGGAACAGCAGAGACTGTTGCATCTACTGAGAGTAGAGAAGGGCAAGCGATAAATGGCCTAACTCTCCTAACTTGGGAGGGGGCAAGAGGGTCTATTTACGGAATTCAGAATTAGCCAATTCATTTGCTGCACCTTTTTTATTTCCCAGAGTCTATGGGAACTTGTAAGAACCCCATGATCATAACAACTTTTAGAGATTTGCATGAT
Organism: Tachyglossus aculeatus; assembly: GCF_015852505.1. NCBI lineage: Eukaryota > Metazoa > Chordata > Mammalia > Monotremata > Tachyglossidae > Tachyglossus > Tachyglossus aculeatus. Next base: position 103,966,553 of record NC_052101.1, read on the forward strand.
AATTTCTAGGCAAAATTGGTTATAATGATATTTTAACCGTCACGCTGCTCCTGAAATCAATCCAACCCCGGATTTAAGATGAACATATAAAATCTGATGCTTCAAAATAGAAAAAAATTATTCATACTCAGTCTCTCTAATGTGCACTCTCTTACCCTCTCTCCGGATGTCCAGGAGAGTGTTTGCGTGCATGTGCATCCTTTTCTGAAGGCCTAACTGGCCTCAGGCAGCAAAAAAGAGAGGCAGTCGCCTCAGGGTACATGTCAAGGGGGCACCAAATGTTGAAAATTGGAAAAACCTGTAACTCTAGAGATTTTATCTGCAAGCGGTAGGGGGGAATGCAATTTTTTTCTGCCTCAGGGCACCAAAAATGTTTGAAGCCTGCCCTGTTCCTCTGGGTCACTGTAGATATCTAGATATCAATTCCCTGCTCCATCCAAGTAATGGCCATCTTAAAAAACATCCCTTAAAAAGAGAAGGAAAGGTAAAATGAATGAAATAATGTGAATACCAAGGACTGTCCAAGAAACAAACAAATGGGTTTTGGAGCAAATTAGGCCAATGTGGTCTTTGGAAGGCCAAGTGACTCACCTTAGATTGGGGCAGCATGGCTCAGTGGAAAGAGCACGGGCTTGGGAGTCAGAGGTCATGGGTTCTAATCCTGGCTCTGCCGCTTGTCAGCCATGTGACTTTGGGCAAGTCACTTAACTTCTCTGTGCCTCAGTCACCTCTTCTGTAACATGGGGATTACGACTGTGAGCCCCACGTGGGACAACCTGATCACCATGTATCCTCCCCAGCGCTTAGAACGGTGTAAGAACATAGTAAGCGCTTAACAAATGCCATCATTATTATTATTATTATTATTATTATTATTATATTTTGGACATTTAATCAGGACGACTAATTCTCTGTAGAAGACACTAATGGTAGAAAAAATCCAGGGAAAAAATAGAAGAGGCAGACCAGCAGCTAGATGGATAGAAACCATAACAACACTAATGGAAAAACCATTAGCAAAGTTACGGATTATGGCAGAAGACAGGACAGCCTGGAGAAAATATCCAAAGAGTCGCTATGAATCGGAAACGACTCAATGGCACATAATAATAATAATAATAATAATAATAATAATAATAGCCTTGTCTAACTCAATTTCCTGATGCCCACTGGCATTACATAAATATATGCTTATCATTATCATTGTCAGCATTATTGTTATTGTATTTGGTAAGTGTTTGCCATGTGTCAAGCACTGTTTTAAGAGCTGGGATAGTTACATGTTAATCAGGGTGGGCACCATCCCTGTCTTACATGGGGCTCACAGTCTAAGTAGGAAGGAGAACACTCACTGAATCCCTATTTTTACAGTTGAGGAAACTGAATTACAGAGAAGTTAAGTGACTTGACCAAGGTCACACAGCAGGCAAGTGGCAGAGCCAGGATTAGAATCCAGGTCCTCTGACTCCCAAGCTCATGCTCTTTCCTCTAAGCCATGCTGTATCTCAATTGAAAGGGTGGAGATTTCTCAGTAATATTAGTTATGCAGCTGGGATGGAAGGGCTTTAAGCGGCTTTGTTGAGGTGTCAAGGGCAGAACACTGATTAAAAAAAAATCAATCATATTTATTGGGCACTTACTATGTGCAGGTCACTGTACTAAGTGCTTGGGAGAGTACCACACAACAATATAATAGACACATTCCCTGCCTACAAGCTTACAGTCGAAAGGGGAAGAAAGATATTAATATAAACGAATTATAGATACGTACATCGGTGCTGTGGGGCTGGAGGCGGGTGGATGGTGAAGAAAGACAGCAACTCAGGGTGACACAGAAGGGAATGGGAAAAGAGGAAATGAGGGCTTAATCAGGGAAGGCCTCTTAGAGGAGATGGGCCTTCAATAAGGCTTTGAAGCAGGGGATAGTAATTGTCTGTTGGATATGAAAAAGGAGGGCATTCCAGGCCAGAGGCAGGACGTGGGCAATAGGTCAGTGGTGAGATGGACAAAATCGAGATATAGTGAGTAGGTTGGCATTAGAAGAGGGACGTGTGCGGGCAGGTTGTAGTGGGAGAGTAGTGAGGTGAGGTATGAGGGGGCATGATCAAGTGCTTTAAAACTGATCGTAAGGAGTTTCTGTTTGATGTGGATGTAGATGGGCATCCACTGGAAGTTCTTGAGGAGTGGGGAAATATGGACCTAACGTTTCTGTAGAAAAAACGATCCAGGCAACAGAGTGGAGTATGGACTGGAGAGGGGAGAGACAGGAGGCAGGGAAGTCAACAAGGAGGCTGATATAGTAATCGAGGTAGGATAGGACAAGTGCTTGAATTAATGTGGTAGCATTTTAGATGGAGAGGAAAGGATGGATTCTAACAATGTTGTGAAGGGGGAACTGATAGGATTTAGTGATGGACTGAATATGTGGGTTGAATGAGAGAGAGGATAACACCACGGTTACGGGCTTGTGAGACAGGAAGGACTGGGTTTGAGTGGGAAGATAAGGAGCTATGTTTTCAACATCTTCCCAAGCGCTTAGTACAGTGCTCTGCACACAGTAAGCGCTCAATAAATACGACTGATTGATTGATTGAACATGTTAAGTTTGAGGTGATGGTAGGACATCTGCATAGAGATGGCTTGAAGACAAGAGGAAATGTAAGACACAACCTTCTCTACTTCTATCTTAGGTGTTTGCTCCCTGTTGACTGTTAACATTTTTTGAGCACTTATTGAATGTTTTTTAGCCTCCACCCATTAGGATGTTTTAGAGGCATTCTTCCATAAAGTTCTAAAAGATGAAGATAACCAATATATTGAATGTTAGTCTTCAGTGTGAAGGACTATCAGACAATTTTTGTATCCACAACTTAAATCCACCTATGATTTTGTTGCTGACAAGGCGATGCCATGTGTGCCAGTTTCATAAAATCACATTTTTCAATTAAATAAATATGGTAGAAATATATTTCAATGTAGCATGCCTTAGATATTAAAGATAATTAAGCCATCAGAATTCAGTCAACAAAGATATATGTTTATAATAAAATCACAAGCAAAGAGGGTTGCAAATTCCCAGCATCAATATAAGGCATTTGCCTTATCAATCAAAGCACACTTTATTGCTCCTATTTTTCTCATAGCTAGCTTTCATAATACAAATACATAATAAAAGTACATTGCTATGCAAATATTGAAATAAAAAAAGCCTATGCAAATTCTTTGCAGAAGTTATTTCCAATAACTTGGTGCATTTTATGTTCCTCCAGTGAGAAATTCTACTCTAGAGAGTTACATATTTAGAATGATCATTAACTCTTTCAGCCCAAGAGGGTGCTATTTTAGCCAGTTACTATTCCCGATTTAATGCAGAATAATTTACTCTGACCGAATCGGTCCAATTACAGAACAGAAGGTTCTTCCATATCACAAGGGCTGCAATCTTGTAGAGCCTTGTGTTACGGGAGTCAGGAGACCTGGGTTCTAATCCTGGCTCCACCACTTGCCTGTTGGGTTCCTCATCTGTAAACTGGGGATTCAGTATCTCTTCTCCCTCCCCCTTTAGATTATGAATCCTATGACTGTATCTGATCTGACTGCACATAGTGTTTAAGAAATACCATAATTATTATGGTACAATTGCATTAGGGTAACCATTGAGTCAATGGGAATTAATGGGCTGGATAAATGATTCAAAGATATCCCCACGCCTGATATTTTTCAATATGAATGCCTACATTATTGTTACGACCACCACAAGTGGAATGTTTCATACCCTTACCTCTCATTGTTATTTCACTGTGGCCTAGTGGAAAGAGTATGGGCCTGGGACTCGGAGGACCTGGGTTCTAATTCTAGCTCCACCACTTACCTGTGGTGTTACCTTGAGCAAGTCACTTCACTTCTCTGTGTGGAGTTCCCTCATCTGCAAAATGGAGATTACCTGTTCTTCCTCTTACTTAGACTGTGAGCTCCATGTGGGACCTGATTATCTTGCATCAACCCCAGTGCTTCGTACAGTGCTTGGCATATAGTAAGCTCTTAATAAATACCACAATTATTATTATTGGTAGCAGCAGTAGTATCATGATTATTCTTATTATTAATAAATGCTGTGAAATTGCAAACATTAAAGCTCAGCAACATTACACCTCAACCAACATCATTTGCATGAACAAATTCTTTCTACATTGAATCTACTTGGGCCAATTTAGGGAATGCTCTTCGGACATCATAAGTCTGTTCTGGTATAACAACATGATTCCCAATTTTTCCATCATGTTACATCCAATCTGTGTAATAAAAATATGTGCTGTAACAGAAATGAGGGGCCTTTCAGAGTCCTCTCAATTCTACAGATACCCATTTATTCCTCTAGACTGTAAACTCAGTGTGGGCAGGGAATGTGTTTGTTTTATTGTTATACTGTACTCCCCCAAGAGCTTAATACGGTGCTTTGCACACAGTAAGCACTCAGATATGATTTAATGAATGAAATTTTAAAGATGAACACAGGTGGTTTCATCAAATGTGGGCCCTCAGCTGAATTTGCTTTGCAGGATCTTTGAGAACGGAGTGGGGGACAGTTCCTGGTTCAATCCAACATGTACTTCACTGCAAATCTGGCTGGGTTTTAAACTGTGCCTAATAGAGAAGGGATTTCTTTGGATCGAGCATGGTATGACTCAGATTTCAGGGCCCAAAACAGATTTAATCTGGTTGAAACCCACACCAGACCAACAACCATTGCAATTCAAGACCTGCTAACTCTAAACCATAGTTTTTGGCATTTAGAGGAGTCACAATCTCCTCTAATTGTTGCAAGGTGATTTGTCAGAGCCCATCTGAACCCTTAATGGCCTTGCTGTTCGCCTCTCCTCTCATCTCCTCGCATCTCCTCCTGCCTTCAGGACATCTCCATCTGGATGTCTGCCCGCCACCTAAAGCTCAACATGTCGAAGACTGAACTCCTTGTCTTCTCTCCCAAACCTTGCCCTCTCCCTGACTTTCCCATCTCTATTGACGGCACTACCATCCTTCCCGTCTCACAAGCCCGCAACCTTGGTGTCATCCTCAACTCCACTCTCTCATTCACCCCTCACATCCAAGCCGTCACCAAAACCTGCCAGTCTCAGCTCCGCAACATTGCCAAGATCCGCCCTTTCCTCTCCATCCATACCGCTACCCTGCTCATTCAAGCTCTCATCCTATCCCGTCTGGACTACTGCATCAGCCTTCTCTCTGATCTCCCATCCTCGTGTCTCTCTCCACTTCAATCCATACTTCATGCTGCTGCCCGGATTATCTGTCCAGAAATGCTCTGGGCATATTACTCCCCTCCTCAAAAATCTCCAGTGGCTTACCATTCAATCTGCGCATCAGGCAGAAACTCCTCACCCTGGGCTTCAAGGCTGCCCATCACCTCGCCCCCTCCTACCTCTCCTCCCTTCTCTCCTTCTACAGCCCAGCCCACACCCTCCACTCCTCCGCCGCTAATCTCCTCACCGTACCTCGTTCTCGCCTGTCCCGCCATCGACCCCTGGCCCACGTCATCCCCCGGGCCTGGAATGCCCTCCCTCTGCTCATCCGCTAGCTCTCTTCCTCCCTTCAAGGCCCTGCTGAGAGCTCACCTCCTCCAGGAGGCCTTCCCAGACTGAGCCCCTTCCTTCCTCTCCCCCTCGTCCCCCTCTCCATCCCCCCATCTTACCTCCTTCCCTTCCCCACAGCACCTGTATATATGTATATATGTTTGTACATATTTATTACTCTATTTATTTTACTTGTACATATCTATTCTATTTATTTTATTTTGTTAGTATGTTTGGTTTTGTTCTCTGTCTCCCCCTTTTAGACTGTGAGCCCACTGTTGGGTAGGGACTGTCTCTATATGTTGCCAATTTGTACTTCCCAAGCGCTTAGTACAGTGCTCTGCACATAGTAAGCACTCAATAAATACGATTGATGATGATGATGATGATCCCCCTCCAACCAATCCCTCCCCACCCCTTGGGCTGCTCTAAACCTCCTCCCCACCCCCATCCCTGTTATCCTGTCCCCGTGCCACCTCTCATCCCCTTCCCCACTACACCAGCCTCCATCAGTTCACTCCCATCCAACCCCTCCACAACCCTCATGCTGGCCCCTAGCCCCTCATCCCTCCCCCGCCACAGCCTCACCTAAGTGCGGCCTGCGGAGCCCCCACTCCATTATGGGAAAGATTCTCTACAGTACTGAACTGTTCCTGACCCAGTCACTGCTCCTCCTTGCCATCACTGCAACCTTGCTCTCCCCAGATGACACTGTCTACCCTCCTGCTCTCTCCCCAGAGGGGGCCTCATCTTTTCCCACTCTACCAGACTAACTGGGAAGGGGAAGGAGTTGGCTTCCTTCTCGCTCTTCTGCACCATTCCCCCTCCCCCACCCATACATGTAGAGTATGTCCACACTGGTGAGTAGATGAAGTGGACACACAACTCGTTGCCATCATTTCTTGTCACTGTACAATCTCTACCCTCACCAAATCTGAAATCCCTCTGACCACATACCTCCTCCCCACAAATCTGTCCTGTGTCCCCAGAGAAACCTCTGATCTTTTGGTCTCACCCAATTTTCTCAAGTCATTATGCTCCATTTAGTCTCCATACCCAAACTACCTTCCCTTGATGACCAAATTCACACTCTCAACACCACCATCTCCACTGAACTCAACTCACTTGCTCTCCTAACCCTTTACCAATCTTTTACCACTAAAACACAGCCCTGGATCACCACCACAGTATGCTTCCTTCACTCCTATGCACAAGCCTCAAAGCGTTGCTGGGGGAAATCCAGTAGAAGCAGTGTGGCTTAGTGGAGAGAGCACGGGCTTGGGAGTCAGAGGTCATGGGTTATAATCCCGGCTCCACAATTTATCTGCTCTGTGACCTTGGACAAATCATTTAACTTCTCTGTGCCTCAGTTTTCTCATCTGTAAAATGGGGATTAAAACTATGAGCCCCATGTGGGACAATCAGATTACCTTGTATCTTCCCCAGCACTTAGAACAGTGCTTGCCACACAGTAAGCACTTAACAAATACCATTATTATTATTATTATTATTATTATATCAGGCTGACTTGAATCACTTCAAGTTGATTCTTGTCTGTTTTAACTCTGCCCGGCAACACTGTATGTCCACCCTTATTGACCATCACCCTCTCCAGTTGTTTCAGACATTTAACTCCGTCTTCAAATCCCGTCAACCCATCTCCCCAATCTCTTGCCCCTAATGACCTAGCCACATACTATATTGAGAAAACTGAAACCATCAGATGTGATCTCTGTAAAATCTCCTCTGCTCTTTTCCAGTCCCTTCTTCCTCTTGCCCCTCCTTGAATTCTCCCTTCTTTTCCGGCAGTATTTTAAGAGATCTGCCTTTTCTCAAAATCCATCCCCTCCACCTGTGGCTCTGACCCCATCCCTTCACACCTTATCAAAATGCTTGCCCCTTCCCTTCTTCCCTCCCTGTCATCTTCAACTGTTCATTTTCCGATAGCTTTTCCCCACTGCTTTCAAACATGCTCATGTATCCCTGATCTTAAAAGAAACCTTCCCTTGATCCATGGCTTCCTCCAGGTATCACCTCATCTCCCTCCTACCAGTCCTCTACAAACTCCTTAAACTAGTTGTCTACACTCTCTGACTCCACTTCCTCTCCTCCAATTCTCTCCTCGATCCTCTCCAATCTGGCTTCCGTCCCCTTCGCTCCACAGAAACTGCCCTCTCAAAAGGCCGCCAATTATCTCCTCTTTGCCAAATCTAATGGCCTCTACTCCATTCTAATCCTCCTCAACCTCTCAGCTGCTTTCGATACAGTTGACCACCCCCTTCTCCTGGAAACATTATCCAACCTTGGCTTCCCTGACACTGACCTCTCCTGGTTCTCCTCCTATCTCTCTGGCCACTCAGTCTCTTTTACAGGCTCCTCCTCTGCTTCCCAACCCCTAACTGTGGAATTCCTTCAAGGTTCAGTTTTGGGTTCCCGTCTATTCTTCACCTATACCCACTCCCTTGGAGAACTCATTATCTCCCATGGCTTCAAGTACCACCTCTATGCAAATGATCCCAAATCGACATCTCCAGCCCTGATCTCCTTCACTGCAGTGTCACATTTCCTCCTGCCTTCAGGACATCTCTACTTGGATGTCCCATTGACACCTCAACATGTCCAAACAGAATTCCTGATTTTCCCACCCAAATCCTGTCCTTCCCCTGACCTTCCCATTACTTTAGACAGCACCACCGTTCTCCCTGTTTCACAAGCCCATAACCTTGGCACTATTCTTGACTCATCTCTCTTATTCAACCTACAGGGTCAATATGTCACCAAATCCTGTCAGTTCAACCTCCACAACATCACTAAAATCTTCCCTTTACTCTCCATCCAAACTACTGCCATGTTAATCCAATAATTTATCCTATCCCGCCTTGGTTACTGCATCACCCTACTTGCCTCCTGTCTCTCCCCACTCCAGTCCATACTTCACTCTGCTGCCTGGATCATTTTTCTACAGAAACATTCAGTCCATGTTTCCTCACTCCTCAAGAACCTCCAGTGGTCCCCTGTTCACCTCTGCATCAAACAGAAACTCCTTACCATCAGCTTTAAAGCACTCACCTTGCCCCTTCCTAATTTACCTCCCTGATTTCCTACTACGACCTAGTCTGCACATTTTGCTCCTCTAAATGTCAACCCATTTGCTGTACCTAGATCTCGATGTGCCTTAATAAAAACACATATCCTCCAAGAAGTCGTTCCCAATGAAGCTTTCATATCCTCTTCTCCCACTCCTTTCTGCATCACCCTTGCATTTGGATTTGCACCTTTTATTCATCCTTCCCTCAGTACTTATGTACATATCTATAATTTATTTATATTAATGTCTATAGCCCCCCTGTAGACTGTAAGCTCGTTTCTGGGCAGGGAACATGTCTACCAGCTCTATTATATTGTACTCTCCCAAGCGCTTAGTATGCTGTTGTGCACACGTTAAGCACTCAATAAATACAATTCATTGATTGAGAGTCTGTTTGCCAAACAAGCTTCTGCAATGCCTGATTTTATTCAAGTGGGGTCTGACTTTAGGATTTGAAACACATTTATTTAAGTCTATGTCTGTCACTTTCTAAAAAAAAGCTTTTCAACTCATGGCGCTGTCGGGGCTTTTAATAATTAACAAAGTTAAATACCTTTAAATCATCAGCTAAAGACTTGCATTAAATGGATAATTATTTTTACATCTTTGGTGAGTAGGAACAAGTGCAAAAAGAGTTTCCCAATATATAAATTTAAGTAACATGCTTAATGATATTATTTTTGATCCAAGAAGATAGATAGCAAGGTTGAAGAGAAACCACAAAAAGGAAATTTAATTGCAATGCTTGGTATTGTCATGGCAATGTCCTAGATTCTCCATCAGGTTTGGTCCTTTATACTGAATAACAACAGGATTCTTTCCCTAACTTTGCTATAGTCACTAATGGGGCCTTCAATTAGTAGGACATAGTGATTTATAAGGCCAGGTTTTGCAGGATTTTTCCCCTTATTATACAAGATCTTTTCGTTTCTATTTCTGGCATACAATAAGTCTAATGTGGCATAGTAAAAACAGCATAGACCCAAAACTTAGAGATCTGGGTTTTAATTTCACTTTGCCAATTGCTTACTGTGTGACCATGCTTATTATGTTACTTAACTTCACTGTACCTCAGTTTCCTCAACTGTAAAATGGGGATTAGCAATGTGCCTGGCACATGCTAAGTGCTTAACAAATGCCTTAAAAAATAGGAGGAAGCACAGGCATTGTATCCCCATTTTACAGATGAGGAAACTGAGGCACAGAGAAGTCAAATGACTTACCCAAGGTCACAGAGCAGGCAAGAGGCAGTTCAAGGATTAGAACCCAGGTCTTCTGGCTCTAGCCCTGTGCTCTTTCCACTAGGCTTAACTGAACTTTCAACTCAACTCAAATTGTTTTCAAATCCCTTTCTCTTTGTCCATTAGAGCGCTGCAGTACTAGGTCTAAAACGACAGGCATTTTAGCTCTAAAATCCAATGTAACCTGTAGTTTTGAGAAATTATAAACTATACGTTCGGTTAGATGTTACTTTTCTAAATAAGCATTCCAATCACCATTAGTCATTTTAATCAATCAATCAATCAATCGTATTTATTGAGCGCTTACTATGTGCAGAGCACTGTACTAAGCGCTTGGGAAGTACAAATTGGCAACACATAGAGGCAGTCCCTACCCAACAGTGGGCTCACAGTCTAAAAGGGGGAGACAGAGAACAGAACCAAACATACCAACAAAATAAAATAAATAGGATAGAAATGTACAAGCAAAATAAATAAATAAATAAATAAATAGAGTAATAAATATGTACAACCATATATACATATATACAAGTGCTGTGGGGAAGGGAAGGAGGTAAGATGGGGGGATGGAGAGGGGGACGAGGGGGAGAGGAAAGAAGGGGCTCAGTCTGGGAAGGCCTCCTGGAGGAGGTGAGCTCTCAGCAGGGCCTTGAAGGGAGGAAGAGAGCTAGCTTGGCGGAGGGGCAGAGGGAGGGCATTCCAGGCCCGGGGGATGACGTGGGCCGGGGGTCGACGGCGGGACAGGCGAGAACGAGGTACAGTGAGGAGATTAGTGGTGGAGGAGCGGAGGTTGCGGGCTGGGCAGTAGAAGGAGAGAAGGGAGGTGAGGTAGGAGGGGGCGAGGTGATGGAGAGCCTTGAAGCCCAGGGTGAGGAGTTTCTGCCTGATGCGCAGATTGATCGGTAGCCACTGGAGATTTTTGAGGAGGGGAGTAATATGCCCAGAGCGTTTCTGGACAAAGATAATCCGGGCAGCAGCATGAAGTATGGATTGAAGTGGAGAGAGACACGAGGATGGGAGATCAGAGAGAAGGCTGATGCAGTAGTCCAGACGGGATAGGATGAGAGCTTGAATGAGCAGGGTAGCAGTTTGGATGGAGAGGAAAGGGCAGATCCTGTCAATGTTGCGGAGCTGAGACCGGCAGGTTTTGGTGACGGCTTGGATGTGAGGGGTGAATGAGAGAGCGGAGTCGAGGATGACACCAAGGTTGCGGGCTTGTGAGACGGGAAGGATGGTAGTGCCGTCAACAGAGATGGGAAAGTCAGGGAGAGGACAAGGTTTGGGAGGGAAGACAAGGAGCTCAGTCTTCGACATGTTGAGCTTTAGGTGGCGGGCGGACATCCAGATGGAGATGTCCTGAAGGCAGGAGGAGATGCGAGCCCGGAGGGAGGGGGAGAGAGCAGGGGCAGAGATGTAGATCTGGGTGTCATCAGCGTAGAGATGATAGTTGAAGCCGTGGGAGCGAATGAGGTCACCAAGGGAGTGAGTGTAGATTGAGAACAGAAGGGGACCAAGCACTGAACCTTGGGGAACCCCCACAGTAAGAGGATGGGAGGGGGAGGAGGAGCCTGCAAAAGAGACTGAGAAAGAACGACCGGAGAGATAAGAGGAGAACCAGGAGAGGACGGAGTCTGTGAAGCCAAGGTCAGATAGCGTGTTGAGGAGAAGGGGGTGGTCCACAGTGTCAAAGGCAGCTGAGAGGTCGAGGAGGATTAGGACAGAATATGAGCCGTTGGATTTGGCAAGCAGGAGGTCATTGGTGACCTTTGAGAGGGCAGTTTCCGTGGAATGAAGGGGACGGAAGCCAGACTGGAGGGGGTCGAGGAGAGAGTTGTTGTTGAGGAATTCTAGGCAGCGCGTGTAGACAACTCGTTCAAGGAGTTTGGAAAGGAATGGTAGGAGGGATATGGGACGATAACTAGAAGGTGAGGTGGGGTCAAGAGAGGGTTTTTTTAGGATGGGAGAGACATGGGCATGTTTGAAGGCAGAGGGGAAGGAACCAGTGGAGAGTGAGCGGTTGAAGATGGAAGTTAAGGAGGGGAGAAGGGATGGAGCGAGAGATTTCATAAGATGAGAGGGAATGGGGTCAGAAGCACAGGTGGCCGGAGTAGCACTTGAGAGGAGGGAGGAGAGTTCCTCTGAGGATACCGCTGGGAAGGATGGGAGAGTAGCAGAGAGTGTTGAGAGCCGGGGGGATGGAGAAAGGGGGGAAGAGACTTTGGGGAGGTCGGACCTGATGGATTTAATTTTGTTAATGAAGTAGGAGGCCAGATCGTTGGGGGTGAGGGAAGGAGGAGGGGGAGGAACCGGGGGCCTGAGAAGGGAGTTGAATGTACGGAAGAGCTGGCGGGGGTGATGGGCATGGGTGTCAATAAGGGAGGAGAAATAGTTTTGTCTGGCAGAAGAGAGAAGTTACTTAACTTCTCTGTGCCTCAGTTACCTCATCTGTAAAATGGGGATTAAAGACTGTAAGTCCCACATGGGACAACCTTGTATCTACCCCAGCGCTTAGAACAGTGCTTGGCACATAGTAAGCACTTGACAAATACCATTATTATTATTATTATTAACAAACATATTGAAGCATTGGAAAGCTTCACCTATATGGACAGATTAAGGGGGATTAAGTATTTCTTTAACACAGAAGAGCAAAGAAGGCAGTGAGTGCAAATGTATATGAGATACGTATGCAGAGAATAAAAGACAACTATTTTCCATTTCAAGTGAAATGGAACCAAAGGAAATGCCAACTTGGTTTAGAAAGGATTGGTAATATGACTATTTAAGGTTGTTTCTAGCCTCATTTCTGATTCTAAAGTTCTGTGCGCACAATACGAACACTGACATTAGAAATCCTTAAATTTGCAACTCCACCATTTTTGTTATCAGGCTGGATTAATATTTTTTCTATTTGAAGTTAAGACAATATAGTCAAGTGATACAATTTAAGCAAAAAAATAATATTTAGCAATATCACAAAAACTTCTCACTAGCTTTGGAAATTCTAGGAACATCCGGCAGAAGCTACAGCATCCTGATTGTCAGTAACACATGCCAAATAAATTCTCAGGGTACATGAATAGATGAGAGGGCAGAACCATTTCCTAAACCTGATTATATAATTGCAGAACACCATCTCCAATCTGATTCTATTTGCATTACTCTTTTTCCTAAAGTGAACCTGGTGATAAAAGTTCAGTGAATTCAACTTGTAAACTCAGTTGAGGCCATTTCAATAGTATAGATCCGATAGATTCTGTGCACAGAATCAAATCATAATTTTATGTTATGTGTTATGTTTGTGTTATGTGGCAGAGGGCTACCATAGGTTGAGTAAACCGTTGTACATATTAAAATAAGACTGTCAGAAAAGATGAATTTGAAATCTGATGGAAGGGGAACTACTGCATTCACGATATATGAATACGTATTCCTTAGTACCTTGGAAATATAGACTTTTTTTCCAAAATATAGCAACAGTCTTAAGCTCTGCTTTCTATATGGCAGGAATAAAATATGCCACTGAAGTAGTAATAGGCATATTGACATACGAATAAAGTAATTACAAATACAGTTTGAAAAATAATGACTATGCATTTAGGTTTTGATTTATTTTTGATTAAACTTCTAAGTTTAAGTGTTCATAAGTGTTAATAAATGGAATAGTGCTATCAAAATCCATAAGAGCATCATGTGGAGTCCAAGTGCCAGAAACAGCCTAACCAAGAGATAATACTGAAATCAAAGGGCATGACATTTCCATACAGGTTAGGTTTAGTTGGGTTTTTTTGTTTGACAAACTGCAGCAATTTCCCTAAACATATTGATAATTTAGAGTTTTCATAGGGTACCATAATTCTAGTTCCCTCTGCCAAGTACAACCTCCTTCCTAAGAAAAACCATATTGTACATATTAGGAGGTCTTAATTTCAAAAAAAGCAAAGAGCATATTCATAATTCATATTCATTCATTCAATCGTATTTATTGAGTGCTTACTGTGTGCAGAGCACTGTACTGAGTGCTTGAGAAGCACAAGTCAGCAACATATAGAGATGGTCCCTACCCAACAACGGGCTCACAGTCTAGAAGGGGAAACAGATAACAAAACAAAACATGTAGACAGGTGTCAAAATTGTCAGAACAAATAGAATTAAAGCTATATGCACATCATTAACAAAATAAATAGAGTAGTAAATATGTACAAGTAAAATAGAGTAATAAACCGGTACAAATATATATACAAGTGCTGTGGGGAGGGGAAGAAGGTAGGGCAGGGGGGATGGGGAGGAGGAGAGGAAAAAGGGGGATCAGTCTGGGAAGGCCTCCTGGAGGAGGTGAGCTCTCAGTGGGGCTTTGAAGGGAGGAAGAGAGCTAGTTTGGCAGATGTGTGGAGGGAGGACATTCCATGCCAGGGGAAGGACGTGGGCCGGGGGTCGATGGCGGGACAGGCGAGAGCGAGGTACAGTGAGGAGATTAGCGGCGGAGGAGCGGAGGGTGCGGGCTGGGCTGTAGAAGGAGAGAAGGGAGGTGAGGTAGGAGGAGGTGTGTGGAAGAAGCACGGCATAGTGGAAAGAGCACGGTCCTGGGAATCAGAAGGTCATGGGTTCTAATTCTGTCTCTACTACTTGTCTGCAGTGTGACCTTGGGCAAATCACTTCACTTCTCTGGGCCTTAGTTACCTCATCCGTTAAATGGGGATCGAAACTGTGAGCCCCACATGGGAAAGGGATTGTGTCCAACCTGATGTGCTTACATCCACCCCAGTGCTTAGAACAGTGCCTGGCACATAGTAAGTGTTTGCTTAAATAACGTAATTTATTTTTTATTTTATTTTATAATTGATGTGATCAAAAAGCCTGGGTTATAACTATTTGAACAAGCTAAATGGCATATTGTATGCCTCTAGACTGTGAGCCCCCTGTTGGGTAGGGACTGTCTCTATATGTTGCCAGCTTGTACTTCCCAAGCGCTTAGTACAGTGCTCTGCACACAGTAAGCGCTCAATAAATATGATTGATTAAGATGTGTTCTGGACATTTATGAAGTGATGTTGAATAAAATATTCTGGTATTACATCCAAAAGACATCTTAGCATCAGGATGTTTTAAAGAAATGCTTGGGAATTTATAGAAGCCAAACCTTCAATCTACTCAAAGCAAAACTGCCAACTGTAGTATCATTGGATTAAGTACCACACATTCTGTTCATTTTCATGTTAAAGTGGACCAAGACCTTCTCCCCCTCCGACAATAAGCCCATGAATATGCCTGAGTTTCATACTCATTGCAACCCTTTCACCAAAGTTGCTAAGCTTGTTGCTAGAAATATATTTTTAGCTGTCAACGTTTTAGTATCAGTCAAAAAGGCTTCCTTAGTCTGGGCTGTGCTTCAAAAGACTTGGCTGAAAAGACGAAAGAGCGATCTTGGTGTGGGCATGCCCAGTGTATGTTTATACATGACTTCTTTCTGTAACTGAGAATTGTGGTAAAAATATGACTATACCCTTGATTCAGTAGAATTTATTACTGAATTGTACAGGTTTATTTGTACAGGGATTTTATGATTTTTAAAAACACTGAAGTACTACAACCCAGCCTGCATGCTTCGCTCCCCCAATGCCAAACCTACTTGCTCTCATCTATCTCATCACCAAACCTTTGCCTGGGACTCTGTCCCTCTTCATATATGACAGATCATTACTCTCCCCACCTTCAAAGCCTTACTAAAATCTCTTCTCCTCCCAGAGGCCTTCCCCAACTAAGCCTTCATTTCCCCTATTCCCTTCTGTACTGCCCATAATAATAATAATAATGATAATAATAATGATGGTATTAAGTGCTTACTATGTGTGAAGCACTGTTCTAAGCGCTGGGGGGATACAACATGATCAGCTTGTCCCACATGGGGCTCACAGTCTCAATCCCCATTGTACAGATGAGGTAGCTGAGGCACAGAGAAGCTAAGTGGCTTGCCCAAGGTCACACAGCTGACAAGTGGCAGAGCCAGGATTCAAATCCATGACCTCTGACTCCCAAGCCCAGGCTCTTTCCACTGAGCCACGCTGCTTCTCCAAGTGCCCATTCACTTGGATCTGTATCCTTTAAAGGTATTTTGCCAATCTTGGAATTTTGAGTACATCATTGCGATACTTAAAGAGTATCAATCTGCTTACATAAAAATGTACTTTACTATCTGGTGTTAAGAACCAGAAAGCACAAGAAACACCTTGTTGATGATCAATAAAAACAGGGAGGAGATATTGCTACTGAGGAAATGATGGATCGAGAAGATGAACAGAAAATTCCAATTATCTTTAACCTGAAGTTGAGATCTTTGCCAACCCTGAAAACTGCAATGTTGTCACATGATCTGACTGGAGAGTTGAACAGGGGGTAAGAAATGGAAAGCTGAATGTGATTCTTCACCTTGGTTTTTCCTTTACCCTGAGTCACATTTTGATGTGAGATTGCAGCCGGATCCCATTTCATGTCAATTCTATAGATAAAAAGGAAAGCAAGTCATCTTTGGCAAGTCAATGAATGAGACCAAGGTTCAGTTTCCATGTCTGTAATATAGACTCAAAGCTCTTTAAGGTCAGGCACTACGGTGGCCATTGACAGCCCTCCTGTATACTAGACAAGGAGGCTCATGCAACACGCTCATGGGTTGACATCATATCTACCATTTGACAGGACTATGTGGATTTCAATGCAAGCTTAGAGCTTTTTTTCCAGTAGGAATCCCGGAAATTCCCACTTTCTCCAGACCCTTTTCCCTTCTCAGGTCCATGTGAAATCTGGCCCATTGTTCAAGCCACAGAACTCAGCAGAAGGAGCTCCAGGAGAAGGAGGTTTGGTGCTGCTGAAAATCAAAACCCAGACGGAAGTGCCTAGTACTTGATGGGGGAGAGGGGGCAACTGAAAACCTGGACTGTTTGCTATAGAACAAGACAACTGGCAACTGTAGTAGGGATCAGGTCTTTAAATTTTATTCTATCTTCCTAAGTACGTCATGCAGACTCTGAACTGATGCTTTAGTAAGCTAAATAGTTTCCTGGTGACTTGAGAGTTACTCTCAAGTATCGAATTTACTCCTGTAAAATATCTTAAACATTGAGAGATTCCAGCTAATTGTGCTCTTCTCCCAACTCTCTTATTGCAATCTGACACTATTTTTCCCTAAAATACTTCTCGGTAACAGCCTAGCTTCTACCCAAGAAAATCCTAATTAGTATTTATCCCAAGAGACTTCTGTTCTGCTTGTCAAGTGGAAGTCTCACCTTGCATGCAATTCCCAGCTCTTTGATAAAGAATCATAGGTTGGCTAGTCTAGTTGGCATGCTACGGAAACCCATGTAAGCAATCAACAGCTTCTTTCCAGCCAAGTGTTATGTTTCCCTAACACTATCTAAAAGCAACACAACAAAACTCTCTCGTGTTAAAATTCAGATTTTCCAGAAAAAAAGTCCCTATTCATTCCTGTCTTTCTGACATTAAGAGTTTGGGGCACAATGAACTTATCCTGACAACACAGAACTGTTCAAAAGGACCACTCTATTCTTACTTATATGCCCTCTGCTCTTGATTTGTCTGTCTCTTGGCTGGGTATACTTCTTAGTTTTCCATTTATTTAACCTCTTAATAGCTCACAATTCAAACCATATAACGAGGAAATACTATGTGTCTGAGTCAAAAAAAGAATTTTCAAAATTTGTGTGTTGTTTCCCAAGTTGCCTTTTCCGACAGTAGTTCAGAAGCAATACAAATCTCCAGGAATGGAAAAGGTAATGCTAAATAAAAAGGCTCCAGCACTGTTACTGCAGAATTTAGTGAGTCCGCAAATTCAAAGGGGCTAAGCCAAATTGGAAACACAATTCCCCACTTCCAGGTTTCCAATGAGTCTGAGCGAGCAACCCCTGGTTCCCCAGATCTCCCCCCAGCCCCATTCAACCCCTAGTAGGGAGAGTAGAAGATGGGGGTGGAGTTATGTTCTGCTCCTTTACCCCAATACATATTTGTGAGTGAAAGGAAATGAAGATGAATGAAGGGGCACTGGACAAAATTTACACATTAATTCTTTCATTCAATCATATTTGAGTGCTTACTGTGTGCAGAGAACTGAACTAAGCGCTTGGGAGAGTACAGTACAGCAATAATATTCCCTGCCCACAACAAACCTTCAGGTTTAGAAACCCATTGAAGAAAGCAGTGGCCCAATAGTGAACCCAAGATTTTATTCTATACTTTATTTAACTTTGTTTCTTTCTGCAAACCCAACTACTGTTTTTTGTATGTTGCCCATTTGCCCAGCATTCTATAGTAAATGTATCTTATTTTATAAATAGAATGAGCAATATCAGGCCACATTTCCCTCCAAGTGGGGATCCTCTGAGTATTTTTGATGTTCTTTTTGTTCCAACGACATCAGCAACTTGTTTTTACATTTCCCTCCCTGTTGAGAATAGATGAGGTTAAGAGGATTATTCAGCAGCTGCGTCCCACCACCTGCTCTCCTGATCCTTGGCTTTCAAGGCTGTTAATGCACTGTACAAACACCTTGGGCTCCATTATTACTAACATTGTTAATCTTGCATTTCCTCCAGGTATGTTGCAACCAACTTTGAAGATAACAGTAATTATTACTCTTTAAAAACAAAAAAAGTAAAACGAAACCCCTCATTCTTCTTTTTAAACTCTTATTTCACTTATTTATTCCCCTTTGAAATAAGATATTAGAAGTAAACATCATCATAAGGCGTTCTCTAGGATATATGCAAATGCTGGACATGACAGGCAAGTTTCTATCTATCCTCTAACTTATTATAGCACTGAGAGTAGAAATCCATGATACTCTTACGGTAGGAGAATTAGGACTAGTTTATCAATTTTGGGATCAGCTGGCTATGATATTGTGTTTCATTAGATTTCTGGATCTCAGATTGGCTTTCCAAATTTATTCAGATTCAGTCTAGTTCCATTGATTTGTATGTACTCATGTAATTTGTACTACCTGTGGAAATTTTATTCCACTTTGCATTTATGTTTCCAAGGGGTAACACTGGGAGGGGTGTGTGTGGGGGGGGTGTATGTGTGTGTGTGTGTGCGTGTGTACACATTGAAAATAGTTTATCTGGGGGAGATATATATATATCTCCCCCAGATACACTGTTTTCAATTTATGAATAACTACTGGAAGCATCTTTGTCATACAACTTTGTCATTGAGGCAATCATTTTTCCTTTAAAATTTATACAAGGAATAATATAGATTAGTTTTCTTCTTAAGGATTTTCTGCTTGCTTTCTATTATGATAGCATGGTTTAGCTTCAAAATACCCTTACCTCTAGGCATCAATTTCTTCCTTGGGGAAAAAAATAAATGCTTTGCAGTCACATAGGCATTGGATTTCTGGAGATTCACACTCACAAGAAATTGAAGGGTTTTTAAATCTGTAGTGGTGTCCAAACTCCTATATGGCTGTGAGACAGGACCCATCACATAAAATACATTCAATTTCTTTACAGGTTTCAGCAGTATAACCTAAGAACCATACTCAGTATCCAAAGGCAGGACCAGATGACTAACAATGGAGTCCTGAAATGCAGCAAGTTCACCAGTACTGAGGCAATGCTCACCACAATAGACTTATGCTAGGTAATACAAAAAAAATAGGAAACCCAAATAGCTGGTGAACCTAAAGGGGGCCACATGCAAACAAGGAGGGCAGAACATAAGCTCTAAAGAGACAAGAAGTATAGTCTTGGGGAACAAGCCCGCAACCTTGGCTTGACTCATCTCTCTCATTCAACTCATACATTCAATCTGTCAGTTCAACCTTCACATCATCGCTAAAATCTGCCCTTTCTTCTCCATATAAACAACTACCACTTTAATCCAACCCCTTATCCCATCCCGCCTTGATTACTGCATCAGCCTCTTTGCTGACCTCACTGCCTCTTGTCTATCCCAACTCCAGTCCACACTTCACTCTGCTGCCTGGATCATTTTTCTACAAAACCATTAAGTCCATACTTCTCCACTACTCAAGAACCTCCAGTAACTCAGCTGCCGATCAACCTCCGCCCAAACAGAAATCCTTACAATTATTCATCTATTCAATCGTATTTATTGAGTACTTATTGTGTGCAGAGCACTGACCTAAGCACTTGGGAAGTACAATTCAGCAACCAAGACAATCCCTACCCACAACTGGCTCACAGTCTACTTTAGAGGACTCCATCACCTTGCCCCCCCTCCTACCTTACCTCCTGAATTGCCTATTACAACCCAGCCTGCACATTTCATTCCTCTATTGCCAACCTACTCACCATACCTCAATCTCGTTTTTCTTGCCGCTGACCTCTCACCCACATCCTGCCTCTGGCCTGGAATGCCCTTTCTCTTCATATCCAAAAGATGAAGAGATCCTCATATCTTCCTGGCCATTCATTCTCAATCTGCTTCGCGGGCTCCTTCTCTGCATCCCATATGCTAACTGTAGAGTTCCCTCAAGGTTCAGTTCTGGGTCCCCTTCTATTCTTCATCTACACCCACTCCCCTGGAGAGCTCATTCGCTCCCATGGATTCAACTACCACCTCTATATGGATGATACCCAATTCTACATCCCCATACCTGATCTCACTCTCTCTCTCCAGTCTCACATCTTCTGCTGCCTTCAAGACATCTCTACTTGAATGTTCTCCTATTACCTCAAACTTAATATGTCCAAAACAGGGCTCCTTATCTTCCCATCCAAACTCTTTCCTCCCCCAGACTTTCCCATCACTGAAGACGGCACCACCATCTTTCCTGTCACACAAGCCCATAACCTTGGCGTTATCCTTGATTCCTCTCTCTCATTCAACCCATCACTAAATCCTGTCGGTCCCACCTTCACATAATCACTAAAATCCACCCTTTCCTCTCTATCCAAACTGCTACCACGTTAATATGATCACTCCTCCTATCCCGCCTGGATTATTGCATCAGGCTTCTTGCTGACCTCCTAGACTCCTGTCTCTCCCCACTCCAATCCATTCTTCACTCTGCTGCCTGGATCATTTTTCTACAAAAATGTTCAGGACATGTCACTCCGCTCCTCAAAAAACTCCAGTGGTTGCCCATCCATCTCTGCAGCAAACAAAAGCAGCTCACCACTGATTTTAAAGTACTCCATCAACTTGCCCCCTCCTACCTCACCTCACTTCTCTCCTACAACCCAGCCTGAATACTTTGCTCCTCTAATGCTAACCTTCTCACTGTGCCTCGAATTGCATCTGCCTCACCCACATCCTGCCTCTAGCCTCAAATATCCTCCCTCCTCAAATCTGACAATTACTCTCCTTCCCCCTTTAATGCCTTATTAAAGGCATATCTCCTCCAAGCGGCCTTCCCAGACTAAGCCCCACTTTTCCTCATCTCCCACACCCTTCTGCGTCACCCTGACTTGCTCCCTTTATTCTCCCCCCGCCCCCAGCTCCACGGCATTTATGTACCTACCTGCAATTTTATTTATTTACTTATTTGTCTGTCTTCCCCTCTCTAGACTGTAAGCTCATTGTGGGCAGTGAATGTCACTGTTTATTGTTGTATTGTACTCTCCCAAGTGCTTAGTACAGTGCTCTGCAGGCAGTAAGGGCTCAATACAACTGATTGATTCACTACAGCATTTATTCTATCTAAAAATTATGATTCATAGAGGATAAGTAGAACTTTGAGAATGAAATACAGGGTTTTCCTGATTTAGTCCAGTGAACACTATAAATCAATGACCTAACAAGTTTAAAATCATACAGTTACATTTACCCCTATCAAAAATTCCTCCAATAATTGCAAAATACCTTCTTGGTGTAAATTCAAACTTCTGATCTAACATGTCTTTAAAACTGTTTAGGCCTATTTAGTGCCAATAAAAGCGAATTTCTTTTCATTGGGTATCATTTTCCCCTGAATGCCTTGCAGATTTAGTCACTGTTAAATCTTTTTCACCTCATCTCTCTTTTGAATCGGCATACATGCAATTCTCACTTTATAAATTGTCCATATCTTTTATCAAAAGAAAAATGGTTTTGTGCTGACACAAAGCAAAACTAAAAGCACTATCTTCTAAGTTTGGCAAGGTAAGTCTTAAAGTAAATTATCCAAGACATTTTTGTGCTTTATCCTTGAAAAGGACTCAGAACTTTGATCTTTTAAGCCTCAATTAAACTGACATTTTGCATTGGTTTAGTTGCTAAGACCTGCCATCCTGAAACATTCAATAGGAAATTTTGGTGTTTTAAGTTGAAACCATCTATCTTTCCACAGTGTCAGTTTAGTCTCTAATTACCAATTTATAGTCTCGACTCCCAAAGCAAAATGAAATCTAATTACCAATGTATAAGACCTCACTTTTTTTAATTCAGTAGCAGCACCACTATCAGCAAAAAATAGAATTGTCACATGGGTTCAATGTTCATATGGCTAAAAATGCCTGACTTGTTCTACTAATAAAGTAATTAAGAATAATATTGAACTAATAAAATGTCATAATTGTCACTAATATATATATATATATATATATATATATATATATATATATATATATATATAAAATGGAATTTTCAATAAGGTACACCTTTCCTATTTTGGAACCTCACTGCATGGATGAACTCAAAGAGTTGACCTGAAAACCAACAAATGAGTCCTCATTAAATCAATCCTAAGTGACTCAATCCTGAGTACTGGACACTGGCAACACAAGTAATAGTAAAAGGACTTCAGAAGATTGACAAAGAGAAATATTTAAGTCAAAGCAGGGGCACACAGGCAGGGCATTCAAGTCACACAGCACATGACAAGTCAGAAATCTAAAAAGGTAGTAAACACATTATACGATGAGATGCCTATTTTCTTACAGGGTGCTTTTATTAAGCTTACTTTAAGGGGACCAAAATGGAGCAAATATCCTGTCAAATCCCATGCCGTTCGGTGTGTGCTCAACATGCCTTCTTGATGCTTTCAACATTATTTTGTTTCCGAGTGTGAAGTCAAAGTAAGGCCTTCGAAATACAGCAGTCACTCGAAGCACGGCAAAGCATGAAGAACATGACTGTTTTCAGGGTGAGGTACATAAATCTAGCCCCCCCTCCCCTCCATGCCCTTACACAAAGTCCACCTAATGGCTTTCCTGCCCCCTCTTCCCAGTTTCCCTGTGCCTTTTCTATTCTATTAGCCCTGAAATATTTTTTTTAAAAAAAGCTTTTGCCACTGCTGATCCTGATGCGGCTATCATCACCACTGACACTGGACTTGTGGTGTCTGCCTCCTGGGGCTGCAAAGCCAGGTGACCACGGTTGTACTTGGGTGG
The DNA here is from genome assembly GCF_015852505.1 of Tachyglossus aculeatus. Lineage (NCBI taxonomy): Eukaryota > Metazoa > Chordata > Mammalia > Monotremata > Tachyglossidae > Tachyglossus > Tachyglossus aculeatus. The sequence continues at coordinate 103,989,819 of NC_052101.1, forward strand.
AACAACAGAGGCTGTGGGAGAGGAGAAGGTGGGTAGGGAGAGAGCTCCATGTCGGCCGCCTCCTCCTCATCTACTCCACCTCCTCCATTGCCTTTCTCCCCATCCGGCCCCGGCCCCTTGGCTTTACACAACCCCAGAAGGCCAAAACCACAAGCTGGGAAAGGGTTGGCAGCAGCAGTGGAGGAGGAAGTAGTCCACAGGAGAGTAAGTCCAGAGTGGTAGTGGAGGGGGAAGAAGTCAGGGAGGTGATTGTTACCACCCCCGCCTGTCCACCACTGCCACCTGCTAGTCTAGAGCCTTCCATCTTTGTAGTCCTGGAAGGCAGGAGCCATAATAATAATAATAATAATAATAATAATGATAGCATTTCTTTAGTGCTTACTATGTGAGAAACACTGTTCTAACCTCTGGAGGGGAATACAAGGGGCTCACAGTCTTAATCCCCATTTTACAGACGAGGTAACTGAGGCAGCTGAGGCTCAGAGAGGTTAAGTGACTTGCCCAAGGTCACCCAGCAGATATATGGCAGAGCTGGAATTAGAACCCATGACCTCTGACTCCCAGGGCCGTGCTCTTGACACTGAGCCATGATGGGCTGGCAGCAGCAAAGTGGCAGGAATGGCTGTTTAAAAGTATAAAAGGGTTAAAAAATAGAAAAACCCAAGGGGGTTGTTGGGGGTGAAGGGGGTGAAGGGTGGTAGGGATCAGAGGAGCAGCATGGTTTAGTGGAAAGAGCATGGGCTTGGGAGTCAGAGGTCATGGGTTCTAATTCCGGCTCCACCACTTTGCTGTGTGACTTTGGGCAAAGCACTTAACTTCTCTGCACCTCAGTTACCTCATCTGTAAAATGGGGATTAAAACTGTGAGCCCCACCTAGGACAACCTTGTATCTCTACCAGTGATTAGAACAGTGCTTGGCACATAGTAAGCGCTTAACAAATATTATTATTATTATTATTATTATTATTATTATTATTATTATTATCAGTTAAGGAGTGGATGGGGGTGGGGAGGGTCACTTACCTGGCAAATCAGCAAGGATAGTAACCCAAGAGGAAATCACTTCGACAACAAGACTGATATGGAACCAAGAGAGATCAAGTCAATCTGTGCTAAAATATTTTCATGACCGTGCAGAAATTGTGTAGGTGGATTAAAGACTCAGAGTAATGGGCAGAGATGACATTTGGTAACAGGTAAGATTAGTAGAGAATGAAAGTAGACCATGAAGATTCAACAGCCATCATCTATACATCAACAACAATGATCATGGCTATTGTCAGTGTTGTCCCATTTTCCCTTCCTACTAATGGATGAGAAAGAAGGACAGGAGGATCCCTGCTTTTTGAAATATGTGACAGAACTTTACTACATTACAAGTCATGGGGTTAAAGGTAGAATAAGAGTTAACCAAATGAATAAACAAAGTATGGCTAAAGTGAAGATATGAGTAACCACTACTCAGTCAATCATATTTATTGAGCACTTATAAATAATTGACCAACACTTTCATGGAAAAGTGAAGCAGGGAAATTGTAGAAGAAGCTGAAAGAAACTTAGTCTAAGCTTAAGACTCACTCTCCCCAAAGCAGGTAACTCTAAATGCTAGATTTGTCCTAGTGGATGGAACCCAGGGACTTTGAGAGATGTACATAATAATAATAATAATAGTAATTATGGTATTTGTTAAGTGCTTACTGTGTGCCAAGCACTGTTCTAAGCTCTAGCACTGTACATGAGCTCCGTTCTTTCAGTAACTATTCAAAACCTTGAGTTCGCCCTGGGAATAAATCTCATGATCTGGCAGCTGAGAAGGGCTGAGTTGTAACACCTTTGGGTTTGAGAGGCACAAACCAAAACCAGGGTAGTTTGGTAGCCTTTACCTTTGCCTCATCAATACCTTGATGGGGAATATACATGGTGTAGCAGAGAACAATAGGCTGGAGAAGGCTAATGATGTCACACTTACCTTTCACAATAATCTTTGGGTTGGTTTCATACTGTGGAGCTACTGCCTCTCAGTCATTCCTGGAAAACCAAAAGATCAATACATAAATCAGTAACAATCTGAAAGAATACAAGGGGTTGGTAAACTGCATGAGGAACAGTGTTTTACTGTTCTAAAAAGCCTGCAAGCGTGCTCGTTTTCAAAATCAATTCTAAACCTTGATAGGTCTTCATGGCGTATACATGCATTATTCGCTTGTCATTGCAACCAAAATGGAAAATGTGACATAATATTTCAGGATCAGGTCCAACCTGTTTGTCTGGGTCCATGCAGGTTGTTGGGTACAAGGGTGTGTGCCCTTGCTTGCCTGGTGTTGCGCCTGGCAGTCGGCCCCATTGTCAGCTCTCCGCACTGAAGTCCTGGGAGCGTATGGGACTCTACCTCTGCCAGTCTGTCCCAATGCCCCCATGCCCCCCAGGTGACGATGGGGTGGCCAGACAAACTGGACCCCAGAAAAATCCCTTTATGCAGTCTCTCAGTCAGATGAAAGTATTACTATCATGAAGTAAGGTGGACACCAGAGACTATGTATTGTGGTTCTAGAAATGTCCCTCTTGGCACAACAGTCTTCTCACAAGCTTCACATCTCCTGAGTGCAGAGTCAGGCAAGTGAACAATTTTCCATTATAACATCTTATTCCTATTTAAGGCTCACCCGGGTTATCTACCCTAGGTCTATACAGGATGGAATAAGAGGAGAAGGGCAGAAGCTGTGGCATGAAGAATGTAAGGAACATATAGTGAAAAATGTTGACTGTAATCATGATTTGTACTTCCCAAGTGCTTAGTACAGCACTCTGCACACAGTAAGTGCTCAATAAATACGAATGAATGAGTGGTTAAATATTAGATTAGGGTATGGAATCTCTAAGGGTTAAAAAAGGAAGAGGAAATATTCAGACAGATTTTTAAGTTCCATGAGAAGTTCAAAGCTAATACAAAATCATCATCCTCATTAATAATAATGCTGCGAAGAATGAATCTCATTTTGCAAGAACTATGAGAAGCATTATAAATGTGCTTTGAGTATGGATGACTCAAAAATGGAGATGGAATCCATTGCTGTGCAGCTTCAATGCCCAGAGGCATTTATTTCTACGGTGTAGTCTTTGCCACTCGGTCTGAACGCAGCAGGAGGGACTCAATGTTGGCCTCTTGACAAGGCTCAGGGCTAGCTGGCAGCTCTGACTTTAATTGCAGCACGCATGCTGTCAAAAGCACTCCACCACCGTAATTAAAGGGGATTACTTTAAAGCAGAGAAAAAATAGCTCACAAATAAAAGTTATGCAGTGCATTCATTAATGCAATTAAAATAATGAATTTGCATTGCTTCACCGACATTAGTATATGGATCAACACTAATCATGGTCTTGGCCTGGAAATCTAGTTAGGTTTCTCAAAGATAGCTCAAAGATATTTGCAAATATAATTTGTTGGTTATTCAAGTATTACTGTAATGCCCATCATTTCTGCTATTATTAAGGATCTCTTAGATTTTACATTAGAACCACAAATATTATCTTATCTAATTCTTCAGCTTTAAAATGGTTGTAATCAAACATAAGAGACCATATGACTGTTTTAAGAGAGCAGATTTCTTTCTCTTGCATACTTGTTTGCATGTCCTCTGCATTTCCAAATGAAAACCTTGAAAAGGGAAAATTTATGACACTAGTTTTCCAGAGCTATTCTTAAAAAAAACACCTGAATCTGAGTCTATTCATAAACAAACCTGAGGCTCAAAGGTCTCCACTGCCCTCAGTTCTTCCAGAACACTTACTTTTTAAAATGCATTTTGGCTAGAATCTTGTTAGGGAATTGGGGATCATTTTTCTCACAATATGAGCCTGTTTGCTGCATTACTAGAATGGTGTCACAGAGGGTGAATAAAAGAGTACAAGTTTCCTTTTAACGCTAGGTTTTTCGAGAACACAACCCTTACACAATAAGAGATCTGGGTGTGCTCTCATGTTGCAGGTATGAAATAGTCAGATAATTAGAGCTAAGGTATATATTTAGACCTGAACAGTCTAAATAATTTGCTGGTGAAGGCCCAAACTGAGTTTAAAATCCATATCAGTATTTCTCACAGGTATCAATCATGGCTACACCCAGTCACAAGAAGATTTTTCTTTGGTCACACACAAAGACAAAGACACACACAGAGACAAAGAGATGGATCAAGATCAAATGAGATAAAGACAACTAAAGAGAGAAAGTGAGTGGAGTTTTAAAAATAGCACAAATATTTCATGTGTTTCTGCTGGTTTTCATTAAAATGGGGTGGGGGGAAGCTGCACAAATGGCTGTAGCAAATTATTTTTTAGAAATACTGTTCTATAGATAGAAATTTGGTGAACATACTGTGACCGGGAGAGCTGCCAAACTAAAAATAGGTACATTGTAGCAACTGCTAAAGCTCAAAGAGGTTTTCACCATTCAAGGAAGAAAGCAATTATGGAAACGTCAATCTTCTCTTGCAATTCATATGCCTATCAGACATTGCCAAGTCATATGTTTGAGAGTAGCCTTTGCCTATCGCCTGCTAGATCTTTTAAATATCTTGCCTGGACTCACAAGAAAAATCACACAATAAAACTACAAGCAAATATCCACAAACCCCCACAGTGACATTATGGTAATCCAATGAGATCCATTTGAATGTGCCAGCATTCTACTTCCTATAATCAAACAAACCCTGCTCGTATGGTTTATGCTAGATGCAGAAGAAATATCCCAGCAAAACAAGAATCTAAATTTCATAATGACTGGGCTTAAGTGACACTGTAATTTATGTCTGCTAAAGATCACTGAGATAGACTATTTGCATATTCTAGAAAAGTATAACAGGCTGTGGCACTTCTGTGGTAAAGCTGATGTCAAAGAATACTAAATAAAACAATACGTTCAAAGAGACCAGTGCCTTCCGGGACATTTCCCTTGGTTCTTTTTTGGTATTTCTAATTTTCTAAGTCATATGATGACATTTTCTCCCACAGATAACTAGCAATTTCTAATAGGTCTTCACTTCCTCCCAGACAGGTGAAAACCAACTTGAATTTTCTCAGGTCGGTAAAGGTTATGTAGACTTTAACTTATCCATGTTTATTTCCAGAATTTCCATTAACTTTACTTGACATAAGTTGGTATTAACATCCAGGGTTACTGAAATAAGGTACAAAAGAGATTACATTTAAATTCATTTTTCAATGTAAAGTGCGATGAACTTCTAATCATGTTGTTTGGCTACAGCCAAACAAAGGGTCATTTTATTCATCCCTTCCTCATTATCACAATGAATAATATCAGCCTTGGAGATTACTAATGTTTTTTTTTTTTTCTCTCCTCTCACTTTAAATAAACAACAATACAGTGCTTAACAGGCTTTAACATTATTAAGAAATAATCACATCCTTGGAACTTTTACTGGCAGCATAAACCCCAAATAAGTTATATCTCGATTACAGAGGTCCCTGCAATTGTCATAGTGTGGAAGACAAAAGCATTACTAAGGAGGAAATGGGTATCTATGAAACATGAAGTCGACAAGTTAGACTACTGAATGGCAGCACCCTGTAAATACTCACTGCTGCTGTATAATGCTTGTTGCTTGTGATGTGTTATAATGGACATTTTGTATCTTGCCTGTTAAATAATCCTGTTGCAGACTATTTGCACAGAGTGATGGTGAGGAGCTTAATAGATCCCGGATTCATGACCTTATTAAGGAAGTGGGAAGAGCACAGATCAATTGGATTGGTGGACTAAGTTCCAGTCGTGTGCAATTACTAGTCTAGAAACACATTGATCAGAGTTTGGCAGGTTAGTTTTCCAAATTAAAAGGGAATGACAGCATAAGAAAACAACTACAACTCATTGTCAGGGTGGGGGCGGTGGAATGGTGCATCACCATTAGAGTCACTTGAACCACTGGACAAAAGGCACTGGTGTTCCAGGCCCTCTTCCCACAAAGGGACCCAGCATATTGTCTGGGAGCTCAAAGACCCACTTTGACTGCAACCATTTTTATCTCATTCTTATTTCCAACAAGGTTAGTGACCTATGCTAAGACCAGCCCTAATAGGGAAGCAGCAGCGTGGCTTAGTGGAAAAAGTACAGGCTTGGGAGTCAGAGGTCGTGAGTTCAAATTCCAGCTCCGCCACTTATCAGCTGTGTGACTTTGGGCAAATCACTTAACTTTTCTGTGTCTCAGTTACCTCACCTGTAAAATGGGGATTAAGACTGTGAGCCCCACATGGGACAACCTGATTACCTTGTACATACCCCAGCACTTAGAACAGTGCTTGGCACATAGTGAGCGCTTAACAAATACCATCATTTTCCTCATTATTATTAATAGTATCAGAAACTCTGCATTCTGGAAAATGGGACAGGAATAAACTATATCTTAGTTGAAATTTACAGCGGTTAGTACAGTGCTCTGCACACAGTAAGCGCTCAATAAATACGATTGATGATGAAATTTACTGGGTTTTCATTCTTTCAAGCCGACCGGAAGCCACCAGTAAGGGGTTCAGACCCTTATGCTTGACCCCTGTACCAATCAATGTCAATGCTATTTACTGAACACTTACTGTGTGTGCAGAGTACTGTACTAAGCATTTGGGAGAGTATAATACAACAGAGTTGGTAGACACATTCCCTGCCCACAATGAGTTTACAGTCTAGAGGAGGGAGCGATAGCCTATGAAAATGAAGCTGTCCCACTTGAAAGAGAAAAGAATGAAGGAGGATGATGTATGGGTATTCATTCATTCAATCGCATTTATTGAGCGCTTACTGTGCGCAGAGCACTGTACTAAGCACTTGGGAAGTATAAGTTGGCAATATATAGAGACGGTCCCTACCCAACAGCGGGCTCACAGTCTAGAAGACTGTATTCATATGTATTACATACATAGGAACACCTGGTCTTCATTTCTAGAATGCTTGAAAGGCAGAATAGATATAGGTCAAGCATTCCGAAAACCATCCAGATTGTAAGGTGACTAAAAACTCTGGATTGATAGACATTTTTCCAAAAAATGAGAAGCAGCATGGCTTAGTGGATAGAGCTTGGGCCCGGGGGTCAGAAGCCTCAGCTTCTGCCACTTGTCATCTGTGAGACCTCAGGCAAGTCACTTCACTTTTTTGTGCCTCAGTTACCCCATCTGTAAAATGGGGGTTAAGACTGGGAGTCTCATGTGGGATATGGACTGTATCCAACCTGATTAGCTTATATCTACCCCAGTGCTTAGTGCATATAGTAAGTGCTTAACAAATACCATAAATAAATCAATAAAATGGAGATATCTGTCATGAATGATTTACCTGCAGTTCCGTTTTGTAAACTAAGTGATTTCTCAAGGTCCCTACATGTCTTATGATTCTAGGATACTCAAAAGCAGGAACTTAAATTGCCAATTCACATAATAATGATAATAATGGCATTTTATTAAGCACTTACTATGTGCAAAGCACTGCTCTAAGTGCTGGTGAGGTTACAAGGTGATCAGGTTGTCCAACGGGGGGCTCACAGTCTTCATCCCCATTTTACAGATGAGGTAACTGAGGCCCAGAGAAGTTAAGTGACTTGCCCACAGTCACACAACTGACAAGTGGCGGAGCCGGGACTTGAACCCATGACCTCTGACTCCAAAGCCTGTGCTCTTTCCACTGCGCCATGCTGCTTCTCTAATAAATCAATACAGTATCTCAATGCATCAATATTGTACATCAATACAGTACCAGATTGAGTTGCATTCCACACAATCTGCCAACAGTACCAATTGTTGATTAGAATTGTAGTTCAATGAATTCAAGTGAGGAATAAAGATCTCTCTTCAATTCCAAAATCAGAGACTAAAGCAGATGTGCCCAGAAATTTTTCTTAATGTTTTTCATAAAATAAGCATTTTTATTGCATTAAGGAAAATACAAAAATGTAAACTACCCGAAAATCCAAGGGGAAAAAAAATTGCTGACTTCACTATAGCTGTAAATTTTTTGTCCAGAATGTATTAGTAACCTGTCACTCTCCTTCTCCAAGACATATATTTTGTCAATTTTTGACAATCCACACCTGCTTAATAAGCTACTGTATGAGATGCTCATATAAAAATATATTGGGTAGTTTGACTTTAATGCTTCCTTTTGGTGCATACTCCTTGTTTGTGCCTGGCACATAGTAAGCGCTTAACAAATACTCACTATTATTATTTGTGCAAAACTGAGTACAAAGTAGCTTAAAATTGGTATTTATAAAGGTAATAATAGCCCAAAACTATGCTGTAGATCCTTTCCAAATCTACTTGTGTGTCTGCCTAATACGGCCTCCTGTGAAGGCGTTTTCAATTAATCCACTTGGTCAAAGGGCATGGCTCTTTCTGTTACCCTTTTTTCTATAGTTGATTTTATGGCTTAAATGTTTTACTTTGTAGATTGCATTAATTGTACGCATCAATTCAGTGTAGTGCATTACATACATAATGTTTACTACTATTCAGTGGCATCCGTTTCACAAGAAAAATGAATATTCAAAACGAAAATCCTGAATTTTTCAGGTGAGGGAACTAAATGAGAATGATTTTTTCCTGAGTGACATTGTTTGATTTGTTCCTCTGAGATCTTGGGAGGGGATTGAAAGCAAGAAGGAGAAGTGTGTTCTTCAGCACAAAAGAATCACATTCCCCTTCTCCAAATTTGGGCCAGAAAACATACGTATAGACCCAGACATAATGGGTGGTCACATAGACCTACCTTGTTTCTAGTCATATTCTATTGGGGAACTATGACAGAAATTATATATAATAAATTACTTATTTGTACTAATGTCTGTCTCGCCCTCGAGACTGTAAACTCATTGTGGGCAGGTCATATGTCTGCCGACTTTGTTGTTTTGCACTCTCCCAAATGCTTAGGACAGTGCTCTGCACGGAGTAAGTGATCAATAAACAGCATTGATAATGATGATCATCATCATCATGAATGGAGCCATTTGCAGTTTGGTGATGGTGAGACTCCTGCCCACCTAGTAAAGCCTAGAAATTTCTGGCTGAAAGTGAGTGCATTTGCCCCAGGTACCTGTGCTTCGATCTCGTGGCTCAGCAGAAAGAGCACAGGCTTGGGAGTCAGAGGTCATGGATTCTAATCCCGACTCTGCCACATGTCTGCTGTGTGACCTTGGGCAAGTCACTTAACTTCTCTGAACCTCAGTGACCTCATCTGTAAAATGGGGATTAAGATTGTGAGACCCACGTGGGACAACCTGATCACCTTGTATCCACCTCAGCGTTTAGAACAGTGCTTTGCACATAGTAAGCGCTTAACAAATGCCATCATTATTATCTCACCCACGTCCCACCTCTGGCCTGGAATGGTCTCCCTCCTCTAATCTGACAGACAACCACTCTCTCCCGCTTTGAAGCCTTATCAAAGGCGCATTTCCTCCAAGAAGCCATCCCAGACTAAGCCCCATTTTTCCTCAACTCCCACTCCCTTCTTCATTGCCCCGACTTGCTCCCTTTGCTCTTCACCCCTCCCAGGCCCAAAGCACTTATGTACATATCTGTAATTTTATTTATTTGTGTTGATGTTGGTCTCCCCCACTCTGGACTGTGAACTCATTATGGGCAGGGAATGTCACTGTTTATTGTTGTATTATACTTTCCCAAGTGCTTAGGTACAGTGCTCTACACACAGTAAGTGCTCAATAAATATGACTGAATGAATGAATGATGGCCATTTGCATTTCAAATGAAATGTTGGTTGTTAAACTCTTAGGTGTGTTTTCCCCCCCATCTTACCTCCTTCCCTTCCCCACAGCACCTGTATATATGTATATATGTTTGTACATATTTATTACTCTATTTATTTATTTTACTTGTACATATCTATTCTATTTATTTTATTTTGTTAGTATGTTTGGTTTTGTTCTCTGTCTCCCCTTTTTAGACTGTAAGCCCACTGTTGGGTAGGGACTATCTCTATATGTTGCCAACTTGTACTTCCCAAGCGCTTAGTACAGTGCTCTGCACACAGTAAGCGCTCAATAAATACGATTGATTGATTGATTGGCATCAGGCTGAGCTATCTTTGTTTCCCGAGGCATTATTTTCACCTCAAGATGAAAGTTGGTTACAATTCCCACATTGTCCAAACTTGTTTTAACAGTCAGACAGTCCACTTTAAAAATTAGATTTTTAGATGCATTTTTCAATGTAAGACTACATATGTTGAATCCTATTTTAATACTTAACACTATTTTATGATAATAATAGGTTGCAGGTTCCTTGTAATAATAATTTCTAGACTGCGAGCCCGCTGTTGGGTAGGGACCGTCTCTATATGTTGTCAACTTGTACTTCCCAAGCGCTTAGTACAGTGCTCTGCACACAGTAAGTGCTCAATAAATACGACTGACTGACTGAATAATAATAATGGCATTTGTTAAGTGCTTACTATGTGCAAAACACTGTTCTAAGCGCTGGAGGGATACAAGGTAATAAGGTTATCCCACGTGGGGCTCACAGTCTTAATCCCCATTTTACAGATGAGGTAACTGAGGCACAGAGAAGTTAAGTGACTTGCCCAAAGTCACACAGCTGACAGTGCTCTGCACACAGTAAGCGCTCAATAAATACGATTGAATGAACGAATGAAAGTGGCGGAGCCGGGATTAGAACCCATGACCTCTGACTCTCAAGCCCGGGCTCTTTCCACTGAGCCACGCTGCTTGTAGGCAGGGATCACACCTAACTCTTATTGTATTGTATTTTCCCAAGTGTTTAGTACTGTGCTCTGCACACAGTAAGTGCTCAGTCACAATAATAATAATTATGGGATTTGTTAAGCGCTTACTATGCACCAGGCACTGTACTAAGCACTGGGGTGGATACAAGCAAATCGGGTTGGACACAGTCCCTTGTACCATGTGGGGCTCACAGTCTCAATCCCCATTTTACATATGAGGTAACTGAGGCACAGGGAAGTGAAGTGACTTGCCCAAAGTCATACAGCAGACAAGTGATGGAGCCGGCATTAGAACCCATGACCTTCTGACTCCCAAGCACATTCTCTATCCACTACACGATGCAATAAATACCAGTACTTGCTTGCCTGATTGAATGATAACAAATTCCAACTCAACAGATGTCATGCTTCATGTAAAGTCATAGAAACCATCATTTGAGAATTATTGAATATACATGACTATGCCCTAGAGGCCCAGATCCAATAAGACATGCACTCTATCAGCTCCCTTCCCATTACCCGCCCCGTGAGCCCCATGTATATATGTTTGTACATATTTGTTACTCTATTCATTTATTTATTTTACTTGTACATATCTATTCTATTTATTTTATTTTGTTAGTATGTTTGGTTTTGTTCTCTGTCTCCCCCTTTTAGACTGTGAGCCCACTGCTGGGTAGGGACTGTCTCTATATGTTGCCAACTTGTACTTCCCAAGCGCTTAGTACAGTGCTCTGCACACAGTAAGCGCTCAATAAATACGATTGATGATGATGATGATGATTGGATTGTACCTACCCTGGTGCATAGTAAGTGCTTAACAAATACTACATGTTTGTAAAAAAAAAAAAAAACCAAAAAACCACCTCTCTAAGCACCTTCAAACCCCTACTAAAATTAGGAAGTCTTCTCTGATTACTCTCTCATCAATCAATCAATCAATGCTTAGGACAGTGTCCTGCATACACTAAGCACTCAAAAATACGATTGATTGATTGATTTACTGAGCACTGTACTAGGCCCTTGTGAGAGTACAACAAAATCAGTAGACATGATTCCTGCCCACGAGATTTTTCATTCATTCTCGTCATTGCACCGACTAATTTTCCTCTTTTGATATATTTTGTGGGGATTTAAAAAACCCCTGTGGATGGCAAGTGTACAAGTGAACCGGCCATGTATTAGATTTTATTTTTACTCATTTTGTTACTCGTTCTCAGCACAATGATTAATTTTATGTTGATATTTTGCATGGTGTTTCTAAATGTCCTAGTCTGGATAAAAAGCCCGACATTTTCGTGTCAAATTCTCCTCCCTTCCAGACTGTGAGCCCGTTGTGGGCTGTTTCTACTTGTTGCTGACTTGTACTTCCCAAGCGCTTAGTATAAGTGCTCTGCACACAGTAAGCGCTCAATAAATAGGATTGAATGAACAAATGAATTAAACCTCTGGGTAGACTTTAAACAGCTCTGGTCACTATTAACAGTTTCTCAGCGTTGCCTCACACCGCTGTCTTTAAGCGTAGTTGATTATATTAAGCCCTTGTTAAGGTGATAATTGCTTTGTTGACATGACTGGGAGTGGGTTAACACATGTAAATTAGTTTCTCTCACAGGTGCCTTAAAGTCAGCTCCATTGTTATACTCTCACTGGGGTACTCATAGAGACCCAATCATTCATTCAATCAATCAATCGTATTTATTGAGCGCTTACTGTGTGCAGAGCACTGTACTAAGCGCTTGGGAAGTACAAGTTGGCAACATATAGAGACAGTCCCTACCCAACAGTGGGCTCACAGTCTAGAAGGGGGAGACAGAGAAAAAAACCAAACAAAATAAAATAAATAGAATAGTGAATACAAGTAAAATAAATAGAGTAATAAATATGTACAAGCATATATACATATATACAGGTATATACATATATACAGGCATATGTGCCTTCAAAGTCCCAAATCCCAATTGCTGATTAAAATATTAATTCAGCATGGCTTTTAGGAATCACCATAACACTGTTGTATTCAATAGTATTTCTTGAGCGCATACTGGGTGCAGAGCACTGTACTAAGCGCTTGGAAAGTACAATTAAGCAATAGAGATAATCCCTGCCCACACCGGGTTTACAGTCTTGCTCTCAACCCTATGAATTCACCCCACTTCCCTTTATTTAATGGAATTTAAGTGCTGGCTACATGCCAAGCACTGTACTAAACGCTGCGGTGGATATAAGATCTCAAAAGCCCGTGACCTTGCCGTTATCCTGGACTCCTATCTTTCATTCAACCCACATATTCAATCCATCACAACATCGCTAACCCCGGCCCACGTCATCACCCCGGGCCTGGAATGCCCTCCCTCTGCCCATCCGCCAAGCTAGCTCTCTTCCTCCCTTCAAGGCCCTACTGAGAGCTCACCTCCTCCAGGAGGCCTTCCCAGACTGAGCCCCTTCCTTCCTCTCCCCCTCATCCCCCTCTCCATCTTACCTCCTTCCCTTCCCCGCAGCACCTGCATATATGTATATATGTTTGTACATATTTATTACTCTATTTATTTTACTTGTACATATCTATTCTATTTATTTTATTTTGTTAGTATGTTTGGTTTTGTTCTCTGTCTCCCCCTTTTAGACTGTGAGCCCACTGGTGGGTAGGGACTGTCTCTATATGTTGCCAATTTGTACTTCCCAAGCGCTTAGTACAGTGCTCTGCACATAGTAAGCGCTCAATAAATACGATTGATGATGATGATCGCTAAAATACACCCTTTCCTCTCCATCCAAACTACTATCACGTTAATACCATCACTCATCCTATCCCGCCTGGATTACTGCATCAGCCTCCCAGCCTCTTGTCTTTCCCCACTCCAATCCATATTTCACTCTGCTGCCCGGATTATTTTTCTACCAAAACGTTCAGTACCCCGCTCCTCAAAAAGCTCCAGTGGTTGCCCATCCACCTCCGCATCAAACAAAAACTCCTAACCATTGGCCTCAAAGCTCTCCTTCACCTCGCTTCTCTCCTTCACCAGCCCGGCCCGCACACTCCGCTCCTCTGTTGCCACTAACCTCCTCGCTGTGCCTCCATCTCACCTGCTTCGCCTCCAATCCCTGGCCCACATCCTGCCTCTGGCCTCAAATGCCCTCCCTCCTCTATCAATCAATCAATCATATTTATTGAGCGCTTACTATGTGCAGAGCACTGTACTAAGCGCTGGGGAAGTACAAATTGGCAACATATAGAGACAGTCCCTACCCAACATTGGGCTCACAGTCTAAAAGGGGGAGACAGAGAACAAAACCAAACATACTAACAAAATAAAATAAATAGAATAGATATGTACAAGTAAGAGTATGTTGTCTCTAGTCTGTACTCTACAAGTCTGTACTCTACAAGTACAGTATGTTGTCTCTAGTCTGACAGACAACTCTCCTGTGCTTTAGTCTGGGAAGCCTTCCCATACTAAGCCCCACTTTTCCTCCCACTCCCTTCTGTCACCCGGACTTGCTCCCTTTGCTCTCTTCCCCCCTCCTAGCCCCAAAGCACTTATGCACATATCTGTAATTTTATTTGTTTGTGTTGATGTCTGTCTCCCCAACTCTAGAGTGTGAACTCATTGTGGGCAGGAAATGTCACTGTTTATTGTTGTATTATACTCTCCTGAGCGCTTAGTAACAACGATAATAATAATGATGGCATTTATTAAGCTCTTACTATGTGCAAAGCACTGTTCTAAGCGCTGGGGAGGTTACAAGGTGATCAGGTTGTCCCACGGGGGGCTCACAGTCTTAATCCTCATTTTACAGATGAGGTAACTGAGGCACAGAGAAGTTAAGTGACTTGCCCAAAGTCACACAGCTGACAATTGACAGAGTCGGGATTTGAACCCATGATCTCTGACTCCAAAGCCCGTGCTCTTTCCACCGAGCCACGCTGCTTCTCAGTACAGTGCTCTGCATACAGTAAGCATTCAATAAATAAGATTGAATAAATGAATGAAGATAATGGGGTTGTATACAGTCCGGGTCCCACACTGGGCTCACAATCTTAATCCCCATTATACAGATGAGGTAACTGAGGCATAGAGAAGTTAAGTGACTTGCCCAAGGTCACACAGCAAGTAGCTCTTTGCACACACCCCACCACACACATATAACTCTTTCTGGACAAAATCCAACACTCTATTCTTCTAAATCCCCTTCCACTAGTTCTTTCTGCTCTGCTTTATCCTCCTCTTCTCTTTTCCTAAATTGTAAACTAGAGGAAGTACGAAATAATTTTAAAGGTCCAATTTATTCTAATTGTAAAACTTCAATCATATTTACTGAACACCTACTATGTGCAGAGCACTGTACCAAGCACTTGGGAGAGCACAATGCAACAGAATTAGACAACATGTTTCCTGCCCATAATGAGTTTACAGTCTAGAAGGGGAGACAGACATTGATATGAATAAATAATTTATAACATACAATTTAAAGATAGAAACATAAGTGCTGTGGGATGGGAGTGGGGAGAATATCAAATGTCCAAAGCTCACAGATTGAAGTGCATAGACGATGCAGAAGAGGGTGCTGGGGAAAAGAGGGCTTAATTGGGGAAAGCCTCTTGGAGAAGATGTGACCTTAATAATGTTTTGAAAGTGGAGAGAGTCGTGGTCTGGCGTACATGGAGCGAGAGGGAATTCCAGGCTAGGAGGAGGATGTGGAAAAGGAGCTGGCAGGGGAAAAGAGGGCTTAATTAAGGAAAAGCCTCTTGGAGAAGATGTGACCTTAATAATGTTTTGAAAGTGGAGAGAGTCGTGGTCTGGCGTACATGGAGCGAGAGGGAATTCCAGGCTGAGGAGGAGGATGTGGAAAAGGAGCTGGCGGCGAGATAGACGAGATTGGGGCACAGTTCTCCAGTGGCTACCAGTCAACCTACGCATCAGGCAAAAACTCCTCATTCTCGGCTGCAAGGCTGTCCATCACCTCGCCCCCTCTTACCTCACCTCCCTTCTCTCCTTCTCCAGCCCAGCCCGCACCCTCCGCTCATCTCCTCACCGTTAGGCCTCGTTCTCGCCTGTCCCCCTGTCAACCCCCGGCCCACGTCATCCCCCTGGCCTGGAATGTCCTCCCTCTGCCCATCCGCCGAGCTAACTCTCTTCCTCCCTTCAAGGCCCTACTGAGAGCTCACCTCCTCCAGGAGGCCTTCCCAGACTGAGCCCCCTCCTTCCTCTCCCCCTCGTCGCCCCCTCCATCCCCCCATCTTACCTCCTTCCCTTCCCCACAGCATCTGTATATATGTATTTATGTTTGTACATATTTATTACTATATTTATTTATTTTACTTGTACGTATCTATTCTATTTATTTTATTTTGTTAATATGTTTGGTTTTGTTCTCTGTCTCCCCCTTCTAGACTGTGAGCCCACTGTTGGGTAGGGACTGTCTCTATATGTTGCCAACTTGTACTTTCCAAGCGCTTAGTACAGTGTTCTGCACACAGTAAGCACTCAATAAATAGGATTGATTGATTGATTCTCTGTGCCTCAGTTACCTCATCTGTAAAATGGGGATTAAGACTGTGAGCCCCCTATGAGACAACCTGATCACCTTGTAACCTCCCCAGCGCTTAGAACAGTGCTTTGCACATAGTAAGCACTTAATAAATGTCATTAAAAAAGCATTGTGGACCACCAACACTCCTAGTTATCTGGAAGTCTATCCTATAATTATTACCTGAAATTCACCGTGAATATTTAAATAACACAATTTAACCTAGTAGCGTATAATCAGAGATCAAAATTCAATTGAATTTACCAGTCCAACATATACCTCTGTTACAGTCTTGGGGGCACATAAACAGTACTGATTCTGAAAGCAAAGTGGCTTAGTGGCGAGAGTCAACAGACTTGGGTTCTAATCCCAGTTTTGCCTGTTGTGTGATTTTTCTGGGCCTTAGTTTCCTAATCTGTAAAATGGGGATTAAATACCTGTCCTTCTTCTCCCTTGGACAGTAAACCCCATGTGGGAGAGGGACCACGACCCAACGACCCACGACCCAGAGAAGCAGCGTGGCTCAGTGGAAAAGATCCTGGGCTTTGGAGTCAGAGGTCATGGGTTCAAATCCCGGCTCTGCCACTTGTCAGCTGTGGGACTTTGGGCAAGTCACTTAACTTCTCTGTGCCTCAATTACCTCATCTGTAAAATGGGGATTAAGACTGTGAGCCCCACGTGGGACAACCTGACCACCTTGTAACCTCCCCAGTGCTTAGAACAGTGCTTTGCACATAGTAAGCACTTAATAAATGCCATTATAAAAAAAAACTGTCATGTATTTATCCCAGTGCTTAGTATAGGGTTTGGCATATAGAAAGAGATGAATAAATACCACGATTATTATCGACTAGTTTATAAGCTCCCACTAGATTGCAAACTCCTAGAAGGCAGGGATCCTGTCTACCAACTCTATTGTATTGAGTTCTCTCCCTCCTACTGAGGCTGTGAGCCTCATGTGTTACAGGGATGTGTCTGAACTAACTTGTATCTACCCCAGGACGTAGAACAATGCTTGACATATAGTAAAAACTTAACAAGTACCATTATAATTATTATTATGGTTGTATCTCCCAAGACCTCAGTACCATGTTCTGCACAAAGTGTTCAATAATACCACTGACTGATTGATTCTTTACAAACCCCTATGACAAAAGGGATGGATTTAGGTTTGATGGATTTAGGATGGGGAAAAAAGAAACTGAATAACATAATTTTCTGACTCTGACATCACAGATGTTTGCTGTTTAACTCGTTATGGGCAGGGAATGTGCCTTTTTGTTGTTGTGTTGTACTGTCCCAAGCACTTGGTACAGGGCTTTGCACACAGTAAGTGCTCAATAAATAGGACTGACTGAATTAATGGGCAGGCAGTGGCTTTGTTGAGCCTGCCCATAATTATAACCACCTACTTGATGGTGAACTAACGGTTAAACAACAATGAACTGATTCCAGATTTCATGGTTTTAAAAATGTCCCAGGAAAAAGGTGGGGCCTGACTGTCTTTAGTATCTCTAAATAACGGTCTATCAGCCTTTCTAGGCCGGATGTTATTCCTTTATATCTTGTCTAAGCCACTCCCACTTCAATTAACACATTTTGTGGATGGAGAAAATTATTTTCAGATCCTTCCTCTACCTCTTTTCTCCCCTCTTCCCTATTCTAGTAGTATGAGACATCGATCCCAAAAGAGCTAGGAGAAACACTGGCAGTTGAAGGTGAAAAAACAACAGCACTACTAAATTCCTGAGGCAGGCAGCTCAATAAGATAAGATACAGAGCTGCTTTTGCGAGAGGGTATGACATTTGGGCTATTAGCTACTGATCAATTTCATGAAAGACTGCATTTAATTCTTCAGAATAATGCATGTAATGCTTCAATTGATTCAATAATAGTGCTACAGAAAGTATGTTGAGGATTTCACCTCTCAAATAAATGACTGAATTCATTCTGCACGTCCTATACCTATTTCTTGATAACCTACTCACTATGCCCTGTTCTCATCCCTCCTGCCGTCAACATTTTTTTCACTCTCATCCTCCACTTTGCCTGGAACTCCCTCCCTCTTCACATCTGACAGACCACTGTTCTCCCCATCTTAATTATGGTGGTGATTTCTAATGATATTTATAAAGTGCATACCATGTGTCAAGCACTGTTCTAAGCACTCGGGTAGGTAGAGATCAATCAGGTCAGACACAGTCCCTGTCCCATATGGGGCTTATAGAGCAGGTATTGAATTCCCATTTTACAGTTGAGGAAACTGAGGCACAGAGAAGTTAAATTACTTTCCCATGGTTACATAGAGGCAAATGAAACCTCCCTAACCCGTGCTCTTTCCACTAGGCCATGCTGCCTCCCAGAACAATAACAATAATAGCATCTGCGAAGTGCTTACTATGTGCCAAGCACCATGATAAATGCTGGGATATGTTATAGACAGTCAGGTGGATCACAGTCCCTGCCCCACATGGGGCTCACCATCTAAGGCAAGGAGCAGAACAGGTATTTAATCCCCATTTTACAGACGAGGAAATTGAAGCACAGAGTTATATATATGTATATATGTTTGTACATATTTATTACTCTATTTATTTATTTATTTTACTTGTACATATCTATTCTATTTATTTCATTTTGTTAATATGTTTGGTTTTGTTCTCTGTCTCCCCCTTCTAGACTGTGAGCCCACTGTTGGGTAGGGACTGTCTCTATATGTTGCCAACTTGTACTTCCCAAGCGCTTAGTACAGTGCTCTGTACACAGTAAGTGCTCAATAAATACGACTGATTGATTGACTGATTAAATGACTTGCCCAAGGTCAAACAGCAGGCAAGCAGTAATAACACTATCCTCCCTATATCATGAGCCTGAAACCTTGGTGCTGTGTTTGACTCATCTCTCTCATTCCACCCTCATATTCAATCTGTCACCAAATCCTGTCAGTTCTACCTTCACAACATTGCTAAAATCTGCCCTTTCCTCTCTAACCAAACGGCTCCCACGCTGATCCAAGCACTTATATCCTGCCTTGACTACTGCATCTGCCTCCTCGCTAACCTCTCAGCCTCCCGTCTCTCCCTACTCCAGTCCACTTGTCACTCTGCTACACAGATCATTTTTTAACAAAAACCTTCAGTCCATGCCTTCCCACTCCTCAAGAACCTCCAATGACTTTCCATCCTCCGCATCAAAAAGAAACTCCTTAGCATCGGCTTTGAGCCCACTGTTGGGTAGCGACCGTCTCTGTGTGTTGCCGACTTGTACTTCCCAAGCGCTTAGTACAGTGCTCTGCAGACAGTAAGCGCTCAATAAATATGATTGATTGATTGATTTAAAGCACGCAATCACCTTGCCCCATCCCACCTCACTGATCTCCTACTACAACCCAGCCCACATACTCCACTCCTCTAGCTCCAGTTTACTCTCTGTGCCCCAACTTCATCTATCTCATTTCTGACTCCTTTCCCACATCCTTCTCCTAGCCTGGAACTCTCTCCCCATCCATATATGCCAAACCATGACTTTGTCCACCTTCAAAGCGTTATTAAAGGTCGCATCTTCCCCAAGAGGCCTTCCCGGATTAAGCCTTCTTTCCCCTGCTCGCTCTCCCGTCTATGTCCTTATGCACTTCGATCTGTGACTTTTGGACATTTGATATTTGTCCCACCTCAGCCCCACAGAACCTGTGTAAATATCTTTAAATAATATGTTACAAATTATTTATTTATATTAATATCTGCCTCCCCCACTAGACTGTAAGCTCGTTATGGTCAGGGAACATGTCTGCTTATTCTGTTGTGCTCTCCCAAGCACTTAGTACAGTGCTTTGCACATAGAAAGCCCTCAATAAATACCACTGATTGATTGATTGAAGTGGCATCAATCATATTTATTGAGCGCTTACTGTGTGCAGAGCACTGTACTAAGCCTTGGGAAGTACAAGTTGGCAACATATAGAGACAGTCCCTACCCAACAGTGGGCTCACAGTCTAGAAGGGGGAGACAGAGAACAAAACCAAGCACATTAATAGTTGGAATTAGAACTCGGGTCTCCTTACTATCAATTCTGTGCTCTCTCCAGTAGGCTATATTGCTTCAAAGCCCTTTTTAAATCACATTCATTCATTCATTCAATCGTATTTATTGAGTGCTTACTGTGTGCAGAGCACTGTACTAAGTGCTTCACATCTCCTCCAAGAGGCCTTTCCCAATTAAGCCCTTCTTTCACCGACTCACTTCTGCATCACCTATGTACTTGGATCTGTACCCTTTGGCATTTGGTGTTCAACCTACCCTCAGTCCCATAGCACTTAAGAACATACCTGCAAGTTATTTATTTATATTAATGTCTGTCTCCCCCTCTAGACTGTAAGCTTATTGTAGGTAGGAAACACGTCTGCCAACTCTGTTGTATTACACACTCCCAAGCGCTTAGTACACCTCATCTGTAAAATGGAGATTACGACTCTGTGCCCTATGTCTGATTAGTGTGACATGACAAAATCTGATTAGTATCTACCCCAGCGCTTAGTACAGTGCCTGCCACACAGTGAGTGCTTAAAAAATACCAAAAAAAAAAGCATTCAATAAATATCACCGATTGATTCCCCACCATATACCCCCCAACCGTGCTCCATCACTTGTGTCCTCTAATACGATTGAATGAATGAATAAGGAATTGAGAACTCACTCCCCCACCACAGAAGTTATCTACACATTCTTACACTATATTACTTCTAACTGTATTTTATTGTAGTGTCTACCTTTCCTACTAAACTTCAAATTTTTGAGGGCAGGAATCATGTCTACTAATTCTACTGTACTCTCCCAAGTGCTTTGCAGTGTGCTTTGCACACAGTGTGAGCTGAATAAATATTTCTGATTGAAATCAAAATACAAACATACATCACTAGAAAGGAAATGTGTCATCTCAAATTGTGTTGAAGTGTTTAATGTACGTAAAAAAATACATTTGCAATGTTTGGAATGATTTTTTTTAAAACAACCCCTAACATTTGCTTGAAATGTTGGGTGATATTTACAGAAAACTCTTAGAACAAACTAATATAGGCAAAGGAGAAAAATAATCAGTTTAGAAGTGATTGAGAGACGGAAATGACTAAAATCACTTCTAGAGAATTCTTCATGATGTGGAATTCAGGGAAACAGAAACCAATCTGATCAAACATCTTCCAAGTATTTATCGGCTTTGAAATGTCAATCTTTTGCTGCCAGCATCATCATCAAAACATATTCACTGGGTTTATTTCACTGGACATGCTATCATGAGGAGAAGAGATGGTCCCTATCCTTAAAGATTAAATGGTGAGCTAATTGTTGCTTCTCCTACCTAACCTAATTTCCTGCTCACTTTACCTCAATCTTCCCTATCTTGCCGCTGATCCCTTGCCCACATTCTCCCGCTGGCCTGGAACTCTTTCCCCTTTCATATCTGACCGACCACCATTCTCCCCACCTTCAAAGCCTTATTATAATACTATCTTCTCCAAGAGGCCTTCACTGACCCTTCATTTCCCCACCCTGTTCTCCCTCCCTTCTGTGTCACCTACGCCCTCTGGTCTGGGTCCCCTTCAGCACTTTGATACTCACCTCACCCCCAACACTTATGTTCATAGCCTTATACCCTGCCATTTCCCCTATCTGTGATTTATTTCAATGTCTTTCTCCCCCTTTAGACTGTAAGCTCTTTGTGGGCAGGGATCGAATCTACCAACCCTATGGTACTGTACTTTCCCAAGTGCTTAGCACAGTGCTCTGCACACACTAAACGCTCAATAAATAACACTGATTGATGTGAATTTACAGTATGGCACACAAAGTAAAGTGTATTTAATTATTTTTGATACTATCTATTATCCTTTGAGGATCCTTCGCACTTCACTCATTTTAGGAAATGATAATGGCTTCTGAAAAAAAAAAAAAAAACAATATTGTCCGTGCAATCACATATACATACAGTCTTTTAGACTGTGAGCCCACTGTTGGGTAGGGACTGTCCCTATATGTTGCCAACTTGTACTTCCCAAGCGCTTAGTACAGTGCTCTGCACCCAGTAAGTGCTCAATAAATACGATTGATGATACGACCCAATCATGTTTTAATTCAACAGAATGCCAGGACCACAAAGAAGCGTAAAGCCATGAAAGACCTCATTTTGACCTAGACTTTAGTGCTAAGTGAAAAGAAGTAGAGATTAGCTCCTATAGCAGTTACTGGTTTTCTAGGCAACACCCACCATGAGACATCTCGGATTCCAGCTCAGTAATTCTAATATCAGCAGTCCAGCTGACAAATGGTATTTCTGGCTTTCCCCTGACTCTTCAGCCATAACTCCTTGATCTATTGCCATCCGTAAGCACTTCAGGGCAGCAGGTAGGCTGATGGCGGGAGTGGTTGGGCTGGTGTGGCTGCTCTTACTTCTGCTACCAATCCCTGCTGCCAGCAACATCGGGGTGGCAGGATTCTAAGAAAATAAACATTCTATGATTTTTTTCCAAAATACTTGATTTTTACCCATGGAGACTCAACAAATACATGCTCAGTAAATATCAAAAGGATGAGGAAAATAATTTGAGGGATTTTTGTCCTGCTTTTTTTTTTTTTCAAGGTGGTCTGACAATCAACCTTGCCAATAAAAAACTTTTAAGTGGATAGATAATCAAATATCTTGTTAGTCCAAGTGATGTCCCTGGGATGTTCATGGCCCCTCTAACCTCTTAACCACACAGTGGCGTTTATGTTGGGGAACGTAAATGTTAACAATGAGGTGGCCCTGGTGGGGAGGTTGTCAGCTCCCCAATCCTATTTATTGAGTGCTTACTGTTTGCAGAGCACTGTACCAAGCACTTGGGAGAGTACAACATGACAGTATAACTGACACATTCCCTGTCCTCAGTGAGCTTACAGTATAGAGGACTGCCATTATCCCCAAGATAATGACAGCAAAACATCTTGTGTACAAAGCTGGCAGGATGCCTCAGGAAATATGGGAGGGACAATTTACCTGAGCCAGCTGGAAACCGGCTTTGCTAACTACTGAAAAGGCGATCTGTGGCCTCACCTGTATGCAGCATAAAAGCACACGCTAACCTGCACACTAGACTGTGTGGGCAAGAAGCCATCACTCTGACTTCTGGGAGGCACTCACGGCGTGGCTTAATGGAAAGAGTGCGGGCTTGGGAGTCAGAGGACATGGGTTCTAATCCCGGCTCCGCCACTTGTCTGCTGTGTGACCTTGGGCAAGTCACTTTACTTCTCCCACTTTACTTCTCTCTCTCTCTCTAAGGAGCGGCCTTAGACTGTCCAGGACATCAGCCATCGGAACCACTGCCTACCACCTGCCCCCAACACCCGCCGAGAGGTGGCCCTTTTCTTCCCCTTCTCTCTTTCCCAGGTGACAAAGACCCAGGTTCGTATATTATTACATTTCAAAAGCTGCCTGCCTTCTAACCTACTCTGCCCAACCCAGGCTATTTGCACCTATTCTCTGGCCTCTTCACTCACCTTTAACCACAATTCATTCAATCATATTTATTGAGTGCTTACTGTGTGCAGAGCACTGTACTAAGTGCTTGGAAAGTACAATTCGGCAACAGAGACAATCCCTACCCAACAACGGGCTCACAGTCTAGAAGGGGGGAGACAGACAACAAAACAAGTAGACAGGCATCAATGGCATCCATTATAAATAGAATTATAGATATATACACATCATTAATATAATAAATATGTACATATTTATGGGGCAGGGAGGAGGGTAGAGCAGAGAGAGGGAGTCAGGGCTATGGGGAGGGGAGGAGGAGCAGAGAAAAAGGGGGGGCTCAGTCTGGGAAGGCCTCCTGGAGGAGGTGAGCTTTCAGTAGGGCTTTGACTGGGGGAAGTGTGCTAGTTTGGCGGATGTGAGGAGAGAGGGCGTTCCAGGCCAGAGGTATGACGTGGGCCAGGGGTTGACGGTGGGACAGGTGAGAACGAGGCCCAGTGTGGAGGCTAGCGGCAAAGGAGTGGAGTGTGCGGGTTGGGATCTAGATGGAAAGAAGGGAGGTGAAGTAGGAGGGAGCAAGGCGATGGGGAGCTTTGAAGCCAATAGTGAGGAGTTTTTGCTTGACCACAATTTAACCATCTTCTCAGGATTCCCCTAAACACTGGACTCTACACTCTCCACCCCCCAAGGACAATTCAACTATCGCTCCTGGGCTCCCCTAGACACTGGCCTTTTCACACTCAATGGCCCAAGGACAATTCAACCATCTCCTCTGGGTATCACCAGGTTAAGTTGTTATTGCTGTCCTTTACCTCACCATCCAGTGTTCCTGTCAGCCCACCCAAGTCCCCCCTCCCACCCCTCTGCCACTCAACTCCTTCCCTTGCGCCACCGCCACCCCTCCTCCTTGCCCCATCCCTGTAATTAATCCCTGTGTTCCAGTGCCACCCCCGTCCCCCTCCCCCTGCGCAGGCCCCCCATCAACTTGCTTCCATCCACCCCATCCCCATCCCATCCCTGTCCTCCTGTACCAACGTCCTACCTCATCACCCTCCCCCCGTGCCGGCCCCCACCAACTCACTCTCATCCAAATAATAATAATGATTATGGTATTTGTTAAGCGCTTACTATGTGCCACACATTGTACTATGCGCTGGGATGGATACAAGCAAATCAGGTTGGACACAGCCCATTTCCCACACAGTCTCAATCCCCATTTTACAAAAGACATAACTGAGGCACAGAGAAGTGAAGTGACCTGCCCAAGGTCAGGCAGCAGACAAGTGGTGGAGCTGGCATTAGAACTCATGACCTTCTGACTCCCAGTCTCATGGTCTATCCACTATGCCATGCTGCTTCCCGACACCAAAGGTGCATGTGTTGGTGAATAATAATAATACTAATGGTATTTGTTAAGTGCTTACTATGTGCCAAGCACTGTTCTAAGCACTGGAAGACCCACGAGTGAATACCCGTCCTTTCCACACTTTTAGAACACTGGGGTTAAGATAGCTTTGGCTGTGGCTACTGTAGTTGCTGGACTCTGAAGAAAGATCAATGGTATTTGAGAGCTTACTGTTTGCAGAGCATTGTACTAACCACTTAGGAGTGTACAATATAAAAGAGTAAGTATAGTAGCTACACGGTCTTAGTGAAGTGATAGAGGTGATGATGATGATGATGGCATTTTTTTTACACGCTTACTATGTGCTGAGCACTGTTCTAAGTTCTGGGGTAGATACGAGGTGATCAGGTTGTCCCACGTGGGGCTCACAGCCTTAATCCCCATTTTATAGATGAGGTAACTGAGGCGCAGAGAAGTGAAGTGACTTGCACAAAGTCACACAGATGATCAGTGGTGGAGCCAGGATTAGAACCCGTGACCTCTGACTCCCAAGCCTGTGCTCTTTCCACTATACCACGCTGCTTCTCTAATAGAGGTGGAAACCAGAGAGAAGAGGGTCAAGAAAGGAACTGGATGATTTGAGCATTTACACATTTACTGTGTGTCAAGCACCGTTCTAAGTGTTGGAACATTAATCACATTGGACACAGCCTTTGTCCAACATCGAGAGGAGTGGAAGTGGAGACTGTGGGTGTACACAACCCTTTTGGATGGGAATGGGGGGGGGAAGATGAAACCCTCTCCACCTCTCCCGCTGTTCCCTCTCCCATTGCCCCCTCCACAGCTTCTGCCAAATGTGGCCTGTGGAACCCCCAATCCATCATGGGGAGTACAGAGTACACTCCGCACACAGTAAGCACTCAGTGAATACGACTGAAAGAATTAATTTTCGGCAGCGTTGTGTTGATTCTCAGGGGTTGAAAAAGCTGAAAGAAATAGTCTCAGCCATCAAGCAATTCTTGAGAAAAATTACGGTTTATGCACATAGATGAGGTAAAAATAAGAATGAGATGAATGAGAGTAAGAACGGTGCATCCTCCCGGCCCAACGGCAGGTCTGCTTTTTCAGGAGACATCTTTTTAATAAGGCTCAAATTCATAATTCATTAAGCAGTTTTCCTCTTAAGAGCAAGTAAGCGCAATATGCTTCTGTTGTTCAATAAGAGGACAGAAATGGCCAATCAATTCTATAGCCATGCAATTTTTTCCTCAGCAACAGCATTAATAATTTTAGAACACAGCAGTATGCACATTTCTAAATTCATATTGATAATTACTTCAGTATAATTTATGGCACTAAAGAGCCACACAAGGAACTTGGAATACAAATAGTTATAAACACTGCAAATTAAAATGGAACATTGACTGATGTCTTATATAAAATTAATGTGTCAGTAACCTTAACTATATCAATAAAATTACACTGTGAAGGTCATCTACAAGACTAGATAGAAACTCTGGATATACACCTTTTTTCCTAGTTGGTAAGTAATCACTATGTTAAGTCATACTGATGTGAATGACTTAAAGGGAGGAGGAGAGAAAAATGACTAAACATACTATAATACATTAGACTCAATATTTGGGAAAATAACAAAGGCATCAAGCCATCATCAACTTGTTGGTAATTTTGCCTCAATTTATTTTGGGCAATCAATGTATCTTTTACATATTTCTGGAGGGTTCCATTCAAATTTCCATCTCAATAGCTCAGGTTTATAATATTGTTAACCTATTACGGTAATAGGTTTTAACTGCCTGTTCTTAAACATATAAGACCTGTTTCAATACATTTGGGAAAATCCACTCATTCAAAGCCCAATCAAATTGCTAGTTTACTCTCCTTTTGGAGAAACACAGACACTAAAATGGATAAAATCAGAATTTTTACTTGTCTTGGGTAAATGATTACATTCCTTAGGATAATATCTATTTTGATGGTAGTGACACCGTCTACTTGCCTTGTTTTGTTGTCTCCCACTTCTACACTGTGAGACCATTGTTGGGTAGGTATTGTCTCTATCTGCTCCTGATTTGTACTTTCCAAGCGCTTAGTACAGTGCTGTGCACACAGTAAGCACTCAATAAATACGACTGAATGAATGGCTATTTCCAAGGTGGTAATATTTCACATTATTTCATGATTCTTTTGTTTATATCTGCCTAGTAAATTCATTTGCTAAATCTACTGGTATGTAAATGAGGTGCCAAATTTTATATGAACAAAATGAATGCAGAATCTGGGGAAGAATGTTTAGATTTATTTGAAAACGAGAAAGGAAATAGTTTTGGAAAGCTAGTAGGCATGAACAGATAGCTGCCCTTCATATTCAAAGATGACAGTACTGATGATGAGGTCCTACCCACGTGTGCAAATGTGGCTGTAATTTACACACTTATGCACTATGATATAGTGCAAAACCACTCACAGTTTTAAAATATTGTGTCAGTTTAAAATATTGAATCACTTAGGCTATCACTTTATGATTAAGCTCAAACCAAAATATGAAATTGACTTTATCTTGTCTTTATATCCCACATAGGGAACAATGAAAAATGCATTGCAGACAAAAGATTGAAATAAATCTCCTGAGCACTGTACTGGATTTCACCCTGATACTGATGCAAATGAAATGGTACCATTTAAACAACCTTTTCAGAGGAAGGACCAATAGCTCATAAAGAAATGGACTCAGGGATGTTAGATCAGCCATTTTAAGAAATTATTGGCATGCTGTGCTCAGTTTACTGTCTCCCACCTTACATCTTACAAACTGTATCAAAGTGCGTAATTTAACCACTCCAATTTCTTTCACAGCAGCAGGACTGGGTGAGAAAAACTGATGGATTAAAGAGACTAAAACCTCCAAAGTAGCTGGAAACTATGACTGCCCAATAGGCCTGAATTACAATCCTAAAAATAACATGTTAAGAAACGTTTTGGTGAGCAAATATGACACTAACTAGTAGGTAGGAGAATGGTCCTGGAAAATAAAAAACACCCACCAAATCAACCTTTGCCATTCTACTTGACAGATTTTTCAGGTGAGGACTAGGACCTAGGGTAGAAATGCATCTATTGATTTTCCTTGGTATTTGTAGTTTTTATTTTGATGAATTCTCAAACTGCCATACTTCTACTGGGAAACAAAATACATCTGGTCTTAACAGAAATTGATGATGCCAGACTAAATGGAAACCTGAGAAGCAGCATGGCTCGACGGAAAGAGCACGGGCTTGGGAGTCAGAGGTCATGGGTTCAAATCCCAGCTCCGCCAATTGTCAGCTGTGTGACCTTGGGCAAGTCACTTAGCTCCTCTGTGCCTCAGTGACCTCATCTGTAAAATGGGGATTAAGACTGTGAGCCCCATGTGGGACAACCTGATCACCCTGTATCCTCCCCAGTGCTTAGAACAGTGCTTTGCAAATAGTAAGCACTTGACAAATGCCATCTTTTTTATATTAACTTTAATCTAAACACTAGAAGTTTTGTACTTGAGCAAAACTGATAAGTAAACTGGCATGTTTGTTTTATGTAGCAACCTCTAAAGAGATTAAAAGATTAAATTGAAATTTCAAACACTTTCAACCCTGCTGTATTTCAAAGATAATTCACTAAAAAATAAGACTTTCAAGGGGTAGTTATGATATTAACCTTATTAAGCAGACAGGATATGAAACATTCTTTATTACATTGTTTATAGGTCATCTGACATTACATTAACTTGTGTATTATGACTTTGCCTAGCAATGTTGCTTTAGTAGAAGGGCTGTCAGAGATTCCATTACATCCCCATTTTTGAATGGTTTATAACACAACTATTTAAAGCATCAGTGAACTGCAACTTGACATACCACTGCCTACCCCTGAATCAAATGATTTGTTAAAATGAAATTTAATATAATGTGGTCTATTCACTGTTTAAGAATGGCCAGTTATGAAGTTTGGGTGTTTATGGGGGTGGAGGGAGGGGACGGGACCTACTCCAAATCCCAAACCATATTTCTCCTAGTCTTTAAATAACTGTCACCCGGGGGCCAGGAGGGTCACTGGGTAAATGATGTTCCAGCTGCAGAATAACAGCAGCAAGATACCTGCACTGAGCCTGCAATAGTTCAGGGCGGACAATCCGGTCACCTCTGCAATTGTTCGAGGAGAAGGTTCACAGATCACTAGCATCACAACAAAGATCTCTCAAGGAAAATGCTCACTCATTCCATCAAGAAAAGATGGCAATATCAGAACTGTTTAGATCACCAGAAGGGGAATTTCCTTGCAAAGTGGTCCTGCAAATGATCGTCAAAAGAAAGGACGAACTTTCTTGGCATGCAGGACTCTTTGATACATTGTAAACTCCTTGTGGGCAAGGAACATCTGTTATACTGTAGTCTCCCAAGCACTTAGTAAGCACTCAATAAATACCACTGATTGACTGACTGATAGAACTACAAGGAAGAGTCTGGATATTGTATAGTTTGGATTTCCTCCTCCAGGAGGCCTTCCCAGACTGAGCCCCTTCCTTCCTCTCCCCCTCGTCCCCCTCTCCATCCCCCCTTCTTACCTCCTTCCCTTCCCCACAGCACCTATATATATGTATATATGTTTGTACATATTTATTACTCTATTTATTTATTTATTTTACTTGTACATATCTATTCTATTTATTTTATTTTGTTAGTATGTTTGGTTTTGTTCTCTGTCTTCCCCTTTTAGACTGTGAGCCCACTGTTGGGTAGGGACTGTCTCTATATGTTGCCAATTTGTACTTCCCAAACGCTTAGTACAGTGCTCTGCACATAGTAAGCGCTCAATAAATACCATTGATGATGATGATGATGATTTCTTTGGCTCTAAAAAGCACAAGCTTTTTGTAAGGTATGTATCTACCAGATTATGAGTAGGTTAATCCACTAAATAATAACATTGGTATTTGTTTAACACCTACTATGTGCCAAGTGCTGTAAGAAGCACTGGGGAAGATACAGGACAATCAGGTCCCACATCACAATCTAAGTAGGAGGGAGAAAAGGTATTGAATCTCCATTTTGCAGATGAGGGAACTGAGGCACAGAGAAGTTAAGTGACTTGCCCAAGGTCACACAGCAGGGAAGTGGTGGAGCCAGGATTAAATCGCAGATCACAGGCCCACAGGGCCATGCTCTTTCCACCAGGCCATGCTAATTCCCTTGGCATTAAGAGGGTTTGTCATAAGCTGTGACTCTAGGGTGTGTGGTCTCTTGGGTAATGGTTACCCAGTGGGACAGTTCTCTTACCAAATCAGTGGTAACAATGACTAATTCCTTACATGTCAACTAAACAAGTGAATGGAAAAACCATATAACTGAGGGACAGTGATATGGGGATCCACTTTCCAAAGTATTTTCACCATCATCTTGAGTTTTTTTAAGCTCAGACAACAAGCAAGATGAACAAGAGCTGCTTTTTTCTCCAAGGCCACAGTCATTTGAATCTATGACTTCAAAGTTAAATAGAGCATAAAGTACCTCATTGTCTTTCTAAAATATTTTCTCCTAGGACTGCTTCCCCAGAAAAATCCCTGTAAGAAACTTTATATTTAGAAAATCCCCACAATCACATCACTCCTACCCCACCTGGATTTGTCACCCAGAAGCAATGAGTACACTTGGACACTCCTTGGAAAATTCATGTGAGCTTCCCTGATCACAGTGAGACTTAAATCTTCTGTGTGTTGACTAGATGGACTGGGGAGACACTGCAGACAGAGACCTATGAGGATAGCAATCCACATGTGAGGTTATGAAAAGGGCATCTATGGAATATTACTGAGCAAGGATAAACAGGATTTGGGGATGGATTAATAGGAGAGTGTGTGATGACTCCAAAGTCACATAAATTTGAGGACAGGAACGTTAGGAGACAGTGAGGTTTTAAGGGGGAACATGCAAGTTCATATTTTCCACTTGTACGTTTTAGATGACAGTGGGATAACCAAGGTGAAGGATTCTGGCTGGATATTGGTTTGGGGAGTAATCCACATACAGCTGGAACTAAAACTATGAGAGCTGAGTTCCCAAGGATAGTATCATCCCTGCCTTCAAGGAAATCCCTTTGATAAAATCATTAGTACTCATCTCAGGAGTTAACCTTCCATTGAGCATTGAGTGATCAGAAAAATGAACGCTTTTCTGTCCTCTGCTGGCAAGTTTCAATTACTTTGAACTTAATGATGCTTCTCCTCCCCAGATGTTTTACATTTTCCCCCTCTAGACTGTAACCTCACTGTGAGCAAGAAGTGTGCCTGCCAGCTCTATTGTATTATCCTCTCCCACGAGCTTAATACAGTGCTCTGCACATAGAAAGTCCTCAATAAATACCACTGATCGGTTGATCTGTTGGCCTGGCCCACAACCTAACACCCTTCAAGATGGGTCTTTTCTTAACCCAAGAGTGGAACTCTTTCCACTCAGGAATAGTGGAAAGGTCTCAATGGCTATTTTAGCAATTCCCCACGTGTGTAGGGCAGCATTGTATCATAGTGGGGGAAATGATGGCAAACCCTGCCCATGACACGAACAGCTGGCAATACTCCAGAGGCAGGATTTTGTTTTGCCTGTGGCCCAGGGAAGCTGCTGCTATCCTAGGGCTCATGAGCTTTAGAGTCTCTTCAGCCTTTGTACTCTAGACTCCTAATTCTGAGAAGGAAAAGCAGCCAGTTGGTAGATTTCCATCTGCCAAATAGTTGCTTTATGTGATTTCACCAAGCAATTTCCCCCAGACTCTTCTTGGCTGTCTGTGTACTACATCTTTTCTATGCCTTGCATGACAGTAAGCCTAATACAGAGATTATGCAAACACCATACTTAAAAGTATCATAAACACTCTTGGGCATTAAAGAAAATTAATTGAAACCCTCTCCAAATTAACCTCAACATACTGTTTTGTTTGCTGAACTTTTTCCAAATAATAATGGAACATCTCAAGTTCTCATGTAATAGGAAAAAGGACCAAACGAATCATTCTTTAAAAATCCCAAGGAAAAAAAATAAGCATTTTCATAGCAGCAGTAAACGACTTATTCTCCTCTTGTTGTTGAATGTATTTTCCTATTATATATTTGGCTTGAATTATACCAGGAAAATAATGATGCAATTTAGATTCAACATTAAATTACAAATCAAAATACTAATTCAGCATGGACAAAAAAGCAGAAGGAAGAGTATATCGAGTTAGGGTGAAAATTCCATCATTAATTCAATCTGCAGCTCTGGCCTCTCCGAGGTGTATGAGTCATTTTTGCAAGTACAGGTTGGGACCGTTGAATTAATTATGGGAGAGGCAGTTTTCATTTAGAAATTACTGAGTTTCATCACATTCAATATGGCACTGATGCTACTACTACTACAAGAGAGGACAGTGGCTTTTTTTTTTTAGTTTGGCTCTATTTTTTTGAAGTTTTGCTTTCAGACTGTATTGCCTGGGTTTTTAATGTGACAAGTGTGAAACAGGCAAAAGGAAATTTTTAGTTTCAAAATAAAATAATTTTAAAATATAGTTACCATTTAGTATTTACCAGATTTAGTTCACTTGAGTACTTGAAGCAAGAACATTTCACATTATTCAAATTGCACTGGTTTTATTTCTGTCCTATGGTGGCAGTGAATAAAGTAGCCCTGAAGTACAAGGGTTAAAGCTTTCATAATCCCACATACCTGTAGTATTTCAAGTGAAAAAGCAAAACAAAATACCCAAAACATACTATACATTATACAGGAGCCATTTTTCATTTGGAAAGCATACTGAGTACTTTACAAAGGCAACCAGAGACAGGGTATGTGGTGATTTCAAAAGTTATCTAGATCTTGTGTTAATTTGTGCTTGGCAAGCAGCATGGCCTCATGGAAAGAGCACGGGCCTGAGAGTCAGAAGATCTGGGTTCTAATCCTGGCTCCGCCACTTTGTTTACTGTGTAACTGTAGGCAAGTCACTTAATCAATCAATCAATCGTATTTATTGAGCACTTACTGTGTGCAGAGCACTGTACTAAGTGCTTGGGAAGTACAAGTTGGCAACATATAGAGACAGTCCCTACCCAACAGTGGGCTCACAGTCTAAAAGGGGGAGACAGAGAACAAAACCAAACATACTAACAAAATAAAATAAATAGAATAGATATGTACAAGTAAAATAAATAAATAGAGTAATAAATATGTACAAACATATATACATATATACAGGTGCTGTGGGGAAGGGAAGGAGGTAAGATGGGGGATGGAGAGGGGGACGAGGGGGAGAGGAAGGAAGGGGCTCAGTCTGGGAAGGCCTCCTGGAGGAGGTGAGCTCTCAGTAGGGTCTTGAAGGGAGGAAGAGAGCTAGCTTGGCGGATGGGCAGAGGGAGGGCATTCCAGGCCCAGGGGATGATGTGGGCCGGGGGTCGATGGCGGGACAGGCGAGAACGAGATACGGTGAGGAGATTAGCGGCAGAGGAGCGGAGGGTGCGGGGTGGGCTGTAGAAGGAGAGAAGGGAGGTGAGGTAGGAGGGGGTGAGGTGATGGACAGCCTTGAAGCCCAGGGTGAGGAGTTTCTGCCTGATGCGCAGATTGATTGTTAGCCATTGGAGATTTTTGAGGAGGGGAGTAACATGCCTAGAGCGTTTCTGGACAGACAATCCGGGCAGCAGCATGAAGTATGGATTGAAGTGGAGAGAGACACGAGGATGGGAGATCAGAGAGAAGGTTGATGCAGTAGTCCAGAAGGGATAGGATGAGAGCTTGAACGAGCAAGGTAGCGGTATGGATGGAGAGGAAAGGGCAGATCTTGGCAATGTTGCGGAGCTGAGACCGGCAGATTTTGGTGACAACTTTTCTGAGTCATAGTTACCTCATCTGTAAATTGGGGATTAAGACTATGAGCATTTTGTGGGACAGGGACTGTGTCCAACCCAATTATTTTGTATCTACCTCAGTGCTTAGTACAGTGCCTGGCACATAGTAAGTGCTTAACAAATACCATTTAAAAAACTGCCTTGAAATAAGAAGCAAAATTGAGGAAAGGAAAGTATGTGTGCTGATATCTGGTGCATTGCAGTTAATCTGTGATCGTCATGATGCTTTTGGGATAAATATATCTCCCAAATCATACATGGTACTACTCTTAGTAATAATGCATGACAAACACTTTATACTATGACCAGAACTGTGACCGCCCTCCTAATAAGAACGTGAGCTCCATGTTCATTCAATTCATTCGCATTTATTGAGCACTTACAGTGTGTAAAGCACTGTACTCCATGTGGGAAAGGGACTGTAGCTGATTCAATTCTACTGTATCTCTACTCCAGTGCTTAGTACAATTTTTAGCAGGTAGTAAGCACATAATGAATCAATCAATCATATTTATTGAGCACTTACTATGTGCAGAGCACTGTACTAAGCGCTTGGGAAGTACAAATTGGCAACATATAGAGACAGTCCCTACCCAACAGTGGGCTCACAGTCTAAAAGGGGGAGACAGAGAACAAAACCAAACATACTAACAAAATAAAATAAATAGGATAGATATGTACAAGTAAAATAAATAAATAAATAAATAGAGTAATAAATATGTACAAATATATATACATATATACAGGTGCTGTGGGGAAGGGAAGGAGGTAAGATGCGGGGGATGGAGAGGGAGACGAGGGGGAGAGGAAGGAAGGGGCTCAGTCTGGGAAGGCCTCCTGGAGGAGGTGAGCTCTCAGAAGGGCCTTGAAGGGAGGAAGAGAGCTAGCTTGGCGGATGGGCAGAGGGAGGGCATTCCAGGCCCGGGGGATGACGTGGGCCGGGGGTCGATGGCGGGACAGGCGAGAACAAGGTACGGTGAGGAGATTAGCGGCAGAGGAGCGGAGGGTGCGGGCTGGGCTGTAGAAGGAGAGAAGGGAGGTGAGGTAAGAGGGGGCGAGGTGATGGACAGCCTTGTAGCCCAGGGTGAGGAGTTTCTGCGTGATGCGCAGATTGATTGGTAGCCACATTGAATACCACAATTGTCGTTATTATTGGTGATAGTATGACTGATTCTCTTCACCCTGGAACCCAAGGTTTTACAAGGTCTGTGTCAAAACACAATGTTTCTTGTGGGCAGAGAACATGTCTAACAACTCTGCTGTATTGTACTCTCCCAAGAACATAGTACAGTGCGCTACACACTGTAAGCTCACTGTGGGCAGGGAATGTGTCTGTTTATTGTTGCATTGTACTCTCCCAAGTGCTTAGTATGGTGCTCTGCCACCGTAAGCGCTCAATAAATACAACTGAATGAATGAAAGTAAGAGCTCAAGAAATGCCATTAAATGATTGACTTCTTTTTTCTTTCACATGTTTTCCCTTCAAAAACTGCTTTCTTGGAAAGGAACTCCGCTAAACAGAAAGAAGTCTTGTCATAAGATCTCCTAAAAATTCTCACTAGGCTTGCTTGTGGTGTTTAAGCTTGTGATCCTAAGCCAATAAATTCAATACATATAAAAGCAAACCAAAAATAACACCACACCAAGCATTAAATGAATCTGTGGTCAAGTTGCCTGGAGCACATGTGCTGCAAAAAAGTATTTGTCAATCACTTCTCAGTTAGAAGTAATTGGTTGTCTCAGCTAGGCAAAATCTTGTCTTCCTTCACAAGCAGTACATGTCCCCTACTGCATAATAAGGATATTTATTGACACGCTGGTATGCTACCTGTAAATGGTGAAGAAAAACCATTGTCTTTGTTTGAGGCCTACAAAGGTGGTAGTAGTAATAATAACAATAATATTTATTAAGCTTTTAAAATCAATCAATTGTATTTATTGAGTGCTTACTGTGTATGAGCACTGTACTAAATGCCTGGGAGAGTAATAATAATAATCATAGTATTTGTTAAGTGCTTACCATGTGCCAAGCACTGTTCTAAGCACTGGGGGGGATACAAGGTGGTCAGGTTGTCCCACGTGGGGCTCACAGTCTTAATCCCCATTTTACAGATGAGGGAACGAGGCACAGAGAAGTGAAGTGACTTGCCCAAAGTCACAGCTGACAAGTGGGGGAGCCAGGATTAGAACCCATGACCTCTGACTCCCAAGCCTGGGCTCTTTCCACTAAGCCATGCTGCTTCTAATAGAGTTGGTGACATGTTTCGTGCCTGCAACGAGTTTACAGTCTAGAGGAGGATACAGACATTAAAATAAATTAATAAATTACAGATATGTACATAAGTACTGTGGCGCTGAGAAAGGGATGAATAAAGGGTGCAAATCCAAGTACCAAGGTGATAGAGAAGGGAGCGGAAGAAGAAGAAATGAGGGCTTAGTCGGTGAAGGCCTCTTGATGGAGATGTGCTTTTACTAAGGCTTTGAAAGTGGGGTGAGTGATCGTCTGTCCGATATGAAGAGGGAGTTCCGGGCCAGAGTAAGGACGTGAACTGGAGGTCAGGATGAGACAGATGAGATCGTGGTACAGCGAGT
The DNA here is from genome assembly GCF_015852505.1 of Tachyglossus aculeatus. Taxonomy (NCBI): domain Eukaryota; kingdom Metazoa; phylum Chordata; class Mammalia; order Monotremata; family Tachyglossidae; genus Tachyglossus; species Tachyglossus aculeatus. The sequence goes on from NC_052101.1 coordinate 104,026,476, forward strand.
AGGTTGGCATTAGATGAGCGAAGTCTGAGGACAGGGTTGTAGTAGGAAAGCAGTGAGGTAAGGTAGGAGGGGGCAAAGTGATTGAGTGCTTCAAAGCTAATAATGAGTTTCTAGACTGTGAGCCCGTTGTTGGGTAGGGACCGCCCCTATATGTTGCCAACTTGTACTTCCCAAGCACTTAGTACAGTGTTCTGCACACAGTAAGTGCTCAATAAATACGATTGAATGAATGAATGAATGAATGATGCGGAGGTGAACAGGTAGGTTCTTGTGGAGTGGGGAAACATGGACTGAATGGTTTTGTAGAAAAATGATCGAGGCAGCAGAGTGAAGTATGGACTGGAATGGGAAGAAAACAGGAGGCAGGGAGGTCTACATGGAGGATGATTGGATTACTGTAGTAGCAGTTTGGATGGAGAGGAAAGGGTGGATTTTAGCGATGTTGTGAAGGTAGAATCGACAGTATTTGCTGACAGATTGAATTCTCTCCTCCTCTAGACTGTGAGCCCATGGTGGGCAGGGATTGTCTCTATTGTTGTGTTGCACTTTCCAAGCGCTTAGTACAGTACTCTGCACACAGTAAGCGCTCAATAAACGTGATTGAATGAATGAATATGTGGGTTGAATGAGAGAGACGAGTTGAGGATAAGACCAAGTTTTCAGGCATGTGCGGCAGGGAGGATGGTGGTGCTGTCTACAGTGATGGGAAAGTCAAGGGGCGGTCAGGATTTGGGTGGGAAGATAAGGATTTCTGCTTTAGACATGTTAGTTTGAGGTGTCCTCAGGACATCCAAGTAGAGATGTCCTGAAGGCAGGATGGAATGCCAGACTACAGAAGAAGGCGAGATCAGGGCTGGAGATGGAGATTTGGTAAAAATTTACATATAGATGGTAGTCGAAGCCAAGGGAGAGAATGAGTTCCCCAAGGGAGTGGGTGTAGATGGAGAATAGAAAGGGAGCCAGAACCGAGCCTTGAGGTCGTCCAAGTGTTAGGAGGTGGGAGGCAGAGGAGAAACCTGAGAAAGAGACTGAGAAAGAGAATGAGTGTCCAGAAAGACAGGAGGAGAACCGTCAGAGGACAGTGTCAGTGAAGCCAAGATAGGATAATGTTTCCAGGAGAAGGGTGTGGTCGACAGTGTCAAAGGCAGCTAGAGGTCGAGGAGGATTAGGTTGGAGTCGAGGCCTTTGGCCTCTACAGAGACTGAGATCACACCTCTCTACAGGAGGGAGAGTCAAGCAGAGGCATACCCGTTCCATTCCTAGCTTGGGCAGTGGCTAGCGAGTGGAAGGCAAGTCAAAACTCACCTGGGCTGGGCAGCAGTGGTATGGGAGAGAGTCGAGGGCAGAGATTCAAATTTACTGTGCAGAAGACGGAAATGGTAAACCAGTTACATATTTTTAACCAAGAAAACTCTATGGATACACTACCAGAATGATTACAGATGGAGATGGGGCGTTCCGGGAAAGACGTGTCCATGGAGTTGCTATGGGTCAGAGATAATTCAACAGCATAAGATGAGACAAGAGGCTTTTGGATTTGGCAAGGAGATCATTGGTGACCTCTGAGATGGCAGTTTCTGTGGTATGAAAGGGGTGGAAGCCAGATTGGAGGGGGTCAAGGAGAATTGGAAGATTGGAAATGGAGACAGCAGTTGTAGACAATTTGCTCAGGGAGTTTGGAGAGGAATGGTAGGAAGGACATGGGGTGATACTTGGAGGGAAACATGGGAGGTTTTTTTTTTAGAATACAGGGTGACTTGAGCATGTTTGAAAGCAGTGGGGAATGCTTAGTCTCCTGTGGTATTTTTTAGTAGTAGAAGCATTCCATTAAACTCTGGGAGAAAAAAGAAGTCTGTTTTACTATAAAAGACTCAAATAGGACAATCCGTGGTTGTTGGCTTGACAACTTTGAAACAGTTGAAATACTTAATGTTCCATAAACTCATTTTGATGTGTACAAATACCTGTAAACAACAATATATGGCAAATATGCTGTTCATTACTCTTTCATGCAATGACTATATTGGCAATAGATATTAACATGTGACAGATCGCTTGTTGGGTCAAATCACATGATATGATAAAGCTGACTTTTCCACTTCATTATTTTCCTAATTACCGAGACCTGCAGTGTTTGGATCTAAATTATGTTGGGAACTGAGGCGAGAAGTTGTTAAGTGTGTTGCTCATAAGTGAGAGAACACCCCTTTCCTCCCCTTATACCATCTTTAATCTTAATCAATGTCAAGGATTATGTACAATTTAATGAAAAAAATTCCTAATATAATCTGGTTCAAAACATATTTCACAGAGCATACAGCAAACGGTGTTCTGTATTTTAGACTAATAGTCCAATTAATACTTTGCAATGAGAAATTTATGATGGGCAATTAATCTCATTTCTTAATTTTACCAATGTAAGTTATTAAAGTAGAGAATTGAGCATTGGAACTAAACTAGCAGTATTAGGTAATTAGTGTTTAATTTTGTGTTCATCATTAAATCTAATAGGCATATCATGTAGAGTCTTAACATTAAGAAAAACTCCTTTGTTAATAGGAGCTCACAGCTTTAATTTAACTCCCCCGACTCATCTACTCTATCTTCCCTTTACACATTCACATACAGATTAAGTGGCCCAAATGTTGCCCTCTGTTTTCCTAGTATCCACTGACCACCTTAGGAATCCCACGAAAGGATTATATGTAGCTTGCAAATCATGCCCAAGGTCACACAACCGGCAGTAAGTCACTAAACTTCTCTGTGTCTCAAATTTCCTAATCTGCAAAATGGGGATTAAAATACCCATTCCCTCTCATACTTAAGTGGTGAGTCTCAGACTGGGCAGGGACTGTGTGTCCAACCTGATTATTTTCTATCTAGACTGTAAACTCATTGTGGGCAGGGAGCGTGTCTACCAACTCTGTTATATTGTACTCTCCCAAGTGTTCAGTACCGTGCTCAATAAATAAAATTGGTTGATTACCTACCCCTGTGCTTAGTATAGTGCTTGGCACAGAGTCAGCATCTAACAAATACCATTAAGTATTATTTTCCCTTAGACTGTGAGCCCCATGTGGGACAGGGACTGTCCCCAATTAGATTATCCTGTATCTACTCCAACTCTTAATACAGTGCTTGGAATGTAGCAAGCACTTAACATTATCATTGATCATAATATACAAAACCTCAATGAGAAACCATAATACACGTGACCTTAAATGAGAAAATGCACACTATGTTTCTGAAACAGGGTGTCCAAGGAGTTTAACAACAAAAAATAAATCCTCAGTACAATGGGGTCTGAGGAAAAATTGAAGAGCTAAGAAATGAAAATTATTCTAGTCTGATCCATAACAAGGAACTTTCTCCATAATGTATCCGAGGATCACACAGGGAGCTCATTAAATGATCTAATCCACACTGAGACAGGTAAGCAATTTTTTAAGACTTTTCCCACTTTGAAAAAATAATTAAGTGGAACTAAACATATAGATCAGAGTAGTTCAGCAGTATTTGGGAAATAGGACGTGTATCCACAAAATAACGTTAATAAAAATACCTTTGGCAATAGGAAAGTGTGATAATTCTATCTTCCTATGCATTTTTAAAAGGGTGCAATTTTGGAATAGAGGCTTTTTATAATGAACGTTACTAAAATGCATTACACCTTTCAAATGAAAAGTCTGCATGTCAAGCAATAGTAAGTCAATCTTTTCATAAGCTATCACACATTCAAAAAGTCATATAATTGAAGGCTTAAATATTTAAATGCAGTTCTCAGAATTTGGAGGAAAAATGACTATATTGTTGATAAATACAGAAAATGTATACATAGAGTTGGCAGGGAGGGGGTTGAGGGAGAGGCACAGCTTTTAGGGTAACTGAGTTTGGCATGCTATTTTTTTAAAGAGCCAAGAGCGAGTTTGAAACCTCACCTGCAGAGAAGACGTTTTTGCTCATGTAAAAACAGCCATTCTCAAAGTCAAAAACTAGAATTGAAATTGAGTTTTGTTCAAAGTCCGCAGAACTCTGACTTCATTGGCGTTGAATGGATTTTTGTATTATGCCCTATATGGCTTGCCTTCTCTTGCTGTGATTATGACTACTGCTCAAGGCTGATAATCAAATTTCTTGTGAATCAAAAGGAATAAAATGTAAGATGAAGCTGTTAAATACCAGCTATCAACAAAAAGGTCAGGGCCTCCAGCAATGGAAGAGAAAAAAATTACTTTTTAGACTTGGAACAGATTTATTCTTGATACAGCACAGAGTCATTTACAGTCCCTCCCCCTCACATTTAAACTGGTAGGAAGCTTATTACAAGCTTTCTTAATTCAATTTTCTCTGGCATTTATTGTGCTTAATAAAATACCCAAATGCCAACTAGATTTGTAAAAATGTATTTATAGCTGAATAAATGACTCAAACTGATTATTCATGAAGCAAAATAATGTAGAGCCTAATAATCTAAATGGATATAGATTTTTGTTTTCTTCCTCATCATCAGGGTAATTATTGTTTGCTTAAAGTTTTTACTCTACAGTAGCTGATGCTAAAACTGCATCTGGATGCTTTCAAGATTTTACAATTAATTCACTTTAGCATAGTCAACATTCCACTTCAGGACAGCGGTTTTTAGTATATTCACAAACTCATAATGGATTTGACAAGGACAAGGACACATGAAGGATTTTTAGCAGAAGTTCAGATATTAGGAAGATAAACGACTCCACTAAAGATGAATATACAATAAACTGGAACACAATGAAAACCAGTTGATTAGGACGGTAGATTTGACTTTGTGGACGATACAGACTCCAAGGATTAAAGATTTCAGAGAAAATAAAAGAAACCAAATGAAGGACCAGACAAAGAGTTTACTGAAGGGACACTACCAGAACTCTGTGAGATGTTGTAACAAGGACAGCTAATGGGTGGCCAATAAAGGAACAACTGAAGGATTGTTACGGGCCCGGAAGGGTCCGTTGCCTTAGCTGTCTCTAAGGGTGACCAGCTGTTAAAGAAACAGCATGGTCTGGTGGAAAGAGCACAGGCCTGGGAGCCAGAAGACCTGTGTTCTAATCTTGACCCTGCCAGTTGTCTGCTGTGTGACCTTGGGCAACCAGCGACCAAAGTTTCAGTCACTCATACCTTGCACAATATTTATTTTCTAATAGGATCTCTAAATTTCCAATCCAAGCATCATTCATACCACTACTAGTATAGTTTATCAAACCCAGAATGAAAAACATGTACCAACAACATTTCAAATATCTTTAGAAAGTGTTTTCACACAAATGTTAACATTTTGTTCCTGAAGGCCCAGACTTCACAATACTGAAAATTATAAAACGTAACTCTGTTTGAATCCCAATGTCTCCTGGAACCAGGGTCCAACTAAGTCACGCTGCTTTACATACAGCCCTGTCTTCTACCACCCTGTATATATCTCATTAGCCATAACTGCCTGCAATGGGGGCAAAACGGGATTGTTGGAGGGAAAAGACTGATTTCTTGAGAAATCCAGAACCAGTGGATTCTGGAGTGTGAACATGGTTGCCAAATTCCACCGGAACTCATTCTTTGGAGATTTGAGCAGTCAAATAAGGATCATGCTAAGAGCAGATTAATTAAAACTGTCGTGATAATTTTATTTTAGTCATTGCTTTAAGCAGTATCTGGCATACCAGTAGCTTTGTTTTTGATGTTTAGATATGTGGAAATTTCAATATCATAATCTATCAAAATCATGGATTTGATACCAAATGTCACACTACTTTTATAATGCAGTGGTTTCTACATCCCAAATTGCTTTTAAGAAACCTTGTGGCTTAAAGAGGAATTACTATAAACCATTCTTGGTTTATACTCAGGCTGAGTTCAGAATGCAGGCTGTACATTTTAACATCAGATCACATTTTCTTCCCATTTTAATTAATTCAATAACACTCTTTTATCCTAATCCTCCTCCACCTTTTGGCTGCCTTCAACACTGAGGACTTTTCCTATGAAACATGATCTAACCTTGACTGTACTGACATTGACCTCTCCTGGTTCTCCTCCTAACTCTGACCACGCCTTCTCAGGCTCTTTCCTCTGCCTCCCAGCCCCTAACAATGGGAATCCCTCCGGATCTGGATCACCTTCTATTATCCAGGTACACCCACTCCCCTGGAAAATGCATTGGAATCCAAGGCTTCGACTATCATATCTACTCAGATAATTCCCAATCTACCTCTCCTTCTCGCCTGTCTTGCATTTCCTCCTTGCCTCACAAGCCCACAAGCCTTTGGCATTATCCTTGACTCATCTCTCTCATTCAACCCACATTCAATAACACCAAACCCTCTCAGTTCAACCTTCACAACATTGCTAAAATTCGCTCTTTCCTCTCCATCCAAACTGCTATTATGCCGAGCCAAGTGCTTATCATATCCTGCCTTGACAACTGCATTAGCCTCCTTGCTGGCCTCCCTGCCTTCTGTCTCTTCCCACTCCAGTCTATACTTCACTCTGCTGCCCTGATAATTTTTCTACAAAAATGTTCAGTCTATTTTTCCTGATTCCAGAACCCCCAGTGGTTGCCTATCTACCTCCACATCAAACAGAAACTTCTTACCCCTGGCTTTAAAGCACTCAATCACCTTGTCCTTCTTACTTTACCTCTCTACTTTCCTATTACAACTTAGCCCACACACTTTGCTTCTCTTTGGTCAACGTAGTAACTGTACTTTGATCTTCCCTATGGGGGAAGACAGTCATGAATTTGGGGCCCCATGCCACCACCTCAAAATCCCATTAGGATCCTGTTGGCGGGAGGGGATTCCCCAAGCTGTGGAGAATGCTACCCAGAATAGCAACAGGGAGGGAGGGGATGGCTGCTAGTGGACAGTTTATTAATCAGCTGCTTATCAATGCCTCCTCCACTGTGTCCACTGAAGGTGGAATGGACATTTTCTAGCCATTTCCCAGAGATCTGTGAGAGAAATCAGGAGGCAATTTCCACCAGGGGCAGCCCTCCTTCACCCACTGCCCTCACTATTGCCACCTACTTAGCTGGCAGAAACACCACTGACCCCATTCAGGAAGAGGATTCTCCTCTTACCAAAGATGGTGTGACCTAATGCAAAGAACACAAGTTGGGGAGGAGAAGACCCAGATTCCAATCCCAGCCTAGCCACTGGCCCACTGCACGGATGGAGGTTGTGCTCTTGCAGTACCTAATGTTAAGGAAAATTACTGCTGTAACCACTCCCCCCATGTCTAAAGCCCTACGCACATACACAGCTGTGTCTTTCAACAATACACCATGCTGTGTCCAGATTCTCACTGTCAAAGAAAATTCTCTAATTCTGCTGTCTGTTCCCTCAGGTGACAGCAGCAGCTGTGATAGAAAGGATCACGTTACTTTTAAAAATTGGTTCCTGATTACTTAGGCTTTTCTTGCTGCCAAGAAGACCCAATTAATAGCTTTAGATTCTTCTCCCAATGCCTAAACACAGGCCATGGTAGTTAGGCATTCTAGGAATATTACATCTTTAAGACCACAAGGGAGCATTTAGTGCAACAATGCATTAAATGTCAAAGTACTGAAGATAAAAAAAAAATCAACACGCCAATTTTGGTATATGATAATAATGCAATTACTGAATATATGTAACCATAGCTGCAAAAGTGGGATGAAATTTGAAAATAAGACAATTAAATTACTAATATTAGGTTGATGCAAGGCTATCTGATAAGCTGAAGACAACTCTGCTCCTCTAAGGTGACTGTCAGTATCATTTCTAGCTGAATAGTTGAGTTTCAAAAATCCTTTTAAACTGAGAGGGTTTGTAGTTCAAGACTGTTAATTTTTAAGAAAAATTCCCTTATGGGATTCATCTTAAAACCAGAATTCTATATCTCTTTCTGCTCTCTTTCAGTTCAGCTTAAAAAAACATGAGTTTCATATGTGTAAAATTATGGCCACATAATCTAGAATCAGAGAATAATGGAGCTGGAGGGGATCTCAAGCCATAATTTGGTAATCCTCTCTGCCTGAAGACAGGTGAATAGCTAAGCCACCCAGAATAGATAATTATCTATTAAAAAAGTTAATTGCATAATTTTCTTGGGAAATTAATTTAGTGGAGATTATAAATATTTAACCCAATGAAACATAATTCAGTGTTGGATCTATATGAATGATTTGATTTCAATATTATTCACTGAAGACATGAACAAAATGTCCATTGATGTCAGTAGGAATTAAATGCAGCTAAAGAGTAAATAAGATCAGGAAACCACCAGATTTGCTATAAGAGCTGTTCTCTACCCATTCTTGAAAAGGCGTTACAGATAAACTGATATTACTCCTTGAGTAACGGAAATGTTTGCATTTTGAACTCTCAGACACCATTATTGGGCCTGACAGATCTAATCAAAGCAACAAAAGGAATCAAGAATCAAGTCTTGACTCTTCTCCTTAAGGATTGTAATCACTGAAATCAATCCAGCACTTACTGTGGGCAGAACACTGCACAAATTGCTGGGGAAAGTACAATGCAGTAAAGTTGATAGATACCACCCCTGCCCTCAAGGAGCTTACCGTCTACAGGGGGAAACAGACATTAAAATAAATTACAGACAGGGGACATGGCAGAGTGTAAGGATGTGGACATACATAAGTGCTCTGCACACAGTAAGCGCTCAATAAATACGATTGAATAAGTGTTGTCAAATCCAAGTGATGGTTGATCCTTTTGGACTATGTAAAACAAATCTAGATAATTTTGGTGATTCTTGACCAAATTATTCATATAATTGTAATATAGCTTCACTTTGTGTTTTAGTATTGTTATTATTATTGATACTTAAATGTTTACTATGTGCTAACCATTGTTCTAAGTGCTGGGGTAAATACGAGACAATCAGGTTGGACACTGCCCCTATTCCACATAGGGTTCAAAGTCTTAATCCCCATTTTACAAATTAGATAACTGAGGCACCGGGAAGTTAAGTGACTTGCCCAAGGTCACACAACAGACAAGTAGTGTAGCTGGGATTAGAACCCAGGTTGTCTGACTCTCAGGTCTGTGCTCTTTCCACTTGGCCACACTGCTTCTCTTATTTAGCATAGTTGCAACCCACAGTCCAAAACCTAAGTTTTCACAAAATGAGGAAGAATTTGGTTTAAGATGAACTCAACTGAGAATCACAAACCTTGTAAATAACTGAAGTGAAGATCACCAAGCACATCTGAAAGGTGAATTTTTCCAATTTTCTAGTTCAATGGAATTATAGTCTTCTTAGGGGGAAAAGTGATAGTATAAACTAAGCAAACATACTCCTGCTTACAATGCCTGTCAACTACAATATCTGTACAGCCATTTTTTCCTCCTTCTGCTTTTATCTCCCTACTAAAATATCAAAGCTAGTTTTTCCATTTCAATTTGATTAAACTTAGATAGTAACATTTATATTTACATTGTTAGAGACAAATTTGTCTGCCACACCCATCTAAAACCTTTTAAGCTTCTTGATTCCATTTTTAAATATCTATCGCTTTTATATGACAGTGCATCTCCTTGTCAGCAGTACTTTCTGATAAACTTTAATGCTCTTTAGTGACTACCTTAGTAAGGATTACTATGAAGAATGACCTATTCTTAACAAGTACTTGAAAAATGTTTAAAGTAAAGAAAGCTTTTAAGCATAATTAGCACTCAGATCTGAATTCTGGTACAGGACCATTTATAACTCGGACGCACTGAAGGAACATTTTAGGTATACCAGACTATTGGGCTACATTTTTTAAAAATCCAATTAATAAATATTTTATTAAAATGCCTAAAACACATCTTAGTAAGCAATACAAACAAAAATTAGAGTAACTGCTATGCCCATTGACTTTAAGCAATTTAGAATAATTGTAGTTCAGCATTATGAAAACATTTCTTTGCTGTTTAGTGCAACAACATCCTCTCGTAAGTAGCAGTTTAGTTGAAATGCAAATCCCCCATACAGTCGGTTTACTTCTACTGTATATGATAGAGCTCCCTATCAGTTCAGTATGTGAAATTAGAAACCAAATCAGGCTGCTTCCTCTGAACAGTTGAAGGGGCTAACCAAAATTATTCAGAAACTCTCTGGGCCTTTACACTGTCTTCATTTGAAGTGGGGAAAGACACCTACATGCTGAACAGTAGTGTGGCTCTGGCTGAAAGTCGCAGGAGCATCAAGTCTTGAACAGCTGCTGTCACCCCACCCATCCTACAGGAAGTGTCAGAGAGGCAGAGGCAGTTAGCAAGGGGGAAGGGATTCTCCTCACACATGGTCCCAAGTAAATGGGAGAAAGAAGGAGGGCATGAAATAGGAAATAATAGGGAGGAATCTTCACCCTGGGCCTGGGGTGTGGATGGTTATACGCTGCAGTTCTTCCAGAAAGAAATGGCAACATTGGGCTCAATATTTTTAATCAGCATGTCCTAGTGGAGGGAACACAGGCTTAGGAGTCAGAGGACCTGGGTTCTAATACCACTCCGACACGTTTGCTGAGTGATCTTGGGCAGGTCACTTAACTTCCCTGTGCCTCAGTTACCTCATTTGCAAAATGGGGATTAGGACTGTGAACTCCATGTGAGATGTGGACTGTGTCCAACCTGATTAGCTTGTATCTAGCCCAGTGGTTAGTGCAGTGCCTGGCACATAGTAAGCACTTAACAAGTTTCCCTCTAGACTATAAGCTCACTGTGGGCAGGGACCATGTCTACCAACTCTGTTATATTGTACTTTCCCAAGCAAATAGTACAGTGCTGGGCATACAGTAATCAAACATAATTGATTGAAGGCCACTCTGGTCAATCAATCAATCAATCAATCGTATTTATTGAGCGCTTACTATGTGCAGAGCACTGTACTAAGCGCTTGGGAAGTACAAATTGGCATCACATAGAGACAGTCCCTACCCAACAGTGGGCTCACAGTCTAAAAGGGGGAGACAGAGAACAGAACCAAACATACCAACAAAATAAAATAAGTAGGATAGAAATGTACAAGTAAAATAAATAAATAAATAGAGTAATAAATATGTACAACCATATATACATATATACAGGTGCTGTGGGGAAGGGAAGGAGGTAAGACGGGGGGATGGAGAGGGGGACGAGGGGGAGAGGAAAGAAGGGGCTCAGTCTGGGAAGGCCTCCTGGAGGAGGTGAGCTCTCAGCAGGGCCTTGAAGGGAGGAAGAGAGCTAGCTTGGCGGAGGGGCAGAGGGAGGGCATTCCAGGCCCGGGGGATGACGTGGGCCGGGGGTCGATGGCGGGACAGGCGAGAGCGAGGTACAGTGAGGAGATTAGCGGTGGAGGAGCGGAGGGTGCGGGCTGGGCAGTAGAAGGAGAGAAGGGAGGTGAGGTAGGAGGGGGCGAGGTGATGGAGAGCCTTGAAGCCCAGGGTGAGGAGTTTCTGCCTGATGCGCAGATTGATCGGTAGCCATTGGAGGTTTTTGAGGAGGGGAGTAATATGTCCAGAGCGTTTCTGGACAAAGATAATCCGGGCAGCAGCATGAAGTATGGATTGAAGTGGAGAGAGACACGAGGATGGGAGATCAGAGAGAAGGCTAGTGCAGTAGTCCAGACGGGATAGGATGAGAGCTTGAATGAGCAGGGTAGCAGTTTGGATGGAGAGGAAAGGGCGGATCTTGGCAATGTTGCGGAGCTGAGACCGGCAGGTTTTGGTGACGGCTTGGATGTGAGGGGTGAATGAGAGAGCAGAGTCGAGGATGACACCAAGGTTGCGGGCTTGTGAGACGGGAAGGATGGTAGTGCCGTCAACAGAGATGGGAAAGTCAGGGAGAGGACAAGGTTTGGGAGGGAAGACAAGGAGCTCAGTCTTCGACATGTTGAGCTTTAGGTGGCGGGCGGACATCCAGATGGAGATGTCCTGAAGGCAGGAGGAGATGCGAGCCTGGAGGGAGGGGGAGAGAGCGGGGGCAGAGATGTAGATCTGGGTGTCATCAGCGTAGAGATGATAGTTGAAGCCGTGGGAGCGAATGAGGTCACCAAGGGAGTGAGTGTATATTGAGAACAGAAGGGGACCAAGTACTGAACCTTGGGGAACCCCCACCGTAAGAGGATGGGAGGGGGAGGAGGAGCCTGCAAAAGAGACTGAGAAAGAACGACCGGAGAGATAAGAGGAGAACCAGGAGAGGACGGAGTCTGTGAAGCCAAGGTCAGATAACGTGTGGAGGAGAAGGGGGTGGTCCACAGTGTCAAAGGCAGCTGAGAGGTCGAGGAGGATTAGGACAGAGTATGAGCCGTTGGATTTGGCAAGCAGGAGGTCATTGGTGACCTTTGAGAGCGCAGTTTCCGTGGAATGAAGGGGACGGAAGCCAGACTGGAGGGGGTCGAGGAGAGAGGTGGTGTTGAGGAATTCGAGGCAGCGCGTGTAGACAACTCGTTCAAGGAGTTCAACTCGTCAAACATTTTAAGAAGCAAATCAAAGAACCAATACTGAATTAAGAATTGGACTTCAATTTGACAAAACACACCATATTTTCAGAAGCTCATTTAAAATGGAAAAAACACAAGCTATAAGTCTAGATCTGGCAGAATGAAAAAAAAGTTACTGATTCCACTAGTGTCTTTACCAACCCAACCAATACCTCACTCAATACCTCTCTGCTGTGTCATCTATGTACTTGGACTCTGGGCATTTGATATTCACCCACCCTCAGCCCCACAGCATTTGATGTTGATGATGACAGTATTTGTTAAGCGCTTACTATGTGCCAGCAATGTTCTAAGCGCTGGGGTAGATACAAGGTAAGCAGGTTGTCCCATGGGGGGCTCACAGTCTTAATCCCCATTTTACAGGTGAGGTAACTGGCACAGAGAAGCTAAGTGCCTCACCCAAAGTCACACAGCTGGCAAGTGGTGGAGCCAGGATTAGAACCCATGGCCTCTGACTCCCAAGCCCGGGCTCTTTCCACTAAGCCACGCTGCTTCATGAACATATCCTTCAGGACATCTCCATCTGGATGTCTGCCCACCATCTAAAACTCAACATGTCCAAGACTAAACTCCTAATCTTCCCTCCCAAACCCTGCCCTCTCCCTGACTTTCCCAACACTGTTGACGGCACTTCCATCCTTCCCGTCTCACAAGCCCGCAACCTTGGTGTCATCCTGGACTCCGCTCTCTCGTTCACCCCTCACATCCAATCCGTCACCAAAACCTGCCGGTCTCACCTCCGCAACATTGCCAAGATCCACCCTTTCCTCTCCATCCAAACCGCTACCCTGCTCGTTCAATCGCTCATCCTATCCCGACTGGATTACTGCCTCAGCCTCCTCTCTGATCTCCCACCCTCCTGTCTCTCCCCACTTCAATCCATACTTCACGCCGCTGCCCAGATCGTCTTTGTGCAGAAACACTCTGGGCATGTTACTGCCCTCCTCAAAAATCTCCAGTGGCTACCAATCAACCTACAGCCAATCAGGCAAAAACTCCTCCCCCTCGGCTTCAAGGCTGTCCATCACCTCGCCCCCTCCTACCTCACCTCCCTTCCCTCCTTCTACAGCCCAGCCCGCACCCTCCGCTCCTCTGCCGCTAATCTCCTCACCGTGCCTCATTCTCGCCTGTCCCGCCGTCAACCTCCGGCCCACGTCATCCCCCTGGCCTGGAATCCGCCAAGCTAGCTCTCTTCCTCCCTTCAAGGCCCTACTGAGAGCTCACCTCCTCCAGGATGCCTTCCCAGACTGAGCCCCCTCCTTCCTCTCCCCCTCATCCTCCTCTCCATCCCCCCGTCTTACCTCCTTCCCTTCCCCACAGCACCTGTATATATGTATATATGTTTGTATGTATTTATTACTCTATTTTATTTGAACATATTTATTCTATTTAGTTTATATGTTTTGTTGCTTGTCTCCCCCTTCTAGACTGTGAGCCCGCTGTTGGATAGGGACCATCTCTATATGTTGCCAACTTGTACTTCCCAAGCGCTTAGTACAGTGCTCTGCACACAGTAAGCACTCAATAAATACGATTGAATGAATGAATATCCACAAATGATTTATTTATATTGATGTCTGTCTTCCCCTCTAGACTGAAAACTCGTTGTGGGCAGGGAACATGTCTACCAACTCTGTTGTACAGTACTCTCTCAAGGACTCAGTACAGAGCACATGGTAAGTGCTCAATAAATACCACTGATTGATTGATTCATTATTTATTCAGTCGTATTTACAGAGAGCTTACTGTGTGCAGAGCATTGTATTAAGCGCTTGGAAAGTACAATTTGGCTACAGATAGAGACAATCCCTACCCAACAACAGGCTCACAGTCTAGACTCTCGAGGTTCTAGTGCCCAAGCTGCCCACTCCAGCTCCCGCAGGCTCTAGGTTCCCGAGGCGGCTCTGGCGCCCAAAGGCTCTAGGTTCCTAAGGCAGCTCTAGGTTCCTGAAGCTCTAGTTTCCCTCGGCGGTTCTGGCATCCAGTGGCTCCAGCACCCGGAGGCTCTATTTTCCCGAGGCGGCTCCAGTGCCTGGAGCCCCTATGTTCCTTCCGTGCCCAGTCTTAGAGCCTAGATCACCGAAGCTCTAGGCTCGGGAGGCTCTAGATCATCGAGGCTCTAGTTACCTGAGGTTCTAGATTATTGAGGTTCTGGGTTCTAGACTCCAGCTGCCGGAGGCTCTAGGTTCCCGAGGCCACTGGCATCTGGGGGTTTCTGATGCCCCAAGGTTCTAGGTTCCTCCCATGCCCAGTCTTAGCACCTAGATCACCGAGGTCCTAGACTCGGGAGGTTCTAGGTCCCCGAGGGTCTAGATCATCTAGGTTCTGGGTACCTGAGTTTCTAGACTCCAGCTTCCAGAGGCCCTAGGTTCACAAGGCAGGTCTGGTGCCCCGAGGCTCTAGGTTCCTCCCATACCCAGTCTTAGCACCTAGATCATCAAGGTTCTAGACTCAGGCGGCTCTAGGTCACCAAGGTTCTGGATCACCAAGGTTTTAAGTCACCGAGGTTCTACAGCATTGAAGTTCTAGGTACCTGAGGTACTAAACTCCAGCTCCCGGAGGCTCTAGGTTCCCAAGACAGCTCTAGCGCCCCAAAGCTCTAGGTTCCTCCCATGCCCAGCCTTAGCGCCTAGATCACCGAGGTTCTAGACTCGGGCAGTTCTAGATCATTGAGACTCTAGATTCCCGGGGCAGCTCCGGCATCCAGGGGCTTCGGCGCCCCAAGGCTCTAGGTTCCCAAGGCAGCTCCAGTGACCAGAAGCTCTAGTTTCCCGAGGCAGCTCTGCTCCCAGGGGCTCTAGGTTTCCGAGACAGTTCCAGCACCCAGAGGCTCTCAGTTCCTGAGGTTCTAGATCACTGAGGTTTTTAGATCGCTGAGGTTCTAGGTACCTGAAGTCCCTGGCTCCCAAGTTTCTGGTTTCTTGGGCGTTACTGCCTCCTGAGATTCTAGATCATCGAGCTTCTAGACTCCTGAGGTTGTAGGTACCTGTGGTCCCCATTCCAACTCCACTCCAAGGGAAATGAGGGCTTAGTCGGGAAAGGCCTCTTAGGAGAAATGTGAATTTCAAAAGGCTTTGAAGGTGGGGAGATTTGTTGTCTTTCATGCATGAAGTGGGAGGGAGTTCCAGCCCAGAGGTAGGATGTGGGCAAGCGATCAGCAGCGAGATAAATGAAACTGAGATACAATTAGTAAATTGGTGGTAGAGGAGCAAAATGTGCAGAGTGTGTTGAAGTAGGAAGTCAGTCAGGTAAGATAGGCAGGAGCCAGCTGATTGAGTGCTATAAAACCGGTAGTAAGGAGTTTCTGTTTGATGTGGAGGTGGATGGGCAACCACTGGAGGTTCTTGAGGAATGGGGAGGTGTGAACTGAACACTTTTTTTAGAAAAGTGATCCAGGCAGCAGAGTAAAGGATGGACTGGAGGGGGAAGAATCGTGAAGCAACACGTTCTAATAGATAGAGCATGGGCTTTGGAGTTAGAAGGACTTGAGTTCTTATTCTGGCGCTTCCACTTGTCTGCTGTATGACCTTGGGCAAGCCATTTAACTTTTCTGTGGTTCAACCTGTTTGACATACTGAACCCTTGGTGACCCGGCAGTCACATATAGGGCTGTTTTTCTCTGATTTTATAGCTGAGTTGTATAGAGAAGGGGGTCATTAGAATCATCCATCAATCATATTTAATGAGCACTTGCTGTATGCAGAGCTCTGTCCTAAGCACTTGGAGAGCATAACAATATAACAGATACATTCCCTGCCTACAACGAGCTGGGACATTTGTATCTTTAGACGGTCAATTCCTAATCATTTGGGGAAAGTCAAACAGACTTGGAGCAGCCGCTGGCTTCACTCCAGTTTCGTGATACTGTAGTCCTGACTTGAACCTCTAGCTCTTGGTCCATTAGAATGTGAGTTTCAGCAGTGCTTAATTTGTACAAGGAGAGGTGGCAGAGTGCTGCAGGCTGATACCAACATCCCAATCACTAAAACATCTCCTTGGAAGCCGGATGGGGGTTTCAAGTGTAGGAATTCCACTCTTCCTTCAGCTCCACTCTGCTCAAAGAACCCCTGTTCTGTGTGTCCTTTCTTGGGATTGATCAGAGCTGACCCGGTCAGTATGCCATGACCTGTGTCCAAAGAAGAGCCAGGGCCTCGTCCCACAGGCATCAGGACTCCTCCACCAGCAGGTCTGTAATAAGTGTAGGCTGAATCCCAGGGAGGACTGGAAGAAATTATGCTCTAGTCCCCAGGAACAGACACAGTTTGGCAGAGGACAGATGATCACAACCCATTTCACACATCAGGTGTTCATTTTAAAAGATATGCCCCAGGATGCATTTCTGGGGGTGAGAGTAAGATTCCGATGCTCCAATGTGGACTTTCCTGGATCAGAATCACCCAGTTAATAATAATGATTATTATGGTATTTGTTAAGCACTTACTATGTGCCACACACTGTTCTAAGCATCAGGGCGGATACAAGCAAATCGGGTTGAACACAATCCCTGTCCCACGTGGGACTCACAGTCTCAATCCCCACTTTATAGATGAGGTAACCGAGGCACAGAGAAGTGAAGTGACTTGCCCAAGGTCACACAGCAGACAAGTGGTGGAGCGGGATTAGAACCCATGAACTTCTGACTCCCAGGCCAATCAATCAATCAATCATATTTATTGAGTGCTTACTGTGTGCAGAGCACTGTACTAAGCGCTTGGGAAGTACAAGTTGGCAACATATAGAGACAGTCCCTACCCAACAATGGGCTCACAGTCTAAAAGACCACTACTCCATGCTTCCCAGTTGGGCAGTCCCCGCTGCTCAATACATAATACTTTATGGGAATCACCTTTATGGATGAGCTCACTTTGCACCAACAGAATTTAGGGCAAAGGGGACTTATAAAGCTCAGCAGAAGCCTCTGCCTTGTTAATGATTCAGAGGTAGTGGGGATTTCAGGGATGCCAGCAGGAAGTCCCCAGGAGTACTTACTGAAAACACAAGAAACATGACGTTCTGTCTTATCAGCCATTGGTCACCATAGCAGAGGACAGCAGGACAGCTGACCCTCTCCCGCTTGTAGATTCCATCATGGTAAAGACTTTTAATAGGACACCCTCTTGTCAGTTAATAATAATAATGATAATGAATCAATGCCTTACCATGGCAGGAGAGTTAGCATAAACTAATAAAGGTTAGAGCTATGCCATTGAGTGATATTCTCTCATTAGGTTTACCCATAATGGTAGGGTCTAAGCCAAAACGCCAGACAGAGTTGATTCACCTGTTCTGGGCAGCAACAGCATGGGAAAGAGTCAAAGGTGGATGATCAAGTGATCGAAATGCTGATCAAAGATAATGGCAGAGATGTTTTTACTGCACAGAAGTCACATAATGAGAGGGCATTTTGTTACTGGTGCTTTTTGGCGACAAATTTAGCACAGAAGGACTGGCAAATGCTAAACTGAGAGTCTGAGGTAGGTTTTTTATTTGGTAATATCCTTCTGTATGTCTTCTATAAGACACTGTACGTCAACAGTGGCCAAAGAGTGCCAGGAATCTGCACTCTCTGAACTTCCCCAGAACTTCATTTCCAGAATGCTTGCATCCTCGTGGCAAAAAGGCCATGGACAATAAGGGGTGGTGTGCAGGGGAAGAGAAGCCGTGGAAAAAGACTGAAACGTTGCCTCTCTGTTAGACAGGGATGCTGATTTCAGAGAGTCAAAGGCAGAATTATTAGTTGGGGACTCCTAAAATGTTATCTGCTTTGCCCAATTCCTGCCGACTTTAGGTTGGCAGACATTTAACATGCAGATTCAGTCAGCCTCGTGCAAATTCAGGCCAAAAATGGATTTTTTTTAAATGAAAAATAGCCTCTGAAGATATGCTTGCCTGGTGCCCCAAGCCAATGAGTCAATTATCTTCCCTTCCCACACAGGGGGAAAATAGGGCTTATATAAATCTCTGTTGGCATGGAAGGAGGGAAAATAGTTTGCCCCCACTGATATGAGCAGAGCCAGGTTGGGGGGCAGAGGGGGGAAGCAGCTACACTTGTGCATGGTTCTAGTACACAACCCTTAATGAGGATTCAATGTCTGCTCTTCGGCCTACTAAGACTGTGAACCCCTTGTGAGACACGGACTGACTGAATCCAACCTAATTAACTTGTATCTACCCTAATGCTCAGAAAAGTGTTTAACATGATGTAAACAATGAACAAATGCCATTAAAAAAATGGCAGTGTGGGATGGCCTGGGAAGGTGGACCAGAGACCGTGAGTGACACCTAATCTGGCTTCCAGGAGAAAAGTCATTCCACAATCATCCGGGCACCCTCCGTATTCAAGGTTCCAAAGAGCCCTTCTAAAAAGTTGTCGCCGAGGGTCAGGGTGAACCTTGAACATTAGCTTTTGCATTCAGTCCACTGAAATATGCATGTCACAATTTGAACCCAGAGTCCATTACTTTGCTGAGAAGCAATAAAAACCTTAAGCTTGCCAAACAGTTCTAAGTGCTGCACTCTGTGGAAGAGTTTCTTTTCAGGGGGAGGGAGTGGGTCATTAAGTGTAATGGAACAATGGAGACAAGCACATCCTGAGGAGTACTGCAATTCCATTTTATTATTTATTTGGTACGTACTATTCTCCTTCTGTACATTCTCTAAGTACCTGGTACAGTGCACTGCACATAGGTGCTTCAAATGTACACTGTTAAAGATGCCTGAAATAGTATTAGTGAGGAAGAGTCACCCCTATAGGTAGGTTAGCTTGCAATTTGCAGGATGCTGAGAGGTGCCAACAAGATTCATATGACCAAATAAAAGGATTTTATTTCATTTGAAAGTTTAAGAAAATAAGAAAAATATGAAATAGGTGAGTACTGAAAGGAACAAGTCCTCCATTTAGTGAGGAGCCTGCGATTGGATATCGTGCAGAAATCCTGATCGAAATTCTGCTTCTTGGAAATGAAAACAATTTTTATTCTGTGGGTATAGCTATGGAATTTGTGAGCTGAAAGTTACCGTCCCTATAGTAGTTACTTTGCCTAATGTCAATCTTCAGTAGGTTACAGGAAGAGGCAAGAAAATGAGAGATTCAACTTAGTCCCAGGAATACATTTCTACCCTATCTTTTTGCTCTTACAGAAATGAAAAAGGTAAAAAGTGGCTAATTAGAGCACTTGTTCAACTGATGGCAGAGATGTTGCTTGCTGTCCTCAACAAATAAACTAATAAAAATACAGAGTGATGGAAAAAAATTATGTGATAGGAATGGGCAATGAAGATTGAGCCATAATCAGGAGATAATTGCGAACAAGCATCGTGGTTTAGTGGAAAGAGCATGGGCTTGGGAGTCAGAGGTCATGGGTTCTAATCCTGGCTCCACTACTTATCAGCTGTGTGATTTTGGGCAAGTCACTTAACTGCTCTGTGCCTCAGTAACCTCATCTGTAAAATGAGGATTAAGACTGTGAGCCCCACATGGGGCAACCTGATTAATAATAATAATGACAGTTTTTGTTATGCACTTACTATGTGCCAAGCACTCTCCTAAGCACTGGGGTAAATACAAGGTAATCAGGTTGTCCCACATGGGGCTCACGGTCTTAATCCCCATTTTACAGATGAGGTAACTGAGGCACAGAGAAGTTAAGTGACTTACCCAAAGTCACAGAGCTGACAAGTGGCAGAGCCAGGATTAGAACCCACAACCTCTGACTCCCAAGTCCGTGCTGTTTCCGCTAAGCCACTATCTACCTCAGCGCTTAGAACAGTGCTTGGCAAGTAGTAAGCACTTAATACCATCATCATCCTCAACAAATCCCCAAAAAACACAAACTACACAAATGCTTCCCCAACTAAGCCCTCATCTCCCCTACTGTCGCTCCCTTCTGTGTTGCCTATGCTCTTGGTTCTGTACCCTTTAAGCACTTGATATTCACTTCACAGCAACTATGTACATACCTGTAATTAATTTTAATGTCTGACTCCTCCCTCTAGACCACGAGCTCATTGTGGGCAGGGAGGGTTTCTGCTAATTCTGATTTATTCTACTCTCCCAAGTGCTTAGTACAGTGCTCTGCACATAGTAAGTGCAGAAGCAGCTAAGCTCAGTGGCAAGAGCCCGGGCTTGGGAGTCAAATGTTGTGGGTTCTAATCCCAGCTCTGCCACTTGTCAGCTGGGTGACTTTGGGCAAGTCACTTAACTTCTCTGTGCCTCAGTTCCCTCATCTGTAAAAATGGACATTAAGACTGTGAGCCCCACATGGGACTACCTGATGACCTTGTATCCACCCCAGTGCTTAGAACAGTGCTTTCCAACATAGTAAGCGCTTAACAAATGCCATCATCATCATCACTAAATACCAATGATTGATTGCAGTGCTCTGCACAGAGTGAGCACTCAATAAATACTACTGATTGACTCATTAATTGAACAAAAGCTTGTTCACTGATGCTACAATCTGGAAAAAGGAACGAACTGGACAGCTTGGCAACTACCATGGACCTCTCAATGACATTGCTGAGATTTTTGTGGAAGAAAGTCATGATGATGAAAGCCACTTCAAATAATTAAAAGGTAAGTGTTGGAGGGGAATGCCCTCCCTCATCATATCCAACAGACAATTACTACCTCCCCCCCTTCAAAGCCTTATTGAAGGCACACCTCCGCCAAGAGGCCTTCCCTGACTAAACCCTCTTTTCCTTTTCAACTCCCTTCTGTGTTGCCTTGACTTGATCCCTTTATTCATCCCCTTTCCCAGCCTCACAATACTTATTTATATATCTGTAATTTATTTATTTATATTAATGTCTGTCTCTACCTCTACCTGTAACCTCCTTGAGGGCAGGAAATGTGTCTGTTACTCTCCCAAGTGCATAGTACAGTGCTCTGAACACAGTAAGTGCTCGATAAATATGACTGGCTGACTGACTGGAGGTGGCAGAATGCAAGGACATCTTGCCCTAGGTGTCAGGGAAAGTGAGAGAGGATGAGGCCTCATTTGGATAGAGCAATGGGGAGACACAAGGTCACTGGCTGTTAGCCAAGTCTTAGTGATGGAGATGAGAGGAAAAATAACTGAATCGGGAACAAGTCCAGGTTGAAGGGGAGGTTAGCCATGATGGATTGGATGTTTTACAAAGCACAGAGAAATAAGTGCTGGGAGCAGATAGTAACATGCTGTGTGGGAGAGGTTTCCAGAGATGGAGTTGGGGATGGGAATTTGAGGTTCAATGAATCTTTAGTTCAGTCCTAAAGGAATATTTTTAATTTTAGAAGACATAAATATGATTAAATGCCAACATGAATTGAGAAAAGCTGAAAGCAGTAGCTTTAAAAAAATAGCCTCAAGGAGACAGGAGAAACATTTGAAAACAGTATACTAAAAGCCCAGGTAAACTGTATGCCAAAGAGCAAAAGATCAGGTGATCAAATAGGAGTGCTGTATCACTAACTGGCAAAGTAAGATAGATCAGAGGAAAGAGATGAGTCTGTAAAATAAATGGAAAATTCACCCAAGTGAAGAAAAACCAGGACGGTGCATAAAGTGGCAGGTAAGATGCAAAGAAGAAAAGGGGGATGCCAAAACCTTACCTCTGAGCTTGTGATAAAAGATTACTGGAATACATCAAAAGCAGGAAGCAGACAGAGTAATCAGAAAGGTCACTAGATGATCATGGGGTAAAAGGTGCACTTGGATGGAAAGGGGATAGCGAGGGGCTCAATGAATTCTTTAGTCTTTACTGAGGAAGATAGTGGGGCGGTCCCTTCACCCAAGTTGTTTTTGAAGCAGGCAGGTTAGAACTACTGTCCTAGATCAAATTATGTCAAACTCAAAGAATGTTTTAGAACAAATTGACACAGTAGATGTCAACAAATTGCCTGTTCCAGATGGTATGTGTCCATGAATTCTGAAAGGAACTCAGAGAAGAAAATATGGAAAAAAAAAGAATAAATCTAGAGATACAAACCCAGAGGCCCTGGAGGACTGATCAACTGCCATTGTAAATCCCATCTACAGAAGGAGGTTTAGAGGTCACACAGCAAATAATAAAGACTCATGAGTCTCACTTTTACACCTGGTAAATTGGACCCCACTGAAGAATACTGATCTACATACAGGACACCAAGCATGAAAAGTATCAATTTTGAGGTGGCGCTAACACCCACATCTGTGAAATATACTTGAAGATAATTTTGGGGGAAAAAAGCACTACTTTCTTTTTGCTACTTGAAAACTATCTTTCAAAACTATCATTAAGAGAAGGACTGCATATAGACCTAGAGGCACTTACAAAAATACAACCCACTATGAGACATGCAACATTTTTGTGAGCAGCAATCATGCCTTATTAATCTGCTGGAACTCTTTAAAAGAGCCATTAAGTATGTAGATCTACAGGAACCAGTGAACATGTTATATTTAGATTTTCAAAAAGCTTTTCACAAAGTGCCACACTAAATGGAATAATACTGGGATTGGATTAGTTTATCTAGAAACTGAAAAACATGATTGGATGAAAAGGACAGGGATGAATGGCCACTCTCTGGGAGGGAGAACTACAAATGTCAGGGATCCCCATCATTGGTGCTGGGGCTGGTTTACTTAATTTAATGAATAGTCTGGAAGACTACTAATTTATTCTAGGTGATGAATGCAATAAAAAGTGTCAGATGAGTTTGAAAGTGAATAAGTATGCAATAAAGAATCGAGAAAAAACAATCTAAACTATATACATATCTATGTGAAGATGGGATGTAAGCTCTTAGTCACACTCAGGAAAAAAAAATGTCAGGGATATCTGGTCAACTTTGACCTCGAACTATTGGTCCAAAATGTGGCAACAGCCACAAAAGCTAATAAATTTCTAGTCATCATCAAAAAAGGTAGCTATATCAAAAGAAAAAGTAGTTTTGGCAGTATATGCAAGCATAGATATATGCATCAGGAGTATTACATGCAATTTTGGTCACAGGTCATATGAGGAAACATTAGAACTGGAAATGATACACAAAAGGGAATTTTAAGTGATCAGAGATATGAGATCATGTGGCCTAGTGGAAGGAACATGGAACTGGAAGTTAGGAGTTCCAGCTCCACCACTGGCTTCTTGGGTCACCTTGGGCAAGTCAAAACTTTTCTGGATCTCAGTTTTCACATCTATAAAATGGGAATTAAAGAGATTATGAGCCCTGGGTGGGACAGGAACAGTGTCTGGTTTCATTTCTCCACCCTTATTGACACTCATGCCCACTGTCCTCACCAGTTATTCCAGACATTTAATTCCCTCCTCAGGCCCCCTGACCTCCCCCATTTCTTGCCCACAATGACCTGGCCACTTAATTCATCAACAAAATTGACACTATCAGGCGTCATCTCCTGAAAATCTCCAGTCCTTCCCTTCTCCTGCCCCTTCCTCAACTCTCCCATCTTTCCCAGCAGTATCTCCAGAGGAAATCTCCTGCCTTCTCTCAAAATCCACCTCCTCCACCTGTGCATCTGACCGCATTTCTTCGTACCTCATCAAAAACACTTACCCCCTCCCTTCTTCCCCTGCAAATGCCATCTTCAATAGTTCACTCTCCAATGGCTTCTTCCCCACTGCTTTTAAACATGCTCATATCTCCCCTATCCTAAAAAATCCCCGCCCTTGACCCCATGGCTCCCTTTAGTTATTGCCCCATCTCTGTACTCCCCTGGTTCTCCATCTATCTCTCTGGCTGCTCATTCTCAGTCTCTTTCGTGGGCTCCTCCTTTGCCTCCCATCCACTAACTGTGGGTGCCCCTCAAGGTTCAGTTCTGGGTTCCCTTCTATTCTCCATGTACACCCACTCCTTTGGAGAACTCATTCACTCGCATGACTTCAACTGTTACCTCTATGCTGATGACACCCAAATATACATCTCCAGCCCTGATCTCTCTCCCTCTCTGCAGGCTTGCATGTCCTCCTGCCTTCAAGCCATCTTTACTGGGATGTCTTCCCATCACTTCAAACTTGATATGGCTAAAACTGAGCTTCTTATCTTCCCACCCAAACTCTGTCCTCCCACTCCCTTTCCATCACTGCTGACGGCACCACCATCCTTCCTGTCTCACAAGCCTGTAACCTTGGCATTATCTTTGACTCCTCTCTCCCATTCCACCCACTTATTCAAGCCCTCACTAAATCCTGTCAGTTCTACCTTCGCAATATCACCAAAATCCACCTCTTCCTCTCCGTCCAAACTGTTACCACATTAATGCAAGCACTTATCCTATCCCACCTTGATTATTGTATCAGCCTCCTTGCTGACTTCCCAGAGTCCTGCCTCTCTCCACTACAGTCCATACTCCATTCTGCTGCCCGAATCATTTTCCTTCAAAAACTTTCAGACCACGTTTCCCCATTCCTCAAGAAACTCCAGTGGTTGCCCATCCACCTCCGCATTAAAAAAAAAACAAAACTCATCATCACTGGCTTTAAAGCACTTCATCAACTTGCCCCCTCCTACCTCACCTCACTACTCTTCCACTACAACCCAGCCTGTACACTTTGTTCCCCTAATGCCAACCTTCTCACTGTACCTCGATCTCACCTATCTCACCACCGACCTTTCACTCACATCCTACCTCTGGCCTGGAATGCCTTCCCTCTTCATATCAAACAGATAATTGCTCTCCCTCACATAATAATAATAATAACAACAATGATGGTATTTGTTAAGCACTTTCTATGTGTCAAGCACTGTTCTAAGCACTGGGGTAGATACAAGGCTATCAGGTTGTCCCACGTGGGGCTCACAGTCTTAATCCCCATTTTAAAGATGCGGTAACTGAGGCACGGTGAAGTTAAGTGACTTGCCCAAAGTTACACAGCAGACAACTGGACAAGTGAAGCAGACACTTCAAAACCTTATTGAAGGCACATCTCCAAGAAGCCTTCCCTAAGCCCTCCTCTCTTCTCCCTCACTCCCTTCTGTGCCACTCTTACTTGTTCCTTCATTCATTCTCCCTCCCATCCCCACAGCACATATGTACATATCTGTAATTTATTTATTTATTAATTTATATTAATGTCTGTCTCCCCCTCTAGACTGTGAGCTCATTCTGGGCAGGAATGTGTCTGTGGTTATATTGCATTCTCCTAAGCGCTCAGTACAGTGCTTTGCACACAGTAAGTGCTCAATGATTACGATTGAATGAATGGATGAATAAAGTGCTTAGTAAATGTCATTATCATCAGTACAAGTCATCTTCCAAATGAAAAGAAATTTAAAATAGTCTTAGATAAAAGCTAAGAAGAAACATGACTGAAGCTTTCAGGATGAAAGCAGACTTAATGTTTACCAAAGCCCTGAACTTCAGTCTCAGAGTGCCACTCATTGAAGCTGGAAGGCAGGAGATTCAAGATAAACAAAAGGAAATAGTCCTTTATATAGAGGGGAAGTACACACTGGTAATTTCTACTGTTGTCCCTAGACCTCTTTGGCTGCCTAGGACACTGTTGATCATTCCCTTTTCCTGAGAACACTATTCCACCCTGTCTGATTGACAGGTTTCTGTCATTAAAAAATTGGAATGCATTTGTTTCAGGGTCTGATAATATTTACCCCAGAATGCATACAAAATTGATAGATGTTACTGTGGAACTACTAGCCACTTGCCTGTAAAACCAATGGAGGAAAGGCAGCTTGAAAAAATGGCCAGTGTTCACTCATTCAATCGTATTTATTGAGCGCTTACTGTGTGCAGAGCACTGTACTAAGCACTTGGGAAGTACAAGTTGGCAACAAATAGAGACAGTCCCTACCCAACAACGGGCATTTTTCAAGAACAAAAAAAAAGCCTGCAAATCATCCACTGGCTCCAACTCTGCCTCTCATTCCTTACATTGTAGAGAAGCAGCATGGTGCAGTGCATAGAGCACGGGCCTGGGATTCAGAAGGTCATGGGTTCTAATCCCAGCTCTACCACTTGTCTGCTGTGTGACCTTGGGCAAGTCATTTTACTTCTCTGCACCTCAGTTACCTCATCCGTAAAATGGGGGTTGAGACTGTGAGCCCCACATGGGACAGGGGCTGTATCCAACCCAATTTGCTTGTATCCACTCTAGTGCTTAGTACAGTGCCTGACACATAGTAAGCGCTTATTATTATTGAGAAGCAGCGTGGTTTGGTGGAATGGGCATGGGCTTGGGAGTCAGAGGGTATGGGTTCTAATCCTGACTCTGCCACTTGTCTGCTGTGTGACCTTGGGCAAGTTATTTAACTTCT
The DNA here is from genome assembly GCF_015852505.1 of Tachyglossus aculeatus. Classification (NCBI taxonomy): domain Eukaryota; kingdom Metazoa; phylum Chordata; class Mammalia; order Monotremata; family Tachyglossidae; genus Tachyglossus; species Tachyglossus aculeatus. The sequence goes on from NC_052101.1 coordinate 104,053,222, forward strand.
CTGTGCCTCAGTTACCTCATCGGTAAAATGAGGATTAAGACCGTGAGCCCCACGCGGGACAACCTGATTATCTTGTATCTACCCAAGCACTTAGAACAGTGCTTGGCACATAGTAATCACTTAACAAATACCATAATTATTATTATTAGATTGTAAGCACGAGAAGCAGTGTCACCTAGTGGAAAAAGCATGGATTTGAGAGTCAGTGGACTTGGGTTCTAATTCTGACTCTGCCATCTGCCTGCTGTGTGATCTTGGGTCAATGACTTAACTTCTCTTTTCCTCAGTTTCCTCATTTGTAAAATGGGAATTCAATCCCTCTTCTCCCTCCCACTTAGACTACGAGATGCATGTAAGACAGGGTTTGACCTGATTATCTTGCATCTGCCCCAGCACTTAGTACAGTGCTTGGGACATAGTAACACATTATTATGATTATTATGTTCTTTGAGGGCAAGGACGACGTCGTCTATGTTTACTTACTCCCCAAAGCACTCAAAAAATACCACTGATGATGCATCCGTAGCCAAAACTTTGATCTTTAATTAAAGATGGACCACGGTATATAAGAATAACATACAGGGTCATTTTCTACATTCATGGAGTAGAGAATTCAATACGTCAATTCTTTAGGCGAAAACTGTTCTATCAGATCATTCATTACAAAGTAATGGTGTGTCAATATAAGACAAGTTTTTACAATTATTTTGTACTGACTCCAAATTTTCTTCTTTCATATTACCTAACTACAGGCCTTGCAACAAAATGGTGTTAAGAAGGTCAGATTTTGTGGGGGATGATCCCAGGACCTAGACCATATATGAAAGTTTTTCAATCCCTCTTATCTTTTATATCCAGTCTTAAAGTCCTTATAATTAAGAGGTGTGGAAGGGCAGGCACCTGGTTCAGTGCTTGCTTTTCCACATGTCCATTTAGAGAAGCAGCATGGCTTAGTGGAAAGAGCCCAGGCTTGGGAGTCAGAGGTTGTGGGTTCTAATCCCGGCTCTACCACTTGTCTGCTGTGTGCCTTTGGGCAAGTCACTTCACTTCTCTGTGCCTCAGTCACCTCATCTGTAAAACCGGGATGAAGACTGTGAGCCCCAAGTGGGACAACCTAATAACCTTGTACCTATTCCAATGCTTAGAGAAGTGCTTGGCACATAGTAACTGCTTAACAAGTACCAACATTATTATTTACCCTCCATTTATATACAGCAAACCTTGAGGCTGTCATAAGAACATATGTACTTGGAGAAGTCATTAAACAATGGGCCGACCTGTTTCTGCTCATAAGGAACTGTATCAAGCATTCAAACTCACCTTATATAGTTATTGTTTTTTTCCCCCATCATGTTTATGTAGCCATACACTAAGTTTACAGGATGAAGCAATCCAAATTCATTAGTGAGTCATTCATTTTTTTCCAAGTCTGTATTTAGTTGAAATATAAGAAGTGGGGAAAGTATTGAATGGCTACATTCCCACCTACCTATGAGAGCTAATCGTCTCAGAGAGTTACTTCCCGGCTTTGTGGATACCCTGCAAGGATTTATGATCATGGGGAAGGGAAGACAGGAAATGGTGAGGCTCCTAGTTTATAAAATAGCAACCCCAGGATATACCTTAAAGAAATGCTTTCCCATCAGCAATTTAAACATACATCAATAGTGAAATTATACTGCAACTAAGTAATGAACTTGTCATAAAAATATACTTATCAGTGGTAATTGAATAAGATAAAAACTACTTATTTTCTATTTTAACTAACACACCCATTCCTCAAATTTGGTACTACTCAACATTTGAGTAGATTTGAAATGTCAATTCCCTGCTTGTTTCTTATCCAGAAATATTTCATCTGGATCCATCCAGAACTACAACAGTTTCTTGTTATTTACATAACTGCCTAACATTTGCATTGAGTGTCTTTCTTCCAAGAAGTCAGAATCTTTGTAAGCTAATCCACCATTCTCAAAACATTTGCTATTAAGATGTCTGTGGCCATCAAAATTCTGGCTGACAAAATGAAATGCAGTATAAAAAGCTAGTTTTCAGTCAAATTTCTAACTAGCCTTCTGTGAAAAATATGAAAATTGCCTTCTTGGGTGTCAGCAGAAGAGGAGAGCTTTCTCTGGACACAGACTGCTCCAACGAGAAGCTGATGGTGATATTGTTGGATACAATGAAGAGAGGGAGGAGAGGGAAGAAGCCAGACAGTTCAAACAGGTGGAGATGGTTTGAAAGAATGTGAAAACCTCAGCAGCTACAAAAATATTGCCCTTTGAGCTGGCAAAGAAAGGGCATTAGGGAAGGAGTGTCTCTCCTCTTTGCCTGAGAGATTGTGTTGCTAAATCCTTCCAACAGAGAATTAGGGTAATGGATTTTTGTGGAGTCTTTGTATGAACCTCATCCATTTCTTCCCACGCTTTGCACCGTGCGCATTAACTGCTCTCCAAAAATACTCAAACAGCTCTGTTCAAGGCATGCACTGTTTTTCGAGCAAAAAAACTGAGGGAACATCTACCTCAAATTTGAATTAAAAAAATCACTAAAATGCTTGCAAAGTAAAGTGCTGTATAATGAATCTTTTGGACAATATCCCAATATAAAAGGTGGGATACAGGTACAACTTCAGCCTTCATTGGACCGTAGACCTCTAGTCTGTAAGCTCGTTGCGGGCAGGGAATAGGTCTGTTCATTGTTACATTATACTCTCCCAAGCACTTAGTACAGTGCTCTGCACAAAGTAAGCACTCAGTAAACATGATTGACTGACTGATACCATGCCTGCTGATGTTGAAGGCATGGGATCTCTTTCAATAAACTCAATTCATCCATGTTTCATTAGTAAGAATAACAACAATGGCATTCATTAAGTGCTTCTACATCCAACCACTATGCTAAGTGCAGTGCTTAGCCAGATCTAGAGCTTAATACAGTGCTCTGTACACAGTGAGCACTTAATAAATACTATTAGTACTACTAAGTTCTAGCTCTGTAAAATGGGGATGAAGACTGTGAGCCCCCTGTGGGACAACCTGATCACCTTGTAACTTCCCCAGTGCTTAGAACAGTGCTTTGCACATAGTAAGCACTTAATAAATGCCATTATTATTATTAAAGTAATGAGAGCTGACAGTCCCACAGGAGGTTCACATTATTAAAGGAAGGGAGTGCAGGAGTTTTATCCCCATTTTACAGATGAGGAAACTGAGGCCCTGAACTGTGCAATGTGGCAGAGCTGGGACTAGAAGCTAAATCTCCTGGTTCCCAGATCTGTGTCTTTTGCCAAGGCACATGGAACAGTCAAAAGTGTCAAATTGGGACACACTGATGATTTGTGTAAGTTTATAATAACTTTGCTAAAGCACTCTCACAGATTTGAATCTAGACTTTCATTTTAGGACAGCATAAAACTCATTATGCACATTGGTATCATTGGCATGAGTGAAAGGTAGAAGAAAAAACTACTCAGCTCATTTTATCATAACCCTAAGCAATGTATAGTATGTAATATTAATGTTAAAATGCTAGACTCTCTAAAATCTGCAACTGATCACTTCAAGTACCTTTTCTAATCTGGCTTCTTGGTTCATGGAAAACTTTTAACGTTGAATAGTTTTGTCTTTCTGCCAGAGTTCTCTGTCTTCTTCATAAAGGAAAATCCTATCAAGGTTCAGTAATTTAACATTTCCCTGATAGAGCGAGGAAGTGCCAACTCTGAACAATTGCCACTGTCACTCTAAAGATCTTCCCTAGACAATTCCAACAAGGATTCATATGTCACTTCCATAAACTATCCCAACACACCTATGAGCCAAGAACAGACTCACTGGTGAATCTCAACCTGCAACTGTAAGACCCCTGCAATAGCTCAGTCTCCAGTGGCCTTTATTCAGGTTTTGAAAGTTTCTCCTTACCAGGCTTCATAGATGTGATTTGTTTTCCCAGATAATAACATAATATTCAATTTTTGGTTCAGAGTTTCAATTTCTCTTGGACTGTGGTTCTGTATTTTCAGAAGATCAGCAGCACAAGCACTGCCCTTCACAAAATTAAAATCATTTTAAAACCAGAGTTTAGTTAGGCAAGCATATTTAATTTTTATCTATGCTTCACAAAACTTGACCCTTCACCCCAAACTAACCTTTCTGGTCATACCCTCTTTTTAGCTGTTGTTATGATTTCAAGTGATTGATGGATTCAATATTTCAAGAGGAAAGATGTTGTGTGACCTTAGGCAAGCCACTTAACAACTCAGCAGGCATGTGGCAGGTCCAGGATTAGAACCCAGGTCCTCTGACTCCCAAGCCCGGGTTATTTCCTCTGGGCCATGCAGCTTCTTCTCTAAATAAAACAGTAAAGTCATTATGCTCATACCCCTAATGCCTAGGCAAGCAATTGTTACATTCTGGGTGGTCAGAAAGCATTTCCTCTTCCTCAGAAGTCAATTTACCTTCTTCATATCCCTATTTTAAATCCACTGCATCTTCTATAAAGCCAACACAGATCCCTATCACACAACAATGACTATGTGCAGAAACCACAAGATAGCCAGACTGTATACAAATTCCACAGTGCCTACTTAGATATTCAATCTCTTGCCTCCTTTCTAGACTTTGTCTCCCTGGACTCAAAAGAGCACAAGCCTATTCAGTTCAAAGCACTTAAACTTAAGAGTTAAACTTGGTATTTTTATGAATATAAAGATTTTCTTCTGGCACTCATTCATAAAGCCTTCCATATGAAATGTCTAGCTTCTACATAAGGACTTATATTTTCCTACGGAGGAATTAGTGTACATTGCATTGTTCGTAACCAAAGGCTATTATTCACTGCTAAGGATATTTTACAGTCCTGAACACACTACCACAAGACTACTGAAGACCCTGCACAGTACTTCCAAATATGCTTTCTATCACCGAGGTCAAGGCTCTATGTAACAGAATTCTGGCCAAATTGAGAAGCAATGTCCTTAACTCTAATTTCGTTCATTCAATCATATTTATTGAGCACTTACTGTGTGCAGAACATTGTTCTAAGCGATTGGGAGAGTAGAATGTAATGATAAACAGTCACATTCCCTGCCCACAACAAGCTTTACAGTCTAGAAGGGGAAACTTCTGAAGAAGTCCCTGATGAACAATGGCAAAAATCAAGATCTGATAGCATTTTAGTACAAATTTCTAAGAGCAGGATTTAATGCTTAGATACCTGTACGCCCCATTTCTCAAAATATCGAACGTCGAAGAAATACTACAGAATTTCATGCATGTCACCATCTTCAAGAAGAAATTTGAGAGATTTGATTGAGAAAACTACTCGGGTCTCTTCCTGCTCTCTACTGCTTGTCTTCTTGGCCTAACACTTCTAACAGGCTCCTGCAGAAGTCTTCAACCCTCAACCTCCCAGAATTGCACTGGGGCTTCAGACAAAAACACAACCCGATGACAAATATGATCTTTGCTGCCCAAAAGAAACAAAAGTGAACAAAGCAACCACAAGGCTTCTATACTGTATTTGACACCATCAGAAGGCCTGGGACAGAGAACTTCATCTATAATAATAATTATGATGGTATTTGTTAAGCACTTACTATGTGCGAAGCACTGGGGGGATATAGGGTGATCAGGTTGTCCCACGTGGGGGTCACAGTCTTAACCCCCATTTTACAGATGAGGTAACTGAGGCACAGAGAAGTTAAGTGGCTTGCCCAAGGCCACACAGCTGACAAGTGATGGAGCCGGGATTTGAACCCATGACCTCTGGCTCCCAAGCCCATGCTCTTTCCACTGAGCCACGCTGCTTCTAAGGCTACTCCCAACAATGGCCTGACTAGTAGAATCCAAGCTGAAGGTCCTGGACCTAATCCATCCCATGGGAGCTACACAGAGATATAAGGTAGGCCCGGTTCTGTTCAACCTACTATATTCTGCAATGTTTGAAGATGTGGCACAGGACCTGGAAGCTGCAGTCAGAACATGTTTCTGATCTACTGGGAAACTTAGTACAGTGCTAAGCACTTAGTACAGTGTTCTGCACACAGTAAGCACTTAAGAAGTACGATTGAATGAATGAAACTCTTCCAGCCTCTGTCCCAAATAAGGCTCACAGTCTAAAGGGGAGAGAGGACAGATATTAAATCCCCATTTTACAGACAAGGAAACTGAATCACAGACAAGTTAAGTGACGTATCCAAAGTCACACAGCAGGCAAGGGGCGGAACAGGATTAGAACCCAGTCCCTGACTCCCAGTTCCATGCTCTTCCCACTAGGCCATGATGCCTTGGATTTTACTTGACATTAACTTCTTACTCTACATTTCACGGCACCATATCTCTCCGTTCATCATAGTATATTTTCATCTGTTTCGTAACTCTAATAAAATTTCAACTTAAGAAAAATAACATGGTTTTCATGTATTCATTTAATCATATTCACTGAGCTCTTACTGCATGCAGATCAATCAATCGTATTTATTGAGCGCTTACTATGTGCAGAGCACTGTACTAAGCGCTTGGGAAGTACAAGTCGGCAACACATAGAGACAGTCCTTACCCAACAGCAGGCTCACAGTCTAGAAGGGGGAGACAGAGAACAAAACCAAACATACTAACAAAATAAAATAAATAGAATAGATATGTACAAGATAAATAAATAGAGTAATAAATATGTACAAACATATATACATACATACAGGTGCTGTGGGGAAGGGAAGGAGGTAAGATGGGGGGATGGAGAGGGGGATGAGGGGGAGAGGAAGGAAGGGGCTCAGTCTGGGAAGGCCTCCTGGAGGAGGTGAGCTCTCAGTAGGGCCTTGAAGGGAGGCAGAGAGCTAGCTTGGCGGATGGGCAGAGGGAGGGCATTCCAGGCCCGGGGGAGGACGTGGGCCAGGGGTCGATGGCGGGACAGGCGAGAAGAGAGTACAATATAACAATGAACAGACACATTCCCTGCCCACAATGAGCTTACAATCTAGGGTGGGGAGAGAAAGGGATCATTGTGGACAAGGAACACATCTACCAACTGCTGTACTGCACTCTCCCAAGTGCTTAGTACAGTGGTCTGCATACGGTAAGCACTCAAATACTACTGACTGATCGACTTAGTTTGAGAATTTCCCAGAATAGCAGATAGTTTGGTATGGATTTTATTTCTCACAACATAAAGTATTTGGAATACTTTAAATAGACTGGCATTTCCCTTTCTAAAAACTACATTTAACTGAAAATGGAAGAGGCAAATCCTCTCTTCCTATATGGGTTTTAAGATATAGTAACTTATAGGCTAGAAGGCATTCAATTGTTTTCATACTTCATACTGCCCTCTTCAGTATGAAATAAAAATTGTGTAAGTATTTTCAACTACATCTGTGTTTGTAGCCTCACCTTAAGAGTTCACCTATTCATTTTGGCAGCTGGGCCACTTTCTAGTGGTGGGATGAACCTTTTTGTTCTAGATAATGGCATTTAACACCAGTGGGAAAAAGAGATGAGGATTCAAAAGCAATGAATGGGAAACGGCATTTGTGAGACCAGCAGGAGATTAACTAATTAGGAAAAGGTCTCAGCAGGGTACTTGGTAAAATTCTCCAGAAGTGGGCTCATCACAACCATATTAGCAGCAAAACTAAAGGCCAGGTCATCATAGCCAAAGTAAAGGAGACTTCACATAGGTTGAAGAGACTGACCTTGCTTCTCCAAGTAGTCACACAGGAGTAGACCTCAGCCGAGGTTTTGTTTTATGCTCCACCTCACGATGGCATCCGTCACAGGAAGACTGAGTTGGTCCTACTTTCATATACATTTCAAGATACAATATATTACTCGTTACCTCTCCCGTAATTTAGACCAAAGCAAACTTTCCTTCTCTAACTTCATTGGAGATGAGGTTGCCGGAGCCAGCCACACCAAAAACAAAACAAAACAAAAAACTGCCTTCATGTCAGCCCATCAAGAAGCCAGTGCTCCAGGTATACAGAGCTGTTAGCTAAATTTAAGGGCTTGTGGGAGTGAGGGAGAAGGTGTGCTCAAGGTACCCAGAAGCTGGGCCAATTCTTCAGCTGCTCCCAATAAACTGGCTTGACCTTGTTTCCTGCCTGCCATCAATTAGGGTAACTAATTAAAACTTGCCACGCCACACTTTAGATGACATGGCTTGGTCTCAGCTAAGGGCTTTCAGGAAGTCCCTGATTTCCCTGAGCTATGGCTTCAACAGATGTGGAAAAGGAAAATATGAGGAGAAAAATCATTTTCATTCATTCAATCATATTTATTGAGCGCTTACTGTGGGCAGAGCACTGTACTATGCGCTTGGGAAGTACAAATCGGCAATATATAGACGGTCCCTACCCAACAACGGGCTCACAGTCTAGAAGGGGGGAGACAGACAAAAAAAAAAAAGTAGATGTGTCAATACCACCAGAATAAATGGAATTATAGCTATATACACATCATTAATAAAATAAATATAGTGAATATGTACAAATGAAATAGAGTAATAAATATGTACAAATATATGCAAGTGCTGTGGGGAGAGGAAGGGGTTAGGGCAGAGGGAAGGGGGGCGATGGGGAGGGGAGGAGGAGGAGGAGAGGAAAAAAGGGGGGGCTCAGCCAGAGAAGGCCTCCTGGAGGAGGTGAGCTCTCAGTAGGGCTTTGAAGGGAGGAAGAGACCTAGTTTGGCATATGTGTGGAGGGAGGGCATTCCAGGCCAGGGGAAGGACATGGGCCAGGGGTCGACGACAGGACAGGCGAGAACAAAGCACAGTAAGGAGGTTAGCAGCAGAGGAAAGGAGTCTACCGGCTGGGCTGTAGAAGGAGAGAAGGGAGGTGAGGTAGGAGGGGGCGAGATGATGGACAGCCTTGAAGCCGAGAGTGAAGAGTTTTTGCGTGATTCGAAGATTTTATTGGGCTTGACTGCAGATTAATATAGGAGTATATCTTTCCTGCAGAACTGTAAAATAATCATAATAATTATAGTACTTGTTAAGTGTTTACTATGTGCCAAGCACTGTTTTAAGCACTGGGGTAGATATCATTTAATCATCCATTCATTCAATCATATTTATTGAGCGCTTACTGTGTGCAGAGCACTGTACTAAGCGCTTGGGAAGTACAAGTCGGCAACATATAGAGACAGTCCCTACCCAACCACGGGCATAGTCCCTGTTCCACATGGGCTCATAGTCCTAATCCCCTGTGAGGCACAGAGAAGTGAAGTGATTTGCCCAAGGTCACACAGCAGACAAGTGGGGGAGCTGGGATTAGAACTCTGGTCCTTCTGACTCCCAGGCTTGTGCTCTATCCATTAGGCCATGCTGCTTCTCAATCATGACTGAAATCTTCCCGAAATAAACTATTACTTAGTAAGAAAATACCAAAATAACTACATATTTAGATACATTAAATACCTTACACAATCACATTACCTAGCTCTTGCAGGGAGCATGATTGAATATACAATTTCCTGTGGTTTCTTTAAAGTCGGCTAAAAGTTCACTTCTTTCATCTCACATTGTTACAAATTAACAATTTACATTTTATAATTCATTTCAAAGGCCATATTGGGTTTTCTGGCCACTTTAAAAAGGGATTTCAACATAAACATGATATCTTTATGTTAGAGAAAGAGCGATAGAAATGTTTTTGTTAATTAAATTTATGGATTTTTTGCATGTAGCAGTAACAGATTTGATCATTTTGCAAAATGTATTAATGTATTGATTGCAATCTTATAAAATTACATGACAATCATAATTATTGTGTCCTTACCATTCTAATCTTTTTTGTTAAATGATCACAGCATTGTCAGACTGCTCTTCCTAGTGTTTTTAATAGATTATAGCTCCCAGTTAATCTCGCAAATATCACTGCCAGTCACTCAGTTATGAAAGGAAACAGGTTGAATAGCTATATACCTAGTTGTAAAGGAAAAAAAAAAGAAAAGACTTGAAAAAAAAGTGATTAAATTTATTATTCATTCATTCAATCGTATTTATTGAACACTTACTGTGTGCAGAGCACTGTACTAAACACTTGGGAAATACAAGTTGGCAACATATAGAGATGGTCCCTACCCAACAACGGGCTCACAGTCTAGAAGGGGGAGACAGAAAACAAAACAAAATATATTAACAAAATAAAATAAATAGAATAGTAAATATGTACAAGTAAAATAGAGCAATAAATCTGTACAAACATATATACAGGTGCTGTGGGGAGGGGAAGGAGGTAGGGCGGTGGGGATGGGGAGGGGGAGAGGAAGGAGGGGGCTCAATCTGGGAAGGCCTCCTGGAGGAGGTGAGCTCTCAGTAGGGCTTTGAAGGGAGGAAGAGAGCTAGCTTGGCGGATGTGTGGAGGGAGGGCATTCCAGGCCAGGGGGAATATGAGAACATATTATTATAATATGAGAACATATTATTATTATTAATAATAGTAGTCCACCTGACTACTGATATACATTAAAGGAATTTGGAATAAGTAATTATTTATATCCTAAATAGTTTTCTGGCTCCAAATGCTTTTCTATCGTCTCCTCTCTCACAAAGTGTTTTAAAGTTTTATCTTCTTTCCCACAGGAGCTTAAATGAATTAAGTATCACCATCACTTTGCAGATGGCAGTCTTATACAATGGCCCCATTTGCAGTGGGTAAACCTAATGCAGGTTGAAAAAAATGCATGGCCTCACGTATGCCTTAATAGATACACCATTCGACTGGATACTTAATGTTAGGAGACTGTGATACTAATATTTTTTGTTGGTATTCACCATGGTTGGGCTCAAAAGCATTAGTTTACCCTGGTGCATACAGACAATTTTTTTACGAGATTGCCTTCCTTTTAATTGGACTGAGAGTCTGACTCATTAACAGATGTTATCCAAGGATCTTGGCAGCATTTCACTTCTCTCTCCTCATCCCTCCACTACTCTGCCTCTTAAGATCCAGAGAAGGTAGCAGGCTAGATTTAGACCATCTACTTCATGCATGGGCTCAAATTGAAGAAGTCTCCCTCCAATCAGAAACAGTCTCGGATCTTTCTCTCGTTGGAGTCCGACTCTCACCAATTGGATATATTCCCCCTCCAAAGTCAGTCCCTTTCTAACTGGAGATTCTCTGCTGTTGAATTAGAGAAGCAGCGTGGCTCAGTGGAAAGAGCATGGGCTTTGGAGGCAGAGATCATGGGTTCAAATCCCGACTCTGCCAGCTGTGTGACTTTGGGCAAGTCACTTAACTTCTCTGGGCCTCAGTTACCTCATCTGTAAAATGGGGATTAAGACTGTGAGGCCCCCCCCATGGGACAACCTGATCACCTTGTAACCTCCCCAGCACTTCGAACAGTGCTTTGCATGTAGTAAGTGCTGAATAAATGCTATCATAATTATTATTGAATGAAGGGAATGTGTCTAAATGAAGGGAATGTATGTGGAATAAGAAGTGGAAAAAGCCAAAATGCAGACTGTCAATGAGGTGAAAGTTTTGGTATATCAGGTTCAAAGGGGGATCCAAAAATGTTAATCTTCTCTTTGAGCTACAATTTCAACATTACATTGGGGCTTGACCTTTAGTTTATTCTGTGCAGATGCTGGTCAAAAATTAAGCTTTCTACTAAAAGTGATTTTTTTCCCAAATACACTTTCCCAGTAGAGATATAGATGCAGGGAGTTTTGGTCTGGGAGACTGAGACAGTAGCAAAAAGCAGGATTCTTAATTTTTATAACTGTTAGTAGATACCCTCTAAGGTACTACTCCATCTTACCCTTGACTATCAAATAACTGACATGACTCTAACCGAAAGTCAAAGAAATGTTCTTCTCAATTTTAAGACACTACTTGCATGTTATTTTAAACAATTCTCTTCTGTGGCATGGGAAAAAAATTTCAGTTTAGTTAAATTAATCCACAAAGAAGGACAAATTCACCCATTCAGTGTATTTTCACTAGCCACATCAATCAATTGTATTTATTGAGCATTTACTGTGTTCAGAGCACTGTACTAAGCACTTGAGAGAGCAAAATATAACAGAGTTGGTAGATACGTTCCCTGCCTACAAGGAGCTTACAGTCTAAAGGGGGAGACGGACATTAATATGAATTACAGATATGTACGTAAGTGATGTGCGGCTGAGGGTGGGGTGAACAAAGGGTGAAAATCCAAATACAAGGGTGACTCAGAAGGGAGTGAAAGAAGGGGAAATGAGGGCCTCATACGTGGTCCTCATATGTATATAGGTAGGGCACTCAGCAGTGATTTGTTTTTAATGAGTATCTCCCTCTCCTGACAAGCTGTGGACGGTTATTGTCTAATGGCGCACACCTCAGCCAAGGCAAGGAAAATGTGTGTCACACATTTCTTGATGAAGAGCCTTATTAAGTTAATAGTTGAAAAGCAGGTTGCCTGGAGAGATGTGTCATATTTCAGTCTTACCCACTTAGAATTGTCCTTCCGTAGCATGTTAAAAAAGCAATTACAGAAAAAGGAGATGTTTAAAGGAGGAAGTTTTCACATCTACAGTGCATCAGGTTGCATAGAAGCCCACATATAACAAGGAAGACCCTAATTCAAAGTATTAAGAACTTTTCAATTATACCAATAGTAACCTGATAGATATATCTGTGTATATTTAATATATACACATATAGATATATGAAACATAATAAAAAACTGTTTGCTACTCCATGCCAAAGCCTAAAATGACTACCCACAAAATATGGAAATATTGCAACTTGCAATCAACCATTGTATCACTTTCTGCTACAGTATAATCTCAGTGACAGAACGGTCAACAAGTCTGTAAGCAAAATCAAAGTGCATATTGATGCTGAGATTTACTGGAAAAAAAATCAACCAAGCCAAATAAATTTCAGTCACAGATGAGATGAGGCAGTACTCAGCATTGAAAGTACCTTTCTGCAATTCAGGTTCTCTTGTCTACAAAACGTTTAGCCACCCTCTTCCTCTGCCCCTGCAATAAACTGCATATATAATTAGCAAGGTAGTTAATGTACCCCAATCAATCAATCAATCAATCGTATTTATTGAGCCCTTACTGTGTACAGAGCACTGTACTAAGCGCTTGGGAAGCACAAGTTGGCAACACATAGAGACGGTCCCTACCCAACAGTGGGCTCACAGTCTAGAAGACTGTATCCAGTCTATATCCAGCAATCAATCAATCATATTTATTGAGCGCTTACTGTGTGCAGAGTACTGTACTAAGCGCTTGGGAAGTACAAGTTGGCAACATATAGAGACAGTCCCTACCCAACAGTGGGCTCACAGTCTAGAAGGGGGAGACAGAGAACAAAACCAAACATATTAACAAAATAAAATAAATAGAATAGATATGTACAAGTAAAATAAATAAATAAATAGAGTAATAAATATGTACAAACATATATACATATATACAGGTGCTGTGGGGAAGGGAAGGAGGTAAGACGGGGGGATGGAGAGTGCTTGGCACATAGTAAGCACTTAACAAATACCATAATTATTATTATTGAATGGGAATTGATAAAATAAGGATGGAAATCGAGACAGTGAGACTATCTGAATTTGGAGCTGTGCAGAGTGAGTTTATACTTTATCTTCACTTAACTAAGAAGGAGGTTCAGGTTTTGAAATTGACCAAAATCCCTTCTCCACCTATCATGAAAACAGTGAATGGGAGACAAAGGACTTAATTCAATCAGTAGCTTGCTTCTTTTGTGTATGGGGGAAGTAGCCTAGTGAAATTCTTAATCAGTTAATCAATCAATCAATGGTATTTATTGAGGACTTACTGTGTGCAGAGCACTGTACTAAACACTTGGGTGAGTACAACAGAGTTGGCAAACATGTTTCCTGCCCAAAATGAGCTTACAGTTTAAAGGGGGTGATGGACATTAATATAAATAATTTATAAAGAGTATAAATACAATGTATAATATGCATAGACAAATATAATACAAATGATATGCACATAAGTGTTGTGGGGTGAATACCAAAAGTCCGAAGGGTACAGATCCAAGTACACAGACAATGCAGAAGGGAGAGGGATTCAGGGAAAAGAAGGTTTAATTGGAGAAGTCCTCTTTAAAGAGATATGACCTTAATAAGGCTTTGAAGGTGGCGAGAATGGTGGTCTTGTGTCTATAGATGGGGACGGAGTTCCAAGACAGAAGAAGGACGTGGGAAAGGGATCAGCTGCAACATAGATGAAATCAAGATACAGTCTGCAAGCTGGTTCTAGAAAAGTGAAGTTTGCAGGATGGGCTGTAGAAGGAGATCAGTAAGGAAAGGTAGGGGGGAGCAAGGTGATTGAGAGTTTTAAAGCTGATGATAGTTTCTGTTTGATGCGGGGATGGATGGGAAACAACTGGAAGTTCTTGAGTTCTTGGGGAGACATGGACTAAACTTGTTTTAGAACAATGATCTGGGCAGTAGAGTGAAGTATGGACTGGAGTGGGGGGAGACAGGAGGCAAGGAGATCTGTGAGGAAGCTGATGCAGTAGTCAAGGGGGAAATGATAAGTGACTGGATCAACATAGTACCAGTTTGATTGGAGAGGAAAGGGTGGATTTTAGCAATATGGTGAGGTAGAACCAACAGGATTTGCTGCCAGACTATGTAGGTTGTATGTGAGATGAGTTCAGTACAATACTAAGGCTAAGGGCTTGTAAGACAAGGAGGAGAATGATATTGTCTACAATGATGGGAAAGACAGCGAGAGAAAAGAATTTGGGTGGGAAGATAAGGAATTCTATTTTGGATACACTCACCGCTAGATTGTAAGCTCGTTGTGGGAAGGGAATGTGTCTATAAACTCTGTTGTATTGTACTCTCCCTAAGCATTCAATAAATATGATTGATTTACCTGTTTATAGTTTGAGGTGTCAGATTAGAAATTGAGTTGTGCCAGTCTTTTACCATCAAGTAACGGCACCTCCCACTCCACCATCAAAAGTATTCCCTCTGTCTCTAGCAAACACACACCACGTCTGCGCAACACAAACTGAAAATTTGTGGAAAGAACAAAAAATTGCTGTGAGCATGCAACAATCCCCCATGATTTTTATGTTCAAGTTTCTCTAGCCCTGTGAATTAATTCTGGCCAAGGTTGGTTTTCCTGTTTATCTGTTGACATCTGCTAGATTGCAAGCTCCTTGAGGGCAGGTATCATTCCTTCATTCCCTACTGTGCTCTCCCAAACACTTAGCACAGTGTTCTGAACAAGAATAGAGTTCAATGAGTCAAATCAATTAATCAATCATATTTATTGAGCACTTACTATGTTCAGAGCACTGTACTAAGTACTTGGGAGAGTACAATACGGCAGAATTAGCGGACATGTTCCCTTGCCCAAAACAATCTCAAATACTCTTTTACAATCTATTTTTATAATACAGAATTTTGGGGGTTATTTCCTACGCTACTGCTGTTTTTGTTATACTGCTAAGGTCATGCATTTGGTCATGTATTTTGGTCTGAAGCAATCAGTAGTATTGAGCATCTACTGTATGGAAAGCACAGAGTACCTGAAATCACATGGTGATTCAAGGAGGGCACAAAGTTCAACATACCAACTCAAGAACCAAGGAATTCATGACACTATGACAACCAAACACCTATGTCAGGCAGTTCATAAATCACCCATGGATAGAGACCATACTGGATCGGTGGCTCCAGGACATTTTCCTCTTTCCTTCTAGAGATCTAACTAACGCTAATAATAATAATAAAAATAATGGCATTTGTTAAGCGCTTACTATGTGCAAAGCACTGTTCTGAGCACTGGGGGGATACAAGGTGATCTGGTTGTCCCACATGGGGCTCACAGTCTTAATCCCCATTTTACAGATAAGGTAACTGAGGCACAGAGAAGTTAAGTGACTTGCCCAAAGTCACACAGCTGACAAGCGGCGGAGTCAGAATTAGAACCCACACCCTCTGACTCCCAAGCCCTAGCTGCTTCCACTGAGCCACGCTGCTTCTCATTATTATAATAATAATAATGGTATTTGTTAAGCGCTTACTATGTACCAGGCACTGTTCTAAGCACTGGGGTGGATACAAGCAAATGGGGTTGGACACCGTCCCTGTCCCATGTGGGGCTCACAGTCTCAATCCCCATTTTCCAGATGAGGTAACTGAGGCCCAGAGAAGTGAAGTGGCTTGCCCAAGGTCACATAGCACTATAAGCTCATTGTGGGCAGGGAACATGTCTACCAACTCTGTTATTTTGTACTCTTCTGAAGGCTTAATAGAGTGGTCTGCACACAGTAAGCACTTAATAAATACCACAGATTGAAAAGGAGATGCAAAGCTTATTTGTTTTGCATAAATCTTTGACAAATCTTGAGCAAATCATATAGGCACTCAATATAGTACTGCTGGAATAGCTAAGGCTAGAAAAGGTAGTAGTCTTTCTCCCAAATGTTAAAAAAAGAGCTCTTGTGATCAAAACTATTTACATTCATGTAATTTGGATTCAAATCACAAATCTCAACTTCAATAATCAATTCCATGACAATTATAGCAGAATGGTATGACAGTTAATCTCAGTATATTCCATATGGATAATCGGACGGCTCTCCTGGGCCTGAGAGTAGCCCTATTTATATATCTCATTACCCATTTTTAAGGTCTTTGCCTAAACAGTATATTAAAAAGGTGCCATTTTCTTTTTTTCATTAGCCTTGGGAGCTAATCAGCAAACAGTGCTGAGCACAATTTCTGTCTTGGCTCTGAGAATGTGAACAAAGGAGCCATTTAGAAATGCTAAAATATATACTGTGAAGTCTCCAAACTGTGTAAATTCATCTGGGAGGACATATCTCATTACAAGAATATAAATGAATTAATCAGTACATTTGCCACCCACATGCTAGAACAACATCCCTGATTAAACTTCATGTGGTGAGGTTCTACAATCACCACAAAGCTAACTGTTGATTAAATAGAAGTCCTCAGAGTACTAATTCTTTTAATATGGAATTTCATTTTCCATTTCATTCAAAGAACACACCTTAAAAATGTTGTTAGTTTGTGTATCCAACCCTATCACAGCTCTAGAATAGATTCTTAACCACAGCAGAGTGCTGATTTGGGGGGTTTATTTGAAAGGCAGACACCAATTGTTACAGACATCTAGAGAATCTCAGATTTCTTGAAATTAATCATAGGGGCCCCCAAATTCCGGCAGCACCTGATCAATAAGAGGAGAAAACTTTGGCTTGTGGCTCCAAAATCAGAATCCGCTTTTTCCGAATGCACACAAAGGAAAAAAAATGACTGAAGTCCAAAGACATAGTCCAGCTCACATTAGTTTTTCTCCCCAAGCTAGTCAGTCATGACTCTCCCATATCTGACCCCACTGCTCAGGCCCTTTCCCCTGCAAGGAATTTCTTCTCCCTTCAAATCTGCCAAACCCAGCTCCCTTCAGCATCTTCAAAGCTCCCCTCAGAAGCCATCACCTGATTCCCTATCTATTTCTTCAACCCTGACCTCTCTCTTTCTCTGCAGTCTCACATTTCCACCTGCCTTCAGGACATCTCTACTTGGATGTCCTGCCAACACATCAAACTTTACATGTCCAAAATCTCATCTTGTACTTGGATCCATACCCTTTAAGTACTTGAAATTCACCGCACCCTTGGCCCCACATTACATATCTGTAATTGATTTTAATGTCTGTCTCTCCCTTTAAACTGTAAGCTCCTGGTAGGCAGGGAATGTCTCTACCAACTCTGTTGTACTGTACTCTTCCAAGAGCTTAGTACAGTTCGCAGCACACAGTAAGAGCTCAATGAATACCATGGACTGAAAAGAGGCATTCTTTGACTAATCCCCACCCTCTAAGTCATCATTCATTCATTCATTCAATCGTATTTATTGAGCACTTACTGTGTGCAGAGCACTGTAGTAAGCGCTTGGAGAGTACAATTCAGCAACAAATAGACAGAGGGCACATTAGTCATTAGCTTAGCTTTCAAGTTCTTATCAATTAATCAATCTATCGCCAATGGTATTTTTTAATCTCTTACTCTGTTTAGGGCAGTGCACTAAGTGCTTGGGAGAGTACACTGCAATAGAGTTGGTAGACATGATCCCTGACCAAAAGGAGCTTCACTATTAATTATTTAGTTTCTATTCTTGTTTTTATCATTGGAATATATATTTAATCTTCAAGTATTGCATTTTTTATGGCATTCGTTAAGCACTTACCATGTGTCAAACACTGTTCTAAGCACTGGGGTAGATTCAAGTGAATTAGTTTGGACACAGTCCCTATCCCATAAATAAGATTGAATGAATGAATGAATATGGATAAGTTCACAGTGTAAGTGAGGGGGAACAGAAGAACTGAGACGCAGAGAAGTGAAGTGACTTGCCCAAAGTCACACAGCAGACAAGTGGCAGAGCTGGGATTAGTCACCAGGTACTCTGACTCCCAGGGCCATGCTCCTTCCACTAGACCATGCTGCTTCTCAGTCGTTTGGCAACATATGCCTTTTTGTTCCCTCCATTAGACTTCAAACTCATCAGGGCCATGGGCCATGTATTGTTACTCCTGTTGCAAGTACCCAGGCCATAAGACTAAGCACCATGCAAGATCTTCATACTAGTTAACCAGGGGCTCCTCTATGCCAAGGACTGTGTTTCAAAACCACACTCACGGTGGAGTCTCCTGTTGAGAACAATGGGTGAATCTTGGTCCCAAGATTAGCTGTAGAGTCGATGGATCCGCTAGACTGTAAATTCCTTACAGGCAGGGATCACGTCCACCAACTCTCTTGTATTCTCTCAAGCACTTAGTACAGTGCTTTGCACACAGTGAGTGCTCTAGAAATGCCATTGACTAATTGACTGAGACCCAAGAATATAAAGAAACACAAACAGTACCAGGTAGCAAAAATGGCAACGAATGTAGCAAGGACGATCTTTTCAATCTTTTCAAGATTGTTTGCCATGAATTAAATTTTCTCAGCTTGGTCTCAAAGATCCATAGATGCCTTCTTCAAATTTTTAAAGGGCACCTATGTATATCCATTTCATCAAGTTGAACATAAAGTTATTCACATTACTCTGTTTGGGTCAAGAAATTATGGAGAAGGTGGATGCACCACACAAAGTTTGCAAGTTTGTAAAAAGTCCTCGGCTACAAAATTAAAGAGTATTTTAAAAAAATAATAAATTTCCCTCTAAGACACTTCTAATTTAATTTACCTGATCTTTTCTCACAGACAGCCTTCTGTAAATTTATACCTTCACACTCCGCACAGAAACCAGATGTTCAATATAAAACTCACTATTGTATGTTGTCATGAATCTATATTTACTAAAATTTAAAAAATTCAAGAGAGTATAACATTGTGCCTCTCTGGATTGTCCTTGAGTATGAGCATAACTCTAGGCACATTCTTTCCTTCAAATGCTGGCAGAAAGGGAAAATATGATGTAAGGAGCATGTTTATACTGCATATCATTGACACATGCAGAAATACTGAAAAGGCTCTTTAAAACAAGACTGAAAGTCCCACATGGTTTTGAACTGTTATTCGATTCTCCAGTAGTGTGAGGGGGAAAATCAAAACAGTAGTGGGGGGTGTTTTTTGAAGATTCTTGGCATAATTTTATGCTTAATATTCACTTTTTGTTTTGATTTTTGGGTTTGATTTCCTATCTTGTTTTAGTTTGGGTCACATGGAATAGGTTACTTGGGAATCCATGAGACAAGAGAATTTGGAAGAAATAGGAGGAGTTGTCTCCTAAGTCTGTCTAGACTTTCTGCTTCAGGAGGGATCTGAGCACATTCATGAATATGGAGAGAGAAGGGAGGGGAGAGAGAAGGATGTTCAGGGTTGTGAGTGCCAGAGGCGATGGTTTTGTATCAGTCATAAAAGTCCTGTTTTAGGACTGCTGGACCCATGCAACATCAGCATCCAAAAACAATTCTCAAGGAGATTTATAGCCAAGAATGTTATTAGGCCACTTCAAATGTGGATCCAATAATTACTAATCCTCTTCAGTGTTGATTGTAATAACATAAATTGTGATTATTTCTTTTGATGCTAATATGGATGCAAATTAGCCACATTCTTATGTATAGTGACCTTTTCCAATCAAGGACATCAGTAATGCATGTATTATCTAATTATGACATATGTTTACTGTCACAACGTTTTATGCACAACACACATGCAGCATTTTTATCATCTTGTGGAAACATGAAACAATATCCTATTAGGACTTGGAATCAAATTCAAATATTGCTTTCATTCTGTTTTGATTTGTATGCATCATTTCAGGATTTCACGAACCAGCTGTGAAATTGTTAGTTTGTCTCCAGCCTGAATTTTTTTTAAGTGGCATATTGAAACATTCTACCGCCCACTTTGGAGAGTATTTTTATGAAAACATATTCAGCTCAACTCTTGAGAAATATAGTATTCTTTAAGCAGAGGGCAGTATTATCTCAGTAAATGATTACTATTATTAGCCTACGGTATGTATCAACGTGGATAATCTTTCCTCCCAAAAATTGGGCCAGGGGTGAAGCCAATGTCTTCACCACCAGTTCTGAGGGCAAGGCAGCCAGCTGTAGCTACTCCACCTAACTCTTTGATACTGGCTGGTAGGACAGTGGAAGCTGGATATTGCCACAGTGGTGGACAGATTCCATCTACTGCTGATCCAAACCACAGATGGTGGGCTGGGGTCCTGGTTCCTGCATTCTCAAGGATCAGAATATCCCACTCTCACTTCTTGGATTTGGCATCTGTCCATCAGGCCACTGAGGGCCAACTCAGGGCCAGCTTCAAATGGCAAGAGAGAGGGGTAGCAGTGATTTAAAAATTGAATCTTTAAATCAATCTGGCAATTGTATTTATTGAGCACCTAATTTTGTCACACTATGTTTTGGGAAAATACAATAGGTTAATAAATGTGATTCATGTCACCAAGGAGCTTACAGTCCAGCAGGGGAGGCAGGCACTAAAGGTTCCATGAAGGATTCATGTCCTTTTGAACTATGCCCCATTTATTAGGCAACATTCTTCAAGATGACCAGAGAAGCGGCCAGGAAGTAGCACTGTGAGGTTCATGGGTTGTGTGAGGGCAATTGTGTGTGAGGCTCCTGGGGAAGTTGCCCACATGACTGGCAAATGTTCCAAATGAATCAGATCCCATCTGCAGACACCAATCAGGGAACATGGTTCATTAGTGGGTCATAAATCAACCCCTTCAACTTGGTAGAGGATGATTAGATATGGGGGAGACAGGCACCCTGTAATCCAATCAAATGCACCTTAGGCAATTCACACCCTTTTTATGTACTTGCACGGAAACCAAATTACAAATAGGAGGAAGGAACACTTAAATAGTAGAGTATGTGAATCGAGAATCGATATGTACAAAAGTGTAATAGGATGTTGAGTGCAAAAATGCAACAGAAGGTTGTGAGTGCAATGGATAAATTACACCTACTCTTTCATATTGTACTCTCTATAGTGCTCATCATTATCATCATCATCATCATCATCAATCGTATTTATTGAGCGCTTACTGTGTGCAGAGCACTGTACTAAGCGCTTGGGAAGTACAAATTGGCAACATATAGAGACAGTACCTACCCAACAGTGGGCTCACAGTCTAAAATGGGGAGACAAAACCAAACATACTAACAAAATAAAATAAATAGAATAGATATGTACAGGTAAAATAAATAAATAAATAGAGTAATAAATATGTACAAACATATATACATATATACAGGTGCTGTGGGGAAGGGAAGGAGGTAAGATGGGGGGGATGGAGGGGGGATGAGGGGGAGAGGAAGAAAGGGGCTCAGTCTGGGAAGGCCTCCTGGAGGAGGTGAGCTCTCAGTAGGGCCTTGAAGGGAGGAAGAGAGCTAGCTTGGCGGATGGGCAGAGGGAGGGCATTCCAGGCCCGGGGGATGACGTGGGCCGGGGGTCGATGGCGGGATAGGAGAGAACGAGGTACGGTGAGGAGATTAGCAGCAGAGGAGCGGAGGGTGTGGGGTGGGCTGTAGAAGGAGAGAAAGGAGGTGAGGTAGGAGGGGGCGAGGTGATGGAGAGCCTTGAAGCCCAGGGTGAGGAGTTTCTGCCTGATGCGCAGATTGATTGGTAGCCACTGGAGATTTTTGAGGATTTTGCTCAGTAGAGTGCTCTGCACCCAATAAGTGCTCAATAAGTGCTTGACCTTGGGCAAGTCACTTAACTTCTCTGAGCCTCAGTTACCTCATCTGAAAATGGGGATTAAGACTGTGAGCCCCACGTGGGACAACCTGATCACCCTGTATCCCCCCAGCGCTTAGAACAGTGCTTTGCACATAGTAAGTGCTTAACAAATTCCATTATTAATTATTAATTAATTAATAAGTGCCACTGATTAAAGTCTGTGAGTGCAAAAGTGCTTAGATGATAGATGGGAGGAGGTAACTGGGCTTAGGGAGGGGGAGAAAAATTCATAGGGGAAAGCTTCCTGGAGAAGGTAGGATTTCAGAAGGGCTTTGAAGATGGGGAGAGCTGTGGCCACGCATGAGGAAGACTGTGAGCCAGGGATCAGAAGCAAGAAGGTTGGAAACAAGGCACAGGAAGGTCATCCTGGGAAGAACAAGTGCCAGACCTTCCTCCAACCAAGCTGGAAGCAGAGCCAGTTACTAGAGAACTAGGAGGGAAAAAAATGAGTCTAGAGCAAGGGGGTGGAGTCAGAGGTCCCCTAGGTTCAGGGGTGCAGGTGGGACTTTTGTATGATGTCTTTACACTGCATGACTGGCATAAGAGAAGCAGCGTGGCTCAGCAGGAAGAGCCCAAGCTTGGGAGTCAGAGGTCATGGGTTCTAATCCCAGCTCCGCGACATGTCTGCTGTGTGACCTTGGGCAAGTCACTTAACTTCTCTGAGTCTGTTACCTCATCTGTGAAATGGGGATTAAGACTGTGAGCCCCACGTGGGTGATCAGTTACCTGATCACCTTGTATCCCCCCCAGCACTTAGAACAGTGCATTGCACATAGTAAGCGCTTAACAAATGTCATCATTATTATTATTATAAGGCACACAGGGTTATATGCATGAGTATGGGAGGAGGGTGACAGTACTCTTTTTCCTAGCTCAAGAAGGCTAAATGTCTGTAGTTGATGCTAGACTTAGCCCTTCCCTCCACAAAAGCAGCCACAGGCCACCCAGACCCCAAAACCATTTGTAGCAGACCATGATGGAAGAGTTTCTGTGTGTCTCTCTGGATCATCTCTCTCTCTCCCTCCCTCCCTTCCTTCCTTCCTTTTTCTTTCTTTCTTTCTTCTCCCTCCCTCTGTATACCACAGTCATTTTAGAGAGAGAGAGAGAGAGAGAGAGAGAGAGAGAGAGAGAGAGAGAGGAAAGAGAAAGAAAAGAAAGAAAGAAAAAGAAAGAAAGAAAGAAAGGAAGGGAAGGAAGGGAAGGAAGGAAGGAAGGAAGGAAGGAAGGAAGGAAGGAAGGAAGGAAGGAAGGAAGGAAGGAAGGAAGGAAGAAAGAAAGGAAGAAAGGAAGAAATATAGAAATAAAGGAAGAAAGAAAGAATGAAAGAAAGAAAGAAAGAAAGAAAGAAAGTAAGAAAGAAAGAAAGAAAGAAAGAAAAAGAAAGAAAGAAAGAAAGAAAGAAGGAAAGAAAGAAAGAAAGAAAGAAAGAAAGAAAGAAAGAAAGAAAGAAAGAAAGAAAAGAAAGAAAGAAAGAAAGAAGGAAAGAAAGAAAGAAAGAAAGAAAGAAAAGAAAGAAAGAAAGAAAAAGAAAGAAAGAAAGGAGAGAAAAAGAAAGAAAGAAAGAAAGAAAGAAAGAAAGAAAGAAAGGAAGAAATACATGTGTTCCTCCCATTAGGAAAGCTCTAATATTACTAATTTATCACATTCCTCCCGAAAGGGAAGTTCAATTCATTGCACCTAAACCATTAAATAATTCAATTTGCCTCGTGGAATGAATTTTATATAAAACTCAGGCTTGCCATCACCAGCCTCTCTCTCTCTTGCCACGCCAATTCCTGAACGAACCCGTCCCCGGGCGACGGGTGACAGACTCTCCCAAGCACATAGAACGGTCTTCTTCAGACAGTTAAGCGCTCAAGAAATACTATTGATTGATATTATAACCCAGGAAATTGGCTACCCAGAAAGACCCTTCTCTTTCAAAATCTGCCCTCACTTTAGGGGAACATCCTTTTCTCTTCCAGAAAAACAGCATTCTGGAAAGGTGAGGCCCTAGCAATCTATGTCTACTTAGTGGTAAGATGAGTTGTACTTTGTTATGCTTAGAAACTCAGATGAAGTTTATGTTAAACATCTTTAGAGTCTTGGATGAGCAAGTCTTCCAGAAAACTCCCCACCCTCCCACTAAGCAGGCTAACAGAAGGTTGGAGAGAATCGAATCTATGTATAACCCCTGAAGGAAATTTTCAGTTTCCTTCTTATACCAGACTTCTCCAAAACCAAACCAGTCATCCATTTAAGGCAAGTCTCAAAAATTTGATGTTGCACGATGGAAAGATGATTTTACCTAGCAAAGGGTTTCTGGCTATTTCTTGAAGAGTCCTCCGCCTCTGCACAGCTGCCCTGCTTCCTGCTCCACCTTTCTTTAAGAATGGAGAAAGGAAGGGATGGAAGGGTTCCTTTATTACCTCTATTTACTGTCACTCTTTCTACCTGCTGGGCACAAGGGGAGAGAACATTTTTCTCTTCCTTTGTTTGCCTACACATGCCATGCTGGGAACAATGATTTAATCCTTAGACAAGGTGAGGGAGGACTATGCAGCTGTGCCAGACTTCAAAGGCCCCCAGTTACAGGGACAGAGGTGGAGGAGCAGGCAACAGAGACGGATGAAAAGAGTTCAGAGTGGCACTGAATTGTCTGACTTTAAAGGGCCAAGGTGTTTGCAATTCCTTAAATATTGATTTGGAGGTGACCTTTCATTCTCTGCTGCTAAAAATATATGTTTATGACCTTGTCGATGGTTCAGGGCAATGTGTAGTTGTAAGAAATTCTAAGTTGGATTCTGTAACATATCCTGAGCCAAAATGATCCACATCCCAGAATGACCCTGTATGGGAAGAGTTCTAAGAGTCAGAATGATCTAATATAGATGGAAAAGAAAGAAAAATGAAAGTCATCTGGAAATTGTATCTGGCTCGGGCTACAGAACCGAAAAATAATGCAGTATTTAGAGAGCCTTTAATATCACTTTTTAAGTGAGGACTTTCACTGAATAGCTGAATTATAATGTACCACTCAGGGGGATTGGAAATACATTCACAATTGTTAAATTAAAGCATGAATGGAAAAACACAAGGGATAAGCAAAGAAAAAGCCAAATTTAGTGGTAGGGAACTGCATTTTGTCAGCTGGAAAAGGAGGTAGGTAATAAGTGGAGACAATGTGATTTGTGAAGAAAGGTGCAAAATGCATCGAAGACAAGAAAATGAAAGTAAAATGAAGACGGTAGCATGTTTGGCGTTCACTGCGTAAAATAAAATCAACTTCATTATGCATCACACATTCACACACTCATGCAGATCTATTTTATCAGATCTGACAATAATAAAAAAACAACAGAAATGAACAATGTCCAGACATCCACAAGTTACTCAGTTCTGTCTGAAATTAAACAAACCTCTGTACCTGAACAGCAAGCAGTTTCCAAAAAGGAGGAAGCAGTGAAGACAGTCTGCATTTTATTTGCAAAAGACCATACAAATACTTTCAAGCTGTTCCAAAGAAAATCTTTTCAGCCTGGAATAGCTGGTGTTGGTATTCAGACTGCTACCCTTAGATGGTAACTGCACTAAGTTAAAATAAGATAGCAAAGATCTTTGTAAAGAAGAAAGATACTCAGATCCTCTTCAGGCAGTCCCCTCCACTCCCTATCAACCCATCTAATTGAGTACATAATTTATCTGCCATTTTAATAACATTCTGTATTCAAACCCCAGTAAAGTTGGCAATAACATGCTCAGATACTATACATGTTCTTGAAAAGTGAACACTTCAGGAGCTTTCAGACTTTTACTAGGTAAGTGCTAGATAAATTGACATCAAGGTCTTTGAATCAAATCTAATTGACACCCTTTCAGATCATTGTTCATAAAGATAACTCCAGAAAGGATAGCAAAAACACAGGCAGAAAAATCAAGATTCCTTTCTCTCCAAATGTACTGCATTCATTTATTTTGACAAACACAGTAAGCCCTTAGTGGGCAAGGAAAATGTCTAATAATAAGAACAATTATTATGGTACTTGTTAAGCACTTACTGTGTTCTGTTCTTGTTATGCACTTACTGTTCTAAGTGTTGAGATAGATACAAGTTAATCAGGTTGGACACAGTCCCTGTCCCACATGGGGCTCACACTCTTAATCCCCATTTTACAGATGAGGTAATTGAGGCTCGGAGAAGTTGACTTAATAATAATATTAATAATAATAATAATGGCATTTGTTAAGTGCTTACTGTGTGCCAAGCACTGTTCTAAGCACTGAGCATTGTTCTAAGCGCTGACCCAAGGTCACCCAGCAGACATGTGGAGGAACCAGGATTAGAACCCAGGTCCTTCTGAATCCCAGGCCCATGTTCTATCCACTATGCCATGCTGCTTCTGATGATTCTGTTATATCGTATTGCATTGTCTACCAATTCTTTTGTATTGTATTGTACTCTCCCAAGTGCTTAGTACAGGGCTCTGTTTAGAGTAGGCACTTACTAAATATCACTGATACAATTTGATTTTAGTTATTCATCATATGAAAGTAAAGATGCTGCAATATATTCAGAAATAAATGGAATTCTAGTGCCATAATGGTAAGTCTTCTTACAGCAACAGGTAATTAAATATTTGCTCAGAAGGGAATTAGGCAGTTGGAAATTTTGAGTGAGAACTGTTGCACATGCATGTAAGACTGGTGAGGACAAGCAATTTCTTAAAATGTCTTGGTGGGATAAAAGACACTCCTCCTTCCCTCCCCTCCCTCAATTCTACCATTTGTAAACCCCTTTCAGTTTAATGGAAGAAGAGATCAAAATTCAGAGTAGTTTCACTACAGAGAAGTGGTCAGAATCAAAAAGAATCAAAGTCAGTATGGAAAAAGTTCATGATAGTGCATCTGATAGTGCACCAGAAAACAAACTACACAAATACAAGACAGAGGCTGGCTTTAGGAAAGTATGGAAAGAAAAATTATATGGTGGTCTTGGTGGGCTTAAAGTGATCTTCTATCATCTAGCCCAGATTCATACTGTAATATTTTTCCCAGTTATGGGAACTCCAACTAGAGAGATGTAGAAAAAAGTTGGCAAATGGTCAGGAAAGAATCACATATATGAATACATTGCTGAAACAATAAGACATTTTTTCATTTTTTTCAAGTACTTGTAAAGCACTTACTATGTGCCAAACACTCTACTAAGCACTGGGGTAGTGACAAGATAATCAGGTCAAACCCAGTACCTGTCCCGTATGGGGCTCACAGTCTAAGTAGGAGGGTGGAGGATTTAATCCCCATTTTACAGATGAAACAACTGAGGCAAGGTAAGATGAGTGACTTGTCCGAAGTCACACAGCAGACAAGGGGCAGAGCCAGATTAGATGCAGGGGCTCGGACTCCTACGCCTATGCTCTTTTGGGCTGGAGGACCAGAAATTGTTCAGCCTAGAGCAATGAAGCCTGAGGTGATAGAAGACTCTAAAAGAGAATAGTGACCAGCTGGTCATAATCTCAGTGGACAGAAAAAGAGAAAACAGGAATTTAGGTTAGATAAAAGGAGAATATACTGGAATGTCTTACTGAGCAAGGTGGTGGAATTTCGTTCTTCAGAGACTTTTAAACAACACGTTTAATTCTCATTACTGTACTCACTTCAGGCAAGAACATGAACTAGATCAGTGATTTCCCAAGGTCTTTTTGCCTCATGACCCAGTGGACAATCCTCATGATCCAGTCCAAAGAGTGGTGGGCAGGAAGGACAGCACCTGGAGACCGTTGAAAATACGTGTTATACCCTGGGGCTGGGAGTTTTGTGCAGACAGTGGAGTCTTATTTTTTTTAATAGTATTTTTTAAGTGCCTCCTATGTGCCAGGAACCATACTAAGCACTGGGGTATACACAAGATAATTTTCTGGACACAGTCCCTGTTCCATCTAGGGTTCAGAGTCTTGAGACCCATTTTAAAGATGAGGTAACGGAGGCCCAGAGAAGTTAAATGACTTACCCAGGTCATAAAGCAGAACCCAGGTCCTCTGATTCCCAGGCCTGTGCTCTTTCTACTAGTCCACCTGCTTCCCTTATTGGTAAGGATTCTTTTTCTGCCAAGGCTAGGGGAAGCTATCAGCTTTTTTTGCTGCTGAGGGTCAGTATCCTCATGTTATGAAGGCCACAGTGGTGTCCAGATTACAGTGGGTAGGGAGAAACTGATGGGGAGAAGGCCCCTCCCCTCACTAGTAATAGTGGCTAATAGTTTGTGTTGCTGCCCAAAGCCTATTGCAAAATGTGCTGTGACCTAAAATTTTTTTTAAAAAAAAACCTTTGGAGTCTCAAGGTCCTTTTCATCCCTAAACATTTCTAATTAAAAGAAAGGGAGGAAAATATAAGAAGAGCAGGCACAATGTTATGAAATACACAGATGACAAATGCAGGTACCAAACCAGTGTTTAAAACAATCTTTGTTTGGCCCAAGCCAGAACTACTCAGTAAAAGATGGAAAAAGAAGCAAATTGTATCCCCGCTCCTCTCGTACTACAATCTGGTCTGCACACTTCCCTTCTCTAACATCAACCTACTTACTTTACCTCAAGCTCGTCTCTCCTGCTACCTGGAACTCCATCCCACTTCATGTTCAACCAACGATGATTTTTCCCATCTTCAAAACCTTTTTAAAATCATATCTCCCCCAGGAAGATTGACCTTAGCATGGCTTAGTGTATAGGGCACAGGCCTGGGAGTCAGAAAGACCTGGGTTCTAATTCTGGCTCTGCCACTTGTCTGCCGTGTGACCTTGGGCAAGTCACTTCACCTCTCTGGTCCTCAGGTACCTCATCGGCAAAATAGGGAGTAAGACTGGAACCCAGGGACTGTGTCCAACCTGATGAGCTTTTATCTACCCCAGCGTTTGGAACAGTGCTTGGCACAGAGTAAGAACTTAACAAGTGCCATAATTTTTATTATTATCTCCCCACCCTATTCTCCCTCCCTTCTGTGTCACCCCTGACTAATCTCCCATCCACCACCCTATTCTCCCTCCCTTCTCTCTCCCTCTCTTTCTCCCCCTCTTGGGACAACCTGATCACCTTGTAACCTCCCCAGCGCTTAGTACAGTGCTTTGCACATAGTAAGCACTTAATGCCATTATTATTCTA
This sequence comes from Tachyglossus aculeatus, assembly GCF_015852505.1. Classification (NCBI taxonomy): domain Eukaryota; kingdom Metazoa; phylum Chordata; class Mammalia; order Monotremata; family Tachyglossidae; genus Tachyglossus; species Tachyglossus aculeatus. The sequence goes on from NC_052101.1 coordinate 104,082,598, forward strand.
TATCACCTGTGCACTTAAATCTGTATTCTCTAAGCACTTTGATACGCAGCCCACACTCACCCCCAAAGCATTTATGTACATATCCTTATAGTCTGTTGCTTCACCCTACTTGTAATTTATTTTAATATTTGTCTCCCCCATTAGATTGTAAACTAATGAGAAGGAGCATGGACTAGTGGATACTGCACTGGCCTAAAAGTCAGAAGGACCTGGATTCTAATCCTAGCTCTGCCACTTGTTTGCTGTGACCTTGGGCAAATCACTTCACTTCTCTGTGCCTCAATAAACTCAACTATAAATAGGGATTAAGACTGTGAGCCCCACATAGGACATGGGCTGTGTACCAACTGATCAGCTAGTAGCTCCCCAGCACTTCGTGCAGTGCCTAGCGCATAGTAAGCACTTTACCATAAAAAAGCTCTTTAACAACAGGGATTGTGCCTAATTAATTAATTGCGGTACTTGTTAAGGGTTTACTATGTGCCAAGTACTGTACTAAGCACTGGGGTAGGTACAAGATAATCAGGTCACAGACTACCTACTTGAAAGTACTCTCCCAATTACTTCTAGACTGTGAGCCCGTTGTTGGGTAGGGACCGTCTCTATATGTTGCCGACTTGTACTTCCCAAGTGCTTAGTACAGTGCTCTGCACACAGTAAGCGCTCAATAAATACGATTGAATGAATGAATGAATTTACTACAGTGCTCTGCACAGAGTAGATCCTCAATAAATACCACTGAGTGAATGGTTGGGAGCGGTGAAAAAATGAGGGGCTGGGGGTGAACAAAAAGGAAATATTTGGGGATGATGGGATAGGTTGCACACAGATAAAATAACAATACTGATTTTAACTCTTACTTCTATTGTATGGTTCCAATTTGTGTTTGCCTGCCTCACTCATTAGTCCTGAAGTTCCTTGAGGGCAGAGACTATGATTTCGACATCTATTGCATGTCTAAGTACCTAATACAATGCTCAAAACACATTAAGCACTAAATAAATGCTGTTTGATCATGATGATGATGAGGATGACAACATGAAAGGATTTTGAAATACATACAAAAACATGAAAGAACATTTTAAAACAAATATTTAATGGAGTAGAACAAGAAAGAAAAACATTAAAAGGAGACGATTCATTTTCTCTTTGAAATAGTTTAGGTTTTTCCCATCAAGATTTAATTCTTTTTTTCCATCTATAAAAGAATGGTGGTCTGATTCCAAAAGGTGTCTCCAGTCTGAAAAAATCCTGTATAACACATGAGTAGCTTAACTTTCCAGATATTTTTTAAGAAGGAAGTTAGAAATAAAATCCTAGACTCTAATAGAAAGGCTCAAAGAGTGAGATTGTTACAGACCATTCACTGTCTATAAAGAAATAATTGAGAACATGATAGTAATAAGGCATTACGGAGCAAATGATCATTACAAGATCAGAATTATTATCAGTGTTGAAAGTAATAGTAGGAAACTGTAGTCGAAGAAATACTTTCATGAAATTAATACAACTACTGAATACAATTCTCAAGACTGAAATTATTAAAGGAAAGAATGGAAACACTAAAAAGACTTAGATTGTGGAAGGGTGCTACATTATCACATTTATTTTTCCTGGATTATGCTTGTTGTATTTCATGCAAGTTACTGTAGTCCCACAGAACCATTTTTTTTTACTCTAGTAATACAGCACAAATTCATTCTATAACACTAATCCCCTCTAATTCCCACTTGTGTATTAGTTCTCAGTGCTTTGTACAGTGCTCTGCACACACTAAGTGCTTAATAAATAATATTACTACTATTAATTCTAGGACAATAATTCCTCTATCAAAAAAGCAAAGCCACCAACTTGGCAAAATTTAAAGAAATGATGAGTACATAGGAATTGCTCATATAAAACAGAAAAGTGATGAGCGTATAGAAATTTTTCATATACCTCACAAAGGAAGACAAGATATAAATAGGTGAGTGGGGGGAATAAAAACCTATAAATATTCAAAACATTAGCAAAGAGTCTAAAAACAACCCAACTGTGATTTTGGAAGGATAGTGGGTAAAATTAGAAACTAAGACAGGAAAAAAATCTCAATAGAAATCATACAAGGGGAGTGGCGGTGTACCAAACTATTTTACTTTAAAAAGACAAATTACAGTGCATTTTACTTCACAAATATCCTAGAGCTCTAATTATAACAATTTAGAAATGTATTTTAGAAACTTAAAATCCTAAGGCGGGGAGGGGTCCCGAGTGAATAACCGATCTATCCAGGAGAAGTGGTTGAGTGTTCATAACAATCTTAATAATCTCCAGGGATGAAGATACAACTCCACAGCCACCACTGGTTTTCCATTTAATTCCCATGGCCCAGAAGCAATGTCCGTGTTTAAAGGAACAGGGAAGGGAAATGCTATGGCTCCTCTGGGGTCAGGATTGAAAATTTCTGCAAAGAACATTTTAGGGTGTGTCTTTATGCTCCTCTTACGCTGACACACAGAAGCCTATACTATATTATTGCTGTTACTGGCCACCATAGAAATCAAGAGCAATCCAACTAACTTTATCTATGACAGATTGTGTCTACTAACTCTAGTTTACTTTCCCAAGTGCTTAGAACAGAGGTCTGCAAAGAGTAAGTGCTCAATAAATGCCATCGACTGATTCAGATAGTTAAGAAATTCTTGCTTATAACCAACCCTAACCTCCCATTCACTTTTTATTCTCAAGAGGCACGAAGAACAACAGATTATAAGCCAAGACCATACTTTCCCAGCTTGTCAGTGAGGGTGTCATGTGGTACAGAGTCAAAGCTTTGCGTGAGCCCATTGTCGGGTAGGGACTGTCTCTATATGTTGCCAAATTGTACTTCCCAAGCGCTTAGTACAGTGCTCTGCACACAGTAAGCGCTCAATAAATACGATTGATGATGATGATGATCTATGTAGTTGTAGTTTCTTACGGAGGTGCTCTATTAGAAAAGGTGCTTAGGCGTTGCTGGCAGTCACGCTGGTTGTTCCCTATTAACTCATGTTCTTGAAGGTGGCTTCAAATGTATTTCTCGATGATTTATTCAAATTTTATTTTCCAAGAGGAGATGCTTTGGAAGATAATGAGGGTAGTTGGAGACTGATTCTTTTCTCAAGAGAAAATACTGCGAATTGAAAAAGGTGTATCCAGCATCCATTTGCCATTTACTGTTTTGATCGGTTCTGTCATGGTGATTCTGGCTAATTCATGGTCAATAAGTCTTGCCTTATGCTTTTGGGTCATCTCCAACCCCTAGTGACTCCATGGATACATCTCTCCCAGAATGCCCCACCTCCATCCGCAATCGCTCTGGTAGTGGATGTGGGAACAAGTATTATTTTCTTACTGGGTTGTAGCTGTTCTCACCATGATGTTCTATGACCCTGGTGCACTTCAAAGGTTTTTATTTATTTTTGAATCACCCGTTTAAGGCTTACTAGGCTACAGGGGAAGACAGACATTGAAATAAATTACTAATAGGGGAAATGGCAGAATGTAAGGTTATGGATACAAATATAACCTTTTCATTCATTCATTCAATAGTATTTATTGAGCGCTACTGTGTGCAAAGCACTGTACTAAGTGCTTGGGAGAGTACAATATAACAACAGCCACATTCCCCGCCCACAAAGAGCTCACAGTTTAGAGACTTTGACTACTGAATCAGGCTCCTCGCTGACCTCCCTGTCTCCTGTCTCTCTCCACGCCAGTCCATACTTCACTCAGCCTCCCAGATCATTTTTCTAAAAAAAAATTCAGTTCATATTTCCCCACTCATCAAGAACCTCTAGTGCTCCACATCAAACAGAAACACCTTATCATTGGCTTTAAAGCATTCAATCACCTTGCCCCCTCCTAACTTATTTCGCCCATTTCCTCCCGCTAATTAGCACGCTCACTTTGCTCTTCTAATGCCAACCTACTCACTGTACCTCAGTCTCACCTCTCTCCTGGCCGACCCCTCACCCATGTCCTGCCTCTGGCTTGGAACTCCCTCCCACTTCGTATATGATAGAACACCAATCTCCCCACCTTCAAAGACTGATTAAAATCACATCTCCTCCAAGAAGCCTTGCCTGACTAAGCCCTCATTTCCTTCACTCCCTCTTGCTTCTGAGTCACTGTTGCACTTGATTCGTATCCTTTATTCATCCCACTACCAGCCCCACAGCTCTTATGCACATATATGTTGCCGACTTGGACTTTCCAAGTGCTTGGTACAGTGCTCTGCGCACAGTAAGCGCTCAATAAATACGACTGAATGAATGAATGAATGAATGACCACTGCCCTGTTTCGTTGTGTGGGGCCCTCGTCTGCTCTCGCCCTCCAACCCCCAGACTTCCCAGACTGAGCCCCCTCCTTCCTCTCCCCCTCCTCCCCCTCTCTATTCCTCCCACCTTACCTCCTTCCCCTCCCCACAGCACCTGTATATATGTATATATCTTTGTACATATTTATTACTCTATTTATTTTATTTGTACATATTTATTCTATTTATTTTATTTTGTTAATATGTTTTGTTTTGTTCTCTGTCACCCCCTTCTAGACTGTGAGCCCACTGTTGGGTAGGGACCATCTCTATATGTTGCCAACTTAGACTTCCCAAGCGCTTAGTACGGTGCTCTGCACACAGTAAGCGCTCAATAAATATGATTGAATGAATGAATGAATATCTGTAATTTATTTTAATGTCCATCTCCCCCGTAGACTCTATGCTCCTTGTGGGGCAGGGAACATGTTATAGTGTACTCTTCCAAGCATTTACTAAAATGCTCTGCACAAGGAGAGTGCTCAATAAATATGATTGATTGGACTACTTAAGCACTTACTATGTTCCAAGCACTGTACTAAGCACTGGGGTAGATACAAGATGATCAGGTTAGATACAATTCTTGTCCCACATGGGGCTCACATCTGTGTAGGAGGGTATTCAAACCCAATTTTTCAGATGAGGAAACTGAGGTACAGACAAGTTAAATGACTTTCCCAAGCAGTCAAGTGGCAGAACTGGGATTAGAATCAATCAATTATATTTACTGAGTGCTTACTGTGTGTGAGAGCACTGTACAAAGCGCTTGGGAGACTACTATATAACCCAGATCCTCTGATTCCCAGGCCCACACTCTTCCTACAAACCATGCTGTTTCTACCCCTGCACTTAGCCCAGTGCTTGGCACATAGCTAATGCCTAAACTAATATATTTTTTCTAGTCACCCTCCCCATTTGGGATGAGTAGTGCATTCCTAAATAGGGTTGCTCAGTAACCCAGCATCCTGCCAAATGACCAACGAGCTAGACTGCCCACTGAATACCATTAGGATCTTTTCAACCTATGTAATGTGCTGTGATTTGCATATACAGATTGAAGATGTATGCAAACACTAATGGGAATGGTGAGCTGGGTACATTGTTCCTCAGAGATACAGCCCTCTATCTGGGAGAGAGAGATCGGCTTTTACAGTATAATGGACTTTGGGTTTCCTAAAGTGAAATCTTTAGGCGGAGACCCTCGGGGCTTATTGACACAAACCCCAGAAATGAGTTAACAAATGGCCACCAAGAACTCAAAACAAGAGGAAAAGGGGCCAATTATCCAATGCAGGTGCAAAATCATGCCTGCCAAAGGGAAACTCTCTATGCAGTTTGCCTCTCCATAGGTTTAGTAGCTATCACCTTTGCTTTTGTTGTTACAGACTCTGTAAAAATGCAACATCGGTACCCTCTATTAGCATTCCTGGAGCAAATGTGCAACATCCTAGGTGGCCATGCTCAACTTCCCAAATGTTAATTGATTCTAATACAAATTGTTTGTGGCATACTCGAGGTCTATCTGGCAATTGGTAAGAGGAGAGTAGATAGGAGAGGAAAAGCATTTCAATAATCCGTCAGGATGACCTCTTTCATAGTACCCCCCTAATCGTGTCAAGAGGCAGTTCCTATTTCGAAGCCAGATAAATTAAGAACAAAATTCATTAAACTAGCAAGGAAAACAATATTCACTTTACGAACAACAATAATAATACTGGCGTTTGTTAATCACTTACTTCATGCCAAGCAGGTGGCTATACGCTCAGGTAATAATAATGATAACTGTGGCATTTGGTCAATGCTTACTATGAGCCAGGCACTGTACTAAGCACTGGGGCGGATAGAAGAAAATAGGGTTGGACACCATTCCTGTCCCATGTGGGATTCACAGGCTCAATCCCCATTTTACAAATGAGGTAACTGAGGCACAGAGAAGTGAAGAAGTGACTTGCCCAACGTCACACAGCAGCTCCCAGGCCCATGCTCTATCCACTACGCCATCCTGCTTTTCTGATTCAAGGTAATCAGAGCAGACACAGTCCCTGTCCCACATGGGGCTCACAGTCTAAGTAATACTAATAATTGTGTGATTTGTTGTGTGCTTACCTTATGCCATGCACTGTAGTAAGTGCTGTGGTAGATACAAGCAAATATGGTTGGACATAGTCCTTGTCCCACATGGAGTTTACATTCCTAATCCCCATTTTACAGATGAGGTAACTGAGGCACAGAGAAGTTAAGTTACTTACCCATGGTCACACAACAGACAAGTGGCAGAGCCGGGATTAGAACCCAGGTCCTTCTGACTCCCAGGCGCATGGACTATCCACTAGGCCACACTGCTTCTCTAACTAGGAGGAAGAAGAGGTATTTAACCCCCCATTGTACAGATGAGGAAACAGAGGCCCAGAGAAGTGAAATGACTTGCACAAGTTCACATGGCTGGCAAGAAGTGGAGTCAGGATTAGAACTCAGGTCCTTTGACTTCCTCTGCTCTTTCCATTAGGTCACATTCCTTTCTGAACTTAGGTTTGCCCATATGAGGAAGGCTTTTTTGCAATCTGTCCATTGAAAATTATCTCATTCCAGCAGCCGCAAGTATCCAAATTACCATTATCATTATAGCAAGGTATATGGCCTATAGGTCAGAGCCCAGGACAGGGTCAGAAGACCTTCAGTTTCCTCTGTCCATAGACCGTAGCTCAATGCCACCTGTTTACTACCTACATCCTCGAAATATTCATGCAGGTTTGTTACACACAAAGGCAGTAGGTAGGAAGAGAAGTCCCAGGATAGAAACATGTTAATCGGGTCAGACACAGTCTCTGCCCCACGTGGAGCTCGGAGTCTAAGTAGGAGGGAGAATGTTAGAGAATGTCTGCTTTAGCTCCTGAGCCCAAGAGGAGAAGGCCTACACACAGTAGCTTTGCAATTCACCTTCACAAGGTAGCATCACAAAGCAACTGCTAAGGAGTAGAGCAGTGACCCTAACTTGAGCAGGAGAATCACCACTTGCATATGGCCCCTAGTGCATTCTAGCCATGCTTCCATTTTGGTAGTAAATTGGGGAGGCAGTGTCAAAACCTGGAAAGAATGTATGCCCTGCTATCGATGTAAAACCCACATTTGCCTCCATGACAGGGGGTTGAAGGGATAAAGAAAGAATGGTCAGTAGCTCAAGAGGGTGGGAGAGAGGAGTAGAGTTAGAGTAGAATTAGTTGGCCCAGCAGGATGTGAAAAATCCCATAATGCTCAACCCCTAAAAGGAGTCTCCAAGAGTTAAATGTATAGGAACTGATAATACACCACATGATACTTTTAGAGGAGGGGTTTATGGTGGCTCAAATGACCACCACCAGGGAATCACATGGATGACCAATTAATCAATGTTTTTATTAAGCGCTTACTGTATGCAGAGCACTGTACAATGCACTTGAGAGAGTATAATTCTGCATAAACAACAAATCAGTGGTTGAGAGTGATTGGCTGATCCCTCTGTCAACACACCCCAGCCATATGAGATAGATTTGCACTTGGATGCAAGCTCTATATTCAAGCAGGTGGCTTGGGAGTAGGCATTCTCGCCCACCACCCATGAAATACCCATTTTCTCCTCTTCTTCCCTCCCTGCTTCCCCCCCAGAAGGGAGAATAAGGCTCATAATTTGATAAAAGTGTCACCTCCTGGTAAATCGAGACAAAACGAGTTGCTATTAACAGGTTTTTTTAGACTAAGTATAGAGCATGGTTAGGATTCCTTAAACCTGAAAACAGGCCTATTTTGAGAACCATACTTGACATAAATCCCAGTTAACATGAGAACTTTAAAAACTCTCTAGGTGGTCACTGATAATTTCCTGCACACTAACAATGGTGCATGTGTCCACTGGTGGGATGGAATTATTTTGATATGGTAATTGTAGAGAGAAAGGGTTATGAGGCCTTTCTTGCATAGCACTGATACTTCATTCTCTACCCCTTTAATTCTTGTACTGTATGCCTCCTACAATAAAACTACCTACAAGCTCCCACAGAATCCTTAGAGAACTATTACACTGTTTAATATGTGCAATTGAAGAAGTGTTTCATCAGCCAAAAGGAAGCTTCAATTTTCAACTCTTCGTTCAGTACCAAGTAAACTTTTGCGTTACAATTTTCCACAGTACCACCCTGACTTCTTTTCAATATCAAAAATAATTTCATGTACAAATAATTCAGCGTTCAGACCTAGCTGCTGCCACAACAGCACTGGAGGTTCAGAAAAAAAAATGCTTGGTACATGACTAGTTGTTTCTTGGGCTTTTTAAATTTGTTTTCTGGAGGTGGGACGTAAGCTTGTATTTTGAGTTTTTTTTTATCTAGGGGCATAGAAGACATAATGCAGCTTACAATGATGCTCGGAGATGCCCAACCTAATAGCAGAAAAGAGTTAAGGCACTGCAAATATTTTCCTTAACAACCATTAAGTGCATTTGTATTGCTATGCTAGGCACTACACAATGAATTAGAAGCTTCTCTAGCCCTGAACATTTTGTTTTGTTGTCTGTCTCCCCTTCTAGACTGTGAGCCCATTGTTGGGTAGGGACAGTCTCTATATGTTGCCAACTTGTACTTCCCAAGTGCTTAGTAAAGTGCTCTGCACACAGTAAGTGTTCAATAAATATGATTGAATGAATGAATGAATACGTATTAGAGAGAATAAGAGATTTTGGTTTAATGCACTAAAACCCCATTACACACTTAAAAGGCTTTTATGGTTTGCTTTCCATGAATCTACCTTTATTGTATTAAGGTGGGGGAAGAGAGTAATAAGATAATGGAAAGGGAGGACGGTGGGTTTACAGAGTGAAGAAGGAGGAAGAAGGATATGGAAAAAATGGGAGAGGGAAGCTTACCTATGACTCTGTTCTTGGGCTCCGTCAAGAAGTGATGATTTTAGTTGCCCTTCCTCGGACAGTTGTTAGTTTGGTTGAGTATGCAAAGGAAAAAGGGGAACTATCTGAACTTCCTTCCTTTTCCTCTTCCTACCATGTTCCCATGGTTCCCCAAGCCATCCTGATTACCTGTAAGAGCTGATCTTGGCCCTTCCCAAATAGCTATTTGATCTGAAAGACAGGCCAGCACTTGTGAGGAGGAAACGTGATTGAGCCCAGTTTTAGCAAATAAGACTTACAAAGTCACACACAAACACACAAACACACATTTTCTCTCTCTCACTGGTCTTTTCTCTTGTTTCTTTCAAATCCCTTTATTACTTTCCAATTCACTTTCCATCTCTTAGATGCATCTTGAGATGGGTGCTTTACTTTAAACTAATAACAACCCTTGAAGAAGAGCTGATGAAGGCACCACCATTTAGACAACTATTGCTAGAAGAATTTTTGGTTCCTAACTCAAGACTAAAATGGAACTTTTGGTGTATAACTCTGTCAATCTAGTCTCCTTCACAAGCACTAAATTCCCTTTAAAAAGGTCCTCCAGTCATGAGATAGCATACGATTGATGTAGTATCTGTTATCCCAGGTCCCCAAATGATTTTAATCTCTCTGATTGTGGCTGGCTTGGTTTGGGCAATGTCCTTTAGATCTGATATTACATGCCTGCTTTCAGTAATTCAACTTTTCATTTTTCAATTCAGTCTTTTTTCCCCCTTCAAACAGTTTTTCATTCCCTCTAAATAGTGTTTGTGACAGCAGCCACCTATATCTTGGTTATTTAAGGTTCGCTCCCTTTTTCGTTTAATAAAAGTATTTTATCTCACACAGTAGATGACTTTGCTCTCTGCACCAACCACTTAAAAAAAAAAAGCAACCAACAACCTCGTCTCATGGTTGCTGAAGATTTGTCCTCAAAATATGCATCCTTTGACTTCTCCTAACGATGGCCTAACTGCCATACTACCTCAACAAGCTCCATTAAATTTCAGTGGGAATGTTGCATCAGCCTCCTACTATAAATAGGCTGCAAGATGCTTTTTCTCCTGTCAGAAGAATACATATTTGTTCTTCCACTTAACAGGTTTTTCCCTTTACAAAACTGCCAACTGGCTATTTTCAGTGTTAACCTAAGAAAGTGCTCAAGCTTATCATCTAAACTTCCAGATATGATGAATAGCCAGAGCATAAACGTATTTGTTAAGAAAGCAGCCCATAGAAAGCTTGTAGACTTTTGATTGATTATGTTTACTCAACAGATACAAATGTTATTGGCCTTTAAAAAAATACTTTTCCTTTTTCCTTATTGAAAATAACCATCCCAGATCATATTCAGCTCAGGTGCCTACAGTTAACAAAATGGAATGGGAGGGATAAATGACTACTGATGTCAACTTAAGAACAGGGCTCATTGCTAGTACCAGAATCTGATGATGGTAAAGAATTGAGACACCTGTGACCAGGGCCGCTCCTTCCCTCAGATTCACAGTTCATTATTCACTTCAAGGACTGTTTATCTATCTTAGTAATGAACAGATTTCTTTAAAGTAAAACAATTTTCTTCCACCCCTACAAAATATGAGTCACTAGCCATTTGTCATCGAAAAGCAATTCAATTCAGGGTGACCCTCTCATGTCCGGGATAACTGCTGTCACTCAAATAATGTATATAGTAACTTATAAGAATTTACCCTGTAGCAAAGCCTTAGTACCCTTTTGACACAGAGGACACAGAACATTCATATTTTCCTTTTAATCAAAACAGATACCTAATATGACAAGAAATCTCTACGGTCACATGATTGCAGCTAAGGTAAAAAAAAGACAAAACAAAAATACAACATTGCCATTGCAAAATCAAATTTAAATCTATCATCATCATCATCATCATTCTTGGAGGCAGTTGCACTGGCAGAATTATTTTATGTCCCTCTTTAACTAGATGATGTCTTAACCTGCTTAAAAAAACATGGTGACCTCCCCTTCTTCTATCAACCAAGTCCAGAAAAGTGCCCTGACACCAAAAGGCATATTGGTTTTCATCATATTTGGTAAACATTTAATGACATGTGATAATACTTGAGGGGTTGTTTTGACTACTCAACACTATTAGTGCTGGTGAAGACTGTATAACTCAAGAAAATTATATTCCCTACATCAGGCATATTGTTAACAACAAAACCAATTAATGTAATAGCATCTATTCAAGCTAGTTAAAATCCTTCATGGAAAGATAGACTGCTATGGACTATATCTTTAGTGCATTACTTCTGATAGATGCCCTAAGATAAATAAGACACTTTTCTTCATTTAGTGTGGGCTGCAGGCTCTTTCAAAAATCTGACCCTATGATTATAGTGTTTTTCACGCTGCAAAATCAAATCCACATCTGACAGACACATCTTCTACCAACATACCCAGAAGTAAAAAATACTGACTATGGAAGCCACATGTGGTAAACACCAATAAAAATAACATCATTATTCAAGAAAACTACCAAAGTAGTTGGACAAGAAACAACTCATGGGATTTACCTTTGAAAAATGCAAACCAATATACTGAGGAACATTCATCTAAAGACAGAGTTATAGTGGAGGGGGGCTTGCTAGGAGGGAATAGTATAATAAAGCAAAGAGAGAGTAGATAGTAAGTTGGATTTATTGCAAGGTGAAGTAACACCTAAAAAGCTTGTACATTTGTAGGCTAATACAGGAGCATAGCACATACTAGGATAGTAATAGCCCTCTTTCAGACTATGAAGAGAACAAACTGGCATGCTGTATTTGCTCAGTACTTTCAAATTCCAGAACATATTGGAACAGAAACTATGATGACTACTGGGCTGGAGAGATTGTTTTAAAGCAAAATAAAAATGAATCAAATATAGATGGACAGGTTATGATTAATGATAGGACACTTGGTTCAGGTAGCTGAGAGGTATAGCATTTTTAATGACGCAGTACCAACAAGATTCAGTTAAGAATGTGAAAAATTAGGTTGAATCAAGGGAATGTCTCCTTTAGGTTTCTTAAGGGAAATAGTTTTAGCAACACTGTAGGAAAGGTGCATGCCCTATGGTGGAAAGAATGTTATAAGATGCATTTGGTGGAAATTATCCTCATTTCATCATCTATGGTAGTTACTGGGCACATACTATGTGCTCAGAGCACTCTACTAAATGCTTGGGAGATACAATATATCATGACACAGTACCAACAAGATTCAATTAAGAATGTGAAAGAGTACGTTGAATCAAGGGAAAAAAATCTCCTTTTAGGTGGTAAAATGGTTTCCTTATTTTCCTTAGGAAAATAGTTTAAGCAACACTGTAGGAAAGATGCATGCACTGTGGCATTTATTGGGCACTTACTGTGTGCTCAGAGCACCGTACTAAGTGTTTGGGAGAGTATATTATCTCCCTTTCTCTGTCATTCTTAAATTGATGCATTCCAGATGAAAAGTCTTGAAAACAGATTTGCTTCCCTGCAAGAGGAACAGCTGCAATCTAACAAAAAAAAAAACTGGATGTGATGCCAAACTGCACTGACTTATTTGCGGTTCTTTACCTTTTCAACATATTGAGTATCACTGTCTGTCTAGCTTGAGTAAACCTGGTGCACATAAACTCGCTTCTGTTATGGTCACTGTAACGTCTCACTGATAGCAATATCCAACCCAGCTCTACAGATTTCCGGAGAGGGCACTTAGCCTCTTATCCAGCCCCTGAGGAGGCAGAAAGGTATATAACTTTGCTGCTCCCCTTCCCCCCGTCCTTAATTCAGTAAGTGAGGCAAGCAAAAACTGCCTGGCTTACAAGAATCTTCTGGGCTGTAAGCGCTTAATAAATAACAATTGAATGGGCTCCATACCAGTGAAGCTCTCAAGTCAGCTGTACTAGTACAGAATGCAAAACACTTTGGAAGAGATGCTTGAATTCCCATGCCTGAAAACCTAGGTAAGCCTGTGGTTCGATGAGGTATCAAAGACCGACCGAGGGACGCTACAAGGGGAATGAACTGCTTTGGGCCATTATTCTTTTTAGGAGGGGAGGGGAGCACACACTCTCTCTCTCTCTCTCTCTCTCTCTTTGCCCCCCCCCACTGCAAAAGACCCATTCCAGATTCCAAAAGGAATAACAAAGGGAGAATTGTCTTCAGAAGAAAGTTGGGGAAAATCAAGACCAATTTAAACTACAGCTGTTGTTGAATTATAGAACTATCTCCACTGACTTTTGCAGAGATAACAGAAAAGTTTCACGTCTCAGAAGAAAATTTTGTCATAGAATATACAGGAAGTAGGACAATTTTATTGAAGAGAAGATTACATTTCATTAGGGCTCATGGTTTAGAAAAATTCAATTTACTTAATTCTCTTCTAATTCCAAACAAAGCAAAACTAAAATTAGCATTCTAGATAAAAACACTTTCAGCAAGAAGCTCAGGAGAAACTGAATTATTCAAATACAGAAAATAAAATCACCAAGAAAATAAATATTTTAGTTTTTCAATTTGCAACCTGTTCAGATAGAAAAGCCAAATCCCAACAAACAAGCAAAATGCATACTAGATTTCCAAAATTGCTATTATTTGGATTGTGTTTTCAGATACTAAATAAGAACTTCATGAGACTAGAAAGATATTTTTATATTTGGGAATCAAACATTACAGTAATGATTTCAAAATTCTAAATGGTCAGCATTATTCTTTAAAACTAACTGGATTGTATCCACAGTAAACTATTTCATTTGCATAGAAATGTACCACGATACAGGACTTGTTTTTTCAGCATTGTCCATACAAATATCCTCTAAAAATAAAAGGGAACGTACTTCAATGAGGGGGGAATGTGTAGAATGAGACTTTTAAAACTGACCAAATAGATCAAGTTGATATGAAGTGTTAAGCTCTCTAAAATGTCTCAGAACAAGGTTCCAAGATAAAAGACTGTTGCTGCTATGAATGTGGTATTCAGTGAAAGTTGGACTATCAAGATTAGGGATGGAGGAACCAGAGATTAATTTATGGTACCTCCAGAATTTGGTACCACCAAAATTAATTTGATGAACAGGGAGAAAGAGGGCAGGTTAAACCAAGTCCAAATGGTTACACGCAACTACGATTTGATACGTAGACAAACTACCATAAATACACAAGCGAATTTCTTTAGATGCTGGAAGTTCTAAGCATGTATAATCACAAAACACCAGGATCAGGATAACAAGCAAGGTTACCATAATTCCACGGGTAAGGAGAGACCAAGAGTTCTATTTCATGAATTAAAAGGTAATCATCACTTTACTGATTAGGTCTCATTCCCAAAGGATTCTGGGAAATGTAGTTCCCAGGCAACAGCTGCTGCAAGAATTAATTTCTTCTGTTCCCTTCAATCCCCTGATGCAGATCTCTCACAAATATGGGCCTGAAAATTTTCACTACCAGGCTTTGTCAACAGTCATTTAAATTTAAGTATTTTCCCAACAAACAGAGCAGACTGGCTACTGGAATGTTCAGAAACTATATGTAAATAATCATAAAATGTTAAATTATAAAGTGGGTAGTAATAATATCGATTATAATGACAGTAACAATAATAACACTAATGATAGTGGCATTTGTTAAGCACTTACTCGGTGCCAGTACTGTAGTAAGACCTGGGGTGAATGTAGTATACGCATAGGACATAGTGTCTGTTTCACAGTCACAGTCTAAGTAGGAGGGGGAACAGGTATTGAACCCGCATTTTACAGACAAGGAAACTGAGACACAGAGAAATTAAGTCACTCATCCAAGGTCACACAGCATGCAAGTGGCAGAGCTGGGGTTAGAACCCAGGTCCTCTGACTTCTCAGGCCTGCCCTATTTCCACTAGGCCTGGCTGCTTCTAAAATATTTAATTAAGACTGGGCAGTATTTATAAAAAATTGAAAGTTAAGAATCAGCCAAAATTTAAAGCCAAATAACATAGCCCAAGGAAACCCTCCCCACCTTAAATCTTTTCAACTTTAAATAATTAGGTTCAATATTTAGGAAACTAATAATAATAATGGTATTTATTAAGTACTTACTATGTGCCAGGCACTATTTTAAGCACTGGGGCAGATACAAGGTTTAGTATAACCCACTGAATAAAAATTCCAATGAAATGATCGACTAACAACTGTGAAGTTGTTTTTCCAAATACATTTATAGAAAGGGATTAAATGTGTCACAAATAAAATTTAATTTCTGAAAATAAAATATGATATTTTCCCTCAGGTAAACACAGTATGGTTCCTTGTTGAAAGATTTTTAAAACATAAATCATATCTAAAATACTGAAGCTCATTATGCATTTGAATATGCATTTAGTTTTTAAAATCCCAAATTAAAAATAGTACTTGCCCTAATGCATGGTCATCATCTTGAAATCAGTTCAACATCACCTAAAAAAAATGGACAAAAATTGCATTATTTAAAAAAAACTCATGAAAATTAGATCTTTGTTGATCACAAAATCGGTTAGCTGATAGATAGCCAAAGACAATGCAGATATGTATCAAAATTTGGTAAAGCAAGAAAAAATGATAATATACAGAAAAATCTGGGTATAACAGCATCCAAGGAACCAAAAATTTAATCAGGCTGTAACCAAATATCATAGAGGGATAATCCCCCAAATTTTGTGTGCTGTAGGAAAGTCTTGTGGATCAGACTATGCATGACACTACAATGATCATCATCATCATCAATCGTATTTATTGAGCGCTTACTGTGTGCAGAGCACTGTACTAAGCGCTTGGGAAGTACAAATTGGCAACATATAGAGACAGTCCCTGCCCAACAGTGGGCTCACAGTCTAAAAGGGGGAGACAGAGAACAAAACCAAACATACTAACAAAATAAAATAAATAAATGATGTGATAATAATAATAATAATGATAATAATTATGGTACTTGTTAAGCAGTTACTATGTGGCAAGCACTGTTTAAGCACGGGGGTAGATACAAGTTAGTCAGTCCCTGTCCCACGTGGGGTTCACAGTCTTAATCCCCATTTTCCAGATGAGGTAACTGAAGCCCAGAGAAGTGAAGTGATTTGCCCAAGGTCACACAGCAGACATGTGACAGAGCCAGGATTAGAACCCATGACCTTCTGACTCCGAGGCCTGTGCTCTAGCCACTAAGTCACGTGGCTTCTGTTTTTTAAAAGAAGCCATAGGCCCAAATAATTGCCCATCTTTGATTTAAAGGGATAAAGGTCTCCTTTTCAGACAAAAAAACTAGGGAATAACTATGATGAAATGAAATTGTATATCTTGCAAATGACTAGCACATCCTCCATTCTACAAAAAATCCCAATGGGTGAACTTTATGAGTATATGCTTATCCTTCATATTTGAAGATGATGTCACTGACAGTGAGATTCTATCCAAGCACGATGATTATGTTGCCAATTTGTACTTCCCAAGCGCTTAGTACAGTGCTCTGCACATAGTAAGTGCTCAATAAATACGATTGATGATGATGATGATGATGATGTGTCTGAAAAGCCCTATATGTGACCGATGCATCTAAAAATTGGCCTTTACCACCCTGATGTTTTTACCACTGTTTGACACTTGTAACGTTTGTCCCTAATTTACAATCTGCCTTGGTATCTCAGTGTTCCTGATGTTTCTGCTCAAGAAGAGAAGCAGTGTGTCTAGTGGATAGATCAATGGACTGGGAGTCAGAAGGACCTGGGTTCTAATCTTGACTCTGCCCACTTGTCTGCTGTGTGACCTTGGGCAACTCACTTAACTTCCACGTGCCTCAGTTACCTCATCTGTAAAATGGAGATTAAGACTGTGAGCCCCATGTGGGACATGAGTGACATGGACTGTATCCAACCTGATTACCTTGTACCTACCCCAGTGCTTGGAACAGTGCCTGGCACACAGTAAGTGCTTAACGAATGCCATTAAAAAAAAAAAGTGCTTCCCATCTCCTTACTGCCACATATTAACTAATCTACCTGCTACAGCTGTTTCTCAACTTTCTACAGTTATTCAGAATTGCTAGAAATATATTTCACTACATCTTTAAAATGTTTGTTCTGCACTTTCTATTTTGGGCTGCCCAATTTCATTTCACCACAGAGTAACTGCTAGAGAATCCAGCTATCATCCATTCTTTTTAAAAACAATTATGAGAGATCCTGGATTTAGAAGTAAATGTAATTATCGCTCACTCTCCACCTTATAGTTAAGGAAGCATAGTACATAACATTTCTACTGTGTCTTTTGAAATATTGGCACATTCTCGGATCCATGATTTAAAGATTTTTCAATGACGTATGCGAATCGAACTGGAAGCAGCGTGGCTTAGTGGAAAGAGCCCGGGCTTGGAAGTCAGAGGGCATGGGTTCTAATCCCCCTCCGCCACTTGTCAACTGTGTGGCTGTGAGCAAGTCACTTCACTTTTCTGCCTCAGTTACCTCATCTGTAAAATGGGGATTAAGACTGTGAGCCCCCCGTGGGACAATCTGATCACCTTCCCAGCGCTTAGAACAGTGCTTGGCACATAGTAACTGCTTAACAAATACCATCATTATTATTATTATCATTATTATTACCTAGTAGAAAAAGATAGCTATAAAAACATAACAATAGCTAAAGCATTCTTTCCATTTTTTAGGCACACCACCATTTAGTAGTGATTGCCTTTATTAAGCACGTACTGTGTTCAGTGCACTGTACTACATGTTGAGAAAGCGTACACAGGTAGGAATTAGACATGGACCTTGTCCCTAAAGGGGATCACAATCTATACTTTGAACACTTATTACACCACAAAATCCAGGTTATTTTTGCTGCTGAGAGAATGGAGGTACTGATGCAGTCTTTGCCTAAAAGAAGTGAGTAATTTCCTCAATTCCCAACATGATTTTTGACAGTTGAGATTTGTGCAGCAATTACTCATATCAGTCTTAAATTATTTTAGGTTAATAATAATGATGACATTTGTCAAGCACTTTCTATTAAGCACTGTTCTATGCACTGGGGTAGATAGAAGATAATCAGGTTCCACATGAGCTCATCTTCTAGACTGTGAGCTTGTTGTGGGCAGGGAATGTGTCTGTTGTCATACTGTACTCTCCCAAGCACTTAGTACAGTGCTTTGCACACAGCAAGCACTCAATAAATATGGCTGAATCAATGGGGTTCACAGTCTAAGCAGGAGAGAAAAGGGGTATTGAGTCCCCACTTTACAGATAAGGTAACTGAGGCATACACAAGTTAAGTGACTTGCACAAAGTCACACAGAAGACAAGTGGCACTGCTGGGATTAGAACCCAGGTCCTCTGACTTCCAGGACCATGCTAGGCCAAACTGCTTTAGTTTATCCACAGTTTCCCACAACTTGCATCTCAGATTGGATCTGAGTTCAGAATATCTACCTGGGATTATTTGAGTTTAACCCTTACTCTGTCTAGATCCTTCCATTTGCTATTTTTACTTGAAAAATCTCCATTACACTATGTCTTGGTCTGCACTCAACCTGTCTCTCCCCACTTCAGTCTATACTTCATGCCGCTGCGCGGATAATCTTTGTGCAGAAACACTCTGGGCATGTTACTCCCCTCCTCAAAAATCTCCAGTGGCTACCAGTCAACCAATGCATCAGGCAGAAACTCCTCACCCTCGTCTTCAAGGCTGTCCATCACCTCGCCCCCTCCTACCTCACCTCCCTTCTTTCCTTCTACAGCCCAGCCCGCACCTTCCGCTCCTCTGCCGCTAACCTCCTCACTGTGCCTCGTTCCCGCCTGTCCCGCTGTCGACCCCCGGCCCATGTCCTCCCCCTGGCCTGGAATGCCCTCCCTCTGCCCATCCGCCAAGCTAGCTCTCTACCTCCCTTCAAAGCCCTACTGAGAGCTCACCTCCTCCAGGAGGCCTTCCCAGACTGAGCCCCCTCCTTCTTCTCCCCCCTCCCCATCCCCCCCCACCCTACCTCCTTCCCCTCCCCACAGCACCTGTATATATGTTTGTACAGACTTATTACTCTATTTATTTTACTTGTACATATTTACTATTCTATTTATTTTATTTTGTTAATATGTTTTGTTTTGTTGTCTGTCTCCCCCTTCTAGACTGTGAGCCTGCTGTTGGGTAGGGACCGTCTCTATATGTTGCCAACTTGTACTTCCCAAGCGCTTAGTACAGTGCTCTGCACACAGTAAGCCCTCAATAAATACGATTGAATGAATGAATGAAGGAATGATTTGGATGGGACATAAGTGGTCTATTAGCAAAGCAAAATATCGAACGGATGCAAGTCACTGGATAATTTAAATCCAAAATGAAATTGTGTGAATTATCCAAACAATTCTAATCAATCAAAACTGATGGTGATAACCATTCCCTGAGATTACAGTTTCAATTTCTCACGGTGTTTTGTAAAGCCACAAATTTAGTCTATTCATTTTACATATAGATCAATTTTGGCCTCCATTATTCAGAAAATCACTTAAATTCTCCATTTCATTTGGCTTTGCTGGCCAGTCTCCATTTCTTCAAAATCACTATTCAGCACACATTTGTGATTTACGTATGACCACACCTGGACAGCGGTATTTTAAGGGCCTGATGAATGTTAGGGGGTGATACCCCCAATAGGACAGGGGAAAGTGAAGCCATAGGGAGTTCTTTGGTCTTCTTCCAGACTCCTTGACAAGTCATGGAGAGATGTGGCCAGGACCTACAACCTCAGGACTATATCCTTCACCAGCCCACAAGCTGTCACTCTCCATGATCATTGTGCTTCCCCCTGAGGGGAAGGGCTACAGGTCAGATTTCGACTTGTCAGAAATTGCTGACACATTTGCAGGCATTTTTTCTAATCACCTACCATCTTCATCCCCAAAATACAGCAAATTTCAGAATACTATGAAAAGCTGTAATCAATCAGTCAATCATTGACATTTATTGAGAGCTTACTCTGTGCAGAGAGTACTTCGGAGAGTACAACAGAATTGTGCTTAGTACAGTGCTCTGCACACAGTAAGTGCTCAATAAATACGATTGAATGAATGAATTGGTAGACATGGTCCCTCCCCAAGAGGAGCTTCCAGATTAGAGGAAGAGTTTACAGATTAAAGTTGTACTTTGTATCCTGGTTGTTTTTGCTGATTGGTTTCTATTGAGAAAAAAAGGTTTATAGCTTGGGCCAGATTTATGCCACAAGTGTGTAAATAATGGGGAAAAAAATGAACTATGCATTTTTTAACCTCAGGTAGTTGCCTAGTGATGCTTTGGTCTTAGAGTACTATATCAATATTGCCTCTGTTGTCTCCTAGCAGTCTTCAGCTGATGAACCATTCAGGCCTGTGGATTCTGTTTGGTTTTGCTGTTATACTTCACAAATAGTGACAGCTGAAATTTACATGGGAATAATAAAAATAAGTACTAAAGATTACAGTGAAAATCTTAATTTATTCAAAACATGTGCTAACTGCATTCTGTTTATATTTCTCTTTTGTGAACCCCAAACCCTCTTTAAATACTAAATCCAACCCATTTTTTTCTCTCTTACACCTTTAGTTATTTTTTTAAATATTTTAAAACAAGACTTTCCATTCTCTACTGATTCATGTCACATCAATCTATTGCAAGCCAAGTCCACTTCTCTTTTCACTCTATTGTCCAGGTTTCTGAGTCCAATCTGCGGCAGTCTGAAACATTTCTAATCAGGATTTCTCTGGTGGCAAAGGCAATGAGTATCACTATTCTGCCTTCATTGCTAAGTAAACTGCCTGCTTCAAGGAATATACATTTGAGAATTAACTTTAATTCCTAAGTATTCATATGCTGCATATTGAAACCTTTATACACTGATTTTCCACAGAGCTACTGTTGATTTTGAAGAGACTCAATTCTTGTTTTTCAAAGAGAAAAATTATAATATAGAATAGTCCATATTTTGCCTAAATCTACAAACACATTCTACTTCCATTAAAACATCATCTACCAAGAGAAAGAATGTGTCAGAGAAGTTAATATAGAAAAAGTGGAAACTGATGTCAATGAGAAAAATAACAATATTTAAGAAAAATATATTCAAAATTTGGTTTGGTAACTTTTTGAGCATTTACTAGCACTCTGAGAAGATCAAATTGAGATCTTCCTTTAGCAATCAGTAAAACAATTTCTGGAAATATGATACATTCTTAGCATTCTGTATCCATAATTATATATAAGCTGCAGCAATAACTTAATGAACATAGAACAAATTTTCAATACATGTTTTCTTCAGGATATATTTGGGTAAAAAGTAAATAGGTAATGTAATGACTATAAAATTTATAAAAATATCATTTATTAGGGGACAACTTCAGCACATGATTTGTATGATCTATGTGTGTGTGCCCTGCACGAACAGGCAGGAAAAATTTTGGTTTCTGAATTGTAGATTTACAGAGCTCCCCTGATTTCTTATTTCAGTTACAAGCAAACCAAATTAGTTTCTATGGTCAAGTCGGCATTGGGCAAACTTGACATCAGTTTGAAAAAATACTTTCGGAATCATTGTTAAGAACCTTAACAAAATCTGTCATCCAGACAATTTCTATACCGCAACTAGTCTACCTCCAATTTTTTCCTCTCCAGTTGATACTTCACCTTGCTTCCCAGGTGCTTTGTTTAAAACACTTGGCACAAACGTCCCCGTTCCCCAAAAGTCTTCGATGGTTGTCCATTTGTCTCCACATCAAGCAGAAACCCCTAACCACCAACTTCAAGGCAATTAATCTGCTTTCTTGCCCCCTCTACTTATTCCACTACACCTCAGTCCACACATTTCATTCCTCTCAAGCTAACCTACTCACAGTACCTTGTTCTCTCTTTCTATGGTACTTGTAAAGCATTTCTATGTTCCAGGCAGGCACTGTATTCAAAGCTAGGGTACATAGAAGATAATCAGGTTGGAAACAGTCCCTGTCCCACACGAGCTCACAATCTAAGTCAGAGAGAGGAGGATTGAATTCCCATTTTACAGCTGAAGTCACAGACCCAGAGAAGTTATGTGATCTGTCCAAGGTCAGACAACGGACAAGTGAAGGAGCTGGGTTTAGAACCCAGGTCCTCTGATTTCCAGGCCCATGCTCTTTCCACTGTGCCACACTGTTTTTCCCTTGCTGCCAACCCCTTGCATGTGCCCACCCTTCTGCCTGGAACCCCCTCCCTCTTCACATCTGGCAGACTACTGCCCTACTGCCCTCCCTATCTTCACGTCCCACTGAAATTATACATCCTCCAGAAATCATTCCCCAAATAATCCCTCATTTCCTCACCCTATAGCCCCACTTCAGCACTTCTGTATCACTTGAGCACTTGGGTATTCACCCCTACACACACACACACACACACACACACACACACACACACACACACACACACACACACACACATCCTTATTCTCTATTGCTTCCCCCTACCTGTATTTATTTCAGTGTCTGTCTCTCCCATTAGACTGTAAACTCTTTGAGGACAGGGATCATGTGTACTAATCCAAGTGTACTCTGTACACAGTAAACACTGAATAAATTTCACTAATAGACTAATTACTAGTTAACTCTAATAAGAATTACTATGGTATTTTCTATCACTAGTCCATCTGGAAGCACTCGATACATCATAAGGGTCTTTTCACCTCTAAATTTATGTCTTTGTGTGCATCTCCCAATTATTTGACAACTTCTCTCATTTTGCCGGGAGCCATACTGCTCCCTTCACCCATGCCTAGCCTACC
Organism: Tachyglossus aculeatus; assembly: GCF_015852505.1. Taxonomy (NCBI): domain Eukaryota; kingdom Metazoa; phylum Chordata; class Mammalia; order Monotremata; family Tachyglossidae; genus Tachyglossus; species Tachyglossus aculeatus. Next base: position 104,105,631 of record NC_052101.1, read on the forward strand.
TTTTCATTCATTCAATCGTATTTATTGAGTGCTTACTGTGTGCAGAGCACTGTACTAAGCGCTTGGGAAGTACAAGTTGGCAACATATAGAGATGGTCCCTACCCAACAGTGGGCTCACAGTCTCGAAGGGGGAGGCAGAGAACAAAACAAAACATATTAACAAAATAAAATAAATAGAATAAATATGTACAAATAAAATAAATAAATAAACAGAGTAATAAATACGTACTAACATATATACATGTATACAGGTGCTGTGGGGAGGGGAAGGAGGTAAGGGGGGGATGGGGAGGGGGAGGAAGGAGACAGGAAGGAGGGGGCTCAGTCTGGGAAGGCCTCCTGGAGGAGGTGAGCTCTCAGTAGGGCTTTGAAGGGAGGAAGAGAGCTAGCTTGGCGGATGTGCGGGGGGAGGGCATTCCAGGCCAGGGGGATGAAGTGGGCCGGGGGTCGACGGAAGGACAGGCGAGAACGAGGCACGGTGTGGAGATTAGCAGCAGAGGCGCGGAGGGTGAGGGCTGGGCTGTAGAAGGAGAGAAGGGAGGTGAGGTGGGGGGGCTAGGTGATGGAGAGCCTTGAAGCCGAGAGCGAGGAGTTTCTGCCTGATGCGTAAGTTGATTGGTAGCCACTGGAGATTTTTGAGGAGGGCAGTAACATGCCCAAAGTGTTTCTGCACAAAGACGATCCGGGCAGCGGCGTGAAGTATGGATTGAAGTGGGGAGAGACAGGAGGATGGGAGATCGGAGAGGAGGCTGAAGCAGTAATCCAGATGGGATAGGATGAGAGCTTGAACAAGCAGCGTAGTGGCTTGAATGGAGAGGAAAGGGCGGATCTTGGCGATGTTGCGGTGGTGAGACCGGCAGGTTTTGGAGACAGATTGGATGTGAGGGGTGAACGGGAGAGCAGAGTCGAGGATGACACCAAGGTTGTGGGCTTGTGAGACGGGAAGGATGGTAGTGCCGTCAACAGTAATGGGAAAGTCAGGGAGAGGGCAGGGTTTGGGAGGGAAGACAAGGAGTTCAGTCTTGGACATACTGAGTTTTAGATGGCAGGCAGACATCCAGATGGAGATATCCTGAAGGCAGGAGGAGATGCGAGCCTGGAGGGAGGGAGGGAGAGAGAGCAGGGGCAGAGATGTAGATTTGGGTGTCATCACCGTAGAGATGATAGTTGAAGCCATGTGAGCGAATGAGTTCACCAAGTGAGTGAGTGTAGATCGAGAACAGAAGGGGACCAAGAACTGACCCTTGAGGAACCCCTACAGTAAGGGGATGGGAGGGGGAGGAGGAGCCTGCAAATGAGACTGAGAATGAATGGCCGGAGAGATAAGAGGAGAACCAGGAGAGGATGGAGTCTGTGAAGCCAAGGTCGGATAGCGTGTTGAGGAGAAGGGGGTGGTTCACAGTGTCGAAGGCAGCTGAGAGGTCGAGGAGGATTAGGATGAGCCGTTGGATTTGGCAAGCAGGAGGTCATTGGTGACCTTTGAGAGGGGAGTTTCCGTGGAATGTAGGGGACGGAAGCCAGATTGGAGGGGGTCGAAGAGAGAGTTGGAGCTGAGGAATTCGAGGCAGCGCGTATAGACGACTCATTCACCTGACTCTGGGGACTGACCTAAGTCCCTTCAGACGACTGCAGGACACAAGTACAGAGCTCTGGGATGGAAAAGGCTAGAATGCAGCTGGCCTGAATACTCAGGACAGTTTTTGATGCAGAACTCGTGGTAGGTATCTCCAAAACCATTAGTCTTCCCTGTATGGTGCAGTTCTTGTTGATGTTAGCTTGGTGCTTAATGTTAAGAAATGAGAACATAAAAAATTCTATTACTGGGGCAGACCAATGATCCATCCAGCTCAGTTTTCAGACAAGATTCAGATCAAAAAAGTAATTTTCCACTACAAAATTTCTTTCAAAAAATATACCTGAAAGTTTGCAGATATGGCCAATGGATGGTATCAGGTCCAAGTCTGTTCAGTTTTTTTTTCTTTTTAAATGAGTTAAACCTCTACAAATAACTATGGAAAGTCTTTGAATAGGGAATGTCAGGTAAACAAGCTGCTAGGAGTAAGGGAACAGATACACTCACTGCTAAAAGTCAAAGAAAAGAACAATTTACAGATGAAAATTAAACCTTGTTTTTCATATCAATACAATCAATCACTTGTATTTATTGAGCACTGACTGTGTACAGAGAACTGTACTAAGCACAGTTAGTACTGTACTAAGCACTTGGGAGGGTACACTAGAGAGTGAAGATGTGATAATAATAATAATAATAAAAATGGCATTTGTTAAGTGCTTACTATGTGCAAAGCACTGTTCTAAGTGCTGGGGTGGATTCAAGGTGATCAGGTTGTCCCACGTGGGGCTCTCAGTCTTAATCCCCATTTTACAGATGAGGTAACCGAGGCACAGAGAAGTTAAGTGACTTGCCCAAAGTCACACAGCTGACAATTGGCAGAGCCGGGATTAGAACCTATGACCTCTGACTCCCAAGCCAGGGCTCCTTCCACCGAGCCACACTGCTTCTCTCTGAGCCACATCCCTACCCTCAAGGAGCTAACAATCTAGCACGGAGCTTACAATCTAGGCAAGTCAGGTAATACAGAACTGATTGACTCACCCAGCTCAACAGATCATTTTGATCAACCTTCTGTCCCTGGGCAGGTGAATAACAAACCATTCATGACAGATGGCTGTCAATTTTTTCTTTGAAGATGGAGGCTCTCCCCCTCAGGACTATAAATTCCTTGTGGGCAGGGAACAGCTCTACCAACTCTGCTGTATTGTCCCCTCCATGCATGCAGTAAGCACTCAAAAACTATCAAAGCAGCATGGCTTAGTGGAAAGAGCCTGGGCTTGGGAGTCAGAGGACATGCGTTCTAATCCTGGCTCTGCCACTTGTCTGCTGTGTGACCTTGGGCAACCCACTTAACTTCACTGTGCCTCAGTTACCTCATCTGTAAAATGGGGATTAACACTTGGAGCCCCACATGGGGCAAACTGATTATCTTGTATCTACCCCATCGCTTAGAACAGTGCTTGGCACATAGTAAGTGCTTAACAAATACCATAATAATAATAATAATTATTGTTATTGTTGTTATCATTGATTGATTGATTGATTCCACAAGCTTCCTTCTCTCATTCCTGTGTTTTATTACTGTGTTCACCTGGAAATTGTTCCATTTTTTTCAAATTTCTCCTTTTTAAAAAAATTTAAGTCCCTTTCTTCTTCTTTGGTTCTCAGTACTTGGTATACTTCTTCAAAATATCCCTCATAGGCTTGAAGGCAGTTATTAGATCAACCTTCTGGCTTCACTCTTGGCAAGTCACTTAACTTCTCTGTGCCTCATTTACCTCATCTGTAAAATGGGGATTAAGACTGTGAGCCCCACCTGAGACAACCCAATTACCTTGTATCACCAGTGCTTGGCACATAGTAAGCACTTAACAAATGCCATTATTATTATTATTCTCTTTTCTAGGCTAAACTACCTCAATTCCTTTAACCTCCCCTTATAGAATTGATTTTCCAACCATTTTATTACTTATGCCGCTCTTTTCTGGACTGTCTCCTGTTTTCTCATATCCTTGTTATAATGTGGTGAGCAAAACTGGACATATTATTCTCAAAAGCTCTGATTATCAGGGCCAATATGGTGGAAGGATTACTTCCTGACATACATCTTAACTGCTGTTGATGCATTTTTAAGAGTCAATCAATAGTATTTATTGCGTGCTTACTCTGTGCAGAGCACTGTACTACGTGCTTGGGAAAGTACAATACATCAGAATTAGTGGACACATTCCCTGTGCATAACGAGAGCACAGTCTAGAGGAGCACCACACTGCTGACTCAAATTCAACTTCTAGATTCAATGACGACCACCCTTTGTCCCCCCAATGTCTTCTGCTTTTCATGTCTGTCCAGTATTTCACCAACCAATAGTCACAGTGTCTGTTTCTTATCATTACAGTCAGTTCTTCTAGAACACGGGAGCCATGTTCTGGATGAAACCCATGTTAAAGAAAGGTCACATTATGATTCTCACACTGTGCTTGACATCTAGCACATTCACAGAACCAGTTATTCTGAAGCGGCATCAATTATGGTATTTATAGTGCTTACTAGGCATCAAAGCATTGTGCTAAGCACTGGGGTCAATGCACAATAATTTATACTAATAATGATAATAATAATGGCATTTGTTAAGCACTTATTATGTGCAAAGCACTGTTCTAAGCACTGGGGGGGGTACAAGGCGATCACGTTGTCCCACGTGGGGCTCATAGTCTTAATCCCCATTTTACAGATGAGGTAACTGAGGGTCAGAGAAGTTAAGTGACTTGCCCAAGGTCACACAGCAGACATGTGGCGGAGCCGGGATTAGAAACCATGACCTCTGACTCCCAAGCCCACGTGTGCTCTTTCCACTGAGCCACGCCGTTAGAGTCCTTGTCCCTACAATCAAAGAAATAGGGGGAGAAGCTATTTTATCCCTGTTTACAGATGAGGAAACTGAGGTCCAGAGAAATTAGGTCACACCCAGCAGACCAGTGGCAGGACTAGGAATAGAACCAAAGTCTCTTGACACCAAGGCCCATGCTCTCTTCCGCATCGGGTTCTAACCAGACAGGTGTTGTTGGAAGAACATACCCTACTGGATAGTGAAAACACTTGCTCTATCCTGTACTTGCAGGACCGCTTTCCCAATGTGTCCAAGTTACTTAAAATTCTCTTCCTGTCATCCTAAGGGTAAACAATCCCATCTAATTTAAAATCATCTTCAAATGTATTGATCATACTCTACAATTCCTTCATCTAGATCATTAAGATAGATATTCAATAGAACTGTTCTAGGACCAATACCTGTATTAATCCCAGTTCCACCACTTGCCTACTGTGGGACCTTGGGCAAGTCATCTGACTTCACTGTGCCTCAGGTTCCTCAACTGTAAAAATTGGGATTCAAATCTTGTTCTCCCTCCTACTTAAACTGTGAGCCCCATGTGGGATAGGAACCGTGCCTGATCTGATTGATTTATATCCATCATAGAACAGTGCTTGACACAGAGTAAGCGCTTAACAAATACCACTAAAAAACCCCACTCAATACATCTTTGATGCTGAGTCTGGTAACTACCCTGTACAACCCTTAAGCCAGCCCTGTACCCACCTAATAGTATTCTGTTCAAAGCTATAGAGTCCCAACATGTTGATAAGAAATGTCTTTGGAGATGGAATCAAATGCCTTCCTGTAGTCCAGAAAGATCATCACTATTGTTTCTCCCTTATCTATAAGGCCTGTCAGTACTCAAAAGGGAGATTCAATTTGGCTGGAAATGGAAAATGGAATGATAGTATCCTGCTAGCACCATGCATAAGAAACACGGCAATATGAGGCCGAGGCCTTGATTAATCCAAGTAGGAATGCAAGAAGAGAGTTGGGAGGAGGTGGAGGAAGCAGGGAGGTTGTGCAGAGGAGACAGGGAAGATAAAAACAATATGCTCTTTGAATGAAGAATCACTTGGACCAAATAACTGAGTTTCCTTTGAAAACAAGACAAAAAAATATGTTTTTCACAACACAGAACAAGGTCAAAGAAAAATCAGCAAACTACCTCATCCTAAAGAAAATGTTTCTACATTCCCCCTAATTATAGGGCCCCATGTTGTCAGTCCTCCATGATATCCACAAGCTCAGTTCTCTTGATAATCACTATGAGCTAGCTATACCTGCTGCAATTAAACAGAGCAAATGTATTTTCTTCAAGAAACATTTTTGAGACAAAATTACATTTCTGCCTTGAAATCACAAGAGGCAAGACACACAGCAAACACTTAACAGTAACGGAGGCTAGGTCACGTAGATAAGACTGAAGCATTTTGATGAGCCAGCCGCCAGTCCCCTCATTGATCGCACCCCAGTAAATCAAACCCCCATCCAGCATGGCATAGTGGTTAGAGCAGGGGCCTCGGAGTCAGAAGTTCATGGGTTCTAATCCTGGCTCCATCAATTGTCTGCTGTGTGGCATTGGGCAAATCACTTCACTTCTCTGTGCCTCAGTTACCTCATCTGGAAAATGGGGATTAAGACTGTGAGCTCCATGCCAGACGGGGCCTGTGTCCAATCCGATTTGCTTGTATCCACCCCTGTGCTTAGTACAGTGCCTGGCACACAGTAAGCGCTTAACAAACAGCACAATTATTACTACCATGACCCTGCTTGACAGACAGAATTTCAGAATTTTCCAAATACTGTTCCTGTTTATTCCACAGGTGGCTTGGATGGCTCATCGGAGTTTCCAAAATGCAGGCATACTAGCAATCAAGTCAGGGTGGAGAAGTTCAGGGCCACCAGCATTTCCAGCTATCAATTTGGACAAGTTCCAGCATCAATCAGGAGGAATCTATAAGAAACAATCCCATGGCAACAACCCATATGACCCCAACTTGTTCTTTTCAGCTCTACCTTCCTAGCTGGCAACGAGAAATAATACATAGTGTGTCACCCCCACTGTTAGCTGGCCAAGTGTCATTTGGGCTTCTAAGATTATTGTGTTTCAAAATAGTATTGATTTTATCAATCACTCAATCCACGATATTTACTGAGCTCTTCCTGAGTGCAGTACACTGTACTAAGTACTTGGGAGAGTACATTACCACTATCAAAGTTTGATAAGTCACAGGCTAGAACAAAGTTAGACCTTGAGTGACCAGTTCCCTACAAAGAACTGTAATTCAGCAGATATACGGTACCCCTGATGTAGATGGAGTTTCCATTCCCAATTCAGAAGCACTGAAGATTGTGTGTGCATATCAACAGCAGGTTTCCTTGCCAGATGGTAAGACTGCCTCAGAAGCCAAATACTGTTTGAGAAATGATCCCCAATGATGAGAGTAGAAGAAAACAAGGTGGCTCTATTAAGATACCTAGCAAAATGAGCAGTCATTAAATGTGAGAAATAAAAAGGAGTTACAACCAGTCCTTGGTTATACAGAATGATTTTCCTGTTTGTGGATTAACTAGGCTCCTTCTTCCTCTCTTCTGCTGATTAACCTGCATTACCTTACAAGAAGATTAGCAGAATAAAATTTTAACAGTATTACTTTGTATTCCTCTAAGACTTTTATTTTTCCAAAGTGCCTTCACATTGAGCATTTCCTTTTATCCTCACCACATCCCATGAGGTACGGAGAAACAGTGATTGGAATACCCGTTTTCCAAACTGAGGCAATGAGAGGGCAAATGACTTGCCCAAGGTCAACCTTCAGGTCAGTAACAGAGCTGGGGCTAGGACCTGAGTTTACTGACTACTGGCACTACTCTCTTCATTAAACCATTCTACTTCATGGCATGGAGAGACCAAGTAAATTTCAAATTGTTTGATATATTTTAGCTAGTTTGGTAAAAAAAAATATTTAGTTAAAGTAGAAACTAATGGTTCAAATAAATTTTGATCAGTGCCTCTAGATTTCATTTTTCTAAACTATCACTAGCACTAGAAATGGATTAAAGATGCTGTGGCTGGGAGCAAGGTTAGAATACAGGCCCTTGAGGGTACCAGGCAAAAACTCCTCACTAGGCTTCAAGGCTGTCCATCACCTTGCCCCCTCCTACCTCACCTCCCTTCTCTCCTTCTACAGCCCAGCCCGCACCCTCCGCTCCTCTGCTGCTAACCTCCTCACTGTGCCTCATTCTCGCCTGTCCCGCTGTCGACCCCCAGCCCATGTCCTCCCCCTGGCCTGGAATGCCCTCCCTCCGCACATCCACCAAGCTAGCTCTCTTCCTCCCTTCAAAGCCCTACTGAGAGCTCACCTCCTCCCGGAGGCCTTCCCAGACTGAGCCCCCTCTTTCCTCTCCCCCTTCCCATCCCCCCCCGCCCTACCTCCTTCCCCTCCCCAGAGCACCTGTATATATGTTTGTACAGATTTATTACTCTATTTATTTTACTTGTACATATTTACTATTCTGCTTACTTTGTTAATGATGTGCATCTAGCTTTACTTCTATTTATTCTGATGACAGCACCTGTCCACATGTTTTGTTTTGTTGTCTGTCTCCCCCTTCTAGACTGTGAGCCCATTGTTGGATAGGGACCGTCTCTATATGTTGCCAACTTGTACTTCTCCAGTGCTTAGTACAGTGCCCTGCACACAGTAAGCGCTCAATAAATATGATTGAATGAATGAATGAATGAATCATTAGAGAATGAGGGTGGCCTCAGACCAGTCTCCAGTGTCTTGAGAGGCTTCAGGGAGGGAGAAAGAGAGGGGAAGAAAGGGAGGGAGTGAAAAGGGGGGAGAGGAAGAAAGAGGAAACAAGGGAAAGGAGGTGAGGAGAAAGGTAGGAGAAGAGGGAAAGAGAGAGGGAGAGAAAGAGATAAGGAGAGAGAGAATCTTCTCTGTTCTTGGGATAGTGGAGTATGGGGGAAATATTAAAAAATTGCCTTTTATGTAACTGATAGGAAAAGTGAACAACACGGGGGCAAAGATTAGTATATGTTGTTATATAGTTTTTTTTTTACTAGAACTGATGTCAGAATCCCAGTGTAACACTCACAGAAAGAACTAAAACATGTTTTGTGTTTTGCAACATTCTCTTCCACAGAGATGGAAGAGAGTCTGAAAGAGATGGGATGCTCCCTGGCATCCTTGAATGGCAGCTCTCAATCAATTAGTGGTATTTATTGAGTGCTTACCATGTGCAGAGCAGTGTACTACGCACTTGGAAAACTGCAATACAATAAAATTGGTAGACATGTTCCCTGCCCCCAAGTGGAGCTTACAGTCTAGAGGATGCCCTAGTCTCCTGTTTGACTCTGGTCAAACAGGAGGCAAAGATCAGGACAATTTTGCAGGAAAACAGCCTGTTAAATAGTTCATCAGGACCAATAAGAAACATTTAGATTCTCTCCATTTTTTTTCATCCTGATGTTAGTTTGCATCATGCAAACTTAGCCACTAAGTAGAATTTACTCTGTTAGATGGGCCACTGGCCATTGCCCCACCTACTGACATGAAATCTTGCTTGTGAGATAATGTTCCATCACTAGGAGAAGTCTAGAAGATCTATTCTACTCCAAGGTGGCCCTGGAACACCAACCTGGCCTCAGCTCAGAGAAATGTCCACTCCAGGACTTGCTGATGGGTCTGTTTTAGTCCAACACTTCCAGAATATTCCTGCCTTCTTGGGCCTTTTACAGGACAGAATTGTCGTAATCACCTCCAAGTCATTCAGACTGACAAAAGCCAGGGCTAGGATAGATCACTTTAAATATCCCCTAACCTAAGGTGGCTCTGTTCAGGTCTGAAAGCAAGAGCACCATCAGCTGATTTCAAAACCCCAAATATCTATGCATCTTCCTTAAATGCACTGCTGAACTCAAAATAAGAATAAAGCAAATACGGCTAACAATAAAACAAACACTTTTTCTTTGCATATTTGAACGACTTTTAATAATAGCCTGACTTGACTCCCTGCTTAGTTGTCTGAACTGATAAAGTTGGAAATATTCTTAAGGGTGACCCACTGATCCCTTTTAAGATATGTATTGAGACTGCCCTCAATAGTGTCCAAATGGACCTAACTAGCAAGTGAAAATACTGATACATTTCATATGGGCAGAAGCCACATTTAGGGCTTTATCAACTCAATTTACTGAAAGACAAAACTATTTCTCCTCCCTTATTGCCACCCATGCCCATCATCCCCGTCATATCTTCCGTACATTCAACTCCCTTCTCAGGTCCCCGGTTCCTCCCCCACCTCCTTCCCTCACCCCTAACGATCTGGCCTCCTACTTCATTAATAAAATTAAATCCATCAAGTCTGACCTCCCCAAAGTCACTCCCCCTCCCCCTTCTCTAACCCCCCGGCTCTCAACGCTCTCCGCTACTCTCCCATTCTTCCCAGCAGTATCCTCAGAGGAGCTCTCCTCCCTCCTCTCAAGTGCTACTCCGGCCACCTGTGCTTCTGACCCCATTCCCTCTCATCTCATGAAATCTCTCGCTCCATCCCTTCTCCCCTCCTTAACTTCCATCTTCAACCGCTCACTCTCCACTGGTTCCTTCCCCTCTGCCTTCAAACATGCCCATGTCTCTCCCATCCTAAAAAAAACCTCTCTTGACCCCACCTCACCTTCTAGTTATTGCCCCATCTCCCTCCTACCATTCCTGTCCAAACTCCTTGAACGAGTCGTCTACACGCGCTGCCTTGAATTCCTCAATGCCAACTCTCTTCTCGACCCCCTCCAATCTGGCTTCCATCCCCTACATTCCATGGAAACTGCCCTCTCAAAGGTCACCAATGACCTCCTGCGTGACAAATCCAACGGCTCATACTCTATCCTAATCCTCCTCGACCTCTCAGCTGCCTTCGACACTGTGGACCACCCTCTTCTCCTCAACACGCTATCCAACCTTGGCTTCACAGACTCCGTCCTCTACTGGTTCTCCTCTTATCTCTCCGGTCGTTCATTCTCAGTTCTTTTGCAGGATCCTCCTCCCCCTCCCATCCCCTTACTGTAGGGGTTCCGCAAGGTTCAGTTCTTGGTCCCCTTCTGTTCTCGATCTACACTCACTCCCTTGGTGTCCTCATTCGCTCCCACGGCTTCAACTATCATCTCTACGCTGATGACACCCAAATCTACATCTCTGCTCCTGCTCTCTTTCCCTCCCTCCAGGCTCGCATCTCCTCCTGCCTTCAGGACATCTCCATCTGGATGTCTTCCCGCCACCTAAAACTCAACATGTCCAAGACTGAACTCCTGGTCTTCCCTCCCAAACCCTGCCCTCTCCCTGACTTTCCCATCACTGTTGACGGCAATACCATCCTTCCCGTCTCACAAGCCCGCGACCTTGGTGTCATCCTCGACTCCACTCTCTCGTTCACCCTCCACATCCAAGCCATCACCAAAACCTGCCGGTCTCACCTCCGCAACATTGCCAAGATCTGCCCTTTCCTCTCCATCCAAACCGCTACCCTGCTCGTTCAAGCTCTCATCCTATCCCGTATGGATTACTGTATCAGCCTCCTCTCCGATCTCCCATCCTCCTGTCTCTCCCCACTTCAATCCATACTTCACGCCACTGCCCGGATTGTCTTTGTCCAGAAACACTCTGGGCATGTTACTCCCCTCCTCAAAAATCTCCAGTGGCTACCAATCATTCTATGCATCAGGCAGAAACTCCTCATCCTCGGTTTCAAGGCTCTCTCTCCATCACCTCGCCCCCTCCTACCTCACCTCCCTTCTCTCCTTCTACAGCTCAGCCTGCACCCTCCACTCCTCTGCTGCTAATCTCCTCACTGTGCCTCGTTCTCGCCTGTTCCGCCATCGACCCCCGGCCCACGTCCTCCCCCTGGCCTGGAATGCCCTCCCTCCCCACATCCGCCAAGCTAGCTCTCTTCCTCCCTTCAAGGCCCTACTGAGAGCTCACCTCCTCCAGGAGGCCTTCCCAGACTGAGCCCCCTCCTTCCTCTCCCCCTCCTCCCCCGTCCAGCCCCCCTGCCTTACCTCCTTCCCTTCCCCACAGCACCTGTATATATGTATATATGTTTGTACGTATTTATTACTCTATTTATTTATTTATTTTACTTGTACATATTTATTCTACTTATTTTATTTTCTTAATTTGTTTTGTTCTCTGTCTCCCCCTTCTAGACTGTGAGCCCACTGTTGGGTAGGGACCGTCTCTATATGTTACCAACTTGTACTTCCCAAACGCTTAGTACAGTGCTTTGCACACAGTAAGTGCTCAATAAATACGATTGAATGAATGAATGAATGAATGAATGAATGAAAGACACAGGAAAACCAACTGAGTTGGGCCCATAGTCTACCCAGTCCAGTATAATGTCTCTGACAGTGCAGTAAGATGCTTAGTGGAACTGTATGTGACTAAGCCCTCATTTCCCCTACTCCCTCTCCCTTCTCCTCCTTCTGCATCATTCTTGCACTTGGATTTGTACCCTTTATTCACTCCACCCTCAGCCCAACAGCACTTATGTATATATCCATAATTCATTTTAATGTCTGACTCCCCTTCTAGAATGCAAGCTCCTTGTGGGCAGGGAACATGTCTACCAACTCTGCTATACTGTACTCTCCCAAGTGCTTAACACAGTTCTCTGCACACAGTAAACACTCAATAAAAACTGTAATGGTTGTCCTCTTCGACAATCATCATAATGGTTAATGATGTACCATCAAACATCACTACTTTTACCCCTTAGTATCGTTAAATTTATCTCCAGTAATCCACTAAGGACCACTCATCCATTAATTTATCCAAACTCATTTTTGAATCTATGGTATTAACAGTCTGCCCAATTTCTGTGGTAACAAATTCCATTTACTTAATACTTCCTGTATGAAGTGCTGCCTTTTATTTGTTTTGAAGCTATCACCTTCAAGCTTCAGTGGGTGTTCCCTAGTCCTATTAATGTAGGATTTGGGGAATAGCAACTTTGTGCTGGCCTTTTCCATCCCCTTTATGATTCAATTTCATCTTTCATCTTTCCCAAAAGTATCTCAAGAGGAGATCTCCTGCCTCTTCTCAAAATCCAGTCCCTCCACCTGAGTTTCCAACCCCATTAATTCACACTTTATCTAAGCACTTTCCACCTTCCTTTTTCCCTCCCTGACCACCATCTTCAACTGTTCACTCATCAGGGACTTTTTCCCCACTGCTTTCAAACATGCTCATGTCTCCCCTATCCTAAAAAGACTCTCCTTGACCCCATGGTTCCCTCCAGTTGTCACCCAATCTCCCTCCTACAATTCCTCTTCAAACTCCTTAAGCAAGTTGCTTACATCTGCTATCTCCAATTCCTCTCCTCCAATTCTCTCCTTGATCCCCTCTAATCTGGGTTCTGTCCCCTGCCCCCTGGATTCTGTGGGTTCTGCCCTCTAAAAGGTCACCAATGATCTCCTTCTTGCCAAATCCAATGGTCTCTCCTCTGTCTTAATCCTTCTCGACCTCTCAGTTGCCTTCGACATTATCAACCACCCCCATCTCCTGAAAACATTATCCAACCTTGGCTTCACTGATACTGTCCTCTCCAGGTCCTCCTCCTATCTCTCTGGCCACAAATTCTCATTCTCTTTTGTGGAACTGTGGAAGGGCCACAGGACTAAATTCTGGGTTCCCTTCTATTCTCTATTTATAGCCACACCCTTGGAGAACTCATTCTCTCCCATGGCTTCAACTACCATCCCTAATACAATCACTCACCCTATCCTGCCTAGATTACAGCTTCAGCCTCCTTGCTGACCTTCCAGTCTCCTGTCTCTCCCCAATCCAGTCCATACTTCACTCTGCTGCCTAGATCATTTTTCTACAAAAACGTTCAGGACGTCAACCTGTCCCTCAAAAAACTCCAGTAGTTGCCCATCCACCGCCGCATCAAACAAAAGCTCTTCACCACTGGCTTTAAAGCACTCCACCACCTTGCCTTCTCCTACCTCAACTTCCTTCTCTCCTTCTACAACCCAGCCCAATCAATCAATCATATTTATTGAACGCTTACTGTGTGCAGAGCACTGTACTAAGTGCTTGGGAAGTACAAGTTGGCAACATATACAGACAGTCCCTACCCAACAGTGGGCTCGCAGTCTAAAAATGGGCTCACAGCCCACACACTTCGCTCTTCCAATGCTAACCTTCTCACTGTGCCTCCATTTAGCCTGTCTCACCACCGGCCCCTGACCCATGTCCTGCCTCTGGCCTGGAATGCCCTCCTTCCTCAAATCTGACAGACAATTACTCTCCTCCACTTCAAAGCCTTATTGAAGGCACATCTCTTCGAAGAGGCCTTCCCAGACTAAGTATCCCCTTTCCTCATCTCCCACTCCCTTCTGCATTGCCCTGACTTGCTCCCTTTGCTCTTCCCCCCTCCCAGCCCCTCAGTACTTCTATACCTCTATGTAATTTTATTTACTTGTATTGTTGTTTGTCTACCCCACTCTAGACTGTGAGCTCATTGTGGACAGGGAATGTGACTGTTTATTGTTGTACTGTACTCTCCCAAGCGCTTAGTACAGTGCTCTACACTCTCCCAAGCGCTTAGTACAGTGCTCTACATACAGTAAGTGCTCAATAAATATGATTGAAAGAATGAATTAATGAATCTCTATGCAAATGATTCCCAGATTTACACATCCAGCCCTGATCTCTCTCCTTCTCTGCAATCTCAAGTTTCCTTTTGCCTTCAGGACATCTCTACTTGGATGTCCTGCCAACACCTCAAACTTAACATGTCCAAAACAGAACTCCTTATCTTCCTATTCTGTCCTCCCACTGACTTTCCCATCATTGTAGACGGCACCACCATCCTCCCTGTCTCACAAGCCTGTAACCTTGGCGTTATCCTCAACTCATCTCTCTCATTCAACCCACATATTCAATCTATCACTAAATCCTGTCAGTTTAACAATCTTCGTGACATCACTAAAATTCACCATTCGTCTCCACCCAAACTGCTACCACGTTAATCCAAGCATTTATCCTATCCTATTCCACCTTGATTACTGCATCAGCCTCCTCGCTGAACTCACTGCCTCCTATTTTTCCCCACTCCAGTCCACACTTCACTTTGCTTCCCAGACCAATTAGTTCAGTCCATGTTTCCCAGATCCTCAAGAACCTCAGTTGTTGCCTATCCAACTCCACATCAGAGAGAAACTCCTTACTATTAGCATTAAAGCACTCAATCCCCTTGCCCCCTCCAACCTTACCTCTCTGATTTCCTACTAAAACCTAGTCCGCACACTTTGTTCCTCTAATGCCAACATACTCACTCTACCTCCACCTTGCCTATGTCATTGCCCACTCTCGCCCACATCCTGCCTCTGGCCTGGTAGGCCCTCCATCTTCAAATCTGACAGACAATTGCTCTCCCCACTTTTGAAACTTTATTAAAAGCTCATGTTGTTCCGAAAAGCCTTCCTTAAGTCCTCTTTTCCTCTCTAACCACTCCCTTCTGCATTATCCTTGTACTTGGATTTGTATCCTTTATTCACTCCCCACCCTCATCCCCCCACCCCCAATTCAGCCCCACAGCACTTATGTATGTAGCTGTAATTTATTTACTTATATTAATGTCTGGGTCCCCCTCTAGACTGTAAGCTCCTTATGGGCACGTAATGAGTCCATGAACTCCATTATACTGTACTCTTCCAAACACTTCATACAGTGCTCTGCACAGAGTAAGTGCTCAATAAATATGATTGATTGATTGATAGTAGTAGAGGCAGTAGTAGTGATAATTGTAGTGGTAGTAGTAATAACAGTCACTAAGCATCTACTGGGAGATTTGAATCTTTCTGTTAATATCTGACTGTCTCTGAATTATACTTCTGAGGGGCTGAATATTGACCCCTCTTTAACAGGTATACTGGGACTCTAAAGGCTTCCCAAGAGACATTCTCAGTACTCTAAAAGATCTGCAAAAGCTTCAGTATCTCTTGATTTTCTTCACAGGAGTGGGATGATTCTCAACTGAGATATTAAAGTTATATCCCCCAGTAATTTCACAATCAGAATGACTTATCTTTGGAACCAGAAGTTCAGCAGTGAGGAACATAAAATAGCTTTCCTTATGGCCATGAGGAGCTAACAAATTAAGTGATAATAATAATAATGCTTTGACTTTCCATAGCACTTGTTTTTCCAGAGTGCTTTAATATTAATTATTTTATGTTAACAACATTCCTGTGAGACAATGAGAAGCTGGCTTTATTACCTCCATTTTACGGAGAAGGAAACTGAGTCATAGAGAGGTAAATTACAGAACAGGCCAGAGGTGGACATAGGGCTAGAACCCAGGTCTCCTGACACCCAGACCTATGCTCTTTACACCAGACTACACTGTCTTTTTCTGGGTGGCTAGAAGAAGGAACCTAAATACATTTCTCTGTATTTTAATTTCTACCGATCCCCTAACTTTCCTTGTAAATTGGGGAAAATGACTTCTATCTTTATAATATGATTTAACAATTCATTGGGGTTATCTTGAAGTGAAAACATTTACATTAACTAAACCATGAGTAAAGATCCATAAATCCATATGTATATGTATATAAATATGTTCAAAATAATCATAATTTCACTAAATCATATTTGACAAGTTCTTAGTATAGTGTCTGACACATAGTAAGCACTTAACAAATACCATTATTATTGTTATTATTATTCAGTTCTCAAGGGAGTTCCTTAAACTTAAGCAAGGTTAACTTTCCCTCCTACTATAAAAGTCAAATGATCTTTTAATCACTACTAATCTTGCATTTAAGTAGTATAACAGAGGATACCTCTCTTTCAACTTTAACCACAATCCACCCGATTGTTTATGAGGAGGTTTGTATTTATTATATGGAGGTGTTTGAATGTACGTGGAGTTTGGTGGCAACCAAATGCTATTGCTAATTACTACATAATTAGCCCCTATTCATTCATTCAATCCTATTTATTGAGTGCTTACTGTGTGCAGAGCACTGTACTAAGCGCTTGGGAAGTACAAGTTGGCAACATATAGAGATGGTCCCTACCCAACAGCAGGCTCACAGTCTAGAAGGGGGAGACAGAGAACAAAACAAAACATGTGGACAGATGTCAAGTCATCAGAATAAACAGAAATAAAGCTAGATGCACATCATTAAGAAAATAAATAGAATACTAAATATGTACAAGTAAAATAGAGTAATAAATCTGTACAAACATATATATAGGTGCTGTGGGGAGGAGAAGGAGGTAGGGCATGGGGGATGGGGAGGAGGAGAGGAAAAAGGGGGCTCAATCTGGGAAGGCCTCCTGGAGGAGGTGAGCTCTCAGTAGGGCTTTGAAGGGAGGAAGAGAGCTAGCTTGGTGGATGTGTGGAGGGAGGACATTCCAGGCCAGGGGAAGGACAGGGGCAGGAGGTCGACGGCGGGACAGGCGAGAATAAGGTACAGTGAGGAGGTTAGCGGCAGAGAAGCGGAGGGTGCGAGCTGGGCAGGAGAAAGAGAGAAGGGAGGTGAGGTAGGAGGGGGCCAGGTGATGGAGAGCCTTACTGAGAGCTCACCTCTTCCAGGAGGCCTTCCCAGTCTGAGCCCCTTCCTTCCTCTCCCCCTCGTCCCCCTCTCTATCCCCCCCATGTTACCTCCTTCCCTTCCCCACAGCACCTGTATATACGTATATATGTTTGTACATATTCATTACTCTATTTATTTATTTTACTTGTACATATCTATTCTATTTATTTTATTTTGTTAATATGTTTGGTTTTGTTCTCTGTCTCCCCCTTTTAGACAGTGAGCCCACTGTTGGGTAGGGACTGTCTGTATAACTAACTTGTACTGTCTGTATAACTGACTGTTGCTAACTTGTACTTCCCAAGTGCTTAGTACAGTGCTCTGCACACAGTAAGCGCTCAATAAATACGACTGATTGATTGATTGAGAGTGAGGAGTTTTTGCCTGATGTGTAGGTTGACTGGTAGACACTGGAGATTTTTGAGGAGGGGAGTCACATGCCCAGAGCGTTTCTGCACAAAGATGATCCGGGCAGCAGCATGAAATATAGACTGAAGTGGGGAGAGACAGGAGGATGGGAGATCAGAGAGGAGGCTGATGGAGTAATCCAGTCGGGATAGGATGAGAGATTGAACCAGCAAGGTAGCGGTTTGGATGGAGAGGAAAAGACGGATCTTGGCGATGTTGCGGAGGTGAGACCGGCAGGTTTTGGTGACGGATTGGATGTGAGGGGTGAACGAGAGAGCGGAGTCGAGGATGACACCAAGGTTGTGGGCTTGTGAGACAGGAAGGATGGTAGTCCCATCAACAGTGATGGGAAAGTCAGGGAGAGGGCAGGGTTTGGGAGGGAAGATAAGGAGTTCAGTCTTGGACATATTGAGTTTTAGATGGCAGGCAGACATCCAGATGGAGATGTCCTGAAGGCAGAAGGAGACCCGAGCCTGAAGGGAGAGAGAGAGAGCAGGGGCAGAGATGTAGATTTGGGTGTCATCAGCGTAGAGATGATAGTTGAAGCCGTGGGAGCAAACGAGTTCACCAAGGGAGTGAGTGTAGATAGAGAACAGAAGGGGACCAAAAACTGACCCTTGAGGAACCCCTACAGTAAGGGGATGGGAGGGGGAGGAGGAGCCCGCAAAAGAGACTGAGAATGAACGGCCGGAGAAGTAAGAGGAGAACCAGGAGAGGACAGAGTCTGTGAAGCCAAGGTTGGATAGCGTGTTGAGGAGAAGGGGGTGGTCCACAGTGTTGAAGGCAGCTGAGAGGTCGAGGAGGATTATGATAGGTAGCTAGCATATTTTCGTTGTAATTCAGCAGAGCAGACCTAAAAAATGCCAGATTGAGCTCATGGAGACAAGGTATTTTTGTTGTAAAATTGCTTTCTCATGATTGCCTCCTGATGGTCCTGAAAGTCTTTACAATCAACAGCTGATCCTAGGTAGCTCTGGTGGGCTTACACTAATCAATTGCAATTAAAACCATTAGTAAACTTGCCACTCCCTCGTGGAACAGCAGTAGCAAACAGGTCCAGCTGGCAATTGTTGTGGGGACTCTAGAGGAGGCCACACTATCCCACTCAAGACCTCCCCAATTGCTGGCTATTTGGGAGTTGTTGGATGAGGAACAAAGAAGTGATGGCAGAATCACTCTGTTACCTACCCTCTACCAACAGACATACCTTCAAGTAGTGAGTACCCAGGAAGACAGTGGAAAGGGTTAACCTATATTGCTATAGCAATATATAGCCGTGACCTGATGTCGCTTCTACAGAACCTCAGAATGACTGGGGCGGCTGCTGCTGGAGCATTACTGAGGCTGCGGTTGGGACTGTGGACTCTGAATTGCGAGGAGGCTGAAACTCTGCTCCTCCTGCCACAGTACCTCCCTGAGTTTTGTTTTTGTCTTAATGTTGTTCAGTTTTTCTTTCATTTTTCCTTATGTATTCGTCACTGGTCCCCTCTCCCCCCTTTTTAGACTGCAAGTCCCCCAAGGGACAGAAACCACATCTAATTCTCACCTGTGTATTCTTTCCCAAGGCTAAGTACAGTGCTCTGCACACAGTTAGTGCTTAATAAGTACTATTATTACTACAACTAACATGAGGCAGATATGGGCCCAAATGGATTTTTCTACTAAAAGCAATATATTTTAAAAATATTACTTCAGAGAGATGTACTCACTGATGGAGAAGTCATTTAACCACCCTGGGCCTCATCTTCCACTTCCCTAAATGACAACAACGATATCAGTTTATCAACGAAGTGATGAGAAGATAAAGTTATGTGTGCAATGTGCTCTGACAAGATTATAAAATAATAGTCATGAAACAGGGCTGGGGTAAAACTATGATGCCACATATAAGAGCTAGTTATATGTCTATATTGACCTCCTTCACTTGGTCAAATCTAATGAGTTGGGATGCTGACCAAGAAATCCATAAATATACTCCTTCCATTACAGTGAAATGTCAATAATAACTCTAAGTACTGATTAACTAAACAGAGCCGTTGTGTATATTTACCGTGGTTTTAATAAAAACAAAACCATACCCATTTTTTGTTGTCAGTTATTGTTAAACTGGGGCATGGATTAAGGAATTTGCCAGTAATGTACTAAAAAATAAAATACAAAGAAATTACTGCAAAGCTCTAGGCAGAAAGTACTTTACTGCCATTTTAGAGGATAACATATCCAGAATAATAAAGATGAACACAAACAATGGCACAGAAATTTTGACACACGTTTCGCGTTTCCTCCTGCCTTCAAGACAACTCTACTTGGCTGTTCTGCCGTCACCTCAAACGTAACATATCTAAAACAGAATTCCCTATCTTCCCACCCAAACTCTGTCCTCCCCCGATCATCTGTCTATCTCATAGGAGTTTAAGAAACACTAGCAGGCATAATAACAATGAGAATAATAATAGTAATAATAATAATAAAGATGATGGTGATGATGATAATAGCAATAATATGGTATTTGTCAAGCACTATATCCCAAGCCCTGGAGTAGTATCAAGATAATCAGTTCAGATCCAATCCCTGTCACACATGGGGCTCACAGCTGAAGTAGTACAGAGAATAGGCATTGTTACAGATGAGGAAACTGAGGCACAGAGAAGCGAAGTGACTTGCCCAAGGTCACACAGCAGGCAAGTGATGGAGCCGGGATTAGAACCAAAGGTCCTCCGACTTCCAGGCCTGTGTGTTTTCCACTAGGCCCCGCTGCTTCCCAGTTTGTCTGCAAAACACTCAGCAACCCTAGAATTAGAATGAAGGCAATGGAGCACTAACAATCATATTCTTCACTCGGTAACAGCTTTTATGTTCCAGACCACAGGGCTATGTGAAGCAAAAGTTACTGTAAACAAGAACATAGCAGTGATTTGCATGAGTTTACAATTTTGGGGGGTAATACGCTCCTACAGGGCAGATCTTAAACACCTAAAGGAGCTAAATAGTTCTACTATGTTTGGCTTCAACAATTCTTACATTCCTTTTAATGGATGCTCTTCACACCTCCTAATTCAGCTACCTGCAATCCCTAAATGGAGAAATAAATGCTACAATTTGCCTTAACTAAGAAGCAAATGGCTTTGGGGAGGACTGCTTTAGGACTCTGCAACGCAACTAGTGTGGCATAATGAAAAAAATGCAAGACCTTTTATTGGGAGCATTATTTAAAGGATAATGTTGAATGACATCAAATGTACTCCCCGTTGTTTTAATATTCATTATTCTCAAGAGAAATAGGAACACTTCAGGTTGATACTCTGTGGGTGAGTGTTATGATAATAGGCACTATATACATATTTGGTTTTAACATTTTTAATTAAGGATTTTCCAAAAATTGAATTCAGCCCTGCACATCAGAACAAGCCCAGATATCCTGTGCCAGGTCTAATGATGTTTGACTAAATTTTGCATTTTCTGTCCATTGCCCTTTTTTATTTTTTAATTTTATATGAAACTTTGTTTTGTGGGAGAATTCTGGGATATGCCTGTGCTATTTTAGATAGGCAGGAGGTGCTTGCTATGGCATTGTTTAAAATGGGAGGCAGTCCCATTTCTGCCACTGGTCTCCTGTGTGACCTTAGGTCAGTCACTGACTCTCTTTGGGCTTTGGTTTTCTTATCTGTGAATTGGTGGTGCGATAGATTATGAGCTCTTTATTGGACAGGTATTGTGTCCGATCTCAAAACCTGACTGAATTGTATCCAGCCCAGTACTTGGCATATTTACCAATACCATAATTATTATTATTATTATTCTAATCTTGCACCTACCCCAGTGTTTAGCACATTGAAAGGACTTAAGAAATGCCATCAATATTAGTGTAGTAGATTTGTGGACAGCTGTAATTAGTAATATTTTGGGGGGATACCCATCTGCAAGGCCTATCAAAAACCAACATGAAGGGAAGCAGGGAATGTAGCTCCTGAGGGTAAGGTCCTCTTCTCCTCCTTCTCTTGTATTCCCCAACCCTTTAATTCTCTGCTTTCTACTCAGTGGATACTCAGTAAATACCATTGATTGAACTGGGTAAAGACCGACCATGAAGGTTCTGAACAGAAGCAACATGACTTCTCTTGGCCCGGTGGAAAGTGCCCTGGCTTGGGAGTCAGAGGACATGGGTTCTAATCCCGGTTCCACCATTCGTCTGCTGTGTGACCTTGGGTAAGCCACTTAACTTCTCTGTGCCTCAGTTACCTCATCTGTAAAATGGGGATTAAGACTGTGAGCCCCATATGGGACAACCTGATTACCCTGTATCTACCCCAGTGATTAGAACAGTGCTTGGCATATAGTAAGTGCTTAACAAATACCACCATCATTATTATTAATATTTTCTGCAACTCTTCTGAGACTTTCTGATGCCTTAGCTATAATGAGAGGAGGGAGGATTTGTGTTCCCTTAAGTGCTCTGGATACGTACAGTCCCACAACATAATAGGCCCAGGATTCCTTAGTCTGACTCAAAGCATATGCTAGTAATGCAAAAGATCTGGCATCACGGTATATGCTCTGGGTGTTGGGACAGTACATCTTTAAGAAAGGACTGTAAAGGATACAGGAAGTACTGCAATGCAGAGCAGAGAGCAAACCTTGGCACAGGTTCACACACAGTATGGGACCAGGAATGAAACGAATATAGTTTGCAGATTGGTGAGTGAAGAAAAATCCCTAGTTAGACATGCAACAGCTAAAAGCACCAAGCAATTTAAAACTGCACAGAACTGGAAATGAGATTTTGATTTATTCCTGAGAGCCAATGGATTGAATCTAAAAAAGGATCCCTGGAAAGTTGCATGATTCCTAAATATAGCAGAAGAAAGTATCTCACTGCAATAGCTTTTAATCTTTTAGATTTTTGGTAATCTATTATAACCCGGTATTCCAGATATTTTAGGACTACTTTTTACTAACGACTTTTGAGACAATGGAAAGATTCAAATTTCATGCAAGATAGAAGGCAGATTTAAATTTGCATCCTAACAGCCCTGAAGAATTTAAGTCAAAGCTATAGTTTTGGCATTTTAATTAGGGAACAAGCAGTAATTGGAAAAAAAAATGTGTGGGCATATAGAAAATTACTGGATTTAAATATTGACATTAAAATGCCGTGTTGCCGTATGAAGCTGATGGAAAACAGTAGACCTATGTGGCAGAGGATAACCACAATTTAGTTGAGGTGGATCAAATAAGAAAACAAAAGTTGTGGTATGATTGACATTTTCATAATTGGCCTAAATTATGATAGTTTATTCAAATGGCAAACAAATGCACAAAGTGGTGGCCAAATTATAGGAACTTCAATCACAAAAGAAATGGATGACAGAGGAATAGGAAATGTTTATATCTACTACCTGCCAAGAAGAATGAAATAACAATTGTGATTATATTGTACATTATTAAATATATCATATTACATTGTATATATTACATTATAAAAGAGGATGATATTGGGATACCTTTATAAGAAAAATGTTCTAGATGGTACAGGAAGTAGAAGAAATACAATAGACTTCACATGGGCTCACTTATAAATAGTTTAATCATTTAAAGACATCTAAAAGCTATAGTGACTGGAGCGTTTCACTGAACAGTTGTCCGGTGGGTCGGGACAGTCATTTGTCTTTTAAGGGACAGTCCAGTTTTCAGGTGAGCTGATTATCTCGTCTCTACCCCATGCTTAGTACAGCTCTGGGCACAGAGTAATCACTTATATATTACTATTATTATATATTATCATTATATCTTATAATTATTAGTATTATTACTGTCTATCCCTTGATCATCATCATCATCAATTGTATTTATTGAGCGCTTACTATGTGCACAGCACTGTACTAAGCGCTTGGGAAGTACAAAGATGTGTACAGCTATGGCACCGGCTTCCTTTAAGTCTGGTATTTTTATTTTCCTCCACCAGCTTCCTTCACCCTCAATTTCTTTTGCCAAATTCCATGGTTCGGAAGGAGTACAGCACAGCACTAATGTACATGTCTTCTAGACTGTGAGCCCGTTGTTGGGAAGTGACCATCTCTATATGTTGCCAACTTGTACTTCCCAAGAGCTTAGTACAGTGCTCTGCACACAGTAAGAGCTCAATGAATACAATTGAATGAATGAATATCTGCAATTTTATTTACTTATATTAATGTCTGTTTCCCCCTCTAGACTCTAAGCTCATTGTGGACAGGGAATGTGTCCATTATATCGTTATACTGTACTATCCCAAATGCTTAGCACAGTGCTCTGCACACGGTAAGCGCTCAATAAATATGACTGACTAGTAGACATATTCCCACAGACATAAGGGCTGTGGAGCACCTGGAGGAGTCAGGGTAGAAATGAAGTGTGGACTAATAGAAAGAGCACAGGGCTGGAAGTCAGAGGGGACCTGGGTTCTAATTCCAGCTCCACCACTTATCTGTTGGGTGACCTTGGCCAAGTCACATAACTTCTCTGTACCTCAGTTACCTCATCTGTAAAATGGGGATTTAGACTATGAGCCCCATGTGGGATATGGACTGTGTCCAACCTGATTAGCTTGAATCTACACCAGTGCTTAGTACAGTGCCTGGCACATATTAAGTGCTGAACAAATACCATTAAAAAAATGCTCTGGTTTAGTGTATGTGATGTCATCAGGTTTTGCTGCAGAGCATTTGTGAAGTCAGGTGTATCTCACTGGTATTCGCATGTGTCGTCAGTGGTCCCCAGAGTGAAAACATCAACATTTGGGATTACAGCTTTTAAGAACACTTGTTTGGGCTCAGAATTTCTTTCATATTTCTCTGTTCTCTGAGAGAGACTGAAGCTTCTAAAAACAGGCCTATCCTTCCTGCTCCCACAGATATCTCGGAGTCAGGGTAGGGGTACTGTGTTCCTGCACCACTCACACCCACTTACATAAAGAACTATCTAGGGCCAGCTAGTTTGCAGCCTGAACCTTCAGTCACCACTCTGCACCTTTGTCTCTGCTTCTTTCCTATTTAAGGATATTTGCTAAGAATCTCCAAATTGGGACTATCCTGGTTAAACCAGAACATATGGTCACATACAATCACTTCTGAGGATAATCTGACTTTACAGACAGATCATCATCATGAATCGTATTTATTGAGCGCTTACTATGTGCAGAGCACTGTACTAAGCGTTTGGGAAGTACAAATTGGCAACATATAGAGACAGTACCTACCCAACAGTGGGCTCACAGTCTAAAAGACAGATCCTCATGTTTGGTGAATTCCCCAAGATTGATCATCTTAGAGGCAGCTTTACAAAGCAATTATGCCCTTTCTCAACTAATCGCTCGATTTTGGCATTGCTAGCGAAGAGGAAGTGGGTTAGTAGGAGGTGGGACATACGGGGCTGGCAGGGCGGGACAGAGTCCTGCCCCCTCGGCCACAGGGTTGTTCCTCCTCCTTACATCACCTTCACTTCCCCAGAGACCACCCTTATACCCCCAATATTCCTAGAGCTGGAAGGCTGGGAAGATTCTCGTCTCTGTCTGCTGTACCCCGAACAAGGAAGAAACACGAGTGGGTTTCATGGGGGTGGTGATAAATGCCACCAGGAAAACTCTCCTAAACCTTTGTGGATGGGAACATGGTCAGGGTCAAGGCCCTTCTTCCCCCCTGCCTCCCTTCTCTCTCTCTCTCTCTTTCTCTCTCTCTCTCTCTCTCTCTCACACACACACACACACACACACACACACACACAGAGACACACTCTGCCCCTGAAACCACCCATTTACATATTCCCCATTTTTCTGGTGCTGGAAGCCTGGCTTCTGAGTGAGTGTGACTTGGCTCACACTCACCCTACTGCTATGAGAAGCAGGATACCTTGAGTGCCAGGAATAAGTCTTGGTATGTGTAGCAGAGGGAGCTTGGCTGGCAGTTTGTGAGGGGACACTGCATGAGAACGGACACAAGATGAGATGAGAAAATGAGGTGCCGGAGAGCCAGAATAAGTGGACCCACTGCATGCCCCCAATCTCACCCACCTCCAACCTCACCCACTTCTTCCACTTCTCAACCAGCGGGGACTACCTCATTGGCACGGGGGATTGAACATGCACATAGTCCCATCAATCAGCTCTGGCCTAGGCATGGTGGGTACTCAACAGGCAGATGTGCTCACGAATCAGATCCTGACTAGGGGAATCAATCAGAGGAAAAGGGTGGAAGGGGCAAATCATAAACCAATGGTTTAATTGAAAGAATCTGAACAACAAATGTTTCCTGGAAGTCATTCATTATCAAGGGAGTCCTAGATTAGCAGACCACACCCCTATCGTGTATCCCTTGGTTCTTGACATTGTAAATTAATGGATTCTGTCACGGGCAAATTACAATCATTAAGTACTTTTTCCATTTTATTTTTCCTCTACAACAATTACAATAGGTTCGATACTTATCAAACAGTAAGTTTTTTACATGATTAATTCCTTTATAAAGGTATATATTTTGGGTCTTGTTTGATTAGATAGAAGATGCCACTTTGAAATGAAACTAGAAGAATTCATATGCCATCATATCACCATGCTTAAAATCCAATTATTCTTCCCTCCTGGCCTCCTAGCTCCAACAAGTGAGTAGCTGAAAGACTCTTTAAGACTCTTTGGTGGTGCTTTGAAAGAGAAAATGAATAAAGAAAAAATGTCCTTCTTTTGCGATAAAGGCAGAAATTTACACAATTTAGATGTTCAGGAACACAGGCTTCTGAAAATTGCCAGAACATGATTTGCTGCCAGGCGGAAAACATTCACAATTCCCTATTGTAATTTGCCCATAAGCCTTAATCCTGTCCAGTTCAAATGGAGTGGAGAATGCCAATTGAACCAAACTGTATAGTATCTTGAGAACAGACACATATTTGAGACTGCGATTAAAATAATTGTACTCATATCCCCTTAAACCACATTGAACCATATTTCCACACTTGAAAGGCTAATGTATTTAAACCACATTACCATCGTACCTCCAGCAACGACCTCAAAGCAATTTTATTGTAAAATAAATCTGTCATAGCTTCCATATCAACTTCAGCACTTACTTTATGCCCAGATGGGCACATACCAGAATGCATAACTATAAAATCGCTGTGAAACAAACACAGTATTTTCCTAGATAACGGTCTGTAATGCATTACAATGAGAACTGAGGTTGTCTCATAGCATTTTCTATACTCATTTCAGCACATTATGATGAGCTGCAGTATGCAGATGGAAACAGCATTTAAAGGTAAAAGAAAACAACATCCCTTCAGTGTAGTTTCCAAGGACTTCATCCAAATATTGTTATCTAAACTGTGTCTACCAGTTAGGAAGAATCTAAAAAAAAAACCTAAACAATACTCATTTTAAGGGATTATTTATAGAAAATGTACAGCACATGCAGCCATGAAAAAGAAACTGCCTCATTTCACTGATGTACTGTTTAATTGCAAAAAATAGAACCTTTTTAGGAAAAGACAGCATTTTGGTGACTAGCAACTGGGAGTACTGATGAGAGCCTAGAGAGTATTTGATCTGTTGGCAACAGAAATCCTTACATTGCACTCTGCATCAGCTAAATTCTAAACTCTGCAACTTGAGTTTAGACATTAATGCTGATTGCTACTTCTCAGCAAAGGAACACTGCAGAAAGTACAGGTGTATACCACAACCTACTTCCATGATTTCATTTCTTGAAACTTGCACATCTGTTCACTGTACAGTCATTAGTGAAAGGTAATTAGAATGAAGCATTTGGAACACTATAAAAATAGATTGTTTTTTTTATTATGTATTTATTAGGCATGGTCCAGATGCAGCAGGCTCAGTTCCATTGAGAAAACTCTATAGCAAGACATTGGGTTGGCTCAAGGATGGTTCTCATGAGTTCATTCCTCTTAAGGTCAAAAAAATGATTTTTTAAACTAAATTTAAAGCTAAATGGAGGAAATTGTAAAATATGTAAAGGAAAAGACCTAAAAATATTCTATAAGGTTCCTGGATATAGTCTAATAATCATACATAAGAATATTCAAAAACTTCTACAATCCATGCAAGGAAGCCAAAGTAACCACAATGACTAAATGTGTGGAAAATAAAGGCTTATTAGATAGCACTAAAGGAGTTGGGATTGTTCCCAAGAGCTTCGTTCAGTGGTCTGCACACAGTAAGCACTCAGTAAATATGATTCATTGATTGATTGTTTAACCTATAGAAGAGTGAGCTTCAAAGTGACTTAATAAAGTCTTCTTGTGTAACAAAGCTTATTCTATAGGGGGAAATGACCAACTGCTCAACCTTTTCACGAAAGACAAAAAGAGAGGGCATGGGCTCGCACTATACAGCACAAAAGAATTCTTTTAAATCTAAGTAAAAAAGCTTCCTGGTGAATAAAGGTTGTTAGATACTAGCTGGGTTACCAAGGAAACATGTGGAATCTCCTGTCCTGAAAGACTTTCAAAACAGTCTGGAATAATTTAAGCATGGTTGCCATAATCATCAGTATTTATTGAGCGATTATTGAGTAATAATAATAATAATAATAACTTTGGTACTTGTTAAGCGCTTACTATGTGCCAAGCACTGTTCTAAGTGCTGGGGGAGATACAAGGTAATCAGCTTGTCCCACATGGGGCTCACAGTCTTAATCCCCATTTTACAGATGAGGTAACTGAGGCCCAGAGAAGTTAAGTGACTTACCCAAAGTCACATGGTTGATAGGTGGCAGAGCAGGGATTAGAACCCATGACCTCTGACTCCCAAGCCCGGGCTCTTTCCACTGAGCCACGCTGCTTCTCTACTAAGTACTGTTCTAGGCATTTGTGAATGGAAGTAACAGTAAAGTTGTTTAATCTCAGGGAGGGACTGACAGATGGCTACAGATAGTTGTGGTATTTGTTAAGCACTTATTATGTGCCACGCACTGTACTAAGCGCTGGGATAGAGAAGAGTTCATTCAAGTCCCACACAGGGCTCAAATTATATGTAGGAGGGAGAACACATTTTGCATCCCCATTTTATAGATGAAGAAACTGAGGCCCAGAGAAGTGACGTGACAGTATACACACGATGGAAATGAAAGGGAAAACAGATAAAAATAGTAAATAAACATTCCCAAAATGAAAAAAAGAATGATAAATGGAATACACCCATATACACATAAGTAGTGGCAGGTGTGAAGCAATGAGTGAGATGGGGAGATGAAATGCTTCCAGGAGGCAATAGGGCTTTAAAGATAGGGAGGCAACATGCCCGGAGGTAGCAGGTTGGCCTAGATAACCTCTCAGGTTCACTTTCAGCCCTATTACTATAGAAAGAACAGAGAAGACATCCTGTGATTTCAAATCCAATTAGGGCAAAGTAGTGAGCCACTGGGATCAGAGGAGTCACTGTTTCAGTCACAAAAAACTAGTTTTTGGGTAAGCAAGTCTGGGTAGAGGCCATCCTCCCAGCCAGGTCATTGGTTTCAGAATTACAAACCACAAAGGCAAAAGTGCATAGCAAAGAGCAAAGTTTGAAAAATTGGTGCTGTCTCCCCAATAGCCACTTGGCATGCCTCTGCGCGACCAGATGGTTAAGTGGCTGACAACAGTTATGACAACATGCTGACATCCATTCAAATCTGGATGCTAGTTGAGAAATGACTAGTAAAATAATCTTTCAGTAAAATCACAAAGTGAGGCAGTAACCAATCAAGAACTCTTCAATCCAACCAGCTTGGAAAAGATAATTAGATAATCCTTGAGAAAGTTACTGTTTAGCTACACATTGTTCACAGCTGGTAGCAAACACTGTGTAAATAGAATGAACCTGACCAAAGAAAGAAATTAAATGAAGTCAAACTCCTGGAGAGGCCCTGCATAGGTCTTTGTTTAATATCAAATAAAAAGTGTTGTCGAAGCAAAATTTGAATTCAGCTTCTCCTTAAAGTGAAAATGAAGTCCTTAAAACTGTTATTCCAGGTAACAAAGTACTTGCATTCATTATTTAGAGAACAAGATCACAAATGTATATTGATTTTTAGGTTTTATAATGAAATTTGCTTGATGCGGTTTGCTTCACAAATGAAATGAACATTGACCTGCCTGATTGCATATTGACAATAAAATCATCCTTAGACCCAAGAAGTCTTTGTAGATGCTGTCAAAGAAAGTTAGACATGATGTACAGGCTCCTTCATAAATTGAAGATGTTAGCTCTGACCCTTAAACTTCTATCTTCTTCAGTGTTGGGGGAAGGGGTTAGGAGGGCTTTTTACCTCAAAATAAGTGCAATTGACTAAATTAAGTGGCAGGAGGGGTGGAGAGGGAGAAAAAGAGCAGAAATGGAATAGCCCTTCTCTACATAGCAAACACCCAAGAATAATGTTCTCATCTGGCAGTAAAAATAAATGACTGCCAAGTAATGCAGTTTGCATACAGTATTTTGGAGTGCTCATCACCTTTCTATTTTAAATGCAGTGTAATGAAATGCATTCAATTGTTTTGCATGTCTTTAAAATGATAGCCTCGCCTCTACGAACTGCTAATTCAGGTGTTTTGCTTATTTGCATAGGATACATCATTACAATGGATTATTTAACGAAGCTTCAGAGAGTAAAAAATAACATGACTTGCTAAAAATGTAGAATGTGTGTTGTGATTTCAGAAGTCAGCTTTTGACTGGCCAGCACTCGTACATTCACTGTGGCTGGAGGGTTATTCTCTCAGAAGTTTCCAGGCTCAGTCCCTGGTAGAGAAAATTGTACTGAAATTATAGAGAATCCCTTCTGAGAACTCATTTTTGGCTGTCATTTGGTCTCCGTAAGGTCTGCAATATTCCAAGACAAGATAATCTGGATGCACTTGCTGGAGCCTTTAGTCCAGGAACTGAACTGTTGGCAACCTCCCCCTCCAGAATGTGAGCTCTTTCTGGGCAGAGATCATCTCTCCTTATTGCTGTATTGTACTTTCCCAAGCATTTAGTACAGTGTTCTGCACACAGTAAGCACTCAATAAATACGATTGAATGAATGAATGAATCAGGGCATCTGAGAGGTTTATTGCACTGTTGCCTTTCAACTGTATAACCTCTCTGTGCCTTAGTTCCCTCACCTGTAAACTGGGGTTATGCTACCTCCTCTTCCTACTTAGACTGTAAGCTCACGTGTGGCACAGTGGAGTGCATGGGTTCCAATCTTGGTTCCCCCACTTGCCTGCTGTGTAACCTAGGTCAAGTCATGAACTTCTCTGTGCCTCAATTTCCTCAAATGTAAACTGGGAATTAAATACCTCTTCTCTCACTTACACTGTGAGTTCTATGTGGGACAGGGACTGTGCCCAACCTTATTATCTTATCTCTAACCCAGTGGTTAGTACAAAGCTTGGCACATAATAAACACTTAAATACAATTATTATCACTATTATGTGGGATAGGGACCATGTCCAATCTGATTACCTTGTATCTACCCCAGTGCTCAGCCCATAATAGGCACTTAATAAATACCAAGGTATGCTTTCTTATATGTAGTGCCTTTTTTTCTGGTATTTGAATAGGCTTTTCACTAAATTCTAATATAACAATAATTCTGATGTCTTGAATCTTATGGAAAAATGCACCTATTATTCAAAGTGAAAGCAGAAAAACAAAATGAGACACGCTCTGCTTTTCAAGTTTTAGGAAAAGTTACATGAAGAAAATACAGTAGGATCTTGTCCCTACATGAATGTCTTGTCTTATGCTGTCAAGTCATTTTTGACCCATAGCAACACCACGGACACATCTCTCCCAAAACTCCCCACTCTCCATCTGCAATCGTTTTGGTAGTTTATCCATAGAGTTTTCTTGGTAAAAATACAGAAGTAGTTTACCACTGCTGCCTTCCGGGCAGTAAACTCGAGTCTCCGCCCTCGACTCTCTCCCACGCCGCTGCTGCCCAGAATGGGTGAGTTTTGACTTGTAGCAGATTGTCTTCCACTCGCTAGCCACTGGCCAAGCTAGGAATGGAATGGGTGGGCCTCTGCTTGACTCTCCCTCCTGTAGCCAAGAGTGGTAGAGTACTGGAAACTCCCCAGGTGCGACCCTGAGAGGGGCTACATGAATGACATACTGTTAAAAGCCAGCAGTGAGTTGAGGAAGAGCCAAGCAGAGCCAAGTGATGGAGTCCTACTTACAGAGTGGGTCAAGACATTGGGATCTAGGCATGAGGCCAAGTCACTGATACACATCAGGCTAGTCCTGAAATCTAGAAGAGAAACAGCTGAGTTTCAATTGAGCAGTGGGACCAAGCATTGTTTCAGGCCTGAGAAAGCTGGGAAGGTCAAGGATGATATGGGAACTATGAACCTCTGGCAACACCTTATTTTTTTTTTGTATGGTATTCGTTAAGCACTTACTACGTGCCAGGAACTATACTAAGCACTAAGCTAGATAAAAGCTAATCAGGTTGGATACAGTCTATGTCCCACATGGGGCTCACAGTTTTCATTCTTGTTTTACAGATGAGGTAACTGAGACACAGAGCAGTTAAGTGACTTGCTAAGGTCACACATCAGACAAGTGGAGGAGCTGGGATTAGAACCCAGGTCCTTCTGATTCCCAAGCCCGAGCTCTATCCACTAGGCCATGCTGCTTCTCGAGTCCAACTGAGTCCACCTGAGGCCATCTGGAGGCTGAAAGGCAGGATTAGAACCCAGGTCCTCTGACTCTTAGGCCCATGTTATTTCCACTAGGCCATGCCTAAGGTGACAGAAAGATGGAGGGTAATGGGAAAGAGACGAGACACTTAAAATTGGGAAGTATAGCGAGAACAGGGACACTGAGTGGATGAATGAAGAGTGAGAAAGACAAAATCAGGAGAAAAAGAGAAGGGCTACAGCATGATGAGGAAATAGTTACAGAGATGGAAAGAGCATATAGATGATGTAGTTTTCAAAAGTGGTACAAATGTCAGTGAGAACTTGTCTATGCATGCAAGTTCAAAACCCGTTCTTTCTTCCCATTAGACTGTAAGACCCATGTGGGACAGGGACTGTGTCCTTCCTGATCATCCTGTATCTACCCCACACATAATACAGTTCTTGGCACATAGGAAGCTCTTAACAAATACCACAATTATTATTAAATTGATCTGAAAAGCCATGTGTCTCCCTTTAATCCCCATAAGTGTCACACAGTACTTATGCATATATCCATAATTTATTTATTTATATCAATGTCTGTCTCCCCCTCTAGACTGTGAGCAGGTAGCATGTCTGCCAACTCTGTAATACTGTACTCTCCCAAGAGCTCAGTACAGTGCTTAGTACACAATAAGCTCTCAATAAATACAATTGATCGATTGATTCAATCAACCAACAGTACTCAATATTTAATAGTAAATACTCAGTATTTACTGAGCACCTACTGTGAGCAGGGGGCTTGTACTAAATGCTCAGGAGAGAACAAGGAGGTAGAAGACACAACCACTAACCATAGCAAATTCAAAATAATTTACAAATAGGTGGAAGACTTGCTCAACTCATAAATCGATATGTACAAATGAGATTATTGCAAAACTGCTGAAATGACAGTTTAGACTTCATGATCTGGGAAGAATCAATCAATCAACTGTGCTTACTGAGTGCTTACTATGTGCAGAGCACCGTACTAAGTGCTTGGGAGAGTACAATCTCACCCCCTCCCCGCCCCCCGTGCCCAGACTATGAGCTCGTTATGGCAGGGACTGTCTTTATTTATTGCTATATTGTACTTTTCCAAGCGCTTAGTACAGTACTCTGTGCACAGAATAAGCTCTCAGTAAATATGATTGAATGAATGAAGGAATGAATACAACAGAATTAGCAGATACCTTCCCTGTCTATGACAAGCTTATAGCCTAGAGGGGGAGACAGACATTAATGTGAATAAATTATTTATAATATATAATATAAAGTTATGTACCTAAGTGCTGTGGGATTGGGGGTGGGCGAATATCAAATGTCCAAAGGTCACAGGTTGAAGTGCCTAGGTGACACAGAAGGGAAAGCGAGTTGGGAAAAAGTGGGTTACTCTACCACGTGCCTGCTGGGGTGACCTCGGGCCAAGTCTCTTAACTTGTCTGTACCTCAGTTACCTCATCTGTAAAATAGGGATTCAATACCTGTTCTCCTTTCTCAGACTGTGAGGCCTGAGTGGACAGGGACTGTCCCACTAGCCTGTACAGTCCTCTAGACTGTTAGCTCACTGTGGGCAGGGAATGTGTCTGTTTGCTGTTGCTCTGCACACAGTAAGCACTCAATAAATACGATTGACTGAATGAATGAATGTGTCTAATCTGATTATCTGGCGTAGTGGATAGAACACAGGCCTGGGAGTCAGAAGGTTGTGGGTTCTAATCCCGGCTTCACCACTTGTCTGCTGTGACCCTGGGCAGGTCACTTCACTTCTCTGTGCCTCAGTTCCCTCATCTGTAAAATGGGGATTGAGACTGTGAGCCCCATGTGAGACAGGGACTGTGTCCTGCCTTATTTGTATCCACCCCAGCGCTTAGTACAGTGCCTGGCACCCAATAAGCACTTAACAAATACCAGAATTATTATAATTATTATTACTGCCACAACAAATACCATAATCATAATTATTATTATTGCAGAAAACTCACATACTAGTACTAAGGCCTTGACTGATGCTACATGTGTGTACAGAACCGTTTCTCCTGACACGCCTCACCCTGTATCTAGACAGACTTGCACTGTGGGAAGAATTCTCATAATGATGGTCCTCTCATGATGATATTTAGTATTTGCCAAGCACTGTGCTAAGTGCTGCAACAGGTACAAGATAATCAAAGTAGACACACTCTCTGTCCCACACAGGGCTCACAGTCTAAGATAAAGAAGCAGTGTAGCCTTGTACTTCCCAAGCACTTAGTACAGAGCTCTGCACACAGTAAGTGCTCAATAAATACGATTGAATGAATGAACATGGGCCTGGGAGTCAGAAGGACCTGGGTTCTAAATCCAGCTCCATGACCTGTCTGCTGTGTGATCTTGGGCAAGTCACTTAACTTCTCTGTGCTTCAGTTACTTCATCTGTTAAATGGGGATTGATACTGTGAGTCCCAAATAGGATATGGACTGTGTCCAACCTGACTAGCTTGTATCTAGCCCAGTGCTTAGTACAGTGACTGGCACGTAGTGAGCACTTAACAACTACCATTTAAAAAACGGTTATTTTATCCCAATTTTACAGATGAGGAAACTAACTAAGGCAGAGAAAAATTAAGTTCCTTGCCCAATGTCACACAGCAGGCATCCAACATGTGCAATGAAAAACCTGCATTATAGCAGAACTGGCTTACAAGAAATGCAATAAGGAGAAGAGAGATAGAGAAAAAGCATAATGGACACAGTCTGAAAACATTATGGAAAAGACAAGAAGGAGACATAGTGGGGACAGGGAAGACAGGAACAGAAAGATACTGTGATTGTTTCCCAGGTCCTTACTATTGCATATCAAAAATTTAACTGAAATAAAAAAATAGCATGATACTATGTCAACTTAGCAAGAGAAAATTAAAACCCCACATCTCTGTTACTATCCTTCATGAAGAAAGGTGGGAAAGCTGACTGAAAATTATTGAGTTTTCTCACATCTCTCCACAGATCTTAGACAATATCCTTGTCCTCCCTATATCAGAAGATAGCTAAAGATGAAAGCTACCAGTGCTGAGAACAGTGCTTGGCACATAGTAAGCACTTAACAAATACCGTCATCATGAAAACACAGCACAGCAGACATATGGGATGGTGGTATAGGGAGCAATGCTACAAACCTTTCTACTACTTTAACAGACCACACAAAAGCATTTGCCACCAACGGCAAACCTGGCCCCTGGAATTTAGTAATTAAATTTAACTGCTTAGGGAAATTCACTGCACTTTTGAGGCTAGAATGTAAACTCCTTATGATCAAGAGATGCGACATTTGCTTGTTGTATACTTCCCAAGCACTTAGTACAATGCATTGCATTCAGTTGGACGCTCATTAAATGCT
The DNA here is from genome assembly GCF_015852505.1 of Tachyglossus aculeatus. Lineage (NCBI taxonomy): Eukaryota > Metazoa > Chordata > Mammalia > Monotremata > Tachyglossidae > Tachyglossus > Tachyglossus aculeatus. Next base: position 104,141,160 of record NC_052101.1, read on the forward strand.
ATCACTATCATGACTATTGATCATGGTTTGACCTGTTGAGTTAGCATTGAAGATGTGTTGTTTGAATGAATCAGACATTATAAACTCTTTGAGGGCAGGAATCATGTCTATCAACTCTACTTAACTGTGCTCTCTCTAGCACTTAGTACAGTGCTCTGCACACAGTAAGAATTCAATCAATACCATTGATTGATTGATTATGAAAGGCTCAGTCCTGTTCAACCTATTCTATGTCACCATGCTCGTAGATGTGACGAACCTCGGGTGCTTGTGTCAGAACATATACTTCCAAACTACCAGGAAGGTTTTTTGGACTCATCAAGCCATGAATTTCATTAAATGTCTTTGAGACAGTAATCCAGAAAGTGCTTCACGCTCATGGCTGAGCTTTGGCGACACATACAATCATCTCTTTCTTGCCAAATCCAATGGCCTCTACTCCATCCTAATCCTCCTGGATCTCTCAGCTGCCTTCAACACTGTCGACCACCCCCTTCTCCTGGAAACATTATCCAACCTCGGCTTCATTGACACTGTCCTGTTTCTCCTCCTATCTCTCCGGCTGCTCATTCTTGCTCTCTTTTGCAGGTTCATCCTCTGCCTCCCAACCCTCTAATTGTGGGAGACCCTCTAGGCTAAGTTCTGGGTCCCCTTCTATTCTCCATCTAAACCCACTTCCTTTGAGAACTCATTCGCTCCCATGGTTTCAACTACAATCACTACACAGATGATCTCCATATCTACCTCACCAGTCCTGACCTCTCTTCTTCTCTTCAGTTTCAAATTTCCTCCTGCCTTCAGGGCATTTCTACTTGGATATCTCGCCAACAAAACAAATATAATATGTCCAAAACAGAACCCTCATCTTCCCACCCAAACTCCAAAGGGAGCTCTCCAATTCGCAGGTACATAGACGGGATCTGAGAGATGAAGTTGATGAATTAATACAAAATTGCTTGTTCAGAAAAAAAAACTGCAAGTTACAGAGAATGTTATTTCTTCTTCTTCCTTTTTCCTCCTAGGAAAATTTATCACTTTATTAGCTTATATATATTGACCATGGTATAATAACCCTGAACTCACACTATCTTGCTTTCAAACCTCATGCTCATTAAATTTTTAAAGTGTATACGTACCATATTGCTTCTAAACTACTGCAAGGATTTTTTTCCCCTTGGTTTTCTGGGGCTTAAAAAAAACGTATTTTTAGTATCTTAAAACAGAAGGTCTGCCTTTAGCAGCATTTAAAAAAATCCAATGTGAGACCTCAGACTTTTAAAATTTGCCAGAGTTTGGTGTCCCTGAAAACTCCTTTAGTCCTGCTCCATTGTCCACCTCCGTAATCCACCATCCTTGACCCCTTCACCATCCCATTTCCTATTCCTCTCTTCTCCAGGAATAAAGTCCTCCTTTCCTGCAGCCAAAGAAACCAACAAAATAAACCCTTCTCCAACCCCCCGTCAGCCCAGGAAGAACATAGGAACCCCATCTCAATCAATCAATCATTCAGTGTTTTTTAATGGGTGTGTACTGTGTGCACAGCACTGTATTAAGCATTTGGTATATACTCTACCCTTTAGTTGCTCCCTCACCTACTCTCCCTTTCCTTATATGGAAACGACTTAAGGTTCTTTACAAATTCTACTGATAGTTCTCAAAATGGAATTTACAAATTCTACTGATAGCTCTCAAAATGGAACATGCTCATGTCTCCTCTATCCTAAACACCTCCCTCCTCGACCCCATGGCTCCCTCCAGCTACTGCCCCATCTCCCTCCTATTATTCCTCTCCAAAATCCTTGTGGGTTACATACACCCACTCTCCCCACTTCCTCTCCCCCAATTCTCTCCTTGACCCCCACCAATCTGGCTTCTCCCCTCTTTGTTCCACAGAAACTGCCATCTCAAAGGTCACCAAAGATCTCCTTCTTGCCAAATCCAATGTTGCCTCTACTCCATCCTAATCCTTTTTGACCTCTCAACTGCCTTCAATACTAACAACCACCACCTTCTCCTGAAAACATTGTCTAACTTTGCCTTCACTGACATTGTCCCCTCCTAGTTCTCTTCCTATCTCTCTGGCTGCTCATTCTCAGTCTCTTTCGTGGGCTCCTCCTCTGTCTCCCACCCTCTAACTATAGGAGTCTCTCAAGACTCAGTTCTGGTCCCCTTCTAGTCTCCATCTACACCCACTCCCTTGGAGACGTCATTCACTCCCACAGCTTTAACTACCATCTCTATGAGGATGGTTCCCAAAGCTGCATCTCCAGCCCTGATCTCTCTTCTTTCCGCCGTCTCCTATTTCCTACTCCCTTCAGGACATCCCTACTTGGACTTCCTGTCAACACCTCAAATTAAACATATCCAAAGCAGAATGCCTCATATTCCCACCAAAATCCTATCCTCCTCACCTTCCTATTAATGTAGATTGCACCACCATCCTCCCTGTCTCACAAGCCCGTAACCTTGGCATTAGCCGTGACTCAGCTCTCTCACTGAACCCAAATATTCAATCTATCACCAAATCCTGCCAGTTCTTCTTTCACAGCATCGCAAAAATCTGCCCTTTCTTCACCATACTGTTAACACATTAATCTAAGTATTTACCCTATCCCACCTTGATTGCAGCATCAACCTCAAAGAGCATGGGCTTTGAAGTCAGATGTCATGGGTTCAAATCCCAGCTCCGCCAATTGTCTGCTGTGTGACTTTGGGCAAGTCAGTTAACTTCTCTATGCCTCAGTTACCTCATCTGTAAAATGGGGATTAAGACTGTGAGGCCCCAGTGGGACAACCTGATCAACTTGTAACCTCCCCAGCACTTAGAACAGTGCTTTGCACATAGTAAGCACTTAATAAATGCCATTATTATTATTATTATTATTATTTTTATTATTATTATTATTATGACCTCCCTGCCACCTGTCTCTCCTCACGCCAGTCCACACTTCACTTTGCTGCCCGGATCATTCTTCTATAAAACCACTCAGTCCATGTTTCCCCACTCCAAGAATCTCCAGTGGTTGTCCATCCATCTCCGCATCAACACAAACTCCTTACAATTGGTTTTGAGGCACTCAATCACCTTACCCCATCCTATATAATCTTGTCTTATGCTGTCGAGTCGTTGCTGACCCAAAGCGATGCCATGGACACATCTCTCCCAGAACGCCCACTCACTTTGCTCCTCTAATACCAACCTACTCAGTGTACCTCAATCTTGTCTTTCTCACTGCCGACCCTAATCCACATTCCTTCCTCTGGCCTGGAACTCCCTCCCCCTTCATATCCAACAGATGATCACTCTCCCACCTTCAGAGCTTTATTAAAATCACATTCCTCCAGGAGGCCTTCCCCAACTAAGTCTTCATTTCCTCTTCTCTCACTTCCTTTGGAGACACCCTTGCACTTGGATTTGCACCCTTTATTTATTCCACCCTCAGCTCCATAGCATTTATGTACATATCCATAATTTATTTTAAAGTTCCCCTCTAGACTGTAAGCTCCTTGTGGGCAGGGAATATGTCTACCAACTCTGTTATACTGTACTCTCCCAAGTGCCTGACACAGTGTTCTGCACATGGTAAATACTCAATCAGCAGGATTGATTAACTAGAGAAGAGAGGAGGGTGAGCATTCATTCTGGCACACTGATGGGGCATTTGCCCACTGGTATACTGAGAAGGTTAAGATATTATTTGATGCCCATACAGTAGCTAGATAAATCACTACTCCCCAAATCACACCCTAGTCCACTTTCAAGCTTTAATATAAGGGGTCTCTTAGTAAGAATTTTTCCACCCAGTTTAGGCATGTGAGGGAATATACAGCCACAGTTCAAGACACAATAGCAACAACGGCCCAGGGAGTCCAAGAGAGAAAAAGATACCCTGAGACAGACAGAAAGATCCCAAAAGAGTGACTGCACACAGGCTCCTCGACGGCAGGGATTGTGACTACCAATTCTATTTCATTTTACTCTTTCAAGTGCTTAGTACAGTGCTCTGCACACAGTAAGTGCTCAATAAATACTGTTGACTGATTTACAGATTGACAGAGGTTAGTCTCAAAACACGAGGAACAGTAAATCCCACAAGACTATACGCTCCTTGAGAGCAGGGATTACATCTTCTATCTCTATTGCAATCTTCCATAAGGCTAGTACAATGCTCCGCACACAGTGGATGTTCAAGAAATACTACTGATTGATGAATATGTGCGTGGCTTTGCAGAATTATTTTTCCAATCTAAAGGGTCAGATTTTTAGACTGGATCAGCTTGATTTCAGAACGAACTCCCTCCACCCGAGTTGGGGGACTGAGATTTTCATATCCTACTTCCTGGTGTCCTCTGGTGAAATAATAATAATAATGATGGTATTTGTTAAGTGCTTACTATGTGCTAAGCACTATTCTAAGCATTGGGGTACATACAAGGTTATCAGATTGTCCCACGTGGGGCTCACACTTTTAATCCCCATTTTACAGATGAGGCAACTGAGGCACAGAGAGATTAAGTGATTTGCTCAAGGTCACACAGCAGACAAGTGACGGAGCCAGGATTAGAACCCACATCCTCTGGCTCCCAAGCCCTTTCTCTTTCCACTAAGCCACACTGCTAAGCCACACTGTTTCTGTAATGTGCGGAGACATAGGAAGGAGCCACATCAGCTGCATTCTCATCATTTTTACCCCAGGGTATTTAGGGATTCTTCAAAGTACAGAATTGATTTTTCAGTGATAGTGATTCCATGATACACTGACATGTGAAAGGTCTCTAGCCAAATAAAGAGCAATGATGATACATTAAGGAAATGATTGTGCTATATGTATGAAAATTTAGGGCTGTGGAATGGGTACAGAGTATCAAGAATAAAAAGGTCTATTCTTCTGAACCTGAATATACAGGAATCTATATGTTTTCTTTGAGAGGAAGGCAATGTTAAAGGGCAATGGAAATTAGAGGAAGAAATGAAAGAGGCCCATCTAAAACAAAATCTATATTTATATAAAAAGCTCTAGAAAATCCACCACAGGAAATAGTCCAGCCTGGCAGGATACTGGACTAGATGCCCTAGAGAAGATTTTTTCATAAAATGAAGTAAGTTTTGGAAGTACCCATCCCTGCTGCATTTTGATCCTTGAAAGATATTTAACTGGGACCAAAGAAGGTGAAAAATGACTTTTCAGGTCCATTGCAGTTGAGAAAGAAGAGTTAGATTGGGCAAGAAGTAATCTAATGGTCTACATACATACAGTATTTAAACCCCACTAATCTGTAATTCATGATAATTCAAAACCTTGATTCTTCTCTTTGCCCTCTCTGTTACTACACAAATATGTCCTGCTTCATCTAAGGAAATAATTATTTTATCTCCACCGTGGTTAACAGAGCCGCCGTTACACTGTAAGCAGCAGCAAAAAGCTGGGAAGAAAGGCCCAAAGCACACGATTCTCTTGCTACCTTTGGAAGATTTAAAGACAGTCAAAAAGTAATAGGCCAATACAACACCCTGAGGGTAAGTCTAAGTTTATCATACACAAAACACTCTCTCTCTCACACACACACACACACACACACACACACACAATACAGGAAGAAAAACAGCTTCCATAAATCTGCATTTAAAAAATTGAATTTGAAACAATATTTCCACAGTCACACTTTTCATTTTAGCCCGGACATCTCCTTGAATTCAAATTATTACTATCCAGCAAACAGTAGTTGACAAATTATTAAAAGTAATGTCCAATGATTTAACAATGCAATGTGCATTCTGTGACCTTCACACCCATTCACAGTTTTGATACATCAGAATCCAACATTCTCAGTTTTTCTGCTGTTTTCAGGAAAGCCATGAGCTTTTTAAGTTAATATATGTATTTAGAAGCACCCTACAAATCTTAAAATAAGTAATCATTTGGAAAGGGAGAGCTTTGTGATGACTATCAAATTTACTGTGTATTCTAAATTCAAATCTTACTTATGTATTTGAATTACTGATTTAGTGGGTGTTCTTTTTTTTCCTAGCTAAAACATGTGCCCTTCTAGCCACTCACTACTTGGGCTGACTGCCCTTGAGAAGTTACTGCCAGTTAAATATTTGAAACTTTTATGAAGATTATTTTAAAGTAATGAATTGAGGAGAATTTCATATTAGGATCTAATATAATATGCAGCTGCCATACTGAAGCAATAGCACAATCCAAAATCAGGGCTCTTCTAGTCCCCCCATTATATTTTAAGCTCTATCAGGGACCATAGCTCTCCATCCTTTGTAATGCCCATTAACTCCCAACATAGTGCTCTGCAAAGTGGGGGGGCTCAATATGTGTCCTTGACTGACATTTTAAAAAGGGAGGAATGGCAAAATGGTTTTTCCATTTGGATGCCTTTGTTCTTCCTTTTTTTTTAATTATTCTCCTCTGTACTTCACAATTAAAAAGGCAGAATGGTTTCCAGTGTCACATTCTCCCACCCACTTCCTCTTCCAAAAGAAAAAAGAAATGCTTACTTCTACTTAATTTTCTAATCTGTATTGCATTTCTGTAACATAATGTGAATTTATGAAAGCTTCCCACCAAAACTGAGATTTTTTTCTTGCCTAATCCTTTCCCAAAGAAGAGAAAGAGATGGAGTGAGAGAGAAACAGAGAGTGTGTGTGACTGTGTTTTCCCTCTTCTACACCACTCTGCAGAGGAAGGTCAGGTCAAAACTGAACCATGTTTTATTTCATTTCCTCCTCTCTCCTCCTCCAACCCCCAGGGTATTATAAGCCTTCAAGAATGGACAAAGAGGTTGGTTATTTTTACCAGTTAGGTGCTTGTGAGAATCATTTAGAAACATTTTGAAACAAATAATAAAGAACAATGCGCTTCAGCAAATAGCAAGCAATCAAAATTTCTGCTTTTATAGGGTTCTTTCATTTATTAGTACCCGAAGAACTATGGATTAATAATGTTGAAAAAAGAAGCATTTTTATCAGTGGGCTAATTACAGTGCTTATGTGCTTTGCGTAGACATTCTGACATCTCTTGGCCAAAGCACGTATGACCTGAAGGGACTATCCTTTATTCTTGGGACTGAGATGATGATTCAGCTTCCATGCTAATTTCTTTCTAGGCACATGTGAAACAAAAGCTGTCATCTGGGCTGAATGTCGTCAATGTAGCCTGGGGCTCTGATATTGGAACAGCCATTGAATGAAACAAGAACATAACATATCTTTTATGATCTGCATATATTAAGAATTTGGAATCTGTGACAATAATGGCTAAATTGATAAGGCTGGTTTTCAAATAAAAGGTAATGGCTCAGTTGGGAAAGAAAATAGCCTGGAAATGAATTTTTAAATGAAGTGTATTGTCTCATGTTTATATTAGGTGTATCCCTGTTGGACTTTTTTTTTTTTTGCTCTTGTTCTCTGCTTTCCCCCCAAAGTTGTAGAACTATGGGACCAATTGCATTCAAGTTCAGTTAGTTGTACATACCAAATAACTTGGCCTTTTTAAGATGCAAGAAAATTATTTCTTACTTGAATTGCCGAAATTTTAGTTATGTTGGATCAGGCTGATTTCCAACTCCATACATCCACTGAAATCCCTGATTTAAAAATGAGCTTGGCCTCAATAGATTATAATCAACATATGCTGACCAAGAAACACTAATAGCTAGTTGAAAACCTACATTAGTTTAATTCTCACTGCTAGTTCTATTGCAACGCTTGTATTAATCACCTATATATGTATTTTATTTGAACTGAACTTGGGGTAACTGTGCAAAAGAAACAAGAAAAACAAAACGGAGCATTCTGAATGATAATAAAAGTGATAGCACCTAAAGCGACAGGGAAGGCCTCACAAAAATTTCCAAAGCAAGACAGAATGTCATTAACAAGAACAGTACAATAAATCTTCCTCTTCTTCTGACAGTATGCAAGATTTATTGTTCAGTGAAATTTTTCCACTAATCAGAAAGCCCACGTGGTGACACTAACTTCAGTTGCACTGCTTCTTCAGGAAGCTTCATGCACTGATGAAAATCCTCCATATTTCCTTAACCAATTTCAACTCTAACACAAATTATGCTATTTACTGTGGAATAGCTTGCTATTTCTCCTCTCAGTATCCCACCTGGAGAGTTGCCAGTACTCTACCATTCTCAGCTACAAGAGGGAGAGTCAAGCAGAGGCATACCCATTCCATTACTAGCTTGGGCAGTGTCTGGTGAGTGTAAGGCAATCTGCTATAAGTCAAAACTCACCTTTGCTGGGCAGCAGCGGCATGGGGAGAGTCGAGGGTGGAGACACGAGTTGACTGTGTGGAAGAAGACAATGGTAAACCACTTCTGTATTTTTAGCAAGAAAACTCTACGGATACACTACCAGAACGATTGCAGATGGAGGTGGGGCGTTTTGGGAGAGATGTGTTCATGGAGTCGCTATGGTATTTGGTTTCCAAAATGGCACTGTATCCAGTCTAGGTTTACCATAGTGGAAAGGGATACTGGGTTCTACTCCTGCTTGGTGACCTCAGGTGTGCCACTTGACTTCTCTGGCCTCTGCTTACTTATTTGTAAAATTGATATCTACCTATCTCTGACCCCAGGGAATTGGTGAGGCCAGAAATGAGATATCTGTGCTTTGGAAAATAAAAGTACTGCGTGAAGTGAGAGTAGGATGGGAAGAAGGTTCAGCAGCAACCAGTGGCTTTGGTATCAACTCTGCCACCTGAGTGTAAAGGCTAGCCTCTCAGAAATAACACCACTCAATTCCTGTGCCATCCATGGGGGGGTCCTGTCCAGCTCCGCTCCAGTATGCCAAGAAGAAGGTTCAGTAGCAGCAGCAGCAGCAGCCGCAGCAGTAATAGTAGTACTAGTCATCTTTTTATGGTATTTGTTACACACTTACTATGTGCCAGGCACTGTACTAAGCACTAAGCACTGATACAATTAGAGAAGCAGCGTGGCTTAGTGGTGAGAACATGGGTTTGGGAGTCAGAGGTCATGGGTTCTAATCCCGCCTCCACCACTTGTCAGCTGTGTGACTTTGGGTGGATCACTTAACTTCTCTGTGCCTCAGTTCTCTCATCTGTAAAATGGGGATTATGACTGTGAGCCCCACGTGGGACAACCTGATTACCTTGTATCTACCCCAGCGCTTAAACAGTGCTTGGCAAATAGTAGGCGCTTAACAGATACCAACATTATTATTATTATCATTATTACAATCTAATCGGGTTTGACACAGTTCCTGTCCAACATGGGGCTCATTGTCTTCATCTCCATTTTACAGATGAGGTAACTGAGGCACAGAGAAGTTAAGTGACTTGTCCAAGGGCACACAGCAGATTAGTAGCGGAACTAGGATTAGAACCCAGGTTCTTCCGATTCCCAGGCCTGTGCTCTATCCACTAGGCCACACTGTTACTAAATGTGTTTATTGAACAACCACTGAGTGTGGTTCACTGTACTAGGTGCTTGGGAAGTACAGAATTAAGAAGTGACAGGTTTAGTTTATCTCTAACTTATCTTATCTAATGGGGAAGACAAACTATATCTACAGGAGTGGTCAAAATAAATAACTGAATGCACAATTAAATAGACATTCATACAGGAGTGCTGAGGATAGGAATAAATAAGTTCACAAGTGCTAGAATTGGTTTATGGGCTTTTACAGCATAGAGTGCTGAGAAATTAATCAGGAAAAGCTTAATAGAAGAGGTAGAACTTCACGAGGGCTTTGACTGTGGGAAGTGCTGTGATACGTCACATTTGGGAAGGGTGAGAATTCCAAACCAGAAGGACCCTTCTCTTAATAAATAATAATTATAATAATGGTATTTTTAAGCGCTATGTGCAAAGCACTGTTCTACGCGCTGGAAGGGATACAAGGTAATCAGATTGTCTCACGTGGGGCTCACAGTCTTACTGTCCATTTTACAGGTGAGGGAACTGAGGCATAAAGAAGTGAAGTGATTTGCCCAAGATCACACAGCTGACAAGTGGCGGAGTCGGGATTAGAACCCATGACCTCTGACTCCCAGTCCCGGGCTTTTTCCACTGAGCCACGCTGCTTCTTGCACATCTCTGGGAGCTTTTATCCACAGCTTTCTGAGCCTACAATAATAATGATGGTATTTATTAAGTGCTTACTATGTGCAACGCAGGTAACAAGGTGATCAGCTTGTCCCATGGGGGGGTCACAGTCTTAATCCTCATTTTACAGATGAGGTAACTGAGGCACAGATAAGTTAAGTGACTTACCCAAAGTCACACAGCTGATAATTGGCAGAGCCGGGATTTGAACTCATGACCCCAGACTCCAAAACCCAGGCTCTTTCCACTGAGCCACACTGCTTCCACCATGGCATGCCCCACTATCACTGCTTATAAAAAATAATCTTTTATTTCCTCACAAAAACTTGGAGGAGGGCGGATTATACAATGGAGGCAATTATGCGAGCGAATATGGTAGCATTACATGGCTGCAAGAACCTGTTAGAAAGAATTTCCCAACTCCTCACATTCCAACACCCCCAAACCTTAGAGTACTCATTACCACCAAATCTCTGCCTATGAAAATTGTGAAATGGGAGCCCTGGGTAACTGGCCAGCTCTCCTCACCTCCCAGTCTTCAGTCTTGCTATCTACATTGGATATGCATCTGGAAGGACCGGTGACTAGTTTCTATAATGGCAGCTCCTCACCTGAGCTGATATTGAGGCCTGTTGCTAGTTTCTGCTGCGGTAGCAGTCTTCTTCAAGTAGCGCTGAGGCTGAAGCTACCACCAGACTCCACAGTGGGAGTAGTTCACCAGCAATATGTATTGACATGCACTTCCAGGTTCCTTTCTTTGACAAGGGCTTTGGGGTGCCTCCCACCTATAGCTCTATTAGTCACCAGAAAATATTGCCTCCCCATAGGTCAGCTACTTCTCAGGAGAAATGTCACAATTTTTTAGTGCTTGGGAACCAAAGCATTGATTTTGTGTTTAAACCAGCTAATATCCTGGATGCGGCTGACTAGTCTACCACTGTCAAGGTGCTAATGCAATAGCAAAGAAAAGACCCTTAAAGGAAGTTTTAATTTTTCTTGTGGGATACCTCTCTCTTTTTTTTTTAAATGGTACTTCTTAAGCACTTACAGTATGCCAGGTACTGTACTAAACGCTGAAGTCGATACAAGGTTGGACACAGTCCACGTCCCACAAGGGGCTCACAGGCTTAATCCCCATTTTACAGATGAGACAACTGAGGCAAAGAGAAGTGAAGTTACAAATGGTGGAGCCAGGATTAGATCCCAGGTCTTCAAACTCCCAGGCCTGTGCTCTTTCCACGAGGCCATGTTGCTTCTTTTGATTTGCTTGGGGTGACCTTTCTTTACCATATGCTACAACCATCCCATTTTACCGGGAAGATTATTTGGGGTTGATGAGGGAAGGGACATTGACCAGGTGGCCTCAAATATTTCCTATCCAGAAGCCACAGAAATAAGGTGGGATTACGTAAAACAGGACCTTTATCATCATCATCATCAATCGTATTTATTGAGCGCTTACTGTGTGCAGAGCACTGTACTAAGCGCTTGGGAAGTACAAATTGGCATCATATAGAGACAGTCCCTACCCAACAGTGGGCTCATAGTCTAAAGGGAAATGACACTAAGTCTGACAACCTTCTCAAGTGTAGCAGCCATGGTTTTTGCTTCCACTGTATGTTTCCAAGCATCTCATACAGTGCTTTCTGCTCACAGTAGGAGCTCAATAAATGTTGATGACGATGATGACGATTTGGTTTGGCTACTTTAGCTGACTTGTGGATTGGCCACTGGGTGGCAGCAAGAACATCCCGGTTACATAAATCATTTAATTATTTTTGTGTTCCTCCCTAAAATAATATCTTGGTGGCCTCATGTGAAAAATAATTTAGCTAAGTATTGTTAAACAGTTAATAATCGTAATAGTAATTAGTAATAGTAAGTGGTTTGAGGATCTTAAACATAAAAAATCAGCTCTCCAAAAATGTTACTCAATATAGTAGAAAAAATAGGGGAAACAGTAGACCAGTCAATCAGTGGTATTTACTGAGGACTTACTATGTGCATAGCCCTGTGTTAAACAATTGGGAGAGTGGAATAGAGTAGGTAGGCAAGATCCATACTCTCAAGGAGCTTACAATCTAGGAGACAGCAACCTCATCTGTAAAATGACCTCATCTGTAAAATGGGGATTAAGATTGTGAGCCCTATGTGAGACTTGGACTGGGTCCAACCTGATTATCTTGTTCTACCCCAGTGCTTAGTACGGTGCCTAGCACATGGCAAGCACTTAAATACCATAAAAAACCAGCATTTGAACTCTAATATTCTGCATTCTCTCTCTACTGTGACTGTTGTTTGGGAGAGGAGCAGCTGGATAGTTTTATTCCTCAAATTGAAGATGGTAGAAATAAAAACATTACCTCTATTATGTTTTGTTCTCATCTCTTGTTATGGACAGGGAGCGCGTCTGCTAATTTGGTTGTATTGTTCTCTCCCAACTGCTTAGTACAGGGCTCTGCACATAGTAAGCACTCAATAAAAATGTGGAAACAATTTTCCTTATATTTTAGCCTCAGGACTGTACATACTATAAAACTATAGCTACAGTGGACTTATCAGGTGATGGTAGAAGGCCAGAGAAATGCCATTGGTAGTACATTTTCTCCTTGTCAAGGCAGATATCAGTTGGGTTTGGAAAAAAAAAAACAGATACCTCTTGTGATTTTATATAAGTTCTTATATGTCTGATCAGCCACAACTCTTTATATATTACCTTTAATGTTACTTGAATATAGCCAGTAGGTTAGTTATATCCACCCTTTACCTTTTCTATCTCTATTATGTTACGAAGGGTTGCGCTGTACTCTCCCAAGCGCTTAGTACAGTGCTCTGCACACAGTCAGGGCTCAATAAATATCAATGATTCATTGCTTTGATCTGAATCCACAGTGGAGTTCACAGCAACCAGTATTTTCCAATAGACTTTCCAAAGGTCTCTAGCTCTGATCTTGGCAGCTTTGAAAGAAAATTAGATACCCTGATAGTTTCAACAGTCATCTCCCCCACTTTTCCTTTTGAAGACTCTGATTATCTTCGAACTACTGTGGTATTCCTTCAGGACATATTACATAATGGCACTTACGAAAAACTCTAGGCAGTAAGTTTCTTCCTTATACTAAGATGTTAAATGTAAAAAACAGCCTGATCACAAGTAGTAACCCCCAAAAGCTGAATAATTTTCCTGCTAAAAGTACTGTTGGCACTAAAATCACTAGATATTCAAGCTGTATCATTGATAGAACTTGTCACATTCACAGCTGATTCTTGAATGCAAGATGATTCTCCTCAAATCAAATCTTTGCTCCATTTATATTTATAGACTATCTCCTGGATATTTAATGGGACATTCACAAGCCAGGGGCAACTACTACAAAGTCTGATGGGACTCCCAACCAGACAGGCTGACCTAGAGCAGCTTGTCTTCATTTTTAGAAAGAATACAAAATGAGGGAGGATTTTTCTACCATATAATTATATTGAACTGGGCACTCACACATCAGGATTGCACAGCCTAGACTTAATTTGCATTACAATGTTAATCTTGTGAATAAACAGAGTAACCTACTCTGACCTTCAGACAGGGAATCTTGGTGAGTTCGACATACTCATGGCACTGGGATATTAAAAGTTGTGAAACAGAACTGTGGAAAAAAGATCTCTATTGGAATAAACCTCCTATTACAGGCTTTGGACACTAAAAATACCATTGCCCTTGATGACATTCATAGTGTATACCCTTAATAGGGTAATATTTTTTGTTACAGCTACTACAAGGAAAGCATTCATCCATGCTAAAAGTTGAGGTTAATATCTCAACCTCATCTTATGTACAAGGAATTCCATTAATGAAATCAAAAAGTTTCTGCTCTCCCTAAAAACTCCTCCTATTTAAGGAGTTATCTGAAACTTTCAACTAGATAGAACTTGTATGTGTTCAAGATCAACAGAGGAAAGTGAAAAGGGCACTTACTGTTTTATACTTTCATAATCTTTAGATCCATTAACAATTTTCATCTGTCTAGAAATATTTTAACATTTTCAACACTTGATGAAGTTATAAATATGCACAATTACATGATAATTACTTACACTATAATTACTGGGCAAATGCAGCTTTGTTAAAAGATAATCAGATGGTTACTTGTGATCTGTAAATTAATTGATAACAGGAAATTTACAATTGCAAATTAGCTTCATTATACTTTGAATACCAGGCACAAATTAGAAGTGCAACATGGCATGACATCAGAAGCAATGATATTCACCAAGTGAAATGTCAAAAAGTCAGGTTATGCCTCTAAAATGTCATTCTGTCCTCTGTGTTAAAAGATAGGCCTGTGGTCATGTTTACATAGTATCCTGTTTCTTCTCATTCAGCTAAACTCAGTTATTCCAGAATGTGTGTTTTCACTCCACATTTGGATAGAACACGTGAGAATTAGGGAATAGTCCTCTTCCAACATTCATTCATTCATTCATTCAGTGGTATTTATTGAGTGCTTACTGTATGCAGAGCACTGTATTAAGCGCTTGGGAGAATACAATATAAAAATAAATGGACACATTCCCTATCCACAAGGAGCTGCCTATCTGGGTACAGCATGATGTGGTGTCGGGACTATTTGTGCGTATGGCATCAAATGCAGTGAGTACAACGTTGAGATCTGCAAGGACACAACCCCACTTGATAGGAGACCTGGATGTGTGCTACGCTGCTGAATTGAATTTATTTTTTATTATTGGAAATAGTTTAGTGCTGCCTTCAATTGGGTTATTTTTGCCACTTTTATGACATTTGTACTATAATATTCTCGTTAACTTCCATTTCAAATGTTCAGTCCTCAGTTTAGTGATTAGTGTCATTGAGGGCACTCCCTAGTGGGAGTTCTCACACACACTCCCACCCAGGACCTGTTCTCAGGAAGGAATCTGAAGATCCGCTTAAAAAATGATGAGAATGATTCCCCCCATCTCCCTTGAAGCTCCTTTTCTCTTTATAAGGTTTTTTGGATGTCCATTCAGGGGTCTTCATATTTTGTCTGATTCTTGCTAGACAAAAGGATGGCTGCAGCAGCTTTTTGTTGATTTTCTATTGACTTTAGTTTGAGGCTTAAGATGTTTCTCACCACTTTCTTATAATTCAGTGAGGAGACTAATTTCACCATATTGACCTTGTAACGATGTTTATTTTTTCTCTTAGTGCTCATGTTGAGCATAATTTGTATTACTCTCTGCATGCTTCTCCAGAGCAACAACCTGCACAATGCAACCTGCAAAACACTTTAAAAAATGGCATTATTACTATTACTGCTGCTGATAGATATCTTTGTGCTTTTGCATGTTCTGCAAACCTGTGTATCTGTCGGAGTACCACTATGGCATGCTAAACCTAATCTAGAATCTCTGTTCTTCGAGATAAAAGATCAAGCTCTTAGATTCAACAACTCTTTAGTTTGTCCTTGTTTACAAAACATATCATGTGTGATCACTGTCTTTTTTTCTGTGTAGAACAGACATTCCTTTACCAATGGAAGTTACCTCAGCCGTAAAAGCAGGTGACTTTTGTCTTGAAAAAACATAAGCTGTTGTTAACAAAGCTTTTGGCAGACAAGGCAAAATATCTACCGTATCTGTACGGCATGACAATAAATTACTCTTAGGACATAGGGTAGTTCATACTGCTTTGTAATTTCAAATAGCCTACTGTTCCCACGACTGGCCACTATACTCTCAACCATTTAGACGCACTATTCACTGAGTGCCTCTTCTCAATAACCTGCCATTACTCTACAAGAGTGCATATTCCAATGTACTGAAACACCTCCTATTCTCTTCTTATCAACTATCAAAAAGGGCTGCAGAGCAGAGATACTTAGAATCCTCCCTCCAAAAATCAAGAGTTAATCTGGTCCAGGTTGCAAGCATCATTTCTTTAGCATAAATGACATTCATTCCCCTTAATTTTCAAGATGAATCTAGTCTATCTTGTCTAATTGAACAATCTGCAGTTAAACTAATTGAGACAATAGGTTTTCAAAGAACAAAGATCGATTTAAGTCTAAAATGAGGAGCAGTGTCAATAACACAGACTGGCTATCAACTACACCTTGTCCACCTATTTGAAACACAAAAATGAGAACACTGTTTCACTACTTTTGGAATATAGTTTATTCAGATGCCTACCTTCTCAGGTTGGAAACTCCATGACTAAACTCTCATTTCCCCACCTTAACCTCCCTTAACCTCTCTTCTACATCACCTATTCACTTAAATCCACACCCCCTAAGCCCTCTGATACTCATCCCAACTCCACTCTACATGTTTAAAAGCCAGAGCCCCACTACCGAGACAAAAACTGTAAAACAATGATATTTTCAGGGTATGGACCCTCAAGATGGAGTAGTTTGTGCACAAGGATAGATAGTTTCTGCACGAGGATAGACTGATAAGATTAAAAATTTTCAGACTCTCCATTCCCAGTCTCAATTTTGAGTTAATTTATTGTAACAGTGTGTCCATTTGAGGATCTGCTATTGTCTTCTTATTTCAAAGAAGGAAATTCCCTATTCTGAACTCTGCCTCCATTCTGTAGAACTGCTGCATGCTGTTTCTTGAATTCACAAATCAAATGTGTAAGGAGAATATCAATCAATGGTATTTATTGAGCACATACTGTGTGCAGGCCACTGTTTCTAAGCATTTGGGAGAGTACACTACAAGACGGTTGACATAAGGAGTCTCAAACAAAGGACTGGGAGTCAGGAAACTTGGAATCTAGTTCTGATTCCACCTCTTGCTTAACTTCTCCATGGCTCAGTTTCCTCATCTGTAAAATGCAGACATCCCCTCTCCGGGGTGACTCACCTGGGGAATTTCCAGTACTCTACCACTCTCAGCTATGGGAGGGAGAGTCAAGCAGAGGCATACCCACTCCATTTCTAGCTTGGGCAGTAGCTAGAGAGTGGAAGGCAATCTGCTACAAGTCAAATCTCCCCTGTGCTGGGCAGCAGCGGCATGGGAGAGAGGGGGGGAGGCTCAAGATTACTGCGCGGAAGGCGGCGATGGTAAACCACTTCCGTATTTTCACCAAGAAAACTCTATGGATACACTACCAGAATGATTGCAGATGGAGAACAGGGCGTTCTGGGAGAGATGTGTCCATGGTGTTGCTATGGGTGGAAACAACTTGATGGCACAAGACAAGACAAAATACAGACAATTTACCTGTTCCCCCTCCGTCTTAGACTGTAAACCCTGTGTAGGACAGGAGCTGTGTCAGAATGGATTGCATCTGTATCTACCACAGTGCTTAGCATATAGTAAGCACTTAAATACTATAATTATCATTACATTCCATTGATTTTTAGAAGGATGGGGTTATTGAATGGATGAATGGATGAATGGTGAAAAAAAGAAGCAAACTAATGAGTGAGGATATAATGTAGGGTATGTAGTTAACTAATAGAAGAGAGGAAAGGGCACTCCCTAATTAGTAAATTATCTAACTAGAAGAGTCAGGTGATCCAAGGTTAAACATAAATGATAGTTAAGGCTTGTTAGGAAGAATGAGTCAACTAATTGATGGAAACATCAGACTGAACCTAAATGACCTTATTATTCTTCACTGGAAAAAAAATTCACAGGAGGCCAACAGTAGTGAGTTTTGAGAAGTTTCCCAAATAAAATGTGATATTTTCTCAATGTTCAAAGTTATACACTACAAATCACCTCTAACAGAATTCTGAATCAGATGAGAAGATGGAAGGAATACAGCACATACTTATTGGAAAGGCTGTACAATAATCCTCTGACAAAGACTCTAAGAGGCGGATCATTAGAATGCATGTCAGGTTCTCTGTCTACTATCTGATCAGCAGAGCTCAGAATGAGACGCCTCTAATAGGGAAGGTAGGGGAGCCAACAATCTCATGCAATTGTGATCTCTTCTCTCTTTTAGAATTGAACTGACATTTCATAAAGGGGAATATAAACGTCTTCTAATGTCAGGTTTTACCAACATCTACGACATAGGGAGTGTTTACACTGTTTACAGTGTGCAGAGCACTGAATTAAGCATTTGACAGAGTACAATACAGCACAGTTGGTAGACATGTTCCCTGCCCACAAGGAGCTGATGGTCTGGAGGTCATACCTTGAAAATATCTAATTTTGAGCTATGTAACACTGCTGTTGTATTGTACTCTCCCAAGTGCTTAATAATAATAATGATAATAATAATTATGGTATTTGTTAAGTGCTTACTATGTGCCAGGCATTGTACTAAGTGTTGGGGTAGATACAAGGAAATATGGTTGGACACAGTCCCTGTCCCACATGGGGCTCACAGTCTCAATCCCCATTTTACAGATGAGGCAACTGAGGCGCAGAGAAGTAAAGTGACTTGCCCAAGGTCACACAGCAGACAAGTGGCAGAGTCGGGATTAGAACCCACGACATCCTGACTCCTAGGCCTGTGCTCTATCCAACACAGAAAGCACTCAATAAATACCACTGAGTGATTGATTGATAAATACTCTCCTTATACATTTGATTTTTTAATTCAAAAAAAAGAGCACAGAGCAGTTCTACAGAAAGGTACAGAAAGGAGGCAGAGTTCAGAAGAAGGAATTTACTTTTTTGAAATAAGAACAGAATAGCAGGTGCCCCAGTGGGCACACCCATTAGCCAAGAAAACTAAAAATTGAGACTGGGAATGGAGATTCTGAAAAGGTTTAATCTTGTCAGTCTATTCTCATGAAGAAATTACTCCATCATTCTCCAGCTCTAGGATGTCCTTTCTTCTAGGATGTGGTGACTTGAACGACACACAGCATTCCAGCTCTTTGATTTATAGTTGTCCTTCGTACTCAAAGAAGATGCTACTGATGGTGAAGTTTCCCTATCTATTAGTGCGTGTGTGTCTGAAAAGTCCAATGCAGGGCCTACAGACCACATGGTGCACATACAAAGACTGTCTCTTGCTGTGCTATCACATTTGGTATTTGGAGGTTGTGGCACCCTTTGGGTTTTTGCTAATTCTGCTGTAATAATAATAATAATAATGGTATTTATTAAGCGCTCACTATATGCCAAGCACTGTTCTAAGAGCTGGCACTGTTCTAAGAGCTGAATAATAATAAATTTATTTTAATGGTATTGACACCTGTCTACTTGTTTTGTTTTGTGGTGTGTCTCCCCCTTCTGGGCTGTGAGCCCGTTGTTGGGTACGGATTGTCTCTATCTGTTGCCGAATTGTACTTTCCAAGCACTTAGTACAGTGCTCTGCACACAGTAAGCACTCAATAAATAGGATTGAATGAATGAATGAATGATTGAATGAATGGTATTTGTTAAGGGCTTATTATGTGCCAAGCACTGTTCTAAGCACTGGGGTAGATATAAGGTAATCGGGTTGTCCCTCGTGGGGCTTACAGTCTTAAGTCCCATTTTACAGATGACGTAACTGAGGCACAGAGAAGTTAAGTGACTTGACCAAAGTCACACAACTGACAATTGGCAGAGCCAGCATTAGAACCCATGACCTCTGACTCCCAAGCCCGTGCTCTTTCCACTAAGCCAGGCTGCTCCCCTCTGCACACAGTAAGTGCTCAATAAATACCACTGACTGATTTAATTGATTTTGCCTCATGTTATGATCCTTACAGAGCTTCTGTTCCCATATAGCCATTCTCCCCTGATTGCAGTGTGCCACGCTGGTCTATCATTCATTCATTCATTCAATCTTATTTATTGAGTGCTTACTGTGTGCAGAGCACTTTACTAAGCGCTTGGGAAGTACAAGTTGGCAACATACAGAGACGGTCCCTACCCAACAACAGACTCACAGTCTAGAAGATGACAACTCCCCCTCTAGACTGTAAGATCATTATGGGCAGGGAATGTGTCCACTAATTCTGTTCTATTATACTCTTCCAAGTGCTTGGTACACTGCTCTGCACATAGTGAGTGTTCAATAAATACCACTGATTGATTGATTAATAACTGACAATACAGATTCTCTGATTAATACAGAGAAGCAGTGTGGCTCAGTGGAAAGAGCATGGGCTTTGGAGTCCGAGGTCATGGGTTCATATCCCGACTCCGCCACTTGTCAGCTGTGTGACTCTGGGCAAGTCACTTCTCTGTGCCGCAGTGACCTCATCTAGAAAATGGGGATTAAGACTGTGAGCCTTCCGTGGGACAACCTGATCACCTTGTAACCTCACCAGCGCTTAGAACAGTGCTTGGCACATAGTAAGCACTTAATAAATGCCATTATTATTATTATTATTATTATTATTGTTATTAACTGACAGCCTGCTTCTGGTTGGGATGCACCAGCTTAAGCTTTGTTTTGCCAGGTGTTTCTTATACTGGAAGAACTATAATAAAAATAATGATGGCATTTGTTAAGAGCTTACTATGTGCAAAGCACTGTTCTAAGCGCTGGGGGGATACAAGGTGATCACGTTGTCCCACGTGGGGCTCACAGTCTTAATCCTCATTTTACAGATAAGGGAATTGAGGCTCAGAGAAGTGAAGTGATTTGCCCAAGGTCACACAGCAGACACGTGGGGGAGCTGGGATTAGAACCCATGACCTCTGACTCCCAATCCCGGGCTCTTTCCACTGAGCCACGCTGCTTCTCTAATAGTAATAATGGTGGCATTTGTTAAGTGCTTACTATGTGCAAAGCACTGTTCTAAGCGCTGGGGGGGATACAAGGTGATCAGGTTGTCCCACGTGGGGCTCACAGTCTTAATCCTCATTTTACAGATGAGGTAATTGAGGCTCAGAGAAGTTAAGTGACTTGCCCAAGGTCACACAGCAAACATGTGGCAGAGCCAGGATTAAAACCCATGACCTCTGACTCCCTAGCCCTTTCCACTGAGCCACGCTGCTTCCCCATGCTTTTTAAGTAGTTATTCCTTCCTTCCTGAGATTGCCCTATATTTTGTGGATATGCAGATGAGATAAGGACAAATGTCATAGGTGCAAGGTTTTGTACTGACACCTCTTATAATGAATTACTTAGCTCTGATATTTTCTAATTCTTACCACCTCATTCACTTCTTGGGATGTCCTATTGGATGAAGTACCTTTTATATATAACCACTACACAGTTCTGAATCTGAGTCTATCAGTTAATTGCTTTGGGAGAGTCAATTGAAAGTACCTCATTAATAATAATAATGGTATTTGTTAAGCAGTTACTGTGTGCTAAGTACTGTTCTAAGTGGTGGGGTAGATACAAGGAAATCAGGTTGTTCCAAGTGGGGCACACAGTCTTAATCCCCATTTTACAGATGAGTTAACTGAGGCCTAAAGTCACACAGCTGATAAGTGGCAGAGTCAGGATTAGAACCCAAGACCTCTGACTCCCAAGCCCATGCTCTTTCCACTAAACCATGCTGCTTCTCAACCTTAAGACATTCAACATTAATAGGAACATAAAGAATTTAAATCACATCATGGCCATTTTCCTGCTGTGTGACCTTGGGCAAGTCACTTAAATTCTGGGCTTCATCTTCCTCATTTATAAAATGAGAACCTGTTTTCCTCCCCCCTTAGACTCTGAGCTCCATGTGGGACAGAGACTATGTCTGATCTGATTATCCTGCATTTACCACAGTGCCTATCACAGTGCTAGGTACATAGTGCTTAAAGACCACAATTATTATCATTGTCCTCCTCATTATTATTAATTACAACAATATTAAAAAGTTAAAACATTATTTTCCATTCGGTTTGTAGCAATACTGGCCATTTTTTATCTTGTAATAGATCCTTGGGAGAAAAAAAATAGATAAAAAGACTATTATCTTTGGTTTCCTGGCATGTTACATTCTTCTCAAATCTTGAAAGGAGGATCTCCAAACAGAAAGGAAGAGAAAAATGATGAGAGATGTTTCAGTACTGTCAGATTTGGGGCAGGTTGCTTTAGCCATCTATCAAGTACAATTACTATGAGCATGACTGCTTTCCTTAAGTGTGCTCTGAATAAAGTGCTTAGATGACTTCACAGTCTCAACGTGTCTATTCCTTGCCTAAATCACAGTGATCACCACAGAATGATTAAATACCATATGTTTTGAGTTCTGAGAGTTAAACCTGACTCTCTACTTGAGACTTCTGGCTGTTTCACAGGGACACATTGGGTAAAAGCAAAACAGTAGATCACAAATTTCTAGTAGCATACTTATACCAAACCAGTGACCAAACACTAGACTTTGAAATGCTAAAGTGTCATTGCGGTATCCCCTTTTAGGTGGGCCATTAAACAAAGACCTAGACTTTTAAAAGACTACGATCTTTTTTCTTTTTTTTTTTGGTCATCATGTAGGCAGGCTTAATAATTCCTGTGATCATTACATTCCAACAAAATAGTTTTAGAAATCAGTTCATAACTGCAATGCCGTGTCCAGAAGAGGATGCATCTAAAGGGTGGGTAAGTGTAATCTGTTTCCATTGTGCACTGGAGCCCAAGATGAGAGGAAGCAATTTTGTCCAGATCTTGTCTTGTCTTATGCTGTCGAGTCATCTCTGACCCCTAGCAACACCATGGACACATCTGTCTCAGAACACCCCACCTCCATCTGCAATTATTCTGGTAGTGTATCCAGAGAGTTTTCTTGGTAAAAATACAGAAACGGTTTACCACTGCCTCCTTCTGCACAGTAAACTTGAGTCTCCACCCTCGACTCTCTCCCATCCCGCTGCTGTCCAGCACAGGGGAGTCTTGACTTGTAGCAGATTGTCTTCTACTCTCTAGCCACTGGTCAAGCTAGGAATGGAATGGATATGCCTCTGCTTGACTCTCCCTCCCATAGTTGAGACTGGTAGAGTACTGGAAACTCTCCAGGTGGGACCCTGAGAGGGGCTTTGTCCAAATAGTGGGGAAAAAAATGAATGGTGAAAATGATATATTCCTGGGTGGTTGTGGTAATTGCTCGTGGTGAAAATGGGAGATTAATGTCTTAAATTAGTGATGGACAAGAACAAAAAAAGCCTAAGCTGTATATACAATGATATATTTCATTAAGTAATCAATTAAACTACGGTATTTACTGTGTGAAGAGCATTGTACTAAGAGCTTGGGAGACATTCCCTGCACACAAGGAGCCAGACAATAAGGAACTGGAAGATCCTAACAAATGAAAAGCATAAAATTATTGCTTAATTCTATTGGTGTCAATTCCCCACTTATAAAAATCCACCAGTAAATCTGAAAAATCCTGTAAAAGATATTTGTTCTTCTATACTAGTAATATTAGAATCAGAAGGAAATGGAGGGGAAGGAAGCATGTTATGGATATATGGAAGAGAAACAGCATGGTCTAGTGGAAAGAGCACAGGCCTAGGAGTCAGAGGACCTGGGTTCTAATGGCTCCACCACTTGCCTGTTGTGTGATCTCCGGAAAGTCACTTAACTGCTCTGTGCCTCAGTTTCTTCACCTGGAAAAGGGAGATTGAATGGCTGCCCTTTCCTCTTCTTAGACTGCTCACAACCCCATTAAGACAGGGACCATGTCCAGTCTGATTATCTTGTATCTTCTGATCTCTGATCGCCTTCTCTCTGATCTCCCATCCTCGTGTCTCTCTCCACTTCAATCCTTACTTCATGCTGCTGCCCGGATTATCTTTGTCCAGAAACGCTCTGGGCATATTACTCCCCTCCTCAAAAATCTCCAGTGGCTACCAATCAATCTGCACATCAGGCAGAAACTCCTCACCCTGGGCTTCAAGGCTCTCCATCACCTCGCCCCCTCCTACCTCACCTCCCTTCTCTCCTTCTACAGCCCAGCCCGCACCCTCCGCTCCTCCGCCGCTAATCTCCTCACCGTACCTCGTTCTCGCCTGTCCCGCCATCGACCCCCGGCCCACGTCATCCCCTGGGCCTGGAATGCCCTCCCTCTGCCCATCCGCCAAGTTAGCTCTCTTCCTCCCTTCAAGGCCCTGCTGAGAGCTCACCTCCTCCAGGAGGCCTTCCCAGACTGAGCCCCTTCCTTCCTCTCCCCCTCGTCCCCACTCCATCCCCCCCATCTTACCTCCTTCCCTTCCCCACAGCACCTGTATATATGTATATATGTTTGTACATATTTATTACTCTATTTATTTATTTATTTTACTTGTACATATCTATTCTATTTATTTTATTTTGTTAGTATGTTTGGTTTTGTTCTCTGTCTCCCCCTTTTAGACTGTGAGCCCACTGTTGGGTAGGGACTGTCTCTATATGTTGCCAACTTGTACTTCCCAAGCGCTTAGTACAGTGCTCTGCACATAGTAAGCGCTCAATACGATTGATGATGATGATGATGATCTACCCCAGCGTTTAGTACAGTGCTTGGGACGTAGTAAGCGCTTACCGTATATCATAATTATCATTATTAAGAGGTCACCAGACATTGAATAACATGGCCTAGAAAGTTGAAAAATGTTTTTCTTGAACTAAAGTGTGCTGTACTTCTGTGGAGAAAAAGTTTTGGGGAATGATTTGTACACCAAATGGAAGGAGATTCTGAGGCTAATTTAAATGTTTAATTTGCATATCTCTGTCAATTTAAAAATTTGCATAAAATGTACTAAACAAATACTTGCTGTTCCCAACGATTAAATGAAATCTGGGATAACGTTATAATCCTGCAAAACAACAGAATAGCACTGGTGAAGGTGCTGACAATCAAATTAGTTAAGAAGAATGCATATTTGTTCTATCTGAACCTCTTAAAAGGACTAATATACAGACTAAATAACTAGACCCATGGGGAATAATTTTTTTGCATTGTGGATAACATTCTTCAAATGGAAAAAAAAAGAAACCTCAGGAGGTCTTCACCCACACTTGCTAGAAATATAATTCTGATTACAGCTGGTTGGAGTAAGCAAGAGAACTTGAAAATGGTTGACTAAAATAGAACTTAGCAGAACTAAGGTAGAAAGAATAGAAAACAGGTTACATGCTGCAGATTAAATATAAAAGCCTTTCACAGCTTGTTAGAGAGAAAGTACAGTTTGCATTATAAAGGTATGTATATGAGCCCATGCAGCAGTATTTTGTTGCTTTATTTTCACAATTCCTATGGTACACTTTTCTTTCTCACTTAGAAATTCAAAAAAAAACTAAACTGCCACCCCCACCTCCTCTTGAATTAGAGCTGTCTTCCAGTTCAAACTTGCTGCCTCACCATCTGAAGTCATTTGAGTACAATGAAGTGTGGGCTAAGACGTAGAAAGGCAATGATATCTTCTGGCCAGTATCAACTGACTATGAAACCTAGACTCCTTCAATGAGAAGACCCTTACCCACATTACATGGCTGGCCCACGCCATTGTCAATGTGGTGGAATATATTTCAAATATATATATATACACACATGTATACATATCTTGGGGGGGGGGGTGCATGTGTGGCATCTGGGGGTTTTTTCTTTATTTGCCTTGAAGCCAAGCTAAACATACAGATAATGATTTTATATTACCCAGAATAATTTCTAATAGCAACTTGAATAATGTATAAATCTTTATTCCAGTTCAAAAATGCTTTTACTAATGGGGCTGCTAATTGCATTTATAAACATGGATGAAAGAGATGCATACTTTACAGTCCCTTCCAGCTACCTATGTGTATATGCATTTACGTAATCTTAACAGGAGCCATACAATTTCAAGCAACATAATTTCTTATTTAACAAATGAAGTTTGTTTGTTTGTTTTTTTACAAAAGAGCTATTTCCTTACCACACTACTAGAAAAAAGGGTCCATTTTAAGAATGTAATTTGAAGGTTGTCTACAATATGAAACATATTTTCATTCCCACTTCCCCAAATTATCAGGAGACGGGTTTCTATCTCGTAAATGCAGTTTAATAGATGATATGCAGCTCTTTTCCCATAGCTGCTGAGGAGCCACAGTGGGGATATACAAAATAGTTATTACAGTCAGTGGCTGGCTCTGCAGAGCTAAAGTGAAATTGAAGTTTGAGTAGTTTTATAGTTACTTACATCAGACAAGGCAAATTGCATAATATTTTAATATATGCATGCAAACTATATGCATATACACATATGTATATATATATATATATACACACATCTACCTATACATATGTAGTTGTCCTTTATATCCCTGCATGCATATATATGTGTGTGTGGCTAAAATAACCATATATGACTTACATTCTTTTCCTCACAGTAGGTACATAGAGACTGTCTTTGGCTGCCCTGATATGTTTATTACCTGCAGCACTTGTCACTATTTTTCTCAGCTGTATCTTTCCAAAGTCTTCATCTTTTTGAGGTCTCTGATCAGGGAAAACAACCCTTTGGTGATGACTGCTGCATACCAGAATGGTCCACCTGCTGCTTTTGTTTCCTAACAAGACATCTCCTATGCCACATTTAAAGTATGCCTTACAGATGTATCTTTAAAATATTTGCCCCAACCTGTGTGTGTACATCCCACTTCAGTTCCTCATAATCATCATCACCACTGGTATTTATTGAGTGCATGCTGTGTGCTACTGGGAGCAAACAATCGAAGTAGGAAAATAATCCCTGCCCTCAATGAGTTTAGCAACTAATGGCAGACACAGGCAAAAATAAAGTAAGCATCCACTGGAAACAAGAGAAAAGGCAGCATGGCCTAGTAGAGAGAGCATGCGCCTGGGAATCAAAAGGACCTGGGTTCTAATCCCTGTTCTGCCAACTTCTTGCAGTGTGACCTAGGGCAAATCACTTAACTTCTCTGTGCCTCAGTTTCTTCACCTGTAAAATGGGGATACCTGTTCTCCCTCATACATGAGAAGCAGCATGGCATAGTGGACAGAGCACAGGCCCGGGAGTCAAAAGGACATGGGTTCTAATCCCGGCTCTGCCGCTCGTCTGCTTTGTGATCTTGGACAAATCACTTCACAAGCTTATATGGAACCTATGCTTAATGTTAGCAGAGGCTGCCGAGTAACTCAACACTTTTAAAGCCATGTAATAATAATGATAATTGTAGTATTTAAGTACTATGTGCCAAGCACTGTACTACACACTAGGGTACATACAAAATAATCAGGTTAGACATCATCACTGTCCCAGAGAGGACTCAGATTTTAAGGGAGAAGGAGAACAGGCATTTAATCCCCATTTTACAGATGAGGAGACTGAGGCACAGAGAGGTTAAGGTCACACATCAGGCAAGTGGCAGAGCTGGGATTAGAATCCAGGGAACTATGTAGACTCCCTCTATGTCCTCTACTACTGTTTCTGTACATAAAAACCATTCAGCAAATACTGCTGATTAACTGGCTGGATCAAAATCCGACTGAAGTGGAAACATGATCATTTATCCAATTGATATGCCCCATGACAGTCTTCCTTAATCTAGCCACCTAACAGTTACCTAGTTGTATTTGTTTCCCTTTTTTTTAAAAAATGTATTTTTAAGCACTTACTATGTGTCAAACACTGCTCTAAATAATAATAATAATAATAATGATGGCATTTGTTAAGTGCTTACTATGTGCCAAGCACTGTTTCTAAGCGCTGGGGAAGTTACAAGGTGATCAGGTTGTCCCACGGGGGGCTCACAGTCTTAATCCTCCATTTTACAGAGGAGGTAACTGAAGCACAGAAAATAATAATAATAATAATAATGGCATTTCTTAAGCACTTACTATGTGCAAAGCACTGTTCTAAGCACTGGGGGGTTACAAGGTGATCAGGTTGTCCCACAGAGGGCTCATACTCTTAATCCCCATTTTACAGATGAGGTAACAGGCACAGAGAAGTGAAGTGACTTGCCTAAAGTCACACAGCTGACAAGTGGTGGAGCTGGGATTTGAACCCATGACCTCTGACTCCAAAGCCCGTGCTCTTTCCACTGAGCCACGCTGCCCCAAGTCGCACAGCTGACAATTGGCGGAGCCAGGATTTGAACCCAGGACCTCTGACTCAAAGCCCAGGCTCTTGCCACTGAGCCATGCTCTGGGGTAGGTACAAGTTAATTAGGTTGGATACAATCCCTGTCCCGCATGGAGCTCACAGTCTAAGTGATGATGATGATGGTATTTGTTAAGTGTTTACTATGTGTCAAGCCCTATTCTAAGTGCCGGGTAGAAACAAGAAAATCAGATTGGACACAGTCCCTGTCCTGCAATGGGGCTCACAGTGTTAATCCCTATTTTACACTTGAAGTAAGCTTTTTCTTGTGCCCACTGGAAACAAAAACAAAATCATGGCCTCTATTCTTTTCCAAAATCACCTTGCTCTGAGCTGACATACCCATTGTTAAGCATTTTTTTGCTGAAAATAACAACGCACAATATTGTTGTGCTCCCATTTTAAGGAGGACTCATAATTAAATAGGCAAATTTAATCAAACACTGGGAGAAAATATCTAATTCACTTAAGAGTATTCACTGAAGAATCAATAGATTACAAAATGGAAATAATGTATCAATTTAACAAGCAGGAAATATTTAGGAATGAAAATTAACTACAGTTTGGAAGCTTTTGAGCAAGGCAGGCTGTCTCTGGGAATTACAAGGGCTAGGGCAAATAGACACAAAAACATGAAATCCAGATATGCTCCTCAATAAGTATAAATATATAGAGATATTCTGCACTACATGTAAACAACATTCAACAACGCTGGGGAGAGAAGCAAAGCGCAAAATTTATAATCAAACCTGAAAGAAAATTGCAGGCTTTTTTACATAAGAAATATTTTCTCATGCAGAGTAATGAAAACCGTGAATGCTCTGAAAATGTACTTACTGATACTGAGATGTTTTCTTAAAGTGTAATGTAAAATATACAATATCAATTTTCAGTTATTTTGGATTTAATGATTGACAGAATAGAATTTTCTCCTGAAGTGACTGATGTTTCTCGCTTCAAGCAAAAACATTATCATAGTCAGTCTCTCACATGTAGTAAGATTGATAGATAGAGAGAGAAAGGACAGTACAGAATGGAAAGAAGAAAACTTGGGGAAGAGAAAGGACAGAGATGGAGAAGTGTTAAAGACTTTTACTGGACAGTTGAAAAATAAAGTGTTTGCATATGAAAATGCAGAAAGCATTAAATTAGAATAACTGAAAAGAATGATTACTGTCATGAATAATCACCATTATCAATCAACAATTACTGACAGCTCACCTGGTCTGCAGCTCTATGCCAGACAGGGATACAGTACCAGTGCAGAATGCTATTTTTCTGAAAGTCACAAAGGTGAAAAGAATTTAGGTGTACTTTACTGCAAACTTGCCTTCTAGGAGCAGGAGGAGCGAAGACTGCTGTAACTGTTACACTTCAACTGGGAATCCACTGTAGATGGATTTGCTGCTGGGGGTGCTGGATTTTAACATTGCTTCTAGGAAGAGAAAGGATATCCCTGTTATCCCTTCACAAACAGGCTTTCTCCAGGATGTTGAGGTGTTCTCAATTCATGAGACAGTCCAAAGACTGCTCAAGAAAAGGGTCAAGATCCATGACAATGCGAGATAATAATAATAATAATGACATTTATTAAGCACTTACTATGTGCAAAGCACTGTTTTAAGTACTGGGGAGGTTACAAAGTGATCAGGTTGTCCCACGGGGGCTCACAGCCTTAATCCCCATTTTACAGATGAGGTAACTGAGGCACAGAGAAGTTAAGTGACTTGCCCCAAATCACACAGCTGACAATTGGCAGAGCCAGGATTTGAGCCCATGACCTGTGACTCCAAAGCCCGTGCTCTTTCCACTGAGCCAAGCTGATCTAATGGGCAAAGCTCCGAAGATGCAGCTGATGATGCAGGAGGCTACGGGCTCTCCCTTTCTGGCTTGCTAGCTTTACTAAATGCAGATCAAGTCCTGAGCTGCTTTAGCTTGACTGCTATTGTTCTCCAACACTCCCTCCCATCTGTATCCCTGTCCAAGGCTTGGACTCTCTCACATGTTTGTGATCACGATTTTCAACTACGAGAAATTCAAACAAGCAAATAATACTGGTTTCAATATGTGATCTTTCAAACATAAAAGCTTACAGATGTGTTTATCTTGAAGACTGCTAAACTGGTCTTTTTGTTTTGATTTGTTCCAGGAGATACAAAGAAAATTCAGAAGCAGCATTGTGTAAAATCCTTATGAGGGAACTTTACATTGCAGACACCACAGCAGTTGAAACCCAAACAAAGCAACTTCTCTATGCAAAAATACCTTAGCAGGTAAAGTTTCTCCTTTTGACTTACAGAAAAATGCTATATTAGTTTAGTTTTAAAATTCTTAATTACTAATTCACTAACTTAAGTGGTGCAAATGATATTCGAAGCCAAAAGCTGATTATGTTCAAAGCTTTAGAGTGCTATTATTGGCCTATGTATGATTAATTACACTAACCAACAAAGTCATTGATTTGATCATTTATAGGATAATTAACCAAAAATTCAAGTCATGTGCACAAAAACTAACCCTATGACAAATGATCCTGACACACAGTTGCATGAGGGGTAATCTAACCCCTCCATCGTTTTTTTCTCTTGTCCTATTTCCTAGCTTGTTCCAGTTATTCTGTTCTTAAGTCCTCATTTTCAGCTATTTTTTAAAAAAAAAAACAGCTAAAAACTTGCCACATTACTGTACTTCATGCTAATATCTCTCAGCCTGAAAGTGGCACTGCTTTCAGTTGTCTTGATTCTGATGGATAATGGTAGCAGTAGGTATGAGAAGAGATTCAGAGTGACAAAGGCAGAGTTGCTAAGCCCAAAGCCCGACTCTACCTTAATAATTCCTATATGGGTTCAAATGCTTTAGGCTGATAAATGTGTGGGCTTCTTTAGGAAACAAAAATGGTATAATATTGAATTATCTCCAGGAGAAACCAAAATAACAGCCAACCTAATATGATATAGCATCAACTGAGCCCAGTTTTTCGGATGTGGGTCGTGGACTCACCGTTTTAGCCCAATTTCATTCCTACCTGCCAGAAAGAAAAGTGAAGTTTTCAAAGAGAAGAAACATTTGTATATGTCTGAGGAAACAGCCATCAGAGAGGGTGGCACACCATTAAGTTGACTCCCAACTCAGAAGAATTTTCTATTCTACTCAAAACGTTTGAAGCAAATCTATTTTCACATTTGCTAATTGTAAGACTTTAATTGTTGCATGTATCAGTTCGTGGCTCAGTGGAAAGAGCCCGGGCTTTGGAGTCAGAGGTCATGGGTTCTAATCCCGGCTCCACTGCTTGTCAGCTGCGTAACTCTGGGCAAGTCACTTAACTTCTCCGGGCCTCAGTTACCTCATCTGTAAAATGGGTATTAAAACTGTGAGTACCCCCGGGACAGCCTGATCACCTTGTAACCTCCCCAGCGCTTAGAACAGTGATTTGCACATAGTAAGTGCTTAATAAATGACATCATCATTATTATTATTATTATTAGGCTATGTTGGACACAGACTGTGTCCAAGCTGATTATCTTGTACCTACCATAGTGCTCAGTTCAGTGCTTAGCACATAAATACCACAATTATTAGAAGTAGTAGCAGCAGCAACAGGTCCCTAGAGCCCAAGGGGAAGATCTTTTATAGAGCTTTCTTTTATCTCCTTTTTTTTGGATGGTATTTGTTAAGCACTTGCTATGTGCCAGGCATGGTACTAAGCGCAGGGGAAGATAGAAGATAATCAGGTTGAAACAGTCCCTGTCCCACATGGGACAAGGAGGAGGAAGAACAGGTATGGAATCCCCATTTTACAGATGAGGAAACTGAGGCACAGAAGTTAAGATACTTGCCCAAAGGCACACAGCAGGCAAGTACCAGATTTGGGATTAGAACCCAGGTCCTCTGGCTCCCAGGCCTGTGCTCTTTTTAGTAGGTCATGGTGCTTCCATCTCTCTGCCATAAAACTGTGTAAAAAAAAAAAAAAGTACAGCAACTGAACAAGATCACAGATAATATACCCAAGAAATTTTCAATACATATATTACGGGCTTGATATTCTGGATGGAGCTCCTGAAATGATATAAACCTAAGACTTCTTACTTCCCAATAAATACAAGGTAACTTTCAGCAACTGAAACCCTATGTCTTAAAATGAATTTGATTAGTTAATGAACACTCACATTTTTTAATTTTGAGGCTTTCAATTATACATGTTCCTACATTGGAATGTACTAGTTAAAGCATAATTGGCAGCTTAGGCTACAGGAAGGGAAGAGCTGTGGGCTTTAAACCTCCAGAATGACAGAATTCACCTTGGCTGCTGTTCGTATTATCTAAGTGGAGGATACAGCACTTGATGGCTACCCAAGGGCCCTTCCAGATGTTATGGGGGCCATTCAGGATGCACAGCCATTTGGGAAAACTTGAAAGGTTTTTCTCATCATCAACAGCAGCAGCAGGTGAAGTAGCAGCATTTATTGAGCACAAATTTTTAACTGGTCTATGCTCAGAGTGAAATAATTTGGAAAACAGACCTTACACACACAAAAAATGATGAGATTTAACTTAGACCATTTAAATGGTGTCATATTGATTATGGAAAATCTCTTTTGTGCTGGGTAGTTGGTTTGACCAAAATGTTAAAGTACATAGTAGAACACAAACTCACTAGAAAATCCAGATTTCCTGTTTGGATCATTTTTAACCGACAGCTCAGATCTGAAATTAAAACTAATCTTCAAACATTTCAGATCTCTACATGACTTATCCCATACATCTAAAAATGTGCCTGCCAATGTCTGTGATGGGCAAGTCAAAATAGTATCATGACAGTTAATTGAAGCATTACTCCCAATAGTTCTTTATTCCCTTTGAAGGCCAGGGACCACGTCAAAGTTTCACCTGTGAATTTTGTCTCCCAGGACTTAGTTCAGTGCTCCTCACAAACAATTACTTTAATAAATATCAAAACTATTACTACTACTACTGCTACTACTACTACTACTACTACTACTACTACTACTACTACTACTACAATGGTTCCCAGAAATGAAGAAAAACGGATGCACCTGCCTGTAAAACACATGCTTCTTGAATTTTTTTATCACATTAGATTTTCAGGAAGTCTGGAAATATGACAGTTTTGGAGGCTTTTGTCTATACTGCAGTAAACTGTATAATACAGAGCTATTGACAATAGTACTTAGAAAGAGAAAGAATGACCTTGAGATAAACTGCTTATGCAACAGAGGAACAAAGCATAGACATACATTTGAATCTAGTTGGGTGACACAGAAAGCGAGAGGTTATAGCCTCAGAACTTTCATTTGGTTTTTTTAGTGTTCAGAAAGGAGCAAATGTAAAATATGATTTGACTTTCTTATTAAAGAATAAAGGCCAGACCACAAAAACTCAAAAACTAAGAAAAAAAATTTCTCTATAAAACTCTTACTTGAAGAACCCACATGGAATGCTTGAAGAATAATATATACTTTCAGTGAGAAGGACTGGGGTGAGATGGGGTGGAAGCGGATGAAGGAAGAGAAGAAAGGGGCAGGCAATAGGTGGAGTAACCTCTCTGAGACCCCAGTCTCTGAGACCCACATATCTTAGTGTGGGTGACAAGGTGCCTACTCTAGTCCCAGGGCAGTTCTGCAGCTACCTCTTATGGATTCCTGCCAAGAGGCAGCATTGTCCTAGGGCGACAAATGGTAGTCCAAGCCCACCAGCCACTTTGGCAACTTGCCTACCTCCATGTTGCTATGGGAAGCAACATGACTTAGTGGAAAGAGCAACAGCCCGGGAGTCAGAAGACCTGGGTTTTAATCCCAGCTCTGCCACTTGCCTGCCTTGTGTCCCTGGGTAAGTCACTTAACTTTTCTGTGCCTCAGTTACCTCATCTGTAAAATGGACACTCAATACCTGTTCTACCTCCTCCTTAGACTGTGAGCCCCATGTGGAACAGGGAGAATGTCTGACTGATTAGCTTGTATCTACCCCAGGGCTTAGTACAGTGCTTGGCACATTAACAAATACAGCACTACCTCCACACTAGGATGGAATTCTGACTAGAGGCAGTACTAAGTGCACATGGTGGGGAAATGTGCTTCCAGCAGACACTCCCTGAATATAACTTTATACAGCAACCCCTCCTGTCAGCTAGGCAGGCCTTTATACATACTTTATGCCAATTTACTTTTGAAGCCCTCCCCGCCCTGCTTCTCAGCCCCTGTCCCCACTCTCCCTGCCTTTTCTGAGGCTCTTTTAAACTTCTCTCTCCAGGCACTCCTGTAGCTAAATGCTCAAAGTGGAGCAAGAAAAAAAGATCTTGGGGGAAAACATGATGTCAATATACCAAATCTAGACTGTAAGCTCACTGTGGCCAGGGAATGTGTCTCCCAACTCTGTTATATTGTACTCTCCCAACTGCTTAGTACAGAGCAGCTCTGCACACAGAGTGCTCTGCACACAGTAAGCACTCAATAAATAGGACTGATTTGTTGATCTCTGTGACTGGTTAAATTGTCACTTCTACTGAACATGCAATTGTGTCTGAAAATTTCTCCGTGAATGCTAAGCATTTTTTATGTCCAGGAGGACATTTTAAGCATCATGTAAACAGCAACAATGCCTGGTGACACCTGGTTTTAAAATCAGGAAATCTTGATTCTATTTTTTGTGTCTGTTGTAATTTTGTGGTTGAAGAAAGATCAGATTAAATGATCCAGCTCATACCCTTTCCCCACATGGAAAATGAAAATATATGCAATGCTTTCAGCACTTCAAGAAAGACCCAGCCTCTGAAAACAGTATAAAAGTATTTGTAATGAGAATACTGGTTCTTGCAGAACAGTTGCAGAAATACAAAGTATTATTCCTTTATATTAAAAGATGGCCCACAGTGAAGCTCATAGACCCTAGTGATTTAACAAATGGTTTGTCTCCAGTACTATTCTATTCAAATTTGGATGAGTGAAAGGTGACCTTCAAAAGGTTTAGTAAGCATTATCTGAACCGTCACCTCAACTCAGACATGGCAATCTTGTGGGGAAAAAAACCAACAACATCACAGAACCAATCTAAGCACGACTTTACAATGAGTGCTTTTGTTACTTCCAAAGAATTCCCTGGAATTGTTCAGGGCCCGTTTCTGACCATAAGCGAGTGAGGCAACCACCTCAGGGTGAACAGTCAGGGTTAAAATTTGAAAGCACCCATCCAAGACAGAAGGGGCACCTACATGAATAGGGATGCAGCATAACGTAATAACGGCAAATAGAAAGTATGGGGTTGGTAAATTTTTCCAAATGTTTGAAGTGAGTCCTAGAACTACTGGTTGCCAAGTCCAAGTCTGGTTGAGAGACTGGGCTTCAGGAGGTAAAATTACTCCTTAATGATGGTCTTGGAGGACTCTGATCACCTATTTGGTGGTGGCAAGAGCAGGCAGCTAGCCCTCCTCCTTCCTTGATTTTACCTAGGTGTTTATTCATTCAATTGTATTTATTGAGCTCTTACTGTGTGCACAGCACTATACTAAGCAACAAACAGAGACAATCCCTACCCAACAATGGGCTCACAGTATAGAAGGGGGGAGACAGACATCAAAACAAGTAAACAGGCATCAATAGCATCAATATAAAGAAATAGAATTCTAGATTCATTAATAAAATAAATAGAATAATAAATGTGTACATATATACACAAGTGCTGTGGGGCAGCGTGGGGGGTAGAGCAGAGGGAGGGAGTCAGGGCCTGTTTTAACTGATGATATGCATTTTTTTCCTGGTACTTATTAAGCACTTTCTATGTGCCAGGCACTGTACTAAGTGCTGGGATAGCTACAAGCTAATCAAGTTGGACACAGTCCCTGACCCACAAGGGGCTCACAGTCTTAATCCCCATTTTATTCATTCATTCATTCATTCATTAATCATATTTATTGAGCACTTACAGTGTGCAGAGCACTGTGCTAAGCGCTTGGAAAGTACAATTCGGCAACAGATAGAGACAATCCCTACCCAACAATGGGCGCACAGTCCAGAAGGGGGAGACAGACAACAAAACAAAACAAGTAGGCATCAATAGCATCAAAATAGATAAATAGAATCATAGATGTATTCACATCATTAATGAAATAAATAGAATAATAAATATGTATAAATATACACAAGTGCTGTGGGGCAAGGAAGGAGGTAGAGCAGAGGGAGGGAGTCAGGGCGATGGGGAAAGGAGGAGGAACAGAGCAAAAGGGGGGCTCAGTCTGGGAAGGCCTCCTGGAGGAGGTGAGCTCTCAGCAGGGCTTTGAAGTGGGGGGGGGGAGAGCTAGTTTGGCAGATGTGAGGAGGGAGGGCATTCTAGGCCAGAGGTAGGATGTGGGCCAGGGGTCGACGAGGGACAGGAGAGAACGAGGCACAGTGAGGTTAGTGGCAGAGGAGCGAAGTGTGTGGGCTGGGCTATAGAAGGAGAGAAGGAGAGACGGGAGGTGAGGTAGGAGGGGGCAAGGTGATGGAGAGCTTTGAAGCCCAATAGTGAGGAGTTTTTGCTTCATATGACAGTTGATAGGCAACCACTGGAGATTTTTGAGGAGGGGGGGGGTGACATGCCCAGAGAGTTTCTATAGAAAGATAATCCGGGCAGCAGAAAGAAGAGACAGGAGGTTGGGAGATCAGAAAGGAGGCTGATGCAGTAATCCAGTCGGGATAGGATGAGAGATTGTACCAACAAGGTAGCAGTTTGGATGGAGAGGAAAGGACGGATCTTGGCGATGTTGTGAAGGTGAGACCAGCAGGTTTTGGTGACAGATTGGATGTGTGGGGTGAATGAGATTACAGATGAGGTAACTGAGGCACAGAGAAATTAAGTGATTTGTCTAAAGTCACACATAAGGCATGTGGTAGAGCCTGGATTAGAACCCAGGTCCTCTGACTCATCATCAATAGTATTTATTGAGTGCTTACTGTGTGCAGAGCACTGTACTAAGCGCTTGGGAAGTACAGTTGACAACATATAGAGACAGTCCGTACCCAACAGTGGGCCAGGCTCATGCTCTTTCCACTAGGTCATGATGCTTCTCTGTATGTAGTGATTTACCTACAACCTGGACATGGGTAAGGAAACACAGGAAATGAACCACTTGCCTTTCTATTCACGAGTGCAAGCAGTTTATTCCCTTTAACCCCAGGGTTAAAGTGATCACATAGAAAAGAGAAGGTGGGCATTGGGCTTTCTAAGAAAAATGTTAAAACCTCCACAAAAACAAATGTAATATGGGCAGGGAATGTCACTGTTATTGTTGCATTGTATTTTCACAGTACTCTGCAAATAGTAAGCGCTCAATAAATATGACTGAATGAATGCTGTTATTTATTTACTTGTTTACATAAAATAACACCTACATATAGGCTTTAATAAGTTTTACCATATGGAATTATTTTGAAATTATTATCCTATAAAAATTAAAGGTGGAAACATACAGTGTTTACAAAGCCTTCTAAATTGATCATTTAATCAATTAAAGGATACATGTGCGGATGGTGGTGATTTCTACCACCCATGCTGAATTTTTCTTCTTTTCTGAAGTGATAAGGGTGCCAGCTACGTATCATCATGCTGATAAACGCTGTTTGGAAGACCTGAAGCACTGGCCCTGTTTCAAACAGGTTTCTACAACCATCATTAGATGTGCAATATTTTCAGGGAAGGATTTATTCTCTCAGACAGTACACAAAAATAATTTTCCCATGGATTTATAGTCCATGGATTTCCTCCAAACAGCTCAATATCCCTCATTTAGGAGATAGGATATGATGCAGTCTGAATTCCACATTTCTACTACTACCTCAGGTGCTGCATTGCTCTTTATCAATCAGTGGCATTCATTTATTAAGCACTTACTGTGTGCAGAGCACGACACTTCCCCTTCAGAGAATTGGAAGCCAACTACACAGGCTGCTTCCTTTATTCATAGGGATTTTGCCCGCAACCTCCCCATATTCTCATGAAGGGACATGATATATCAAATATTTTTTAACTTTATTTGTTAAGCACTTACTATGTGTCAGACACTGTGCTGATCACTGAGGTAGAGGCAAGTTAATTAGGTTGGACACAGTCCCTGTCCCACATAGGCTCACAGTCTTAATTCCCATTTTACAGATGAAGTAACTGAGGCACAGAGAAGTTATTTGGGCCCCTTACAGGTGAATATGCTCATTTCAAAGCCAGTACACCCAATGAAAAATATTCATGATGAAAGCTGTCCTAGTGGTAATTAACACACATATTTCCCTGCATCCTAAAAGCAAGAACAATATTTTAAACAGTATGTTCATGTTGCTGATCTCCAAGTATGTCAGACAATGTGACATAATTTATCTCATTACCATCATCTGATGAACACTCTGGCCTTTTCACTACCAGTACTTTTAGTTGTTAGATTTTACTGTCTTTTGCAAGTTCTTATTTTACTGCCTTACACGGTTTTCTGACAGTAAGAATTGTTAGAAATTGGAATGAGTTATCAAGGGAGGCTGTAGAATTTCCTTCTCTCAAGACCTTTTAAAAAAGAAATAAATGATCATCTATCTGGGATAGTTTTGGTGGGTCCTTCCTTGGACTTTAAAAAAAATAGTGTGGAATTATGTTTATTCAAGATCTTTGCTGCAGTCATCAACACCTTCTAGATGCATGCCTCATTTGGGAAGCAATGGGACATGAAAGGATGTTGGGTCAGTGCCCCCCTCCCTCCCCCCCCCCGCCACACACACACACACACACACACACACACACACACACACACACACACACACACGTCCTCTTTTTCCTACAGCTAAGAATGTTACACTGTCCATCTGGTCAGTGCTGCATTCCTTTATTTAATTTAGCTTCTCATTCACATAAAGGTACTGGTGCATTTTCCCAACCCATTCTGATAAAACATCCCCAACCCCCAAATACTAAAACACTGGTCCTACCTGAAAATAAATTCAACCTTGTCTCTAGGGCTCTTCAAAATCTATGACGTTTTGGGGCAGTTATTTTTTTCTTTCAATTTTGAGATTTATCTTTGGAAAGAACCATATGTTATAGAGGATTTCAAAATTAAGCCTACTGTGGATTTTTGCAGGCAAAAATCAAGTATTACAAATTAATGCTATATCAGACAGATCAGAGAACAACGGAGATTCAGAAGAGGAAAAGAATATTTGAACTGAGACATATAAAATCAAAATAGGGATGAATTTTATAATATGATTATAAGAGCATATCCCCAAATCAAGGCACTAATATCACTGATTTCTCAAAAGGTTTTCTCTTTGTAGAACCAGCATGTATTTATAGTGTCATAGATCATGAGCTTTAGACTTGGAGAAGCAGTGTGGCATAGTGGAAAAAGCACAGGTTTGGGAGTCAGAGGACTTGGGTTCTAATCCCGGCCCCTGCCATTTGTCTATTGTGTGACCTTGGGCAAACCGCTTAACTTCTCTGTGCCTGTTACCTCATCTGTAAAATGGGAACTAAGACTATGAGCCCCACGTGGGATAACCCGATTACCTTGCATCTACCCCAGAGCTTAGAACAGTGCTTGGCACATAGTAAGCGCTTAACAAATACCATAATAATAATTATTATACTCTGACTTCAATCAATTGTATTTACTGAGTGTTTACTATGTGCAGAACACTATACTAAGCACTTTGGAGAGTACAACAACACAATTATCAGACACATACCCTGCCCATAATGAGCTTCAACAAGTACTGGTGCCCCTTTATCAATGAGCATTGACACTTGAACTTGAACACTTCTCCCCCTTTTAGACTGTGAGCCCACTGTTGGGTAGGGACTGTCTCTATATGTTGCCAATTTGTACTTCCCAAGCGCTTAGTACAGTGCTCTGCACATAGTAAGCGCTCAATAAATACGATTGATGATGATGATGATGATGAACGTTCTGAGAATAACAACCTACTTGATTGGGTCCCAGCTATCTTTGATCAAAAGCTCACTGGTAAATATTCTTATTTGAAAGTAGAATATTTTCTACTTCATCCTTAGTAGGTTTGAGAATGGAGTTAAATCCCTGCTGGGCGGGGCAGCAGGATGAGAACCCTTCATCACTAACTGCAATATCAATCAATCATATTCATTGAGCAATTATTGTGTACAGAACACTGTACTAAGCACTTGGGAGAGTACAATATAATAGAGTTGATAGACATGTCTCCTGCCTACAAAGAGTGTACAGTCTAAAGGGGGAGGCAGACATTACTATAAATAAGTAAATTATGGATATGTACATAAATGCTGTGGGGCTGAGGGAAGGGTGAATAAAGGGTATAAATCCAAGTTCAAAGGGAGCATTGAAGGGAGTGGCATAAGTGTCTAAATGACAAATCCTATAAAATTTAAATCCAAGATTTTCATCAGCCCCTGTTGTTCGAGCTTTGAAATCCTGTCAACTGCATCAGCCTACCTTTTCCAGAGCCTAGCAACTTGTAAAACTCTAGTCTGTTGGTTCTTTATCATGCTTCACTGAAATTCTTTGTAGACTTCATACAAAGGTCAGATTAAAGATGCAATTTATTATTAATCACATAAATACCCACAGAGCTGAAAGTTAGCATGCGTTGCTGATTAGTAACTTGGAGCATGTTTACAAAAACACCTTCTAACCTTCAAAGTCCATTCTCTTAAAAATCACCTCTTCCTGGAAATTTAGTTTGAGGGCGTTTTTAGATACGAATGTGACAAGGTTCCTCAAATTACAATGGGGATATAATTTCATTGACGCTTCAAGACTGTGTTTCTTACTGGTAAGTCTGATTACAGGATGGCAGCAATGGCAGCAGGGCTGTGAGAGGAAGTGGCCATGGCCCCAGAGATCTGAGAATATGAGACATGAGAAGCCGCATGGCTTAGTGGCTAGAGGCTGGGAGTCAGAAAGTCATGAGCTCTAATTCCAGGCTCTGCCACTTGTCTGTTGTGTGGCCTTGGGTAAATCACTTCACTTCTCTGTGCCTCAGTTCCCTCATTTGTAAAATGAGGATTGAGACTTTGAGCCCCTCGTGGAACAGGGACTGTGTCCAACTTGATTTGCTTGTATCCACCCCAGCTCTTAGTACAGCACCCGGCACAGAGTAACTGCTTAATCAATCAATCGTATTTATTGAGCGCTTACTATGTGCAGAGCTTAACAAATACCATCACTACTATTATGATTACCTGAGGTGGGACACCTCCACCAGTGCCGTGCATAAAGGGTCTTTGACCCTCCTCCACATACCTAAGGCCTAGAATGGCACTAGAGGGAATGGTCACTTACCACTCCAGTGCCCTTCAGCAAGCCAGGGGCCAAGGACTAAGGCAAGGGGAACGTCTCTCTGCACCCCTCCCATTTCCCTCCCCGCCCACGGTGGGGGGGAGGGGGGTGTAGGGGGGCACTAGAATTGCTCCAATGGGAATGGTTGCTGGAGTTGCCCTCGGGCAAGCCAGGACAGGGGCCAAGGACGGAATCAAGGGGAGGGTCTTGGTCACCTGCCTGGGGTCATCCCAGAGGGAAAGGTCGCCCTCTCCCCGTGGGTGGCTGGGGACTGAGCACAGGGGATGGTCACCCCGCCCAGCAGGGATTTAACTCCATCCTCAAACCTACTGTCCCCCGCCCCCTTCCATCTCTTTCTCCTAATGAACTGGCCACTTACAGTATTAATTAAATTGAAACCATCAGACACGATCTCCCTAAAATTTCTGCTCCTCTGTAGTCATTCCTTCCTACTTCACTCTCTAGCCCCTTCACATACGCTTTTGAACCATCCGTTCATACCTTATTAAAACACTTGCCCTCTCCCTTCTTCCTTCCTTGACTGCCACCTTCAACCCTTCCTTTGCCAATGACTTCTTCCCTGCTACTTTCAAACATGTTTATGTATCCCCCATCCAAAAAAAACCCTCCACTGACCCCGTGGTTCCCTCCAGTTATTGCCCCATCTCCCACTCCAAATTTCTTGAGAGTTGTCCACACCCACTTTGTCCACTTCCTCTACTCAAATTCCCTCCTTAATTCCCACCAATCTGGTTTCCACACCCGTTACTCCACTGAAACTACCCTAAGGAAACAAATGACCTGCTTCTTGCCAAACTTGATAGCCTCTACTCTATCCAACCCCTCTCAGGATTGCAACTGGAGAGTTTCCAGTACTCTACCAGTCTTGGCTATGGTAGGGAGAGTCAAGTAGAGGCATTCCTATTCCATTCCTAGCTAGGGCAGTGGCTAGCAAGTGCTGGACAGAAGTGGCATGGGAGAGAGTTGAGGGCAGATATTCAGGTTTACTGAGCAGAAGATGGCAATGGTAAACCACTTCTGTATTTTTACCCAGAAAACTCTATGGATACACTACCAGAATGATTGCAAATGGAGGTGCAGAGTTCTGGGAGAAGCAGCATGGCTTAGTGGAAAGAGCACGGGCTTGGGAGTCAGAGGTCATGGGTTCTAATCCTGTCTCTTTCACTTGGCTGTGTGACACTGGAAAAGTCACTTAACTTCTCTGTGCCTCAGTTACCTCATCTACAAAATGGGGATTAAGACTGTGAGCCCCATGTGGAACAACCTGATAACCTTTTATCTATCCTGGCACTTAGAACAGTGCCAAGCATAGTAAGCAAGCGCTTAACAAATACCATTATTATCATTATTATTGTTATGTGTCCATGAAGTTGCTATGGGTCAGAGATGACAGCATCATACAAGACTCCATCCAAATCCTCGGAGACCTCTCAGCTGCTTTCAACACTATCAACCACCCCTTTCTCCTTGAAATATTACCCAACCTTGGCTTCTCTGACCCTGTCCTCTCTTGGTTCTCCTCCTGGCCCTCTGACTTCTCCTTTTCAGTCTCTATGGCAGGCTCCTCCTCTGTTTCCCACCTTCTGACAGAGGGGGGGGCCCTCAAGGCTCAGTTCTGGGTCCCCTTCTATTCTTCATTTACACCCACTTCTGTGCAGAACTCATTCATTCCCATGGCTTCAAGTACCACCTCTATGTGAATAATTCCCAAATCTACATCTCCAGCCCTGACCACTCTCCTTCGATGTAATCTCATCTTTCCTCCTGCCTTCTGGACATCTCCAACCTGATGTCTCACTGACACATCAAACTAATCATGTCCAAAACTGAACTCCATATCTTTCCAGCAAGCTTTGCCCTCACCCCCATTCCCCATTACTGTAGGCAATACCACTATCCTTCCTATCTCACAAGCCCATAATCTTGGCATTGTTTTCAACTCGTCTCTCTTATTAAACCCATATATTCAATTTGTCACCAAATCCCATCTATTCTACCTTCACAACATTGCTCAAATCTGTCATTTCCTCACCATCCAAACTACTATTAGGCTGATCCACGCACTTATCCTGTCTCACCTTGATTACTCCTTCTGACTTCTGTCTCCCCTTACTTCAGTCCATATTTCACTATGCTGAACAGATCATTTTTCTAAAAAAAAGTTCAGTCCCTATCTTCCCACTCCTCAAGGAACTCCAGTGGTTGTCCACCCACCTCTGCATCAAACAGAAACCCCTTATCACTCAATCAGCTTGCCCCCTCCTACATTTCATCATTAATGATATTTATTGAGCACTTCCTATGTACAGAGCACTGTACTCAGCAATTGGAAGAGTACAGTTCAACAGTTGTTAGGAACATT
Organism: Tachyglossus aculeatus; assembly: GCF_015852505.1. Taxonomy (NCBI): domain Eukaryota; kingdom Metazoa; phylum Chordata; class Mammalia; order Monotremata; family Tachyglossidae; genus Tachyglossus; species Tachyglossus aculeatus. The sequence goes on from NC_052101.1 coordinate 104,184,878, forward strand.
CCCTGTCCACAATGAGCTTACTTTTCTCACTGATTTACTATAGACCAGTCCACACACTCTACTCCTCTAGTGCTGCTTGCTCACTGTGCTCTGATCTCATCTATGTCACTGCTGACCCCTTTCCCACATCCTCCATCTGGCTTGGAAATCCCCCCCGCCCCCCATTTATACCAGACCACCACTCTCCCCACCCTCAAAACCTTATTAAAGACATATCTCTTCCAAGAGGCCTTTCCCGATTAAGCTCTCTTTTCTCTGGCTCCCTCTCCCTTCTGTGTCATCTACACACTTGGATCTGTGACCTTCGGGCATTTGGTATTCACCCCATCCTCAGCTCTACAGCACAAATGTACACATGCATAAAGTGTACATCATAAATGATTTATTTGTATTATTGTGTCTTCCCATCTAGACTTTAAACTCTTTCTGGGCAGGGAATGTGTCTATCAACTCTTGCATTGTAGTCTCCCAAACACTTAGTTCGGTGCTCTGCACACAGTAAGTGCTCAATAACTATCATTGATTGATTGACAAGACCAACACAATGGAAAGCCATACAAAGTGTTTATCCAGTGTACAAAATTGATATCTCCCATCTATTTCAGAGTCAGATGATTCCAGAGTCCCATTTTAAGTGTGACCCAGCATTTTATTTTTGACCAATGGATACTGCAACTACAGGCAGGGCTCTCCTCTACTGGTGATGAAAGAAAGAACCTAAATTGTTTGGCAAGCTGTTGCCTTAAGCCTACATAGTGAGTGACAGATAAATAAAAAAACATAAAAATCCAGTAAAGAAACAGGTAAGCCAAACGAAAGCAGTTGCGAGAAGCATAGAAAAATAGTGCTTTTGTTTGGTGAACTAAGTCAACATTGTTGAACCCTGGCTACAGGATTTACCTTAGTCATATCTGGACTTTAAAGATGGTCTATGTAAGTATCTTCATTCAATGACTAGACATTGTGATAATTCCCCATGAACAAATCCAATTTACTATGTCACTGAGGTCTTACATCTGCTGTATGACAGCAATTAAGGACACCAAATTGAGTAGAATTATAAGCAATTTACCATTACAGAAAATAACCTATACAATCTACCTTCTCATCTCACATTTTAAACAATAAAACTACTGAAATTCACTCACTTCAATTCTTGACTGATAATGGAGAAACAGTGTTCCAAATTATTCTTAGATTTTTTTTCCACCATCAGGTGTATGCAATCCAGACACCTGCAACTTACAAGCTTTCAAAAATGTTCACACTCTATGAAACACAATCCTTTGATTTTCTAATCATCACATAAAGTATATTTTCACATTTTAATCCTCAAAATAAGACTTGTTTAGAATATGTGATTCAAAAGAAAATTTCTAATAGTATCTATTTTCAATTTAGATGAACAGATGATTATAAGGGGCTTTATGGATCCTTATATGACATATTTTGAACAGGTTGGTGATTCTATCAGAATATTTTTATGCATATTGTATACTACCCAAACCATCCAAAGTCTTCTATGTATAGTTTTGTATGCACACCTGTAATGTTGACAGAGCTGTTAAAGCCAGGATTCCAGAGAAATCATGACTGTGTGGAAAAGGCTTTCAACACTATCTTATCTTTTTCTGTTCTGTCCAATCCCTGTGGTGTGTGAATTATTTCTTATTCATTCATTCAATCATATTTATTGAGTGCTTACTGTGTGCAGAGCACTGTACTAAGTGCTTGGAAAGTACAATTCGGCAACAGAGACAATCCCTACCCAACAACAGGTTAAGTTTAAGCTTTTTCCAGGACAGAAAAATGATAGATTGTAAGATTCCTGTAGGAAGGAATCAGGTTTCTTACATCTATTGCACTCTCCCAAGTGTTTAGTACAGTGCTGGGCACATAGTACGCACTCAATAAATACCATCGACTGGTTGATTGATGAGTTGACTTCCAAGTATTTAGTCTGAAAGTTGACTGATTGAAGATTCAATAATTATGATGAAATTACATGCCACCACTTAGGGCAGAGAAATTTACATCATGCAATGAGTTCAGTAATGAATTTAAAGAGTTAAAAACAACATGTAAAAAAATGGAATCCCAGAAAAATAGGTTTTTTCCCCAAAGGGGGTTAAAACATCCAAACAGTCCTGTGAATATATCTGAAGAAGAGAAAATATTTGTATACTAAAAGCAGTTATGGAATTGGTAATTTGAAATGGGTTGATTTGGTTCCTCAAAAATCTCCAGTGGCTACCAATCAATCTGCGCATCAGGCAGAAACTCCTCACCCTCGGCTTCAAGGCTGTCCATCACCTCGCCCCCTCCTACCTCACCTCCCTTCTCTCCTTCTACAGCCCAGCCCGCACCCTCCGCTCCTCTGCCGCTAATCTCCTCACCATACCTCGTTCTCGCCTGTCCCGCCATCGACCCCCGGCCCACGTCATCCCCCGGGCCTGGAATGCCCTCCCTCCGCCCATCCGCCAAGCTAGCTCTCTTCCTCCCTTCAAGGCCCTACTGAGAGCTCACCTCCACCAGGAGGCCTTCCCAGACTGAGCCCCCTCCTTCCTCTCCCCCCCCTCCCCCTCTCCATCCCCCCGTCTTACCTCCTTCCCTTCCCCACAGCACCTGTATATATGTATATATGTTTGTACATATTTATTACTCTATTTATTTATTTATTTTACTTGTACATATCTATTCTATTTATTTTATTTTGTTAATATGTTTGGTTTTGTTCTCTGTCTCCCCCTTCTAGACTGTGAGCCCCCTGTTGGGTAGGGACTGTCTCTATATGTTGCCAACTTGTACTTCCCAAGTGCTTAGTACAGTGCTCTGCACACAGTAAGTTCTCAATAAATACGATTGATTGATTGATTGATAAGCTGAAGGAATTTTTATAAATAGACATAAAAATAAGACATCAGAAAATAAATTTGGAAGATAAACTACAGAGAAAAATACACCTCAAAAAAGGGCCTTTATATTCCAAATAGCAGAAATATAATGAAGAGACACCAGGTTAGATTTCCTTCTGGATAGGACAAAAAAAAAAAATCTCTGGCAGAGTTAATTACAAGGCAGTAGCTAGCAAGATCTATTATGTATTCCAGCCCCCAACCAACACCTGGTATTTATATTTCTTGCCAGCTCCTCCCACACAACCCACCTTTCTGATTGCTCTGATATTCAGTTATGAAGTGCCTCATTTGTTTCCATGTCCCGTTGAGCTTTTCCAATCTTTTTTTTTTTTAATCCAAGCTCTCCGGAGTGCTGATGAACAACCATTTTACATTATCCCTACTCGATGACACTCCTCTATTATTGGAGAGCTGAATGGTTGATTCTTTGTTCATTTAATTTGTTTTACCTTTTCATTCTATATGTTGTCCTGCTTCCATTGCGGATATAGTAATTGCTACCACCTGGACACCAGCAATTACAAAATAGATTTGGCTGCACTGAAATGTCATCAAGATTTTAAAGCTATTTCACAATGTTATGGCTGGCCAAGTCAGAGTTGAAAGTGAGAAGCAGTGTGGCCTGGTGGATAGAGCACAGGGCTGGGAGTCAGATGGATGTGGGTTGGTGAAGTCCATGTAGCCACACGGGGCTCACAGTCTTAAACCCCATTTTACAGATGAGGTAACTGAGGCACAGAGAAGTGAAGCAATTTGCCTAGGGTCACGCAGCAAATAAGTGGTGGAGCAGGGATTAGAACCCAGAAGCACTTGGGAAAGTTCGATAAAATAAGGTTGGTAGACATGATCCCTGCCTTCAAGGACCTTAAAATCTGGTGAAGAAGATTACTCCCTAAGGAGGAAACCTAACAATCTACTGAGGAAACCTTATAATCTAGTGGATGGGCTCACAGTCTAGTGGAGGCTGTCCAACAACGTACACTGCATGATCACATAAAGAGGAAAGCAAAGACTGGAAAATTTCTAGGAATATCTTCCAGAACTCTGAAGACTGCTAACTGGTTGGATTAAGGAGTTCTGATAATGTTCTCAGCCTTTTGAGGTGAGCGATCCAGGGGAGTAAAATGCCCTACTTTAACCCTTGGGAAATGAGCAGACAAGACCTCTCCAATTCTCAGTCGACCAGCCATATCATCAGAGCACAGGGACTTCTATAAGAGTTACCATTCATTCATTCATTCAATCGTATTTATTGAGCGCCTACCGTGTGCCGAGCACTGTACTAAGCACTTGGGAAGTACAAGTTGGCAACATATAGAGACGGTCCCTACCCAACAACGGGCTCACAGTCTAGAAGGAGGAGACAGACAACAAAACAAAACATGTGGACAGGTGTCAAATCATCAGAATAAATAGAAATAAAAATAGATGCACATCATTAACAAAATAAATAGAATAGTAAATATGTACCAGTAAAATAAATAGACCTCAGGTCTACTGATGGGTTTCAAATGCTTTTGTATGGTCTACAAATGCTGTATAGAGACCCCATGTTGTCCCCCACAGTTTATGCAGCTAAGATCTTGGGTGATCCGAAGGTGGGTTTACGTGGCCCCGATCTGGAGCTGCCAGCATGGGATGGCACAAGCTGCTACTACGTGATGAACTGAAATGGAACCCCCAACAAGCATGGAGGCCAGAACGAGCATTTTACCAGCATATATTCAAAGATGCCACTACTATTAACTTAAACCCGTGCAAGCACCTGTGAGTGAAATGGCCTAGACATGACCAACCAACAATGCACAGAACAGTAGTCCTGTGTTGCTGCATCTGCCACCTGTTATTATTTTCCAGTTAGCCCCTTAGTGTCCCAATCTCTCCAAAAGTTCACCTCAAGGAGAGTTACCCCTCACTTGACGGGCACGTGCAAGGCTAATCTGTCTGCTGCTATCTCCCATATGCTCGAAACTGTGCTGGACGGACATGCAGGAATAACATTTGTTTAGTTTCTACATTCATTTGGGAGAATGCTGGATCCCATATGACACATATTCACAAGTAGACGTCCTACCCTCAATGTGCTTACTATCTATGACAGACCGTAAACTCCTTGCTCTAGACTGTAAGCTCATTGTGGGCAGGTAATGTGCCTACCACTCTGCTATATTGTTATAGTGAGCACCCCCAAGCACTTAGTACAGTGCTCTGCACACAGTGAGTGCTCAACAAATACAACTGATTGATTGGCTAACAAACATCATCGGTATGGACCAAGATATTGAAGACCATTCAAACACACAAAACCGTTCATCAAACCAGAACTTGGCACACAGAGGCAAGACCATGAACATAAAAGTAAATACTTTTCACAAAGCCCAGATTACCAATGCAAGAAACAATTCCACAGAAACAAATTCATGTAATCGAATAATTGGCCACACAAATATCACACGTTTATGTAATTCCGAAATTTCATTTTCTGCTTTCTTCATTTACCAGTTCATGAACTATATTTTATTTCTTAAATCAAGTACTATTGGTTACAGTCTTCTTGGTTTCTCAGAGGGTGGCTATTCAGCCACATTGCATCTTCTTATTCATGTAGAATTGAATATATCAGAGGTATAAATTCCAAAGCTGTCAAGGGACTGTTTTTGCTAACACTGTCAGTTTCAGCTTTTAATGGTTCAGAGATTCACAAAAATAGACGAGACTAAAATACTGCATGTTTTCCTCTAGGGTTAAAATTATACTCTAAAAAGAGTCAACATAGATCTGCTGGAGAAATATAAAAATGATGATAAACTTAGCATGAACTCCAATTCATAGACCTCTGAAGGAACTTGATTCAAATCAAAATGACTTGGGAAACCATAATGGTTCTGATAAGTGTTTGATATACCGTAATATCAGTCAGTATAATGATAACAATATGATGAACTCTGGTTATCATATCTCTTTTGATGTTCTTTATTCTGTCATGAGATTTTCAAAATTCTAATTGTAACTGTTTTTTGAACAGAAGGTGTTTTTGAGAAGGACTTTTTTTTATAAACATGTTTCTTTGTTGTGACAGAAAAGGCTATCCATGAAATCATTACAATATATGCCACAGTACCATGGACTGACTCCTTGCAGCTTCTCCCTACAGTCTCTTACATAGTGCCTGATTTGAATTCCATTTTTAGAAGGCATATATTTTTAAGATTTGAAATCCTCTGAATGTGGAAAACTGGGCTGAAACAAAAAACTTGAATTAAAAGATTATGGAATGTGGTTATCTTTAAACATATATGTTAAGAATCTTTATTATTCAATAGATCAGGTACATTTCCACTTGCAATTAAATCTGTAACACTTCAATCTGCCTCAGTACTCAACAGCCCCTCAATTTGACAGGGAAAATATTTAAATAGCAATTTCGCATATGTCCATTGTTTTCTTGTGCTTCTAAATCAAAGCAGTCTAAAGCCAGAATGAAACTCAATGTCAAGTATCTTCAATCTCTGTTTGATGCCACTCGGCTTTGAACTTGCTTTCGGCTACACAAGTGGAGCTTGCAATCTTTTAATTTGTTGCATGACTTATAGTTCCTTGTAGCACTTTTTAAAGACTGTCAGGGTTCTACAACAATGATGAATGCAACTTCATTGAACCCAAACCTCCAGAATTCTATAAGTAAAAGAATTCTTAACATTGCAGTACTGTACTTAGTGAGTTGTACCAGTGTGGCTTTCGAAATGACTTTGGTGTGCCAAGGTGGAATAAATCTTGTAATAGATAACTCTAAATGTAAATGCCCTTTTAAGCACTTACGCAGCGTGCACACGAATGAACACACACACAAATCTCAATCTTTCTCTCTCTCTCTCTCTCCTTGCACAATAATCAGCCCAGGCTGCTGCCAAGACCTTGCTCTGAGCCGTATCGTGAATGCTACTCTGTGCTGTCAGCGTAGGGGCCTATTTTCGCAGGTTGAAGGGAAAGACTCCCAGAAATAGAGCAGGTATTGCACACCAGGTTCACTATGTGAACGATGGACAACACAGAGCCTTCTGCCAATTTTCTCAATGCACCATGACCTCACGTTGTCTCTTGAGACTCAGTCTTTAGTTTGTGTAACGAAACCCAGACCATAAAAAATTACAAAGACCCCAACGGATTTTACAGCAGAAGGCCCATGCTCAACACAGCACAGAAAGCAAATGAGGACACAGCAGTATCACAGCAGAACACAGCAATCGATCAATGATATTTATTGAGTGCTTACTGTGTGCAGAGCACTGTACTAAGGGCTTAGGAAAGGAGGACAATATAACAAGAGTTTGTAGACACAATCCCTGCCCACAAAGAGTTGTATTAAGGCCTAGAGGGGAGGTAGACATTAAAGTAATATATAAAATATTATTTTACCTATTTTATATTACTATGTATTTTATTATAAAATAACCCACAGCCCTGGATCACCTCCACAGTGCGCTTCCTCCACTCCTGTGCCTGAGCCATGGAATGCTGCTCAGGGAAATCCAGATATCTCTCTCAACTCATCCACCTTAAATTCATTCTTACCTGCTTCAATTTGGCCTTCTCCTCTGTTGTAAAGGTTGAACCAACAAGATTTGGTAACAGATTAAATATTTGGGTTGAATAAGAGGGATGACTTGAGGATAATATCAAGGTTATAGGCCTGTGAGACAGGGAAGATATTAGTGTTGTCTTACGGTGATGGAAAAGACAGACGAGGTCAGGTTCGGGTGGAGGAGGAGTTCTTTTTTGGACATGTTAAAATTGAATTATTGGCGAGGCATTCAGGTAGAGATGCCCTGCTCTCCATCACCTCGCCCCCTCCTACCTCACCTCCCTTCTTTCCTTCTACAGCCCAGCCCGCACCCTCAGCTCCTCTGCCGCTTACCTCCTCACTGTGCCTCGTTCTCGCCTGTCCCGCTGTTGACCCCTGGCCCACGTCCTCCCCCTGGCCTGGAATGCCCTCCCTCCGCACATCCACCAAGCTAGCTCTCTTCCTCCCTTCGAAGCCCTACTGAGAGCTCACCTCCTCCAGGAGGCCTTCCCAGACTGAGCCCCCTTCTTCCTCTCCCCCCGCCTTACCTCCTTCCCCTCCCCACAGCACCTGTATATATGTATATATGTTTGTACATATTTATTACTCTATTTATTTTACTTGTACATATTTGTTCTATTTATTTTATTTTGTTACTATGTTTTGTTTTGTTGTCTGTCTCCCCCTTCTAGACTGTGAGCCCGCTGTTGGGACCGTCTCTATATGTTGCCAACTTGTAATTCCCAAGTGCTTAGTACAGTGCTCTGCACACAGTGAGTGCTCAATAAGTACGATTGAATGAATGAATGAAGGAAGGAATGCAAGACTGCAGAGAAGAAGGGAGGTCAGGGCTGCAGAGGTAGATTTGGGAATTATCCACATAGAAATGGTAGATAAAGCTGTGGAAGTGAATGTATTCTCCAAGGGAGTGGATGTAGATGGAGAATAGAAGGGGACCCAGAACTGAGCCTTAAGGAACTCCCACAGTTAGAGTGGGAGGCAGTGGAGGATCCAGCAGAAAAGACTGAGAATGAGTGGTCCGAGAGCTAGGAGGAGAACCAGGAAAGGACGGTACCAAATGAAACCAAGGTTAGATAACATTTCAAGGAGAAAGGGGTGGTCCACAGTGTCAGAGGTAGCTGGCAGTTTCCATGGGATGAAGGGAATGGAAACCAGATTGGAGGAGGGAGGAGAGAGAATCAGTGGAGAGGAAGTGGAGGTAGCGGGTGCAGACAACTCACTCAAAGAGGTTGGAGAGGAATGATGGGGGGAGACAGGGTGATAACTGAAAGGAGCAATGGAGCCAAGGGAGGGTATTTTTTAGGATAAGGGATACATGAGCATTTCTCCTCTAGACTGTAAGCTCCTTGTGAGCAGGTAATGTGTCTACCAACCCCGTTGTACTATCACAAGTACTTAGTACAGTGCTCTGCACATGGTAAGTGCTCAGTAAATAAAAGTGGTTGACTGATTGATAAGCATGTTTGAAAGCAATGGGGAAGAAGCCACTAGAAAGTGAAAAGTTGAAGATGGTGGTCAGGGACGGAAGAAGGGAGGGGGCAAGTGTTTTGATAAGGTGCAAAAGGATGAGGTCAGAGGTGCAGGTGGAGGGGGTGGATTTTAAAAGTAGGCAGGAGATCTCCTCTTGAGATACTGTTGGAAAAGAATCTACTCATATCTTACCTGAAAATCACATGCCCTAGCTGCCTTTTTCATTATGAAAATACAGAAATGACCTTACTTCCATGCTCAGGCTGATACGGTGTGTAAATATGAATTGTATTTTCTCTTCTCTTAACATATGTTCTTCCAACCTCCCCTTGTCAGAATACCCCAATTTCAGCAAGTAAATAGAAAAATGTTTGCATTCTCTTGAGTAACTTTCTTCTTCCAAGGTACAGAGATCTTTTCTTGCTTTCTTCACATACTGTTCCTATGCAAGTCACCTGAACTCACATCTTCATCACTAATGTCTCTGGTTCTTTGTGAACTAATGATCAATTCCCAATCTTAAAATGCATTCGCCCCAGTCCTCACTCCACCTGCTATGGATTCATCTGTCATTTAAGATTGGGCCTGAAAGAAGAAGAACGAGAAACGATTCTCTCTTTCTACTCATTGATGAGCTCATTGTGGGCATGGAACATGTCTGCCAACTCTGTTGTATTGTACTCTCCCAAACGCTTAGTACAGTGCTCTGCACATAGTGAGCACTCGATGATGATGCTTTTCTTTTTAATCCCCAGGATTAACTAACTAAATTCACTTGCAGTTCTGGCCCCTTCTTCTTCCCACCTCCCACTTTACTTTTTTCCAGCACTTGGAACAGTGCTTGGAACATAGTAAGCACTTAACAAATACCATCATTATTATTTACATCTTTTATTTACATCTCTGATGTGGAAGCATTAGGTGTGTTGCTTTTCTCCAATCCATAGGAAATAAGCGAAGTCACTGTTTATTGCTGTATTGTGTTTTCCCAAGTGCTTAGCACAGTGTTCTGCACACAATAAGCATTCAATGAATATGACTGACTGAATGAAGAAGCTACTTGTTCCTCTTCCAGCATCCACCATTTTTCACCACCTTTTTACATGAGAATTATCCAACACCTCTAAATTTAACAAATTAATTTATTTTCAAGCTTTTCTACCTAAAAAAAGTAACATCTCCCTTTCTCTGCATGGATGGATTTATTATTATTATCAAGTGCCATTGAGTCGTTTCCAATTCATAGTGACTGTATGGACATATTTTCTCCAGAACATCCTGTCTTCTGCCATAAACAGAGACCTTGCTAACAGTTCTTCCATTATATTCTTATGGTTTCTATTCATCTAGCTGCTGGTCTGCCTCTTCCACATTTTCCCTGGACTTTTCCTAGCATTAGTGTCTTCTCCAGAGAATTAGTCTTCCTGATTATGTGTCCAAAATATAGTAATCTAAGTCGAGTTATTTGGCCTTCCAAAGACCACTTTGGCTTAATTTGCTCCAAAATCCATTTGTTTTGTTTTTCAGTTGGATGGAGTTGTCTATTTACTATTTTAGTGATTTGTTCATTCATTTAAAACTATTCTCTTCTTCAATTTATGTCCACTGTCTCTCCCATTGGAATATAAAGCCCTCGAGGGCAGGGATTATATCAGATACAGTCTGAGCAAGGGTCCCAGAGCCCAGCCACTGCTCAGAACAGCCGTAGCTGGAAAACAGCTCATGGCACCTGCGACCACAGAAGCAATATCCAATAGCTGCTCACCCATCGCTGCATCAAACTAGCCTCACACTAGAGATCAGTGTCTGAGACTGCTGTTATTATTACTATCAAGTGCTGTCCAGTCATTTCCGATTCATAGCGACTCAATGGACAGGTTTTGTCGAGAACGCCTTGTCTTTTGCTATGAGACTGCTGTTACCTGATACTTAACATCCCTAATGAAGAAAGGTTCCTGATGATGACCTGAGAACATCTCCATTCTGTTTTAATATTGAAAGGATTGTATGAATGTGTTGGGATTGGGTGCACCCTCATAGTTGTATAAGATTGCGAATAGGTAGAGTGTTCAGTTTTAAGAGTTGAAAAGATTGCATGAACATGCATTAAGGTTGCTCTCATGTTTGTGTGTGTGTAGAATGGTAGCAGTTTGGATGGGGAGGAGAGGATGGATTTTAGCAATGTTGTCAAGGTTGAACTGTCAGGATTTGGTGAAAGATTAAATATGTGGGTTGAATGAGAGAGACAAATAAAGGGAAACACCAAGATTACGGGCTTGTGAGACAAGGATGATAATTGTACTGTCTACAGTGATGGGAAAATCAGGGGGAGGAGATGGTTTGGGTGGGAAAATAAGGAGTTCTGTTTTGGACATGTTAAGTTTGAGATGTCAGCAGAACATCCAAGTAGAGATGTCCTGAAGGCAAGAGGAAATGTGAGGCTGCAGAGAAGGAGAGACATCAGGAATGGAGATATAGATTTGGGGATCATCTGCACAGAGATGGTATTTGAAGCCAAGGGAGTGAATGAGTTCCCCAAAGGAGTGGCAATAAATAGACAATACATGGGGACCCAGAACTGAGCTTTGAGGCACTCTTCCAATTAGGGGGGTTTGAGGCAGAGTAGGAGCACATGAAAGAGACTGAGAATGAGCAGCCAGAGAGACAGGAGGAGAATGAGGAGAGGACAATGTAAGTGAAGCCAAGGTTGAATTATGTTTCCAGGAAAAAGAGTTGGTTGACAGTATCGAAGGCAGCTGAGGGGGCCAGGTGGATTAGGATGGAGTAGTGGCTGTTGGATTTGGCAAGGAGGAAGTTATCAGTGACCTTAGAGAAGGTGGTTTCTGTGGAGTGAAGGGGATGGAAGCCAGGGAGTCGAGGAGAGAATTGGAGGAGAAGAACTGGAGACAGCGAGTGTAGAAAACTTGTTGAAGGAGTTTGGAAAGGAATGGTAGGAAGGAGATGGGGTGATAACTGGAAGGAGCCATCAAGGGAGGATTTTTTTTTTTTAGGACAGGGGAGACAGGAGCATGTTTGAAAGCAGTGGGGAAAAAGCCACTCAAGAGTGAACTGTTGAAGATGGTGTTCAGTGAGAGAGGAGGGGAGGGGATAAGAGCTTTGATAATGGCCTTAGGGATGGGGTCGGAGGTGCAGGTGGAGGGGGTGCATTTTGAAAGGAAGCATGTGATCTCCTCTTGAGATATTACTGGAAAAGATGGGAGTGTTGAAGAACGGGCAGGAGGAGGGAGGAACTGGGAAGGGGCAGGGGAAACTTTCGGGAGATCATGCCGAATGGTTTCAATTTTCTCAGTAAAGTACGTGGCCAGGTAATTGGGGCAAGAGATGGGGTGGGGGGGCGGGCCTGAGGAGTTCGCTAAACATCTGAAGCTGTAGTAACTGAAATTGTTTGAAATGGTAATAATTATAAAAGAAGTAGCATAGGCTAGTGGATAAAGCACAGACTGAGAGCCAGAGGAGCTAGGTTCTAATCCCAGCTCCACCACTTGCCTGCTGTGTGATCTTGGGCAAATCGCTTCACTTCTCTGTGCCTCAGTTAACTCATCAGTAAAATGGGGATAGAGACTGTGAAGCCCCACGTGGGACAGGGACTGCATCCAACCCGATTTGCTTGTATCCACTCCAGCGCTTAGTACAGTAATAATGATGGCATTTATTAAGCGTTTACTATGTGCAAAGCACTGTTCTAAGCGCTGGGGAGGTTACAAGGTGATCAGGCTGTCCCACAGGGGGCTCAGAGTCTTAAACCCCATTTTACACATGAGGTAACTGAGGCCCAGAGAAGTGAAGTAACTTGCCCAAAGTCACACAGCTGACAATTGGCAGTCGGACTCTGAACCCACGACCTCTGACTCCAAAGCCCATGCTCTTTCCACTGAGCCACACTGGTTCAGAGTACAGGCTTTGGAGTCAGAGGTCATGGGTTCAAATCCCAACTCCTCCAATGTCAGCTGTGTGACTCTGGGCAAGTCACTTAACTTCTCTGTGCCTCAGTTACCTCATCTGTAAAATGGTGATTAAGACTGTGAGCCCCCCATGGGACAACCTGATCACCTTATAACCTCCCCAGTGCTTAGAACAGTGCTTTGCACATAGTAAGCGCTTAATAAATGCTATCATTATTATTATTATTACAGTGCTTGCCACATAGTAAGTACTTAAAAAATACCATAATTATTATTTTTACTATTCCAATAAATCAATGGTATTTCTTGAATGCTTACTCTGTGCAGAGAATTGTACTATTTCATCTGTAGTAATGCCATATAGTTGAAGCTACACGATTTGAAAGCAGTTAAATAATAAAAATTAGATTATTTGGTTTATTATTATAACCTAAAAAGTGATTGACAGAGGAGACGACTGCATCACATTCTTATGCTGTCTCATTGTCTCATTGCAGCTTCTCCCTACAGTCTCTTACATAGTGCCTGATTTGAATTCCATTTTTAGAAGGCATATATTTTTAAGATTTGAAATCCTCTGAATGTGGAAAACTGGGCTGAAACAAAAAACTTGAATTAAAAGATTATGGAATGTGGTTATCTTTAAACATATATGTTAAGAATCTTTATTATTCAATAGATCAGGTACATTTCCACTTGCAATTAAATCTGTAACACTTCAATCTGCCTCAGTACTCAACAGCCCCTCAATTTGACAGGGAAAATATTTAAATAGCAATTTCGCATATGTCCATTGTTTTCTTGTGCTTCTAAATCAAAGCAGTCTAAAGCCAGAATGAAACTCAATGTCAAGTATCTTCAATCTCTGTTTGATGCCACTCGGCTTTGAACTTGCTTTCGGCTACACAAGTGGAGCTTGCAATCTTTTAATTTGTTGCATGACTTATAGTTCCTTGTAGCACTTTTTAAAGACTGTCAGGGTTCTACAACAATGATGAATGCAACTTCATTGAACCCAAACCTCCAGAATTCTATAAGTAAAAGAATTCTTAACATTGCAGTACTGTACTTAGTGAGTTGTACCAGTGTGGCTTTCGAAATGACTTTGGTGTGCCAAGGTGGAATAAATCTTGTAATAGATAACTCTAAATGTAAATGCCCTTTTAAGCACTTACGCAGCATGCACATGAACGAACATAAACACACACACACACACACAAATCTCAATCTCTCTCTCTCTCTCCTTGCACAATAATCAGCCCAGGCTGCTGCCAAGACCTTGCTCTGAGCCGTATCGTGAATGCTACTCTGTGCTGTCAGCGTAGGGGCCTATTTTCGCAGGTTGAAGGGAAAGACTCCCAGAAATAGAGCAGGTATTGCACACCAGGTTCACTATGTGAACGATGGACAACGCAGAGCCTTCTGCCAATTTTCTCAATGAACCATGACCTCACGTTGTCTCTTGAGACTCAGTCTTTAGTTTGTGTAACGAAACCCAGACCATAAAAAATTACAAAGACCCCAATGGATTTTACAGCAGAAGGCCCATGCTCAACACAGCACAGAAAGCAAATGAGGACACAGCAGTATCACAGCAGAACACAGCAATTGATCAATGATATTTATTGAGTGCTTACTGTGTGCAGAGCACTGTACTAAGGGCTTAGGAAAGGAGGACAATATAACAAGAGTTTGTAGACACAATCCCTGCCCACAAAAAGTTGTATTAAGGCCTAGAGGGGAGGTAGACATTAAAGTAATATATAAAATATTATTTTACCTATTTTATATTATTATGCATTATATTATAAAATAACCCACAGCCCTGGATCACCTCCACAGTGCGCTTCCTCCACTCCTGTGCCTGAGCCATGGAATGCTGCTCAGGGAAATCCAGATATCTCTCTCAACTCATCCACCTTAAATTTATTCTTACCTGCTTCAATTTGGCCTTCTCCTCTGTTGTAAAGGTTGAACCAACAAGATTTGGTAACAGATTAAATATGTGGGTTGAATAAGAGGGATGACTTGAGGATAATATCAAGGTTATAGGCCTGTGAGACAGGGAAGATATTAGTGTTGTCTTACGGTGATGGAAAAGACAGACGAGGTCAGGTTCGGGTGGAGGAGGAGTTCTTTTTTGGACATGTTAAAATTGAATTATTGGCGAGGCATTCAGGTAGAGATGCCCTGCTCTCCATCACCTCGCCCCCTCCTACCTCACCTCCCTTCTTTCCTTCTACAGCCCAGCCCGCACCCTCGGCTCCTCTGCCGCTTACCTCCTCACTGTGCCTCGTTCTCGCCTGTCCCGCTGTTGACCCCTGGCCCACGTCCTCCCCCTGGCCTGGAATGCCCTCCCTCCGCACATCCACCAAGCTAGCTCTCTTCCTCCCTTCGAAGCCCTACTGAGAGCTCACCTCCTCCAGGAGGCCTTCCCAGACTGAGCCCCCTTCTTCCTCTCCCCCCTGCCTTACCTCCTTCCCCTCCCCACAGCACCTGTATATATGTATATATGTTTGTACATATTTATTACTCTATTTATTTTACTTGTACATATTTATTCTATTTATTTTATTTTGTTACTATGTTTTGTTTTGTTGTCTGTCTCCCCCTTCTAGACTGTGAGCCCGCTGTTGGGACCGTCTCTATATGTTGCCAACTTGTACTTCCCAAGTGCTTAGTACAGTGCTCTGCACACAGTGAGTGCTCAATAAATACGATTGAATGAATGAATGAATGAATGAATGAGGGAATGCAAGACTGCAGAGAAGAAGGGAGGTCAGGGCTGCAGAGGTAGATTTGGGAAATATCCACATAGAAATGGTAGATAAAGCTGTGGAAGTGAATGTATTCTCCAAGGGAGTGGATGTAGATGGAGAATAGAAGGGGACCCAGAACTGAGCCTTAAGGAACTCCCACAGTTAGAGTGGGAGGCAGTGGAGGATCCAGCAGAAAAGACTGAGAATGAGTGGTCCGAGAGCTAGGAGGAGAACCAGGAAAGGACGGTACCAAATGAAACCAAGGTTAGATAACATTTCAAGGAGAAAGGGGTGGTCCACAGTGTCAGAGGTAGCTGGCAGTTTCCATGGGATGAAGGGAATGGAAACCAGATTGGAGGAGGGAGGAGAGAGAATCAGTGGAGAGGAAGTGGAGGTAGCGGGTGCAGACAACTCACTCAAAGAGGTTGGAGAGGAATGATGGGGGGAGACAGGGTGATAACTGAAAGGAGCAATGGAGCCAAGGGAGGGTTTTTTTTAGGATAAGGGATACATGAGCATTTCTCCTCTAGACTGTAAGCTCCTTGTGAGCAGGTAATGTGTCTACCAACCCCGTTGTACTATCACAAGTACTTAGTACAGTGCTCTGCACATGGTAAGTGCTCAGTAAATAAAAGTGGTTGACTGATTGATAAGCATGTTTGAAAGCAATGGGGAAGAAGCCACTAGAAAGTGAAAAGTTGAAGATGGCGGTCAGGGAGGGAAGAAGGGAGGGGGCAAGTGTTTTGATAAGGTGCGAAAGGATGAGGTCAGAGGTGCAGGTGGAGGGGGTGGATTTTAGAAGTAGGCAGGAGATCTCCTCTTGAGATACTGTTGGAAAAGAATCTACTCATATCTTACCTGAAAATCACATGCCCTAGCTGCCTTTTTCATTATGAAAATACAGAAATGACTTTACTTCCATGCTCAGGCTGATACAGTGTGTAAATATGAATTGTATTTTCTCTTCTCTTGACTTAACATATGTTCTTCCAACCTCCCCTTGTCAGAATACCCCAATTTCAGCAAGTAAATAGAAAAATGTTTGCATTCTCTTGAGTAACTTTCTTCTTCCAAGGTACAGAGATCTTTTCTTGCTTTCTTCACGTACTGTTCCTATGCAAGTCACCTGAACTCACATCTTCATCACTAATGTCTCTGGTTCTTTGTGAACTAATGATCAATTCCCAATCTTAAAATGCATTCGCCCCAGTCCTCACTCCGCCTGCTATGGATTCATCTGTCATTTAAGATTGGGCCTGAAAGAAGAAGAAGGAGAAACAATTCTCTCTTTCTACTCATTGATGAGCTCACTGTGGGCATGGAACATGTCTGCCAACTCTGTTGTATCGTACTCTCCCAAACGCTTAGTACAGTGCTCTGCACATAGTGAGCACTCGATGATGATGCTCTTCTTTTTAATCCCCAGGATTAACTAACTAAATTCACTTGCAGTTCTGGCCCCTTCTTTTTCCCACCTCCCACTTTACTTTTTTCCAGCACTTAGAACAGTGCTTGGAACATAGTAAGCACTTAACAATTACCATCATTATTATTATTTACATCTTTTATTTACATCTCTGATGTGGAAGCATTAGGTGTGTTGCTTTTCTCCAATCCATAGGAAATAAGCGAAGTCACTGTTTATTGCTGTATTGTGTTTTCCCAAGTGCTTAGCACAGTGCTCTGCACACAATAAGCACTCAATGAATATGACTGACTGAATGAAGAAGCTACTTGTTCCTCTTCCTGCATCCACCATTTTTCACCACCTTTTTACATGAGAATTATCCAACACCTCTAAACTTAACAAATTAATTTATTTTCAAGCTTTTCTACCTAAAAAAAGTAACATCTCCCTTTCTCTGCATGGATGGATTTATTATTATTATCAAGTGCCATCGAGTTGTTTCCAATTCATAGTGACTGTATGGACATATTTTCTCCAGAACATCCTGTCTTCTGCCATAAACAGAGACCTTGCTAACAGTTCTTCCATTATATTCTTATGGTTTCTATTCATCTAGCTGCTGGTCTGCCTCTTCCACATTTTCCCTGGACTTTTCCTAGCATTAGTGTCTTCTCCAGAGAATTAGTTTTCCTGATTATGTGTCCAAAATATAGTAATCGAAGTCGAGTTATTTGGCCTTCCAAAGACCACTTTGGCTTAATTTGCTCCAAAATCCATTTGTTTTGTTTTTCAGTTGGATGGAGTTGTCTATTTACTATTTTAGTGATTTGTTCATTCATTTAAAACTATTCTCTTCTTCAATTTATGTCCACTGTCTCTCCCATTGGAATATAAAGCCCTTGAGGGCAGGGATTATATCAGATACAGTCTGAGCAAGGGTCCCAGAGCCCAGCCACTGCTCAGAACAGCCATAGCTGGAAAACAGCTCATGGCACCTGCGACCACAGAAGCAATATCCAATAGCTGCTCACCCATCGCTGCATCAAACTAGCCTCACACTAGAGATCAGTGTCTGAGACTGCTGTTATTATTACTATCAAGTGCTGTCCAGTCATTTCCGATTCATAGCGACTCAATGGATAGGTTTTGTCGAGAACGCCTTGTCTTTTGCTATGAGACTGCTGTTACCTGATACTTAACATCCCTAATGAAGAAAGGTTCCTGATGATGACCTGAGAACATCTCCATTCTGTTTTAATATTGAAAGGATTGTATGAATGTGTTGGGATTGGGTGCACCCTCATAGTTGTATAAGATTGCGAATAGGTAGAGTGTTCAGTTTTAAGAGTTGAAAAGATTGCATGAACATGCATTAAGGTTGCTCTCATGTTTGTGTGTGTGTAGAATGGTAGCAGTTTGGATGGGGAGGAGAGGATGGATTTTAGCAATGTTGTCAAGGTTGAACTGTCAGGATTTGGTGAAAGATTAAATATGTGGGTTGAATGAGAGAGACAAATAAAGGGAAACACCAAGATTACGGGCTTGTGAGACAAGGATGATAATTGTACTGTCTACAGTGATGGGAAAATCAGGGGGAGGAGATGGTTTGGGTGGGAAAATAAGGAGTTCTGTTTTGGACATGTTAAGTTTGAGATGTCAGCAGAACATCCAAGTAGAGATGTCCTGAAGGCAAGAGGAAATGTGAGGCTGCAGAGAAGGAGAGACATCAGGAATGGAGATATAGATTTGGGGATCATCTGCACAGAGATGGTATTTGAAGCCAAGGGAGTGAATGAGTTCCCCAAAGGAGTGGCAATAAATAGACAATACATGGGGACCCAGAACTGAGCTTTGAGGCACTCTTCCAATTAGGGGGGTTTGAGGCAGAGTAGGAGCACATGAAAGAGACTGAGAATGAGCAGCCAGAGAGACAGGAGGAGAATGAGGAGAGGACAATGTAAGTGAAGCCAAGGTTGAATTATGTTTCCAGGAAAAAGAGTTGGTTGACAGTATCGAAGGCAGCTGAGGGGGCCAGGTGGATTAGGATGGAGTAGTGGCTGTTGGATTTGGCAAGGAGGAAGTTATCAGTGACCTTAGAGAAGGTGGTTTCTGTGGAGTGAAGGGGATGGAAGCCAGGGAGTTGAGGAGAGAATTGGAGGAGAAGAACTGGAGACAGCGAGTGTAGAAAACTTGTTGAAGGAGTTTGGAAAGGAATGGTAGGAAGGAGATGGGGTGATAACTGGAAGGAGCCATCAAGGGAGGATTTTTTTTTTTTAGGACAGGGGAGACAGGAGCATGTTTGAAAGCAGTGGGGAAAAAGCCACTCAAGAGTGAACTGTTGAAGATGGTGTTCAGTGAGAGAGGAGGGGAGGGGATAAGAGCTTTGATAATGGCCTTAGGGATGGGGTCGGAGGTGCAGGTGGAGGGGGTGCATTTTGAAAGGAAGCATGTGATCTCCTCTTGAGATATTACTGGAAAAGATGGGAGTGTTGAAGAACGGGCAGGAGGAGGGAGGAACTGGGAAGGGGCAGGGGAAACTTTCGGGAGATCATGCCGAATGGTTTCAATTTTCTCAGTAAAGTACGTGGCCAGGTAATTGGGGCAAGAGATGGGGTGGGGGGGGCGGGCCTGAGGAGTTCGCTAAACATCTGAAGCTGTAGTAACTGAAATTGTTTGAAATGGTAATAATTATAAAAGAAGTAGCATAGGCTAGTGGATAAAGCACAGACTGAGAGCCAGAGGAGCTAGGTTCTAATCCCAGCTCCACCACTTGCCTGCTGTGTGATCTTGGGCAAATCGCTTCACTTCTCTGTGCCTCAGTTAACTCATCAGTAAAATGGGGATAGAGACTGTGAAGCCCCACGTGGGACAGGGACTGCATCCAACCCGATTTGCTTGTATCCACTCCAGCGCTTAGTACAGTAATAATGATGGCATTTATTAAGCGTTTACTATGTGCAAAGCACTGTTCTAAGCGCTGGGGAGGTTACAAGGTGATCAGGCTGTCCCACAGGGGGCTCAGAGTCTTAAACCCCATTTTACACATGAGGTAACTGAGGCCCAGAGAAGTGAAGTAACTTGCCCAAAGTCACACAGCTGACAATTGGCAGTCGGACTCTGAACCCACGACCTCTGACTCCAAAGCCCATGCTCTTTCCACTGAGCCACACTGGTTCAGAGTACAGGCTTTGGAGTCAGAGGTCATGGGTTCAAATCCCAACTCCTCCAATGTCAGCTGTGTGACACTGGGCAAGTCACTTAACTTCTCTGTGCCTCAGTTACCTCATCTGTAAAATGGTGATTAAGACTGTGAGCCCCCCATGGGACAACCTGATCACCTTATAACCTCCCCAGTGCTTAGAACAGTGCTTTGCACATAGTAAGCGCTTAATAAATGCTATCATTATTATTATTATTACAGTGCTTGCCACATAGTAAGTACTTAAAAAATACCATAATTATTATTTTTACTATTCCAATAAATCAATGGTATTTCTTGAATGCTTACTCTGTGCAGAGAATTGTACTATTTCATCTGTAGTAATGCCATATAGTTGAAGCTACACGATTTGAAAGCAGTTAAATAATAAAAATTAGATTATTTGGTTTATTATTATAACCTAAAAAGTGATTGACAGAGGAGACGACTGCATCACATTCTTATGCTGTCTCATTGTTTTTCCAGGATAGTAACAACTCGCGCTCCTAACAGACCAACTTGGATATCGGATTGGACGATGTGAGCTGGACCTACACAAGCTTGGGGGTAGGGAAGGAAGAAAAGGGACCTACTAGTTATTCATTCATTCAATCGTATTAACTGAGCACTTACCATGTGCTGGACATTGTACTAAGCACGTAGGAGAGTACAATACAACAATAAACACATTCCCTGCCCAAAATGAGCTTACAGTCTAGAGGAAGGGAGACAGACATCAATACAAATAAATAAACTATAGATATGTACATAAGTGCTGTGGGGCTGGGAGGGGGGAAGAGTAAAGGGAGAAGGTTAGGGAGACATGGAAGGGAGTGGGAGAAGAGGAAAGGGGTGGCTTAGTCTGGGATGGTCTCTTGGAGGAGATGTGCCTTCAACAAGGCTTTGAAGTGGGGGGAGAGTAATTATCTGTGGGATTTGAAGAGAGAGGGTGTTCCAGGCCAGAGGCCTGGCTAGGGCTAGGTGGGCTAGGCCTCAGCTGTCCAGATTGGCGAGATCAAGGCACAGTGAGAAATTTAGGACTAGAGGAGTGAACTGTGTGGGCTGGGTTGTAGAAGGAGAGCAGCAAGGTGAGGTAGCAGGGGGCAAGGTGGTGGAGTGCTTTAAAGCCAATGGTGAGGAGTTTTGTTTGATGTGGAGGTGGATGGGCAACCACTGGAGTTTTCTGAGAAGTGGTGTGACATGCCCTGAACGCTTTTGTAGAAAAATGATCCGGCAGCAGAATGACGTATGGACTGGAGTGGGGCTGGGAGATCAGCAAGGAGGCTGATGCAGTAATCCAGGTGGGATAGGATGAGTGATTGTATTAACGTGGTGGCAGTTTGGATGGAGAGGAGTTATCGCCTACATCTGGGTGAAGAGCCTTTCTCTGTAGCTCTAATATTATACCGTATTGTACCACAGCTCATCCAGAAAATCCTGGGCAGGATCTCACCAGAGTTCTCTGACATAACCTTCCATTGTCTCATCTCTATTACCCTACTTCAGATTGGGAGGAAAATGTAGGAACAGAAGTTGCCTGCAGGCATCGCAAATCAGTAGGTGGATTAGCCTTGGCCAGTGATAATGGGGATAAAGATAGCAGGTGAGAAAACAGGAGTGGTGCTAAATGGTCTTATCTGTAGCTCCATTCATTTGGAATACCGGGTAGAGCCCCTGAGCCACTAATTCATGTCTCCCTGCTGCAGGGTTTACAACAGGGTGAGGAAAAACAACTCACTAATCAAACATTATTGGTTCCAGTATACTAGAAGGATATCCTGAAAGGCCAAATGCCACAATGTTTAGTCATAAGGTGTCAGAAAATGCAACAGGCTGAAAGTGAACCGAAATGCACACTACAATTAACTGTTCATCTAAGTGGCAATAAGGAGTCCGAAAGTTTAACAAATGAAAAAAGGAGACATGCTCAGCACTCACTGAAGCATCTGTTGCGGTTCTGATCCAAAATGCGACAAGGAAGTTGACTGCCAAATGATACTCTGTGGCTGACTGCTTGATTTGGCCTGTTTCATTAAAGTTTGTTCAAGACTTACCTTCAGAACAACACTAAATGCCCAGTGGGTTTCATCTTTTCCAATGATAAAAGCCATTTTTTTTTTGTCTCCTGTGGGTAGAAGGTTATCACCATTGTTACCTGGCTACTCATGAGAGTTTTGACTGCCTGGCTGAGAATCTTTCCCTTAGCTCAGACTGAAGTTGCCATCACATCTGTATCCAAGTTAATGGATGGTGGAGTACCAACCACGTTTAAATCAATTAATAAATCAATCAATAGTATTTACTGAGAACTTACTGTGTACCAAGCATTGTACCAAGCAATTGGGAGAGTAATAATAATTGTTCTACTGTACTACTGTTATATTTTACTATCCCAAGCGCTTAGTACAGTGCTCTGCACACAATAAGCACTCAAAAACAACTGAATAATTGTGATATTTGTTAAGCACTTACTATGTACCAGGCACTGTTCTAAGTGCTGGCATAGATACAAGCAAAATGGGTTGGACACAATCCCTGTCCCACATAGGGCTCACAGTCTTAATCCCCATTTCACAGATGAGGTAACTGAGGCACAGAGAAGTTAAGTGACTTGCCCAAAGTCACACAACTGACAAGTGGCAGAGCCGGGATTAGAAACCAGGTCCTTCTGACTCTCAGGACCATGCTCTATCCACTAGGCCACGCTGCTTCTTGGTAAAACACATTCCCAGCTCACAAGGAGCTTACAGTCTCGAGGGAAACCCACTCAATGGGCTCTTCAGGAACACACACCTCCTTCAAGCCCAAGTTTCATTCTGTCCAAGTCAACAGAGCACAGAAAAGGGCACCTTGATACTTTCACTTTCAGAAGCATCCAATTCCACAATCTAACAAAACAGGAGCAGGATAGGCAGTTGCAGTGGTGAAGCTTTCTGCATATATCTATAGATAGTAAGCTCACCACTATATGGCAAGCTCCTTGAGGGCAAGGATCACGTCTCCTAACTCTACAGCACTTTCCCAAGCTCTTGGAATACTGTTTCTGCATACAGCAGGTGTTCAATAAGTACTATTTGCTGATTGATTGATGAATTGAGAAGGAGGCTAGAGTTCTGGGCTACTCAGATCAGGGATGACCTGAGGTTGACCCAGACCTCTGGCCTCGCCTTCCCATTTCACCCTCCCAAACCTGTTAGAACATGCTAGAGATGATAGACGGTCCACTCTAACCATTAGAATGGATGTCAACCATCACAATTTCTCTGAGCATCCTGTTAACTGTCAGACCCAGAATAATGGACGGGGTGGTCCAATGCCAAGGAATGGCACTGCTGATGTCCTTATATTTACCACCCCCGCCCCCGCCATCCCTGCCCAAACAGAACTGATTCAGCTTCAGCATTCCTTCACAAACATCTCCATCTTCTCAGTCAACAGCTGCTTTCCCTTTAAAATAGGCTTCCAAAGCCTCTAAAACATCTACATTCCCTTAGAGGGAGTGGTCACAGAATACAGTACCCACTGATGTGGCTGATTAGCACATCAATTTTTAGCCTGCATCTCTTCAAGTGACTGGGGCCACAGAAAAACCAAGGGGTATTCAAGTGCCATTTGCACGCCCCAGAATAAACTTGGAAAGACAGCTGCCTTGGCTTGCACCCCAAGGTCATAAGAGGGACCGAAGGGTCCCTGGATTCTCTGTAGTTGTGGATTCTAATCCAATTCAGGGGCCAGAGGAAACCAGGGGAATGCTGGGGCTCATTTGCAACCAGGGTAGTATAAGTTTCTCATGGGCAAGAAACATGTCAATTTTTTTATTCTCTATTTTCCAAACATCTAATACAGTGCACCACTCCAACTGCTCAATCAATCAGTGGTCTTTATTGAGCTTTTATTGTGTGCAGAGCTCTGTACTAAGCGCTTGGAAGAGTACAATACAACAGACTTGGTAGACACATTCTCTACCCACAGTCAGTTTACAGTCTAGTGGAGGGAGGAAGACATCAATACAAATAACTTACAGATGTATACATAAGTTCTGTGAAACTGAAGGTGGGGTGGGGTGAATATCAAATGCCCAAAGAGTACAGATCCAAGTGCATAGATGATGCAGAAGGGAGAGGGTGTATGGGAAAGGTGGGGGGGAGGGGGAGCGCTAATAGGAGAAGCCCTCTTGGAGATGTGCCCTAAATAAGGCTTTGAAGGTAGGGAGATTGGTGGTCTGGCATATACAGAGGGGGACATAGTTCTAATATTTATTAAGCACTTATTGTGTGCAGAGCACTGTACTAAGTGCTTGGGAAAGTAAAATGCAGCACAGTTAATAATAATGATGGTATTTGCTAAGCACTTACTATGTGCCAAGCACTGATCTAAGCACTGGGGTAGATAAAAGGTAATCAGGTTGTCCCACATAGGGCTCACATTCTTAATCCCCATTTTACAGATGAGGTAACTGAGGCACGGAGAAGTTAAGTGACTTCCCTAAAGTCACATGGCTGATAAGTGGTGGAGCTGGAATCCACAACCTTTGATTCCCAAGCCCATGCCCTTACCACTAAGCCACGCTGCTTCGTTCCCTGACCTCAACAAGCTTACTGTCTGGGGGTGGGGGGGGAGAGGTTTCCAGGCCAGAAAGAGGAAGTGGGAAAGGGGCCAGCGATAAGATAGATGCGATCAGAGAACAGTGAGGAAGCTAGAGGAGCATAGTGTGGGGGCCAGACAGTAGGAGATCGGTGAGATCAGATAGGAGGGGGCAAGCTTTAAAGTTGATGGTATGGAGTTTCTGTTTGACGGGCAACCACTGGAGGTCCTTGAGGAGTGGGGACCCATGCACTGAATGGGTTTTTCGAAAAATAATCCGGGCAGCAGAGTGAGGTATGATATTGAGTGGGGAGAGACGGGAGGGAGGCAGGGAGGTCAACAAGGAGGAAGATGTAGCAGTCAAAGAGGGATAGGATAAGTGCTGGGATCAGCACAGTAGCCGTGTGGATGGAGAGGAAATGACGGGTTTCGGCAATGCTCAATGAGGACTTAGCGGAAAGCTCATAGGCCTACAGCCAAAGGACCTGGGTTCTAATGCTATTTCTGCCACTTGCCTGCTGTTGTAGTAACCCTGGGCAAGTCACTTAGCTTCTGTGTGCCTCAGTTTCCTCATCTGTAAAATGGGGATTAAATTCCTGTTCTCTCTCCCTCTTAGGCTGAGCCCCATGCGGGACAGGGATAGTGTCCAACCTGATTATCTTGTAACTTTTCCAGTGCCCGGCATGTATTAAGCTTTCATCAAACACCACAATTATTTTTAGATTAACCAGGACAGTCTCTGCTTTATTTTCATGACTACATTTCAGAATCATCTTTGCCATCCCTCTTCCCAAGGAGAGCAACCCCATCTTCTTTTGAGCTGGTGAGTCTACTGTAGTGGTCTCCAAATAGTCCACAGCTACATTACATTATTGGAGTCTGTACTTCAGTAGGTCTTTAAAGTCTTTACCATCCTGACCCATCGGCACCTACACCCAGGTACATAACTTTGATATCCTTCAGACTTAGTGTTAGCCATTGCACTGGGCAGAATCTGCAAAGCGATTTGCAATCATTAATTATTTCGTGTTGGCCATTGCACTGGGCAGAATCTGCAAAGTGATTTGCAATCATTAATTGTTTCCTTTCCAGTCATCTGTATATAGTAGTTCTTAAACCACCATTGAAAAAACCTATTGAGTTGGAAGCGTTGCTGAGTGGTTCAGAAGCAGTATGATGCTAGCCTCTAGATGCCTCAATGCATCTTCACGTCTTGGGACAGAGAAGAGGTTCAATAGGACTGGACCTCCTCTACAACCTGCTTCACTCTCATGGTGATGAGAAAAGTGTCAGATGGGGCACTTTCTACTTGGACTCAAGCAACCACACTGTTATGGAGCAGCCTAAGGATCTTGGAGAATTTCTCAGGACACCAGCACTTGCTTAGAAATTGTTCTGATATGTAGCTGGTGCTGACTGTTTCTGAGATGTATATGATGTGATCCATACATCTTTCAAGTCCCAAAGCTAGTTGTGGGCAGCTAATGTGTTGGCTTATTGTTGTATTGTACCCTCCCAAGCGCTTAGTACAGTGCTCTGCACACAGTAAGCACTCAATAAATACAATTCAATGAATGAATTAATGAGTGAGATGCTACTGTTTAAATCTTGGGAGCATCAATCAATCATACTTATTGAGCACTTCCTGTGTGCTGAGCACTGTACTGATCAATGATGCCTCTCTATTTGGGAGGCAGAAAACAGTATTAGCAATTATTGGCTGATGTTTTAAATATTTGCTGACCAGCAGTAAACCCAAAAATTCAAAAGTAGCATTACACACAGATACACACACACATAACCTCTTCAGGGGCATCAATATTTTAGGGTATCTCTAAATAATCAATACATCAACTATCATCAATGGTATTTACTGAGCACTTAATATACAAAGAGCTCTGTACTAAGTGCCTGGGCAAGTATAATACAATAAAGTTGGCAGACACGTTCCTTGTCCACAATGAGCTTACAGTCTAGAGGGGTTATACAGGTGATAAGAAAATACCTTGCAATTATTGCAACAACAATGGAAAGATTAATTCAAAATAAAAAGAATTCAAGCTCTGCATCATTCTAGTAGCAGGTCCCACTCCCTTGCTACTCTCACTCTCCCTTTAATTTGTGAAATACTGAATACAATGTAGCTTCATATTAAAAATTAGGCTCAATTTGTCACCTGTGATTATAATTGAAAATCCACACAGTAACTTTAAGAAGTCCTCCCTTCAACAATTTGGAAAATCACTCTGATCCTCGGAAAAACTGAAATAGGATCATCTGACCATATTCAGACAAATGTATAAAAGCTTAGATTTTATAGGGGAATGATATATCAAAACTGAGTTATATTCCTACTGCACAAATCAGAAATGAATAGGGCCAAAGGTCCAGCCATAATCTATTAGTTTCCAACTCCCCAGTCAACTTTAGGTAGAATCACAATTCAATTGTCCCACAGAGATGAGAATATATACTGTACAAATCTCCCTCCATCTATAAAAATGTAGGGTAAGACACACTTGCATCTTGCTGGCTAGAGGCATGTTAGTCCTCAAGCTCAAGGAACAGGCCCACCAACTCTGCTATAGTGTGCTCTCCCAAGTGCTTAGTATAGCGCTCTGCATGCACTAAGTGCTCAATAAATATGATTGGTTGATCATCATCATCAATCGTATTTATTGAGCGCTTACTATGTGCAGAGCACTGTACTAAGTGCTTGGGAAGTACAAATTGGCAACATATAGAGACAGTCCCTACCCAACAGTGGGCTCACAGTCTAAAAGGGGGAGACAGAGAACAAAACCAAACATACTAACAAAATAAAATAATAGAATAGATATGTACAAATGAAATAAATAAATAAATAGAGTAATAAATATATACAAAGCAAGCCTGTTCAATTACTCATCCCCCATTTTAATCTATCAACTATGCTTGAATGGGCAAACACTTTATCCAGGTCTACTCCCATGGGAATTCTTAGAGAATCATTTTGCTCAAAAGGTAACACCCCCCCGCCCGCCAAAATGCTACCACTTGAAAGCTGTTTCTGATTATTTTCTTGGGACGTTAATTTTCCTGAGAAAAGTTTACTTCCTATTTCTTTTTGATGGCGCTGAAGTAAAGGCCACTGAAACATTCTTGAAGAGGGAACTCAATGAATCTGAGTTCGGAATATTAACTTCTGTGGGAAACTTCCTACTCTCTTCCAAATGTTGCCTGACATTTGTAAAGTTGTCTGAATCTGGCAGAATTGTGGCCAGAACTCACAATGGATGGTGCTGGTCTCTATCACCTCAGAATATAACACAACTATGGGAAGGCAGGAACGCCATGGACAAAGACAGCAGGGAAAAGGCTCTTTTTTGAAAAGCATAGGAGAAATTTCCAGGAACTCATAAAGAAATTCTGGTCTGGGCTCTTAAGCTTATAATTGTAGCGTACGTGCTTCTTGCTGTGACTAGTTGAAAGGAAAGCAAATGTGAAGTTTCCTGAATGTTAAAGAAAAATGAGTAAATGCATGTATTTTCAAGTTACTCATCTTGCTTGAAGCAACTAATTCACAGACATTGAGTCTGTACAAACATCATCTTTTGATCATTTTATTGCTGGCAGACTTAATTCATCTTCTTTGTTGACAATATATGGTCATATCTTGCAGCCTGTGTCTTTTCCAATGCACCGCGTAAAATAACATTGGGAAATTTTTCTGGGACCACAAACTTGTTTATACAATGAACGTCTCTGAGGTCATGCAAATATTTTCAGAATAATGAAAAATATTGTAATTCAAAATCACTTCAATGCTCAAATTACCAATCTATATAATGTCTACAAAAAATTCATGTATACATCTAGGCTTGGTTTGAAATCTTTCCTCATATTTGCCAAGAGATGAAACTATTTGAAATGCTTTTCCACTGAAAGTTGTAATGATTTCCATTTTGTGCTATACAAAGTGGAAATCATTCTACTCCTCTCCAACTGCTCAACTATACAAAGACTATTAAGTGTGCAAAGATACTGCTCATACTAGTGCCAAACATTTTTCTCATATTTACATAACCCATATTTTTGGCAGTGTTCTCCCAAACTCATAACTGAAATGAGTTCAAAAGAGTTATTTAAAGCAACAAGCACAGCAACTTGCTAACAAGCCAGGGACTGGGTATCTACAAAGTCCTGGCTCTTGGCAACAACTACAACAGCCCCTGAGATCACAATGGGCAAATGTCAGTCCCAACCTGAAAGAAGGAGATGTTATGACAGAGATGGTGGCTTTAAAAGCCTCACTGACAATTCTGAACATCCCTCTCCACCCAACCCGATTGCCATTCTGAGCCTCCCTCAACTACAGTGGAGAATTTTAAACTGTTATTTCAACAGCACATTTCTCAGCAACTTTTTTTCTTTTTTGTGAAGGGAGAATGAAAAATAGTAAAAAAAACCCCGGTACTCTGCATTGTAATATCATTCCACTTTGTTGGAGACGCAGAGTGGCCTAGTGGAATGAGCACAGGCCTGGGAATCAGAGGACCTGGATTCTAATCCTATTTCTGCCACATGCCTGCTGTGTAGCCTTGGGCAAGTTACTTCACTACTGTGTGGGGGCTGGGATGTAGAAGGACAGAAGGGAGGTGAGGTAGGAGGGGACAAGGTGATGGAGAACTTCAAAGACAATAGTGAGGAGTTTTTGCTTCATACCGAGGTTGACAGGCAACCACTGGAGATTTTTGAGGCCGGGGGTGACATGCCCAGAACATTTCTGTAGAAAGATAATCTGGGCAGCAGAGTGAAGTTTAGACTGAAGTGAGGAGAGACAGGAGGTTGGGAGGTCAGAAAGGAGGCTGATACAGTAATCCAGTCGGAATAGGATGAGTGATTGTACTAACGTGGTAGCAGTTTGGTTGGAGAGGAAAGGGCGGATCTCGGCGATGTTGTGAAGGTGAGACCGGCAGGGTTTGGTGATGGATTGGATACGAGGGGTGAATGAGAGAACGGAGTCAAGGATGACACCAAGGTTGCGGGCTTGTGAGATGGGAAGGATGGTTCTCCCTCCCACAAACTTCAGAAGTTTATGAGAAGCTGAAGCAGCATGGCTCAGTGGAAAGAGCATGGGCTTAGGAGTTAGAGGTCATGGGTTCAAATCCTGGCTCCGCCAACTGTCAGCTGTGTGACTCTGGGCAAGTCACTTAACTTCTCTGTGCCTCAGTTACCTCATCTGTAAATTGGGGATTAAAACTGTGAGCCCCCGTGGGACAACCTGATCACCGGTAACCTCGCCAGCGCTTAGAACAGTGCTTTGCACATAATAAGCGCTTAACAAATACCATCATCACTATTATTATAAACTGTGAACCCCATGGGGTACAGGGACTGTGTCAGACCTCGTTATTTTGTATCTACTCCAATGCTTAGCATACAGAAAATGCTTATCAATGATAATAATAATTACTATTATTACTATTACCATAGCTTGAATTCACTAGGAGTCTCATTAACTAAAAGAGACTCACCTCCTATTACGTGGATAGGATTTAAGACAAAAAAAATTCCAAAAATTTTCAATCCCTGGGCTTCACCCCTCTCCCCTCCTCACAGATCTTTAGGATGTCAGCTTCAACATTCCACACATATTGCCTGTATTATGCTCCCTCGTTGTGGGCAGGGAATGTGTCTGTTATCTTGTTATATTGTTATATTGTACTCTCCCAAGCGCTTAGTACAGTGCTCTGCACACACTAAACTCTCAATAAATATGATTGACTGACTGATCCACCCACTCTGCAGGTCCCCCAAAGAAATATCGTTGAACTGACTGGCTTCCCGCTGAATTAGGAAGGGAAGAAACATTTTATCTGTCTCTTCCCTACTTTTCTTTTCCACACCCTCTAATCTTTCTTGTTTGTTGACTCAATTTCATGAAATTATATAGGGAGAACCAGAGAATGTAAGTCAATGGAGAAAAAAGTTGATTATTAAATTTAAAATCATTGTCTACAAAGAAATGTACAGAGTAACCATATCATTTTCAAATCTAAGTAAAATTCATGCAAATGAACTGAAAAGGAGCAGGTTAAGATGGAGAAACATCCCAAAATGTCTATGAAATGCTGGATCTTCCCTGTCCACATCGAGTCTCTACAAAGACTTTCTCTTACTTCACCTAAAGAGAATAATATGTAATCATAACTATTTCAATCACAAAAGAACTGCACATCCTTCATAGAATGAAGTTGAATGCAAAAATGTTGCAACCAGTAAATATTTTGGATGGCATGATCTAGATTAAACTCAAAAATGGTTGATTGTAGCCTCATTCTCTAAATAAAATATAACTCCCCCAAAACAAAAAGCTACTCGTTAAAAAATTAAAGTTGAAGAGTTGTCCTTCGCATCCTTAGAGTAGATGTAGCTACTATGGTTGCTATTTTAAATGGGCATATATAAACTTTGCTGTTTGCTCATGTTTTTAGTTTAAAATCAAAATTACTTATTAATCCCTTTCCACATTGGGTCTAAATATAAAATATGTACAGGAGGCATAAATATTTTATATAAATAAAAATGCACATTTTTGCATCAAGCTCACCATTCTCTTATAGAGCTAAAATGGCCTGATGAACAAAAATGGCATCTGGTTTGAACCTAACATAATCCAAACTGATCTTAACCCACATGCTCAAAGGTTTCATCGATTTTAGTTATATAATATCCAAGACACATATCTGGCTTTAGGGCATCCTGGTTTTGGACTCTGGGTAGTAACCACGCTGTGGACAATACATCTCTGAAGGCTTCAACCAGAATTTATTCATTACTCCACTGCTGAGCCAATTACCAAGGTAATTTAGGCCCCAAATGGACTTTTTCCCTTACTGTTCAGTTAACTGAAATTAATAACAGGAATAACAGTGGTGTTTGTTATATGCCCAGCCCTGTACTAAGCACTGGGGTTGCTTACAAGATAATTAGGTCAGACACATTTTCTGTCCCACACGGGACTCCCAGTAAAAGCACAGGTATTAAATCCCCATTTTACAGGAGAGGAAACTGAGAAAACAAGAAACTTGCCTGAGATCACCCAGCAGGTAGGTGGTAGAGCCAGGATTAGAACTCGGGTCCTTTAACTCCCAGGCCTGTGCTCTTTTCCCCTAGTTCAATGATTTGGAGAGCCTGAATTGTCTAGATAGTTGCCACAAACTCCCACTTTGCCCATGACCGACTTTGTACTATTATGTCTCACTGGCTCCATGACACCTCTCTCTGCTCTTGCCATTCTCTTATAGAGCTAAAATGGCCTGATGAACAAAAATGGCATCTGGTTTGAACCTAACATAATCCAAACTGATCTTAACCCACATGCTCAAAGGTTTCATCGATTTTAGTTATATAACTAAAATCTGCTGGCCAAAGTGAAGGCAGAGGAGGTTGACAGCTACTGCTCCACTGCCGCTTCCCCAGGTTGGCCTCTACCCTCTTCAAATGTAACAGTTCCTTTTAGGATAATTGCTGTTAGAATTCTTTAAAGCTTCCTGAAGATCAGTGGCACACAAGTATCCTGGAAGAGTTCTGACCCCAGGAAGTCACAGATGTGCATAATTTGAAGACTGCAGTCAGCCCAACAAAGACTGCTAGACCCCGAATTAAACACTGTAGAATATTAACAAGAGGCTGAGGTTCCCAAAGTTTCTTACTCTGACTTTAAATCAAGTTACAGAGCACTGGAAAGGAAAGAAGGAAAAACGAAAACACTAAAGGGGAATGGTACCAGTTAGCAAGTCCTCATTGTGTGGATCATCTAAAGCAGAGCTGAAATGAGGTAGAAAGGATGAGAATAAAGCACAGAATGTTCAAAAGATGGGTACATAAACAACAAGAAGTTGAAATGTGACCAAAAAAACCCTAAAACAAAGAGTCACTATTCTGATCTAAAGTTCCTGTACACGTGTTTTGGGAGAAGAACATTCAAGTCACATTTGTAAATATTCAGGTTCTGTACCACCAGTACAAATACAAAAAAAAATATAATGGGAAATGGCATCAACTTTTAGATCTTTAATAGAATGCTCTTCCATTATACATTATTAATATTTATATCACAATCATTATTGTTGGTACTGCTGAGTTTTTTAATCTAAGATGCCCATAAAGTGTTTGTAATTTTTATAGTAAATAGAAATTCATTTTCCAGAAGTGTTTGTTAGCATTTGACTGATTGCAGTTTGAAACATTTATAATCCTATCTTGTCAGATGTCAGTGGTTGCTTTTTATTTTGGTTGGGGGAGGAGAGGAAGGAAGAATACAAATTAATTTCTTTTCATAACATAATTCTTGACCATAACCAATGACTTCTTCAAAATGATTTTTCAAATACTGCTAATCTTACCTTGTTCTGTATCAGTGAGTTCCTCAAACAGTTCACAGTAAAACAATACAACACAAACAGTTTCTTTGTTCTCTGATAAAAATGCTTCCCTGGCCACCCAAAAGTATCTCAGATCCATTTTCTAAGTCTTTAGAGGACTTATTAATACTAGATTGTCTGAATCTAGTAATAAGTAGCTCTGATAGCATTCCTTTTCCTAAAAGATGTCTCAGACAAGCTTACACAAAGTGTTCTTTTACATTATACAGTAGTGAACTTTCATCATTGGCCACTGAATACACAGTTGCTACCTTAATTTGCATGACGCTTTGCACAGCAACATGAGTTTATTCTATTCCTTTTGTTTGCATGAATAAAATATGTAGCAAATGTGATTACTCTTTCCTTAACTATATTACCTAGTCTTCTTTTATTAAATTCAGTTATAAAACTGCTTAGACTCTCAATATATTCAGTAAGGAATCTGAAATCAATATCTAGCTAATAAGTAATAAATTAATCACTTATGACAAAACATTAATATTTGTTTAATTTTTTAAATTGTAGTTGTTAAGCACTTACTAGGCACCAGGCACTGTACTAAGTACTGGGGTAGATGCAAGATAACCAGGTTGTACAGAGTTTTACAGGTTGTCCCTGTCCCATAGGGCTCACAGTCTTAATCCCCATATTCAGATTGGGTAATTAAAGCAAAGAAAAGTTAAGTGACTTGCCCAAGGTCACACAGCAGACAAGTGGTGGAGCCAGGACGAGAACCTAGGTTCGTTGATTCCCAGGATCCATGTGCTTTCCACTAGGTCAAGCTGTTTTTGAGAAACCACCATAATCCAAGTGGCCAAAAAAAAAAAAAAAAATACACAACTCAAAAGGACTGCAGACTGCTTAGATGTAAGCTTTAGAATATATATGGGGATTTGATTCATGTTGCTTTATATGTCAACCCCTTCTTGTCAAAGCAAAACAATGCTCATCAAAAACATAAATACAATGTCTATTTATTGGATGTTGCTATGAAAATCTTCAAGGCTACATAAAACATCCAATATTTTTTTATCCAAAAGTCTCACTTAAATGTAAACCCACTGTTTGACATCTAGGATCACCCCTAAAAGATGAGTTATTCTAGAAAAACATAAACAAGGAGTTTCCATAACTCATTCCTCCAAGGGAATCCAGGGAGTCAATCAGTTTCCGGAAATTTGCCTTGGGAATCCTGCCCCAAATTGTACTGGTCAGCTGGATGTACTGGTGCCACATTTCCAGAATGGGCTCTTGGACAGGACAAGAGGGATGCGGTTGAACTAACATTACACCTCTGCCTACCCAGGGCTCTGAGTCCCACGTGGACTCAAACTACAACAGGGCATCTCTCCTACAAAAATAGTATGAGGAAACGCTACATGCCCCTCACAGAGCTGATCAGTGAAATGTATTTGTTTGGGAGGTGATCTTTCTTCTAACTGCTGCTTGGACCTGCTTTGCGATACCTGAAGACTTCTACTTAGATCATCACCCAAGGGAAAAAAAACACTTGGGTCTCTAGCTCTCATCTTTGGAGTTCCATAAAAATATTGATTCAAACAGCTCACTGAAGTCTGAATTTCAAGAAAGTAAAAGTAAAGGGGCAGGGGGTGGCGAGTCCATTTCTCAGGACTCTCCAACACTGTCACTCTCATAAGGTTGATACTTCCAAAGCAATCTTCACTGCATTAAGCTTCGGTGATTTGTCTGAATTCAATTAACATCCAAAAAAAGTATTATGGAATTTGTAACATATGTTTAATAATATATTAATGTTAAATTACATGTCAAAGAGATATATCTGAAACCATTCATAAAGATATGATCCTTCAATTAAACCCATAGTCCTCTCCCTGGTCCCTCACCTGCACCTCTTCCACTCTCTTCCCCTCAACCCCTCCATTCTCAGCCTCCAGCCACTTGCCCCTCCCCCAAACCCTTTTTCCCCTTCTCTCCTCTCACCATCTGATCCAGTCCTCCCTCCCCCCACCCTTCTCCTCTCCCCTTCCCCCCTCCTCTCCCCTTTTCCCCCTCCTCTCCCTTTCCCCCTCCTCTCTTCCCCCCACCCCTCTTCTTCCCCCCTTCCTCATGCCTCTCTCCTTTCCCCCCTCCTCTCCTCCCCCCTGCCCCTCTTCTTCCCCCCTTCCTCACTCCTCTCTCCTTTACCCCCTCCTCCTCTCTCCTTTACCCCTCCCCCCTCTTTCCTCCCCTCCTCCTCTCTCCTTTCCTCCCCTCCTCCTCTCCTTCCACCCTCCTTCTCTCCTTCCCCCTCCTCCTCTCCTTCCCCCCTCCTCTCTCCTTTCCTCCCCTCCTCCTCTCTCCTTTCTTCCCCGCCTCCTCTCCTTCCCCCCGCCTCCTCTCCTTCCCCCCTCCCCCTCCCTCCTTTCCCCCTCCTCCTCCTCCCTCCTTTCTCCCCTCCTCCTCCTCCCTCCTTTCTCCCCTTCCTCCTCCCTCCTTTCTCCCCTCTTCCTCCTCCCTCCTTTCTCCCCTCTTCCTCCTCCCTCCTTTCTCCCCTCTTCCTCCTCCCTCCTTTCTCCCCTCTTCCTCCTCCCTCCTTTCTCCCCTCTTCCTCCTCCCTCCTTTCTCCCCTCTTCCTCCTCCCTTTCTCCCCTCCTCCTCCTCCTTTCTTCCCTCCTTCTCCTCTCTCCTTTCTCCCCTCCTCCTCTCCTTCCTCCCCCCCTCCTTCCCCTCCTCCCTCCTTTCTCCCTCCCCTCCTCCCTCCTTTCTCCCCTCCTCCCTCCTTTCTCCCCTCCTCCTCTCCTCCCCTCCTCCTCTCCTCCCCTCCTCCTCCTCTCCCCCTCCTCTCCCCCTCCTCCTCCTCTCCCCCTCCTCCTCTCCTTTCTCCCCTCCTCCTCCTCTCTCCTTCCCCCCTCCCTCCTCCTCCTGCCCTCCCCCCTCCTTTCTCCCCTCCTCTCTCCTTCCCCACTCCTCCTCTCTCCTTCCCTCCTCCTCTCCCCCTCCTCTCTCCTTTCCCCCTTCACTCTCCTTTCCCCCCTCCTCCTCTCTCCCTCCTCTCTCCTTTCCCCCTCCTCCTCTCTCCTTCCCCCTCCCTCCTTTCTCCCCTCTTCCTCCTCCCTCCTTTCTCCCCTCTTCCTCCTCCCTCCTTTCTCCCCTCTTCCTCCTCCCTCCTTTCTCCCCTCTTCCTCCTCCCTTTCTCCCCTCCTCCTCCTCCTTTCTTCCCTCCTTCTCCTCTCTCCTTTCTCCCCTCCTCCTCTCCTTCCTCCCCCCCCTCCTTCCCCTCCTCCCTCCTTTCTCCCTCCCCTCCTCCCTCCTTTCTCCCCTCCTCCCTCCTTTCTCCCCTCCTCCTCTCCTCCCCTCCTCCTCTCCTCCCCTCCTCCTCCTCTCCCCCTCCTCTCCCCCTCCTCCTCCTCTCCCCCTCCTCCTCTCCTTTCTCCCCTCCTCCTCCTCTCTCCTTCCCCCCTCCCTCCTCCTCCTGCCCTCCCCCCTCCTTTCTCCCCTCCTCTCTCCTTCCCCACTCCTCCTCTCTCCTTCCCTCCTCCTCTCCCCCTCCTCTCTCCTTTCCCCCTTCACTCTCCTTTCCCCCCTCCTCCTCTCTCCCTCCTCTCTCCTTTCCCCCTCCTCCTCTCTCCTTCCCCCTCCTCCTCTCCCCCTCCTCTCCTTCCCCCCCTCCTTTCCCCCCTCCACTCTCCTTTCCCCCCTCCACTCTCCTTTCCCCCCTCTCTCCTTCCCCCCCTCCTCCTCCTCTCCCCCCTCCCCCTCCTCCCTTTCCCTCCCTTTCCCCCCTCCCCTCCTCCCTTTTCCTAGCTCCCTTTCTCTCCACTTCTCACTTTTCCTTCCCCTCCCCACCTCTCCTCATAACTGCCTCTTTAACCCTGCCTGGTATTGTGCCTTTTTATATTACTAGAGCATTTCTATAACAAAGAATATTTCATTAGCACAACATGTTATTAAACTAATGTACATATGTCACCGAATGACAAAACACATCCAAATTACAAATGGTTTCATTCAAATTAGAAAAAAAGTACCAGAATCCTATTGTATGGTTTTCCATTTGGCTAGCTCAACTAAGTTCTGAGAAAAACGCCAATAACCCAGTCCAATAGAATGTGACATTCAGTTTAATTAGCACACTTACCTCTAAACAATGATTTTTAAGAAGGAGGCAACAGAAGTTGACAGAGCCACAAAAGAAGTATTTAACAGTCACTTTCAGTCACCTGGCAATAGAAACGGATGACAGAAAAGCTCTGGTGACCCAAAGAGAGCAGATGACAAAAAGTAAAAGGAGTTGAGAGATGTTCTGGTTAAATCACCAAACACCACAACACATCATTTCTTAGATTTTCTCCTCTGCTCCGCCTTGTTTCCATGCCATTTTTCATACAATTCTAACACCTAATTAAAAAGGTCAGTTAAAGCATGTTAGACTTCAACCCTTCCACTGCACATAGGAGGGCTGCAAAGGTTTATTGATGGATGATGAATCAAATGAACAGTTTTCTACTGAACAGTTAACAGGTTAGGAATTTGAGTTCTGTCCTGCACTCCTATGGCAGTGGAAGAGGACATTAAGAATTCCAAAATCATTGTGTTTTAGAAGAATGCAGAGTTCTTCATGTAAAACTTGCCTTTTGCTTCCACTCTTGACTTACCTTGACCTCCCTCTGTTGCTCCATATGAAAGACCTGAACTAAAGATACGAGTATAGCAGTGAAAAAAATCATGTTTGAGGACAAAATAGGAATCTGAATTATGGATAGGGCTGAGAATCACGTCAACGTTGCCGTAGTTCCACTGCTCTCTTTCACCCCTGTGGAAAAGGAACAACTTTGCAAGGCTTAATCTGATTTCACTGCTTTTTTCCCCAAATCTAATTCTGCATAATTATCTGTGCGTGCACATTCATGCTGGAGTGGAAAATGCAAAAAGGTTCTGAATGTTATGTCACATACTGCAGGTAGCAAGTCTTTTCAATCTGGAAGATATCAAACGAGAAATCAAACCCAGGTTGATACCTAACTCCTACCCTCGAAAATTACCGCAGCCTGGGGCAGGGAAGAGAAGTCATCATCATCATCATCAATCATATTTATTGAGCGCTTACTATGTGCAGAGCACTGTACTAAGCGCTTGGGAAGTACAAATTGGCAACATATAGAGACAGTCCCTACCCAACAGTGGGCTCACAGTCTAAAAGGGGGAGACAGAGAACAAAACCAAACATACTAAAGTCGTTTTTCTCTCTAGCTGCTAAGCCAATCCCCAGTTTCCTCTTGGCACCAGGAGCAAATTAGGAAAAGTTCTCCATGCATTTTTTCACTGCCTGTTCGCCCAGCCTCCCTGGAAGTCTGGGAATTCAACTCTATCCCAAGCTCTCTCTCTCGGTGACGGGGATTTGCCGCGAAATCAATCAATCAATCAATCATATGTATTGAGCGCTTACTATGTGCAGAGCACTGTACTAAGCGCTTGGGAAGTACAAATTGGCAACATATAGAGACAGTCCCTACCCAACATTGGGCGAAAGGCATGGGACTTGCTTGCATCTCTGGGTGCAGGACTTGCTTGCATCTCTGGGTGCGTTTTCGTTGGGTAACCTCCCCGC
This sequence comes from Tachyglossus aculeatus, assembly GCF_015852505.1. Taxonomy (NCBI): domain Eukaryota; kingdom Metazoa; phylum Chordata; class Mammalia; order Monotremata; family Tachyglossidae; genus Tachyglossus; species Tachyglossus aculeatus. The sequence continues at coordinate 104,223,701 of NC_052101.1, forward strand.
CTGGGCGAGTTCTCCCACCCCTTGGGGTTTCACTCTTGGGAGCCTTTGGCCAAACTCCTTCTGCCTTGCCAGCCATGCCAAAGGTTGGGATTTGGCCGACCCCTCGTGTTTCAAAAAGGGGTGTTCCTCTGGCCTCTTCCCGCCCAAAGAGGAAGCGTTTAAACCCTTCCCCGGCCCCCGGGGAGCTGGCCAACTATGGGTTTTCTGCCCCAGCCCGCAACCTGCCGTGCCATACCGCCCTGCTTCGCCCTGGTGGGCACATGTCTGCTAGCTGTGTGTGTGTGTGTGTGTGTGTGTGTGTGTGTGTGTGTGTGTGTGTGTTGGGGAGTTCCTACGAGGAAAAGGGCAGCTAGCAGAGCGGCTGCGATCGAGGCAGCCACGGGACAAGCCTCCATCCCCCAAGCTCGTCCGAGTTGGTCGGCGTGAGCCGCGCGGGAAGGGCGAGGTGCGTGACTGCCTCTGGAGCACCATCCTGGGTCCGCTTTCCCCATCTCCTTTTCATCTTGCCAGGGGACAAACTTCTTTTTTTCCTCCCCCCAAAGACCCGCTCGCCCCTGCTCCCCCCCCCTGGGGCGGAGGAGGAAGAGAGGAGGAAGAGGAGGCGGCGGCAGCCCCGCATGCCTGCCCGCGCTGAACCCTGAAAACCGCAAGGCTCGGGGCATCCTCCCGGCGACGGTCCTCTCTCCTCCGGGACTCGGTGCAAGTCCAAGAAGCGCTTCCCAGCCCGGCCCCATCCCCGAGGCCGGTGCGGGGGGACTGACTGAGTGGTGCCGTCCTCCCCCTGGAGCCTTACCTTGGCGAGCAGTTCAGGACCACGGACAGATCCCCGGGCTTCGGGGCAGCGGGAAAGCTCCCTACTTGCGCCCAATCCCTGCGTGGAAGCCGGGGCTCGGCCGCTCTCCCGGCTCCCCGCCCTCCTCCTCGGCTGCTCAGAAGACCCGGAGCAGCCGAGCCAAGGCGGGCAACCCCTTCGGGCCGGTCGGAGGCCCAGTCGGGGAGACGCAAGCAGAAGGCAAATGCGCTGCACCTGCGGGGTGATGGGCCTTAAGTAGGAGCGGGGGAAGCACGCTCTGGCCCCTTTAGGTGGAGGCGGCTAGGGTACCGCCTCTATGCCGGTTGTCGTTGCCCACAGTCCCACCTTCCAGATCTGGCTGGTGGCGGCGTGGGAGGGATCGCCGTTCCCAGGGAGTAGCCTGGAATGGGGAACGTCAGAGATTTCGGGGGCGGGGGCCATTTGTGACCACCCGGGCAACCCCACCCCCTGGAGCCCCGGGGAGCCTGGAGGATGAGCGAAGAAGCCCGCTTAACCCTTTCCTTCCCGTGGTTCCGACGCAGGCGGTGCCCGCTGAGCGTTCCCGGGGGCGAGTTGGGCTGGGCGGGCTCGGTCGCCCCCGGCCGTCCCGAGCATCAGGGGGAGGGAACTTGGCGAGACGGAAAGACTCTATCATCATCATCATCATCAATCGTATTTATTGAGCGCTTACTAGGCGCAGAGCACCGGACCAAGCGCTTGGGAAGTACAAATTGGCAACCTATAGAGCCAGTCCCTACCCACCAGTGGGCTCACAGTCTAAAAGGGGGAGACAGAGAACAAACCCAAACAGACTAACAAAAGAAAATAAATAGAAGAGATATGTACAAATAAAACTCCATAGCTAAAGAGTCGCACGCTTTCCTCGGCGAAAACCGAAGGGTTGGGGCATAAAGCGTGGCGGGCAAAGGTTGCAGCCCTGCGGTCTTTAGTAACTGAGTTTGATTTCAAATGGGGTCCAGAAGGTTTTAAATTGGAGGGGGAAGCGGTAGTTTGATAAGTTACCAACACTCCTGGCACTCCGTAGCATGTGGGCCGGAGATACTGCACGCCCATGGCTTCAGCCTAAATGCGATGGGGGAAGTGAATGAATGAATGTACGGGAGGCGGGGAGGGGGAAGCGCAAGGTCGTTGCTTTTTCGCAGGACTTTCCTCCCTCCAAACCACCCTGTAGAAATGCTGATTTTTGTCAAACTACTCTCTTGGGTTTAACCAGAGGCTCAAGAGTCTGACTGTGAGAAAATAGAATCACCACAGCCAAGCCTTGCTGGGATGACTTCTTGGTAACTCCAGGAGGAGCCCCAGGTCCTCTCTTGGGAGGTCTGAAGGGAAGAAGCACCTAGGCTTTTGCTAAACCCTATCCGTTGCCGTCTACTGTATTGCCTTAGGCATGCAGCAGTCTACACACTCACACGATCAAGTCAACACGCTATGACATGAGGGACTGTCTCTATATGTTGCCAATTTGTACTTCCCAAGCGCTTAGTACAGTGCTCTGCACATTGTAAGCGCTCAATAAATATGATTGATTGATTGATTTCCACACTGTTGATGAGAAGAGTGCTAAAATGAAAACAAAAAATAATGTAAAATGGCAATCTGGTGCTTTATGCCCCCAAGATAAAAACAGCCATTTATTTAACCCGGGGCGATTTCTCCCTCCTCCTAGAACTTGGAAATTCAGATATCTTCGTGCATTGAAACATGCGCATACATCGACTGCAACCCTATGACCTCTGAAATTAAGCTAATGTTCTAGAAGAGTTTTTACCTTTTTTGACTTTTCTGACGGCATTTTTTTTGGTATTTTTTTCATTCTGTGACAATAGGAGATTCTTTTTTGATAGTTCAATTTGATAACGAGGGTTTTTGCCTAATCTGAGCGGCATGTTGACAGAAATAGAACATAGGGGGCACCGTTTCCAGTATAAATCACGAACCTAATGAAAGGAATACACACGAGTGATTTTTTTAAATAAGCAAAATACATAACCGACCAGGTTTTACTTAAAAGAATGGCCAACTTTTTCTGGTTAATTAATGGGCCTATACCACTTTCCTATTTACAATAATGATTTTGAAAACTTTACATAATGCAAAATGTCTGAGACAAGTTTCCAGGAAATTCTCTGACGATTTGTGAACCCACGAGGGATATTTGGGGAGGGGGTAGTTTTAGGTTCAAGCAACCAACAAGTGCAAGGAATAGGATACGGTCTACGTGTTAGCCCCTGTAGACACCGTCCACCCTTCCAAACGGACTGCGTAGGTTTATCCCATAGGAAGAGCACTTTCCACCGAGCTTTGAACGTTTAACATTAGCAGAGAAGATGTGGAACCAAGAAATAGTCTTATTAGTCGCTACCAGTTTGTAATTGAAGAAATTCCCCATGGGGGGGGGGGGGGGGATTAAACATTAGTACAGGAAATCATATTTATCAAAAAAACTGGGGCATCCAGTTCCAATTTCCACTGCCCATCCGCGCCCACTGTTCAGTTCCTCTATTTGATCAGCACCTCCTCAGGGAGTTGCGTCTAGTTGAAGATTCACTTAAACTCCATTCCTTTTTTTTTCCTAATGGCAATGGAGAGCAGATCCTAACGGCGGGAAGATCAGTTTGACATCAAAGACTGCTTCCAAAGCGAAAGGGAGCCGTGGGGGGGAGGTTGATGCGTAGAAATCAAGTCTCCCGGAGGGGGAATGGTTTGTTTTTAGCTTGGGGTTTTAGCTAGGGCTGGCTTGATGTGAAAACAGCGGCACACGTGGATCCCCTCACATCCGGAGGCCTGGCCTCGTGTCAGCTTCTTGCCAGGGGAGCACGAGATCGGGATTCGATCTAGGGAAACGCTCCAAGAGAATCAATTAACGCCGCCGGCAGCAAGTTCAATAGCACTGCACCGAGGCCCACGCCCAAAGTGTGCATGAATGAATCACTCATGAGCACTTGCAAACAATTATCATTCCCGATCAATTGAGGAGGGCGCAAGGTTGGGGGGGAGCAAGCAAAAATAATAATAATAATAATAATAATAAACATCTCTCTGCTTCAGCCTGCCGGAGTTGCAGCAGAGAGCTGCTGAAGAATCCAAAATGGTATTTTAAGTTTTAGAGTCGGGTCGCTTCTGCTCTGGGAAGCCTCTGCGCCCACAAGGTCACCTCATAAATCCAGGTATTGTGATATTGCGCTGCAAATCCGTACCGGGCATAATAACTCTTAAGGGAAATCAACTCGGAAAACGCGTCCGAGTTTTTCAAAGGTGCATGGGCAGAATGCATCATTACAGCCAGGCTCAGCATGCAACAGTTTTGCTAAATCCAGGGAGGGAGAGAAGGATCTCTTTTCTGCCCCTCCCACCGCTCAACCCCGGTTGTACCGGGCTGAAAAGTTGTCAGCCAAGGGCTGGGGGAGGAAGGGGACCACGGAATGTCGTTCGGGAAAGAGATGGCTTTTTTGACAACATCGGATTTGGGTCGATTTTTACTGTACAGTGTCAATCCAGTGGGAGTAAAAGGACCAAAACCCTCTTTGTTGTAAATAAGCGCATAAATGAGGTCATTCAAAAGGAGGGGAAATCAGTCAGACAAAATACACCTTATTAAATCGGATTTTATGAAAAAATGATCAGACCCTTAAAACAGTCTCTGAGTGAGTCTCAAAATTCAGATTTTTCATTTGTTTTGATAATTGCCTCAAATATCCTTTTGGTGGGATGATAAATGGGTGTGGGCAGTTTTAAGATCAGTTGAAATAGTGATAAAACATCACAGATTTTAAAGTCCTGCTGACCAGCCTTCAATAGTGCATTAGTATGTAATTGTGCTAGATGATAATTCTGCTGCAGATTCAGGGCATAGGAATAAAAATAGTTAAACTGTGCTAATGATAATTAACATACAAAAAGCTATATGCCTCCAAATGCCCTGAAGGTAGTGATAAGGCTCATACCCTATCCTAATCCTCCTCGACCTCTCAGCTGCCTTCGACACTGTGGACCACCCCCTTCTCCTCAACACGCTATCCAACCTTGGCTTCACAGACTCCGTCCTCTCCTGGTTCTCCTCTTATCTCTCCGGTCGTTCATTCTCAGTCTCTTTTGCAGGCTCCTCCTCCCCCTCCCATCCCCTTACTGTGGGGGTTCCCCAAGGTTCAGTTCTTGGTCCCCTTCTGTTCTCGGTCTACACTCACTCCCTTGGTGACCTCATTCGCTCCCACGGCTTCAACTATCATCTCTACGCTGATGACACCCAAATCTACATCTCTGCCCATGCTCTCTCCCCCTCCCGCCAGGCTCGCATCTCCTCCTGCCTTCAGGACATCTCCATCTGGATGTCTGCCCACTACCTAAAACTCAACATGTCCAAGACTGAACTCCTTGTCTTCCCTCCCAAACCCTGCCCTCTCCCTGACTTGCCCATCACTGTAGACGGCACTACCATCCTTCCTGTCTCACAAGGCCGCAACCTTGGTGTCATCCTCGACTCTGTTCTCTCATTCACCCCTCACATCCAAGCCGTCACCAAAACCTGCCCGTCTCAGCTCCGCAACATTGCCAAGATCCGCCCTTTCCTCTCCATCCAAACCGCTACCCTGCTCGTTCAAGCTCTCATCCTATCCCGTCTGGACTACTGCATCAACCTCCTCTCTGATCTCCCAACCTCGTGTCTCTCCCCACTTCAGTCCATACTTCATGCCGCTGCCCAGATTGTCCTTGTCCAGAAACGCTCTGGTCATGTTACTCCCCTCCTCAGAAACCTAAGTGGCTACCAATCAATCTGCACATCAAGCAGAAACTCCTCACCCACGGCTTCAAGGCTGTCCATCACCTCGCCCCCTCCTACCTCACCTCCCTTCTCTCCTTCTCCAGCCCAGCCCGCACCCTCCGCTCCTCTGCCGCTAATGTCCTCACCGTGCCTCGTTCTCGCCTGTCCCGCCATCGATCCCCGGCCCACGTCATCCCCCTGGCCTGGAATGCCTCCCTCTGCCCATCCGCCAAGCTAGCTCTCTTCCTCCCTTCAAGGCCCTACTGAGAGCTCACCTCCTCCAGGAGGCCTTCCCAGACTGAGCCCCCTCCTTCCTCTCCCCCTCCTCCTCTCCATCCCCCCCGTCTTACCTCCTTCCCTTCCCCACAGCACCTGTATATATGTATATATGTTTGTACATATTTATTACTCTATTTATTTATTTATTTTACTTGTACATATCTATTGTATTTATTTTATTTTGTTAATATGTTTGGTTTTGTTTTCTGTCTCCCCCTTCTAGACTGTGAGCCCACTGTTGGGTAGGGACTGTCTCTATATGTTGCCAACTTGTACTTCCCAAGCTCTTAGTACAGTGCTCTGCACACAGTAGGCACTCAATAAATACAATTGATTGATTGATTGATTGATACAGGCTGATAGGTCCGGCAAAGGCTGACATTCCAGCCACAATGATGGTCATGGGAGTTTAAGCCCGGAGGGCTAGAAAAAAGAAGCATTGTATTGCCCACAATAACTTCGCAGTTGATTGTTTTCTTTGATCCCTATCACTGACTCAGTTGCACCTAAAAGATATGGACTATTGCAATTATACTGTTTAATTAGGGGTGGGGACAGATCCAGAATGTCAGTTCTTGCACTGAAGCATTTAGAAAAAAAACGACTATAATTTACAAAGAAAGCACATGTACAGAGACGCAGTGTGGCCCACTGGAAGGAGTAAGGGCCTGGAAGTCAGAGGATCTGGGTTCTAATCCCAGCTGCACCATGTATGTGCTCTGTGACCTTGGGCAAGTCACTTAACTTCTCTGTGCCTCAGTTACCTCATCTGTAAAATGGGGCTTAAGACTGTTAGCCTCATGTGGGACATGGACTGTGTCCAACCTAGTCATCTTGTATCTACCCCAGCGCTTAGTACAGTGTCTGGCACATAGTTACCACTTAAATGCCATTTTTTTAAAAAAGAGAAACAACTGTGTAGCTTCTATACTGTTGAAAGAGAACCACGACCCGGGTTAATGCCAGTGCTCTCCGCAGAGTCCAATAAATACTATTGCTTGATTCACTGATTGATCTCAGATCCTTCTTTTTAACCCTACATTGCATTGCTTGCAATTCTTTCCTGAGAGATTCTGGCCCCTTTTCCTTTGAGAATCAATCAAGGCCTGCATTAAGCACCTGGGAGAGCACAATATTAGTAGAGATGATCCCTGCCCTCGAGAAGCTTTACAATCTAGCAGGGGAGGCAGATTCTAAAATAAATTACTGACAGGGGAAGGTAGCCAAGACACTTGCCTAAGTGCGGTGGAGGGAGAAGGTGGGATACACCAACCACATAGGGGTGAGGGGGTGGTGAATTGGTAGATAACAATGCCACACTAGACTGTAAATTTCTTGCAGAAAGGGATCGATTCTTTTACCTCTGTCGTACCCTCTCAAGTGCTTGGAAGAGTGTCCTTCACACAGTAGGAATTATTATTATTGATAATAATAATGATGTTATTTGTTAAGCACGCACTGTGTGTCAAGCACTGTACCAACCACTGGGGTAGATGCTAGCTGATCAGTTCGAACACAGTCTTTGTCCCACATGAATGGGGCTCACGGTCTAAGAGGGAGGGAGAATAGGTATTGCAACTATATTTTATAGTTGAGAAAACAGGCACAGAAAAGTTCTGTGGTTTGCCCAAAGGCACACAGCAGGAAAGAGGCAGAGCTGGGACTAGAGCCCAGGTCTTCCGACTCCCAGACCATGTTGTTCCCAAATACTATCAATCAATTAACTGATCAGTTGATTGATACTGTTATCTTCTTGACATATTTTAGGAAGAAGTGAGCTGATTCATCTGGTAAGAATGGAGTCATTTGGAAGAGAGGCAATATATAAATATGAAGAATGATCATAATTTATAAAATATAGTTTATGAAGCAGTGGTGAATCAGACCAGATTTAACCCTCTTAAGAATATACCTGCAGGGTCAGTCATACAAATATCTGCTCTACCAGGATAAAAATGACTTTGGCCAGTTGAGTCATGAAGATGGCAGCTCAGCTTATGGCTAGACTCCTACCTAACTACCGACCTCAGTTCTCAACACACTGAGGTAGGCCTGGTTCCCCACCACTCCCCCACATCAAGCTTCAATGGCCAAAGAGCCATTTTGCCCATTTCCAGCTGTGGCCGGCACAGAGGCCTTCCCTGCCCAGCTCTGTAGTCATGATGGTGGGACTTTTTCACATCACCTGCTCAGTCCAGTCACCAGAGCAAGGGCCTTGCCTCCCAGCTGAAGTCAGGTTGCGAAGAGGATTTTGCTGGGTGAGATTGGGTGCTGGTGGACCCAATCTAGACTATGAGCCCGTTGTTGGGTAGGGACCGTCTCTATATGTTGCCAACTTGTACTTCCCAAGCGCTTAGTACGGTGCTCTGCACACAGTAAGTGCTCAATAAATACGATTGAATGAATGAATGAATAAATGGTGGGGCCGTGTCAACTAGCTGCTCAGCTAGTGGTCAAAGCCATGGATGGACCTGCTGTGGCTTGTTCCTTTAACTCAAGACAGGAGGAAGATTTAGGTAAGTGAGGTCTGCGTCTCTGTCCTTTCTCTCCTCTCAGTTAGTCAATAGTATTTATTGAACATTTACTGTGTCCAGAGTACTGTACGAAGCGCTTGGGAGAGTACAGCATAACAATGTAACAGCCACATTTCCTGCTCACAATGACTTACAGTCTAGAGGGGGAGATATACATTAATATAAATAAAATCACAGTTACGTACATTAGTGTTGTGGGGGTGGGAGGGGGGTGAATAAAGGGAGCAAGTCAAGATAGCACAGAAGGTAGTGGGAAAAAAGAAAATAATAATAATGATGATGTTGGTATTTGTTAAATGCTTACTATGTGCCAAGCACTATTCTAAGCACTGGAAAGGAGGACTTAGTCAGAGAAGGCCTCTTGGAGGAGAAATGCCTTCGATAAGGCTTTAAAGCGGGGGAGAGCAATTGTCTGTTGGCTATGAAGAGGGGGCATTCCAGGCCAGAGGTAGGATGTGGGCAAGAGGTCAGCGGCAAGATAGATGAGATGGAGGCACAGTGAGAAGGTTAGCATTATTCATTCATTCAATCGTATTTATTGAGCACTTACTGTGTGCAGAGCACTGTACTAAGCACTTGGGAAGTACAAGTTGGCAACATATAGAGACGGTCCCTACCCAACAGTGGGCTCACAGTCTAGAAATAATAATGGCATTTGTTAAGCACTAACTATGTGCAAAGCACTGTTCTAAGCACTGGGGGGGGGATACAAGGTTGTCCCATGTGGGGCTCACAGTCTTAATCCCCATTTTACATATGAGGTCACTGAGGCTCTGAGAAGTTAAGTGACTTGTCCAAGATCACACAGCAGACAAGCGGCGGAGCTGGGATTCAAACCCATGACCTCTGACTCCAAAGCCTGTGCTCTTTCCACTGAGCCACGCTGCATCCTCATTAGAGGAGTGAAGTGTGCAGTCTGGGTTGTGATGAGGTGTGAAGGGATGGGGTCGAATGCGCAGGTGGAGGGGGTAGATTTTGATAAAAGGCAGGCAATCTCCTCTCAGCATCTTTGTCTTTTTCCTCTTATTTCACTGTTTTTCTAGGTCTCTCTTTCCCCACCACCAAAGCCCTACCCCACATTTGCCTTTTCAGTTTCAAAATGAAACGTTGACACCTGTGAACTGATGTAGGCTAATGCAGTATTTAATTGTTAATCAACAGTCAAGATTAATAGGCTAAGAGAAGTCAATCTAAGAAATAACAGGAAGTCTATAAAGCTTTTCAGTTCAAAGGATATAAAGCATTTTTAATCATGATTTAAATTCCAAGAAGTCATCTCCTTAAAAGTTTTAGTTAGGGGAGAATACTAATGTTTAACTTCATTATCTATCTGTGAACTTGAAACTGTGATGAAAAATAATCACCTCGTTCCAATTATTAAAGTAACATGTATTGAAAATGTACCGAAAAAGTAGAAGTACTTTAATGCCTTATTAAAACTTTTTTGGTATGCCTTACATAAAGAAGAAAAGTTACAAATTGGGAAAAGAGATGGAACTCAGAACATATTGACACAATGAGATCTTGACAGTTCATTTTTTTTTTTAAACCTACAAATTTATGTATCTGGACTCAAGGACATGAAAAAGGTATCTTCCCTGAGCATGGTACTCCACTTCATGCTATTCAAAGTGAGTGAAACAGACACAGCCCCTGCCCTCCAGGCGTTTACATTCTGAGTCAAGGTAACAGATGTACTCATTCATTCAGTAGCATTTATTTGGCCACAGCTGTTCTTCACGTCCTTGAAAAATGCAATGAGATGCTCTACCCATAGCCCTTGTGGATAATAGCTGTTCCTTGCCAATCTCCTACTAATCACCCTATGTGCACACGTGTGTGCGTGCATATGCATGCACACACACACACACACACACACACACACACACACACACACACACATATTACCTTGACTCAGAATGTCAGCTCCTAGAGGGCAGGGGTTGTGTCTGTTTCACTTTCTTTGAATAACATGAAATATATTAACAAGCAGCAAGGCCTAGTGGAAAGACCAGGGGTCTGGGAGTGAGAGGTGGGTTCTAATTCTGACTCCACCACATATCTGCTGTGTGACCTTGGGCAAGTCACTTCTCTGGGCCTCAGTTACCTCATCTGTAAAATGGGGATTAAGACTGTGGGTCAGGAACTGTGTCTGACCTGATTACCTTGTATCTACTCCAGTGCTTAGAATAGTGCTTGGCACATAGTAAGTGCTTAACAAATTCATTCATTCATTCATTCATTCATATTTAGCGCTTACTGTGTGCAGAGCACTGTACTAAGCGCTTGGGAAGTACAAGTCGGCAGCATATAGAGACGGTCCCTACCCAACAACAGCCTCACAGTCTAGAAGGGGGAGACAGACAACAAAACAAAACACGTAGACAGGTGTCAAAACTGTCAGAATAAATAGAATTACAGCTATATGTACATCATTAACAAAATAAATATAGTAAATATGTACAAGTAAAATAAGTAGAGTAATAAATCTGTACAAATATATACAAGTGCTGTGGGGAGGGGAAGGGGGTAGGGCTGGGGGAGGGGATGGGGAGGAAGAGAGGAAAAAGGGGGCTCAGGCTGGGAAGGCCTCCTGGAGGAGGTGAGCTCTCAGTAGGGCTTTGAAGGGAGGAAGAGAGCTAGCTTGGCGGATGGGCAGAGGGAGGGCATTCCAGGCCAGAGGTAGGACGTGGGCCAGGGGTCGATGGCGCGACAGGCACAGTGAGGAGGTTAGCGGCAGAGGAGAGGAGCAGTTACCACAATTATTCTATTCTATGTTTATGAGGAGCAGTGTGCCTAGTGGATAGAACATGGGCCTCAGAGTCAAAGGATCTAGGTTCTAATCCCAGCTCTGCCACATGTCTGTTGTGTGACCTTGAGCAAGTGTTGCCTTCTCTGTGCCTCAGTCACCTCATCTGTAAAATTGGGATTAAAACTGTGAACCCCATGTGGGATATGGATTGTGTCCAACCTCATTAGCTTGTTTCTATCCCAGTGCTTAGTACTGTACTTGGCACATAGTAAGGCCTTAAGAAATACCATAAAAAAGAAAGAAAAAACAAAGCATTCCAATGTTACTCTCAGTTTTGCAAGAGACTCCAGGATAATCCTCCGTCTTTGGATCGTCCCTGAATTTGGAACCCTTAAATCACAACCACCATCCTTTCCTCTGTGGTATAAGGAGAACCAGTTGGCTGTGATACTAAGCAAACTTTATTTTTTATTTTTCAAACTCTTTTTTTTTTCAAATGAACAAATGTAGGGCTCAGTCTATCACTAGCACCTACTATATGCAAAGAACTGTATTAAGAGCTTGGGAAAGGATGAAAGAGGCAGGAGACCCAATCCCTGTGCTCAACGAGTTTGCAATCTAATGAGGTAGGCCGACATCAAGTGATCTATAGATCGGAAGGAAAAATAATGAAAAGATGGAAAGGTGAATAAGTGAGTACCTAACTAATATATGTTCACTTTGGGCTGAAAATCAGCCTGAAAAAGACAGAAGTAGTGCCCCAATCAAAACCCACAGCACCTATTTCGGTGGTATCCATTGATAGTGTGCCAATTGAGGCCATCAAAAATGCTTGCTACTTGGGTGGCATGTTCTTGAGAAATGCTGCTAATCAATCAATTGTATTTATTGAGTGCTTACTCTGTGCAGAGCACTGTACTAAGCGCTTGGGAAGTACAAGTTGGCAACATATAGAGACGGTCCCTACCCAACAGCGGGCTCACAGCCTAGAAGGGGGAGACAGACAACAAAACAAAACGTATTAACAAAATAAAATAAATAGAATATGTAAATATGTACAAGTAAAATAAATAGAGTAATAAGTCTGTACAAACATATATACAGGTGCTGTGGGGAGGGGAAGGAGGTAGGGTGGGGGGTGATGGGGAGGGGGAGAGGAAGGAGGGGGCTCAGTCTGGGAAGGCCTCCTGGAGGAGGTGAGCTCTCAGTAGGGCTTTGAAGGGAGGAAGAGAGCTAGTTTGCTGATGTGCGGAGGGAGGGCATTCCAGGCCAGGGGGAGGATGTGGGCCGGGGGTCGACGGCGGGACAGGCAAGAATGAGGCACAGTGAGGAGAGCACTGTACTAAGCACTTGGGAGAACCTAATGCAAAAGAATAGATAAATATTATCCCTGCCCAAAAGGAGCTTGCAGTCTAGAGGACTGTAACCATAGGTGCCCATTCCAATGGGGCAAGGGTAGGAGTGATAACCCCCACAGCTCTGAAGGCTGCAGTCAAGACTGAAAAGGCCCAGGATAGTGGCTTTCTTGTCAGCTGAATGAAGCTTGTTCCCTCCTAGTTTTCATCCCCTCTAAAATTCCTGCTCCCATTTTGCCCCAGCACACAAAATGACAAGGTGGTTTAGTACAATGTATTGCACTCAGTAGGTGCTCAATAAATACCATACCACTACTACTACTACTACTACTACTACTACTACTACTACTACTACTACTACTACAACAACAACAACAACAACATGGCTTCAACTACCATCTCTATGAAGATGATCCTGAAATCCACATCTCCAGCCCTGATCTCTCGCATCCTCTGCAATCTCATATTGCCTCCTGCTTTAAGAACATCTCTATTTGGATGTTCTGCCAACACATCCAACATAATATGTCCAAAACAGAACTCCTCATCTTCCCTCATCTGGCCTCCCTGACTTTACCATCACTGTAGACAGCACCACTATCTTCCTTGTCTCACAAGCCACTAACCTTGGACTCATCTCTCACATTCAGACCACATATTCAATATGTCACCAAATCCTGTCCATTCTAGCTTCATGACATTGCTGAAATCCACCCTTTCCTCTCCATTCAAACTACTACCATGTTGATACAAGCACTTTTCCTATCCCACCTTGACTATTGCATCAGCCTCCTTGCCTGGCCTCCATGCCTCCTGTCTCCCCCGACTCCAGTCCATACTTCACTCTGCTGTCTGGATCATTTTTCTAAAAAAAAAAACCAAACTGTTCAGTCCAGGCTTCCCCACTCCTCAAGAACTTCCAGTAGTTTCCCATCCACATCTGCATCAAAACAGAAATTCCTAACCATACACTTTAAAACACTTAATCACTTTGCTTCCTCCTATCTTACCTCACTAATTTCTTACTTCAACCCAGTACGTTCACTTTATTCCTCTAATGCCAACCTATTCATTGTACTTAGATCTCGTCTATCTCACTGCCAACCACTTGCTCATACCCTGCCTTTGTCCTGGAACTCCCTTGCGCTTCATAACCAACATTCCCCACCTTCACAGCCTTGTTAAAATCACCTCTCCACCAAGAGGCTTTCCCTAAGCCCTCATTTTCCCTATTCTCTCTCCCTTCTGCATCACAGTCGCACTTGATTTGCACCATTTATTCACCTCACCCCCACAGCATTTATGTACATATCCATAATTATTTTAATGTCTGTCTCCCCCTTTAGACTGTAAACTCATTAGGAGCAGGGAATGTGCCTATGACTCTGTTATATTGTACTTTCCCAAGCGCTCAGTACGGTGCTCTGCACACAGTAAGCACTCAACAAATGTGATTGATTGATTGATTACTACTACTACTTCTACTGCTATTACTACCAGGAGTGGAAAAAAGCTGGAACAATCTGGAATGGGGCACCGGTAAAAAAAGAAAAAAATGAGTGCCAGATCACCTGTTCCAGTTTGAATTATTTCAAAGTGGATATATATATATATATATGTATATATTTAAGTGCTGAGTGGACTGGAGCTCCACAGTGGTGCAGGAGCTTGGCCTTCACTGTAGTGTGTGCCAAGGAGCTGACAGCCCCAGTGCCCTTATGTGCCTATCCATAATTTAATTTATTCATGTTAATGTCTGTCTCTCCCTCTAGACTGTCAGCTTGTTGTGGCCAGGGAACATGTCTACCAACTCTGTTATATCACACTCTCCCTGGCACTTGGTACAGTGCTTTGCACATAGTAATTGTTCAATAAATATGATCGATTGATTGCGGCACCAACTGCTAACCAGATGCCGTGATGTGGGACCTGAACTTCAGGTGTGCCAGACATCCAGTCGGCCACCAGAAGTACTGTTGGCTCCCGCAGCGACCTAGCATGACTCTGAGTGGTACAAGGGGTGGTGGCTCCAGGATGGGGATGGAGGAAAACTGGCTCCCATTCCTACTTCTCCTACTCTATCCACTGACAGAATGTGGCTTCTAGGTCCACCCGGGACCTGTGGTATTTCCACTGCCCTCACAGAACTTCAGAGTAGATGCGAGTCTCAATGCTACTGCTGTGATTTGCCTTATTATTTTGTGTCTCCCTCACCCCTTCCCCTGGTCTTAATAGAATGGCCAGGCATTCAGAGGTGCTTAGGCCCTGCCCTCCATTCCAATATTAATCTTTTTTTTAACTTTCATCCCTATGTCTACTACGTAATAGTACTACTCCAGTCCTACTAATTACCATTGTAGGGAGGCCAATGAGGAGAATGCCGCAAGAGTCTAGTCAGGTTAAGGCAAGTGCCTGAACCACGATGGCGGCCGTTCAGAAGAAAAAGAGGAAGGGGGTGGATCAGGGAAATGTGGAAGATAAACTGTCAGGATTTAGTGATTGACTTTGTGAATTGAATGGCAGCAAGGCGTCAAGGATATTAAGAAGGTCGTGGGCTTCTGGGACAAAGAGGGTGGAGGTGTTGTCAACTATGATGAAAAGGTTAGATGGAAGAGTGGATGGGAGAGAAGATGAGGAGTTTAAATTTAGACATAAGTGAAGAAAGTTGACTACTGGCTTTAATTTAATTTCTTGTGGGTCTTGGTCTCCAGCCCTGGAAAGGCAAAGTTAAAAGGTTATTACAGAGTCACAAATATTCATTCAGTTGTACTCCTTTTTCTAAAACTGAATAGACCCTTAAAGGGCCAATAGTACGGGAAATGAATTGTGTGGTTCATAGTCGAAGATGCTTGGACCTGCACAAATAATAAAGAAAGGTTAGGTATGTCCTCCCATCTCTGCTAAAGGGAAAACCTCTGGAAGGAATGGAAATGATACGTAAAGAAATTTTGTTTGAAGGCTTTTAAGAGGCAATTACAGACAAGGAAGAGTAAAAAAAAAATAAACAATAAACTACTACTTGAAAGCTTATGAATAACAGATAAGGCTCATTCAGGTAATAATAGGTTGCTGTGAGTTGCTGGAGAGTAGTATTCTGTCAATATTAAAGATAAAGACAAGTCCATGCATGCCTATATGAAGAATAAAACTCATACATGCATTTTATCACTCATACAAAGGAACAAAAAAGAACACTTAATAAGCAAGCTATGGTTTTATGGGTATAATTAGGGTCAAATTTTTAATAATAAGTCAACTACTACATATAGGTTGAAAGGCTGCACAGCAAAACGTTACTTAAAGCATGAATTTTTCGACTACGCTGGTGCAGTTTTTCAACCAAGATGTTATACAATTACTAATACACAAATGCAAATGTTCCTGGTTAAGGCCCTATTTTGCACATGGTGTTTTCATTTATAGATTCCTTGGAAAATGGTTTTCAAATAGGCACTTTACAGAAGCACACGTTCCCCGTGACACAACGAAAGCTTAAAAAGTCCACATTAATGCTTCAATCTATTCTAGAGCATTTGTTTGTCGTGACCCAGGACTCTTAAAATACTCTTGAAATCAGTATTTTTTTTTAAATATTTAGTTTGAAATGGAAGGATATTTATTCTGTACTATTTAGTTGAAAATGATGCTACTGACAAACAGATTTTTAGGAGCGTGGGCAAGTGTGGCTCACAGGCCTGATGTGTGTCTAGATATTGTTGTGTCATACTCTCCCAAGCGCTTAGTACAGTACTCTGTAATGCTGTATCTTAGCATCTTTTTCTGAAGAGCTCAAAGTATTTTTTTAATGAACTCAGAACTCACAAGTGCATTTTTGCACAATTTTATTGGGTGCCATTCTGACATTTTCCTCAACACCATTACTTGAAACAATCCATAGCCACTTCACCACACATGCTGATGCTTATGCTGAACTCTCAACCACCCTCGACTCTGCTGACATCTAACCTGTGTACATTGGCTACACAGTAATATAGACCCACATTGGGTTTCATTAATTCCACTAATTCTAAACACTGTGGACCATCCCTTTCTCCAGAAAACACTATTTAGCCTTGGCCTCATGGTAACATGGACCCACTTGGGGCCTCATCATCATCATCATCATCATCATCATCATCAATCGTATTTATTGAGCGCTTACTGTGTGCAGAGCACTGTACTAAGCGCTTGGGAAGTACAAGTTGGTAACATATAGAGACAGTCGCTACCCAACAGTGGGCTCACAGTCTAAAAGGGGGAAACAGAGAACAAAACCAAACATACTAATAAAATAAATAGAATAGATATGTACAAGTAAAATAAATAAATACATAGAGTAATAAATATGTACAAACGTATATACATATATACAGGTGCTGTGGGGAAGGGAAGGAGGTAAGATGGGGGGATGGAGAGGGGAACGAGGGGGAGAGGAAGGAAGGGGCTCAGTCTGGAAAGGCCTCCTGGAGGAGGTGAGCTCTCAGTAGGGCCTTGAGGGGAGGAAGAGAGGTAGGTTGGCGGATGGGCAGTGGGAGGGCATTCCAGGCCCGGGGGATGACATGGGCCGGGGGTTGTTAGCGGGACAGGCGAGAACGAGGTACGGTGAGGAGATTAGCGGCAGAGGAATGGAGGGTGCGGGCTGGGCTGTAGAAGGAGAGAAGGGAGGTGAGGTAGGAGGGGGTGAGGGGATGGAGAGCCTTGAAGCCCAGGGTGAGGAGTTTCTGCCTGATGCGCAGATTGATTGGTAGCCACTGGAGATTTTTGAGGAGGGGAGTAACATGCCCAGAGCGTTTCTGGACAAAGACAATCCGGGCAGCAGCATGAAGTATGGATTGAAGTGGGGAGAGACATGAGGATGGGAGATCAGAGAGAAGGCTGATGCAGTAGTCCAGACGGGATAGGATGAGAGCTTGAACAAGCAGGGTAGCAGTATGGATGGAGAGGAAAGGGCGGATCTTGGCAATGTTGCGGAGTTGAGACTGGCAGGTTTTGGTGACAGCTTGGATGTGAGGGGTGCATGAGAGGGCAGAGTCAAGGATGACACCAAGGTTGCGGGCTTGTGAGACGGGAAGGATGGTAGTGCCGTCAACAGAGATGGGAAAGTCAGGGAGAGGGCAGGGTTTGGGAGGGAAGACAAGGAGTCATTAAGACATTAATGTCATTAAGACATTAATGACAAGAAGACATTAATTCCAGCACAGCCCCTCCTTTATTTCCCGGCAGGCCCATGGTTCCCCAAGTATCGTGAGACCTAGGGACTGCAGTTGCTGCCCTCGCTAACAACCTACCATTGGGTTCACTGCAGTGCTTGGAGGCACGGGAAAGCAAAGGGCCTTTCGGCCTGGCCATCAACTAGAGAATTCTGAAGGATGTATTAGGTGCCTGTGATTCAGTGGAAAGAGCTTGGCTGTGGGAATCAGGAAACCTGAACTCTACTCCCAGCACTGAAATTAGGGAATGCCTGAGGAAGCTATACCAGCAGGACCAATAGCCACCTAAGGTCTCGTGGACAGGCCCAGCAGGAATCCTGAAAAACAGCTAGTTAACGTGGACAGAAAAGACCACAGCAGTTACCAAGGCAAGCGCGTTCAACACTGTGGATCATCCATTTCTCCTGGAAAAACTATCTAGCCTTGGCTTCACTGACATTGTCCTCTCCTGATTCTCCTCCTATCTTTCTGGTCGCTCCTTCTTACTCGCTTTCATTGGCTCCTTCTCTGTAGCCCCCCCCACCAAATGTGGGGTTGCCTCAAGGCTCAGTTCTGGATCTATTCTCCATCTACACCCACTCCCTTGGGGTACTCATTCACTCCCATGGCTTCACCTACTATCTCAACACGAATGATTCCCAAATCTACCTCTCCAGCCCCTACCTCTCTCTCTGCATTCTCACATTTCCTACTGCCTTCAGGACATCTCTACTTGGGATGTCCCACCAACACCTCAGAACTCAACACGTGCATAACAGAATTTGTCATCTTCCCACCCAAACCCTGTCCTCCTTCGGACTTGCCCATCACTGTAGACAACACCGTCATCCTCCCCGTTTTACAAGCCTATAAACTTGCCATTATCCCTGACTCATATTTATCATTCAACCCACATGTTCAGTGTGTCACTAAATCCTGTCAGTCCTGCTTCACAACATCTCCAGAATCTACCCTTGTCTCTCCACCCAAACTGCTATCATGCTAGATGAAGCACTTATCATATCCCATCTCACCATCTCAACTACTGCATTAGTCTCCTCACTGACCTCCCTGTCTTCAGTCTCTCTTGTCTCCAGTACAACTCATTTAATCACATTTATTGAGCCCTTACTGTGTGCAGAGCACTGTACTTGAGCCCTTACTGTGTGCAGAGCACAGTACTAAGCGCTTGGGAAGTACAAGTTGGCAACATATAGAGACGGCCCCTACCCAACAATGGGTGCTCATTCTCACTCTGCTGTCCAGATCATTTTTCTAAAGATATTCCCTACCTTCTCCCCACTCCTCGAAGCCTTCCAATGGTTGCCCATCCTCTCCCACATCAAACAGAAACTCCTTACCATTGGCTTTGTATTGTACTCTCCCAAGTGCTTAGTACAGTGTTCTTCCCATAGAAAGCGCTTAATAAATGCCACTGATTGATTGATTTAAGGCACTCAATCAGATCTCCCCCTCTTACCTGACTGCTCTAATTTCCTACAACCACCCAGCCTGCACACTTCGCTCCTCTAGCACCAGCCTATCCACTGAACCTTGATCTTTCTGCTTGCCTGGATCTCCTTCCCACTTCTTATCCAACAGACCACTACTCTCCTCATCCTTAAAGTCCTACTAAAATCATATTTCCTCCAAGAGGTCTTTCCTAACTCCTCATTTCCCCACTCTATTAGCTCTCCCCCTGCATCGCCTGTGCAAGTAGGTTTGTAGCCCTTAAGGCTCTTTGATACTCATCCCACAGCACTTATATACATATCCTTATACTTTGCTGCTTCCCCTCGCTGTTAATTTATTTCAATATCCATCTCCCCAATTAGATGGTAAGTTCCTTGTGGGCAGGGATAATTTCTACCATCTCTATTGTACTGTACTTCCCTAAGCACTTAGTACAGTATTCTGTATACACTAGGCTTAATAAAGAGCATTAACTGATTAATTGCTGGGTTGTGGAACTATCCTGCAGAATCAGCAGTATTCTGGGGTCACTGTGACCATAAAGGGAGTCCTGTATGTAAAAGCAAAAACAAAAATGAAAAGATTTTGCATGCATTTCACAATATGCTGCATCCCTGCTGGCCTACTCGCTCACCATACTCCGCCCCAGCAGGAACCTAACTGGCAGAGATCAGAGAGTACAAGTGGCACTGCATAAACCACTATCACTTTATTCAATTTGTTTGCATGGTTCTTATCCTGAAGTCTCAGGACTGAGGCTCATCCATTATCCTACAGGAGACTCCATCATCATTAGACTCCTGTTCTCTCTCCATGGCTCCAGTGCATGCATCACTGGATCCTCAGGGTTGTTGAGGGAGAATTGTGATATGGATGATGATTGTGGTATTTATTGAGTGTTTATTGTGTGCAGAGCACCGTACTAAGCACTTGGGAGAGCAAAATACAACAGAGTTGGTAGACATGTTCCCTGCTCACAACGAGCTTACAATCTAGAGGGGGAGACAGATGTAGATGGTGACAGATGATGATGATACTACTCTGTGAAGTTTAATTACTTCCTTCACATGTCCAGTTGGCCCTCATTATAAGGAAGATTTTATTTTCCTATAAAGCCAGTGTTTGGGCCCAAAATCACACAAGATTTAAACCCATGAATTGTTTTGACCGACTGCTTGCAAAGACCTCCAGCAATCAATCACTCAGTGGTATTTATTGAGCAGTTACTGTGTGCAGAGCACTCAACTAAGCGCTTAGGAGAGTACAATACAACAGAGATGGTAGAAGTGATCCCTGAGAGGCTCGCTCCCTGAGGCCAAAGCTACAGATGTCTCTGATTTGACAACGTGTAGGTTTGTCCATACAGGCAGTTAAATTAGGTATTTCAGCCCTGGTTGTGTGTACACATTGGTTGTGTGTACACAGATCAAATGGAACCAGATCAGCCCTACTGTTGTAGGATTAGTGGAGCACTCAGAAGAGGAGACCCACAGATTTGGAGCCACCTCTCCATCTTTTCACCATTAAGAGCTTAGCACTTCCCAGATGCCCCCCGGTAACTAGAACAGCCTGCCTGCCCCTGCACGCGTGTGCACGCATGCACACACACACACACACGTGTTCCCTCACCTCTGCCAGAGGAGCAGAGCACCCAGAAACAGGCCTTCCCAACTGAAGAATCCCACCTGCTATGGTCTGGAACAGAAAAGCCCCTGACAATTGACCCCTCCAATAGCTTTATGTACTTATATCATACTCTTCATTTATTTCATTCTGTGTTTTCTGTTGTTCCAATTGCTTGTAATTTATTGCTGGGTTTCGATGTGTACTTCTTCCCCCCCTTTAGATGGTGAATCCCTTGATAGGAATTCTGGCTGAACTGTTCATTTTGCATCTACCTCAGTCGTAAAATGTATTCTGGTCATCAGCCAATCCATTGTAAAGAGAAAAATGTATTAGCAGGTAGGAGCAGCCTTGTTCAATAAAGAGGTAGCATCGAGGATTGGGAATCAGAAGAGCTGGATTTTAGCCCCAATTTCATCATTGGCCCAAGTGACCTAAGGCAAAAGACTTAATCTCTCTGTGCTTCAGTTTCCTCATCTAAAATGATAATAAGATACCTACACTCCCCATCCTCTCATAAGGACAGGGAGAGGGAGAGAGAGGGAGAAAGAGAAGAGAGAGAGAGAGAGAGAGAGAGAGAGAGAGAGAGAGAGAGAGAGAGAGAGAGAGAGAGAGAGAGGATTGCTGCATATACCCCAGCACTTGGCACAATGTTTGGTACTTTGTGAGCACTTAATAAATGTCATTATTCTTAAAACATTCAACTAAAACACACCCTGAAAGCATTATAGGAAATGGTAGAGTCTCAGTATTCTAACTTATTTTATCTACAACGATGTGTAAGGCTCCACTGAAAAAAGGCCAGACATTTTACAGTTTCCTCTATTGAGTGCAATTTGTGAACCATCACTGATAAAGTCATACCTGCATAATATTCGTATAATGATGGAAGAGGTAAAGGGTGACAGCAGTGTCAAAATATGCACAAGGTACAAAATGCTTGGTGCTGAGCTTGGGCAGAGCCAGCCAGACTGAATAGCCTGGGGATGTTTTGGACCTACTGGTTATCACAAATCTCCAGAGTATCTAGGGAAAAAAAAACCCTACAGAGGCCATTAAACTGGTCCTCAGTGTCTGGGCACTGGATGAATGTACTAGACCCAAACGGCATTGGAAGCTAAATGAATGTTTATAGAGCACTGAACTAGACTTAGGGGATTCGTGCATTATATGATGTTAGCTACAATAAGTGGGGATGTCATTATATAGAGAAGCAACGTGGCCTAGCGGAAAGAGCACGGGCTTAGGATTCAGAGGACGTGGGTTCTAATCCTGTCACTGCCACATGTCTGCTGTGTGACCTTGGGCAAGTCGCTTCACTTCTCTGGGCCTCAATTACTTCACCTTTAAAATGGAGATTAAGACTATGAGCCACATGTGGGACAGGGACTGCATCCAACCTGATTTGCCTTGTATCTACCCCAGCGCTTAGAACAGTGTTTGGCACATAGTAAGTGCTTAACAAATACCACAATTATTATATTGATTACATATTGCCGAAAAGTCCTCGCACTCAGACTGTCCCTCACCTCTTCAAAATGTCTGAATTAAACTGTGAGATAAAATCCCAGAAAACTGAGCCTAGAGTAATAGTACCAAATTCCTCAGGAAGAGAAGGAAGGTCTCACAAGCCCGCAACCTTGGTGTCATCCTCGACTCCGCTCTCTCATTCAACCCTCACATCCAAGCCGTCACCAAAACCTGCCGGTCTCAGCTCCGCAACATTGCCACGATCCGCCCTTTCCTCTCCATCCAAACCGCTACCCTGCTCGTTCAAGCTCTCATCCTATCCCGTCTGGACTACTGCATCAGCCTTCTCTCTGATCTCCCATCCTCGTGCCTCTCTCCACTTCAATCCATACTTCATGCTGCTTCCCGGATTGTCTTTGTCCAGAAATGCTCTGGGCATATTACTCCCCTCCTCAAAAATCTCCAGTGGCTACCAATCAATCTGCGCATCAGGCAGAAACTCCTCACCCTCGGCTTCAAGTTTCTACATCCCCTCGCCCCCTCCTACCTCACCTCCCTTCTCCCCTTCTACAGCCCAGCCCGCACCCTCTGCTCTTCTGCTGCTAATCTCCTCACCGTGCCTCGTTCTCGCCTGTCCCGCCGTCGACCCCCGGCCCATGTCACCCCCCGGGCCTGGAATGTCCTCCCTCTGCCCATCCGCCAAGCTAGCTCTCTTCCTCCCTTCAAGGCCCTGCTGAGAGCTCACCTCCTCCAGGAGGCCTTCCCAGACTGAGCCCCCTCCTTCCTCTCCCCCTTGTCCCCCTCTCCATCCCCCCGTCTTACCTCCTTCCCTTCCCCACAGCACCTGTATATATGTATATATGTTTGTACATATTTTTTTTTACTCTATTTATTTTACTTGTACATATCTATTCTATTTATTTTATTTTGTTAATATGTTTGGTTTTGTTCTCTGTCTCCCCCTTCTAGACTGTGAGCCCACTGTTGGGTAGGGACTGTCTCTATATGTTGCCAACTTGTACTTCCCAAGCGCTTAGTACAGTGCTCTGGACACAGTAAGCACTCAATAAATACGATTGATTGATTGATTGATTGAAACTTGAATTAAGGGTATTTATTATCTATAAATGATATTAATGTCTATCTCCCCCTCTAGACTGTAATCTCATTGCAGGCTACCCTCTCTGTTGCATTGTACTCTTGCAAGTAGAGAAGCAGCATGGCTCAGTGGAAAGAGCATGGGCTTTGGAGTCAGAGGTCATGGGTTCGAATTCTGGCTCCACCAATTGTCAGCTGTGTGACTTTGGGCAAGTCACTTAACTTCTCTTGGCCTCAGTTACCTCATCTGTAAAATGGGGATGAAGACTGTGAGCCCCCCGTGGGACAACCTGATCACCTTGTAACCTCCCCAGTGCTTAGAACAGGGCTTTGCACATAGTAAGCACTTAATAAATGCCATTTAAAAAAATTGTGTAGTACAGTGCTCTACACACAGTAAGCCACTCAATAAATACCAATGATGATAAGGATTTATTGAGTGCTTACTGTGTGCAAAGCACTGTACTAAGTCCTCATTTGAAGATGTTCAAAACAACAAATTATGATTTATATATTATATTTATATTATGTTTATATTCCTGTTAGCATTTCCAGACTTTGATGTTTCAAAGGCAAGACCCAGAACACTTTCACTGGGGAGAGTTTACTTTGACACAATTTCCACATTTTCCCTATTCTCCCCCCTTGGAATTTTTCACACACTAGTGTCTAGTTATTTTGCCCCATGCTGGACATATATATAAACCTGATTTTAAATGTGAAACTACTTTCACATTTCCTCATAAGTACATTATTCTAGTAAAAAATGGAGAAAATAATGGCTTGTTTCTGACTCTTAGTTAAATGTTCCTGTTTAATGGTCATCCTGAAGAAAATGTTCTAAATACAACAAACCACACCAGCATACTATTGCGAAAGTAATATCTCCCATGACACTATTTCTAAGGACTTAGACTCATATGATATTACTTTGACTTTGTCTCAAGACCAAGGATCATATGTCGGTATCAATGGGAGAATAAATGATCGTCATCTTGTGTCCATGTGCATTTGTGTGTTTGTTGCCCACAGGAAAATCAGGGTGGACCTAATGAAAATTATGCAAAAGAACAAATGAAAAATCATTTATATTAGAGTAAAAAAATCATGAGGCATGTCCAACTGGAATAAACCAATGATCCATTTTAGACTGTGAGCCCACTGTTGGGTAGGGACTGTCTCTATATGTTGCCAACTTGTACTTCCCAAGCGCTTAGTACAGTGCTCTGCACAAAGTAAGTGCTCAATAAATACGATTGATTGATTGATTGATTGATCCATCCAGCCCAATGTTATGTCTCCAACTATGGCAAGGGGCAGTTGGAGTAATATTTCCATGGCTGTCCACTTTGGCACACATCCCCACAGTTAGGGATGTTAGCATCCCTAACTTTTCCCTCTAATAACCCAGCTTGAATTTATTTTCCAAGACTCAATCTAAATCTCCTCTAATGTTTGACTTATTGCGAGCAGGGCATGTGTCTACCAAGTCTGTTATATTGGACTGTCCCAAGTGCTTTTTACAGTGTTCTGCATGCAGGAAGCACTCAATAGATACCATTGATTGATTTCAACCGTCCTTGAACCCAGTGATATTTTTCTGATTCCACCCAACTGTTTCCTTTCATTTGCTTTGAACCGTTAGGTTGTGATGGCCTAGCCCCAACTTGCCTGGCTCTCTTTCATAGATATTTGTACCTTTACAATCACTATTGACCAGTTGCTTTGTGATCAGGAATGCGTAGGTGAAAGTTGTGTTCAGCTACATTATTTTATGGTTGAATTGTATGTTAAATGAAAAAGCCTCAGCTACAGGTCAAAAAGTGAACCAAAATTCAAGAGGCAGTGCCTGTGTTACTTCACACATGACCAAATTGGCAACAGAAGTTAGGGAAAGAGAGACTCGAGACAATCTGCTGAAAGAGAAGAAGAAGAGGCAAACAAGGAAATATCTGCTACAACTTGGGATGAGATCTTGAGGGGGAGGTTGACTTGTAAATACTCCCCCAAACAACTAATTCTGATGTTCTAACAATTGTTCCATGATACGAAGTTGTTATCCAAATGCTGTCAGGGGTAAAGCACTGTCTGTTTATTATTATATTGTACTCTCACAAGTGCTTAGTACAGTGCTCTGAACACAGTATGTGTTCAATCAATATGACTAAATGAATATTTAAATCCCAGGAGCATGAAGATCTGACCTGCAGCATCTTGGATCTTAGGGAGTGCTGAATGATTAATTCTGAGGATGGATTCAGAGAGACTCATCAGATATTCCCTTCAGTTTTACCTCTAGGCTAGGGAGGTATTCTCAAATGGGCAGGGAGATATCTGTCAATTGTACTCAGAGGAGATTTCTGATTGATGGACAAAAAGTCCCTGGGGAGCTCTCTGGGGCCTGGAATCATAACAGCCCAGATTCAATCAAATCCGGGAACTGCGCCAACTATTTTTCTAAGACTAAAAAGAGGGGAAAGGATTTTCACACCTGGCAATGGGTTGTGCATATGCCATTATTTAAAGGGAAACCCCAAAGTCTAACCCTCACCTTCCAAGGGTCATTCCATCTACCCTATATGCCATAACCCTCAGTAGAGATCAGTTGAATATATCACGAACCTTTAAGCTTCTTGCAGAGCCCACTAGCTCTAGTGATGTGGATTTGGTTGTGGATTTGCTTTTCATTGCACTCTTGTCTCCAAAGATCAACTCAGGGTACATTAGCTGTATACTGCTTGTATTTTCTGAACATAGGGATATGAGGAGTGGGCTTCCTTTAGAGGGAGGAGAGTGGGTATAACTAAGGAAGAGATGAATCACCACTGGTAAAAGTGGTCAATAACACTATGGTAGTCCTAATAACTTTTAAAACTATTTGCAAGTTTCTATGGTATTCACTAGTCAACCTCTCCAAGTCAGCATACCTATATGGATTCATGTTAAATCTGATGAAGTTTGAGGTAGTATACCAATCTGAGCCTGAGAAACTGAGAACAGGGAAGGGCCTATTTCTCCAAACAAAGGGCACTACTAGAGCTTTATAGTCTTTGTGTGTGTATGTCCATATATACCACAGAAAAAAGAACTGCATATTTACTATGCTTAGTACTGAAATTACACACACAGACACACATGTACCCTATATAACATTTATACTATGTATATATATATATATATAATATATAAAAAACATTTTATCTGCATGCTACACAGCATTGCCAATCATCAGATAATTTGATCAACATGCCTGCATTACAGACATTTATTTTCTAGCTTTTTCAATTAAATTAGCCATTGGAAAGTTTTAGTTTTGAAATATTCAAGCTCCATTTGGGTCTGAGGTATGCTGACCTTTTTCATTCCCCCACTCTGTGTGATATTTTTTCTGTAGAGTATGCTTGGATAATTTCTGGAGAGTGTAATTTATAGTATCTCCACAAACATCAGACAGTGAGAATATGCTAATGAACCCTGAATACAGATAGCACATTCAAATTACCAAGACATATGCATGTAACTGATTCCAGTTATTTCACAACTGAACAATAAAGACTAAAACTAGGAACAAAATATGTCCCTCCTTCATCCTTTGGAAGTAAAGCCAATGGCAGTTTTTAGCAGCAGCATTTTGTGCTTGTAAATATAGCACATTTGGTAGTCTCTAAGCCTTTATTGCATTGTAAGAATTTTAACAACATAAAAGTTGTTAAAACTAGACTAACTCTCTGCTGATCGTCATTGTAAAAATCAATCCAGACTCATAATGCTATATGTTTGTCTTGAAATACCATATAATAGGTGCATCACTTTTTAATGTTCCGTCCACTGTGAGAGAGATCAGATTGCTGGATATTTTGTGTAGATGACAAAAACAGGAGTAAGCCTACCCCGGATTTGTATAGTGACTTCAGAAATGTGAAGGTAATTTGAGGTCTAATCTCATTTATCTTCATAACATTTCTATGAGATAGGTTGGGGAAGACATTACCATATCTCCATTTTACAAGTTAGAGAAATTGGAGCATAATATTAATATATTATCTTGACTTGTCAGAGGAAGAAAAGCTAGTCAGAAGAAACACCCATCTTCTGATTCCCAGTCCAATACACTACCCCTTCTGGTAGGAACCTGAAATTTTCTTAGTATTTCTAGTGATTCTAGAAATTTCTTACTACTTCCGCAGACAGAAGAAATAAGTATTTATTGGTCAGTATAACATTGAAGCTGATTTTCACTATCCCTCTTGTCTGTAGAGCTGGAAGCCAGCCTGTGTACCCTGGGGTTACCCAGGGCTGGGGATATACTGCTTTCCCTGGTACCTTTGCGGAGTGGGTGCCCAGGTTGAAACAGCTCCTCTGAAGGGCATGCACCGGGTGAGAAAGAGCAAAATCGGAACTAGGTAGCACAGTTCACTGGTAGCAGTTTCTCATTCCTTCATCCCTCCCCCATTATCTCTACATTGCAATGTACTAAGTTTGTGGCACAGAGGAGGTTCTTCCTGACTATAGCAATCAAGAGACCAGTTGCTGAGATAACTGAATAGTCCTTGAGGAATCCAGGATGAAAGCATACTTCTAGTCTAGAAGGGGAGAAACAAACTCAATGACTTTTCCTAGAAAAAGACTTCACATTAGTTGTAAGTTTGGGGAAAAAAATCAATCCCCCCGCCCCCCCCCACCCATATACATTTAAGTAGAAAAGAAAAGCTGAATGAACGTTCCTAAGTTCTTATAGTGCTGTGTACAGATGCTCAAATTAGCTATAGATTTCTGTTAGTTTTGACCATTAGAACATGTCTCTGGAAAGTAGTTTCAGGAGAAATCTATTTGGATTAAAAATGTACCTCAGTGACTTCTTTTATTGGAATGAATGACCAAATTAGGCTGAATATGTTCCTTTCCAAAGGGTGTACATTGGAACAAATGATATTTACAGCTACTGCTTCTTAAGAGTTCAGATGTAGCCCAACTATACACATCTACTTTAGCTAGGATGAATATAGACACATCTCTGTTCCATGCCTACAAGATTGAACACCCCCATTCTCAGCTACGCATGAAATTATTGCTGAAGGAAGCCAAATACAGAATCAGAGGAGGGCAGTGGTTGTGGGGCCTTCATTATCATTATTTCTCAAGGTTATGTTGGTCAAGAGATTTCTTTGCTAAAAAGGAAAAAGAAAAAAGAAACAAAGGCAAAAGCCCCAGATGTGAGTCCTGAGGGAAATCTGCCAAGCCATCCTTCCTGGCATTCCAGCCACTCTTGAACCTTAAGGTGCCACTGCAATAATCATCATTCAAATGATCACATATGGCAGAGGTTCCCAGAGCTTAGTACTCTGCTTTGCCCATAGTAAGCACTTAATAGTTTCCACTACTACTACTATTACTAAAACTACAAGTACTACAACTACTACTACTACAGAGAAGCAGCATGGCTGAGTGGCAAGAGCATGGGCTTGGGAGTCAGAGGACATGGGTTCTAATCCTGGCTCCACCACTTGTCTAATGTGTGACCTTGGGCAAGTCACTTAACTTCTCTGTGCCTCAGTTACCTCATCTGTAAAATGGGGATTAAAACTGAGCTCCATGTGGGACAACCTCATTACCTTGTATCTACCCCAGCACTTAGAACAGTGCTTGGCACATAGCACTCAATAAATCCATTATTATTATTATTACTACTGGGCATGTGGAATCATGCATGATTCATCTTCCTAAAGTGTCACTCAGCACACATCTCTCCACTTCTCAAAACCCTCCACAGTCTCTCCGTGTCCATCAACCTCAAACAAAAAACTCTTCATGATTGGCTTCAATGATCTCCGCCAGCTCACTTCATCTATCTCTGCTCTCTTAATCCACCACTCCCCATCCCACTCTCTTCATTCCTCCAAAACTAGCTTTCTAACTTTGCCTTGGTTTTGACTCTCCCACCTCCATTCCCTCACTCATACTGCTTCCCCAGCTTGGAACTCCCACCCTCCCCAAATTTGACAGACCACCGCCCTCCCTGTAGTCAAAGCCTTCCTGAAAGCTTACCTCTTCCAACGATTAATTAATTCCCAGCATCATAAGTCATATAAGCTGACTCTAGCACTTATATACTTATTTATACTGTTCCTCAGCACTTAGGTATATATGATTGTTCAATTGTACATTCAATGATATATTTGGATTAGTCGGTAAATATTTTTACATATATTTCCCCTACAAGCTTTTTTTGAGGAGCTTCCAAATATGAGCTCCTTGTGGGCAAGGAAAGTGCCACTTTCTTTTTTTTGTACTTCCTAAGTACCAATGCACTGCACCCGATGGGTGTTCAATAAATGCCACTACTACTGTCGAGTCCAACAAAAAAACAAGTCGCAGCAACACAGCACAAGGGGTTTTTATTTCAATATTTAATACAGATCTTTATGAGTGGGGACAGACAGTCCTAAAAACAGGCTCAACTGCATCACTGAAAGGTGGGTGAGGTAGCTAGTAATAGTCTGTGGTTAGTGTGGTGTTCCTTCATACTAATAACAGAATGCAATCTAGTCTGGCTCCAGTTTTCTTAACTGATGACAGGGTGTAGCCGAAATTGGCAGCAGGGGAAGGTATGGTTGAAATTGACAACAGGGGAAGGGTGTGGCTGAAGCATGATTTAGGAAACCAAAGTGGATTAATGAAAAATGGAGACTGAAAGCAAAATGGAGTAAGGCTGGTTAAGAGTTGGTTCCCACATTTCCCCCTTTGATGCCTCACTGGCATCAACACAGAAAATTCTGTACTCAATTCCCTTCTATCCATACCTGGATGGTGCCTCAGCTCAGGCATCTTACCTCCTCGTGATCTCGATCTGACCAGAGCCCTACCGTCATGGAGTAGCTGAGTGGACATGTCCCTTTGGTTTGATCATGGGACAGGCTTTGGGGCTGTATCTGCATGAGTCTTAGGATCTCTTTATCTATGGCTGTTTCCTTGTTCTTTTCTTTCTTGAGGGCTTGTGGGAACCATCCCTACCAGGACCTTGCATACATTTACAGCAATACTTTAACGCGCAAACAAGAAAAAACAGGCCATCAGGACTATGAGGATTCCCAGACCTAGGAGTTGGAGTACGCTTTTAGCCCAGCCCTTCACACTGGGGAAACAAAACGTGATAATAGACCAGCACTCTACCCCATACTGGGAGGTTTCATGTGCTTCCTGTAGCCTCTTGGCTAATTGAGATAGCCCCACTCTGAAAGCTGGAAGATTGAGAGAGTTATTAGGGGTGTAGATTGAGAGAGTTAGCAGGGGTGTATCTACAACATTGGGCACCAATGACAACACAAAAGTCCCTACCTTGAGGGGCGAGCAGCATTTCTAAAACCATATGGTTCTTTAGGGCAACCAGGCAGGTGGCCAGCATTTCCTTCTTTAATAAGGTTCTTGATGGTTTTCCCTACTTTCTGTCGTTGACCATATCTTGAGACATACTGACTAGCTAGCTGTCCTATCTTGGGTGCAAACCAGAGACTCGTAAAGAAGTCCACCACTCCCCATTTTTCCATATGGGTATGACCATGTACCAGCCGGACAAGGAAAGGCAATACAGTGCGGGGTGAAACAGGAAAGTAGTTGGGGCCCAAACCCCAAAGTTTAAAGGAGTTTGAAAACAGTTAAGTGTTAACCAGTATTTTACCTCCTCTGGAGAGCCTGCTTTCAGAAGCGAAACCAAATCCTGGAGGGAAGTCCAGGGAGTAAGGGGGAGTGACAGAGCTGGTGGCATCAGGATATTGTGAGGAATGTAGAGCTGCCTCTCATGCAATGACATCCGTATGGGCATTACCCTTGGGCAAGGGGTCGGGAGAGGAGGAACGCACCACACATTTCACAACAGCAAGAGATTCAGGTAGCAAAATTGCTTTTAAAAGGGATACAACAAGGGGTCTATTTCAGATATGGGTTCCCGCAGCCGTGAGGAAACCTCGTTGTTGCCAGAGGGAACCAAAATCATGCATACCAGGAGTCAGGATAGATTGTTGTGCTCTGTCCAGAGGCCAGAAGGCAGATACGAGTAAGAGCAACTAACTCGGCCTATTTTGCAGAATAATGCATTCATTCATTCAATCATATTTATTGAGTGCTTACTGTGTGCAGAGCACTGTACTAAGCGCTTGGGAAGTCACCAATGACCTCCTTCTTGCCAAGTCCAATGGCTCCTATTCTATCCTAATCATCCTCGTCCTCTCAGCTGCCTTCGACACTGTGGATCACCCCCTTCTCCTCAACACGCTATTCAACCTTGGCTTAACAGACTCTGTCCTCTCCTGGTTCTCCTCTTATCTCTCCGGCTGTTCATTCTCAGTCTCCTTCATGGGCTCCTCCTCCCCCTCCCATCCCCTTACTGTAGGGGTTCCTCAAGGGTCAGTTCTTGGTCCCCTTCTGTTCTCTATCTACACTCACTCCCTTGGTGAAGTCATTCGCTCCCACGGCTTCAACTATCATCTCTATGCTGATGACACCCAAATCTACATCTCTGCCCCTGCTCTCTCTCTCTGCCTCCCCCCAGGCTCGTATCTCCTCCTCCCTTTAGGACATCTCCATCTGGATGTCTGCCTGCCATCTAAAACTCAATATGTCCAAGACTGAGCTCCTTATCTTCCCTCCCAAACCCTGCCCTCTCCCTGACTTTCCCATCACTGTAGACGGCACTACCATCCTTCCCGTCTCACAAGCTAGCAACCTTGGTGTCATCCTCGACTCTGTTCTCTCGTTCACCCCACACATCCAATCTGTCACCAAAACCTGCCAGTCTCAACTCTGCAACATCACCTAGATCAGTCCTTTTCTCTTCATCCAAACCGCTACCTTGCTGGTTCAATCTCTCATCCTATCCTGACTGGATTACTGCATCAGCCTCCTCTCTGATCTCCCACCCTCCTGTCTCTCCCCACTTCAGTCTATACTTCATGCTGCTGCCCAGATCATCTCTGTGCAGAAACACTCTGGGCATGTTACTCCCCTCCTCAAAAATCTCCAGTGGCTGCTTGTCAACCTACGTATCAAGCAAAAACTCCTCACTCTTGGCTTCAAGGCTCTCCATTACCTTGCCCTCTCCTACCTCACCTCCTTTGTCTCCTTCTATAACCCAGCCTGCACCCTCCTCTGCCGCTAACCTCCTCACTATACCTCATTCTCACCTGTCCCGCCGTCGACCCCCAGCCCACGTCCTTCCCCTGGCCTGGAAAGCACTCCCTCCACACATCTGCCAAGCTAGCTCTCTTCCTCCCTTCAAAGCCCTACTGAGAGCTCACCTCCTCCAAGAGGCCTTCCCAGACTGAGCCCCCTTTTCCCTCTCTTCCTCCCCATCCCCTGCCCTACCTCCTTCCCCTCCCCACAGCACTTGTATATATATTTGTACAGATTTATTACTCTATTTATTTTACTTGTACATATTTACTCTTCTATTTCTTTTGTTAATAATGTGCATCTAGCTTTACTTCTATTTATTCTGATGACTTGACACCTGTCCACATGTTTTGCTTTGTTGTCTGTCTCCCCCTTCTAGACTGTGAGCCTGCTGTTGGGTAGGGACCGTCTCTATATGTTGTTGACTTGTACTTCCCAAGCGCTTAGAACTGTGCTCTGCACACAGTAAACACTCAATAAATATGATTGAATGAATGAATGAATGAGGAGGAGGAAGAGGACATGGGTTTAGAATAAGGAGGAGGTGGATTCAGCAAGATGGTGTCCTCCTGAACATCTTCCTGGCCTTTGGCCTCACTGTCCACTGGGCTTGGCAGTTGAGGATAAAAGGGAGCAGTTGGGGAGGACCAATATTCATGGGGGTAAAGGAGACTGTCAAAACCCCCTTTATTTAACTACTTGTAATTTCTAAGTTTTGAATTAGAATCTCTGAGGCCTCTTAAAACTGAATTTTAATTTCATTTAGATGCTTCCTCATACCAGTTGAAGAAGACATCCCACTGTGACTGCGTTACTCGCCTTCCTCGTAAGTGCACTATTTTCCCTAAGTCAAAGGATCCTTCCTCTGGAAACTGTTTCTCTGGATCATCCCTGGTATAACAATGCCAAGGCTCTAGATAGTTACACCATTTAGGCCCAGAATGGTAATACAATAAACTGAGCTGGTTAGCCCATAAGGGGGTATCACTTCAGAGCCCCCATCACACACACACAAAATTCCCACACAGGAAAAAACATCATTAAGAAGGGTAAAGGGGTTATTGTCTAGGCATATAAAGAGATTTTAGCGGCCTATGGTAAGGGCCGGCAGGGAGTCTTTCTCCGGGGAGCCAGATGAAAGGTCCCCACTTGGTTTTCCAACAGCCCCTCACAGTCACCAGGGGTTTCGGAGTTCACAGTGGCCCACTTAAATTAGAGGTCCCGCTGGTCACGGCCATAGTTACCAGACGGGATCTGGGCGTCTTGACTAGTGGTATAGTCCCAGATCTGGTGTGGAGATTTAGGGACCGTCTTTATATGTTGCTAACTTGTACTTCCCAAGCGCTTAGCACAGTGCTCTGCACACAGTAAGCACTCAATAAATACGATTGAATGAATGAATGAATATTCAGATCCTCGGGGCAACTTTCACACTTACTTAAGTGGGGTCAGGGCAAATGGCCCAGCATATTCCCCCACTTCCACTTACATGCTTTGCCAGCAATCTTTCACACTCACATATACACTGAAGTGGGGTCAGGGCAAGAGGCCCAACATATTCCCCCACTTCCTTAGGTACATTATTGGGTTCTTGAGAGGTTTGCCCCTTTATTAGTTCTTGAAGTGCCTAAGGTCAAATAGTCAATGAAGTGAAGAGCAATGAGTAGTATCAACCCCACTGGGCAGTAGCTGTAATTGGGTGGATTCCAGGGCTAATCAGGGGATAATATGAGAATATAAACAATGGCCAACATTTCCTACTTCATGAGGATAAGTCCTTCTGTACTGAATTGTGACAAAAAGTGCTAGTAGCAAATATCCATGTTATTAGCTGCCTAATTAACCAGGTATTATTAACCACAGAGAGAATCTGGGAAATTTTTTCAACTCAATGTTAGATTGATCCCTTGCTGACACAGCCAAAACATTATCTCTCACATCTTTATCATGCATTTGGATCTGTGACCTTTCACTTAGATCTATGACCTTTGGGCTTTTGGTATTTGCCCCACCCTCAACCCTACAGTACTTATGCACATGTCTATAATTTATATATTATAAATTATTTATTTATACTAACATCTGTCTCCCCCATCCACACTGACTTTGCAGTCTATTGGGGGTATTAGTGTGTGCTGGCCTTCAAAATTTCCAACTCTGTTGCATTGTACTCTGCTATGTGCTTAGTAGAGTGCTCTGCATACTATAAGCACTCAATAAGCATTTATTAAGCACTGTTCTAAGCGCTGGGGAGGTTACGAGGTGATCGGGTTGTCCCACGGGGGGCTCGCAGTCTTCATCCCCATTTTGCGGATGAGGGAACTGAGGCACAGAGAAGTGAAGTGACTTGCCCAAAGTCACACAGCTGACAATTGGCGGAGCCGGGGTTTTGAACCCATGGCCTCTGACTCCAAAGCCCGTGCTCTTTTCACTGAACAAGTCACCACATCCCCATTTGAACATCTCACACTCCAGTTACCTTATTCCAGGAACTCTGCTTTTCTGAACAGCTAAAAGACATGACTGAGCTCTTTCCTCTTCTCCCACACCCTTCTGCATCTTCCTGACTTGCTCCCTTCATTCATCGCACATAGTAAGCGCTTAACAAATAATAAAATTATTATAGAGAAGCAGCGTGGCTCAATGGAAAGAGCACGAGCTTGGGAATCAGAGGTCATGGGTTCAAATCCCGGCTCCGCCCATTGTCAGCTCTGTGATTTGGGGCAAGTCACTTCACTTCTCTGTGCCTCAGTTCCCTCATCTGTAAAGTGGGGATTAAGACTGTGAGCCCCACGTGGGACAACCTGATCATCTTGTATCCTCCCCAGTGCTTAGAACAGTGCTTTGCACATAGTAAGCGCTTAACAAATGCCATCATTATTATTATTATTATTATTAATAAGTACCACTGATTGATTGATTGGTCCCATAGGTCATTGATTCAATAAAATTATCACCAACAAGTTTTAGCCTGCTTAGAGAATCAGACTATTCATTTGTGAGATGGGCACACTAATATTTACTTACTTCATTAAGGGAATTCTATGATTAGCATTGGTAAAATCTCTTTGAGATTCAAAGTTACTGGTATTTTCAAGGTTTTGCACAATCTCTTGGCTTTGATTTCCTAAGGATTCCAGTGAGAAAAATGGAATAACTGCCCTCTCCGCACTACACAGAAACCATTATCACATTCCTAGAAATCATATTTTCACCTCCAAAGGTGAATTTCCATAGTTTGTTGGCGACACAACTGGCTTCAATGTGTGAATCTCACTTGCAAAACAAGCCATTTCACCCTTCCTTCATCTTTTTTCTCCTGAAACAGTTTTCACTTGCAGTTGTACCTTTAAAACGTATGTGTGTGTGTGTGTGTCTTTTAAGGTGCTAAGTATGAATGCCAAAGGAAAAAAGTCAAAGAAAAGCAAAAATGGAAAAATATGGGTTACAGGCCTTCAGAAGTAAAAAAAAAAAAATACAACCCCTTTAAGAGGTCTTGACCTAGCATTCTTTATTGGTTTCTAATTCAACTCAATGAGTAGTCATCAAACACCATACCAGAGCACAAAATGAGAAATTCTGAAGACCAGCACACACAATTTTTTCAAGTAGATCAGCTAAAGGTTATATTTGAATCTAGGGTAACGGTAATCATGATATACTGGGAAACATCCTTGACAACAACTGGCCAGTAATTCACAATCCTCTGTGTCCAGTAAGTAGCTTATCAATCACTGAGCACTTGTGTGTAGACCAATGTACTGTTTGTGTGTGTGTGTGTGTGTGTGTGTGTGTGTATGGGGGGGGAAATGTTACAATGGAATTAATAGACATGATCCCTAACCTCAAAGAGCTTACAATCTCAGTCTAATACTGAGAGGTGCTACTCTGTGATTTTCATATTACCACATATCAGCATCACTAACAGTATTTATTGAGCATCTTTGAGCAAAGAACTATACTAGAGAGGCAGCATGGTCTAGTGGAAGAGCAGAGAATCTGGGTTTAAAACCTGGCTCCATCACAAGTCTGTGTGACCTTGGATAAGTCACATAACTTCTCTGTGCCTCAGTTGCATCATCTATAAAATGGGGATTTTTTTGGTATTTGTTAAGTGCTTACGATGTGCCAGTTCATTCATTCATTCATTCATTCATATGAGTGCTTACTGTGTGCAGAGCACTGTACTAAGCGCCTGGGAAGTACAAGTCGGTAACATATAGAGACGGTCCCTTCCCCACAGTGGGCTCACAGTCTAGAAGGGGGAGACAGAGAACAAAACAAAACATATTAACAAAATAAAATAAATAGAATAAATATGTACAAATAAAATAGAGTAATAAATACGTACAAACATATATACATATATACAAGTGCTGTGGGGAGGGGAAGGAGGTGAGATGGGGATGGAGAGGGGGATGAGGGGGAGAGGAAGGAGGGGGCTCAGTCTGGGAAGGCCTCCTGGAGGAGGTGAGCTCTCAGTAGGGCTTTGAAGGGAGGAAGAGAGCTAGCTTGGCAGATGTGCGGAGGGAGGGCATTCCAGGCCAGTTACTTTACTAAGTGCTGGGGGTAGATACAAGCTAATCAGATGGGACAGAATCCAAGTTCCAAATGAGGCTCACAGTCTTAATCCCCATTTTACAGATGAGGTAACTGAGGCACAGATAAGTTAAATGACTTAGCCAAGGTCACACAGCAGACAAATAGAACCCAGGTCCTGATGCCCAGGTCCATGCTCTATCCACTAGGCTATGCTGCTTCTTAAGACCATGTCCAAACGGATTAGCTTGTATCTACCCCAGCGCTGAGTACGGTGGCTGGCACATAGCAAGTGCTCAACAAATACCTACAAAAAACAAACAACAAAAACTAGTGGCTAAGGAAAGTTACAAAGATGTCAAAGTAAGGCCACCTACCCTTGAAGATTTTACTATTTACTACATTTGATTTGTTCAAGATCATCTATGCTTTTTGTGTGGCCTCCAGCTATAGGAGGAAAAACACCAAGAAAACAAATGGACAGAAAAGGCCTTAAAAGGAGTTGTGAAGCTGGGACTCCAAAATCACTGACGGATAATGTTGATTCATTATAAATTCCCTGAAGGAGTCAGGAAATTTCCTCAGTGAATTCCCCGAGACTTACTTGGAGAATATTCATCTGCCTCTGAAGAAGGTGGGTGGTGAGAGGGGGACTACTGGGCAACAAATTTCATTTTGAAGGATCTTCTTAACTTACTCCACTTGTTCACCATCTAGGACAGGTGTCATTTGATCATAGTTTCAGACTCCAATTTACTTAGTTCTCCAAATAATTATGCTATAAACATTTTGGTTATAAATAAAATGTGTCTGAGTAGCATTGTAAACATTTAAATAGCTAATCAAGAAATTCTAGCTGTGCATTTAGGGCAAAGCTGAAGGGACACACTGTGGAAATCCAACACATTTTCCCAGAAGCCTATTCAGTATCTGTATCGGCAATATTTACTAAGCCCCTACTGTGAACAGAGCACTGTTACAGCTTCTTGGGGGAATGC
The DNA here is from genome assembly GCF_015852505.1 of Tachyglossus aculeatus. Lineage (NCBI taxonomy): Eukaryota > Metazoa > Chordata > Mammalia > Monotremata > Tachyglossidae > Tachyglossus > Tachyglossus aculeatus. Next base: position 104,261,749 of record NC_052101.1, read on the forward strand.
ACAGATGTATAAGACATGATCTGTGTCTTCAAGGGTCACCAGGATCTGTACCCCTTAAGCACTTTGATTTTCACCCTATCTCCTCGGCACTTATGTACATATCCATATGTAGTTTATTTTCATGCAAGTCTCCCCCTCAAGTCTGTAAGCTCCTTGTGGGCAGGGATCATGTCTATTGTAATGTACTCTCCCAAGCACTCAGTACAGTGTTCTACATAATGTAAGCGCTAGATAAATACCATTGATTGATTGATTCGAGGAGCTTGCAATCTAGTGGGTAATTCAGATATAAATCATTGAATATACAATAGGTAAACTAATATGAAAACAGACAATAAATAACACACCTAAATGAATAAACAAATCAGTTACAAACAAACAGGTAAGGGTATATATGACTGCTAAATTGGCTTAACAGTTTGACATGAGCTGGAGGGGGAAGGGATTAATTAAGGAATGACTCTTGGAGGCGGTGGATGTTTAAAAGGGTTTGGGAGAAGGATAAGGATGTGATTTTGCAAATCTGCAGGGCAGAACTTCTTCAGAACAGGCTGCCCAAGCAGGCTAACCAAGCATGTTAGTAGCAGCAGTGGAGGGCCAGGGAGAAGCATTAAATTCCCTCAGAGGGATTTCAGACTAGATGCAGGTAGCTTCTTCACTTTGATTGGCTGGTGAAGTTAGAGTATTTGTCTCTGTTTCCTCAGCTGTAGAGAGCAGAAAGTAACAAACTGACCTACTTTCCGAGGATGCCAGAAGTAATAACAAAATACAACTCTAAAGCAGTTTTGAAAATACAAACTACCATAATGAATGCAAAGTAACAAGCCTGTGGAATACTGTTAAACTGAAATAGCCCAAGAGCACCTGCAAACTGTGCTTCAATGACTAGGAAATCCTTTGGACTCTTTTGGCTCTATAAAAATAGTTAAACAAGAGTAGTGGTAGGAATTATCTGAGGTGGCAAGAACTGCCAAGCGAGGCTGTCATTCAAGTTAACACTAGATCGATGGAAGTGGAATGGCATTGTGCCATGTGAAATAACTTTTTCTGCCATGATTCAACCATTACACTTCATTACTTACAATGCAATTTGGAGTCCAATAAAATTAAATCTTGTAGGCCTTTCATCCTCATGCTAAACACTCTGAGAAACTGCAGATTCATTTACGCCGAGATTTGAGGAACGTAAATGTAAAGTGGCTAAGATTTTGCAAAGCTCAGGTGTCAGAGTAGAGTTCTCAGGATGCAAATGTCACTCTGTTCTGGGTCCACGTTACAGGTATTTCAATAGCTGCTATCATAAGCTTGAGTACTTATTATCAGACTTTGTAGCAAACTCAAATATCAATTTTTACATGTTTGTGTCCTATACGGTACACCTAAGACTGGGTTTATCAGTACCTGACTAGGTCTGATCGATCTATCAGTAGCATTTATGTGCTCCATGGATCATAAGATTCCTGAGAAGCATGGAGAAGTTCTGGGCTACTGAGAGGAAGAAGGGTGGTTCTGATTACCGGTCCTGGACCTGGGGTGACAGACACCAGAGCTTGGTTGGAATTAGACAAATTTTGGAAGTTCTGGGAGGGAAGTGGGGAGCCAATAAACAATGATATTTTATAAATCAGTGGTATTTATTGAGGGTTTACTGGGTGCAGAGCACTGGATTAAGCCTACCGATTAGTTATTGGCAGGCTGCCTTGATCCTCCTCTTCTGCTTGTTGTTAGGGCGTATACTGAAGGAAAGTAAAGACCCCCCCAAAGAGTGTTAATTAAGTACCCACATATCCTGGAGGGTACACAATACAGGCGCACCTTTGCTAATCTATGAACTCTTGGTCTTCTGGCATACCCAGGGTAATAAGGATCAATCAATCAATCAATCAATCAATCGTATTTATTGAGCGCTTACTATGTGCAGAGCACTGTACTAAGCGCTTGGGAAGTACAAATTGGCAACATATAGAGACAGTCCCTACCCAACAGTAGGCTCACAGTCTAAAAGGGGGAGACAGAGAACAAAACCAAACATACTAACAAAATAAAATAAATAGAATAGATATGTACACGTAAAATAAATAAATAAATAAATAGAGTAATAAATATGTACAAACATATATACATATATACAGGTGCTGTGGGGAAGGGATGGAGGTAAGATGGGGGGATGGAGAGGGGGACGAGGGGGAGAGGAAGGAAGAGGCTCAGTCTGGGAAGGCCTCTTGGAGGAGGTGAGCTCCCAGCAGGGCCTTATTATCATCCTATAATAAGGATGATAATCCTTTAAGGAACCCTTTCTACACGTCTGTCTATTGCACTGCTGTTTGCTTTTGGTTAGAAGCTCATGTAGTGTAGTGTCTGGGTAACTTGGTGATGGACCCAGTCAGTGTCCAGTAAGATGAACAAACATGAAGAAAGCTTGTAGATATTGGAACCTCTTGAGGACAGGGACGGTGCATTTTACTCAATCGTACATTCCCAAATGCTTAGTACAGAGCTCTGCACACAGTAAGTACTCAGTAAATACTGTTGATTGATAGAAAAGCATACAAACTGAACTGACACACCAGCAGAAACAAATGAAAATCTTAAGATTTAGACACAAGTAAAGGAATATTGTTTCTAATCCCTACTCTACTGGCTCAGTTTTCTATGAAGTACTCTACTTAACCTCAATTCCTTATCTAGAAGACTGGGATAATTGCCTGATATGCTAGTCATTACCTAGAAAATTCCATGATCTCTTTTATATGAGGAGATGTATTGTAGAAGCACTATTCTCACTACTGGATTTGGAGGTTTTAAGATGTGCACAAACACACACATGCGCTTATATAATGTTCTCTAAGGAGAATTAACATGGATTAATTACATGGAGTCTGGTTTTGAATGGCTCCATCTATTTCTGTTGGGCCTGGATAGGTAACAGTGTAACTCCTAATTTACATCTGGGGGAAAAGCGACTTGTCTGTGGTCTCATAGTTAATTATACTTGTCTTTTTCATTTTGAAAAATTACACATCTGTTGATATGGGGGCAAGATGACTCCATTTTCCAGGCAGGTAATTTAGAGCAGCAAATTGCAGGGACAACTAAATTTATCTAACATTTGGGTTTTACCTTACTGGCGAAATCCAAACAATAGAGGCATTAAACTCTTAATAACTTTTCCATATTTTTGCATGCTACTGGTAAATCTATTTTTTGATTTAGAAACTTCCAAGATTTTTCCATTGAATAATCTTTAAGAGGCTTATTTTGCTCTTTTAATGTTAACCTTCTCACCGTGCCTCAATCTCACCTATCTCGCTGCTGACCCCTCGCCCATGTCCTGTCTCTGGCCTGGAACGCACTCCCTTCTCAAATCCGACAATTACTCTCCTCCCTTTCAAAGCCTTACTGAAGGCACATTTCCTCCAAGAGGCCTTCCCTAAGCCCCCTGTTTCCTCCTCTCCCACTCCCTTCTGCACCACCCTGACTTGCTCCCTTTGTTCTTCCCCTCTCCCAGCTCCACAGCACTTATGTACATATCTGTAATTATTTATAATAAGGTCTGTTCCCCCCCACCCCCCCACTGTAAACTCCTTGTGGGCAGGGAATGTGTCTGTTTATTGTTCTATTGTATTCTCCCAAGCACTTAGTAAAGTGCCCTGCACATAGTTAGTGCTCCATAAATACTATTGAATTCATGAATTAATGAAGTGGACAATAAAAAAAATCTGTCAATATGTTGTTTCTCAGTGACAGAAAATGTAAATTCTTCCATTTGGGAAGTAATGGTCAAGGGGAATTCCCTCCCCTCTGCCCTCCTGCCCCCCATCCAGAAGGAAGTCACTGGTTATGCTAGAGGGGGTAGTTTCTCAATAGAAAGTCCTTGTGGGCTGGGATCGTATCTGCCAACTCTGTTATATTGTACCCTCCCAAGTGCTTAGTACAATGCTCTACACACAATAAGTGCTCAAAATACCATTGATTAATAACCACTGATGGATAAATACCACTGAATGAGTGGAGAGGGTGGAAGCCACATTGGAGGGGGTCAAGGAGAGAACTGGAGGAGAGGAAGTGGAGGCAGTGGGTGTAGACAACTTGCTTGAGGAATTGGGAAAGGAATGGTAGGAAGATGATGGGGCAATAATAATCTTCAACCCTCAAAAGGTGCTTCTTCATTTTGGTGTTGTGGGATTACGTTTACTCTGGCCATACCTTTCCTAATTCTCTTGTCTTTAATCATGTCCCCTCTTAGCCTGAGTCTTTTGAGAACAAAGAGTCCTAACAATTTCAGTCTACTCTCATAAGGAAAGTTCTTTACTCCCCTGAACATCTTGATTGAGCTTCTCTAGTCCTACTCTGGCTGTATTATGTTCTTCCAATAATGTAGCCGTTGTACTGCAAACAGTAGTGGGCCAACAGAGAAGCAGCATGGCCTAGTAGAAGGAGCACAGGCCCGGGAGTCAGAGGACCTGGATTCTAATTTTGACTCTGCGACTTACCAACTGTGTGACCTTGGACAAGTCATTTAGCTTCTCTGTGCCTCAAGTTTTGTAAAATACCTATTCTCCCTCTTATTTAGGCTGTAAGCCCCAGGTGAAACAGGGACTGTGTCTAGCCTTGCATCTACCCCAGTGCTCAGTAGATTGCTTGGCACATATTAAGCTCTTAATGTTAATTATTAACAGTATTTCTGATTTGCACTTGACCAGCCACTCATTGTGGATTTTTTGGGCATACACTCAGATGAATTTTCCATTATTTTATGAATGACTCTTACCCTCTGATAAAATACGATTGATTGATTGATTGATAACTTATTTTATCTTGTCAGTTAGCCATGCGGGCCTGGAGGCTATTGAAAAAGCAAGACACTATAGATTGGTGAAGCAGCGTGACCTAGTAGACTTCTAGACTGTGAGCCCACTGTTGGGTAGGGACTGTCTCTATATGTTGCCAACTTGTACTTCCGAAGTGCTTAGTACAGTGCTCTGCACACAGTAAGTGCTCAATAAATATGATTGATTGATTGATTGATAGTAGAAAAAGCATAGGCCTGGGAGTTGGAGGATCTGGGTTCTAATCCTGGCTCCACCACTTGTCTGCTGTGTGACCTTGGGCAAATCACTTAACTTCTCCATGTCTCAGTTACCTCATTTGTAAAATGGAGATTAAGACTGTGAGCTCCATGTGGGACGGAGACTATGTCCAATCTGAGTAGCTTGTATCTACCTCACTGCTTAGTACAGTGCCTGGCACATAGTAGGTGCTTAACAAATACCATTAAAATAAAACAAAAACAAAAAACAGAAAAAAATGAATACTATAATAATAATATAGGGTCAGGCAACATGTATGCCATAGAAAAAACAAAATCGGTAATTAAACAGAAACTAATTTATACAAATTCCTGCAGTTAAGGAGAATGTCTCCTTAAAATGAGAACTAGATCCTAATAAAATATCCGTTATTTCGCTATCACTTCAGATTTTATGTCACAGTGATCCAGATTCTCCAGGTATCAATAGCTCTTTGGGTGTATATTTGGGATCATTTAGTGCTGCAATATTCTTTTCAGTCTTCCAGTTATGCTGTACTAAATAGTTCTTTGGAATCTGAAAGGAATATCCAGGTTCTAAAGGGTTCTAAATTATACTCACAGAGCAGCTTACTGACTGGTGGTAAACCTCTGACAATGTGATTATGAGTAGGAGAAAGTAAAAGAAAGATTTTTGGTTCTTTAGGGACCCTATAATTAGGCACTTAGGGACCCTTAACTACATCTTGTAAAATTTAATTTTCAAAATATATCTTACAGTGTATTTCTAGTTAATAATTTGTGCTATATTAATACATTTTTAAATAATTGAGAACAGCATATTTTATTTTGCATGCTATATGGCATCCTTGCAGCTCAAGGATGCCATATAAGCTCTAGCTATGCCTTGAGATCATAATGAGCTACAGTCAATTTAACAACACCAAAGCATTACAGAGGCGCACATAAAAAATTCAAAAAATGATGTTCAAATGCTAATAACTTGGATTATGTTGTTGTATGCCACTAGGAGAGAGTATTTGTCCACAAAACTACCAATCTTTATTAAGAAACAACAACCCCCACAAAATCTCTCTAATGTGATACAATAATAATAATAATAATGATGGCATTTGTTAAGCGCTTACTATGTGCAAAGCACTGTTCTAAGCGCTGGGGAAGATACAAGGTGATCAGGTTGTCCCATGTGCAGCTCACAGTCAATCCCCATTTTACAGATGAGGTAACTGAGGCCCAGAGAAGTTAAGTGACTTGCCCAAGGTCACACAGCTGACATGCACCGAAGCCAGGATTAGAACCCACGACTTCTGACTCCCAAGCACATGCTCTTTCCACTGAGCCACGCTGCTTCAGAATCTAGACCCCCTGGAGGCCAAGATCCTTGTCTGAACTGGGAAAGACAACCTGCCTACTTTCTCTTCCTAAGTGGAAGAAGGTATGTTCTAGGGGAAATTATTGGGTCTAACAAATGAATGAACAAATGATGGTGGCTGGAATCTGCTTCATCCAATATTGAGGCTAACGGGGACATTGGTGTAGCATAGAAGGCATCTGGAGGACAGGTGATCAAAAGCATGCACAGGACAAAGCAGCAGTTAAAATCTTGATATCATCATCATCATCAATCGTATTTATTGAGCGCTTACTATGTGCAGAGCACTGTACTAAGCGCTTGGGAAGTACAAATTGGCAACATATAGAGACAGTCCCTACCCAACAGTGGGCTCACAGTCTAAAAGGGGGAGACAGAGAACAAAACCAAACATACTAACAAAATAAAATAAATAGGATAGATATGTACAAGTAAAACAAACAAATAAATAAATAAATAAATAAATAGAGTAATAAATATGTACAAACATATGTACATATATACAGGTGCTGTGGGGAAGGGAAGGAGGTAAGATGGGGGGGATGGAGAGGGGGACGAGGGGGAGAGGAAGGAAGGGGCTCAGTCTGGGAAGGCCTCCTGGAGGAGGTGAGCTCTCAGCAGGGCCTTGAAGGGAGGAAGAGAGCTAGCTTGGCGGATGGGCAGAGGGAGGGCATTCCAGGCCCGGGGGATGACGTGGGCCAGGGGTCGATGGCGGGACAGGCGAGAACGAGGTACGGAGATTAGCAGCAGAGGAGCGGAGGGTGCGGGCTGGGCTGTAGAAGGAGAGAATGGAGGTGAGGTAGGAGGGGGCGAGGTGATGGAGAGCCTTGAAGCCCAGGGTGAGGAGTTTCTGCCTGATGCGCAGATTGATTGGTAGCCACTGGAGATTTTTGAGGAGGGGAGTAATATGCCCAGAGCATTTCTGGACAAAGATAATCTGGGCAGCAGCATGAAGTATGGATTGAAGTGGAGAGAGGCACGAGGATGGGAGATCAGAGAGAAGGCTGGTGCAGTAGTCCAGACGGGATAGGATGAGAGTTTGAATGAGCAGGGTAGCGGTATGGATGGAGAGGAAAGGGCGGATCTTGGCAGATCTTGGCACATATCTGCATGAATCACTAGGAGATTCATAAATCAATGCAGATTCTTAGTCCTGAAGTAATAACAATAATAATAATGATGATGATGATTATGGCTCTCTGTGCCTCAGTTACCTCATCTGGAAAATGGGGATTAAGACTGTGAGCCCCATGTGGGACAACCTCATTACCTTGAATCTACCCCAGCACTTAGAACAGTGCTTGGCACATAGTAAGAACTTAAATACCATTATTATTATTATTATTAATAATAAGTGCTTACTATGTGTCAAGCACTGTACTAAGCACTGGGGTAGATGCAAGATAATCAGGATACACATGGGGCTATGTGCATATAGCTTGAATTCTATTTGTTCTGATGATTTTGACACCTGTCTACATGTTTTGTTGTCTGTCTCCCCCTTCTAGACTGTGAGCCTGTTGTTGGGTAGGGACCATCTCTAAATGTTGCCGATTTGTACTTCCCAAGCGCTTAGTACAGTGCTCTGCACACATTAAGTGCTCAATAAATATGACTGAATGAATGAATGAATGAATGAATGAACGAACAGACATTGAATCCCCACTTTGCAGATGAAGTCTCACAATATGCAGGTATTTTTGTTGTCATTAACATGTAAATTCCATATATGGCAGTACTAATCATTAATTAATTGGAGAAGCAGTGTGGCTCAGTGGAAAGAGCACAAGCTTTGGAGTCAGAGGTCATGGGTTCAAATCCCAGCTCCGCCAACTGTCAGCTGTGTGACTTTGGGCAAGTCACTTAACTTCTCTGTGCCTCAGTTACCTCATCTGTAAAATGGGGATTAAAACTGTGAGCCCCCCGTGGGACAACCTGATCACCTTGTAACCTCCACAGTGCTTAGAACAGTGCTTTGCACATAGTAAGCACTTAAATACCATCATTATTATCTTTATTATTAATTCTAACAACAAATTTATGTTGTATAGTTATGTCTTAAAATGATAGATCTGCTATATTCATGGATCCATGAGTGACAGAGAAATGGAGAGGAAGAGGGAGAGTTAGTTGTTCTTTGAGTTGGAATAAGAAACCCTAGATGGTAGACATCATCTATGAGTGTGGAGGTGGTTGAAAAGAACAATCTGTAACCAACAGTTCCTTTTGCTCTGTGCACATGTAAAGGTTGACCTTTGCTGCCCTGACACATTTGCTGTTTGCTGTGCCTGGGGCTGTTTTTGATTTTGCTTCTTAGATCTTCCTGAGGCCTTCATTCAAAAGAAGCCACCAAATTTCTGAATGGCATTCACTATACTGATCTTTCTGAGCTATTGTTTCTCAAAGTTATGTCCCTCTACCCCATGCAAGTACAGAAACCAGGGCAGGGGAACCATGCTTTTGCTGCCCCCCAACCCCACCAACTTTCCCCGACATCACTCCCCACCGTCCTCCATCTCCTGGCACTTAATGTCCCCTAGGATAAGACTACAGTTGTCTTGTTAGGAGACCATGTTGCTGATAATGGGCATACATCCATTGGTCTTAGTGTCTCCAGAATCATTTTCACACATTCCTGAAAATAGAAAAGTGTACCTTTTCTGGACTCTTGCCATTAGGAGGGAGCAGTACTCGGCCAGCATCGATTGAGTGAGGAAAGAGTCAGAATTAGAACCCAGATCAGTCAGTCAATCGTATCTATTGAGCACTTACTGTGTGCAGAGCACTGTATTAAGCACTTAGGATAATACGATATAACAATGTAACAGATACATTCATCCTCTGACTCTCAGGCCTGCATTCTTCACTAGGCTATGATGCGTCCCCTCAGTATTTCAATGATGTCACCATAATCATGATCTTCAAGAACAGTGTGGCTTAGTGGATAGAGCATAGGCCCAGGAGTCAGAAGGACCTGGGTTCTAATCCCGGCTCCGCCACTTGTCTGCTGTATTACCTTGAGCAAGTCACTTCACTTCTCTGTGCCTCAGTTATCTGTAAAATGGGGATTAAGACTGTGAGCCCCATGTGGGACAGGGACTCCAACCCAATTACCATGTATCTACCCCAGTGCTAGGTACAGTGCCTGGTACATCACAAGCACTTAAATACCAAAATTTATTATTACTACAATAATAATAATAACAATTATTATTAAGTGGGAACTCCTGGGGAACCTCTCTGTTTTCCATTTCTGGTAAGAGTCCATGCTGTGTACCCAGTAAGCGCTCAATAAATACGACCGAATGAATCAATGAGGATTTTCCCGAGCAGACTGCTGAAGAACATAGTCAACTAAGCACTACATCATCTTTGAAGAAAAGGACAACTCTCCCTGAGTACAGTGTGACTTAAGACCAAAATGGGGCACAAACAGATACGATGCTTGCAGTGTGACAGATACCGGAAAAATGCAGCGAGCAATATCAAAACCTGGGCTCACTGACCTTTCAAAATCATTTGGCACCATCAACAGACTAGGGCTCTGGAAATTGCTAAGCAAATTTGGTTGTCCTGAGAAATTCACTAAAATCCTTGGGCTGCTCCATGTCAGTATAGTTGGTTGAGACAGAGCTAAAGATGCAAAGTTTGACTGTTTCCTCATCACCTTCAGAATGAAGTAGGGCAGTTTGTTAGATTCAGTCCTGTGTAGCCTATCTAGGATGCAGTGAGGGATCTCTAAGTTAGTCACAATATGCTTTTGAGCCATCAAGGAACTCAGTTCAGCAAGCTGTGAACCCCACCAGATGCCTTTAAGACAGACAAGGTCTGCAATATGCAGATAACAGGGCTTTAGGGGCACACAGACAAGAAGACATGGAAATGATTATGAATTACTTTAATATCATAATTATATTTCCAGAACAGTGTTTGGCACATAGATAATAATAATGGCAATTGTGGTATATGTCAAGCACTTACTATGTGTCAAGCACTGTTCTAAGTGCTGGGGAAGGTACAAGATAATCAGGTCAGACACAGTCCCCCTCCCACACAGGGCTTACGATCTAAGTAGTTAACAAATACCACAGTTATTATCGGCATCTCACCCAACGTTCTGCCAAGTGAAACCTGCTGGGAAGCCCTGCCACCCTCACCCAGTGGCATCCTGGGCTTTTGCTCCCAACCCGCTTAGTACAGTGCTCTGCACACAGTAAGCGCTCAATAAATATGATTGAATGAATGAACCTGCTCTCTGTCTGCTGCCCATAACAAACACATATTCATTCACACATCAATATACTGAAGGAAATGGAGATTTTCCTCTTCATAATGCTTTCAGATCCTACAAGAAAAACGTTCATTCCTTTTTAAGTAGCAGTAGTAATATTATTTATTAAGCACTTACCATTTGCAAAGCTTTGTACTAAGCTCTGGGAAAAAGACACAGGTAAGAATTAGCCCCAAAGGCCTCACAATCTAAGAAATAAAGCAGCATGGCTCAGTGGAAAGAGCCCGGGCTTGGGAGTCAGAGGTCATGGGTTCAAATCCCAGCTCCGCCAATTGTCAGTTGTGTGACTTTGGGCAAGTCACTTAACTTCTCTGTGCCTCAGTAACCTCATCTGTAAAATGGGGATTAAGACTGTGAGCCCCCCGTGGAACAACCAGATCACCTTGTTACCTCCCCAGTGCTTAGAACAGTGCTTTTTGCACATAGTAAGCGTTTAATAAATGCCATCATTATTAAAGTGGAGAGCAGGTGCTGGTGACCGGCACAGGAGGAAAGATGACTACCACAGCTACGGCACTGCAACATTCATTCATTCAATCGTATTTATTGAGCGCTTACTGTGTACAGAGCACTGTACTAAGTGCTAGGGAAGTACAAGTTGGCAACATATAGAGATGGTCCCTACCCAACAGCCTTCCCAACTTTCTAAATCTTGTCGCCGCATAATGTCATGGCTTTTGTCAATCCATTCATGGTATTTATTGAGCTCTTTCTGTGTGCAGATCACTTTATTAAGCACTGGGAAGAGTACAACTGAGTAAGTAGACACAGTCTCTGCCCTTCTGTCACTTTCCGCTATGCTGGATCAGTGGTTTGTGAATATCTTACGACTGTCAATCTGCCATGAGGGCAGGGACTGTGTCTCCTGCTGAACTGAACTCTCTCAAGTGCTTAGTACAGTGCTTTGCAAACAGTAAGGGCTCAGTAAATATCACTGATTGACTGTGAACCAAATAGAAAAGTATACATTCATTCATTCAATAATATTTATTGAGTGCTTACTGTGTGCAGAGCACTGTACTAAGCGCTTGGGAAGTACAAGTCGGCAACATATAGAGACGGTCCCTACCCAACAATGGGCTCACAGTCTAGAAGGGGGAGACAGACAACAAAACAAAACATGTATACAGGTGTCAAAACTGTCAGAATAAATAGAATTATAGCTATATGCACATCATTAATAAAATAGAGTAGTAAATATGTACAAGTAAAATAGAGTAATAAATTTATACAAATACATACATAAATATGTGTATATATATATATATATATATATATATATATATATATTTATAGGAGAGGAGGAGAGGGAAAAGGGGGCTAAGTCTGGGAAGGCCTCCTGGAGGAGGTGGGCTCTCAATAGGGCTTTGAAGGGAGGAAGAGAGCTAGTTTGGCGGATGTGTGGAGGGAGGGCATTCCAGGCCAGGGGAGGGATGTGGCCAGGGGTCGACGGTGGGACAAGCGAGAACAAGGCACAATGAGGAGGTTAGCGGCAGAGGAGCGAAGGGTGTGGGCTAGGATGTAGAAGGAGAGGAGGGAGGTGAAGTAGGAGGGAGCAAGGTGATGGACAGCCTTGAGGCCAAGAGTGAGGAGTTCTTGGATCCACATTTTACCAATTGCCCTTAATTTTACACTATAACTTCTTTTGCATCTTGCACAGATTCAGTTTTGACAATGAAATAGCTCCAGTTACTGAGAATAAGGAGGCACATGGACTATTAATTTCCATCAGTAAAACAATATTACACACTACCTGAAACTTTGTGGATGTAGCCTACAGTCATTTTAATTATTCCTGTACTAAATTATGGAAACCACACTATGTTAATGCAGTCCTCAATTGTAATTTTTCTCTAATAGCTGACTTGATTTTCACATAAAGCCCAATCTTAATTATCTGTGCTAATGAGGGAAAGTGATGCAGGGAAAAATGAAATTCACAGTTCATCCCTATTTAGACTTTTCGTTTCTAATCTCCTTCCACTCCTGCTTTCTAACATGTAACAAAAAGACTAATATGTTACAAATTCCTCTTCTTTCCTTCCCTCCACTATTGGTGGAAGTGCTGGTGAGCAATTAAATGGCTAAGAGGCAGGAAGCAGAAAGGAAGAGGAGAATCAGAGCATGGGGAATCCACAAACTGGATCTTTTTCTTCAAATGCCGTGGAGTCGTTCCCAAGCCCTAGTAACTCCATGGACACGCCCTCTTCAGAACATCCCATCTTCTGGCATAGAGTCATTCTGATATGTATATCCATAGAGTTTTCTTGGTGAAGAAATGGAAGTGATTTACCATTGCCTTCTTCCACACAGTAAAACCTTGAGTCTCTGCTGTTGTCTTTGATCAACATTTTGATAACTTGATCACCCACCCGCCTTTGACTCTTTCCCATACTGCTGCTGCTTAGCACAGGTGAATAGACTTTGACGCTTCTGCTTAGACCTTTTCATTGTGGGTACCCCTATATGTCGTACTTCTAAGCTTTATCAGCATACACAAACTCTCCTGTCACGATGAGGTGTTGATTCATAGGAGAGACAAACTGGATTATTCAAACAGTCATTGAATAATCCTATATTGAAGCAAAATAACACCAGACCTGCTGGAAGGTTTCTTACAATGCTTAAAACTAACCAAGTGCATTGGTGAAATCTTGATAAAAATTGGTGGAAGGTAGTGGAGAAAGTTCAGAGAAACAAGGTGCAGGGGCACGATATTTAAATTCCTGGAACAACACTTAGCAGACCACCATAGATTTCTCCAGGGATCCTTGATATTTCAAGATGCTACTATTGATAGTGAGATTCTTACCATGAACGTGACCATGATTGAAAAGACCCATATGCGAACAACTGATTAGGTCTGGGTGGTTTCGTCGTCCTGGTTCAAGTGGTAGGTGGTCTGGCTGATGCCATAGGAGGTGTTTCAATGCCTGGCTTAGGTGGTGTTGCTGTGGCCACAATGTAGGTGTCTTGGCTTAGGTGGTTTCGCTGCTCAGGGACTGTGGGAGGGGGTGGCTGGAACCAGTTATTTCCCCCTTTTATCAGTTTTTTTTGCAGGGGGGGTTGCAGCAGGGGCTGATCAGGATTGCCTACTGTCTTCAGCTCATTCTCGGGTAAGCCAGTGGGGATGGTGACCTCTCCCTGCTTGCTTATCCCCATGGGCATAGCCCCATCCAGCAGTCTTTTTCCAGCCCAGCAGAACAATTTAGTTCCTCCTCAAGCCCCTCTGCAGAACAATTTCATTTCTCCCCAGCCATTCAAGTCTTCTGCAACACTTTTCAGCAAGATAATACAGTTTCTCCTCCAATTCTTCCTTTGACCTTGTTGCCCATTGGATCAAAGAATAGTCTCTTAGAAAATGGCTTCTGCATTACAAGATAGAGTCACTTTTGCTCACCACGGACACCTTCCTCACCTCCCACACTGCTTTTACAAAACCCTCCACACCTGTCATAGTTCTGCTGGACAACCAGCCTGTTGCAATCAATCACTCATTAATTGAGTGCTCTGTGAGGAGCACTGTACTAAGCACTTGGGAGAGTATATAATAGACTTGGTAGACCCATTCCCTGTCCACAAGGAGATTGATTACAGTCTAGAGGGGGAACTGAAACTCCTAGTATCTTTTTGTCATACTCCTGGCATATATATATATACTGCTATACTTTATATGAGTACATATACACTCTCTCTACTATACCGTAATATAGAACCCATTCTTCTATACACCAAGTTCTCCCGTAAAATGAAGGTTAAATTATTTAGTGTCTCACATTAAGAAAAACTCACATTGTACTACTTGGTCCAAAATTGCTGCACACAAATCTACTGCCATTTCTTTTGGTACTGTGTTGCATTGTATGTTGCAGGAAGGGACATTCATTAATTCTGCCTTCATATTCAATCCAAAATGTGGAGTGAAAACATGTTTTGGCAGAAGTATAAATATTACATTTGAACAAACTATTGTATAAATTGATCACTAAAATGACATATTTCCACTACTGGAAGGAAAATCTTAATTAAACTTGATAAAGTTTCCTTGAAAACACACTGTTCAGCCGCGTGCAAAAAAAAATCAAAACATGCTAGGAATTAGGGAAAATCCATGGAGAGTTAGTGGGGGATGACTTTTAACTGTCACAATTTATCTTATTCGAGATCCAACACCCTGTTTCAATAGTGAAACAGGACTGGTAGTGATTAAGATCGACTCCAGTCTAATTCAAAAAAATGAGAAGTCCCTAGAGAAACTTGTTGTAAGGCCTCACTTGTCATCTTGGCTACCAAAATTACTGCAGTTCTCTTCCCATTGAAATCAGCATGTGAGAAAACTTTTACATTTAAATTATAAAGTAGACATAAATATTGTATTGCATTTTCTTCATGTGTAAGATGTAAACTGAATATGATGGCCTGCCACCAAAATGCAATATTGTCCACAAGTACAATGAATGAAGACTTCTTTAAATCCAGGAAAAAGAACTAGAACAATTTTTTTTTATCTATACTGAAAATAGTTCTCCTTTGTACTTGTAGAAGTTGCCAGAAAATCTGTCAGTGGTATTTATTGAGTTCTTACTGTCTACCAACCTTATTGTACTTTCCACAGTGATTTGTGCTTTCTGTGCCCAGTAAACACTCAATTAATACTGTTTACTGATTGCCTGGCATGGATAAAAATCTTCCCCTAAATAGGATCCATCTTTGAAAATGAAGACACACATACACATACCTCACATGCATTTCTACTATGTGTTTTGGGTCAAGTGCCATTGGGGAATTTGGGAAAGTTCTCTGACAATGCATGTCAGAAATGCCGTGCAATGTCAGAAGAACCATTCCATTAAAGTGTTCATACCACAAAAGAAACTTTTCTTAGCTTTGCGATTGCCAAGAACACAACCCCATATTGTCAGAAAACTGACTATATGTATCGATCAACATATTTCACAACACCAGCACCATGGGGAGCCTGTTGAAGTTTGAAACAATATTTCTTTACACAGAGGTTGACAAGCATATGAACTTCATTAAATCAGGAAGTTGTACAAACTGAAAATTTCAACTAGTTCAAGAGGAAAGTACATAAATTCATGGATGAGTAGTCTCTAATGGGCTATTAGAGAGGAAGCTAGAGATATAAAGAGAAAAACTGAGGATGGTACATCGTCCATCTCTAAACATTAGTATGGGTTCCAAGGAGGGCAACCATCACATGATTCCTCCAAGGATCCTGTTGCCACATTCAGAGTCAGAACATTGAGCTGGGTGGACCAATGTTCTGGCCCACAAACGGCACTCTTCATTTTCATCAGGGGAATTTTCACAGGCTTTTGAGAGAGGACATTGCTGGGGGACAGTGGGATGAGAATGGCAAAGGAGATTTAGAGTCTGCTTCTGGGTAATGACTGGTCAGGAAAGTGGATGTTTGGCCTTAGCTCCTCCATGCAACTCATACCTGCTCACTGATCTTTATCTTCCTGAGTGAGGCTTGAAAGAATCAATCCATCAATACCATTTATAATTATTATTGATAATTATGATAACATTATTATTTATCAAGTGCTTACTGTGGGTCAGGCACTGTACTACGCACTGGGGTGGATACAAGCAAATTGGGTTAGACATGGTCTCTGTCCCACATGGGGCTCGCAGTCTCAATCCCCATTTTGCAGATGAGGGAATTGAGGCATAGAGAAGTGAAGTGACTTGCCCAAGGCCACACTGTAGACAAATGCTGAAGCTGGGATTAGAACCCATGACCTCATGACTCCCAGCTCCATGCTCTAGCCATTATGCCATGCTGCTTCAGAGCACTGCAGTAAGCCTTTGGGAGAACAGAATTAGTAGAGACAAGCCCTACCCTCAAGGATCTTACAGTCTAGTGGCAGAGATTGTCACTAAATAATAGGTAATAATAACGGTACTTGTTAATAAAAAAAAATAATAATAATGATGATGATGATGATGATGATAATTGTATTTAAGCACTTACTATGTGCCAAGCACTGTTATCAACTCTGGAGTAGATAAATGTCAATCATGTTGGACATAGTCCCTATCCCGCATGGGGCTCACACTCTTAATCCCATTTTTTTTTTACAGATGAGGTAACTGAGGCTCAGAGAAGTTAAGTGATTTGCCCAAGGTCACACAGCAGACAATCAGTGGAGCCAGGATTAAAACCCAGGTCCTTCTGATTCCCAGGCATGGACTCTATCCACGACATCATACTGCTTCTCTAGGGGGAAACAATAGGGCATAAAGATATGTTCTTAAATGCTACATGGGAGTGTGCAGATATCCAAGCTCTAAGGTAATGTAGAAGGGCTGAAGTGGCAGTGAAGGTGTGGTGAATATAGACAGAGGAAATAGGGGGTAATTTAGGGAAGGCTTCAGAGAAGCAGCGTGGCTCAGTGGAAAGAGTACGGGCTTTGGAGTCAGAGGTCATGGGTTCGAATCCCGACTCTGCCACATGCCTGCTGTGTGATCTTGGGCAAGTCACTTAACTTCTCTGGGCCTCAGTTACCTCATCTGTAAAATGGGGATTAAGACTGTGAGCTCCACGTGGGACAACCTGATCACCCTGTATCCCCCCCAGTGCTTAGAACAGTGCTTTGCACATAGTAAGCGCTTAACAAATGCCAATTATTACTATGAAGGAGATGTGTAGTCAGGAGGCCTTGAAGATGGGAAGAGTAGTGGTCTGCCAGATGTAGAGAGAGAAGAAGTTCCAGGGACAAGGGAGGTGTGAGCAAGAGAGCAGAGGGAGGAGAGATGAGAACAGGGCACAGTGAGTAGGTTGGCCTGATTGGTGCAAACCATACAAGGTGAGGTGTAATGGGAGAGGAGCAGGGCTGAGGATAAGGGACAGAGTTGAATGAGTCCCTTAATAGCTGATGGTTAGGAGTTTCTGATTACTGTGGGAGAAGGCCAGGAGTACTGATTGCAGAAAATAATCTGTTCCGTTCTTCTTTCCAGTAGGTGACAGAGACCTCTCCAGGACAGATGACAGTGTTTTTTTTGATGGCTGTAGTTGCTGCCACTGATTGTGCCATCCTCAGAGCCTTCCAGGAGGGACACATGAATGGAACTTAATTCCACAAGATTCTACTGTAATGTCCTAATCAAATTCAAAACACAACTCTGGCTTGCAGTACCTTTGTCGCTATTTTGCCCTTGATAATAAACCATTTCCTCTGCTCCCATTCACAATGCTGAGCCAATACGATTATTGATTACATTCCACAGTGGGTCTGGGCTTGCTCATTTAAGTTTGTAAATGGGACTTAAACCCCTATAGCGAGGGAAAGGAGGAAAATCCCAGAAAAGGAGCTTGGACTGCTGGTCTACCACACTCTACCATGGAGGATATGAATGTGCATTCATCCACTGTCTCAGTTAGAAATTGGCTGGATTCCTTGGAATTTCTAACTAAGACTGCTCATCTCCTCAGAGAAGTTAATGAAATATTCTTCTGTCATACTGAAAATAAATCACAGGGAATGGAGAGATTGAGCCAGTCAGATATCACTCTTTTTTGAGCTCCCACTGGGTGCATACTTCTATGCTAGGCACTTGGGGATGTGTGAAAGGCTAGTCACGTATCTGACCGTAGGAGCTCATACTCTTCCAGGGAAGAAAAGGCTGATAAATCCACAGCCAAGACATCTTTGTTTGAATAGAAATAATCTCAGTAAGAAAGAACTGAGGAATAACGGGTCAGGAATAGGAGGAAAGTGAGATATGGGCATAAGTGGGATTTCCAGCAGGTGGCTAGGAACTCAGTGTGCCTTGTTCTCGCCTCTCCCACCACAGACCTCTTGCTCTACCCCCTGACTGGAGCTCACAACCCACCCCTTTTGTGTCTGACAGACCACTGCTCTTCCCATATTTAAAGCCCTTCTGAAAACACATTTTCTCCAGGAGACCCTCTTTGATTGATTTCAAATCTCTCCCCATTGCTGTTTCAGCCCTTCCACTCCATCTAACCACTTAATTACTCACAACCTCCCAAAGCACTTATGTCCATATCTTTACACTCTATTACTTCCTCTTACCTGTCATTTATTTTAATAACCATCTCTCCTGTAGGATTGTAAACTCCTTGAGGAAAGAGATCATGTAAAATGATCTGATTGTACTTTCCCAAGTGTTCAGTTCAGCACTCTGCACACAAGAGATGATCAATAAATACTATTCACTGAAACCCTAGAGCTTGGAGTCAATATCCTCGAATTGAACACCAAAGTTTTTTTTATGGTATTTGTTAAGCACTTACCATGTGCCAGGCATTGTACTAAGCACTGGGGTAAATACAAGGTAATCAGGTTGGACACAGTCCTTGTCCCACGTGGGGCTCACAGTCTCAATCCCCATTTTACAGATGAGGTAACTGAGGCACAGGGAAGTTAGGTGACTTGCCCAAAGTCACACAGCAGACAAGCGGCAGAGCCAAGATTAGAATCATGGTCCTTCTGACTCCCATTCCTGTGCTCTATCCAGTAGGCCTTGCTGTTTCAAGGTTCCAAAGTAATCCTCCTACCAACAAGATCTCTCACTATGGGAAGATAAATATTTCTAGTTACACCATTTTTCCAAGTTAAATAACCCTTCCACTGGGCGGCCAATCTCTACTTTGATATAAAAGAAGGAGTAATGCTTTATCTCTTTGTGGATGTATTTGCCATTAAAAATTTTGTTCCATATGGAATGCAACAGTGATATAGACTATGTCTCCTTGGACATATGCTCTACCTAGAAAAGGCAATTCCAACCTACCGAATGAGATTCATATTTAAATGTGGAAAGAAAACCTCACAGGGAGATGTATCAAAATAGAACACGCAAACATTTACTGTTTGTGACAGTGAGTAGATCTTTAACAGAACAAAACTACCATATGCAGCAGCTGCTCTTCAATGGACCAGAAAGAATGACTGGGGAACAATGCAGACTGCCATTTCATCACATCTGAATCAAACCCATACATCTACTTTATGGTGATTTTTCATTACATGCTCTGACACCTAGAAGTCCCTTCATTTCCAAAGAATTACAAGCAATTTTTATGGCTTAGACTTTTCATTTGTGGACAATCATGTCATGCAAAATTTTCCAAGTTTTTTTGTGATACACTGAGGCTGTCAGGCCCCAGGAATAATTTTGGGCCTGAGCCCTAATAGGTTTGCAGTTTTACAAACTTGTAGATACCAAATTTGCCTTGGACCCAAGGAATGGCATTTCCCAGTATTAAGCAAGAAGACCCCTTTATCATTCACCTACCCTCATAAAACTCCACACCCATTGGAGTTTCTCCTTTGCCTAATTAAGGCACATACAGAAATAACCTGAAGAATCTAAACCCTCTCCCCCGACTCACCTCCACCCCCGGGATATTTTATTATGGAACAGAAGACCAAGAAAAAAAAAGGATCAGATAACAGTGGGTGTGTTTCAAATAATGGTACAAAATAATAAGTGCTTAACAAATACCACAATAATAATAATTATTATTAATAACAGAAGCAGGAACACTCTAAAAAGCAACACAGGATGGGGGTAGTTAGGGTGGGAGAGGTCAGTGGGGAAGGTGCAGGGGGACAGGTCAAATGGAGCTTCTGTGCTCAACATCTTCACTCTCTTTGAAATGTTTCTGATGTACATATTTCAAAAATCAGTTTTACCCCTTTGTTGATGAAAACGTCGCGAAAGTTTATCTTATGATAAACACTTGGTCCAAACACTTTAAGATGTTCTTATGGAATTCAAAATATTAAAAGTGGATGAGAATTCATTCATAGATGCCATCTCAATCATGTGTCAGTTAGTGAACTATTGCATATAACATTATACCTAGGGGGTAAACATGATCAACATTTGTCCTGGTCTTCTCAAATCGACGATATTTAGAATATGAGAAGGGTTGGATGAATCTAGTAAGCTGATAACAAAATAGGAAGCTGAAGTCTAAAAACCAAGTTTGATTATGTTAGCCTTGCTAATAATCATTCTCACTGCCCTTGGCCAGCAAAGAATTTGACCTGGACAAGTAGAATATAATATGCATTTAATTTAATTTACTACCTGATGGATTCCTGAAGAAGAATAAGCTGGTAAAATATTTTCTTGGGCTGTAAATTTTGGGGGCTTGCTTACCAGTCTATATTATCCCAGCTCTGCCACTTGCCTACTGTGTGACCTTGGGCAAGTCACTTAATTTCTCTGTGCCTCAATTTCCTCATCAGTAAATTGAGGATTAAATCCTACTCCTTCCTACTTGGACTGTGAACCCAACATGGGACAGGGACAGTGTCCAACCTGATTACTTTGCATCTACTGCTTAGAAGAGTACTTGGCACATAGTAAGCCCTTAATATATTCCATAATTAGAGTTAAAAAATCAATTTCTCTGGAGGAATTCTAAGGGAGTGCATCTAAACCTTAAACCATCTCAGATCCTGCCCCAAGAGCTGTCCATCCACAGAGCATGGGAATCCTAAAGGCAAACCAGGAAGGGGCTGCCTAGGAGGAAGAATCACATCAACTGCCCCCACCCCAGATCAATCCACCAATGATATTTTATGACTGCAGAGCACTGAACTGAGAAAATCATCATCATCATCATCAATCGTATTTATTGAGCGCTTACTGTGTGCAGAGCACTGTACTAAGCACTTGGGAAGTACAAATTGGCAACATATAGAGACAGTCCCTACCCAACAGTGGGCTCACAGTCTAAAAGGGGGAGACAGAGAACAAAACCAAACATACTAACAAAATAAAATAAATAGAATAGATATGTACAAGTAAAATAAATAAATAGAGTAATAAATATGTACAACCATATATACATATATACAGGTGCTGTGGGGCAGGGAAGGAGGTAAGATGGGGGGGATGGAGAGGGGGGCGAGGGGGAGAGGAAGGAAGGGGCTCAGTCTGGGAAGGCCTCCTGGAGGAGGTGAGCTCTCAGTAGGGCCTTGAAGGGAGAAAGAGAGCTAGCTTGGCGGATGGGCAGAGGGAGGGCATTCCAGGCCCGGGGGATGACATGGGCCGGGGGTCGATGGCGGGACAGGCGAGAACGAGGTACAGTGAGGAGATTAGTGGCGGAGGAGCGGAGGGTGCGGGCTGGGCAGTAGAAGGAGAGAAGGGAGGTGAGGTAGGAGGGGGTGAGGTGATGGAGAGCCTTGAAGCCCAGGGTTATAAGGGTGGACACAATCCCTTTCCTACACAAGGTTCACAGTCTATGGGAGAGGAAGAACAGGTATTGAATCCCCACTTTGCAAAGTGGGAAGCCACATGGCCTAGAAGAAAGAGTGTGGGCCTGAGAGTCAGAGGACCTGGGTTCTAATCCCAGCTTTGCCACATGTCTGTTGTGTGACCATGGGCAAAGTCACATAACTTCTCCGTGCCTCAGTTACCTCATCTGTAAAACAGGGATTATATCATCCTTCCTCCGACTTCATTAATTAATTCATTCAATTGTATTTATTGCACTTCCCGGATCATCTTTCTACATAAACATTCAGGACATGTCACCCCCTTCTCAAAAATCTCCAGTGATTGCCTATCCACCTCCATATTAAACAAAAACTCCTCACCATTGTCTTTAAAGCACTTCATCACCCTGCCCCCTACCTCACCTTGCTTCTCTCCTTCTACCACCCAGCCCACATACTTTGTTCCTCTAGTGCTAACCTTCTCACTGTGCCTCGATCTCACCTGTCTCGCCATCGACCCCTAGCCCATGTTCTGCCTCTGGCCTGGAATGCACTCCCTCCTCAAGTCCTCCAGACAATTACTCTCCCCCCACTTCAAAGCCTTATTGAAGGCACATCTCCTTCAAGAGGCCTTCCCCGACTAAGCTCCACTTTTCCTCATCTCCCATACCCTTCTGCATCACCATGACTTGCTCCCTTTGCCCCCCGCCCCAACAGCACTTATTTATACACCTGTAATTTTATTTATTTGCATTGATGTCTGTCTCCACCCCTCTAGACTGTGAGCTCGTTGTGGGCAGGGAATATCACTGTTTATTGTTGTATTGTACTTTCCCAAGCACTTAATACGATTGAATGAATGAGTGAATTGCACATACTATGTGCAAAGCACTGTACTAAACACTTGGGAGAGTACAATACAACAATAAACAGACCGTGAGCCCCATGTGGGACAGGGACTGTGTCCAACCTGATTATCTTGTGCTGATTATCAGCACTTAGAACACTGCTTGATTTATAGTAAGCGCTTAACAAATGCCATAAAAAGAGGAAACTGAGGCCCAGAGAAGTGAAGTGATTTGCCCAAGGAGACACAGCAGGCACGAATCATGTCTAGCCAAATCTATTGTACTCTCCCAAGTGCTTATAGTACAGTGCTCTGTACACAGTAAGGGTTCAGTAAATAGCACTGATGGATTCATTAATACCTCAGAGACTGGTACAAATCTGACTGAATAAATCAGAGGGTGTGTTCAAGAGCCAAACCAAACAAGCTACCCTAGTGAGGCCTCAGGTAAGTCACTAGGTGGCAGTCAAACCTCCTTGCAAGCCTGCCTGTTATGTAATTCAATCTGGAGATCAGATCCCAGTAGTTCCCCAGGATTTTCTAGGACTTTCCCGCTGGCCTCCCTACTTTGTGTACATTCCAATAATAATAATAGCAATGGTATTTGTTAAGCGCTTACTATGTTCCAAGCACCCTTACCCAACTAATTAGTATTACTCCCAATGAAATTTTCCAAGAGAAACATTGGTTTTATCCATCATTCCATACAGGGCAAGACCAACAACCAGTGCCAAACTCAGACACATAGTTTTCAGACTGTGCAGGCTTAGTTCTCTGCTAGGGACACACACCCCAATAGTCCCACCTTGAGACCATCCAAGAATCTTCATGTCACCATACCTCCTGGGTGGAAGAGTTCATTTTTAGATTTTTCCATCCCTCTGTTAATGTTCTTCACCAGCTGCTGGCTTGGGTGGTCTCAAGCAGTTTCAGGCAGGTTGGGATGAGGAGAATAGTCCACAACCAGCAGCCCCCTATAGAAGTTGTCAATAGTATGGATTTCCCCTCTAGAAACAGCCACTAGGAGGGACAAGACACAATCCCGCTCCCTTGCTTCTATGTGCTCAGACCATGGGGGTTAAATTGTGCTGAATCGCAATCCTAAATATGAATGCCCAGGCCACCTTTTGTTCAACTGAAAACAAGTTTAGACCACAATAGCCACTGAAAAGGAGGTGGAATCTGTTTGGATTCATTCACTCAATCATATTTGAGAACTTACTCTGTGCAGAGCACTGTACCAAGTGTTTGGGAGAGTACAATACAACAATAAACAGACACATTCCCTGCCCACAATGAGCTTACAGTATAGAGGTGGGGAGACAGACATTAATAAAAATGAATACATTTCAGATATGTACATAGGTGCTGTGGGGCTGGGAGGGGAGAAGAACAAAGGGAGTATGTCAGGGTGACACAAAAGGGAGTGGGAGAAGAAGAAAGGGGGGCTTAGTCTAGGGAAAGCCTCTTGAATCGCAACCCAAAATATGAATGCCCAGGCCACCTTTTGTTCGACTTAAAACAAGTTCAGATCACAATAGCCACTGAACAGGAGGTGGAATCTGTTTGGATTCATTCACTCAACCGTATTTGAGCACTTACTCTGTGCAGAGCACTGTACCAAGTGTTTGGGAGAGTACAATACAACAATAAACAGACACATTCCCTGCCCACAATGAGCTTACAGTATAGCGGTGGGGAGACAGACATTAATAAAAATGAATACATTTCAGATATGTACATGGGTGCTGTGGGGCTGGGAGGGGAGAAGAACAAAAGGAATAAGTCAGGGTGACACAAAAGGGAGTGGGAGAAGAAGAAAGGGGGGCTTAGTCTAGGGAAGGCCTCTTGGAGGAGATAAGGCTTTGAAGTGGGGGAGGGAGGGCATTTCAGGCCAGAGGCAGGACGTGGGCCAGGGGTCCACAGCGAGATAGATGAGAGACCGAGGCACAGTGAGAAGGTTAACAGAGGAGCGAAGTGTGCAGGCTGGGTTGTAGTAGGAGAGTAACGAGGTGAGGTATGAGGGGGAAAGGCGATTGCATGTGTTAAGGCCATTGGTGAGGAGTTTTTGTTTGATGTGGAACTGGATGGGCAACCACTGGAGTTTTTCGAGAAATGGGAAGATACGTCCCGAACATTTTTGAAGAAAAGTGATTCAGGCAGGAACGTGAAGTATGGATTCTTTTTATTTTGTTCAGATGCCCACATAGCTGCAGCCTGTGTTTGGAGGGGGCCTGGACTCTGGGGCCTATATGAGCCCCAGAGAGGGAAGTGTGGTTTCAACAGGGACTGAGTTCTGGCTGCAGCCCTTAGGGCTCAAGGGAGGGTCTAAAATTTCGGGTGTGGGGGGAGCACAACATTTTGTCTTCTGAAGCTGAAAGGGGATAACTGAGGTGACTAAGGATAGAAAAAATGCTCTTAAATAGTTGTGACTTTTTTTAAGCACTTGCTATTTGTGGGGGAGGGGTTTTTTACTAAATGCTGTGGTTGATATCAGATAATCAGATCAGACACAGTCCTTGTCTAAATAGGAGGGAGAACAGGATTTGGATCCCCATTTTACAGATGAAGAAACTGAGGCACAGAGAAGTTAAGTCACTGAAATTAAGTAAAGACAGAATTGGACTGTAGTTGTACCAGGAGTTGGGAAAGGGGCAGATCTGGGGCTGGGACAAGGACTCGGATGAGAAAAGGGCTGGGAAAAGATATAGGACAGGCCTAGGACAAAACCTGTGATTCGAGTTGGGAACAGGCTGAGAGGAAAAGCAGGAAGGTCAGAATGTGTGTGCATGGGAGAGCAGGCTTGTGGGGTTGCTGAAACAGTGTGGGGGAGGAAAAATAAAGACAAGAGACAGGAGGCTGACTTCCTTCTCTGGCTCTTTTTATCCCTGGGGTTGCTCCACCAGCTTTCCAAAGTGGTCACCAAGGCCTAAAGCAGGAGCTACATGAAATTCTCCAATTCATTCATTCATTCAATCGTATTTATTGAGTGCTTACTGTGTGCAGAGCACTGTACTAAGTGCTTGGAAAGTACAAATCAGCAACATATAGAGATGGTCCCTACCAAACAATGGGCTCACAGTCTAGAAGGGGGAGACAGACAGCAAAACAAAACAGATAGACAGGTGTCAGTACCATCAAAATAAATAGAATTATAGCTATATATACATCATTAATAAAATAGAGTAATACATATGTACAAATATACACAAGTGCTGTGTGGAGGGGAAGGGTTTAGGGCAGAGGGAGGGAAGGGGGTGATGGGGAGGGAAAGAGGAGGAGAGGAAAACGGGGGCACTCAGTCTGGGAAGGCCTACAGTGATCCTTTTCCTGTGAGGGAGGTAGGGCTAAGGGGGAGGGACAGTGGCTTGGTAGGGATCTAGAAATTGATTCCTCCTGAGCTAATGAGGCTACAGACTCAGGGCCTCTGTGCCACAAGCTAAGGCAGTGCAGAACTCAACATGTCCAAGACTGAACTCCTTGTCTTCCCTCCCAAACCCTGCCCTCTCCCTGACTTTCCCATCACTGTTGATGCCACTACCATCCTTCCCATCCCACAAGCCCGCAACCTTGGTGTCGTCCTCAACTCCGCTCTCTCATTCACCCCTCACATCCAAGCCGTCACCAAAACCTGCCAGTCCCAGCTCTGCAACATTGCCAAGATCCGCCCTTTCCTCTCCATCCAAACCGCTACTCTGCTCGTTCAAGCTCTCATCCTATCCTGTCTGGACTACTGCATCAGCCTTCTCTCTGACCTCCCATCCTTGTGTCTCTCCCCACTTCAATCCATACTTCATGCTGCTGTCCAGATTGTCTTTGTCCAGAAACGCTCTGGGCATGTTACTCCCCTCCTCAAAAATCTCCAGTGGCTACCAACCAATCTGCGCATCAGGCAGAAACTCCTCACCCTCGGCTTCAAGGCTCTCCATCACCTCGCCCCCTCCTACCTCACCTCCCTTCTCTCCTTCTACAGTCCAGCTCACATCCTCTGCTCCTCTGGCACTAATCTCCTAACAGTGGCTCATTCTCACCTGTCCCGCCGTCGACCCCCGGCCCACGTCATCCCCCTGGCCTGGAATGCCCTCCCTCTGCCCATCTGCCAAGTTAGCTCTCTTCCTCCCTTCAAGGCCCTACTGAGAGCTCACCTCCTCCCGGAGGCCTTCCCAGACTGAACCCCCTCCTTCAACTCCCCTTCCTCCCCGTCCATCCCCCCGTCTTACCTCCTTTCCTTCCCCACAGCACCTGTATATATGTATATGTTTGTACATATTACTCTATTTAATTTATTTTATTTTGTTAATATGTTTTGTTTTGTTCTCTGTCTCCCCCTTCTAGACTGTGAGCCCACTGTTGGGTAGGGACTGTCTCTATATGTTGCCAACTTGTACTTCCCAAGCACTTAGTACAGTTCTCTGCACACAGTAAGCGCTCAATAAATACAATTGATTGATTGACTGCTGGGAACTCATTGATATTTCTGGTCATATTTGAGGTTTGATTTCCAGTTTCCAGCACCAAGTCCCTAGTGGCCCTGGCAATTGAGAGTTTAGATAGTGAACCCCAAGACTGCCTCAGTAGGTGGCTAGTTTCAACCCATGACTCTTGGATTTGGTTCCCCCAAAAGACAAAAAGGAAGCATTTGAGGCTGCTAAGGACTAACTCCTGCTACTGTTTGGAGGAATACCAATACCTGCTCTCCCTTCCACTTAGACCATGAGCCCCATGAGGGACAGGGACTATGTCTGACCTGATTCACTTATATCTACCCCAGTGCTTAAAACAGTGCTTGGCACATAATAAGCACTTTAAAAAATACCATCATTGTTATTATTATGCCAGAGGCCTCAAGCCCTCTCTGTGATAGAGCCTCTTAATTATTAGATTCCACACACATCAACTACTCAGACACTCTCTTTAGATTTGAGTTAGTATTACTTAAGTAATACTAAATACCATTGTTATTATTAATAATAATAATAATACGTTTTCAACAGCAACAATAGTTGTACAACAGCATCTTGAATGAGATCAAGGAAAAACCACCTTACCCTAATCTAGAACATTTTCCTAATTTACACCAGAGGCTAACATCCCCCGCTAACATCCCCCTGAACAAGCCTTATACTTCCCTTAGCAGATCCTCTCTGGACCGGTAGTCCACTGGTTCATCCTGATGACTCTCAACCCTCCTGGAGAACACCAGCTTGATAATTCCTTCCCTCTTGGAAACTAGACAGAAACTCATTCTCCTGGTGGGATTTCACCACTTTCCCAAGATCCTTGGCAGGGCCTGCCTCAATCTTCCCCTGTAATTGGCTGTGCTCCAGATGCTATCACCAGTTGAGTGGTTGACACCCCACATAAAGTGCTTTCCCTCTGTTGTGGGTGGGGCAGGGTGGATCAATCAATGGTATTTATTGAGACCCTACTGTAGTACAAAGCATGCTACTAAGAGCTTGGGAAAGTATTATACATCAGAGTTGGTAGATGTGATCCCTGCCCAGAAGGAGAGTCCTGAAGATTTAGTTGTTTCTCTGTTCTAAAACTCTCTGCCTCTTTTCCTCTTATCTATGTGTGGGGCTAGTCTGCTAGACCTTCAGTGCACTCCCAGTTGATTGCTGTCTGACATCACCTGTGAGTCAATCAGAGCTCTCTGTGGCAACCAGATGGTGACCCTCTCCTCTGCCATATATAAAGAGAGATTAAATTGAGGAGAGTTGCTAACACTTTGAAAGTCAGGAATAGAATTAATAGTGACTTAGATAAATTGGAAAAATGGTTCTACAAAAACAGGATGAAAATTCAATAGGGATAATTGCAAGGCATTGCACTTAAGGATAAAAACCAAGCAACACAAATATAGGCTGGAGAAAAACTGCAGAAAAAAAGCCTGAAGACCAGTTGACCAGAAACTAAATAAAAATCCAACAATATAATGCTGTTATTGAAGAAGATTACATGGTACTGAAATGCATCAAGGGGAGGATGACATGCAAGACTTGGGAAGCTATCTTTACACTGTGTTCTGCTTTGGGCAAACTCTTTTAATGGGACAGGGTCCAATTTTGGGTGCCACATGTTAAAATGAAGAAGAAAAACTAAAGCAGTCCAGAGAAGAGTGTCAAAACAATGAAAAGCTGGAAAATAGGTTCTATGAGGAAAGATTAAGGAAATTGTGGTTCATCCTGTGAAGGAGAATCAATCAGTCCATCAATCATTAGTATTTAATGAATGCTTACTGTATGCAGAGCACTATATTAAGCTCTTGGGAAAGTCTAATACAAGAGAGTTGGTAGACATGCTCCTTGCCCACAAGGAGCTTACAGTCTATATGGGGAGACAGACAGTAATATAAATTACAGATAGTGGAAATGGAAGTGTAAGGATATGTACATAGGTGCTGTGGAATGGATGTCAAGTGCTTAAAGGGTATAGATCCAAGCACGTAGGTGATGCCAAAGGGAGGGTGAATAGGGGAAATGAGGGCTTAGGGAAGGCCTGTTGAAAGAAATATGATTTTGGTTGGGCTTTGAAGGTGGGGAGAGTGGTGATCTGCCAGATATGAAGGGAGAGGGAGTTTCAGACCAGAGGGAGGACATGGGCAAGACAGATGGGATTGAGGTACAGTTAAGAAGGGTGGTATTGGAGGGGTGAAATGTGCAGGCTAAAATGTAGTAGGAAATCAGCGGGGTAAGTTATGAGGGGGAGGGCTGACTGAGTACCTTGGCATAGTGGAAAGAGCACAGGCTTGGGAGTCAGAGGTTATGGGTTCAAATCCTGGCTCCGCCACTTGTCAGCTGTGTGACTTTGGGTGAATCACTTAACTTCTCTGTGCGTCAGTCCCCTCATCTGTAGAATGGGGATTAAGACTGTGAGCCCCATGTGGGACAACTTAATCACCTTGTATCCTCCCCAGCGCTTAGAACAGTGCTTTGCACATAGTAAGCGTTTAACAAATGCCATTATTATTATTATGTGGGTTCTAATCCCGGCTCTGCCATTTGTCCGCTGTGTGACCTTGGGCAAGTCACTTAACTTCTCTATGCCTCAGTTTCCTCATCTGTAAAATGGGGATTAAAAATGCGAGCCCCACGTGGGACAACCTGATTACCCTGTATTACCCTGATTACCTGATTATCTGATCACCCCAATGCTTAGAGCAGTGCTTGGCACATAGTAAGCGCTTAACAAATATCATCATTATTATTATTACCTTAAAGCCACTGCTAAATTTTTTCTGTTTGATGTGGAGGTAGATGGGTGACCATTGGAGGTATTTGACAGGTTTGGAGACATGGTCTCAGTAGTTTGTTTTAACTCTTGGGGAGAGAGACAGGAGACAGGGAGGTCAGCAAGGAAGTTGATACAAAATATATCTGTTCTATTGTTACTCTCCCAAACAGTACAGTGCTCTGCACACAGTAAGTGCTCAATAAATACAGTTGACTTAGCCCTCTTTTTCTTTTCTTCAACTCCCTTCTGCATCACCCTGACTTGCTCCCTTTATTCAACCCCCCTCCCAGCCCCACAGCACTTATGTACATATCTGCCATTTATTTATTCATGTAAATGTCTGTTTTCCCCAACTAGACTGTAAGTTTATTGTGGGCAGGAAGTGTGCCTATTGTATTATTATATTATACTCCCCCAGCTGTTTTGAGTAGCAGTGTGGCTTCTTGGAAAGAGCACGGGCTTGGGAGTCAGAGGATGTGGGTTCTAATCCTGACTCCAGCACTTATCTGCTGTGTGACCTTGGCTAAGTCACTTAACTTCTCTGTGCCTCAGCTACCTCATCTGGGAAATGGGGATTAAAAATGTGAGCTCCACGTGGGACAACCCTCTCTCTACCCCAGCGCTTAGAACAGTGCTTGGCACCTAGTAAGCACTTAACAAATACCATAATAATAATAATAATTATTATTATTAGTAATAATAATAATGATGGCATTTATTAAGCACTTATTATGTGCAAAGAACTGTTCTAAGCACTGGGGAGATACAAGGTGATCAGGTTGTCCCATGGAGGGCTCACAGTTTTAATCCTCGTTTTACAGATGAGGTAACTGAGGCACAGAGAAGTTAAATGACTTGCCCAAAGTCACACAGCTGACAATTGGCAGAGCTGGGATTTGAACCCATGACCTCTGACTCCAAAGCCCGGGCTTTTTCCTCTGAGCCATGCTGCTTCTCTGTGGTAGTACAGTGCCCTGCACACAGTAAGCACTCAGTTAAATATGACTGACTGACTGCTTGATGCAGGGAAGAATGGACAACCACTGAAGGCTTCTGAAGAGTGGGGAGATGAATGCAAAATGTTAAGAAATGATCCAAGCAGTAGAGTGAAGGGAGAAGACAGAAACTGGAGGCAGAGCAACAGCAAGGGATCTATTAAGGCAGGACAAATTCCTAGACTAGTGTGGTGGCAAAATGGATGGAGAGGAAGGACAGGTCCTGGAAATATTATGGAGGGAGAAACAAAAGGATTTGGTCACTGGCTGAATATGGAGGTTGAAAGAGAGGGAAGAGTCAAAGATAATGCTAAGGCTACAGGCTTGGGAGATAGGTAGGATGGGGGTGTTATCAACTGTGATGGAAAATTACATGGATGCGAAGATTTGGATGGGAAAGTGAGTTCAATGATCAATCAATGAATTAATCAAATAATGATATTTATTGAGTGCTTACCGTGTGCAGAGCACTGTAATAAGAAGCAGCATGGCCTAATGGCAAGAGCCTAGGCTTGGGAGTCAGAGGATCTGGGGTTCTGCTCCTCATTCTGCCACTCATCTGCTGTGTGACCTTGGGCAAGTCACTTCACTTCTCTGTGCCTCAGTTACCTCATCTGGAAAATGGGGATTAAGACTGTGAGCCCTGCATGGGACAACCTGATTAACTTGTTATCTATTCCAGCACTTAGAACAGTGCTTGACACTTAGTAAGTGCCTAACAAATACTATTTTTTTTAAAAGTGTTTGGGAGAGTACAATACAGATGGTAGACATGATTCTTGTCTACAAGGAGCTTACAGTCTAAAGAGGAAGACAGATATGGAAATATTGAGATTGAGGTGCCAGCAGCACATCTATGTACAGATGTTCTGAAGGCAGGAGCTAATGTGAGATTGCAGAGAAGGAGAGGTCAGGACTTGTGAGGCAGCAGTGTCTGAATCAGTGTGTATACTTAAGACTGAGTGAATGAATATATGTATATGCTGGCAGAGTCTTTGGGGATAACAATTAGAGAAAGGGAGAATGTGTGGGTTGTGTGTGCATGTATATGTGTGCTTTTGGCTGAGAATGTGTGTGTCTCCTATCTCTGTGCCTACTCTATGTCTCTCCTGGGAAGTCTTTGCCTCTATTCCCCTGTTTGTTCTCTGTGGTGTTCCTTAGAAATCCCTTGTGGTGTCTCTGCCTCTGTCTGTTTTCACTTGTCTCTCCCTGTTTCCTTCTTTTTCTTCCTCTAATGTATTTTTTTTTTTTACTTTTGTCAAACCCACACAAAGCATGGGTCCATTTGGTAGATAGTTTGTAAAAGACATCAAAAGCAATTCTGTTCATGTTTTGTAAAGTTCACCCTTTCACAGGAGGCTTTTATATAGGAATTGAATGCTCTTGATGAAGATCTCCCACTTTAAAGGATTTATCATTGTAGGAGTATAATCTTCTTCTAATAGGACTCCGTTTGCACTCCATGTATTCTTTATTAATCCCAAGTAAATTGCCAGTGGAACTGTCTCAAGGACAAATCATGAAAAAAAAATACAAGTATGAGATATGGAGCTGCCTTTTAAATGTTATTGATTTGGTTTGATCTGATATTTAATTCTCAATAATTGAAAATAATTTATTTTATAGTGAATCCCATTTCTCCCTGTGGGGATGGAGAGGAGATGAGAAAACTGGCAGTCTTAAAAGCACTGAAGGCAAGCTCTCCAGGGGTTTATAGAAAGAAGTAG
This sequence comes from Tachyglossus aculeatus, assembly GCF_015852505.1. NCBI lineage: Eukaryota > Metazoa > Chordata > Mammalia > Monotremata > Tachyglossidae > Tachyglossus > Tachyglossus aculeatus. The sequence goes on from NC_052101.1 coordinate 104,294,492, forward strand.
CATGCCTTCCTCTTCTCCACGTTCAGGAGTAAGGATGGTTCTGTATGACATGATACACGATCGGGGAAGAAAACAAAACATTTAATCAAGTTCCACTTTTAGCCTGTGCTAAATCCCCAGGCATCTTCTGAGAGAATGGATGTGGTACATGACAACTTGGCTTACAAAATTACGACCCCCTGGAAAATTAAAGCTTCCGGTCAGCTTTCATGTTTCTGTTTCCTCAATCAATGAATCGATGGCACTTATTGGGCACTTACTTTGTGCACAGCACTGAACTCGACATTTCGGAAAATACAATAGAGTGCGTAGACTCAATCCCTGTCCTCAGGGGGATTAAAATTTAGTGGATTTTACAATCTATTCAAATTGTAGATTTACAACCTGTCCCATTCAATTTGAGGTGACAGTGGGAGAAGAATGTATGCAAGGATATATGGGTGAGGGCATAGTTGAAAATATCAGTGTGGGACTGATGGTCTTAACTATCCCATGAACCACAAAAACTGTCCACTGTTGGGTTTCTATGGACTGGTTGAAGCCCCTTGTCATTTTTTTGTTTCTGTTACACAGTACTCTATAAACTGCTCCTCCAAAAGGCCTTCCCTTTTGTGATTGCAGTTGTGTCTCAGCTTTTAGCTGAGATGCCAAATGGTCTGCGGATGCACTTCACTCTAATTTTCAAAATGTTTTCTCTTCTCATTACTATCACTGCCCCATTTCAGCTCACCCCCTGCAATTCATTCTTCCGGCTAATCCCACCCAGTGAAATTGTGTTGAGGCGATCATAGTTCAAATGCTAGTACACTAACTCTGTTCCAGGACTTCTATAAATCTATTAGAGACCTTTATACCCATGATTCAAATTATCCAACCGGTGACAAAGTGGTAGATCGGCTCAGGTGGTGATTGTTCCTAAGTGGGTACAGGTAGGGTGCGGATAAAAAGTGGGCAGCGATTATGCACTAAATAACAGCCAAGATAAAAATCCATTCTTTTTCAATTGAACAAAAACAGAAATAAATAAAATGGAGGGCTGATGTATTTGTCCTGGGTAGAAACTTTCAAAATGGAGAGGTTCAATTTAGGAAGTCTAGCACCTCAGTTTGGGGATTTAATTGCCATCGCCAATGTGAGGACAAGTTGGGTAAGTAGACCTTCTTTGTGGATACAGGTTGGTTATGAATGCTAGTGTGAGGGGATGCTAGTCAGATACGGGTACAAAAGACAAAACCCGTTCAGTTCTCTAAAATCAATAAATCCATCTACATTAGCATTTATGAAGCACTTACTCCTTGTGAGCAGACTGTCTCTATGTGTTGCCGACTTGTACTTCCCAAGCGCTTAGTACAGTGCTCTGCACACAGTAAGCACTCAATAAATACTATTGATTGATTGATTGATTGTATACTAACTCTGTTTTGGGGGGTTTTTAAACAGTATTTTTTAAGCACTTATTATGTGACAGACACTGTACCAAATGCTGGGGTAGAGACAAGCTAATCAGATCGGACACAGCCCCTGTCCCACATAGGGCTCAGAGTCTTAATCCTCATTTTATGGATGCGGTACCTGAGGCACAGAAAAAATAAGTGACTTGCCCAAGGTCACACAGCAGCCAAGAGCAGAGCTGGGATTAGAACCAGGTCCTTCTGACTCCCATGCCTATGCTCTATCCACTAGACCAAGCTGCTTTCTTCCAGTATAACTCTGTTATATTATACTCTCCCAAATGGTTAGTACAGTGCTCTGCACACAGTAAGGACTCAATATACATATATGAGTATGAATATGTATATTGAGTCCTTACTGTGTGCAGAGCACTGTACTAACCATTTGGGAGAGTATAATATATATATATATTCATTCAATCATATTTATTGAGTGCTTACTGTATATATATATATATATATAATTGATTGACATACAAGATGGTAATTATAATAATACTGAGCATTTGGGAGAGTAAAATATAACAGAGTTGGTAGACACATTCCCTGCCCACAAGGAGTTTACAGTCTAGACCCCTTCCCTGCCCCAAAGACCTTGCAATCTAATGGGAGAGAGAGGCAGAAAGAAATTATTTACAGAGAGTGGGAGCAACAGTAAGAACAAGCAGGCAACTGGTAGCAGTAAGAATATGTGTGGATGAAATATATTAATGAATAATTGAATATACATATTTATATAAGGCTTAAGGATAGGTATGAACACTTAAATGCTGGGGTGGCCATGGGGTTAACGTGTCTTGGGATGCCGGGAGGTGATCAATCAATCAATCAATTGTATTTATTGAGCGCTTACTGTGTGCAGAGCACTGTACTAAGCGCTTGGGAAGTACAAGTTGGCAACATATAGAGACAGTCCCTACCCAACAGTGGGCTCACAGTCTAAAAGGGGGAGACAGAGAACAAAACCAAACACACTAACAAAATAAAATAAATAGAATAGATATGTACAAGTAAAATAAATAAATAGAGTAATAAATATGTACAAACATATATACATATATACAGGTGCTGTGGGGAAGGGAAGGAGGTAAGATGAGGGGGATGGAGAGGGGGATGAGGGGGAGAGGAAGGAAGGGGCTCAGTCTGGGAAGGTGAGCTCTCAGCAGGGCCTTGAAGGGAGGAAGAGAGCTAACTTGGCAGATGGGCAGAGGGAGGGCATTCCAGGCCCGGGGGATGACGTGGGCCGGGGGTCGATGGCGGGACAGGCGAGAACGAGGCACGGCGAGGAGATTAGTGGCAGAGGAGCGGAGGGTACAGGGTGGGCTGTAGAAGGAGAGAAGGGAGGTGAGGTAGGAGGGGGCGAGGTGATGGAGAGCCTTGAAGCCGAGGGTGAGGAGTTTCTGCCTGATGCGCAGTTTCTGCCTGATGCGCATCAGGCAGGTGATCAGAGAAGGATTCTTGAAGAAGGAGGGATTTTAGGAGTACTTTGAAAATGGGGATAGCTTTAGTTTGGCAGATTTGGGGTATGAGAGTTCCAGACCCAAAAAACAGCACGAGTGAGAGCTTAGAGATAAGAGTGTCAAAAATAAGATGAAGTTGGATGGTGAGCTGGAAGGAGTGAAGTGTGTAAGATGCCAAGTGACAGGTGAAAACAGCAGAGAGTGCCTCAGTTACCTCATCTGTAAAATGGGGATTAAGACTGTGATCCCCTTGCGGGACATGCACTGTATCCAACTTGATTTTCTTGTCTCTAACCCTGTGCTTAGTACAGTGCTATGCACAAAGTAAACAATTAATTTGATTGATTTATTTTTTTATTTGATTTTCAATTTCCTCTTCTATCACTGCACTGCTGGACAGTGTCCTGCCTTTGTAACAGAATTATATTATAACATATATCATATATATCATATCTCATAACACCGCCAAGATCCACCCTTTCCTCTCCATCCAAACCGCTACGTTGCTGGTTCAGTCTCTCATCCTATCCTGACTGGATTACTACATCAGCCTCCTCACTGATCTCCCATCCTCCTATCTCTCCCACTTCAGTCTTTACTTCACTCTGCTGCCTGGATTATCTTTGTATAGAAACACTCTGGGCATGTCACTCCCCTCCTCAAAAATCTCCAGTGGTTGCCTATCAACCTTCCAATCAAGTAAAAACTCCTCACTCTCAGCTTAAAGGCTCTCTGTCACCTCACCCCCTCCTACCTCACCTCCCTTCTCTCTTTCTACAGCCCAGCCCTCACCCTCCACTCATCTGCTGCTAACCTCCTCACTGTGCCTCGTTCACACCTGTCCCGCCATCGACCCCCGGCCCACGTCCTCCCCTTGGCCTGGAATGCCCTCCCTTCCCACATCTGCCAAACTAGCTGTCTTCCTCCCTTCAAAGCCCTAATGAGAGCTCACCTCCTCCAGGAGGCCTTCCCAGATGGAGCCCCCTTTTTCGTTTCCTCCTCCCCTCCCCATACCCCCCCCACCTCCTTCCCCTCCCCACAGCACTTGCATATATTTGTACATATTTATTACTTTATTTATTTTACTTGTACATATTTACTACTCTATTTTATTAATGATGTGCATATAGCTATAATTCTATTTATTCTGACGGCTTTCACACCTGTCTACATGTTTTGTTTTGTTGTCTGTCTCCCCCTTCTAGATTGTGAGCCCATTGTTGGGTAGGGACTGTCTCTATATGTTGCCGATTTGTACTTCCCAAGTGCTTAGTACAGTGCTCTGCACACAGTAAGCGCTCAATAAATAAGATTGAATGAATGAATGAATGAATGAATGAATGAATTATGTGATGATAATTCTGGGTTGCCAATAAAAATTTTTGATCAAGTGTAAGCTTTCCTTGGTAGAGATTGGACTAATCACTGTTCCATAGTGCCAGACTTACTCTGTAAGGCAGTTCACTGTCTTCTGCATACCTTCTTGGGTGTGTATTTCTAGGATACAGCCATCTGCAAATAGTAACTCTTGGATGACTGTCGCCATCACTTTTGATGATGCCTGTAGCTTGTGAGCCAACAGTGTTTCCCAGAGAGGATTGAAAGTTTAACTCCTGTGTCCAAATCTAGCTAGAATAAATTGAATAGAATTGGACCTTCTATGCATCCCATTGGAGAAAAGCTTTTTGTTGTTGTTCTGACAATGCTGTTGTAGTTTTGTTGTAGAGATCCTTGCACATAGCCTTGCTTTCCAGGAATCTAATATTGAGTCACTGTGGCAGTTTTAAGGGCAATTTTCCTCGTAATGGCTGCATTGTCAGTGTGAGCTAGACATGGCTCCTGCAACAGTGCTTTGCACATAGTAAGTGCTTAATAAATGCCGTTCTTATCATCATCAACATCCACACATCCCTCCAATCCCGCTGCCACACTACAATATAGTTCATATAATGACAATATTAAGATTGCTGGTACATCCAGGATGTCTTTTTCTTCATTTGATAGGGAGTAAACAGCTTTGGTACTCTTCAAGAAGGCAAAGGGGAAAGGGTACAGACCTGTGATATAATCACTGTTCTGTAGATGTGCTGAGCAGAGACTTGAGAAACTACATTGTCCTTGTGCTTTGTCCAGAGAAGTCCCAAGTATTTACTTTGGATTACACAGTCCGATTTGCTTCCACTCACATAAGTAGAAAATTAGCCAATACAACTATCATCTTATGGAGAAAAATACCCTTTAAACATATATTTTTCAAAGTCTCTGAGAGAGTTCAGTGAGAGTAAAATGAAAATAACATTTAAACAATTTTTTTGTTACTTGATCTAATGAGAACCAAGTAGTTTAGGAATTACAGTTATAGTTTGGTAACAAAGGATTGAGATTATTTCTTGGTTTCTGGTTTATATCCTGGAGCTTAATTACAGGCAATATGTAAATTACCCTTATTGTACCCACCTGCAATTTTGGTCCCTGGCTATTATCTCTGAATTTCCTTTTCTCTACTTATGTTCCATTTGGATACCCCAGGCCCTTTCACGGAACTGGTTGGCCAAAAATAAGGGTTCAATGTGACAAATAGACTGTATAAACTTAAAAAGAAAATTTCAAAAGCCAAGCAAATTAGGGAACCAGTCAAATCGTCCAATCTGAGATGCTATATTCTCAGAACAGAACATTATGTCTCACAAATTATCTCTCAATCCCACCTGCTCTCAGATCTTTATAGGCTGGCTATCTGCACTGCTACGATTGCTCAATAGAAAATAAACAGATGGGGCTGAAAATATTCCAAAAAACAAATGGGGTAGACACTGCCTCAGGCCTTTGAACAGAATCAGAGTAGGTTGTTGTATTTTTTTCCCCATTTGAAAAACAAATCTGGAATACAGAACTTGATGCGATTTAATTTTCAACCACAGTCTACTCTTTTTTTGCTTCTTTTGAAAATCCAAAACTATGTTTCCCATTAAAAAAAAATCTGACCACTGAATGATCAATGATTGGTATTTCAAAAGTATATTAAAGTGAATGAAAATCTTTCTAAGGCATAAGGTATATAGATTCCTTTATTCAGCATTGAAGAACTTCAGGAGCAGTAATTTCATTAATTAAATTGCTTTTCAAATAAAGGCCAGATCCATTGATACCTGACAAAGATAAATTATGCCCAGGGCAGGCTTATATTTTTCTGCATGTGTTTGCCCTTTATGTGTTGACTTCCACTTAAGGAGAGCCTAGCTAAACATGGTCTCTCCTCTCCCCTTTCACTGTGCACTGTTTTTCGTTTGTCCTTGTCACATTTACAGCTCTCCAGTAAGTGACTTTCTGCGTCTCAATGGGGACCTGGGAATCCACTGACTCTTGCACCTCCTCAGCCAAAAAAAAAGAAAAAAAAATGGAAAAAAAATTAGAACCAGATTTTCTTTTTAAAAGGTCTTAGATTCAGAAGCTCCCCTAATTTTTAGTGAAGTTTTGCAGCATAGGTATCAACAGTATTTACTGAGGGCTTACTGGGCACAGGGCACTATACAAAGCATGTGGTGGACATACAAAACAAGAAAAAAGGCCTAATTTGTAATAATGATTCATAATAATTTTAATACTTGTTAAGTGCTATTTGCCAAGCACTGTTCTAAGCATTGGAGTAGATATAAGTCAATCTGGTTGGGCACAGAGGAGATTTCAATCTAATGAGAGCGATAGTAGACATAAGTGATGAATATACCACAGTTAAGAGTGAGAAAATAGACATGAAGGACATATAGCTGTCCTTCCAGTTCAAAGATGACACTGGTGGTGAGATTTTTTTTTTATCAACAGGTTGGGGGTATGGCTTGATGAGACTGCTGTAGGGCAGCACAATTCCTTTCACACTTTGTGCTTGAAAATATTTCTCCCTGCTGCAATGTTCCATGTTACCCACAGTGACTGATACTAGTTTCATTTTTACTCCTGGTAGTCATGATCTACCCCAAAGCAGCTTCTTCAAGGCATTCACCCTGATCTTGATTGTTGCTCTCCTGGCTGACCCGATTTTGGTTGCTGTCTCTCAATTTAATGGTAATCTTTTAAATCTGTAATTGGGAGGAAAGGAGGCTAAAGTGATCTAATTTGGGATTATCTCAGTTTTAAAGCTTTTCTACCACCTTTCCCTTGGAAAGGCTTTAGGCTCAGGATGCCAAAGTGCACTGAAAATCTGGCTCCAAGCACACGTAAAAGTCTTCTGTATTTCTTTGATAATCCTCGGCCCTATAGTTGGAAATCTTAGCCTCCGAATCTTTCTGTTTGCTTCCTTTCCAATTTGTAATACTGATGAAATCTTGACTTTAACCATTATTATGTTTGAGAACCTAGTTCAGTCACGATTACTAGGGCTTTTGTATAGCTAAAACACAGATCTTGGCTAAACTCTCTGCCCCTTCTTTTCCTTAGGAATGTGTTGAATAAGGTGATGGTTGGTCCATATTATTATTAGTTTTGCTTATTTTTTCAGTCTCAAGCATGATGGCATAGAATAAGTTGAACAGGACTGGACCTACTCTACAGGCCTGCTTTACTCTAATGGTAATAGAGGCAAAGTCAGACAAGGCACCTTCAGATCTCACTCAGCCAACCGTGTCATGGAACTGCTTAAGGATCTTGGTGAACTTCTCAGGGCAGCCAAATTTATTGAGAAATGGTCAAAGCCCTCATCGGCTGATGGTAACCAAATGCTTTTGTAAGCTCCAGGAAAACAATACTAAATTATTTGATTTATTCACTGCACTTTCCTTGTATCAGTTCTGTTGTGAAGATCTTATCTGCTGTGATGCATTTTGCTCTGAAGCCATACTGACATTCAGGTAGCAAGCATTCTGTCGTCTATGGTCTTTAGCAGTCTGTCAGTAGTCTGTTCAGATGGATTCTGAATGACCAGATGGATTCTGAATGAGTTGTCTACACGCGCTGCCTCGAATTCCTCAACACCAACTCTCTCCTCGACCCCCTCCAGTCTGGCTTCCGTCCCCTACATTCCACGGAAACTGCCCTCTCAAAGGTCACCAATGACCTCCTGCTTGCCAAATCCAACGGCTCATACTCTATCCTAATCCTCCTTGACCTCTCAGCTGCCTTCGACACTGTGGACCACCCCCTTCTCCTCAACACTCTATCCAACCTTGGCTTCACAGACTTCGTCCTCTCCTGGTTCTCCTATCTCTCCAGTCATTCATTCTCAGTCTCTTTTGCAGGCTCCTCCTCCCCCTCCCATCCCCTTACTGTGGGGGTTCCCCAAGGTTCAGTTCTTGGTCCCCTTCTGTTCTCTATCTACACTCACTCCCTTGGTGACCTCATTCGCTCCCATGGCTTCAACTATCATCTCTACACTGATGACACCCAGATCTACATCTCTGCCCCTGCTCTCTCCCCCTCCCTCCAGGCTCGCATCTCCTCCTGCCTTCAGGACATCTCCATCTGGATGTCTGCCCGCCACCTAAAACTTAACATGTCCAAGACTGAACTCCTTGTCTTCCCTCCCAAACCCTGCCCTCTCCCTGACTTTCCCATCACTGTTGATGGCACTACCATCCTTCCCGTCTCACAAGCCCACAACCTTGGTGTCATCCTCGACTCCGCTGTCTCATTCACCCCTCACATCCAAGCCGTCACCAAAACCTGCCGGTCTCAGCTCCGCAACATTGCCAAGATCCGCCCTTTCCTCTCCATCCAAGCCGCTACCCTGCTCGTTCAAGCTCTCATCCTATCCTGTCTGGACTACTGCATAAGCCTTCTCTCTGATCTCCCATGCTCGTGTATCTCCCCACTTCAATCCATACTTCATGCTGCTGCCCAGATTGTTTTAGTCCAGAAGCACTCTGGGCATGTTACTCCCCTCCTCAAAAATCTCCAGTTGCTACCAATCAATATGCGCATCAGGCAGAAACTCCTCACCCTGGGCTTCAAGGCTGTCCATCACCTCGCCCCCTCCTACCTCACCTCCCTTCTCTCCTTCTACAGCCCAGCCCGCACCCTCCGCTCCTCTGTCGCTAATCTCCTCACTGTGCCTCGTTCTCACCTGTCACGCCGTTGACCCCCGGGCCACGTCATCCCCCTGGCCTGGAATGCCCTTCCTCCCAACATCTGCCAAGCTAGCTCTCTTCCTCCCTTCAAGGCCCTACTGAGAGCTCACCTCCTCCAGGAGGCCTTCCCAGACTGAGCCCCTTCCTTCCTCTTCCCCTCCTCCCTCCCCGCCTTACCTCCTTCCCCTCCCCACAGCACCTGTATATATGTATATATGTTTGTACATATTTATTACTCTATTTATTTATCTTACTTGTACATATCTAGTCTATTTATTTTATTTTGTTAATGTTTGGTTTTGTTCTCTGTCTCCCCCTTCTAGACTGTGAGCCCAATGTTGGGTAGGGACTGTATATGTTGCCAATTTGTACTTCCCAAGCGCTTAGTACAGTACTCTGCACACAGTAAGCACTCAATAAATACGATTGATTGATTGATTGGAGTCAGAGGTCATGGGTTCAAATCCCGACTCTGCCAACTGGCAGCTGTGTGACTTTGGTCAAGTCACTTAACTTCTCTGTGCCTCTGTTCCCTCATTTGTAAAATGGGGATTAAGACTATGAGCCCCACGTGGGACAACCTGATCACCCTGTATCCCCCCCGCACTTAGAACAGTGCTTTGCACATAGTAAGCCCTTAACAAATACCATCATTATTATTATTATAATTGTCAGGCAGGCATCAGTTTTATCAGCCTCTGTTGTACTGTATTTGGAGGTTAGTGCTCTGCCCACAGTAAGTGCTCAATAAATACCTTTGTTTTATTGATTGATCAGCCACGCCAACATTTCCACACTCCTGCCAAACCCACACCCACAGATATAAAATCAACATGATCTTCCCAATCCAACAGTGTGGCTCTTGCTCATGCTTTCTCTTTCTGGCTCTCATTTTCTTTTTCTCCCCCTTACTTTCTCCTTCCATCACTCCATCTATTAATGGAAAATGCATTGCCTAGGTAGCAGAATTTCAGCAATCCTGTTTATGGGAAGCAGCATGACGTGGTGGATAGAGCATGGGCCTGGGAGTCAGAAGGTCATGGGTTCTAATCTTGGTTCCGCCACTTGTCCGCTGTGTGACCTTGGACAAGTCACTTCACTTCTCTGTGCCTCAGTTACCTCATCTATGAAATGGGGATTAAGACTGTGAGCTCTATGAGGGACAGGGACTGTGTCCAACCTGATTTGCTTGCATCAGCCCCAGTGTTTAGTACAGTACCTGGCACATAGTAAGCGCTTAACAAATACCATAATTATTATTATTATTATGTGGCAATTGAAAATCTCCAGTTTTGGTTGTTGTAGGGCTCCCCAGGGGCAGGCTGGTACATAGCCTTGGTCTCCATCCACTTTCTGTTAGTGCATAGCATTTGCTGTTTTCGTACAGTATTTCATAATCATTTTCATCTTTCCCCTTCACAGTGGTCTCTCATTCCTGTAAGACTGCCACTCTCTCCACCTTCAAAACCTTATTAAAATCACATCTCCTCCAAGAGGTCTTCTCCGACTAAGCCCTCATTTCTCTGATCCTCCTCCCTTCTGTATTGCTGGTGCACTTGGGTCTGTGCCGCTGAAGCTTCGATAGCACTTGTGTATGTATCCGTAATTTATTTTCATGTCTGTCTCCGTTTCTGGACTGTTAGTTTCCTGTGGGCAGGGAATGTGTCTACCAACTCTGTTGTTTCGTGCTCTCCATACAGTAAGCACTCAATAAATAACATGTGCCAGGTATCACACCCATCCTCTGGCCTGTCCCACCTGGGTGGCGGCGTTGGCTCCCCTGCCCAGTCAGTCAGTTAATCGTATTTGAGTGCTTACTGTGTTCAAGGCACTGTACTAAGCACTTGGGAGAGTACAATATAACAATACAACAGACATGTTTCCTAGCCATAATGAGCTTAAGGCTAAAAGGGGAGACAGACTTTAACATAAATAAATTACAGATATGTAGATAAGTGCTGTGGGGCTGGGAGGAGGGATGAATAAAGGGAGCAAGTCAGGGCAATGCAGAAGGGAGAGGGAGAAGAGAAAAGGAGGGCTTAAGTCAGGGAAGGCCTCTTGGCCTTCAATAAGGCTATGAAGTGGGGAAGAGTAATTGTCTGTCACACAGGATTGGAGCAGAAGCACACTGCAACCCCATGTGACAGGAAAAATGAGCCAACAAGCATACATCATCTAGCTTTTCACTGCAAGATGCACAGCAAGTGGAGAACCACAGTTGGTCTAACCAAGCAATCAATGGTATTTATTGAGTGCTTACTGTGCACAGAGCTCCGTACTAAGCACCTGGGAAAGTACAAGAGAGTTGGTATAGGTGATCCCTGCCCACAAGGAGCTTACAGTCTAGAGGGAAAAATAGAAATAAAAATAAATTGCGATTACATACATAAGTGCTGTGGGGCTAGAGGAGGGGTGAATATCAAAGTTCTTATGGGGCACAGACCCAAACGCACAGGCGACACAGAAGCTAGGGCTTGGACAAGAAGCAGTATGGTCTAGTGGATAGAGCACGAACCTGGGAGTCAGAAGGACCTGGGTTCTAATCTTGGCTCCACCACTTGTCTGCTGTGTGACCTTGAGCAAGTCACTTCACTTCTCTGTAATGCCTTAGTTACCTCATCTGTAAAATGGGGATTAAGACTGTAAGCCTTATGTGGGATAGGTCAGCATGGATTTTGGCAAATTGGCAGGGCCCTCAAGTCCCATATCAAGCTAATGGTTTGTCCAAGCCCTAGCTTCTGTGTCACCTGTGTGTTTGGGTCTGTGCCCCATAAGAACTTTGATATTCACCCCTCCTTGTGGCATTCATCCATCTATATAACTGTAAGATCTGGATCTACTACAGAAGACACATTCTGTACACAAGAACCACTCGTTCCTTCCCCTCTGCCTTCAAACATGCCCATGTCTCTCCCATCCTAAAAAAACCCTCTCGACCCCACCTCACCTTCTAGTTATCACCCCATCTCCCTCTTACCATTCCTTTCCAAACTCCTTGAACGAGTTGTCTACATGCGCTGCCTCAAATTCCTCCACACCAACTCTCTCCTCGACCCCCTCTAATCTGGCTTCTGTCCCCTACATTACACAGAAACTGCCCTCTCAAAGGTCACCAATGACCTCCTGCTTGCCAAATCCAACGGCTCATACTCTATCCTAATCCTCCTCGACCTCTCAGCTGCCTTTGACACTGTGGACCACCCCCTTCTCCTCAACATGCTATCCAACCTTGGCTTCACAGACTCCATCCTGTCCTGGTTCTCCTCTTATCTCTGCGGCTGTTCCTTCTCAGTCTCTTTTGCAGGCTCCTCCTCCCCCTCCCATCCCCTTACTGTGGGGGTTGCCCAAGGTTCAGTTCTTGGTCCCCTTCTGTTCTTGATCTACATGCACTCCCTTGGTGACCTCATTTGCTCCCACAGCTTCAACTATCATCTCTACGCTGATGACACCCAGATCTACATCTCTGCCCCTGCTCTCTCCCCCTCCCTCCAGGCTCACATCTCCTCCTGCCTTCAGGACATCTCCATCTGGATGTCTGCCCACCACCTAAAACTCAACATGTCCAAGACTGAACTCCTTGTCTTCCCTCCCAAACCCTGCCCTCTCCCTGACTTTCCCATCACTGTTGACAGCACTACCATCCTTCCCGTCTCACAGGCCCGCAACCTTGGTGTCATCCTCGACTCCGCTGTCTCATTCACCCCTCACATCCAAGCCGTCACCAAAACCTGCCGGTCTCAGCTCTGCAACATTGACATGATCCACCCTTTCCTCTCCATCCAAACCGCTGCCTTGCTCATTCAAGCTCTCATCCTATCCCGTCTGGACTACTGCATCAGCCTTCTCTCTGATCTCCCATGCTCGTGTCTCTCCCCACTTCAATCCATACTTCACGCCGCTGCTCGGGTTGTCTTTGTCCAGAAACGCTCTGAGCACGTTACTCCCCTCCTCAAAAATCTCCAGTGGCTACCAATCAATCTGTGCATCAGGCAGAAACTCCTCACCCTTGGCTTCAAGGCTGTCCATCACCTCGCCCCCTCCTACCTCACCTCTCTTCTCTCCTTCTACAGCCCAGCCCACACCCTCTGCTCCTCTGCCGCTAATCTCCTCACCGTGCCTCGTTCTTGCCTGTCCCACCGTCGACCCCCGGGCCATGTCATCCCCCTGGCCTGGGATGCCCTCCCTCCCAACATCCACCAAGCTAGCTCTCTTCTTCCCTTCAGGGCCCTACTGAGAGCTCACCTCCTCCAGGAGGCCTTCCCAGACTGAGCCCCTTCCTTCCTCTTCCCCTCATCCCCCTCTCCATCCCCCCCGTCTTACCTCCTTCCCTTCCCCACAGCACCTGTATATATGTATATATGTTTGTACATATTTATTACTCTATTTATTTTACTTGTACATATCTATTCTATTTATTTCATTTTGTTAATATGTTTGGTTTTGTTCTCTGTCTCCCCCTTCTAGACTGTGAGCCCACTGTTGGGTAGGGACTGTCTCTATATGTTGCCAACTTGTACTTCCCAAGCGCTTAGTACAGTGCTCTGCACACAGTAAGTGCTCTATAAATACGATTGATTGACTGATTGATTGATTCACCTACTGGAGCATTTTCCTGCACGTCACCTAACATCAAATTGCAAGACGTTAGCATTGAGGTCATAGAATGTAGTCAAATAATTAACTACGAGGCCCTGCTCCTGAAAATAAAGTTTCTTAGGGAGGGATGTGGAAAGAGAAATGAGGCATAGGCACAGAAGTATTATTATTTTATAAGTATCTCCATCTATGTGTCCTTTTGGAGTGCCTCGCTAGGATGTCAAGGGACCAGAACCCCTTAGCCCTGGTAGCTGCAGTTCTGTTGTATCGTACGCTCCCAAGCACATAGTACAGTGTTCTGCACAAAGCAAGTGTTCAATTAATACCACCAGAAGGTGCAGACCGTTTTCGCGAGGCCTCCTTGGTGGAAGAGATACCCTTAGGGAGGTCAGGGGAATCCAGACAAATTCAGTTGTTCCTCAGTCCTAAATCCATCAATCAAGGAAGAAAACCACTAAACCAGATCTCCCAATCACTCCTGGTGGCACTTGTGACTTTGGAAAAGGGTTGCAAAAGGGTCTTTCCAAGCCTCTGGCAGGATTGCAGTCATTCTGGTCCAGCAGACTGTGTTTGGAGACAGCATAGGGGAGAATGCTGAACAACCTGCCCCCTGAGAATCCTGCCCTTGAAGCGGGCCTTGACCAGAGGCGTATCACGGATAGACTGCAGGGGGGCACAGAAAGGATACATGCTCCCCTGCTTTTCCCCAAGGGTTGTATTTCCATGACCCTGGAGAGACCTGGGTGGCCTGCTCAGTATCTGCTCTTTTGTGTCCACAGAAGCAACAACAAAAACCAGGTTTTGTTCAAACTGATGGTTAGTACAACCAAAATTGGAAATGAAGAGTGTTGAGGACTGAAGTAGCAATTAGCTGAGATTTCCAAATGACAGACTAACAGCTGTTGCATTAAATCTATGAGAAGTCAGAAACAAATGAAATCAGTGGGGATTCAGGCAAAGTCCTAAATGCCAGAAAACAGATCGGCAGAAAGGCCAGGTATGAAATCGGTGCGAAACGCTGGCATCTGTAAAGGTAAAAGGTTTGGATGGAGTTTCCAGAATGATAAACCAGTTTCTAGGAAGAGACCATAGATGGTGTAAAACCAGAAGAGCCCCTTTTGACACTTAAGCCTCTTAATAACTGTGAGAGTGTGAAGCAAGTACATTTTAAGACAGGATTGACCCCAGATTGTTATTTTGCTATTTTCCTGATGTTTTTAAAACCGAAAAACAGAGATGGCAAACTCTTGAGAACAGGATCTTTGGTCAGAGCAATGGAACCTTGGTGTCATCCTCGACTCCACTCTCTCATTCACCCCTCACATCCAATCCATCACCAAAACCTGCCGGTCTCACCTCTGCAACATTGCCAAGATCCGCCCTTTCCTCTCCATCCAAACCGCTACCCTGCTGGTTCAATCTCTCATCCTATCCCAACTGGATTACTGCATCAGCCTCCTCTCTGATCTCCCATCGTTCTGTCTCTCCCCACTTCAATCTATATTTCACGCTGCTGCCCGGATCATCTCTGTGCAGAAACGCTCTGGGCATGTTACTCCCCTCCTCAAAAATCTCCAGTGGCTACCAATCAACCTACGCATCAGGCAAAAACTCCTCACTCTTGGCTTCAAGGCTCTCCATCACCTCGCCCCCTCCTACCTCACCTTCCTTCTTTCCTTCAACAGCCCAGCCCACACCCTTTGCTCCTCTGCTGCTAACCTCCTCACTGTGCCTTGTTCTCGCCTATCGCCGTTGACCCCCGGCCCACGTCCTCCCCATGGCCTGGAATGCCGTCCCTCCGCACATCCGCCAAGCTAGCTCTCTTCCTCCCTTCAGGGCCCTACTGAGAGCTCACCTCCTCCAGGAGGCCTTCCCAGACTGAGCCCCCTCCTTCCTCTCCCCCTCCTCCCCCTCCCCATCCCCCCTGCCCTACCTCCTTCCCCTCCCCACAGCACCTGTATATATGTTTGTACATATTTATTACTCTATTTATTTTACTTGTACATATTTACTATTCTATTTATTTTATTTTTTTAATATGTTTTGTTTTGTTGTCTGTCTTCCCCTTCTAGACTGTGAGCCCGCTGTTGGGTAGGGACCGTCTCTATGTGTTGCCGACTTGTACTTCCCAAGTGCTTAGTACAGTGCTCTGCACACAGTAAGTGCTCAATAAATATGATTGAATGAATGAATGGAACCTTTAAGATTCATATCAAGACACATTCCTCTCGACTGCAAGCCATCGTAGGAAAGGAATGTGTCTACCACCTCTGTTAAATTGTACTCTTCCAAGTGCTTAGGGCAGTATACACAGTAAGCAATCAATAAATACCATTTGTAACACAGCTTTTCTAGACCTTCCCAGTAGCTCTGTTTTCCATCTCTAAAGGAGCCGAGAAGATGAAGACCATGATGAAAGTTGAGCTGAATATTGATAAACATCAAACCAATTTATAAAAATCCCCAAATCAAGACATTGTTCCATCATTCCTCAATGATTCCTTCTTTATTTTCCAAACAATGAATTGATCTTGCTACCTTGCCGACACCCATCACATATGTGCTTAGAACTAGTGCTTTGCACATAATAAGCGCTTAACAAATATCATCATTATATGTGATTTTTTCATTTAGCCCCAGAATTCTCACATGATGAACTGATATGTCACAAGTAAAGATTCTATTTAATAATAATAATAATGGTGGTATTTGTTAAGTGCTTACTCTGTGCCAAGCACTGCTCTAAGCACTGGGGTAGATACAAGGTAATCAGGTTGTCCCTCTTGGGGCTCACAGTCGTACTCCCCATTTTACAGATGAGGGAACTGAGGCACAGAGAAGTTAAGTGACTTGCCCAAGGTCACACAGCAGACAAGTGGCGGAACCGGGATTAGAACCCATGACCTCTGATTCCCAAACCCATGCTTTTTCCACTGAGCCATGCTGCTGGAGGGTCTTCTTTATTAAAACATCCCACTGGCTCCACATACACCATCCTGGCCTTATCTGGTAGACACTAGCTTGGCAGCAAAGCTTGTGACTTTTATATCTTAAGAAGCCCCAAATTGCCAAATGTCTCCCAAACCCCTCCCATTAGTTCATCAAAGAACCCTGCATGATAAGCAAGTTCCTGCTTTGTTTTAATGATGCTATGGGTGAACTCCTTTTCAGAGGAAATTCCTCTTTTGCCAGTCCTGGTTTCTCCTTATTTTGATGATGGTTGGTATGTGGAAACCCTTCTTGGAAGATCTTTTCCTTGAGTGATGCCTGAACTCTTGTAAGGAAGTTTCTCCTTTTGGTGATGCAGAGTCAACTTCTCGAGGACCTGTGTCTATAAACCTTTCCAGGAATGAGCCATTCCAGAGATGACCTAATTGCAAATTGTCTGTCCTGGACTGATGCAGGCTTGGCACACTGTTTTGCTGCTACTACTTATTTTGCAGCTGGCGTCTTTTGTACCCAGTGGTCTCCTGGACCACTCTGGTAGCAGATGGCAGCAAGAATATGCTGGAGAGAGCCATCTAAGGCCATATGACTCTTAAACCAAATTTCAACATGAAGCATAGAAGCGAGTCATATATCCAATCAAGGTACTTCAAGCAAAAGGCTCATTTTCACTTGAATCGTCCAGGTTATTTAAGTAGTCAGTTGCCTTCCGGGTGACCTTGGGCAAGTCGCTTAACTTCTCTTTGCCTCAGTTTCTTCATTTGTAAAATTGGGGCTTCAATACCTGATCTCCCTCCTTAGGCTGTGAGCCCCATGCGGGGCAGGGGCCGTATTTGACCTGATCAAATTTGCCCTCCTCTCCCCCTCGTCCCCCTCTCCATCCCCCCATCTTACCTCCTTCCCTTCCCCACAGCACCTGTATATATGTATATATGGTTGTACATATTTATTACTCTATTTATTTATTTATTTATTTATTTTACTTGTACATTTCTATCCTATTTATTTTATTTTGTTGGTATGTTTGGTTCTGTTCTCTGTCTCCCCCTTTTAGACTGTGAGCCCACTGTTGGGTAGGGACTGTCTCTATGTGTTGCCAATTTGTACTTCCCAAGCGCTTAGTACAGTGCTCTGCACATAGTAAGCGCTCAATAAATACGATTGATTGATTGATTGATTGATCAGCTTGTATGTACCTTGAAGCTTAGAACCTTGCTTGTCACATAGTAAGCACTTAACAGATACCATAATTATGAGCCTTGCTGGGTCAGTGGCCAAGGACAGTTTTCTCCTGAACACACAAATGTCTACCTCTTACTAATCTTGAATGATAAGTCTCCTTATGCCTTTATTCCTCCCGACCCGCAAAATATCAAGTACTTCTATGTGACTTCAGGTAGAGAATCATCTTCTCCAACCCAATTATTCAAAATGTTGTTTCTGGTTTGAGCCCTAAACTTACCACCAAGAGTCCTCTCCCTAAAATTGGCTGGATGCTGTTTTCTTCCATACATCATTTTCTTTACCTCTGCTGGAGTTTGCAGAGAATGCCAAAAGGTATTACTCTTACGGGGATTGCCTCCCCTAAAGTACTCCAAAGGCAGGGAGGAGATAAACTACAGAGAGCATTCTCCATCCTTTTCCTTCCTTTGACATGAGCATCCAGTTGCACTGACTTTCTGAAGAACCAAAGTTGGGGGGTGCAGCACTGACAATTTTTGGAGCTGAGGCTGTTGGGGATGCCAGAGTCCATCCACTGCCACCACCTTCTCTTTTCTCACTGCAATTCCACAGAGGCAACCATCTTGACTGAATACATATCAATCAATCAATGTATTTATTGAGCACTTACCGTGTATTGGGTAAGTTCATTCATTCATTCAATCGTATTTATTGAGCACTTACTGTGTGCAGAGCACTGTACTAAGCGCTTGGGAAGTACAAGTTGGCAACATATAGTGATGGTCCCTACCCAACAGCGGGCTCACAGTCTAGAAGGGGGAGACAGACAACAAAACAAAACATATTAACAAAATAAAATAAATAGAGTAGTAAATATGTACAAGTAAAATAAATAGAGTAATAAATATGTACAAACATATATACAGGTGCTGTGGGGAGGGGAAGGAGGTAGGGCGGGGGGATGAGGAAGGGGAGGGGGAGGAGGGGGAGAGGAAGGAGGGGGAGAGGAAGGAGGGGGCTCAGTCTGGGAAGGCCTCTTGGAGGAGGTGAGCTCTCAGTAGGGCTTTGAAGGGAGGAAGAGAGCTAGCTTGGCAGACGTGCAGAGCGAGGGCATTCCAGGCCAGGGAGAGGACATGGGAATCAATCAATCAATCAATCAATCAATTGTATTTATTGAGCGCTTACTGTGTGCAGGGCACTGTACTAAGCGCTTGGGAAGTACAAGTCGGCAACACATAGAGACAGTCCCTATCCAACAGCGGGCTCAAAGTCTAGAAGGGGGAGACAGAGAACAAAACCAAACATACTAACAAAATAAAATAAATAGAATAGATATGTACAAGAAAGATAAATAAATACATAGAGTAATAAATATGTAAAAACATATATACATATATACAGGTGCTGTGGGGAAGGGAAGGAGGTAAGATGGGGGGGGATGGAGAGGGGGACGAGGGGGAGAGGAAGGAAGGGGCTCAGTCTCGAAAGGCCACCTGGTGGAGGTGAGCTCTCAGTAGGGCCTTGAAGGGAGGAAGAGAGCTAGCTTGGTGGATGGGCAGAGGGAGGGCATTCCAGGCCCGGGGGATGATGTGGGCCGGGGGTCGATGGCGGGACAGGCGAGAACGAGGCACTGTGAGGAGATTAGTGGCAGAGGAGTGGAGGGGGCGGGGTGGGCTGTAGAAGGAGAGAAGGGAGGTGAGGTAGGAGGGGGCGAGGTGATGGACAGCCTTGAAGCCCAGGGTGAGGAGTTTCTGCCTGATGCGCAGATTGATTGGTAGCCACTGGAGATTTTTGAGGAGGGGAGTAACATGCCCAGAGCGTTTCTGGACAAAGACAATCCGGGCAGCAGCATGAAGTATGGATTGAAGTGGGGAGAGACACGAGGATGGGAGATCAGAGAGAAGGGAAAGGGATCAGCGGTGAGATAGATTAGATTGGGGCCCAGTGGGTAAGCTGGTGTTTGGGGAGCTGAGTGTATGGGCTGGGCTGCTATACTAGGAGATTAATGAGGTGAAGAAGGATGGGGCAAGATGATTTAGTGCTTAAGTCCATTATAAGCAGATTGGGTTTACTACTTTCTCCTCCATTTCTCCCAAGTTTCTTTTTCCCTGCCTGCTATTCGCCAGGGTTTCCATGCATTTCCACCTCACCAGAGCAACTGCAGGGAGAAGGAGCAGCAGAGTGAAGTATGAATGCAGATAGTGGCAATAGCGGGGGCTTACTGTTGATAGAGTACATGGCTCTGGATATTGGAAATGGAATAACTGTGCCCCTTCAAGGTACAGGACTGAAGTCGCCAACATATCACCTGAACCGATCTGATCTGAACCATTCATAAGGCAGTTTCAAACTACTAAAGGCCAAGATTTGGGGCCCTGCAGATGAATACCAAACATAAATTCATTCATTCAATCATATTTATTGAGCACTTACTGTGTGCAGAGCACTGTGCATGCAACAAAAACATAAAATTTGTTATAATACATTTTATATAGGTAAGCTATGTTGCACTTTGATTATCTTGTTGCAATCACAAAATCAGAAGCTTGGTATAAGGCTTCTGCTACCACTTATGTGATATTCACATGGTTCTAAAATTCCTGCAACCCCTGGATACAAACCACTGTGAGTGTATGCCCATGTGTAAATATTGCTGGGATATATCATTTTTCCTGTACCACTTTCTTGTCACCCTTCCAAAATAATGATTTACACACTTGATTCTAAATTTTGCTCCAAATATGACCTCTTTGAGAAGACCTGAGCTTGCATTTCCTCAAATACTATTCCTAATGCAATGAGGTCAATGAATATCTTTCTAATACCATATTTCATGTAAACTATATGCCAACTTGTTTTGACTTGGAATAAACCAGTATATCACAAAATTTAAGGAACCTTTTAGAAAAACGTTTGCATCTATAAAATTGCAAAACACCAAGATGTTATTGCTTTGGTTTTGTTCTCACTAACATAAGAACCCCCCGCCCCCCCTCAATGTATTCAGTATCCCCACCTAAATAGATGACTATTTTTGGTAATTAATATTTAAAACTCTGCAGGAAACATAGATGATCATGAGTAATACCACATCCTTGAGATTAATTCCTAGCGTTTCAATGCCACCCACCGATTTTACTCTCTTGGCTTCTCCTCTATATGTGTCTAAATCTTTGGCGCTTTGCATATGTAAATATGAATTTGAAAATATCATTCATCCAAAGCACAGCTTGTTTCGTGTATATACAGACACGGTTAAAAACTGGGTCAAATAATTTGCAAGAAATTCACAGTTAATGTAATATGTGTGTCTACATAGAAGGAAATTCTTCCCAAAGTAAAACTACTTTCAGAAGCTAGTTCAATGAGTAACCGTTTCAATATGAGCTGATTCCTTCTTTCCACTCATCTATTCTTGACTTCCATTTGACTTAGGGATCTGAACAAGTTCAAGATAACTTTGGATTAATAGAAAAGGAGACAGCTCAAATTGTGGGGAGCTCTCTTCTGAATGTTAAGGCTTTCTGTGTGTTTTAACTAGAAAGCAAGATAAAGTATAACTGACAAGTTTATTCAGTAAATAAGTGGTTCTGGAAGAAAGAAACATGGGCAGATTTGGATAATAAGTCATAGTCCGGACCCAAAGAAAATTACTTAAGTTTTACTGAATACTCCAAATCTTACTGATATCAACCATTCAGAAGAACTTGAAGTAAATATCATCCTTAAACTACTGGAATGCCTAGGGAGCTCTTTAAAAAATGAATCTTTGATCCTTACTCTCAACATTTTTGTAAATCTTAGTATGATGCTGAAGAATGAATCTACAAGATTCAGTTTATAATTATACATGTTGCCTCATGTAGACAAATATCACAATGGTTACCTTTTTTCCTACAATAAACAAATACACTGGTTTTGACAAATGGAAGCAGGAAAACCAGGAGCAGAGGGAGAGTGCAGATTGGATGTTTGAAGTTTCAGGAATTACCATCCATCCTGAAGGCTGAAGGAAAAAGATGTGGGATAAAAAGGAAAAGAACATGTATAACATTTTTCAGCCCACACCTTTCCTTTCATGTGACTCTCTTCTTCTGGTCATAGTCTTCAGTATAATCCTTTCTCCCCTCAGTCTTCCACCTGCTTCACTTAACCGATTTTCCTTCTCTCATTTTTTGTTCTATTTCCTAATCCCTCCTCTTTGCTCCTCCATCTTTTCATCCTTCAAATATGCTGAAAATAAAAAAAAAGCTAAGTGATTTTTGGAAAAAACATTATGTACATGGAAGTTTTTTTGTATACTTGCCTTTGTTTCTTAGAAAATGTGTTTCTTTTTGAGTGGGAAACTTTCTACATGCTGTGTACCATAGCAACACACCATGGGTGTTTATCAAAGGTTAAAACAGATCAATTAATCACAAACAGCAATTAAATATGATACAAAACTTCAGAATTGTAGAATTTCTTTCAAGACCAAAACATCAGGTATCAACTTAAATTTCTAGCAAACTGTATGAAATGTATAAATCCTTTTGAAGTGGCACCATATGTACTCACAAAGATTAAAATGAACAGAAAAGACTTGAGAGAGAGAGAGAGAGAGAGGGAGAAGGAGATGTCTGTTTAATTCTGAATACCATATGCTTATAGCATGGTATACATAGCATATATATATATATATATATATATCATATTATATATAGTCCTCTTTTCTGTGCATATGTGAGGAGAGAAAGTGCGCAGGGGGAGGCAGACACTAATCATTTCTTCACATGAGTTATTTGCTCTCTAGCTAATAGAGAAAGGTTACCAAGGTTTTAAAAATATAACAAGTTATAGGTTTGAAAAAATAGCTGAAGGGAACCTTTATCCCACTTTAGTTACCTGGGGATTTCTAACATTCTCTAAATGATTGATTGCATTTTCTTTTCTTTTGTTTACTCAATTTGTATTTGGTGAATGAAGTATTTTAGAAATGCATATGTAGAGAGAGTGATGCATAAAATCTATCTGTATCTATTTTCATGTGGGGTAGAATTTCTATGCAGCACCAATGTAAAAAAATAAATCTGCTGTTTCTTCATACCAAAGTTCACTTATCTGTCCTTTATTTTGATTGTAGCTTTCATAATGCCTCAGCTATGCAATCTATCATTAGACATGGAATTCATCTAAACCTCTTTGTTCTATTCTCTCTTATATGAAATAGAAATTGCTTTGGATATATGTTTGTAGCATCTTTTTTCATGACAATCTGAAATAAGTTGGCTTTCAGCATATTTAGTATGGCCATTATCTTTGTAAGAAAAAGAGACAACATTACCAACTTAATTCTCTTTAACTGTTCAAGTAATTCTTTCCCGCATCTCTGTACTGAATGAAATTCAGTCATTGAAGTACCTGTATCTTTTCTAAATTATAGAAAACCAGAATTATGACTGTATTTATGAAATACTTATGCTAGCTAATAAGTGAGTAAGTAGGGAAGCAGCATATCCTAGTGGAAAGAGCACGGTTCTGGGAGTCAGAGGACCGGGTTTTAATTCCGGCTCCACCACTTATCTGCTGTGACCTTGGGCATGTCACTTAACTTCACTGGGCCTCAGTTCGCTTATCTGCAAAATGGGGAATTCAATACCTGTTGTCCCTCCTACTTAGACTGTGAGCCCCCTGTGGGACTTGCTTATCTTGTATCTACCCCAGCACTTAGTACAATGCTTGGCACATAATAAGTGCATAACAAATTCAAAAAGACAAAACAACGCAAGGAAACAATGATCACAATAAGAACACATGAACACTATGGCTGAGGGAACCATTTTCCATCTCCTTACATTTCAGACTGGGCTGCCCAGACTTCTGAAGTCATAACAGCATTCAGACTTCCAAAGGTTCTGGGAGGCAGGTCAGGAAAAGAGCTCCAGAATGATATGAAGGGGAAGGGAAATAAGGTTTCACTGGCATTAAGGCTCAGTGTTAGAGGGCTGAGGCAACAGTGAACTTGCTGGGGTCCTTGCCTATCCTATACTTTATTTGTCTGTGCTTAATATGTCTTTCAAGGGTTTGCTCTGTCCACCCTGCTGGCGTGCATAACATTTTAAATTACCATATAGCATGACTATTGTGGCCCAGTGACAAGAGCTCAGACTGGGTAATCAGGAAACCTGGGTCCTACATCCAGCTCTTCCTCCCCTCCCCATCGCTCCTACTCCCTCCCTCTGCTCTACCCCCACCCTCCCCACATATATATTTTATGTATATGAAAATAGTACATAATTATTATTCTATTTATTTTATTGATGATGTATATATAGATCTATAATTCTATTTATTTATATTGATGCTATTGATACCCGTTTAATGGTTTTGTTTTGTTTTGTTGTCTGTCTCCCCCCTTCTAGACTGTGAGCCCGTTGTTGGGTAGGGATTGTCTCTGTTGCCGAATTGTACTTTCCAAGCGCTTAGTACAGTGTTCTGCAAACAGTAAGCGCTTAATACGATTGAATGAATTGAATGAAGGAATGAATTGTATTTATTGAGTACTTGCAATCTAGTGGAGGAGTCAAACAACAAAATAAGTTACAGATAGGGGAAGCAGCAGAGTATAGGGGTGTATACATAGTACCTGTATCTTTTTCAAATTACAGAAAACCAGAATTATAACTGTATTTATGAAATACATTAGGGAAGCAGCATACCCTAGTGGAAAGAACACGGGTCTGAGAGTCGAGGACCGGGTTTTAGTACATAAGAGCTGTTGGGCTGGGGATTGGGTGAGTATCAAGGTTCAGACCCAAGTGAAGCTGTATGTCCTAGTGGAAAGAATGACCTAGGAGTCAGAGAACCTGGATTCTAATCCCCGTTCCACCATGTACCTGGTGTGTGATCTTGGGCAAGTCACTTAACTTCTCTGTGCCCCAGCTCCCTTATGTGCAAATGGGGATTTAATACCTGTTCTCCCTCCTACTTAGACTGCGAGCCCCAAATGAGACCTGATTATCTTGTATCTAACACAGTACTTGGTCCAGTGCTTGGCAAATAGCACAACTAAGTGAATAGGTGAGGCAAAACAAAGGGAGATTAGGGTAAGGAGCCGACAGGTTAGTTAGGGAAGGATTCTTGGAGAATATGTGATTTTAATAAAGTGTCAAAGATGGGGAGAGTGGTTGTCTGCGGATACGTAGGAGGAGGGAGTTCCATGCCAGAGGGAACTCCTAACTATTGGCTTCAAAGCTCTCCATCACCTTGCCCCTTCTTACCTCACCTCCCTTCTCTCCTTCTACATCCCAGCGCGCACACTCCACTCCTCTGGTGCTAACCTTCTCACTGCCTCAATCTCACCCCTCTTGCCTCCGACCCCTGCCCCATGTCCTACCTCTTGCCTGGAAAGCCCTCCCTCCTCAAATCCGCCAATCACTCTTCCCCCCTTCAAAGCCCTACTGAAGGCTCACCTCCTCCAAGAGGCCTTCCCAGACTAAGCCCCCTTTTCCTCAGCTCCCCCTCCCTTCCATGTCACCTCAACTCACTCCTTTTGCTCTTTCCCCTTCTCCCCACACCACAGCACTTTTTCATTCAGTCGTATTTATTGAGCGCTTACTGTGTGCAAAGCACAGTACTAAGGGCTTGGAAGAGTACAATACAATAATAAACAGACACAATCCCTGCCCACAAGAAGCTTACAGTCTAGCAAGGGACAGTCAGACATCAATTCAAATAAATAAATTACAGCTATGTACCTAAGTGCTTTGGGGCTGGGAGGGGACAAGAGCAAAAAGAGTAAGGGCAACACAGAAAGGAGTGGGAGAAGGGGAAAGGGGGGGCTTAGTCAGGGAAGGCCTCTTGGAAGAGACGTGCCTTCAATAATCAATCAATCAATCCATCATATTTATTGAGTGCTTACTGTGTGCAGAGCACTGTACCAAGCACTTGGGAAGTACAAGTTGGCAACATATAGAGACGGTCCCTACCCAACAGTGGGCTCACAGTCTAGAAGACTTTGAAGTGAGGGGGGAGAGTAATTGTCTGTCAGATTTGAGGAGAGAGGGTGTTCCAGGACAGAGGCAGGATGTGGGCTATGGGTTGGCTGCGAGAAAGGTGAGATCGAGGCACAGTGAGAAGGTTATCACTAGAGGAGCAAAGTGTGTGGGCTGGGTTGTAGAAGGAGAGTAGCGAGGTGAGATGAGAGGGGGCAAGGTGATGGAGTGCTTTAAAACCAATGGTGAGGAGCTTTGTTTGATGCAGAGGTGGATGGGCAACCACTGGAGTTTTTTAAGTAGTGGGGTGACATGACCTGAATGTTTTTGTAGAAAAATGCTCTGGGCAGCAGAGTGAAGTATGGACTGGGGTGGGGAGAGACAGAAGGCTGGGAGGGCAGCAGGGAGGCTGATGCAGTAATCCAGGTGGGAAAGGATGAGTCATGGCATTAAAGTGGTAGAGGAAAGTGTGGGTCTTAGCTATGTTGTGAAGACAAGGCTGAAAGAATTTAGTGGTGAATTGAATATGTTAGTTGAATGAAAGAGGAGTCAAGGATAATGCCAAGGTTATGGGCTTGTTCATTCATTCATTCATATTTACTGTGCGCAGAGCACTGTACTAAGCACTTGGAAAGTATAGTTCAGTAACAGAGACAATCCCTACCCAACAACAGGCTCACAGTCCAGAAGGATGGGGGTGCCATCTACAGTGATGGGAAAGTCATGGGGAGGACAGGGTTTGGGTAGGAATATACCTTGGTTTTACCATTCCACATTGCACAGCCAAGGGGTAACCAATAATCTAAGTCAATTTTCATGTTTTTTGTGAGAGCACAGACTAAAGAGGCTAAGGTGAATTCTATGTTTAATGACTGATTTTATGGCTAAGACATCGTGAGCGAACTACAAAGTAATGGATGATAAGTGAACTCTGCAAGGTAGAGAAACAGACCGCTTCACATTTTGTCTGTCATAAATATTTTGTAGAATCTACTCTTGCTTCAGAATAGCATCCTGCAGTGCTTCAGTAATCCTAAGGCCCTGGCTTTAATTAACCTCTTTCACAGATGAAGCTGAAGAAAAAGAAAAATGAACAGTATACACTGCAAAGGCATATTTTTAAGTCATTAAATACACATTCATAATCTTTGGAATATATAATTTTGTGGGTGACAGATACTATTTTTACAGCTGTTCTTTAGAGAAAGAATAAGTTTCTCTTCATTAAAGACTAATGAGTGACATTACATTTAAGTGCTCACATTAGGTATGCTTCTTTGAATTTAATGATGGGGCAATGAGGCCTTTAATTAAATACTCAAAAATCTCCACTGGGAGAAACAAAACAAATTTATCTGCAATTTAAAAAAAATAATGGACTCCATCTGCTAGATAATCAATGTTTATACTTCTTAAATCAGATAGGCCAATATGATGTCTTTGAAAGGTTGGTTCCCAACTTTTGAAGAGCTTGTGGGAACAACCAACATATTACTGTTGATATATTTATTGGTGTTGATGAATGTATTATTCTACCATAAAAGTTTTACATCCTCTCTGCAGGAAGGAAGCACTTCCAAAACCTTCTGATAGTTTTATTGCTCATCAATTGATGGCTTCTTGGCTTCATCAAAGCAGTAATACTTCCAGTAGCTATTGATAGAAAATAATTATCTTACTACACAGGGAAACTAGATTCTTGGGCTTGTTCACTAGTTTTGCTACTAAGTTTTCTAAATTGCACTGAACCCTGTCAAAATTTGCTCAAGCAGAGCAACTACTTAGAAAACATATATAACGAACATCTTAGAAATGTACCAAAGTACAAATTTACAGACTTTTAAATTGAAACAAAGCACACAAGGGTTCTAGGTCCACCTTCATTCCATGGGTTCAGGAGAGCTTGACAAAGAAATTCAGGGAAACAAAATAGATGTTATTTTCTAAAAAGAGAAGAATGCAATCATCTTACTGATCACTGATCCTCACAAAAGAGAAAGAAGAATCATGTGTGTTGTCTTCTGAGGCTCTTTGAGAAGGCAAGACTGTTTTTTCTAGCTTTATTATTGGGCTCTCCCAAGGGCTTTGTACAGTGTGCAGGACCATTTTTTCTAGCTCTATTATTGGACTCTTCCAAGGGCTTAGTACAGTGTTCTGCACACAGTAGGGGCTCAATACCAACGATTAAGATGGGGAAAGGTTGAAGCAGCCATTAAGAAAGAAAATAAACTGCCTGTTCAACCACTTTATTGTCCTATTAAAAGAAAGAAAGCATTTGAAAATTGATCAAAATGAAATGTAACAAAGTTGTGGAGGAGAAGTCACAAAATCTTCCTTCCATATGCACACACTGAATGTTTTGAAGAGTTTTTTTAATGAGATGGGCCCTTTAGGTGGTTTCCTTTATGGCAAACATTAAACTATTCCTTCATGAATAGTTGTATTTTATTATTCACTTAATGTTACTAATATTGTTCACATTCAGATGCTTTCCAATCAATCAATCAATCAATTGTATTTATTGAGCGCTTACTGTGTGCAGAGCACTGTACTAAGCGCTTGGGAAGTACAAGTTGGCAACATATAGAGACAGTCCCTACCCAACAGTGGGCTCACAGTCTAAAATTAAGCTATTGGAAATATTTCATACATAGTAATGCTTTGGAAAGCTTTGAAATGCTTTAGGTTGATCAGAAACCAAACACGTATTACTGTTTAGTCTCAATGCAGGTATCGGAGAGCAGGAAGAAATGTAGCACATGAAGACAGTCTTTTACTACAAAGAAAAATAATTAAAGAATACTATATGGTTGTGTCATTCAAATCCATTACAAACCATGAAACTCACTTATGCTATCAGGAAAACTTTTTTAGCGCATTTATAGGAAATCAAATGGACTGGTAGCTGAAGCATTAGTTCTGAAGGAGCAAAAATGACACAAATAAAGAGTAATTTTATGATCATCTGTTCATACTGTGACCTTTTCCTAAATGAAGTGAGCCATATGTAAAAGGTCTTCAGGCCTAGTAATTGGTTATATAAGCAATAGTCATGGTATTTACTGAGAGTCCACTAGGGGAAATGCACTATATTAAGTGCTTGGGTCAAAGTGTTTTGCAGCAGAGCTTTGTCCATTTGTAAATACCTCACAGTGTTCCCGAAACTAGCAATTTAATGAAGTTCTTGGTGTAATGAATTTATATTTGATTTTACTTTGTTTTTTTGCCAAGGGCACTACAGAAAAAGTTAAATAATATAACATCTATGGGAAAATAAAAAAGTTGAGGTTTAGAAAAAAATATAGATGCTACTTAATGAGAAAATTTTGTTAAAAAGTAATCCTCTCAGCCAGAATGAAAATATATTATCACATAGATACAGCACTCATGGATTCACAACCCCATCTGTTCTGCCATATAAAGCTAATTAAAAAAATAAAATTCTCAGCAATTAAAAAAACACACACACAATCAACCCAAACTATAGCTATTATAAATATGCTTAATTAGAAAATACCTGAGAACAAATCATTAAAGCTCCATTGAAAGACCACAATATCTGGTGCATCTCTATTAGTAGAAAGGGGTTAACAAATGATAACTTCTACCTGTGGGATTTTACTTAACTATTGGGAACTGGCAATCTAATAGAGATTGGAAATTATGTTTTTTGTTTTTTCTTTTTTGCAATGTCTGAAAACATTATCACCCAAAGTGCTTTATCAACTAATGACCCTGAACATCAAAAAAAATGGGCATTTTTCCATCTTTGTCAATCTTTAAGTGTGATTATCCTGCTTTTCAGGAAATTTATTTAGAAATGAACATTTTTCAAGATGGCAGAGATCATTCATTATCCTCTTCCCATCCGTGTTTTAAAGTTCTCTTCAGCAAGTTAACTTTTCATTCCAGAAATCTAATATGAATAAATGAGATCTAATATAGAAACCTTTGTGGATTAAGAAATCAAAGTGAAGTGGAAGTTTTGCAGATCAACTAGTTGAAATTGAGCTGTGCCAATAGGCAATCCAGATAACTCAGGACTAAACCTGCACTTTGTACCATGAATGAGATTTGCACATGATTGCCAATAGTCCATTTCATTTGATGTTGTCTAGCCCTGACCTTAATTAAGTCATGGATTTCCTTTATGCAGTGCCCACTTTTCTAATTTCCAACACGGGGTATTAGAAAAGTTCTTACAGGTGGGATCTGACTGAAAAGAGTAAAGGAAAACAGGGCTTTAAAAACACCCCATGAGGAGAAATTTTGAACTAGGATATCTTTAGGACAGGCATTTTGGAGGGTTTAAAAACATATAAGCTGGGGAATAATGATAACTAGAAGGTTTTATTTGTTCAAACCAGGTTTAAATTACAAAATAGAGCTTTGTTTTAGCTTTTATATCTATGAATCACACACAATTACTCCTTTCAGCCATTGCAAATAATATAAATGACTAAATGAACACTCAACATCACAGATACCTGTTAGAATAAATAGCCTTGGTTAATTTTAACTATTCAAATCCGGAATTAACCCAACTTAATAAGTATCCAGATCTTGGCTGAAACTATAGAATGTAAGCTCCTTGTAGGCTATAAACTTCTTGTGAGTTTGGGTCATGTCTACGAACTCTATTGCATCGTACTTTCCTAAGTGCTTAGTATGCAGTACTTGACACACAGTAAGCACTCAAGAAATAGCATTTATTGATTGATGTAAGGTGAGTGCTCTAAAATGTAGAGAGAAGAACATGATATAAGCAAAAAAATAATCATAGGTGCCAGTTAAGTAAAGAAACTTCAGATACTTTATGTAGAGCAGGATAGGGAAGCCATGTGGCCTACTGGAAAGAGCATGGGTCTGGGCATCAGATGACCTGGATTCTAATTCAATCTCTGCCACTTGTCTGCTGTATGACCTTGGACAAGTCATGTAACTTCTCTGTGCCTCAGTTTCCTCACCTGTAAAATGGGGATTAAATCCAAGTCAGTCAGTCAATCGTACTCACTGAGTGCTAACTGTGTACAGAGCACTCTACTAAGAGCTTGGGAGAGTATAATATAACAATAAACAGATACATTCCCTGCCCACAACAAGCTTAACATCTAGAGGGGGAGACAGACATTAATATAAATATATAGGTATATATATTCACATATAAATATATATATATATATATATATAAGTGCTGTGGGGCTGGGGGTGGGGATGAATAAAGGGAGGAAATCAGGGTGACGTAGAAGGGAGTTGAAGAAAAAGAAAAGAAGGCTTAGTCAGGGAAGGCCTCTTGGAGGAGATATGCCTTCAATAAGGTTTTGAAGAGGGGAAGAGTAATTGTCTTTCTGATAATCCTACTCCCTCCTACACAGATTGTGAGCCCCATATGGGACAGGGACTGTGTCCAACCTAATTACCTTGAACGTACCCCAGCTCTTAGTACAGTGCATGGCACATAATAAGTGCTTAACAAGTGCCTTCATTATTATTATGAGGAAAGATGTGTTCATGCTGCATATCAAAACTACCTAACCTCCCAGATAACAAATTCCACTGATTCTACTGGTAGAAGTGGGAATATTGGCACGTCATCACATAAATGCATAAATGCATAAATTCTGACAGTGACAGAATTACAGTGAATGTGCAAATCAACATAAGCCCATTTCAGCAATGGCAATGTTAAGAAAAACCACACATTTTAAAATAGATAAGTATGGATTATTTTGGGGCTGGGAGGTAGGTTTAATGTTAATTACAAAATTATTTGAAGGTAAGGTCCAATTCAGGTTACTTAGGGAAAACCCTAAATTCAATCAATCAATCATATTTTATTGAGCACTCACTGTGTGCAGAGCACTGTGCTAAGTACTTGGGCAAGTATAATATAACAATATAACAGAGTTGGTAGACACATTTCCTGCCCAGTAAGAGCATCCATGCCCAAACTATAGTCCTATATAATGTATAACCATTTAGTCCCAAGATCTGTGAAAAACTTTGCTATTTTCATTTTGAAAAGGGAGGCATCATCATGAGAAGCAATGTGGCCTAGCAGAAAGAGCTCAGGCCTGAGAGTCAGAGGATCTGGATTCTAATACTGACTTTGCCATTTGCCTGCAATGTGACCTTGGGCAAGTCACTTAACTTCTCAGTGCCTCAGTTTCCTCATCTGAAAACTAGGGATTCTTTACCTGCTCTTCCTCCCACTTAGACTGAACCCCATGTGGGACGGGGATTCTGTCCAACTTCATGATCTTGTATCTATCCCAGAACAGTACAGTACTTGGCACATACTAAGCACTTAACAAATACCATCATTATATTTAACAACAAAATCCTGCCCTTATTGACATACTGCAGGCACCTTATTTTTTTAAGTCAAAACTGGAAAAACAATTCATTAACAGCTTTTATAATCAGCATATATGCGGGAAAAGAAGGCTAACATTTGATTGTATGTCGAATTGCTGGAATCAATAGATTTGCATTTACTCGATCATATTTATTGAGTGCTTACTGTGTGCAGAGCACTATACTAAGCAAATGGGAGAGTACGGTATCACAGAATTGCTGAAAGCGTTCCCTGCCCACATTGAGAAGCAGCGTGGCTCAGTGGAAAGAGCACAGGCTTTGGAGTCAGAGGTCATGGGCTCAAATCCCGGCTCCACCTATTGTCAGCTGTGTGACTTTGGGCAAGTCACTTCACTTCTCTGGGCCTCAGTTCCCTCATCTGTAAAATGGGGATTAAGACTGTGAGTCCCCCGTGGGACAACCTGATCATTTTGTAACCTCCTCAGCGCTTAGAACAGTGCTCTGCACATAGTAAGTGCTTAATAAATGCCATCATTATTATTACTGAGTTTAGGAGGAAGGTGGTAGGAGAAGATTACTCCAGCCCCTGTCTGGAGTTTGACACTAAGGTAGATTCAGCTTTTAGCTGGATCACATATGAAATGTTAACCGCCTCAACTATGCAGATTTAGATTTTTAAAATAAAAAAGTACAATATGCGTAAGCGGTCATCAAGTAAGTCTGATCTTAAGTAATCTTTGAGGCAGCAAATACATCTGGTATTTATTAAGTAATCTTCGAGGCAGCATGGTGTGGTGGAAAGAAACATGGGGCTGGGAGTCAGAAGACCTGGCTTGCTGTATGTGACATTGGGCAAATCACTTAACCTCTCAATACCTTAGTTTTCTCATCTGCAAAATGGGCATAATGATACCTGCCTCTTCCTCCCTCACAAGGATGTTGTGAAGTTAAAATGAGGTAACTGATGCAAAAGTACTTTTATATAATAAACATGATACAGGTCTATTGTTAATCCCCTCTCCTCTTTTTTATTCATAGATTGTAAACCCCGGGAGGCACAGGAACCATACCTAATTCCCACCTGGGTATTGTTTTCCAGCACTGAGTACAGTGCTCTGCACACAACATGGGCTTAATAAATACTTTGCCTATTATACAGTCTTTGCCCTCTAGAAGCTTATATGTAAAATCATTAACAAAGACAAGATAGAAAATGAAATTCCAACTTTGACACTAAAGTATTTAATAATAATAATGATGGTATTTTTTAAGCACTTACGATGTGCCAAGCACTGTTCTAAGCGCTGGGGTAGATATACGGTAATCAGGTTGTCCCACGTGGGGCTCACGTCTTCATCCCCGTTTTACAGATGAGGTAACTAAAGCCCAGAGAAGTGACTTGCCCAAAGTCACACAGCTGACAAGTGATGGAGCCGGGATTAGAACCCACGACCTCTGACTCCCAAGCCTGTGCTCGTTCCACTGAACAACGCTGCTTCTTTTCATGAATCTGTGAAATGAAAAAAAACATCATTTTTTTCACATAAATGATGATACCTAATTTTAAAACCACACATGCAAGAACAAATTTCAACATGAGATGGTATTTAATAGGAAGTAAAAGTTGTGAACCCTTAACCAAAAGGATTCTATGTTATGATTGTCATTATACCATTATCTAGGCAATTATATACCTTAAATAATATGCATTAATAATATCTATTCTTTACAAAAAGTATGGGAGATTAATTTCTTTGCATGAATTTTTTCAGGAATTCCAGCAGGGTATATTTAATTGCATCTGTTTTACTCAGACTAAAAAAGCTTACCACTGGTTCAGTACCGGATTGTCAATGATAAAATATCAAAGTCTAACTCTAGACTGTAAGCTCGTTGTGAGCAGGGAATGTGTCTGTTTAATGCTATATAGTAATAGTATTCATTCGTTCACTCAATCGTATTTATTGAGCGCTTACTGTGTGCAGAGCACTGTACTAAGCGCTTGGGAAGTACAAGTTGGCAACATATAGAGACGGTCCCTACCCAACAGCGGGCTCACAGTCTAGAAGGGGGAGACAGAGAACAAAACAAAACATATTAACAGAATAAAATAAATAGAATAAATATGTACAAGTAAAATAAATAGAGTAATAAATACATACAAACATATACACATATATACAGGTGCTGTTGGGAAGGGAAGGAGGTAAGGTGGGGGGATGGAAAGGGGGAGGAGGGGGAGAGGAAGGAGGGGGCTCAGTCCGGGAAGGCCTCCTGGAGGAGGTGAGCTCTCAGTAGGGCTTTGGAGGGAGGAAGAGAGCTAGCTTGGCGGATGTGCAGAGGGAGGGCATTCCAGACCAGAGGGATGACGTGGGCAGGGGGTCGACGGCGGGACAGGCGAGAACGAGGCACGGTGAGGAGATTAGCGGCAAGTACAGTGCTTTGCACACAGTAATTACTCAATAAATATGATTGAATGGATAACTAGATTTACATTTTCCCCAATGACTGAAGCCGGGACAATAACCTACGAGCCAGCTTTTTCAAAAATCCTTTCTTAGGCATGGAAGGAAAAAAGAGTTGATAAAATAAACAACCAAAAAATAATGATAATAATTGTGGTACTTGTCAAGTTCTTACTATGCATTAACCTCTGGAGTAAACACAAGGTAATTGGGTTGGACAAAGTTCCTGGCCCATATAGGGTTCACTGTCTTCATCTCCATTTTACAGATGAGATAACTGAGGCACAGATAAGTTAAGTAACTTGCCCAAGGTCACACAGCAGACAAGTGGCAGGGCTGGGATTAGAACCTAGGTCCTCTGACTCTCAGGCTCATGCTCTTTCCACTAGGCCATGGCTGCTTCTCTGGTTTAATGCAGGAGTCATTGGGATTACAGTTTACTCCTTTTAGGGGGTACAAATATTTTCTATCAGAGCATTCTAGAGGGGTAGATATTGTCAGAAAGATCATACAGAGCACAGAGAAATATAACAATAATAATAATTGTGGTATTTACTATGTCCAGGCATTGTACTAAGCGCTGGAGTTGATACAAAATAATCTGGTTGGAAAGAGTCCATCCCACATGGGGCTCATAGTCTTTATCCCCATTTTACTGGTGAGGAAAATTGAAGCAGAGAAGTTAAATGACTTGCCCTAGGTCACACAGCAGACAAGTGGCAGAGTCAGGATTAGAACACAGGTCCTTCTGACTCCCAGGCCAGTGCTCTATCCACTATGGTATGCTTCTTCCCTAAAAAGTTTTCTCTCCAGGAATAATACTGCAGGACAAACCTTTCAGCAGGGAAGTGTGAACATAAGCCCAGGGGCAATGCCTTTGCTGGGTCATATCAGTGGTCCATAATGGGTAACTAGAGGGAGGTTTAGGGAGGTAGAGAGGAAAGGGCATAGGACCAGAAGTCAGGACTCATGGGTTCTAAACCCAAATCTTCCATTCACCTGCTGTGTGACCATGGCAAGTCACTTAACTTCTCTGTGCCTCAATTTTCCTCATCTGTAAAATTAGGTTAAAATACCCATTCTCCCTCCCCCTTAGTTTGCAATCGGCATATCGACCTCAGTGCTTAGCGCCATGTTTGGCACACAGTAAGTGCCTAACAAATACTACAATTCTTCTTCTTATTATTATTATTAGAGCAGTCAATTTCATCTCTAGGACAGTCCTGATGTTGCTACAAAGCGAGCTACCGTAGCCCTAGGTTAGCATTTTCTCATTTAGTTGACAGGTTATTGGGCCTGTAACTTGCTGACAGGGGGCAAAAATTGAAACCAATATTTTGCACTGTACTGAGCGCTGGGGAGGATATAAGGTGATCAGGCTGTCCCAGGTGGGGCTCACACTCCTCTGTACTAATCCTATGGGGGCAATTACCTTCCTTTTCCTCCACTTAATCTTTTATCTACCCACCTAAATCTTAAGTAAACTCCACTACACCCTAGATAAACCAAAGTTAGACTTCTCTTGGCTTCTATAATGTTAATGGTGAGTTCCACCTAACTGGTTACTAGAATGATCACCCAGAGCTGGTGCCCAAGTAAATTTTTGAGCTTCTTCAGTTTCTGACATTATCTTAACTAAGAACTTTGTATCTTGGAGAGCAGAGCTGAATTTTGTTGCTGTTCCATCTTGGCTGCAACAGCAAATGGGAACAGCCCGGCTGTATCGGATGTCTGTTTGCCAGTTGACAGACTGAGAATACTGTGACATCACCAGCTTTGGTTGATGGGTCAAGCATTTACTTAGTACAGTAAGCATTTGCTCTGCTTTAACAAATGATCCAAACTTTGTGAGGGCACATTCTTTTCAGTCTGCAAAGCACTCAGAGAGCTCTCAATAAATCATTATCATCATTATGGTCAATGTTGTTTATTGATCACTTACAGATCACTGTACTAAGCCTTTAGGAGAGTACAATAGAATAAGTACACATGATCCCTGCCTTCAGGGATCTTACAATCTGGTGGGGGAAACAGATTTGAGAATAAATTACAGGAAAAGGAGACAGATAAATTAAATGACTTGCCCAACTTTCAGGTGAGTTTCAGGTGTTTGGTTGCCAGAGTGGTCACTCAGATCTGGTGCCTACATTAAATTAGGTTTTTATATAGTTTTCAACATTATCTTAACACCTTATCTTAACTAAGAACTTACAATAACCTTCATGTCTTGGTTAGGCAATCAGTTGATATGTCATTGGCATTTATTGAGTACTTACTGTGTGTGGAGTATTGAACTACATGCTTGGGAAAGTACAGTGTGGTTAGTAGACACAATCCTTGCCCACGAGGAGCTTAAAATCTAATTGGAGAGACAGACAAAATAAATTACAGATGTGGAAAATAACAGAGTATAAGACTGTGTACATAAATGTACTGGGGGGGGAGTGAATATCAAAGTTCTAGGGAGTATGAACCCAAGTGCTTAGGCAACACAGAAGGGAGAATAGGGTGGGGAGATGAAAAGTTTGACAGAGAAGGCTTCCTGAAGAAGATGTGATTTTAGTAGGGCTTTGAAGATGGGGAGAGTGGTGGTCTGTCAGATATGACTGGGGAGGGTGTTCCAGGTCAGAGAGAGGATGTGGGCAAGGGGCTGGTGAGACAGACGAGATTGAGGTACAGTGAGTAGGTTTGTATTAGAGAAGTAAAGGGTATGGGCTGGGTTGTAATGGGAGATGAGCAAAGATAAATAGGAACTCAGCAGTAAGATTTGGGTGTGCCTCAAAAAGAACCCATAAATCCTGATTAGAGAGAGATAGAGACTGAGAGAGACTTCCATAGTTTATATTTCACAGTTTACAATTGCTGAATAGCTTAGTGGAAAAAACATGGGCTTGGGAGTCAGAGGTCAGGGGTTCTAATCCCAGATCTGCCACTTATCAGCTGTGTGACTTTAGGCAAGTCACTTAACTTCTCTGTGCCTCAGTTACCTCATCTGTAAAGTGGAGATTAAGACTGTAATTATTATAGCATTTGTTAAGCGCTTACTAGTGCCAAAAACTGTTTAAGCGCTGGGATAGATACAAGGAAAGCAGGTTGTCCCACATGGGGCTCACAGCCTTAATCCTCATTTTACAGATGAGGGAACTGAGGCCCAGAGAAGCTAAGTGACTTGCCCAAAGTCACACAGCTGACAAGTGGCGGAGCTGGGATTAGAACCCATGACCTCTGACTCCCAAGCCCGTGCTCTTTCCACTAAGCCACACTGCTTTTCACTAAGCCACAATGCAATAATAATGATGGCATTTGTTAAGTGCTTACTATGTGCCAAACACTGTTGTAAGCACTGGGGGAAATACAAGGTAATCAGTTTATCCCACATAGGGCTCACAGTCTTAATCCCCATTTTACAGATGAGGTAACTGAAGCATAGAGAAGTTAAGTGACTTGCCCAAAGTCACACAGCAGACAAGTGGCAGAGCCGGGATTAGAACCCACAACCTCTGACTCCCAAACCTGGGCTCTTTCCACTAAACCACGCTGCTTTGCCCCACAAGGGACAACCTGATTACCTTGTATCTACCCCAGCGCTTAGAACAGTGCTTGGCACATAGTAAGCGCTTAACAAATACCATTATTATTATTATTTATTAAAATCCCCCTCCCACCCCCCAACTCCCCCACTCCCAGGTAATAGTGGGATCATAGTGGAAAATAGACCACATTCTGTTAGTTCTACCTTCACAACACTGTTAAAATCCACCCTATCAACTTCATCCACACTGCTAATATGCTGATCTAAGCACTTATCCTATCCCTCCTTGACTACTGCATCCACCTCCTCGCTGACCTCCCAGCCTCGGTTCTCTCCTCACTCCAGTCCCTACCTCACCCTGCTGCCTCGATCATTTTTCTAAAAAAATTTTCAGCCCACAACTTCCCACTCCTCAGGAACCTCCAGTGGTTGCCCATCAACTCCACATCAATCAATGAATCAATCAATGTTATTTATTGAGCGCTTAATGTGGGCAGAGCACTCTTCTAGACTGTGAGCCCACTGTTGGGTAGGGACTGTCTCTATATGTTGCCAACTTGTACTTCCCAAGTGTTTAGTACAGTGCTCTGCACACAGTAACCCTCAATAAATACAATTGAATGAATGAATGTACTAAGCGCTTGGAAGAGCACAATACAACAGAGTTGGCAGACATGTTCCTTGCTCACAACGAGCTTTCAGCCTAGAGGGGGAGACAGATTTTAATATTAATCAATTTATAATTTTACAGTGCTGTGGAATTTACCATAGCACTGTTCTACGCGTTGCGGGAGATATAAGTTAATCAGGTTGAACACAGTCCCTATCTGACATGGGGCTCACAGTCTAAGTAGGGGGGAGAACAGGCATTGGATCTTCATTTCACAGATGTGGAAACCGAGGTACCACAGTACCATGTCACACAGCAGAAAACTAGCAGAACTGGGGTTAGAAATAAACAGAACTCCTAACCATCAGTTTTAAACCACTCAATCACCTCTGCCCCTCCTACTTTACCTTGTTGATTTCCTACTACAATCGGCTCACTCTTTGCTCCCCTAAAACTACTCACTGTACCTCGATCTCAACACCTGACCTTTGCCCACATCTTTCCTCTTCCTTGGAACTCCCTCCTCCTTCATATCCGATAGACTGTCTCTATCCCCATATTCAAAGTCTTACTAAAGTCACATCTCCTCCAAGAGGTCTTCCTTTCTAAGCCCTCATTTCCTCTACTCCCTCTTCCTTCTGCATCACCTATGCACTTGGATCTGTAACCTTTAAGCACTTGATATTCACTCCACCCTCAGTATCACAGCACTTATGTCCATATCCATAATTTACTTTAATGTCTGACTCCTTCTCTAGACTGTGAACTCCTTGTGGGCAGGGCTCTTGTCTATTAACTCCACTGTATTCATTCATTCATTCATTCAATCGTATTTATTGAGCACTTACTGTGCGCAGAGCACTGTGCTAAGCACTTGGGAAGTACAAGTTGGCAACATATAGAGATAGTCCCTACCCAACAATAGGCTTACAATCTAGAAGAGGGAGACAGACAACAAAACAAAACATATTAATAAAATAAAATAGACTAGTAAATATGTACAAGTAAAATAGAATAATAGATATGTACAAACATATATACAGGTGCACTACTGTACTCTCTCAAGCACTTAGGACAGTGCTCTGTACACAGTAAACATTCAATACTTATCATTGATTGATTGTCAGAGAGAATGTTTCTGAAAAATCAAAATCAGTACCCTTCCCTGGACCCACTGCCCCACCTCCTTACCACACTCATCTCCTCCCGCCTGAAAATTCCTGCTTCATCGAACTCATCTCTCCCTCCTGGCTGTGTACCGAGAATCACTACCACCACTGCTGCTACTGTTGCCGTGGCCCCTTGAGCTTCATTTCCCCCTCCATTAGCCCCTGTCCTTGGTCCAGAAAGAGAAGAGGGGGAAGGAGGGAAAAATGAGGCTGCTCCGGGAGGAAAGGAAGTGGGACTCATTGGAATTTCTGACCCTGGATCTTCTCCCGCTCTGCCCCCACCCTTGCTAAACTGGTGACTAATGTAGTTTAAGAGATTTAGACTATGGCTGAGGTGGCAAGGTTCTTCCACATTTTATCTGATTATCTTCAACAGCTTTGCCAAATAGCAGGGTCTCTATTCATAAAGAGAGTTTTCTTTTGTGGAACGCTTTCTGTCAATGCCTCCTTTTCTCTGTTAATTCCAGTCCTCTTCTGATTAAATTATTGTTTGTGAATATTGTGTTTGTACATATTTACCCTTAATATTGTGTTTGTACATATTTACCCTTTCGACATGCTTACTGGAGGGTTCGTGGTTCCTTTAGAACCACTCTCAGAGGTGTTCAAAGATCTGTGAGCACTGTAATTTCTCTGGGTATGCCTCGGTAGAGTAGGGAAATTGACACTCATTTGAGACATTTTGACAAGATTATCTGAATCAGACACCTAGAGCATTTTAAATAGTTATAAAAGTGTTTATCATATTATGAACTTATGTTGAAATTTAAAAAGAAAAATTCCTCTCTGTTTTTGAGCAAAGAAACTGATACATAATAGGAGACTGTTGACACATCCTTTCTTATCACTTTTTACGTCAGCTAGGTTTTATATGCTGAGCTCCACTCAACTTTTTATTATAATTATCCTTATATTTGTTAAGTGCTTATTATGTGTCAAGCAGTGTTCTAAGTGCTACGGTAGGAACAAGTTAATCAGGTTGGTCATAGCCCCTGTCCCACATCCTCATTTTATGGATGAGGAGATGGGCACAGAGGAGCCAAGTAACTTGCCTAAGGTCACACAGCAGACAACTTGTAGAGCTGGAATTAGAACCCTAGTCCTCAGACTCCCAGGCCTGTGTTCTTTCTGTTGCGACATGCTACTCTTTTTTTCCCACTTATTATTTAAAAAGGAATGAAAGCATCCTGTCTCTGCATCACTCACAGGGTAAACTCACTACCAGATTGCTGAGATATTATAAGGAATCCTGACATATTGCTTAGTATATTGCAATATGTTCATGTAGTTGGGAGGGTCCAAATTGTGCAGGCATATTGTATTAGCCCCATGTGGGACAGAGACCACTGAATCAGATTATTTTAGATCCACTATGCTTGGCACATAGTAAGCACTAAATGAATATTACAATTACTATTATTATTAATAATAATATAAAATATGAACAGGTATCTTGTATTAATATAAATCATTTTAGGTTTTTCAACATACTTTTCTTGAAAACTGATGCCATCCCACTAAAATTTGCCATTCTGGGACAAGACCTGTAGGGAAATTCCCCCACAGATGAAATGAATTGTTGTGTGTGCATTGGGTTTGTCAGTTATATCCTCCAAGCTTGGTTAGGCCACACACAAGAGAAACAGAGACAAAAAAGTAT
The DNA here is from genome assembly GCF_015852505.1 of Tachyglossus aculeatus. Lineage (NCBI taxonomy): Eukaryota > Metazoa > Chordata > Mammalia > Monotremata > Tachyglossidae > Tachyglossus > Tachyglossus aculeatus. Next base: position 104,335,913 of record NC_052101.1, read on the forward strand.
GCGGTTAAAAAATTCAGTATATGACTGGAATTTCCAGCTGCAGTGTGCACACATAAAGATTGTCCTTCGATGTTCCTTCATATTTGCATGCATGAAATTATTCTCAGTTCTGCCTCTTGCTATCAAGATATTCCTGAAGCCTCTACCATAAAAAAGAGAAGCCACAAACTGGGCATTCTGCAGCTGTTGTTTACAGTCCTCCCAGCTCAGCTCACAATTCAAGCAACTGCTTGTGTATCTCACCATCAGTTTGCCTCACAAAGACTGACACACTGCTGTGTGATTACGCAAGGAAATAGAGGAACTCAAAAGGAACACTGAAATGGTATTCCACTGCTCTCCCCCTGTCATTTTATGAACTTTTCTTGCAAAAACTGGGTCGCTAGGACTCCCTGGGGTCCCCATTAAGGAAACTATAATGAGCTGGAGAGAATCTATAACATATGATAACTTTAGGTTCTTGACTCAGTATGACTCTGCACTGTTACAGCAACATGATGATAAAAAATGACAATAATAATAATTGTAACGCTTACTATGTGCCAAGCACTGAACTAAATGCTGGGGTAGATACAAGATGATTAAGTTGTACACCGTCCCAGTCCCATATAGGACTCACAGTCTATGTAGGAGGGAGTAGGATTGAATCTCCATTTTACAGATGAGGAAACTGAGGCACAGAGAAGTTAAGTGACTTGCCCAAGGTCACACAGCAGAGAAGTGGCAGAGCCAAGATTAGAACCTAGTTCATCTGACTGCCAGGCTTGCGCTCTTTCTGCTAGGCCATGTTGCGTCTCTAGAAGCTGAATCTCTTGATCAAAGCATGATGTTGTGACTTAAGCCCTGCTTTGTTCCTGTAAAATTCCACAGTGTCATCTGGTGGTCATTGGTCTAGTGATTCCTTCCATCCAGGGTTATGTAGCAGGACAGTAACTATTGACTATTAACATTAATTAGCCTATTCCATATTTAAAAGATAACAGGTCCATTAAGATTAGCTTCCATAGTCCGCGCTTAAGCAAAAGTGCCATTGATTTTCTTATTTGCTCCCCATAAATTGTCTAATCATTATATGATTTACTGTCAATATAACATCTCAACCAATATGAGGGCATCTCCTACTAAAAATGCATCAAAGAGAATGGTGGGATAATAAAAACAAAGATCTTTCTCATAGATAGAGGCTGCTGTGATTTACTGCGATACTCTGCCTATATACATCACCACTTGAAAGTTACCTATCCTGAAAATGGAAGTAACATAAATCATTGCTTAGACATGCCCTCCTTGGAATTTTGAAACTGAAAGTCACTTCAAAGATGCTTATAAGTAAATTATCAAATCGGGTGAGGCCGCATGTGACTTTGTTTAATCTGTTCATGTTACTGTGCCTGTGGCATTCTTCTAGAAAGTACTTTTTCCCTTGCTGGGCTTGTTACCAAGCCACATCTTCATTCATAATCCAATGCTTTCTACTTTGGCTGCACTCTCTAAGTACTACAAGTCATTTTCTTGCCTGACTCTCTTGCCAGCTCAATTGCTGATTGGGAAGAAATTGCTATCTTTATATTATATCATTAATGTTTACTAGTAAATATTGGCTATTAAGATGCATGCCCTACTAAATTATAGATTTCATGTACACTTCTCATGTGGAGTATAGACATAACGTATGCTGTCTTTATAAATCAAAGACAACATGGACAGGTTAAGATACCTCAGACTGTAATTTTGCTTCTGTTCTCTATATTTGTTATGCAGTTCAAGAGGAATCACCTTGAGATTAGCACCCAAGGAGAATTATGCCACACTTAGTCAATTTCATGGCATGGATTCCACGGATAAATGGCCAAAGGAATCTTTGTTTTATGTTTCAAGTTGAAGTTTTTAAAAAAAGAAAGATAATTTTCAATCTCTAGTATTTACTGAGTGCCTACTGCATGCGGAACACTGTATTAGCTGTTTAAGAGAGTACAATAGACATAAAGAATTGAATTCCTATACCTGTGGAATCATACAATCCAACAGAGGAGATAGATGAAAATGGTTCACAGTTACCATCCCCACTCCCTTCCCAAGGCTACTCTCACTCGTGGTTGTCTTCACTAGTTCCCCACACTATGTTGGGTCTGAACTGAACCTTCTAGTTATCGCCCTATCTCCCTCCTACCATTCCTTTCCAAACTCCTTGAAAGAGTCGTCTACATCCACTGCCTCGAATTCCTCAATGCCAACTCTCTCCTCGACCCCCTCCAATCTGGCTTCCGTCCCCTACATTCCACCGAAACTGCCCTCACAAAGGTCACCAATGACCTCCTGCTTGCCAAATCCAATGGCTCCTACTCTATCCTAATCCTCCTCGACCTCTCAGATGCTTTCGTCACTGTGGATCACCCCCTTCTCCTCAACACGCTATCCAACCTTGGCTTCACAGACTCTGTCCTCTCCTGGTTCTCCTCTTATCTTTCTGGCTGTTCATTCTCAGTCTCCTTCACGGGCTCCTCCTCCCCTTCCCATCCCCTCACTGTAGGGGTTCCTCAAGGATCAGTTCTTGGTCCCCTTCTGTTCTCTATCTACACTCATTCCCTTGGTGAACTCATTCGCTCCCACGGCTTCAACTATCATCTCTACGCTGATGACACCCAAATCTACATCTCTGCCCCTGCTCTCTCCCCCTCCCTCCAGGCTCACATCTCCTCCTGCCTTCAGGACATCTCCATCTGGATGTCTGCCCACCATCTAAAACTCAATATGTCCAAGACTGAGCTCCGTATGTTCCTTCCCAAACCCTGCCCTCTCCCTGACTTTCCCATCACTGTTGACGGCACTACCATCCTTCCCATCTCACAAGCCCACAACCTTGGTGTCATCCTCAACTCTGCTCTCTCGTTCACCCCTCACAACAAGTCCATCACCAAAACCTGCCGGTCTCACCTCCGTAACATCGCCAAGATCCTCCCTTTCCTCTCTATCCAAACCGCCACCCTGCTGGTTCAATCTCTCATCCTATCCTAAATGGCTTACTGTGTCAGCCTCCTCTCTGATTTCCCATCCTTTTGTCTCTTCCCACTTCAATCTATACTTCATGCTGCTGCCTGGATCATCTTTGTGCAGCAATACTCTGGGCATGTTACTCCCCTCCTCAAAAATCTCCAGTGGCTACCAGTCAACCTACGCACTCTCGGCTTCAAGGTTCTCCATCACCTCGCCCCCTCCTACCTCACCTCCCTTCTTTCCTTCTACAGCCCAGCTCACACCCTCCACTCCTTCTGCCGCTAATCTCCTCACTGTGCCTCGTTCTCACCTGTCCCACCGTAGACCCCCGGCCCATGTCCTCCCGATGGCCTGGAATGCCCTCTCTCCGCACATCCGCCAAGCTAGCTCTCTTCCTCCCTTCAAAGCCCTACTGAGAGCTCACCTCCTCCGGGAGGCCTTCCCAGACGGAGCCCTCTCCTTCCTCTCCCCCTCCCCATCCCCCCTGCCATACCTCCTTCCCCTCCCCACAGCACCTGTATATATGTTTGCACAGATTTATTACTCTATTTTACTTGTACATATTTTCTATTCTATTTATTTTATTTTGTTAATATATTTTATTTTGTTGTCTGTCTCCCCCTTCTAGACTGTGAGCCCATTGTTGGGTAGAGACCATCTCTATATGTTGCCAACTTGTACTTCCCAAGTGCTTAGTACAGTGCTCTGCACAGAGTAAGCGCTCAATAAATATGATTGAATGAATGAATGAACGTCAATATCCTACAGTCTATGAGATTACTTTCCATGGCACCATAACATACATATGTTTGTACTGTATATAGATCATGCCTACAGGCTCTGTATTAATATTTAACCATTTCTAAGGTCAACGTTAGCCTTTTTATTTTTCTGTTTTGTCATCTAGTAGACTTCATGTGGATACATGGGAAAATAAACACCTGTTACACAGGCATACTCCAGGAGGGCAGGAGTCCTCACACAAACATGAGGTTTCCAGAGACCCCCTGCACTGAATGTCACATTGTTGGCATTGTCTTTCATTCATTCATTCATTTGTATTTATTGAGCACTTGCTGTGTGCAGAGCACTGTATTAAGTGCTTGGGAAGTACAAGTTGGCAACATATAGAGACGGTTCCTACCCAGCAGCGGGCTCACAGTCTAGAAGGGGGAGACAGACAACATAACAAAACATATTAACAAAATAAAATAAATAGAATAGTAAATATGTACAAGTAAAATAAATAGAGTAATAAATCTGTACAAACATATGTACAGGTGCTGTGGGGAGGGGAGGGAGGTAAGGTCGGGGGGATGGGGAGGAAGGGGAGAGGAAGGAGGGGGCTCAGTCTGGGAAGGCCTATTTTCCCTTTTCCCTTTCTGAATTTTGCGTGTAAATGATCCTATCTTTTCTAGAAAATCGAAGATATGATCTATATTGGCATTGTCAGGAATGGCACCATTATCAAAAACAGAAAGTAATCAAGAAGAAGTCCAAATAAATTAGACCTGTGAAGATTTCCAGGACCCTCACTGGCGACTCATTTTCAAATTGCACGTTACTCGAAAAGTTCTGCTGCCAAGGAAAGCTATAATGGAATTCTTTGAAAATAGATCTGTCTTTTACTGTATTTATAAATATTTTCAAGAAAGGCTGTAGAAATACATTATAGTCACAATAAACTTACAAGCTCAAAGTCATTACAAATGCAAAATATCTCTATTCTCTCATTGAAATGACATCTGAAATTCTGCATTCACTCTTTCTTCAGAAAGGCATTTAAACTGCATCCTTCTCAGAGCACAGTTGTATAGATTGTCACTCTCTCTAATTGTGATTTGGTACAGGTCAGAGGAACTGGATCAAGTTGGATATTGCTATTCAAATATTACATCATATCCAAGCCATGTTTTTGACCAAATTCAAACCCTAGATGTAGGATTTCATTGGGAATTCTGAAGAAACTCAACAGAAAAGATGCAGAATTTCTGGTGAGGGTGTGAAATCCATTTTTACAAATGATAACTGCTGGGCTGTCAATGTAATCTCCATATATAAGAAAGGTTCCCAGAGATGACCCTGGTAATTATATACTGGTAAGTCTCACTTACCAGAAGCAGCGTGGCTCAGTGGAAAGAGCCCGGGCTTTGGAGTCAGAGATCATGGGTTCAAGTCCCAGCTCTACCAACTGTCAGCTGTGTGACTTTGGGCAAGTCACTTCACTTCTCTGTGCTTCAGTTCCCTCATCTGTAAAATGGGGATTAAAACTGTGAGCCCCTCACCATGGGACAACCTGATCACTTTGTAACCTCCCCAGTGCTTAGAACAGTGCTTTGCACAGAGTAAGTGCCTAATAAATTCCATTATTATTATTATTCCATACTTGGCAAATCAGTAAAACAATGGTTTAGGATCTTTGAGCACATAAAAAAAATTCCAGCTGTTGAGGGAAAAGAGCATGGTTTTTACAAGAGAAAATTGTGCTTCACCTATCTTTTGGAATTTTTTGAAGGTGTCTATAAACATATGGGAAGAAGCAGATCATTGGACATAACTTAGTGTTTTGAAAGCCCTATGATAAGGTCCCAAGGCAAAGACCTTAAGGCTAAAACTGCGGAACTATAGGATGAAAAGGGATATTTTGTCAAGGACAGAAAGTTGTCTAAAAGATGACGCAGAGGGTGTTTACAAATGGATATTTCATTTTGGCATTTGATAAAATCAAGGATTCTCATACATTTATTATTGTCATTTACTGAATGCCAAAATGGTTTGATCATCATGCCTGAGTTAAATACTGTCTCTGCCCAACAGTTCAGAACCTAAAACCATTTCCTTCATTCTTGGAAATCAGTCAATCTTTCCTTACTCTATTTAGAAACTTGAATTTTAAGAAAACCCACTGCTTCAGTTAAAATAGCATTCTGCAGGAAGGAAAACACTACCAAAAATAATTTTGTACCCTTAAAGCAAGACTTCTAGGAGCTTTGCAGAGCTGACAGAACACTTAATAATGTTACATTTCTTCATATTCCACATGACTTTAACAGCAAGACTCTATACCACTAAGAGCTTAGAAACAGTTAATTAAAAACAAGGAATTCTCTATTAAACAAAATCTAATTGAGAAGATGAAAACGTTAGGAGTGATGGTTCTATCTGCCTAGATTCATTGTAACAGATAGAGATGTTCTCTTTCAAATGACAGTTCGAGGTACAAAATGTCTACCAGGATAGAAAATCATCTTCTTTGCTTTGTCTGGAAAAGAGCAAATTTAACCTAATGGCCACCTTTCTGCTTCCTGCTCAATAAAATAATTATTTTAAGAGGAAAAGGAAATCAACACTAGAATATATAGCTTGGGAAATGTTCAGTGAATTACAAAGGAGGCTTTCTGGAAGGAACATATACCAAATTTAGAATGAAATTTAGGAAAGTATGCTCTCTTCCAGAAAGAAGGAGTTGAGTCAATTAACCAAGCAATGGTATTTACTGAATGTTTACCGTGTGCAGAGCACTGTACTAAGAGCTTGGGAGAATTCAACAAGGAGCTTACAGTCTAGAGATGGAGACAGACATTATAATAAATTAAGGATATGTACATAAGTGCTATGCAGCTGAGGGATGAGTGATGATCAAGATCTTAGTGTATAGGCAACACAGAAGGGAGAGGGAGTATGGGAAATAGGGAAATGAAGGCTTAGTCAGGGAAGGCCTCTTGGAGGGGGTGTGATTTTCATAAGGCTTGGAAGAGGGGAAGAGAGGTGGTTTACCAGATATGAAGGAGGAGGGAGTTCCAAGAGAGAGAGAGAGGACGCAGGAAAGAGGTAGGTGGTGAGAAAGATGATCGAGGTTCAGTGAGTAGTTTGGCATTAGATGAGTGAAGTGTGCCAGCAGGATTGTAGTAGGAAATCAATGAGGTAAGGTAGGAGGGAGAGAGGTGATTGAGTGCTTTAGAGCTGATGGTAAGGAGTTTCTCTTTGATGTGGAGATTCTTGAGGAGTGGGGAGTGGGGAGTAGGGAGATGTGAACTGAATGTTTTTGAGAAAAATGATCCGGGAAGATGAGTGAAGTATGAACTAGAATGGGGAGAGACAGGAGGCAGGGAGGTCAGTGAGGAGGCAGATGCAATTATTAAGGTGGGATATGAAAAATGTTTGGATCAGCCAAGTAGAAGTTTGAATGGGGAGGAAAGTGTGGATTTTAATAATGCCGTGAAAGTAGAACCAACAGGACTTGGAGTCAGACTGAATATAAATAATAATAATAATAATGACATTTGTTAAGCGCTTACTATGTGTGAAGCACTGTTCTAAGCACTGGGGAGGATACAAGGTGATCACATTGCTCACAGTCTTAATCCCCATTTTACAGATGTGGTAACTGAGGCTCAGAGAAGTTAAGTGACTTGCCCAAGGTCACACAGCAGACGTGTGGGGGAGCCAGGATTAGAACCCATGACCTCTGACTCCCAAGCCCAGGCTCTTTCCACTGAGCCACGCTGCTTCTCTAATATGTAGAGAATGAGTATGTAGGTTGAATGAGAATTTGTTGGTTGAATGAGATTTAAACCAAGACAACCAAATTTAAAAGTGGAATTCATGAAAGAAAAGGCAAAAGTGGGTCAGCAGCAATCTGAATCATGAGTTTTGCATTGATCTAAATTGTCTATCATTCTAGTTCACAAGCACCAAATCACCGCTATTTAAGCAACCAAGATTTAACATAGGCCCATTTTCAGTTGACCTGGAGGCTCTAAGACGGATTTGGTCTCAGGGTAAATCCAGGGCAAGGTCCGTGGCAGAGCGCACAGGACACATGTGAGCCGGGACAGTGAGATAGAGAGCACAGGGAGGAAACCTTCAGGAGTGAAGCAGGGCTCCAGTATTTGATGTAATCACACTTTCTCATGCTAATTCCCACACTAGCTGGAGTCAATGGCAGTGGAGAAACTGACAGTAGTTCCCCTGGTAGGGAAGGAGATTACCTGGGAAGGTGATCAAGGTCTTTACAAGATGGGGACCCCGCTTTGGGAACTGGCTAGGAAAATTGCCTTGCTTGCTCCTCTCTTGCTACTTCTAGACATGCAATCTATCAATCAATTAATCAATCAATGGCATTTATGCAGCACTTACTGTGTGCAGAGCAACAAACTAAGAGCTTGAGAGATCTCTGTCCACAAGGAGCTTAAACATGACAATGAAATGCTGGTAGCACTCATCATCAAAAATAAGGGTACAGTCAGTATTAGGGTGAGGGTTAGGGACACTGTTAGGGTTAGGACAAGAGTTGGGAGTCTGGTCTTTTTATTGGATAAGCAGTCAGGCTATGAATAGTTTGGGATTAATGTTAGTATTAGGGTCAGTGCTATGGTTAAGGTGAGGACTATAAAGAGATTTAGGCATTGGTGATGGGTTTCTGCATTCAAAGATCAACATTCAAAATCTCCCCTTGCTAATCCTTGAATTACTGACTTTCGATTAAAATTTTTTTTATCATCCCCCTATTTTGCTCCTTACCACATTTCTTGTTCTTATTCATTCTTTGTCTGTCTGTCTCTTCTCTCATTTGATTTCAAAGGTGACTTTATTAACAGATTTATCAGTGCAGTGCAAGTGTGGCTGATAAAGCCAGTGTGTTTGTGACTGGCGATCTCTTCCACAATGTATACTAAATGAAGATGTTAAAAAAGAAAGTGCCCACTAGTAACATTCTGCATAGATAGCAGCCTGGAACTTTTGATAAGCATACATTATATATTTGTAGAAGTATTGTCCATTATGAAAGAACTGCATGAAATATAATTCTTAATCACTTCCACAATCAAATGGCTTATGCTTCAGATTACAAGTTGTGGCAACAACTATTTATATTTAATCCTATTTAATTCAATGAATTAATTACATTTAACAAAATATTAACTTTTTTGAATGAGTATGATTGTTTCTCAAATATTTTGCTAATTTATACAATTTGTCCCATTCATTTTCAGCTGAACTACAGTAAGAAAACCCCCCCCATTAAATTAAGCATTAAATTAAAAACTCAATGATCATGAAAAGTTGAGGCAGGCAAAACTGTTTAAGTCAATCTTTTTAAAAATGCTTTCCTTACTAATAATTACTTGGGGGAACGTCTTAAACTCTTTACACATTTTTTAGAAGCCATAAAAACCAAAGACCGTAATAAATCATATGAACTGATGAAATCCTTTAAAGGAAACAGACTAGGTGACAAATACTGATTTCCACTATTTGACAGAGACATGCCCACAAGCTTTGAGAAAATGTCATTAAGCGTAGTATAGAGAAAAGGTTTCTATCAAATTGTTCTAAATTCAGGTTTAGGCCCATTCCACCAAGTCACAGTGTCTGAAATAATAAGGCAGAAAAAAAAATACACGATCATTTGTCTGAACTACTAAAATATGAGATAAGTAATGTGAAAGCACTCTGGGAATAGAATAAAATCTGTATCAATATCAAGATATTATTACTATTATTATTATTACTATTTGTAGTAGTAGTAGCATTATTTTAGGAAAAGGTAGAGTTTTGGGTCCAAATAATCCAAATTTTCTATCTTTCCTACTCAATAATACAGATCACTCTGATTGAAAGATATGGCGTCCAGGTCTGGGTAGAAATAACAATGATAAGATTACTTCATCCTAATCAATAATGTATATTGATTACCTACTGTATGCAGAACATTGTAGTAGATGCTTACATAAGAACTGTGATCTGATTCCTTGCCCTTGAGGCACATACAATGGGGAGACAGGCCAATATAAAATGCCAAATACATGACTACATTTTGAGGAGAGACATAAATAATGAACACGAATGGAAAAATAATAAGAAATATACACATAGAACAGTGCAGAAGAATGCTAAAATTACTGAAGAGGTGACAAGACAGGGCAGAGGCTAAATCATGAAAACAATAAGAAGATATTTCCATACAAGGATTTTGAACTATTCTGGTTTTCAGCCAACTTGGTTTTTCTGGTGGAAATATGATATATCTTAAAATGTTGACCATATGCCTTTTTCTCTGGCTAAAATAATTTCCATGCCTGACTGGTAGCTATCATCAAAAGTGCACGTAACTACATGTACCAAATCTTCCACAAAGTATCAGAAGGTAACTGAAAGACACTTTTTCCCATTGGTCATCTATTGTCAGCTCTAGTCATACTGACTTACACTCACATTTACTTAATGGTTACAGATTTACTAGGGTAAAGTCATGTCAGCCAAAGTACACTGCTGATAATGGAAAACTGATATTGATTCAATAGGTGGCACTCTTCTAAAAGTATTGAAATAAAGACTTAGTGAAACAAAGGATTTAGGGCTGAGCCGCCAATGTTGCCATCTTTCAAGTGAAAAGTAAAACATAGCTTTGTTGTTGTTGTTGTCTTAAGCTGTCAAGTCATGCCCAACCCGTAGTGATGCTGTGGACACATCTCTCCCGCAATGCCTCACCTCCACCTGCAATCGTTCTAGTATTGTATCCATAGAGTTTTCTTGGTAAAAATATGGAAGCGGTTTACCACTGCCTCCTTCCGTGCAGTAAACCTGAGCCTCCGCCCTCGACTTTCTCCCATGCCCCTGCTGCCCAGCACAGGTGAGTGCCTAACAACATGAGCAAAAATAATAACATGGAATTGGAGAGGATAGTCTGTCAGGATAGAGAAGAGAGGGTTAAGGGAGGAGCAAAAATAACAGGCTCTCCCAGAGATCAGTTCTTTGACTGGTTTCATTGAACATATTCACAAATGACATAGAGGAGGGTGTGAACAGAGAGATCTACAAGATACAAGGTTACAGACAACTTTTTCGGCGAGTGGAAGGCGATGCTGTTGAGAATACACTGCAGGAAGATCTTAAGAATGTGCAGAGGGGTTACATTGTGAACATATATAAGGTAATGGGTCTAGAAAAAAATGAATCCAACGTACAATTATTTGATGATAGCCTTCAAGGGTATTAGTCATGACTTAGGGAAAAGAGTTTGCCTTTGGATCACAGGTATACATACATACATTAGACTCAGATGTCTTTGCTTCATGAAATTGAATTGGAATTTAGCTTTGCAAAACTGAACCATGACTAAAATGGACTTATATTCGGAGCAAGAAATGCCAATCAGGATCTTGTTGATTTTGTGAAATCCCCAGTGATCATAGGAGAACCAGATTCCCAGACAGAAGGGAAAAGTCCAAAGAATTGGTCAAAGTCCAGAAAGAATTCCAATGGAAGATGTAAGCACTAAGGTTTTCAGACTGATATTAAAAGTTGAAAATTCACTGGACCCCTAAGGCTTTTCTTGGTGGGGGAGTTGATGGAAATGGCTGTAGACTAAAATGGCCTTAATGATCTCCTTTTCACTTTCTTTTTGTAGAATTATTGTTCTGGATGGGCTGTGGGAGAGAAGCATGCAAGAACAGCACAAGAGATGAAACAGAGGCTTTTATTCAAAGTTCCCGCAGAGGGAAAACTCCACCCTCCCCAGGGGAATGAACCTCTTTCACTATTAGCAGAGAAGACAGACTTCTCCCAGAATGTTCAGTGCTGTCCAGGGAGTGTAAACAAAACCAGCCCCTTTGTTCCCTGGGTTTTGTAGTTTGTCAGGTCCTTCTTTTCTTTTTGGCCTGGCCAGTTTGAAAGGGGTTTAAAGCACACCAGTTTGGCTGTGACCTCACCATCTAACATCATACATATATGAAGACTCCACTAATGATTACTGGAATTACTATCGTAATATGAGGCACAAGCCAAAAATAGCAACAAAGCACTGATACTAAAATAAATACAAAGGTCGAGCTTTGGTACAATTTAAAATCATAGAAAAAAAATCCACACCTGGAATATCAAAAGCAATTCTGGTTGCTCCTAAGAAGAACACAGCAGAACTGAAAAAAAGGATGGAGAAAAGCAAGATCAAAAATAATATTACCCTTAAATAGCTTATGAATTAGGCATATTTAATGAGTGTCCATTGAGTACTAGACACTCTAATACCCACTTGGGAGAGTATAAGAGAATTCATTCATTCATTCAATCGTATTTTTTGAGCGCTTATTGTGTGCAGAGCACTGTACGAAGCGCTTCGGAAGTACAAGTTGGCAACATATAGAGACAGTCCCTACCCAACAACAGGCTCACAGTCTAGAAGGGGGAGACACACAACAACACAAAACATGTGGACAGGTGTCTAATCACAAGAATAAATAAAAATAAAGGTAGATACACATCATTAACAAAATAAATAGAATAGTAAATATGTACAAGTAAAAGAGAAGCAAGAAATATAGTAATAATAATAACAATGGCATTTATTAAGAACTATGTGTCAAGCCTTGTTCTAAGCATTGGGGTGGCTACAAGAAAATCAGTTTAGACATAGTCCCTGTCCCACATGGGGTTCACAGTCTAAGTAGAAGGGAGCAAGATTTAATCCCCATTTTACAGATGAGGTAACTGAGGCTCAGAGAAATAAAGTGATTTGCCCAAGGTCAACAGCAGACCAGTGCTAGAGCCAGGACTAGAACCCAGGTCCTCTGACTCCCAGAACTATGCTCTTTCAGGAGTTCATAATCTAATGTAGGGAGGCAAAGTACAAAAAGTATTTATGAATAGTGGGAACATGAGGAAGAACAAGGCTACAGTAGCAATAGCATTTATTGACCACCCACTGGGGGCATGGCACTGTACTAAGCACTTGGGAAATACAATCAATCAATCAATTTATCCATAGCATTTACTGAATGCTTACTGCTGCATACAGAGCACTGTACTAAGTGATTTTGAGAGTACAATACAACAGAGTTGGTAGACATGTTCCCTGCCCATAAGAAACTTAGAACTTAGAGGGGGAGACAGACATTAAAATAAATTACAGATATGTACATAAATGCTGTGGAGCTGAGGGTGGGAGTAAATAAAGGGTATAAATCCAGGTGCTAGGACAACACAGAACGGAGCAGGAGTAGGGGAAATGGGTGCTTAGTCGGGGAAGGCCTCTTGCAGGAAATATGTTTTTAATAAGGCTTTGAGGGTAAAGAGACCAGTGGACTGTTGGATATGAGAGGAAAAAGAAAACAATGGGAGAGACAGATAGAAAACCATTTACAGAGTAATCAAAATAAAATATTGAATGTATAATTGAATACACATATATACAAAAGTGCCGAGGATAAGTATAAGGAAGATTATAAATGCTATATGTAGCTAATGGATTTACATGATTTGGGATACTGGGAATTATTTGGGTTAGCATCTTGATAGAGGTGGTTTTTCAGGAGGGCTTTGGTCTGATGGATATCCCAAGTGATAGCATGAATATATCAGGATGAAATAGCTGAATAAATAATTGAATGTACAAATAAATATATAAGTGAATTTTCAGTGATTACATAAATAGGTACCTACATGCTGATGTTAGGAATAAAAGTACAAACATGCTGCTTTACCTTATTTTTGATCATTTCTCTGCCATCTCCTGTGTGCTCTTTTCATACTTTAATTTTCATCTTCAAATCCTCTCCTACACAATTCTATATAGCTGGGAACCTAACAAGTGCTGGAAGTGAACTCTTGATGTCTATCACTCTGCCCACATTCAAAGCCTTATTAAAAGCACATCTCTTTTTTGTAAAAAAAAAAAATGGTATTCGTTAGTCCATGTCTCACATGGGGCTCACAGTCTCAATCCCCATTATATAGATAGATGAGGGAACTGAGGGACAGAAAAGTTAAGTGATTTGCCCAAGGTCACACAGCAGACAAGAGGCAGAGCCTGAATTAAAACCCAGGTCCTTCGGATTTCCAGGTGCATGTTCTCTCTATTGGGCCACTGCTTCTCCAAGAGGCCTTCCCCAACTAAGCCCTTATTTCCTCTTCTCCCACTCCCTTCTGCATTGCCTTTACTCTTGGATTTGTACCTTTTATTCACTCCTCCCTCAGCCCCAGCTCACTGTGGGCAGGGAACATGTCTACCAATTCTATTGGACTCTCCCAAGTGCTTAGTACTGTACTCTATAGTAAGTGCTCAATAAATACCATTGATTGATGGATAGATGAAGGTACTAGCTTCAGCTCCTTGACGGAGGTTTTGTAGAAGATGTCTGGAAGGACTAAATAAACCATTAACATGGCCTCCATGGTAGTTTTGGATCCAATGCATATTTATCGACTAAGAAAATGAAAGGGTGATATTAATAATTACTATTCATCATTTCTATATAGAACTGTCAAACCAATATTTCTGTGCAGTCAACTGATATCAGTTGCAGCCAAATCGAAGACTTAATTATACAAATTACAATATTACCTGCTTCAATAATGATCTTCAAAAGATTAGGTGGGACCCTCAAAGAGAATTATATGAGGAACTAATTGACAACCTGACCTAGGTAGCCCACAAATATATCTGGAATATGTTATTGTTATGTGCTTAGTACAGTTCTCTGTGCACAGTAAGCTCTTAATAAATACCACTGATCGATTGATTGATGTTAATCCAGATGAAATTCAAAAAGAAACAGAAAAGCAAAGGGTAATCAGAAAATAATTGTGTGTGGGAAAAATTGAGTGACAAAAAAGTGTGAAAATCAGCTCAGTGGCACAAAGTGGATTTATTTGAAGCATGGAGAAATTATCTCTGTGATTCTAAATCAGGATGTTTTAGACTCAGTATGACATTGCTTTGAAAATGCTTTTGATATTGGAAGCAGTTTCATGTGAATGCTATACAATCCCACTACAGCTAGTACAATTTTGACATTCCTTTTGATTATTTTAATGAAATGAAAAATAGCACAGATTTAAGAAGATAGCTGATGAGATGAATGTATTCTGTACATTAAAAAGAAGCATAACACATTTTGTTTTGAAAAACCAATTCTGTCATAATAGCCAATTGACCAAGAAGCTTTCAGTCAATCTTTATGCTCATTTTGATTTCCATATATTTCCCTATTGCCTCCACTGTACTAATTACTGTCAACCTAGCTCACACAGTAAGAGAAAGCAAATAGTTATGTGATAGGAATACCAAAATCCAAAATATTCATTTATAGCTCAAATTTGAAATGACATGGCTAAGTTTTTAAATGTCATAAATTTCCTTTCAAAGCACAGATTATATGCGTCACCTAGACTTCAGGTAGATGTATTCATCTCTATGCTCAAGGGAGGTGAATAGGTGCCATTTATCAACCATACAACTAGGATTTTAACTAAAGAACTAAGCCTATAGGCAAAGACAAAGAGAACTAGTCTGGCTTTTTACCTGAAACAGATTTCACCTTGCAAGTGACTGTGGATGGAAAATGTGTCCCTTCAAAAATCAAGGCCAATGGAGCTCTTTCTTTTAACTCTCAATTTCCATTCCATAATTGGGGAATGATACTATTCTGGTTCCCCTTCTCTTCTCACATTATACTCACTCCCTCAGGTAGCTCATCCCCTCCCATAGCCTCAACTATCACCTCTGCATAGATGAGAAGCAGCAGGGCTACAGAGAAGCAGCGTGGCTCAGTGTAAAGAGCTTGGGCTTTGGAGTCAGAGGTCATGGGTTCAAATCCCGACTCTGCCAATTGTCAGCTGTGTGACTTTGGGCAAGTCACTTAACTTCTCTGTGCCTCAGTTCCCTCATCTGTAAAATGGGAATTGACTGTGAGCTCCACATGGGGCAACCTGATCGCCTTGTATCCCCTCCAGCGCTTAGAACAGTGCTTTGCACATAGTAAGTGCTTAACAAATACCATCATCATCATCATCATCATGAGAAGAAGAATAGAGTGGAAAAAGCACAGGCCTGGGAGCCAGGGACCCTGGGTTCTAATCCCAGTTCTGTCAGCTGTCTGCTGTGTGACCTTGGGCAAGTCACTTAACTTCTCTGTACCTCAGTTCCTCATCTGCAAAATGGGGATTTGATGCCTTTTTGTTTGTTTGTTTGTTTTGTTTTTTGGTATTTGTTAAGTGCTCGCTATGTGCTAGGCCCTGTTCTAATATTTGGGTTATATAAACAAGATAATCAGGTTGGACACAGTCCATGTCCCACACGCAGCTCACAGTCTTAATACTTGCCCAAGAGCTTAGTACAGCATTCTGCACACAGTAAGTGCTCAATAAATATGATTGACTGATTGATACCCATTTTATAGATGAGATAACTGAGGCATAGAGAGGTTAAGAAATGCCCAAGGTCACACAGCAGGCAAGTGGCAGAGCTGGGATTAGAACCAATGTCCTTCCGATTCCCAGGCCCATGCTCTATCCACTAGGCAACCTGTTCTCCCTCCTACTTAGGGTGTGAGCCCTATGTGAGACCTGATTATCTTGTATCTATCCCAGCACTTAGTACATTTAGCTAGCACTTAACAAATACCACTATTAGTATCATCATTATTACTATGACTTCCAATCCTGCCTTGAATTCAGTTCTCCTGATTCCCATTCTTCTGTTATTTTCACTTGTCCACGATGATTATTCCATGCTTTGCACATGTAAAGACTGTCTTTTGCCAGGTTGATTTGCTAGACACTTGCATCTCATCATCAAACACACTGAACAATTACTCTACTCAGAGGACTGTACTAAGCACTTGGGAAAATACAATATAGTATAGTCCCTGTCTTCAAGGAGTGCACCATCTAGTGAGGAAGATAAACACAAAAGTAAAAATTAATTACAGCTAGAAAGAAGCAATGAAGTATAAGAATATGTACCTAAGTGTACGGGAGATGAATCAGGGAAGGAATAAATCAATCACATTTATTGAGTGCTTAATACATGCAGAGCATTGTACTAAGTGCCTCAGAGAGTACAATATAATATTTATAGACATGTTCCCTGCCCACCTTGATCTTACAGTCTAAAGGGGAAGACAGACATTAAAATAAATTATGAATTTGTATATAAGTGCTTTGGGGCTGAGTGTGGGATGAAAAAAGAATTCAATTCCAAGTGCAAGGGTGATGCAGAAAGGAAAGGGAGAGGGAGTAGAGGAAATGAGGGCTTAATTGGGGAAGATGTCATGAAGGAAATGTCATTCTAATAAGGCTGAGAAGGTGGGGAGAGTGGAGGTCTAGTGGAGACGAAGTTCCAAGCCAGAGGTAGGATGTGGGCGAGAGATCAGCAGTGAGATAAATGCTGTCGAGGTACGGAGAGTAGGTTAGCATTAGAGAAGCAAAATGTGCAGGCTGGGTGGTAGGAAATCAGGGAGGTAAGGTAGGAGAGAGCAAGGTGACTGAATGCTTTAAAGCCAGTGGTGAGGGATTTCTGTTTGGTGTGCAGGTGGATGGGCAATCATAGAAATTTCTTGAGGAGTGCACAAGGACTGAATGCCTTTTTAGAAAAATGATCCAGGCAGCAGAGTGAAGTTTGGACTGGACTGGGGAGAGACAGGACATAGGGAGGTCAGCAAGGAGGCTGATGCAGTAATCAAGGTGGGATTGGATCAGTGTTTGGATCAGTGTAGTAATAGTTTGGAATGGAGAAGTAAGGATGGATTTTAGGAATGTTGTGAAGGTTGAACTGATAGGATTTGCTGACAGACTGAATATGTGGTTTGAATGAGAGAGCTGAGTCGAGGATAATGCCAAGATTATGGGCTTGTGAGACAGGGAGGGTGTTTGTGCTGTCTTCAATGATGGGAAAGTCATGGAGAGGACCAGGTTTGGGTGGGAAGCTGAGGAGTTCTGCTTTGGACATGTTAAATTTGAAGTATCAGCAGGACATCCAAGTAGAGACGTCTGGAAGGCAGCGGGAAATATGTGACTGCAGAGGAGGAGAAAGATCAGGGCTGAAGATGTAGATTTGGGAATCATCCATGTAGAGGTGGTAGTTGAAGCCATGGGAGCAAATGAGTTCCTAAGGGAGTGGGTGTAGATAGAGAATAGCAGAGGACCCATAATGGAACTTTGAGGGATGCCCATAGATAGGGGATACGCCGCTGCCCAGATTGTCTTTGTCCAGAAATGCTCTGGGCATGTTACTCCCCTCCTCAAAAATCTCTAGTGGCTACCAATCAACCTACGCATCAGGCAGAAACTCCTCACCCTCGGCTTCAAGGCTCTCCATCACCTCGACCCCTCCTCCCTCACCTCTCTTCTCTCCTTCTACAGCCCAGCCCACACCCTCTGCTCCTCTGCCGCTAATCTCCTCACTGTGTCTCATTCTCAACTGTCCCGCCGTTGACCCCCGGCCCACGTCATCTCCTTGGCCTGGAATGCCCTCCCTCCCAACATCCGCCAAGCTAGCTCTCTTCCTCCCTTCAAGGCCCTACTGAGAGCTCACCTCCTCCAGGAGGCCTTCCCAGACTGAGCCCCCTCCTTCCTCTCCCCCTCCTCCCCCTCCCCATCCCCACAGCACCTGTATATATGTATATATGTTTGTACATATTTATTACTCTATTTATTTATTTATTTTATTTGTACATGTTTATTCTATTTGTTTTATTTTGTTAATATGTTTTGTTTTGTTCTCTGTCTCCCCCTTCTAGACTGTGAGCCCACTGTTGGGTAGGGACCGTCTCTATATGTTGCCAACTTGTACTTGCCAAGTGCTTAGTACAGTGCTCTGCACACAGTAAGCGCTCAATAAATACGATTGAATGAATGAATAGGGGATGAGAGGCAGAGAAGGAACCCACGAAAGAGACTGAGAATGACCAGCCAGTGAGATAGGAGGAAAATCAGGGGAGGAGAACATCAGTGAATCCCAGATCAGATCATGTTCCCAGGAAAAGTGGGTGGTCCACAGTGTTGAAGGCAACTGAGAGGTCGAAGAGGATTAGGGTAGAATAAAGGCCATTGGATTTGGCAAGAAGGAGATCATGGAAGCAGCATGGTGTAGTGGATAGAGCTTGGGCCAGGGTTCTAATCCCAGCCCTGCCACTTGTCTGCTGTGTGGCCTTGGGCAAGTCACTTCACTTCTCTGTGCCTCATCTGTAAAATGGGAATTAAGACTGTGGGCCTTATGCAGGCCAGGGACTGTGTACAATCTGATTTGCTTGTATCCACTCCAGCGCTTAATACAGTGCCTGACACATAGTAGGTGCTTAATACCACAATAATTATTATTATTTTTATCATTTGTGACCTTTGAGAGGGCATATGCACTTTGCATTGTACAGTAATTATGGCCACCTACTTGCTTGTTTCAATCTGTGCCCCAATGGGCATATGATGGGCAGAGACAAGAGACTTTGAGTGGCGCTGTGCAAGCCACTAGCACTAGAATTAATTCCTTTTTGCAGGTTCTTGATCCTGAAGACCCAGGGCTACTCATCTATCATTTCTGATGGGAAACACCCTCATCCCTCTTTCAAGCCCTTGGAAGAGTGCTCTGCACACAGTGATCAATCAATCAATGGTATTTTTTGAATGCCTACTGTCTGCAAAGCACTGTACTAAATGCTTGGGAGAGCACAATGCATCGGAGTTGGTAGATACATTTTCTTCCCACAAGGAGCTAACCGTCTAGAGGGGAAGACAGACATTAATATAAATAAAATAGGGATATGTACATAAGTGCTGTGGGCCCACAGGTGGGATGAATATCAATCTCTCAAAGGGTACAGATCTAAGTACATAAGTGACACAGAAGGAGAAGGAGTAGGGGAAAAGAGGGCATAGTTGGGGGAAGGCCTCTTGGATGAGATTTAATTTTAATAAGGCTTTGAATTTGGGGAGAGTGGTGCTCTGTTGTATATGAAGTGGGAGGGAGTTCCAGGATTAGTCCAAGAAGCCTTCCCTGATTAAGCCTCCTTTCCTCTTCTCCCACTCCCTTCTGCATTGCCCTGACATTCTCCCTTTATTCATCCCCCGTCCCAGCCCCACAGCACTTATGTACATATCTGTAATGTATTTATTTATATCAATATGCATCTCTCCCTCTAGACTTTAAGCTCATTGTGGGCCACAAATGTGTCTGTTTATTGTTGCATTGTACTCTCCGAAGCACTTGGTACAGTGGTCTGCACACAGTAAGCACTCAATAAATATGACTGACTGACTTGATCAATGAGATAGACAGTGAGATAGACCAAATCAAGGTACAGTAAACAAGCTAGCACTAGGGGAGTGAAGTGTATGGCTTGGACTGTAAGAGATTAATGAGGTGAGGTAGGAGGGGGGGAGTCAATTGAATGCTCTAAAGCTGATGGTAAGGAGTTTTTGTTTGATGTTAAGGTGGGTGGACAACCACTGGAGGTTCTTCAGGAGTGGGGAAGATGTGGACTGAACATTTTTTTAGAAAAATGATCCGTGCAACAGTGTGGCCTAGTGGAAAAAATAATGGTTCTGGGAGTCAGAAGATCTGGCTTCTTAACCAGGCTCATAATAATAATAATAATAATAATAATAATAATAATAATAATAATAATAATAATAGCATTTGTTAAGTACTTACTATGTGGCAAGCACTGGTCTAAGTGCTGGGGGGGTACAAGGTAGTCAGGTTCTCCCATGTGGGGCTCACACTTTTAATCCCTATTTTACAGATGAGGTAACTGACGCACAGAGAAGTGAAGTGACTTGCCCAAAGTCACACAGTTGACAAGTAGCGGAGCCAGGATTAGAACCCATGACCTCTGACTCCCAAGCCCGTGCTCTTCTCACTGAACCATGCTGCTTCTCTATGCTACTTAAGCCAAGTCATTTAATTTATCTGTGACTTGGTTACCTCATCTTTAAAATGAGGATTAAATGCTCCTCCCTCTGACTTAGTCTATGAGCCCCATGTGTGACAGGAACTGTGTCCAACCTGATTATCTTGTACCTACTGCAGCACTTAGTACAGTGCCTGGCATATAGAAAGCAC
The DNA here is from genome assembly GCF_015852505.1 of Tachyglossus aculeatus. Lineage (NCBI taxonomy): Eukaryota > Metazoa > Chordata > Mammalia > Monotremata > Tachyglossidae > Tachyglossus > Tachyglossus aculeatus. The sequence goes on from NC_052101.1 coordinate 104,356,749, forward strand.
TTAATAAGTTCCACACACATAAAAAAAGAAATGGACAGGAGTGGGGAAAGACAGGAAGTAGCAAAGGTCAGGACGGAGGCTGATGCAGTAGTCAAGGTGGGATAGTACAAGTGCTTGAAACAGTGTAGTAACAGTTTGGATAGACAGAAATAGAATACATAGACAAGAGAAGCAGCGTGGCTCAGTGGAAAGAGCAAGGGCTTTGGATTCAGAAGTCATGGGTTCAAATCTCAGCTCTGCCACTTGTCTGCTGTGTGACCTTGGGCAAGTCACTTCACTTCTCTGTGCCTCAGTTCCCTCATCTGTAAAATGGGTATTAAGACTGTGAGCCCCACTTGGGACAACCTGATTACCTTGTATCCCCCCAGCCCTTAGAACAGTGCTTGGCACATAGTAAGCGCTTAACAAATGCAATCATTATTATTATTTATTATTATTAGACAGGGAAGCAGTGTTGTCTAAGTGAAGCAGCATGGCCTGTTGCAAAAAGCATGGACCTGGGGGGTCAGAAGAACTTGGTTCTAATCCCAACTCCACCACTTATCTACTGTGTGACCTTGGGAACTCACTTAACCTCTCTGTGCCTCAGTTCCCTCATCTACAAAATGGGGATTCAAACCTGTATTCCCTCCTTTTTAGACTCTGAGCCCACAGTGGGACCTGATTATCTTGTATTTACCCCAGTGCTTAGTAGAGCTTGACACATAGTAAGCACTTAACTAATATCACAATTATTATAGAGGAAAAGGAACATTTTAGCAATATTGTGATGGTAGAAAAGACAGGATATGGTAACATTGAATATGTGGTTGAATGAGAGAGATGACTTGAGGATAATGCTGGAGTTATGAGCTTGTGAGACAGGGAGAATAGTGTTGTTGTCTACAACAACGGGAAAGACAGGGGGAGGACACACAGTAATGTGCAATAAATAGTATTGATGGATTTGATTGAAGCCTTAGTCTGTCTGGATTAACGTTTGGGCCTCCTAATGGGGAGAGTCAGGAAAGAATAAGGATTTGAACACCTGAAGTTTAGGCTGGGCTTTTGGAGTATGGAGCCTCCCTTAGTTGCTGACAGCAGGAAATGAAGCAGCTCTAAAATAATCTGCTTTATTGTAAGATCTTTGTGCTTGAAGACTTACATATAGGCCACTAAAATGAATATTTTCATTAATTCTGAAGTGAAGGTCTACCTTCAAGCTTTGTAGAACAGACCTGGAGAAACTTGAAATAGAAAGCTAAGTCTTCATTTATGGGCTCCCAGAAATTGTTGGTTTAAAAATAAACTTTTTTCACTGACTACCATTTGGAAACAAACTACATGTAGCCCTAAGGAAACTCTGTAACTCTCCAAGTGAGATTCTGAGGTTCAGTGAATTGACCAGACAGCTATTCAGAAACTGAAACTGGACTGGATCTGACATCTACTCAGAGTCCTGTTGTCCTTCAGTTAGACTCTGCTGTCTTTGTTCACTTTATATCATAGTCCCTCCTAATGCATCACTTCCTGCCTTCAAGACATCTCTACCTGGATGTCCTGCTGTCACCTCAAACTTGACATGTCCCAAAAAGAACTACTTATCTTCCCTCCCAAACCCTGTCCTTCCTCTGACTTCCCCGTCACTGTAGACAACACCACCATCCTTTCTGTCTCACAAGCCCAAAGCCTTGGCATTATCCTTGACACATCACTCTCATTCAACCCACATATTCAATCCATCACTAAATCCTGTCTGTTCAACCTTCAAAATACTGCCAAAATCTGCCCTTTCCTCTCCATCCAAACTGCTGCCATATTAACCCAAGCACTTATACCATCATGATTACTGTACCAGCCTCCTTGCTGACCTCCCTGACTTCTGTTTCTCCCACCTTTAGTCCATACTTCACTCTGCTGCCCAGATCATTTTTCTACAGAAACACTCAGGCCAAGTTTCCCCATTCCTCAAGAACCTCCAGTGGTTGCCCATCCACCTCCACATCAAACAGAAACTCCTTACTATCAGCTTTAAAGCACTCAATCACCTCTCCTCACTACTTGTCTGCTGTTTGACTTTGGGCAAGTCACTTAACTTCTCCGTGCCTCAGTTACCTCATCTGTAAAATGAGGATTAAGACTGTGAGCCCCACGTGGGACAACCTAATTATCTTGTATCCTCCCCCAGTGCTTAGAACCGTGCTTGGCACACAGTAAGCGCTTAACAAATGCCATTATTATTATTATTATTATTATTATTATTATTATTATTACTCTCCTACTACAACCCAGTTGACACACTTAGCTCCACTAATGCCAACCTACTCACTGTACCTTGACCTTATACATCTTGCTGCCAATCTCTCACCTATGTCCTGCCTCTGGTCTGGAATGCCCTCCCTCTTCATATCCAACAGAAAATTACTCACCCCCACATCAAAGCCTTATTGAAGGCACTTCTCCTCCAAGAGTCCTTCCCTAAGTTCTCTTTTCCTTTTCTTCCATTCCCTTCTGCATCACCCTGACTTCTTCCCTTTATTTATCCTCCTCTCCCAGCCCCACAGCACTAATGCACATTTCTGTACTTCTATTTATTTATATCAATGTCTGTCTCCCCCTCTAGACTGTAAGCTCATTGTGGGCAGAGAATGTGTCTCTGTTTTATTGTTACATTGTACTCTCCCAAGTGTTTAGTACAGTGCTCCACAAACAGTAAGTGTTCAATAAATATGACTGATTGATAATACCTGGATTGATGTGACTCGATTGCTGGCTCAGTAATTGCCAAATGTATTTGGAATGTATTTGTATGCATGCTTGAGACAGAACACAGATTTCAAAATTGAGTTGATGATAGTTGGTTTTGTGTAAAATTGAGTTTGAATTCCAATCCCAGCCCTATCACTTACCTGCTGTGTGACCTTGGGCACCTCACTTAACTTCTGTGTGCCTCAGTTTCCTCATCAGCAAAATGGGGATTCAATACTGGGTCTCCCTCCTACTTAGACTATCAGCCCCATGTGGGACTTGATTATCTTTGATCTACCCTGGAGTTTTCCCTATCAGGATCTTATCTGGAGAGTTTCCAGTACTTTATCAGTTTCGGCTATGGAAGGGAGAGTCAAACTGAGACATATCCATTCCATTCCTAGTTTGGGCATTGGCTAGTGAGTGGAAGTCAATCTGCTACAAGTCAAAACTCACCTGAGCTGGGCAGCAGCGGCATGGGAGAGAATTGAGGGTGGAGACTCAAGCTTACTGCATAGAAGGAGGTAATGGTAAACAATTTCCATATTTTTATCAAGAAAACTATGTGGGTACACTACCAGAATCATTGCAGATGGAGGTTGGGTGCTCTGGGAGAGATGTGTCCATGGAATCACTATGGGTTGGGGAAAACTCGTCAGCATAAGACAAGACCCTGGAGCTTAGTACAGTACTTGGCACATAGTAAGCACTTAACAAATACCACAATTATTATTATTAGTGGTAAATGAAAAGTTTTCCAGAAAAAGGGTTTGTAGAAAAATGCCAAAGCCACACAGTCCAAACCATACCACTAGCAGTGTGAAGAACGGAAGTGCTATGTTTCCTCTTGGAATAGCCATTAAATAATAAGAGATGATATGGTTACTAGCTACACCTCAGTTTAGAGTAGGTATTTGAATGATCATAATGGAATACCTTATGGAGAACAAAATGGATTTTGAAAAGATAGAGCCCAGAACAAAGAATCAGAGAGAAGGAATATTTCTGTGGTTTAGGCTTTGGAAGAAAGGCTAAGGAAATTGATCTGATCCTCCCTGGACTCCCCTTCAGAATTACCCAATTAAGTTGTTAAAAATTGGGAAGGGGATTAATGAAATTGATCTTTGGACCATTTTCACATTGAGATGGAAGACTATAGCTAAGAGGACATAACTAAGACAGGCTGCGACACACTTTTAATACTGAGCAATATGGGGAATTTGGCACCATTTGAATTACACCATACCTATAAAAGTGAAATTGGTAGGCTCCTATACTTCATAGGGGGCTTAAATTCAGGTGTGTGAAGCAAGTGCTGTAAACCACAGAAATCACCACTATATTCTAATATATATCATCTTTGCCTTACTCAACCCCATGGATTTACTTGTGCCTCCAAATATGGAAGAATTGAGGTATCAGTCGGTTTCTGCTAATTTGTAAAAACAACTTTAAACCGAAAAATTTTACATCTTAGAGGGTAAGAAATCAAATAGGATCAAAAAATAAATGAAAGCTACTTCACCAAAGCTACTTCAATGTGCATCAAATAAAACCTATTCAATTAGTCCATCAATGCTGCTGGAGAAGCAGGATGGCCTACTGGTAAAACCACGGGCTTGAGAGTCAGAGAATAACAATGATTATAATAATAATAATAATGGTATTTGTTAACCTATATGTGCCAAGCATTGTTCTAAGTGCTGGGGTAAAAACAAGGTAATCAGGTTGTCCCACGTGGGGCTCACAGTCTCAACCCCCATTTCACAGATGAGGTAACTGAGGCACAGAGAAGTTAAGTGGCTTGCCCAAGGCCACACAGCAGACAAGTGGCAGAGCAAAGATTAGAACCCATGTCCTCCAACTCCCAAACCCATGCTCTTTCCACTAAGCCATGCTGCTTCTCTGCATGTAGTTTCTAATCCCAGCTCTGCGACTCATCTGCTGTGTGGCCTTGGGCAGGTCACTTAACTTCTCTATGCCTCAGCTACCTCATCTGTAAAATGGAGATTAAGACTGTAAACCCCATGTAGGACAGGGACTGTGTCCAACGTGATTACCTTGTATCTACCCCAGTGCTTAGAACAGTGCTTGGCACATAGTAAGTGCTTTGCAAATACCATAATTATTATTAATCAGTGGCATTTATTCAACACTTACTGTGCACAGAGCATTGCACTGAGCTCTTGGGAGAGCGTTGGTCGACATAATCTCTGCCCACATGGGGCTTGCAGACTAGAGGGGAGACAGGCAGGAAAATAAACTGCAGATAGGGAAAATGGCAGAGCATAATGCTATGTGTAAAAGTGCTGTGGGACTGGGGTGGTATGAATATCAAAGTGCTTAGGGGTAGACTCAAGTGAATAAGCAATGCATAAGGGTGGGTGAAAAGGGGAAATGAAGGTTTAGTCAGAGAAAGCCTCTTGAAGGAAATGTGCTTTTAGGAAGGAGGTGAAGGTGGGGCGAGTGGTTGTCTGTTGGATATGAAGGGTGAGGCAATTCCTGGACATAGGGAGGACATGAGGAAGAGATTGATGGCAAGGGAGACAAGATCGTGGTACGGTGAGTGGAATTTATGTTGGAAGCGAAGTGTGTGGGCTGGGTTGTAGTAGGAAATCAGTGAGGTGAGGTAGGGTAAGGAGCGGTACAGCTGACTGAGTGCCTTGAAGACAATGGTAAGGAGTTCCTGTTTGATGGGGAGTTGGATATTGAGTGATATGCTGAAATGCCAAAATAACAGTATTTATTTACACATACACATGGTCCTACCCCTGATTCAGGAACATGAATCTAGACATAAATGAATTTCCTGCATGTCTTTTGTTATAAATCTACACAATGCAGATAGGTTATTAAACTGCAAACAAATGACCCATTTCCCACATGTTAGTATTCTAACTCAACGAATGGAAAAGTTCCCAAGGATATGGGAAGAAAAGGGTAGGTATAATTTTTTGAGTTCTTGATTTCTAGGAAGCTAACTAATCATCAGCAGAAATAGCATAGCAGGGGACATTGCTCTCAGAGGGTGAGCTGTAAAATCGACACTAACATTTGAGTGAATGAGTATGTGGGATTTCTGAAATTGTTCAACTTACAGTTTAAAGAAAAATTGAATTTACATTTACATTTTAGCTTCTGTCTCTGCCAAGAATAATTGAGTATGAGACTCCTTTACTAATTCTATTCTTAGGCCAAAATACAGAAAGCACCAATAACTGTCTCTCTATAGTCATTTGGAAGCAAATCAAATACCTCATTGCTGCCATTTTCTTACTTTAAAACATTTTTTTCAGGTAACAAAGAAATCACACCTTAGTCATTTCTTACTTTCTCCGGGGCGAAAGTTTGCGAAGCTTAAATGTAATTATGCTTAATTTTTCCTTAACATGAAGAAAGACCCTTTTCAACAGATCCATCTTAAATTCACCTGGAAGGAAAAGAACTGCTCTCTATAGATTACTTCCTGAAGATCACAGGCCCCTAGCAAAAATGAATTGGTAGGGCCTTAACTGCTTTTACATTTAGCAATGCCTGGCTCATTTAATTTTGTTGTGTCAACTTGCATCTATCTTTGCAGGCAAAGGGAAGTTGGGAACACATCAATTCTAAGGTGAATTTGATCGGTGAAGGCAACCAATTTTGTCCATTCAAGCTAGAACTTTCCTTCTTAAATCAATCAATCATATTTATTGAGTGCTTACTATGTACTAAGCGCTTGGGAATGTACAATATCACAGAGGTGGTAGACATATTCCCTGCTCACATCATGCTTACTGTCTAGAGAGGGACCCAGACATTAATACAAAAAAAATTATGGCTGTGTACATAAGTGCAATGGGGCCAAGGGAGGGGTGAATAAAGGATGAAATCCTAGTGCAAGAGTGATGCAGAAAGGAGTGGGAGAAGAGTAAATTAGTGCTTAGTCTGGAAAGGCCTCTTGGAGGAGATGTGTTTCGTGGCTCTGTGGAAAGAGCCCAGGCTTGGGAGTCAGAGGTCATGGGTTCTAATCCCAGCTCTGCCACTTGTCAGCTGTGTGACTTTGGGCAAGGCATTTCACTTCTCTGTGCCTCAGCTACCTCATCTGTAAAATGGGGATGAAGACTGTGAGCCCCACTTGGGACAACCTGATCACCTTGTATCCCCCCCCAGCGCTTAGAACAGTGCTTTGCACATACTAAGCGCTTAACAAATGCCATCATTGTTGATAAGGCTTTGAAGGTGTGGAGAGTAAATGTCTATGAGATAAGAAGAGGGAGGGTGTTCCAGGCCAGAGGCAAAACTTTGGCTAGAGCTTAGCAGAGAGATAGAGAAGATAGAGGCTGGAATTAGAAGAGTGAAGCCTGTGGGCTGGATTGTAGTAGGAAATCAGGGGGGTAGGTCAAAAGGGGCAAGGCAATTGAGTGCTTTAAAGCCAAGGCTAAGAAATTTCTGTTTGAAGCAGAGGTAGATGGGCAACCATTGGAGGTTCTTGGGGAGCATGCAAACATGAACCAAAAGGTTTTGTAGAAAAATCATCCGGGCAGCAGAGTGAAGTGTGGCCTGGGAGGTCAGTGAGGAGCTTGATTTTTTTCTATTTCAGTTTATGAGAAAGTTTCTTTTGGAAAATAAGCTCTGCCTTTGTGGATTTGCAGGACATATTTATGGTACTTTCAACAACCTAATCAAATCAAGGAATTTTACAGGTTTTCCTTTTTTGGGGTTATTTTGTTCATTAGTCATCATGTTTCCCTTGTATACTCCCAATGGCTAAGAGCCCTAAATCAACTCACAAACCAGTTTCCATTTACTCCAGTAATTTAATCACCCTTTTGTTATGATATTTTTGTAGGATTGAGAGAAACTCTAGTATGTTGGTCTTATTTATTTAAAAATAAGAAAAAAGAAAAAGAAATGGCCTATTGGAATTCTTTCAATTTCTGAAAAAAAAAACTGTGAAATTGAGTCACATTTTCACAAGTCATTATAATCCTAATAGTTTGTATTATAACACTAAAGAGCTTTCTCTCATCTAGTTCTTTCACTGTGTATGGCTGGAGATTTGTGAGGCCCTTTAATCACTAAAATTACTCAATGTCTGTTTGTTGATGAGATGGATAAGCAGCTTCATTATACCCACTTGTCATATTTTTAAGCTCATAGAGCTTTATTTTTAGACCAACTAAAATCATTGAAATTTTAGACTATTTGAAAAAAATCAGTTATGGAAAAAAGTATTCATTATATGTAAATCTGGAAGCAAGCACTGGTTCATAAGCTGTGTGTTTGTGCAGTTGAACAGATAGCTGTGTCCAGAAATCTTTCACTGCAGGTGAAGGAAATTCAATATGTTACATGATAATAAGAAATAGGAAATAATATTTAAGACATTTTAGCACAATGTACTAGTTATTTGGATTTATGGGACTTTTTGATCATTGAACCATACATTCAAGTTCAGCAAACATGCCTCTCTTTCTGCATTTCACCTAACAAAGTATATACTAGATTTTTCCATTTCCTTATCTCATTTGGTAATATATGGCTGGCAGTATGGCAAATTCCTGGAGCTGATAATATGAATTATAAAACGATTTAGGAGCCATCAGGATCATAGTTGACAAGCCATTGGGTGCCAGGGGACAGTCTCATGTTTCAGTGAACACGCAGACTTGAATAGGGTGTTCGGTGAAGAATAGAGAGGACTGGTTGATGAAATGAATAAACATTTTGAAGTGTATGTGGTATTTCCCTTCCACAAAACATTTGTCAATTTTGACAGTGCATTGGGTGATTATTCCAAATGGATATTCTTGATTTTTCTGAATTTGAAAGTCTTTAAAATGGACTCCAGTTTTCAAAAGACCTCTTATTGTGTGTATATGCCCAATGACATTGAAAAAAAATGTAAGCAATACCATTCATCATTAATCAAATCTTTTATGGGGGTAGGGGGAACAAAATTAAAACTGTGAAACCTAATCAAGACAGGTTTCCTTTCAAAATGCCTATATTATCTTTCAACCCGTTATTGAACTTCATTTTAGGTGTGAACATTTGGAAAATTGAGGAGTCGAATTTCTAAAGGACAATCCATCCGCTTGCTTTTTGCTCTTATGTACTTATTTGAACACATCCTCAGCACTTATGTATATATGTATAGTCAATTATACATTCAATTAGATATTTTTACTATATTTGTAAATATATGTGTGTTTGTTTCCTCCATTAGAGGGCAAACTCCTTGAGGGCAGGGAATTCATTCATTCATTCATTCAATTGTATTTATTGAGCACTTACTGTGTGCAGAGCACTGTACTAAGCGCTTGGGAAGTACAAGTTGGCAACATATAGAAACGGTCCCTACCCAACTATGGGCTCACAGTCTAGAAGGGGGAGACAAGACAACAAAACAAAACATGTGGACAGGTGTCAAGTCATCAGAATAAATAGAAGTAAAATGCAGGAAATGCAATTTGTACTTCCCAAGCACTTAGTAAAATGCATTGCATTCATTCATTCATTCAATCATATTTATTGAGCACTTACTGTGTGCAGAGAACTGTATTAAGTGCATGGGAGAATACAATATAACAATAAACAGGCATATTCCCTACCCACAATGAGCACACAGCAAATGCTCAGTAAATCCTATTTCGAGTATTCTACTAAGTGGAGACAGTGGAAGGTTGGAGGAAAAGTTAATGCATTCAAAACTTCTGCTTTGGAATTAGTATCAGTATCACTTAAACGGTGTATGGATTGAGGAACCAAAACTTTTGTGATTAAGGAGTATTCTCTGAAAAAAAAAGCAGCTTTTATGTTTCCTTAGCCTAGTTCTCGCAGAGATCATGTTAGTACAGTGCTCTGCACACAGTAAGTGCTCAATAAATATGATTGAATGAGTGAATGTTGACGTGGTGGATATGGTTTTGAAGGCAGGTTTTGGGCAGAGGGGAGAGGGAAGGGTTAGAATCAATGCCAATTTGGCTGAGCAATGCTTTTCCATGATTATCATGACTATTTCTTTAAATTTTAGCTGCGTGCTCTGCAAAAAAAGGAAAAAAAAAGAGAAAAGTACATACATTTTTCTCCCTAAATTAGGAAAGGAGATAACAGGAAATATATCTAAGATGAGAGATCAGTTTTCACTTGCAATTTCTAGACTGTGAGCCCGTCTTCTAGACTGTGAGCCCATTGTTGGGTAGGAACCGTCTCTATATGTTGCTGATTTGTACTTCCCAAGCTCTTAGTACAGTACTCTGCACACAGTAATCAATAAATACGGTTGAATGAATTGAATGAATGAACTTATTTATGAGACTTTTTAAAGATAACTGAAGCTAAGAAGTGAGGCATAGGTGTATCTTCTCTCAATGTACAAAAAGTGGCACTTGGACCTCAGAATACATCCAAATGAAATAAAATATAGGACAATCAATTGATCAATCAATCATTCAATGGTATTGAGTGCTTACTGTGTGCAGAACACTGTACTAAGCACTTGGGAGAATACAGTGCCTGGCACATAGTTGGTAGACCACATTTCCTGCCCACAAGGTGCTTACAGCATAGAACTTGGTATTAAAATACATTGCGGTTATATGCATAAGTGCTTTATGGGGCTTAAACTGGGGGGAAAATCAAATTCTTAAAGGGTACAGATCCAAGTTCATAGGAACCATAGAAGGGAGAGGGAGCGGAGGAAATGAGGGCTTAGTAAGGGAAGGCCTCTTGGAGGACATGTGATTTTAATAAGGCTTGGAAGGTAAGGAGAGTGGTGCTCTGTTGTATATAAAATGGAAGGGGATTCCAGACCAGAGGGAGGACGTGGGCCGGGTGGGAGGAGAGATAAGATCAAGGTACAGTGAGCAAGCAGTGAGGCTCAGCATGGCCTAGTGGCAAGAACACGGGGTTGGGAGACAGAGGCTGTGGGTTCTAATCCCGGCTCTGCCACTTGTCTGCTGTGTGACTTTGGGAAAGTCCCTTAACTTCTCTATACCTCACTTTTCTCATCTGTAAAATGGGGATTAAGACTGTGAGCCCCACGTGGGACAACCTGATTACTTTATATCTACCCCAGCACTTAGGACAGTGCTTAGCACATAGTAAAGTCAGCTAAGAGGCTGATGCAGTAATCAAGATGGGATAGAATAATTGCTTGGATTAGCATAATGGCAGTTAGGATGGAGAGGAAAAGGCAGATTTAGCAATACCCTGAAGGTAGAATCGACAGGGTTTGTTAACAGATTGGATATGTGGATTGAATGAGAGAGACTAAGGCTGTGAGTCCCAGGTGGGACAGGGACGGTGTCCAACCTAACAAACCGGTATTACCCCAGTATTTAGAACATTGTTTGATACATAGTAAGAGCTTAACAAATACGACAAAAAAAAGAGATAAGTTGAGAAAGAGAAGAAAATGAGAAGAGAAATGTGGAACTTGGAATTGAGGGGCCAGTTGCCCAGTCTAGCAGGTAAGTTTTGATTTTTACTCCAAAACATAGTCCCAAATAAAAGCATATCTTCAAGCAGAGAAAGCAAATATTTGAATCATTTTTCAATATTGCCTGATATGGTAATTGCTTTCTTGTTATTAACATGATTGAGAACTGGCCAAAAAATTGTTGCAGAAAAAGAAAAATAACATTGAATTACACACCAACTTCCAGTCAAAAATACCATACGGCACACTTAATTATACGTTTAGGAGGCATCTGAAACTTTAATTCAAATTACAACCAGACTTCTCTTCTTCAGATCTGATTAAGAAGACCCATTGCAGGGACAAAGGCTAGAGCAAGTGTACAGCTTCTCTGGTTAAAAATTGCACATATCAAAGGAAGGTATAAAACTCCAACGGTGCATTGAATTGTGACATTTTAAATCCAGAAAAGTAAGTATTTTTAATTCAAGAGAATTGTTAACATGCATTTTTCTCTCTGCAAAAAGTAATGCATAGATGCACCCAATTTGTATTTACCAGTCTAAACCTTTCTCACGTCGTACTGAACTATTTACTTCAACGAGCTGCTACTTCTTCTGCAGTACTGAGGTGGCAGAAAATGCGGCAAACATCACCTTCCTGCCTGGGACAATTGAGATTGATGATGGGGGAATGGGAGGGAGTAGAGTATGGGGCTCCATCATCAAACAGTTGATTGATCTGGTGATACACTATCCTCTCATTTTGCTGTAGCCCAGGCAATGAGAATAGTGCACTGAACAGCAGAGGAAAAAAAACCAATCCAGGTTATACTGGTGGTAATGATGACAAAGTCCACAAAATAACATCAGTCATTTGAAGGAAAGAGTGTCTATTCAAACTGTCTGATCCAAGGCATAAAATAGTGGACTACTTTTTCACACACATCACGTCTTTTTCGACAGTTAGGGATTACTTCAGCACTCTGTCATTACTCACTCTGTTTTATCCCAAACACTGACTCTTCTTGTTCTACTTTAACTTCTACTTCAATTTCCATTTAATACAACTTCTGGTCAAGTGGACGACCGTGAATATGAAAAAGGAACCTAGGTTGAATTAACACTTTTTACAGTAGATGTGTCTTGTAGTAGGAGGCTATTCATTGTGTTGGCCTCTTTGTTCACTGGATTACATTTATTCTGAATTCTTAGATGTGTTTAAAAACTGCACAAAAATAACTTTGTTATTTTGTAATAGTAATAATAATGATGGCATTTATTAAGTGCTTACTATGTGCCAAGCACTGTTCTAAGTGCTGGGGGGGATACAAGGTAATCAAGGTTGTCCCACGTGGGGCTCACAGTCTTAATCCCTATTTTCCAGATGAGGAAACTGAGGCATAGAGAAGTTAAGTGACTTGCCCAAAGTCACACAGCTGACAAGTGGCAAAGGTGGGACTAGAACCCATGACCTCTGACTCCCAAGCCCGGGCTCTTTCCACTGAGCCACGCTGCTTCAACGCAGAAGACTCCTAAATCTACCTCATCAGACTGGCCTTTTCGTCTTATTATAATGTCACATGTCTTCTTACTTCCAGAACATCTCCACATGGATTACCTGCATCTTAAAACTCAATATGGCAAGAACTGAACCCCTCACTTTCCCTCTACACTTATCTTCTTCCTAACTTTCTCAGTCTCTAAGCTCATAATGGGCAGGGAACATGTCTGCTAATTCTATTGTTTTGTACTCTTGCAAATGCTTAGTACAGTGCTCTGCACATAGTAAATACTGAATAAATACCACTGATTGATTGACTGATCACCATCACACTAATGATATAATTAATTCTTTGAAGGTAAACACCATTACCAAAAGCTGGCAACCTTGGGGTTAACTAGATTATAAGCCCCTATGGCCAGGGATCATGTCTACTAATTCTATTGAACTCTTTCAAGCACTTAGTACAATGCTCTGTGCAGAGTAAGCACTCAGTAAATACCATTCATCTTTGACTCTCATTCTTCCACCCCCAACATTCAGCCTGTATCTAAATCATGCCAGCCCTTTCACATTGTATCTATCCCAATGCCACTCTCCTGGTCCAAGCCTTCATCACCTCCTGGATGGATTACTGAATTAGCCTTGTTCCTGGTTTTCCTAACTCCAACTTCTCTTCTCTTCAGTCTCTCCTACACTCAGCTGCCTTGCTCTTCATCCTAAAATGCCGTTCAAGATGCATTACGTCCCTTCTCCTGAACCTTCAAAAGCTAACTAGTTCTTTCTATATCGTCACCAGTGGATTTTAATACTCTCCAGTAACTTTCCTCTTCTTAGCCTTCCATACTCTTCTCATGCTATACCTCAACATACACTCTTTGTGGCTCAAACTCACAACTGCACCACCTCACTCTTGACTCTCCCATCTCTGGCTCATGGCACATGCCATTCCCATTGCATGGAATTTCCTTCTCCTTCTAATGCACCAAACCACATCCTTTCCTACCTGAAAAGTCCTCCTAAAAAGTCCTTGTCAATCCCCACCTCCCAGTTCATGTCATCCCATCAGCATCCTTTAGCTTTCATTTGTATGTTTGTTTAATGGCATTTATTAGGTGCTTACTATATGCAAAGCACTGTTCTCTAAGCGCTACTGTTTCGGTATTCCATTTACTTATTCTTTTTTTTCATTTCTGCTTATTTTTGTTTTTACAAGTTTAATCTATGTTTTTACTCATTTATATTTGAATGTATTCAATATCTGCTTGTGTTTCCCATCAGACTGTAAATTTAATAAGGATAGGGACTGTGTATTTTATTGTTGCTGACTTGTACTTCCCAAGCGCTTAGTACAGTGCTCTGCACACAGTAAGCACTCAATAAATATGAATGAATGAATGTATCCTCCCAATGCATTAAGTATAATGTTCTGAGAGTTACGTGCTCAGTAAATATTGATTGATTGTCATCTAGACTGTAAACTCCTTTGGGCAAGGAATGTGTCTACCAACTGTTACACTGCACTCTCCTGAGCACTTAGCACAGAGCTCTTCCCACAGTAAGCACTTAATAAATTCAACTGATTGATTGATTGATGATGAGGAGGAGGAGTGGTGTTACCTCCACCACCTTAAAGTTCTTTTTGGTGGTGACCAGAACACACATACTAAAAAAGAAATTTGATTTAATGTGAGAAGCAGGAAAAACATACGAAAATACATGTTTTTGAAAAATAACTGAAAATGGGTAAGCAAGTATGAGACCATCTTCTTGGCAATAACGTACTTTAAGTAAATGAGGGAGATGAGGAAGGGAAGACCGTATTATGAGCCAAATATGCTTTTCAAAGCTTGTTTACCTTTCACAAAATACTGTCAGGAAAGGAGGCGAGGGAATGAATCCAACTCACAAATTAAAATGTTGCAACAGATCTGGAAGATATTGGATTATTGGACTTTGTTTTCCTTTGTGACCTTCAAAATAGTTGGAATTCATTTCAAATGAAAGGCTTGCTTTTTAACTGGAAATCTGAATGTCATGATTGAGATGGAATATGGTCTGTAGCATAGTTACTCATTCCAGAAGGAAGAAATCACCTTTGGTACCTTATATAGTTGTTCTTAAAACTCAAAGAGACTCTACCACAAATGGTAAGATTTATCTATGAATGCTTAGGAGGCTGAATAGGCCAATATGGGACTCACAAAACTGTCCTTTGTTGGGAGTTCAGGTTCGTAGCACCTGGTGCTTCAATATCCACCTAGATGTTCCTAATGACCCCTCTAATGCTGCCCATTTTCTATCACTCCTCACCACCACTAACCTCCTGCTCCACCCCAGCTTGCCCACTCATCAACTTGGACACACACTTGATCTCATCATCTCTAGTCACTGTACAGCCTCTACCTTCACCAACTCTGAAATCTCTCTATCTGACCACAACCTCGACTGCTGTCTCCCACACACATCCCCACAATTCTGTGCTCTTCCCCCACAGAGACCTCCGATCTTTTGACCCCATCCAATTTTGTCAGGTCATAGTGCCTTATTTAGCCTCCATACCCAAACTAACATTTCCTTGATGACCAAATTCAAGCTCTCAACACCACCCTCTCTACTGAACTCACCAAAGTCACTCCCCTATCCCTTCATTTATCTTGTAAAACTAACCCACAGCCCTGGATCACATCCACAGTCCAATGCCATTGCTCCCGTGCATGAGGTACAGAGTGCTGCTGGTGGAAACCTAGATATTAGGCTGGCCTCATCCACTTCAAGTTTAAACTAGCATGTTTTAACTCTGCCCTCTCCTCTTCCTGGCAAAATTACTTCTCCATCTTTATTGACACCCATGTCCATTGACCTCACCAGGTATTGTAGACATTTAAGTCTCTCCTAAAATCCCCGGTCTCCCCGCCTCCCCTTTCTCTTGCCCCTAATGACCTGGTCAACTACGATATTGAGACAATTGAAACTATCAAGTGTGCTATCCCTAAAATCACTCTGCTATTCTCCAGTCCCTCCCTCCTCCTTCCCCTTCTTCAACTCCTGCATCTTTTCCAGCAGTATCTCAAGTGGAGATTACCTGACTCCTCTCAAAATCCACCCCCCACTTGTGCTTCTGACCCCAACCCTTCACACCTTATCAAAAATTTGCCCCTTCCCTTCTTCCCTCCCTGGCCACTACCTTCAATTGTTCACTCTCCCATTGCTTTCAAACATGCCCATGCCTCACCTATCCTAAAGAAAACCCTCCCTTGACCCTACAGCTTCCTCCAGTTACCACCCCATTTCCTGTCTCTTCAAATTCCTTGAGTGAGTTGTCTATACCTGCTGTCTCAAGTTCCTCTCCTCCAATTCTCTCCTTGACCCCCTTCAATCTGGCTTCCATCCCCTTCACTCCACAGAAACGACCCTCTCAGAGGTCACCTTTTTGCCAAATCCAATGGCCTCTACTCCACTCTAATCCTCCTCAACCTCTCAGCTACCTTTGACACTGTTGATCACCCCTTTCCCCTGGAAACATTATCCAACCTCGGCTTTATTGACAACCATCCTCCCCGGTTCTTCTCCTATCCCTCTCATCGCTCATTCTCAGTCTCTTTCATGGGCTCCTCCATTGCCTCCCATCCTCCAACTGAGGGATTCCCTCAAGCCTCAGTTTTGGGTCCCCTTCTATTCTCCATCTACGGCCACTCCCTTAGAGAACTCATTCACTCCCATGGCCTCAACTACCACCTTTATACTTACGATTCCCAAATCTACATCTCTAGCCCTGGTCTCTCCTCTGCAGTCTTGCATTTCATCTGACTTTCAAGACATTTTTTACTTGGATGAGGCACTGAAACCTCAAACTTAACATGTCCAAAACAGAACTCCTTACCTTCCCCACTTACCTTCCCCTGTCCTACCCCTGATTTTCCCAACACTGTAGAAGGAACCATCATCTTTCCTGTCTAGCAGTTCCATAACTTTGGCATTATCTTTGACTCACCTCTCTCATTCAACCCACATATTCAATCTATCACTAAATTCTGTCGGTTCAACGTTCACATTACTAAAATCCACCCTTTCCTCTCCATCCAAACTGCTATTATTTTAATCGAGGCACTTATCCTAACCAGCCTTGATTACTGCATCAGATTCCTTGCTGACCTCCCTGACTCCTGTCTCTCCCCACTCCAGTCCATATTTTGCTCTGCTGTGTGGATCATTTTTTTACAAAATGGTTCAATCTATGTTTCCCCACTCCTGAAGAACCTCCATTGGTTACCCATCCACCTCCACACCAAACAGAAACTCCTTCCCTTTGGCTTTAAAGCACTGAAACACCTTGCCCCCTCCTACCTCACCTCTCTGCGCTCCTGCTACAATCCAGCCTGAATACTTCTCTCCTGTAATGCCAACCTACTCATTTTAACTCGATCTCGACTATCTCACTGCCAACCTCTCGCCTACATCCTGCCTCTGTCCTGGAATGCCCTCCCTGTTCACAGCTGGCAGACCATTACTCTCCTCGCCTTCAAAACCTCATTGAAGGCACATCTTCTCCAAAAGGCTGTCTCTGACTAAGCCCTCATTTCCTCTTTTCCCACTCCCTTCAGCATCACCCTATTTTTCTCCCTTTATACAACCCTCCCTCAGCCCCACAGAACTTGTGTACACATCTGTAGTTCATGGTGAGGTCAGTAAGGTAAATGACACACAGAGGGAGGTTAACAATTGAAATGCAGTAGCAATAACACAGTAGCGATGATATAAGTAGGTGATGACATCACAGAGGGTAGTTAACAATTAACATTCTATGGCAATAATAAAATAGACAGATGATATCACAGAGAGCAGATAACTACTATGTGATGGCAAAAAATAAGCAGATGATGACATCGCAGACAGCAGTTAACAATTAACATGTGATGGCAGTAAAATAAGCAGGTGATGACATCATCGAGAGACTTACCAATTAACATTTGATGGGAATAATAAAATAAGCAGATGATGACATCACAGAGAGCAGTTAACAATTAACATGCAGTTAAACCCTGCCCTCTCCCTGACTTTCCCATCACTGTAGATGGCACTACCATCCTTCCCGTCTCACAAGCCCGCAACCTTGGTATCATCCTCGACTGTGCTCTCTCGTTCACCCCACACACCCAGTCCGTCACCAAAACCTGCCAGTCTCACCTCCGCAACATCGCCAAGATCCGCCCTTTCCTCTCCATCCAAACCGCTACCCTGCTGGTTCAATCTCTCATCCTATCCTGACTGGATAACTGTATCAGCCTCCTCTCTGATCTCCCATCCTCCTGTCTCTCCCCACTTCACTCTATACTTCACGCTGCTGCCCAGATCATCTTTGTGAAGAAATGCTCTGGGCATGTTACTCCCCTCCTCAAAAGTCTCCAGGGGCTACCAGTCAACCTAACGCATCAGGCAAAAACTCCTCATTCTCGGCTTCAAGGCTCTCCATCACCTCACCCCCTCCTACCTCACCTCCCTTCTTTCCTTCTACAGCCCAGCCCGCACCCTTGGCTCCTCTGCCACTAACCTCCTCACTGTGCCTCATTCTTGCCTGTCCCGCCATCGACCCCTGGCCCACGTCCTCCCCCTGGCCTGGAATGCCCTCCCTCCGCACATCCGCCAAGCTAGCTCTCTTCCTCCCTTCAAAGCCCTACTGAGAGCTCACCTCCTCCAGGAGGCCTTCCCAGACTGAGCCCCTTCCTTCCTCTCCCCCTCCCCATCCCCCCATCCCACCTCCTTCCCTTCCCCACAGCACCTGTATATATGTTTGTACAGATTTATTACTCTATTTTACTTGTATATATTTACTATTCTATTTATTTTATTTTGTTAATATGTTTTGTTGTCTGTCTCCCCCTTCTAGACTGTGAGCCCATTGTTGGGTAGGGACAGTCTCTATATGTTGCCAACTTGTACTTCCCAAGCACTTAGTACAGTGCTCTGCACACAGTAAGCGCTCAATAAATACGATTGATTGAATGAATGAATCTGTAATTTATTTATATTATTGTCTGTCTCCCCCCCGTAGACCGTGAGCTTGTTGTGGTCAAGGAATGTGTCTACCAACTCTGTTGCATTTTACTATCCCAAGCACTTAGTACAGTACTCTGCACATAGTAAGTGCTCAATAAATACGACTGACTGATTGGTCCTTATTCCTTCTTTCTCTCTCAACTTTGCAAAAGTACCAGTACCTCTTGATTGCAGTGCATCAGGCTGGTCCATCTGCTGCAGTTGTCACAGCTTTCAACTGAGGTACCACATGGCCAAAGTCTTGGCATTACTGCATCTTTTCATTCATTCATTCATTTTATCATATTTATTGAGTGCTTACTGTGTGCAGAGCACTGTACTAAGCACTTGGAAAGTACAAGTCAGCAACAGAGACAATCCCTGCCCAAAATGGGTTTACAGTCTAGAAGGGGGGAGACAGACATCAAAACAAGTAAACAGGCATCAATATAAATAAATAGAATTATAGATATATACACATCAAAACAAGGAAACAGACATTAATATAAATAAATTATAGATATGTGCATAAATACACAAGTGCTGTGGGGTGGAGGGTAGAGCAAAGGGAGTGAGTCATGGCAATGGGAGGAGGGAGTTGAGGAAAAGGGGGGTTTAGTCTGGGAAGGCCTCTTGAAGGAGCTGAGCCTTCAGGAGGACTTTGAAGTGGGGAAGTGTAATTGTTGGGCAGATTTGAGAGGGAGGGTATTCCAGACCAGAGATGGGATGCAGGCCAGGGGCCGATGGCAGGACAGGTGAGAATGAGGCACAGTGAGAAGGTTAGCACTAGAGGAGCAGAGTGTGTGGGCTGGGCTGTAGAAGGAGAGAAGGGAGGTGAGGTAGGAGGGGGCAAGATGACGGAGAGTTTTAAAGCCAATAGTGAGGATTTTTTCTCTCATATGGAGGTTGATAGACAACCACTGGAGATTTTTGAGGAGGGGGGTGACATGCCCAGAATGTTTCTGTAGAAAGATAATCCCCCTTTTTCCTCTCCTCCTCCCCATCCCCCCGACCCTACCTCCTTCCCCTCTCCACAGCACCTGTATATATGTCTGTACAGAACTACTACTCTATTTTAATTGTACATAGTTTTTTTGCTATTCTATTTGTTTTGTTAATGATGTGCATTTAGCTTCAATTCTATTTATTCTGACGATTTGACACCTGTCCATATGTTTTGTTCTCTGTCTCCCCCTTCTAGACTGTAAGCCCATTGTTGGGTAGGGACCATCTCTATATGTTGCTAACTTGGACTTCCCAAGCACTTAGTACAGTGCTCTGCACACAGTAAGTGCTCAATAAATACTACTGAATGAATGAATGAATAATCCAGCCAGCAGAGTGAAGTATGGATTGAAGTGGGGAGATACAGGAGGTTGGGAGGTCAGAAAGGATGCTGATGCAGTAATCCAGTCGGGATAGGATGAGTGATTGTACTAACTTGATAGCGGTTTGGATGGAGAGGAAAGGGCGGGTCTTGGTGCTGTGGTGAAGGTGAGACTGTCAGGTTTTAGTGATGGATTGGATATGTGGGGTGAATGAGAAAACATTTCCCATCTCTCCCTTGTTTTCAGTTGCCCTTTTTCAGCTGATCCTATAACAGCTGCCTGAGTATCCTATCATCATTCTTTCTCATATGTTCCAGCAAGTGAAGCTTTTTGAATGAACACTGATGGAACTGCTCAAGGACCAGGATGTGATAACTGCTGGGGCGTTTAGGTTTCATAGCTGCTGTCTTTCAATTCTTACATTCAATGCACTGCCAAATCTTTCCATTCATCTGACATAATATCACCTGGCTCTGCTCTTCCCCTCCATTCAAATGACTATCAGCCTGGTTAAGGCTCCAGTCATATCATCTGCAAAATGGGGATTAAGACTGTGAGTCCCCCGTGGGACAACCTGATCACTTTGTAACCTCCCCAGCACTTAGAACAGTGCTTTGCACATAGTAAGTGCTTAATAAATGCCATTATTATTATTATTATTATTATTATTATCATGGCTAGATTATTACATCAGCCTCCTTGCTGGTCTCCCAGCTGCCAGACTCTTCCCCCTGCACTCTATATTCTGCGCTGCTGCAGGGATCATCTTCCTGAAACCTCAGTCGGCCCACCTCTCCACCCATCAAACCCTCCACTGGCTTCCGGGTCCCTCAACATCAAGCAAAAACTCCTTATGCTTGACTTCAAGGCTCTCAAGGCACATCTTACATATCAGTCCTCTTCACTCACTATTCATCAGCTCCTTCTCTTCATTCCTTCCAAGCCAAACTTCTAACTGTACCTTGTTCTCAACTCTCTCACCTCTGCCCCTTCATGCTGTTTTCAGGACTTGGAACTTCCCCCATCCCCAAATCTAACAGACCACAATTTTCCCCACACTCAATGCCCTTTGAAAATCCCACCTCCTCCAACAATCCTTCCCTGTTTAATTCTGATCCCTGTAAGTCTTATAAAACAATCAATCATCTCTAGTCCATATAAAGAAGCTTTCTCCAACTAGTTCTCAGTACCCCAAGTTGAACAAACCCACCAGCCATCACCAACATATATGCATTTATTTATAGCCATCCTCAGCACTTTTTACATATTTATTCAATTGTATGGTCAATTACTTTGATTACTTCATTTGTAAATACTTTTGTCTGACTCTCCCATTACAATGGAAGCTCCTTGTAGTCAGGGATCCAATCACTTCTAATAATTATGATAAATGTGGTGTTTGTTAAGCACTTACTATGTGCCAGGCACAGTGCTAAGTGCTGGAGTAGATACAAGATAAGCTTGTCCCACATGGGGCTCACAGCCTAAACAGAAGGGATAACGGGTACTGAACCCCCATTTTGCAGATGAGGAAACCAAGGCAGAGAGAAGTTAAGTGACTTGCCCTAGGTCATACAGCAGGACATGGCAAAGCTGGGGTTAGAACCCAGGTCTTTCCCAAGTGCTTAGAACTGTGCTTCACACACAGTAAGTGCTCAATAAATATGACTGACTGAAGGTCCCCTGATTCCTAGGCCCATGCTATTTCCACTAGACAAGACTGCTTTTCCATTTTGTACCTATCAAACAGTACAGTGCACTGCATCCTGTGGTCTCTTAATATGATTGTCATCACAGCTATCACTAGAGAAGTTTAGAAAACATTACATCTCTGTGTACCTTTAGTCTGCTCCGGAGCAGAGTGCTCCACCGCTACCCCACTGTTGAGTAATCTCTGAGAAATTGTGCTGCTCTTCTAAATTGCATCATTGGCTAGTGACTGCCATGCTGACTTCCACAAGTGCCATGTCTCTGAATGTGTGTGCTTGCTCTGTACCTATATGTGCTTCGTTGGATAGGGTACTGACAAGGTAACAGATTTTAGGGACAGTTTTCAGCTCTTTTTCACTAATGTATTTGGATTTCCAGGAGAAGGTAGAAATAAACTGGCCCCAGTAGGAAGGTCTGAGGGTTCTGAAAGTTGCGTACATACTCATGCTGCAGTCAGAATTTGTGCAGGGTCATTCAGAGGTGGGGCAGGGAGCAGGTTGCTTCTGTGCCTTGGCAGGAATTCCTACAAGCAACGAAACAGTTGCTGGTGCATGCCCCTGTGCCTTTAACGAAGCAGCCATTAGCCCACTGCATGTGCCAAATGATGTCATAGGTTGCCTTCTGCCATTCACTTACTGTTAATCCATCATCCTGTCCAACTTCAGAAATGGTTGTAGGCCCTGGATCTGCTACTGTCAGCATTTTCAGGAGTTGAAGGGGGCAATGGTGAGTTGGAAAAAAAGGCAGGAAATATACAGCAACTCTTTGTTATTGAAGAGTTTTTAAATGTAACTTTGTGTGAGCTATTTTTAATAGAAGATTTTCCTTATTTGATAGCATTAAAAATATCTCTCCTTGCCTACTCCTCTCACTGCTGCCCTGTTCATTACTGCAATCCCACCATCAGCCCCTCAACACTTATTTTAATGTCCATCTCCCCCTCTAGACTGTAAGCTTGTTATGGGCACTGAATGCATCTACCTACTCCATTGTATTGTATTTCCCCAAGAGCTTAGTACAATGCTCTGCACACAGTAAGCACTCAATAAATAGAATCGATTGATACAGTCCAGTTTCCATGCTCTTCGCTCCACTGAAATCTCTCCGAGGTCACCAATGACGTCCTCTTCCTTCCCAAATCTAAGAGACTCGACTCTATTCTAATCTTTCTTGACCTTGGCTTTCTTCAACACTGTGGGCCATTCCCTTCTGCTGGAAACCCTAGCTAACCTAGGTTCTACTGACACAGGCCTCTTCTGGCTTTTCTATTAACTCTCTGTCCAATCCTTCTCAATCTCTTTTGCTTGTCCTTCCTTTGCTTCCTGCCCCCTAACTATGGGTGAAACTCAAAACTTTGTTCTGGGCCCCATCTCTTCTTAGTTTACAGACTCTTCCTTGGGGAGCTCGTCACTCCCTTGGCTTCATTCCCATCTTGATTACTGCATCAGCCTCATCATTGACCTCCCTGCCTCCTGTCTCTCCCTTCTCCAGTCCATACTTAACTCTGCTGCCTGGATCATCTTCCTAAAACATCAATCAATCAAGAGTATTTATTGAGCACTTACTGTGTGCAGAACACTGTGCTATGCACTTGGGAGAGTACAATAATATTAGTAGACATGACCCCTTCCCAAAAAGGATCTTATAATGTAGTGAGGGAGACATAAACTAAAATAAATTACAGATAAGAGGAAGTAATAGAGCATGTAAGATATGTACATAAATGTTACAGGGGTGTGTCAGTACACAAATGCTTGTCACTTAGTAAGTATAGAGTACACGCTCAAAAAATACCATTGATGAACAAATAGCATAATAATTAATAATAGCAATTAAAAATGGATGTCTACCTGAGACTGATATCAGTATCCATACAGCCAGAGAGAGCTTAGAATCAATCAGTGGCATTTATTGAGCATTTACTATGTGCAGAGCACTGTACTAAGCGCTTGGGAGAGTCCAATACAACAGAATTAGCAGACATGTCCCCTGCCCACAAGGAGCTGACAGTCTAGAAGACTGTCTTGATCCCTAACATGGCTTGCTGTGATGGGGGTTCTTGCTGATTCCTGGGCATTGGGCACCCCTGGGGATGAAAATCTGCAATAAAGATCAGAAAATCACTTTTTCCTTGCCATTGATGCATTATTCTCAATAAATTTGAGAAGCAGCATGGCCTAGTGGATAGAGCATGGGTAGTGAATATGTGTCTCTGGATGGGGTGTGCCATTGCTTGTGTAAATTAGCCCAATCCAGTATTGGAATTATGTTTGTGTTTGTGGGTATGTGTGTGTGTCTGTGCATGTTTGTATGCACTTATGAACATGTAATGGTCAGACCAGGCCTTTCAGGAGTTAAATTATCTTTGTTTTAACAGTGGTGAAATGCATTTATCGTAAGATTCGAGTCACAGTGTTAGTGGCAGTTGAGGCGTGATTGCTCTTTCTCTCGCTCTGCCTTCCTCTTCCACCCTGATCCCCACCTGCTTCCCTTTTATTAAGAGACATGAAATCCATACTTAGACTAGCTCAAATGAGCTTGGTGGAATGAAATTTGTGACCAATGTGCATAAGTATAACTTTTAAAAAGAACAAAATAAAAGCATTGATTCATTTTCAGGATGTTATTTATGGGCATATGATCCCATGGAATCAGTGTGGCAAGTCATGAATGATAGGCCATCTCCTAGTGCAGGTATTGAATACATATAGAGCCGGCAATCTTTGCTAACCCATGCTATTTGTCTTGTTCTACTAAATCACATACCAAAAAAATGTAGCCAGTAAAAATGGCACAGTTCAATTACAGGCTTACATACCCACCCTGGAATATAGCAAATTATTCTTTTAAATAACAAGATATTTGCCTCAAACTAGATATTTACCATGGGGCAAGGGAATGTAAGGCCTGCCAGAGTGAAAATGGAAAGTTCGAGGGAAGTTTCAATGTGTGGCCTAGTGGAAATTCCTCAACACCAATTCCTTGAATTCCTCAACACAAACTCTCTCCTCGACCCCCTCCAGTCTGGCTTCCATCCCCTACATTCCACGGAAACTGCCCTCTCAAAGGTCACCAATGACCTCCTGCTTGCCAAATCCAATGGCTCATACTTTATCCTAATCCTCCTCGACCTCTCAGCTGCCTTCGACACTGTGGATCACCCCCTTCTCCTCAACACACTATCCAACCTTGGCTTCACAGCCTCTGTCCTCTCCTGGTTCTCCTCTTATCTCTCCGGTCGTTCACTCTCTGTCTCTTTTGCAGGTTCCTCCTCCCCCTCCCATCCCCTTACTGTGGGGGTTCCCCAAGGTTCAGTTCTTGGTCCCCTTCTGTTCTCGATCTACACTCACTCCCTTGCTAACCTCATTCGCTCCCACGGCTTCAACTATCATCTCTACGCTGATGACACCCAAATCTACATCTCTTCCCCTGTTCTCTCCCCCTCCCTCCAGGCTCGCATCTCCTCCTGCCTTCAGGACATCTCCATTTGGATGTCTGCCTGCCACCTAAAACTCAACATGTCCAAGACTGGACTCCTTGTCTTCCCTCCCAAACCCTGCCCTCTCCCTTTCTCATCACTGTTGACAGCACTACCATCCTTCCCATCTCACAAGCCCGCAACCTTGGTGTCATCCTCGACTCCACTCTCTCGTTCACCCCTCACATCCAAGCTGTCACCAAAACCTGCCGGTCTCAGGTCCGCAACATTGCCAAGATCCGCCCTTTCCTCTCCATCCAAACCGCTACCCTGCTCGTTCAAGCTCTCATCCTATCCCGTCTGGACTACTGCATCAGCCTTCTCTCTGATCTCCCATCCTCGTGTCTCTCCCCACTTCAATCCATACTTCATGCTGCTGCCCGGATTGTCTTTGTCCAGAAACGCTCTGGGCATGTTACTCCTCTCCTCAAAAATCTCCAGTGGCTACCAATCAATCTGCGCATCAGGCAGAAACTCCTCACCCTCGGCTTCAAGGCTGTCCATCACCTCGCCCCCTCCTACCTCACCTCCCTTCTCTCCTTCTACAGCCCACCCCGCACCCTCTGCTCCTCCACCGCTAATCTCCTCACCGTGCCTCGTTCTCACCTGTCCCGCCGTCGACCCCCGGCCCACGTCATCCCCCTGGCCTGGATGCCCTCCCTCTGCCCATCCGCCAAGCTAGCTCTCTTCCTCCCTTCAAGGCCCTACTGAGAGCTCACCTCCTCCAGGAGGCCTTCCCAGACTGAGCCCCCTCCTTCCTCTCCCCCTCGTCCCCCTCTCCATCCCCCCGTCTTACCTCCTTCCCTTCCCCACAGCACCTGTATATATGTATATATGTACATATTTATTACTCTATTTGTTTTACTTGTACATATCTATTCTATTTATTTTATTTTGTTAATATGTTTGGTTTTGTTCTCTGTCTCCCCCTTCTAGACTGTGAGCCCACTGTTGGGTAGGGACTGTCTCTATATGCTGCCAACTTGTATTTCCCAAGCGCTTAGTACAGTGCTCTGCACACAGTAAGTGCTCAATAACTACAATTGATTGATTGATTGATTGATTGGAAAGAGTGCAGGCCTAGGAGGCAGAGGACCTGGGTTCTAATGGCGGTTCCATTGTGTGCCTGCTGTGTGACATTGGGCAAGTTACTTAAATTCTCTGTGCCTTAGCTTCCTCATCTGTAAGGGGGGATTCAATACCTGTTCTCCCTTCTACTTAGACTTTGAGCCTCATGTGGGACATAGATTTTGTCAGATCTGGTTATCTTGTATTTACCCCAGTGCTTAGTACAGTGATTTGCAAATACTAAGTGCTTAACAAATACCACAATTATTATTAGGTGTTCATAGTAGCACTGTGCTCTACGTCAAGACTGTGAGCCCGCTGTTGGGTAGGGACCGTCTCTATATGTTGCCAACTTGTCCTTCCCAAGTGCTTAGTACAATGCGCTGCACACAGTAAGCGCTCAATAAATATGATTGAATGAATGAATGAAAGCAGTGTTACTCTCCTCTAAGTGGACAGTAATACCAGGACTGCAAGACCAGAAACACTGGGATGCAGTAATGTGGAGTTGCAATAATAGGGCCACATCTCTCTTCCATCATGGATGCAGTAATAATAATATTTGTTAAGCACTTACTATGTGCCAAGCACTGTTCTAAGCACTAGGACAGATAAAGGGTAATCAGGTTGGACACAGTCCCTATCCCACATGGGGCTCACAGTCTTAATCCCCATTTTATGGATGAGATAACTGAGGCCCAGAGAAGTGAAGTGACTTGCTGAAGGTCACGCAGCAGACAAGTGGCAGAGCTGAGATTAGAACCCATGTCCTCTGGCTCCCAGGCCCCTGCTCTTTCCACTAGGCCATGCTGCTTCACTACCTGGCTATACTGCAGAAATTGTGAAAGGACAGGGAGTGGGGACTGTGAGCCCTATGTGGGACAGGGACTGTGTCCAACTTGGTTATTTTGTATCTATCCCAGCACTTAGTATAGTGCATGACACATAGTAAGTGCTTAATACCCTAAAAAAAAACCCCAAACCTCAGTTTAAATAAAATAGGTGACCTGCTTGTGAAATTACACTAGACTTAGTGATTAAGATGACCATATCTTTGGGGGAGGGAGAGGAAGAAGGAGTGGGAGAGGGAGAGAGGAAGAGAGGGAAGAAGGAAGGGAGAGGGAGAGAAGAAGAGAGGGAAGAAGGGAGGGAAAGAGGGAGGGGGAGAGGGAGAGAGAATGAGAATGGGTGGAGATACAGGAGCAACCCACACACCTGTAAACGAACAACAAACAAACAAACAAGCACTCACTCAATCACCAACAATTACTCCAAAATCTTTCTCCTTGGTTGCAGTTAGAGTTGCCAAGGCTATTCCCTGGAACTTTCCAGCATGACCAAAGTGCATACTTCTCCAGCCATGCTGGAAGGCACCAGGGAACAACAAACAGCACTGGTGGTCACTAAACCAGTGCTAGAGGAAAAGGAGGAGGCGAAGGCAGAGAAACAAGAGGGTAGGACCACAGCAGTTTACTTTTTTGCACTTAACTGCAGTAACTTTGCTCTCATCGCTCCAACTCCACTCTCATAGTCCTTCAGCCACTCCAGCAGAAAGCATGATTTTAAGGAGTTCTCAGACACTTTTTGGGAGATGAGATGGATCCCAAAAATCGAACTCCCTGCCTACTGAGGAATGAGTGATCACCTTGCATTTTCAGGTGGGGACACGACATGGACACAACAAACACTTCCTTAACTCATAAACTCCTTTAAGCCCACTCTGTGACGAGAGTTTTTTTACGATCATCATCATCATCATCATCGGTATTTACTGAGCACCTGCTGTGTGCAGATCACTGTATTAGATATTTGGGACCGTACATTTGAAGGGAAAGATAGGGGCCCTGCCCTGAGGAATATTGCAACCCAATGGAGGTAGAAAGACAAATACAAGTTAAAAACATGCAATAGAAAGAGAATTCAAAATCAGATCCAAAACCTTAAGCCCTGCCCCAAGCAATACTGCTCTCCTCTGTTCCACTGCATGAAAGTAGAAATACCGTGCATTATCACAGCTTTGTCAATTGTATCATGAACATCTTATTGCTCCCATGATTTCACTGAAGATGTCAAATGGCGTAATTCCCAAAGTGAGCATACCATAAATCTAAAAGGTAACATCTCAAGTCAGGTATTACTTCAGATAACTATGATCTCTTTTTTGAAGATTGATTTAGTAATATAGCTGAAATTCTGTCTAGTTTTTTGAACAAGAAAAGTGATTTGTTTTATGACAGTGGGTGCTGTATGGGAAAGTTAAACAGATTTGATTCCAGTTCTCCAAGAATGTCTATATGGGGGGCATTAATGTTGGCTTGCACATGGTATGTAGTAAACGAAAACCAGTAAAGATATGGTACAACCAGGGCACACAATGAATATATTGTACAACTGCACCAAGAATGTTGGTTGGTTATCCTAAACTTCTGCACACATTCCAGGGGTTTCTGAATGATCAGTATCAGCCCTGCTGTTCACTCCAAGGAGAAATGGAATGGTCAGGGAGGGATCATAATTGGCAGTGAGGATCCAGAGGGAGATCAACAGAGCTGAGCTTCTCACAGCCAGTTTTCTCATCAGTCTTCCTATGTCTGTGAGCGTCATGTGTGGGACAGAGACCATGTCTGATTACCCTTGTATCTTCCCCAGCACGTAGAACAGTGCTTGACACAAAGTGCTTAAACAAATACCATGATTGTTATCATTATTATTATTATTATTTCTCTCCTAAACACTAATCTTATTCTACCTGGATTACTGCATCAGCCTCCTTGCTGACCTCTCAGCCCTCTGTCTCTTCCCACTCCATTCCATACTGCACTCTGCTGCCTGGGCCATTTTTCTTCAAAAACATTCATGACCTGTCTCCCCACTCCTCAAAAGACTCCGGTGATTGCCCATCCAATGCCACATCAAACAAAAACTCCTAACCATTGGCTTTAAAGTAGTCAATCACCTTGCCCCCTCCTACCTCACCACTTTCCTACTACAACCCAGCCCTCACACTTCATTCCTCTAATGCTAACCTTTTCACTGTGCCTCGATCTCTTCTATCTCTCCACTGACCCCTTGCCCACATCCTTTCTGTGGCCTGGAACACTCTCCCTCCTCAAATTTGACAACTACTGTCCCCCAATTCAAAGCCTCGAAGTTGCATCTCCTCCAAGAGGCCTTCCCTGAC
The DNA here is from genome assembly GCF_015852505.1 of Tachyglossus aculeatus. Lineage (NCBI taxonomy): Eukaryota > Metazoa > Chordata > Mammalia > Monotremata > Tachyglossidae > Tachyglossus > Tachyglossus aculeatus. Next base: position 104,386,184 of record NC_052101.1, read on the forward strand.
TAGCCCCCCTTTTCCTCTTCTCCCACTCCCTTCTGCATCACCCTGACTTGCTCCCTTTGTTCTCCTCCCCCCGCCCCCGGCAAGCACTTATGTACATATCTGTAATTTATTTATATTAATGCCTGTCTCTCCCCACCTTCCACCCAGACTGTGGGTGGGTAGGGAACGTGTCTGTTTATTGTTGTATTGTACTCTCTCAAGTGCTTACAGTGATCTGCACACACTAAGTGCTCAATAAATACAATTGAATGAATGAATGAAAGAATGAATGAACAATCATCTTTCCTTACCACCACTACCACATTGGCTCCTCTTACCCTGTTGTCCCCTTCCCTTCTCCTAACACATGTTGTGGCTCTTATATAAGCCATGATTATATTGCATACAATAATTCATTCAATAGTATTTATTGAGTACTTACTGTGTGCAGAGCACTGCACTAAGCACTTGGGAAGTACAAATAGGCAACATATAGAGACGGTCCCTACCCAACAATGGGCTCACAGTCTAGGATATAATAATAATGGTATTAGTAAGTACTTAACAAATACCATAATAATAATTATAATTATTATTATTAGTGAATTTGAGGTATTTCTCTTCCTGGAGATTGTTGGTAGAGATCCATTTTATTTCCAATTAAACAGGTGTGATTTAGGGAAAGACCTGGAATTTCAGAAAGTCTCTGAAGGATCAGGTCTTTTGAAAAAACTTACTTGAAAACAAACAAATGTGACATATTGAGCACATCTGTATGGGACAAAATCAATGTCTAGAAAGAAAATAAAGCAGACTCCACACGAAACACAGGTTCTGTCTGTCTGAGCGGCAGAGATGATTTGGAACTTTTCTAGTCTGTATCCCTATTGCCCAATCCTACCTCACCACACTACTCTCCTACTACAAACCAGCCCACACACTTTTCTCCTCTAATGCTAACCTTTGCACTGTACCTTGATCTTGTCTATCTCACCACTGACCCCTCACCCATGTCCCACCTTTGGCCTAGAATGCCCTCCCTCCTCAAATCTGACAGACAATTGTCTTCCTCCACTTCAAAGCCTTACTGAAGGCACATCTCCAAGAGGTCTTCCCTGTCTAAGCCCTTCTTTCCTCTTCTCCCACTCCCTTCTGCATCAGCCTGACTTGCTCCTTTTACTTACCCCCTGACTCCCAGCCCCACGGAACTTATGCACATATCTGTAAATTAATGTCTGTCTCTCCCTCTAGATTGTAAGCTCGTTATGGGCAGGGAATGTGTCTATTTTTATTTTGAACTCTCCCAAGTTCTTAGTACAGTGTTCTGCACACAGTAAGCACTCAATAAATACAAATGAATGACTAAATGAATGAAAGTCCTGTTTTACTCTTACCACATGAACCCTCTGAGAAATTCTTAATGTACAGGTGGCTAGCAGTGGGATGGAAGGAGCAGTCCCAAGTCCCTAGGTTGCCCAGACAATTTGTGTCAATTGGGTGGAATCCAATGCCAATCAAAAAGTGCGTGGGAGTATCAAGTCATGAGACAGAACTAATAGTTTTAAGGCAATCATCAAAGGAGTTTAACACATATGGTTTTCCAGCCCCTTTTTGATTTGAATCAAAATGGAATTTGATTTATTTACAACACTTAGAGGCAAGTAGGTTTTTGTTTTCTCCATGAAGACACAGCCAATGTCTATTGCTTGAAGTTTTTCTTCAAGGAAGTCTTTATAGACAATCTGCAAGATTTATTAATAATAATAATGATAATGTTGGTATTTCTTAAGCGCTTACTATGTACCAAGCACTGTCCTAAGTGCTGGGGTAGATACAAGGGAATCAAGTTGTCCCATGTGGGGCTCACAGTCTTCATCCCCGTTTTCCAGATGAGGTAACTGAGGCACAGAGAAGTTAAGTGACTTGTTCAAGGTCACAGAGTTGACAAGTGGCGGAGCTGGGATTAGAACCCACTTCCTCTGACTCCCAAGCCCATGCTCATTCCACTAAACCATGCTGCTTAACCAATTTGTTACCTACCAACTTTGAAGGGGAGGAGTCAGGACTGACTTCATTTTGGATTCTGACTCAAGAATGAACAAGACACCCCGGGTGGTACCAAGGATAAGCATTTATTGGTCACAAATATCAAAGTAGACAAACAATCAGGAAAGCGTTTCAATTGAGTTCCCTGTAGCTAGCATTTAGTCAGATAGGGGCAAGGAATATATCTGGTAGATTGTTATATTGTATAATCTACAAGCACTTAGTAAAATGCTTTGCACACAGTAAGCACTCAACAAATGCGACACTGATATAGCCACAAGCTTCTCTTTCCATTCCTTCACATGCCTCAGGGCAAACCGATTCCAGTAGTTCAATACTCACGGCTCTGATAGTTATGAACCTCCTGAGTTCTCCATTCTAGATGGGGCTGGTCACGGTGAGGGCATCCCCTATCACACCAGATAATAATAGTGATGGCATCTGTTAAGCGCTACTATGTGCCAAACACTGTTCTAAGCGCTGGGGGGGATACAAGGTAATCGGGTTGTCCCACATGGGGCTCACAGTCTTAATCCCCATTTTACAGATGAGGTAACTGAGGCCCAGAGAAGTTAAGTGACTTGCCCAAAGTCACACAACTGACAAGTGGCGGAGGCAGGATTAGAACCCATGACCTCTGGCTCCCAAGCCCGTGCTCTTTCCACTGAGCCACACTGCTTCTCTCAGGTGTGCTTGGCCCAGACCAGCTGATGTTCTCTGTGCACCACCTACAAAGGACCCCCGGGTCCGTCCAGGTTCTTATACCCTTTCACTAGGCTCAAAAACTCTGAGCAATGCCATGTCCCTATCCCGTGATCATCCACACACTAGGGTGACCTGGAGTGCTTGCCCTTCGGCACATAAACTATGCAACCCCACCTTTGAGCAGTCCAAACGGCCACGCTTCCAGCTCTAGCTCCTGAATTACCTCATTCAGGACCCTCATGAGCGTGGGGAAGACAGTCACACAATTACTGCCACCCCTGTGATTTGGTCTACCCTGTAAGAATGGTTCTGTGCCTTCAAAACCATTCAGAAACATTTTCTTCAATTATTAAGAAAATTATTGGTAGCCGCTATTTCATACCTGACATTTAGGTTCTCTGGAACAATTGAGTTATTTCCACATAGATTAATTGAGGTGCTTCTTAGTAAAGATTTTAAATGTGGAATACGCATAGAAAAAGATTATACTGTGATAAACAGAGAGCCTGTTTATATGGAAAGTTCAGTAAAATAGGCAAGGGCAATTTCTGTTTCCCACCTCACTTTCACACAAGTACAACAGCAAGGCTATTAATGGTTAACTGCCCTAATTACCCACCACTTAATTATAGGCTTCCAAGAGTTACTGTTTTCAAACTTCCAAATCTCGATTGATGACTTGACTATGTTCTATTGTGCATATCTTTCCTTGCCACTGGGGAGGACAAATGCAAATGTAAATCTTCAAGCTAAATATTTTTAATCTTGCCTGTAAATGTATAGACATTTATAGGACAAGGCCTAATCCTTTATTTCTCTCTTGACACCTTGGCTTGCCTACTTAATATACTTTCCCGAACTGCAGGGGTAGAACATCACTGAGGCAGCTAGACTCTGCCATGTCTGAGTGTGGGGTTGAACTCAGGAGAGAAGACAATGGTTTTCCATGTTCTCAGTAAATTTAAAGAGATTTCCCCTTCAAAACTGCCGCACTCACATGAAAAAATTCCTGAAAAGAGAATTTGCCCAAATGGAAAGATCTAAGATAAATGACTTTATATTTGGGTAAACACACACAGGAAAAAGCCATGATCCTCCCTTCCGCATTACCGTGACTTGCTCCCTTTGCTCCCTCCCCAGCCCCACAGCACTTATGTATATATGTATATATCTATAATTCTAATTATTTATATTGATGCCTGTTTATTTGTTTTGATGTCTGTCTCCCCCAGAGACTGTAAATCGGGTGTGGACAAGGATTGTCTCTCTTTATTGCTGTACTGTACTTTCCAAGCACTTAGTACTGTGCTCTGCGCACAGTAAGCGCTCAGTAAATATGACTGAATGAATGGAATATAGTAGAAAAATCCCTGAAAACTAATTTATCTGACCTATAATCTGCTTTTATACTACCCTTTCCAACTGGTATCACAAGGTAAATAGGGATACAGCATTATATTTGTTATGTGATTTTTGAAGATAAAACCAGATATGGAGGAATATATGTGACTAATTTATTAGAATTGAGATCATGTTTATAGTTGAGATGTTTACAGTTAAGAAATGGAGATTTCCAAGAAGGCTTTCCTGACCAACTTCTCATTATCCCATTCTAGTCACCCTCCCTTCTGCATCACATATGCACTTCCTTCTGTGTCCCTTAAGCACTTGATATTCACCCCACTTCCAGACACTCAACACTTAGGTACATAGTCTTTCATTCTGCCGCTTCTCCTACCTGTAATTTATTTCAATGTCTGTCTAACCCTCTAGACTGTAAACTCCTCATGGGCAGAGATTATGTCTACCAGCTCCACTGTATTCTCACAGGGCTCTGCACATAATAACTGCTCAATAAACACCACTGATTGATTTGTTAAATGAATGACAAATTTAAACATTGTGGTTTAAATTATGTGATTTAATAGGTTAGTGGCTTTCTAATATTGTAATTCTTAGGAGCTTGAACTTACTGCTCATTCAGATAAATAAGTGGTATATATTTTTTTTTTTAGTCAATATATTTTTCATCTTTTTGGATTTTACATACAGGGACCTTAGTTTAGGTCCAAGAGGGAAAAAAAAAAAACATTTTTAGAGTTAAAGGCAGATATTTTTGCAATAGTTCCCTAATACTTGCAAAATCCAGGACATTAACCACATTTCATCTATACATTTATCAAAAGATGTCTAAAAGAAAATAGGAGCAAATAGAAGTTCAGCCCTAACACACCACAGCATGCCAAGATCAACCTGACCTGAAATACTGAAAACAGATGTTCTTCCCAGGGTTTGCCTCTCTCAGTATAGAAAGCGTTATCATACCTCCTCAGTTTGTGAAGTGCATACAGTGGATTTCTCCTGGAGTTGCTTTGAATACTTAATTTCTGGACACAGCTGCTTCTATTCAGAAGTTAACTTTTAAAGGTAACCTTTCAGAAGATGAAAGAAAGACATGAAACATTTTCATTTTCTCGACGAATCTCATTTCTCCTTTCTCAGGAGATGATTCCACCTGGGAGATATCTGATTTACTTTAAATGATAGTCAGTTGTTTGTGAGAGAAAATGACTCATTTTAAAGAGAAAACAACCAGGGTGTGTGACTGGAATACACAGCACCAAATTCTATTCGTTGACCAGCAGACTTGCAGGGTCACATATTTTTCCAAGATATATGCACTAAACTCCTTTCTGGCCAAAACCACTTCACATCTGCAATTTGTCACATGCCCTGGCCACTTGCATCTTCAAAATAAAGGGTGAATGGGCTAACTGCACCCACAATTATCCAATTAAGGGGCAATTAGTTTGGTGTGTAGCTAATTACAGCTACAAAATTGTGTCCAGAGAAAGGCTTCTCTTGGAAAATTTAACTGTAAATGATTGGAGCAAATTAATTTTATAGAATAAGCAGATGCAATCAGACAATTACTGTTTTTTAATGAATGCTGAGGCATTTGGATTGCAAGTCCCTTCTTATCTGCATTACTCCATTTCTCTGAGGCACTACATGTTTTTAATGGACTCTACAATGACATGGTTGGTGCCCCAAGGAGGTAAAGAACATGAGCCCCAGAAGGATAGGCTTAACTACTACAGACACCCCAGAATGTCAGCATGAGAGTCAGATAGGAACCTAGAAACACTGAGGCTTGAAGTTTGCATCTGGTTTCCTGAGGCACACCTTCCAGTTTTCTTTTCAGATAGGTTTGGCAATGAATCAGTTTGGAGGGAAATTTCAAACTCTTCCAATAAACTATGTAATATTTTTCCAAAAAATTGACTTTTTGATAATTGAGCACAAATCTTGCCCAGTTGTAAAACAGAGAACTGAAATATGAATGGACTTTAAAAAGCAACAATAATTGTGGTATGTGCCAAGTTCTGAATTAAGCACTGGGGTAGACACAAGTTACCTTCTCAAGGTTGCACCTGGGGAGTTTCTAGTACTCTTCCAGTTTAAACTACAGGAGGGAGAGTCAAGCAGAGGCATACCCATTCCATTCCTAGCTTGGGCAATGGCTAGCAAGTGGAAGGCAATCTGCTACAAGTCAATACTCCCCTGTGCCGGGCAGCAGCGGCATGGGAGAGAGTTGAGGGCAGAAACTCAAGTTTACTGTGAGGAAGAAGGCAATGGTAAACAACTTCTGTATTTTTACCAAGAAAACTCTATGGATACACAATCAGAACAATTGTAGATGGAGGTGGGGCGATCTGAGAGAGAGGTGTTTGTGCTATTGCTATGAGTCAGAGATGACTTGACAGCATAAGACAAAACACAAGTTAATCAAATGGGACACAGTCCCTGTCCCACACAGAGCTGACAGTCTAGGTAGGAGGGTGATATAATGATGGACAGATATGACAAGCCATACAACTATCAAAAGCAGCATGACTTAATGGATAGAGCATGGGCCTGGGAATCAGAAGGACCTGCATTCTAATCCCGGCTCTGCCACATGTCTGCCTTGTGACCTTGAACAAGTCACTTCACTTCTTTGGCTCTCAGTCCCCTCATCTGTAAAATTGGGATTAAGAATGTGAGCCCCAGGTGGGACAGGGACTGTATCTACCCCAGTGCTTGGTACATAATAAGTACTTAATGAGTACCATAATAATAATGATCATTATTATTCTACTGGCTGGCCAACACTAAAAATAATAATAATAATAATAATAATGGCGTTTATTAAGCGCTTACTATATGCAAAGCACTGTTCTAAGCACTGGGGAGGTTACAAGGTGATCAGGTTGTCCCACAGGGGGCTCACAGTCTTAATCCCCATTTTACAGATGAGGTAACTGAGGCACAGAGAAGTTAAGTGACTTGCCCAAAGTCACACAGCTGACACTTGGCAGAGCCGGGATTTGAACCCATGACCTCTGACTCCAAAGCCCAGGCTCTTTCCATTGAGCCACGCTGCTAACAAAATGTATGTCTGGCATTGGTTATTTGAGGGCTTTGAGATGAGAGTGAAAGAGTTAAAGGCCAGAAGAATAGAAAAGTGAATTGAGACCTGTCTTCTCTTGAACTGTAAGAAATCGGATTTGCAATCTTGATATCTCATACCTGACAACCCTGAGGAAGCCCACTGACCAGTTTTCTCTCTCTTCTGCACATTACTCTTATTCTAACCAAAATTTAGCCTGAAGCAGGGTGGATGAATGCCCCCAAATAAAATAAAATTAAAAACACTGAACAATCTTGTGGCCTTTCTCCCAGCTGTCTTCCACTCCTGAAAGCCACTGTCTTTTAAGCCTTTTAAAGCACTGAAGTGATTTGTGTTCAGAGAATTCTGACCAACTCTCAAGTCTGTCAGTTTGAACCAGTATTTTACACATCAGTCATCCATGCCGGAAATGAAAAGATCTGTATTAATAGGAGCAGGAGTAGCTGCAGCAACTGCACCTTCATCTTTTGGTTCAAGGATTCTGTGATTTACAGTGAATATTCCAGGGATTTCCAGCATACAAATACAAAATATGTTCTAAAATACATCAATTACTCACTGCTCTGGCTCTAAGCAATATTAATTTTGAAGTCATAGTAGGAGGAGGTCAGAGGTTGGGCAGAAGCCAGTTTCTGAAGGCTGGAATATTAGCATCATGTTATATCAGGGTAGCACATTACAATGCCTAAGGCAACAGGGATGCTACTTTGCAGGCCACTTACCACATTGTCTTCCTTTCATTGAACGCTTTAATTGGAGAATGCTTTTTATAAAAAGCCACATTATTAAAGCCCAATTTCTCATTTCTGTGACTATTACACGAAGTGATTTTCCTACCTTTTTGAGTCAGCAGGTCCCAGTTCACTCTGCTTTTCTTTGAGTGAAGTTACCTGTGCAAAACAAATGAGTCTTTTTGAATGATCAGTGCTATTCCACTCTCTTGAACAGGGTGCAGAAGCTGATGGAGGCATTGAAAAGAAACAGCAGGTCACCTTCGGGAGATATGGCTCCATCTGGAGGCCCCCACTTTATTTCTTCTTCATTAACATGAGTGATTTCCATTCCTATTCTCAGAGTAGAAGCTAGTTCTATGATTTTGAAAATAAACTTCATTGGAAACCTAGGGGCAGTAGAATAAGGCTTTCCTTGAGGGCATAAATATAAAGCTCTTATTATTAGTAATAGTATTAGATGCATTTATTGCTAATAATAATAATGGTATTTTTTAAGCACTTACTATGTGCCAGACACTGTACTAAGCACTGGGGTGGGTAAGAGCAAATTGTGTTGGACCCAATCCCTGTCCCATGTGAGGCTCACAGTTTTCATCCCCCTTTTACAGATGAAGTAACTGAGGCACAAAGAAGTGAACCGACTTGCCCAAGGCCACACAGCAGACAAGTGGTGGAACTGAGACTAGAACCCATGACTTTCTGAATTCCAGGCCCAAGCTCTAGGTGTAAAGCACTGTTCCAAGCACCTGGAAAGAACAAATTTAGCAAGTGTGGGCATTACTTGACCACAAAGAGCTTACATTCTATGCTTTTCCTGCATATTTTCCATGAGCATTATAAAATCAATCAATTAATCATGTTTACTGAGTGTTTATTGTGTGCAGAGCACTGTACTAAGTACTTGGGGAGTACAATATAACAGAGATGGTAGACACGTCCCCTGCCCATATTGAGCTTACAGTCTAGTCGGGGAGACAGACATTAAAATAAATTACAGATGTGTGCATAAGTACCATGGAGCTGAGGGTAGGGTGAAAAATCAAGTGCTTAAAGGGTACAGACCCAATTGTAAGAGTGACCCAGAAGGGAGAATGAGTAGTGGAAATGAGCGCTTAGATAAATAATAATCATCTGTATCAGATGGTTGTCATATATCATTATTTCTCACTGTCAATCAAGGGCATTTACTGAGCACTTACTGAGTGCAGAGCACTATACTAACCATTTGGGAGAGTACAATAAAACAGAATTGGTAGGCACCTGCCCTGCCCAGAAGGAGCTTACAGTCTAGAGGAGAGACAGACATTAATATGAATAAATAAATTACAGATATGTACATAAGTGCTGTGGGAAAGAAGGTGGGGTGACTATCAAGTGCTTTGACTTGCTTCCTGCCTAATCAACATGAGAATGGCATAGAGGGCCATGGGAATTGGAGCAGCAGAATTTCTTTGATTAGATGTTTCATGCTAAGTGATAGAGCTGTAAACAAAGTATAGTTCCCTTTAGGAAAAATGTAAAATTCATTCATTCATTCATTCAATCGTATTTATTGAGCGCTTACTGTGTGCAGAGCACTGTACTAAGCGCTTGAGAAGTACAAGTTGGCAACATATAGAGATGGTCCCTACCCAACAGCAGGCTCACAGTCTAGAAGAGGGAGACAGACAACAAAACAAATGCATGAATACATTCCCAAGATCCAAAAAACCTGATCAAAACAATGCAATACAAAATTATAATAAAAAACTATCATATAGTTCCATGATCAAATAGCAATATAAATATGTACTGATTATGACCAATGCTGAATTTTTTCTTACTTGGATATATGCAAATGCACTACAGGAAGTCCTCTGACACAACTGGTTCCTAAAAACTGAGTCTTTAGTTGAAGTGTTAGGTCAGAATTCAATTTGCCTTAAGGCACAATGCTTTAAGTGGAGGGTTAGCATGCAGTCCCTTCCATCCCTGTCACCACTGGAATGGTAGAATCATCAGTAGCAGCAGCTGCAGAGGTCATCAGTTAGTCAATCTTATTGAGTGCTTACTCTGTGCAGAGCACGGTACTAAGCTCCTGGGAGAGTACAATATAATAATAAATGGACACATTCCCTGTCAACAATGAGTTTACAGTCTAGAGGGGGAGGCAGGCATTGATATAAATAAAGAAATTACAGATATGTACATAAGTGCTGTGGGGCTGGGAGGGGGGGATGAATAAAAGGGGCAAGTCAGGGTGACACAGAAGGGAGTTGAAGAAAAGGAAAAGAGGGCTTAGTCAGAGAAGGCTGATGTGCTTTCAATAAGGCTTTGAAGTGGGGGAAAGTAATTGTCGGATATGAGGAGGGAGGATGTTCCAGGCCAGAGTCAGGACATGGGAGAGAGGTCACCAGTGAGATAGACAGAAATGAGGTACAATGAGAAGGTTAGCATTAGAGGAGCGAAGTATGTGGGCTGAGTTGTAGTACGAGAGTAGCAAAGTGAAGGAAGAGGGGGCAAGTTGATTGAGTCCTTTAAAGCCAATGGTGAGGAGTTTCTGTTTGATGTGGAGGTGGATGGGCAACAAGGGGAGGTTCTTGAGGAGAGGGGAAACATGGACTGAATACTTTTGTAGAAAAAATGATCCAGGCAGCAGAGTGAAGTATGGACTGCAAAGGGGAGGGAGAGGAGGCTGGCAGGTCAGCAAGGAGTCTGATACAGTACTCAAGGTGGGATAGGGTAAATGATTTGATTACTGTGGTAGCAGTTGGGATGGAGAGGAAAGGGAAGATTTTAGCAATGCTTTACAGGTCACACTGACAGGATTTAGTGATGAATTCAATATGTGGGTTGAATGGGAGAGATGAGTCAAGGAGAATGTCAAAGGTACAGGCTTGTGAGATAGGAAAGGTGATGGTGCCATCTACAGCAATGGGAAAGCCAGGGGGATGACAGGGTTTGGGTGGGAATATAAGTTCTGTTTTAGACATGTTAAGTTTGAGGTGATGAGAGAACATCCAAGTAGAGATGTCTTGAAGGCAGACTGCAGAGAGGGAGAGAGATCAGGGCTGGACATGTAGATTTGGGTATTATTCACATCGGGGTGGTAGTTAAAGACGTGTGAGCAAATGAGTTTTCCAAGGTTGTAGGTGTAGATGGAGAACAGAAGGGGACCCAGAACTGAACCTTGAGGGACCTCTACAGTTACTAGGTGGAAGATGGAGGAAAAGCCCATGAAAGAGACTGAGAATGAGTCGCAAGAGAGATAGGAGGAGAACCACGAGAAAACAGTGTCAGTGAAGCCTAGGTTGGATAATGTTTCCAGGAGAAGGGGGTCGTTGACTGTGTTGAAGGCAGCTGAGAGGTCTAGGAGGATTATGATGGAGTAGAGGCCACTGGATTTGTCAAGGAGGAGATCATTTGTGGCCTTTGAGAGGATGGTTTCTGTGGAGTGAAGGGGGTGAAGGAGAGAATTGGAGGAGTGGAATTTGAGACAGTGGGTGTAGACAACTTGCTCAAGGAGTTTGGAGAGGGACGTAGAAGGGAGGTGGGGTGATAACTGTTTGGAGCTGTGGGGTCAAGAGATTTTTTTTAGGATAAGGGAGACATGGGTGTGTTTGAAAGCAGTGGGGAAGAAGCCATTGGAGAGCAAACAGTTGAAGATGGCAGCTAGGAAGGGAAGAAGGAAGGGGGCAAGTGTTTCAATAAGGTGTGAAGGAATGGGGTTGGATGTGCAGGTGGGAGGGGGCGGTTGAGAGAAGGCAGATCTCCTCTAGAGATATTGGTGGGTAATCCCCTCCTCCTCTGACACCCATCTCCCTCCAATCTGGAGGAGGTGGGTAGCAGCATTTCTTGCTGCCAAAAGGTCCTGTCAGTCAGGTGATTTTCTCACTGGGAGGAAGAGGTATTAATTCAAAGCTGACCCTCTCTCCTCCACTAATTTACATTCATTTACAAGTGTGTAAATATGTTGTTTGTGCTTCCAAATCCAGCAAATGGTTTGATGTGTTTTAGATCCTCAGAGTTTACCCCTTCCCTCAACTGTCCCTTCCTGCCTAGCAGCTGCTGCTGCCTGTACTCCTGCTGCCATTAGCCCCACAACCCTGTTCTGCTTGGTCTGTCCATTTTGCCTGGTGGCCTAGTAGGGACCTCTTAATCTCTCTCACCTCACTTTCCATCCCTAAAAAATGGAACTCATAAACACTCTATTCAATTCACATTCAGTGAAGTAAAATAGAAATGGGGCATAAATTTAGTGATGTCATATTGCCATTTGTCATAACGCCAACAGTTGTATATTGAGGTCTTGTTCTTCCTTGCTGAAGTGTTATATTCAACAATCTACTCAGCAAAAAGGCAACTTATGCTAATATACTAGAGATGAGTATGCTATTTATGCTAAATATGTCTATATTCATCTGGAAACTTTGGGAACTCCTCTGTATTGCTCTTTCCTTAGTTTCCTTCCCTAAAAAATGTAACTAATATCACTCTGTTAAAGTCAGTCAAAATACATAGGGAAGGGAGGTGTGTAAACCAAGGTAAACTTTGCAATGTTTTCTTGAACTGAGAGAGGGCTAGTCCCTGGAAATGTTTGCACAGGACATTGGAAAAAATAATAACACAAGGGAGAAATCAATACAAGGGTTGGCCCCAGGTCTAGTTGGATCAAAAGGTTTGGGTACAAACCACACTTGACCATAGGTACTGACTTTTTAATTTGAACACTGGGAGTGAAAAGGAGGTAGGACTGCGAGGGGATGGGGCTTAAAGAGCTAATAGGCAGGAAAGCCCCTAGACCATAAACTCCTTGAGCACAGGAATTATGTCTAACAACTCTATTGTATTTTCTGAAGCACTTAGTACAGTAGTCTGCACACATTAATTACCACTGACTAATTAAAACCATCATTTGGGGTCTTTTCAATCCAGATTAGAAACTGTCAGATCTTGTCAGGGACCTAGTGAAGCATGGAGAAGCAGGCATGACTTAGCAGCTAGAGCACAAGCCTGAGAGTCAGAGGACCAGGGTTCTAATCTCTGCTGTGCCACTTATTGTTGTGTGATCTTGGGCAAATTACTTCACTTCTCAGAGCCTCAGTTACCTCATCTGTAAAATGAGGGTGAAATATCTGTTCTCTCCTTTCCGCCCTGCCTTAGACTGAAAACCTCAGGTGGGATGGAGACTGTCTGACCTGATTGCATTGCATCTACCCAGCGCTTAGTACAGTGCTTGACACATAATGAGTGCGGAACAAATAACTCAATCAATCATATTTATTGAGTGCTTACTGTGTGTAGAGCACTTTACTAAGCACTTTGGAGAGTGCAATATAACAGATTTGGTAGACATGTCCCCCAATTATTTTTATTATTAACTACTTGAGAAAGACAGGTAGGGACTTGGGTATGGGTAAGCGAATATCAAAGGCCAAATAGAATTCTGTTAGCCTAAAGAATGTGAAAAGTATTTTAAAGATTGGATTCCACACCTCTATTTAAAAGCAACTTTTTGTCTCACTTTTGCTTTATTTACCTTGAGTAATTTGAGAAAAAACAACCTGAATTCCAGGATATGAATTAAGAACATGAATATTTACATTCTGTAGGTGTTAGGACTATAACGTTTAAATATTCAAATGAATTACACAATATTTGAATTATCTCTGCTACTCTATCTGAACTGTTTGAAGAAAATCTATTGCTAAATTAGAAGTTGGACTCATGCAGTTCTCACTTTTCACTACAGGATCATACAGCAGCTCATATAAAGCACATCTGCAATAGAATCCCTGTTATTTACTTAAACACTTTAGCCCTGCTCAGTGTGAAATCAGTTGTTTCAGAACTTAGCTATATCAACTACTTCTATGTAATTTCCTGATGCTATCAGCTTTCTAGCATTTACACATTGTAATAATGGGCTTTGCCTTAATTCTTGTACAAATTTAACTAGAGAGAGAAAATACTCAAATATCATTAGTTTCTAAAATTGTATACTAGTTTGTTTTTTTCTTTTAGATTTTGAGCCCGCTCAGGGACAGGAACCACTAGACTGTGAGCCCGCTGTTGGGTAGGGACTGTCTCTATGTGTTGCCGACTTGTACTTTCCAAGCTCTTAGTACAGTGCTCTGCACACAGTAAGCACTCAATAAATACGATTGATTGATTACCACCTGAGTATTCTTTCCCAGTGCTTAGTATGCTGCTCTGTACACAGTAAATGCTTACTACCACCACTACTACTACTTCATTATAGTCAATCCATCAGTCAAATAATTGTATTTATTGAAGGCTTACTGTGTGCAGAACACTGTACTAAACACTTGGGAGACTACAATATAACATAGTTGGTAGAAATGTCCCCTAAACACGATGAGCATACAGTCTAGGGGGGAGACAGACATTAATATAATTAATTTATGGATATGTACATAAGAGCTGTGGGCTGAGGGAGGAGTGAATGAAAGGTGAAGGTTCAAGTGCAAGGACAATGCAGAAGGGAGTGGGAGAAGAGGAAATGAGGGCTTGGAGAAGCAGCGTGGCTTAATGGAAAGAACCCAGGCTTGGAAGTCAGAGTACCAGGGTTCTAATCCCAGCTCTGCCACGTGTCTGCTGTGTGACCTTGGGTAAGTCACTTGACTTCTTTGTGCCTCAGATATTCATCTGTAAAATGGGGATTAAATCCTACTTCCTCCAACTTAGACTGTGAGCCTCATGTGGGACAGTGACTGTGTCCAACCTGATTAACTTGTATCCACCCCAGTGGAACAGTGCTTGGCACATAGTAAGCACTTAACAAGTTCAGTAATAATAAGTACAATGATAATAATAATTAGTCAGAGAAGGCTTCTTGGAGGAGATGTGCCTTCAGTAAGGCTTTGAAGGTGGGGAGAGTGATCATCTGTCAACTATGAAGAGGGAGGACATTCCAGGCCAGAGGCAGGATGTGGGCAAGAGGTCAGTGACGAGAGAGACGAGATCAAGGTACAGTGAGCAGGTATGAATTACAGGAACAGAGTGTGTGGTTTGGGTTGTAGTAGGGAAGCAGCGAGGTAAAGTAGGAGAGGGCAAGGTGATTGAATGCTTTAAAGTCACTTGTTGCTTGTATTTCAATAGAAGATAATGGTTTTGATTGAGTAGATGACGAGATATACATTATGTTTAAATTCCTTTGGAGTATCACTTCAGTTGAACTAATTAGTTCTGTTAAAATATGTGCTTTCATTACACAATTTCTAAAGAAGTTGTATTACATGATGGAAGAATTAGGAAACGTTCTTCCTGAAAGGAGTCTGGTCTGCTATAATACAATTTACAAGTTGGTGCAAGAATATTTGGTGTAGGAAGAAATGGTTGTGCTCAAGAGAAGTTTTGTTAGTCAAGGAGTGATCAATCAATGGTATTTATTGATACCCTGCTTGATACCCAAGGCCCTGCTGAGAGCTCACCTCCTCCAGGAGGCCTTCCCAGACTGAGCCCCTTCTTTCCTCTCCCCCTCGTCCCCCTCTCCATCCCCCCGTCTTGCCTCCTTCCCTTCCCCACAGCACCTGTATATATGTATATATGGTTGTACATATTTATTACTCTATTTATTTATTTATTTATTTATTTTACTTGTACATTTCTATCCTACTTATTTTATTTTGTTGGTATGTTTGGTTCTGTTCTCTGTCTCCCCCTTTTAGACTGTGAGCCCACTGTTGGGTAGGGACTGTCTCTATGTGATGCCAATTTGTACTTCCCAAGCGCTTAGTACAGTGCTCTGCACATAGTAAGCGCTCAATAAATACGATTGATTGATTGATTGATTGATTTATTGAGTTCTTACTGTGAGCAGAACACTGTTGTAAGTGCTTGGAGGAGTACAAAACAACAGACTAGAATGACACTGCTTTGTTTTCCAGGGGCTTCTTCAGATTTACTGTACTGTTCAGTAATTTGTGTTCTGGCAACTTTACATTATTTAATATAGTAAAATAATGAATCAGAGGGTTTAAAGCATTATAACAATAGCGATATAATAATATGGGAATTTGTAAAGAAAAATATCAGTTATGATGGTAAATTCCAATCATCTACTTCCTAACCTATTAATTCCCTTTGAATCAATGGTGATTTTAATGTGATTACCCTATAATAAGGCTCTTCAAGAATACAACTACTTTGCTATAGCAAAAATGAATGTATAGAAGAGATGCAGATCTTCAAACCATGTATCACTTTAGTTTGAGGAAATGGTCTTTTTTTAAGGCAAAAATATACTCCTCAATTTCATCCTGTCCCACATTAGCACATTTTTATTGCTGAATAATCCTTTGCACCTCTTTGCCTGAAACATTCCCCATAAAATGCATTCAGTTATTGAATGGTCTTAAAACTGACAATGAAAGAGCTACTCTTTCCTGATTGGTGCAGTGCAGATATTCGTTAACTTAGTCTTTATTTGCATTAAATCCTTATGAAGCTGTGCATGAATCTTATAATTTTTCCATCATCATTCTGTATAGATCTACAAAATGTACCTCTACATACACACATAAATGTTAGCAATTTTTCTCCATTTTTTAATGGTATTTGTTAAATGCTTACAATGTGCCAGGCACTGCTCTAAGCTCCAGGGTAGATATAAGGTAATCAGGTTGGACACAGTCCATGACCCACATGGGGATCACACTCTTAATCCCCATTTTACAAATGAGGTGACTGAGGCACAGAGAAGGTAAGTGACTTCCTCAAGGTCACACAGCAGACAAGTTGGAGATCTGGGATTAGAACCCAAGTCCTTCTGACTTTTAGACTCAATCTCTATTCACTAAGCCTCGCGACTTCTCATTTCACTGAAGTCAGAAGCAGGGAAAATTGGCTCAGACCACAGCAGGAAGGCTTTAAGTTAGAGGAAGAAATAATTTATTTTCAGTAAGGGCTGATGCATATTAGAATGGGTATCTGAGATAGGAAACCACTTCTCGCTAACTTTTTAAACATAGGCTATTTACAGAGCTATTTACTTGAACTCTTTATTCCATGCTCAGTGTGATATCAATTATTTTAAAACCTAGCTAGATCAACATTTCCAAGTAATTTTCTAGGATGGTCTAAATGTGATCCTTCCTGAAGACTAGAGGATACAGTAAGCTAGATAAACTCTTGAATATGCTTCTCTCTTTATGATTCAATGATTATATGATTTATAATAGTAGAATCATAGGAATGTGGAGGAGAGAGCAAGATAGTGAGAGAGAAATGGAGAGAGGAGGAAAAAAAGGGAGAGAGTGAGAGACAAAAAGCATGCAAAAATATACATACTGGCCAAGTACAAACCTGTTCAGGGACACTGGTTCCCTCAACTGTACTGTTATCAAATGGTAGTTGGCTCTCACCGCATAACCATTTGGGGCTCTGTAGCTATGGTTTCTTTTGCAATATCCACAACTCCCTTGGAAATTGTCCATGACTCACCACGGGGTCATGAGCTGTACTTCGAAAAAAACACCCGTTAGCTGTTACTCAAGTAGTTCCTTTAATTTGCTGATTTCAAAATATCTTGTTATTTTTCTCTGTGACTCACCCTTTCATTTTTCACTTTTATTCCACACAATGACACAGGCAGGAAGGGGAGAGTTGACAGCTTTGCCCAGTGATAATGTTAAAACTCTTTCTGTAGCTTAAAGATTCTATTAAATCCATTGTGGAGTCTGTTCATTAACTACACGTCTATGTTTTATATCAGCCTCGCTACACTGTCAATATTATTCATTGGATTAATGTATCTATATGGTTCTAAAGGAAAAAAATAATGTCTAATAATTCATAGTGGGATTGGAGTAATATTAGCCAGAAGTAGTTTTAAACCTGGGAATCCATAGTGGGAAATAGCTCTCTGCTGAGAAGAGAAGCTGTACAATGTACAAAGACTCCTAAAGCTGGAAGGGAACTCAAGTGGTTATTTCATATAATCTGCCTCTTACCATCAAACACAGGCCAACATCTGGCCTATTCTTAACCTACCCTAGAGATGGAAAGTCTTAGAGAAGCAGCCTGGCATAATGGAAAGAGCACAGGCCTGGGACTCAGAGGACCAGGGTTCTAATCCTCACTCATCCTCTTGCATGCCGTGTGACTTTTGGGCCTCAGTTTCCTCCTCCATAAAATGGGATTCAATACTTTTCCTCCCTGCTACCTTAGAGTGAGCCTTTGTGGGACAGAGGCCGTCTGACCTGATTATTTCATATTTTCCCCAGCGCTTAGTACAGCGTCTGGTACGCAGTAAGTGTTTAACAAATACCACTATTGTTTTTATCATAATTATTATCTCCTGGGTAGCCTGCCCCATGTTTAAAGCACTCTGATTATCAGGATCAGGATTATCTTCCTTATGTCCAATCTAAACCCACCTTCCTGGAACTGAAAATCAACACTACACCTCTCAAGTGAGTTGTTCTGATTGAAACATTTGCTAATGGAGTCTCACATCAAGAACCGTGGACAGGCCTCAGACAAAAATGTGTATGAAAGGATTCACTGTTGTGCTAGTAGCTTGCTCAGCGCCACTCACACTCTTTTGCCCTGCTAATTGTGCTCCTGCAGGGGCATGGTGGGCAATAGGTGAGGAGGCAGCAGAGGAGGCAGCACACTGTGAAGCACGAGCAGAGGTTTTCTACACGCAGAACTAATTTGCAGGCCAACTGACTGCAGACTGGTGTCAGTGCTGTACCACAGAGCCATAGCCTGGCAGGTGGATGCCTCGGGAAGCAGCGTAGCCTGGTGGAAAGAGCATGGGTCTGGGAGTCAGAGGACCTGGGTTCCAATCTCACAGCCCTGCCACTTGTCTACTGTGTGACCTTGGGCAAGTCACTTCACTTCTTTGTGCTTCAGTTCCCTAATCTGCAAAATGGGATTCAATACCTGTTCTTCCTCCAATTTAGACTGCGAGCATCATGTGGGACCTGATTATCTTCTATCCACCCCAGCGCTTAGTACAGTGCTTGGCATATAACAAGGCCCTACTGAGAGCTCACCTCCTCCAGGAGGCCTTCCCAGACTGAGCCCCTTCCTTCCTCTCCCCCTCGTCCCCCTCTCCATCCCCCCATTTTACCTCCTTCCCTTCCCCACAGCACCTGTATATATGTATATATGTTTGTACATATTTATTACTCTATTTATTTATTTATTTATTTATTTATTTATTTTACTTGTACATATCTATTCTATTTATTTTATTTTGTTAGTATGTTTGGCTTTGTTCTCTGTCTCCCCCTTTTAGACTGTGAGCCCACTGTTGGGTAGGGACTGTCTCTATATGTTGCCAACTTGTACTTCCCAAGCGGTTAGTGCAGTGCTCTGCATGCAGTAAGCGCTCAATAAATACGATTGATGATGATGATGATATAACAATAATAATAATCATGATGGCATTTGTTAAGTGCTTACTGTGTGCAAAGCACTGTTCTAAGCGCTAGGGGGGATGCAAGGTGATCAGGTTGTCCCACGTGGGGCTCACAATCTTCATCCCCATTTTACAGATGAGGTAACTGAGGCTCAGGGAAGTTAAGTGACTTGTCCAAAGTCACACAGCTGACAAGTGGCAGAGCTGGGATTAGAACCCATGACCTCTGACTCCCAAACCCGTGCTCTTTCCACTGAGCCATGCTGCTTCTCTAGTAAGTGCTTAGCCAATATTATTCTTATTATTGGAAATCACTGTGGTCTTTGTCACCTGTGTTAGCCTGATATTTTTCAGCATTCCTGCTGAGCAGAAAAAGATGCTCTAGTCACTTCACAACATTAATTGAGCACCCAGAATCACAATGTGGATTCAGGTCACAGCAGAATATAAAGGATATGAACCCTTTACAGTTTTCAGAGCCCTTACAAAAACATTTACACCATCAGTATTCCTAGATTCTGGAAACTACATAGTATATCTGACTGCTGTGAAGAGCTCATTAAGATTCTGAGACTGTTTCATGATGGCAAGACTGGTGCTGCCAGTCTAAGATACCCTGTCTGATCCATTTCCTAGCACACTGGGTAAAGCGGCATGGCTTAGTGGAAAAAGCCTGGGCTTGGGAGTCAGAGGTCATGGGTTCTAATCCCGGCTCTGCCACTCATCAGCTATGTGACCTTGGGCAAGTCACTTAACTTCTCTGTGCCTCAGTTACCTCATCTGTAAAATGGGGATGAAGACTGTGAGCCCCACATGGGACAACCTGATTACCTTGTATCTACGCCAGCACTTGGAACAGTGCTTGGCACATTGTAAGCGCTTAACAAATACCAACATTATCATTATTATTATTATTATTATTAAAGCAGGAAGGTATAGTGGATCTGATCTTCTTCAAAATGATTCCCCATAGTCATGCTGGAAGATGCAACTAGAGTTCTGGATGCAAGTGTCAGAAAATGTACCTCAGGGCAACTTTGCCAACTCAACAGACTCTGAACCTCCTCCAAAGTCCTAATAACAGTCAAACAAGAATACAAGAATTACATTGAAAGATGACTGCACTCCGGAGGCACAAATCAATGAAGACATCCAAAAGACTGTAAAATGCTTTTGCCAAATCAGCCAGGCATTGAGGTAATAAATTAGGCAGGACCAGGAAATGCAGAAAAAATTAACAATCCATACTGGCAACCCAGAGGTGGACGCTGTCATAGAATTCTGTTAACTGGGCAGCACATTGAACAATGATGCAAGAATAGGAAAAGAAGTAGAAAACTGACAGACTACAAAGCTGTAGCTCTGTCCCATTTTACCTATCTTTGTGACACCTGGACTCCCCACAGATGTCATATCTGGCTCCACTGCAGTTTTGCCCACCTCAACACAGCTGTGCTGGGTGGGTCCTGTGAAGAAAATAAATGTAGGATGCTCAAAGAGCTGCTATAAAGTGAACAGTTCTGCTTTTGGCCCAGTGGAAAGGGCATTCCTCTTCGAGTGAGGGGACCTAGGTTTGAATCCGGGTATTGCATGGGGGTGAAAATTCCACGTGCATATCTGTGTCTGGTCACACCCTGGCCAAGCTAAAAAGTTTAGCTCATTAGCATCCAAGGAGTTGGCAGTGAGCGATAAGCACTAACACTTCCCACAGCTCCCGGGCCTACCAAACCCAGAGGGGCTGGGTGAGCAATAAGCCGAACAATTAGAACCGGAATCAGAAAGTTGTTATGGGTCTTGTCACACTATCCTTTTTCACCCCAAATATGGCCAACGGAATGGAAGAGGATCTGGAAGTAGTAAGGTATATCTGGGGTGGGGTCTCCGTGTACTCTCTGTAGTAGGTTGGAACTTTGTCACA
The DNA here is from genome assembly GCF_015852505.1 of Tachyglossus aculeatus. Lineage (NCBI taxonomy): Eukaryota > Metazoa > Chordata > Mammalia > Monotremata > Tachyglossidae > Tachyglossus > Tachyglossus aculeatus. Next base: position 104,407,390 of record NC_052101.1, read on the forward strand.
CTGACGCGGTGAGTCACCTCTACCCAGATTTGGGGACGCCCATTCTGTCAGACCCTGTGTGGTGCTGAGTGACCAATCAGACCTCCTCTCTGGAGCTAGAAGTGAGTATTCCCCTCGCTAGGAACTTGACCTCCCGGGTGATTGTGAAAGGTAGCCCGTGTTGGGGTGGTCTGAAAGGTAGCTCCAGGTGATTGTGAAAGGTAGCCCATTTGGGGTCACTTTGAAAGGTAGCTCAAGGAAATAAATGGTGTCTCCTTCCCAGTTTTACCAGCTGCTACAAGTTGGATACCATGGTGATCAGTGTACTTATTGCTCCTTAGCCTAGGAATAGCCTTGCTCCTGAGGGTTACCTATCATGGATTCTTTGTGCTATCATCTTAATAAACCTGCTTCTTTGACCCATAACCCTCGAGTCTGTGAATGCATTTCCAACCTTCCAATCTGCTAGCTCACTAGTTACCTGGTGGCTGGCTCTGCCTGGTGATGACATCCCAAAGTGCTGCACCCCTGCCCATTGACTGCTCATTGCACTCCATGCCCCAGCAGCAACATGACTGGTAGGGGGAGAGAGAGTGCCAGTGGCGCTGTACGTAATTGCTCTGAGCAGGTACTCAGTCCCGAAGTCAGGTGAGCAGAAACAGCAACTGAAAACAAGGTGGGCAGAGGTTAAAGATTCAGCGAAACAAAACCTAAAACAACACCGCATCTTACCTGGGAGACATTTACAGAAAGCAGACCAGAAAACATACATTGCAGTTTAGAAAGGTGTGGTTCTTTTTGAGCAGAAGCTCTGAAGGGATAATGAGACCAAAGAGACAAAAATAAAAACTGGGCCTTACCACAACACAACAAAGGACAGTCTTTATGTGCACATGGGGGTAGTTGGACCTGTGGATCCCATATTTGCCTTTTCAGCCACACATACACCCCCTTTGGTTACTTCACCATCAGTGGCATTTTCATCCAGCCGAAGAACCACACATATAAAACTAGGTAACACAATACTATATATTGTATGGCATACCTTTGTTGCTGTACAAATAGAAAATACATATGCGTGTGAGTACCCACTGCTGACCATATTATTGTCTGGATGGATGGGTGTGCCTGAAAGATCAATAATGACCAAATTATTACCTTCTTCAACAGATATTTATTCAGTGCTCATTGTTAATGTATTAAGCTCTTGAGCCATGACCTGGCTTGCCTCCATATGTGTCTCGGCTCATCGGGCCTAACTTACCCTATCTCTGTACTTCATTCTAGGTCAATTTGTCTGTCACTATTAATTCTCAGAAGACACTAGCTATGCATTCTGACATTATTTTCTGTTCATCCTGTTAAACTTTTGCTTACCTTAGCTCTCTCCATAAAGCTACTTAGATATCTGCCCAGAAGCTAACCTTTCATATATCCTGACAAGAAGAGCTAAATTGTAACTCTATAACTTCAACACTGGAAAACTGGCATTGCTCCAAGGTTTTATCGCTTCGAGTCTTGTCTTGCCATTTGGGATGCTATTAGATAGAGAGAAATGCTGATGAATCCTAAATGAGCTGGAAGAAGAGGGCAATTGTCCTGGACCACAGAATTTTAGGAACCGCTGGTCCTCCTGGGGAGAGTCTCTACAGATAGCTATTGTTGCCCAGGGCAGCAAACAGGGAGATGGAATGCTGGCTGGAGTGACTCGGGCATGCAACTCAACTTTGTGTCTGTACTCAGTGCTGCATGTACTGATGTGCTTTTCCACGGCTCCTGAGGCTGTTGGGCATTCTATCAGGAGTGGTAAGGAGGCAACTATGGATTGTTGTCTGGGGTTGGGGTATATTAAGGGCAGAATGCCTGCTCTGTAAACACCTCCCCACCTCTGGAACAATATATCCCTCATTGACTTAGTTTCCCAGTCTCACACCCCTCGGGCTACTCCTAACGGGAAATGTTAACCTCAGCATATCTTTGTGGGCAGGGTACGTGTCTACCAGCTCTGTTATAATGTACTCTCCGAAGTGCTTGGTACAATGCTCTGCACACAGTAAGCACTCAATAAATACCATTGATAGATTGCTTATTGCACCTCTATGGAGATGGAATGTTGGCAGGAGGCAGTGAAGGACTGCTAGCTAAGCTACTGAATTGGATTATTATTATTATTATTAATAATATTAATTATCACGGTATTTGTTAAGCACTTACTATGTGTCTAGCACTGTTCTAAGAGTGGTGTAGATACAAGATAATCAGGTTGGACACAGTGTCTGTTCCACATGGGGCTCCTAGTCTAAGTAGGAGGGAGAACATTTTACAGATGAGGATACTGAGTCACAGAGAAGTCTAGTGACTTGCCCAAGATCACACAACAGGCAACTGGCAGAGCCTGGATATGAAAACCCAAGTTCTCTGACTCCCAGGCCATGCTCTTTTTGCTAGGCTATGCTACATTTTGGATTGGTATTGGATGTGTTACTCTATTTTACTTGTACATATCTATTCTATTTTATTTTGTTAATATGTTTGGTTTTGTTCTCTGTCTCCCCCTTCTAGACTGTGAGCCCACCGTTGGGTAGGGACCATCTCTGTATGTTGCCGACTTGTACTTCCCAAGCGCTTAGTACAGTGCTCTGCACACAGTAAGCGCTCAATAAATACAATTGATTGATTGATTGGTATTACCACCACTAATCAGCCATTTCATTCTCTTGACAACACTTCCATTCAAAAATATTTACCTCTAGGAAATCTGAGCCAGTCTTTAGAATGTATAGTCTCTACTGGATGCTCCCAAACCTCTGTGACTGTGTTTTTTTAGAACAATGTTTCTTGCTTAAAGGTGCTCTTTAGAAGAAAAGGGAGACATGAAGAATAACAAATGAAAGAAATAATTTAGGGGTGTATGCTTTAGTGCTTTCTTTCAAAATATTTTGAGAGACTGTGGTTTAAAAATGATGACAAATCATTTTCATGCACATTTTAGAAATTTTTGACATTGCTTCTCATATTCTAACAGTAAACTCCATTTAGACAAAGCTATATCTCATTTTCCAGCTCTCAGAATGTTCAGATCCTGTCTCTGTGAGAGGCAGGTATATTCACCAGAGTTTTATAAAATAATGAAATTGAAAACCATAATGAAAGGACATTTCCCTGGTGTTCTATTGTGTACAAAATTCAAAATGTGTTGAGGCTCAAGGAGAGCAATGTGGAAGCACCTTGATTTTAATCAAATCCAGAAAGCCTAGCTTACTGTCTCTGGACTTCAGCTTTTGATGTTCTCCTTAGACTCTTTCCTTCAGAAACCTTGCACTTTCCTTTTTTCCTGACTAGAACAAAAATTTCCTCTATGAGGCACAGATGAGCTCTCTAAGTCTTTCATTTCCAACTGTGCCATCCATTTCTGGTCCATTTCTCTACCTTAGCTTCCCCTTGCTATTCCTTAAATATAACCATTTTGATTCTCACATTCCTTCTTTCTCCATCCTTGGGGACTTTAATATCCATGTAGATGCTCCCGATGACTCTTCCACTGCCCAATTCCTCTCAGTCCTCAACGTCAGTGATCTACCACTCCAACTCATTTCAACCACTTACCAGTTTTGACAGATGCTCAATCTCATCAGCTTTAGTCCCTGTAAAGTCTCTATGCTAACCAAATCTGAAATCCCTCTATCTGACCCTCTGTTCCTCCATTGATTTCATACCACTAACCTGCAGCCCTGGATTACCTCCATAGTCTGCTTCCTCTGCTCCTGTGTACAAACTGCAGAGCACTGCAGACAGAAATTCAGACATTAGGCTGATCTTGTCTATTCCAATTTCATCCTCGCCTGTTTTGTTTCTGTACACTCTTCTCCAACCTTATTAACTCTCATGCCTGTTGGCCATGCCAGCTGTTCAGATGTATAACTCCCTTCTCAAACCCCTGTCCCTCCATCCTGCATTTTTTTTTGCTCCTTAATGATCTTACCATGTACTTTAATTATGAAATTAAAACCATCAGATGTGATTTCCCTAAAATCCCCCCAGATCCTCTCCAGTCCCCAACTACTCCTGCCCCTTCTTTGACTCTCCTATTTTTCCTAGCAGTATCTCAAGAGACCTGCAGCCTCCTCTCAAAATCTACTCCTTCTACTTGCACCTCTGACCCCATCATTCAATCATATTTATTGAGCACTTACTGTGTGCAGAGCACTGTACTAAACACTTGGGAAAGTACAATACATGTAATAGTGTAGTAATAGTGTAGTAAAAGTAATAGCAATAGTGACAATCCCTTCCCACAAAGAGCTCACGGCCTAGAGGGGGAGACATCCTTTCACACCTTAGCAAAAAAAATTGTCCCCTCCCTTCTTTCTTCCCTGATGGCCATCTTCAACTACCCGCTTTCTAATAGCTTCTTCCCCATTGCTATCAAACACACTAATGTATCTCCTATCTTAAAAAAAATTCCTTTGACCCCATAACTTCCTCCTACCATTCCTCTCCAGACTCCTTGAGTGAGTTATGTACACTTACTGCCTCCACTTCCTCTTCTCCAATTCTCTCCATAACTCTCTTGAATCTGTCTTCTGCCCCATTCACTCCACAGAAACTGTCCTCCCTACGGTCATCAGTGACATCCTTCTTGCCAAACCCAATGGCCTCTATTCCATCCTAATCCTTCTCGCAGTTTCCAACCTTGGCTTCACTAAAACTGTCTTCTCCTGGTTCTCCTCCTATCTCTCTGGCCATTCCTTCTCAATCTATTTTGCAGGTTCCTCCTGTGCCTCCCATTATTTATTTGTGGGAGGCTCTCAAGGCTCACTTTTGGTTCCCTTCTATTCTTCATCTAAACCCACACCCTTGGAGAACTCATTTGCTCTCCCACAGCTTCTACTACCATCTCTTCATGGATGATTCCTAAATCTACCTCTCCAGCTCTGGCCTCAGTCTTGCATTTCCCCCTGAACTTTAGGGCATCTCTACTTGGATGTCCCCTTGACACCTCAAATGTAACATGTCCAAAGCCAAGTTCATCTTTCCTCCAAAACTCTATCCTCCCCATATCTTTCCCACCCCTGGAGAGAATGTAGCTATCCTCCCTGGCTCACAAGCCCGTAATCTTGCCTTTACTCTTAACTCATATCTCTCATCCAACCCACATATTCAATCTGTTACCAAATCTTGTCAGTTCTACCTTCACACCATCACTAAAATCTGCCCTTTCCTCCCCATCCAAACTGCTACTATGCTGATCCAAACACTTATCATATCTTGCTTTGACTACTACATCAGCCTCCTAGCTGACCTCCCCACTCCAGTCCTAACTTCATTCTGCTGCCCAGATCATTTTTCAAAAAAAATCATTCAGGCTCTGACTCCCCACTTTTCAAAAATCTCCAGCAATTGCCCATCCACCTCCACATCAAACAAAAACTCCTTACCATTGGCCTTCAAACATTATATCAACTCACCCACTCATCTTATCTTGCTGATTTCCTACTGCAACCCAGTCCAAATCCTTCACTCCTCCAAAACCAACCTACTCATTCTACCTCAATCTCATCTATCTCATTGCCGAACCCTTGCCCGTGTCATCCCTCTGGCCTGGAACTCCCTTTCCCTTCATACGTATGACAGATTATCACTCTCCCCCACCTTCAGAGCCTTACTAAAATCACGTCCTCTTCAAGGGGCCTTCCCTAAGTCCTCATATCCCTTTCTCCCTCTCCCTCTGTGTTGCCTATGCACTTGGATCTATTCCCTTTAAACATTTGATATTTACCCAACCTTCAGCCTCGCAGCACTTGCGAATACATCCATAATTGATTTTAATATCTGCCTACCCCTATAGATTGTAAGCTCCTAGTGGGCAGGGAATGGTTCTACCCACTATGTTGTATCGTACTCTCCCAGATGCTCAGTCCAGTGCTCTGCACACAGTAAGCACTTAATAAACATCACTGACTGATTGATTGCTTAATACAGTGCTCTGCACACAGTAAGTGCTCAACAAATACCAGTGGCTGACTGTAGAGTGACCAGGGATGAACAACACATTTTAAGCGGTGATGTTTTCTGCCTTCTTAATGATGAAAGGAATTTCAGTTACCATCTTTGAATAAATCCTTCATTTGGTAACAAAACTTGATCTCATTTCTTATGTGTTCTGTATGTTGCACCAGTCGGTCTATGTCTTTAGCTTGTAGGTGATGCTTTTGCACCAGAAAGAAGGGCTTTTACAGATTCATGAATTAACTCCATCCATTTCAACCACGTCTCTATAAAGAAAAATATCTAAGCTGCCACGAAACCGGACATCAAACAAGGCTCAATATTATCTCCAACAGTCAAGATTAAATCCCCTCAAATTTTAGTTTAACATGGAAATACACCCATGAGAAAAATTATATGTAAGCTAGCCAGGAAACCTGAGGCAGAGATTCAGCCTACAGGGTTGTATAACTTTATCCTGTGTTTAATGTGGAGTTTAAAGCTCACGCTGTTTGACGAGTGGTTTTAGCCTCCTGAATGGGAATGTGCTGTACTTTGGAAATGAAGATCAGTGAGGACTGGATTCCCTCTCCGTCACATTAGCACCATCTCTAGCTCTTCAAATACTTCCTGCTGACTCCCATAGAGCACGGAAAGCAATGTTCTGGTGATTAAGCAGCAATATCATTATAAAAGGCAAATGAATAATCATTGTGTTAATGAACTTTATCTTAGAAAAGATTAGTTTTTTAATGTTAAGCCTCTTTCAATATGAAAGAGAAAATGCATTTCCATTCCATTTAATCAAAGCTGAGCTGTTCATAATCTATACAATTTCATTTCCTATCTTCACATATTTTCTCTGGATCTGCATATCAAACTTCTTCAGTGCATACTGTCAAATATTTTTCATAGATTATGAATATTCTCTTCCAAAACAAAGCCATGGAGTTTGTTACAACCTGAAGCAATTTACCTTAACAATGGGATAGATGGGTTGGTAACAAGCCACATGCCATTCACCAATTAGTAATAACAATGCAAACAGCTGAGAAACAACTTGGATCACTTCTTGGAAGTTTGGAGTGTGTCTTTCAAACACTTTTAAGCAATTACTTCAATCCAGTACACTGCCCCCCCACCCCCCACCCCCAGCTGCCTACGTGAAACCTTCTTCTTTGGAAGAGGCATGTTATGGGACTTGGGTTCATTTTGGGTATTCAACTGCAGTAAGGTAGTAATAATAATAATAATTGTGCTATTTGTTAAGCACTTACTATGTGCCAGATACTGTACCAAAGGCTGGGATAAGATGCAAGATAATCGGGTTGGACACAGTCCCTATCCCACATAGGGCTAACAGTCTTAATTCCCATTTTATGGATGAGGTAACTGAGGCACAGAGGAATGAATTGACTTGCCCAAAGTCTCACAGAAGACAAGTGGCAGAGCCAGGACTAAAACCCAGTTCCTCTGATTCCCAGACCGGTGCTCTTTCCAGTAGACTATGCTGCTTCTTGGATTTCCCTTGGAATAAAGGAGGAGGTGCAAACCCCATTAGCACACTGAGATACTCACTTAAGTCACATTCCTGTAACTCATTAGCAATAGGTGAATACATTTGGATGTGTGAACAGCAATCAAGGAAAAAATTATGACTGAGGCCAAATTAAATGTAAACATAAATTCTGCAAACCAAAATTTTTAATTCAAGTAGAACACTACTACAGGGCAGAAAGACGTTCCCTCCTTAAGGGTTGGCCAAGACTAGCCAGGTTTCAGGATAAGCTCTCCTTAGCAGTAGCAGCTACAGCAAGTCACAAAAAGAGCAACAGCTCCCGTTGCTCTTCTGGCCATCTCCCTACCTGTTAGCCTGCCACTTCCTCCCTGGTATCCCGCTCCAGAGGAGCAGAATATATTTTCTCCCTGGAGTCCATGGCTCAGTCTATCAATGGTATATATTGAGTGCTTCCTGGGTGCAGAGCACTGTACTAAGCATATGGGAGAGTCCAATACAATAGAGTTAGTAGACACATTCCCTGACCATAAAGAGTTTACAATCCTGCCTCCTTCCTCCTAGACCCACTTGGGAAGGTGCATCCCTATGTGTGTTCCTTATTCATTTGTGAAAAATGTATTATGGATTTTTAGTTGCCATTGAATATTTACAAATTTTTCCTGAGACCATCATCGTCAAATTAGATGTGTTAAATAATAATAATAATAATGTTGGTATTTGTTAAGCGCTTACTATGTGGAAATCCCCACCTATATATAACACTGTGCTCAGAGTTGTATAAATTGTGCAAATACAGTGTCTGTAGACTATGGATTTCCAATCCCAAATAGATCATTACTAGAGGAGACAAACAGTGTGGCCTCGTGGAATGAGCACAGACCGGTAGTAACAAGAGTTACACATTTAAAGAAAAAAAAAAGCACAAACATGTACAATTCCCCAAGAAACAAACTTCAGCAGGAGAACAAGTTAAAAATGAATGAGCTTTTCTCTCCCTAGTGCTCACATCCCTTCCTGGAAGACATAGGGGGTTCAGAGAGGTGCATTAAGTTTCCCAGAACAGCAGGACACTAATGCACTGGGACGTCCGGCTCATTTTTAAGTAGAGCAAGACAGGCAGACGTACAAAGGTAGAACATAGATAAATAAGGCCTATGTACTTGCATTATTTATTTTTCGCATTCTGAATGCATACCTTGAGCCGACAGTAGCGTGGATACTCGAATATACTAGGAAGCTAACTAGGACTTGCACTAGTATTCACTGAGAGCCAGGGAAGAAAGTTGTCGGTGGAAATGTAAGAGTAGAGCTGTTCTTATAATAATAATAATGGCATTTATTAAATGCTTACTATGTGCAAAGCACTGTTCTAAGTGCTGGGGAGGTTACAAGGTGATCAGGTTGTCCCGCAGAGGGCTCACAGTCTTAATTCCCATTTTACAGATGAGGGAACTGAGGCCCAAAGAAGTGAAGTGACTTGCCCAAAGTCACACAGCTGACAATTGGCGGAGCAGGGGTTTGAACTCGTGACCTCTGACTCCAAAGCCCGTGCTCTTTCCACTGAGCCACGCTGCTTCTCTAAAAGCAGCCTTTTTCTTCATTTCCAAGATGACACTGCATCCATGGATGTGTCTTTGAGAGAGAATCTCTATGCACACTTTGTCTATGAAATAACAGAGAACTGCTAGGAAAGAAGAGGTGTCCAGTTCTGGTGACAGTCTGAAGGAAATATGTATAACATAATGATAATAGTAATAATAATAATATTAGTAGCAATCATACTACTACTAATAATGATTGTGGCATTTGTTAAGCACTTACTATCTGCCAAGCACTGTCCTAAGCGATGGGGTAGATACAAAATAATCAGGTACCACATGGGGCTCACAGTCTAAGTGGGAGGGAAAATAGGTACTGAATCCCCATTTTGCAAATGAGGGAACTGAGGTACAGAGAAGTTAAGTGATTTGCCCAAAGTCACACAAAAGACAAGTGGTGGAGCCAGGATTAGAACCCAGGTCCTCTGAGTCTCAGGCCCATGCTCTTTCCACTAGACCATGCTGCTTCACTGAGATTTCTTCCTCAGGGAACAGGAGATATTATTTCTCATGCTACAAAGAAGTTGGGCCATGAGGAGAATTTGGTGGGGGAGGATAAGTAGCCATTTTATCAATTCAGTGCCTGCACAGTGCTAAGTGTTTAGTACAGTGCTCTGCAAAGAGTAAGCAATCAATAAATACTATTAATTGATTATCACCTAAAGATTCTCTTCAGTACTATGATAGTTTTATGATCTCTCTCCATCTGAATACCCAGTTTTCAAATTCCTGTTCCTCAAGTGCATTAACATTTGTTTTCACATGTGAAAAAATTTACTTTGGGACAGTGTTTTTCACCCACCTAGGCTTCCATATTTGCGAGGGTGGGGGGGATTCAACTGCTGTCAGGTAAAAATAATAATAATAATAATAATGATAATAATTGTGGTATTAAGTGTTTACCATGTGCCAGGTACTGTACTAAGCATTGGGTTAGGTACAAGCTAATCAGGTTGGGCAAAGTCCATGTCCCACATGGGGCTCACAATTTTAATCCTCATTTCACCAATGAGGAAACTGAGTCACAGAGAAGTGAAGTGACTTGCCAAGGTCATACAGCAGACAAATGGCAGACTGGATTAGAAACCAGATACTTCTGACTTCCGGGCCCGGCTCTTTCCACAAGGCCACACTGCTTTCCTGGCACATAGTAAGTGCTTAACAAATACCGTAATTATTATTATTACCTCTGTCCTCACTGGACTGTACCACATAACTCTATTTGTGTCAGTGGCAGGTTTGCCTAGCTGCTTTTTAATTCTTAATCCATCAACGAGGGAGGGTATCACTTTCAATGTTAGTTTTGTTAATCTGATTTTTAAATGGGATTCAGATAAGAATTTCAGTGGAAGGGTAAGAAATACCAAAAACCAAAAAAAAAAACCAACAAAAGGAAAGTGGTTTAGTTATTCTGTTTGAAAACCAATGAGCTTTTAAATGTAGTGAGAGTTTGCTATTGGTCAAAGGATGATTACTTTCATGGTTATTAAAAAATATGCTCTCAACCAATCAATCATATTTATTGAGAACTTACTGTGTGCAGACAGGACTGTGACTGTTATATTGTTGTGTTCTATTATCCCAAGCGCTTAGTACAGTGCCATGCACACAGTAAGCGCTTGATAAATACAATTAATTGATTGATTTCAGACCAGTGTACTAAGCAATTGGGAGAGTACAATGTAATAGAGTTGATAGTCTTACTCTAGACTGTATGCTCATTATGGGCAGGGGACGTATCTGCTAATTTTTCTTGTATTGTATTCTCCCAAGTGTTTAGAACAGTGCTGTACACATAAAAGGTGCTCAATAAATACCGTTGATTTATTGGTTGATAGAATGTTCCCTGCCCATGACAAGCTCACAGTCTAGAGTCTTGTGTCAGTACAGCCCAGCCGCAGCACTAGTAGCAATTCCCTACCTTCATTCAAATGTATTTATTGAGTGCTTACTCTGTGCAGAGCACTGTACTAAGTGCTTGGGAGAGTACAACAATAAACAGACACATTCCTTGCCCACAATGCCTGGGATCCTCTAAGTTCACCCCAACTGATTAGTAAATGGAGTGATGTTCTTTATAATGATCAGAGATTAATTCATTTTTTTCTATCTTGTTATATGTGTAATTTCAATAGTGATTTTTCTGAGTTAGCTATGACTAGGAAGAGATGGGGTGACACTGGCTTTTTTCTATAAACAAAGGTCTGGTTTATTAAAAAAAGTAGCATTAACACCATTGGTGTGGTAAACATTTGCATCACTGAGCACACTACTTCCTAGGGAAGAGCAGCATGATCATAGGGGATTGAAGAAGGGTTTCATTCATTCAGTCTTATTTACTGAGCATTTACTGTGTGCAGAGCACTGTACTAAGTGCTTGGGAAAGTACAACAATAAAGAAACACATTCCCTGTCCACAACAGACTTACACTCTACAGTTGGGGAGACAGACATCAATACAAATAAAGAAATTACAGATATGTACATATGTTCTGTGGTGCTGGGAAGGGGGGAAAACAATGGGAGCAAGTCAGGGTGATGCAGAAGTGACTGGGAGAAGAGGAAAGCGGGGCCTAGTCTGGGAAGGCCTTTTGAAGGAGATGTGCCTTCAATAAGGCTTTGAAGTGGGGTAGGGTAATTGTCAGATTTGGGGAGGGAGGGTATTCCAGGCCAGAGGCAGGACACGGGCTAGGGGTCAGAGACTAGGCAGGCCAGATCGAGGCACTGTGAGAAGGTAATCATTAGAGGAGCGAAGTGTGTGGGCTGGGTTGTAGGAGAGTAGCGAGGTAAGGTAGGAGAAGGCAAGGTGATGGAATGCTTTAAAGCCAAAGGTGAGGAGTTTTTGTTTTATGTGGAGGTGGATGGGCAACCACTGGAGTTTTTTGAGGAGTGAAGGGACATGTCCTCAACTCTTTTGTGGAAAAATGATCCAGGCAGTAGAGTGAAGTATGGATTGGAGTAGGGAGAGACAGGAGGCTGGGAGGTCAGCAAGGAGGCTGATGCAGTAATCCAGGAGGGTTAAGATAAGTGATTTTATTAATGTGGTAGCAGTTTGGATGGAGAGGAAAGGCCAGATTTTAGTGATGTTGTAAAGCTGGGTCTGACAGGATTTAATGATGGCTCGAATATGTGGTTTGAATGAGAGAGAGGAGTCAAGGATAACTCCAAGGTTATGGGCTTGTGAAACTGGAAGGATGGCAGTGCCGTCTACGATGATGGTTTAGTCAGAGGGAGGAGAGGGTTTGGGTGGGAAGATAAGGAGTTCTGTTTTGGATATGTTAGGCTTGTGGTGACAGGAGGACATCCAGGTAGAGATGTTTTGAATGCAAGAGGAAATGTGAGACTGCAGAAAGGGAGAGAGACCAGGGCTTGGAGATGTAGATTTGGGTATCATCCACATAGATGTAGTTGAAGCTATGACAGCGAATGAGTTCTCCAAGGGAGTGGGTGTAGTTGGAGACTAGAAGGGGACCCAGAACTGAACCTTGAGGGATCCCCACAGTTAAGGGATGGGAGGCAGAGGAGGAGCCCATGAAGGAGACTGAGAGTGACTAGCCAGAGAGATAAAATGAGAACCAGGAGAGGACAGAGCCAGTGAAGCCATGGCTGGATAAGGTTTCCAGGAGAAGGGTGTGGTTGACACTGTTCAAGGCAGCTGAGAGGTCGAGGAGGATTAGGATACAGTAGAGGCTATTGAATTTGGGTAGAAAGAGATTATTTGTGATCTTTGAGAGGGCGGCTTCTGTGGAGTAAAGGGGACAGAAGCCAGATTGGAGGGGGTCAAGGAGAGAACTGGAGGAGAGGAATTTGAGACAGTGGGTGTAGACAACTCGCTCAAGGAGTTTGGAGAGGAATGGTATGAGGGAGATGGGGTGATAACTGGAGGGAGCCATGGGTACAGGGGAGGGTTTAAAAGTGTATTGATCAGTCCATCATTCAGTTATTTTTTGAGCACCTACTATCATCATCATCAATCGTATTTATTGAGCACTTACTATGTGCAGAGCACTGTACTAAGCGCTTGGGAAGTACAAATTGGCAACATATAGAGACAGTCCCTACCCAACAGTGGGCTCACAGTCTACTATTTGCAGAACACTATATTAAGGGGTTGGGACAGTACAATGGATGCAAAAAAAATTAAAAAAAGAAGCATGGTCCCTGCCCTTGAAGGGATCAATATAATGTTAAATATAGACACCAGTGATTACAATTAGCAGGAGCAGGAAAGAAGGATAAGTGACTGATGATGGAGTCTCTTATCAGGAATGACAGTTGGGCCTAGTGTAAAGAGCACAGATTTGGGAGTCAGAGGACCTAGGTTCTAATCCCACCTCCACTATTTGCCTGCTGTGTGACCTTGGGCAAGTCCATTAATGTCTCTGGGCCTCAGTGTCCTCAACTGTAAAACTGTTGTTATTGTTCTCCCTCCTACTTAGGTTGTGAGCTCTGTGTGGGAAAAGACTGTGTCCCACTTGATTGGTTTATATCTACACCAACACTTGGTACAGTGCTTGGCAGATAGTAAGGTCTTAACGCCACCATCATCATTATTAATGATGATACCTCAGCTTTGAGACTTCAGGACCAAGAAGTTGCCCAGAGGAATTGATTATAGTGCTAGTGGACTGAGCAAGGCTATTCATGCATTCTCACCCCTGTCAATCAGGTTACCATTGGGGCAAGGAGTAGCACACTGCAAAGTGCATTTGGAGACTTAGTTGAGGTTGGCCTGATCATCCTCATCATTGCTGCTTATTGAGCACCTACTGTGTGCAGAGCACTGTACTAAACACTTGGAAAAGTACATGCTGAGAAGCAGCATGGCTTAGTGGGAAGAGCACGGGTTTGGGAGTCAGGTCGTGGGTTCTAATCCCGACTCTGCCACTTGTCTGCTGTGTGACCTTGGGCAAGTCACAACTTCTCTGTGCCTCAGTTACCTCACCTGGAAAATGGGGATTAAGACTGTGAGCCCCACATGGGACAGCCTGATTACCTTGTATCTGCCCTACTGCTTAGAACAGTGCTTGGCACGTAGTAAGCGCTTAACAAATACCATCATTGTTGTTATTATTATTATTATTACTACAATACAACAGAGTTGGCAGACAGAACCTGGATTAGAACTCAGAACACTGATGTTTCCAATGGACCAACAGCAGGGCTACCGCGATGGTACAATCACTCATCCTATCCCGCCTGGATTACTGCATCAGCCTCCTTTTTGATCGCCTAACCTCCTGTCTCTCTCCACTTCAGTCTATAGTTCACTCTGCTGCCCGGATTATCTTTCTACAGAAATGCTCTTGGCATGCCACCCTTCCCTCCTCAAAAATCTCCAGTGGTTGCCTATCAACCTTCGCATGAAGCAAACACTCCTCACTACTGGTGTCAAAGCTCTCCATCACCTTGCCCCCTCTTACCTCACCCTCCTGTTCTCCTTCTAGAGCCCAGCCCACACACTCCGCTCCTCTGGTGCTAATCTCTTCACTGTGCCTCGTTCTTGCCTGTCCCACCATCAACCCCTGGCCCACGCCCTACCTCTGGCCTGGAATGCCCTTCCTCCTCAAACCCACCAAACGGTCACATTTCCCCTCCTTCAAAGCCCTACTGAAGGCTCACCTCCTCCAAGAGGCCTTCCCAGACTAAGCCTCCCTTTTCCTCAGCTCTCCCTCCCCTTCCCCACCTCCCCGACTGGCTCCCTTTGCTCTACCCTCCCCCGCCCCCGGCCCCCGCACTGCACCTGTGTATATATGTACATATCTATAATTCTATTTAATTAATATCTGTTTACTTGTTCTTATGTATATATATCTATAATTCTATTTGTTTATATTGATGCTATTGATGCCCGTTTACTTGTTTTGATGTCTGTCTCCCCTCCTTCTAGGCTGTAAGCCCACTGTGGGCAAGGATTGTCTCTCTTTCTTGCTGAATTGTACTTTCCAAGCGCTTAGTACAGTGTTCTGCACAAAGTAAGCACTCAGTAAATATGATTGAATGAATGAATGAAAGGGCTAGGTGATTAAATAAGCAAATAAATAGAGGACAGTCATCATTATGTACTTAAGTGCTGAGGACAGCTGTTCAAAAATTCTCCCATTATAACAAATTTCTTTTTTATAGCCCTTTTGAAATAATGCTACTGAATTTTAACACCAGGATTTCTTATAGCACCTTCTCACTTTGATAGAATACTGTAAAGATTAACTTGGTTGTTTAACCTCCCTTTCCTTCCTTCTCAACCTCTCAAGTATTTCAACTGACTTTAAAGCCTGTTACAATTCAGCATTAGATAATGACAGATCTCTAGTGCTTTAGAACAAAGTTTAAGGTATAGAGACAGGCCTCTCATCATGCTGGCTCCTTGCTACTGCTTCCAAGTGAAAAACATGAGATCCTTCATATGTATTTCATGGGCACCAAACAACAAGCAGCAGCACAACAATCCAACAACATTTTTGGTATAAATCAATAGATCGACCATATTTATTAAGTGCTTACTGTGCAGAGCACTGGACTAAGCACTTGGGAGAGTACAATATAACAGAGTTGGTAGACACGTTCCCTGGCCACAGTGAGCTTACAGTCTAGAGGGAGAGACAGACATTACTATGAATAACTAAATTAAGGATATGTTCCTAAGTGCTGTGGGGCTGAAGGAGGGGTGGATAAAGAATGCAAATCCAACTGCAAGGGCAACTCGGAAAGGAGTGAGAGAAGAGGAAATGAGGGCTTAGTTGGGGAAGGCCTCTTGAAGCCGTTCAATAAGGCTTTGGATGTGGGGAGAACAATCGTCTGTCAGATATGAAGAGGGAGGGCATTCCAGGCCAGAGGTGGTGAGATAGATGAGATTGAGGTACAGTGAGTAGGTTGGCATTAGAGGAGTGAAGTGAAGAGAAATCAGGGAGGTTAGTTAGGGGAGAGCAAGGTGATTGAGGGCTTTAAAGTCTATGGTAAGGAATTTGATGTGGAGGGGATGAACAACCACTGGAGGTTTTTGAGGAGTGTAGAAACATGGACCGAATGTTTTTGTGAAAAATGATCTGGGCGGCAGAGTGAAGTATGGACTAGAGGGGAGAGAGACAGGAGACAGGGAGGTCAACCAGGAGGCTGACACAGTAATCAGGTAGGATAGGATAAATGCTTGGATTAACGTGGTAGTTGTTTAGATGGAGAGGAAAGGGCTGGTTTTGTGAAGACATCATTGTAGAATTGCAATGGATGTTTCTTATTCACAATTGAGGTGTCCAAAATGTCAAGACTGCTCTCAAAAATGTGCCCTCAGAAGTACCTGGTGGTCATTTAACCTGATAGAGTACCCAGTGGAGAGCATGGGAAAAGTTGAATTCAGCTGTGACAAATGAGGTAGCCATGGTCATTATCGGTAATGAATTTGAAAGGTGTGGTGTAAGTTTGAAAAAAAAAGAAACAATCACTTGCATAAAGTAGCAGAGAGACCCAGATCTTATGATGCATTATTATACCCTCTCATCTTTTGGCAAGGTGAAGATGGTTATCAGTTCATAAACAGGCAGATTGATTCAGTGATAGGAATGCAAACAAGAAAGTTTCTGGCATGAGTGTTTGTGCATGTAGGGTGATACTGCAAAATGAAACCTTCAATCAGATTTTGATGCCATCAACTCTGTCACCCATTTTAGTGGATGTGTATGCCAAAATCTAAAGTGAGTGATTGCTGTTTGTACATCAGAACCAGAAGTAACACAGAGTGGGTGACTGCATTCAACTGACTGATGCAAGAAACCACAGAAAATTAGTTATACTTCCACTCATCTATATAGTAATAATAACTGGGTTATCTGTTAAGCATTTAGTATGTGCTAAGCACTAAGGTAGATATAAAATAATCAAGTAATAGACAGTCTCTGCCCCCACAATGTGGCTTGCAGTCTAAGTATAAGGGAGAACAGGTATTGAATTCCCATTTTACAGATGAGGAAACTAAGGCAGAGAGAAGTTATGTATCTTGTCCAAAGTCCCACAGCAGTAAAGTGGCAGAGTCAGTAGTAGAACCTTGGTCCTCTGATTTCCAGGCCCAACAACTCATTCGCTCCCAAGGCTTCAACTATCATCTCTACGCTGATGACACCCAAATCTCCATCTCTGCCCCTGCTCTCTCTCCCTCCCTTCAGGCTCGGGTCTCCTCCTGCCTTCAGGACATCTCCATCTGGATGTCTGCCCGCCATCTAAAACTCACTATGTCCAAGACTGAACTCCTTATCTTCCCTCCCAAATCCTGCCCTCTCCTTGACTTTCCCATCACTTTTGATGGCACTACCATCCTTCCCATCTCACAAGCCCGCAACCTTGGTGTCATCCTCGACTCTGCTCTCTCGTTCACCCCTCACATCCAATCCGTCACCAAAACCTGCCGGTCTCACCTCTGCAACATCACCAAGATCCGCCCTTTCCTCTCCATCCAAACAGCTACCCTGCTGGTTCAATCTCTCATCCTATCCTGACTGGATTACTGCATCAGCCTCCTCTCTGATCTCCCATCCTCCTGTCTCTCCCCACTTCAGTCTATACTTCATGCTGCTGCCCAGATCATCATTCTACAGAAACGCTCTGGACATGTTACTCCCCTCCTCAAAAATCTCCAGTGGCTACCAGTCAACCTACGCATCAGGCAAAAACTCCTCATTCTCAGCTTCAAGGTTCTCCATCACCTCGCCCCCTCCTACCTTACCTCCCTTCTTTCCTTCCACAGCCCAGCCCACACCCTCCGCTCCTCTGCCGCTAACCTCCTCACTGTGCCTCGTTCTCGCCTGTCCCACCATCGACCCCGGCCCACGTCCTCCCCCTGGCCTGGACTGCCCTCCCTCCGCACATCTGCCAAGCTAGCTCTCTTCCTCCCTTCAAAGCCCTACTGAGAGCTCACCTCCTCCAGGAGGCCTTCCCAAACTGAGCCCCCTCTTTCCTTTCCCCCTCCCCATCACCCCGTCCTACCTCCTTCCCCTCCCCACAGCACCTGTATATATGTTTGTACAGATTTATTACTCTATTTATTTTACTTGTACATATTTACTATTCTATTCATTTTGTTAATGATGTGCATCTAGCTTTACTTCTATTTATTCTGGTGACTTGACACCTGTCCACATGTTTTGTTTTGTTGTCTGTCTCCCCCTTCTAGACTGTGAGCCCGTTGTTGGGTAGGGACCATCTCTATATGTTGCCCACTTGTACTTCCCAAGCACTTAGTATAGTGCTCTGCACACAGTAAGCACTCAATAAATACGACAATGAATGAATGAATGCTCTTTCCTCTAGGCCACATGACTTCCACGTTACTCTATGGAAGTCTATGCTAGTTTTGGTTTTTTTCATAGCATTTATTAAGCGCTTACTATGTGCAAAGCACTGTTCTAAGCGCTGGGGAGGTTACAAGGTGATCAGGTTGTCCCACGCGGGGCTCACAGTCTTAGTCCCCATTTTACAGATGAGGTAACTGAGGCACAGAGAAGTTAAGTGACTTGTCCAAAGTCACACAGCTGACAATTGGTAGAGCTGGGATTTGAACCCAGGACCTCTGACTCTAACATTCGTGCTCTTTCCACTGAGCCACGCTGCTTCGCTAGTTGCACAAGTACACACAGGATAGCGTGATATGCATCAGAAACCATGGCAGGTCTGGCTTTTTAGTGACATTTACTTGCAATCCAAATTGGCCAAAATTTCAAACAGAACTAATTCTGGGTCAAAAATATTATAATCACCACAATCTAATGGTAAGTGTTTTCAAGTTAAAGGTGGTTAATTTCAGGAATACAATAACAAAAGGCAAGGTGCCAGACCAACCAGCGGTAAGATGGAATTAATTCACAGTCAAAAAGAAGACTGCCATGAAAACATGTTTTCAACTGCTTTTAGAGAAAAATGACACCTAATCAAATTGACACTATTATCAGCCCAGAATTGTCAGATCCTGATAAAGCTCCTGAATCTTTCAGTGGGACAGTCAAAAATATGTTCTCATAAAGCCAATCAATCAATGGTATTTATTGAGGCCTTATTGTGTACAGAGCAGTGTATTATGTGCTTGGGAGAGCACGATAGACATGACCCTTCCCACAGGAGATGACAATCTAAGTTCTATTTGTAGGAAGAAAAACAGGCAAAAAAAAAACCCTACAAAAATCCAGCAGAAACTCAGATTGGAGAAGATGGGTACCCTCCCCACAGGAAGAAAACACTTGAGGGTGGGTGTATTTAAACTCGAATAATAATAATAATGGCTTTTCTTAAGCGCTTACTCTGTTCCAAGCACTGTTCTAATCAATCAATCAATCAATTGTATTTATTGAGCAATTACTGTGTGCAGAGCACTGTACTAAGCACTTGGGAAGTACAAGTTGGCAACATATAGAGACAGTCCCTACCCAACAGTGGGCTCACAGTCTAAAAGGGGGAGACAGAGAACAAAACCAAACATATTAACAAAATAACATAAATAGAATAGATATGTACAAGTAAAATAAGTAAATAAATAGAGCAATAAATATGTACAAACATGTATACATATATACAGGTGCTGTGGGGAAGGGAAGGAGGTAAGACCGGGGGGATGGAGAGGGGGACGAGGGGGAGAGGAAGGAGGGGGCTCAGTCTGGGAAGGCCTCCTGGAGGAGGTGAGTTCTCAGTAGGGCCTTGAAGGGAGGAAGAGAGCTAGCTTGGCGGATGGGCAGAAGGAGGGCATTCCAGGCCAGGGGGATGACATGGGCCAGGGGTCGACGGCGGGACAGGCGAGAACGAGGCACAGTGAGGAGATTAGCGGCAGAGGAGTGGAGGGTGCAGGCTGGGCTGTAGAAGGAGAGAAGGGAGGTGAGGTAGGAGGGGGCAAGGTGATGGACAGCCTTGAAGCCAAGGGTGAGGAGTTTCTGCCTGATGCGCAGACTGATTGGTAGCCACTGAGAGCTCATCTCCTCCAGGAGGCGTGCCTTCCAGGTCAATGTAGTATGGCACAGTACCATCATTATTCTGTGGTCACTTCAGCTGGAAATGAGTCATTATGAAAAAATCTTTCACTTGCACTTCAAAATGTGCTGCCCCCCTGCCCATCTACTTACTAGCTGAACTCTGTGACTGAGAGGGATGAGAAAGTGCCAGTGGTGCTGCTCTAAGCGCTAGGGAGGATACAAGGTAATCAGGTTGTCCCACATGGGGCTCACAGTCTTAATCCCCATTTTACAGATGAGGTAACTAAGGCGAGGGAAGTTAAATGACTTGCCCAAAGTCACACAGCAGACAAATGGCAGAGCCGGGATTAGAACCCATAACCTCTGACTCCCAAGTCCGTGCTCTTTCCACTGAGCCATGCTACTTGTCTGATCAAGATGACAATTACTAACACTTAGAGACACTGTAATGAAAATGGATAGTTTGTGGCATAGTGTCCATTGCTTTCATGGATTTTTCATGGATATGCTAATGTTGAGTACTGAATTTCAGTGAGATCTAATCAGCACATCTTGCCAATATGTAAATAAGGGTAGTGATCAGGCTGTACTGGGTTTAGAAAGAGGAACACTAGCTAATGAGAAGCAGCATAGCTCAGTGGAAAGAGCACGGGCTTTGGAGTCAGAGGTCAGGGGTTCAAATCCTGGCTCTGCCAGCTGTCAGCTGTGTGACCTTGGGCAAATCACTTAACTTCCCTGTGCCTCAGTTCCTTCATCTGTAAAATGGGGATTAAGATTGTAAACCCCACGTGGGACAACCTGATCACCTTGTATCCTCCCAGCACTTACAGCAGTGCTTTGCACATAGTAAGTGCTTAATAAATGCCATCATTATTATTATTAATGAAATTCAGAACTATCAAATGAGCAGATGTGTTAGCAGTAACAAATCAATTTAGCTTTTTGGTTTCTTGGAATTTCCAAGCAATGCCAGGTACTATCAACTAGTGGACCATAACCAAGATATACTGCTTACAGTTCTCAAGTTGCATATTATGTATGATGATGCTGATGGAGTCTCCCATCAAGGTTGATGGATCGGCTTTGGTCCTCAGACTTTAGCCTAAACCAGGAATCTGCACTGAGGAATTGATTATAATGCTTGTGATTTGAGCAGCACCACTGGCACTTTCTCATCCCTCTCAGTCACAGAGTTCAGCTAGTAAGTAGATGAGCAGAGGGGGCAGCACATTTTGAAGTGCAAGTGAAAGATGTTTTCATAATGACTCATTTCCAGCTGAAGTGACCACAGAATAATGATGGTTTGACCTGGAAGGCATGCCTCCTGGAGGAGGTGAGCTCTCAGTAGGGCTTTGAAGGGGGGAAGCGAGCTAGTTTGGCAGATGTGAGGAGATAGGGCATTCCAGGCCAGAGGTAATAATAATAATAATGTTGGTATTTGTTAGGTGCTTACTATGTGCCAAGCACTGTTCTAAGCGCTGGGGGGATACAAGGTAATCAAGGTTGCCCCACATGGGGCTCACAGTCTTACAGATGAGGCATTTGAGGCACAAAGAAGTTAAGTGACTTGCCCAAAGTCACACAGCTGACAAGTGGTGGTGCCGGGATTAGAACTCATGACCTCTGACTCCCAAGCCTGGGCTCTTTCCACTAAGCCACGCTGCTTCCCCAGGTAGGATGTGGGCCAGGGGTCGATGGTGGGACAGGTGAGAACGAGGCACAGTGAGGAGGTAAGCGGCGGTAGAGGAGCAGAGTGTGTGGGCTGGGCTGTAGAAGGAGAAAAGGGAGGTGAGGTAGGAAGGGGCAAGGTGATGGAGAGCTTTGAAACCAAGTTGGAGGAGAGGCAGTAGGGACAGCAGGTGTAGAGAACTCTCTCAAGGAGGTTGGAGAGAAATGGTAGGAGGGAAATGGGGCAATAACTGGAGGGAGCAGTGGGGTCAAGGGAAGTTTCTTTTTAGAATAAGGGGTTAAGTGAGCATATTTGAAAACAGTGGGGAGGAAGTCATTGGGGAGTGAACTTTCGAAGATGGTGGTCAGGGAGGGAGAAAGAAGGGGAAAGTGCTTTAAAAAGATAGGAAGGGATAGGGTCAGGGGTTGGATTTTGATAAGAGGCAAGAGATCTCTTGAGATACTGCTGGGAATACTGGGAGAATCGAAGTGGGTAGAGGCAGGGAGGCTTGAGAGAAGCAGGGGAGATTTTAGGGAGATCATGCTAGATGACTTCTATTTTGTCAACAAAAAAAAATTGTCAGGTCATTAGGGGAAACAGATGGTGGGCAGCAGGGGATGGGAGGACAAGAACTTTGAGGAGGGAGTTAAATGCCTGGAGCTGCCTGTGGGGGCAGTGGGTATAGGAGTTAATTGGGAAAGATAAGTATTGTCATGTGGAGGGGAGGGCAGAATTAAGGCACATGAGGCTGAATTTTAGATGAAGTCAGACAGATGTCTGGATTTTTGCCAGCTGTACTCTGCAGCTCGAGCACAGGAGAGGAGGAAGTATACTGAGGAGGTGATCCAGGGTTGTGACTTAGTGAAATGAGATCAACAGAGGGACAGAGAAGTGAGGGAATTCAGTTCAGTAGTGAGGGTGGTGTTGAGGATGTTGATTTGTGGGTCAAGAGAAAGTAATTTGGGTATAGAGACCAATGGGACATGATAGCTTTAGAATATTAAAGGGAGGGTCAAAAGATTAGTGGTCCCTGTGGGGGAATGGGACAGATTTGAGTGGGGGTGTGTGTGGGGGGGAAAGAACAGGTGAGTAGGCTGTGGTCTTATAGAGGAATTTCAGAGTTAGTGAGGGTAGAGATTGTATAATGATTAGAAATGATGAGACAAGTATGTGCCCACGTTGGTGAGTGTGTGGCGTGGGGTGGAGCAGGAGGTCATGAGTGTTGAGGATTGTAAAGAGGTGGACAGTGGAAGGATCATCAGGAACATCTACATGGATATTAAAGTCCCCAAGAATCAATGTAGGGATGGAGAATAAGAAGCAAGTGAGAAAGAGATTAAAATGTTTCAGAAAGTTAGGAGGAACCTGGGGAGTGATAGATGACCATTACTAGTAATTGAAGTGGGTGATACAGGCTTCAAAGGAAGGGAAGGAGAGGGATGGGGGAGGAGAGATGGTGTGAAAGCTAAATTGGAGAATGAGAAGGAAGCCTACTCCTCCCCATTTCCAAGTGAGTTTTGGGGAGTGGGAGAAGATGAGTCCCCCTCCTCCACCACCACCAACCCTGATGAGAGGGCAGGGGAGATGGTATCATTTGGGTCAAGCAAGGTTTCAGAAATCAATCAGTGGTATTTGAGAGCTTACTCTGTGAGAGTACAATATAACAGAGTTGGTAAACATGCTCCCTGCCCACAACAAACTTTCAGTCTAAAGGGGAAGACAGACATTAATGTAAATAAATTACAGATATGTACATAAGTACTGTGGGATTGAGGGGGGGGTGAATAAAAGTTGCAAATCCACGTGCAAGGGTGACACATAAGGGAGTGGGAAAAGAAAAAAATAATGGCAAGGAGGAGCAGTGATTGGGTCAGGAATAGGTCAATGATGAAGATAAGCTTTCCCATGATGGAGTGGGGGTTCCACAGGCTGTATTTGGCTGAGGCTGTGGGGATAGGGTGGGTGGTGGGGACAGCGAATGGGATAGGAAGGGATTGGATGGAAGTGAGTTGATGGGGCAGGTGTGGGGGAGGTGTATGAAGGACATTGCTGGGATAGGATAACAGGGATGGGGAGGGTTTGGGTGGGAGTGAGCTGAGGGGGGGTTAGCATGTGGAGAGGAGAATGAAGGGTGATTACTGCATCAGCCTCCTCCCTGCTCTCCCATCCTCCTGTCTCTCCCCGCTTCAGTCTATACTTCACTCTAATGCCCGGATTATCTTTGTACAGAAACGCTCTGGACATGTCACTCCCCTCCTCGAAAATCTCCAGTGGTTGCCTGTCAACTTACGAGTCAAGCAAAGACTCCTCACTCTCGGCTTCAAGGCTGTCCATCACCTTGCCCCTTCCTACCTCACCTCCCTTCTCTACTTCTACAGCCCAGCCGGCACCCTCCACTCCTCTGCCGCTAACCTCCTCACTTTGCCTCGTTCTCGCCTGTCCAGCCGTCGACCCCCGGCCCACGTCATCCCCCTGGCTGGAATGCCCTCTCCCCACACATCCACCAAACTAGCGCTCTTCCTCCCTTCAAAGCCCTACTGAGAGCTCACCTTCTCCAGGAGGCCTTCCCAGACTGAGCTCCCTTTTTCCTCTCCCCCTCCTCCCCCTCTCCACCCCCCGCCTTACCTCCTTCCCTTCAGCACCTGTATAAATGTATATGTTTGTACGTATTTATTACTCTATTTTACTTGTACATATCTATTCTGTTTATTTTATTTTGTTAATATGTTTTGTTTTGTTCTCTGTCTCCCTCTTCTAGACTGTGAGCCCGCTGTTGGGTAGGGACCGTCTCTATATGTTGCCAACTTGTACTTCCCAAGTGCTTAGTACAGTGCTCTGCACACAGTAAGCGCTCAATAAATACGATTGATTGATTATATATGTTTGTACAGATTTATTGCTCTATTTTACTTGTACATATTTACTATTCTATGTATTTTCTTAATGATGTGCATATAGCTATAATTCTATTTATTCTGATGGTTTTGACACCTGTCTACATGTTTTGTTTTGTTGTCTGTCTCCCCCTTCTAGACTGTGAGCCCACTGTTGGTTAGGGACCGTCTCTACGTGTTGCAGACTTGTACTTCCCAAACGCTTAGTACAATGCTCTGCACACAGTTAGTGCTCAATAAATACGATTGAATGAATGAATGGTGCTGGGCAGGGATGGCAGGGGCAGGGCAAACATGTGGGGGGGACTAAGGGACATGGGGGGACTAGAGCATTCAAGAAAGAAATCCCAGCGCTGCAGCAGCTGACTTAAATAATAATAATGATGGTATTTGTTAAGCACGTACTATGTGCAAAGCACTGTTCTAAGCGCTGGGGAGGTTACAAGGTGATCAGGTTGTCCCATGTGGGGCTCACAGTATTAATCCCCATTTTACAGATTAGGTAACTAAGGCACAGAGAAATTAAGTGGCATGCCCAAAGTCACCCAGCTGACAATTGGCGGAGCTGGGATTTGAACCCATGACCTCTGACTCCAAAGCCCATGCTCTTTCCACTGAGCCACACTGCTTCTCTAAAGAGTCCAGGACCAAAGCAGGTTTCTCTAGTAAGTGGAGACTCAGCAGTTCCCACCTAGGAGGGATCACCAGAGGGAATGGGTGAAGTTAGCTAGTCATTACCTGCTAATGGGCAAATGTTAGCCAGTCATTATAGTGTCTGTCCAAAGTGAATGGGTGGGCTAACAAGTCTTGAGTTGTTAATGGGTGTGTAACTAGCTGCTTTCTCCGTGGTCATCCCCAGTTCAGATCACAGTCCTGCTTCTTTAAAGGGGCCCAGGGCTCACCAGGTATGAAGGGGTGCGGGGGAATCCTCGTATAGCAGTCCCAAGTCCCCGGTGCATAGACTGGGGAAGCAGATGGGAAGGTTAAGGAAGTTTGTGTGGGGCGGGGGGAGGGGAGATGAGGGTACTAGCATCCTCTCCATGAAAGACATTCTTCTACCCGCAGAGCTGTAAAGAAACCTATCTCTCCTCATTCCCAGAGTCATGCTTTTTCCACTGGGCCAACAACAGAGGGACACACATTTAAGGTTACGTTTACCCTTTCTTCTATTTTTCTATTAAGCATTTTTAATAGATACTATTAAATTGTGAACACCTCCTGGGCAGAAACTGTCTTCCACTAAAAGTGCAGTCTCCAAAGCACCTAATGCAGTGCTTTGATCAGAGTAAGCCCTCAATAAATATTAATGATGATAAAGATGAAGATGAAGCACAGTTGGGGTTAATTTGAAGCAGTGTGGCCTAGTGGAAAGACCATGGGCCTGGGAATCAGAGCACCTGCTTTCTAATCCCAGCTCTGCAACTTTTCTCTGTGACCTCAGACACATCACTTAACTGCTCTTTGTCTCAATTACCTCCTCTGTGGGAAATGGACTGCATCCAAGCTGATTAGCTGGTATCTACCCCAGCACTCAGAACAATGCTGTCACCTAGTAAGTACTTAACAAATACCATAAAAAATAAAAATTCAAATGAAGTTTTAAGGCAAAGATCAATACCAGAAACTGTTGGGAGTTCCAGTGTTCAACATTTTTCCCTAGTAATACATGAAAATGGATTTGGATTTTTTTAAATAAATGGAAGGGTAACATGTTCACACACAAGAGAGAGCTACTAAATTGCAAAAGAATCATAGCTCTCTCTTTTCCCCCTATCTTTCTTGGTGAGACAAAGACCTTCTATGACTTATTTACATGGCCTCAGAAGATTATTTTTCCTAGGCAGCATGCATTAATTCTGTCTGATTACGTTGCCATTCTGTTCCAGAATCATGGCTTGTAAGGAGAATCATCATCAACATCACAATTACTACTAATCAAGCATGCTATAATGTATCTAGCACAGTACTAGGCATTGTTTAAAATACAGCAAAGATTAGTAGAACCGGCCCCTGTCCTGAAAAAAAAATCTACAGTGGGGCGGGGGGGGACGGGACACCACACATAACAAAAAAAGTCCAAACCTCAGCAAATACTGCTAAATTCCATGATAAGAAAATAACTAATAAAGAACATCAGAAATAATTCAGTTCAAGCAGTTAACAGTGCTTTGCACATAGAAAGTGCTTAATAAATGCTATTATTATTATTATTATTAACACTCTCCAGGGGCCCCTGAAAGCTCATGGTTAAAGGCCTCGTGTCACTCTTTTCATGGTATAGGGAGAGTGGAGAGGAAGAATCTATCAACTGGATGGTATTTATTGAGCATTTGCTGAGTGCAGAGCACTGTACTAAGTGCTTGGTAGAGTACAATACAACAGAGCTGGTAGACATGATCCCTGCCCTCAAGGAACTTACAGTCTAGTGGATGGTGGGAATAAGCAGGTTTTTTAGGCCTGATTCTCTTTGGTTTTGCAGAGATTCCAGACAACCAATAGTAGCCCATGTGCTTCTCGAAAAGAATTATTTCCTATCCTCTATCAGTTGATAAATAGAAATGACCTAAAGAACTAGGAGAAAACATAATTTATTACAAAACCTCTTCATTACTGCTTCCTCCTTGTTTGAAACCAGGCCAAGCGGTTTCATGTCAGTTGAGTCAACACAGTTTACTTATCAGGTTACCTTGAAAAAAGCTTGGGAATTAGCTCTTGATCCATCAACAGGCAACAAGGAAACTTCAAATACTGAAAGGTCTGTTAATATTCTCTCCCTCAAGCAGTCCCTGAAGTAGAGGAATCATTTACTACTGTAAGAGTTGATTAATGGGACATGCACTCTCTTACAAAAATGTCAGCAGAGCAGACACAGAATAGTATAGCCAGATATAGTAAGTGGGCTTAATGGTATATTATGCATAATTTTCATATATGAGCATATCTTCACAGGCTACAGGGGTGGAATGAGAAACACAAAACTGGCTATAGGCCCCAGAGCGTTGTGTGTACGCACATATGTGTATGTACACACACACACACACACACACACACACACACACATTAGAGAAGCAGTGTGGCCTAGTGGAAACAGCGCAGGCCTGGGAGTCAGAAGGATCTGGGTTCTAATCCTAGCCCTGCCACATGTCTGCTGTGTGACCTAGGGCAAGTCACTTCACTTCTCTGTGCCTCAGTTTCCTCATCTGTATAATGAGGATTAAGACTGTGAGCCCCATGTAGAACAGGGACTGTGTCCAACCTGATTATCTTGTACCTACCCCGGTGCTTAGCACAGTGACGGGCACATAGTAAGCACTTTCATTCAGTTAAATTGTATTTATTGAGCCCTTTCTGTGTGCAGAGCCCTGTACTTAGCACTTGGAAAGTACAATTCAGCCACAAATGGAGACAATCCCTGGCCACAACGGGCTCATAGTCTAGAAGCACTTAACAAATGCAATTATTAATTACTACACACACACACACAGCATTGCTCAGTGGAAAGTGCATGGGTTTGGGAGGTAGAGGATGTGGATTCTAATCCTGCTCTGCCATTTGTCTGCTGTGTGGCCTTGGGCAAGTCACTTAACTTCTCTGTGCCTCAGTTACTTCATCTGGAAAATGGGGATTAAGACTGTGAGCCCCACGTGGGACAACCTGGTTGTTTACCTTGTCTCTACCCCAGCGCTTAGAACAGTGCTTGGCACATAGTAAGTGCTTAACAAAAACCATCATTATTACACACAAACACACACTCTTACACTCTGTTCTCTCTGGAGTGCTGGTACTGCTTTATACCTAAGCACAGGGGCCATTGGAGAGGAACAACACGGAAGCCTGCTAAATTGCCCAGATTCCATTCAGTCACTTGATCTGTGTAATTTTGTCTGCACATTATGCCAAAGGTCAGCTCAAACTGACCTAAAAAGCTGATGGGACTTTGGAATCTCATTGGTGAGAGCAGGCATCTTGCAGGACAATCTTGTAGGAGTGGAATCTCCTGGGTATGCTGCTTTGAACAATTCCTAGAAAAGATTCCATCACTTAAATAGCTGTTGAAGAAAAATCCTAATAATGCATAACCCACTTCCATGGAGAAGGCCAACAGTGAGCTTCATTTTTTTTGACTACTGATTCTTAATGTATTGTTACGGTGTTTGTTGAGTCCTTATTATGTGCCAGGCACTGTTCTAAGTGCTGGGGTAGATACATTCTAATTATTATTATTATTGTACTTGTTGAGCGCTTAGTATGTGCCAAGTACTGTTCTAAGAACTGGGGTAGATATAGGTTAATCAGGTTGGGCACAGTCCCTGTTCCAAAGGGTCTCACGGTCTTAATCCCCGTTTTACAAATGAGGTAACTGAGGCACAGAGAAGTGAAGTAACTTGCCCAAGGTCACACAGCAGACAAGTACAAAAGCCAGGATTAGCCAGGTCCTTCTGACTCCAAGGCCCCTGTTCTACCCACTAGAACACTGACAGCTGCTTCTCTTTAATCATTTAGCTTAATGGCTAAATGATTCCAAAAGATGCTTGACTTCATACTGTTGTTGCAAGATTGAGATTTTACCACAATTTTGGGATTCAGTAACTTTATACACTCTATTCCCAGCTCTGTTAATAATAATAATAATAATAATAATGGCATTTTTTATGTGCTTACTATGTGCAAAGCACTGTTCTAAGCACTGGGGGGATACAAGGTAATCAGGGTGTTCCAAGTAGGGCTCACAGACTTCATCCCCATTTTACAGATGAGAGAACTGAGGCCCAGAGAAGTGAAGTGACTTTCCCAAAGTCACACAGCTGACAAGTGGCAGGAGTGGGATTAGAACCCATGACCCATGACCTCCCAAGCCTAGGCTCTTTCCACTAAGCCACACTGCTTCTCCGTTGGATTTATCAGGTGGCTAGAGGCAAGCCTGTTCATTTTTTTAAATCAAACTATGTGCTTTCTATGGTAGCTCTCCTGTTAAATCCACAGACTAAATGGTAGATGAAAATTTGATGAGGGGATTTACTACCACTCTAGGGGTTTGCAACATTGTAGTTCCCAAAGGAGGTTGAGTAAAGAAAAGGTCTAGGCTGCTTGATCAAAGGTTGGTAACAAAATAATGGAATAAAACAAACCAGCAAAGGTAATCACTTCAACGGTGGATTTTGGAACCTGAGACTTGCCTTCATGTTTCTGTTTACAAGCTAATATAACGGATGATAAAAGTTACCTCCTTCAGAAAGAGACCGGCAATATTAAATGATAATAATAATGATAATAATTGTGGTATTTGTTAAGCACTTATGTGCCAGGCACTGTACTAAGCATTGGGATAGATGCAAGCTAATCAGGTTGGACACAGTCCCTGTCCCACTTGGGACTGAGTCTTAATGCCCATTTTACAGATGAGGTAACTGAGGCACAGAGAAGGTATGTTGCCCAAAGCCACACAGCAGACAAGTGGTGGAGCGGGGATTAGAACTCGGGTCCTTCTGTCTCCCAGGCCTGTGCTCTATCTACTAGGCCACATTTGATTATTCCCAGGAGTCTCGACCTCCACCCACCCAATACTTTCCTCCTCTTGGGCTTTCTCTTAAGTGAATGGATGAAGTTGCTGGTTTCCCTGAGGGCTGGACTTCGGCAGAATCTCAACTCCCTAGCCCTCCATGCCCTCCAAAACTGAGGAGAGACCAGAGGCATGTGGTGGTCTATTCTTCCCTACTCCAGACAACCTAGAATCCTGGGCTGAAGGGTCATTTATGATTCTCTCTCCTTCCTCTCGCTTCCCTTTCCCCACTCTTCGAGAGTGGAGAGGAACAATGATCAGCATTAAATGCCTGTAAATTATGATTTGAAGCCTCTTATGGAAATGTTTTATGGCTTCTCATTTTACAGCAAGTTTTTTCATAGCTTTAAAAGAACTTCAGCATTTGGGAACATACCGAAAAGTGTGACCCAATAACACCAATTCATCTTTTTATATTTATCATTAAAAAACTGTAAAATCTGCTTTCCCCTCACATCAACATATGAATTCGGTATACCTTAAGGCAAATATGTGACCATATAATTGGAGCAGTAAATTGATGGCAATTAGATAATTAGTACTTGAACAGCAGCAAGAAATAGTCTTAATTGACAATGTGGTGGATGGTAATTGATGTTAATTACTCAGAGGAAGAGGAAAATTGTGAAGGAAAGACCTGTTTCATAGGCTTTTATGAATATAACAAAAATCTAGCAACAAAATCTATTTCCAAAATATGATGAAAAATCCAAACATATATTCAAAAATACAGTATTTAATGCATATATGCCTATAAATTCCTAGGAACAGTGAGATGCCTTTAGGTGTTTAGTGATTTGCAACCAAATTTACCGATCTGTAAGTAATTTTAAAAAGCAATGGAAAAATAATTATTTTAGATTTTTTTTACAGGTACTCTGTTTACTATGTGGCAGGCACTGTTCTAAGAACTGGGCTAGATACAGGATGGTCGGGTTAGACATAGTGCATATCCCACATGGGGCTCCCAGTATTAATGCCCATTTTGCAGATGAGGTAGCATAGCCCCAGAGAGGTGGTGTGATTTGCCCATGGTCACACAGCGGACAAGTGGCAGAGCTGTGATTGGAACCCAGGTCCTCAGACTCCCAGCCCTATGTTCTTTCCATTGGGTCATGCCGCTTTTTGTCAAGTGATTACTATGTGACAAGCACCTTTCTAAGCACTGGGGTAGATACGAGTTGATTAGGTCTTCAAACATCATCTTCAAATGTGAAAAGCATCATTCTGTGTAGTTGGAAGACTTGAGTCAAAGAGAGATTGTGACTTGACAGTTCTGGTCATGGTGGGGAGGGTGTTAATGGGATGGATTTGGATCTCACTGTCAAGTTGCTGGGAGTCTATCCAACACTGGAAGTGGACAGGAAGAGGGAGGGGTAGGAGAAATGCAGAATTCCTGCACTCATTCATTCATTCAATTGTATTTCATTCATTCAATCTATCGTATTTATTGAGCACTTACGGTGTGCAGAGCACTGTACTAAGTGCTTGGGAAGTACAAATCGGCAACATATAGAGACGTTCCCTACCCAACAACGGGCTCACAGTCTAGAAGGGGGAGGCAGACATGCAGAGCACTGTACTAATCGCTAGGGAACATACAACAATAAAAAATGACATTCCCTGCCCACAACGACCTTACAGTCTAGAAGGGGAAAGACAGACATCAATACAAATAAGAAAAATTACAGATATGTACATAAGTGCTGTGGGGCTGAGAGGGGGAAGAGCAAATGGAGCAAGTCAGGGCAACACAGAAGGGAGTGAGAGATGAGGAAAAGTGGGGTTTAGTCTGGGAAGGCCTCTTTGAAGGAGCTGTGCCTTCAGTAAAGCTTTGAGGGCGGGGAGAGTAATTGTCTGTTGGATATGAGGAAGGAGGGCATTTCAGGCCAGAGGCAGGACATGGGCCAGGGGTAGGTGATGAGACAGGCAAGATCAAGGTACAATGAGAAGGTTAGCACTAGAGGAGCGAAGTGTGTGGCCTGAGTGAGGTGAGGTAGGAGGGGACAAGATGATGGAGTGCTTTAAAGCCAATGGTGAGGAGTTTTTGTTTGATATCGAGGTAGATGGGCAACCCCTGGAGTTTTTTGAGGAGTAGGGTGACATGTCTTGAATGCTTTTGTAGAAAAATGATCCTGGCAGCAGAGTGAAGTAAGGACTGGAGTGGGGAGAGACAGGAGACTGGGAGGTCAGCAAGGAGGCTGATGCAGTAATCCAGGTGGAATAGGGGGAGTGATTGTATTAACATGGTAGCAGTTAGGATGGTGTATATTTGTACATACGTATTATTCTATTTATTTTATTAATGATGTGTATATATCTATAATTCCATTTATCTATTTTGATGCTATTGATGCCTGTTTACTTGTTTTGTTTTGTTGTCTGTCTCCCCCTTCTAGACTGTGAGCCTGTTGGTGGGTAGGGATTGTCTCTGTTGCTGAATTGTACTTTCCAAGTGCTTAGTACAGTGCTCTGCACACAGTAAGTGCTCAATAAATACAATTGAATGAATGAGTGAATGAGAAGAAAGGCCAGATTTTAGTGACATTGTAAAGGTGGGAGCGACAGGATTTGGTGACAGATTGAATATGTGGGTTGAATGAGAGAGACGAGTCAAGGATAACACCAAGGTTACGGGCTTGTGAGTCAGCAAGGGTAGTGGTGCCATCCACGGTGATGGGAAAGTCATGGGGAGGACAGGGTTTGGGAGGGAAGAAAACGAGCTTTGTTTTGGACATGTTAAGTTTGAGCTGATGGGAGGACATCCAAGTAGAGATGTCTTGAAGGCAGGAGGAGATTCAAGACTGGAGAGAGGGAGAGAGATCAGGGCTGGAGATATAGATTTGGGGGTCATCTGTGTAGAGAGGGTAGTTGAAGCCAAGGGAGCAAATGAGTTCTCCAAGGGAGTTGGTGTAGATGGAGAATAGAAGGGGCCCCAGAACTGAACCTTGAGGGTTCCCCCCAGTTAGGGGATAGGAGACAGAAGAGGAGCCCATGAAGAGACTGAGAATGAACAGCCAGAGAGGTAAGAGGAGAATCAGGAGAAGAGAGAGTTAGCGAAGCCAATTTGGATAATGTTTCCAGGAGAAGAGGGTGTTCGACACTGTCGAAGGCAGCTGAGAGGTCAGAGGATTAGGATGGAATAGACGCTGTTGGATTTGGCAAGAAGTAGATCATTGGTGACCTTTGAGAGGGCGGTTTCTGTGAAGTGAAGGGGACCGAAGCCAGATTGGAGGGGATCAAGGAGAGAATTGAAGGAGAGGAATTTGAGACAGCATCCTTGGCAGCAGTTGTCAGTTTGGTAGCCCTCTGGTCCAGTCAGGAAGCATTCACCACTATCATAACGTAACCTAAGTTTAATTCTTTTCAGTTCTTTCAGGCTGAATGTTGACAACTGGACACTGGAATTCGTAGAGCAGGGAATGAGAACTGGCTGTTTTTTAGTTGGGTTTGTGCTGGCAGCCCCAGAGCCCCATCCTCCAATCCTTCTCCCCCATACCACCCGCTCCCAATCCCGGCACAGAACAAAGACCCAAAAGCAGCTGTGGAAGAAGGGGAGAAGCACTGTAGAGTACCATTTCTTCCTCTTCCTCCTCCCTCGCTCCTCTTTACCTTTTTATTTCACTTCCTTCTTCCTCTTTGCCCCAGACCCCATTTCAAATGTCCCTCTCAACCAATCAATCAGTGCTCTTGGGTAAGCCCCCAAGGTTACTCCCACAGGATGCAAATACATGTGGTCTCTCAAGCACTTAGTACAGTGCTCTGCACACAGTAAGCACTCAATAAGTACAACTGAATGAATTCATTGATTTGATGTCAGAAATATTCATGATTGGAATTTGCTGCTATTGTGCCTGCTGCTATTGTATAGCTCTACCCATATATATGGCCCTTTGGGTAACCCCCCGCCCCCCCACCCATCCCTGCTGCATATTGTCTCTTTAGTCACTGGCATCCACTGCCCAATATCTTCAGTGGTCATATCCCCCTTCTTTCCCTCTACTATCCTCACCCCTATCCTGGAAAGTCAGATAGCAGTGAGTTGGATAAACTTTCTAGGGCTCTAAATGCAGCTGCTGTCAATAATAATAATAAATATGATATTTTAAATGCTTACTATGTGCCAGGCACTGTACTAAGCACTGGGATAGATACAAGCAAAGTGATTTGGACACAGTCCCTATCCCACATGGGGTTCAGTCTTAATCCCCATTTTACAGATGAAGGAACTGAGGCCCAGAGAAGTTAAGTGATTTGCCCAAGGTCACACAGCAGAAGGTGGAGGAGCCAGGATAAGAACCCAGGTCCTTTTTACTCCCAGGCCCATGCTCTATCCACTAGACCTCACTGCTGTTCCTGTCAGGCAACAGGACTCTCTTTACCTAATCCCCCATGAATACTGTTAGTGGCAAGTATTCATTTTCAAATTGATATCCACCGATATCATGATTGATGGACTCAGATAAGTCCCAGAATTTCTACGATCAAGGGAGTGAAAGATAAAGTTGTACAGTCAATTTTCAATGATCTGGGTGCTGATTATTCATTCATTCAATCGTATTTATTGAGTGCTTACTGTGTGCAGAGCACTGTACTAAGCGCTTGGGAAGTACAAGTTGGCAACATATAGAGACGGTCCCTACCCAACAGTGGGCTCACAGTCTAGAAGGGGGAGACAGAGAACAAAACAAAACATGTTAACAAAATAAAATAAATAGAATAAATATGTACAAATAAAATAGAGTAATAAACACATACAGACATATATACAGGTGCTGTGGGGAAGGGAAGGAGGTAAGGCGGGGGGATGGGGAGGGGGAAGAGGGGGAGAGGAAGGAGG
The DNA here is from genome assembly GCF_015852505.1 of Tachyglossus aculeatus. NCBI lineage: Eukaryota > Metazoa > Chordata > Mammalia > Monotremata > Tachyglossidae > Tachyglossus > Tachyglossus aculeatus. The sequence goes on from NC_052101.1 coordinate 104,442,380, forward strand.
GGGCTCAGTCTGGGAAGGCCTCCTGGAGGAGGTGAGCTTTCAGTAGGGCCTTGAAGGGAGAAAGAGAGCTAGCTTGGCGGATGTGCGGGGGGAGGGCATTCCAGGCCAGGGGGATGTTGTGGGCCGGGGGTTGATGGCGGGACAGGCGATAACGAGGCACAGTGAGGAGATTAGCGGCAGAAGAGCAGAGGGTGCAGGCTAGGCTGTAGAAGGAGAGAAGGGAGGTGAGGTAGGAGGGGGCGAGGTGATGGACAGCCTTGAAGCCGAGGGTGAGGAGTTTCTGCCTGATGCGTAGGTTGATTGGTAGCCACTGGAGATTTTTGAGGAGGGGAGTAACATGCCCAGAGCATTTCTGGACAAAGACCATCTGGGCAGAGGTGTGAAGTATGTGGGCAGAGGTGTGAAGTATGGATTGAAGAGGGGAGAGACAGGAGGATGGGAGATGGGAGAGGAGGCTGATATAGTAATCCAGATGGGATAGGATGAGAGCTTGAATGAGCAGGGTAGCGGTTTCGATGGAAAGGAAAGGGCAGATCTTGGCGATGTTGCGGAGGTGAGACCGCAGGTTTTGGTGACGGCTTGGATGTGAGGGGTGAATGAGAGAGCGGAGTCGAGGATGACACCAAGATTGCGGCCTTGTGAGATGGGAAGGATGGTAGTGCCATCAACAGTGATGGGAAAGTCAGGGAGAGGGCAGGGTTTGGGAGGGAAGACAAGGAGTTCAGTCTTGGACATGTTGAGTTTTAGGTGGCAGGCAGACATCCAGATGGAGATGTCCTGAAGGCAGAAGGAGATGCAAGCCTGGAGGGAGAGAGAGCAGGGGCAGAGATATAGATTTGGGTGTCATCAGCGTAGAGTTGATAGTTGAAGCCGTGGGAGCAAATGAGGTCACCAAGGGAGTGAGTTATTCTGTTATTAGAAATTATTCATTTCTATTTATGTCTCTCACCTTCCAGACTGTAAACTCATTGTGGGCAGGGAACATGTCTACCAACTCAGTTTTACTGTACTCTCCCAAGTTCTTAGTACAGTGCTCTGCACATGGTAAATGCTCAATAAATACCATCGAGAAGGAGGAGGATGATTAATCTATTATACAATTGTTCTGTTTTCCTTTTGGTGTCAGCCCTTGAGAGAAGCCTTCAAAGATTAGTTAGCACCCCCATCAGAGAACATAGGAAAGAGAGGGATTAGGGAAAGGATATAAAGGCTGTAATTCTACTCATTCAATTTCAGGAATGTTAGCCACTCATGTGAAGACAGGTCAGGCAAGAGATGGAATCTGAACATAGCAAGAGATTTTGGGTTTTCTATGCCACTCCTTTGCCCTTCTCCCTTCAACTAGCATAGATAATTGATTTGCTTATAATATACCATAATGACAGATACTATTTTCCCTAATGCTGCAAACACTTCCAAGGTTGTTTTACATTTGTTGGTAATAACAATTCACAGTTGGGAATGTCATTTTGAATGCATCAATGCCAGAAAAAAATTTCCTAAAGACAAACATCATTATTGCTTAGTGCATGTTAAGCATAGATTACTTTTACACAGTTGCAGTAGACATTCAGCTATTCATTAAGTACTCCTTTTATAAAATCAATTGGTAACCTAGTTTTATGTCATTCCTCTATAAGCAGCTGAAATTATCTTTGCTTAAAGTCTCTATTGCGGTTTGCTACTTTTAATAAGATTTCTCACCCCTATTTCAGAATCAAGTGCTAAGATTTAGGATGCACTTGTTTTGTAGGATCTCAGACAGCTTCCAAAATTGTAAGCATAATTTTTATGCAACATTAGTTTTCACCAAAAAATACTTTTGGAGTGAATTTAAATGTGGGTATATCATTTATTATTTTTATTTGCATCTCCAGATGAATTTGAACATATCGAAACACATTCAAATATAAACCTCTTTTCTGTGCAACTTGCATCTGACCTTTATCATTTTAGAAGTTTATCCAACCTTTATGTCCCCTATTTTACAATTCATCTAAAATGTTTATTGGAGGCTGCTCTAGGCTGCTGCCTTTCTGGGGAAAATGTTTATAGCTTTCTACCTTCACTAGGTCAATTCCTCCAACAATATGTCCAAAGAAATGCTGAGAAATGCTATTTTATGAAATTCTTTCTATTTCATTCCTGCCCCCCCCCCCACCTCTTGGCACTTGTGAAGAACACTCCCTTATGAACACAGGTGAATTGATGTTTTTGGGATTAGCAGCAGTTCCTTTGTGATTTGGGAGAATGACCAGCTGTGTGTAATACTAGACCTGATCACAGTCACACCTCCAAAAGGATTTTTGTGTTTTGTTCTCAGAGTTCTTTAAGATAACTTGGATCATGACTCCAAACCACAGGACTCCATTTACTATATATATGGAACTCTTTGAAATCAATCAGTTAATGGTATTTATTGAGTGCTTATGGTGTACAGAGCACTGCGCTAAACACTTGGGAGACTATAGTACAACAGAGTTGTACTACATGTTTCCTGCTCACGAGGAGTATAGAGTCTAGATGGGACTATAAGCAAGCATCCTTATATACACAAAGTTCTGAACATGTGTATTCAAAAAGCACAAGAACAGCTAAACTACTCGTGTTTCCCAGGATGGGGAGGGGAGGAGGACGTGAGTGGTAAAGGGGGGTGGGGGAGGAAGAGAGAGAGAGAGAGAGAGAGAGAAAAAAAAAAGAAGGGAAAGGAATTTCCCTCTTCTGAATTTGAAGGCACTGCCTGGCTTGTTGATTGGGTCTCACTTCCAGGTAATTCTGGTAAATGTAATAAGCAGGCAGCATGTCCTTCAAGAATAAGTTTTCTACTTCCTCCTCTGTCCTTTCACCTCAGTTCTACCTCCAGTAGGGGCCTAAACATTTACACAACCAGAGACCCTGCCAATAATGTGTCAAGGTTTACTCTCAAGGTTTACCAAGTAGCAGTCATGTTTCTGAATGTAAAGCCATGAAAGAGGAAAAAAAATCATTTCCACCCTCTAGCTCACCTTGTATTTATTTCAGGCCAGCAATTATTCACCAAATTCCTGCTTTTCTCATTGGTAGTAGAAAGGGAAACAATTGAGCCCAGAGGGCTTTGCAGGAAGTGCCTGCCAATACTGGGATTACAGACTTTATCAAAGTTTCCATATCAAGAGAGATGGGATTGCATTATATCCTGCTGTTGACCTCCCTGTTTAAATGGGGTAGGGTGATGGAGTAGTGCAAACCCATACCCAGGGTAAATGATGAGTTAACTTCTGGGCAACAGGCACTTCAGACAAAGGATAGCATTTTGTCAGGAGTGGATGTAGTGTCCCCTCAGAAATGATGAATGAGCTTCCATTTTAAGGATTCAGGATCAAGAACCCGTGTGAAGGAATTGATTACAGTGCTAGTGATTTGTGCAGTGCCACGCACACTGTTTTGTCCCTAGGGGGTCTTGACCACAGTGGGTCATGGTTTACAATGAACAAATGGGTGGGGAAGGGTGCAGCGCTTTGTGAAGTGCAGGTGCAATCTTTGCTCACCCTAGTCAGAGGCAGAAAAGGGATTAGAACCCAAATCTCCCAATTGCCAGAGCAGTGTTCTTTCCACTGCAGCAGGATTTCAAATTACAAAATTGAATGAAATTTATGATGTGATAAACTAATCCCGAGAAAGGAAAGAATGATAAGTTGTCTGTTGAACTTCATGCAGTAACATTGGTTTTAACAGTGAGTTGTAATAAGTTGAAGGCAAAAGTTCTAAAGAATGCTTGAAGGGAAAACAATGTCATAAACCACAAAAAAGAATGGCACATGTAATTGAAAGATTAAGGAGGCAAGCAATTTTTGAAATAAATTAAAAGCTTGTAGCTTTCAATTTGAGATTTCCTGGTCACAAAACACATTTTCCAGATAACTTGATGAATTTTGGTTCAGTTCCTGAATTAAGTGCCTACAACTTGGGCAAAATGAAGTAAAGAAAATGAATGTTTTCTTTCATGGGTGCTTGTATTTTATTACATGGAAAAGTACAGGCCGCAGTAAGAAAACTTTTAAGATTGAAATGATTTTTCCATTTCTCTGTGCCCAGAAACTTCACTTTGAAGTGGTTACTTAAATGGAGGACAGTTTTAAAAACATTTTTTTTTTTTTTTTACTAAAGCAACAGGGTCAAATTCAGGGCAATATTTGCAGGCTTTTGAAAAATATTGTGAATTAATTATTTGTGTTTACCTTGAGCATAACAAAACTTTTTTCTGATCTTGTCTTAGTTTACACAGCGGGTCAGTGGCAGAGATGGGATTAGAACCTGGGAATCCTGACTTCCAGAGCCACTTGCTATTTTCATGAATCAATCAAGCAATCAATGGTACTTATTGAGCACTTACTGTAAGGAGCAATAAGCGCTTGGTAGAGTAAAATACAACAGAGTTGGTAGACATGATTCCTCCATTCAAGGGGCTTATAGTCTCACGTGAGAAATGGACACTAAAATTACAGATGGGGGAAACAGCAGAGTACAGTGATATATACCTAAATACTATGGGGGTTGGGTGGGGAGAGAATCAAAGTACTTCGAACCCAAGTAAATGGGTGAAGCAGAACGGAGGGAAAATAGATGGGGAAACGAGGGCTTAGTTAGGGAAGCCCTTTTGGAGGAGGCAGGATTTTAGTAAGGTTTTTGAAGGTGGCAAGAATGGTGGTCTATCAGATGTGAAGGGGCACTTTCATAGTTAGGGGGTGGGAGGAAGAAGAGAAGTCTGCAAAAGAGATGGAGAAGGAGCAGCCGGAGAGATAGGTGGAGAACTCGGAGAAGAACTGGATGAAGTCAAGGCGAAAATTGGATGAGAGAGAGTGGAGACAGCGGGTGTAGACAACTCGCTCAAGGAGTTTAGAGAGGAATAGTAGGAGTGAGATGGAGTGATAACTGGCTGGAACCATGGAGTCAAAGGAGGATTTTTTAGGATAGAGGTTACATGAAAGCAGTGGGGAAGGAGCTATTTGAAAATGAGTGGTTGAAGATGACTGTTAGGGAAAGAAGAAGGGAGGGAGCCAATATTTTAATAAAGTGAGAAAAAATGGGGTCAGCATACAAGTGTGGGGGGGTAGATTTTGATAAGAGGCAGGAGATCTCCTCTTGACATATTCTTGGGAAGGAAGGGAGAATCGAGGAGAGGGCAGGAGCGGGGTGGGACCGAAGAGTACAGAGGAGATTTAGGGTGATCATGTCTGATGATTTCAATTTTATCTGTGCAATAGATGGTGAGGTCATTGTGGCAAGAGAAATTAGAGGCAGGGGACAGGGCATTTGGGGAGGGGTGTTAGAAGTCTCAAACAGCAGGCACGGGCAATGGGCATGTGAGTCAATAAGGACTGAAAAGTATTGTTGTTGGATGGAGGAGGGCAGAGTTATAGCAGGTGTGGATAAGTTTGAGATGGACAAGACATCAGGCACTCCAATTTGCTCCCAGACTGAAAAATCAAACCCAGAATAGTTTTTCCTGTTCCTAGCATGCTACTTGAAGTCATTTAATTATCTCTTTGAAATCACTGTAGTGAGTTCCTCCCACTCAAAATCTCTGTCATGATTGACTTCAAAACATGGATTTTAAAGTGTATAGGAATTTCCAAATATGCAGAGAAAAACGTGGGAGCATTAATAAATAAATCATTAATATGCATTTGGAGTTTAGGATATTCATGAGTAACCTATCAACTACATAATAGAAGCAGCATGGATTCGTGGAAAGAGCCCGGGCTTGGGAGTCAGAGGTCATGGGCTCTAATCCCAGCTCCGCCGCTTATCAGCTGTGTGACCTTGGGCAAGTCACTTAGTTCTCTGTGCTTCAGTTACCTCATCTGTAAAATGAGGATGAAGACTGTGAGCCCCATGTGGTAGAACCTGATTAACTTGTATCTACCCCAGCACTTAGAACAGTGCTTGGCACATAGTAAGCGCTTAGCAAGCACCAACATTATTATTATTATTATTATTAATAAAGATAAGGACAAACAACAAACTAGACTTAGCATATTTTTTATCAATGTGGTTATTTGTGATTTAAACTTTTCATTTTTCTTTCATCTAGAAAATAACTTCACTCTCCAAATTCTCATATAAGGCCTTTAGTTATCATTTTCCCTAATTAGGGTCATCAGTATGGTGTCTGGCATGAGTCTGGGAACCATGACAACAGATTATGAACTGTGAAAAACGATACTTGAATTTCATCTAATTTTATAGATTTCATTATTAATTATCACTGTCTAGTTTTCAACTAAGCATTCCCCACATTACTTATTTCTTGTGCTGTGAAGTGCAAGGTGGCTTGAATAAATATTCAAGTGTACTTCTGACATTCCCTAACATTCCCCTATTTTGGAGCTTTCATCCGACATCCTCCCAGTGCTTGCTGGCTCTCCATCGCAGCTCTAGGGGCTCTGCTGCCAATATGTTCTGCCCACTACAGGCTGCCCATATGGACTTAAACTGCGACTGATCACGGGTTGGACCTCCCCACCGGACAGACAATCATATTTATTGGGTGCTTACTGTTTGCAGAGCACTGTATTAAGTGCCTGGGAGAGTACAATATGACTATAGCAGGCACGTTCCCTGCCCACAATGAGCTTACAGTCTACAGTTGCATGACCCTCTCCAGGTACTGACCATCCCCCATTGTGGCTCTCAGGGTGTCTTCCTCTGCACCTACCTCTTTTTTATTTTTAGATTGTGAGCCCCCTCAATCCTCCCAAGGGACAGGGACTATGTCTATCTCCCACCTTGGGCCAGGTGGTAGTGAAGGAGGAGGACCTCCTCTTGAACCCTATATTAATAATAATAATGTTGGTATTTGTTAAGCACTTACTATGTGCAAAGCACTGTTCTAAGCGCTGGGGTAGATACAAGGTGATCAGGTTGTCCCACGTGGGGCTCACAGTCTTAATCCCCATTTTACAGATGGGGTAACTGAGGCACAGAGAAGTTAAGTGACTTGCCCAAAGTCACACAGCTGACAATTGGCAGAGCCGGGGTTTGAACCCATGACCTCTGCCTCCAAAGCCCGGGCTCTTTCCACTGAGCCACGCTGCCTCTCTAATATTATATTGCCTCTTCCCCTCTTTCTTCCTCTTTCCCTTTTCTTCCTCCCTCTGCTAGTCCCTCCCTTCCCTTCCACTTCTTCCTCCCAAGTCTCCTCAATGTCCTGCACTCTCAAAGCTCCATCTCCAAGTCTGCCCCATGCTCAAAAAGAAAAGTTGACAGTAGTAGTAGTAATGCTAATAGTATTTATTAAGTGCTTATTGTGTGCAGAGCACTTTATTGAGCACTGGGAAAAAATGCACTTGCACTGCTGGAAACCCCAGCTCATGCTCAGGCCAAAGTCCTTGAGGATCCATGAGGATTCCAGGCACAGCTAGTGATACTCCCTTAATGGAAATCAAAATTCATCTGGAGTCCAGAGCAACGGTCAACCAATGTATTCATTTTTAATGTGGTTTAATATACTTCATAGATTTTAATAATATAGGAACAAACTCCTATTTTTTCCAGGCAAAAATCACTGTCCTACTATATACTTCAAAATTTGGATTTTTAAGGTTTGCAGAAATATCCAAATATGTAGATAAAAATACGAGAGCACTGACAAAAATAAATCATTAATATGCATTTGAAAATTAGGATATTCATGAGCCACCTATCAACTGCACAATAAAGATGAAAGCTAAGAAAAGGCCAAACAACAAAATAGGGTACACTTTTGTCCAATGAAAATAGGTCTTGCATATTTTATTTTTCAATGTGGTTATCTGTGATTTAAAACCTTTCATCTTTCATTCATAGCAAGCTGCATGAATGCCAAGAGGTTATAAACCTTGATTTTTTTGATGAATAGTCCAATCAGTATTATTTACTACAGACAACAAGACTCAAGGGACATGTAAATTGTGCTTTATCTCTGCTGGCACATTGAACAATGTATCAAGTACACCACGGAAGAAAAAACTCCACCACCACACTTGGTATGGTATTAATTTCCTCTGATAATAAGATCCAGGTTTACAGTTTCTTGGTTTAGTGCAACCGACCAACCCACTTTTTACCAAAATAATTAATCTTCCATTAGCCCTCATTTCCCCCATCTGCACACCCCTCTGCATCATATTTGCAGTTGGTTAGTACCCCTTAAGAACTTTGATACTTATCCCATTCCCACAGCACTTATGCACATATACTCATACTCTACTATTTCCCCTGGCTGTAGTTTATTTTAATGTCTGTCCCCCCCGAAGACTGTAACATCTTTGTGGCAGGGATCAAGTCTGCCAATCTTTTTGTATTGTACTTATCTTCTTAACTCTTTACCTTTCAACACCAACCCCATGCTCCCCCTGATTTTCCCATCGCTGTAGACAGCACCACAATCCTTCCTATCTCACAAGCCCGTAACCTTGGTGTTATTCTTGACTCATCTCTCTCAGGCAACCTGTATATTCAATCTATGACTAAATCCTGTCAGTTCAACCTTCACAACACCGCTAAAATCCACCCTTTCATCTCCATTCATTCATTCAATCACATTTATTGAGCGCTTACTGGGTGCTCTGCACTGTACTAAGTGCTTAGAAAGTACAATTCAGCAACATATATTAAATAATGATGGTATTTGTTAAGCACTTACTATGTGTCAAGCACTGTTCTAAGTGCTGGGGTAGACACAAGATAATCAGGTTGTCCCACGTGGGGCTCACAGTCTTAATCCCCATTTTACAGATGAGGTAACTGAGGCCCAGAGAAGTTAAGTGACTTGCCCAAAGTCACACAGCTGACAAGTAGCAGAGCTGGGATTAGAACCCATGACCGCTGACTCCCAAGCCTGGGCTCTTAATAATAATAATGTTGGCATTTGTTAAGCGCTTACTATGTGCAAAGCACTGTTCTAAGCACTGGGGGGTTACAAAGTGATCAGGTTGTCCCACGTGGGGCTCACAGTCTTCATCCCCATTTTACAGATGAGGGAACTGAGGCTCAGAGAAGTGACACGACTTGCCCAAGGTCACACAGCAGACATGTGGTGGAGCCGGGATTCAAACCCATGACCTCTGCCTCCAAAGCCCGGGCTCTTTCCACTAAGACAAGCTGTATAATGGCGCAGTAGCTAAATAGATGCTCTGAAGTTTAGTTTAAGGTACTAACATCCCCTTAACCATTTTTTTTCCTCTAAGGCATTAAATTGAGTTTTAACCATGAAGTCTTTGAATCATTCTTTATTGCAGTTTGAAAATGTACCCTGAACGTGGGACATTGTTTCAGGGGAAGTCCAGATTGACCTGGAAAAAGCAAGACAGTCCCTACCCAACAACGGGCTTACAGTCTAGAAGCAGGGAGACAGACAACAGATCAATCAATATCAATCAATCATATTTATTGAGCGCTTACTGTGTGCAGAGCACTGTACTAAGCGCTTGGGAAGTACAAGTTGGCAACACATAGACAGGTGTCAATGCCATCAAAATAAATAGAATTATAGCTATGTACACATCATTAATAACAGAGTAATAAATATGTACAAATATACACAAGTGCTGTGGGGCGGGGAAGGAAGCAGAGCAGAGGGAGGGAGGGGGGCAATGGGGAGGGGAGGAGAAGAGGAAAAGGGGGGGGGCTCAGTGTGGGAAAGCCTCCTGGAGGAGGTGAACTCTCAGTAGGGCTTTGAAGGGAAGGAGCTAGTTCTGCGGCTGTGTGGAGGGAGGCTATTCCAGGCCAGAGGTGGGATGTGAGCCAGGGGTCGACGGCGGGACAGGCGAGAAGGAGGCCCAGTGAGGAGGTGAGCGGTGGCAGAGGAGCGGAGAGTGCGGGCTGGGTTGGAGAAGGAGAGAAGGGAGGTGAGGTAGGAAGGAGGGAGGTGAGGTAGGAAGGGGCGAGGTGATGGAGAGTTTTAAAGCCGAGAGGGAGAAGATTTGCTTGATTCGAAGGTTGACAGGCAACCACTGGAGATCCAGCCCCCTGCCACAGGGCAGGGCAGGGCAAGGTACCTCCCCCATACCCCTGCCACTGGGCAGGGTACACACACTTCACCACCACCACCGCCCCCCGACCAGAAATAGGGAGGTGGGGGCACGGGGGGACATGACATGAGTCCTCAAAAATCTCCAGTGGCTACCAATCTGCGCATCAGGCAGAAACTCCTCACCCTGGGCTTCAAGGCTGTCCATCACCTCGCCCCCTTCTACCTCACCTCCCTTCTCTCCTTCTACAGCCCAGCCTGCACCCTCTGCTCCTCTGCTGCTAATCTCCTCACCGTTAGGCCTCGTTCTCGCCTGTCCCGCCATCGACCCCCGGCCCACGTCATCCCCCGGGCCTGGAATGCCCTCCCTCTGCCCACCCGCCAAGCTAGCTCTCTTCCTCCCTTCAAGGCCCTACTGAGAGCTCACCTCCTCCAGGAGGCCTTCCCAGACTGAGCCCCTTCCTTTCTCTCCCCCTCGTCCCCCTCTCCATACCCCCCATCTTACCTCCTTCCCTTCCCCACAGCACCTGTATATATGCATATATGTTTGTACATATTTATTGCTCTATTTATTTATTTATTTTACTTGTACATATCTATTCTATTTTATTTTGTTAGTATGTTTGGTTTTGTTCTCTGTCTCCCCCTTTTAGACTGTGAGCCCACTGTTGCGTAGGGACTGTCTCTATATGTTGCCAACTTGTACTTCCCAAGCGCTTAGTACAGTGCTCTGCACACAGTAAGCGCTCAATAAATACGATTGATTGATTGATTGATTGATTGATTAATGAGGCCACTCGCTTCCCCCCAACCCCCTCCCTCCCCGGGGGCACACAGCCTGCCCAACAGCAGAGAAATCATTTTTTGTTGTCTGTCTCCCCCTTCTAGACTGCGAGCCCGTTGTTGGGGAGGGACCGTCTCTGTATGTTACCAACTTGGACTTCCCAAGCGCTTAGTACAGTGCTCTGCACACAGTAAGCGCTCAATAAATACGATTGGATGAATGAATGAAAATGGGGCACCAGAGCAATTCCGAATAGCGCCACTAGGTGGCGAGCGGTTGGGAACGGCGAGTCCTGGACCTGGGCGGGAGCCGGGCCCGTGGGGGCTCTGGACAGGAGAGGGGGGTGTGAGCTGTGTGTGTGTAGGGGGGAGAAGGGTCGCCCCGTCCTGTTAGGGGGCTTCCCCCCACGACCACCCTATTAATCCACGGGTGGAGGCACAGGGGCACTGGGTCTGTCATGTCAATTCAAGCACTTATCCTAACCCATCTTGATTACTGTTAACAGCCTCCTTTCTGACCTCCCTGCCTCCTGTCTCTCCTTACTCCAGTCCATACTTCACTCTGCTGCCCAGATCATTTTTCAATTACACTCAGTCCATGTTTCCCCACTCCTGTGGTCGACCATCCAACTCCGCATCAAACAGAAACTCCTTATCCTTGGCTTTGAAGCACTCAATCAGCTTGCCCCCTTCCACTTCGCCTCAGTGTTCTCTACTACAACCCAGTCCGTACACTTCACTCTGCTAATGACAACCTTGATCTTTCTATCTCATTGCTGACATCTCTCGCAAATCCTGTCTCTGGCCTGGAACACCCTCCCTCTTCATATCTGACAGACGATAACTCTACCTCCCTTCAAAGCCTTATTCAAGGCATAACTCCAAGAGGTCTTTTCTAAGCCTTCCCTCATTTCTTCTTCTCTTTTCTACACAGCCCTTGCACCCTTTATTCACCCCACCCTCAGCCACACAGCACTTAAGTACATATCTGTAACTTACTTATATTAATATCTGCCTCCCCCTCTTTACTGTAAGCTTGTTATGGGCTGGGGACATATCTCCCGACTCTGTGGTATTGTATTCTCTCTCCCAAGTGCTCAATACAGTGCTTTGCAAACAGTGCATGCTTAATAAATATGACTGATTGATACTTTCCCAAGCACTTAGTACAGTGCCTTATTCAGTGTCTCCATAAATAACATTGATTGTAGTTATATAGATAGATCTATATCTATATCTATATATATATATGAGTGAGAGAGAGAGAGAGAGAGAAAATGAACAAGACAAACTAAGACCAGTGGGACCAGTCCATTTATATCAGGACTCTATATCATTCTTCAGGTCAAGAGTTCAAAATTAGCAAATGAACAAAGATCTGGAAATTTTTAGGGAAAACTACTGTGGTGATTAGTGAGTAAATTAGGTTGTATTTAAAGAGTCAACCATGACATTGTTGATGCTTATTTTATAATGTTGGATTCAATATGATTGTAGAAGTGTACTAGAGTTAATAGACATGATCCCTGAGTGAGACAGACATTAAATAACAGGGAGGAGGAGGCAGAGTTTATTAATAATCATTCAGTAGTATTTATTGAGTGCTTACTCTGTGCACATCACTGTACTAAGCACTCGGGAGTGTACAAAATAGTTGATAGAACTGCTCTCTCCCCTTGAGGAGCTTAACAGAAGAGAGAGGCATTAAAATAAATTAAAAGTTGAGAGAAGATAATCAGATTAGGTACAGATTAGTCCTTGTCTCACAGTTTAAGACGTAGTGTAGGTATATTATTCCCATGGATAATATAGATGAGGAAACAGAGGCCCAGAAAGGTTAAGTGAATTGTCCAAGGTCACACAACAGGCCAGTGACAAAGCTGAGACGAGAACTCAGGTCTCTTGACATGCAGGGTGTCACCCTGACACGCTTCCATGCTCTTTCCATTAAACTGGTGGCTTGCCCTACACAACTAAGAGGGCCATTCATGCCCTAACAGAGGGTTAGCAAACTATATATACCCAGCTCTCTCATAATCTGTGTTTTCACTGCACATTTAGGACGGAATGCCACTAGGGATCAGGGCACATTCTTCTGACAAGGCACAGTTCTCTGGATAGAGCAAAATAAGAGTTTTGGAAGAAGCAATTGGGTGCATGCTTATGCCAATCAAGATATTAGGGGGAGGGCATGTGTCTGTCAACTCTGTCATACTATTATATCGTACTCTCCCAAGTGCTTAGTACAACGCTCTGCACACAGTAAGCACTCAAATGCCATTGACTGACAGGCTAGTTTTCCACAACACAATGTTAATTAGGAACATAGTCACTATGTTATGGGAGAGCTGAGTTTATCCCCTAAATCCAAAACTTTTTTGTTGCATGTTATGGCTTATATTCTTAACCAGTGTTCACAGTGAATAGAATTGCATTTGGATTCAAACAATTTTCTTTGTTATTCAAGCCCGTTCCTCATCACACCTAGGTCTAATAGTCTGCTGTAATGGAAACGACTGAGATGTCAAAACACCCTAATTATAGCATAATCATATGATCACACAAGGGAAAGAGGATTATGAGGGAAGCTCTATAGAGTTTTGAAGGCAAAGAAAAGAATAAATTTGAACTTTACCCTTTTCTTGTTCATTTTTCAGTATGGTTTTCTCTGATTACCATACTTATCCCGTGAAGAAGTTGAGTTCTTTTGGAGGTGAGTCATATTTAAAATTTAGAATCTTTATCATTATTCAATTCTCTAAGGGAAGGTATGTTAAGGGGATCACTAAGGGTTGTTGCTTTCTTTTTAAGAAGGTTGTCACTCCTTGTTTATAATGAGGATGGGAACATGGATATACTTCAGTGGTACTATGGTGATGTGTAGCCATTCACATACTCTATTCATGGGTGCAGAGTCTGTGGTTTTAGTTTTGGTTCAAATAGTCTTTCACATTAGTGGCATGCAACTTGTGCCCGTTTTGTCATCTTAATATTTCATAATGTTCATAATAATCAGTAAGCATTATTTTAGTCAGGAGTAGGAGAATTTGCAGAGTGCTGATGCAATGCTGAGCATGTTGTAGGTGGCTGTAATCTCAGAGTCATTCTTATATCAGTCATAGTGTTGTTTTCTGGCAGCAACCACAGTCTTAAAGCTTCTAGTCAGATACGGTTTCATAGGGGCACCCATTTGTTGATACTGGAAAACGGGGGTTTGAAGTAGCACTATCAGAGCAAGAATGTTGCATGAAATTTCATGCATGGATCCTTATCGTCTATGGATTTGGCATTCAGCCATTTGTAATTTATTTATTTATATTAATGTCTGTCCCCCTCTAGGCTGTAAGCTCACTGTGGGCAGGGAATGTGTCTGTTAATTGTTATATTGTACTCACCCAAGTGCTTAGTACAGTTCTCTGCACACAATAAACACTCAAGAAATATGATTGAATGAATGAATGATGGATTGATGCCACTTGGTGGGGTTAAGCTGATTTAATCATTAAAGTCAGTTGGGAATGTACCGAGTGATGGTCTGTACTATGAACATCCTTCTGGTTCACTGTTGCTACACTGATGTAGTCAGTTAAGGTGCCACTGCTTAGAAGTTAGGTACATCAAAAATGGCTTTTTCATGTTCAGTAAATGATAGACCTCTGGGCATTTGTAGGATATTTTTGGCGCAATCACTGAGCAGGGGTAGTGTTTAACATTCTGGCCCTATATTCTCTAATAATCATTTTCCATATCTCAGCATTCCACCTTAAATGTGCACTGAAATCTCACATAATCAGTTTTTCATCTGTTGACACCACTGTAATGAGTCTTTAGATATTTATAATTTTTTTCTCCTCATTGGTGTAAATCATGGTAAGGTCATATGCATCAGTGATTTTAGCATGAAAAATAATTAACTTCTCAACATGTGAAGACATGAATCCATGATGAATGGCAAAACTAATGCTAGTACAGTAAGATCTACTTTCAGAAAAGATCATCTTACCTCCTTCCCTTCCCCACAGCACCTGTATATATGTATATATGCTTGTACATATTTATTACTCTATTTATTTATTTATTTTACTTGTACATATCTATTCTATTTATTTTATTTTGTTAGTATGTTTGGTTTTGTTCTCTGTCTCCCCCTTTTAGACTGTGAGCCCACTGTTGGGTAGGGACTGTCTCTATATGTTGCCAACTTGTACTTCCCAAGCACTTAGTACAGTGCTCAGCACACAGTAAGCGCTCAATAAATACGATTGATGATGATGATGATGAATGCTCTGCACAGATGCCTGGTTAGGCTCTTCCTTAGTGAGAAAAAACCCACCAGATTTCATAAAAGTCAGCATTCACTTTAATTTCAAGAAGAAAGGCCAAAAAGCTAACTCTCCAAACTATCACAGGATCTCATTACACTTCATACCTGACAAATCCTAGCCCAAGTCCTTATGGACAGAGACTACTGAAGAATATTCCTGCCCACTCTGAATCACAATACAGCATGTGCCTGAAGTGCTGCACACAGTAAGTGTTTAATAAATATGATTAAATGAATGTAGGAAAGCTGCTATACCCTTCATATGGCAACATTTACAGAAGAAGTGGAGGGAGTAAGTTTGAGACCTCTATACTCTACTTATAGAATTTACAGAGCATTTGACAATACTAGTGTATCTTGGTTCCGGTAAATACCTCTCCATAACCACTCAATGGAATTTGAGTGCTTACTGTGTGCAGAGCACTGTACTGAACACTTGCGGGAGTATAATACAACAGAGCTGATAAACATACTCCCTGCCCACCAGGAGCTTACAGTCTAGAGGGGACTGTAAGCAAACTTCCTTAGGTACACAAAATTCTGAACATGTATACTCAAAAGCACTTGGAAGAGAAGCAGCGTGGCTCAGTGGAAAGAACACGGGCTTTGGAGTCAGAAGTCATGGGTTCGAATCCCGGCTCCACCACCTCTGCTGTGTGACCTTGGGCAAGTCAACTTCTCTGAGCCTCAGTTACCTCATCTGTAAAATGGGGATTAAGACTGTGAGCCCCACGTGGCACAACTTGATCACCTTGTATCCCCCCCAGTGCTTAGAACAGTGCTTTGCACATAGTAAGTGCTTAATAAATGCCATTATTATTAAGCAAAACTACCAAAGTAGTAAATCAAAAATATTTTATTGAGCCCCTTCAGGGTGCAGAGGTCGGTTTTCATTGCTTAGGGATGTAGGAGGCATAATCTATGCCCACAAAGAGTTTAAAAATCTAATGCGGGTGACTCATAATTACAGTGAAGAGGAAGAAGTGCTTAGATAGCAAAGTATGTACGTATACTCTGCAGCAGGGAGCTAAGAATACCAAAGTGCTGAGATGGTGCAAAGGTAGGATGTAACTTGGGGATAAAAAACACTTAGTCAGGGAAAGCCTCCTGGAGGAGCTGGGCTTTCAGAAGGGCTTAGAAGATGGGGATGGTTATGCTCTGGCAGGGTTCATTCATTCAATCGTATCTTTGAGCATTTACTGTGTGCAGAGCACTGTACTAAGTGCTTGGAAAGTACAATTCGGGAGTTCCAAGGAGGAAGGACTCACACCAGGGGTCAGAAGCAGGAGTCATGAAACGAAGGAGGAACAGTGAGAAGGCTACTGTGAGGAATAGAAAAGGTGGGTAGGTAGAGGGGTGGCAGCGAGAGGAGTAGGAAACGAGAGTGTAGCCATAGGAGAAAGAAAACCTTAAAGTCAATGGTCAGGAGTTTCACTTTAAAATCAGGCACTCATACGAAGACTTCCACTGATACCACTAGAACTGCTAGCTTTCACTGAATTCTGCTAGGTAAGCAGGACATTATCTAATGGTCTAATCAAATCTATCTAATCAAACTGCTACCCTGTTCGTTCAAGCTCTCATCCTATCCCGTCTGGACTACTACATCAGTCTCCTCTCTGATCTCCCATCCTCGTGTCTCTCCCCACTTCAATCCATACTTCATGCCGCTGCCCGGATTGTCTTTGTCCAGAAACGCTCTGGGCATGTTACTCCCCTCCTCAAAAATCTCCAGTGGTTACCAATCAATCTGCGCATCAGGCAGAAACTCCTGACCCTCGGCTTCAAGGCTCTCCATCACCTCGCCCCCTCCTACCTCACCTCCCTTCTCTCCTTCTATAGCCCAGCCCACACTCTCCGCTCCTCTGCTGCTAATCTCCTCACCGTGCCTCGTTCTCGCCTGTCCCGCCGTCAACCCCTGGCCTGGAATGCCCTCCCTCCGCACATCTGCCAAGCTAGCTCTCTTCCTCCCTTCAAGGCCCTACTGAGAGCTCACCTCCTCCAGGAGGCCTTCCCAGACTGAGCCCCCTCCTTCCTCTCCCCCTCGTCCCCCTCTCCATCCCCCTCGTCTTACCTCCTCCCCTTCCCCACAGCACCTGTATATATGTATATATGTTTGTACATATATATTTATTTATTTTACTTGTACATATCCATTCTATTTATTTTATTTTGTTACTATGTTTGGTTTTGTTCTCTGACTCCCCCTTTTAGACTGTGAGCCCACGGTTGGGTAAGGACTATCTCTATATGTTGCCAACTTGTACTTCCCAAGCACTTAGTACAGTGCTCTGCACACAGTAAGCACTCAATAAATACGATTGATTGATTGACTGGTCATTCATTCAATCGTATTTATTGAGCGCTTACTGTATGCAGAGCACTGTACTTAGCACTTGGGAAGTACAAGTAGGCAACATATAGAGACAGTCCCTACCCAACATAAAAAAGGAATCAAGCCCAACCTGTCCTTTAGGAGGGTTTGGTATCAACGTATCATCCTACCATCAAGTTTCAGAACGAACTGAAGTCCTATAGAGTAATTATAGTAGCCCAGCTTGTGTGTGTTTTACCTCCGACCCGACAACCAACTCCTAGATTTACTTCACCAGTACCACTTGTGAGGTAAAAATCAAATGACATGACAGGATCAGCAACACTGAGGTCCTGGAATGCCGACACCAACTTTGAACCCGTGCTCATAACCACAGAGTTTCACTTGGTACTTCATTTATAATGAAAAAAGTGCCAGGACTCAAGCAACTGTGCAATTTAGCATATTAAATGTGATGATGAAGGAGTCTCTTGTCAAAAATGATGGATGAGCCTCAGTCCAGTCACAAATTATTCAGGACCGAGAACCTGCATGAAGGAATTGGATATAGTGCTATTGCTTTGTACAGCATGTTCCCTTTGAGGAGTAGACTGGTTTAGCACGTTTTTTAAAAATGGTATTTGTTAAGCACTTACCATGTGTCAAACACTGTTCTAAGCACTGGGGAGACACAAAACACAGATACACATTGCAAAGTGCATGTAAGAATTTTATGAACAAGACTCATTTACAGTAAAAGTGTCTACTGGATACGAGCAATGCTGTACCCTCACCCCACCATCCCAAAAGTCTGACTCACAGCTTACTGTGGTGAGGGTCTGAAATCGTCAGAAACTGGGGTGTGTCTGCTCAAGCCATGCCACAAGTGGTGAAGGTTTCTGACTGAAGGATTGCTTACAGCATCTCATGTGGTGGACAAGCTCAGCAGAAATCTTGAAAATGACTGCCTATAGTCGGCAGCAAAGACTTCAGCAGCTACTTTGACAACTATCCTGACTACTAGTCCACATGAAATATGTAATATATTGAATATACAGTACATTTTTTAATACCTCTCTCCCCACTCTAGACTGGAAACTCTTTGTAGGAAGGGACTGTTGTCTACCGGCTCTGTTATATTGTATTCTCCCAAGTGCTAGGTATAGTGTTCTGCACAAAGTGTACTCCCAACAATCATTACTGATTGATTATTTTTATCATTATCACCAATGTTGGGACTATGAATTGCCATTTCCAGGGATTCCTGGGCTATCAGGAGGCCCTAGGAATCCTCAGCCCAAAATATCCACTGACTTTGCAGGAACCCAGAGGAGAATCAATAATAGCAGGATACCCACACAGCTGCTGTACAGTAAGCCAAAACCAGCAAGCAGTGCAGAAAAAACATTTTAAGGCAGGGTGGAGCACAATAGTAGACCATTAGCAGACAGCTGCATCAGGCATACTAACATAGCATGCAACAGACAGGAGAGGGATTACCCTCTTTGAATGGGTGTGCTAGGAAAATCAGGAGATTGAGAGGCAGCTTCAAAATCAGGGATTGTCACAGTGAGTGTCAAATGTATCTGGGAAGGAAAGGATAGTCTACCCATGCACGGATCTTTCCCACTACACCCACATACTGACCCACCAGGATAATATCAGTAGGATAATGTCCAAGTGAATCTGTTTGGGCCACATATGACCCTGACTGGCTTCTTATTTCTTCAGAGATTGGAAGTGGAAGGGGCTGCCCTGATCCAGTTGGGAGCGTGGCAGATATATTCATTCATTCATTCAATCATATTTATTGAGCGCTTACTGTGTGCAGAGCACTGTACTAAGCGCTTGGGAAGTACAAGTTGGCAACATATAGAGACGGTCCCTACCCAACAGGGGGCTCACAGTCTAGAAGAGGGAGACAGAGAACAAAACAAAACATATTAACAAAATAAAATAGAGTAAACATGTACAAATAAAATAGAGTAGTAAATATGTACAAACATATATACATATATACAGGTGCTGTGGGGAGGGGAAGGAGGTAAGGCGGGGAGATGGGGAGGGGGAGGAGGGGGAGAAGAAGGAGGGGGATCAGTCTGAGAAGGCCTCCTGGAGGAGGTGAACTCTCAGTAGGGCCTTGAAGGGAGGAAGAGAGCTAGCTTGGCGGATGTGCGGAGGGAGGGCATTCCAGGCCAGGGGGATGACATGGGCCGGGGGTCGACAGCGGGACAGGCGAGAATGAGGCACGGTGAGGAGATTAGCAGCAAAAGAGCGGAGGGTGCGGGCTGGGCTGTAGAAGGAGAGAAGGGAGGTGAGGTAGGAGGAGGCAAGGTGATGGAGAGCCTTGAAGCCGAGGGTGAGGAGTTTTTGCCTGATGCGTGGGTTGATTGGTAGCCACTGGACATTTTTGAGGAGGGGAGTAACATGTCCAGAGCATTTCTGGACAAAGACAATCCGGGCAGCGGCGTGAAGTATGGACTGAAGTGGTGAGAGACAGGAGGATGGGAGATCGGAGAGGAGGCTGATACAGTAATCCAGACGGGATAGGATGAGAACTTGAATGAGCAGGACAGCGGTTTGGATGGAGAGGAAAGGGCGGATCTTGGCAATGTTGCAGAGGTGAGACCGTCAGGTTTTGGTGACGGCTTGGATGTGAGGGGTGAATGAGAGAGCGGAGTCGAGGATGACACCAAGGTTACGGGCTTCTGAGACGGGAAGGATGGTAGTGCCATCAACAGTGATATATGTAGAACAGCATCTTTCTCTCTTCCTTCTCCCCACTCTCAAATGTTCATTTTGGGATTCTGGTCCAGTCCCTGTGCATGGATTTTGTCAGTTGTATCATCTGAGAAGTAGCGTGCCCTAGTGGATAGAACACGGGCCTGGGAGTCAGAAGGACCTGGGTTCTAATCCTAACTCTGCCACTTGTCTGTTGTGTGACCTTGAGCAAGTCATTTCTCTGTACCTCAGTTACCTCATTTTAAAAATGAGGATTAAGACTGTGAGCCTCATGTGGGGCATAGAATGTATCCAACCTGATTAGCTTGTATCTAACCCAGAGCTTAGTACAATGCCTGGCAGATAGTAAGCACTTAACGAATACTATAAAAAAAAAACACCTTCAGATTTGCAGGAAAGCACTTTGTATACACACATTTTCTCTCTCATGTCTCTCCCTAGCTTTCATGGCTCTCACTTCCATATCTCACTCTCTCTTCCCCCTTCTCTCTCTCTCTCTCTCTCTCTCTCTCTCTCACACACACACACACACACACACACACTAGACTAAGTAAGCTCCTTGTGGGCAGGGAAAGTGTCTGTTGTACTGTTATATTGTACTCTCCCAGCTCTTAGTACACAGTAAGAACTCAATAAATAAGCACTTAGTACAGTGCTCTGCACACAGTAAGCGCTCAATACTACTGAATGAATGACACACACACACACACACACACACACACACACAGAAATATTGATATTTTTGTCCAGTAGCACATATGTATTGCCTTAAGCCCAAAAACCTAACATGAGGGAGAGTCATTCATTCATTCAATCACATTTATTGAGCGCTTACTGTGTGCAGAGCACTGTACTAAGCGCTTGGGAAGTACAAGTTGGCAACATATAGAGACGGTCCCTACCCAACAGTGGGCTCACAGTCTAGAAGGGGGAGACAGAGAACAAAACATATTAACAAAATAAAATAAATAAATAGAATAAATATGTACAAATAAAATAGAGTAATAAATACGTACAAACATATATACAGTTGCTGTGGGGAGGGGAAGGAGGTAAGGTGGGGGAATAGGGAAGGGGCGGAGGGGGAGAGGAAGAAGGGGGCTCAGTCTGGGAAGGCCTCCTGGAGGAGGTGAGCTCTCAGTAGGGCTTTCAGGAACAGAACGTTTGGCCATCTTAGGGAAGGAAAAAGTTTACCTCCCCGTCCCTAGGGTGGCCACCCCAATTCATACAAGGCTGCTTACACTATGCTGGGCACCTGGTGTAACATAGAGACATCATAGAGAACATTTTGCAGAAGTTCATCTGAACTTATGTCAATACTATAATATGAAATAAACAAAAATGAAAAGTGCAATCCATTAGCAATTTTCCTCTAACAATCAGCAGATCTTAAAATTGTCAAGTTTCTGAAGTTCTAAATAGCCAATCCTCATAGACTTGCGAGGCTGCCAAGCTGCCTTACACCCTCTTTGGCAGCGAGTCCTGAGTTGGAGGGTGGCTATTCTCCCTAGGCCCATGGGGATGACCCGAATTCTATCAGGGGTTCAAACAGGACAATCAAAGTTGATCTCCTCCAAGTGAAGTGGGAATGTGAAAAATATGTCCAGGAGAATGTGGGGTGGCTAGGGATGGAATTACCATCATTTAGGCCCCTAAGAAATTTAAGGCTTAAAAATGTAGCTTGACCTTATTGTCTCAAATTTAGATAGATAACCGAATTCCTGTAGAACATGGATAGAAAACGTATATTTGGAGCCCAACAAGTTCCTTTCAGCATCATATTGCTAAAGCAGCTTAATATCAAACTTTGTCTTTTCTTCCAGTACCATACCTGGCAGGTACATTCAGAGCCAGGAAAATGCCCATTTTAAGAAAATTCAGGAGGAGGCATCATTCTATTGCTAGGTTTTTGTTCCTGACCACGTTGTTAATGAAAGTCAGAACTAGCTCAAAATGGCCATAAACAAGCCGTGAGTATCTCCTCAGGCTTTTCCAGGTTATTCCCAGAAAATTAAAGTACCTTATTATTAACTGTTGTCTTGCAGCTTGTTCTGTTTCCTCAAACAATGTGCTATGGTCCCATTCATTTCACCCTGGAGGTCTTTAGGAGACTCCTATAATTGTTTCTCATGCATTTTATTCATTTGTTTCAAGGTAAATTATCTCTGAACATTACTTCCATTTGCAATATCTTTTCTTCCTTTATTAACTTTAATCAACTTATTATAGGTTTGTAAAACCAGAAGGTGAGAGGTAATTTGGGGTCCAAATATCAAGCCTCATCATCTGGAAGCAGGGAAATACTCTAACCTATTCTGTTTGATACCACCATTTGGTTATGTAAGAGGATGTGCAGAAGGGTGTCAGCAATGAATCAGTGCCTATCTACAACTGTTTCCAATACAATACATAAATAATGCATAGTTACTGCAACTAGTGACTAATTTGATATTATAGGTACAATTAATTTCTGTCATTACTATTCCACGGGAGACCACATAGCTATTTTAAAATGATTCCAAGGAAATATTAAAGTCTATTATGGAGGTTGACTTATTTTGTTAGTTCTGGGAAAATTGCAGCTCAGATTTTTTTTCCACTTCCTGAGAATTACTATACTGTAATGGAGTTCAGTGGTCTGGAAGAAAACTGGGGATAGAGGTTTTAAAGAACGAGGAAGCACGGCTAGGTCTTTAAAAACCTGAGCAAGGGCTTTTAAAATACATGGCTTATTATTTGGACCAACAATTTTATGAACCATTTCACTTTTGAAAAAACATTTAGGATAATTTACTTTTTGGCAAGAACATCAGAACATAAACAATGCCATTACTGGGGTCAGATTAATGGTCCATCCAGCCTAGGGTTCTGCCTCTGACAATGGAAACAGGATGCTTGAAGGAATTGGGAAATGGTTGCCCTCCCTGACATTCATTCTCATTGTTATGGGCAATGGCATTGGTTGTCCTAAATGCTTATTTAAAATAAAACACATTTTCCAATGATCTTCATTTTTTGAGAGTCTGACTTGCCCAATGAACCCTAAGCCGTCAGAAGGAACCTAGTTGCCTATAGCTATATCGAATGCACCTTGTCTGCAGTAAAGAGAAGAAGATTCCAACAGCCTCTACTGTATTAGAACAGTTTCTTCTTTACAGTGTTCCAAAATCTCTACCATTTCCCTTGTCTGATTGATAGAGAGTTGTTAAAAGTATTTATGATCTAGGAAATGCAAAACAAAATCCATTTATCCTAATGAGCAGTGTAACAATTGTTTTGCAGCCTGAATTGCAAATTCCCTTTTAGGAAGGTGCAATTAAACAGTGGAGAAAAGGTGGAAAATCTTGAGGATTGTGCCTTGGTAAGGGGAGTGAGTTCCCAAGTTTTTTTTATGTGCCATCACATTGACATCATTATTGCTTGTTAGCTTTAAAGCTGATGCTAATCATCACACTCAGCATAATGATAGATTTATAATATATGGATTGTATCCTAAAGCTGCCAGTCAAAAGAACCTGCTTTACATGGCTGTAAAACAAACCCGTCACTTCAAATAAATATCTTGCTCTGGGTGGACTTGGCAATTGAGTCATGGGGAGAAGCACTGCTTGACATTCTGACAGCTGGGTAGTCATACATCCGTACAGAAAAACCAAGGCAGCCATCTTACAGGAAAAATTCAACTCCTTCAAGATTAGTGTTTCTTTGAGCACTCATTCCAGGGAAATATATTAATAAATTAACTTGACCAGTGAAATTTATAACAAAAGCCTACTTTTCCCATCAGTAGTGTCATCTTTGAACTCAAAGGACAGGGCTTTCTGGCCTGAATTAAAATAAAAACAGACAATGGAGAATCATCATCATCATCAATCGTATTTACTGAGCGCTTACTGTGTGCAGAGCACTGTACTAAGCACTTGGGAAGTACAATGGTGTGGAGTCTAACAGTGAGTCCACACGTGTTTCCATAGTTATCCAAAATCTAGGTGAAGAATGATTGGACAGAGGATTCTCAATGATCAAAAACAAAGTCTGTGTGCTTTTTATGCTTTTTTCCTGTCTCTTTCTGATGGGGGTAATTGAGCTCAAAGAGGAGGAGGTGTTTGGTGGGGGGTGTTGGTGAGAAGAAGGAAAGCAGAAGAGGAGGAGGAAAAAGGAGGCAGTGTGTGTGTGTGTGTGTGTGTTTATGGAGGGTTGGTTGTATCTGTTTGCCTGTTTATCTGAGTGTCTTACCTCTTGATGCTCCCTAATGCTAAGTCTTCATATGTTTCATTCTCTGAGTTTGTGTATGAATGGGAATTTTACAAAGAAAAAAAAATCAGGAAAGGGACAACCAATAGGGTGTTTTAGAGACAAAGGAGAACAAATGAAAATGGCCCTGAAAGGATATACTTTTTTCCCATTTTGAAGTATTAGCTTTTAAGGGTGTCATCTTATATTCATTCATTCAATCGTATTTGTTGAGCGTTTACTATTTGCAAAGCACTGTACTAAGCGCTTGGAAAGTACAATTCAGCAACCCAACAACGGGCTCACAGTCTAGAAGGGGGGAGACAGACAACAAAACAAGTAGACAGGCATCAATAGCATCAAAATAAATAAAAAGAATTATATATACACATGGAGATCATATAGTAATAGTAGAGATAATTGTGGCACTTGTTAAGCACTTATGTAGTAGGAGTATAAGTAGTAGGCATAGTGGGAGTCCCTCAAGATTCAGTTCTATTCTCCATCTACACCCACTCCCTTGGAGAACTCACTTGTTCCCATGGTTTCAACTACCATTGCTAAGAGGATGATTCACAAATCTACATCTCCAACCCTGATCTCTTTCCTTCTCTGCAGTCTCACAGTTCCTCCTGCCTTCAGGACATCTCTCCTGCAGCATGGTGTAGTGGATAGAGCATGGGCCTTGGAGTCAAAAGGTCCCAGGTTCTAATTCTGGCTCCACCACGTCTGCTGGGTGACCTTGGGCAAGTCACTTCACTTCTCTGTGCCTCAGTTACCTCATCTGTAAAAATGATTGAGACTGTGAGCCCCACATGGAACAGGACTGTGTCCAACCCGATTTGCTTGTATCCACTCCAATGCTAGGCACATAAGCACTTAAATACTATTATGTCCCACCGACACCTCAAACTTACATATCCAAAATAGAACTCCTTATCTTAGCCACCCAAACCCTATCCTCCCCTTGACTTTCCCATCACTGTAGACAGAATCACCATCCATCCTGTCTCACAAGCCCTTAACCTTGGTGTTATGCTTGACTCATCTCTCTCATTCAACCTACATATTCAATCTGTTACTAAATCCTGTCAGTTAAACCTTCACAACATTGCTAAAATCCATCCCTTCCTCTCCATCCAAACTGTTGCCACATTAATCCAAGCACTTATCCTATTCCGCCATGATAACCAACAGCCTCCTTGCTGACCTCCCTGCCTCCTCTCTCTCCCCACTCCAGTCCATACTTCACTCTGCTGCCTGCATCATTTTTCTACAGAAATATTCAGTCCATGTTTCCCCACTCCTCAGGAGTGGGAGATCTCATCTATCTCACCACCCACCTCTTACTCACATCTAGCCTCTGGCCTGGAATATCCTCCCTCTTCACATTGAACAGATGATCACTCTCTCCACCTTCAAAGCCTTATTGAAGGTACATCTCCTCCAAGAGTCTGTCCCTCATTAAATCCCTATTTTCTCTTCTTCCACTCTACTCTGTGGAACCCTTGCACTGGGATTTGTATCCTGTATTCACCCCTCCCTCAGCCCTACGGATAAGTACATATCCGTAATTTATTTCTATTAATGTCTGTCTCCCCCTCTAGACTGTAAGCTCATTGTGGGCATGGAACGTGACTACCAACTCTGTTATATTGTAATAATAATAATAATAATAATGATGGTATTTGTTAAGCCCTTACTACGTACCAAGCACTGTTCTAAGTGCTGGGGTAGATACAAGGTTATCAGGTTGTCCCATGTGGGGCTCACCATCTTAATCCCCATTTTACAGATGAGGTAGCTAAGGCACAGAGAAGTTAAGTGAGTTGCCCAAAGTCACACAGCTGACAAGTGGCAGGGCTGGGATTCAAACCCACGACCTCTGACTCCCAAGCCCGGGCTCTTTCCACTAAACTATGTACTCTCCCAAGCACTTAATACAGTGCTCTGCACACAGTAAGCACTCAATAAATACAATTGATTGAATAGTACTTATTAAACACTTACTACGTGTGACTCATTTTAGAACAGAATTTCAGTGGACAGTGCAGTTACCCTTACCAATCTTGCTGAAATATTTATCTCAAAACTCAATAATCAAAGACACAAAAAGGTCATTAACTGAGCCATACTATTAATATTTCTTTGATAAGGAATTTTTAAAGAATATGCTCAAAATGGATGATTCAATAGGCCCTTGTTCTCAGATTTGTGAAGATATTTTCTCCATCAATGAAAGGTTAAAAGATTATAGTAAGAGACTGAGGACTAATTGTATGGCCCAATCCATTTAATGGTTAAAATACGGATGACTAATCTTTTGAATTGATTATGTTTTCCCAAGCATAGGATTTGCAGAAACTTTATAGTTCAAACTAAAGGAAGTCAAGTACCTTGGTTTAGTTAAAAAATAAGAAAAGCTCCCTAAATCCAATGGGTCTGTGACAGAGGTTCAATGTGTATAATCAGTCAGTCACACCAAGATCTTGGAAGAGTACAATATAACAATGCGACAGTTTTGGAAGTTAAGCTCCCTGCCCACAGCGAGTTTACAGTCTAGAGGGGGAAGATTGGTTGGCTTACAAATTTGTCTCAGCATCCTATCGATTCTACCAGTCCCGAGGCAATAGGGTTGAACCATGATCCAACGTGGTCCTATTTTTTTGGTTGTTTTTTTTTAAATAAAAAGAAAACCAACACAAAGCTTCCTCTGCCCTCACTGTGTGGTGATGGACCTCGGGCAGCAACAACCCCCCTTAGGGAGCTGGGACGGAGCCGCTTCAGTTTGTGCAACTTTCATGCTTTGAGGGGAGGGAAAAGACCGCCCCTTCCCTCCTCCCATCAGAGTGTCTTCTCCATTCTCTGGTTCAGTGGTGGAAACCGTGAGCACGCATCTCCCCTCACCTACACAGTCTCCTGCAGTGCAGCAGTGCTGGTGGTAGTGGCAGCTCTCCATGACTCACTGGGAGAGCCCTGGTTGGGTCAGCCCAGACCAGGGTTTTCCATCACCAAGGGGGGGTTAGCTGGGGAAAATGAAGTGAGAAAGTAGACAAAAATGCACTTTCCCGAACACCCCACTCTGGAGACCAGGAAAATGAGCTGGGACAGTGGAGGAAGATATGTGCTTAGTAGGCCTCGGTACTCTCCTACAGAGCTCCATGGAAAGTCCACCCCCAGCTCAGGAGACCTACTAATTCAAACTATGAGACGATCGATGAGCGGACACTAAAAAACACCCGTTTGTCCCATCATCTTGAAGGATTTCACCTGAATAAAGTTTCGTAGAGGAAAATGCACCAACCTGTCGTTGAACCGATCCAATTAATATCCCACTGTTCTACTAACACAGAATTGTGGTTTTCATTCTTCTATTAGAAAATGAAAAAAATCTATGGGAAACCTAGATGGAGCAGAATTGATTTTTTTTTTAATAAGGGACCAAATTCTGTTCCCAGGTTTTTATTAGCAAGTTCTTATATCCCTTCGCTCATCAATAGCTACATATGTACATTGAACAAATGCTATTACCTCCAGAATTGCAATGTGGCTTCAGATTTCAGCATGGCATGATGAACACAATCTGAGTGTCCTTCTCAATAATGGCTGACACAGTGGATGAGGGCACAGCAGTGTCTGCTGCTGATTAGCTCAGGGCTATTCAGAGATATTCTGTTCCATCGCAAGTGATTGTGGCCATTATTTCTACCAATATCTTTCAACGTGTGCCACTCGACACAGGGGGAACAAGCAAGAGAGTGTGGGAAAGCCATCACCATTACTGCAAAATTAACCAAGTTAGCTCAAGTGCATATGTATTATTAGTGTAGGATATACCTTTGCCCTATTATCAATCACTCAATAGTATTTATTTATATATGTTTATGTTATTTGTTAAGCACTTACTATGTCCCACAGCAAGCAATTGGTAGAGCCAGGACTAGAACCCAGGCCCATTCTCTTTCTACTAGGCCATGTTACTTCTCATTGAGCCCTTACTGCATGCAGAGCACTGTACTAAATGCTTGGGAGAGTACTATACAATACATCCCTGCCCACGAGGAGCATACAAATTTTAGGGGGAGATAAATATTGAAATACATTACAAATAGGAGAAATAGTAGCCTCTACGGATATGTACTCAGGTGAGTATCAAAGTGATGTCTGAGCAATGCTCATCCAAATTGACAAAGGGCCAGAAAAGGTGCACTGCTGCATCTTCTTGGACAGTGTAAAGTGGGAACTGCTGGATAAAACTCCATCTTCAGTCACATCATCTTAGAACCAAAAGGCATCTCCACATCTGTGTCTAGTAATCAATCATTTATTGAATGCTTATTGTGTGCAGAATACTGTACTGATGACTTGGGAGGGTTCAATATAACAGCAGAAACATTCCCTCCTCACAATGAGCTTTCCATCTAGAATCTAGCAGCTCCTGTATGAGTAATTCAGAGACTTTGGATGATACTTTCAGACTTTGGAGCTGAAAGGGTTTCCCTGAAGATCAGATTCATATTCTGAGATCAGCTTCCCGATTCTGCATTGGGCCCTTGAGCAAGACTGGTCCTAGTACACAACACTGCTCTCCTCCATTAATGGTTTGCAGACTGTAGACTGTAAACTCCTTGTGGGAAGGGGGCACATCTGCCAACTTTGTTGTTATTGCAATTTCCCCAAGTGTTTGACACACAGTAAACGCTTAATAGCAGTGATTGACCTGATTAATGATGAGGAAAGTATCGGACATGGCCCCTTTGTTTCTGACTTGCCCAGTTGTATGACTGGGGAGTAATCATAGGATTTTGCTAAGCCTCTCAGGGTAGCCAAACCTTTCTGTAGTTGGCAGAATATAGCATTCTGTCAGATTTTGTCCAATGATTATGTAAGGTCACAAAAATCATGTAAAAATCTTGACTTTGCTCCTTGGACTTCTCCTAAGTCTAATGTGAGCTCTAAGGTATTCTTCAGTAGCTGCTCCACTCAGTCAGCCGGTTGTATTTACTGTGTGTAGAGCACTGTACTTAGGAGCTTGAGAGACTACATTACAACAATAAACACACACTTTCCCTGCCCACAACGAGCTTACAGTCTAGAGGGGGAGAAGACAGATGTTATGTACATAAGTACTATGGGGTATGAATAAAGGGAGCAAGTTGGGATGATGCAGAAGGGAGTGGGAGAAGAGGAAAGGAAGGCTTAGTCAGGGACAGCCTCTTGGAGGAGATGTGCCTTCAATAAGGCTTTGAAGCTGGGGAGAGTAATTGTCTGTCAGATAATTGGCTGTCCAGGAGGATTCTGGCTAACCATCTTGCTAGTAGTGGAGAGCAATGAGATCCCTTGATAATCAACCAATCAATGGAATTTATTGAGTGCTTACTGTGTGAAGAACACTGTACTAAGAATTTAGGAGAGTATGCCCTACTCTCCCCCTCCTCATCCCCCCGCCTTACCTCCTTCCCCTCCCCAAAGCACCTGTATATATATGTTTGTACGTATTTATTACTCTAATTTGTACATATTTATTCTATTTATTTTATTTTGTTAATATGTTTTGTTTTGTTGTCTGTCTCCCTCTTCTAGACTGTGAGCCTGCTGTTGGGCAGGGACCGTCTCTATATGTTACCAACTTGTACTTCCCAAGTACTTAGTACAGTGCTCTGCACACAGTAAGCACTCAATAAATACGATTGAATGAATGAATATGCAACAACAGAGTTGATAGACACATTCCCTGCCTATGGAGCTTATAGTCTGGAGGGGAAAATATTGCTAAAAATTATAGATATCTACGTAAGTGTTGTGGGGCTAGGGTGAATATCAAGTGCTTAAAAGGTACAGATCCAAATGCATAGACGATGCAAAAGGTAGAAGGAGTAGGGGACAGTAGGGGAAGGCCTCTTGGACGAGATGTGATTTTAATAAGGCCTCAAGGGTGGGGAATGTGATGTCTCTCATATATGAAGGACAGGGCGTACCAGGCCAGAGGGAGGATGCAGCGTGGCTCAGTGGAAAGAGCACAGGCTTTGAGTCAGAGGTCATGGGTTTGAATCCCGGCTCTGCCGCTTGTCTGCTGTGTGACCTTGGGCAAGTCACTTAACTTCTCAGAGCCTCAGTGACCTCATCTGTAAAATGGGGATTAAGACTGTGAGCCCCACGTGGGACAACCGATCACCTTGTATCCCCCCCAGTGCTTAGAACAGTGCTTTGCACATAGTAAGTGCTTAACAAATGCTATTATTATTATTGTTAAGTGGGAGAGGGGTTGGTGGCAAGATAGATGAGATCAAGGTACAGTGAGTAGGGTGGCATTAGTGGGGTAAAGTGTGCGGGCTGAGTTGAAGTAGGAGATCAGCAAGGTAAGATGTGGGGGGAAGGCTGCTTGAATGCCTTAAAGCCAATGGTAAGGAGTTCTTGTTCGATGAGGAGGTGGTAGGGCAACCACTGGAGGTTCTTGAAGAATAGTGGACTGAGCATTTTTGTAGAGAAATGATCTACATCTGGCAAAGTGATGTATGGACTCAAGTGAGGAGAGGCAGGGAGGTCAGTGAGGAGGTTGACGCAGTAGTCAAGGCAGGATAGGTTAAGTACTTGAATTAGCATAGTAGCAGTTTGGATAGAGAAGAAAGGGCAGATTTTAGAGAGATGCAGTGAAGGTAGAACCAAAAGAATTTGGTTACAGATTGAACATCAGAGAAGCAGCGTGAAAAGAGCACAGACTTGGGAGTCAGAGGTCATGGGCTCAAATCCAGCTCCGCCACTTGTCAGCTGTGTGACTTCGGGCAAGTCACTTAACTTCTCTGTGCCTCAGTTCCCTCATCTGTAAAATGGGGATTAAGACTGTGAGCCCCACTTAGGACAACCTGATCACCTTATATCCTCCCCAGCACTTAGAACGGTGCTTTGCACATAGTAAGCATTTAATACCATTATTATTATTATTATTGTTATTATATATTGGTGATGATGATGATGGTATTTGTTAAGTGCTTTCTATGTGCCAAGCACTGTTTTAAGTGCTGAAATAGTGAGTAGAATGAGAGGGATGAGTTGAGGATAATAATGTTAAGGTTATGGGCTTTTGTGAGACAGGGAGGATAGTGATGTTATCTAGAGTGGTGGGAATGCAGGGAGAGGACAGGGTTTGGGTGGAAAGATGAGGAGTCCTGTTTTGGACATGAGGTGTCAGATTACATATCTCTTTCTCCTTTGGGTGCTCTATGAAATTATGATTATGATGTTAACACCATTCCTCCTCCTGCTTAGCTTCAGTCAAGTGATTACATCATAGAGGATATCACAGGATCTGAGACTGAGAGTTGATATTTTCCAATAGGTAAAGAAACTGAAAAATGTTCCCTGGGCTCTCATGCAAGAAGCAAGGTTTTCTATCTGTTCTTTCATCATGAAAATCTTGGGTCAAACATTTTTCATCTATCCAGGTAAGTGCTGGAGGTCCAAATCTGATCTGTAAATGAAGGCAACTGTTTTGCTATTTCTCAATGACAAACTACATTTTAGAGGAGAGCCTGGCCCTCTTTTCTTTACATTATGACCTTCTTATTGCTAAATCCAATGGCCTCTACTCCATCCTAATCCTCCTAGACTTTTCAGCTGGGCCATCTCCTTCTCCAT
Organism: Tachyglossus aculeatus; assembly: GCF_015852505.1. Lineage (NCBI taxonomy): Eukaryota > Metazoa > Chordata > Mammalia > Monotremata > Tachyglossidae > Tachyglossus > Tachyglossus aculeatus. The sequence continues at coordinate 104,474,402 of NC_052101.1, forward strand.
AAAACATTATCCAACCTTGGCTTCACTGATCCTGTCCTCTCCTGGTTTTCCTCCTATCTTTCTGATCGCTCCTTCTCAGTGCTTTTTGCAGGCTCTTAATAATAATAATAATGATGATGATGGCATTTGTTAAGCGCTTACTATGTGCAAAGCACTGTTCTAAGTTCTTGGGGGGGGGGATACAAGGTAATCAGGTTGTCCCACGTGGGGCTCACAGTCAATCCCCATTTTACAGATTAGGTAACAGGCTCAGAGAAGATAAGTGACTTGTCCAATGTCACACAGCAGACATGTGGCAGAGCCAGGATTAGAACCCATGACCTCTGACTCCCAAGCCCGTGCTCTTTCCACTGAGCCATGCTGCTTCTCTATCCTCTGCCTCCTACCCTCTGTGGGAGCCCCTCAAAGCTTAGTTTTGGGTACCCTTCTATTCTCCATTTACACCCACTCCCTTGGACAACTCATTTGCTCTCCCACTGCTTCAACTACCATCTCTATGCAGACTATTCCCAAATCTACCTCTCCAGCCCTGACCTCTCTCCTTATCTGCAGTCTCATATTTCTTCCTGCCTTCAGAACACCTCTACTTGGATGTCCTAGATATCTCAAGCTTAAATATCCCAAAGAGAATTCCCTATTTTCCCACCCAAACTGTTCTTCTCCTGCCTTTCCCATCACTTGAGGCAATATCATTATCCTCCTTATCTCACAAGTCTGTAATTTGGCATTATCTCCAACTCATCACTCATTCTAATACATCCAATCTGTCACCAAATCTTTTCAGTTCTACCTTCATAGCATCTCAAAGGTCTGCCCATTCCTCTCCATCCAAACTGCTATCATGCCCAACCAAACACTTATCCTAGCCCACCTGGATTACTGCATCAGCTTCCTCCTTGACCTCCCTGCCTCTGGTCTCGCCCCACTCCAGTCCACACTCCACTCTAATGCCTCGAGCATTTTTCTAAAAAAAGTCAGTCCATGTTTTCCTACTCCTGAAGATCCTCCAGTAGTTGTCCATCCACTTCCCTATCAAACAGAAACTCTTTACCATCAGCTTTAAAGTACTCAACAGCTAGCCCACTCCTACCTTATCTTGATCTCCTCCTACAACCCAGCCCACACACTACACCCCTCTAGCATCAGCTTGCTCACTGTCCCTCACTCTCGTCTATGTCACCACCAACTCCTTTACCACATCCTGTATTAGCCCTGGAATTCCCTTCACTTTCATGTATATGTCAGACCAGCACTCTCCCCACCTTCAAAGCCTTACTAGGGTCACATCTTCAATCAATCAATCAATCGTATTTACTGAGTGCTTACTGTGTGCAGAGCACTGTACTAAGTGCTTGGGAAGTACAAGTTGGCAACATATAGAGACAGTCCCTATCCAACAGTGGGCTCACAGTCTAGAAGGGGGAGACAGAGAACAAAACCAAACATATTTACAAAATAAAATGAATAGAATAGATATGTACAAGTAAAATAGAGTAATAAATATGTACAAACATATATACATATATACAGGTGCTGCAGGGAAGGGAAGGAGGTAAGATGGGGGGATGGAGAGGGGGATGAGGGGGAGAGGAAGGAGGGGGCTCAGTCTGGGAAGGCCTCCTGGAGGAGGTGAGCTCTCAGTAGGGCCTTGAAGGGAGGAAGAGAGCTAGCTTGGTGGATGGGCAGAGGGAGGGCATTCCAGGCCAGGGGGATGATGTGGGCCGGGGGGTCGATGGCAGGACAAGGGAGAACGAGGCACGGGGAGAAGATCAGCGGCAGAGGAGTGGAAGGTGCAGGCTGGGCTGTAGAAGGAGAGAAGGGAGGTGAGGTAGGAGGGTGTGAGGTGATGGAGAGCCTTGAAGCCGAGGGTGAGGAGTTTCTGCCTGATGCGCAGATTGATTGGTAGCCACTGGAGATTTCTGAGGAGGGGAGTAACATGCCCAGAGTGTTTCTGGACAAAGACAATCCGGGCAGCAGCATGAAGTATGGATTGAAGTGGGGAGAGACATGAGGATGGGAGATCAGAGAGAAGGCTGCTGCAGTAGTCCAGACGGGATAGGATGAGAGCTTGAACGAGCAGGGTAGCGGTTTGGATGGAGAGGAAAGGGTGGATCTTGGCAATGTTGCGGACCTGAGACCAGCAGGTTTAGGTGACAGCTTGGATGTGAGGGGTGAATGAGAGAGTGGAGTCGAGGATGACACCAAGGTTGCGGGCTTGTGAGACGGAAAGGATGGTAGTACTGTCAACAGTGATGGGAAAGTCAGGGAGAGGGCAGGGTTTGGGAGGGAAGACAAGGAGTTCAGTCTTGGACATGTTGAGTTTTAGGTGGCGAGCAGACACCCAGATGGAGATGTTCTGAAGGCAAGAGGAGATGCGAGCCTGGAGGGAGGGAGGGGGAGAGAGCAGGGGCAGAGATGTAGATTTGGGTGTCATCAGCGTAGAGATGATAGTTGAAGCCGTGGGAGCGAATGATGTCACCAAGGGAGAGAGTGTAGATTGAAAACAGAAGGGGACCAAGAATTGAACCTTGAGGAACCCCCACAGTAAGGGGATGGGAGGGGGAGGAGGAGCCTGCAAAAGAGACTGAGAATGAACGACTGGAGAGATAAGAGGAGAACCAGGAGAGGACGGAGTCTGTGAAGCCAAGGTTGGATAGCGTGTGGAGGAGAAGGGGGTGGTCCACAGTGTCGAAGGCAGCTGAGAGGTCGAGGAGAATTAGGATAGAGTATGAGCCGTTGGATTTGGCAAGCAGGAGGTCATTGGTGACCTTTGAGAGGGCAGTTTCCATGGAATGTAGGGGACGGAAGCCAGACTGGAGGGGGTCGAGGAGAGAGTTGGTGTTGAGGAATTTGAGGCAGCACGTGTAGACAACTCGTTCAAGGAGTTTGGAAAGGAATGGTAGGAGGGATATGGAGCGATAACTAGATGGTGAGGTGGGGTCAAGAGAGGGGTTTTTTTTAGGATGGGAGAGTCATGGGCATGTTTGAAGGCAGAGGGGAAGGAACCAGTGGAGAGTGAGCGGTTGAAGATGGAAGTTAAGGAGGGGAGAAGGGATGGAGCGAGAGATTTCATGAGATGAGAGGGAATGGGGTCAGAAGCACAGGTGGCCGGAGTAGCACTTGAGAGGAGGGAGGAGAGCTCCTCTGAGGATACTGCTGGGAAGGATGGGAGAGTAGCAGAGAGTGTTGAGAGCCAGGAGGTTGGAGAAGCGGGGGGAGTGACTTTGGGGAGGTCGGACCTGATGGATTTAATTTAATGAAGTAGGAGGCCAGATCGTTGGGGGTGAGGGAAGGAGGAGGGGGAGGAACCGGGGGCCTGAGAAGGGAGTTGAATGTATGGAAGAGCTGACGGGGATGATGGGCATGGGTGTAAATAAGGGAGGAGAAATAGTTTTGTCTGGCAGAGGAGAGGGCTGAGTTAAGGCAGGAAAGGATAAACTTGAAGTGAACGAGGTTGGCATGGTGATCTTCAAGAGGCCTTCCCCAAGTAAGCCCACTTTTTCCTGACCCCCTCTAACGTCCACATTTTTTAATGGTATTTTTTAAGAACTTGCTATAAGCCAGGTACTGTACTGAGTGCTGGGGTAGGTAAAGCTAATCAGGTTGGACACAATCCATGTGCTATATAGGACTCACAGTCTTAATCCCCATTTTACAGATGAGGTAATGAGGCCCAGAGAAGATAAGTGACTTGACCAAGGTCACACAGCAAGAAATTGGCAGAGACAGGATTAGAACCCAGACACTCAGACTCCCAAGCCCGTGCTTTAACTGCTAGGCCATGCGGCTTCTCAATGGGCTTTGCTGCTACTGTGTTGTCTATGCACTTGGATCTGTACCCTGTGCACTTGATATTCACCCCACCTTCAATCCCACAGCAGTTGAGTACGTATTCATAATTTATTCATATTAGTCTGTCTCCCCCTCTGGACTGGAAGCTCGTTGTGGGAAGGGAATGTGTCTACAAACACTCTCCCAAATGCTTAGTACAGTGCTCTGCACACAGTAAGCACTCAAATACCATTAATTGATGTAGCCAACAGAAGAATGGATTTCACGGCTCTAGACCAAGTTCCATCATTTCTGTCCAGCTTTGGGAGCATGTAAAATGTACTGAAGAACATAAAAGTCAAGATATGTGGAGAGGCCAGCTTACCATCAATGGGTTCAAGAGGGATTTTAATAAATCTATGGGTGAATAGTTGCTCAAAGGAGAAAGGGATATTAGAAGGATAATAATAATAATAGCATTTGTTAAGCACTTACTATGTGCCAAGCACTGTTCTAAGTGCTGGGATAGATATAAGGTAACCAGGTTTTCCCACGTGGGGCTCACAGTCAATCCCCATTTTACAGATGAGGTAACTGAGGTACAGAGAAGTTAAGTGACTTGCCCAAAGTCACACAGCTGACAATTGGCAGAGCTGGGATTTGAACCCATGATCTCTGACTCCCAAGCCTGGGCTCTTTCCACTAAGGCACACTGCTTTGTTAAGGAGGGTGTTGCGAGACCCCGGTTCATACCAACCAGGACCTTCCTGGACCAGGGAAGCCCTAGTGACACATAGAGAAGTCAAACCACACCACTGATCACCATGGTTACTCTGGAAAGTTTTTTACTTAGTTTTCCCAACCTGCAAGGAGGGTGACACACATACACTCACTCCACCACCCAAGGGGTCAATACCAGTCTGTGGTCAAAGGAGCCCATTCTGCCAATGCTTCTTCTTTCTGCTTCCACTGCTCACCTGCTTGCTTCTCTTCATGCTTCTGCTCCTCTGCCGCCTTCTCTGCGTGTGCCTCCAAGTACCCCCTCACGATTCAAAGCAACCAATTTTTACCTGCCTTAGGTGTCACAGCTGGGGCTCACGTAGCAGTCACTGATTGGCCCAGGCCCGTTACTGGGTAGAACAAGGAGAGACAGTCCCTCCTCCCTCCATGCTCTGCCCCCAACAGGCCCACAATCACCTGCCCTCAGTTAGAGCACATCATTGCCGTTGCAAGTCTATTCCTTGTTGTTGTTCACGGGATCACAAACAGTCATTAATAAGGCAGCTTGTTGTGGGCTTACCACATCAGGCTACAAGAGCATAAGTTCCCAAAGAATCCTGCTTTTACTTTAGGAGACAAAATGAAGACTGGGCTGAATGAACCATTTCTCTGACATTTTTTCATAGATTTATGTGTCCATTTCTTCAAGTTCAGGCAGGATCATACTTAAACCACCTCTCACCAATGCAAAATTCTTGGGCTCTTAAAGATCCCAAGCAAAGGATAGTCCATAAAGTCCCTCACTGGTTTTTTTTTAACAAACCTCACTATGCCTGTTGAAAACACTTCTGATCTCTGGAACTTTTCCTAATGACAGTCTTTGCCAGCATTCGCAATAGCCTTAATCCTGGATGTTTTAAAATGACTATGAGTAATTCTTTCTGTCCTTTTAAAATTTCATTTTAAAAATAGCAACTTAAACTTTAACACAGAAGCCTTAAAAAAGTAAACTGTTCATCTGAAATAAAGGATGATTCATAACAAAATTGGTCAGTAAACATCTTGCAGTCATTCCCTAAACTAGAAACATTGAGTCAGTGTCCCCTCCATTTTGCTCATTTGTGGAATTGGCATATTCTGAAAGTCTAGTCAATAGCTGTTAGTATTTCTGAAAGGCAACTAAGTGAATTAGAGATATGTAGAATTATTTGGCAGAATTTCAAAAACCTCTTACCACTAAATAACATGAAGTTTAGTATAGCAAGACTTTGTTTAAAACTCATGGGGTTTTCCTACTGTCTGTTATATTCTGTGTTTCCTAAGTGCCTAGTGCAGTTCAGAGCACCAGGTCGGCACTCAATAAATGCTGCTACTGATGATACCACTGCTATTTCAGACCCTAAGACTTTAGTAAAAATTGCAGCTGTAACTGTCACTGAGGTAATGTTAGTCATACTTAGGCAAATGAAGCACTATTAGGAATAGGATAACCCCAAGAACATGACATGAAATTCAAACTGAATGTTTTCTTTACTCCCAATGTGAAATGCCTTTCCAATATTTGAGAAAACATAAAATTATCCTACATAATATGTTTTCTTTAAACCCTTTACGTAGACAAGGATTCAAGACGCAACCCTAAAACTAATTTTGGTATAAGTTAAGTGCTCACTATGTGCCAAGTACTGTAGACCCAAGATAATCATGTCGACAAAGTCAATGTCCCGCAGAGGACTCACAAATCTAAGGTGTAGAGAGAGCAGGCATTTAATCACATTTGACAGCTGAGGAAACAGGCACAGAAAAGTTAAGTGATTTGCCCAAGGTCACAAAGCAGGGAAGTGAAATAGGTGGGATTAGAATCCATGTCCTCTGTTTCCCTGGTCCCATGCTCTTTCCACTAGGGCACACTGCTTTCATGTTCTCAGAGATGGACTAGCAGGACTAGCAGAATTATGACAGTCATATACCATCTATGACTGTGTGGTGGTATGTTAGCAATTTTTATTCTTCTCATGGGGAATGGGGGAAAATAGACTTGTGCAAATTTGTGTATGCTTGACATTTTTATGGGAGGGATGGAAAGCGATAGGAAAGCAGAGGTTAAGACACCTAGCTGAAAGAAGAGACATCACTCACTGTCCCAATCAATGGTATTTATTGAACGCTTACTGTGTGTAGAGCACTGTAATAAGCACCTGGAACAGTACAAAGAGTACAAAGGTTTTTTTTCCCATAAAAAAGGGAGAGGGAGCAGGGGAAAAGAGGGCTTAATTGGGGAAGGCCGCTTGGAGGAGATGTGACCTTAATAAGGCTTTGAAGGTAGATAAGGATTTGAAGTTGGGATGGGCAACCATTGTTTTTTGAGGAGAGGGGAGATATGGACTGAATGTTTTATATTTTTGAAAAACGAACTGTGCACTAGTGGAAAGAGCCCAGGCTTGGGAGTCAGAGGTCGTGGGCTCTAATTCCAGCTCCGCCACTTGCCAACTGTGTGACATCGGGCAAGTCACTTCACTGTGCCTCAGTTCCCTCATCTGTAAAATGGGGATTAAGACTGTGAGCCCCATGTGGGACAACCTGATTACCTTGTATCCCCCCCAGTACTTAGAACAGTGCTTGGCACATAGTAAGTGCTTAATAAATGCCATCATTATTTATTATTATTATTATTACTAGAGTGGGAAAGACAGAAAGCAGGAAGGTTGCTGCAGTAGTTAAAGCAGGATATGATAAGTCCCAGTGCTTGGCATGCCTTCACTCACCCTTAGGATACTCATAATAATAATAATAATGCTGGTATTTGTTAAGTGCTTACTAGGTGCCAAGCACTGTTCTAAGCACTGGGGTAGATACAAGGTAATCAGGTTGTCCCTGGTAGGGCTCACAGTCTTCATCCCCATTTTACAGATGAGGTAACTGAGGCACAGAGAAGTGAAGTGACTTGCCCAAGGTCACACAGCTGACAAACGGCAGAGCCGGGATTAGAACCCATGACCTTTGACTCCCATGCTGCTTCAGCATGCCATCTGCCATCTGAGAATGTGGCTTAGTAGAAAGAGCACGGGCTTGGGAGTCAGAGGTCGTGGGTTCCAATCCTGGCTCTGCCACTTCTCAGCTGTGTGACTTTGGGCAAGTCACTTCACTTCACTGTGCCTCAGTTACCTCATCTGTAAAATGGGTATGAAGACTGTGAGCCCCATGTGGGGCAACCTGATTACCTTGTATCTCCCCCAACACTTAGAACAGTTCTTGGCACAGAGTAAGTGCTTAACAAATACCATTATTATTATTATTATCTGGAGACAAAGCCATCAGTGGGAGTATCCACCTTAGCTATACATTTCTAATGTCCTTAGCCCTGCAGTGGCTTGGGGACCTCGGTCTGCCAGATGCTCGAGGAATCCTTAGGAAATTCTAACTGAGCTGCAGGTAAGGCATCCCTGGCATTGCTCTGCTCCTTTCACAAGGTACAAGTAAGACTGGACGGTCTCAAATTGCTTTTTTCTATGGTATTTGTTAAATGCTTACTATGTGCTAGGCACTGTCCTAAGCACTGGGGTAGATACAAGGTAATCAAGTGGGACAAAGTCCCTGTCCTACATGAGGCTTACAGTCTTAATCCCCATTTTACACATGAAGGAACCGAAGCCCAGAGAAGTGAAGTGACTTGTCCAAGGTCACACAGCAGACAAGTGGCAGAGTCGGAACTAGAACCCAGGTTTTTATTTTCAGGTATCTACCCCAGAACGTAGCAGAGTTTGGCGCATAGCAAACCCTTAAAAATTGGCATAAATTAATAATTCATGTCCTCCTGTGGGTGTCTGCAGTTTAGTCCACAGTCCCCACTCTCTGCACCATGTTGCATTTACACCTACCTGGGGAGAGAGTTGCTATTCTGTCCTTAAAAGTCGGAGAAGGGGATTCTCTGACATCCCTTGATTCATTCTGTTCTCCTTACAACCATCAGTGGGGAAGTTATTTCTGGTCACTAACCTCCTGCTGCAGTTTAAACCTATTCGCTCTTCTTTCTCTCCTCAAGGCTTTGATGCTTCCTAATTGAAAAAAAAAAATTGTGTGGCAAAGGTTTACTTCCAATCATACCTTGAGCCAAGGCCAGTTCTGCCCTTTAGGTTCCAAAGATGATGTAAAGTCGCTACCTCATCCTCTAGTGCCACTTGAACTTGTCACTGTGAATACTAGAACTTGCTCTTATTTATTGTAACTATTAGGAAAGGGCACAATTATCTCTATCTGCATATATGGGAAGGAAGAGAGTGGACAGACCTGGCTCCGTGTTCCTTTGTCAGTCTCCCTCTTTTTCCATCAGAATTTATTCCCGGGTTTGGGGCTTGTTCTACTATTAAAGCCTTGGATGAAGGCCACTTTAATACTAGAACAGGGTACAGCACCTTGATGAAGGCCATGCTGAGCCCTTAATATCACCTGAGCCACTTCTAAGCTGAAGGAAATGATCCTTGGGAAAAATGTGAAAGTAAATTAAAACCAGGGTTTAATCTGGGACAATGGTGAGAGTTTCAGGGACTCCCTTACCTTCTCTGTGAGCCAGAACACTCACCTCTGTCACTTTTGAGATTGGATACCCAGAGATATCCTCAGGATCCTAAAGCACTCCTCCTTTTAAGGCTAAAACTGGATTGTTTTCAGGGGCACCTTCTTGGACACCCCAAAATTGTCCCCTTTTAGTTTGCCTCCACCATCGCATGACTCTCAGGTGCTTCCCAGACGTCATGGGAAGCACCTGGGGTTCAGCTTCCTCAGAGCTTGGGCAAATTGAAACACATACTTCCAACTGTGATAGCAACCTCTTCGAGGATCATGAATTCCACATACATAGAGTGCACAGGCACCACTGTTTTATGAAGTGATAATTGGTATTTACCGATTTAGAGAATTAACATCAACATTAGTTGTGCAAAGATCTTCAACGCAATCAGCTATCCCCTTCTTACATTAACTCACTCTTCACCCACTACAATCCAGCCTGCACATTTTGCTCCTCTACCTCAGCCTGCTTCAATCTCCTCTCTCTTGTCATCGACCCCTTGCTCATATCCTTCCTTCTGTCTGGTACTCCCTTCCCCTTCATAGTCAGTGGACCAGCACTCTCCCCATTTTCAGAGTCCTACTAAAATCAAATCTCCAAGAAACCTTCCCTGACTAACCTCTTATTTCCCCAGCCCACTCACTTCCCACTTCCACATTGCCAATGCACTTGGGTCTATAGCCCTTAAGCACTTGGAAACGCACCCTGCCTCTAACCTCACAGCAGTTATGTACATATCCTTATACTCAGCTGCTTTGCCTATCTATAATTTATTTTAATGTCTATCTCCTCCTCTAGTCTGTAGGCTCCTTTCAGTCATTCAGTCGTATTTATTGAATGCTTACTGTGTGCAGAGCACTGTACTAAGCGCTTGGAAAATAAAATTCAGCAACAAAGAGAGACAATCCCTGCCCACACCGGGCTTAAAGTCTAGAAGGGGGGAGACAGACATCAAAACAAGTAAACAGGCATCAATATAAAAACGCACACAAATCAGAACAAGTAAAACAGGCATTAATATAAATAAACAGAATTATAGATATGTACATGTATACATACACAAGTACTGTGGGGCGGGGGGTAGAACAAAGGGAGCAAGTTGGGGTGAAGTGGGGGGAGGGGGAGCTGAGGAAAAAGGGGGGTTTAGTCTGGGAAGGCCTCCTGGAGGAGGTTAGCTTTCAGTTGGGCTTTGAAGCAGGGAAGTGTGATTGTTTGGCAGATTTGAGGAGGGAGAGCATTCCAGGCCAAGCTCCTTGAAGGCAGGTATCATGCCTACCAACTCTGTTGTACTGTACTCTCCCAAGACCTCGGTACAGCACTCTGCACACAGTAAGCACTCAATAAATATCATAAGCACTCAATAAATATCACTGACTAATGACTGAAACCAAATTTGGGATGAATCACCTTTTCTTGACTCTAGATTTTATTCCTCAACTCTCCCTGAGAAGGGTAACTTTTCCCCAAAGCCATGCTACTTCCTTGTAAATAGCTCTTCTGTGGGCCACCACGTCCACCATTCCCCTGGGAAGATGCCCTCCTGACTGTAGCCATTTCGATGAAGTCCAGTGTCTCATGTCCATTCCCGGTAGACCTATAATGGAGGTCCCCACTCTTAGGTGCCTTCCATCTGGACCTTAAAATGGAGACTTGACCCTTTACATTTTGTTCGCTTGAAGCCTGGTCCTGACTGAGCCAAAATGGCTGTGGAGTCCTTTCCCACCTTACTAGATCCCTCCTTCTTGGTCAAAGTCACCCCTGTAACTGGCTATGCTCCAGTTGATGCAACCATGTGAGTGATTGATATCCTATGCAGATGAGCTTTCTCTTTGGGAGAGTTCCAAGGAGTGAATAGTTCCTGCTCTAGAAACCTTTGAACTCCCCCCTGACTCTCCTCTCTAAGTATGGGGCTAATTCAGTTTGATGGGATCTTAAATCTTACTCTTTTGAAGATTCATTTTGGCAACCAAACAAGTTATGCTGGATCAACAGAAATCCAGCATATCCAAATTGAACTGTTTGGTTTAGCCCAGATATTTTTTCACCCTGGTTAGATTTCAACCTTAATGACCCTAATTTACAATGAGAGAATCAGACAATTGCATAGAGTTTGGTGAATCCACCAAATCTAATACTAGCAGTTATTACCTGCTGCTTAACAAATGCAGTGTTCCCAGACTAATTTTCAATCTCACAAAATGAGTATTGGTAACTAGGAATGGTAATTTAAGCATGGTTCACTGTGCAAACCCCAGGTAAGACACAAAGGGAGGCCAAGTGGCAGGGCTGCAGTCTAGTTTCCTTGTACATCACTTCTGGTCGGTTTTATCGGCATGATTAATGTGCAGTCCCAATAGCTGATGGCAGTCCTCTCCCTTTCACACCTCCAATTGCCAGTTTACACTCATTCTGAGACCCTCTAGCCCCTATGCGGGTTTAGACAATGGAAAATGGGTGGAAACCCCCAAGATAGGAACAAATGCTGGTGCCCATATTCCTGGGACAAACTTATGGGCAAAAACAGTGACGGTGGGCCGCTTTAGTATATAGCTGTATCTGCATCATTCATATCCCATGGGTGTTATGGCTGGGACATTTCTGCTGCAACATTACTTTAGGAAAAATACAATTTCCTGACACAAACACAATAATCACCTTGCCCCTTCTTACCTCACCTCCTTTCTCTCCTTCTACATCCCTGCCGGCATATTGCACTCCTCTGGTGCTAAACTTCTCACTGTGCCTCGATCTCGCCTGTCTCGCCATCGACCCCTGGCCCACATCCTACCTCTGACCTGGAATTGGGTAGGGACCGTCTCTATATGTTGCTGACTTGTACTTCCCAAGCGCTTAGTACAGTGCTCTGCACACAGTAAGTGTTCAATAAATACGATTGAATGAATGAATGGAATTTCCACCCTCCTCACATCTGCCAAACTAGCCCACTTCTCCCCTTCACAGCCCTACTGAAAGCTCACCGCCTCCAAGGGGCCTTCCCAGACTAAGCCCCCTTTTCCTCAGCTCCCCCTCCCTTCCGCATCACCCCGACTCACTCCCTTTGCTCTTCCCCCCATCTCCCTGCCCCAGAGCACTTATGTATATATGTATATATCTATAATTCTATGCATTTATATTGGTGCCTGTTTACTTGTTTGGATGATTGTCACCCCTCTCTAGAGTGTAAGCCCACTGTGGGCAGGGATTGTCTCTATTGCTGTACTGTACTTTCCAAGCACTTAGTACAGTGCTCTGCACACAGTAAGTGCTCAATAAATGATTGAATGAATGGATTGAATGAATAATCAAAAGCCAAATGTGAAGCTATTGTATAGGAAACTCTTAAAAAGGCAGAACATGTTAGTTAGAAACAAGCCTATTAATTCATTCAATCGTACTTATTGAGTGCTCAGTGCGTGCAAAGCACAGTACAAGCACTTGGAAGAGTACATTATAACAATAAACAGATATATTCCCTGCCCACAACTAGCTTACAGTCTATAGGACAGGCCTAGATTACAATCAGTCCCTCAAAATACCATAGTGATAGATACTTACTGAATGCTATGTTCTGTACTAAATAATTGATAGAATATTACAATGGCAAGATAAACATTTCCTGCCTTCAAGGAGCTCATAGTTTGATGGAGGAACATAGGCAAATATGATTTGCAGATAGTGGAAGCTACAGGAGGAACAAGTATTAAAACAGAAAGCAGCACAAACCCATCAATAAGAAACAGCTGAACAAATTACAGAATATACAATTATAATCATTAATGGTATAGAGCATGGTACTAAGCACTTGGGGGAGTACAATTCAGCAGAGTTGGAAGACATTCCAATCATATCAATAAAAAACATGAATAGAAAAATATCTGTATGCTAGTGCTAGGGATAGGAAAAAAATTTGCAAATGCTAGTTGAGAGCTGGGCTGACATCCCTTGTTAGGAATATAGCACTTCCCCTCTGACTTTACGCATCATCTAATACTGACTGTGGTCTTGCAGTGGTAGCTTCTTATGGAATAGAACTGAATTCCTGCTTGTCCCTACCTGGAAACTTTCAAATCATCATCATCATCATCAATGGTATTTACTAAGCACTCACTGTGTGCAGAGCGCTGTACTGAGTACTTGGGGGAGTACAACAGAGTTCATAGGCACGTTCCCTACCCACATGGAGCTTACAGTCTAGAGGGGGAGACAGACATTAATAGAAATATGTATAGAGGAGATGTCGTTTTAGTTGGGCTCCCTCCTCTCTCTTCTCCAGCAGTCTTTTGCGGCCCCCTTTCCTTTCCCCCTTTCCTCTTCAGGGGTGCCCTCACACACCAGGCCTCAAGGCCTCCTTGCCCCCGGCCTCACCTCCCACTCACCTTCCCCAACTCACCTGTCCCCCTAAGGCCAATCCATCAGTCAGGTCTCCGCTGGGCACCCCGGTCTGCCCACTCCCACTGGACCCAGAGCTGCATGCTCCCAAACCTACCACCTCGAATCCACTTGACTCTGGCATGGCTCAGTGGAAAAAGCATGGCTTTGGAGTAAGAGGTCATGGGTTCAAATCTCAGCTCCACCAATTGTCAGATGTGTGACTTTGGGCAAGTCACTTAACTTCTCTGTGCCTCAGTTACCTCATCTGTAAAACAGGGATTAAGACTTGTGAGCCCCCCCCGTGGGACAACCTGATCACCTTGCAATTTCCCCAGCACTTAGAACAGTGCTTTGCACATAGTAAGCACTTAATAAATGCCATTGTTATTATTATTAAATGAATGAACATATTAAGGTTCATTCAGTTTGGAGAATAAATCAAATTGTCCTAATTTTGGATTCTGTCTTCTGAGTTCTTGTTGCAGACGTCATGTGCTTCCTACTGAAACAATGTTTATTCCATGACTCTGCAACTTTTGGTTCCACTGCTTTTCCCTGGATTCAGATATCAATTTCTATTCTAACTCTTCAAGCTAGCCATTTGTCTTCTTGGCAACATGGGGGGTTGAGGGCACATGGTGTCACCTGCAATTATCAGTTTTCTTTTTCCTGCTTTCCATCATGTTTCAAGCTTTAGACTTATGCTTCATGCTTTTCTAACAGCAAGCAGCATGGCTTAGTGGAAAAAGCACGGGCTTGGGAGTCAGAGGTCATGGGTTCTAATTCCGGCTCTGCCACTTGTCAGCTGTGTGACTTTGGGCAAGTCACTTAATTTATCTGTGCCTCAGCTACCTCATCTGAAAAATGGGGATTAAGACTGAGCCCCATGAGGGACAACCTGATCACCTTGTATCTATTCCAGCACTTAGAACAGTGCTTGGCACATAGTAAGTGCTTAACAAATATCATTATTATTATTAATAAATCCAGGAAGAACTGCAATATTTAGTTCAGCATGTAATTTAATACTAACATACTAGGTGAGAAAGAAAGAAGTCAGCTATTTTCAGTTTTCGGTGCTTTCAACTAATGTGAATCCGAGCGAATACGGGTAAGTGTGGGGAGGATGCATGTGACCTCTCAGTTGTTTAGACAATACTTTTGATAATATCATTATCCTCCCTCTCCAAGAATCCTACCACCTTGGTGCCTTTCTCAATTCCTCACTGTATTTCAGCTGTCACATTCAATCTACTGCTAAAACTGATAGTTTTCCCTTCACTATAATGATAATAGTGATATTTGTTAAACACTATGTGTCAAGCACTGTTCTAAACTCTGGAGAAGATATAGGATGATTAGGTCTGACCCAGTCCCAATCCCACACAAGGCTCACAATCTAAGTAGGAGGGAGAACCGATACTGAATCCCCATTTTACCAATGAGGTAACTGAGGCACAGAGAAGTTAAGTGACTTGCCCAAGGTCACACAGCAGACAAGTGGTGGAGCTGGATTAGAACCTGGATCCTTTGACTGCAAGGCCCATATTCTTTCCCCTAGGCCACTCTGGTCCCAATTCCACTACCACTCCACCCACATGGCCACCACCCAAATTCAAGCACTCATCATAACATCTATAGATACAATATCAACTTCCTCACTAGACTCTTTGCCTCTATTATTTTGTCACTGCATCCCATAGTCCACCCTGCTGACTGGATTACCTCCCTGAGCATCTCTCAGCACATGTCTTTTCACTCCTCAAAACCCTCTAAATGCTACTCACTCCCTCTGCATCAAATAAAAATATTTTACTGATGGCTTCAGGCTCTCCAACAGCATTTCCCTTCTCATTTTATGTATATGGTCTTTTCACCCACTCTTCTCCACCTAGCACTCTTCAGTCCTTCCAAGCTAACTTCTAACTGTACCTTTCTCTATAACTCCTAACTCCAACCCCTTGCTCGTGCTGTCCTCTCATTGTCTCATGGTGTTGACACTTATTGATGTCTCCATGTGAGGTGAATGTGTCAGTCGGCTACCCAAATGACTGTCATATTGTGAAGTGTAATTGGAAAACCAAAAGTGAGGAGGTTCATTGGCTCTTTGATTCTGAATTTATTGAGGATGGACCTAATTCCACATATAGCTGTATATATATGGTTTCCATCCACATGTCAGCATGCAGATGTCATAGAGGAAAGTTACTTGGTCATATAATTGGCAATCTCCCACAAGCTGCAATAAGGATCCTTCTGTTGCCTTAGTGTCTATCAGTCCATTAAAGTTTAGTAACAGGAAGGAAATAAAACACCTACAATTCTTATCAACTCAGAGAACCTAAATCTAACAAGTTTCTGCTTTAAATGCACAAGTTTCCCTTTCATTTGCCAGATTAGCATCTGAATTCTGAGCATTATGAATTTTGCACTGAATCTTTGGAGATAGCTGTGTATGTATTTTTTCTTTGAGTCTCATGTGTGGAGGGTACATTCATCGGTTCAATAAAGTGTATGTCTGTCGCATCTATGTGCTTTGAGAATTGTGTGTGCTAAAGTGTTATTATACTGTGAAAAATTTCCTAATTCTCATTCATTTCATGATGATTTTGGGGTAGCCAATCGAGGAACATCTGCAAAATTTGCAGTGATTTACATTACTTTTAAACCTAATACATCATAATTTAGTCACAGTGCAAGTACAGTTTGCCTTTCCTATGCACAAACTATTCAATGGGGATTTTACATTCCCAGTGTCTATTTCTTTCCCTCTTAAGAAAAATCACCCACAATGCACTAATGTATCTGGTGACCTAATTCTGTTCTGTCAGGTAAAGACAACAGTGCCCCTTTCAAATGGGTTATAGATATGATCTTTACGAAATTAATTTATAAGTTAACTCTCCTTTTGAGGGAATTGTCTTAAGTAACTGGGAAAAAAAATAAATCAAAGTGCTATCTACTACTTAAACATTGCAGTGTATCTGTAAGATATGCTTAAAAGGCAAACAATGCTTTCAAATCTTGAAAGGTCTATGTAAGTTAGTATTGTGAGAAATGCTCCTGAAAATATTGAGGAGGTTACAGCGGTAATAGGGGATAAATAATGAAGAAAATATTGAGGAAAAGTTACTCAATGAATACACTATTCCAAACCACTGGCAAGCAGCCTACAGAAAAATCAGAGGTGGGTTTATCTGCTTAGTTAGGTTGAACGGCTTTATCAACACAAATAAGATTAATTATTTTCATAGCCATTTCATGCATGCATTAAGCCCTCTCTTCCCCAGCTCACTCTTCCTTCTGTATCACCTATGCCCTTGGATCTGTAATGTTTGGAATTTGATATTCGCCCCACCCACAACCCCAAAGCACTTATGTACATATCATTGAATTATATATTACAACTTACTTATTCATATTAATGTCTATCTCGCCCTCTACATTGGGCAGGGAATGTGTCTGCAAATTATATTGCACTCTTCCAAATGCTTCGTACAGCGCTTTGCACATAGTAAGCTCTCAAAATTGATTGACTGATTCATTCATTCAATTGTATTTATTGAGTGCTTACTGTGTGCAGAGCACTGTACTAAGCACTTGGAAAGTACAATAGAGCAACAGAGACAATCTCTGCCCACAATGGGTTTACAGTCTGTGGGGGGGGGGGGGGGGGAAACAGACATCAAAACAAGTAAACAGGCATCAATATAAAAAAATAGAATTATAGATAATAATAATGATGGTATTTGTTAAGCGCTTACTATGTGCCAAGCACTGTTCTAAGCACTATGAAAGTGTATCCACCTTAAGTTCTTTGGAAGGTGAGGGAAAAGAGACCTTGAGTGTGGCCAACATTTCACTATCTGGTGATGCTCCAACACTTGTTATTAAAAAGTTGAGAGCTTCTGCTTGACTGTTGCTTCCTCACTGTAGCTCATTTGGGACTTATCTAGAGATCACAGAATATGTAAAGTGTCCAAGATTTGGTATTAAATTATTTTTAGGATTGAGGGCTGTTATCAGGAAAACTATCCGGAATCAAGTTAACTGAATGTAGAGAAAAATGGGCATTCTAAAATGGACCTCTCAATAATCAGGGATTACAGAATTGAGTAGAAATCAACATTACATGCAAGAGAGAACATATTTCCTATGAGGACATAAAGAAATGAATATTGGCCCTACTAATGCTCACAGATGAAACATTCAGATTTAATCTAAGGAGTGTAGCAATTTAAAGGCAGACAAACTTTGATTTGCAAGCTTTCACTTCCATTTTATTATCATTCTCATCAACAGTATTTGTTGAGTGTCTACTGTGTACAGAGCACTGCTTGGAAACATACAACAGTAATAGAAGAAACTGTTCCTACCCTTGTGGTGTTTACAGTTTAATGTCTCTCCCCACTCCAGTCCCCACTTTGTTTTCTAGATGATTTTTTTACAAAAATGTTCAGTCCATGGTTCCCCACTCCTCAGTATTCTCTAGTAGTTGCCCATCCAACTACGCATCAAACAGAAACTCCTTACCATTGACTTTAAAGCACTCAATTGCCTTGCTCCCTCCTACTTTACCATGGTACTTTCCTACTACAACCCAGCCCGCACACTTCACTCTAATGCCAACCTACTCACTGTACCTTAATCTTGCCTACCTCCCTGTTGACCTCTGGCCTGGAACAACCTCCCTCTTTATATCTGACAGAAAATTACTCTCCCCACCTTCAAAACTTTATTAAAAGCACATCTCCTCCAAGAGGCCTTAATTAAGCCTTCATTTCCTCTTCTCCCACTCCCTTCTGTATCACCCTCATGCTTGGATTTACAACCTTTATTCACCCCTCCTCAGCCCCACAGCACTTATGTACATATCCATAATTTATTATGATAACTCTTCATCTCCCTCTAAACTGTAAGCTCAATGTGGGCAGAGACCATGTCTGCCAACTCTGTTGTATTGTACTCTCTCAAGTGCTTAGTACAGTGCTCTGCATATAGTAAGCACTCAATAAATATGATCGATTTATGAGGTCAAAAATTGCCAATTATAGACTAGATGAAGGAATAAAAGCAAAAATACAGATGAAAAGGAATGAAATAAGTAAAATAAATAACAATGTAGATGTTAGGGTGCCGATGGCATGCAATGATGGGAAAAGTGGGGATTGGTCAGATAATTTAGAAATACATCTTGCTTTTTGTAGGAGGACTTTGAAGACAGAGGGAGATGTGGCTTGGGAATTCCATGGTGGGGGAAAGCATGAGGATTTTCTTGGGTTTTTAAGCTGCCCAGGATCAGAAAAAAAACCCCAGCCCTAATACCCTATTAATATCACAGTACAAGATACAGACGGCCTCTAGAATACCTTTAATACCAATAAACCAATGGAAGAAAATGCCTCCAAACTAGAATCACTGAATTAATGCACTCTCTAAATCTACTTGATACTAATTGAATTTCCCAGCTGTACACTCGTTTGGATCTTTGGGCCAGTTGGCAAATTGGGCAAGAGTACAGTACAAAGTGGAATGAGAGAGTGTGCTATAGCTAGAATCAATTCCTCCATGCATGTTCTCAGTCCTGAATTGTCAGGACTGAGGCTCATCTACTGTTCCCTTTTACTCAGGTTGGACACAGTCCATGTCCCATTCAGGGCTCACAGTCTCATTCCCCTTTTTACATATGAGGAAACTGAGGCACAGAGAAGTGAAGTGACTTGCCCATGGTCACACAACAGAAAACAGGTGAAGCCAGGATTAGAATCCAGATCTAAGGTTACCTCATCTATAAAATGCGGATTAAGATTATGTGCCCCATGTGGGACATGGACTGGGTCCAACTTGATTAGCTTGTATCTACCCACTTAGTCAGTACAATGCCTGGTATATAATAAATCCTTAAGAAATACCATTAAAAAACCAGTCCTCTGACTCCCAGGCTCTTGCTCTTTCCATTAGGCCATCCTTCTTCTTTGTGGGAGACTCCATCATCATCATTGACTGTGGGCAAGCCACTGGCAAAAAGAAACCAAATACAAAAACAGGGTAGGCAAACTCTGACTCTATAGAACATGGTATTTTCCTTGAATATCTGTGGCAAAGACCCAACTCACAATACTCTTAAAAGCTGCTCTTTCTGAAACATTATATTAAGTGAAACATACTAAACCGATATGCTCCTGTAGCCAAATGACTGAGTACTCTAAATACAGTGTTTAAAATATCATGTTCTTGACATGGGTTTGCTTTTTTAATAAGGGTTACAAAAGTTTAAAGTCCACTTTCAAAGGGGAAATAACTACTACAGGATTCATAAAAGTGGCTTTACAATGGTTTATAATTCTCTTAATCTCTGATTATTTCTTCTTCATAGCAAGAGGCTGAGAGTTTTAGACTTTTACTTGCCATTCCTGACCCAGCTCATGATGTCGATTTACACTCTGAGGATTTGGCATGACAACACGTGCCCTTTACCTGCTCGTAGGATATTTGTAACAACAGAGGCTCATGGAGCTGGAAAAGAATGCCAGAGATCATCTCATTCTCTCTAAAGCACCAACGGCAGAGAATCGATTCTTTAAAGTACCTTGGGATGCATGTCATCAGATGCAGTTGATACTCTGCAACTGTTTTCCTCTAATCTAGGACGGCAGCATGGCCAAGGGTAAATATCAAAAGATTCGGTGTCAGGAGACTTGGGTTTTAGTCCTTGTTCTGCCAGTGGTCTCCTATGTGACTTTGGGCAAGTTACTTACCTTCTCTGTGACAGGGCTACCTCATCCGTCAAATGGGAGACATTCCTTCCTCCTTCCTCTCCTTACCTTTTGTTCTGTCACTGGTCTCCTATGTGACTTTGGGCAAGTTACTTACCTTCTCTGTGACAGGGCTACCTCATCCGTCAAATGAGAGACATTCCTTCCTCCTTCCTCTCCTCACCTTTTTTTCTTTCTTTTTAATATTATTTGTTAAGCCCTTACTATGTGTCAAGCACTGTATTAAGCATTGGATTAGATACAAGCTAATCAGCTTGGACACAGTCCATGTCCTACTTGGGGCTCCCAATGTGAATCCCCATTATACAGATGAGGGAACTGAGGCAGAGAGAAATGAAGCAACATGCCTAAGGTCACGCAGCTGTAATGGTGGTGACAACTGTCAATTGGGAGTCAGGCATGGAAATGGGCCGTTGCTTCCTGTCAACCTCTTTAGTCTCTTGTGGACAGAGCAGTTGAATGGGATCAAACTTGGAAGGGAAGAATGCTCTGTCCCCTGGTGTCATCATCATTACTGCCTCAAACCTTTAAGAAACCAGAAGGCAGAATGAAGTCAGAGTGTGGAAGGCCCATGATATTCTGGAAAATCTCCCGTAGTGGGACATGTTGATATTTAGGAGAAAGTGTGGTTGTGTGGGAACTGTGGGTGTATTTGCCGGCACGTGAAACTCTTAGGGAGATTTGGAAGAGGATAAGGAGAAGAAAGAAATGTTGTAGGTTGGAAGATGTCCATCCTTGTGAACTACTTCAGACATGTATATACTGTTGCATGCATAGCCACATAATATAGCATATCTTAGGCTGTAAGGGGCCTAACGAAGTTTTTATTTCATTTTTGATTAGGGCACAAAAACCCCCACAGATGAACTGCCTGTAAATACATCCAGGTAGTGCAAGAATTAATCTCCTAATCCCACTTGGGCATGTTGCTTCTATGGATCCTTATACAGGTTAATGAATCAGTCAGTGGTAATTGCTGAGCATTTATTGTATGTAGAGCACTGTACTAAGTGCTTGGGAAAGTATAGTACAACAGAGTTGGTAGATGCAATCTCTGCCCACCTGGAGTTTACAGTCTAGATGGAGTGACAGACATTAAAATCAATTAAAGAGAGGGATATGGCAGGGCATGGGGACATTTACATAAGTGCCAGGGGGCTGGGGTATCTAAATGCTTGAGTAGTACACAGCCAAGTGCACAGCTGACACAGAGGGGAGGGAGGATGGGGGATCAAGGGTTTAGTCTGGGAAAGCCCCTTGGAGGAGATATGCTTTTAGGAGGCTTCTGAAGGTGAGGAGAGTGCTGGACTGTCAGATATGAAGGTGGAGGGAGTTCCAGGCCCGAGGGGGAACATGGGCAAAGGGTTCAGCGGAGGGACAGACAAGAAGTTGCCGTTAGAGAAGTGGACTGTGCAGATTGGACATCAGTGAAATAAGGAAGAGGTGGAGAGCTGATTTGAGTGCCTTAAAGCTGAGGATGACGCATTTCTGTTAGACGTGGAGGTGGACAGGCAACCCACTGGAGGTTTTTGAGGAGTGGGGAGATATGGACTAGATGATTTCTCAGAAAATGGTCCAGGCAGCAGAGTGTAGTATGGACTAGAAAGGGGAGAGACAGGAGGCAAGGAGGTCAGTGAGGAAGCTGATGTGGTAGTGGGCAACAGTCAGCTATAAGAAAAGAACAGAACAGCAGAAATTATTGGCTGAAATCATGGAAATGAATAGCTTTCCTTTTCCCAAGTTTCAACAGTTGCATATTCATTATAGGCCAAAATCAGGCTCTACATTTAGTGACGGTACTCACAGTACAACACTATAAACCCAGAATTCTTCTTCCTTATCCAAGGTAGAGTAAAAAGGAACAGCATGATTATAAGCTACATATGATAATTAATTTTGTTTTATAAAATTTATTTTATAAAAGCTTATATTTTTTCATTTTGAGGAGGAAAATCATTTTTCGTATCACTTCAAGAGAATGGGATATTTAGGTATTTGTTGCCTAAAAATGATTTTATTCCCTCATAGTCCTCAATGTTTTCATATTTATACAAATTTTTGAATCTTCACATGATTAAGCAGAAGGAAGAAAATCCACAAGAGGTATGCATATCAGTGTCAAGTGCTTAAATAAAAGGACTCTAGTGATGACTCTAGAATTCTGTATTGGTGCATGAATGTCAAGGATTTTTTGGTTGACAGTACCAAGTAAGAACACTGAACTAAACTGTTTTTCATTTTCATTTTGTTCTAACCAGAATGACAAAAATTCCCAGTAAAGAGAAGAACCTGAACTTCAATGTACCCGCTTTGGAATAAGACTAAGGATATTTAAAATATTGTTATTATTTATGTTTCCAAGAAAAGTATATGGATAGAAAACAAAATTGAATAAATAATTGATTAATGGACTACTGAAAGCATGCCAAAAGTATTATAAAAAGTCTGGGATTTAAATTTAGCAGGCAGTATTTAGATCATAGCTAAGGAAGAGCTTTCGAGAGTGAAGTCAGAGACATTGGAAAAATAAACTCCTAAAAAATATGGTGGAATTTTCCTTTTTAGAAAATCTAAGAAAAAGTTAATTTATGGGGTTGTTTAATTGGAAATATGAAATAAAAATCTTGGCTGTATTATTTTCTCAATCCTACCCTCAATTTATATACCCTCAGTATTGCCATAACACTTATTTTCACTAAATATTTTGGCTTGAATGTTGTTAATTAGGGAGTGTTCATCCAACAATTTGAGCCTGTGTGCACATGTGTGGCATCAGGAAGACAGACACACTCAGTACTATAATGTAGTTTTATGCTCATGCTACCCCTGCAGGAGAACTGAGTCTATAATGTATTGGTATGTGGATATATAAAATTATATACTCTAACATATATATATGTATATATATATATATATTCATTCAATCATTCAATCGTATTTATTGAGCGCTTACTGTGTGCAGAGCACTGTACTAAGCACTTGGGAAGTACAAGTTGGCAACATATAGAGATGGTCCCTACCCAACAACGGGCTCACAGTCTAGAAGGGGGAGACAGACAACAAAACAAAACATGTGGACAGGTGTCAAGTCATCAGAATAAATAGAAATAAAGCTAGATGCACATCATTAAGAAAATAAATAGAATAGTAAATATGTACAAGTAAAATAGAGTAATAAATCTGTATAAACATATATACAGGTGCTGTGGGGAGGGGAAGGAGGTAGGGCAGGGGGATGAGGAGGAGGAGAGGAAAAAGGGGGCTCCATTTGGGCTGAAAATTTTCATATGAAAATTCTACTGATGGTGCATTTTAATGCATTATATGGCACGAAAGTAAAGAATGATAAGTGATTGACATTTTCTCCCAACTCTGGAACTATGATAAACACTATCTTAGCCTGGCTGGGAAACCTCTATTGGTAGGTCTAGATTCATGCAGTGGCCCAAAGGGCTTAATCCCAGGGCTTCCACTAACAGGGATTTCAGTGGACCCCCACCCCAAACTGCATCCTCTCTTGCCCTTACTAACATAGCTTCTGCTTAGGGCATCATGAAGATTTTTTTTTTTTTAAAAAAAAAGGGTTGCTTCAAGGTAACCTGGGCTGGCATGTCTTACTCTCGTAGGGTACGCTGCCCTTTAAATTGCAGAGAACGGGGCAACGTGAGAAAGGAGCCTGCTGATCCCTTTAAAATCCTACCTTCCTCAGTCTCCTCTCCCTTTTCGATGCATCTGAAGTGGGGGATGGGGGGAGCAGCAATTAATACAAATAGGTGCTAATCATTATTGCTAATAGCGCCCCTCCCCCCCCACCCCCAGCCCCCAATGGCCAGCTCTTTCATTTCCTAGAGGAAACTTGTTGATTCCTCAGTTGATAGAGGCCATTAAATTGAGAGGTCGTAGTGCCACTGTGACTAGGGAGAAGGGGGTAATCCCTGCCACTCCTCTTCTTCCCTGTCATCTGCCCTGCAGCTGCCTGAGCTTTCAGAAGATTCCTCTAGGAGATGAAAGAGCAGGCCTTTGGGAGGTAGAGGAGTAGCACAGGGTGAAGAGGAGAGGGGGAAGAAGAGGAAAAGAAAGAAATACCACTCAGTCACAGTGGGAGTCCTTCTGAATCCTGGTCCTCCCTTTCTGTCTCCTCATCCTTCCTCACCCCACAGACAGGGGCCTCCCGTCTCCAGATACGAGGCCGGACAGAGCTCTCCTACATCTCTGCTGCTACTCTGTCTGGTGGTGCTGCAATGTTAATGATAACTGGTATTTGTTAGGCTCTTCCTATATGACAAGCCCTGTACTAAGCATTGGAGTAGATACAGATAATCAGGTTGGACACAGTCCCTATCCCACATGGGGGTCACAGTCTAAGAAGGTGGGAGACCAGGTACTGAGTCATTGATAAGGAAATTGAGGCACCAAGAAGTTATGTGACTTGTCCAAGCTCACTCAGCAGGGCTGGGATTAGAACCCAGGTCCTCTGACTACCAGGGCTGTGCTCTTTCAACTAGGCCATGCTCCTGCTTAATAAGTATCATTACTATTATCACTCAACCATACGTGTACTACCTTGCATTGATCCTTACTTCATTCCACCCCAAGATTGTAGGATCATTTCTCCAATCTGTCAAAAGCACTTTAAATTTTTTCCTGTTTTCCCAAGTGATGGTGACCTTGTCCAATTCACTCTAACCTGCAAATTAAATGAGCCCATTGTCAAATCTTTGATCCAATTTATTAAAAAAAAAATGTGTACTCTTATTCCCCCCTCAAGTGAGAAGCAGTGTGGCTTAATGGAAACAGCACAGGTTTGGGAGTCAGAGGACATGGGTTCTAGTACCGCCTCCTCCATTTGTCTGCTGTGTGACCTTGGGCATGTCACTTAACTACTCTGTGCATCAGTGACCTCATCTGTAAAATGGGGATTAAGACTGTGAGCCCCACGTGGGACAATCTGATGACCCTGAATCTACCCCAGCGCTTAGAACAGTGCCTGGCACATAGTAAGTGCTTAACAAATACCATTATTATTATTATTAGTGAGCGGTGCACTAAAGCAGTCAAAGCAACAAAGCTGCCTGGATTGCACTTGAATGTTTCAGTAGGGATGATGGGGCTGGGAAGGGCTGAGGTTTCTGCCTTCTTAGCCGGGGAAGGAGTGTTTGTGCTGCTCCTATTCATGGTACGGTCCCTCCCTCCCCAGAGTGTCAATTTCTTCTAGACAGGGAATGTGGCTCCTGCTTCTGATGTACTTTCCCAAGTGCTTCATATAATGCATTACACCAAGTGGGCACTCAAGAAGTACCATTACTACTTCTACTGTTGACCTAAATCACCACTTGGAGGTAGGGCTAGGAGGTAGGGCTGTTATTTGGCTTTTTACTTCGCACATCCCTGGCTAGGGTATAATTTGGTGTATGCTGGCTAGGTACCTTCTTGATGCTCTGCTTGGGTGTGCAGATCCTGAAATCCATGGACGTGGCAAGTACCTCAGGTACTCTGGGCTAGAAAGGAGTTTAGGATGGCTTCAGTTAACCTAATCCAAGCATCTAGTGTACATAGAGCCAACAGAGGAATCCAGCCTCATGTGGTCTTTCATCTGTCACAGGTACTCTGGGGCCAACAACACTTTGGCACTGTTGCTTGGGACTGATAGGTCTTAGGAGCATTCTCAACCTCCCTCTTTCTGCATCCCCCCACCGTGAGGTATCCCAAACAGGAGAATTGCAACCCAAACCCAATCCGCCTATCTCCCAGGGAGAATGGGAGACATGGGTAGGTCCCCAGAGCCAATCAAAATACTGCACGGAAACCACCATGAGGCTTAGAAATTTTGGCTAGGAAGAGTGGAGTGCTCTGCTCATTGCAGCTCAGCTGGAATGCAGAGCACTGGGTGAAGCAGCTGTGAGCATTGGTGGATTAATGTGGGGCAGGAAAAATGCTAGATCTCTAAGCCGAAAACAAAAAACCAAAAGAAACAGAACAGCTGTCTCTTACACCTAATTTTATTGCTGAGGGTTCAGCCTATTTCAATTGTCTCAGCTATTCACTGTGGAACAGTTATTTCACCTTGAACGACAGGATTAGGGAATGATCACACAGACTTGGCTCAGTGACAGCCTGGAATCAATCAGATCAGGAAGGGGCACTTGTGTAAATCGTTACTACGTATGGGGGCTCCACTCTTACTCTCATGCCTTCAGAGTCACTCTACTCTCACTTATTTTTTTCAGAAGATATTATTTTCCCTCTTTTTTTCCTCACTTCTTAAAGAGGATACTATGCTTTTTCTGTCCTGGTCCTTTGGAAGGAGAATGCATCATTTATTTCCTTCTTTGTGTGTGAATGTCAAGCCCCCTCTTTCTGGAATCGCTCCCTTTCCCTGGAGATTTATATTTTCTCAAAACTCACTATGAAGAAAACATGGGCATGTGGAAGAAATCACAGTGCAGGTGCCATCAAATAATCTCTGGCCTTTTGTAAAGAAAGTGCTTGGGATTGAGTTGGCGGTGGGGTCAGGTTTACCTTGCAGAGAGGAAGTTTGTCCAGGCAGGGGGAGAGAAAGGAGTGGGGTAAAAACTGTGGTTTTCCTGAAAAATATCTTTGTTAGAATTCTGCAGGGAGAGGAGGGGGAAAACAGGAAAAGGGAGAGGAGTAAAGGAGAAAGTGAAAGGCAGGAGACAGAGGCATGAATTCAACTGCTGCCAAGCTTAGTCTGATTTTTAGACTCCAGCCTCTTTTTTTCTTCTATTTCACTCCATCCATAACAGGAAGCACCTAACTGTAATACAAGGATAGATCTGTGCTTCCCTTGGTACCATGAAGCCAATTCGACTGTTGCGAATTCCCCCAAATTGGCTATTTTAGAGGCAGGTTTTCAAATCAACTATACCCTTCCTCAAGTGCAATAAGGCTTGGTTTGGGCACTGCTGGTAAAGAGGAAGTAGTGCAGAGGGAGTGTGTGACTCAGGTCAGACTCACCCTGCCACCATGAGAAGCAGGATACCATGGTTGCCGAGTATGATAGCGGGCAGACTGGGAATACATCCTGGTATGTGTGTTTGAGGGAGGGAGATTTGGGGGGACACTAAGCAGGGGTATGAGAGAATGAGAGAAAAGGGGGTGAAGCAAGCTCAAGCATCCCCATTGGCCCACCTCGCCATTGCTCCTCTGCCACTCAACCAGAGATTGCATCACTGTTTCGGGGGACTCCACAGACATATTTGCCCACCGATCAGATCCTGTCTGGGGGAACCAGAGGAGGAAGCCGAAGGGGTGGATGGTAAACCAATGTCTAATTGGAAGAATCAGAACAACAAAGGTTTCCCAGAAGTCTTTCATTTATCGTGGGAGTTGGAGATGAGCTAGCCACAAACCTATCATGTATGTCTTCTCTTTTCCCATTCTTTCTACTAAAACTCACATACTGTGCACTCTGTACACAGTATGTGCTCAATAAATATGATTTATTGATTAATCATTTCCTGTCAGAATGAGACTAATAAGCAAGAGAAAGAGCTAGGTGTGAATTCCTCTGGATGAGTATACCCCAGGGCGGGAGAATAAGAGTGACTGTGGCTTGGGGTACAGCCAAGTCCAAGATTGGGTTCCTCATAGTGCCCCAGACTCCCAAGTGGATTGTTTTGTATGTCCCCAAAACTTTTCCCAGAAACAGTGACAAACCACCTAATAATGGGAGTGTTCTGATTCTCCAATGAATGTGTCTCCCACTTCACACAAAACAATGATGCTTAGCATTTGTTTCTGCAGAACCAGTGTCTGAAGGTGCCCAGCCCCATTTGGGGAGGAGGAGATGGAAGCAGAGGAGAACATTGGGGGCCAGGCAATTCTACCATTACTCTGGCAGTCACAGGTCTTCTCCCCTCTACCTCCCTAATAACTGACTAAAACAGCCCCACTGTTCCAAAATTGAGTGGGTGAGAGTGCAGAGAACTCCTGCCTTTGAAAGGATTCCCTGTTTGAAGCAGGTGTGTGCCTGTTTCTAACAGAGAACAAAGGGTGGGCCGAGAGAGCTTACTTTCCTCTCCACACCTTCTAAGGGCTCATTGCTATACCCTCGGGAGCTTTGGAGTGGCGAGCTGGGCTCAACCAAATATGTCCTGAGTGACTGGGGAATGCTCTTAATGACAGTAGCAGACAAAACAATTTGGTGTAAATCATGACAGAGTGGGTCTTTTAGAGCAAAGGAATCCTGAAGAGAGACTGCCTCTTACAGCAATAGATTTGGTCAGTATCCACGGTGGCTTCAAAGCAAAAGGCAGTTTTTAGGTGTGGAAAGGACTGCTGGTTAGGTATGGTAGTTTTTGGCCAGTCTTACATATGCATGAGGACAAGGCAGCAGCAGCAACAACAACAGAAGCATCTCCTACTATAAAGATGCACTGACATGCAAACCCCAAATAGGGCTTTTGATAATTATGGAGCACTGACGAATCTAGCAATGATCCATTACTTTTATGGTATTAGAGAGGCAGCACTGCCTAGTGGAAAAAAATACAAGTCTGGGAATCAGGGGATCTGGGTTCTAATCCCAGTTCTGCCACTTGACTGCTGGGTGACCGTGGACAAATCACTTAACTACTCTGTGCCTCTATTTTCTCATCGATAAAATGGAGATTCAGTGCCTGTTTTCCGTCCTCCTTAGAGAGTGAGTCCCACGAGAAGCAGCGTGGCTCAGTGGAAAGAGCACGGGCTTTGGAGTCAGAGGTCATGGGTTCAAATCCCGGCTCCACCAATTGTCAACTGTGTGACTTTGGGCAAGTCGCTTAACTTCTCTGTGCCTCAGTTACCTGATCTGTAAAGTGGGGATGAAGACTGTGAGCCCCACGTGGGATAACCTGATCACCTTGTATCCTCCCCAGCGCTTAGAACAGTGCTTTGCACATAAGCACTTAACAAATGCCATCATTATTATATGGGACCGGGACTGCATCTGCCCTGATTATCTATCTACCCCAGCGCTTAGAATAGAGATTGGCATATAGTGAGCACTTGCCAAGTACCACATATATCATTATTATTATCATTAAATTATGTCAATAATTATACATCAGTACCCTAGCTGTATTTCTGAATACCAGCTTTTATTTTAGGAGCATTAGAAAAAAATTAGTTCTGTACTCCGGGCAAGCATGGTTGAGAAAACTGTGATTTTTACCCCCAACAAAAATAATACAAAATACTGGCAAAAGTTCACGTTTTCAGTTGTTTCCCTCCCCCTCTGGGCAAATCATAGTGCTGGAGAATAGTTGAGCTCCCCAGTGGTTTGGCTAGTTGATCTTCTAGTCATCTTTTTGCTCCAAGCCAAAGAGATACTGGCAAACATTGTTTAGTACAAAATAAAGTAATAATCTTTATAAGAATGTCTATATACTACTAAACCTGTAGGGCCTTAAGAACCACAAAGTGATTGTGAACATGGGTCTCCTGGGTTAATAGCTGGGAATCAAATGCATTAGGAAGTCCAGCAGGAAAGCACTGATAAGAAAAATTCTTTGTTCCTTTGGATATAGCAATACTTAAGATAAAGCTAGAGTACATTCAGAGCATGGCCAAGTTGAACTTCAGAATAAAGCATGAGGTGAATATTGAAAAGAACAGGGGGAAAGCATTTTTGATTTTCATACGCAGTTCAAACATTTGATCTTCAAAACGAAATCACTGCCTGGTCATTTTTAATAATTTTCTAGTTTAGACCTATCCTTGACTAAAATTGTCCAAGCATCTTTTCTTTAAGCATATGGTTCAGAGTCAGTTAATTTAAATTTTCTGAAGAAAAGAATTCCTTTTTAAGTTATTCATTTACGACAATTAGATTAAATTCATTTCCTAAATGCTTCTATTCACTAGAATGAATAGATTCATGGGTAATTTTAAATACTAAAATATGCTCATGCATTGTGTCAATCAGTTAAATAGTCATGGCTTGAACAAAATAGAATATTAAGTACAGAATTCTCCTCTATATTAGCTAAATATTTGTTTCACGGCCATTAATCTCTGGACCCGCATTATGGCAACTAAATAGGGACATAAAATCCAACCCCATCCCTGGATCCCAGTAATAATAATAATAATAATAATAATGACAT
The DNA here is from genome assembly GCF_015852505.1 of Tachyglossus aculeatus. Lineage (NCBI taxonomy): Eukaryota > Metazoa > Chordata > Mammalia > Monotremata > Tachyglossidae > Tachyglossus > Tachyglossus aculeatus. Next base: position 104,504,713 of record NC_052101.1, read on the forward strand.
TTGTTAAGCACTTACTATGTGCCAAACACTGTTCTAAGCACTGGGGGGGATACATAGTAATCAGGTTGTCCCACATGGGGCTCACAGTCTTAATCCCCATTTTCCAGATGAGGTAACTGAGGCACAGAGAAGTTAAGTGACTTGCCCAAAGTCACACAGCTGACAAGTGGTGGACCTGGGATTAGAACCCATGACCTCTAACTCCCAAGCCCGTGCTCTTTCCACTGAGCCACGCTGATTCTAGAGTAAATATGCTGAGGCTCCATGACATCTTGCCTGATTTAAGTCCTGAATAGAACAATTAAATTTTATAACTGTCTTGCAGATAGATTAAAAAAAAAACTATCTAGAAAAAAAAAATTCACCACCCTACAAATTTGTATTTCACATTTTCCAAGGTCATAATAATAATAAGAATAATAGTATTGTTAAGCAGTTACCATGTGCCAAGCACTGTTCTAAGAGCTGGGGTAGAAACAAGGTAATCAGGTTGTCCCACGTGAGGCTCACAGACTTAATCCCCGTTTACAGATGAGGTAACTGAGGCACAGAGAAGTTAAGAGACTTGCTCAAGGCCACACAGCTCATAAGTGGTGGAGCTGGGATTAGAACCCACGACCTCTGACTCCCAAGCCTGTGCTTGCCCCGTCCACTTCTCATGTTTTTTCATAGCACAATGTGAGAAATCACAAGCAGCACACTGTACCGCAAATAAAAAACACGTCTTTAATTTTCAAAGACAACTTTTACTGAAAATCTGATCCGTATATGTAGGTGTCTCTGAAGAACCGATGTGCTACTGACAGCCCTTTCTTCACGAGAAGCAGCGTGGCTCAGTGGAAAGAGCATGGGCTTTGGAGTCAGAGGTCATGGGTTCAAATCCCAGCTCTGCCAACTGTCAGCTGTGTGACTTTAGGCAAGTCACTTAACTTCTCTGTGCCTCAGTTACCTCATCTGTAAAATGGGGATTAAGACTGTGAGCCCCACGTGGGACAACCTGATCACTTTGTATCCCCCCTAGAGCTTAGAACAGTGCTTAGCACATAGTAAGTGCTTAATAAATGCCATTATTATTATTATTGTAAGAATACGAAGCTTAAATAGAGCCATAAATATACCCCAAAATCACTCCCTCCTCAAAACACTATAAGGACTTGGTTTTGCTGACAGTACCAAATTTATGCCAAATCGCGCTGGGTCTTCCTCTCTACTCAAATAACTACCACCCTCATACATGTTTCAATCCTCCTCCTCAGCGGAAAGAGCCCGCGCTTGGGAGGTCGTGGGTTCTAATAATAATCATAATGATGGCATTTATGAAGCGCTTACTATGTGCAAAGCACTGTTCTAAGCGCTAACCCCTCCCCATCCCCCCCCACCTTACCTCCTTCCCCTCCCCACACCACCTGTATATATATATGTATATTTGTTTTTATTTATTTATTTTACTTGTACATATCTATTCTATTTATTTTATTCTGTTAGTATGTTTGGTTTTGTTCTCTGTCTCCCCCTTCTAGACTGTGAGCCCACTGTTGGGCAGGGACTGTCTCTATATGTTGCCAACTTGGACTTCCCAAGCCCTTAGTCCAGTGCTCTGCCCACAGTAAGCACTCAATAAATACGATTGATTGATTGTACGTATTTATTACTCTTTATTTATTTTACTTGTACATATCTAGTCTATTTTATTTTGTTAATCTGTTTTGTTTTGTTGTCTGTCTCCCCCTCCTAGACTGTGAGCCCACTGTTGGGCAGGGACCGTCTCTATATGTTTCCAACTTGGACTTCCCAAGCGCTTAGTCCAGTGCTCTGCACACAGTAAGCGCTCAGTAAATACGATTGAATGAATGAATGTTGCCAACTTAGACTTCCCAAGCGCTTAGTACAGTGCTCTGCACACAGTAAGTGCTTAATAAATATGATTGATTGTACGTATTTATATTACTCTTTATTTATTTTACTCTATTTTACTTGTACATATTTATTCTATTTATTTTATTTTGTTACTATGTTTTGTTGTCTGTCTCCCCCTTCTAGACTGTGAGCCCACTGTTGGGTAGGGACTGTCTCTATATGTTTCCAACTTGGACTTCCCAAGCGCTTAGTACAGTGCTCTGCACACAGTACGCGCTCAATAAATACGATTGAATGAATGAATCTTATTGCAGCTAGACTTTCATATTTGCCTCCTTGCTGGTCTCCCTTGTCTCCAGCCTCTCCTCTCTCCAGTTTACACTACATACTGCTGCTCCGATCATCTTCTTGAAGAATTGCTTGGCTCATACTTCCCACTCATCAGAACTAGCTTCCCAGGAGCCTCTGCATCAAACACAAACTCCTCACAAGTGATTTACAGGGTCTCCTCCAACTCACCCCACCTTTCATATCAGCTTGTTTCTCCTGCTACTCCCTAACTTGCTCTCTTCATTCTTCCCAAACAAAACTTCTAATTATATTTCACTTTTGACTCTTCCATCTCCATCTCTGCTCATGCTGCTCTCCTGGTTTGGAAATCTCTCCCTCCCCAAATCTGACAAACAACATCTCTCCCCATTTTCAAAGCCCTTCTGAAATCCCATCTCTTTCAATAAACCTTCCCAGACTAATCTCCGGTAACTTTAAGACATATTTCTAGTGCCTACTTATTCTAATCTGTACCACTTTAGTAAATATGTTTATTCAATTGTCCATTCAATTATTTTTCTAATTATATTTGTAAATATTTTCATATCTGTCTCTGCTATTGCAGTTTAAGTTTCCTATGGGCAGCTAACAGGTCACTTTTTCTTTTTTTTTGTAATTCTCAAGTGCTCTCCTATGGTTTCTTTGTATTTCTCCTGCTTCCCAGTTGACATTCAATAAGAGATTTCCAAACTGTTCCTTAAATCCACCTCCTCTATTTGCACCTCTGGTTCTATCCCATTTCACCTCCTTAATAACTTGTTACTACTCTCCTTCCCTACCTCCCTTCCATCTTCAACCTCTCATTCTCTGATGACTCCTTCCCTACTGCCTTCAAGTCTTCCCCTTATTAATAAAGTACTCGCTAGACTCCATGAATATCCCACTAAACACACACACTCTCTCTCTCTTTATCTCTCTCACCGCTGTTGCTCTTCTTCCACTTATTCCTATCCAAACTCCTAAAATAGATTAAATACACCCACTGCTATAATTTCCCCTTCACAAACTCTCTTTTCAACCCTCTCCAGTCTGACTTTTAACTCCTTCACTCCACTGAGATTGGTGTCTCCAAGGTCACCAATGACCTTCTAAGAGCCAAATCCAAAGGGATTTACTCTATTTGTGATCCTTCTTGATCTCTCTGCTGATTTTGATACTGTGGACCACTACTGACTCCTTTTCAAAATAATAACAACAATAATATTAACTGTGGTGTTTGTTAAGTTTTTACTATGTTCCAAACATGAGAAGCAGCACTGCTTAGTAACATTAATAATAATGATAATAATGGCATTTATTAAGTGCTTACTATGTGCAAAACACTGTTCTAAGCGCTGAGGAAGTTCCAAGGTGATCAGGTTGTCCCACGTGGGGCTCACAGTCTAAATCCCCATTTTATAGATGAAGGAACTGAAGCACAGAGAAGTGAAGTGACTTGCCCAAAGTCACACAGCTGAGAAGTGGCGGAGCCAGGATTCGAACCCCTGACCTCTGACTCCAAAGCCCGGGCTCTTTCCACTGAGCCACGCTGCTTAGTGGAAAGGACATAAACCTGGGAGTCAGGGGACCTGGATTCTAATCCTGACTCTCCCACTTGTCTGATGTGTGACCTTTGACAAGTCACTTCACTTCTATGTGACTCAGTTACCTCATCAGTAAAATGAGGATTAAGACTGTGAGCCCCATGTGGGACATGGACTCTGTCCAACCTGATTAGCTTGTATCTAGAGTGCTTAGTGGAAAGAGCCCAGGCTTGGGAGTCAGAGGTCATGGGTTCTAATCCTGCCTCCACCACTTGTCAGCTGTGTAACTTTGGACAAGTCACTTAACTTCTCTGTGCCTCAGTTACTTCATCTGTAAAATGGGGATTAAGACTGTGAGCCCCATGTGGGACAACCTAATTACCTTGTATCTCCCCCAGTGCTTAGAACAGTGCTTGACACATAGTAAGTGCTTAATAAATGCCATCATTATTTATTATTATTATTATTATCTACGTTAGCGCTTAGAACAGTACCTGGCACATAGTAAGCGATTAACAAATACCATTAAAAAAGCCCACTGTAATAAGCGCTGGGGTAGATACCAGATAATTAAGTTGGATATAGTCCCTGTCTCACATAGGGCTAACGATCTAAAACATTATCAGTTTTGCTGACATAGTACTGGCCTGGTTCTTCTCCTACCTCTGATAGCTTCTTCTGAGTTTTGTTTGCTGGCTCTGCCTTTGTCTCTGCTCCTCTTACTGTGGTCATTCCCCTAGGTTTAGTTCTGAGTCCATTATTCCTTTCGCTTTAACTCTCTCGGGTAGCTCATCCACTCACATGGCTTCAACTACCACCTTTATGTTATGACTCCCAAATCTATCTCGAAATAATAACAGCAACAATAATAATAAAAAGTTGTGGTTCTTATTAAGTGCATACTATGGGACAAGCACTGTTTAGATACAAGATAGTCAAGCTAGACACAGTCTTCTCGCTGGTCTCTTTGCTGGTATCCTTGCCTCCAGCTGCTCTCTGTCTCCAATCTACACTACCCACTGAGCACCTATCATCTTTCTGAAGTGTTGCTCAGCTCACACCTTTCCAGCCTTCAAAAAGTGACTCCCCATGTCCCCCTGCACCAAGCTAAAACTCTTCACAATTGACTTAAAGTCTGTCCTCTTCTCAAAACCCTCCACTGGTTCCCTGTGTCTCTTTGTATCAAACTAAACTCCTCTAAAGCAGCTTCAGGTCTCTCCACCATCTGGCCATGACTTATTTGCTCTGTTCATCTACTATTTCCCCAACCTACTGCCATCATTCTTTCTAAGCCAGCCTTCTAGTTTAATAATGGCATTTATTAAGCACTTACTATGTGCAAAGCACTGTTCTAAGCACTGGGGAGGTAACAAGGTGATCAGGTTGTCTCACGTGGGGCTCACAGTCTTAATCCCCATTTTACAGATGAGGTAACTGAGGCCTAGAGATGTTAAGTGACTTGCCCAAAGTCACACAGCAGACAATTGGCAGAGCCGGGATTTGAACCCATGACCTCCGACTCCAAAGCCCAGGCTCTTTCCCTTGAGCCACGCTGCTTCCCTAGTTGTGTACCTCACTCTCAACTCTCTCACCTATATCCCCTTGCTCACACCAGTCCCTGATCTTGGAACTCCCTCCATGCCCACATTAGACAGATTGCAGCTCTCTCCACCTTCTAAGCTCTCATCTGCAAAACAAGCCTTTTCTGATTCTATTTCCCAGCACCCGGTCCCACATCATCCTGATAGCCAACTCTGGCATTTACACACTATTTCCACCCTCCTTAGCACTCATGCATATGTGTCCTCTCAATTGCAATTTAGTCATTTATTTATATTAATGTCTGTCTCCCTCTCTAGACTGTAAACTCATTGGGTGCAGGGAATGTGTCCATTTACTGTTATATTGTACTCTCCCAAGCACTTAGTACAGTGCTCTGCATACAGTAAGTGCTCAATAAATACAATTGACTGACTTCTTTAATCTCTACTAGAGAAGCAGCGTGGCTCAGTGAAACAAGCACGGGTTTGGAGTCAGAAGTCATGGGTTCAAATCCCGGCTCCGCCAATTGTCAGTTGGGTGACTTTGGGCAAGTCACGTCACTTCTCTGGGCCTCAGTTACCTCATCTGTAAAATGGGGATTAAGACTGTGAGTCCCCCGTGGGACAACCTGATCACCTTGTAACCTCCCCAGAGCTTAGAACAGTGCTTTGCATGTAGTAAGCGCTTAATAAATGCCATTATTATTATTATTACTTCCCTAGTGCTTGTCTTGCCTGTTAGTTAAGCTCCTTGTGGATAGGGGAATGTACTCTTCCAAGTGCTTAGTACAGTGCTTTGCATGCAGTAAGCACTCAATAAATACAATTGACTGACTTCTTTAATCCCTACTTCCCTAGCGTCTAGCACAATACATCACATCAAGTGACACTCAGTACATACTGTCATTACTATAGCGTGCTGCATCCAGTGGACACTCAATATCGCTATGACCAAGGTGTTACTGAACACGGCTGCTGCCTCATTAGCAATCTTACAGCCAATATCCTGGGCTGCCTACTTGTTAGGCTTTTTATTTAGGGCTGGACAAGGGGAATACTTCTTGAGTTATAATTATTCTCTTACAGTATTTGGCACACTCCTGTGAAGGATTTCCAGTTTAGTTGTCGGGAAACCAGAATGGAATGTACCTCTTGCATAAACACAAATTGCTATGGAAAAAAAAAAAACGTCGAAAAGGCAATAGAATAGAGGGGTAGAAATTATTCCACTTCTCTTAGGTCCACTACCTGATCCCTTTTGGTAAAATCTAATTTCTTTCAGGAGCTAGCATGTAGGTACATGCTAATTTTCACAACTGATGCTGCAATATTGTTCAAGACAACGTTCAAAATGATGTCAAAAGAAACTCCTCTTTCTTCCCTTACAAGTGGAAAGCTATTAATGAGAAACTTACTGACCTTGGTTTTTTGCACATGACCTAGAGTTCTAAGAGAATCTTGAGGATAAAATCTGCAATTCAGAGTTCTTGTTCTCTGTCAATTACACATAGATACTTCACATCATTCATTAGGAAAATTTTCTATATAGAAGGCTAATTCATGATGGCTTCTGAAGCAGTGGGGCTTAGTGGAAAGAGCATGCGCTTGGGAGTCGGAGGTTGTGGGTTCTAATACCAGCCCGGCCTCTTATCAGCTGTGTGACTTTGGGCAAGCCACTTAACTTCTGTGCCTCAGCTACCCCATCTGTAAAATGGGGATTAAGACTTTGAGCCCTACGTTGGACAACCTGATTACCTTGTATCTACCCCACCACTTAGAACAGTGCTTGGCACATAGTAAGCACTTAACACCATTATTATTATTATTACCTTAAGTCGACTAACCATTATATATTCAGGTAGCCATTTTGTTTCACTTCACAGAAAGATTTTTAGGTATTGCAATAAGCGCTTAGTACAGTGCTGTGCACACAGTAAGCGCTCAATAAATACGACTGAATGAATGAATGCATGCAGAGAAAATTATTTTATGCCCATTCTAATCTGCTTATTTTGAATTAGCTTTTTGAATGAAAGGACTTTTATAAGGGAGATCAGGAGAAATATTCCTTTCAGACTCCACTTCAGAGAGGTAAGAAGGACAGGGCTAGTGAAAGTCAGGGGTCAGCAATTTCATTTTATGAAAGGGAAATGAATTGCCATTGGAACCTTTTATAGAGGAGAGTTATGTGCTTTAAGATAATGCGTGGCTGGAAGAGGGGAGATTCTTGAGGCTCAAAGAGTGGTAATGAGACTGTTTCAGTATCCGTCAAGGAGGCAAGGAGTGGTTTAACCTGGGTACTAGGTGTCTCTGTAGAGAGGAAACAATAGAGTTATGGTATGTTATATAAGAAGAATGTGGAGGGGTTTGAGACTGACAATATGGGAGGTAAATTATAAGAGTCGAAAATAACACCCAGGTTTGACTGGCAGTCAGTGTAGCAGGATCACTGCCTGTTCATTCATTCATTCAGTTGTATTTATTGAGTGCTTACTGTGTGCAGAGCACTGTACCAAGCACTTAGGAGAGTACAATTCCCTGCCCACAATGAGCTTACAGTCTAGAGCAACCCCCCTTTATAATAATAATAATAATAATAATAACAATAATGGCATTTATTAAGCACTTACTATGTGCAAAGCACTGTTCTAAGCACTGGGGGAGGGGATACATAGTAATCAGGTTGTCCCACGTGGGGCTCACAGTCTTAATCCCCATTTTCCAGATGAGGTAACTGAGGCCCAGAAAAGTGAAGCGACTTGCCCAAAGTCACACAGCTGACAAGTGGCAGAGTCAGGATTTGAACCCATGACCTCTGACTCCAAAGCCCGTGCTGTTGCCATTGAGTCACGCTGCTTCCCTTTGCCAAAATGATGCTACATGGTGTACGACAGAGCTTAGTGTGCTTGCACCAGGGTAATGTCTGTTCTATTATACGTGCATGGGTGGGTGGGAGAGGAGGGTCAACAATTCTGACATAACATTTTTGCCTGTAAATCTCTTCACAACAACAGTTGATTAATCTTTAGACCTGGGCTTGGAAAGTAGATTAGGTATTATCAACCTGCTTTCCAAGTTATACAATATAAAGCTGATGGGCAAAGGCACAAAGAAGCCAGCATCAGGGAAGTAATTATATAACTCAGCAGTTCCTGGGGCCCTGGCTTGGGCTCTGACCGCTGTTATCCATTTTTCCTGTTTCATATTGGTCACTTCAGAAAGAAAATACCATACAGTACAATGGAGAAGAAACACTTTTACCAAGCATAGGAAATGTCAAAAACTAGAAAAGTACTGCAGCTGTTTACAAACCTCCAGTATTGGGACATTTTTCCTTTCATTTCAGTGCTATCTTTGCAAGCAATTCAGCTCTGCAGTCTTTTAAAGCATCATGGCCAAAAGCACAATAATGGTTAATTCTTTCCCCACCTAAAAAATCATTCATTTTGTATCTGAGGAACCACAGTTAAATTCAGTGCCACTTAAGGGCTTATTTTCTTGGCCTTTTCTTTTTGCCAGCAAATCCTCTGTTTATATCTCGATATAATGGGGGGGTTTCAAATACGTTTTCTGGTACATCTCCTTTTAGCTAAATACAAAAATGACACAGGTGAAGTCTTTACCTTATTTTCATTATAGTCTATATACTTTCAGATGTATTCTAAATGTCTGGAACTAGACAACTGTGACATACTGGAAATAGGAGCAGAGACTAGGTTCACTGAATTCATTCTCTATCTCCTGAGGAATTTTGCTATGGGTGGTGAAGTTTTATTACCTTGAAGAGTCTTCCTAAATACAAAGCAGACACCTTTGCCATATTAATTGTAGTATTAACCTTTAAATACTGCATAACCTACTTGATTTATACAAAATTTGCCCATTTAATGGGGGTCTCTGTTAATGAGCCCAATGTTGAAATTCAACATTTAAAATAAGTCAAATAGTTTAAAGCCAGCAGCAGAAAGCTGGAGATGGAAATAATTGTTCTATTATTATTTTTCAAAAGTTTGAATTTGGCGGGGAGAAGTCATATGTTCCTCTCTCTACACACATATTTCTGTGCATTTATTTACTGGAGTGATAAATGAAACAGCATGGCCTAGTGGAAAGAGTAGTTTACAGTATAATGGGGGAATCAGACATTAAATTAAAAAATGAAAGAAATGGGACAGTAAAAGTACATGTACATAAGTGATGTATGGATGAGAGTGGGGTGAGTATTAAGTGCTTACCAATGCAGATGCAGAAGCAAGGGTGAATGAAAGATTAGTCAGGGAAGATTTCTTGGAGGAGAAAATAGTAGGGCTTTGAAGATGGGGAAAATGGTGCTGTGTTGAGTATGAAGGGGAAGAGAGTTCTGGACAGGAGGGAGGATGTGAGCAAGGGGTTGATGGTAAAAGAGACGAGATTGAAGTACAGTAAATCAGTTGGTGTTAGAGAAGTGCGCAGGCTGGGTTATAATGGGAAATAAGCGAGGATAAGTACGATGGGGAGAGGTTTAGATGACCTAAGTTTAAGTGTGGTGGTAGGAGATGACTCCAGGAATGGAGAAGCTATGAAGACATAATTATTATATTTTATTATTATTATTAATATATTTGTTCAGCATTGACTATGTGCCAAGCTCTTTTCTTAGCACTGGGGTAAGTATGAGATATTCAGGTCAGACACAGTCCCTGTCCCACATGGGCCTCACAGTTTAAGTAAGAGGGAGAAAAGGTATTGAATCCCCATTTCCCAGATGAGGAAACTGAGGCTCAGAGAAGTTAAGTGACTTGCCCAAGGAAACATGGCATCCTAGAACCCAGGTCCTCTCACTCCCAGTTCTGTGCTCTTTCCACTTGCAAAAACAAAAGCCTAAATTACCTTATTACTAATATAATCTTCAGGAGAAAAAATTGTGTGGCTACACCGTCTGTGTAACATAAATATCTGTTGCAATGGGTTGATGGCACAGCGAACCCCAGTGGCTTGCGGCCAATATATACAAGTCAGGCAGCATGTGAGCAAATAGCTGCAGGGTTACAATCCCCTTTCTGATTCATGGTGCTGCAAGTAGGACAGGACTCACAGCCTGTGCAGGCCCTAAATTATTTTAATGCAGCAGAAATATACAGCTCAAATAATGCTAGATTACAGGAGCTGGGCCCTCCCAGATCTCACTTGCCTCCTGTTGGAAGCAGTGAACCCTAGAAGCACCTGTTTCTCTCAAGCACAGAGTAGGGGGCATGTGAGCACTCCTCAGTCATTCAATACTTAACAATTACTCTGTTCAGAGCACTCGAGAGAGTGCAATAGAGTTAACAGACTGGATCCCCCCGCCCTCAAGGAGTTTAAAATCTAGGGGGAAAGACAGATACTAAAATGAATTACACAAACATAATCAATCAATGGGATTTATTAAGCACTTACCATGTGCAGAGCAGTTTACTAATCATTTGGGAGAGTGCAATGACAGTGTTTGTGGACACATTCCCTGCCCAAAAATGAGTTTAAAGGGGGAGAGAGACAAAGTAAATTACAGATATGTACATAAGTGCTATGGGACTGAGGGTGGAGTGAATATCAAGTGCTCAAATGATACAGACCCAAATGCACAGGTGACACAGAAGGGAGAGAGGTTCCTCGAGGGTTCCTGAAGGGTCAGTTCTTGGTCCCCTTCTGTTCTCCATCCACACTCACTCCCTTGGTGAACTCATTCGCTCCCATGGCTTCAACTATCATCTCTAGGCTGATGACACCCAAATCTACATCTCTGCCCCTGCTCTCTCTCCCCCCCTTCATTCTCAGGTCTCCTCCTGCCTTCAGGACATCTCCATCTGGATGTCTGCCTGCCATCTACAACTCAATATGTCCAAGACTGAACGCCTTATCTTCCCTCTCAAACCCTGCCCTCTCCCTGACTTCCCCATCACTGTTGATGGCACTACCATCCTTCCTGTCTCACAAGCCCGCAACCTTGGTGTCATCCTCGCTCTGCTCTCTCGTTCACCCCTCACATCCAATCCATCACCAAAACCTGCTGGTCTCACCTCTGCAACATTGCCAAGATCCGCCCTTTCCTCTCCAAACTGTTACCTTGCTGATTCAATCTCTCATCCTATCCCGACTGGATTACTGCATCAGCCTCCTCTCTGATCTCCCATCTTCCTGTCTCTCCCCACTTCAGTCTATACTTCACTTTGCTGCCCGGATCATCTTTGTGCAGAAACGCTTTGGGCATGTTACACCCCTCCTCAAAATTCTCCAGTGGCTACCAGTCAACCTACACATCAAGCAAAAACTCCTCACTCTCAGCTTCAAGGCTCTCCACCCCCTCTCCCCCTCCTATCTCACATCCCTTCTCTCCTTCTACAGCCCAGCCCGCACCCTCCATTCCTCTGCTGCTAACCTCCTCACTGTACCTCATTCTCGCCTGTTCCGCCGTCGACCCCAGCCCACGTCCTCCCCCTGGCCTGGAATGCCCTCCCTCTGCATATCTGCCAAGCTAGCTCTCTTCCTCTGAAAGCCCTACTGAGAGCTCACCTCCTCCAGGAGGCCTTCCCAGACTGAGCCTCCTTTTTCCTCTCCTCTTCCCCATCCCTCCCGCCCTACCTCCTTCCCCTCCCCACAGCACCTGTATATATGTTTGTACAGATTTATTACTCTATTTATTTTACTTGTACATATTTACTATTCATTTTGTTAATGATGTGCATCTATCTTTACTTCTATTTATTCTGATGACTTGACACCTGTCCACATGTTTTGCTTTGTTGTCCTGTCTCCCCTTTCTAGACTGTGGGCCCATTGTTGGGTAGGGACCGTCTCTACATGTTGCCAACTTGTACTTCCCAAGTGCTTAGTACAGTGCTCTGCACACAGTAAGTGCTTAATATGATTAAATGAATGAAAGTGCTCAAATGGTACAGATACAAATGCACAGGTGACACAGAAGGGAGCAAGAGTAGGGGAAATGAAGGGCTTAGTTGGGGAAGGCCTCTTGAAGGAGATGTGATTTTAGTAAGGCTTTGCAGGTGGGAGAGTGGTGGTCTGTTGTAGGTGAAGGAGGAGGGAGTTGCAGGCCAGAGGGAGGATGAGGGCAAGGGCTTGGTGATGGGACAGAAGAGATCAAGGTACAGTGAGTAGACTGGTGTTAGAGGAATGAAGCATGTGGGCTGGACAGTTGTAGGAAATCAGCTAGGTAAGAGATGGATAGCTGATTGAGAGCCTTAAAGCTAATGATAAGGAGTTTCTGTTTGATGTGGAGGTGGATGGGTAACCACTGGAGGGTGGATGGGCATTAGAGTGGGGAGATGGGGACTGAATATAAGATGTGCTCATAAGTGCTGGCCTCATGTTAACAATGTTCCCCAATTCCTTAGTTGTGCTCTGTCCAAAATGCATTTTGAAAATATACATTATGACAGAACTGAGTGCAGTGTGCGTGTATATTCTACAGCATCCATTCATTCATTCAATCATTTATTGAGCGCTTACTGTGTTCAGAGCACTGTACCATGCACTTGAAAAGTACAATTCGGCAACAGGCATGATAGTAAGTACACCTTCCAATAACATGTTCAAATGCCTCTTATAACATATCACTTGCATATTTCATCAAGTTCGCTTTCCTTTAATGTATACTTGCTATAATTTTAGTGTCAATCACCCAATTCTGAATTACCTCAGTGAACAGTAAATCTTGCTTGAGCCCTATGTTGAAAATAATCAGAGCCCAGGGGATGTGAACACTTTGTTACAACAGCACTTGGCATGGCAACATGAAGATACAGCTCCTTTCAGTAATGTTATACTGGCTTCTGCTCTTTGGCAGTTCATTCTTTATACCACACCTGTCTACAGCCTTGAAGTCGAGAGCTCTTGTTGAATGCTGTGATTGATTACTCATGCAATATTTTACTTAGCGTGCATACACACAGACACACACATGCCCCTCTTCCCTCCTTCCCTTCCCCCACCTGAAATTCCATACAGCTCTTTTCCAGTCCCAAGAACACTTAAAGCTATCCAGAGTTTGGAGACCAGCAAAGTGAGAGAAAGGAAAACTAGTCAGAGCAAAGATTGATGATAGCTCTGCTGTGAAGGCACACACACAAGCAGAATCTTTGATGACTAAGAACTTCCTTGGATTGAACATAAACTGAAAGGACTGGGGTTCTGAACATAGAAGCCCTCACCAGGAAACCTTACATTCAGCCAAAGATTTTCATAGTACCGAAGTTAATGCCACCTCCAAACTTTGCTCTCCATTCTTTCAATCACATTTATTGAGCGCTTACTGCGGGCAGAGCACTGTACTAAATGCATGGAAAGTACAATACAGCAATAAAGAGAGACAATCCCTGCCCACAACAGGCTCTCTAGGCAACAGACTACCCAGTGAGACACGGACAAAGCAATTGAAAACCAATCTAGACCAGCATGTCCTTTGGGAGACTGAGCAGCATGGGCCTGGGAGTTGGAAGGACCTGGGTTCTAATCCCTGCCCTGTCACTTGTCTGTTGTGTGATCTTGGGCAAGTCACTTCACTTCTCTGCATCTCAGTCATCTCGTCTGTAAAATGCCCCCTCCTACCTAACCTCGCTACTCTCCTTCTACAACAGCCCACACACTTTGCTCCTCTAATGCTAATTCATTCAATTGTATTTATTCATTCAATCGTATTTGAGCCCTTACTGTGTGCAGAGCACTGTACTAAGCACTTGGGAAGTACAAGTTGGCAACAACTTGTACTTATAATGCTAATCTTCTCACTGTTCCTCAATCTCATCTATCTCGCCATCTACCTCTTACCCATGTCCTGCCTCTGGCCTGTAACAGCCTCTCTCCTCAAATCCAACAGACAACCACTCTTCCCCCACTTCAGAGCCTTATTGAAGGCACTTCTGTTCCCAGAGGCCTGCCCTGACTAAGCTCCCCTTTCCTCTTCTCTCACTCCCTCTGCATCACCGACTTGCTCTCTTTGTTCTTTCCCTCTCCCAGCCCCACAGCACTTATGTACATATCTGTAATTTATTTATTTGTATTGATGTCTGTCTCCCCCTCTAGACTGTAAGCTTGTTGTGGGCAGAGAATGTGTTTGTTTATTGTTGTATTGTACTCTCCCAAGATCTTATTCCAGTGCTCTGCACTCGGTAAGCACTCATAAATACCATTGAACGAACCGTAATTATTGCACATAGGGCCATCTGTGTTTCTCTTTGGAGTCCTGACAAAGAGATAGGTCTCTTCAGACTTTGGGACTTTTGTGATTTAGACTGTTATTTGGGACATTTGTTCCAGGTTTTGATTACTTCCAGTTCTCCTATAACACGTTTTCACTCTGTGTTTTGGATAGAACACGATTCAGAGTCAGAAATATGGTTGTGCAGAGACACACACAGTACCAAGCAAGGTATAAGTACTGCAACATGAGTCTTCCCAACCGGGGGTTCTTCAAGAACACAATCCCCCTGTGATCCGAGAACTGAATGTGCTTTCCTGCCAGCACATGAAATGCAACATGTTCAAAAATATGTATTGAATGAATAATATGGACTGGGGCAGAGTAGCACTGTGGGATACTAAGAGCAGTAGCAGAGAAGCAGCGTGGCTCAGCAGCAAGAGCCCGGGCTTGGGAGCCAGAGGTCATGGTTTCTAATCCCGGCTCTGCCACTTGTCAGCTGTGTGACTTTGGACAAGTCACTTCACTTCTCTGGGCCTCAGTTCCCTCATCTGGAAAATGGGGATTAAGACTGTGAGCCCCATGTGGGACAACCTGATTACCCTGTATTCCCCCAGTGCTTAGAACAGTGCTTGGCACATAGTAAGCATTTAACAAATGCCATTATTATTATTAGTAGTAGTAGTAGTGATATAATTAAGCATTCACTGTTTGAAGTGCACTGTGCTGAACACTGGGTGAAAAAAACAAAAACATAAAACAAAAAATACACAGCGAAGGGGTAGACATGGGTCCCTGGCCAAGGGAAGGATTTGGCAACAGGCAAGAGTTGGAAAAATGAAATAATCCAAATACAAGTCATCATAAAAGACAGAGTTTGTACTCCAACAGGTACTGAGTGCTGACTTGGTGTAGTAAACTGTACTAGGCATTTGGGAAGTACAGAATAATGAAAATATATGTCTCCTGCCCACAAGGAACTTAGAATCTATCAGGTGAGACTAACATAAAATATTTACAACTGAGGAGGGTTTAAATAAAGTTCCTAAGTTCTAGAGTTGGCTGAGGCAATGACAAGGCTAGATGAGATGGCTCAGGATACTTAAAAAATAATCAGAAAACACTTGTTCGAAGAGGTGGGATTTTAGGAGGTATTTGAAAAGGGGGAGGGCTGTGGTCTGTCTGATGTTGGGACAGAGCGAGTGCCTACTCAAGGGAGCAGAGCTTCAACCCTTTTTAATTTATGCACTCACCTGTTATCTTTGCTTGGATCTCAGCACATGGCCTAGAAATTAGGTCACCACTACTGAAAGACTTCTCAGCTAAACAGTCACTGACACTAATATCCCTAGAGTATCTTGCCAAATATGACTAATATGCAGTCTACATTTAAAATGGTAGAAGAATGTATCCATAACATGGAGGGATATTCCTCAATGCCAAGCTAAATTGTGTCTCTCTGTTCCTTCTGGTCCCCAGGGGTCTTGTGTCTTGCTTTAGCTAAACCAAATAAATCAGTGAAGTTGTCTACATGATTCCATCAGCATTTTTCCCTCTTCAGCAGTAAAAGGAACAGCCACCAAATTAACAGTGACAGTTTTGCTCCTGCTATCACACTCCCCATTCCCCATCTCTGCAAGGTAATCTTAAACTCAGTTTCTCTAAATAGGAATCAAAGGGAAAAAGGACTCTATTTGGTAGCTTAATATCAAACACCAAACCTGGCTAAACCAATAATTTCTGCATTTGTCCTCCTGAAGTAGATTTATGCAGTTTATGCTCTGCACATTTTGCTGATGTATACATTTTTTGTCAGTTGTGCAAATGGAAGAAATACACACAATGTGACATAGGTCAATATAAAATGGTGACAGTCTTTACAAGGGGATAGGGAGAGTGATAGGTATTATTTTAGGGACTATTAAAAGCAAGCAAATTCAAAACCTTAGTGTGTTTAAAATGCTTAAAAATGAATCTTTGAATTATGATTCAAAACACCTTTTATTTTGTAGGATGAAAGACAATATTAAATCAGCATCTTACCTTTTCAATTTGCATACATTATGTCTGCATGTGGTCTATTCCAGCAACTGCTCTTAAATTACAGCTCTTATCTCCCATCATTTAAAACATGGTGGCGGCAGATATACAAGCTTCTGCAACCAACTGGCAATGAACACACTTACGGAGAAGAGAATGCAAGCTAGCTGACTTTCTAATGCTGAGCAGCATTGAAAAATACATGGATTATAGAAACGTTTTCAAAAATTTCCCATATAGCCACTGAGTTCTTGCTTAAACTCTCTGAAGGAGATTCTGGTGCATTCCATTATTGGGTTTGAGGCTACCCTGACATGTGGCTAAGCTAGGTCCCACAAGGTCGGGGGGGGGACACTGTCACTAGGCATCCGGATCCTCTACTGGGGTGGTTGGAAGTGAAATGAGAGTGAGTACCTCACACACAGTTTCCCACAGAAGACCAAATATCATTAAGAATTTTGGTGGTGATGTTATGACTATCTTCCCTTCCTTCTTGAACATCCAAAGTCATGCAGACCAGAGTGTAAATCAAGTGGTTTGCCAATTGGGGAGAACAAATGTCCAGCACCAACTTCCAAAAGACTAAATTTACCGGTCAGCCATGTCTCACTGGGTACCGCTATGTTGATATCATGCCTTTCATTCAATTGTATTTATTGAGTTCACTGTGTGCAGAACACTGTACTAAGCTCTTGGGAGAGTACTATACAACAATAAACAGACACATTCCCTGCCCACAATGAATTTACAGTCTAGAAGGGGGAAGACAGACATTAATATAAATAAATAAATTACAGATATGTACATAAGTGCTCTGGGGCTGGGATGGGGGAAGAAAAAAGAGAGCAAGTCAGGGTGACACAGAAGGGAGTGGGAGAAGAGGAAAGGGGCATTTAGTCAGGGAAGGCCTCTTGGAGGAGATGTATCTTCAATAAGTCTTTGAAGGGGGTAGAGTAATTGTCAGATTTGAGGAGGGAGAGCATCCCAGGCCAGAGGCAAGATGTGGGCGAGGGGTCGGTGGTGAGATAGGAGAGATCGAGGCACAGTGAGTAACTTCTCCAACCCTCTCTGGTTCACTATGTAACCCTAATCCTCTTGTAATCTTCTCCTAGGCTCCAGTGTCTCGACTTTCAAGAGGCTAGAGAGAGACGACATCACCATCCTGTCTCATGAGCCCATAACCTTGCATTATCCTTGACTCCTCTTTCTCATTCAATGTGAAGCAGCGTGGCTCAGTGGAAAGACCATGGGCTTTGGAGTCGGAGGTCATGGGTTCAAATCCCAGCTCCGCCAATTGTCAGCTGTGTGCTTTGGGCAAGTCATTAACTTCTCTGGGCCTCAGTTACCTCATCTGTAAAACGGGGATAAAGATTGCGAGCCTCTTGGGAAAACCTGATCACCTTGTAACCTCCTCAGTGCTTAGAACAGTGCTTTGCACATAGCAAGTGCTTAATAAATAACAAGCACCCCCACATATTCAATCAATCACTAAATCTTGTCAGTTATACCTTAGCAACATCACAGAAATCTGCCCTTTTCTTTCCATCCAAACTGCTACCATGTTAATACAGTCACTTATTCTATCCCACCTCAATTACTACACTAGCCCCCTTGCTGACCTCCCAGCCACCTGTCTCTCCCCACTCCAGTCCATACTTCAGCATACTACTCTGCTGCCTGGATCATTTTTCCTACAAAAACATTCTGGACATGTTTCCCCACTCCTCAAGAAACTCCAGTGGCTGCCCATCTACCTCCATATCAAACAAAAACTCCTCACCATTGGCTTCAAAGCACTCCATCAGCTTGCCTCCTCCTACCTCACATCGCTTCTCTCTTACTTCAACCCAGCCCACACACTTCACTCCTCTAATGCTAATCTTCTCACTCTTACTTGATCTCATCTATGTCGCCACTGACCCCTTGCCCATATCCTGCCTCTGGCCTGTAATGTCCTCCCTCCACATGTCTGACAGACAGTTACTTTCCCCCACTTCAAAGCCTTATTGAAGGCAGATTTCCTCCCAGAGGCCTTCCCTGACTAAGCCCTCCTTTCCTCTTCTCCCACTCCCGTCTGCATCTCCCTGACTTGCTCCCTTTATTCATCCCCCCTCCCAGCCCTTATGTACATATCTGTATTTCATTTATTTACATTAATGTCTGTCTCCCCATCTAGACCGTAAGTCTGTTGTGGGCAGGGAATGTGTCCATTTATTGTATTGTACTTACCCAAATGCTTAGTACAGTGTTCTGCACACAGTAAGTGCTCAATAAATACAACAATAAATGAAAGAGATTCAGTTTATAAAATACTCAAGTTCTTTTCACATCAATCAAGGTACAGGATATTTTCCTGCCATTATCCTAGGCAAGCAGATAATCAAGATGCCTCTCAATCTCAAGATCATTCACTAGAAACTGAGCCACGTGGTCCCACTTCATTGCTGTTAAGTTTCTATCAGTGTCTAGATTGGGCTTCTGCCTTTACAGGAAATAGTGATCATTGTACTGAGTCACCTCTGGCAAGTTCTTCTGCCAGCCTTTTTCAGTCAAGCAAGGGGCAATAACAGTCATAAAAATCACATCAGCTTCACATGGGCACCACAAAAAAGCAGTTAGTGGTCTCTGTGTTTAGAAAAGCTTCAGGTGGTTTGCCAATCACTTTATTACACATTCACTTATTTCCTGGTAGACATTCTAGATGGGTTAAAAATCTAAAGAGAGAAAAGCCAAATTCTAGAACTGGGTGTTGATGGCTAATAGCCTCTGATTCCCTGATCCCAGACTGTTGCCTTAGACTGTGAGCCCGCTGTTGGGTAGGGACCATCTCTATATGTTGCCAACTTGTACTTCCCAAGCGCTTAATACACTGCTCTGCACACAGTAAGCGCTCAATACGATTGATTGAATGAATGAATAAATAACCCAATGTAGTTCAACTCTCTGTTCCCACCTTGCTGCTTTTCGGGTACATTCTACCTGGGATGAAATCAAGAATCTTGAGCCAACAAATTGATCATATTTCCAGAACAATCCTGTTATCTTTTGACATTTTGATCTTTTTCCTATGTTTTTTTGCTCCTTTGTTTGCAAAGAAAACTGCCTTTATGGTGTTTTGCAATATTGAACATGGGGAGAATTGTTTTGTGGAAAACTGCTTGAAGATCTATGAATAAAAGTAGCATTACTCATCTCTCCCCTCTGGACTGTAAGTTCAGTGTGGGCAGGGAATGTGTCTGCTGTGTTGCAATCTCCCAAGTACTTAGTACAATGCCCTGAACAAAGTAAGCACTCAAAATTGACTGATCATGCAAACCAAACAGAAAACAATCCTTGCTGATGGGTTTCAGGGAAGTATGTCTTGTCCATCAGTTTCCGTGATTCTCTTAAAAACAAAGCCATAAAATGTCCAACTCACATATCAGTAACATCACCAACAGCATTTATTGAGTACCCACTGTGTGCAGAGAACTGTACTAAGATTTAGGAACATGCAACAGAAAGCAATTGCATTATCAGTAGGTATTTTCTTTTCAACACTGGCTCCTTAGAGTTTGAACTTACAGTACTGTTAGCAGGGATAGTTATTTCAAAACAAGCTGAATGGTTATTTTTAGAAAGATCACTATGTTCTTGTGTTGACAGATAACTATCATCACTATTCATTTTCCTAAGGATAATGGCCTACGCGAGTGAGAGGTAAAAATCAATGGCATAAGTGACTATCTGCCAGTGAAATCAATTGTTCCTACAATTTTAAATTTGCTCACCATAAATTGGCAAACATTATGATAATGAGGCAAAAAACCAGTACTAAGGCACAGTCTTCAGAGACACAGTCCTAAAGGTTTGATAAATATCAAGTGGCAGATAGAAAATAAAAGAGTTTGCTTTTAAAAGCAAACCAAGGGATGTCAAGCAAGGTGCACCTAGCAGTCATTGGGAAAATTACTTGTAGAGATGGAATGCACATGGATGAGGAAAAGAAAAAAGAAGATTTTTATTTTCCTTCAGTATTCACATCCAGAGGCTGGAAAAAAGGTGTAAAGTTTCCTTTCCAATGTAATGTCATGAACTATGATGCCCCACCAGCATTATAGCCATGATGTGGCTAGTGTCAATAGCCACTTTACACAAAATGAGGACAGCACAGATTGACCTATTGGGGATGGAAGTGAAATTTCAAATACGAAGGAAATGATATCTGTCCCCATCATTTAGAGAGCAGCTTTGCCCTCAAAAATCCTCAAAAAGGTATGGAAATACAGGTGGCAACTCTCCCACCATTGTGCAGTGCATATGAGGCTAACCAATGCTCATTTGAAAGAGAATACTGAACCCACATGTTTATTCATGGGGACAGAACCTTATTTCAATCCAGTGAAAGGGGATTTGCACCTAATTCTTCCTGTTGTAATTTTTTCAGGTGGGCAGAAAGCTGTTCGGTAGAGCTTCTGCTGATACGAGTTTCTGTAACTGACTGCCCAGAAATATTTCTGGACTGGCCCAGGGGTCTACCCAGTTGATCCCTCCTGCCACAGTGAACTGGGCGTCCTGAACTGCTCCCCCAAACCCAAATCTGATCAGGTGCTGATGTCATGACTCCCACAGAACATAGGTGCGTTCACCAATGCCACCCAATCTGCACACCTGTCTCCTTAGAAGCACTGACTTGACACTAGCTGTGCAAATTCACATCAGAAATGACAATTTCCTCTGGAATAAAAATCGTATCTAAAAAAAGACTCATAGTGGCTAATGAATGACAGTGGCTTAACACTAGAGCCTAACTATCATGCTACTGGTGACAACAGACTCTGAAGGTTGGACCCTCTGTAAGAACAACAGCATTTAAACAGATAAAACTTCTTAGGTGACATTTGCAGCAAAACAATTGGTGATTCTATTTAACATAGCTGTGTTTGGGTTCAGTCAACCAATGGTATTGAGTGCTTACTGTTCATGGTGCCAGTTTGGTGCATGACTTAGTGGAAAGAGCAGGGACCTAGGCGTCAGAAGGACCTGGGTTCTAATCTTGCTAGGTTCCCCCAACTCCACTGCATTTCTGTACATACCTTTAAGTTATGTTATAAATTACTTATTCTTGGAACGTCTGTCTCCCCATCTAAACTAAGCTCATAATATGCAGGAAAGGTGTCTGCTAATTCTGCTGTATTGTACTCTCCCAAGCGCCTAGTACAATTCTCTGCACATAAATACCATTCATTAATTGATTAACACAGGCTCCACCATGACCCTGGGTAAGTCACTTAGCTTCTCTGTGTCTCAGTTCCTCATCTGCCAAATGGGGATTTAATACACGATCTCCCTTCTAGTTGGACTGTGAGCCCCAAGCGGAACCTGATGGTCCTGTATCTACCCCAGCACTTAGTGCAATGCTTGGCATATAGTAAACTTTTAATAAGTACTACAATTATGCCATACCAGCTTCCTCTTTATCTTGTCATCTGCACCAATCATTGGAGATGTCACCATCCACATTTATGATCCTACAGACACCATGGCTTCTTGCTTCTCCACTCTCCTCAACACGGCTGACTGCAATTCCAGCAGACATTGGCCAAGCATCTACAAGGACACACCTCACACCTTATAATTATTGAATGCTGTTTGGCATCATCACAAAGCTCATCCAATGCATCGGCTGTGAACTATCATCCTAAAACCACAGCCTCCTAAACCTCTACCTAGCTCACACCTTCTCCCCCTCCAAAACTGCCTTCGGGCCTCATTGAGCTATCTGATCTTTCAGTCCTCTCCACTTATCCCAAACTAAATTGACTCTCTTTTCTTCAATAGCAACACTGCTTACCCAAGCTTGAGGGTTCACACCCTCAAAGCCACCATTTCCACAACTCCCAACTTGATTGTTGTTGGGATTAGTAGCTCCCTAACAGTAGATCCCTCAACAGTAGCTCCCTCGACAGCTACTGCCAAGTGTGGCCTCTGGAACCCCCGCTCCATTTTAGGTAAGATCCCTTTCATCCTGGACCTATTCCTTTCCAAATCTCTACTCCTCCTCACCCTAACTGAAACATGGTTGTCTCCGGACGACACGGTCTCTTCTGCTGCTCTCGCCAGTGGAGGCCTCTTCTTCTCCCACTCCCCCAGACTCACTGGGAAAGGAGGAGGTGTCGGTTTCCTTCTCGCCCCCCAATGTCACTTTCGCACTATCCCTCCTCCCCCTTCCCTTTCCTTCCCTTCCTTTGAAGCCCACATTATTCGCCTCTACTACCCCCTCCAGATTCTTATAGCCGTCATCTACCGCCCCCCGGGCCCCACCACCAACTTCTTTAACAATTTTGACCCCTTCTTCACCTTCCTTCTCTCCTTTTCCGTGCCCACTCTGATCCTCAGAGACTTCAACATCCACATGGATATCCCTGATGACTCCTCTGCCGCCCACCTTCTATCTCTCCTTGATGCTGCCAACCTCTTGCTCCACCCCACCTCACCCACTCACCAACTTGGTCATACCCTCAACCTCATCATCTCCTACTGCTGCACTGTGTCCACCCTCACCAACTCTGAAATCCCTCTCTCTGATCATAATCTTCTCACCTGCCTCCTCATTCACACTCCTTTCCCCTGTAAATCCATATTAGTCCCTCACAGAGATCTCCACTCATTTGACCTCATCCATCTTTCGGAGCGCCTCACACCCCACCTCGCCTCCCTCTCCTCTCTACCCAGTCTTATCAGATTACTGCTCTCAACTCTACCCTTTCTACTCAGCTAGACTCACTCGCTCCCCTTTCCCTTCATCGCTCTCGTACCACTAACCCACAGCCCTGGATCACTGCCACTG
This sequence comes from Tachyglossus aculeatus, assembly GCF_015852505.1. NCBI lineage: Eukaryota > Metazoa > Chordata > Mammalia > Monotremata > Tachyglossidae > Tachyglossus > Tachyglossus aculeatus. The sequence goes on from NC_052101.1 coordinate 104,528,002, forward strand.
TCCACCTCCTTCCGCCTCCTTCGCTCTTATGCTCGAGCTGCCGAACGCTGCTGGTGAATGTCTAAACACCACGCCAACCTTGTTCACTTCAGGTTTATCCTTTCTTGCCTTAACTCAGTCCTCTCCTCTGCCAGACAAAACTATTTCTCCTCCCTTATTGACACCCATGCCCATCACCCCCGTCAGCTCTTCCGTACATTCAACTCCTTTCTCAGGCCCCCGGTTCCTCCCCCTCCTCCTTCCCTCACCCTCAAAGATCTGGGCTCCTACTTCATTAATAAAATTAAATCCATCAGGTCTGACCTCCCCAAAGTCACTCCCCCCCTCTTCTCCAAACCCCCGGCTCTCAACACTCTCTGCTACTCTCCCATCCTTCCCAGCAGTATCCTCAGAGGAGCTCTTCTCCCTCCTTTCAAGTGCTACTCCGGCCACCTGTGCTTCTGACCCCATTCCCTCTCATCTCATGAAATCTCTCGCTCCATCCCTTCTCCCCTCCTTAGCTTCCATCTTCAACCGCTCACTCTCCACTGGTTCCTTCCCCTCTGCCTTCAAACATGCCCATGTCTCTCCCATCCTAAAAAAACGCTCTCTTGACCCCACCTCACCTTCTAGTTATCGCCCCATATCCCTCCTACCATTCCTTTCCAAACTCCTTGAATGAGTTGTCTACACGTGCTGCCTCGAATTCCTCAACACCAACTCTCTCCTCGACCCCCTCCAGTCTGGCTTCCGTCCCCTACATTCCACAGAAACTGCCCTCTCAAAGGTCACCAATGACCTCCTGCTTGCCAAATCCAACGGCTCATACTCTGTCCTAATCCTCCTCGACCTCTCAGCTGCCTTCGACACTGTGGACCACCCCCTTCTCCTCAACACGCTATCCAACCTTGGCTTCACAGACTCTGTCCTCTCCTGGTTCTCCTCTTATCTCTCCGGCCGTTCATTCTCAGTCTCCTTTGTGGGCTCCTCCTCCCCCTCCCATCCCCTTACTGTAGGGGTTCCTCGAGGTTCAGTTCTTGGTCCCCTTCTGTTCTCGATCTACACTCACTCCCTTGGTGACCTCATTCGCTCCCACGGCTTCAACTATCATCTCTACACTGATGACACCCAAATCTACATCTCTGCCCCTGCTCTCTCCCCCTCCCTCCAGGCTCGCATCTCTTCTTGCCTTCAGGACATCTCCATCTGGATGTCTGCCCGCCACCTAAAACTCAACATGTCCAAGACTGAACTCCTTGTCTTCCCTCCCAAACCCTGCCCTCTCCCTGACTTTCCCATCACTGTTGACGGCACTACCATCCTTCCCGTCTCACAAGCCCGCAACCGTGGTGTCATCCTCGACTCCGCTCTCTCATTCACCCCTCACATCCAAGCCATCACCAAAACCTGCAGGTTTCAGCTCCGCAACATTGCCAATATCTGCCCTTTCCTCTCCATCCAAACCGCTACCCTGCTCGTTCAAGCTCTCATCATCATCATCATCATCAATCGTATTTATTGAGCGCTTACTATGTGCAGAGCACTGTACTAAGCGCTTGGGAAGTACAAATTGGCAACACATAGAGACAGTCCCTACCCAACAGTGGGCTCACAGTCTAAAAGGGGGAGACAGAGAACAAAACCAAACATATCAACAAAATAAAATAAATAGGATAGATATGTACAAGTAAAATAAATAGAGTAATGAATATGTACAACCATATATACATATATACAGGTGCTGTGGGGAAGGGAAGGAGGTAAGATGGGGGGATGGAGAGGGGGACGAGGAGGAGAGGAAGGAAGGGGCTCAGTCTGGGAAGGCCTCCTGGAGGAGGTGAGCTCTCAGCAGGGCCTTGAAGGGAGGAAGAGAGCTAGCTTGGCGGATGGGCAGAGGGAGGGCATTCCAGGCCCGGGGGATGATGTGGGCCGGGGGTCGATGGCGGGACAGGCAAAAACGAGGTACGGTGAGGAGATTAGCGGCGGAGGAGCGGAGGGTGCGGGCTGGGCAGTAGAAGGAGAGAAGGGAGGTGAGGTAGGAGGGGGTGAGGTGATGGAGAGCCTTGAAGCCCAGGGTGAGGAGTTGCTGCCTGATGCGCAGATTGATTGGTAGCCATTGGAGGTTTTTGAGGAGGGGAGTGATATGCCCAGAGTGTTTCTGGACAAAGATAATCTGGGCAGCAGCATGAAGTATGGATTGAAGTGGAGAGAGACACGAGGATGGGAGATCAGAGAGAAGGCTGGTGCAGTAGTCCAGACGGGATAGGATGAGAGCTTGAATTAGCAGGGTAGCGGTTTGGATGGAGAGGAAAGGGCGGATCTTGGCAATGTTGCGGAGCTGAGACCGGCAGGTTTTGGTGACGGCTTGGATGTGAGGGGTGAATGAGACAGCGGAGTCGAGGATGACCCAAGGTTGCGGGCTTGTGAGACGGGAAGGATGGTAGTGCCGTCAACAGAGATGGGAAAGTCAGGGAGAGGACAAGGTTTGGGAGGGAAGACAAGGAGTTCAGTCTTCGACATGTATCAGTCTTCGACATCCTATCCTGTCTGGACTACTGCATCAGCCTCCTCTCTGATCTCCCATCCTCATGTCTCTCCCCACTTCAATCCATACTTTACACCGCTGCCCAGATTGTTTTTGTCCAGAAACGCTCTGGGCATGTTACTCCCCTCCTCAAAAATCTCCAGTGGCTACCAATCAATCTGAGCATCAGGCAGAAACTCCTCACCCCCGGCTTCAAGGCTGTCCATCACCTCGCTCCCTCCTACTTCACCTCCCTTCTCTCCTTCTACAGCCCAGCATGCACCCTCCTCTCCTCTGCTGCTAATCTCCTCACCGTGCCTTGTTCTCGCCTGTCCCACTGTCGACCCCCAGCCCACGTCATCCCCCTGGCCTCGAATGCCCTCCCTTCCAACATCTGCCAAGCTAGCTCTCTTCCTCCCTTCAAGGCCTTACTGAGAGGTCACCTTCCTCCAGGAGGCCTTCCCAAACTGAGCCCCCTCCTTCCTCTCCCCCTCATCCCCCTATCCCCCCCGTTTTACCTCCTTCCCCTCCCCACAGCACCTGTATATATGTATATATGTTTGTACATATTTATTACTCTATTTATTTATTTATTTATTTTGCTTGTACATATCTATTCTATTTATTTTATTTTGTTAATATGTTTGGTTTTGTTCTCTGTCTCCCCCTTCTAGACCGTGAGCCCACTGTTGGGTAGGGACTGTCTCTATATGTTGCCAACTTGTACTTCCCAAGCGCTTAGTACAGTGCTCTGCACACAGTAAGTGCTCAATAAATATGATTGATTGATTGTTCTGTCATTCTTACCGTACCAACCTCCAGCCCTAGATCTGCCACAGAGATCGTGTCCTCTGCTTCTACTCTCATCCCGGCTCTGCCACTTTCTGCTGTGCGACCTTGGGGAAGCTACCTCACTTCCCTGGGCCTCAGTTACCTCATCTGGAAAATGGGGATTGAGACTGTGAACTCCACATGTGACAGGGACTGTGTCCAACCTGATTTGCTTGTTTCCACCCTAGTGCTTAGTACAATGCCTGACACATAGTAAGCACTTAACAAATACCATTATTATTATTATTATTATGCCATTGAGGAGTCTTGAAGGGAAATCAAAAACCATGCCGACCTTTACCACTACAGCTATACCCTTTCATGTGACAAGTCTGCCATGTCAATCAGAAAAATACAATACTCTTATTCCTCCCTCAATTTCAATCTCCATTGCTCCAAATTACTCCATGAAATATTTCAGGAATTCAACTCTTGATTAAAGCCTTCAGTATCCCCATCGTCTCCCTCTCTAAATCCATCCCTTCACATCTAGACTAAAATTCAATTTAAACAAAACTCATTCAAGTAAAATGGTACTGGATTACAAGCCTGTTTTTTTTAAACCTCCCCAAAACTGTAGTGAACATTTTTCCTGTTTCTTAAACATTGAGTCTAAACCTGAAATTTATTCATATGGCTGAAACTTTACATTTTCCCTTGATTTCAGTTAAATACTAAAATCTTGCATGTCCAAAAGCCAAATGTTTGAAATCAATTCAGCTACTTGAGAGTTCAATTCAGTTACTTGAGAGATAATTCACCATGATCATCAACATCATCACCGACGGTACTGATGGAATGCCTACTATAGAAGCAGTGTGGTTTAGTGGATAGAGCATGGTCCTGGGAGTCAGAAGGACCTGGGTTCTAATCCCGGCTCTTCCACTTGTCTGCTGTGTGACCTTGGGCAAGTCACTTCACTTCTGTGGGCCTCAGTTACCTCATCTGTAAAACGGGGATTAAGAGTGTGAGTACCATGTGGGTTAGCGATGGTCCAACCTGATTAACTTGTATCTTCTCCAGTGCTCAGAACAGTGCTTGGCACATAGTAAGCACTTAACAAGTACCATTATTATTATATTATGACTACTATGTGTGGATATGTGCAGAAAATTATTCTCAGATCTTGGGAGTAAAGAGAGATAAGAGAAGACAAGGTACTTGGCTTCTAAAAGCTGCTTACAATAAAAGGGAGGAGATAGGCAAACAGAAGATATACACACAATTTCCTGGAAGCCTAGGGCAAAGGTCTGCAAAAAATAACCTGCCTCCTCCCAGAGACCAGGGACTGTAGAGGAAAGAGGAGATGCATAGATTTCAGTTTTGACACCCACTGCTCTTACCAGGACCTCTACATTAGCAGTGGTAGCCAGGTGCTTCCTGACTAGGCGCTCTCCCTGAACATCACGTACCTGATAGGTTTGTTCCGATCGTTTTGGCAGTCAGAAAATTTACTCTATTTGAAGCCAAAGTTATCTTTCTGCTGTATCTCAATCAATCAATCCAAGGTGTGTTTTATGAATTATCCAGAAAAATCTGTAAAATCTGTAAGCATATTTAGCACCTAAGAGTATTCCTATCATGCCAACCTGCTTGCTTGTCAGGAAGCATATTTTAACCTCCCAAATAATTTTCTCATGAGAACTTATGCATTCACATCATTGAATGGTGCCACAGAAAGGATTATAGAGGAAGATGAAGCAGATGCCTGGGAAGTCTTTCCCCATGCATATAGAATACCTTTCAGCAGGATTTTTATTTTTAATAGTCCCTTGAAATTTGAGATTAGTAACCTTTATTATATTTTCCTGGATACTGTAGCCATCACGGTATATTAGGATTAATATATAAATATTTAGGGCTGAATGCTAATTTTCAAAAATGAGTATTATTTACCATATAGATGGCAAATATTTCACATCTGCTATGAAAGATCATGTTACTCATTTTTAGTTCCTGCATTATTGAACCAAGGTGGCCAATGGATCTTTCAGAATTATGATAATCAGTCATGTCAATTCCACAATTTAGCATACATACTAAATTGCAAAACATACATCACTGAGATGATATGAAAATCAATTTGTGCATGCATGCACACACACAAACTGATTGTGCATATAAAAATGGATTTTCCAACACCTAAGACTACAAACTAGAAAACAATGGTAATCTGTAAAATCCAAATATGCCATTTTATTTTTAAAATACTATGGTATCACAATCCCACTCCCCAAATGAAAAAAAAATGTGAAATGTAATTAACTGATTTCCAGTTATGAGTTGTAAACTGGAAATATATGCAATTAAAACATTTTAAAGTGATAATAATGCTAATAATTATAGTAATTGTGGTACTTTTTAAATGCTTACTATGTGGCAGGCACTGTATTAAGTGTTGGGGTAGATACAAGCAAATTGGGTCAGACACAGTCCCTATCCCACATGAGGCTCATAGTCAATCCCCATTTTACAGATGTGGTAACTGAGGCACAGAGAAGTGAAGTGACTTGCCTAAGGTCACATGGCAGGCAAGTGGAGGAATCAGGATTAGAACCCAGGTCCTTTGACTCCCAAGCCCTTCCTCTATCCACTAGGCTACACTGCTTCTCTAAGTAGTTAACTTCTATTTACTATTAAGGCAGAAAGTGTTTCCGTGTTCATGAAAACTACTTTCAACATTGGTTTCAAATCTGAACAAAATCATAACAGAAAGTTATTTCCTTTGTTTTCAAAAGATAAACCCATACCAATTTAGTCATGATTAATCCCACCTCCCTAGTCATCTAACCCCATCAACCACTTTAGCACTTGTGTATACTGGTTTATGTATTCTATTTATTTTTTTCTTATTTTTACTGTTACTTCCCAGCAGATAAGCCAGTACAGAGTACTGCAGTCAAGAAAATAGTTCTTTATGAGCAGAAACGTAAGGATTGAGAGACAGTACTATAGCCATAATGTTACCTCATCTGTAAAAATGGGGATTAAAACTGTGAGCCCCCAGTGGGACAACCTGATCACCTTGTAACCTCCCCAGTGCTTAGAACAGTGCTTTGCACATAGTAAGCGCTTAATAAATGCCATTAAAAATAATAGTAATAATAGTTTTTAAATAATAATAATAATGATGGCATTTATTAAGCGCTTACTATGTGCAAAGCACTGTTCTAAGTGCTGGGGACGATACAAGGTGATCAGGTTGTCCCATGTGGGGCTCACAATCTTAATCCCTATTTTACAGATGAGGTAACAGGCACAGAGAAGGGAAGTGACGTGCCCAAAGTCACACAGCTGACAAGTGGCGGAGCCGGAATTTGAACCCATGACCTCTGACTCCCAAGCCCAGGCTCGATCCACTGAGCCATGCTGCTTCCCATACTGTAGAGAGGTGCATACCAGATAATCAGGTGAGACACAGCTTCTGTCCTATATGGGGTTCCCAGTCTAAATAGGAGGGAGGGCAGTTGGTGAATTCCCCATTTTACAGATGAGGAAAACAAGGTATAGGAAAGTTAAGTGACTTTCCCAAGGTCATACAGCAGGCAAGTGGCAGGGACAGGATTATTGAATGAATGAGTGATTAGAACCGTCATTCATTCAATCATATTTATTGAGCGCTTACTGTGTGCAGAGCACTGTACTAACTGCTTGGGAAGTACAAGTTGGCAACATATAGAGACAGTCCCTACCCAACAACGGGCTCACAGACAGACAACAAAACAAAACATGTGGACAGGTGTCAAGTCATCAGAATAAATAGTAGTGAAGATAGATGCACATCATTAACTAAATGAATAGAATAGTAAATATGTACAAGTAAAATATATAGAGTAATAAATCTGTACAAACATATATACAGGTGCTGTAGGGAGGAGAAGGAGGTAGGTGGGGGGATGGGAAGGGGGAGAGGAAAGAGGGGGCTCAGTCCGGGAAGGCCTCCTGGAGGAGGTGAGCTCTCAGTAGGGCTTTGAAGGGAGGAAGAGAGCTAGCTTGGTGGATGAGCAGAGGGAGGGCATTCCAGGCCAGGGGGAGGACATGGGCCGGGGGTCGACAGCGGGACAGGCAAGAATGAGGCACAGTGAGAAGGTTAGCGGCAGAGAAGCGGAGGGTGCAGGCTGGGCTTTAGAAGGAAAGAAGGGAGGTGAGGTAGGCGGGGGCAAGGTGATGGACAGCCTTGAAGCTGAGGGCGAGGAGTTTTTGCCTGATGCATAGGTTGACTGGTAGCCACTGGAGATTTTTGAGGAGGGGAGTAACATGCCCAGAGCGTTCCTGCACAAAGATGATCCAGGCAGTAGCATGAAGTATAGACTGAAGTAGGTCCCTTTGTTAATTAATTAATGGTGCTTGTTAAGCGCTTACTATATACCAGACACTGTACTAAGCACTGGGGTAGATACAAATCATCAAGTTGGACACAGTTCCTGTTTCACATGGGGCTCACAGTCTTCATCCCCATTTTACAGATGAGAGAACTGAGGCATAGAGAAGTTAAATGACTTGCACAAGGTCCCACAACAGTCAAGTAAGTGGTGGATCTGGGATTGGCCATGCTTATAGTATATAGTACACTATAATTATAGTTCCCTGAGAGGTAAAAAGGAAATTTAGAAATGATGATGGCAGATTCCTAACAATGAGGATGGCACCACTAGATGGTTCCTCAAAGACTCTGGCACCACTGCCAGAGAAACTGCAGGCTGTTAGTTCACTGTGGGCAGGGAATGTGGCTGTTGTTGTATTGTATTCTCCCAAGCGCCTGGTACAATGCATTGCATACAGTCAGTACTCCATAAATATGATTGAATGAATGAATAATAATAATAATGATGGTATTTGTTAAGCGCTTATTATGTGCCAGGCTTGGGTTGGATACAAGCAAATCAGGTTGGTCACGGTCCTTGTCCTATGTGGGGTTCACAGGCTCAACCCTCATTTTACAGATGAGGTAATGACTACTGGCCTGACCCCATATGGTATCTCTATGCTTTTCACGGGTCAGTCCCCTGAAAATAACACTTTTCCCAACCTTACAGGACAGCATTTATAAGGAACATGGTGCTATTGTTGATAAAGCATGGCATTCCAGGAAATTCCTGATTTAACCTTCAGTTCACTTGAGTGGCTGCCTGTTTTCACTCGAGTGGCTGCCTGTTTCAGGAATTCAAAAGGAACACAGTAAGCACTTAGGAAATGCAACAATTATTATTATTAAATGACTACAGTCCTAAGGTACTGATGACCGGCAGGCCCACGGGAGTGCCACATTAAAATCCTGAGGACAAAACCGGGTCAGCTGCACACCCTAATATCTCTGGGCTTCAGAATAGTAATATTTATTTCAAGGAGGGGGAGCAGCCAAATTGAAAGATCTCTGTACATACATGTTATGGGGTGGGTAGCGGTGATTGCCCAAGTGCTTAGGTAACGTGCAAGTGTAGAAGTGGCAGTTGGGAGGGAACTAGGGTGGGGAAATTAGTGATTCATCAGGGAAAGCCTTCTGGAGGTGTGATTTCAGAAGGGATTTGAAGATGAAGAGAGTAATGACCTGCTGTTTGTTAGACGGAGGGAGTCCCAGGCAGAAGGGAAGCAGTGTGGCTCAGTGGAAAGAGCACAGACGTTGGAGTCAGAGGTCATGGGTTCGAATCCCATGTCTGCTGTGTGACATTGGGCAAGTCAACTTCTTGGAGACTCAGTTACCTCATCTGTAAAATGGGGAGGATGACTGTGAGCCCCACGCGGGACAACCTGATCAGGCTGTATCCCCCCAGTGCTTAGAACAGTGCTTTGCACATAGTAAGCGCTTAACAAATGCCATTATCATTATCATCATCATCATCAAGGGAGAGTGTGAACAAGATAAGTGGAGAGAGAGATGAGAATGAGGAAATGTGAGTAGATATGAAAGACAACTAAATATATATCTCTCTCTCTCTCCATATACTCCAGACCACCACTCTTCCCACCTTCAAAGTCTTACTAAAATCACATCTCCTCCAAGAGGCCTTCCCCAGTTAAGCCCTCTTTTCCCCGACTCACTCGCCCTTCTGCATCACCTTTGAACTTGGCCTTGTACCCTTTAAGCACATGACATTCACCCAACCCTCAGTCCCACAGTACTTATATATGTAGCCATAATTTGTCTATATTATCATTTGTTTTCCCCCTCTAGACTGTAAGCTCCTTGTGGACAGGGAACATGCCTACCAACTCTGATGTATTGTACTCTCCTTGGTCTATTATATAATAATAATAATAATGGTATTTGTTAAGTGCTTACTATGTGCCAAGCACTTTTCTAAGTGTTGGGGTATATACAAGGTGATCAGGTTGTCCCACGTGGGGCTCACAGTCTTAATCATCATTTTACAGATGAGGGAACTGAGGCACAGAGAATTGAAGTGACTTGCCTAAATTTACACAGCTGACAAGTGGCAGAGCTGGGATTAGAACCCACAACCTCTGACTTCCAAGCCCGTGCGCTTTCCTCTGAGCCACGCTGTTAACCACTTACTAAGCACTGGGGTGGATACACCAGGATAATCAGGTCTCCTGTGGAACTCACAGTCTAGGAGAGAAAACAAGCATTGAATCCCCCTTTTGCAGGTGAGAAAACTGAGGTACAGAAAAGTTGTGCCTTGCCTAAAGTCACAGAGCAAGTAAGTGGCAGAGCTGGGATTAAACCCCAGATCCTCTGATTCCTAGGCATGTGCACTTTCCACTAAGCCATGCTGCTTCCAGACACTGCAATAAATTAACACTGTGTTTTTGTAAAATATTAAAGGTGATTTGATCAGATTCAAATGAATTTCATGAATTTGATTCATTTTATTAAGTGGTATTAATGACACCTATTCAATTCCATATTATGGAAGATTTTATTTAATTATTTTGGAGTGAAAATAAGGCACCCTTAACAATAAAGCAAGTAACAGTTCTTCTGTCTTAGAGGATCACTTATCTGTGAAATATATTTAGCTATGAAAGTACATTTTTATAAATGTACAGAAGGCAGGCAGCATGGTCTAGTGGAAAGAATACTAGCCAGGGAGTCAGAAGACCCAAGTTCTAGTTCTAGCATTGGCCTGTTGTGTGACCCTGAGCAAGTCACTTAACTTCTCTGGGCCTCAGTGTCCTCATCTGTAAAAATGAGAGCAAGTTAGATTGCTATCTCTATGTGGGACAGAGACCATCCAATTGAGAACCTTGGATCTAGCCCAGCATTTAGCACATCTTGAATGCCATAAAACTATAATTATTATTACTTTATTCAAGGATGTTATTTGAAATTCAAGGAAGATATTGTGTGGATTAATATTATGTGCCACCATCTGACTGGCAAACTCAAACACAATCAACTCTTGGTAACACAGAAATAAATGTTGTCACTGAATTTTGCTTTCTGGACAGCCCATTGTCCAGTGAAACAAGGTTTGACAAAGAGATAGCAGTAGAAGTAATAATAGTTTTAAGTGTCTACTTGTGGAAAACACCTGTGCTAAGTGCTGGAAAAGACATACACAGTTGAGATCGAGACATAGTCCCTGGTCCCCGGAAGATGAAGGAACGTGGTGGGGGAGGGAACAGATGCATATGGAATGTGGAAACAAAAATAGAAAAGACAAGGATGGTGATAAATAAGGCAGGAATAGTGGGGCTTCTGACACTTCCTGACGGAGATTAACAGTCACAGATGTCACAGCTGTAGCCATGGGGACAGCCTAACATTTGAGAAGGCCTCATTTATGAGTCCTTCCCGGGCTGAAGCAAGTGGCATGGGGTTGCAACAGCTTCTCCGCTGCATGGTGGGCATCAGAGGTTGGGGGTAAGGGGAAGTGTAGAGGTTTAACACTGCTTGACTCATTTAATAATAAAATAATAATGGTATTCATTAAGCGCTAAGTGCCAAGCACTGTTCTAAGCACTGGGATAGACACAAGTTAATCAGGTCCCACATGGGGCTTACAGTCTTAATCCCCATTTTACAGATGAGGTAACAGGCACAGAGAAGTTAAGTGACTTGCCCAAAGTCACAGAGCTGACAAGTGGCAGAGCTGGGATTAGAATCCATGAGCTCCGACTCCCAAGCCCATGCTCTTTCTACTAAGCTACGCTGCTTCTCAACTTCTCAGAGTCATTTCTGGGCTGTAAGACTAAATCAAGGCTAGTATTGACAGATCATGGTTCTACTTGGTTCTATAGCCCAAACTTCTTGAAAACTATGAAGCTCAGACCTTCCATATATTCTATATCTGACTTCTGGGCAGTTTCACTAATGCCACCTATGTGTTGTACTTAAGAGCAAGCAGCAAGACAGAATCCCTAACAATGCACTCTTGAAACATAGTCACTCATCAGCATTAATTCAGTGCACCTTAGCAGGGAGGAACTTGTGAGGGAAGTAGATAAAAGCAGAATACCTCAATAACTGCTCTCTGGTGAGTTGGAATGGGGAAGGGGACAAAAAATAATGATGCAATGAAACAAGATCTCAGATAATAATAATAACGCTGGTATTTGTTAAGTGCTTACTATGTGCCAGGCACTGTACTAAGTGCTGGGGTGGATACAAGCAAATCGGGTTGGATACAGTCCCTGTCCACGTAGGGCTCACACTTTCAATCCCCATTTTACAGATGAGGTAACAAGCACATTTTAGTATTGGCCTGTGACTTGCCCAAGGTCACACAGCAGACAAGTGGCAGAGTGGGGATTAGAATCCATGACCTTCTGATTCCCAGGTCCGTGCTCTATCCATTACGCCATATATGAAATAGCAGTTGACTGATGAAAAGCAGCAGCAGAAGGTAGACTAGTGCAGCAATTAGAAAAACGGTGTCTCTCAGAGACAAGACTTTGAGACAAACTAAGCACAAAGAGGCAGAATTAGAGATGGTGGTAGTAGATAGAAAGCAGGATAAAGCAGCTTGTATACATACATCTTTACTACCCACAATTTTGCAAGTATTGTCAGTAACACACAATGTGAGCCCCACATGGGACAACCTGTTTTGCCTGTATCCACCGCAGTGCTTAGAACAGTGCCTGGCACATAGTAAGCGCTTAACAAATACCATAATTGTTATTATTAATATGCAGATAATAATAATAATGACGGTACTTGTTAAGCGCTTACTATGTGCCAAGCACTGTTCTAAGCTCTGGGGTAGATACAGGTAATCACGTTGTCCCACATGGGGCTCACAGTCTTAATCTTAGAGAAGCAGCATGGCTCAGTGGAAAGAGCATGAGTTTTGGAGTCAGAGGTCATGGATTCAAATCCCAGCTCTGCCAATTGTCAGCTGTGTAACTTCAGACAAGTGACTTCACTTCTCTGTGCCTCAGTTACCTCATCTGTAAAATGGGGATTAAGACTGTGAGCCCCCTGTGGGACAACCTGATCAGCTTGTAACCTCCCCAGCACTTAGAACAGTGCTTTGCAAATGCTTAATAAATGCCATTATTATTACTAATCCCCATTTTACAGATGAGGTAACAGGCACAGAGAAGTTAAGTGACTTGCCCAAAATCACACAGCTGACAAGTGGCAGAGACGGGATTAGAACCCATGTCCTCTGACTCCCAAGCCTGTGCTCTTTCCACTAAGCCACAAAAACACTTACTATGTGCCAAGCACTGTTCTAGGTGCTGGGGTGGATACAAGGAAATCAGGTTGTCCCACATGAGGCTCAGAGTCCTCATTCCCATTTTACAGATGAGGGAACCAAGGCACAAAGAAGTGAAGTGATTTGCCCAAGGTCACACAGCAGACATTCATTGTCATATTTATTGAGCACTTACCGTGTGCAGAGCACTGTACTAAGCACTTGGGAAGTACAAGTTGGCAACATATAGAGACAGTCCCTACCCAACAATGGGCTCACAGTCTAGAAGGGGGAGACAGACAACAAAACATGTAGTCAGGTGTCAAAATCATCAAAAAAAAAAGAATTAAAGCTATATGCATATCATTAACAAAATAAATAGAATAGCAAATATGTACAAGTAAAATAGAGTAATAAATCTGTACAAATATATATACAAGTGCTGTGGGGAGGGGAAGAGGAGAGGAAAACGGGGCTCAGTCTGGGAAGGCCTCCTGGAGGAGGTGAGCTCTCAGTAGGGCTTTGAAGGGAGGGAGAGAGATAGCTTGGCGGATGTGTGGAGGGAGGGCAGTCCAGGCCAGGGGAAGGATGTGGGCAAGGGGTCAACGGCGGGACAGGCAAGAACGAGGTACAGTGAGGAGGTTAGCAGTAGAGGAGCGGAGGGTGAGGGCTGGGCTGTAGAAGGAGAGAAGGGAGGTGAGGTAGGAGGGGGTGAGGTGACAGAGAGCCTTTAAGATGAGAGTGAGGAGTTTTTGCTTGATTCGTAGGTTGACAGGCAGCCACTAGAGATTTTTGAGGAGGGGAGTAACATGCCCAGAGCATTTTCTGCACAAAGATGATCAGGGCAGCAGAGTGAAGTATAGACTGAAAAGGGGAGAGACAGGAGGATGGGAGATCAGAGAGGAGGCTGTTGCAGTAATCCAGTTGGAATAGGATGAGAGATTGAACCAGCAAGACAGCGGTTTGGATGGAGAGGAAAGGGCGGATCTTGGTGATGTTGTGGAGGTGAGACTGGCAGGTTTCGGTGACAGAATGGATGTGTGGGGTGAACAAGAAAGCGGAGTAGAGGATGACACCAAGGTTGCGGGCTTGTGAGATGGGAAGGATGGTAGTGCCATCTACAATAACAGGAAAGTCAGGGAGAGGGCAGGGTTTGGGAGGGAACATAAGGAGTTCAGCCTTGGACATACTGAGTTTTAGATGGCAGGCAGACATCCAGATGGAGATGTCCTGACATCTCCACCAGACAAGTGGCAGAGTAGGATTAGAACCCATGCCCTCTGACTCCCATGCCCGTGCTCTTGCCACTAGGTCAATCTGCTTCTCATTAATTCTCACCATCAATAGCATTATCTATAAACCCTGAAAGGTAGATTTCTGAGTATGTCCTAATAATCAGCAAATTGCTGTGCAAAAATTGGCATTGTTTTTATCTGACAAGTCAGGCTTAAAATGGATGTAACCCAATGGCACAGACAATGCTCATGGATGCAGTCATGATGCAGCTATTACAGCCTCTGCTACTGCAATTTTGCAATCCTGTGCTAGATTGTAAATTCTTTGAGAGTGGGATCATGTCTACTAAATCTGTTGTGCTCTCCCAAGCACTTAGAATAGTGTTCTACTCACAATATGTCCAATTAATCAATCAATTATATTCATTGAGTGCTTACTGTGTACACAGCACTGTACTGAGGACTTGGGAGAGTCTAATGCAACAGAGTTGGTAGGCAAGTTCCCTGCCCATAACGAGCTTACGGTCTAGAAGGGGAGAGAGGTATTAATAGAAATAAATAAGCTTGAGTCTGGGGAGGGTAGAGGGATATAATAATGAATATGGTATTTGTTAAGCACTTACTATATGCCAGGCACTGCACTAAGTGCTGGGGTGGATACAAGAAAATCCAGTTGGACACAGTCCGTGTCCCAAAAAGGGCTCACATTCTTCATCCCCATTTTGCGGATGAGGTAACTGAGGTGAAGTGGTTTGCCCAAGGCCACACAGCAAAGTGGCAGAGCCAGGATTAGAACACATGACCTTCTGACTCCCAGACCCGTGCTCTATCCACTATGCCATCCACTACGTAGGTGGCAGGTGTGAAGGACCCTACCAAGGAGTGGATACTAATAATAATGGCATTTATTAAGCACTTACTATGTGCAAAGCACTGTTCTAAGCGCTGGGGAGGTTACAAGGTGATCAGGTTGTCCCACAGGGGGCTTACAGTCTTAATCCCCATTTTACAGCTGAGGGAACTGAGGCACAGAGAAGTTAAGTGACTTGCCCAAAGTCACACAGCTGACAATTGGCAGAGCTGGGATTTGAACCCATGACCTCTGACTCCAAAGCCCGTGCTCTTTCCACTGAGCTACGCTGCTTCTCAGCATGGCCGAGGGTCGAGGAGGAAGGATAAGGAAAGATTTGGGAGGGGCAAACACTCCCCAACCTTGGACCCCTCCCAGCTAGCTCTGCATCCCTTGAGAGTGTTGTCTTGAGTTTGTGTGCCTGTGAACACCTGAGAATGTCTTGACTTTGGGGGAGTGGAGCATCGGTGTGTGGATGAAGGTGAGAGGGATAAATGCTATTAATTGATTGAGCTTCCATCTCTGCTAACAACTAATAATAATGTTGCTATTTATTAATCACTTACTATGTTCCAAGAACTGAGGTAAGCACGGGGGTACGTAATAATCAACTTACTCGATCTCATGTATTTCACAGCCAATGCTTGCTCACATCCTCCCTCAAGTCCGGAGCTCCCCCTTCACATATGACAGATCACCACCCCTCCCCATCTTCCAAGTCTTATTAAAATGACATCACCTCCAGGAAGCCTTCCTTGAGTAACCTCTCATCTCCTTATTTTTTCTACCTCCCTTCTGTGTTGTCTGTGCACTTGGGTCTGTACCCCTTAAGCACTTTGATACTCTACCTCCATCATCAGCATTTAAGTACCTATTCTTATATTCTGCTCCTTCTGTTATATGTAATTTATTTTATTTCCTGCCTCCCCCACTGTCTCCTTGAGGGTGAGGATCAAGTCTACCAACAATATTGTTCATTCATTAATTCATTCAATCATATTTTTTGAGCGCTTACTGTGTGTAGAGCACTGTATTAAACACTTGGAAAGTACAAATCAGCAACACATAGAGAGGGCCCCTACCGAACAACAGGCTCACAGTCTAGAAGGGGGAGACAGACAACAAAACAATAGACGGGTGTCGATACCATCAGAATAAATAGAATTATAGCTATATACACATCATTAATAAAATAGAGTAATAAATATGTACACATATACACAAATGCTGTGGGGAGGGAAAGAGGGTAGGGGAGGAGGAGCAGAGGAAAAGTGGGGGCTCAGTCTGGGAAGGCCTCAAGACTCTCAGTAGGGCTTTGAAGGGAGGAAGAAAGCTAGTTTGGCAGCTGGGAGGTCATTCCAGGCCA
The DNA here is from genome assembly GCF_015852505.1 of Tachyglossus aculeatus. Lineage (NCBI taxonomy): Eukaryota > Metazoa > Chordata > Mammalia > Monotremata > Tachyglossidae > Tachyglossus > Tachyglossus aculeatus. The sequence goes on from NC_052101.1 coordinate 104,544,392, forward strand.
GAGGTAGGATGTGGGCCAGGGGTCGACGGCAGGACAGGTGATAACTAGGCACAGTGAGGAGGTTAGCGGCAGGGGAGCGGAGTGTGTGGGCTGGACTGTAGAAGGAAAGAAGGGAAGTGAGGTAGGAGGGGGCAAGGTGATGTGGAGCTTTGAAGCTGATAGTGAGTTTTTGCTTCATGTGAAGGTTGATAGGCAACCACTGGAGATTTTTGAGGAGGGGAGTGACATGCCCAGAACATTTCTGTATTGTATTGTACTTTTCCAAGTCCCCCCTCTCAGGGTCGCACCTGGATAGTTTCCAGTACTCTACTAGTCTCGGCTAAGGGAGGGAGAGTCAAGCAGAGGCATAACCATTCCATTCCTAGCTTAGGCAGTGGCTAGAGAGTGGAAGGCAATCTGCTACAAGTCAAAACTCACCCAAGCTGGGCAGCAGCGACATGGGAGAGAGTCAACGGCAGAGACTCAAGTTTACTGTGCGGAAGGAGGCAATGGTAAACCAATTCCGGACTTTTACCAAGAAAGCTCTATGGACACGCTACCAGAATGACTGCAGATGGAGAGCAGGGTGTTCTGGGAGAGATGAGTCCGTGGTGTCGCTATAGGTCGGAAACTAGACAGCATAAGACAAGATAAGACTTTTCCAAGTGCTTAGTACAGTGCTCTGAACATAAGTGATCAACAAATGCCATTGAATGATATTAAACACAGTACTTGTCCCACACAAAACTCATATCCTAAGAGGTAAAGAAAATATTTTATGCCCATTTTACAGATTAGGAACTTGGGGCACAGAGAGATTAAGTGACTTGTCTGGAGTCAAACAGTAGTTCGATAGCAGAGATAGATCTAGAACCCTGGTCTTCTGACTCCCAGACCAGTGTTCATTATTCCATTAGAACATAGTGCCCCTGACCATGTCCCTGATGCGCTAAGGGAGGTATAAACAGTAATAATATAGACAACAATGAGAAGAATATAATAAGTGCTACTCGAATTTGTAGATTAAGTTAGTGTTCCAAAGGCCCCTATGCATTCATTCCATTTTTTAAATCTCATACTGGCCCAGTGATGTAGAAATGAATATTCTCATTTTGTAGATGATGTTGAGAGAAGGAGTGTAAACATAACTGAGTGTGGGGGGAATTCTAGATACTCAAAGAACGTTTATGTGGTACTCTTTTCTAAAATCACTTTTGTACTTTGCAAGATTTAGTATTTTATGGCATTTCATCAGTGTATATTATAATGAAGCAGGACTAAAAGGAGAAGAGGAGAAGTCTAAGCAAATGACAAAAAAAATATTAAGACCCAAAAAAGCCTTGATTAAGACCTACTTAGGCCAATAGAGCTTGAAAATATCAATGTCAACTGATCAATAAAAGGGATTAGCTGTAGGAAATGAGACCAGGATAAGTGGGAAAAGGCTTGACAATAATCACCATTGCAATGGTGACTATGCCAGCATCATCACACAGACAAGCGCAAGCTCTTAGTGTGAACTCTTTGTCCTTGACAGAAATTACATTTCCTCTTAAAACATATAGGTCCTTGAGGAAAAACTATTGATTTAATCTTCAAATGGCAAAACTATCAAAGGGACCCTCAGACTTATTAGGACTTTTAAACTTATCACGTATTTGAAGTACAGTAAACTTGTGACAGGCACACAGAGAGTGTCTGTATGCCGGGAAATAAATCGCCTGACATGTCACAGGTAAAAAGCCATAGTTATTTAACCAAGCCAGAGTAATAAAAGATGCAATAATATAGATCTACATTGTTCTGGTGCTATCTCTGCAGCTACAAAAATTGTTAGTGATTCGTGTTTTCAAACACTTTCTGCATTACCAAGGAGATTTCTTACCCTTTTCACCCTTGCAGCTGCAATCGTGGCCTAGAGGGCAAACAAAATTTACTCAGCAGTTACTAGAACCCTATCTGTTGGTGATATTAAGTGCTTTGTAAAAGGTATGAAAACGGGTTTTAGTGTTGCCCTTTCAACTTCACCTACAGCTCTATCCTCCAGAGGGCTGAGGGACAGAGGTGCTAATTGCCTATGGTGCAAATATTTGATTGGATTATGGATGTGCTTGGGCACCCCTATTTCATCATTCTCCAGACAGTTGAATGGGTTGATTTGCAACCCTCTAATGATTGGTTCCTGCAGATGAAATATGATTCGCTTGAATCACAGGCCAATCTGAAGGGGACAATTTCACTATGTCGCAAACCCCCAGTTCGTACCAACCAGGACCCTCCTGGACCAGGGAAGCCTTGGTGACATGTAGTAGAGAAAAACACACCACCACTGATCACCAAGGTTTCTGTGGAAAGTTTTTACTTAATTTTACCAGCATGCAAGGGGGTGACACATACACACACTCACTGCACTCCACCAAGGGTCCAGTACCAGTCTGTGGACAAAGGAGCCCATTCTGCCAATGTTTCTTCTTTCTGCTTCCAAGTGCTGCTGCCTTCTGCTGTTCCAGGTGCTTCCCTCTGTTTCTCTGTGTGCCTCCATGCTGCTTCTCTGCATGCCTCTGTCTGCATGCCCTTTGTGTGCCTCTGCGATTGTGAGGAAGAATTTCACTAGTCTGGATTTTTCTTATTTCCAAATTAAAGAGAATATCTACATTTGAACATTTGTGTACCATGGTCCCGAAGAATGTTAGACTATCTTTTGTAGATTCTTTGCCCTTATAACTCTGGCTAGGACTAAAGTAATTTTAATGTCAATGCCCATCTTTTTTGTGCATTTAAAATGCAGCATGTAAAAACAGTGTTACCTTTTATTCCACTTTCACAGTACTAAGGTTTTACTTGGAAATATCTAACAACGGGTTTTTGCTAAAAAATTTATTTGAGATATTTTAGTGGCTATCCAGTCAATACATCAGTTTTTTTGTGGCAGTTTCGGACTAGACTTTATCATTGTACTAATCAATCAACTTAAAGAGGCATTCAGAGTGAATCCCTCCTTGACAGACAGAGTTAAAGCATAAAGACAGTAGAGAAAAGTCGCATTAAAAGTAACACAAAAATCAAACAGATTTAGAAACCTAGTTTTTAGAGGTCATCATGAAAAATATGCCTTACAGTCTTATACCAACATTGCCAAAGTCTCATTCTCCAAAGCAAAGTTTGGCATATAGTTACTAAATTAGTTTTTTGCCCACTTAGGGCATTTTTTTAGGGTACTTATTACCATTTTTGCTATATATCTTGAAATGTTTCCATTATTCAACACAATTATCTGTTCTTTTCTGTGTGGCCTAGTGGAACGAGCATAGGTTTAGGAGTCAGAGGACCTTGGTTCTAATTCCAGCTCCATCTCTTGCCTGTTTTGTGACCTTGGGCCAGTCACTTAACTACTCTATGGCTCAGTTTCCTCATGTGTAAAATGGGATTCAATAGCTGTTTTCCCTCCTTCTTAGACTGTGAGATCCATGTGGGACAAGGGCTGTGTCTGAACTGATTATCTTGTATGTACTCCAGAATTAGAACACTGCTTGGTCACATAGTAAACACTTAGGAAATACCACAGTTTTTATCATTATTGTAATTTAAAAAGAAAACTGTACTCTGTGTGTGTGTGTGTGTGTGTGTGTGTGTGTGCGCGCGCGCGCGCACGCAATCATCGGTGTGAGAGAGAAAGAGAGAGGCTTTAAACTAATTTGTTTTCAGGATTTCATCCGTTTGAAGGAACTTAAGTCAAGGGACTAAAGGGCAACAGGATCAAGGAAGGCTATGATTAGGAGGAGTTAAACAGCAGTTTAATGATCAGAAAGTAAACAAATCTGTGAGGAGGTTACCAAGAAACTTTGCTTGTTTCATTAAGGAATAAAAGGGAATTTTCTTTCCAATAAAACTGGTATGCCATTATCACATGGCTAAAGTTTGAGAAATTTGAGAACTAGGTCAATACAAATGAAAGCTGACTACCAATGAGTAGGGCCTACAAAGAAGTACAAAGGCAACACAAAATTGATAATACTGCATGAAGAGGAAGAAGCACTGTTAGAAGAAGGGATGCTTTGTTTTCAACCTAAATTCAAAGAGGGGATGATAATCTTTAAGGAGGGTATGTAATCCTTTCAAGTAGCTTTCAGAGGTTGCTATTTGTTGACTAACACTGGTAGACAAACACACTAACTTCATGAAGAATATGTGAGCCTACGTACCAATTCTATTATGTTTAACTGCCAGAGAGTCACTGGGTTACAAGAAACAGTGGCACATTTTTCTATGCCAGCAGCAAAAGTATCAAGATTTTCCCTGTCCCCTGCTACTAGGATATGTGTTCTTCTGATTGAAACATCTTCAGAGTCCTTTCATCAGTGAGTAGGTAGAAAAAGATGATGAAATGTTGTCCCAGAGTCCAACTTGGAACAGGGTGGGTTCTTCAGGGGATGGGCCAAAAAAGATGGAGGGGTGGGGTGGGGGGGATAGAAAGAGAGAAAAAGAGAGAGACAGAGGAAATTCATGAAGGTGTTTTTTTATTCTCTTTGTGGAAATGATTCTGGGCAAAAATGGTTTGCTCTAAAAAATCATGCAACAGTGTGTAAGTTGATTGAGATTTCTGGGGAAAGTTGGCTAACCAATAAGATTGCAGAGACTTCTTCAGAGTGAAAAAATATTTAGTAAAGTTAATGTACTAGATATACTGCCTGGATGAGACAACAAGACCACAGCTGGTGCAAATCTCTAGGTTCCTACATGAGTAGTTTTAGGGAAGTCCCCAGGTTCTAACAAAATAATGAGATGAAACTTTTTCATCAAGAGAATGACATTTAGGCAGGTTGTTTCTTCAACCAGTACGTCACTAAAGGAGTTCCAAAAGGAAAGTTATCTAAAACTTTCTGGGAAGCAGCATGGCTCAGTGGAAAGAGCCCGGGCTTTGGAGTCAAGGGTCGTGGGTTCAAATCCCGGCTCTGCCAATTGTCAGCTGTGTGACTTTGGGCAAGTCACTTAACTTCTCTGTGCCTCAGTTCCCTCATCTGTAAAATGGGGACGAAGACTGTGAGCCCCCCGTGGGACAACCCGATCTTCTTGTAACCTCCCCAGCGCATAGAACAGTGCTTTGCACATAGTAAGAGCTTAATAAATGCCATCATTATTATTAAAACCAACTATTTGATTATATATTGTCTCTTCAAAGTGCTTTAATAACTAAAAGAAAAGAAGCCTTATTAGAGAGAAGGAAGGTCACCTTATTATAAAGCTTTTATGTGGTATCCAGAATATAGAGGCATTAAAGGGCTCTATAGTTCCATGTCAAGACTGTCTAGAGATGCCAGTTTTATTCCATGGCTCCTAAGACTTCATATCACAGCTACACTGACAACAACAAAAATCCCACAGTGCACCTTGGAGGCACTCTCATAACTCAGAAGCTCTTGGAGTTCTACAGTTCAGTTCTCCAAGAGCACTCTGGAACTGCTGGAATTCCCATGTTTGAAAAGAAAAAAAAATGATATAGATTATTTCCAACATTGCCTCAATACAGGAGAAGACTGCTTAAGAAATATAGTTTATAATTTTTACATGGTAGTGATATTTATTAACCAGGGGAATGTTTAACAATTCATTACACAAGTTTCATAAAATATGGGCCTCCACAGGCAAAATGAAATGAGAAATGAAGCCATCTAGCAAAATAAAATAAAAAAAAAACTAAGGGCAAAATAGGGAACTTGAAGAATTGACTGAAATTCATTTCCTAGCAACATTGATCAAATTCTCCACATAATTGTTCAAATCATCATCAATGGTATTTATTGAGCACTTACTATGGGCAGAGCACTGTACCAAGCTCTTTGGAGAGTACAATGCAACAGAGTTGGCAGACGTGTTCCCTGCCCACACCGGGCTTACAGTCTAGATGAGGATGTATGCCAAACTTTGCCCATGCTGACACAGAGAACGTATGGTTTTGAAATGTTGATAAATAATTGCGGTATTTGTTAAGCATTTACTATGTGCCAGGAATTGTACTGAGTGTGAGGGTGGACACAAGGTCATTGGGTTGGACACAGTCCCTGTCCCATGTGAGGCTCACAGTCTCAATCACCATTTTACAGATGAGGTAACTGAGGCCCAGAGAATAAGGATATAAGGTAATCAGGTTGTCCCACATGGGGCTCAGTGTCTTAATACTCATTTTATAGATGAGGTAACTGAGGCATAGGGAAGTTAAGTGACTTGCCCAAAATCACACAGCTGCCAAGTGGCGGAGCCAGGATTAGAACCCACAACCTCTGACTCCCAAGCCTGTGCTCTTTCCACTGAGCCATGCTGCTTCTCTACAAATTACAACACAAGCTTGCAGATTTGAGAGCCCCATAGGAATCATTTATTTGATACATTTAATTATTAAAAAGATGTCCTCACATCTGAGTCCATAAAAATGTGATAAGATTTGGGAAAAACATCTCAACAGGTAAAGACATGGTCCCTCTAACAGTTAGTTATTTTATTTTGGTTTATTATTTCTCTTAATTTCCTCGATTCTTAATGTTCTTCAGAGGTTTAATTCTCAAACATGATTAAATGAGCCTTCTAAAATGCACAATATCCTTTTATTTCATGATTGAGGTCACTGGTATCTAACACCTAAGCTATGGAATATCTAACAAGAAGTATTAGACTTTTTACAAATACAAAAGGATAATAAACATTTAGATCAACTAGCGATTACAGTAGAGGAATTTTGCTTTTCTGAACTAATCTCCCTTTCTAAATACATCAAGATAATTGATATATCAGCATCTTATTATGCAACGTTGCAAAATAGTTGCTTTTACATCACATTATAGTGATATAAAACTACTATTTTCTGGATTTGTGTTTTGCTAGGGGGCATCGTTCCTATTCCCCCACATTTCTTTATTTGTCATTGAAGTCCCTATGTGGTCATTTGATCATAATGAAAAATGGATTCGGTTTAAAAGAGGATATATATTTTTCTCCCTGTTTCAATACTATTAAGCAACTATGGTCCTGGCATACTAAGGGGTGAATGATAACCAGGAGAAATTGCTCTTTAGCCACACTGGTTAAAGAATTTGCTTGGAAAATGTTGCTCCTTGAAATGTCAATGCTTAGTGTTAGTTCAGTGCTGAATTCACTTGCCAATCAGTCTATAAAAGGCATTTATTGGGCACCTAGTGAATGTAGAGCATTGTACTAAGCACTGGAAGTTCCACTGCCCTCGAGAAACTTACACCATAACAGGAGGCATGCACACATACATTATTTACTATTAGTGGGAGCAGGAGGAAAAACAAAGATATTGGGGAGTGTCACATGTACAAAGTGAAATACATGAATACTTAAATTTGCATGAACGCATAATAAAAGCATGGCATTTATTTTGCAATTACTAAGCACTGGGGTAGATAAAAAGTTAGACCCGGTCCTTTTCTCATGTGTTCCTCACAAGTTATCCTCTCCCATTTTTACAGATGAGACACAGAGAGGTTAAAATGGCTTGCCCAAGGCGACACAGTAGGGAAGTGGTGGAAAAGGGAAAAACAAAGTATGGGAGAAGCAGTCAGGGTAGCTGTTTCTTTTGATCATAAACTCTTCTTCCCAGTCAACAACTTTTTTTTCAGTAAAAATGAACCTTACAGAGTCTTCAGCTAATATTAGGCTTCATGTCCCTCAAGGCTCAGTTCTGGGTCCCCTTCTATTCTCCCTGTATGCACACTTCCTTAGAGAACTCTGTTTCTCCCACAGCTTCAACTACCATCTCTATGTAGATGATTGCCAAATCTACATCTCCAGCCCATCTCTAGCTCCCTCTCTGCAGTCTCAAATTTCCTCCTGTCTTCAGGACCTCTCTACTTGGATATCCTGCTGACAACTCAAACTTGACATTTTCTAAACAGAACTCCTCATCTTCCCACCCAAACCCTATCATCCTTCTGTTTCCCATTACTGTAGACAAAACCACTATCCTCCCTGTCTCACAAGCTCATAACCTTGGCATTATCCATGACTGATCACTCTTATTCAACCCGCATATTCAATCTGACACCAAATCCTGTTGGTTTTACCTTCACAACACCCAAATCTACCCTTTCCTCTCCATCCAAACTGCTACTATGCTGATTCAAAGCACTTATCATATACTGCCTTGACTACTGCCTCAGCCTCCTCACTGACCTCCCTGCCTCCTCCCACTCCAGTCCTTCCTTCCTTCTGCTGTCAGGATCATTTTTCTCAAAAATCTCAAAAAGTCCATGTCTTTCCACTCCTCAGAATCCTCCAATGGTTGCCCATCCAGCATTGCATTAAATAGAAAGTCTTTACCATTGGCTTTAAGGCAGTCAATCAGCTCTTTCCTTCCTTCCTAACCTCACTAATCTCCCAGTTCAACCCAGACCATCCACTTCATTCCTCTAATGACAACCTACTCACTGTACCCCGATCTCATCTGTCTGGCCAACGTCCCCTTCCTCAGGTACCTTGGAGAAGTGCAATCAGTGGATACCCCTGAGGACTGTTGCTAGGTGTGACTCTATAATTTTCATAATTAGCCTAGAAGAGGGAGTGTGCAGTGATAGCTACAGGTTTGCAGATGACACTACCCTTTTCTAAGTGGTGAAATGTGATGCAGATGAGGAAAACTGCAGGAAGCTGAGTGGCTGAAAAATGGCAGAAAAGCTTCAACTTCAACAAGTGCAAAATAATATAGATAGAGAAAAATAATTCTTAACTATAGCTACCTGGTGATGAGCTATAAGGTATTGGTCATGACCCAGAAAATAGATTTTGGAGTCATCTTCAATAGCTCCCTCATGCTGGCACCCGCAGTCTAGTAAAACTGTGGACACCTCTAGGCAGGGTATCAAAATCAAAATCCCGTTACCAGAGATTACATCAGAAGGAAGCTGTCTTCTCTGGAAAAATTTAACAGTGGCTCTAAACTTTGTTAGATTTTTTCACTGAATTAGATATTTTCCCCCTTTACATTATTGCTTTTAAGTTTCATATTTTCTTTGCATCACCTCAAAATACAACTGAGGCTCAAACAGTAAGAATTGACTGGCTGTACGAATTAATAAACACCTGACGTGAGTTACTGAAAGAAGCCTGCTATCTATAAGAGGGATGGCTAACAGAATTCTCAAAAGCCATTTGAGCTCTACTATTCCACAAAATTGATGAGCCACATTTGGCAGTTGAAAGTGGCCAGATCCAATTGATCCCATTAAATTAATTTAGTCAGCTGAATATGGCAGTGATCAATTTCCAATGCTATATAAGGAAATCCAGTTTTCATTGTGCAAAAGATATACAATTTTCCTAGTTCAATAATCTACACCGTTATGTCTCTTAATGACTAAATCAAGTATAGAACAGTATGCATATCCATCAGGGACTGAATTCATAGTTAATTAAGTCTGAAATAATAAATGCATGATTCCACAGGATAAGGTAAACAGCCAATTAAAATAAGATACAGTATACATTTTCCCTCCTCATTAGTCAAAGCATAAAGCATTTTAACGTTGCCTAAATAATTTACTCGTGCAAAAATAAAGGGAAAAGCTTAAAACATTAATAGGGTACTTTACAACCCTGTAGTCAATAAGTTGTTATATGACGGTTTGGTAAATAATTTATGGCTCCATTCAGCAGAAATAGTCTGCAGCTTTCTGCACTGCGGAAACCCTCAGAAGCTCTGCATGGGCTTCGCCACCTTGATAAACAATTCTAAATCAGTTTTAGACAATGTGGATTCTGGAGTCTCCATTGCCAGTAATCCTGTCCTGCTGCTCTGTGCATTACCCGTGTATGTTTCACTTTGAAGCTTTGCAGACTAGAGAACAAGAAAGGAGTTTATCTCTTAAGGGATCATAACCACCCATGAGTTTGGTGGTACGTAGAAGATGTGAGTGCACAACTCTTTATATGTCAGTGTCTGATGAGGAGGGAACTATAGGGCCATGATTGCCCAAGCGTAATTATCTTGGTATTTCATACCAAGTTGCCTACTTCAGATAAATGTGAGGAGGCAGAGAGGTCAGAGCCTCAGTAGAAGTTATTCAAATTGGCTGTCTGTGAAGCCCAGATTCACCAGGTATCTGATAACTCACAACTTCTTATTATTGTTAGGATACTTGTGAAGTGTTTACTATGTGTCGAGCACTGTTCCAAGCACTGGGATGGATGCAAGTTAATTAGGTTGGACACAGTCCCTGTTCCACATGGGGCACACAGTCTATGTAGGAGACAGAACAGGTATTGAATCCCCATTTCACCATTGAGGATACTGAGGCACAGAGAAGTTAAATGACTTGCCCAAGGTCATACAGAAAGCAATCAGTTGAGTCAGAATTAGAACTCAGCTCCTCTGACTCCCAGGCCTGTGCTATTTCCACTAGGCCAAGCTGTTTCTCAGGTCTTACTGCTTCTTGTTGAAGATAGCTTCAATAGTTCTGTTCAGAGGCAGACAGGAATAGAAAAAGAGTTCCCAATGAGTGTGCTGTAATTTGCACTGATTTGCATTAGTGTAACTTGACGTCCTCCAGTTCTGTTTTAGCAGGTCTGAGAACCAGGTCCTTGCCAATTCCCATTCATTCTCCAGGGCAAGCTCCTATGCCCTAACACCACCAAGTGAATTTTGCAGGGGAAGAAAGGAGTAGCAGAATTATCTGAATGAGCATTACTTAAATCCTCTGCTGGGCACACCTGGGAAGCAGCGTGGCTGGGGAGCAGCGTGGCTTAGTGGAAAGAGCACAGGCTTTGGAGTCAGAGGTCATGGGTTCAAATCCCGGCTCTGCCATTGCCAGCTGTGTGACTTCATGCAAGTCACTTAACTTCTCTGTGCCTCAGTTACCCCATCTGTAAAATGGGGATTAAGACTGTGAGCCCCCCGTGGGACAACCTGATCACCTTGTAACCTCCCCAGCGCTTAGAACAGTGCTTTGCACATAGTAAGCGCTTAATAAATGCCATTATTATTATTATTATTATTGCCAAGTTTTGGCTACAGAGCCTTTGAGGTGAGTGACTGTTCAGAGGCCTGTTGCTGAGTGTGCTCCCCAGAAAAGGCAGGGTTTGTGCTCCTTGTGAGCACGGACTGCATCAGCCTAATCTATTGTACTTCCTCAAGCATTTACTATAGTGCTCTGCACACAGTAAGCAGTCCATCAGTACCACTGAATGATTGCTGGGATGTGGGTGGAGGAGTATGGAAGGATACATGACAGGAGTGCAGGCTGCCTAAACTACATCTGATTGGATTATGGCCATTCTAGGTGGCCCTATATGATCTACCTTCACTCTCTTGGAGAACTCATTTGCTCCATGGCTTCACTACCATTACTATGCAGCTGATTCCCATATCTACATCTCCAACCTCGGACTTCTCCTTTTCTACAATCTCACATTTCCTCCTGCCTTCAGGGCATCCCTACCTGGATGTTCCACTAACACAAACTAAACATGTCCAAAACTGAACTCCTTATCTTCCCACCCAAACCTTGTCCTCCCCCAGTCTTTTCCATCACAGTAGACAACAGCACTATCCTTCCGATGCCACAAGCCCATAACCTTGGTGTTGTCTCAACTCATCTCTCTCATTCCACCCATGTATTCAATACTGGGAAGCAGTGTGGCCTAATGGATAGAGGACGGACCTGGGAGTCAGAAGGACCTGGGTTATAATTCCGGGTCTGCCACTTGCCTGTGGTGAGACCTTGGGCAAGTCACTTAACTTTTCTGTGCCTCAGTTACCTGCAAATGGGGATTAAGATTGTGAGTCCCATGTGGGACAGGGACTGTGCCTAACCTGATTAGTTTGTAACTACCCCAGCACTTAGAACAATGAGTGAGCGCTTAATACCATCAATATAGTCAATCTGTCACCAAATTCTGTCACTTCTACCTTCATGACATCACTAAAATCTGCCCTTTCCTCTCCATGTAAACTACTACCATGCTAATCCAAGCATTTACCCTATCCCACCCTGATTACTATATCACCCTCCTTGCTTGACCTCTCTGCCTCCTGTCTCTCCCACTCCAGTCCATACTTCACTCTGTTGCCTGGATTATTCTACAAAAATGTTCAGTCCATGTTTCCCCACTCTTCAAGAACCTCCAGGGCTTGCTCATCCACCCCCACAAACAGAAACTCCTTACCATTGGTTATAAACACTCAATCACCTTGCCCCCTCATACCTCACCTCGCTGCTCTCCTGTTATAACTCAGCACAAACACTTTGCTCTGCTAATGCCAACCTATTCACTGTACCTTGATCTCATCTAGATGTCTCACCACTGACCTCTCTCCCACATCCTGCCTCTGATCTGACAGACTCACTCTCCACCTTCAAGCCTTTATTGAAGACATTTGCTCACATGGCTTCAACTACCACATCTATGCAGATGAGACACAAATCTACATCTCCAGCCCTGAATGCTCTCCTTTTCTGCACTCTCACATTTCCTCCTACCTTCAAGCCATCTCTACTTGGATGTCCTCCTGTCACCTCAAATGTAATATGTCTAAAACAGAACTTATCTTCCCACCCAAACCCTGTCCTCCTTTTGTGTAGATGGCACCACCATCCTTCCTGTCTCACAAGCCCGTAACCTCGGAATTATCCTTGACCCTTCTCTCTCATTCATTCAATCATATTTATTGAGTGCTTACTTTGTGCTTACTAAGCACTTGGAAAGTACAATTCAGCAATAGAGAGAGATAATCCCTGCCCATACCAGGCTTACAGTCTAGATGGGGGGAGACAGACCTCAAAACAAGTAAATAGGCATCAATATAAATAAATAGAATTATAGCTATGTATATATCTGTGGGGTGGGGAGAAGTGGGTAGAGCAACACGGAGGGGAGGGAGAGCTGAGGAAAAGGGGGCTTCATCTGGGAAGGCCTCTTGGAGGAGGTGAACTTTCAGTAGGGCTTTGAAGGAAGGAAGTGTGATTGTTTGGCGGATTTGAGGAGGGGAGGCTTTCCAAGCTGGAGGTAGGACGTGGGCCAGGACAGGTTAGAACAAGGCACAGTGAGAAAGTTAGCAGCAGAGGAGAGGAGTGTGCGGGCTGAGATGTAGAAGGGGAAAAGGGAGGTGAGGTAAGAAGGGGCAAAGTGATGGAGAACTTTGAAGCCAATAGTGAGGAGTTTTTGCTTAATACGGAGGTTGATAGGCAATCACTAGAGATTTTTGAGGTGTCGGGGAGGTGACATGCCCAGAATGTTTTTGTAGAAAGATAATCCAGGCAGCAGAGTGAAGTATGGACTGTGACACTTCTAGACTGTGAACCCGCTGTTGGGTAGGGACCGTCTCTATATGTTGCTGACTTGTACTTCCCAAGTGCTTAGTACATTGCTCTACACACAGCAAGTGCTCAACAAATATGATTGAATGAATGAATGAATGACAAGTGGGGAGAGACAGGAGGTTGGGAGGTCAGAAAGGAGGCTGATGCAGTAATCCAGTCAGTCTAGGATGAGTGATTCAACCCACATATTCAATCCATCGCTAAAATCTGGCCTTTCCTCTCCATCCAAACTGCTACCACAATAATCCAATCACTTATCCTATCCTTACTGGATTATCCCTGCCTCCTGTTTCTCCCCACTCCAGTCCATATTTCACTCTGCTGCCCGGTTCATTTTACTACAAAAACCCATCCACTTCCGCGTCAAACAGAATTTCCTCCTCATTGGCTTTAAAGCACTCCATCACCTTGTCCCCTCCTACCTCACCTCATTACTCTCCTACTACAAACCCAACCCACACACTTTGCTCTTCTAATGCTAACATTCTCACCATACCTCGATCTCGTCTCTCTTGACAATGACCTCTCGCACACGCCCTGCATTTGGCCTGAAACACCCTCCCTTTTCATATCAGACAATGACTCCTCTCCCCTTAAAAGCATGTCTCCAAGAAGTCTTCCCTGATGAAACCCTTCTTTCCTCTTCTGTGTCGCCCTCACCGGCTCCTTTTATTCACCCCCTCCCACCACCCCCATAGCATTTATTTACATACCTGCAGTTTATTTATTTACATTAATGTCTGTCTCCCTTTCTAGACTGTGAGCTCATTTTGGGTAGGAAATGTGTCTATTATTGTATTGAGCTCTCCCAAGTGCTTAGTACAGTGCTTTGCACGCAGCAAGCACTAAATAAATACAATTGCCTGGCTATCTCCTTCATTCATTCAATCACATTTATTGAGTGCTTACTGTGTGCAGAGCACTGTACTAGCACTTGGCAACATATAGAGATGGTCCCTACCCAACAATGGGCTAAGCCCTCTTTTTCTCTTTTCCCACTCCCTTCTGCATCATCCTGATTTGTTCCATTTTTTCATCCTTCCTTCAGCCTCACAACACTTATGTATACACCCTTTAGTTATTTATTTATATCAACATCTATTTCCCGCTCTAGACTGTGAGCTCATTATAAGCACTCAATAAATACAATTGATTGATTGATTGATCAGCTGAAGGAATTAATTTATGGCAGGGTTATGAGCCGCATGTTTTTATTGGTTTTCTATCCCCAGTTGGAGGGGTTTGGAACCAGCCCCTTCCTGCCAACAGGATCTGAAAATTTACTGTCTTTACTAGAGACTGAGAGAATGTATCTGAAAATTCGAAATCATCAAACTCCATTTTGCAGATGAGGTAACCGAGGCACAGAGGAAGTGAAGTGACTTGCTCAAGGTCACACAGCAGACAAGTGGTGGAGCCAAGATTAGAACCCAGGTCCTTCTGACTTCCAGGCCCTTGGTTGCTTCTGCTATGGGCAGGTTTTGGAGCTGGGGCTATCTCTTCTTCACGTCTGCAGCTACCCTGGTTCCTTGGGGAGCAGAACAGCAGAGGAAGACAGAGAGGAATCAGGGTGAGGTGGAAGGGGTTGAAACTGGGCTCACCAAATGTCCACCTGGCTTCTTGGAGCACAGAAACAAAGAAGGTGATAGAAAAGAGGCAGAAAGGGGGCCCGAGATCGGTAGAAGCCAAGTTCACCAGTGCTGGGTAATTTATTTTATATTTTCATTACTAAAAAGAATGCTCGCCGCCTCACCCCAGCAAATCCTACCCACAGACAGGGGAGCCCCAACGCCCACCCATACATGCTTCAGTTTGGGAGGAAATTGTGCTCGATCCTCTGAACATCCTGGGTTCCTTCCTTCCTAGCTATACAGAATGTCCCATTTCCCTCTTCCCTGGCTCCTCTTCTGTCTCGCTAATTTGGGCAATCTAGTAATTCAAACAGAGACATTGTCCAAGGGACATTTCAAAATGCCGCCTGTTATATCATCGGCTTGAAGGAGATTACCTGAATAAGGTGCCACAGCGAAAACTGCTCTACTCTGTCATGGAACTGTATGGAATACTATATAATTTTGCTTTTGTTTTCTCCTTCTGTGTTTTTCCCTTGGCCCACTTTTCAAACTCAAAGGTAAACCCATTGGCTTACATGGTATAGACTTGGACTATACCTTGTTGTGGGCAGGGAATGTGTCTATCAACTCTGCTGTATGGTACTCTCCCAAGCACTTAATACAGTGCTCTGCACATAGCACTCAGTAAATACAAATAATTGATTCACTGATTGACCGTACTCAGGCAAGGGAACAGAAAAGTGTCCTACAATCCTAAATGAATGTAGAAGAGACTCTCTTTTCAGCTACAACCATGCATAGAAGAAATCTCATTATCTAAAATCCCTGTTTGACAAAGAAGGACAGATATCTGCAAAAAGGTAGATAGAGAGCTGTACTTTTGCTCTGGGTATAGAGTTTTAGTCTATGACTCAATACCGGATGAGGGATATGGGCAGAAATGGTGGAACAAATGAAAGCATATATCAGAGTGTCAGACTGTAACTCAATTTTAACTTTAAATTCCATATTTTCTAAGATGTTAATTTGAGCTCTTCATGCAATTTTAAGAGTTCCTCATACTCTTTCAATTTATAGTTCATCCATTCATTCAAAATTAAATATCACAACAGTCTCCTAAATCTGAGCAAAAGCATGTACAATGAGGCAATCATTTCTGAAATGGAGTTCTTATGCTGACATTTGACTCAGTGGCCTTAGCCACTTTCTTGGGTTTTTCCAATTTGCTATTTGCAAAAAAATTGCCAACATTTCCATTTATGTTGGAGATGTTCACTGGATTGATTACTTCAAAATTCATCTGACTTTTGAAAATATTGAATATCCCATGTTTTATTTAAATAGTGACATAAAAATATGCAACTGATAATTGAAGGGCAATCTATCTTACGTCTATTGGACATTATGGCATTTTGAAAACATTTCTACAGTTTCTGTGTTTCTGATTAGAACACATGACTTTCAGTGAAATATGAAACTATTATCCAGGCACTGAATAAAGTGGCCCAAATTAACAATGCTGTAATCTGGGGAAAAACTGATTAGGAAATTAAATTGTTTTTCTGTCTCTTGGTTCTAGTAACACAAGCATCATTAAAATGTAACCTTATTATTAAACTTGAGAAAGTCATAACAAGCAAGACAACCTCAAAGACCACAGCCTTAGTTAATAAACCTGACTATCCATTAAATTGAGGCCTTTTACTACCTATTCAAGCTTGCGCTTTAGAAAAAAAAAAAAATGACATGCAATGTAAAGCTAAGACAACAAAAAAAGATACACATACAAATGAAGATTATAATGGAAATTTTAAGATTGCTTTTCTTTTCTGTATCCTTAATCATGTTCATGAATGATATTCCATTAGAACCTTTGTTTGCAGAAAACCTAAATAGTCTTCTTGGACACTACTCATTTTTATCTTTTTTTGAAAGCTTCTACATTAACCCACATTTTCTTTTGGAGCACGGGGGAAAGATATTTTTAAAACGTACAATACATATATTGTGGAGCAATACGCATTTTGCTCCAAGGATTTGATCGGTATTCAGTCCACATACACAATCGTCTTTCAATCAATTGAATATAGTTTGAAGCTTGGAAGAGAATCTAGTCTCAAGTTGTTTCCATTCTGGTTTTGTAACTTCAGGTTGTGCTATCATGATGAGGTGGGAAATCATAGGCATATTTGGCTATCGAGAACCATCATTGGGAATCACCTCAAAGAATATGCTCAGTGTCACAATCTGTAGCACCTCCAATGTAGACAGCTAGCTCTGGTAACTTTACAAAGCAATTCACAAGGAAAACAAAATTAAAAGCCTCCATCCAACTTGTAGAATTCAAGTGGTTTGGCTAATGCTGACAGTATAAGCAAAACTTATGACTGTTTTGGAAATGCATATATTAATCAGTGGTATTAATTGAGCACTTATTGTGTTCAGAGCACTGTACTATGCTTTTGGGAGAGTACAGTATAGCAGAGTTGATAGACATGTTCTGTGCCCACAAGCTTACAGCAAACCAAATCATGCACTAAACTTTCTCCTTAACAGCCAGCACGTATTTGCTTTGCAAATAGCAGAAGATTTAGCTACGCAATTTCAAGTTAATGGCTTTTTTTCCAATGGATAAAGTGAATTGATTTTGAAATATTAGAATAAATCTCGCACCACTCTGGAAATGGATGTCATCAGAAGCATCTGAACCCAACATGCTGACACAGAACAAAATTACCAGCACTGCTGGCTTGCAATGCAGTAAAATTCCTAAGCCACCCAGAACCAAACTAAATAAAAGTCTTATATTTTGTGGTATAACTTTTTAGTAGCTATCAGTTGCCTGATTCAATGCTCCCTATGCAGGGACATGGCTGTCCATTGGGACATTTTGTGCCTGCCTATGACAAGGATGCTGCAAGCCAAAATGAAATTTGGAACCCAATTTTAAATTGAATCTCAACCTCCAGAGTAAACAGTAGATGGAGGCTGCCTATTAAATCATCAACTTTTAATTAAATCCTTTGCAGCTGGAAGTTCTCAGTATTAAACTAGGTGATAAATGCATTGTATTTTAATAGGGTTGTATTTTGTGCTAAACACACAGAAGAGAAGTGGCATTCGTTATTTACCAAGTTACCAAAAAATACTTCATTGTAATAGTTTGTGATTACTCTGCTGCAAGTATATTACATGCTAACGTAACGGAGACAGTAGTCCCATGAGGTACCTGAAATAATGAAGCATGTATTCCCATGAATTACACCAAGGGAATGGAAATATTTGCCCACTAGACATCCTCACTGCATTGAATTACACCAAGGGAATGGAAATATTTGCCCACTAGACATCCTCACTGCATATGGCTATGTGGAAAGCAGCAACTTCATTCAATGAAGATATAGGGAAAAGACAACATCACTTGCTTATGACATAATAACAATAATAATGGTATTTGTTAAGTGCTTACTATGTGCCAAACACTGTTCTAAGTGCTGGGGTAGATACAGGGCAATCAAGTTGCCCCACATGGGTCTCACAGTTTTAATCCCCATTTTACAGATGAAGTAACTGAGGCACAGAGAAGTTAGGTGACTTGCCCAAAGTCCCACAGCTGACAAGCGGCAGAGTCGGGATTAGAAGCATAAGGGAGCATCATGGCAGCATAAGAGAGAATATTTGCATTAAACCATTGCCAGTGCTACACTGGGGGAATCCAACATTGGTGAAAACTGTATGAAATAAAAATGGAATGATTTCAGAGAACCATAGCACTAGAAAAAGTCAAAATCCAGAATCATGGATTTTGAAGGGACAGCTAATTAATCTGCTTGACTTCATGTATGACTATCTCTAAATTCTGCTGGACAGACCAGTCAATCAATCAATGGTAATTATTGAGTTTTTACTGTGGGCAGAGTACTGTACTTAGCACTTGAGAAAGTAAAATACCATAGAATAATAATAATAATAATTGTGGTATTTGTTAAGCACTTACTATGTGTCAAGCACTGTACTGAGAGCTGAGGTGGATACAAGCAAATCAGGTTGGACACAGTCCCTGTCCCACATGGGGCTCACAGTCTTAACCCCCATTTTAGAAATGAACTGAGGCACAGAGAAGTGAAGTAACTTGCCCAAGGCCACACAGCAGACAAGTGGTGGAGCCGAAATTAGAACCCATGACCTTCTGATTCCCAGGCCCGTGCTCTATCCTTGCCCATTAGTAGCTAGCAGATTAAAGGGAAAGATAGACATTGAAATAAATCACAGATGGACATGTGCATTAATGCTGTAGTACTGGAATGAGTGTCCAAGTTTTTAATAAGGATAGACCCATGTGCATAGGTGATGCAGAAGGAAAGGCAAATAGGGGAGTTGAAGGCTTAGTCAGGGAAGACCTCTTGGAGGAGATACGATTTTAGTAGGCCCTTGTCGATGAGGAGAGGGTGATCTATTACAGATGGGCAGGGTGGCGGGGGGAAGTTCCAGGTCAGAGGGAGGATGTGAAAAAAGAGGTGGGTGGCAAGAAAGATGAGAACAACATATAATGAGTATTTTTGGCATTAGAGGAGCTAAGTATGCTGGGTAGGAGATCACCAAGGTCATGAAGGATGGGGGAGAGCTGATTGCATGCCTTTAAACTGATGGAGAGGAGGTTCTGTTTGATGTAGAGATGGATGGGTAAGCCCAGGACGTGTTTAAGGAATGATGAGTCTTAGGCTGGGCAGTTATTTAGAAAAATGATTCTGGCATCGGAGTGAAGCATAGAGTGGAAAGGGAAGAGACTGGAGGCAGGGAGATCAGCGAGGAGACTAACAGTATAATCAAGGGGTGATCCAATTTTTAAAGGCGTCAAGAGAAAATGTTATAGTCTTCTTGCAGTAACTAGTTCCAAGTATTTAATAGTCTTTATTAGTTGAGTATAAATTTCAACTATTACAGCCATGGAATCAACACTGGCTCATTTGTCCTGAACATAAAGAAAATCAGTCAGGTGTTCAAATAAAAATCATTCAGTAAGCCAAGAAGACTTGCTCCTCTAATGTTAACCTTCTCACCATACCTCGATCTCGTCTCTCTTGACAATGACCTCACGCACACGCCCTGCATTTGGCCTGGAACACCTTCCCTTTTCATATCAGACAGACAATGGCTCCTCTCCCCTTAAAAGCATGTCTCCAAGAAGCCTTCCCTGATGAAACCCTTCTTTCCTCTTCTGTGTCGCCCTCACCTGTTCCTTTTACTCACCCCCTCCCACCACCCCCATAGCACTTATTTACATATCTGTAGTTTACTTATTTACATTAATGTCTGTCTCCCTTTCTAGACTGAGTGCTCATTTTGGGCAGGAAATGTGTCTATTATTGTATTGAACTCTCCCAAGTGCTTAGTACAGTGCTTTGCATGCAGCAAGCACTAAATAAATACAATTGCCTGGCTATCTCCTTCATTCATTCAATCAATCACATTTATTGAGTGCTTACTGTGTGCAGAGCACTGTACTAGCACTTGGCAACATATAGAGACAGTCCCTACCCAACAATGGGCTAAGCCCTCGTTTTCTCTTTTCCCACTCCCTTCTGCATCATCCTGATTTGTTCCATTTTTTCACCCTTCCCTCAGCCTCACAACAATCTGCCTCTCTATTCTGTTTTTGCTCAGCTTTCCATTAAAAATTGTGTATAGGGAGTAACTGTGAATATTTACTAGGTCAATCAATTAATGAATAGTACTTACTAAGCACCTACTGTGCACAAACACACTAGTAAGTGCTTGGGAGAGCAGAGATGAAGCAAAAGACACAGTCCCTACCTTCAGGGGACTTACAATCTAATGTGTGAGACAGGCAGACAAATTTTTTTACAAATAGAGGGGCAAGATAAAAAACAGAGATATAACAGGAAGCAGAACCAGTATTGCATAAATAATAATAATAATTACATCACTGTCATTATTGTGGTATTGTTAAGCACTTACTGTGTGCCAAGCACTGTACTAAGCGCTGGGGTAGATACAACATAATCAAGTTGGACACAGTCCCTGTCCCAAACTCAGGTATATAATCCCCATTCCCATGTTACAGATGAGGAAACTGAGACACCGAGATGTTAAGTGACTTGTTCAAGGTCATACATCAGGCAAATGACAGAGCAGGGATTAGAATCCAGGTGCGCTGATTCCCAGGCCCTTGCTATGGAGACCAAGTTTCACCTTAGCTCAGGGTCAATTCCAGGGGCTTTGTAGCAGAGCTTACTATTGCAACTACCATTGATTGATCGATTAGGCAAATTGTCATAGAGCAAGTGCTATTCTCTATTTACTGTTACTGATATGCTGGAGCATAATATTGACTGTATTGGGAAAGTGTCTACTTTAATTTTCTTCCAAGTACATCATTTTCCATTAAGCATTTCACTAATTGGCTTTTCCAAATAGTTTACATATTTCCTAAGTATTTAAAGAAAACATCATCATGGAAGTCTACATGTATGGGGAAGGCTGAAAATAGAAGATATCTTCTGAGTAAGGAGGATCTGAAACAGTACAATCAGAGAGCAAGAATGAGATGAGGCTGTAGGGATGCTGCATGGGGACTCAAGTCAGAATCCGGACACTACCATTTCTTGAATACAGAAAAAAGGTAATGCTGCTAATCAGTCAAGCAATGGTATTTATTGTTTGTTGCATGCAGAGCACTCCACTAAGCACTTGGGAGAATCCAATACGAAAAAGTTGGAAAACATAATTCCTGCTCTGAGCAGCCAGTTTCTGGGGACCCGAGCTTCCTTTGAAAGAGGAAGAGTCTTAGTTGATACCATTGCTTTAGCTATTTTTATAAAGGTTGTTGCTCCTGATTCATATTACTCCCCATCATTCAATTAACACACTGATTTTATCATTTCTGTCTCCCCCTTCTATACTGTGAGCCCATTGTTGGGTAGGGACCGTCTCTATATGTTGCCAACTTGTACTTCCCAAGTGCTTAGTACAGTGTTCTGCACACAGTCAGCGGTCAATAAATATGATTGAATGAATGAATCATTTATTTTGAAGATGAATCTTTAAAGCCTGTTTTTCTTGAACTGCCTTGCTTTTTCTGCATTCTGACTTCAAAATGTTAGGTGAATGATTTGACAGGTTTTCAAGCCCAGTACAAGTATCCCTTGGTAAACATGACAGGTCATCCTAGCAGCTATTATGCTTATTATTATCATTATATATTGTTATTATTATATGTGTTAAGTGCTTATTGTGTCAAGGACACTTCTAAGCACTGGGGCAGATACAAATTAATCAGGTTGGACCCAGCCTCTGTTCCACATGGGTTCACAGTCTAAGAGGGAGAACAGGTATTTAATCCCCATATTAAAGATGAGGAAACTGAGGCACAGAGAATTTAAGTAACTTGTACATCTCACAGCAGGTAATTCCCTCGTCCCCCTCTCCATCCCCCCGTCTTACCTCCTTCCCTTCCCCACAGCACCTGTATATATGTATATATGGTTGTACATATTCATTACTCTATTTATTTATTTTACTTGTACATTTCTATCCTACTTATTTTATTTTGTTGGTATGTTTGGTTCTGTTCTCTGTCTCCCCCTTTTAGACTGTGAGCCCACTGTTGGGTAGGGACTGTCTCTATGTGATGCCAATTTGTACTTCCCAAGCGCTTAGTACAGTGCTCTGCACATAGTAAGCGCTCAATAAATACGATTGATTGATTGATTGATTAATTGGCAGAG
Source organism: Tachyglossus aculeatus (assembly GCF_015852505.1). Classification (NCBI taxonomy): domain Eukaryota; kingdom Metazoa; phylum Chordata; class Mammalia; order Monotremata; family Tachyglossidae; genus Tachyglossus; species Tachyglossus aculeatus. The sequence continues at coordinate 104,567,021 of NC_052101.1, forward strand.
CTGGGATTAGAATTCAAGTCCTCTGCCTCCCAAGCCTGTGCTGTTTCCACTAGGCCATGCGGTTTCTCATTAGTATTGCCAAATTACTTCTTACTGGCCTCTCTGAGGAAGCAAGAACGCTGGGGAGTCCAGCGAGCATTAGTGAGAACAAATAAAAAGATAAATTGCTCCATGTTGTGTGCACAGTAAGAGTGTCTCTTGGAGCATTGTTGCACTTATGGCCCGCACGGTCTACTCTCATTTTTGTTTCTCCATCTTGACACCATGAGCTTCCCTCTTAAGAGGTGCTGTATCCGACCTGATTATCTTACATCTACCCCAGTGCATGTAGTACAGTGTCTGGCACTTAGTAAGTGTTCAATGAATGCCATATTTATTTTTAGGTGCATCCCAAAGCCTCTACCCCATTACAGGCATCCCATTTCTGATGCTTGCACACCAGATTTACCCGTCTTCTGTTGCTGGCTCACTGTTCACTGCTCTGCCATTTGTCTAGGGTTTGCTTTACTGTGTATTTTACCTCTATGATAATACTTATAAAAATAACTTATTGGTTAAGTGTCCACCAGGTGCCAAGCACTGTACCAAGTGCCTGTATAGGTACAGGATATTCAGGTCGGACACAGTCCCTGTCCCACATGGGGCTCATGGTCACAGTCTATAGGTGAAAGGTTAGATTTTTCATAGTACTTACTGCATTTTCCCTAAAAGCCAGTCTTTTCTATTTGCCTTTTAAAAAGCCCAAATTAACAATAATAAAGCTATCTTTGTTGCAAGAATTGTTCCATATGCCACTGCCATCTGACTTCTTATCTTTTACATTAATCCCAAATGTGTTTTGAAACCAACAGCTATTTTTCAAATTGCATCATATTTGATGTGGAAAAAATTGATATTTGACCTCAAGTGAATAGAACTCATCTTACTACCTAATGCAGAAAGGTTTTTTTTTCTCTCTGCCCTCAGAAGGAAGCTGCTGCTTATCGTGATGAGAGCAAATTTAATTTTTCTTCTCCACCTATCATTCATTCATTTTTATTGAGTGTTTACTGTGTGCAGAGCTCTGTACGTTTGGGAAAGTATGATATAACAACAGACATTCCCTGATCTTGCACAAGAGAATGGTTTGCCAATCAATAAATTAACCAATAGTATGTATTGGGTGCTTACTGTGTGCAGCGCAAGATTTTAACTGTTCCTAAATCTAGGAAGTTCACTGTTGTCTAATTTTTTTCCCATCCTTTGTGTATATTCAATTTGATGACAATCTTACCACTTCTACCTTCACTGTGTTTTTGCCATCTGGCCTTCTCTTTAAAATTCTGCACCCAAATCCTTAATATGTACCTTGATTAATGCATAGGCAATTGCTAATTCCTGTTTGCTAGTCTCCAGGGTTTTAGGGTCCCTTAAATCTATGCCAATACTCTTCATTTTAGAATGTAACTACCTAGAGCGCAGGTCCATGTTTGCTTTATCCTTTTTATAACATGATTACTGCTATAATTGTTGTTGTTATAATCATAAATAATTGTTAAATACTTCTATAATGTGCCAAGCCTCACTGTGCCTCGTTCTCGCCTGTCCCACTGTCAACCCCCAGCCCACGTCCTTCCCCTGGCCTGGAATACCCTCCCTCCACACATTGGGTAAACTAGCTCTCTTCCTCCCTTCAAAGCCCTACTGAGAGCTCACCTCCTCCAGGAGGCCTTCCCAGATTGAGCCCCCTTTTTCCTCTCTTCCTCCCCATCACCCCCCTGTCCTACACCTCCTTCCCCTCCCCACAGCACTTGTATATATTTTTACATATTTACTACTCTATTTTACTTGTACATATTTACTACTCTATTTTATTAATGCTGTGCATATAGCTATAATTCTATTTATTCTGACAGTTTTGACACCTGTCTACATGTTTGGTCTTGTTGTCTGTCTCCCCTTTCTAGACTGAGAGCCCATTGTTGGGTAGGGACCGTCCCTATATGTTGCTGACTTGTACTTCCCAAATGCTTAGTACAGTGCTCTGCACACAGTAAGCGCTCAATAAATATGATTGAATGAATGAATGAATGGTGGGGCAGACACAATAAGATCAGAGTCCCTGTTCCACACTGAGATAACAGTATAAAGGGGAGGGAGAATGGATACTGAATCCCCATTTTGGAGATGAGGGAACTGAGGCACAGAAGTTAAGCTACTTGCCCAAGGTCACATGCCAGCCAGATTCAGAGCTGGGATTAGAATACAAATCTCCTGACTCCCAGGTTCACGCCATTTCCACTAAGCCACTTTGATTAACACTTACAGGTGCTATTAGGATGGTCCTCAATCAATTGCATATACTCATAATTATGAAAGTTATTCACTGATAGAGAAAACAGTGGTAACCATGAAAATGAAAAGAGCAGTGATACAGAATTGAAGCTACATTCATTTTAATGCCCTAGACATTTTTTGCTTTTGGTCCTCCAACTAGATAACATTGAACATTTAAATAATACTCTTGATAAAATTGCATTTACAAAAGAAATGTACTTTTGCACTTTTTGCTTTGACAAGAAGCTGTACAATGTTAATGTTGGAAGACTGACTTTAAGCACAAGTGAGCAGTGGGAGCACAGAATAAAGACCATAATATGAATAACAAGTGAGGAATTCAGGGAAAGAAATACTTAGATTACTGCAAATGATAACTATTGTAATGAACCTATTTAATATTCATCAAAACATTAACTGAAAGCTATCTAAACCAGAGACCTTAGACAATACTGCATCCCAACTGAACATTGGGAGTCAATACCTGAGGGCAGGTCTGCATGGCACACTGCCATCGAGAAGGGATGCCATTGAGCAAAAGAGGGAAGGAGGCAAAAAAGGAAAAAAAACCCACAATCAGGCTCTGAAACCCTTAAGCACAACCACACAAGAGACAATGTCTGTGTGTGCCCAGTGTGGATGAGATCATGGATACTGCATTGTCCTTTCCAGACACACACACACACACACACACACACACACACACAATCATGGGTGAACGTTGCTGTCAGTAGCATCTTCTTTGAATATGAAGGTTATCTATTATATATTGATGTACTTACCATCATCACATCAGATAAACAAATTGGATGTTGCAATTTCTATTTGTAGGATTTGAATTAAAAGTATATGTAATGTAACACATAACTCTTACAAGTCTTGTTGTACAATTTATTATACATTTTGTATCAGTGCTGACTCTAGAAGAGAATACCCTATGGCATTTTAATATGGTTACCTAGCATTTCAACATGTTCAATATTCAGATAAATAACATTTTAATGGATAGTAAACAAGAAAAAAATACTGTCAAATCTGTCAATGATAAAAATGAAAGCAGAAGGAATGGGAAAACATCAAATATTTCCCATACCAGATGGGGCAATTGGAGAAAACAATATGACATATGCAAACTACATATTTTTACAGGGAGGAATGATAACAGAAAAAAGATGAATCAGCAGACATTCCACCACACTAAAGTATCCCCCAAATGTCTCATGATTTTTCTTAAGGCATGTATACATGAAGGAAGCATGATTCTGCTGCTAGTAACTTGTGGACAATGAATATGTCAAAAATTGAATATATTAATATCTTCTTATTTTGGAAAAATCAATTTATTAAATGGCTCCCAGATGGCTTGGGGTTTTGAAATGCTGACCTTCTGGGTTTGGCAAGCATTCTTTTGTCCAATGTAGCTCAAGGACACAACTAAACTGCAACTAAAGTTTATATTTAAATGGATTGTCAACTGAAATATTAATACACCAAGACTCTACATTAACAGGTTTATATCTAAAAATAGATTAAGGCTTAAATGTGTCAGAGTGTAATTTCTCCCTGCATTCTCCTTCATGTGCTATGCAATTACGGAGCTCTCTAGCCTTCCCCAAGAGGACAAATGTTCAGGGAAAGACTCCCCTCAAAGCCCTACTGAGAGCTCACCTCCTCCAGGAGGCCTTCCCAGACTGAGCCCCCTTCTTCCTCTCCCCCTCATCCCCCCGCCTTACATCCTTCCCCTCCCCACAGCACCTGTATATATGTATGTTTGTACATATTTATTACTCTATTTTATTTGTACATATTTATTCTATTTATTTTATTTTGTTAATATGTTTTGTTTTGTTCTCTGTCTCCCCCTTCTAGGCTGTGAGCCCACTGTTGGGTAGGGACCGTCTCTATATGTTGCCAACTTGTACTTCCCAAGCGCTTAGTACAGTGCTCTGCACACAGTAAGCGCTCAATACAATTGAATAAATGAATGAATGAAAGTCTTTGGATTATGTCAATCTAAGGAAAAATATAGCCAAAACACATAGTTTCTCATAGAGAAGGTTCTTTGGATATCCCTAAACCCCTGGATCTTTAATCTCCTCTTATAGACTAGAATGGTCAAAGACAATCTTTCAAATTCCTGAATGAGGAACTTCATTTCTATGTGGTCTTAAAAAATGGGGAAATCCTCTGTTGTTCTGTTCTACCTTGAAAGAGTGAACTCTTGATATCCCTGATATGAAAATAAAACAAAAGGCTGTTAGACCTTTGAGACAAGTGGAATGCAAATTCATTCACTCAATCGTATTTATTGAGCCCTTACTGCATGCAGAGCACTGTACTAGGTGCTTGGGAAGTACAAATTGGCAACATATAGTGATGGTTCTTACCCAACAATGGGCTCACAGTCTAGAAATGCAACTTCTCTCAAAGATGAACACAGACTGTAGATTGTAAACTCCTTGTGGACAAGGAAACACATCTACCAACTCTGTGGCATGGTACTCTCCAAACCGCCTTTGGACACACAGTAAGAGCTCAATAAATACAACTGATTGAGTCTGGAGGGCATTTTTCAAATAGCCATTGGCACTATTTAACAGGGAATGAAAGCAAGATACAAGCATTTTTATAAAGTGAGAACAAAAATGTTTCAACCTTAAAGCATATTGTATCAGCACTTAGAACAGTGCTTTGCACAAAGTAAGCGATTAATAAATGCCATTATTGTTATTATTAAATGTTAAGCATTGGCAATGACTAGCCCTCACACCCAAGTATGGAAGGACAAGCTATTCTGTCTGGCATGTTAGGCTCTGGGGGTGCAGGTTGAGAGTACCTTCTTTTCCCTTGGCTTGAATTGGCTGTGTAGCTCCTCCACTTGCTACACTGCTATCCTGGCTCCTCTGTCAGTGACCGTATTCATGTGGCAGCTGAAAGCTGCTGCCCCTCCTAAACTGACACATACCTGGTCCACTTAGCCCATAATTCCCTTCTTAGCAGCCCAGCAACTTGAAATGTAGCCATTGCCTGTGTTTCAGCTCATTTTTAAACATTTCTTAGATGAAGTAGCCAGATTGTATTAGCAAAATCCGGGCACTGCCATCCCAACAGTAGATTTCAAGAGATACTAATGTGGATGTTTTATGTCTGAAAGACTTGATTTTTGAAAATGAAATAATTCAGTGAGAGCTTTTAAACCAAACTAAGAACTACTCCAAGGAATGATTTGAAATAAATATTGGGAGACAGAGTTCATTTTAATGGAGTTAATCCTCCCAGAAATGGAGAGCAGAAAGATATTTAATCATTGCATTGCCAGTTTAATCACATTTAGAATCCGCTGAAAGTTGAGCTTATACAACTCACTTAATTTAGAGGACAGTATAATGCCTAAGTCATTAATCCCTTTACAATAAATATTGGACTCGGGTCTTCTGCAGAATTTCCAGGGTGGTACTATTTCTAGAAGGGGGGTGGGGGTGGGGTGGTGTATGTGTGTGTGTATAGACTTTAGACTGTGAGCCGACTGTTGGGTAGGGACTGTCTCTAGATGTTGCCAACTTGTACTTCCCAAGCGCTTAGTACAGTGCTCTGCACACAGTAAGCGCTCAATAAATGATTGATGATGGATATATAGAGAGATGTGTGTGTATGTATATAAAGAGAGACACACAGAGAGAGTACCAGCAAAAGGAAATGTAAAATTTATATTTATAACTGCCCTTCATATTTAAAGATGACAATCCTGACACTGAAATGTTATCTGTGAGGATGTGGCTTAACAGATCTATGCACAACCAATATTCCATTCCAAACAGTGACTATATAAAGATTGCCCTTTGCCACCCTGATTCATTTGCCAAAGTAGTAACTGTCATTGTTTTGAATTTGCCTCTTAGAATCCTAGTCCTGCAGTAGCCTTGTTCAAGGAGAACCATGTCTGTCCTGAATGTCACATACTTGCTGCTCTACTTCTTGCTACTTTTGTGCCCACTATCCGACCATATGGAGATGATGCTTCATCGTGTCAGAAACTATGTGCTCTCCCTGTCCCATTTAAGTTTGGAAAAAGCTGCTTGAATAGCCTGTTGTCATTCATTCTTCTCAAGTGATTCCCTGGCAAAGTGGTAGGTAATGAGCAGTGCCTTATTTTTGGTGAACTGATTGGCCAGCTATGTTCAAGAAATTTCCCATTTCCTCTCTCTAGCCTAGAACTTTCCCTTCCTCTATATACACCAGCCCACCACTCTCCCCACCTTCAATGCCTTATGAAGGTCACATCTCCTCCAAGAGGCCTGCCCTGAGTAAGCTTTTGCCCAGCTCCCTCTGTGTCATCTATGCACCTGGATCTGTAACATTTGTGCCTTTGATACTTGCCCCACCCTCAGCCCATATGTGCATACCTATAAATTATATATTTTAAATTATTTATATTAGTTCCCATCTCTCCCTCCAGACTGGAACCTCACTGTGGGCAAGAAGCATGTTTACCAACTCTGTTGTATTATACTCTCCCAAGCACTTAATACACAGTAAGTCTCTGCACACAGTAAGTGTTCAATCAATACCATTGATGATTAAATACCCTTGACAGGAATTCAGTATCTTTTCATTTAATTTTGAGTACTGATAAAATTGTTCAAAAAGCTGATTGTGCCTCCTTGAAAGGCCAAATCACACAATTATAGAGAAGGTTGGCAACTTCCACAGTCTTGTAGGCTTAACCTATGAAGGAAAGATGGCCACTCTGACCATCTCACAAAGGCCATGCTGCACTCATTCATTTGGTATGACAGATGGGTCATGTGCATTGTCTGATAGTGTAGTACTGATATAGCAAGATTTAGAGGTAGCATTTGGCACTGTGCTAACAATAACAGTTTTTAGTTATGGATATAGGCTGGTCCTCCAGTTCACCCCAGCTATTGTCTCATCACCTGATCCCACAGGCTCTTTTCTGTCCCAGTGTTCCTCAACCTCTCAGCCACCTTGGACAGCGGTGACCATCCTCTTCTTGATGAAATGGTCATCAGACCTTAGTTCTGCAGACACAGTATTCACCTGGCTCTTTTCCTACTTCTGTGACTTCTCCATCTCATTTTCTGGGCTCCTCTTCTACCCTCACTTTTGCAGCATTCATCTGCTCACAAAGGTTCAACAGGTGACACCCAAATCTCTCTAGTCCCAGCTTCTCATCTCCTCTACAATTCCACATTTCCTCCTGGTCCAATGCATCGTCACTTAGATATCCCATTGGCACCTTAAACTCAAACACGTATAAACTCAACTCAATCAATAGGTACATCACAGGTTTTTTTTCTGGATTATTGTCAGTCCTTTAGTACTGAGCAGATTTTATGAAGCAGTTGGTAATCATCTTTATTTCTTCTTGAGCAATGAGCAGGATACATCGGTTTCTACGTTATTCAAAGATTTTCAATGACACTCATACCCATTGAGTTAGAGTTTCCCAGGGGATAAGAGACATATTCCAACTCTGGTTTTTAAGTCTCTTGTTACAATCCCCAAACATGGCGTCACAGAAAAAGATGAACAGGACTGCATATGCCACAAGGGATTATTGTGCTTTGTGGTAATGGGAAAGGGTCAATCAGGGTATCTTCAACTTTGGCTTCACTCAGCTTACTGTTGTGGAGTAGCCTTAGCATTTTAGGGAATTTCCCAGGACAGCCAAATTTGTTCAACTACTGCATAAAAAGACCAGGTGATGTTACATGTATTTCTGCTGTATCTGTCATGCTGGAAGAGCATACTTTTGAATTGTACTTTGATCTGAGGCTACATTGGTATTTTTCAGTAGTATTCCTAGAAGGACTCAAGCTAAGAACATCCTGACAAGTCCGTTATGAATCAACAAAATGCCCTCACATATTTTTATCCTGTAGAGAGCAGCACTTTACTTAGATATTTTTTGATCTGGATATAATGTGTCTTGCAATTTTGCTAATCATTAGAGTTTCCCAGATTCATTAAGTCCAAAGCTGATTAAAATATCTTTAAAGAAGAAAAATAGGGTCCAGTAACCTCATCGCATCCTAGAATACAATGAAATCCTGTATCCCCATTCTGGGATATATTCTTTTATATATTAACAATACCTTAAACTAAAGTTTTGCCATTGGTAAGGAGCAATACCACAGACTGTAGCTTAGAGAAACCAATTTTTGTTTATTTACAGAAAGGAATGAGAACAGTAAATTTGAGACTGATCTATGTCAGACAAAAAATATAAAGGATTCTCCATCAAAAGTACAGGAAATAAAATTGAAACCATAAATCCCAGCCTTTTCCCAACAGGTAATATAGCTTCAGTATAGAAGTAAAATTCAAGAACAGATTTTCAATTAAATTCCTCATTGTATGAAAATTAAAATCACAGAAATAATAAAGTGTATCGAATAATTTGTCAATGAAAATACTATAATAAAAGATTGCAAGCAACATATACACATCTGTTATTTAATAAATCTTTTTTTCCTGAGTAAATAGAAATATTTTATAAAGCTCTTTTTGAATCTACGGCATTAATTCACTACATCTACTGCCCATATCATGCCAGCAGAATGCATTATGATCAAAGATACAGCCTTCAAACTGAGTTCTCATTATTATGGGCAAATTCATTAGATTTAAATTTATGATATTTGTTAAACCCTTGCTAGGTGTCAAGCACTGTTCGAAGCGCTGGGGTAGATACTAGCTAATCAGGTCAGACACTGTCCCTGTCCCACATGAGGCCCACAACCTAAATAGGAGGGAGGCAGGTATTGAATCCCCATTTTATAGTTGAGGAAACCGAGGCTGATGCACAAAGAACTTAAGTGACTTGCCCTAAGTCACACAGCAGAAACGTGCCAGAGTCTGGATTAGCACCCTGGTCCTCTTACTCCCAAGCCCATGCTTTTCCCACTAGGCACACTGCTTCCCATTAGATGTGGGATAGTTATATAACAGAACGCCTACAAAGAGATGAAATAATACTATAGAAATTAAATGACATAGGAATATTTTCTTGAACCATTTTGCTAAGCATTTTTAACAAATGTATTAGGCTGGAGATAGGGTTCACCTATATAAGTGTTTTACACCAAAAGTCCAGAGCCCAAAGTGGAATGGTGAATTGGGTAGTTACCTGGTGAATTTGTGCTGTACCCTTTCATTGTTCAATCCTCTGTCCCATTCCATTTATCTCTTCAGATTCCCTCAACCCCTTTAAGGCTAGGACTACATACAATCAAGCACCTTGGCTCATTGTTACTGAGTGGGGAAAAAAAAAATCTATTTTAAGGAACGGCAATACAGCTGAAGAGAAATTTCCAAAAGGCTCTCCTCTCTCCCACTCCCTATACTCCTACATTTCTATTATTTCAGCAACAGGCATGGTGAAAGTGAAATCTGAGCAAATTCTATCTGGCCTTTAAAGGCTATTTTGGTTCCAGACTCCCTGAAGTACTGAGGCAGGGGTACCCTGGCCAGGCGGAGGAGGAGGAGAAGAAGCACAATGAAAACTTTGTAGTTCTGTTGCTCACTACCCCTGGGCCAGTCAGGACTCTGAGAGGAGTCCTATAGCCTGGAGACATTCCCATTTGCCAAGCCTGGGCGAGAGCTCTGGATCATAGTAGGGCAGGGTGTAGGATGGAGAGCTCCTCTCTCCACCTCTCGCCTGCTGTGTGACCTTGGGCAACTCACTTCTCTGTGCCTCAATTTTCTCATCAGCAAATGGGGAGTAGATCTCCCCTCCCTTAGACTGCAAGCCCCTATGTTTGATCTGATTGTATCTACCCCAGAACCTAGCAGTGTTTGGTACATAGTAAGTGCTTAATTAAGGCCTCAGTTATTACTACAACTTATTTAAATACTGGTCAAGTCAACATGATGCAAAATGTACACTATTTTGTTAAAAGAAACCCCAGAAAGTCTTGTTTTCAGTTCAAAGAAAGGATTTACAGTGAGGACTTTTGTTCAGAATTTCTGTCAGTTACCTGAAAACCATCCCTTTGAGCCTGGAGCAGGCTTGGGTATTTAGTTAGGTGACTCGGTGTTCACCCTGATCCTTTCACCCCATTGTCAAACTTCCTTGACACAAGAGACTGCCATGTTACTTCTCAGTGTGGCAGAAGGGGTCCAGACCTGAGGACTGGAGAAACCTGAGATGGCCATGCTGATATCATGATTCCTATCTGAGGTGATTCTATTGGAACGTGGTTCCACAATTATAATAATAAGAATAACAATAATAGTAATAATGATGGTATTTGTTAAGCACTTACTATGTGCCAAGCACTGTTCTAAGCACTGGGGTAGATATAAGTTAGTCAGGTTGTCCCACATGGGGCTCTCAGTCAATCCCCATTTTACAGATGAGGGAACTGAGGCACAGAGACGTTAAGTGACTTGCCCAAAGTCACACAGCTGATAAGTGGCAGAGCTGGGATTAGAACCCACGACCTCTGACTCCCAAGCCCGTGCTCTTTCCACTAAGCCATGCTGCTTGTTATCCTATTTTCGTTGCTAGACTGTAACATACTTGAGGGTATGAACTATGCCTATTTATACTTCGGTACTCTCCCAAGTGCTTAGTACAATGTTCTAGGCAAAATAAGTGCCCAATAAATGCTGTTGAGTGTTGTTGGTTGTTATAGCCATCCGATGCAGAATTGGGCCAGAAATGGAAATACTGAGTGAAATATTTTTCATTAAAATTACACTTGCTAAGTGCAGTGAGATCATTTATGGGAACTGAACACTTGAGGTTAGGAGACACAGGTATAATCGCCATTTTGCAGGAACTAGAACACAGAGGGGTTAAGATTTTCCTGACTAAACACAACAGGTCAGTAGTAGATCAAGGTCTCAAACCCGGGTCTCCACACTGAGGCCTATGCTCTTTTCACTTGGGCACACTGTCTCCATCAAACCAACCTCGAGGACTATGGCTAAAATGGAAACTTATTACAAAAGTGAACTCACAACAAAAATATCAATGCTTGATGTACCCAAGATGAAAATGATGTGGGGATTCAATTGACCAATATAGATAGCTATACCAGGCAATTCAGTCCCCAGTTTTGTCTTTATTATCCATCCAAATACACTGATCAAATGAAACAAATAATTGCCAAATCATTCACTTTGTTCTGTGGTCCTGCAACAAGTCCGGATCCATTAAGATACTGAACACTGTAGGAACATAACACTCTTTCAATAGAACTGCACTTACTGGAGGATAATTACTTCTACAAAATAATAACTTTTGAATAGTTTGGCTTCTTTTTGTGCCTGACTACTCCAAAGGACATGAAAAGGTAGTCTTGCTAATAAGCACATTTGATTTGTTACATGAAATGCTGCCAAGCTATGCGGCAGAGTGTGGAAAAAAAAAATAGCAGTATCTGTATTTCAGAAACATTATTTCTTTCTGCTAGATAAAATCTTGGGCAAAGAAGAAAAAATGGGGGAAATGATACAACTGAAGCAACTTGTTTTGGGGTCTGAGTCTTCCCAAAATATTTAAAAAACCTCATTTGTAATAATTACCTATATGAATATTCTTGAGACCTTGCTCAGCTTTGAATTTTACCTGTTTAAAGATGCATTTCCTTGATTTTTGTTTCATAATAATTTTCACCAATATCTTGAGTCTCTCCACTGGTAGTTGTGTTCTGAAGCTCAAGAGGCTATTACTAGTGAAAGGTAGTGACAATAATAATAATGATAATAATAATAATAATGATGATGATGGTATTTGTTAAGTGCTTACTATGTGTCAGGCACTGTTCTAAGCGCTGGATAATAATGATGGTATTTGATAAGTACTTACTATGTGCCAAGCACTGTTCTAAGCACTGGGGGGCATACAAGGTAATCAGATTGTGTATTTCCCAAGCACTTAGTACAGTGTTCTGCACACAGTAAGCACTCAAACATGATTGAATGAATGGATGGGGCTCATAGTCTTTATCCCCATTTTACAGATGAGGTAACTGAGGCCCAGAGAACTGAAGTGACTTACCCAAAGTCACACATCTGACAAGTGGTGGAGCTGAGATTAGAACCCATGACCTCTGACTCCCAAGCCTGGGCTCTTTCCACTGAGCTACGCTGCTTCTCAGCAATTGATAAGCAATGGCAGTGTTTTGAAGGCATTTGATACTGAACAAGAGAGGGACTGATCATAAATAAAGCCATTTCAAAGCCAAAACAAAACTTTGGAAATTGAAAATAAAAATTCCATGGTCTTCATTATCTAGCTCTAGATAACTGTCACTGGCTCTAGAAAGAATGAGCGAAGTCCATACACTGTTGAGCCTCGCAAAGTTTGAGAACTAATTCCACAGCTAAAATTAGCTTCTGCTGATGAAGACTTCATAAACTACCTAGGAATCAGCATTCATCGAACAATAAAAAAAGATTAGCCTTTGTAGTTCCACAGACAAAATTTAATGAGGTTTTCAGGAAAACCTTGGGTTTTAAGCTGGTACTTTTTCAGCCTATGTTGTCTTAGAGGCCTAAACTGAAGCAAGACCACCGTAATCACATAGAGTGAAGAATGTTTCCTTTCATTAATCCAGGCTGATAACACAGTGTGAAATATAGTCAGTTAGGGGTCTTTAAGGTTCTCTCAATATGTGACCCTGGTCAAGTTCTGGATGAAACACCAGAACCAACTGTATCTTGTAAGCATCTCTCAAGCTCTTAGTACAGTGATTGATGGGTTTCTAGGACCAGAATCAATCAGTAGTATTTATAGAGCACTTACGGTGTACAGAGCACTGGGCTAAGCATGTGGGAGAGTACAAAAGTGATGATAGACATAGTAGGGGAAACAGATAATAAAATAAATTACCAGAAAGGGAAACAAAGACTAAGAATTATGTACATTAAGTGCTCTGGAGATGTTGGTGGGGTGAGGATATAGATTTAAGTGCATAGGTGACATAGAAGGAAGTGAGAGTAGAGTGGGTAGGTGAAAGGGTAGTCAGGGTAGGTTTCCTGGAGGACATGTCATTTTGCTGGGGTGTTGAAGATGGGGAGAATAGGGGACTGTCAAATATGAAGTGGGAGGGAGTTCCATGCAAGAGGTGGATATTGAGATCCCTAATAACCTTACCAACCATTTCTTCAATAAAATTGAAACTATCAGCTGTGAACTTCCTAAAATTTCCCTAACATTGACAGTCCTACCCTCTTCCTTTCATTGACACTCATTTCATTTCCTGCCATCTCCCAAGACATCTCCAACCTCCATTCAAAATCTACTCCCTCCACTGGAACCTCTGACTCCATCCCTTCACACCTTATTAAAAAACTGGCCCCGTACCTTATCCCCATCTTCAAACGGCTCATTCTTCAATGGCTTCAACATATCCAGGTAACTGATATCCTAAAATAACCCTCCCTTAACCCTACTGCACACTTCAGTTATTTCCCCCCCATCGCCTTCTTGCTATTCCTCCCCAAACTCCTCAAGTGAGTTGTTTATGCCAGCTGACTCCATTTCCTCTACCCCACTCTCTTCTCAACTCTCTGTAATCTTCCACCCACTCACCTCTACTGAAATCACCCTTTCCAAGGTGACTAATGATCTCCTTCTTGCTAAATCCCAAATCCCACAGACTATACTCACCCAATATTAATCATCCTAGACCTCTCAGCTACCTTCGACATAGTGTTTCCAAGAGAAGGGGGTGGTTCACTATCTAATCTTAGCTTCATTAACACTATCCTTTCCTATTTCTCCTACCTTTGATCAAGCTATTTTACAAGCTCCTCCTCTGCCTCCCACCTTGTGAGGGGGTTCCTCGAGGTTCAGTTCTGGCCCCCCTTCTATTCTCCATCTAGAACCTCTCCCTTGAAAAACTCATTTTCTCCCATGGCTTTAACTACCATTTCTATGCAGATGATTCCCAAATGACCTCTCCAGCCCTCACCTCTCTCCGTCTCTGGAGTCTCACATTTCCTCCTGCTGTCAGGACATCTCAACTTGGATAGACAACTGAAATGTAATGTGTCCAAAACAAAAAACACCTCATCTTCCCAGCCAAATCCTGTCCTTCCCATCACCGTAGACAACACCACTATCCCTCTCCTCTCTCACAGGCCTGTAACCTTGGCATTATCCTTGAATCAGCCCTCCTCCAGACCTTAAGCTCATTGTGGGCCAGGGTTGTGTTTACCAACTCTATTGCATTGTACTCTCCCAAGAGCTTAGTATGGTGCACTGCACAAAGTACTCAATACATACCATTTTTGTTGATGATTCACTCTGACCAACTCCTGTTGGTTCTACCTTCACATCTCTAGAAGCTGCCCTTTCCTTCTACCCAAACTGCCACCATACTGGTCAAAGCACCCATATCTCACCTCAACTATTCCTCACTGATTTCCCTGCCTCCAGACCTGCCCCTATCCATAAATCAATGCTATTTATTGATCACTTACTGTGCACAGAGCACTGTACTAAGCAATACACCACAGTTTGATGATGCAATTGCTGTCCATAAGGCACATATTCTAGAAAGGGAAACAGATGTAAAATGGGTAAATAGGAGAGTACATGGATCTGTACATAAGTGTTGTGGGACTTAGCGGGGGTTGACTCTCAAGTGGGTACCTATCCAAACACATAGGCAACACAGAAGGGAGGCCGAGTAAGGGAAATGAAGGCTTAGCCAGGGTAGGTTTCTCCAGTTAATGCTTCACTCTGCTGCCCAGATCATTCTGCACAGGTTTCCTCACTCCTTAAAAAAGCCTCCAATGGTTGTCTATTCCTTTCCACATCATAGTGGCTTGAAGACACCTAACTCTCTCACTCCTATCTTTTCTCCTTTTCCACTACAATTCAGCCAATACCCTTTGCTCTTTCAATACCGACTCACCGACTGTGCCTTGACCTCATCTCTCTTGTCCACCAGAACTGGTATGGATCCCCCAGGACCACTGTTTATAGCAGCAAAAAGATGTTGACTGAAGGTGCTAAATGAGCTTAAACACAGACCTCCAACACCCAACTTCTAGAAAACTGCATCAATTCCACCTTAGTGACACTGTTATAATCACTATGGATTTGAAGATAACACCACCTCTTATCCCCCACCTGTGGGTGTCCCACAAGGTTTTCTTTGGGGCCCCCAACTCTTCTGACTTTGCATTCACTCTCTTGGGGTGTTTATCCACTTGCATAGCTTCAGCCATCACCACTCTGCAGATGGCTCCCAAATCTACATTTCTATCCTTGACATCTCCTGCACTATTCATCTCCTCCTGCCTCCAAACCAACTCCACTTGAATGGCCTGCTGGTAGCATCTCAAACGCCATATATCCAAAACTAAGCTTCTAATCTTCCATCTTAACCCTCCTGCCTCACAAACATTACCATCTCCATCAATAACACCAATAATAGTTATAACTATGGTACTTGTTAAATGCTTACTATATGCTATCAGTGTGCTTGCTTGACATAGTAAGCATGTAATAAATACCATCATTATCATTACTAAATGCTGGGGTAGATATAAGAATCAGGTTGGACACAGTCCTGGTCCCATAAGGGGATCATAGTATAAAGTAGGAGTAAAACAGGCATTTATTTAATCTCCCTTTTACAGATGAGAAACCTGAGGCACAGAGAAGTTAAGTGACTTGCCTAAGATCACAAAGCAGACAGGTATCAGAGTTGGGATTATCAATCAATTGATGGTATTTATTGAGCACTTACTGAATGTAGAGCACTGCACAAAATGCTAGGTAGACACGATCGCTGACCACAAGGAGTTTAGCCAGATCCCCTGATTCCCAGGTTTTTTCCTCTTTCTACAAGGCCATGCTCCATCTCTACCATATTTCCAGTCTCAAGCCCACAACTTCAATTTGATCGTTACCCTTTTACTATCATTCAGCTCATGAAGCTAATAAGATAATAAATCTGTCAATTCTTCCTCCAAAACATTTCCTGGATTGGCATGTTGCTCTCCAAGCTAATAGGAAACTCTGGTTCAAGAACTCATCCTATCACAGTCAGACTACTGTATTTGTCTCCTCATTTGTCTCCCTGCCTCCAGCCTTCCCCATGCCTGTCTCCCCTTCTAGACTATAAGCTCGTTGTGAGCAGTGAATGTGTCTGTTATATTGTATGCTCCTAGGAACGTAGTACAGTGCTCTGCACAAAGTACTCAATATATACAATTGACAGATTGACTGAACTAAGCACTTGGGAAAGTATAACAAAGATGGACTGATATGAATCAAGGCTGGTATCACTCCCTTTCAACATTAGTAACTGTTGAGGTTTCTTTTAAACTTCTAATCAGTCATATTTATTGAGGATTTTCTGTGTGGAGGGCACTGTAGTAAGTGCTTGGGTGAGTACAACACAGCAATATTACAGACACAATCCCTGCCCACAATGAGTCTAGAAAGGGAGACAGAGATTAATATAAATATATTACAGACATGTGCATAAGTGCAGTGAGCCTGGGGGCAGTGGTGTTGAATAACGGGAGCAAGTCAGGGTGATGCAGAAGAAGAGGGAAAAGAGGAAGAGAGGGCTTAGTCAGGGAATGTCTCTTGGAAGAGATGTGCCTTCAATAAGGCTTTGAAGTTGGGGGATAGTAACTGTTTACTGGATATGAAAAAGGAAGGCATTCCCAGCCAGAGGCAGGACATGGGCAAGAGGCTGGCAGTGAGATAGGTGAAATCAAGGTAGAGTAGATCGCATTAGAGGAACAAAGTGTGTGGGCTAGGTTGGAGGCCTTAAAGCCAATGGTGGGGAGTTTCTGTTTGATGTGAAGGTGGATGGGCAACCACTGGAGGTTCTTGAGGAGTGGGGGAAAACAGACTGAACGTTTTTGTAGAAGAATGATCCATGCAGCTGAGTGAAGTATGGACTGGAGTGGGGAGAGACAGGATGCATAGGGTCAGCAAGGAGCCTGATACAGTAGTCAAGGTGGGATAAGTGCCTGGAGTTATGTGGTAGCAGTTTGGATGGAGGGGAAAGGATAGATTTTTAGCTATGTTGTGAAGGTTGAACAAATAGGATTTAGTGATAGATTGAATATGTGGGTTGAATGAGAGGAGGAGTTAAGGATAGTGACAAGGTTATGGCTTGTGAGACAGGAAGGATGGTGGTGCTCTCTGCAGTGATGGGAAAGTCAAAGGGAGGACAAGGTTTGGGTGGGAAGATAAGTTTTGTTTTGGACATGGTAAATTTGAGGTGATGGCAGGACATCCAAGTAGAGATGTCGAAGGCAGGAGGAAATGCAAGACTGGTTAGAGGGAGAGAGATCGGGGCTGGAAAAGTACATTTGGGAATCATCCACATAGAGGTGGTAGTTGAAGCTGTGAGAGTGAATAAGTTCTCCAAGGGAGTAGGTGTAGAGGAGAATAGAAAGGGACCCAGACCTTAACCTTGAGGGACACCCACAATTAGGGTGAAGGAGGCAGAGGAGGAGCCCACAAAATAGAAGCTCCTATTACTACATTTGAAATGATTAATCATCTTTACATTTGGACCCATATCTGAAAATGGATTAGTACAGTCAGTAAATGGGGAATAGCTAAAGCAAAAAAGAAGGGGGTTATTTTCTTTAGGACGTGCTATCTTTTTTTAACAAATTTTCTTTGGGCTTGGAAGGATAGAAGAGGAACCATGGAAAAAACACAATTCGAGAAATATTTAAATTATTTATCCTTAAATACGTTCTCCCAAACTCTAAAGAGTGAGGTAACAGAACAGCACATATCATGGACTGTAGAAACAGTAGTATAAATGTATTTGAGATGGAAAGCACAGTGAGAAGATGGGCATAAGGGAATGCATATTAAAAATGTGTCTTATGGCCACAGAATGAATTCCCTGGAGTTACAAATCCATTGAATTTCAACAAGTTATAGGAAATTAAATCATTCAAAAATATATAGTCAACACTTAGATCATAGCAATTAAATAGTCTCTCAGACCAAACAGTTCCATCTGTATTGACTCAGTCCTGAGATAATCTGCCCCAACAGTCTGGAAATCACAACAGGTTTGTACTTCCTCCTTCATTCATTCAATCGTATTTATTGAGCACTTACTGTGTGCAGAGCACTGTACTAAGCGCTTGGGAAGTACAAGTTCCCACTGCTTCAAAAAAGCAATTTTCATATTCCCATCTTCTCCTTTCCATAGGTCACTTCACTCCATCTCTCCCTTGTCTCCCCTCTTTCCACTCCTCTTCCATCACTATATTTACTCTACTTCTCCCATCCTCTCCTCTACAACTCCATTTTTTCCCTGTCCTCAATTCTTCCTCTTCCTTCTGCTTCCTCTTTCACTACCTCCTATTTTTCCTTATTTCCCCTGCTACACTTCTTTCTTTCCCCACCTGTCCCACAACCTTCTATCCCTCACCTTCCCTTCATTTCTCATTCACCCCTCGGTCTTTTTGTCCCAGTCCCATTTATACCCTGCCCTTCATTTCCTCCATTTTGCAAAGTCTATCTCTTACTGATATTATCTCTTACTACCCAATTCTGGAATGCTAATCAGGAATTGGAAAAAGAAATCATTGGGATTGGAGGTAAAAACATAGAGACATGAGACCGAGGAAAGATGGGAAGGGAAAAATATAAGAATAAGGAGCACGAGAGACATAGGGGCAAGGATATGTGAGAAGTGGAGAGAAGAGATGGAGGAAGAACAATGCTAAGTGGAGAGGTGGACACATAGGGAAGATAAGAGCTTGTAAAAAGAAAGAGAAGGGTGGGAAGAAAGAGAGTTAAGAAATCGGCAGGGGCCAAAGAAGCGCGAGAGGAAGATGGAGGAGAAGGAAGAAAAGGCTAAGTTATTCTTGATACAAGACAGCCTATGATTCTGGGTCATGGCAAGGAAATAATAGTTGTAAACATGTCAATATGTTTAAGCTCTTGGGAGAGTACAACAATAATCAGACATGTTCCCTGCCCTATTCTACGTGTGTGGCAGAGTATAATAATACAGAGTTGGTAGACATAATCCCTTCCCACAATGAGTTTACAGTCCATAGGGGAAGACTGATGTTGAAATAAAAGTAGATAGGAGAAATGGGCATGTGTAAATGTGCTATGGGGTTTGGGATGAGGTCAATGCACAAGGCAAACCCAATGGTTTTATTCCAACCCTGAGCTGATGTCAAAATGTAATGAACCATTTCTGAATCCTCTTTGGCTTTGAGAGAAAAGGTCCAGGACACCTTGGCACTGATAAAACATCAGAACTTGGAACTGGGTGGAGAGATCTATTCATTCGACCTTGTGCAGATTCAGCTGGTTAGCATTCAGAAGGAACATATCAATGTGCTAGACTTTCAATGCTCCCTTTTAGGATGGACGATGAAAGGCTCACAAGCAGCAGCACTGCCCAGTGGATAGAGCTTGGACCGGGGTAATAAGAAGAACTTGGGTTCTAAATCCAGCTCCACTACATATCTGCAGTGTGACCTTGGGCAAGTTACTTAACTTCCCTATGCCTTAGTATCTCATCTGTACATCTGCTCCCCTGTTCTCCCCCGCTCCCTCCAGGCTTGCATCTCCTCCTGCCTTCAGGACATCTCCACCTGGATGTCCTACCACCACCTAAAACTCAACATGTCCAAGACTGAGCTCCTTATCTTCCCTCCCAAACCCTGTCCTCTCCCTGACTTTCCCGTCACTCTGGACAACACTACCAACCTTCCCATCTCACAAGCCTGCAACCTTGGTGTCATCCTTGACTCCACTTTCTCATTCACCCCACATACCCAATCCATCACCAAAACCTCAATCATATTTATTGAGTGCTTACTGTGTGCAGAGCACTGTACTAAGCGCTTGGGAAGTACAAGTTGGCAACATATAGAGACAGTCCCTACCCAACAGTGGGCTCACAGTCTAAACCTGTTAGTCTCACCTTCACAACATTGCCAAGACCCACACTTTCCTCTCCATTCAAACCTCTATCACAGTACAATCTCTCGTCCTATCCCGACTATTACTGCATCAGCATCCTTTCTGATATTCCAAACTCCTGTCTCTCCCCACTGCAGTCTAAACTTCACTCTCCTGCCCGGATTAGCTTTCTACAGAAACGCTCTGGGCATGTCACTCCCCTCTGCAAAAATCTCCAGTGGTTGCCTATCAACCTCCATATCAAGCAAAAACTCTTCACCATTGGTTTTAAAGCTCTCCATCAACTTGCCGCCTACCTCCCCTCCCCTACAGCCCTACCCACACACTCCCCTCCTCCTGCTGCTTACCTTCTCATTTTGCCTCGTTCTCACCTGTCCCGCCATTGACCCCGGCCCATGTCCTACCTCTGGACTGGAATGCCCTCCCTCCTCACATCTGCCAAACTAGCACACTTCCCCCCTTCAAAGCCCTACTGAAAGCTCACCTCCTCAAGGCGGCCTTTCCAGAATAAGCCCCCCCCTTTCCTCGGCTCCTCCTCTCCATCACCCAAGCGCCCTCCCTCTGCTCTACCCCCCTCCCTGCCCCACAGCACTTATGTATATGTACATATTTATTATTCTATTTATTTTATTAATGATGTGTATATATCTATAATTTTATTTATATTGATACTATTTATGCCTGTTTACTTGTTTTAATGTCTGTCTCCCCTCTTCTAGACTGTGAGCCCATTGTTGGGTAGAGATTGTCTCTGTTACTGAATTGTACTTTCCAGGTGCTTAGTATAGTGCTCTGCACACAGTAAGTGCTCAATAAATGCAGTTGAATAAATGAAATGAATAAAAGGGGGATTAAAACTATAAGCCCCATATGGGACATGAACTGTGTCCAACCTGATTAGCTTGTATTAACCCCAGAGCTTGGTGCAGTGCCTGGAACATAGTAAGGGCTTAACAAATACCATAAAAAAATTATACAACCAAATAAGAGAAGCCAATCTGAATAAATAAGCCTTGTGGGCCAAGAGCCCTTTTCAAAGAAGTTTTAAAATTAAGGTGCAGCACAATGTCTTTTAAACACAAGGGCAAATGTTATATCCATTGAAATAAAAACATTAAAAGCCTTCTTGGTTTTCAGAGAAGAATAGCTTTCAAAGCTGGAGAATGCTGAAGAAATTTGAAAGTTGCATAAATGGAAAGACTACTTGCAAAAACAGAATGGATTTGTTCTCTCATCTCTAGAATTTGTAACAGGTTTTTTCTGGGTAATAGAATTTCTGTAAAATTTCAGCCCATGTTCGATTTGTAGCCTAAGTCCAACCTTCTCTACAGTGAAGTATCCCACAAAAATGGAAGTTCTAAATATCTTGGGCCCTTAAGAATAGTGCTGCTATACAGCTTTGCTGAAACAAACAAGATTTATTCTAAGTATTTAAATATATTCATTAAAGTACTCAGTAGGATAAAAATAATGCAGAAGCTCTCCTGTGGTTTTTGTTTTCTCTAGCTGTTCATACTTATCACAGTTTATATCCTGCCTACCGTAAATATTAAGGTTTTCAATCATCCCTTGGAATATCACAGACCAGCGAGTCTTAAAATTTCATGCAGTTGGAAATGAAATAACAGGGTGTTCTTCAGCAGTGGACTAGATTTCTTGAGACTGAGGCACTGTTTCCAAGGCCACCAGTCATTGTGATACTGTGTCCACAAAGAATGGCCAGAGTTTCCTTTCTTTACTGGACCATCTGGTTTTACACCATTCTGTCCCCTATATGAAAATGGACGATGGACTTTAATATCTGGCACTGAGGCTTCCTCCACCACGGCTTCAACTGCCACATTCCACGCCTCGGATGATGCGCTAGACTCAACATTGATCTGGGAGAGGAGTGCAAAGGCCCTGGTGCCAATAGTGGCAGAGGGTGGGAGGGGTTCAGGTAGAGTTCTAGTTTCACATAACATTTGGTTACTTCCAGAACGTGGTACTCATGATGTCCTCATATCACCTTGTGTGCCCAGCATAACGTTTGTGTTGTGATTTTGCTGTTTGGTATACATGAAGGCTCTCAGTAGCCACCCAAAAATCTTCGCAGGAGCCAACAGGTATTTCAGAAAGCAATGCCCTGATACAAAAGGGCAAGGATATTAACTAGGAACTTCTCTTTCCCTGTATTTCATTACAGCTTTTGTCAGACCTGGATTTCAGAGTAAAGCCAGTCTCCAGATTCAATCAATAAATCAATCCTATTTATTGAGTACTTACTATATGCAGTGCTTGAGAGAGTACAACAGAATTAGCAGATGTTTCCTGCCCATAACGAGCTTACAGTCTAGAGGGGGAGACAGACATAAATAGGCCTTCTCTTTAGCACCTTCAAGATATTTGTTGACCACCATTACAGAGGAAAACAAAATATTTGGGTCAAAAAAAATCAGTGTCATTTACTGAATGCTTATTGTGAGGCAAGTACTGTACTAAGTGCTTGGCAGATCCTTGCCTTCTAGGAGTTCACAATCTAATGGGTAATAGCTTTTAGCTTGAAACCCAGCTCAGTGATTTTTAGTAACTAGTAATTTATTTCTGTGCCTGTTTACCTTTTTAAGCACTGAGTACAGTGCTCTGCACACAGTAGGAGATCAATAAATGTGATTGAATAAAATGACTAACAGGTTTCCATTTATCATATTGATGTGTAATCATGAGTTGACTTGAGTGCTGAGTGAATAGCGCTATATGATTGAATAATGCTCAGCCTACAGTAAACCCTCGATAAATACCATTGGTTTATTAACTGATTGCTTAGATGTGGAGTTTTGACCATGTGATTGGGCCCTCCAGCATGCCTACAGATTTAGTTTCATTAATTCTTTCAATTGTATTTATTGAGGGCTTACTGTGTGCAGAGCACTGTATTAAGTACCTGGGAGAGTACAATATAACAGTAAACAGACACATTCCATTCTGGATCAGTGTCACATCTCTATTTCATCTCAAATATTCAGTTATCCAGTCAGCCTGTTCATCCTTATATTTTGTTATGATATTTATTAAGTGCTTACTTTGTGACAGGAACTGTACTAAGTGCTGGGGTAGATACAAGATAATCAGATTGGACACAGTCCATAGCCTACATAGTGTTCACAGTCTTAATCCCCATTTTACAAAGTGGTAACTGAGGCACAGGAAAGTTAAGTGGCCTGGCCCAAGCTCACACAGCAGATAAGTGGCAAGTGCAAAATAGAAACCCAGTCCTTCTGATTCCCAGGCCCGTGCTCTCTCCTCTAGGCCATGCTAGTTCCCTATTGCTATACTACTTCCTGCTACAACTTTATTCTTCCTCCTGCTGCCTGTTTCCTCATTTTATCATAAACTCCTTGATGGTAGGGAACAAGTGTCTTGCTTGCAAGTGCTCAATAAGTATCATTGATTAATTGAAGCATGGCTGAGTAGAAAGAGCTTGGGCCTAGGAATCAGAATACCTGAGTTGTATCCCTGGCTGTGCCACATACCTGCTGTAAGTCACTTCACTTCTCTGCACGTCAGTTGCCTCATCTGCAAAATTGGGATTCAATACCTGTTCTCCTTCCTACTTAGACCGTGAGTCCCATGTGGGACTTGATCATCTTGAATCTGCCCCAGTACTCAATACAGTGTTTGGCATATAATAGATGTCACGAGTCCCCGGTTCATACCAATTAGGACCTTCCTGGACCGGGGGAGCCTCAGTGACACATAGTAGGAGTCAAACCACACCTCTGATCACCAAGGTTACCGTGGAAAGTTTTTTACTTAGTTTTACCAACATGTAAGGGAAGTGACATACACTCACTTACTCTACTCCACCAAGGATCCAATACCACTCTGTGGTCAAATCAGCCCGTTCTGCCAATGTTTCTTCTTTCTGCTTCCAAGTGTTGCTCTGCTGCTGCAACCATCTCCCTCTGTGGCTCCTGGAAGAGACTGTGCTTCTAAACAACAGCCTTTAATCCGCTTTAGTCGTCGCAGCTGGGGCTCACGTCGCAGTCATTGATTGGTCTAGGCCTGTTACCGGGTAGAACAGGGAGAGAAAACCCCGCCTCCCCCCATGCTCTCCTGCCACGGGCCTGCAATCACCGGTTTCAGGTAGAGCTCATTAGTGACTTTGCAAAGTCTCTATCTTGTTTTTGTTCACGGGATTCATTCATTCAATCGTATTTATTGAGCGCTTACTGTGTGCAGAGCACTGTACTAAGCGCTTGGGAAGTACAAGTTGGCAACATATAGAGACAGTCCCTACCCAACAGTGGGCTCACAGTCTAAAAGGGGGAGACAGAGAACAAAACCAAACATACTAACAAAATAAAATAAATAGAATAAATATGTACAAGTAAAATAAATAAATAAATAAATAGAGTAATAAATATGTACAAACATATATACATATATACAGGTGCTGTGGGGAAGGGAAGGAGGTAAGATGGGGGGATGGAGAGGGGGACGAGGGGGAGAGGAAGGAAGGGGCTCAGTCTGGGAAGGCCTCCTGGAGGAGGTGAGTTCTCAGTAGGGCCTTGAAGGGAGGAAGAGAGCTAGCTTGGCGGATGGGCAGAGGGAGGGCATTCCAGGCCCGGGGGATGAAGTGGGCCGGGGGTTGATGGCAGGACAGGTGAGAATGAGGCACGGTGAGGAGATTAGCGGCAGAGGAGCGTAGAAGGAGAGAAGGGAGGTGAGGTAGGAGGGGGCGAGGTGATGGAGAGCCTTGAAGCCGAGGGTGAGGAGTTTCTGCCTGATGCGCAGATTGATTGGTAGCCACTGGAGATTTTTGAGGAGGGGAGTAACACGCCCAGAGCGTTTCTGGACAAAGACAAGCCGGGCAGCAGCATGAAGTATGGATTCAAGTGGGGAGAGACATGAGGATGGGAGATCAGAGAGAAGGCTGATACAGTAGTCCAGACGGGATAGGATGAGAGCTTGAACGAGCAGGGTAGCGGTTTGGATGGAGAGGAAAGGGCGGATCTTGGCAATGTTGCGGAGCTGAGACCGACAGGTTTTGGTGACGGCTTGGATGTGAGGGGTGAATGAGAGAGCGGAGTCGAGGATGACACCAAGGTTGCGGGCTTGTGAGACGGGAAGGATGGTAGTGCTGTCAACAGTGATGGGAAAGTCAGGGAGAGGGCAGGGTTTGGGAGGGAAGACAAGGAGTTCAGGCTTGGACATGTTGAGTTTTAGGTGGTGGCCAGGCATCCAGATGGAGATGTCCTGAAGGCAGGAGGAGATGCGAGCCTGGAGAGAGGGGAGAGAGCAGGGGCAGAGATGTAGATCTGGGTGTCATCAGCGTAGAGATGATAGTTGAAGCCGTGGGAGCGAATGAGGTCACCAAGGGAGTGAGTGTAGATCGAGAAGAGAAGGGGACCAAGCACTGAACCTTGGGGAACCCCCACAGTAAGGGGATGGGAGGGGGAGGAGGAGCCTGCAAAAGAGACTGAGAATGAATGACCGGAGAGATAAGAGGAGAACCAGGAGAGGATGGAGTTTGTGAAGCCAAGGTCGGATAGCGTGTTGAGGAGTAGGGGTGGTCCACAGTGTACACAGTGTACAATCCACAGTACTACTACTACTACTAATGGCATTTGCTAAGCATTTACTATGAGTCAAGCACTGGGGTACATACAAGATCATCGGTCTGGACACAGTCCCTGTCCCACAAGGGGCTCACAGTCTTAATCCCCATTTTATAGGTGAGGTAACTGAGGCCCAGAGAAGTTAAGTGACTTGCCCAAGGTCAAACAGCAGACAAATGGGAGAACCAGGATTAGAATGCTTGTCCTATTAACTCTTGGGCCTGTGGTCTTATAATAATTACTATAGTATTTAAGCGCTTACTACATATGCCAGACACTGTTCTTATCCACTAGGCCATGCTGCTTCCTATTTCCTCCCATTTTCCTTCTACCAGCTATGTATTGTCAGTGTCCCCGTAGCCTTGTGAACTCCTTGAGGCCAAAGATTGCGGGAGACTCATGAGAACACCACTCCCGTATTCTCCCACGCATTTACAGTGCTCTGCAAAGTAAGGACTCAAATACTACTGATTGATGACACAGGACCAGAATTCCCTGTCATCTGTCAGCTAAGGCTTAGTCCCAGCCTACTCCCAGAGAACAATTATCGTTTAACAGCAAATAGCTAAACTAATGTTAGTGAATTTTACTAATTTAAACCAAGAAATCTTTTAAACTGGACTGCAACAAAAAGAGCATTTTATATTTCTCTACAAGCTAAAATATTTTTAATGCTTCCTTCGATAAGTTTTGCTTGCATTAAAAAAACTCTTAGCTCAGCTTATTGCTAATCAGGAAAAAAAAGTCTTTATTTCATATGCTATTTTGGGGGAGGGAGCTTTTTTAAATCAATCAATGGTATGTAGAGTGCAGAGTACTGAGTGCAGAGCACTTGGAAGAGTACGATACAATGATACAACAGAGTTGAAGGATGCAGCCCTCAAGGGTCTTACAGCCTACACAGGGAGACGGACATTAAAATAACTGAGGGATGTAATTAAAATGTACGTTTTGTGGTGGGGGG
Source organism: Tachyglossus aculeatus (assembly GCF_015852505.1). Taxonomy (NCBI): domain Eukaryota; kingdom Metazoa; phylum Chordata; class Mammalia; order Monotremata; family Tachyglossidae; genus Tachyglossus; species Tachyglossus aculeatus. The sequence continues at coordinate 104,593,827 of NC_052101.1, forward strand.
CACGCTTCCCGTCCTTTTCCAAAGCACGGAAGCTGAAGGATGAAACAAAGACCAAAGCAGGTTGGAAAATGCACACTCCACTGAAGTGGAAGGCCCCAGTTATAAGTAAACACCTAGTTAATAATGATGATAATAATAATAATAATAATAGTATTATGGGCTTGGGAGTCAGAGGATGTGGGTTCTAATCCTGACTCTGCCACTTGTCTGCTGCATGACCTTGAGCAAGTCACCTCACCTCTCTGTGCCTCAGTTCCCTCATCTGTAAACTGGGGATGAAGACTGTGAGCCCCACGTGGGACAACCTGATTGCCCTGTACCCTCATCCAGCACTTAGAACAGTGCTTGGCACATAGTAAGCACTTAACAAATGCCATTATTATTAACAGTGCTTGGCACCTAGTAAGCATTTAACAAATACCATCACTACTATTATTATTACAACATAATCAGGTTGTTCCACATGGGGCTTACAGTTTCAATCCCCATTTTACAGATGAGGGAACTTTCATTCTTTCATCCTTATTTATTGAGCGTTTACTGTGTGCAGAGCACTGGACTAAGAGCTTGGGAAGTACAAATCGGCAACAGATGGAGACAATCCCTACCCTACAATAGGCTCACAGTCTAGAAGGGGGGAGACGGACAACAAAACAAGTAGCCAGGTGTCCGTGCCGCCAGAATAAATAGATTTATAGCTATATATACATCATTAATAAAATAGAGTAAGAAATATGTACAAATAAAATAAATGGAATAATAGGGCAGAGGGAGGGAGTAGGGGTGATAGGGAGGAGGAAGAGAGGAAAAAGGGGGGGCCCAGGAACTGAGGCTCAAAGAAGTGAAGGAACTGGGCCAAGGTCACCCAGCAGACAAGTGGTGGAGGGGGAGGATTAGAACAGTGCTCTGTGCTTAGAACAGTGTCTGGCACATAGTAAGCGCTTAACAAATACCATCATCATTATTATTTTATTATTAGAATCCATGACCTCTGACTCACAAGCCCAGTTTCTTGCCAGTAGGCCAGTAGAGAAGTGAAGTGGCTCACTGGAAAAAGCCCGGGTTTGGGAGTCAGAGGTCGTGGGTTCCAATCCCAGCTCCCCAACATGTCTGTTGTGTGATCTTGGACAAGTCACTTCACTTCTCTGGGCCTCGGTGACCTCATCTGTCAAATGGGGATGAGAAACAGTCATTAATAAGGCAGCTTATTGTGGGCTTGCCGCAATAGGTGCTTAACAAATACCACAATTATTATTGAAAAAATCAACGGTATTTATCGAACATTTTCTGTGTGTAGAGCACTGTATTAAGCACTAGGAGAGTACAATACAGTAGTGTTGGTAGACACAATCTCTCCCCAGCAGGAGCTTTTGTCCTATAGCAGTGTGGCTCAGTGGAGAGAGCACAGGCTTTGGAGTCAGAGGTCATGGGTTCAAATCCTGGCTCCGCCAATTGTCAGCTGTGACTTTGGGCAAGTCACTTAACTTTTCTGGGCCTCAGTTACCTCATCTGTAAAATGGGAATGAAGACTGTGAGCCCCCCCATGGGACAATCTGATCACCTTGTAACCTCCTCAGTGCTTAGAACAGTGTTTTGCTCATACTAAGTGCTTAATAAATGCCATTTTTATCATTATTATTACTATAGGAATTGAATTTAACTCTTCCAATCTTCCCATCCACTCTCCAGAAAAAGAGATGAGAGAGAATTGGTTCCATACTTGCCTTTAATATCAAGTGTCACTCTCCATCATAAGATCAAAGTTGCCCACTGAGGGAGTATGTGAGACCTGAACTTTTTAACCTTTTATTCCATTTTAATGGAGTTGAGCCTCGCTCCCAGGCCTGCATTCTTTCCACTAGGCCACACTATTTCCCCCTCTACCGTCACTTCCAAACTTTCATATCATCTAAGCACTCGGTTACTCATATTCTACAACCGCACTTTTGTTCAGTCACCCTATTGCTTCCAGTCTGTCACCCTCTATATCGTAAGGTCTTCAGGGATAGGGATCATGTCTGCTGACTCTACTATACTCTTCCAAGCATGTAGTTCAGTGTCATTCTCAGAGTAAGCATTCAATAACTATTATTGATTGACTGACTTGGGCAGAGTGGCACTGTGTTGTGAGGCTGGGGTTGGGATGGAGAACAGGGGCCTGAGGATCAGGCAGAGTGTCCAAAGCAGGAAAGCTGGCATGGACTAGTCCCAAGGTAGTCAGAAAGCCAAGAGTCTTCTGTGGGGCTTAGTGGTGCTCTAAACTGCATGCTGTCATTCCCAGAGCATGGCAGCTGAAACGGCAGGATGATAGTCGTTTAGGAGCATGGGCTGTCGCATTTCCAAATGGTACTGGTGGAAGTAACAACTCACCAATGGGAACACTTCCAGGATTGCCAGGTGAGGCTTGAGCTACAGTAACACTGAAGAACCACTGGATTGAGAAATTGTGAATCAGGACCACACAGCAGCATAATCTTTGAAAATTATCACTTCGACCACATCACTCTCCTCCTCAAAAATGTCCAGTGGCTATCAATCAATGGCATTTATCAAGTGCTTACTGTGTGCCAAGTGCTGTATTAAGCACTTGGGAGAGTACAACAGAGTTGGTAGACATGATCCCTATGCACAAGGAGCCTGCCATTTTTCCATGCATTAAAGTCTCTATCCCGCTGTAGACTGTAAGCTCCTTGTGAGCAGGGAATGTGTCTTCCAACCCAGTCATACTGTACTCACCCAAGTGCTCTGCGCACAGTAAGTGGTCAATAAAAAGATACCATTAAACCAAAACTGCTGTTGGCTTCAAGGTTCTCCATCAGATGTCTCTGATTTATCAGATCTTTTCTTCTACTTTCCTTTAAAGCTAATCTTTTAACTTCTCATTCCAACCCATTGCTCAAGTCCCTTCCCCATCAAAATCTTTGAAACACTTTTCTGTTCATCTGCCAAGCTATCCCAAAAAGTCAACTCAGAGGAATTCTCTGACTACTCTCCATCTTTCTTGGACATGCTGTACCACCTTTTCATTCATATGCATATTTTCTGATTTGTTTGTTCAATTGCTGACTTTTTTCATTTGTATCTATGATCTAGCTCTGATTGAGGTCAAGAACTATGGGGTTTTAGTGGTTTTTTTACATTTACTGTAGGTTTCCAATGCCTAGTAAAGTGCTCTGTTGTTGATGATGGTAAACTTTCCAACCCTAATTTTAAAGTGTCAGTGCTGGTGACTCAGTGCCCCGGATCCAGATTTACTGACAGCTGCAGTGAATTCACAGTAGCTGCAGATATTCACCCACCATATTGAAACCACAACAACTTAACAGAGGGACTTTGGGGGATTCTTTCTGGTTATTTATCTTTTTCATTTGATGCCAGACTGGTAGTTTTTGTCTATTTGTATCTACCCAATTTGTGTTAATCCTGTATCCCCCCTTACATCGAAAATATTGAGAGTTCCAAACATGTCTTACCTTCTTTTTAATTCCCCAGTGTCCAAAAGCTCTCTGAGCATCTAGGGTACTGAATGAAATACTATCAAATGAACATAAAATCTTAAATTTTGTTTTCTGAATCAGTGAGCTAGTTACTGAAGCAAGGTGGTTGAATTTGGAAAGCATTGTTGGTTGACTGGCTCTTGTGCTGTTTATCAATCCTTTCAATTCCTAAGTTTTTATTATGGCATGTGTACATAATGGCTGCTTGAGGCTTTTTTGAGGGTTTTTTTTGGCATATTTATTTATCTCCCTCACTGCATTGCAAACTCCTTGAAGGCATAGATCATCTTGCCATCCCTCACCCCACAGGGCCAAGTACAGCACTCTTCACAAAACCACTCCTTTAAATGCTTGGCCTGATTATTCAGAATTTGTAACCATTATTTTTGAAGGACAATTGCAGCTCAGTGTTGGGATTATTAGAAATTTTGGCTTTAGCCTGAGCATGCAAGAGTTTTTATTAACAGTAAAATGAGATGCACACAGACCCTTAAAAATTGTTTTCTTTTAGGAACCCAGGGAACATTGAACTAAAATTTTAGGGTGACCCCAAGAACCACGTGCACAATTTTTGTAATTTGCCTTCATTTCAAATATTGCCTTTTCTAAAACAATTCTTTCTCTGTAGTCACACTATAACTGCGCTAGGGTTTGATTTATACGGTCTCTAATCTTTAGGAACAGACCTGTACATAAAATGTACATTATTAATGTCTTTCTAGCTCTTCCAAAAATTCATATTGATTATGCCATATGCTGTGGAGAGTCATTGATCACTTAACATATCAATTCTTTATGCAGAGTGATGAAGTCCAGTCTATAAATCTATGCTACTAAATTTGTTAGTGCAATTTTTTTTGCAGAAACGTTCCAATATTCAAGATAATGAGAACCTTTGTGTGCCTATTTTCAAGCACAATCCCTTTCCTGACAGCCAAACATTGATTTGGTGAATGTACCTTTAAATCTTTGGATTGCCTGTAGTTGAATGATTTGAGCATCAGCAGAGTGCACTTTAATTAGCCTTAAGGAAATCACAGTAGGGATGAAACAAGTCGGCTTGTTATTTGTCTGTTCATACTAACGGCAAATAAAAACAGGTAATTGGATTTTTTAAAAGCATTGTCAGGCCTCTTGAGTCTGCCCTGTTTTACAGTTATGATGGCCTTAGCTAATGTCGGTGTCACACTTCAAAGAGAAGGGTCCTTTTGAATGTCTAAAAGGTGTCACACTGAGGCTCCTGTATGTACCTTATGCTCATCTGCACGACCTGCTTGCTGTTCAGATGCACACAATGTGTTCCCTAAAGGCAGCACAGAAACACCTCTGAAAAGCCAATGCCTTTCAGCAGCTGTCCAGTTCGTGCTCAAACAAGCTTCTCATTTCTGAGAAGCAACAACTGCGAAGTCTTTGAACCTAAAGCAAAAATCACTGGCCAATAAAAGTTACAGCATTCCTTTGCAGTTCACCATCAATTTAGATGTTTCCCCACACTTCATCCAAATCAAGAGAGTTTGAAAAAGAGTGATAGATTGCTCACACCCTCCTAGACAACGGGCCCAGCTATATCGACAAGAGATGTCCGAAGGCAGTTTCCACATGAAGGAACTGAAGAATGAAGCTGGAGTGGTAAAGGAACTCTGAAAATTATTGAGAGAAATCATATCAATGAGAGAAATTCGTATTGAATATTTAGAAGAACCTTCAGTCAATGAAAATGGTTCAGTCATCTTCTATTAAATGCGTTATCTCAAAAGCACAAAATAGATCTGTAAAAGCAATGAGCTCTAGTCGCCTGTAAAAGCTCCACAAGCAGCATGACCTAGTGGATAGAGCCCAGGACAGGGAGTCAGGAGACCTGGGATCTAATCACAGCTTCAGCACTGAGTGACTTTGTGTAAGGCACCAAACTTCTCTCCCCCTATAAAATAGGCTTTAAATACCAGTTCTCTCTCCCCTGCCCTGAGAATGTGAGGCCCATGTGGGATAGGGACCTTGTCTCCTATCTGATTGTAAGGTATCTACCCCAGTGCTTGGCACCCAGTAAGCAGTTAAAAATCACAATTATCATTATTGTTATGAAGACATTTGTGAGCACCAAGGAAAACGATATCTCACCTCCCTTAAAGTAACTCTCTGGGCTATCATCCACTCCACACCACCACAAAGCAATCCCCCCCAGTTATTGGTCAGGGGCTATGGTGGCACAAAAAAGGCAGTCTGTATATTTAGCCACAGTCTGCCAAATAGTACTCCGCCCTATTATTTGTGTGCTATAGTAGGGTTGATTCATAGTACTATCCTTGTCCTTTAAAGAGAGTGGGGAAGAGCTATTCTCTCCTCCACATACACTTTGAATTGAGCTCATTCTGGGCAGGGAATGTGTCTGCTAATTCTGTTGTATTGTACTCTCCCAAGTGCTTAGTACAGTGCCCTGCACACAACAGTAAGCACTTAATAAATGCCATTGATTTATTAAATTCATAAGAGGTGTTTCTCCTCCCAACATTGTCCTACATATGGTGAAGAAGACAATGGATTTGTAAGTTATTCTGTTAGTCTTTTATTGCTAACTTCCAACTTTATATTTTTCAGTCAGTAGTATGAAAACCTCCCCATCTTGTTTCCCTTTTTAAGGGTTTTCTTTTGCTAAGGAACTTGCAAAATTTCAACAGTGCAATTGTCTTTGAGCAACTGGTTTATGAAAAACAAAACCAATGGAGGTTTGTCAACGTTGAGGTATAGGTTTTGTTTTTTCTTGCACACATTAACATCAACATAATGAGATGAAATGGAATCTCTCACAAAAATCTGGAAAACCATTGCTTAGAAAATAGGATGCGAATTTGACCTTAGCCTGAAAATTATCTTCAGAGTTTTCCTCTAGGATAAAGTCTTCCAACAATAGAATTACTGTTGCCAACTACCTGCCTGCAATCTTCTTCAACTGGATAGTAATTGTTCATCACAACCTCCTCCCTGCTCTCCCTCCTACTTAGTTTATGAGCCCCATTCAGGACAAGAGGGTAGGTAGGGAGCTGGAAATATATTTAATTTCCAAGTCAATATAGTCGACTAGTTATCTTAAAGGGTACATTTCTGCTAAAATAATATTCTTGAGACATTTAAAAGCATCCTTAAAAAAAGAGAGATCTGCATGCTCATAACTAATATCGGAAGGTCTTAGAGTTACATACCAGGTGTTTGATAAAATATCAGTCAGTTGCTTGTAACCAAATTTTCTTGGGTGTTCTAGAAACTAATTTTCCTTCAGATCAAATAGTTATCTTCTTCACATGCTGTGGAGACAGATGTAAGTCTATTCTATTTCACAACAAAATGTCACAATACTTCCAAACTTCTAGCACTTATGAACTTATTTACATCTTCCTTAGCAGTCATGCATATGTGCCTGCTCCATGTATTCATTGTGATGATAGAGTGAATATTTCCATGTCTCCCTGTTAGAGAGTAAGCTCCTTTTGGGCAGGGAATGTGTCACTTCACTATTCTGTACTTTCCCAGTGCCTAGTACTGTGCGTCTTACCAAGTGGGCTCTCAATACAAACTATCACTACAGACAAAAGTAGATATGAAACAACCTATCCAAACAGTATACTGATTTTCCAACCATCATGAGAGTGCTAGAAATTATAGCACAATTCAGCAGTCATCACCCTGACACATATTCTTCCCAATGTCAGGCCACTAAGAATACTACTGAATGCACTGCAGGAACTTCAGGGTTTATTCAGTAATTAATAGAGATGGAACCAGATGGAAAAAGCTTGGCCTAGTAGTTAGAGATTCCGGGATCTAATACCAGCTCTGCCACTTGTCTGCTGTGCAATCTTTGACAAATCACTTAACCTTGTCTGTGCCTCTGTGACCTCACCTATAAAAAGGGGATTAAATCCTCCTTCCTATAACTTAGACTATGAGCCTCTTGTAGGGCAGGGACTGTGTCCAACCTAATTATCTTGTATCTACCCCCTGTAGACTGTAAATTCGTTTTAGACAGGGAACATGCATCTGCTAATTCTGTTGTATTGTACTCTCCCAAATGCTTAGTAGGGTGCTCTGGTTAGAGTACACACTCAATAAATACCACTGATTGAATGATTGCTTAGTACAGTGCCTGGCACATAGTAATTACTGAACAAGTACCATTCATAATAATTTTTTTAAAAAGCATGATTTTCCAACCATTGGGAGGAAACCAATCATGGAACCCCATTCCCTTCGTGGTGCATCCATGTCCTCCCAGCAAAATTAAAGTTGGTGGAGAAGCAAAATACCCAAAAACCCTGGAGCTTCCCAGAATTCACTTGGTTACCTTGAACACCACTTGGGAAGCATGGGTACAAAGAACTAATAATACTGGTATTTGTCCAGTGTTTACTATATACCCAGCAACTGTATTAAGTTGTTGGCCTGGTTTCAAGATAATCAAGCGACACAATCCCTGTCCCACATAAGACTCACAGTCTAAGTAGGAGTGAGAACAGGTATTAAGCCCCATTTTCCAGATGAGGAAACTGAAGCACCTAAGTGAAGTGACTCACCCAAGGTCACACAATGTACACATGGGGGAGTCAGGATTAGAACCCAAATCTTATTGAGTCCCAGGCCCATGTTCTTTCCACTAGGTCAAAGTACTTCCCATGCTGTTCTGTACTACAAGAGGTATTAGTGTACTTACTGAAAGAGCTCATGTGGTTCCTTAGTGCTTAACTTTCTTCCAGGGAGGTGTTTGATAACTTGGAAGAATAGAGATTAGTAGATTCTTATTAATTGCAGGTTTACTACAGTAGCTTTGGGTTAACTTCCCCTGGGGTTAATTAATTGACTTTTTTCATTCTGTCCAAGTCAACGGCTGGGTAGACATTTAAGATCAACCTCTTTCTGCCATCAGTTTCTTGTGGGCCCGAACTGATATTTCAGGCCTAAATAATGAGGACATTTAGCCCTATTTAAACTGTGGTTTTACTTCAACTAAAGCTACTACATGAACTTAATGTCTTTCTTTATGCTGCTACACAGAGGTCACCACTGTGAGATTTATTTGATTTCACAGACTGGCTAATTAATTTGTTCATTCTGTGCATTCACCATCAGCACTACTTTTTGGAGCAGTACTACCAAAGCAATAGATTAATTTACATGGTACAATGCATTTGGAATACTTATTTCCCCTTAGAATTGTTATTGCTTGAATTCTAAAGGGAAAGGGTATCTTCCCACTGTGAAAAAAGCTCTGCTACAGTTTTTCAGCTAAAACAAGTGGTATGGTGTAAATTAAGGAGTAAATCCTTTTGAAAATTTTAAGCCAGACAGAAGCCCTATTTCTGTGATACTAATTTCATTGACCCAGTTTACTTGCCAGATTTTCAGGAATTTGGCCAGATTTTGAGGAAAAGTGTGAACCTTCATTTTTCTTTTTATCTATTGAGCAATACATGAAAGTACTTCATACACTGTACTGAAGGATGTTTGGTTGATCCTACAATGGGGAATGTTGCAAATATCTGCTTGACATAGAACATATTTACAAATTCAAATAAGGTCTGAAAAATACATTCTCACATCCATAATTCAGATGTTTCTCAAAAGGAGCACCTGAAAAATTTGATAAACTGATATATCTGATGAAATTTCTGATAAAAGCCAACAAAGTCATGTTTTGGGACCTGAATAATCTGGATAATTTACTGAAGTAGAAACAGTGACAGTGAACTGGAATTAGGATTCCAAGTGGAAACTGACTGCATCTGCACACTCCATCAATGGTGCAGTTGTATTTATTGAGCAATAGCCATTATACTATAAATCGACACCTTCTCATGGCTGGAGAGTTGTGTATACTGATGAAGCTTAGAGCTATGCCATGTAGGGCTACCCATAACGGAAAGGTCTAAGCCGAAGCGTCAAAGTCGATTCACCGGTGCTGGGCATCAGTGGCATGGGAAAGAGTCAAAGGCAGATGATTAAGTGATCAAAGCATAGATCAAGACAACGGCAAAGACTCATCATCATCATCATCATTACTGCACAGAAGAAGGCAATGGTAAACCAATTCCATATCTTTACCAAGAAAACTCAATGGATATGCATACCAGAAGGACTTGATGACAGAAGATAGGACATTCTGAGTTGCAAGGGTTGGAAATGACTTGATGGCATTTGAAGAAGAAGCAGCATTATACTAAGCACTTGGAACAGATGCACATCCCCTGTCTTCAAGAAACTTACAATTTGTTATGGGAGACAGATATCGACTATTAACATGTAGTGAAAGCAGGAGGAAGGGTTCAGCAGGAAGTTATACAAATAAATCAGGATGACATAACTGAATAAGTAATTGAACATACAAATAGAGAATACATAAATAGAATGTGCATATGTACATGAGTGCTAAAATGTACTGTAGGACTCAGCAGGTTTTTTTTGGTTTATTTGATGATGTAGATCATCAGGCTAAAAAATATCCAGTTTGTTACATGGTTGTCTAAATGGAGCCAATCAATGGGATAATTTTTCTACCCTCCACTTTCCTTGGCCTCATAGATCGGGCATTTGCCAATAAGCACAAGACACAACCCTCTTTCATTTTCCCCCCAAATCCTAAGCACTAAGTTTTCTTAGCATAAATGTGTCATGCTCCTTTTTTTGTCTGATTTAAGTTAATTGAAAAATGTAACCTCTGCAGATGGCTCTGACTGGCCAACTCTTGGCCATCCTGGAGATGGCCACTTCTGCTCTCCTTCTTCCAGGTACCATGGTAGGACATTGGGCCCAACGGGTAGAGCTGGTGCTGCCACTGTAATGATGATGATGATAATAATAATAATAATAATAATAACAACAATGGTATTGGTCACAATGTCCCAAACATTCTAAGTGCTCAATAAATAAACACAGTAAGTGCTCAATAAATATAATTGAAAGAATGACAGAAGGCTCATTGGTGAGGGTCGGGGAGAGAATTGGAGGAGAGGAAGTGGAGTCAGCAGATGTAAATAACTTGCTCAGGAACTTTTGAGAGGAATAATAGGAGGGAGATGGGGCGATAACTGGAGGGAGCCATGGGGTCAAGGGAGGCATGAGGATACATGAGCATGTTTAAAAGCCATGATTAAGAAGTTATTGTAAAGCTAACATTTGAAGATGGTATTCAGGGAGGGAAGAAATGAGGGGGTAAGTGTTTTGATAAGGTGTGAAGGGAGGATGCTGAAGGTGCAGGTCGAAGGGGTCGATTTTGAGGGGAGGCTTCATAGCTCCTCTTGAGATATTTCTGGGAAAGATGGGTGAGTCGAGGAGGGGGCAAGAGAAGTTTAAAAAGTGACATACAGCTTCAATTTGTGAAACATTGGTGTCTACAGTCAATTGATTATATTGATCAAGCATTCACTGAGTGGAAAGCACAATGCTGTACAATTGGGAGAGTACAGTAGAATCATATTTATTGAGCACTGTACTAAGAGCTTGGAAGAGTACAATATAACAATATAACAGAGTCGGTAGACTAGTTCCTTGCCCACAACCAGTGAGGAGCAACACACATGTTTCCTACCTTCAAGTAACTTGAAATATATTGGAGGTGACCGACATCAAAAATTCTATGTGAATAATGAGAACTGTTGGAAAAACAAGGTTATTCATTCATTCATTCATTCATTCATTCGTATTTATTGAGCACTTACTGTGTGCAGATCACTGTACTAAGCACTTGGTAAGTACAAATCAGCAACATATAGAGATGGTCCCTACCAACAACGGGCTCACAGTCTAGAAGGGGGAGAGAGACAACAAAACAAACATGTAGACAGGTGTCAAAATCGTCAGAACAAATAGAATTATAGCTATACACACATCATTAACAAAATGAATAGAATAGTAAATATGTACAAGTAAAATAAATAGAGTAATAAATATGTACAAATGTATACAAGTGCTGTGGGGAGGGGAAGGAGGTAGGGTGGCAGGATGGGGAGGAGGAGAGAAAAAAGGGGGCTCAGTCCGGGAAGGCCTTCTGGAGGAGGTGAGCTCTCAGTAGGGCTTTGAAGGGAGGAAGAGAGCTAGCTTGGCAGATGTGGGGAGGGAGGGCATCCAGGCCAGGGGAAGGATGTGGGCTGAAGGTCAACGGTGGGACAGGTGAGAAAGAGGCACAGTGAGGAGGTTAGCAGCAGAGGAGTGGAGAGTGCGGGCTGGGCTGTAGAAGGAAAGAAGGGAGGTGAGGTAGGAGGGGGCGAGGTGATGGAGAGCCTTGAAGCTGAGAGTGAGGAGTTTTAGCCTGATGCGTGGGTTGACTGGTAGCCACTGGAGATTTTTGAGGAGGGGAGTAACATGCCCAGAGCGTTTCTGCACAAAGATGATCTGGGCAGCAGTGTGAAGTATAGACTGAAGTGGGGAGAGACAGGAGGATGGGAAATCAGAAAGGAGGCTGATGCAGTAATCCAGTCGGGATAGGATGAGAGATTGAACCATCAGGATAGCGGTTTGGATGGAGAGGAAAGGGTGGATCTTGGTGATGTTGCGGAGGTGAGGCCAGCAGATTTTGGTGACAGATTGGATGTAAGGGGTGAATGAGAGAGCAGAGTCTAAGATGATACCAAGGTTGTGGGCTTGTGAGATGGGAAGGATGGTAGTGCTGTCTACAGTGATGGGAAAGTCAGGGAGAGGGCAGGGTTTGGGAGGGAAGATAAGGAGTTCAGTCTTGGACATACTGAGTTTTAGATGGTGGGCAGACATCCAGATGAGATGTCCTGAAGGTAGGAGGAGACACGAGCCTGAAGGGAGGGAGAGAGAGCAGGGGCAGAGATGTAAATTTGGGTGTCAACAGCATAGAGATGATAGTTGAAGCCGTGGGAGCAAATTAGTTCACCAAGGGAGTGAGTGTAGATAGAGAACAGAAGGGGACCAAGAACTGACCCTTGAGGAACCCCTACAGTAAGAGGTTGGGAGGGGGAGGAGGAGCCCGCAAAAGAGACTGAGAATGAACGGCCAGGGAGATAAGAGGAGAACCAGGAGAGGACCGAGTCTGTGAAGCCAAGGTTGGAGAGTGTGTTGAGGAGAAGGGGGTGGTCCACAATGTTGAAGGCAGCTGAGAGGTCGAGGACGATTAGGATAGAGTAGGAGCTGTTGGATTTGGCAAGCAGGAGGTCATTGGTGACCTTTGAGAGGGCAGTTTCCATGGAATGCAGGGGATGGAAGCCAGATTGGAGGGGGTCAAGGAGAGAATTGGTGTTGAGGAATTTGAGGCAGCACATGTAGACGACTCATTCTAGGAGTTTGGAAAGGAAGGGTAGGAGGGAGAGAGGGTTAGGGTTAGGGTTATGACAGGAAGTAGTATATGCCAGGATGAAAAAGGTAAATAAATAATGGAATGTACATACATACACGAGGCAGCCCACACCCTCTGCTCCTCTGCCACTAACCTCCTCATTGTACCTCGTTCTTGCCTGTCCCACTGTCCACCCCCAGCACATGTCCTCCACCTGGTGTGGAATGCCCTCCCTCTGCACATCCGCCAAGCTAGCTCTCTTCCTCCCTTCAAAGCCTTACTGAGAGCTCACCTCCTCCAGGAAGCCTTCCCATACTGAGCCCCCTCCTTCCTCTCCCCCTCCCCCTCCCCCCACCCCACCTCCTTCCCCTCCCCACAGCACCTGTATATATGTTTGTACAGATTTATTACTCTATTTATTTTACTTGAACATCTTTACTATTCTACTTATTATGTTAATGATGTGCATCTATCTTTATTTCTATTTATTCTGATGATTTGACACCTGTCCACATGTTTTGTTTTTTTGTCTGTCTCCCCCTTCTAGACTGTGAGCCCGTTGTTGGATAGGGACCGTCTCTATATGTTGCCAACTTGTACTTCCCAAGCGCTTAGTTCAGTGCTCTGCACACAGTAAGCACTCAATAAATACGATTGAATGAATGAATGATTATATATAAATAATATCATTATATACCTGCATAAATATATAGGCATACTCAAATGGTGATTTTTGGCTTGATATGACTTGTGGTGCTGTGAATTCATCAAGGAAGGCTTTCTGAAGGAGGTGACATTTTCAGAGGGCTGTGAAGTTGGGGAGAGCTCTGGTCTGACAGATGCTTGTTGGGGTGGGGGCACAGGATACCAGGTCAGGGAAACAGCATGAGCTAGGAGTCAAGTGCTCTCCCCCTCTCCCCAGTCCCACAGCACTTATGCATATATCTGTAATTTAATTTATCTGTTTTGATGTCTGTCTCCCCCTCTCTAGACTGTGAGCTCATCGTGGACAGGGAATGTGACTGTTTATTGTTGTATTGTACTTTCCCAAGCACTTAGTAAGTGATCTGCACACAGGAAGCACCTAATAAATTGAATGAATGAATGATCAGTGAGGTACAATTAGAATGTAAGCTAGGGAAGAGCAAAGAGTTTAAGCTGGTCAGTAACAGAGAGAGACAGTGTATAAAATGTGACAGGTGATGTAGTGCATTGAAGTCAATAATAAGGAATTTTTTGCCTGATGTGGAGGGACTGGTCCTTGGAGGTTTGTGACAAATGGAGAGACGTGTGTCGAGTGATGTTTCATTTCCAATATCAGCTAAGATTACATCTCTAAGGTAAAAGAATAATATTAAGTGAACTTGTCTTCAGATAAAAAGTCCATTAAATGCAGCTGATTGAATCAATGAGGCCATTGCTATATTACCCAGGCAAAGGGGCTCCATTTCATGAAATCTGTTTATGTAACATCTATCACTCCTAATTTTCCCCCTAAACCCATACCTCTCCCTCTAGTAACTTCATAATGGACCCCTTCTCCATTCACTGATCCAAACCTTTCTTGAAGCTGCTATTGTTTTTTATACCTGCACAACTTCTGGGGCAATGAATTCTTATATTGCCTACCTACAGGGTGAAGAAGTGTTTCCTTTAGTTTGTTTTGAACCTGGCACCTTCAAGCTTCGATGAATGGCTCCGATTCCTGCTGGCATGGGGTTGGATGAACAAAAATTACACCTCTATCCTCACCATATGCTACCCAGACTTTGAAAACTTCAATCCTGTTTCTGCTCAGAGTTCAAATTTCCAGACTGAACAGCTATATAACCTTTTCACTATTCTCCAGCAAACTGCTTCATAACCCTGATTTTCTTGAAGGGTACCAGTTCAGAAGGGTAAAGCAAAGCCTCAGACAATGCTGCAATCCAGATGTAAACTGGGAGCCATTTGTGGAGGACAGATCAGCATGACAAGCTAATCTCATGAAAGGAATGGCTGTCTTTGTATATAAGTTGTGTAAGGAATGTCACAGGAGATGAAAACATTAAGCATGACAACACAAAAATGGACTTCCTTATCGGGTATACAATGTGGTCAGGTCTGCGGGCTCCATATTGGCCTTTTCAGCCACTCACTTACACATTGGTAAACCTCAACATCAGTGGTGTTTTTGAATGTAAAGGACAACCACATACCATGTTAGAGGTACATATGGTGTAGATGTTGCTGGTTTACATGCTGGAACAAAAGGGCAACTGCTTTGGTGTATGTCTAAATATATGAAAAAAAAAAAAATATATATATATATATATATAAGTACATGTATGTGTATACACATATGCATATGTACACATATGTATATAGACATACACATGCATATATTTAGACACACACACACACACACATATATATATATATATATATATACACGCACACAAGTACATATATACACTAAATGACTGAGGAAGTCCTGGTTTAATTAACAAGAGTATTTTCACTGTTAAAACTCAATAATCTTCCAATTAAATATATATGTAATACTTGTCAAAAGCTATAATGCCAGAGGAAATTAGAGTGGAGGCTACAATTTCTCGGACCACTGATTATTAATAAAACATTATTTTCCTTCTTAGGTGAGGTGCATAAACTTGGTCAAGGCATTTTCACAGTGAACTAATTCCTTGGCAGCCTGTTTAAGTGCCTGAAGACAACAGAGAAATTTCATGGCATCATGGTCCTTTGCTCCATCCTTTGATATGCTTCTTATTTGTTAACTACCTATTCCTGAGGCTTTATGATTTAGTTACTGTCATGACAGGTTGTGCACACTACACTATATATTCCTATATGTTTCATGGGAATGAGTCAATGTATGAGGAATGGTAAGAGTTAGAAAATAGTGCCTAAGTGGAGAGGGTTGGGTTATTTAATCTTGAAAAAAGAAAGTGCACATTGACAACTTATGCCATTTGAAAGGTGTTATAAAGGGAACACTAAGTAGCTGTTTTCTACAGAGAGAAGTACTCTGCATACAAAGGTCATGTCTGAATGGACTCAGATTCATGCTCACTTCCAAAAAGTAAATATCCCAACTCTCCTTATGCAAAATGCCCCATCTTTTCACTCCAACTTAAAGAGACTAGGAAATCCCTCTTTCTGATGGAATATTTCAAGGACGGGAATACTGGACAACTTGATGAGTTTAATCTTTCATCCCCCCACCCTATTTTCCCTCCATACTGCCACACCTATGGACTTAGTCCCACCCTCAACCTCTCTGGTCCTCAACAAACTCTCACCACATTTATGACCATATTTTCATGTTCTGTCATTTCCCCTATCTATAATTTAACACCTGTCTCTCCCTCTAGACTCTAGCTCCTTGATGGCAGGTTCTTGTCTCCCAACTTGATTGTTTCGTTCTCTACCGGGTGCTTAGTATACTGCTCTGCACTCAGTAAGTGTTCCCCTACTGCTGTTTGTTGGTTTTTAAAACATTTTTTGGCAGTGCGATTGTGTTTTCATGTGTCTCATCTGATTGGCTGAACACTGTCTGAATGACAACTGTTGTCAGGAAGTGCTGATGGGGCTGCACTGTCCCCTCTCCCTTTTTACAACTTGCTTGGACTCTGTGGACTGCCATGAGACTCCCCAGTGTAACAGGAGGGTGAAGGAAGGTATAGGAACTGAAGAAGACAGAGATGGTTTAACATCAGGGTACCAAGGGGGAACCTCTCAATTATGAATATCGGAATTTAGGATCTGTAGATGTCTAATACAATGCTCTCTTTACCAGCAATATATTGGCCCTGAGCATTAGAATCTAGTCACAAGAGGAATTTTCTACTAGGAAAAAATTAATCAACTTGATTTTTTGATAAAAAATCAAAATAATCAGGTGCAAGCTCCCCATCTCCCTCTTGCCCATACATTCGCTGTCATTTTTTTCAGCCATTTCTCAAATGATCTCTTGCTGTCTCTCAAAATCTGCCTCCTCTATCTGTGCCTCTCACTCATCTCCTCTCGTCTTCTAAAAACAATTGCTCCCGTCTTTAATGGCTCCATTCCCTCTGACCTCAAACATGCTCTAGTCTCCCACATACTAGAACAGTCTTCCCTTGATCTCACTTCACTCTCAGACTATTGCCCTATTTCCTTGCTCCCATTCCTGTCCAAACTCCTCAAACAGGTTGTCAACACCCACTGCCCTTTCTTCCTCTCCTCCAACACCTTTCTTGACCCATTACTATCTGGTTTCTGTTCCATTTGCTCTGCAGAAACTGTGCTTTCCAAATAATCTCCTCCTTGACAAATATAATAGATTCTTTTCTATCCACCTTTGACCCCATGAATCACACTCCCCCATCCTGGAAATATGCTAGAATCTTGGTTTCACCAATGTACTTCACTACTGGTTTCCCTTCTACCTCTCTGGCTACCCTCTCACTCCCATGGCTTCAGTTGTAATAATAGTTGTAGTAGTAATAGTGGTAGGAATAGCATTTTTTTGCTCACTGGGTGCAGTGCACTGCACTAAATGTTGGAAAATATAAATAGAAAAAATGACACATTTCCACCCACAAGGAGCTTATATTTAGACAGGGGAGACAGATGGGAAATTATCTACAGTCTTCAAAATAAATTATTGAATGTACAATTGAATAAATGTCAATACTAACTACTGAGGATGGTTATAAAAAAGTACATAAATGCTATTTATATACGGTTGACTCCCAAACTAATCTTACTAGCCCTGACCTCTCCAAATCTGAAATCTCACGCTTCTTCTTGCCAGCAGGACATCTCTCCACTGATGTCCTTCAGCACTTTCAAGCTGAACATGTTGAAAACTCCACTCTCCCTTGCAAATCCTCTTCTCTACCTAACTTTCCACCACAGTTGACAATACCACTATTTTTCCTGTCACTGAAGCTTGCAATTTTGGCATCACCTTTGACTCCTTGACTTCTTTCAAATCTCACATTTGGTTGGTCGCTTAATTTTCCCCACCTACCTCGTTCTCTCCATTCAAATGGCCACAACCCTGATCCACATGTCATGAAACAAATTGATTACTACATCAACCCCCTCACTGACCTTCCTTCCCCCAGTCTGTCCCCTCTCCAGTCTGTACTTCACTTGGTTTCATGAAGGAAAATCGTTTTAATGAACAGCAATCCAGCTATTTGGTCAAGTCCCCCAAGATGATCAGAAAAAATGTTGCAGAATCTTGCTGTCTCAATCATTGGTCAAGTCCTTTAAACTTCATTAGTTATCAATTTAGCTAGGAGGGGGTGGAGCAGGGGAAGAGGCAAGGTCAGAGATTCCAGTGAGCCCCCCTTCTGCGCCTCCTAGGGTAGCCTCAGTTTTCCTTCCTTCTTTCTCCTTTCTGCCTGGGTGTGGCGGCGCTGGGGCTTTTTGAGGGATATTGAGGGGAATTGGATTCAAGTGGGCACATAGGTGCAGTTGATGTGATGTAACTGAGTTTCAGAGTTCCCTAGTGCAGGGGAATTTTTCTTCTGGCCCAGTAAGAACCCCCATGAACTCACAAACTCTTGTCTAGAACTCCCTCTGCCCTCAAATCTTCTCCATGAAGATATCCCTGATTATTTTTTCTTCTGCTAAGGGTACACCTTCCCAAGTATCTAAACACTTTTGCCCTCACAATTCCTATTTCACTTTTGCACATATCAGTTTACATACTTTACTATTTAAGGACTTCCTCATTTCTGTAAATTGTTGTGTTCATTTCCATTAGACCGTAAGCTTCTAGTGGGCAGGAATCATGTCTCCTGCATCTCTGTACTCTCCCAAGCACTTAGTAACTGTTCTGGACACAGTAGACACTCAATAAATTCTTTTGATTGATTGATGGTTGGATGTCTGGCTGAGTGAAGACCAAGCAAGTGGTTGCTCAGTAAATGTGGTAAACTGCCTTCCCAACCTGTAACTCCTCCAATAAAAGTGACTCATTAGGTTTTGTCCTCACCCATAATGGATTGGATTCATCAAGGACCCACTGATTGGCAAAAGGATGGTAAAGATAAAAATCTGATGAGTCAAATCCCATTTGGGCAGCTCATTGTCTTGTTCATACTGGGTGAAATTCAAGAAGGTTTCTGACATGAAAATAAACATTCGAAGGCTACACTAAACTCGATGAATATTAATAATGAAAGAAAATACATTGTTGAAAATAATTTTTCCTATGTTTAATACTATTCTTTTATCCTGAAACAAATATAAATCACTCCAGAAAAATTGCAATAATCTCACTGTTCCTAAATTCACCAAGCTCTTTGCCTGTTTTACAAGTTGGTTCCTCACTTTCTCCTTGGCAAAAATGCAAAACTCCCATGAAGTCAGGAGAAAAGCATGGAACCCTGCGACTGGATCTGAATGGCATGAAGCGCAACGTGTATCCGAGCGTGAGCCATGGAAACCCTGTGCAGCCATATGAGTCTCACATTGGGAGGGCCACCTGTGGTGGGGAAGAACATGTGGCAATGGAAGCTTCATGGACAGTGAAGAGAGCATAATGGCAGATGGTGGGCTGATACTCAAAACTGGATACCATGCTAGCCAAAATGACACAGAATATTAAACATGCATACTCAAAACATAGCTGGGAAAATGGGAAAGAGAAAGCTGTATGTTAAAAGCAAGCAAGCAAGCAAGCAAGCAATAGTATTTGAGTGCTTACTCTGTGCAGAGAACTGCACTAAGCACTTGGGAGCATACAGTAGAGTTGGTAGGTCCCCTCAGGCTTCTAACAATCTAGCAGAGGAGTCAGAGAGTAAAACAGATGACAAGTAAAGGAGAAGTTACAGAGTTTAAAATGCTGATTGAATCCCTACAGCTGACGGTAAGGAGTTTCTGTTTGACCAGGAGACGGATGGGCAGCCATTAGAGGTTTTTGAGGAGTGGGAAACATGGACCATGTATTTTTAGAAAGATGATACAGGCAGCAGAGTGAAGTGTGGACTGAGAGAGGAGAGAGGTCAGGAAAGGAAGCTGATGCAGTACTCAAGGTGGAATAGAGTAAATGCTTGAAACAGTAGGGTAGCCTTTTGGAAGGAGAGAAAGTGGTGGATTTTAGAGATGCTGTGACAGAATGAATATGTGAGTTGCATGAGAGAGCTAAATTGAAGATAATACCAAATTTCTGGGCTTGTGGGACAGGGAGGATGGGGGTATTGACTAGAGTGATTTCTACATACTTTCTTAGATGAGGTAGGGTGAAGAGTGAATGCTCAAGTGCTAACCAAGAGATCTGAATTTCTTTAAATGAGAAAAATGATTAAACACTAGAACAGGCTATCAGATGTGGTAGTACAGACTTTAAGATTAAGAACAGCTATCCGCAGACCATCCCTTGTGTTAGATGGTTTATGGGTACCCTTGCCTGGGACCCAGTGTTTGGGCTATAATGCTATTTGAGAAGACCCCTCAGCTCTAGGAATTAGTAATGTTAACCTTTCATCAACAGAGGACATTTTGAACAGTTCTAGCCCCATCCTGCAAGTCCACATATCAAGAATCTTTAGGGAATCTTTTCTATTTCTATGACTATCTTCTCAGCCCAGCAGTAGAAACTGAATATATCCAGTGGAAAGGAGGAGTGATTCAACAATATGCCTTTACCAATCAATATATTTATTGAGCACTTACTGCATGCAGAGTACCGTTCTTGAGCTATAGAATTTTAGATAAAATTCCCTCTTCCTTACCATTTTGTAATGCTAAAATTTATTCATCCAATTCCAGTTCCTGGGAGCTTTCTAATTAGATACCTGAGCATATGTTCCCTTTGGGCTTATTTATTAATCCTTTGGATTCATTTCAATGACGTATTTTATTCATTTGGTTTGGTTTGTCTCCTCCTCATATTTCAGAGACTGGCATGCCTCTTGTAATAGCTTGGATAGTTACTGAAAGAATTTAGAAAGGCCTAGCAATGCATTTTATCCCACGGCCTGCCAAACCTATTGCAAATTTTCTATTTTCTTTTGGGATTTGCTTCCCATTGCTGATGGCTTACACAGAAATACTGGGGAATCTTTAAAATACATTGTTAAGTCACAAATAGTAAACATCAACTGAATGTTTAGAAGCGGCATGGCCTAGTGGCAAGAGCAGGGGCATCAGAGGGAATCAGAGGATATGGGTTTTAATCCAGGCTCCACCTCTTGTCCACTGTGTGACCTTGGGGAAGTCACTTAGCTTATCTGTGCCTCAGTTACCTCATCTGTTAAATGGGGATTAAGATTGTGAGCCCCATGTGGTACAGGGACTGTGTCCAACCTGATTACCTTATATCTATCCTACTGCTTAGAACAGTGCTTGGCACATAGTAAGAACTTATCAAATACCATCATTATTCTATTTCACCATTTTATCACTTCATTTGGACAGGATCAATGCTGTCTCAAGGTGGAAAAAAAATCCATATCCTCAAGTAAAATTGTTCTATCTGCCTTTTAATGTTGTTTTTTTAGCTATCATCATTCAAATTTGATTATCATGTTCAAATACTTCCTCTTTGTGTGGTATACATTTCCCTAATAGATCTAGGATCTAATACAGGAGCTTTTGATCAGGGATTCTTTATTGACTGGATATGTTGCAAATATGCTTAAATTCCATAGGACCTTAAGATTCAAAACCAATAACCATCTTCTTTCCCTTGACTCATGACTTTTCTTACAATCACTTTAGTCAGTCAATCATGTATACTGAGCACTTACTGTTTGCAGAGCATTGTACTAAGTGCTTGGGAGAGTCTTATCTTGTCTTATGCTGTCAAGTCATTTCCAACCCAAAAAGACTCCATAGACATATATCTCCCAGAATGCCCCACCTCCATCTGCAATCGTTCTGGTAGTGTATCCATAGAGTTTTCTTGGTAAAAATACAGAAGTGGTTTACCATTGCCCCCTTCTGTGCAGTAAACTTGAGTCTCCACCCTGGATTCTCTCCTATTCCGCTGCTGCCCAGCACAGGTGAGTTTTGTAGCAGATTACCTTTCACTCGCTTGCCACTGCCCAAGCTAGAAATGGAATGGACAGGTCTCTGCTTGACTCTCCCTCCCATAGCTGAGACTGGTAGAGTACTGGAAACTCTCCAGGTGTGGTCCTGAGAAGGGGCTTGGAAGAGTACAATATAACAATAACTTTACCACATTCTCCTGCTTGCCCCTTAATAACCTGAAATGTGACTCCCCCACCTCCAACCCCCCCAAAATCTGTTAGTATTCTATAATTGTATTTGTTGGTGACATTACTGATGTTGAGATTCTTTTCAGCCATGTGAGGCAGATTGAAAGACCAATGTATGACTATCACTCCATTCAATATTGTGTGTGTGTGAAGATTGTCCTTTTCTGCACAGACAGATTACTTGTTACCTGGTCCTGTCTCAGTTTTCAAATCTGGCTCTCATTCTCCAGATCTTCCCCAGTTCTCTCACCCAAGAGACCAATGACTGGATTGCCACTCTACAGCTGAGTGTGGCTCAGAAAAGACTCTGATGAAATTGCTCAATCAATGATATTAAGTTCTTACTGCTGCAGAGCTCTGTACTAAGTGCTTGCGAGAGTATAATTTAACAGAGTTTGTAGATACAATCGCTGCCCACAAGGATCATACAGTCTGTGGGGGAGAGACAGTTGTTAAAATAAATTACAGATAGGGGAAACAGTAGATTATAAGGATATGTGCATAAGTGCCACCCACGGGACCGCGGCGATTATCAAAGTGCTTAACGGGTACATAACCGAGTGCCTAGTTGATGCAGAGGGGAGAGCAGGTCGACAGCTTAGGGAAACCAGTATACTTTTGTGGGTAGATCCAGGTCTCCTAGTGTTGTACAATGGGTATGTCTGTATGAAGCAAACTTAGTGACAGGCAGAAACACTCTTCAGTATCCCCAGCTCTTAAATTCCATGCTTTAGCAGAAAGCAGGATGATTTGATATCAGAACTTTCTATTGCAACTCCGCATGGTAGGGGTCAAAAGCATTAGCCCAGGCTGTTCAGAAAAGGTATTTTTTCTTTAGAATTACCACCTAATGTGAGTCCTCTGGTTGGCACAGGATTCCTCACAACTGACAACTGCTTCGTGTGGGTGCTGGTGAGACTGGGACTCTTTTAATCACCTGTTTTAAATCCTCAGAGATCTTCCGGAAGCCCTCAAAGGAACCTGAGACGTGCAGGCAAAAGATACAAGATACAGTTTAGCTTGGGCTAAGTTGGGTAGGCTGGCAGGCAAGACTGTTTCTAATGAATTCCAGAAGAAGAGCTCCCTTTGCACAACACAATCCTGATTCATGTTAGCTCGAGGCGTGTTAGATATGACCTGTGCAGATTAAAGATAAAATGGGGAATTTAACTGAAGGGTTTTTTTTTCTTTTTTTTTTCCTGTGAAATTACATGTAGCCTTTACTGACTGGGGTAGGAAGCCATCAATGGAAAAGATGACAATGCCCGATTCTTTTCAGAACAAAAATCAATGCTGGTTTAAAAACAAAAACAACAATGGACTCCTATTGGCACAAAAGGAAGGACCATTGTTCACAATCCACAAAAACGGAGATGTGCAATTAGTTCTTTTTGTTATTTTTTCAATTTGCTGAATGCCTTTTGTGGTTCCGGTCTATGGATTTCTGGAAGTAGTATGCCATCAGGATATGCAAACCAAACTATGCAGGAGCATCCAGAAATCTAAAAATGTGTCAAGTAGTAGTAGTAATAAAGGGTACATGACAGGGGTGCAGCTTGCTAATGTCAGATTGGCTTCATGATACCTCTTTTTGGGATAAGCAGTAGGCGAAGTGCATGTGGACTTCCCATAGCAGCCAAATTTCCTTAGCAGCTGACAAAACCCAGGTCTGCTAAAACAGGTTCGGTAAAATGTTTTCTATCTGCTATTACTTTTGCCCTGGTAGATGTCTGTGCCTACATGAGGAAGTTTGGGGAAGGATACAAATATGCTGGATATCAGCTGTCAAATGGGTAAGGCTCCAGAACCAATGAGAAGTTCCATTTAGGAAGTTCATACCCCTCATGTACTACCTCATGTCCATAAACCCAACCTAATGTTTGACAGCCGCATATGGCTCTATTTTGACTGAGATGCTAGTTACTGACATTGGCTTAGAAATAAGCATAAAGTGACAATGGCCATAGGGGGTATCTGCTCAGTCTATTCCAAACTTTCCAATTGTTGCTCTGTCCACTTGCTCTGGATATGCTTGTGAGTTTGATATGCCCAATTTTGATTGTTTTGATAGGGGTTGGTAGATTCATTTCCTTTTTCAAATTGGCTAATTGTAAACTCTCCCCATTTGACTGTTGCTGACACCCTGACAGTATTCCTGACAGTGCAGTTTTTTCCATGCCCATCTCCTTTCCATGGCCATGTATAATCCAGGATCACCTCAGATTGGGGGAAAGAACCAGGTAGATATTTTTAAATTGACTAAGTGAAAGATACAAAGTTCTCTTGGCAATGCCCTCCAGATGAAATATACCTGAAAGTGTTGTCGTATTAAAATGACTTGTACCCCACTTCTGTCATGACATTTAATTTAAAAATGATCAGATCAACCTAATAACTGTTTGTCATAACAGAGCATGAGGTCTTGTTTTTCCTTACTAATTACTCCTATTTAAATCTTCCCTTGGGTTGATTATTCAACTGCAATTAGAGGGACCTTGTTTTTCCATCTGTTGTTCCTCTCTCTGCCAGGAAGTCTTCTTCAAGTTGGCTGAATCTGCATGGGGTAAAATGTGTGTGTGTGCTTTGGGGAGGGGAATTTTCCACTGGAAATGTCCATTTTTGAACTAAATCATCAAAGGGAAAATTTGACACTTGGTATGGTATACGGACGCAGGTTTTGTTTGTGGAGTGAAGTACTCCACGTTATGCTCCAGGGCTCATCCCAGAAACCATGATTTCAGATAATGATAATAATCATTATCATTTGTTTATTATTATTTGAATTAAATAAATTATTATTATTATTTGTTAAGAGCTTACTATGTGCCAGGCACTGTATTAAGTGCTGGAATGGGTACAAGCAAATTGGGTTGGACATAGTCCCTGTCCCACATGGGGCTCAAAGTCTCGATCTCCATTTTACAGTTGAGGTAACTGAGGCACAGATAATTTAAGAGATTTGCTCAAGGTCACACAGCAGACATGTGGCAGAGCTGGGATTAGAACCCATGACCTTCTCACTCCCAGGCCTGTGCTCTATCCACTTTGCCATGCTGCTTGATCAGACTGATTTCCAGGCAACACTTTGGGCTTGCACAGTGCTCTGTCCTTTCCACTCTCTGCCACCTTAGGGTGTCTCATAGTAGTCCCCAGGATCTAGGCAGCCAGGTACTGATGTGAGAAGAACAGCACAGAGCCCTTGGCCCTTTCAGTCAGTGACTATCAATCAGATGGGTTCCTAAGGACTAGCATGGATGAACATGCAAATCACATGGCCAGAAATCAGGGGCAGGTATTAGATTTTTCAACTAAATTGATCAATAAGAAGCTTGTGTCATGACACTTTGGGATGTGATGCAACTAGGGCATGACTTTGACATTCCATAAGAAATCAAGATGATGCTGGAAGCGATGGAGAAGCATGCTGAACTTGAACGCCATTCAATTTAGTAGAAATAGGTCTACTCTCTTGGCCAAAAGAAAATAAAAATAGCATACACAGATTATAATGAAATAGTCATTTTACACCCCAGCTCATTCTGACACTCCCTCAGCTCTTGTAAACCTGTTATGGGCATGCATTGTGTCTGCTAATTCTGTTGTATTGTACCCTCCCAAGCACTTAGAACAGTGGTCTGAACGTAAAAGAAGCTCTCAATTAAAAAATTGATTGATTATGTATATATTTGATTGAGTGTACAGTATTATGATAACCTTATTTATAAATATTTCTATGCCTGCCTTTCCCCATTAGAATCTAAGCCTCATGTAGGCAGAGAATATGCCTCACACGTCTATTATACTTTCCTGAGCAATTAGAACTGTGCATAACACCCAATAAAGACTCAATAAATAGCTTTATTAGGGTACCAGGGACACAGCGATTATCATATTTGGTGAATTCCTCAAATATTTACAATTTTTAAGTGGCTCATCAAAGCTTCCAAATGTAAGGGGGGTAGTAGATTATCAAGCTGCACCCCTGTAGGGAACCCTCTGAAAATTATTTTCAGTCTCCCCTGACAGATTGTAACTTAAATTAAGGCAGGTATTGTGTGTACTACTAATGCTTTTATACTCTCCCAAGGGCTTAGTATACACAGTAGGTGCTAAATAAATTATATTGGTTGTGTCACTGGGAGACAACAATAGTAGACAGAACATATTGTGTGCAGGAGTAGAGCAAGAGAGGGGAAGCTTTCATCAAGCAGAAGCTTGGGGATTGTCATGAGCCCCTGTCCACCCTTCCCCACCCCCCAGCTCATACCAACCAGGAGCTTCCTGAACCGGAGGAGCCTTGGTGACATGTAGTAAAGTCAAACCGCACCACTGATCACCAATGTTACTGTGGAAAGTATTTTATTTAGTTTTACCGAAGTGCAAGGGAGTGACTCATGCACACAACTCTCACTCACTCCACTCCACCAAGGGTCCAATACCAGTTTGCTGGTCAAAGGAGCCCATTCTGCCAATGTTTCTTCTCTCTGCTTCCAAATGCTGCTCTCCTGCTGCTCTCAGTGTGGTTCCTTCTTGCTTCTCCTCTGTGTGCCTCAGTGTGCCCTTGAGCTGCTTTCTGAGCATGCCTCTACATGTGTTGCCTCGCGATTCAAAGCAATCACCTTTTATCTGCTTTAGGCATTGCAGCTGGGGCTCTACATGGCAGTCATTGATTGGTCCAGGACTGTTACTGGGTAGATCAGGGAGAGAAGGCAATGCCTCCCTGCCTGATCTTCCCCGGCAGGCCAGCAATTACCTGTCTCAGGTAGAGCCCATCAGTGCCTTTACGAGTCTCTTCCTTGTGGTTGTTCATGGGATTAAAAACAGTCACTAATAAAGCAGCTTGTTTTGGGCTCACCACAGGGATATCATGACAGGTAATATTCAAAAATAGTGCTAGTTCCTGTAAATGATAATAATAATAATAATAATGGTATTTATTAAGCGCTTGCTATGTGCAAAGCACTGTTCTAAGCACTGGGGAGGTTACAAGGTGGTCAGCTTGTCCCACGGTGGGCTCACAGTCTTAATCCCCATTTTACAGATGAGGTAACTGAGGCACAGAGAAGTTAAGTGACTTGCCCAAAGTCACATAGCTGACAATTGGCAGAGCCGGGATTTGAACCCATGACCTCTGACTTCAAAGCCCGTGCTCTTTCCACTGAGCCATGCTGTTTCTCTAAATAGAAAGGAAAGTGCAAAGAATGGCATTCTTCATACACTCAGGAAGAAGGAAGGTCAGTCACCAGGTTTATAGCCAAGCTACATGGATAGAGGTTACTACTAATAGCATATTTATGAATAGGGAGGGTACATACATACATATACATGTATATACATGTCATACAGTCTGTCAGCCACATGTACACTGATTAATGTAAGTCATCTTAGAATTATAAATATATATATATTTATATATATATATATATATATATATATACACAAATACATATTAAATATAAGAGCATTTGGGAAATGTCACATATTTTCCTACAAACTTAATTTTTTCTGTACTCAAAAATTGCATTTGTGCAGCTTCGCTGAATAATGTCAAGTAGGTGAAAAATCAAGGAAAGGTAGAGCTATTTAAATTTGTGATCTGTTCTCATTTGAGGTTATAAAACAAGGATTTTTCTGATCAGAGGTGATTCTTTGAGGATGAGGGGAGCCTAGCATTGTCCTTTGATTAAGATGAACTGGATCATGAGAGCATGAAATGTTGAGAAAGCAAGAGGGAAATAAAAGACTAGCATTTTTCTATCTCTGGATTCCTTATCTGTAAAGATGTAAGTAACATTATAGAGGTTCACAATTCATTGAATATAATTTAGAGCTTATACAAGGTAATGACATTCTCCATGACAAAAAGCCGCTACCAGTTATGACTATATTAAGAACTTGACAAGAAGGACAAGATCTTTTAATAAGGGAGGTTAAGAAAGCAGAAAGGTGCCTTTCCTGTTTTAAACTTGGACAAGTTAAGTAGCTTCGCAAGAACTCCCCAATAGCTTAGAAAGCAGTGTAACCTATTGAATAAAGCCTGGTCCTGGGAACCAGAAGACCTGGGTTCTAATCCTGGGCTCTGCCACTTGCCTGCTCTGTGAACTTGGACTAGTCACTTCTCTGTGCCTCAGTTTCCTCAACTGCAAAATGCAAAATGTGAGCCCACATGGAGCAGGGACTATATTTGGCTTGATTAACTTGTATCCATCCCAGAACTTAGAACAGTGCTTGACACATAGTAAATACTTAACAACTGCCATTAAAAAAAGTTAACTATGGAACAGATTTTTTTTCCTATGGGAGTATGTAAAGACTGGCATAAAAGCACTGTCCTAGCCCCCAACTTTCCTGCCACAACTGGAAGTGAACTAACCAGGAGAAGTGAGTAAGGGTATGTCTGATTAGGAGAGAGATGAGCAGAGAGATTTGGTGATAAGACTAGTTACAAATGCTTTTGTAAGGTCTCCAAATACTGTGAAGGGGTCTTGCATACTTCCAGGCTCTGCTGCTGTATCTGTAATGCTGCAGAAAATTATTTTTTTAGTGCAGTGTTGTGATTCTAAGAGCTCATAGTTACTAATACTGTTCCTTGGACAATAAAGAACTTGGCTAAGGATCTTCCTGGTTATGGAGATCAATGAATGACTGTTGTTTCTTCAATCATCTCTCTCACCTCTCTTCCTGGAGTTGGTTATTATGTGGAACTCTGGTGGTTATTTCCTCAGTATTTACTACACTGGGGAACTGCCAGGGTTTGTGTCAAAATAGATTCATAGAATATTCATAGATTTCTGTAGAAATGCTACCAGATATGGATGTTTTCCCAGTTTTCAAGGCTTTGATTGAGTAGCAATTTCCCCAAAACTTGAGGCAAAGTCCATGTCTTTGACAGAATATTCTTCATAAGGCCTCATCCTTGATGGTGAAAAATAGAGGATAGGCTTAGTATATCAGCAAAGTGCTGTTGCCATCACCACAGGAATTTCTCCTTATCTGTTATGAGGATTGAGCCATCTGCACTCTTCAGGGGTACTGTGGTAGCTTGTATGAGACCATATGCTTGAGAATGACTCTCAAGATGTGAAAAATTGTGTCTCAATACACTTCCAATCATCAACCATGAAATGCTTCCAACTACGTAAGACAGACACCTGGAAGCTGCTCTACATCGATGACTGTGATATGGAAGAACAGTCACGACAAGACAAGCAGAGGACAATGGTCCGCTTCAGAGGCAACAGAGCACTATGAACTCCCACTAGACTGTACGTTCCTTCAGGGCAGGGATTGTGTCCATCAGCTGTGTTGTATTGTACTACCACAAGTACTTAGTACAGTTCTCTCACACAGTAAGCACTCAATATATACGACAGACACTGAATGATCAGTTGGCAGTATGCAGAAAGGAAAGTGAAACTCTTCCAGGGGAACCTACACATAGCAAAGCTTTTTAATTGGCATCACAGAGCTAAATGTTTTACCGAGTTATATTACCTCTGTAGTTCTCTGTCCAATGACGCATGAATATGTAAAGTAGAAAATCTAATCAAAGCAGTCAGCATTGAATATGAGAGGACACCTATATTCATGCATTCATTCAATCATATTTATTGAGAGCTTACTGTGTGCAAAGCACTGCACTAAGCGCTTTGGAGAGTACAGTATAACAACCAAAAGAAACATTCCTGCCCACAATGAGCTCACAGACTAGAGGGGAGACAGACATTCATTTAAATAAATGAATGAATAAATGAATAAATAAATAAATAAATAAATTACAGATATATGCATATTGTGCTGTGGGGATGGGAGGGACAATGAATGAAGGAGCTAGTAAAAGTGGCACAGAAGGGAGTGGAAGAAGAGAAGAGAAGAGCTTAGGAAAGGGTTTTTGGAGGAGATATGCCTTCAATAAGGCTTTGAAGTCGGGGACAGCAATTATAATAATAATAATAATAATAATAATAATAATAATAGTGGTGTTTGTTAAGTGCTTACTATGTGCAAAACACTGTTCTAAGCGCTGGGGGGATACAAGGTGATCAGGTTGTCTCACTTGGGGCTCACAGTCAATCCCCATTTTACGATAAGGTAACTGAGGTACCGAGAAGTTAAATGACTTGCCCAGGGTCACACAGCTGACAAGTGGCCAAGCTGGGATTCGAACCCATGACCTCTGACTCCCAAGCCCACGGTCTTTCCACTGAGCCCTGCTGCTTCCCCTATCTGTCTGATGTGAGGAGGGAGGGTGTTCAGGACAGAGGTAGGTGGTGGGCAAGAGGTCAGTGGGAAGATAGACAAGATCGAGGTACAGTGAGAAGGCTAGCATTAGAGGAGTGAAGTGTGCGGGCTGGATTGTAGTAGTCTCTTCTCTGCTCCCTGACCCCCCCTTAACAGGTCCACCCTACTCCAGCACAAAATAGTTTGTATCTGCTCTCTGTGACATCATTATCTGCCAATTTTATTATTGCCATAGCATGTTCATCGTTAACTACCCCCTATGATGCCATCGCCTATTTATATCATTGCTACTGTTTTATCACTTCTGCATCTCAATTGTTAACCTCCTGCTGTACTGTCATGCACCCTGCTGACCTCACCATGAACTTTCAATTCACTTGCTCCCAACTGCCATTCCCATTCCTCACCTTCCCCTTCTCCTCTCCCACCCAGCTTTTTCCCTCCCTCTCCCCGACCAAGACCACTCCCCCTCACCCCCTACCAAGGATCCCTCTGTACCAACGCCAATCCTCCACTCCTCCCTCCCCGCCCCCACCCCATCCCAGTTCTTCTTTCCCAACACCACCCCCCTTCCCACTCTCCCCGCCTAGGCCCCCGCCAACTCATCCCAATCCAAACCCTCCCCACTGCTCGCACCCTTCCCCCTCCCTCCCCTCCCTCGACAGCTACTGCCAAGTGTGGCCTCTGGAACCCCTGCTCAATTATAACTAAGATCCCTTTCATCCTGGACCTATTCTTTTCCAGCTCTCTACTCCTCCTCGCCCTAACTGAAACAGGGCTGTCTCCGGACGACACGGTCTCTTCTGCTGCTCTCTCCAATGGAGGCCTCTTCTTCTCCCACTCCCCCAGACTCACCGGGAAAGGAGGAGGTGTCGGTTTCCTTCTCGCCTCCCAATGTCGCTTTTGCACTCTCCCTCCTCCCCCTTCCCTTTCCTTCCCTTCCTTTGAAGCCCACATTATTCGCCTCTACCGCCCCCTCCAGATTCTTGTAGCCGTCATCTACTACCCCCCCGGCCCCACCTCCAACTTCTTTAATGATTTTGACCCCTTCCTCACCTTCCTTCTCTCCTTTTCCATGCCCACTCTGATCCTCGGAGACTTCAACATCCCCATGGATATCCCTGGTGACTCCTCTACCGCCTGCCTTTTATCTCTCCTTGACGCTGCCAACCTCTTGCTCCACCCAACCTCGCCCACTCACCAACTTGGTCATACCCTCGACCTCATCATCTCCTACTGCTGCACTGTGTCCACCCTCACCAACTCTGAAATCCCTCTCTCTGATCATAATCTTCTCACCTGCCTCCTCACTCACACTCCTTTCCCCTGTAAATCCATATTATTCCCTCACAGAGATCTCCGCTTTCTTGACCCCATCCATCTTTCTGAGCACCTCACACCCCACCTCGCCTCCCTCTCCTCTCTACCCAGTCTTGATGATCAGATTACTGCTCTCAACTCTACCCTTTCTACTCAGCTAGACTCACTCACTCCCCTTTCCCTTCGCTGCTCTTGTACCACTAACCCACAGCCCTGGATCACTGTCACTGTCTGCCTCCTTCGCTCTTATGCTCAAGCTGCTGAACGCGGCTGGGGAAAGTCCATGCCAACCATGCCAACCTCATTCACTTCAAGTTTATCCTTTCCTGCCTTAACTCAGCCCTCTCCTCTGCCAGACAAAACTATTTCTCCTCCCATATTGACACCCATGCCCATCATCCCCATCAGCTGTTCCGTACATTCAACTCCCTTCTCAGGCCCCCGGTTCCTCCCTCTCCTCCTTCCCTCACCCCCAATGATCTGGCCTCCTACTTCATTAATAAAATTAAATCCATCAGGTCTGACCTCCCCAAAGTCACTCCCCCTGCTTCTCCAACCCCCCGGCTCTCAACACTCTCTGCTACTCTCCCATCCTTCCCAGCAGTATCTTCAGAGGAGCTCTCCTCCCTCCTCTCAAGTGCTACTCTGGCCACCTGTGCTTCTTACCCCATTCCCTCTCATCTCCTGAAATCTCTCACTCCGTCCCTTCTCCTCTCCTTAACTTCCATCTTCAACCACTCACTCTCCACTGGTTCCTTCCCCTCTGCCTTCAAACATGCCCATGTCTCTCCCATCATAAAAAACCCTCTTTTGACCCCACCTCACCTTCTAGTTATCGCCCCATCTCCCTCCTACCATTCCTTTCCACACTCCTTGAACGAGTCATCTACATGCGCTACCTCAAATTCCTCAACACCAACTATCTCCTCGACCCCCTCCAGTCTGGCTTCCGTCCCCTACATTCCACGGAAAATGCCCTCTCAAAGGTCACCAATGTCCTCCTGCTTGCCAAATCCAACAGCGCATACTCTATCCTAATCCTCCTCGACCTCTCAGCTGCCTTCGACACTGTGGACCGTGCCCTTCTCCTCAACATGCTATCCAACCTTGGCTTCACAGACTCTGTCCTCTCCTGGTTCTCCTCTTATCTCTCTGGTCGTTCATTCTCAGTCTCTTTTGCAGGCTCCTCCTCCCCCTCCTATCCCCTTACTGTGGGGGTTCTTCAAGGTTCAGTTCTTGGTCCCCTTCTGTTCTCAATCTACACTCACTCCCTTGGTGACCTCATTTGCTCCCACAGCTTCAACTATCACCTCTACGCTGATGACGCCCAAATCTACATCCCTGCCCCTGCTCTCTCTCCCTCCCTCCAGGCTTGCATCTCCTCCTGCCTTCAGGACATCTAGACGTCTGCCCGGCACCTAAAACTCAACATGTCCAAGACTGAACTCCTTGCCTTCCCTCCCAAATCCTGCCCTCTCCCTGACTTTCCCATCAGTATTGATGGCACTACTATCCTTCCCGTCTCACAAGCCCGCAAACTTGGTGTCATCCTCGACTCTGCTCTCTCTTTCACCCCTCACATCCAAGCCGTCACCAAAACCTGCCGGTCTCAGCTCCACAACATTGCCAAGTTCCGCCTTTTCCTCTCCATCCAAACTGCTACCCTGTTCATTCAAGCTCTCATCCTATCCCGTCTGGACTACTGTATCAGCCTCCTCTCCGATCTCCCATCCTCTTGTCTCTCCCCACTTCAATCCATATTTCACGCCACTGCCCGGATTGTCTTTGTCCAGAAACACTCTGGGCATGTTACTCCCCTCCTCAAAAAATCTCCAGTGGCTACCAATCAACCTATGCATCAGGCAGAAACTCCTCACCCTCGGCTTCAAGGCTCTCCATCACCTTGCCCCCTCCTACCTCACCTCCCTTCGTTCCTTCTACAGCCCAGCCCGCACCCTCTGCTCCTCTGCCGCTAATCTCCTCACCATGCCTCGTTCTCGCCTGTCCCACCGTTGACCCCTGGCCCACGTCATCCCCCTGGCCTGGAATGTCCTCCCTCCCCACATCCACCAAGCTAGCTCTCTTCCTCCCTTCAAGGCCCTACTGAGAGCTCACCTCCTCCAGGAGGCCTTCCCAGACTGAGTCCCCTCCTTCCTCTCCCCCTCCTCCCCCTCTCCATCCCCCCCCGCCTTACCTCCTTCCCTTCCCCATAGCACCTGTATATATGCATATATGTTTGTACATATTTATTACTCTATTTATTTATTTTACTTGTACATATCTATTCTATTTATTTCATTTTGTTAATATGTTTTGTTTTGTTCTCTGTCTCCCCCTTCTAGACTATGGGCCCACTGTTGGGTAGGGACCATCTCTATATGTTGCCAACTTGTACTTCCCAAGCACTTAGTACAGTGCTCTGCACACAGTAAGTGCTCAATAAATATGACTGACTGATTGATAGGAGAGTGGTGAGGTGGGAGAAGACAAAGTGATTAAGTGCTTTAAAGCCAAAGGTGAGAAGTTTTTGTTTGATGTGGAGGTGGATGGGCAACCACTGGAGTTTCTTGAGGAGTAGAGAATCATGGTCTGAACATCTTTGAAGGAAAATGATTCAGGCATTAGAAAGAAGTATGGACAGAGTGGGGAGAGACAGGAGTCAAGGAGGTCCACAAGGAGGCTGATACAAAAATCAAGGTGGGATAGGATAAGTGCTTGCCTTAATGTGGTAGCAATTTGGACGGAGAGGAAGGGGCACCCTCTGCTCCTCCCTGCACTCTCCACTCCTCTGCCGCTAATCTCCTCACTGTACCTCATTCTTGCCTGTCCCGCCATCGACCCCCGGCCCACATCATCCCCAGGGTCTGGAATGCCCTCCTTCTGCCCATCCGCCAAGCTAGCTCTCTTCCTCCCTTCAAAGCCCTACTGAGAGCTCACCTCCTCCAGGAGGCCTTCCCAGACTGAGCCCCTTCCTTCCTCTCCCCCTCGTCCCCCTCTCCATCCCCCCCATTTTACCTCCTTCCCTTCCCCACAGCACCTGTATATATGTATATATGTTTGTACATATTTATTACTCTATTTATTTATTTATTTTACTTATACATATCTATTCTATTTATTTTATTTTGTTAGTATGTTTGGTTTTGTTCTCTGTCTCCCCCTCTCAGACTGTGAGCCCACTGTTGGGTAGGGACTGTCTCTATATGTTGCCAACTTGTACTTCCCAAGCTCTTAGTACAGTGCTCTGCACACAGTAAGCGCTCAATAAATGCGATTGATGATGATGATGAAGGGGCAGAGTTTGGTGATGCTGTGAAAGTAGACCTGACAGGATTTAGTGATGGCTAGAATATGTGGGTGGAACAAGAGAGAGGAGTCAAGGACAATGCCAAGATTATGGGCTGACAAGACAAGAAGGATGGTGTAAATTTATAATTATATCTATCTTGTAGGATTCCCCATCTTTCCCATCAAAAAAGAAAGAAAAAAGATTGCTAATTATCAGTCAATCAATGGCATTTATTGAGCACTTACTATGTGCCAAGCACTGCATTAAATGCTTGGGAAGTTACATTACTACAGAGTCAGTAGTCCCGTAAAGCAGTCATTAAAATAGATTAGAGATACAAAGAGGTTTAGAAAGAGACACACAGAAAGAGACAGGGACCCAGAGAAATGCTGAGACAGATTTGTCAATTAATTAATGGTATTTATTGAGTGCTTAACTGTGCACAGAGCACTGTACTAAGCTCCTGGGTGAATACAATAGAAAAGTGTTACATAGGGTGATGCAGACACTGAAACAAACATAGAAACTCGGGGAGATGCAGAGAACAGACTGAGACATAGAGAGTTGTGGAGAATTAAAGGCTCAGGGAGATGCCGAGACAGACACTTGTAAATGCAAGTAGATGTGGATATCACATGTGAAATCATTTGGAAATTGAAGCCTAACAGTTTTGTCATAATGTGTGTTTCCACTTTGCATTTTGGCCAAAACACTGTTAGAGAGTTAGTGAACATTTTTCCAACAGTGCAATCCTGTTTGTCATCTTGGGATATAGTGTCATAAGAAACGGTTGTGTGTGAACATGTAGGATTGACTACAGGTAACTAATAACACATAAGTTTTTCTAAAGTAGGATTTTTTAAATAATGTGGCCCCTGCATTATAGGAGACTGGGTGTGGTTTATTTTGGCCTGAATTATATACCTTGTTCTTCTAGAACATCCATGCTCCTTAGGAAGACATGTGATTTGTGATATAATGACAATAGTAATGATAATAATAATAAGTGCCAAGCGCCAAACTAGGTGCTGGGATAGATACAAGATTATCAGGTCAGACACAGTCCCTGTCCCACATGGGGGTCACAATCTAAGTAGGGGAACAGTTATTTAATCCCCATTTTACAGGCTAAATCTACAGTAGTTAATGATTGTGGAAATTCACGCCCAAAACATTTTCACCCCAAATCCTGGATTGTTGAAGTCAAAGTGTAATTTTGGTTCTGGCTCAGCCAGGTCGTTTGTTACTATAGACCCAGCCTGCTCACAGTTAATTACAATTAAGAATGGGAAAAAATTAATAACAAAAATATCAATCAATCAGTGGTATTTATTGAGTGTTTTCTGTGTGCAGAACACTGTTCTAAATTCTTGGGAGAGAATAATCACAACGTGGTATTTATTGAGCACTATGTACAGAGCACTATACTAGGCGTTTGGGTGAGTATGATACAACAGATTGGTTAGACATGTTCATTGGCCAAAAGAAGCATACAGTCTACAGGGGAGAAAGACATTAAAATACATTAAGGATATGTATACAAGTACTTATAAGATACAAATCCAAGTTAAAGGATGACGCAGGAAGGGGAGGGAGTAGGGAAAATGAGGGCGTAAATCGGGGAAGGCCTCTTGGAGGAGAATATTCATTCATTCATTCAATTGTATTTATTGAGAGTTTTCCATGTGCAAAGCACTGTACTAAGCACTTGGGATAGTACTATATAAACAGACACATTCCTGCCCACAACCAGCTCAGAGTCTAGAGATTATATTTTAATTAGGCTTTGAAGGTGAGGAGAGTGATGTGTTATCTATGAAGTGAGGGAATTCCAGGTCTAAGGAGAGATGTGAGCAATAGGTTGTTGGCAAGATACACAGTGTGGCTCAGTGGAAAAAGCACGGGCTTTGGAGTCAGAGGTCATGGGTTCAAATCCCGGCTCTGACAATTGTCAGCTGTGTGACTTTGGGCAAGTCACTTCACTTCTCTGTGCCTCAGTTACCTCATCTGTAAAATGGGGATTAAGATTGTGAGCCCCACATGGGACAACCTGATCTCCTTGTATCCCCCCAGCGCTTAGAACAGTGCCTTGCACATAGTAAGCACTTAACAAATACCATTATTATAATTATTATACAGGTACAGAGAGGAGGTTGGTGTTAGATGAGTGAAGTGTGTGGGCTGGGCTATAGTAGGAAATCAGCGAGGTACAAAAGGTGGGACGAACTCATTTGGTGCTTTAAAGTGGATTGTAAGGAGTTTCCATTTGAAGGGAGGCGGTTGGGCAATCACTGGAAGGTACTAAGGAATGGGGAAACATGGACTGAATTTTTTTAGAAAAATGATCCAGCAGCAGTATAGACTTGAGTGGGGAGAGACAGAAAACAGGGAGATCGGCAAGGATACTGACACTGTAGCCTTAGGATGAGATAAGTGTTTGTATCAGGATAGAAGCAATTTGAATGGAGAGGAAAGGGCTGATATTAGTGATTTTGTAAAGGTAGAACCCACAGGATTTGGAAACAGTTTGAATATGTGGGTTGAATGAGAGATGATTCAAGGATAATGCCAATGTTATGGGCTTCTGAGACAGGCAGGATAGTGGTGCTGTACTCAGTAAGCACTCAATAAATACGATTGAATGAAGGAGTGAATAGTGATGTCTACAGTGATGGGAAAGTAAAGGGGAGGACAGGGTTTGGGTGGGAAGATGAAGAGTTCTGTTTGGGACAAGTTAAGTTTGATGTGTTGGCAGGACATCCAAGTGGAGATATTCTGAAGGAGAGAGGTCAGGGCTGGAGCGGTTGATTTAGGAATCATCTGTGTAGATATGATAATTGAGACTGGGTGGGTGAATGAGTTCTCTGAGGGAGTGCTTGTAGATGAAGAATAGAAGGGAACTCAAATTGAAGTGAGTCTTGCAGTGCCCCCACAGTTCTGGGGTTGGAGGCAGAGGAGGAGCCAGTGAAAGAGACTGAGAATGAGCAGCCAGAGAGATATGAGGAGACCCAGGGGAGGACAACATCAGTGAAGCCGAGGTTAGATAATGTTTCCAGGAAGAGAGGGTGATCAACTGTGTTGAAAGCAGCTGAGAGGTAGAGGAGAATTAGGATGGAGTAGAAGCAGTTGAATTTTGCAAGAAGTAGGCTACTACTGACCTTTGAGAGGGGAATTTCCATGGAGTGGGGGCAACGGAAGCCAGATTGGAAGGAGTCAAGGAGAGAATTGGAGGAGAGGAATTGGAGTCAGTGGGTGCAGACTAGTTTCAGCAATTTGGAGAAGAATGGTAGGAGGTCGATGGGGTGATAATTGAAGGGAACTATGGAGTCAAGGGAGGTTTTTTTTTAATGGTAGAGGATACATGAGTATGTTTGAAAGCAGTTGGGAAGTAGCCATTGCAAACTGAATAGTTGAAGATGCTGAAAATAGTATTTAGTATTTAACAGTGTCTGGTTATGAAGAGTGTATT
This sequence comes from Tachyglossus aculeatus, assembly GCF_015852505.1. Lineage (NCBI taxonomy): Eukaryota > Metazoa > Chordata > Mammalia > Monotremata > Tachyglossidae > Tachyglossus > Tachyglossus aculeatus. The sequence goes on from NC_052101.1 coordinate 104,632,147, forward strand.
GGATCTGAATAACCCAGGTGTATTTTAGTACTATTTAAATACTGACTTACTGAAGAGTACAGGATTGGCTAGAAAGCTTTTCTGAAGTGCCATCTGATAATAACAATACCAACAATAATTGTATTCATTAAATGCTTACTATATATCAAAGCACTGAGGTTAGATGCCATGCAATTAGATCTGTCTTGGCTCTCACAGTCTAAAGGGGAGGGAGACTGGGTATAAGGAAACTGAGGCACAGAGAAGTTAAGTGAGTTGCCCTAGGTCATCATCATCAGTGGCATTTACTGAGCACTTACTGAAGAGCACTGCTTGGGAGAGCACAATGCAACAGAGTTGATAGACACGTTCCCACCCACAAGGAGTTTACAGTCTAGAGGTCAATAGGAGAACTTCCCACTCAACAAGTCCTAATTATGGTCTACTCTGTCAACCACATATAAATTCCTTTACTTAATCAATCAATCAATCAATCGTATTTATTGAGCGCTTACTGTGTGCAGAGCACTGTACTAAGCGCTTGGGAAGTACAAGTTGGCAACATATAGAGACAGTCCCTACCCAACTGTGGGCTGCAGAGTTCTGAACTAAATTATTGAACTATGATATACTGCAATTCGTAAGTTATATGAAAAGAGAAGCTTAACATACACCACTGAATGTAAAGGAGTACTGGTGCAAAAGATAATTTCAGAGAACTAAATGAAACATAATATACTTTATCTTAACATTATGTTTGAATCAGAATAATTCAAATCTCCACCTTGATAAGAGTGCATCAGTTACAAGAAGGAAAAAAAAACCTCTCATGTTTCATGTTTAAATATATACTCTATGCATTCATAGAGATAATGGATACATTGTTGGTTCAAATCACCGCAACATGATAAGAAACTGACAATAAATAAAGTACCCTGCTTGATTTAATGAAATCGCCTGTGGCAAAGCCTGGGGTGAGTTTTTGTAGTAACAATGGACTAATACATGTCCGCCCCTCTCAATATGGCACTTGAAAAGTTTCCAGTAGTCTACCAGTCTCTACTGTGAGAGGAAGAGTCAAGCAGAGGCATACCCATTCCATTCCTAGCTTGCACAGTGGCTTGCGAGTGGAAGGCAATCTGCTACAAGTCAAAACTCACCTGTGCTGGGCAGCAGTGGCATGGGAGAGAGTCGAGGGCAGAGACTCAGGTTTACTGTGTGGAAGCAGGCAATGGTAAGCCACTTCTGTATTTTTACAAAGAAAACTCTATGGATACGCTACCAGAACAACTGCAGATGGAGGTGGGGCATTCTGGGAGAGATGTGTTCATGGAGTCGCTATGGGTCGGAAACGACTCGACAGCTTAATAGAAGACAACATATATTCAACCTAACCCTTGAAGTTCACATATTGCATAACTATTTTTCAAATCAATCTTGGTGTCATCCTCGACTCCGCGCTCTCATTCATCCCTCACATCCAAGCCGTCACCAAAACCTGCTGGTCTCAACTCCACAACATTGCCAAGATCCGCCCTTTCCTCTCCATCCAAACCGCTACGCTGCTCATTCAAGCTCTCATCCTATGCCGTCTGGACTACTGCTTCAGCCTTCTTTCTGATCTCCCATTCTCATGTCTCTCCCCACTTCAATCCAAACGTCATGCTGCTGCCTGGATTGTCTTTGTCCAGAAATGATCTGGCATGTTACACCCCTCCTCAAAAATTTCCAGTGGCTACCAATCAATCTGCACATCAGGCAGAAACTCCTCACCCTGGGCTTCAAGGCTCTCCATCACCTTGCCCCCTCCTACCTCACCTCCCTTCTCTACTTCTACAGCCCAGCCTGCACCCTCCGCTCCTCTGCCGCTAATCTCCTCACCGTGCCTCGTTCTCGCCTGTCCTGCCATTGACCCCCGGCCCACGTCATCCCCCTGGCCTGGAATGCCCTCCCTCTGCCCATCCACCAAGCTAGCTCTCTTCCCCCCTTCAAGGCCCTACTGAGAGCTCACCTCCTCCAGGAGGCCTTCCCAGACTGAGCCCCTTCCTTCCTCTCCCCCTCGCCCCCCTCCATCCCCCCATCTTACCTCCTTCTCTTCCCCACAGCACCTGTATATATGTATATATGTTTGTACATATTTATTACTCTATTTATTTATTTATTTATTTTACTTGTACATATCTATTCTATTTATTTTATTTTGTTAATATGTTTGGTTTTGTTCTCTGTCTCCCCCTTCTAATCAATCAATCAATCAATCGTATTTATTGAGCGCTTACTATGTGCAGAGCACTGTACTAAGCGCTTGGGAAGTACAAATTGGCAACACATAGAGACAGTCCCTACCCAACAGTGGGCTCACAGTCTAAAAGTGGGAGACAGAGAACAGAACCAAACATACCAACAAAATAAAATAAATAGGATAGAAATGTACAAGTAAAATAAATAAATAAATAAATAAATAGAGTAATAAATATGTACAACCATATATACATATATACAGGTGCTGTGGGGAAGGGAAGGAGGTAAGATGGGGGGATGGAGAGGGGGACGAGGGGGAGAGGAAGGAAGGGGCTCAGTCTGGGAAGGCCTCCTGGAGGAGGTGAGCTCTTCTAGACTGTGAGCCCACTGTTGGGTAGGGACTGTCTCTATATGTTGCCAACTTGTACTTCCCAAGCACTTAGTACAGTGCTCTGCACACAGTAAGCGCTCAATAAATATGATTGATTGATTGATTGATCAATCCGAGACCTTTTTAATGCTTTCCTGGAATACCTATACAAACCAATACAAGCTGGGCCTACACAAGCAAAATAAAGAGGAGAGTTTGGGAAATTATCCTTGAGAAGCAGGGTAACCTCAGCGAAAGAACACAGGATTGGGAGTCAGAAGACTCAATTTCTAGATACATCGTGGCTCAGTGGAAAGAGCACGGGCTTTGGAGTCAGAGTTCATGGGTTCGAATCCCGGCTCCACCAACTGTCAGCTGTGTGACTTTGGGCAAGTCACTTAACTTATCTGGGCCTCAGTTACCTCATCTGTAAAATGGGGATTAAGATTGTGAGCCCCCCGTGGGACAACCTGATCACCTTGTAACCTCCCCAGCGCTTAGAACAGTGCTTTGCACAGAGTAAGCACTTAATAAATGCCATCATTATTATTATTATTATAATTATTACAGCTCTACCTCTGGTCAACTGTGGGATCTTAAGACAAGTCAGTTACCCCTGTGTGGGCAAGGACTATGCCCCAACTGATAACCTTGTACTTACCCCAGTGCTTAGTATGCATAAAATGCTTGATAAATGTCCTTACTATTATTATTCCTCTCATTATAATTCAAGCAAATGCCTCTGTTGCCCACTCAGGCCTATTCTGGCAAAATAAAATGGAGAACTGAGGAAATGATCTAAATAAATGAGCCCCTAATTTTTTTCCTGAAATGTACAGGTACTGTGTCCTACCTGATTAACTTGTAATTAATTAATTTACACATAGTAAGCACTTAAATATGATAATAATTATATAGTAATACTAATATAAAATGGGCAGATCTTGAAAATTCCCTAGAGGAAAGATTAAAATGATTTAGAGACTGACAATGTGAGAGCTGAAAAAGAGTGAGGAGTCAAAGATAATGCCTAGATTATGGAACAACTGGCAGTATTTGGTGACAGACTGACTATAGGAGTTGAAAGAGAGGGAAAAGTCAAAGATAATTCGATGTCTTCAGAGATGAGGAGGATGGTGTTGTTACGAACTGTCATGGGAAATTTAGGTAGAGGGAAGGATAGGGCCCGAAGGGGAGAAAATGAGTTCATTTTTGGATATACTGAGCTGAATGTGCCAGTGGCTCATCCAGGCAGATGCCTGAGAGAAAAGAGGCAGAAGAAAAGGCAAGACTGTAGAGGAGGAAACAGGTTGGGGCTAGGGAGGTAGATTTGGAGGGCATATGCATAAAGGTGGTCATTGAAACCATGGGAGAAGATGAGCTCCAAGAGAACTCTAACATGACATTCACTTTAGTCCTCACAACATTCCTGTGACGTATGGAAAGGCAGGTATTGCTCCCATTTTGCAGATGTGAAAATTGAGGTATAGAGAAGGCCTGTGACTTGCCCAAGGTCATCCAGCATTCCAGTGTCAGAGTTGGGACTAGAACCCAGGATCTCTGATTCCCAGATCTCATGCTCTTCTACACCATGCTGCCACATCTGCATACATGGATTGAGTTAATACTGAATGTATCATCTTCAAAAATGAAGGGTGTATATACACATGTACTTGTTTACCCTACTTTACATAGGGACATTTTTATAGAGGCATGTCCCTGTTTCTGAAAGACCACAATACATACATTCCAGACATGCATCAAGCACAAATGGCAAACGTGGCTCAGGAAGGCCATAGCCCATAAGCCTTGCTGAATGTTATGTCCAGTCACTCCAGATAATTCAATTCCCTCCCTCAGAAAGCACCAAAACTGTGGATAGGTAGAAAAAGGCTGCTAAATCCTGCTAATAGCTCAGTCTGCTACCTCACCCTTATTTTTTTTATGGTACTTGTTAAGTGCTTACTATGTTTCAGGCACAGTAATAAGGGCTAGGGTAGATGCAAGCTCATCAGGTTGGACACCTATCATGTCCCACATGGGGCTCACAGTCTTAAATTTCATTTGGCTCATGAGGTAACTGAGGCATAGAGAAGTGAAGTGATTTGCTCAAGGCCAGACAGCAGACAAGTGGTGGAGCCAGGATTAGAACCCAGGTCCTTTAGACTCCCAGGCTCATCCTCTATCCACTAGACTAAATAGAACAGAAAAATTCCAACTCCCCAGTAGCAGAAGAGGAGTTGGCCATGACTTTCATCAAGGTACGAATCTTAGTTCCACCACCAGCTAAGATATTTGCATTAAAGAGTCTTGCATTAATTTTCAAGAAAGGAGATGAACTTTAAAAAAAATTGGAGACCCTGATTGAGAAAGGGGTTCAAAGGCTACAGAGATGTTCAAAAGGACTTAGCCTATAAGAAGGTACTTTATGAAGAAAACAATGAGGCTATTTTCCAATCTAAATTCCACAGATTTTTCCCTAAATTTCAAATAACACTGCGGCAGTCGTAATTTATGTGGTATTTCTGAAGTCTCTTGCAGGAACTAATTGCATATTACATATGAAATATTACAACTCCATATCTAATGATGTGACTGTGACTTGAATTGCTTTTATGGAGAATAGTTTGGTGATGTTTAATATTACAGGATATTGCACTGAAAGGAATTTCATAATTTTCCAGAAGTTCTGGAATGGATTCCAATATATGACATGCAGTCTATTAAAAAACATGGCCCATGATAAATCCATTCATGATCCACCCATGTTTTCAACGAACATATTAAGGCTGTATATCCATGTACACAGATCCACACACTATTGCCCTTCAGTATATACACATTATAATTGTGCACTCAACATCGGTTTTATTGTCTACTATGTTCAAAATATTGAAAAAAATAGTAGAAGATATGGTCCTACTCCTTGAAGGGCTTGTAATTTATAGGGGAGAGAGCAGAAACTAATTGTAAAAAAACAATAAAGAGGAAAAATCTCTATTGCTGATAAAGGCAAAAGTAAGTCAAACCTGAATAAAGGGAGTGAAGCACAAGAACCTGTATGTGTTAAGGTTAGCTGGGAGAAGGATGTGATTGTGGTTAGGGAATAGTCAGAGTAAATATCAGACTCACCAAAATAAAATGTTTGCATTGGTGAAGCACAAATATCTTGAAATTGAATGTCTTTCTAAAGAATTACTTCACAACATCATTACAATCTTACTTTACAGTAAAAAAGATAAGCTGATTTATATTCTAATTTAATATGCAATTTCCATAGGATCAATAAAGAACAGAGAAGTCTCTCTCAAAGTTAGTTGTTACAGCCATTTTGTTACTCCATACAATATTAAAATCTTTGATCTTGGATCACTGCTTTACCCAGATATCAATGTGACACTTCAGAGAGCACATCTTCAGTGCAAAAATTTTTTAAATTGTGAAAGTTCATTTTAGTTTTACTATTCTTTCTCCTGATAAATTATTGAATAGATGTTTTAAGCAAATGGCACAATATTCATTTTTTTACCATAAGCAATGAGCTATACAACATTCACCTTTCTACTAGCTGAATTGGATGCATAAATCTTTCCATAATATTTGCTGTGAAATTTTCTCATTGTCATGATTTTTGGGGTCCATGGTGAACAACTCTATGAGGAGGGCAGCATCTACCTTATGCCCAAAAACATGGTCGTGAAGACTGAAAAACATCTTAGAATACTGGGAAGGCTACAGCCATTTATAATCAAGAACTGTTTCCTTGGAGTAGTGAGAAGCCTGAGAACTGCCTCTTTCAGGAGTGTTTTAGTTACTTATTTTAATACTGATTTTAAATTACTCTTTAGTTCATAAGTTTATTATGGTTTTCCATGTGTCTGTCCTGCCCCACTTGTGAGCCCCTTGGAGGTCAAGGACCCTGTCTTAACCATTTATTCTTTATTTACTGAGCACTGAGGGTGAAGCTTGGCCATAAGATAATTGAGTTGGAGGACAGCGCTAGAAGGGGAAAGGCACAAACTACAGTTGAATCAATCAATCATATTTATTGAGCACTTACTATATACACAGAAAACTATACTAAGCACTTAGGATAGTACAATACAATTGAATTGGCAGACACATTCCCTGCCCATGATGAGCTTACAGTCTAGAGGCCAATTAATCAGGTGTGTATGCTTTTACCATGGTTCATGAGACATGCTTGGAGGTAGAATAGGGGCATGTGGGTTCACAAATACCATCTTGTCTGTACCAGGCTTGTGGTTATTCAAAATTTGGGTGTGTGGCCAAGAGTCACATGTTCATTTATATTTGGTTCAAAAATTGGTTATCCATCAAAAATTCTTCTCGGAAAGCACACTTGATCTAAGTAGTCTGCTTAATCAATTAAAGGATGTGTTTACAAATGTAACGTGAAGTGAAGATTTGAGCAATTGCCCAGTGAATGTGATGAGCATAGACTCCAGCTAACAGACTAAGTTGATGGATTTCTTTCTTTCTACCTTGAAGAAGAAGCTCCAGGCAATTGCCAAAGTACTCGGGTAATTGTCTGGGTAATGGTCTCAGCGCGTAGTACAGTGCTCGGCACACAGTAAGCGCACAATAAATACGATTGAATGAACTCATCTCTTTGCTCTGGTTGTGGAGATGATCTGTTAAGAAACTTTTACATTTGCCCGATTTGTCCCTGGAATTAATATTTCTCAGTCAATAGCAATCTAAATTTGATTCATGATATTTTCCTCTGCATAGATAGTTCAAATTTCTATTTGGCTTCCCCTTCCTTGGGGATAAAACAGAAAGGCAGTTCTACATTCAGAACCATGGAGTCACAGAGCTAGAAAGGGCTTTGGGAGACCAACTGTTCCTTCCCTGTTTATATCAGAGAGATAAGATTATGTATTGATTTTATAGCCTGCTGGAGGAAGAGATACTACATCCTACCTTGGTAGCTTGATCAAGTAGGTAATATCCCAGAAAGAAAGGTTTTCGTACGTGTTATCTAAATTCCTCAGACTGCAGTTTCAAGTCTATTGTTCTGTCATCAGAGGAAATGAAGCATGCGTGGTCACTAGTCTCTGTAGGACAGTCTGCCATCTACATGAAAAACCATCATTAAATCACAGTAGAAAACCAAGTGAATTCCATTTCTTACCTATTCATTTCTTTCTCTAACTGGGGATCCCCTTGGAACACATTTAAGAAGAGATCCCCTATGTTTCAGTTCGGTAATGAATCCTCTTTCCCTTGTGAGGATGTTATGAATCTTCAATTGGATTTTTTTGGATATTCTTACATTCATAGCATTGACAACTACTTTATCCCTTACAAATTAAAGAGGGCAACACATAAGCCCAGAAAAGGAAGGAAGCCATTCAGAAATGTGAATGGTTCCTTTGGGAATCATTCAGAGTTTTTATTCAAACCTAGTGTAAGTTGATTGCAATTAAAGTAGCGAAAGATGAGATCTATGAAACACTTAATCTTAATTATGAAAACAAACAAACAGATGTTGTTTAAGATAACATATTAGAAACAAATGTGTTCACTCATGTCCAAACTTACATTTCTGCACAGATGCAATTTGGATTTTTAAATTTTCACCAATTAGTGTCCGATGGTTTTATTTTTTCTTGCAATGTTTAGTAGCCTTACAGGCATCATCACATCTGGCTTCATCAGCATTACCCAAGAGCCACACTTAATATAAAATAGTAGTAGAACATGACCTCCAATGAAGTGATCCAATATCCCAGTCAGTCCCTCAGCTTTGAGCAATGCTAATTGCTACACAGCTTTTCCAATTGGGTTGCATGAGAGAAATGGATGATAGTAAGATACCCAACCAGCTGCTGAATGGCAAGATGAAATGGGTTGTTTAGAAGTAGGAAGATAGGATGGACTTTTGAAAGACATAGACTGTGAGCCCCAAGTAGAACAATCTCCAATCTGATCAACTTGTATCCACCCCAGCACTTAAAATAGTGCTTGATACATAGTAACAAATACCATTAAAAAAAAAAAAAAGGTCCATCTCTAACAGTGGCTAGGATAGTCTGACATTTGGTAATCAGGCTCAGCCACTCCTTCAATACCAGAGCCCTGAGGATCACCACCCCTCAGAGACACCACCCAATCCCTACGACTGTCTCTACTGTGGTAGTGTGAGGATACAGTGGCAGCACAGAAGCTCCCTCACACCAGAGCTCTGAGTCTTATTGGCTTTGTTGTCCAGTGGCCATTCCCAACCCCTGCTTATTCTTAGGTTGTAAACTTTTTGGGATCTAGAGACTGGATCTGATTCTTATTTGAGTATTTCTTCCAGCATAGAGTAATATTTTACAGATATTAGGCACCCAGTTAATACAACTGAATTAATGAATATTTTAATGGTATTTAAGAGCTTACTACATGTGCTAGGCACTGTAATAATAATAATAGTAATAATGGTATTTGTTAAGTGCTTACTATGTGCCAAGCACTGTTCTGTACTAAAAGCTGGGATAGATACAAGATAATCAAGTTGGACACATTCCATGTCCCACGTGGGACTTGCCGGCTTAATCTTCATTTTACAGAGAAGGAAACTGAGCCACAGAAAAGTTAAGTGACTTGCCCAGGGTCACACAGCAGATGAGTGGCAGAGTAGGGATCAGAACCCAGGTCCTCTGACTCCCAAGCCCAGGCTCTTTCCACTATAATAATAATAATAATAACAATAATAATAATAATGGCATTTGTTAAGCGCTTACCATGTGCAAAGCACTTTTCTAAGCTCTGGGGAGGATACAAGGTGATCAGGTTGTCCCAAGTGGGGCTCACAGTCTTAATCCCCATTTTCCAGATGAGGTAACTGAGGCACAGAGAAGTTAAGTGACTTGCCGAAAGTCACACAGCTGACAAGTGGCAAAGCCAGGCTTTGAACCCATGACCTCTGACTCCCAAGCCCGGGCTCTTTCCACTGAGCCACGCTGCTTCTCTGACTAGGACACACTGCTTCTCTCATCAAACAAATATTTAGGGCCAATCATGATATAATAAGGCAGGGTAATAAGCATAGTTAGGATGGCAAGTAGCAAACACATTCATGCAGCAAAGGACATAATTATGTACAAACAATTGTAAAAAATATTGTCATAAATGGTTTGGCCATATGTGTACACATGAGAAAATCTTAACATTGTTCCCTTCAACTTCACCCCTAAAAAGATAGGTATGTAAAGTATCAACAGGTACAGAACTCATAGAAAAACATGTTTTGATTTTCTCTCACCCAGGGAAAAGACTCAGAAGGGCCAGCAGCAAATAACAAATGGTAAGAGAGTAGCATAAAAATAGTTTCATCGCTTTCATTGATCTGATTTATTTGGAGATTTCAAGTCAGTGTGACTAGCTCTAGCAGAGTTAAAGACATCCACCTCTCTAGCCCCAACACTGCTATTCAATTTCACATTTCCTCTTCCCTCCAGGACATCTCCATTTGGACATTCCATTGACATTTCAACTCGACATGTTTAAACCTAGCTTCTTCTCATCTTCCCTCCTAAACCTGCCCATGTCTGTTGGTGACAACACCATCGTCCCTATCCTGGAAACGTATAGTCTTGATATCATCCTCAACTCCTCTTTGACTTTCAACTCTCACACTGTTAATCCTACTGATTCTTCTCTAGTACATTTTCCAGATCTACCCCTACTTCTTCACCCAAACAGAACACCACCTAGGTTCAAGCACTTGTCTTGTCATGGCTAGGCTATTGTATCATGCTGCAGAGGCAGCATTGCTTAGTGGATAGAGCAAGGGCTTGGGAGTCAGAGGACATGGGTTCTAATTCTGGCTCCACCACTTGTCTGCTGTGGGACCTTGGGCAAGTCACTTCACTTCTCTGTGCCTCAGTTACCTCATCTGTAAAATGGGTATTAAGACTGTGAGCCCCTCTCAGGACTACCTGATTACCTTGCATTTACCCCAGTGCATAGAGCAGTGCTTGGCACATAGTAAGCACTTAGGTGCCATTATTATTATTATCAGCACTGATCATCCTAACTCCAGCCTCTCTCTATTTAACTCTATGCCTCAAGATGTTGCCCAGATCTTCCTGAAATGTGGCTCAGAAAGCATCCCTCCACTCTTCGGAAGCCTTCAGTGTCTGCCCATCTCCCAGAGTGAATAAATTGGTAAGCATAGTTTCAAAGTGCTTATTAGGTTCTAAGTACTGTGCTAATTACTAGAGTAGATACAATATCATCAAATAAAATCCCTGTCAAATGTGGGGTTCACAGTTGGAGGGACAACAGACATTGCATCTCTATTTAAGTGATGAGGAAAATGAGGCAAAAGGAAGTTAAGTAACTTGCCCAAGGTCATATAAAACAAAAAATACTCATGATTGATTTCAAGGCACTCCATCAACTCTCCCCATCTGATGTGTTAGCTCTCTTCATCAACTATTTATTTTCCATCTTGCAACTTTTGCTCCTTCTAAGATCACCTAACTATGCCCTGCTCTAAGCAATTCCACCTTTGACCCCTTGCTCCCTCTACATCCAAAAATATTCAACAGATTATGATGACAGCCTTCCTAAAAATCTCACCTCTTCCAGGAAGATTTTCCCAGATTAATTCCTCAAACCCCATGGTACATTAATGCCAATGGCTTCACTTAGTCCTTCTCTATTTATATATGGTATTGCTGAGAGTGAGTACATGTACAATTCAATTGCATGAAATTATTTATTCTGTTTCACCTAGGAATATTTGTTCTTCATCAGATTTCAGAAGCTATGCAGAATCCTTGGAGAAACTTCAGAGCAGCCTATCAAGGCAGAATGGGAGCTCATTTCTGAGAGTGCCCATCTCCTTTCTCCCTCCTCTCCTACTATTCTTTCCATTCTTTCTCCATTCTTACTTCCTTTCCCTCTTTCCTACTCATTCCCCTCTTCCCCAAGTTCCTTCTTTTCCCCCTTTCTTCTTCCTTCCTTCTCTTCCTCTTTCACCCCTATTTCCTCCCTCTGAAACATATCACAGCTCTGAACCCACTAGGGATAACACCACCTACTCTTGATAGTCCTAGTAATGGTATTTATTGAGTGCTCCCGGAAGACTTCATATTTTCCCACCTGTTGAGTGCTCCTCTAATCAATCAATAATATTTATTAAGTTCTTCCTGTGTGCAGAGCCCTATACTAAGCCCTGGGGTGAGCACCATATGACAGAGTTGGTAGACATATTCCCTGCCCATAAGGAGGTTGCAATCTAGAGGGAGAGACAAACATTAAAATAAATTCATTCACTCATGTATTTGTATTTATTGAGTGCTTACTGTGTGCAGAGCACTGTACTAAGCACTTTGGAGAGTACAATATAACAATAAACAGTCACATTCCCTGCCCACATTGAGCTTACAGTCTAGAGGGGAGAGACAGAAATTAATCTAAATAAATTGCAGAAATGTAAATAAGTGCTGTGGGGCAGTAGGGGGGATAAATAAAGGGAGCACGCAGAAGGGAGTGAGATTATGGATATCTACACAAGTCTTGTGGGGCTGAGAGTGGGTGAATATCAAATGCTTAAAACATACAGATCCAAGTGCATAAGTAATAGAGAAGAGAGAGGGAGCAAGGGAAATGAGGGTTAGTCCGGGAAGGCTTCGTGGAGGAGATGTGATTTTCATAAGGCTTTGAAGGTGGGAAGAGTGATTTGTGGTCTGTCATATATAAAGGGGGAGCAAGTTTCAGGCCAGAGGGAGGACGTGAGCAAAGGGTTGGTAGCAAGATAGATGAGATAGAGGTACAGTGAGAAAGTTGGCGTTAGAGGAGCAAAGTGTGTGGGCTGGATTGTACTGGGAAATCAGTGAGGTAACATAGGATGGGGAGAGCACTTTAAAGTTGATGATAAGGAGTTTCTGTTTGATGTGGAAGGGGATGGGCAATCACTGGAGATTCTTGAGGAGGGGGAACATGGGCTCAACAATTTTGGACTGGAGTAGGGAGAGATAGGAGGCATGGAGGTCAGAGATGAGACTCTTTGGATCAACATGGTAGTGATTTGGATGGAGAGGAAAGGGTGGATTTTAGAGATGTGAAGATATAATAAGAAGGATTTGGTCACAGATTGAATATATAAGTTGAATGAGAGAGATGGGTCTAGAATAATGACAAGTTTACTGGCTAGTGAAAATGAGAGTATAGTGTTTACTATAGTGATGGGAAAGATAGAGCAAGGACTGGGTTTAAGTGGGAAGATGAGGAGTTCTGTTTCAGACATGTTAAGGTTGAGGGGTCAGTGGGACATTCAAGTACAAATGTCCTGATGGCAGAAGGAAATGTAGGACTGCAAAAAAGGAGAAAAATCAGAGCTGGAGATGTAGTTTTGCAAATCATCCACATAGAGATGGTAGTTCAAGCTGTGGAAGTGAGTGAGTTCTCCAAGGGAGTGAGTGTAGATGGAAAATAGGAGACCTCCACTGTTAGAGGGTGGGAGGTAGGGAAAGATCCTGTGAAAGAGAATCAATCAATGGTATTTATTAGGTGCTTATTATGTGCAGAGTAGAAGCCTCCAGGGATATAGGAGAACCAGGAGAGTATAGTGTCAGTGAAGCCAAGGTTAAATAATATTTCAAAGAGATGGGGGAAGTCCATGGTGTCAATAGCTGAGAGGTCAAGGAAGGAGGCCATTGGTGACCATAGAGAGAGTGGTTTCCATGGAGTGAAGGGGGAGGAAGCTGCATCAAGCAAAAACTCCTCACTCTTGGCTTCAAGGCTCTCCATCTCATCACCCCCTTCTACCTCACCTCCCTTCTCTCCTTCTACAGCCCAGCCCGCACTCTCCACTCCTCTGCTGCTAACCTCCTCACTGGGCCTCATTCTCGCCTGTCCTGCTGTCAACCCCCGGCCCACATCCTTCCCCTGGCCTGGAATGCCCTCCCTCCACATATCTGCCAAACTAGCTCTCTTCCTCCTTTCAAAGCCCTACTGAGAGCTCACCTCTTCCAGGAGGCCTTTCCAGACTGAGCCCCCTTTTTCCTTTCCTCCTCCCCATCGTCCCCCCCCTCCCGCCAACCCTGGCCCTACCTCCTTACCCTCCCCACAGCACTTGTACATATGTGTAAAGATTTATTACTCTATTTTACTTGTACATATTTACTATTCTGTTTTATTAATGATGTGCATATAGATATAATTCAATTTATTCTGATGGTTTTGACACCTGTCTACATGTTTTGTTCTGTTGTCTGTCTCCCTCTTCTTGACCGTGAGCCCATTGTTGGGTAGGGGCCATCTCTATATGTTGCCGACTTGTACTTCCCAAGTGCTTAGTACAGTGCTCTGCATACAGTGAGTGCTCAATAAATACAATTGAATGAATGAATGAATGCACTGGAGGCATCAAGGAGAGAATTGGAGTAGAAGTAGTGGAGGCAGCAGATGTAAACAACTTACTTAAGGAGTTTGGAGAGGAACAGTAGGATGGAATGGGGCAATAACTGGAGGGAATACTTTTTTAGGATATTACATGAACATGTGGGGAAGGAGCCATTGGAAAGTGAACAGTCGAATATGAAGATTGGGGAACGAAGAAGGAAGTGGGCAAGTGATTTGTGGCCTAATGAAAAGAGCCTGGCCTTGGAGTCAGTGGACCTGGGCTCCAATCTATTAGAAGCAGCATGGCCTAGTGGATAGAGCCCAGGCCTGGAAGTCAGAAGGTCATGGGTTCTAATCCTGGCTCTGCCACTTGTCTGCTGTGTGACCTTGGGCAAGTCACTTCACTTCTCTGTGCCTCAGTTACCTCATCTGTAAAATGGGGATTGAGAGTGCGAGCCCTACGTGGCACAGGGACTTTGTCCAAACTGATTTGCTTGTACACAGCCCAGTGCATAGTACAGTGTCTGTCACATAGTAAGCACTTAATAAATACCATGATTCTTCTTCTTATTATTAGTATTATTATTAATTTCGCTCACCATGTACCTGCTGTGTGACTTTGGGAAAGTCACTTTACTTCTCTGTGCCTCAGTTCCCTCATCTGCAAAAATGGGGATTCAATACAAGTTCTCCCTCCTAATTAGACTGTGAGCCCCATGTGAGACCTGGTTATCTGGTACCTATCCCATTGTTTAGTTCAGTGCTTGGCATAGAGTAAGCACTTAACAAATACCACAATTGTTGTTATTAAATAATGCGTGAAGGGATGGAGTTGGGAGCTCAAGGGGAGGGGGAGGATTTTGAGAGAAGACTGGAGATCTGCTCTTGAGATACTGCTGAGAAAGAAGGGAGAGTTGAAGAGAGGGCAGTAGGAGAGAAGTACTGGAGAGGAGCAGGGGAGCAAAAGCAGCCTAATCAATAGAGGTGCCACATAAACAAAATGGACATAATTAGTTTAAAGAGTCAATAATTATAGCCTTTATGTACTACTTCTTTTGTTTAGTCAGGAAGGGGGTAAATTCTCAGAATGATGTACTGGGATCTCACCACGTGACACTCATTACTGTTAATGGGAGCCACACTGTTAAACTCCTGCCCATCTCACTAAATTTTACCCTTAAGAGTCAATTAGTGCTTATTCTACCTCCAGTTGTCTGGGCAAGCATATGCTTAGATTTTACCATCTTCCAAGTCTCTTTTTCAATAATTCAAGGTACACCCAATTTCTATAATTTATTATAGCATTATCCCGTAAGGACTATGGTATCCTTCACTTAAAAAAAAAAGATGTTTCAGTGTGAGTGCTGTAAATAAGAGGGAAGACTTGAATTTTCTAGAATAAGAAGATAAATTTGATGGAGATGTTTTATATGAGGTCTGTGCTAGGATTTTATACATACGCAACAAGACTAATAAAAAAGGAGAAAAGATAACACTACTAGAGAAAAAGGAAAAAATAAGATAGGAAGAATGAGAATATGAGAATTCTTAGGGGATTAGCTAGTAAGACTGTCAGTTCCTTTCAAAGCAAAGAGAAACATCTATCAGAAAATAAAGCATTTTAGAACTAAAAAATGAAAAGAATGTGTACAGGCATTAAGTAGGAGTTTACCCATATTGATATAGTCTCCTGGGGCTTATGTTACTCCCTGGTTGTAAGTTAAATCCTTTTGAAAATTGTATTGACTCCTCGGGCCACTATTAACATTGCCACCCTTCACCTCTCCAGGTTTTGGTGTGCTAATGAGCTCCGGCACCCTGAGATGTATTGTTTAAGCTGGATGGACTAGTATTCATGTCTGAATTGCAGGTTGGATGTACTACTGGACATGAATGGGGTATGGTCCAGAGACTTGTAAAGCCAGACTGAATATTGCAGACTCCACTGTAATTCTTGAGTCAAGATTCAGAGAGGGAGCAATCCAGCCATTGTTTAGTGTTACTTTTTTATATTCAAAATAATTCTATGTTGGCCTAAAGAATTAATACTGCTCCCAAAGGGCGTTGACAACCAAGAAAGAGCTTCTTGGTTCTCTTTTTCTTTCGTGAAAAAAGACATGTACATTCACTCTATGTGTGTGTTTGAGTGTATAACATGAACGTTGAATGTCTATCATTTTTATTGGACAGCCCTTGAAACATGGACATCTATCTAAACATTTAAACACCTACTTAGCTGGTTCAGTTCAGAAGATGATAATGGTAAAATATTGGTGTGAGTTCTAATTATTAAGTTGTCAAAGGAAAACAATGTTTAAAAATTAATAAAATAATCTCATTTATTGGAACAAGAGCACATAAACAGGAATGCAGAGCAGCCATTCCTTGTTAATAGTCTCAAAATCTCTATTTGAAGATACAGGAATAGACATTACTGCAGTCATCTTTGCATGAATGGTAACAGAAGTTGCATACATCATTTATTAAAATTGCAATGTATTTTATGGGCCTATCAGCCCATCATCTCTCATGAATGGCTTTGCATTTCCTGTAAAGGACAGAATGATGAATATAACATAGGGATCCTTTTCTAGAACTTAAATATTAGAGTCTAAAACAATCGCTACTCATTTTCCTGGTAGAAATAATGACAGCAAAGATCAGGCTGATTGAGAGATGGTTTGATTTTTTCTCGCCTTGAGACTATTGCTTCCAGGCAGTAGAAGGTAGAATGGGGAGAGAAAATGGAGATTGACAATAAAGTCTAGCTACTACCTAGCCCACTTACTAAAACTGTGGACTGTTGAACTTCCCAAGTGCTTAGTATATTCTTTGGGAACCCAATAAATACCATTTCTATTACAACTATGAAAAGATATATTATTCTGTTTACCAAGAAGGATAAACTGACATCTTCAAAAATGATGTCGAGTCATGTCTGACCCATGGCAACGCCATGGACACACCTCTCCCAGAACGCCCCACCTCCATCAGAAATCATTCTGGTAGTGTATCCAGAGAGTTTTCTTGGTAAAAATACAGAAGCGGTTTACCATTGCCTCCTTCCATGCAGTAAACCTGAGCCTCCACCCTTGACTCTCTTCCATGCAGCTGCTGCCCAGCGCAGGTGAGTTTTGACTTGTAGCAGATTGCCTTCCACTTGCTAGCCACTGGCCAAGCTAGGAATGGAATGGGTATGCCTCTGCTTGACTCTCCCTCCCATAGTCAAGACTGGTAAAGTACTAGAAACTCTCCAGGTGTGACCCTGAGAGGCAGCCTGGTACATAGTAAGCACTTAAATACCACAAAAAATAACTGCCTAATGGAAAGAGCACAGACCTGGGCATCAGCAGACTTGGATTCTAATCCCAGATCTGTCTCTTGCCTGCTGTGTGATGTTGGGCAAGTAACAACTTCTCTGTGCCTCAGTTCTCCTTCTCTCCCCCCTACCTAGACTGTGAGCACCATGTGGCTTAGAGACTCTGTCCAACCCAATTGAGTACCTACCCTGTATCAAATAAATGTCTTTTTTTAAAAAATGAAGCCAAATTAAACAAAAATATACACAGTGAGCCATAGTTTTCCAAATTTTAAATGCCTAGGGTAAAAATTAAACACAATAGGAAATTGTTTTCTGGATTTTTCAAGATAATATTCAGTGCACTGAAGCAGTCACTGGAGACTTGTACATATCTAATCTATTTATTTTATTTTGTTAGTATGTTTGGTTTTGTTCTCTGTCTCCCCCTTTTAGACTGTGAGCCCACTGTTGGGTAGGGACTGTCTCTATATGTTGCCAACTTGTACTTCCCAAGCACTTAGTACAGTGCTTTGCACACAGTAAGCGCTCAATAAATGCAATAGATGATGATGATGAGAGCAGTAATCTTCATTATGAGAAGCAGCATAGCCTAGTGGAAAAAGCATGGGCCTAGGAGTCAGAAGACATGAGTTCTAATCCAGGCTCTGCCACTTTTCTTCTGTGTGACCTTGGGCCAATCACTTCACTTCTCTGTGCCTCAGTTACCTCATCTGTAAAATGGGGATTGGGACAGGGAACACGATGCGAGACAGGGACTGTGTCCAGCCTGATTATCTGGTATCGACCCCAGTGCGTAGTACAGAGCCTGGCATACAGGAAGCATTTAATACCATAAAAAAAATCATAAGGACTCTGACTCAGATATGTAGCCTCCAAAAGGAGCATTGACCTGGCCAACAGCTGCAGCACTTTTCCTGAATTATTAACCTCAGCTATTGATGAAGTTTTCTTCTCCCTGATGACTCAGTCCACAGCCTTCCCACTTTGCCCTTAGAAGGCTCAATCAAGAACATTTGTGAGAGTTTTCTTTTATCTTTGTTTTCTAATTACTTTCCTCTAATTTTTACTTAAATATGATCTTTTTTCAACTAAGGATTGTAGAGTTTTTTGGTGTTTTAAATGTTCAAATCACTCTTACAACAATTAATTGGAGACAGCATGGGATGGAGAAGCAGGGGATGGAGAACCTGGAGGCCCATGTTCTAATCCTGCCTCTTTCATTTGTCTCTGCTCTGGGTCCTTGTACAAGTCACTTAACCTCTCTGTGCCTCAGTTTCTTCATCTATAGAAAATGAGGATAGAACATCTGCATCTTACATTGGAGAAATTCATTTTGCCATCATTTAGCACGGGTTGATTAAAATTCATTTTTCTACATTACTTATCATATAACCCAACTGTTATCGCCATGATGGCATTCTTCCAGAATACCCATAACAGAATCATGATGCTAATGCCCCCAAAGGAGTCAGGGTTATATTAATTTACTTTCCTCAACTCCAGATTGACACCATCAATCCTCATTCATTGGGCAAGATGTGGTTTTGTAAAAACAGCAGTACAACCACAGTACAATGTTTGAATGTTCTGAAGTGTTGAAGTGCAATGTAATTATTAAGGAGTCCTTGATTTTTGGGCACAATAGTCAATCTGTGGCATTTACTGAGTTTTGAGTACAGTACTAGGTGCTTGGGAAACTAAAATAAACTTGACAGACACGATTCCTGCCCACTTGGAGCTTATAGTCTGCAGTTTACAAGAGATCAGAAATTTCCAGTGTTGAAATGGAATGTTGGTTGCCTCCGAGTTGATATTTTTGTATCAGTATGCCAGAGATGGACGCCAAGTGAAACCAGCTATTAATTTTTGATGCTGTAAAATTATATTTTAGAAACAGCATATGAAAATTGGTCTTTGGAGAGGTAGAACCTGTCCCGAATCCATTTTCATGCTTAAGTATACTTTTATGGAAAGAGGAGATCTTTGGAAAAAAATCTGACAATTTTAAAATTTGGTAATGTTTTTAATCTAAAAAAGAATATGGTTAAGGAAAAAGCCATTATAAATCCAGAGAACCATCTCCAGAAAGTTATTTTTGTTAGTGAGCCAAAATCAGTATATGCAAATATATAATTTAACAAAAATTGGCATATTATAAAATGCCTGATTTTTTGCCAGAATATTTTTTGCCAGAATATTTTTTGCCAGAATATAAAGTAGTTGTTTCTTATGGCAAAAGACTAGAAAGCTAATGGTGCTTTTGACCATGTAATTGGGAGGCTAGACCATTTAGAAGTGATAAAGCTAGCAGTGAACAGAGTTAATGGACCACCATTCAGTCCCACTGGGTAGCTGGGCCCATAGAACAGGGAGACTGAACATTTGTGAGGTAGAGTGCTGTTCAGAAAAGGAGGCTGGAAAAGGCAGCCAACGAGTGATCTTACTACTTATTGGTGTATGTGTCTTGAAAAAGCTTAAAGAAGAGCCAAGAGATAAAATGGATTGGGAAGAATACAGCTTTGAAATTTGCGTGCAACTTTTCCATCACCTCTTTTAAAATTATGATTAAACTGTGGTTGAGGCAGATAGTAATATGGCAGGAAATGAGATTATCCCTTGGATTTGGAGCAGATACCTTAGAAACCACATAATTAGCCCAACAACATTATTATAATTATTATGATGGTATCTGTTAAGTGCTTTCTATGTGTCAAGCACTGTTCTAAGCATGAGGGTAGATATAAGTTAATCAGGTTAGACACAGTCCATGTCCCACATAGAGCTCACAGTCTATTTAGGAATATTGCCCTTGTCCCCCATACTAGAGGAGGATATTCCTCAGGCTCTCCTGTCATTATTAGGATTTTCTCCATTATTCCATGAAAGGGGAGAGGGGGAAGCTGAGAAGAAGGATCACTCCCCTGCAGAGCTATCTCCAGACCCCAGAGGGAAAAGTAGGAGCAAGGCAACTTGCCACTTCAGGGAAATCCGTTCTACCTCCCACGGGCAACATACATGCAATCTGGGGCCATGACCAAAGTTCCTCTCCCAAAGAGTGATATTTAGATTTACTACTGCTCCTGCTCTGCATTTCTGTAGTTTATTCCCAGTCAAAGCGAGACTGGGTGTTTCCATTCTTAATTATACCCACAAGATTGGCTTCCCAAAATGGTTTGCTCTTCCTCATTCAATTCTTTGGAGGAATTTCTCTGTGGTTTGGGATTTTGATTTTAATGGTAGCAGATGTGAATACAGAAATAGACACCAAGTCACTACTGTCGCTCTGGTAACCACAGCTGAAAACTGCAGTAATCCTCTGGAACACACAGTTACATTGGCAATTCAGAGGACCTCTGGGATCTATGTTAGCAACATCAGGGAAAGCTCTGCAATTAACCTTTTCCTCATTTTCTTTTTTCTTTTTTGGCTTCCCCCAATATTGTCTTAATTAAAATATCACATAGGTTTCTCCTCTTCTCCTGCCTAATTCTGATAAAAGTAGAATAACCATATGGACAAGCAAGGGACATCTGGAAAAAAGACTCCAGAGATTTAATATTAAAAAGAAAGCAGATTCAGATCTTTGCCACTCCATTTTCATGGAGTTTCCCATCTCTTTTTAATGTTTAGGTCAGGAATCCAAAACAATACCTCACCCTGAGGGAATCAAAGACCATTTTGATGGTCATTTATTGTAGTTCTGCTGAAAGGGACAATTTCATGGATTCTTGGGGTTTGTATACAATTTCAGACCTTCCTTCCTTCCTGGAAACTGCATGGAGTATGCAACAGGCAGCAGTTGTTGAACAAGCTCATTCACTGTGAACTAGTGCTCACAAACACATCCCTGGATTTAAGGGTAAAATAGGAGGTTTGTGAAATGCTTGGAGAATTCATTTGGCTCCCAAAGACAAATCCTCTGAGGGAGGATTTGGGGATGGAATCATCTGAAAAGCTCCTCAACTCTCCCCTCCGACCTCCATATTTCTCCCCCTACCTCCAGTCCCCAACCCCAACACACACACACACACAATTTTGGGCTCAGAGAAGTCTAGCATATCGGCAGTAAAATTGCCCAGGGATTTTTGCTCCTGAATGGAATGATTTCCCACACCATCACTATCAGTGACCATGTATTGAATGTTATGAAGAAAACACACAGTGTATCATCAAGGTCAAAGTGAAATGGACAGTTAAGCAATTATCTATCAATCAATTGTCTGGTGATTCTGAGCAGTATACGGAGATTACAAGAGCCATTCAAACCAAGACATAATCCTCACATTTGCATCACTCCTCCAGCCAAAATCTTTGTTTTTCAGTTAAGGGAATTAATGTTCAAACAGTAAAGTTGAGGCCATTTTCACTCCCTCTTTTATTCTGTCCCTGATGACAGAGCTAGGCAGTCCCTTCAAAACCTTGGATCCAAACTAACCACTTATTTGAAAGGGCAATGAATGAGAAGCTACATACCACACCTTTGCAATTTTTGCTTCTGCTACAAAGGAGGTATATTAGAATCCAGAATTCATCTGACTGAATTTTCCAGGTGGAACAACTGTCCTCTAGTCTTGTGTAACCATTATGAAGGTCAGGACTCTGTCTCTGACCTAGTTCTCAAAAATCCCTATTTTTTTATTTTTCATTTTAAAATCCACCAATGTGTAAGGTGTTTTTTTTTTTTTTTGCAAGGACACACTTATGGTTTATATACCACTCAGTCAATGGTATTTATTGAGCACTTACTGTGCTAAACACTTTGAGAATGCAGTACAACAGTATTCTTAGATACGTTCCCTGCCCACAAGGAGCTTTCGGTCTAGAATGGGAGCAGACATTCAAATAAATTATAGCTACATACATAAATACTGGGGGGCTGAGGGTGGAGCGAATATCAAGTGCTTAAAGGGTACAGATCCAAGTGTATTCGTTATGCAGAATGGAGAGGGAGCAGGGGAAATGAGGGTATAGTCAGGGAAGGCCTCTTGGAGAACTTGTAATTTTAATAAGGTTTTGAAGGTGGGGAGAGTGGTGGTCTGTCATACATGAAGAGGGATGGAGTTCCAGGCCAGAGGCAGGACATATGTGAGGGGTTGGCTGCAAAAGAGATGAGATCAAGGTACAGTAAGTAGATTGGCATTAGAGGAGTGAAATGTGTGGAAATCAGTGGTTATATAGGAAACCAGTGAGGTAAAATAGGAGGGGATGTACTGATCGAGTGCTTTAAAGCAAATGATAAGGAGATTATATATATATATATATTTTTTTTTTCCAAATAATAAAAACTGGACAATGGTCCTGATCTCAACTGCTTTCTGTCTACCTTGAAGTGGGTCTACTCACACCTGGAAAGTAGTTGCCTTGGTAACCAAGTACAAGGTAACATTAATAAAAGATCCAAACTCTTTTGTCCAAGGTATTACCTGTTGTAAGGGTAATGATTTCAAGGTTCAGTAATTGCATAAAATCATGAATAAAAAGAACAATTTTAACAGAGATGTAGGCATGTTAGTTCATATGTGGCTTAGTGGAAAGTGAATGGGCCCGGGAGTCAGAGTGCTTGGCACAATAGACAGTGCTGAACAAACACCACATCATCACCATCATTAAAAATAAGAGCTGGGCTACCTCTTCTAGTCTGGATCTGTGTTCAAATTATTTAAGGAAGTGTCTCTAAATATTCATTGCAATCCATCTTTTCTCTTGACCCTCACATAGCTTTTACTACCAACATAACCACATAGATAACGATGAGTGTTCTACAAAATACATTTGATTGAACTAATTGCTAACTTTTCAGAATGCATCACTTTTTAGGCCTTTCAGATACTTCATGGCTAACTGGAGGCCCTGCAGAAATATATCCTTGTATTTATTGACTAATAGTTCCAGCTTTTTTGTAGTTATTTGTACTTCTCTCTAAAACGTGCTTCAGCTAGAACTGAGCATGTAAGCTTGCCTTAAATTTATGAAGAAGAGTTAAATGCACAATTCTGGAAATATTGTGGAGGAAGGATTGACAAGATTTGTTGGCAGACTGAATGAGGGGGTAAAAAGACCAGGAGGACTAAAAAATAATGCCAAGGTTATGGGCCTCAGAGATGTGTGAGGGTGGTGGTAGGGTTAACTGTGATAGGAGAATTAGAACAGAGTACTTGCAGGTGGAGCTCATTCAAGCTCTCATCCTATCCTGTGTGGACTACTGCATCAGCCTCTTCTCTGATCTCCCATCCTCGTGTCTCTCCCCACTTCAATCCATACTTCATGCCACTGCCTGGATTGTTTTTGTCCAGAAACGCTCTGGGCATGTCACTCTCCTCCTCAAAAATCTCCAGTGGCTACCAATCAATCTGCGCATCAGGCAGAAACTCCTCACCCTCGGCTTCAAGGCTCTCCATCACTTCACCCCCTCCTACCTCACCTCCCTTCTCTCCTTCTACAGCCCAGCCCACACCCTCCGCTCCTCTGCCGCTAATCTCCTCACCGCGCCTCGTTCTTGCCTGTCCCGCCGTCGACCCCCGGCCCACGTCATCCCCCTGGCCTGTAATGCCCTCCCTCCGCACATCCGCCAAGCTAGCTCTCTTCCTCCCTTCAAGGCCCTACTGAGAGCTCACCTCCTCCAGGAGGCCTTCCCAGACTGAGCCCCCTACTTCCTCTCCCCCTCGTCCCCCTCTCGATCCCCATCATCTTACCTCCTTCCCTTCCCGACAGCACCTGTATATATGTATATATGTTTGTACATATTTATTACTCTATTTATTTATTTTACTTGCACATATCTATTCTATTTATTTTATTTTGTTAATATGTTTGGTTTTGTTCTCTGTCTCCCCCTTCTAGACTGTGAGCCCACTGTTGGGTAGGGACTGTCTCTATATGTTGCCAACTTGTACTTCCCAAGTGCTTAGTACAGTGCTCTGCACACAGTAAGCACTCAATAAATATGATTGATTGATTGATTGATTGGAGGAAGGGAAAAGAAGGAGTTCAATTTTTCGATATATTGACCTTCATTCACTGGCCGGACATCTGTAATCCATCAATGGTATTTATTGAGAGAATACAATACGACTGAGTTGGTAGACATGTTCCTGGCCCACAGTGAGTATATGGTCAATAATAATAATAATGATAATGATGACAATAGCACTTGTTAAGCACTTACTAGTTACTAAGCACCATACTATGCTTTGAAGTAGAAAGAAGACAGGTTGGAAACAGTCCCAGTCCCTATCCCATATGTGCCTCACAATCTAAATAGGAGGAAGTAGGACTTAATTCTTATTTTACAGATGAGGAAAGTGAGGTACATAAAATAACTGACTTGCCCAAGGTCACACATCAGACAAGTGATAGAGCCAGAATTAGAACCCAGGTTCTCTGACTCTCAGGCCTGTGCTCTTTCCACTAGGCCACAGTGCCACTCCATGTTAGAGATCTTCTGGAGTCAGAAGGAAATGGAAAATTGCAGAGATAGAGAGGCCAAATCCAATGAGATATATTTGGGAGTCATCCTCAAAGTTGGTAGATGAAAGTCATAGGAGCAGATGAACTTTATAATGGAGAGCGTGCAAATGGTTTGGTGACATTTAGGGATGTCCAACTTTATTTTTGAAAATAATAATTGAAATCTGCTTGGTGTCAACACAGTTATGGCACTGCATTTATGAATAGTGTTCAAATGGAAATTGGATCTCCCCAATTACAAATCGTGAGGAACCCAGTGTTCAAACAGACACCAAATCTGACCTATGTGGCATGACTCTTTGAGAATGTAAGCTCCTTTAAGGCAAGGACTATGTTTTAATATGCTCAACACAGCATTTATCATAGTGTACCATAAGTACAGTTTAAATTCTGATAGCAGACTGCACCATTTCAGAACTAGACAGGCATACAAATATACAAAATAGTATACAAAACATCAAATGAACATCTTGCATATACACATATATATACATCTATATATAAGACTACACAGTTGAAAAAATGAAAATACAGCATCCTCATTGTATACTTGGTATTGAACACCAGTAGTTGTTGTTACAATAGACCAATATGGTTATAGAATGTGTTTTTAAAGTCTGTGGCTTTATTGCAGTTTGTACAATATGAAAATGTATGAAGATTGCTTTGGTATTTCTTCCAAACTTAAAATATGAATCTCTGAAACATTTAGAAGATAAGTCCTAGAGAATTTCATTAAGAGCCCACTGTAAGCTCTAAATGACACTTCATGTATTTGAAAGTGAATAGAGAGTCGGGTGTTACAGAAGTGCAAAACCATTCCATAAATTATCTATGGAAGTGGTAAAGCATATGAATTCTCAGCTGTAGATTATTTTTAGAATCTCAACTATACAGAGAGTCTCTTGTACAACCAAGAAGCAATTAATGCATAACAGTTCCCTAAAATAAATTTATACACACAGTTATTGAAAAGATATTTGCAAATTAAAAATGTCATTTTAGGCTTAAAATTTTGCATTAAAATAGAAAACTTATTTTAACCTGCACTGCTCCATTTTGTCTCATATAAAACAGTATTTCTGATCATGCCACCCCATCATTCACCTTGTCACTCCTGCACATACCTGTATGTAACGTTCTAGACTGTGAGCCCGTTGTTGGATAGGGATTGTCTCTATCTTTTGCTGAATTGTACTTTCCAAGTGCTTAGTCCAGTGCTCTGCACACAGTAGGTGCTCAATAAATATGATTGAATGTATGAATGAACCTGTATAATATTTAATTATGTGCTTACATGGGATTCTCATCGCTTCCATCTATTCTCTTATATTCTCTGCCAGCATACATGCCAGTTTATCTCCTCTGTAATTATAAGCCCCTTTAGGGTAGGTACCATGTCATGTACTGCTACTATATGTATCCAAAGTCCCAGCCTCATTGAGCACACGAAAATACTGTCCCTTGTCTAGTCATGTTTAATGTCTGCAGTGCTTGGCCTTGCTTTCTCTTGTACCTCATTGTCTCGCTTCCTTTCAGGTCTCTCCTCAGAGTTGAGCCCCAGTTTTCAGCTGCCCCCAACAATGCTGCTTCCTTCGCTCTTCTTGCTTTCTGTTTCCCAATTTTAGGTCTCCATAGAACAGTTACTTGAGTATCCTGCTTTTGCGCATTCTCTTCGCTAAAACATTGCTAAAATCTGCCCTTTCCTCTCCATCCATATCACATTAATCCAATCACTCATCCTATCCCGCCTAAGATTACTGCAACACACTCCTTGCTGACCTCCCAACCTCCTGCCTCTCCCCACAAGAGTCCACACTTCACTCCACTGCCCGGATCATCTTTCTGCAAAAACGTTCAGGACATGTCATACCCTGCCTGAGAAATCTCCACTGGTTGCCTATCCACCTCTGTATCAAACAAAAACTCCTCACCACTGGCTTTAAAGCACTCCATCACCTTGCCCCCCTTACATCAGTTCGCTTCTCTCCTACTACCCATTCATTCATTCATTCATTCAGTCGTATTTATTAAGCACTTACTGTGTACAGAGCACTGTACTAAGCACTTGGGAAGTACAAGTTGGCAACATATAGAGACAGTCCATACCCAACAACAGGCTCACAGTCTAGAAGGGGGAGACAGACAACAAAACAAAACATGTAGACAGGTGTCAAGTCACCCAGAACAAATAGAATTAAAGCTAAATGCACATCATTAACAAAATAAATAGAATAGTAAATATGTACAAGTAAAATAAATAGAATAATAAATCAGTACAAATATATAAACAAGTGCTGTGGGGAGGGGAAGGAGGTAGGGTGGGGGGGGATGGGGAGGAGGAGAGGAAAAAGGGGGCTCAGTCTGGGAAGGCCTCTTGGAGGAGGTGAGCTCTCAGTAGGGCTTTGAAGGGAGGAAGTTAGCTAGCTTGGCAGATGTGTGGAGGGAAGGCATTCCAGGCCAGGGCCATACCCAGACCACATACTTCGCTCTCTAGTGTTAACCTTCTCACTGTGCCCTAGTCTCACCTGTCTCACCACTGACCCCTGGCCCACATCCCGCCTCTGGCCTGGAATGCCCTCCTTCCTCAATTCCAACAATTACTCTCCCTGCTTCAAATCCTTATTGAAGGCACATCTCCTCCAAGAGGCCTTCCCAGCCTAAGCCCCACTTCTCCTCATCTCCTACTTCCTTCTGCATCACCCTGACTTGCTTCCTTTGCTTCCCCTGCCCCGGGGCCCCGACAGCCCCAGCCCCACAGAACTTATGTATATATCTGTAATTTTATTTATTTGTATTTATGTCTGTCTTCCCTCCTCCAGACTGTGAGCTCATTATGGGCAGGGAATGTCACTGTTTGTTATTGTATTGTACTTTCCCAAGCACTTAGTACAGTGCTCTGCACACAGTAAGTCCTTAATAAATGCAATTGAATGAATGAATGAAGAAGGCCTCTTGGAGGAGGTATGATTTCAATAAGGCTTTCAAGGTGGTGAGAGTGATCAGCTGTTGACTAAGAAGAAGGAGGACATTTCAGGCCAGAGGCAGGATGTGGGTGAGAGTTTGGCAGTGAGATAGATGAGATCAAGGTACAGTGCATAGGTACATATTAGAGGAGCACTGTGGGCCGGGACTCATATTGTACTCTTCCAAGCCCTTAGTACAGTGCTCTGCACACAGTAAATACTCAAATATGACTGATGGATTAAAGGGTGTGGGCTGGGTTGTAGTAAGAAATCAGGGAAAAAAGGGTGGGTGTTGGGGATGAGGGGCAAGGTGATTGAGTGTTTGTTTAAAAGCCAATGGTAAGATTCTTCTGTTTGATGCGGAGGGGGATGGACAACCAATGGAGGTACTTGAGGAGTGAGGAAACATGGACTGAATAGTTTTGTAGTACAATGTTCCAGGCATCAGTGTGCAGTATGGATGGGAAGAGAGAGGAGGCAGGGAGGTCAGCAAAGTCAGCCAGGAGGTTGATGCAGTAATCAAGGTGGGATAGGATAAGTGCTTGGATTAACATCATAGCAGTTTGGGTGGAGAGGGCAGGTGGATTTTAGGGATGTGGTGAAGGTTGAAATGGCAGGCTTTAGTGACATTGAATATGTGGGCTGAATGAGAGAGATGATTCAAGGATAACACCAAGGTTATGGGATTGTGAGGCAGTGAGAGTGGTGCTGTCTACAGTGATGGGAAAGGAAGGGGGAAGTTATGTTTGGGTGTCAATATGAGTAGTTCTGTTTTGGACATGTAACGTTTGAGGTGTTAGCTGGACATCCAAGTAGAAATGCCCTGAAGGCAGGAGAAAATGCAAGACTGAAGAAAAGGAGAGAAATCAGTGTTGGAGATGTAGATTTGGGAATCATATGCAGAGAGATAGTAGCTGAAGTCATGGGAGTGGGTGTAGATGGAGAATAGAAGGAGATCCAGAACTGATCCGTGAGGGGCTCTCACAGTTAGGGGCTGCGAATTACAGAAGTCTGAAAAAATCACTGAGAAGGAACAACCAGAGAGATAGGCAAATGAGGAGAGGACAGTGTTAGTGAAGCCAAGGTTTGATAATGTTTCCAGGAGAAGGCGGTGGTCACAGGGGGTGGAGTGAAGGGGCAGAAGTCAGATTGGAGGGGATCAAGGAGAGAAGTGGAGGAGCAGAAGTGGAGACAGTGGATGTGGACAACTCACTCAAGGAGTTTAGAGAGGAATGAATGGTAGGACGAAGATGTGGTGATAACTGGAGGGAGCTGTGGAGTCAAGAGGGGGGAAACATGAACATGTTTGAGGCAGTGGAGAAGTCATTGGAGAATGAACAGTTGAAGATAGTGGTTAGGGAGGGAAGAAGATTTTGAAAGGAGGAGTGAGATCTCTTGGGATAATGCTGGGAAACATGGGAGAGTTGAAGGAGCAGGAGGAAAGAGAGGCTGGAGAGGAGTAGGGGAGAATTTATGGAGATCATGCCTGATGGTTTCAATTTTCTAAGTAGTTGGTCAGATCACATCAGGGACAAAAGATGGGAGAAGTGGGGGGACAGGGGGTTTAAGAAGGGAGTTAAACTTTATGGAAGCAGTGTGGACTAGTGGATAGAGAGCTTGGGCCTGGGAGTCAGAAGGACGTCAGTTCTAATCCAGGCTCTGACACATCTGCTGTGCAACCTTGGGAAAGTCACTTAACTTCTCTATGCCTCAGTTTCCTGATCTGTAAAATGGGGATTAGGACTGTGAGCCTTATGTGGGACATGGACTGTGTACAACCTGCTTAACTTGTATCTACCCCAATGCTTAGAACAGTGCTTGGCACATGGTAAGCACTTCACAAGCATGGAAATCAATAAGCATGCAGAAATAATGTTACCAAACAGAGGAGAGGGCAGACTTAAAGCAGGCTGCTTTATGGCCGCAGATTGCAATTGTTCTCCCTACCGAACACTGAATGCTATTAAGCAAGGGCAGACTGGATGAAAGAGTATGAACGGCCCAGTGCAAACCATCACCACTAGTCCAGACACAATTCAAATGCATGTCCTTTTGGGAAAAGCATGCAAGAGACTTTCTTTCATGACACTCAGAGATAATAATAACAATAATAATAATTATTGTTACCGTGAGCCCACTCTTCTAGACTGTGAGCCCACTGTTGGGTAGGGACTGTCTCTATATGTTGCCAACTTGTACTTCCCAAGCACTTAGTACAGTGCTCTGCACACAGTAAGCACTCAATAAATATGATTGATTGATTGATTATGGTATTGTTAAGCACTTACTATGTGGCAGGCACTGTATTAAGCGTTGGGGTAGGTTCAAGCAAATCAGGTTGGACACAGTCCCTGTCTCAGGGCTCACAGTCTTAATCCCCATTTTACAGATGAGGTAACTGAGACACAGAGAAGTTAAGTGACTTGCCCAAGGCCACACATCAGACAAGTGTCAGAGCCAGGTTTAGAACCTATGACCTTTTGGCTTGCAGGCCCATTGTCTATCCACCACGCTATGTTGCTTATCATGCATGTTGATAAGAGATGCTGTCATATCACTGACAACACACCATTCAAATCAAATGGCAGTGAGTATGGCTGTCCACTGTCCTTGAAAATGACACCACTGTTGGTGAAGTTTACGTATTGGCACGAGTGGCCGAAAAGTCCACTGCCAGTCCCAGATAACAGACACAATCATGCACAAAAATTGTGCTGTGGAGTGCTGTTATGCTTGTTGTGCTTGGCACTGTTTGCTCTTCAGCCACTGTCACGTGATTCTCAGAAAACACAAATGCTTCTGCTTGAAGAGATCTCCCTTTTTTATTTAGTATTGCAGTATGCCATGCTGGTCTGTGGCAGTTTCCTACCAATTTTAAGCTATTAAATTGTCTTCAGCTTTGTGTTTGTCTGCTCTTGTGCTTTCAGTTGCCCCTTGCCGGCTCGCCATTCAGTACTCATTTGAATATCCTATTATCATCCATTCTGCTCCCATAGCCCCAGTGTAGGACATGAACAATTTCGGAACTTGGTTGTTTTTCATCCCATCTGACCATTTGATGTTGAGCGTGATGCGTACGTGATGCTGAGTGGCCCAGGTCTCACAATCACAGTTCAGGTTGAACACAGTTATAGCATTGATTAAACAATTATTTTAAACTGAATCGGTTAAATTCTCATTTTAAAAGTCACTCTTCTTGTCCTTAAAATTTTAAATTTTCAAAGTCATTCAAGGTTCTCAACAAGTATAACACCTGCTCCTTTAATATATTTACAACATAATAGATATTGGACATCTATGGGATCAGAGCCTTTATGGGGCTAGGGGTGCCAAAAGTACTGTGTTATTTGACCACAAATGGATTTCATTTTGATTTATTTCTACTTTATCTGCTGTAATTTTGATTTCCTATTTACCCCATAAGAAGTGTTGCTGGGTAGGAAGGAGACCATAGCAGTAATTTGTAGAAATGTACCTGAAGGTACAATTTCATTTCATCTTAAAAATCAGACACAGACTGCTACAATATAAAGTATGGATTGACTATGACTTTAAATCATATTACCAAGGTACCCTAGGTTACAAGAAACTAAAAATATGTGCAGCCCAGGGATACACTCTACATTGTTTACTGACATACCCCAGCATTTGTAAATTCTGCCCCAGGGTTTTCCTTCCTCCTACCCACACTCTCCTCACTTTCAGTGCTTTCCTACTTTCCTGTTACCTTTCCCCTCCCATGCACTCTTTGTGCTGGCCAGTGTAATGCAGTGGTTTTATTTTTTTCTTTCTACCTTTGGTTCTGGCATTGGCGGTGGCTGCCATCACCGCTACCACCTTCCAACCCCAACCAGTTCCACTCCTTCACTGGCCTTGGTCCTGCTTCTCTGCCTCAGCTGGGATTGCAGGAGTGGAGAAGTGGAGAAAGGGAGATGGACTGGGAAGGTTTATTCCAATGGCTCTCTGTCTCGGTCCCCCTGGGCTAGCCAGGGGAAGTCAATAATAATAATGATGGTATTGGTTAAGTGCTTACTATGTGGCAGGCACTGTATGAAGTGCTGGGGTAGATACAAGCAGATACAAGTAGATACTGTGGGGCTCACAGTTGCAATCACCATTTTACAGATGAGCTAACTGTAAAGAAGCTAAGTGAAGTTAAGTGACTTGCCCAAGGTCACACAGCAGAAAAGTGGCAGAGCCAGGATTAGAACCCATGACCTTCTGATTCCCAGGCCTGTGTTCTATCCACTATGCCATGCTAGACCAAGGAGGAGAGATTCCAGTGGGGGAGCGGGGTATAGGGCAGTGACTGCTGCTGCCCACATCTTCCTTTCCTCCCTCTTCATAGCTTCATATCGTCCAACCTTCAAAAGCCTCCCAAAATCACAACTCCTCCAAGAGGCCTTCCCCAAGTAGGCCCCCATTTCCCCTATTAGCCCTCCGTTCTGTGTCGCCTATGCAAATGGATCTGTACCCCTTAAGCACTGGAATTTCACTCCACTCTCAGAACTTATGTCCATATCCTTACACTCTTCTGCTTCCCCAATCTTAGATTGTGAGCTCCACATGGGACAGGGTCTGAGTCCAACCGGATTCACTTATATCTACCCCAGTACTCAGAAACGTACTGAACAAATACAATAACACTAACAATCCTAATCTGTATTTTAATGTGCTTCCTCCCACTAGACTGTAAGATTCTTGTGGGCAGGAATCATGTCTACCAACTCTATTGTAGTATCCTCTACCAGGTGCTTAATACAATGCCTTGCACACAGAAAGCACTCAAATGTCGTTGATTAGGTGCACAGGGAAGAGCAAGTTTGAGGGGTGAGAAGGGAGGCAAAGATTGCTGGTGGGAGATGGAGAGGGCAACTTAGTCTGGAGGAAACCAGAGCATGACCCCCTGCAAAAACCCACTCATATTATAATGAGTCCACTATGTGGATGCTGTTTTCATAAGAGGTGTTTGGTTGGCTTACGAAGTTGGCTGGGCAATCCAATCCATTTCACTAATCCTGAGGCAAAGTGGTGGAACTAAGTACTGTCCAACATGGCACCACCTGCCCCTCTCCATTCATATGGTGCAATCTGATGCCAGCCTGGTGCCCACCTTCTGTACGTGGCCCCGCTGGTCACAGCACTCCACGCCCTTAGGAGTTGCCGCTGCCTCAGAGTGCTGCTGGCGCAAGGGGATTGGTAATTTTTGATTTTGTAAAGAAAAAGAAAACAAGCGTGAGGCCTCCTGTTTCATCTCCTCGGCCTGCCTCATGGGGAGTCAGAACTCAGGCAGCATGAATCCACACAACCTCTTGACACCCCTCCAGGAAAGTCCAACCTGGCTGCCTCTCCTCCCATGGTCTCGAGCATGACAGTAGTGGTAGGGTGGCATTACCGGCAGCGCTCCTCCACTGATGCAGGGATCAGCCTGGAAAAATGTGACAGTGAAGGGAAACACATTTTCCTGCTTCACCCACTGTGGAGCCTGGGAAGATGATCTGGGAGAGTGGAGAAAAATGCATTTTCCTACTTTCCCTTCTCCAGAGGCTAGAAAAATGAACCAGGACAGCAGAGCAAAATGCATTTTCCTGCCCACTCTGGAGCCTGGGAAAATGAGCTGGAACAGGTGAGGCAAATGTGTTTTGTTGCTTCACCTAATCTGGAGCCTGGGAAAATGTGCCAGCACAGTGGAGGAAACCACTCTTGTGCCCACAGTCAGCCTGGGTTCCTTCCTTGGGAGCTTCATAGAAAGTCAGACAACCCTATTTTCTAGCGACGCTCCCTGCTGGGAAGGTCTGGGTGACTCCTTAATTTAAACTATGCAGAGAGCCAGCCAGGAAGCTTTATGGGATCATCTTGAAGGATTTCACCAGATTAACATTTTCTACAGTAAAATCCACTAAACCATCTTGGAAGTCTTATAACTCCTCCTTTAATGTGATGCTATGCTATGAGTAATTTCAACACAGATTAAACACTAGTGATTTTCCACACTGCAGTAGTAACAATAATGCTATTTATTATACACTTCATATGTGCCAATCACTGTGCTCCACACAGGGGTAGATAAAAGATAAGATCAGACACTGTCTCTGTCGTACATGGCGCTCACCATCTAAGAGGGCTGGATATCAGGTATTTTCTCATTTTACAGATGAGGAAACTGAGACACAGAGACTTGTTGAAGGTCACACACCAGGCAAATGGACCTAGAAAACAGATCTCTTGACTCAGAGCCCTGTGCTCCTCGCACTAGGCCAGGCCACTGTGAAGGAATTTCATATTTTTCCACTGGTTCTGGAATGGATCCAACAATGTACGTAAGTCTGCTGGGAAATGCACTCTACAAAGTAGCCATTCATGAAACAACTAAACATGAACCCAAGGCAGGTTGTATTTTAGGACATACAAGGATATCCTGTTCCTAAATTACTCTTTAGTTGTAAGTAAGACACCTTTGTAGACTGCACTACCATTTTCATGCCAAAGGACAGCATTTAGTAGTGGTAATAGTATCTTTCAATCAATTCTTGTGGGCAGGGATCATGTCTACCAACTGTATTGTAGTATCCTCTACCAAATGCTTAATACAATGCCTTGCACACAGAAAGCACTCGATTGGTATTTATTGAGCACTTCCTGGGTGCAGAAAACAAAACTATGTGCTTGGTACAGTATAACGGAGTTGGTAGACATGTTCCCTGCCCATAAGGAGCTCAGTCTAGTGGGGGAGACAGGAATTTAAATTATGCAAATATGTACATAAGTGCTGGTGGGAGGGGGTAGGGTGAATATCAAGTGCTCAAATGATATTTATTAAGCAATTACTTTGTACAGAACATTGTACTAAGCACTGGGGAAGAGTATAGGGTGAGAATTAGTCACACACCCTGTCTATCAAGGGGCTCACAATGAAACAGCACCTTATTGGATGCAAAGGAAATAAGAGGTCATCACTGGCCAAAATATGTTATGCCACTCTCTATTCTCTTGGCTAAAATTACGCTTCATGTGCATACATTATCTTCCTATTGTTGAGCTAGATTAAAATGTCATCTCATTCCATTCTGTGTTGGCATATGACATAGTGATACTGATTTTTAAAAATATCTGTTTATAGTTATTCAGGTCAAATCTACTTCAAACCTGAGGCATGAAATGATGATGATGACATTTCTTCCACATTAAGATAAAGTGCATTTATTGAGTCACTTCAGTACTACAATTTTTGCAGTTCATTGTTTATAATACTAATAGTTATGCAATAAGAAGTCTACTATTGCACTAAGAATGATTTGTTAGCAGGTGTTAGCATCATTTGCCAGCTGACAAATTTTAATAATTTTTATTTGCCAAAAATGTGACATTTACCTTTCATGATTAACCAAGACATATAGGGGAACTTATTTGATGTTACAGTAGTTGAGGAAAACAAATATAGGAGCTGACTGATATCTCTATTTGAATTTTAGTATTCTTTTAATGAACAGTGTCAGTAAAGTTGTGTGTGGAAATATACATGGTTATACTAGATTAAAAAATAAAGGGAGATAAAAAGTAGTCATGAACTACTCCTACATAGCAAAAATGGGCACTATAGCAAGAGATACTTAAGGAATCATATCTTTTATTTCCTGATAAAAATTAATCAGGGTGAAAAACCATTTCCCAGGTACAGAGTACTTCTCTAAATTTGAATACCACAAATTTGCCATTATTTGTCTCCTTTTTATGTATTTCAAGTAGCCAATTGCACAGTCATATCGTCCCTTTAGCCACCTCTAGAACTTAACTTTATTTACACCCTCTTTAACACTCCTGTACTTATCTCTTCAGTTTATTTTGACAGCTTGTAAATATCTTCATATCTGTCATCCCATTAGAGTGTAAGATCCTTGTGGACAGGGAATGTGTCCCTTGGTGATTCTATACTTCCCAAGTGCCTAGAATAGTACACTGCACCAGGTGGCCACTCAAATGCTGCTACTAATACAGTGTGATTCTTTCCATAAATGCAAATCTGCATCTTGGAATGTATACCAGATTTAAGGACAATTTAAAATCTTTCAAATAAATTTACATTTTAAAAAATTTTCAATTGTGTATATTATCCAGACTCTGTGAATAGAGCATACAATTAGCTAAGACAAGTAGCTATGAATAGAGCATACAATT
This sequence comes from Tachyglossus aculeatus, assembly GCF_015852505.1. Classification (NCBI taxonomy): domain Eukaryota; kingdom Metazoa; phylum Chordata; class Mammalia; order Monotremata; family Tachyglossidae; genus Tachyglossus; species Tachyglossus aculeatus. The sequence continues at coordinate 104,668,034 of NC_052101.1, forward strand.
AGCTAAGACAAGTAGCTATGGATAAGAAGGTGGAAAGATCATCACTTAATTTCATTTTGGCCAATTGTTTCAGCCATCCCTCCAAAACATTTTTCCTGGGCAGCAATAGCACGTGTACAGTACAGTGCTCTGTACAAAGTACTTAATCAGAACTATTACTCCTACTACCACAGGAAATGATTTTGAGTTTCCACTTTGTTTCAATTCTCTTGCCCCATCTTTTGTAGTGGAGCTGAGAATCAGTGAACTATCAGTGAACTTTGCTAGGTATGGTACAACTTGATTTTCTTCCTTTAATCCAGGGCCCTAGAAAACCAGGATCCTTTAGAACCCTATACACTCTATTCTCCAATTGGTTTGGAAATCCTTCCACTTTCTCTTAGCTCTTATTTTGCTTTTATTTACAAATTAATCCTGTGGAGCTGGGATTCAGGGTTTCATAATGTTAAGTGCTCCTGTAAAACTACTTTATGGCTTCACAGTGGTTGATATGGGCAACTCATGGCAAGCCATTAAGAAAGCCATAGGACATGTTGGAATGCAACTATAGGATGATTTTCCAGTCAAGGCTGCATTGACTTTATTGCCCTTTGTGATGCTCAGATAGGAGAGATGAGAGGATGATCCACTGCACTTATAAAAATTGCTAGGTGTGAGGCAAAGCTAGGGAAGTCCATAGTATTTCAACCACATGCCCTTGGACAAGGATGGAAACTTCTTGTTCCATTTCACCGATAGTATCTGAGTTGCAAAGCTTGGTAAATATACTTTTAGAAAAATGGCTTGTCAGGTTTCTACATTTCCCAGAGGAATTTTTACTAAGAATAGCACATTGTTTTATGTAGGATGTTACTTTGCTCTGAAAAGATGGCAGCCTGATAAGAGTAATTCTTGATTTTACAACCTGAAAGGTAAAAGGCATGCAGGGGTGAATTCCCATTATTTACTCTTCTACAGCCTGGAGTGGACTGATCAGCTGCTCTTTCACAGTCATGGCTCTTCCTTGAAACATATTCATTTTGCTGAAACTTCAGATGAGCTACATTGAATGCCCTAATGTGAAACAATCCATTGGGATTTTATCAAGGGGTTACATTCAGCACTTATGTACATATCTTAAAATTATATTGTAACATTTACTCATATTAACATCTGTCTCTCCCCCTAGACTGTAAACTCTTGGTGGGCAGGGAACATGACTGCTTATTTTGTTGTTTTGTACACTCCCAAGCACTATGTACAGTGCTCTGCACTTAGTAAGTGCTCAGTACAACTAATTGGGTAAAATAGTACAACTGCATGTATACAGTAGCTAATACAAGCTCGCTGAACACATTTGTAAATCATTTCCCCATTGGCTCCATGGATTTTGGAGTTACTTCTCCATCATTTTTCAGTTAAACATTGATTATTCTGCCCTTGAAATGGTCATTTCTTGTTTTTTCTTTCTCTGACCCAATTTATTCTAGATTGCAGACTGAGGAATCCTGCATCACGAGGGTATATTAGAGAAGGAGGAAGACACAACCAGGGAACCACAGTCTAAACAATACTACATTATTGAGTGAATATAGGGTCTTTCCAAAGTGGTGGTTCAGATGAAAAATAGGATCAGAATGACTGCCTTTGAAGCGTCCATTCATTCATTCAGTCAATCATATTTATTGAGCGCTTACTGTGTGCAGAGCACTGTACTAAGCGCTTGGGAAGTACAAGTTTGCAACATGTCCACATGTAGTCTCCCAAATAGTGAATTTTGCCTTCAAACAAAAGAATATTAACATATATACGATGGTTAATGAAATTATATAGAGTGCAGTCCCTCTAGACTCTAAGCTTGTTGTGGGCAGGGAATGTGTCTATTATATTGTTATATTGCACTCTCCCAAGTGCTTAGTGCTGTGTTCTGTACACAGTAAGCACTCGAATACAACTTGACTAACTGCCTTGATGGACACAACCTCATCTATCAACTTGAAAAGGATGGGGCATAATATGACTGTATAAAACAAAGGAATCTGAAGCAGGAGGAGGTCCCAGCAGGAAGAGTGAGAAAGTGGGTTTAGCAGTGCAGGAAAGAGGTTGGCTAGCCAGAAGAGGAAGTTGCTTACCGAGGCATATGGGAGTAAAGTGGATATTCACATTTCAGTCGGCCACCACCCCTGTTCAGTACTGTTGGGGGGATCAAAGGTGTGAACATGATTCTTGATGGCTGTTGGTAACCATCCTATGTGGGCAGACAGGCAGCAAGGCTTCTGGGAAGCAAGTATGGACTGGAATCTTTAGGAGCCAGGCAGGAAGTGAGAGTGAGGTGCGGCAGTCCACCAAGAGGTAGTCAATGAGATTTGTGGGAGGAATCAAAGTCTGAGATTCCAGAGTTCATCTTCTCCCTCCCACTCTCTACTCCAGTTCCACCTCCACCTTGGCCCTGTTGTACGGTTTTGGAACTCAAAACACATAGCGAGGTCTCGGGAGAGCTAAGAGGAGGGAGGCCCAGAGAGCCTTTTGGAGATAGTGGTCCTAGAAGAGGAGAAAGTATGGGCAATAATAATAACAACTGTGGTATTTGTTAAAAGCTTACTGTGTGCCAGGCACTGTACTAAGCTCCGGGGTGGATACAAGCAAATCGGGTTGGACACAGTCCCTGTCACATATGGGGCTCACAGTCTTAATCCCCATGTTACAGATGAGGTAACGGAGGCATGGAGAAGACAAGTGACTTGCCCAAGGTCACACTGCAGACAAGTGGTGGAGCCAGGATTAGAAACTACGTCCTTCTGACTCCCAGGCCGGTGCCATGCAGGCAACAACCAGAGATCCAGGTCGACAAGAGTTGGATCAATGAGGCTTCATTCCACACCTACTCCTAGATTGATTGGCTATAAAAATTTCATTTTTACAGACATTTATAAAGTCCTCTGAGAAAAATCAAGTCACGCAGTAGTACTGGAGCATCGAAAACATTTATTCTTCATAAAAAAATGATACACCACTAAAAAACTTAGCAATTAAAAATGTCAGCGTATTTATTGTAAGCCTTAAAATAGCAAAGGCTTAACTAATGAACCTAGAGGGCATTTTGTTTTCAGATAAATTTAGAGATAAAAGGATCATTTTCTGTCAACAATGTTTATCGTGAGATACCTATTTCTATCATAAGTATTTCTTGTATTTAGAAAATGATGATAAATACAGTTTTGTAGGTGAATAGCTTAAATATGCTTTCTAAAATCTTGAGAAACTGTAGCCCAGTCTAATTAAATGTTTCTAATTAAAATTGTGTAGATAGGAGGAAAATTAATGCCTTCATTTGTACTATTTACTTATTTCATTGTCAAGTGTACTGGATATAATTGCAATGCCAAGAAGGAATCATCAGATTTTTCTTTCCCCTGTTGATGTTTTGTTATATCAATTCATTTCATAGACTTCTTTTTTTTCCCCATTTTTAAAGGCAAACAGAATTAGCGGAGTATAAGCCCTTGACCTAATGATTTTGTTTAGACCTATCAGCTAAAGACCACATAAAGGTTATACTTCAATTAAATATTCTAAATATATTTAGGGAGATATAGAAGAGCCATAATGCCTCTACCCACACAATTCACCAAAACCTATGACAAAAATTAATTATAACAGAATCAGGAGGAGTGCTCAGATGGTATTCTATCAACATGTGACAGCTGAATTATGGCTGCCCTCATATTATGCACAGTTTATTTCCACAAGTAAAAACACTTTAAAAAAACATATTTTGTAATAGCTATAGTATTGGAAGACATTAAGAGAATCATTGAAATTAAGGCCACCAGGCATTTTCTACTCCCAAAATGCTGACATTTACACTCTTTATCAACAGGAACATTTAGATCTCCTGTGGAGCACACATGACAGTAAGGCTGACATGGTTTGATCTTCTTATTTTAGAGGCATTTGTCACAGCTTGTGGTTTATTTTTCTGCCCAAATCTAGGAGATTAATTCATGGTTTCAAAGTCAGAACAAAAACCCACCACTAAAATACAAGGTATTTGCCTTGTTTTTTACTTTCAAGTTGTCTCCAACCCATAGTGATTCCATGGACACATCTCTCAAGATGCAGTGTGGCTTAGTGGAAAGAGCACAGGCTTAGGAGTCAGAGGACATGGGTTCTAATCCTGGCTCACCCCTTGTCTGCTGTGTGACCTTGGGCAAGCCACCTAACTTCTCTGTGCCTCGGTTTCTACTCAAGCACCCCATCCCCATCTTAATCCCCATCTGTAAAATGGGGATTAAGACTTTGAGCACCACGTGGGACAAACTGATTACCTTGCATCTACCCCAGCGCTTAGAATGGTGTTTGGCACATAGTAAGCATTTAACAAATCCCATGATCATCATCATCTCTCCCAGAATGCTCAACCCCCCAACTGCAATCATTCTGATAGTGTACCCTTTGAATTGTCTTGGTAAAAATATGGAAGTGGTTTACCATTGCCTTCTTCTGCGTGGCAAACTTGAGTCTTTGCTCTCGACTCTCTTTTATGCTGCTTCTGCCCAGCACAGGTGAGTTTTGACTTGTAACAGACTGCCTGCCACTTGCTAGCCATGGCCCAAACTAGGAACAGAATGGGTATGCCTCTGCTTGACTCTCCCTCTCACAGCCAAGACTGGTAGAATACAGGAAACTCTCCAAGTGTGATCCTGAGAGGAGACAATGTGTTTAGCTCAACAATTTCCTGTACCTAGGAGGCTCATATTTTTCTGGGTGTGCTTTGCTTTTTAAAACTTCTTTCCCACTTATAAGTGTTCAAATCACAATTTTCTGATTTCTGACTGGCATCTTGACACTCTATCCTAGTCATACTTTTGGCAGTGGGCTGTTACAGGTATTTCAAACTTAGTCATCTGTATAGGTACTTTTGAACATATTTCCACCCTCAATCAATGGTATTTGAGTGCTTACTGCATGCAGAGTACTGTCCTAAGCGCTTGGGAGAATACAATACCACAGAGCTGGTAGACACACTCCCTGCCCACAGTGAGTTTATACACCCTCCTTAGCACTCAGGCATATTCATTTATTCTACTAGTGTTTTACACATTTCTATGTTTGTCTCCCCAAATTAGGATGTAAGCACCTTACTGGCAGTAACATCTCACTTCATCATTTGTGCAGTGCAAATCCCCAAGTGGGCACTCAATAAATGCTTGCTACTACTACTAGTGCTTCAGCGTAATGCCTTCCACATCTTGAAATGCATATCATTTTTAATGACAGTTAAAAAAGGTTTGAAAACATACATTTTACCAATTTTTCCATTTTGGGACAGGAATTTCAAATTGAGATATTGCTAACAAAATTCTGACACAATGCAATTCACCATGGAACAGTTACTGAATCATTTTTTTCCTTTCTTTGGGATGTTAATTTTAGAACTACAATATTCTGGGAGCTCAACCACAGGGAACAAGGAAAGGTCAATGTCCATAACTTTAGAACAAGAGTTGCCATTTGAAAAATGCCATGGTTTAGTTTTGGCTTAGGATCAACTGACAGGATGCTGATGGTAGCATGACAAGTTCACTCAGTCTCAGTGTAAAGTTATCTTCCCACCCAAACTCTGTCCTCCCCCTGACTTTCCTGTCGCTGTGGACAGCACCTCCATCCTTCCTGTCTCACAAGCCCATAACCTTGGCATTATCCTCGAATCATCTCTTTCATTCAACCCACATATTCAATCTGTCACTAAGTCCTGTTGGTTCAATCTTCACATCACTAAAATGCACCTTTTCCTCTCTGTCCAAACTGCTACCATGGTAATCCCAGCACTTATCCTATCCCATCTTGATTATTGCATCAGCCTCCTTGCTGACCTCCCTGCCTCCTGACTCTCCCCACTCCAGGCCATACGTCACTCTGCTGCCCAGATCATTTTTTGACAAAAATGTACAGTCCGTGTTTCTCCCCTCCTAAAGACCCTCCAGTGGTTGCCCATCCACCTGCACATTAAAACAGAAACTCCTTACCAAAGCCTTAAAGCATTCAATCACCTTGCCCCCTCCTACCTCACCTCACTGCTGTCCTACTATACTATTTCCATACCATACTATACTACCCAGCCCCCACACTTTGCTCCTCTAATACCAGCCTCCTCTCTCTCGATCTCAACTATCTCGCCACTGACCTCTCACCTGGAACACCCTCTGACTTCAGATTCACTAATCATTCTGCTCAACTTCAAAGCCTTTTTAAAGGCACATCTCCTCCAAGAGGCTTTCCCTGACTAAACCCTTATTTCCTCTTTTCCCACTCCCTTCTGTGTTGCCTTGATTTGCTGTCTTTATTCACCCCTCCCTCAGCCCCACAGCTCTCATACACACATCTATCTGCTGTGTGACCTTGGGCAAGTCATTGGACTTCTCTGTGCCTCAGTTACCTCATCTGTAAAATGGGGATTAAGACTGTGAGCCCCACGTGGGACAAACTGATCACCTCTTATCTACCCCAGCGCTTAGAACAGTGCTTGGCACATAGTAAGTGCTTAACAAATACCATCATTTTTATTATCATTATTACTTTATATTAGTGTCTGTCTCACCATATAGACTGTAAGCTCATTGTGGGCAGGGAACGTGTTTACCAACTGTTATATTGCATTCTCCCAAGCACTTAGTACAGTGCTCTGCTCACAGTAAGTGCTCAATAAATTGTGGTGAGCCCACAATAAGCTGCCTTACTTAGTGACTGTTTGTGATCCCGCCAACAAGAAAGAGACTGGTGAAGGCACTGATGGGCTCTTGAGGCAGGCGATTTTGTTGGCCTGTGGGGGAAGAGCATGGAGGGAGGTGTGGCTTTCTCTTCCTGCTCTAGCCAGTAATGGGCCTGGACCAATCAATGACTGCCACATAGAGCCACAGCTGTGACACCTAAGGAAGATAAAAGGCAGTCTCTTTGAACCATGAGAAGGCACTGGAGTCATGTAGAAGCATACAAAGGGCATGCAGAGAAGCAGCAGAGGCAAGACAGAGGGGAAGCACCTGGCCGCAGAAGCAGCAGGAGAGCAGCACTCGAAAGTAGAAGGCAACAGCACACGGATGCAGAAAGAAGAAGCATTAGCAGAAGGGGTTCCCTTGACCAGCAGACTGGTATTGGACCCTTGGCGTAGTGGAGTTGAGTGAGTATGTGTATGTGTCCCTACCTAGCACATTGGTAAAACTAAGTAAAAAACTTTCCACAGTCACCTTGGTGTTCAGAGGCGTGGTTTGACTTTTCTAAGTGTCACCGAGGCTCCCCTGGTTCAAGAAGGTCCTGGTTGGTACAAGCGGGGGGCTTACGACACAAATGATTGATTGACAGATAGGCAATAGAACTATCTACTTAGTAGTGGATGGCCATTGGATGTGTGGGGGTGTATGTTCTGACTAGTTGCCTGAAGTACATATTTGCAGGTGTAATATGTGGATACAAGGTGTTTTACATGCTACAAAATAGATGATTTTTCCTATCCAAGGATACAATGCCCTAACAGTAAAGAACAAATGGACTGGAAATAGGAGAAGCACTAGAAAATACTTCAGCTCTTCTGGCGATCTCTTCCAATTTAACAGGCCAAGACACCCTCCAAAATCATAGAAACCCAGCCTACACACTTTCAAGAGTTACTAAATATGAATAATAATAATAATGATAGCATTAATTAAGTGCTTACTACGTGCAAAGCACTGTTCAAAGCGCTGGAGAGGTTACAAGGTGATCAGGTTGTCCCACATGGGGCTCACAGTCTTAATCCCCATTTTACAGATGATGTAACTGAGGCACAGAGAAGTTAAATGACTTGCCCAAAGTCATGCAGCTGACAATTGGTGGAGCCGGAATATGAACCCATGACCTCTGACTCCAAAGCCTATGCTACCTACTCAGTAGAATGCCTACTCAATAGAAGCACACACTGTAGATGACATGCAAAAGGACTGCAAAGCTACTTGCTTAATCAAACACTATGGGATGACGTGTCTGAAGAAAACGTAATGCTTCAGCATGCACCAGGAGCACCTTATCCACAATCCAAGGTTTACATTAGCAACATGCAGCTAAATGCAGTCACCGAATTCTGTTACCTAGGCAGTAAGCTGATCAGCAACTGGCAAATAGAAAAATCAAACTGAGAAAGCCAAGATATCCTTTTGGAGTCTGACAGCAGTGGCAGCAGGCTATTTTTTTCTCCTCAGACCAAACCAAAAATCTGCTGAACTGTGGCTGAGAGACCTGGACAACCAACTGATACCACATTTGTCCTCAATTAGTCATTTCATCAGTGTTACCTACATGGCATACCCAACATCAAGTGGAAAGGCAGGACCACAAACAATCAAGTCCCCTGCTGAGCTATGCTCATCCAACCCAGCAGTACTGCGGGGAACATATGAGGTGAATCAATGACAGTGGGATGCTTAAACAGCTGCTGAAACTGGGTTATTGAAAACAAACGGACAGAAGAAATGTTTTAATGATACAGTATAACACACTTCAGACAGTACTGCGGCTCAGTGGAAAGCTGAAAGACAACCCAGCATGGTATGCTGCCATCAAGAAAGGAAGGCCTCCTTTGGAGAAGGGGCAGTGAGAGAATCTGGAGACAGAGACCACAGTGAGAAGAACATCTGTTGCTGCAAACAACAAACACAACAGCACAAGAATGGGTAATTCATGGGTGTGCATGGCAGGGATTGTGTCTACCAACTCTACTGTATTGTACTTCAAGCTCTTAGTACAGTACTCTGCACGCAGTAAGTGCTTAATAAATAAAACTGATTGATTGTTGGGACTATGGATCCCTCCCTGCATTAGCCTTTTCAGCCACACATACACACATAGGTGAATTTCACCATTAGTGCATATTGTTCTAGTACAAACGATGTGTGTGTATGTATGAGAGAGAGAGGGAGGGGGAGAGAGAGTATTCTTAAGACTATTTTTTAAAATAGATTAATCAGGTACTGAATGCTCATCTTTCCATTTGCAGATATTTGGTTAGTAATATCTATCTCTGGACTGACATATTGCTAAGTTCCTGTGTTTATACAATTGACACTTATGGTATAGATATGATACCTCAAAACACATGCCTAACTTGGAAAAGGTGACAGAGAAGATGAGATCTCCTTGGAGTCCTATAGGAATTTATTTCCAAACTGATCTTTACTACTAAAACTGCCACCTGGATCCAGATATTAAACTGTTTGGGTTGAGTAGGAGGCCTCATTTGTATTCATTAATAAGCACTCAGCAAATCACCATCGTAGTGTAGTTGCCCCTATGAGAATAAATTTGCTTTAGTTTGCCAGATTTAGATTGGGCCACAAGTGTCCATGTTGACACTACTGGGCATGTGTTTACATTTTCCACTCTCTAGAAATCTTAGCTTATAGCTATACGACACGTATTAAAAAAAGTAGATTCAATACAAATTTGCATTTTTTTAAAAAAAGGATAAAATTATCAGTTAATGTAGTTAGAATAGCAGTTTTTGAACTGTCTAAATGGCTTATGTAAATTTTGGAGGCTATAGGATACATACAACAGATATCCAAGAGTGTGGGGGGAAAAATATTAAAACAGAACTGTAATCATGTTTTCTAACACTTTTATTGCATTCTAGACTGTGAGCCCATTTCAAGACTGTGAGCCCATTGTTGGGTCTCTATATGTTGCCGACTTGTATTTCACAAGCGCTTAGTACAGTGTTCTGCACACAGTAAGCGCTCAATAAATACGATTGAATGAACGAATCCTGAAATTTGGTTTTCCAATATCTTTTTATTCAGGGCTCCAAATTTATATTTGTTTGGATCCATTTGAATATGTAAAGAAAAAATGCACTTAGGTAAAGAAGAGATCATCTAGAAAGAAGCTTGAGTATTAACACTGTTCTGCCTTGGGTGAGAAGGTGAACATAAATGTTACTGAAAACTATTATTTTTGTCCATTAGTATTTCAGAAATATTCAGCTTTTGAGAAACTGTGTTAATTTGTCATGACACCTTGGAATAAATAATAATAATAATGATGGAATTTGTTAAGCGCTTACTATGTGCCGAGCACTGTTCTAAGTGCTGGGGTAGATACAAGGTAATCAGGCTGTCCCACGTGGGGCTCACAGTCTTAATCTCCATTTTACAGATGAGGTAACTGAGGCCCAGAGAAGTCAAGTGACTTGCCCAAAGTCACATAGCTGACAAGTGGTGAAGCTGTCAATTGAGGAAATATTCAAACAGTACAAACAAACACACAAAAGAGACTCAAAGTCTTGGTGGGGATGGTGGGTCTGAGAGCCCATGGGAACAGCTTTTATCACCGGCCTGAGCATGTACAGCAGGCCAGGAGCAACGACCCTCCATGGCAGGAGGGGTTCAAGTTGAATATTTCCTCAATCGATCAGTGGTATTTATTGAGCACTTATTGTATGCAGAGCACTGTACCAAGCACTTGGGAGGGTACAGTACAACAGTCGGTAGACTCGTTCCCTGCCCACAACAATCTTCAGTTTCGGGGGAGAGGGGGTGGCAGACATGAATATAAATAAATCATTTATAATATATAATTTATTGATTTGTACATAAATGTTGTGGGGATGAGGGTGGGGCAAATACCAAATGTCCAAAGGTCACGGATCCAAGTGCATAGATGACACGGAAGGGAGAGAGAGACAGGGAAAAGAGGGCTTAATTGGGGAAGGCCTCGTGGAGGAGACACGACCTCAATAAGTCTTTGAAGGTGGGAAGTGTGGTGGTCTGTCAGATTTGAAGGGGAGGGAGTTCCAGGCCAGAGGGAGGTCATGGGAAAGAGGTTGGCAGTGAGACACATGAGGAACGGTGCACAGTGAGCCAGTTGGCACTAGAAGAGTAAAGTGTGTGGGTTGGGCTGTATTAGGAGATTAGGGAGGTAATGATAATAATAATAATGATGATGATGGTATTTGTTAAGCTCTTACAATGTGCCAGGCACTGTTCAAAGAGCTGCAGTAGATACAAGGTAATCAGGTTGCCCCACGCGGGGCTCACAGTCTTAATCCCCATTTTACAGATGAGGTTACTGAGCCATGGAGAATTAAGTGGCTTACCCAAGGTCACACAGTAGACAAGTGGCAGAGCAGGATTAGAACCTATGTTCTTTGACTCCAAGCCCATACTCTTTCCAAAGGGTAGATAGAAGTTAATCAGGCCAGACACAATCCCTGTCCCACATGGGGCTCGTGGTCCAAACAGTAGCAATAGCATTTACCAAGTGCTTATCGTGGGCAGAGCACTGTACTAAATGTTGAGTTTGTCACAAGGGGACAAACTGAGTGCCTTAAAGGCGGTGGTAAGGAGTTTCTGTTGGATGCAGAGTGGATGGACTACCACTGGTGGTTGTTGAGGAGTGGGGAAGATGTGGACAGAACCTTTTTTTTGTAAAATAATCGGGGCACCAGAGTGAAGTGTAGGCTGGCCGGGAGAGAGACAGGAGGTAGGGCAGGGAAGCTCAGAGAGAAGGCTAATGAAGTAGTCTAGTTGGGATAGGACTAGTGGTTGGATCAATAGCAGTTTGGATGGAGAGGAAAGAATTAATTTTAGTGATGTTGTGAAAGCAGAACTGATAGGATTAGGTGACAGGTTGAATATGTGGGTTGAATCCAATCCCTTCTCCTCACTTAAACTCTTAGCTTGTGATGCCCCTGAAGGACAGGGATAGTGTCTAATAATCACTTATGTAGTCCCTCTCAACACTTAGTGTAGTGCTGTGCTCACAACAAGCACTCAGGACCGTGACTGGCCCGATTCACTTCAATCTATCCCAGAGTTTAAAAAAGTGCTTGACACATAGTAAGTGCTTAACAAATGCCATATGCAAAAAAAACCAAAAACAAAACTGCATCTCGTCAGAAGACTGGGAGGCAAATCAATGTGGCACACTGCAATTAAGAAAGAAGTAGCTCTTTTTGAGCAGACGTTTCAGGAGGATCTTGAGACAAAGTCAAAGCAGAAATGACACCAGGGCTGCAAACATCAAACACAACAGCAGAAAAAAGGAGAGTCTTTGTAGGTAAAGGGAGAGGAAATAGACACGATCCCTAATTTCTGGGTGCTGACATTCTAGTGAGGGGGGCAGGCATTAAAATAAATTACAAATCTCAGGACCAAGGCTCATCTGCCCTTCCTAATAGGAGACTGCATTTAACCTGTCTCATTTATACTGATGCCTGTCTACTTGTTTTGTTTTGTTTTGTCTGCCTCCCCCCTTCTAGACTGTGAGCCCGTTGTTGGGTAGGGATTGTCTCTGTTGCCGAACTGTACTTTCCAAGCACTCAGTACAGTGCTCTGCATGCAGCAAGCACTCAAATATAATTGAAGGAATGAGTGAATTTATCAACATTTTTAGGACAGAGGCTTCAGGAAGATCATGGTCATCAGAGGTAGACATGAAACTAGCTCCAGGCACTGCTAATAGCAAACACAACACAAGATTAATTTTACATGGGCCTAATGAAGTAGAAACTGTCATCATACACCGGCTTATCAGGTTCATTCAGATGAATGGATAAAATGAGTCCCTTCCATGTTTTTGTACCCCAACTCCTTCCCAACCTGATTCATTACAACATCCCCATCTATTTGCTGTTTGTGCCTCTCCAAAAGTTGGCAGCTTGTCTCCACAGTTGGCATTTGAATTTAAGCTTCTGAGCCTACATTTCTTTTTCCCCAAGTCTTTTCTTTTTTTCCCAAGTCTTTTCTTTTTCTTCTTTTTTATGGTATTTAATAATAATAATAATAATGGTATTTGTTAATTGCTAATATGTCAGGCACTCTACTAAGCACTGGGGTGGTTACAAGCAAATCAGGTTGGACACAGTCCCTGTCCCACATGGGGCTCACAGCCTCAATCTCCACTTCACAGATGAGATAACTGAGGTACAGAGAAGTGAAGTGACTTGCTCAAGGTCACACAGCAGATGAGCAGTGGAAGCTGGGATTAGAACCCATGATCTTTGTATTTGTTAAGGGCTTACTTTGCCAGGCACTCCACTAAGCACTGGGGTAGATACAAGTTAATCAGGTCAGATACAGTTCCTGTCCCACATGGGGCTCACAGTCTCGACCCCCATTTTACAGATGAGGTAACGGGCACAGTGAAGTGAGGAGAAGCACCATGGCATAGTGGAGAGAGCACGGGCCTGGGAGTTGTAAGGACCTGGGTTCTAATTCCAGCTCTGCTCTTGTGGGCTGTGTGACCTTGGGTGAGTCACCTCACTTTTCTGGGCCTCAGTTACCTCCTCTGCAAAATAGGGACTAAGACTGTGAGCCCCATGTGGAACAGGGACTCTGTCCAACCTGATTTGTCTGTATTCCCCCCCCCCCCAGTGCTTAGTACAGTGCCTGGCACATAGTAAGCACTTAAATACCACAATTATTATTATTATTATTTCTTTCCCAAGGTCACGCAGCAGACGGGTGGTGGAGGCTGGATTAGAACCCAGGTTCTTTTGATTCCCCAGCCCATGCTCTTTCAACTAAGCCCTGCTGCTTCTCATTGCCTAATCCTTCCACTCTTTTCTCAGAATCATCTTATTCCATGGACATCCATGAGAACCAGCAGACTTTCAGCAGTCAGGTCTGACAGAGAAACAGTTCTCCATTCCCCCATTTCTACTCCACTTCTGTCATCATCCTCCTCATTTATTTTATTTATTCATTGGATTGCATTTATTGAGCATTTACTGTGTGCAGAGCACTGTACTAAGTGCTTTGAAAGTAAAATTCAGCAATAAAGAGAGACAATCCCTGCCCACACCGGGTTTACAGTGTAGAAGGGGGGAGACAGCTATCAAAACAAGTAAACAGGCATCAATATAAATAACTAGAATTATAGATATGTACATATATAAACAAATGTTGTGGGGAGGGAGGAGGGGGGTAGAGCAAAGGGATTGAGTCGGGGTGATGTGGAGGGAAGGGGGAACTGAGGAAAAGGGGGGCTTATTCTGGGAAGGCCTCTTGGAGGAGGTGAGCCTTCAGCATGGATTTGAAAGGGGGGAGTGTTATTGGCTGATTTGAGGAGGGAGGGCATTCAATAAATACTATTGGATACTTACTATGGACTGATTTACCATTTTAAAAGTAGGAACAAAAATGTGTCATGTTTAAATCATTAGCAGAAATTGTTCTGATCAAAGAATTATACAATGATGGTTTTTGTTACGCACTTACTATGTGCCAAGCACTGTTCTAAACGCTGGGTTAGATACAATGTAACCAGGTTGTCCCACGTGGGGCTCACATTCTCTATCCTCATTTCACAGATGAGGCAACTGAGGCACAGAGAAGTCAAGTAGCTTGCCCAAGGTCATGCAGCAGACAAGTGGCAGAGCCAGGATTAGAACCCTCATTCTCTGACTCTCAATCCCCACTATAGGTGACAAATTTTCATTTTAAACAGGAGGGCAAATGGGAGTGGGCATCACAAAGGATGGGTTGATAAATGAGTGGGAGGGAGAGAGAAAGCCACTGAAAGGACCAGAGAGGAAAAGAGATATGGAGTGGAGAGAGGCAGACACAGAGTGTAGATGGACAGAGAAAGAGGGTAGCTTGTTTTGCCCCACTTCCCCCTGGATTGTTACTTTCTTCTTTCACTTTTCACTACCCTACAGACTCACATGAAACATGAAAAAACACTTTGATTCACAATTTAAAAAAAATACAGTTGACTGACATGAAGTGAGAAGCAGGGTTTGACAGGAATGTGCCAATCAAATCTGGTATTAATTGAGCACTTACTGTGTGCAGAGCACACAGAGTTGGGAGAGTACAACAGAGTTGGTCGATATGTTCCCTGCCCACGGTGAGCTTACAATCCAGAGGGAGAGACAGACACTGATATAAATTAAATTTATTCATTTTTATACCAATCAATCAATGGCATTTATAGATCATCTACACTGTTTAGAGCACTGTAAAATGCTCTCCCTGTCAGGCTGCATGCACAGCTAAATCGCACACTGCTCTACTTCAATCAGTAGTATTCACCGGGCACCTACTATAGGCAGAGCATTGTACTATCATCATCAATCGTATTTATTGAGTGCTTACTGTGTGCAGAGCACTGTACTAAGTGCTTGGGAAGTACAAATTGGCAACATATAGAGACAGTCCCTACCCAACAGTGGGCTCAGCAGAATACAGTAGAGAACTGGTGCGTCCTCCTACGATCAGAGAAGTTATAGGATGGCACTGGTTGCTCGTTGGAGCTTAGCAAATAGCAAAGAGAATTATAGTTGGCCCTATTCCTGTCTCATGGAAGAAAGACAGACAAGGTGGCTCCCAGTGTCTCAAGGTCTCAGAACAATTTTCCCTGTGTTCACACAATACTTTAGTTTGCATCTTGAAGACATTTTACAATTGCACACACAGTGCTGCCAGAGCATGTGTTTTAGCTAAACATTTTGGTTAGAAAACTATTAGGGGAATGATGATGATTATTATGGTATTTGTTAAGCACTTACTATGTGCCAAGCACTGTTCTAAGCGCTGGGGTAGATATAAGGTGATCAGTTTGTCCCATGTGGGGCTCACAATCTTAATCCCCATTTTACAGATGGGGTAACTGAGGCACAGAGAAGTTTAGTGACTTGTCCAAGTCACACAGCTGATAGGTGGTGGAGCCAGGATTAAAACCCACAACCTCTGATTCCCAAGCCCGTACTCTTGCCACTAAGCTAAGCTGCTATTCAATAATAAAGAATAAAGGAACATTCTTTCAAAAAAGAGTAACTATACGGATAGAATATGATTACGATGTTGGAAGAAATATGAGTGTACATTGTAGCATATGGCATATATCCTATAGAGCAAGCTTCTGTTGGGCTTAGAAATGATCAAGAAATTACCCTCATTCAAAAAAAAAACTGAGTAACAATTGACTATTCATAAAAGGCTCCATTGTCAAGAGCTGGCTTGGAAAAAACACATAGAATGTTCAGAATTAATTCTACAATACAGTTGTTTACCTTGGTCTGATTTCAAGATTAAGATAGTTAACAGCTTTGCCTATACAAACATCAAGAGCAAGAAATGAGTACAGCCAAGCCTGAAAATTACCCACTACTAGTTCAGGGAGGCCGAGATTGTGGTGATTGATCATGAATGTGCCTTTTCTTTTGAAACATTTCTGAAATATTCAGATACCTTACAATCAATTATTTTGGTGGATTTTAGTTTAACATAACCAATTTGGTTTCAAACCTACACAGTAAGGTGAATTTCAGGGATCTATGAATTAAAGAACATACATACACACAAAGAAGTCTTCCAGAATTCTAAAAAAACCCAGAAAATTAAAGTTTTTCCACAGCTAAAGTGGTTGATGTGATATCCGTCCTGAAGTTTTTTAAGTATCTTGAGCAAACAATAGTTCAGTATGGGTAAGTTATCAGATTTGTGCAGTGAAATCCAATCACAAGTTCCACCTGCTCCAATTATCAGAGGACACAATAGACTCCTGGGGTATTTCTTTGTTTCAACTCTTATTGGAATGAGAGAGAGGGAAGGGAAGGTGTAAAATGTTTATATATTGCACCTCCTTCACCTGAAATTAATGTAAAATTCAGGAGCTACTTCAAATGAAAAGTGCCTTTGCTGGCAAAATGAAAGGAGAATTGAGGCAAATATCTAGATGTTTGTAGAGGAAAATCATGCTGAGGGAAAAGAGGTTCATTGCTGACATCACAAAATTTATCTATACAACACAAATCCCATCAGAAACTGTTATTTCCTAAGTGGCAGTGGACCGTAAAATCCATTTAAGAATAACTATACCTACAGCATTAAAAGAGGGTTATTACACTGACTTTGAAGTGAAGTCGTACCGGTATACTATTGGGTTCAAATCTGGGGATATTTCGAATAGTTAGTACAGTGCTCTGCACACAATAAGTGCTCAATAAATAACATTGATAGGAACAAAAATCTAGTGTGAGTTCCACATGGACTGTGTCTGACCTGATTATCTTGTATCTACTCAAGTGGCCAGCACATAGTAAGCACTTAAATACAATTATTACTACTGTGAAGTACCTAAAACACTAAAATAAAATCACTGAAAGAATTCAGCACCCCATTTTTCAGATAACCATTTATCAGTCAACTCCATCTGGGTCGTCAAACATGAGAGATAAAAACAGTTGCTTTATAAACAAAGAGAACATCCCAAGGAAAACACAGACCAAAGAAGAAATGAGAAAAAACATTTAGATAAAAAGTGGAAATTCCAAATGTTAAAGAAGGAATAAACTTTGACTCAGGTTCATCCACTTTTCTTAACTGATTGCTCTAGGTTGGTGTGTCATCCTATTCTGAACTGGGAACAAAGGCTCCATAAATTGACCAGCCTTCCCTTGGAGTTAATGTCTCGTCGTAGATTTCTGAAAAAGCATCTTAGATGTCATCATTGACCATGTGGAAGAAAAATAGAATAGCAGGCCCCAGATTAAAAGGGTAAATTTACTTGGAATCAATTCTATTTTTCCCCTGACCTTGTAGAGTTTACTATCACCATTCTCTTCTATATGCATTTTTCCCAAATCAGTGGCCAAATGACACATAAGTAGAACAATCTCACCAAACGCCTCCTGTGCCAGTAGAAAATAATAGGAGTACCAAAATATCACTTTGGCCCAAATATAATACTTGAATTTCATTTACATATGAGCTTGTAGAAAGAGGCACTAAAATTAATTGTGGGAACTGTTTTATACAACTCTATTAACTATGGATAAAAATCAATACAGTCCAAAGGTTGCCTTCTGCAAAGGAAAATAATGATTATAAATATGTTTGTGTGTCTGCTGTCAATAAGTCATGCATCTAGCTCCTGCAATCTTAGCTACATAGTTATTGTTATAAGATTGTAAGCTTAGTGAACCTGAAGAGCTCTTGTACTACATCACTATGTGTAATTTCCAGGAATCTCATGGACAGCATCTTATAAATCGAGGCTCTGATTCCTTTCAATCCAATATCGCTGAACTGTAGTGATAAAGTCATAAACAGGAAAGATGTAATTAGGCCATTTTGCCCAGTTTCAACTCTATTTCTGAATAGAGTTGGACCATGTTGTCCTCCTGTTCTTGATAGTTATGATGGGAAACGTAATTGCATTAGCCAATTCCAGCTATCCAACACACTGCAATCCTACCAGTCAAAAAGGCAGAAGGGTAAGCACTGGCTGAGGGTTTTCAAATGATTGGTACTAATGGGCAGTTTTCTGCTCCTCTCTGTTATGGCAGCATGGCACAATGAAGAGAAAGCGGGAGTTGGCGTGGATAACAAAATATGGTCAGTGCCAGTTGGTTGGCACTGACTTTTGTTTTTCACTTAACTGGAGAAAAGTTTCCTGCTCAAGAAAATATACAAAGCTTGGGGTGCAGAATAAGGAGCCATCATACACTGATTGCAAATGGACAGTCAGTGTCATATACTGTTCTATCTATATTGCTAATGCTTCCACTAGAGATCTGTAGCCCTTAGAGTACCTTAGATGTAGAATAATAATAATAGTAGTATTTAAGTGCTTACTATGTGCCAGGCACTGTTTTAAGTGCTGGGGTAGATACAGGAATCGAGAAGCAGCGTGGCTCAGTGGAAAGACCCCGGGCTTGGGAGTCAGACATCATGGGTTCTAATCCTGGCTCCACCTCTTGTCTGCTGCGTGGTCTTGGGCAAGTCACTTAACTTCTCTGTGCCTCAATTGCCTAATCTGTAAAATGGGGATTAAGACTGTGAGCCCCACATGGGACAACCTGCTTACCTTGTATCTACCCCGGTGCTTAGAACAGTGCTTGGCACATAGTAAGTGCTTAACAAATGCCATTATTATTATTATTACAAGATAATCGGGTTGGATACAGTGCTCTGCACACATTAAGCGCTCAATAAATACGATTGATTGATTGATTGATACAGTCCCTGTCCCACTTGGGTTCACAGTCTTAATCCTATTTTACAGATGAGGAAACTGAGGCACAGAGAAGTGAAGTGACTTGCCCAAGGTCACAGAGCAGACAAATAGTGGAGCTATGATTAGAATCCATGTCCTTCTGACTTCCAGCCCGTGCTCTGTCCACTAGGCCACATTGATTCTATACTTCATTTCAAAGGACTCCATGATTTGAGGGAGAGAATTACTTAAAGAATCACCAAGGTCTTAGATTCTAATAGTTTCAGAATATGCTCTTTGAAACTAAATTCTAATGTCTTTCAGAACAAATAAGCCTAGGGAATGGATCCAAATTGGCAGCAATATTAATTTTGGTGATCGTGAAAGGAAATTACCATTAGATATTAAGCAGTTGACACTACCACTCTAATTAGAGTAGTCCCAGATACCTAGATTCTTTCAAAAATTAGGCCAGATTGAAAAATCATGCCGTGGGCAAATATGCATTTTCATTAAAAATGTGATCCTTAGTGATCTTAGGTTACGTAGGCTACTGACGCTTATTTATAGCAAACATATTCCTTCAGACACTTATAAGTTTGAAAAGCAATAGTAAAGATTTTGTCAATCAGTAAACACGCTTGTTAATGACCTTTATCTGTCCAAAATATTCAGTTGTTAATTACAGAAGTGCTAAAAGTCTAAGTGATACTTATTGCTGTTTCCACAATTGATTTGCTTCTGAGGTACCTAAAAGATTTCTGGTGACTGAAATTCCGGTGGAGATTGATGAACAAGAATGTGGACTGGGAGTCAGAAATCCTGGGTTCTAACCCACCGCTAGCCTGCTATGTGACCTTGGATATGTCACGACTTCTCTGTGCCTCAATTTCCTCAGCTGTAAAATGGGGATTAATTATCTGTCCTCCCTCCTACTTCAACTGTGAGCCCCATGGGGAACAGAGACTGTGTCTGATCTGATTGTATTTATCTGCCCCAGCACATTACACAGTGCCTGGCATACAAACAATTAGTAAATATCACTATTATTAGGGCATTCATGACCTTGGAGAGATCAGTAGGAGTGGAGTGATGAGGGTGGAAACCAAACTGGAGGGGCTCTACAAAGTAGTCGGAGGTGAGGAAGTGGAGTCAGAGTGTGTAGGCAACCTGTTCAATGAATTTGGACAGGACCTGGAGGGAGAAGATAGAGCAATAGCTGAAAGGTGTAGCGAGATTTTTAGATAGAGGAGAATTGAGCATGTTCCTAGAATCAGAGTGGTAGTTTTAAAAGATACAGCAAGTATCAGTCTTGGAGCCTGTCCTAAAGATTTATGCCAGTATGGAAGTAAAAGAAAGAGTTGATTTCAGCTATACCTTTTTTTTTTCCTAATGTGATTTGTTAAGAATTTACTACATGTCAGGTTCTATTCTAAGCACTGGGGCAGATACAAGTTAATCAGGTTGGGCACAGTCCATGTCCCACATGGGGCTCAAGTCTTAATCCTCATTACACAGATGAGGTAACAAGCACAGAGAAGTGAAGTGAATTGCCCAAGGTCACACAGCAGACAAGTGGCAGAGTCAGGATTAGAACCCAGGTCCATCTGAATCCCAGACCTATCCATGCTTGATCCACGAGGCCATGCTGCTTCTCTTTCTCTTAAAGAACCTCAATATGCTTAAAGTACTTCCGGTGTGCTGAGATATTGGAAACATCTGGGCTTCCACAAGAGCACAGGCATCATAAACATTATTTAAAAGTGCCTTTCCCAACCTTGAGATATTTTTCTTTTCATTTTCTTGATGTTTCAAAATGCTGTAGGCGTCTTCCCATCCAACTCTTAGGAGATTACAATGCATGCACTAGAGCTTATTGTGGAGTGCCTATTTTTAACTAAAAATATAATTCAAAAGTGTAACAATCCTTAAAGCAGTCTCTCTCTCTCTCTATGTTGGAGAAATTGTGCAATTTAAAGATAGGAAGCCCAGGGCTGGAAGTTTCAGGGAACCTTTGGAGATAAGTGTTTGGGCTTAACTAGTAACACTTCTCCTCAAAAAGCATTTTGGGAGAATACACTTGCTTAGCTCAGTAGCAGCATATACTAGTGGAAAGAACGCCAGCCCTTGGGGTCAGAGAACCTGGTTCTAACCCTGGTTCCACAACTTATCTGCTTCATGACCTTGGGCAAATCACAACTTCTCTGTGCCTCAGTTACCTCATCTGTAAAATAGGGATTAACTCCTCTGTGCCTCAGCTACCTCATTTGTAAAATGGGGATTAATTTTTCTGTGCCTCTGTCCAATCGATTATCAATGCTTAGTACAGTGCCTGGTACATAGTCAGCCCTTAACAAATACAATCACACTGGACACAGATCCTATCCTTTTCCAGCTCTCAATATAGCACTGCACATAATAAACACTCAATAAATACCATTGATTGATTGACCAGCAAAGGGAAGGCTCAAGTACCCCAGTCCAGGATTCAAGAACCTTGAAGACAACAGTATTCCAGATAAGGAGATTTTAGGCTTTCTTCCCCTCTCTTTTCTTCACCATCTTAGTTCATTTTTGACTCTATGCTATTTATCTCAGTTTCTAAATCCTGCTGACTCTTTCTTTAAATTTTCCAAGATCTGGTCATTCTGGCTCAAGTCTCTCCTCTTTTCAATCTCCCACTCAGATCACCTTTTTAAAACACCAATTTGAAAAAAAAATAACCGTACTTTTCCTCTATCCCAGTTCTCATGCTTCAATCCTTCAAGATTCACCCACTGACTCCCCCAACACTTATATGCCCTATTTAACCTATTACTCCCCTCCTCCTCTCCATTCTTAGAAAACATTTTCTAAATGGATCTTGCTTTTGACTCTCCTACCTCTACCCTCTTACTCACACTGTCCCCCCAGCTTGGAATCCCTCCCTCCCCAAATCTGACAGTCCACTGTCTTTCCCATATTAAAATTAAAAGCCCTGCTGAAATCCCACCTCTTCCAACAAGTCTTCCCTGAGTAATTAGAGAAGCAGTGCCGCTCAGTGGAAAGAGCCCGGGCTTTGGAGTCAGAGGTCATGGGTTCAAATCCTGGCTCCGCCAACCGTCAGCTGTGTGACTTTGGGCAAGTCACTTAACTTCTTTGGGCCTCAGTTACCTCATCTGTAAAAGCAGGATTAAGACTGTGAGCCCCACGTGGGACAACCTGATCACCTTGTATTCCCCCAGTGCTTAGTTACCTCATCTGTAAAAGGGGGATTAGGACTGTGAGCCCCACGTGGACAACCTGATCACCTTGTATCCCCCTAGTGCTTAGAACAGTGCTTTGCACATAATAAGCGCTTAACAAATACCATTATTATTATTAATTCCCAGCACCTAAATCATATAAACCTTTGTCATTGATAGCTCTCTACCCATGTGTATATACCCCCAGCCTAACTACTTGGGTATATTTTTATTCAGTTATACATTCCACTATTCAACCTAATAAGAATAATTATGGCATATGTTAAGTCCTTACTAGGTGCCAAAACACTATGTTAAGCACCAGGGTTGATCCCAGATAATCAGATCAGACATAGTCCCTGTCCCACATAGGACTCGCATTCTAAGTGGTGGGGAGAACAGTTATCTTATTGCCATTTTACAGGTGAGAAAGCTTAGACAGAGAGGCCAAGTAACTCACCTGAATTAGGGACAGAGCAAGATTAGAACTGGAGACATTGTGGCCTAGTGTCACATCATTTGCTTGTTGTGTGACCTTGGGCAAGTCAACTTCTTTGTGATTCAGTTTCTTCCTTTGTGAAATGGGGATTACTGGTTTTCTCTCCCGTTTTAAACTGTGAGTCCCATGTGTGAAAGGGGCTGCATCCAACCTGCATATCCTAGCCATTAGTACAGTGTTTGGCACACTGGCAAGTGGCTAACAAATACTATAATGAATTACTAGTCCCATGCCATTTCAATAGGCTCCATGGGAAGCAGCATGGCATAGTGGATAGACCACGGGCCTGGGAATCAGAAGGTCATGGGTTCTAATGCTGGCTCTGCCATTTGTCTGCTGTGTGGCCTTGGGCAAGTCACTTCACTTCTCCATGTCTCATTTACCTCATCTGTAAAATGGGGATTAAGACTGTGAGTCCAATGAGATACAGGGACTGTGTCCAACCTGATTTTCTTGTACCCATCCTGGGGCTTTGTAAATACCACAATTATCATTATTAAATACCACTTTGCCTCTTCTATCCTCTCCCAGGCAGAACAGGTGACAGGGATCAGAATGGACCACTTAATCTGGAATCAAATGTCACACCCAGAACTGGGCACTCTAGGCTTCTGCTGTTTCTCAGATGGTGGTAAGTGTGACCATTGGGATAGACCAACAAACAGCTTCTCTCTCTTCTCGTGTGCTCCCTTTTCTTTGCCCCATCATTCTTTCTTCCTCTTTTCTATTCCTTGTTCTTTCTCATCTTTCTGGTCCCCTGACCACCTGTTCTTAAAGGCCCTACCCATCTCTTGCCTATATTTGGTCTGTTTGAAACATAGTCCAGATCCATGTGTAACCACACTGAAAGTGTCTTGACAGTCTTAGATACTATGAATTAGCTATCTACCCTGCCTAGTCAATGGGTAGTTTGCTTAATAATGATAATTACGGTTTTGTTAAGCACTTTCTGTGTGCCAGGCACCGTACTAAATGTTGGGTTTGTCATGGGTTCAAATCCCAGCTCCGCCAGTTGTCAGCTCTGTGACTTTGGACAAGTCACTTCACTTCTCTGTGCCTCAGTTCCCTCATCTGTAAAATGGGGATGAAGCCTGTGAGCCCCACGTGGGAGAACCTGATCACCTTATATCCCCCCCAGCACTTAGAACAGAGCTGTGCACATAGTAAGTGTTTAACAAATGCCATTATTATTATTATCATTACAAGCAAATCAGGTTGGACACAGTCCCTTGTTCCACATGGGGCTCAAAGACTCAATTCTCATTTTACAGATGAGGTAACAGGCACAGAGAAATGACTTGCCCAAGGTCACACAGCAGACAAGGGTCAGAGCTGGGATTAGAAACCAGGACCTTTTGATTCGTCACCAAAACCTGCCTGTCTCACCTGTACAACATTGTCAAGATACGCCCTTTCCTCTCCATCCAAACTGCTACCTTGCTGGTTCAATCTCTCATCCTATCCCGACTGGATTACTGTATCAGCCTCCTCTCTGACCTCCCATCCTCCTGTCTATCCCCACTTCGGTCTATACTTCACTCTGCTGCCCAGATCACCTTTGTGCAGAAACACTCTGGGCATGTTACTCCCCTCCTCAAAAATCACCAGTGGCTGCCTGTCAACCAACGAATCAAGCAAAAACTCCTCACTCTCGGCTTCAAGGCTCTCCATCACCTTGCCTCCTCCTAGCTCACCTCCCTTCTCTCCTTCTACAGCCCAGCCTGCACCCTCTGCTCCTCTGCCTCTAACCTCCTCAATGAGCCTCGTTCTCGCCTGTCCCACCGTCGACCCCCAGCCCACGTCCTTCCCCTAGCCTGGAATGCCCTCCCTCCACACACCCGCCAAGCTAGCTCTCTTCCTCCCTTCAAAGCCCTACTGAGAGCTCACCTCCTCCGGGAGGCCTTCCCAGACTGAGCCCCCTTTTTCCTCTCCTCCTCCCCATCCCCCCGACCCTACCTCCTTCCTCTCCCCACAGCACTTGTATGTATATATATATATATATATATATATATATATATATATATATATATATATATATTTGTACAGTTTTATTACTCTATTTTATTTGTACATATTTACTATTCTGTTTATTTTGTTATTGATGTGCATACAGCATATAGCTTTAATTCTATTTGTCCTGACGATTTTGACACCTGTCTACATGTTTTGTTTTGTTTTCTGTCTCCCTCTTCTAGACTGTGAGCCCACTGTTGGGTAGGGACCATCTTTATATGTTGCTGACTTGTACTTCCCAAATCATCATCAATCGTATTTATTGAGCGCTTACTGTGTGCAGAGCACTGTACTAAGCACTTGGGAAGTACAAGTTGGCAACATATAGAGACAGTCCCTACCCAACAGTGGGCTCACAGTCTAAACCCTCCACTGGCTTAGTACAGTGCTATGCACACAGTAAGCATCAATAAATGCGATTGAATGAATGAATGATTCCCAGGCCTGTGCTCTATCCATTATTACACACTGCCTCTCATATGCCAATGATTGTCATATATTAATCTATTATTGTTCCTCTAGACTGTAAACTCATTATGGGCAGGGAATGTGTCTGCTGATTCTGTTGTACTCTTCCAAGTGCTTAGTGCAGTACTCTGCACATATTAAGGACTCAATACATACCACTGATTGATATTTATTGAGTGCTTACTGTGTGCAGAACACATCCTCCATTTCAATTTCTATGAAGAACTGGAAGGAGGGTAGGAAAGGTTGGAAGTATTTGGTATTGCCAACGTATTTTAGAACATCCAGTGGCAGAGAAAAATCTTCCAGGACACTGCAGGAGTTAACTTGGTTTTAGAGTGCCTACAGAGTGGTGAGCCTAGCACTACTATGATAGGATCTTGATGGCCAAAGCCAGCAAGATGTGGCATGCATTTCTTAATGACAGTCTAATCTTTGACCCCAAATACTTATTTCCCCTCTGATGTGTTTCTCTAAACAGGTTTAGAAGCATTTGCATGGAAACCTGCCCCTAAGATGAAAGAACACACTGCCCTGAAGCTCACATTCTGAAATATTTAGTAGGGCAGATTAGATCCTATTCAAAGAAAGGAATGTTTATATCCAAATCAATTTAATACTTTTGTGCCAAAACACATTTTTGCTGTGATGTAGTCATGGCCACTTAGTTAATGAGACAGAGAAATTGAGGGAATTCACTTTAGGAACTTCAACTATTCTCTGGCTTTTAGGTGATATGGGTAGATCACAACACAACCCACTCTAGCCTAAGGTGTCAAGACAGGACCCTTAAGTAATGGTAGTGGCATTATTGTCTCTCCAAGACTAGGAATGGGAGTTTCTGGTGTGGTTAGACACACATCCCCTGGCTGCATCAGAAATTCATCCCCAGTTCGGGCACAGTCTGTTGCCTATTGTCACTGGCATTTGGCATTCACCACTACCTACCTTCAAACATGACGTCCTGCTAGCAGTACATCCTCTCCTTCCCCAACCCTCTTCTCCCCACAACCTCCCCTCTACCTTTACCTTTCCTTTTCCCTTCCCTACTATTTTCCTTCCTCTTCCACTTTTACCACTCTTCTCTTTCTGTGCCTGTTTTCTGGTATCTCTACTTCCTATAATACCTATAGTCCCAAGAGTGACTCCCTGTATCTCCACATCACAATTTTTGTCACCAAAGCCTGGAAGGTGATCACTGGGAGAGGGGTTGCTTCGTGCACATCAGGATCAGAAGAGCCATATTTGAAGGAAAAAAAATAAAAATCAATGAATCAGTGGTATGTATTGAGCTTACTGGGTGCAGAGCATTGTACTAAGTGCTTGGGAGAGTACAATACATTTGATAGACATGATCCCTGCCTACAAAAGAGAAAGACTGCAACTGGCAAACATATAAGAGCAGCATGGTACTAACTTTACCCACACACAATGTAGACTGGTTCATCAATAATGCATGGACCATTTCAGCCACACACCCACACAAGGCTAGGAATTCAATTTGAGTATCAGCATCCTGAAAATGGACAGCTATATACATATCTTTTCTGCAATTTATTCAGACCAGTGTTCAGCAAATCGAGGGCAATTCAAATATTTTCAAATAGGTCTCAGTGGTACTACTGATTGTTCCCTAGGCTTCTGTTGCTGTATTGTTTTGGCACTTGTCACCTGACTTAATAAATTAATTTCTCTGTAAACACTAATGTGAGCTATTATAATCACCAGAGTAGGGCAGGGTTTGGCGTAAAGCCTGCAGAGTGAAACCAGCTTCTCCTTTCTCACAGTAAAATAAGGAATAATCTATCAGGCTCACAGAACTGCAAAATTTAAGTTGTGGATAATGACACTGCAAAATTCTAACATCCTATTCTCTCATTTCCATGCTGATTCTGATTTCTAATACAGCAAATAATGGTTCGTTCTATTTGGTCTCCCTTCTCTGGGGACATTTATTTTCATAGTAATTGGGGTAACCAATTACAACTCCATATCGAGACGCAACGTGGCCTAGTTGATAGAAAATGGGCCTGGGAATCAGAAGGACCTGAGTTCTAATCCCAGCTCCACAACCTGTTTGCTGTGCAACCTCGGGCAAGTCACTTAACTTCTCTGTGCCTCAGTTCCCTCATCTGTAAAATGGGGATGAAGACTGTGAGCTCCATGTATGTACATATCTTTAAATTATACATTTTAAATTATTTGTAGCATGATGTAGAGAAGCAGCATGGTGTAGTGGATAGAGCACAGGCCTAGGAATCAGAAGGTCATGGGTTTTAATCCCAGCTCTGCCACTTGTATGCTGTGTTACCTTGGGCAAGTCATTTCACTTCTCTGGGTCTCAGTTACCTCATCTGTAAAATGGAGATTGAGACTGTGAACCTCAAATGGGACAGGGACTGTGTGCAACTCAATTTGCCTGTACCCACCTCAGCACTTAGTACCGTGCCTGGTACATAGTAAGCGCTTAAATATCATCATTATTATTATATTGATGTCTGTGTACCCATCTTTAAGCTCATTATGGGCAGGAAACATGTCTAATTCTGTTGTACACTCCCATGCATTTATTACAGTGCTCTGCACCTAATAAGCACTCAATAAATACCATTGATTGATCTACCTCAGCACTTGATACAGTATTTGGCATATAGTAAGCGCTTAAATACCATACAAAAATCATTTTGTATAAACCTATTTCCAAATTTGTATTCTTTTAATTGGGGGGGGGTAGGGGTTATGGGTGCAGTACAACAGGAATTGGAAAGGAACAGAGCATGTTCTGGTAAGAGATTCTGGTAGTTTTGTTGAAAAAAGGAGATCCCATGGTACTGGGACCTTAAGGAGTTAGCCCTATCATGGGAAGAGGTGCAAGTACCCCCACAGGCTGTTCGGGTTGGGCTTCCAGTCTCACTCATCCCAAGACTCTGATTATCTGGGAGTTTCCAGTTGGGGCTGGAAACTCTAAATGGTAGCTCTTCAGCTCATGCCATCTAGCCCCCCTAAAATCTCTACCTTCTTTTGGACCAAGCACTCAAAATGAAAAGCTGGAAACAACTGGCTGATACTTTGACTAATCCTGAAACCCATGATGGTTAGAAGCCAACCTCAGAGGTATGTATGTTAAGACCACAGTGGCATGACAGCCCACTCCTAAATTATAGTGGCAAGAATCGCCTCTAAGTGCACATCCATTAAAGGAAATCCAAGGGGGGGGCGGTGTGTGTGTGTGTGTGTGTGTGTGTGTGTGTGTGTGTGTGCACGCGCAACTGGGTATGATCAAATTTTTCATAGGATATGCAATACAGGATTTATTCCACTGTATAGATCTGCTAGGAAGATGCAATCTAACTTATGCCTTATATCACTGTACTGAAAGCATATTTAGACTTTTTTTAGAGCAGTCAGACTCATCCTGTTTCAAGTAATTTTCTGTCCATTAAGAAGTCTTGTTTTGGGAAGGACATTTCAGGTTTCCTCACGGCAAAGTCTCACACATCATCTAAAATTAGTCACATTTTTGTCTTGAACTTCATTGACAAAAATCATAACTGAATGGGACTGAGCCAGTCAAACATGACATGTTACATCTTTGGATAGGTATAATAAAGCTGGTTTCAAACAATCAAAGTTAATCCAAATGCACCGATTTGAAAGGTAGGCCGGTCATCAAGAAGATAAAAATTGGTACACAACAGTGTCTGCTCTGGGCTCCTTAGCATCTATGTAAGAAAATAGAGTGAAATAATTAAACATGGCATCATTTTGTAAGGCACTATTCCTAGTGCTTGGTAACCCTCCCCCCCGCTGAAACTATTTTTCCTGTCTGCAAGGAGCAGCATATTCCTGTCTCCACATATCTCAACCTAAGGAAAACGGATCAGTGCACTCTAGTCTCTCTGTAAATCCTTACCTATGTTTTGAATAAAAACAAACAATACCATACTATTTCATTCATTCAATCATATTTATTGAGCACATACTGTGTGCAGAGCACTCTACTAAGTGCTTGGAAAGTACAGTACAGCAATAGAGAAAATTCCTGCCCACAACAAGCTCACAGTCTGGGGGGGGGGGGGGGGGGGGCGGAGACAGACATCAATATAGGTAAACAGGTATCAATATAAATAAAAAATTTATAGATATATATGTGTATATATATACATAAGTGCTGTGGGCCTGGGGGTGGGGGGAGGAGAGCAAAGGGAGCCTGTCAAGGTGACATGGAAGGGAAGGGGGAGAAGAGGAAAAGTGGGGTTTAGTCTGGGAAGACCTCTTGGGTGAGGAGTGCCTTCAGTAGGGCTTTGAAGTGTGCGAGAGTGATTGTCTAGCTGATTTGAGTAGAGAGCGTTTTCCAGGCCAGAGGTAGGACGTGTGCCAGGGATCAGCGTCGAGACAGGTGAGATTGAGGCAACACTGAGAAGGTTAGCACTAAAGGAGCAGAGTGTGTGGGCTGGGATGTAGAAGGAGAGAAGGGAGGTGAGGTAGGAGGGGGCAAGGTGATAGAGAGCTGTAAAGCCAATAGTGAGGAGTTTTTGCTTGATATGGAAGTGGATAGGCAACCACTGGAGATTTTTGAGAAGGGAGGTGACATGCTCTGAACATTTCTGTAGAAAGATAATCTAGGTAGTGGAGTGAAGTATGGACTGGAGTTGGGAGAGGCAGGAGATTGGGAAGTCAGAAAGGAGGCGGATGCAGTAGTGTAGGTGGGATAGCATGAGTGATGGTACTAATGTGGTAGTGATTTGGATGGAGAGGAAAGGGCAAATCTTGGCAACGTTGTGAAGGTGAGACCAACAGGATTTGGTGACGGATTAGGTATGTGGATTGAATGAGAGAGCGGAGTCAAGGATAACACCAAGGTTGTGGGCTTGTGATACGAGAAGGATGATTGTGCCATCTACAGTGATGGGAAAATTTGGGAAAGGACAGGGTTTTGGAGGAAAGATAAGGAGCTCTGTTTTGGACATGTTGAGTTTGAGGTAGCAGGAGGACCTCCCTTGTAGAGATGTCCTAAAGGAAGAAGGAGATGTGAGCCTGGATAGAGGGAGAGAGAACAGGGTAGGAGATGTAGATTTGGGTCTCATCCACATAGAGATGGTAGTTAAAGCCATGGGAGCGAATGAGTTCTCCAAGGGAGTGAGTGTAGATGGAAAATAGAAGGGGACCAACAACTGAACCTTGAGGGACCCTCACAGTTAGGGGGAGGAGGATCCCACGAAAGATTCCTACTCAGTGTGTCAAAAATTATACTAAAAGTGCAATTAATCTCACTCAATGGAGGAAATACTGTTAACTGCAATAATGTGGAGGAATGAGTTTATTTAAAATATTACACCACTTGATCATCGCTAAGGGCCAGCAGAGAAGATTGTGAGTTTGTATTTTTTGGGCACAGGTATGATTGAAAAAGCACCTGAACCTATAATAAGAAATTCAATGAACTAAACCAAGACAGAGTCATCAAATGGCCATTCAAAGCATTTCCCTTCTCAAAAGAAAATAAATATTGTAATGTCAACAACATTCATGCTATAAAATACTTGAACCAGTAAAGTATTAAAAAAATATCTCTTGCATGTCCATTGAATTTAGAAAATTTTCTGTCTGTCAGGAACAAACTACAGGTTTGGGAGACAATTTTTCAATAAGAGTTTAGACTATAACAAAAAGTAAAAAAATATTTTAAATAATTTCAACTTGACCATTATTCCAGTTTTCTTTCCCAGTTCAAATATATTAATTACAGAAGGGTACAGAAGTTCTTTCAAGTGTTTTGTAATAGTGAATATTTTTTAAGTTAATTGATTAATTTTCCTATATTTTGGGATCCTGCATCATTGTCAAATGTATTCCCATTTTGTGCCTTGTAACATCTTTGGCCTGAATCCTTGAAGAATGTGTGGAACTACTTAAAGATTTTCTTAGAACCTAAGACTTTAAGTAGGTCACATAATGACAGTAAATCTCATTTAGAGTTTTATTGGCCATCTGCCATTCTCTGAATAGTACTCAATAAGGATCTGTCAAACAATTCACAGAGTTAATAAATAGTCACAAAGTAACCTAATATGCCAGCCACCAGTAGCCACTGGTTGGGAATTAATGTACTGAAGCTATTCAACATCACACCTGATGCCCAGCCAGATGGAAAGGAAACATGGCATAACAGATGATGATTAATGATAAAGATGACATACGGGTTTAATGATTATTAAGATTCTGGAAATCTCTTCTTTCCTATCCATATGTGGAGTGTTCATGCCTTATTTTGCATCCTGAGGGCTATTTCCTATGACGAATGAGAGCTGAATTTCCCATATTGGCTTTGTTGAAAGCTAGGACTTCAGAAGGCCCTCCCAAATAGTAGCAGTGGAGTTACTTACTGAACCCATGGAGTAAAGGAGGGATGTGTAGTAGGGCCAATCCTGTTTACTTCATGTATCCATGCTGGAAGATGTAACAGCAGGCCAGGATACAGGTGTTAGAATACTTCTGGAAGATTCCTTCAAGTCAATTGATTTTGAGCATCATCCAAAGTCCTAGAGACAGTCATACAAGACTTTTTATATGCAGACAGATGACTGCATTCTAGAGACAAACATCCCAGAAGGCAAATAATTGTTTTCCATATCAGCGAGGCATTTGGGTGGACAATTTTAATTTTAATCTATTTTCATATCTGTTTCCCCCTATAGACTGTAAGCTCCTTGTGGAAGGGATCCCTTCTACCATCTCTGTGGTACTCCCCCAAACTGCATGCAGTAAACATTCGATGAATAACACTGACTGATCAAAGTCTAAAGAAAAACTGAGATGCTATATCAAATGGTATGAAACCCACAGATACCATCTATAGTCTATATTAGTAACACAAAACTAAACACCTTCACAGAATTCTGTTACCTAGGCAGCACACTGACACAATGGCAGACAGGAAAATAGAAAAAAGAAATAAGAAAGCCAACATATCCTTTGGCAGACTATCAATGGGTGTGGCGGAACTGTGTTAATTTAGCTCCGGGACAAGCGAAAATTCTCAGAACTGTAGTATTGATCACCATTCTCTATGACTAAGATAACGACTCCACATAATCACCACATCTGACTCTGTGAGCAGCTCCATTGGCAACACTTATAGGTTATGTTAAACATCAAATGATTAAAACAGGATCACAGTCAAAGTTAGTTTCCTAGCATTAGGTATGCCCATCTTAAAACAGCTACTCTGAGTGGGACATGAGGAGAATGGACAACATGTATAGAACACAGGCCTGAGAGTCAGAAGGATCTAGTTTCTAAAAACACAGCTCTGCCACTTGCCTGCTGTGTGAACTTGGTTAAGTCACTTCTTTTCTCTGGGCCTCAATTATCCCATCTGTAAAGTGGCAAATAAGACTGTGAGCCACTCAAGGGACATGGACTGTGTCCAACCTGATTAGCTTATAACTACCCCAGCATTTAGTACAGTGCCTGACTCTTAGTAAGTGCTTATAAGAGCACTGAGAAGCAGCATGGTTTAGTGGAAAGAGCATGGGCTTGGGAGTCAGAGGCTGTATACCACCTGAAAACTGATTTTAAACTACTACAGATAGATAGCATGGTGCATTGGAATCAAGAAAGGAGCAGCAACATAGCCCGGTAAAAAGAGCATAAAACTGGTAATCAGGAGACCTGGATTCTAATCCCAGCTCTACCATTTATCTGTGTGACCTTGGACCAGTCACAACCTCCTAGGCTTCAGTTTTCACATATGTCAATGAAAGACACAACAGACTGTGAACCTCATTGCAGGACAGGAACTATAAATGATCTGATAACTTCCCCTCCTCCTTCCTTCACCCCCAACGATCTGGCCTCCTACTTCATTAATAAAAGTAAATCCATCAGGTCTGACCTCCCCAAAGTCACTGCCCCCCATTCTCCAACCCCCCGGCTCTCAACACTCTCTGCTACTCTCCCATCCTTCCCAGCAGTATCCTCAGTGGAGCTCTCCTCCCTTCTCTCAAGTGCTACTCCGGCCACCTGTGCTTCTGACCCCATTCCCTCTCATCTCCTGAAATCTCTCGCTCCGTCCCATCTCCCCTCCTTAACTTCCATCTTCAACTGCTCACTCTCCACTGGTTCCTTCCCCTCTGCCTTCAAACATGCCAATGTCTCTCCCATTCTAAAAAAACCCTCTCTTGACCACACCTCACCTTCTAGTTATCAACCCATCTCCTCCCTTTCAAACTTTTTGAACGAGTTGTCTACACGCACTACCTCGAATTCCTCAACACCAACTCTCTCCTCAACCCCCTCCAATCTGGCTTCCGTCCCCTACATTCCACAGAAACTGCCCTCTCAAATGTCACCAATGACCTCCTGCTTGCCAAATCCAATGGCTCATACTTGTCCTAATCCTCCTCGACCTCTCAGCTGCCTTCGACACTGTGGACCACCCCCTTCTCCTCAACACGCTATCTGACCTTGGCTTCACAGACTCCGTCCTCTCCTGGTTCTCCTCTTATCTCTCCGGCCGTTCATTCTCAGTCTCCTTTGCGGGCTCCTCCTCCCCCTCCCATCCCCTTACTGTAGGGGTTCCTCGAGGTTCAGTTCTTGGTTCCCTTCTGTTCTCGATCTACACTCACTCCCTTGGTGACCTCATTCGCTCCCACGGCTTCAACTATCATCTCTACGCTGATGACACCCAAATCTACATCTCTGCCCCTGCTCTCTCCCCCACCCTCCAGGCTCGCATCTCCTCCTGCCTTCAGGACATCTCCATCTGGATGTCTGCCCGCCACCTAAAACTCAACATGTCCAAGACTGAACTCCTTGTCTCCCCTCCCAAACCCTGCCCTCTCCCTGACTTTCCCATCACTGTTGACAGCACTACCATCCTTCCCGTATCACAAGCCCTCAACCTTGGTGTCATACTCGACTCTGCTCTCTCGTTCACCCCTCACATCCAAGCCATCACCAAAACCTGCCGGTCTCAGCTCCGCAACATTGCCAAGATCCGCCCTTTCCTCTCCATCCAAACTGCTACCCTGCTCGTTCAAGCTCTCATCCTATCCCGTCTGGTCTACTGTATCAGCCTCCTCTCCGATCTCCCATCCTCTTGTCTCTCCCCACTTCAATCCATACTTCACGCCACTGCCCGGATTGTCTTTGTCCAGAATCGCTCTGGGCATGTTACTCCCCTCCTCAAAAATCTCCAGTGGCTACCAATCAACCTACGCATCAGGCAGAAATTCCTCACCTTCGGCTTCAAGGCTGTCCATCACCTCGCCCCCTCCTACCTCACCTCCCTTCTTTCATTCTACAGCCCAGCCTGCACCCTCCACTCCTCTGCCGCTAATCTCCTCACCGTGCCTCGTTCTTGCCAGTCCCGCCGTCAACCCCCAGCCCACGTCATCCCCCTGGCCTGGAATGCCCTCCCTCCCCACATCTGCCAAGCTAGCTCTCTCCCTCCCTTCAAGGCCCTACTGAGAGCTCACCTCCTCCAGGAGGCCTTCCCAGACTGAGCCCTCTCCTTCCTCTCCCCCTCGTCCCCCCTCCATCCCCCCACCTTACCTCCTTCCCTTCCCCACAGCACCTGTATATATGTATATATGTTTGTACGTATTTGTTACTCTATTTATTTATTTTACTTGTACATATCTATTCTATTTATTTTATTTTGTTAATATGTTTTGTTTTGTTCTCTTTCTCCCCCTTCTAGACTGTGAGCCCACTGTTGGGTAGGGACCGTCTCTATATGTTGCCAACTTGTACTTCCCAAGCGCTTAGTACAGTGCTCTGGCTCTGCACACAGTAAGCGCTCAATAAATATGATTGATTGATTGATTGCTCCTGCTTGATCTCTCGCTGATGATAGATTGTGTGAAGCATCATATTACTCTTTGACCTCCAAACTCCAGACCCAAAGAACTCACTTCCTAATTGCCATGG
This sequence comes from Tachyglossus aculeatus, assembly GCF_015852505.1. NCBI lineage: Eukaryota > Metazoa > Chordata > Mammalia > Monotremata > Tachyglossidae > Tachyglossus > Tachyglossus aculeatus. The sequence goes on from NC_052101.1 coordinate 104,703,122, forward strand.
CTGAGAAGGAGTTGTTCCTTCATTTTACCTCTCCCTGCTCAATCAATCAATCAATCGTATTTATTGAGCGCTTACTGTGTGCAGAGCACTGTACTAAGCGCTTGGGAAGTACAAGTTGGCAACATATAGAGACAGTCCCTACCCAACAGTGGGCTCACATTCCCACTCTGCCTGCTGCCTGACCTGGCTGCACAGTGGGGAACACAATGCAGGCCTGGCTGTCTGACAAGCTGGTGACAAAGGCCCGCCTTCATGCATATCAGCAGCTGCCTGCCTTCACATCAACTCAGCTATCTGTTTGCTCCTGAAACTTTGCTCTCAAAGACCTGCATTTAATTTGGCAACTGATCAGTGGACCCACCAGATCAAGCAGTTATTGTTGTTAACAACCTCTCCTATAATCCTAAACTTCTCTGAGCTCACCATGTCCCCTCAATTCCCAACCTCTAATCAGCCCATCCCTGTCCTTCCTTCCAAGCAGCTCCCTTAACCTCCTCCATCCAGCCCTTCCCTAACCCTTGCACCCCCCCACCACAATATCCCCGCAACAACCTCAGTCTAATGTGGCCCAGGGAACTCCCACTCCAACATAGCAAAACTGCCTTTCATTCTTGTCCTATTTGTGGCTTAGTGGAAAGAGCACGGGTTTGGGAGTCAGAGGTCATGGGCTCTAATACTGACTCCACCACTTGTCAGCTGTGTGACTTTGGGCAAGTCACTTAACTTCTCTGTGCCTCAGTTACCTCATCTGTAAAATGGGGATGAAGATTGTGAGCCCTCCGTGGGACAACCTGATAACGTTGTATCTATCCCAGCGCTTAGAACAGTGTTTGGTACATAGTAACCGCCTAACAAATACCATCATCATCCTCTTTGCTATTACTGAAACCTGGTTCTCCCAAGATGATGCACTCTTCTTTGATGCTCTCTCTTTGGGAAGGGTCACATCTCCCATTCCCCAAGACTCACTGGGAAAGGGGGAAGAAGTGGGCTTCCTTTTTGCCCTCCAATGTAGCTTTCACACCATCCCACCTCCTCTATTCCTTCTTTTCCTGACCCGTGAAGCCAATATCATTTGCCTCTACACTTACTTCAGTTATTACTAACGGTCATCTACCATCACCCCAGCCCCCTCTTTCTACTTTCTGAACCATTTTGATCCCTTTCTCACAGTCCTTCTCTCTTTTTCCATGCCTACATAGATCCTTGGGGAATGAAATATCCATGTGGCTGTTTGACAAACTTTCTGCTGCTGAATTCCTCTCATTCCTCAACTCCAATTACCTCCTACTCTACCCTACCTCACCTACTCACCAATTTGGACACATATTCAATCTCATCATACCCAGTCACTGTACAATCTATACCCTCACAAGCTCTGAAATTGCTCTGACAAACTTCCTTACTGGTCTTTTCTTCCGCACACCCAAATCTAATAATAATAATAATGATAACAATAATGATGGCATTTGTCAAGCACTATTCTAAGTACCGGGGTAGATATAAGCTAATTAGGTTGGACACAGTCTCTGTCCCACAGGAAGACAGTCTTAATCCCCATTTTACAGATGAGGTATCTGAGGCACAGAGAAGTGAAGAGACTTGCCCAAAGTCACACAGAAGTCAAGTGGCAGAGCCAGGATTAGAACTCAGGTCCTTCTGACTCCCAGGCCTGGGCTGTATTCACTCGACCACGCACTTGCTGTGTGCAGAGCACTGTACAAACTGTTTGGAAGAGCCCAATATAACAGAGTTGGTAGATATATTTCCTACTCACAAGATTACAGTCTAGAGGGGGAGACAGACATTAAAATAAATTACTGTTAGGTACCTAAGTGTTGTGGGACTAATGGAAGTGTGAATAAAAGGGAGAAATCCAAGTGCAAGGGTGACTCAGAAGGGAGAGGGAGTAGGGGAAATGAGGCTTTGCTGGGGGAAGGCCACTTGGAGGAGATGGGATTTCAATAAGGCTCTGAATGTGGGGAGACTAATGGTCTGTCAGATATGAAGGGGGTGGGAGGTCTAGGCCAGAAGCAGGACACAGGTGAGGGGTCGGCAGCAAGACAGAGGAGATCAAGGTATAGTAAGTAGGTTGGTGTTAGAGGAGTAAAGTACGTGGCCTGGGTTGTAATAGGAAATCACTGAGATAAAATAGGAGGGGATGAACTGATTCAGTGCTTGTATAGAGCAGCAGTTTAGGGCAGACTTTTCTTTTGAGGAAAAACTGAGCCAAGAACAGTTGTTTCTGGGTAGGTGGCAGTGGAACTGGGGAATACCAGGGTAGAACTGACCCAGTAATACAATTCCCAGCTACTTCCCTTCCTGTTTCCAGGAAAGATCCCAAAGGCCTCATATTATGGGCATAGGGCCATTCAGACTGACCAGAGAATACCAGCTATTCTCCCCACCTCAGGGAGAGACTTCAGTGTCTTATATTAATGTTTCTGCTTTCCCATTGAGCATATTTATCCCCTTCTCTTAGTTTTCATCATTTCTTTTTCCTCTTATTAGCATCCCATCATTCATTACCCTTTTTTATTGATTGCATTTGGGGATCATGTCCTTCTCTCTTGCCCTTTACCTGTCACCTTCAATTACAATTTTCAATATTTTAAAATATTGAATTATCTCCCTACAGCTTGGTATCCTGACTGGTCAATGGAATTGGAACACTAGAAGATTGTTGTAAGACTACACATAGCCAGTCAAAAAAAAGTCTAAAACTGGTTAGCCCTGATAATAATAATAATAAAAATAATAATGATGATGATGGCATTTATTAAGCGCTTACTATGTGCAAAGCACTGTTCTAGTGAAGGTCACTGTTACTGGCCATGCTGAAGCATCCTGATGTTTGTACTTTCAGGGTCCAAATTTTGGTCAGAGACCATTGCTCTAGCAGCTCTAAGGCAAGTTGCTGATATATGTGCTTCTCTGGTATATTACAGTGACTACAACCACATGAGATATTGCTTTTGTAACATAAGAGTTAGGGTGGGATGTGAAGATCTGTAGAGATCCAGGTCTATGCTGAGCATCAAACCCAGAATTTATTTCTTAACATAATAGCCCTATGGACCCATTTTTCAGAATTGGTACAGCACTTTGGACTCATGATAAGTCTGAAGTAAACCAGTTCTATCACAGCCTGCCTGCATGCAACCAAAGAGCATAATGTTTCACTAAATTCTGCTCTCTCTGACCCAATTTAATGATATATGGAGAGACGTAGAAGAAAATCAAGAAGTTCAGTGGAATTTTGAGAAGACAGATTTTTGTGCTAACAGAGCAACAAGCTTCCCAAAACAAAGATTCACAAAGGTTGTTATAGCATCCAAATAGCCACAGAAAACATTAGGCATTTTGAGTCATCTACTCAGTATCAAGTGACAAGACAGTATCACTGGCTATGTTCTAGAATGCAGTCAATGTCTAGCATGGAGGTCATGTGCATAGCAACACAACTTCATAGGGCACCATATATAAGGAAAATCAATGATAGCAAGTACCCATCAGTATATAGTGGTCTGAAAAGGAGGCATATGCGAGTGGGGAGAATAGAGCAACATTTTAAAGGTAGAGTGAAACACCATGTCAAATATAGCATAGCCACTGCCTTTTGGGTGGTTATTTCAGCAAAAACATTGGCTGGGTGCACAGCACAGCAAAGGTTAAAAACAAGTGATTTTGCCTCTGGGAGAAAAAAGGTTGACAGATTAAGAGAAAAAAGATTGAAACATGAAGGACTTCAATTACCCCAAAACTAATGACTGAAACAGAATGGTCTTCAGAATAGCTCAGTTTACTGCAAAGATGGAAGTTGACCTCTTCAAGTAGTATCAGTTACCAATTTATAAAATAGACACATAAAGCCCTTGGAAAATATGAAGTGTAATAGGTAAATGCTGGTCCATTCCTTATCTCTGTATTTTAGTAAAAACATACTTTTCATTTATAATATTGATGGCATTTGTTAAGCTTACTATGTGTGAAGCACTGTTCTAAGTACTAGGGGGGATACAAGGTGATCAGATTGTCCCACGTGGGGTGCTCAGTCTTAATCCCCATTTTACAGATGAGGTAACTGAAGCTCAGAGAACTTAAGTGACTTGCCCAAGGTCACACAACAGACGTGATGGAGCCGGGATTAGAACCCATGACTTATATTGCAACCCATGCTTGGGACTCCCAAGCCTGTGCTCTTTCCACTGAACCACACTGCTTCTCAAGATTTTAAGTGTTTTAATACATTCTTTTCTGAACCAAGAGTGTTAAACCATAGACTAATATAAGGAGGAACTCAGCCTAGGGCCCCTTTGAATGGTCTATATTCAATCATATTTATTGAGTGCTTACTGTGTGCAGAGTACTGTACTGAGCGCTTGGAAAGTATAATTCAGCAACAAAGAGAGACAATCCCTACCCAGCAACGGGTTCACAGTCTATAAGACTATATGAGAAGTCTATATGAGAAGCAGCGTGGCTCAGTGGAAAGAGGGTGGGCTTTGGAGTCAGAGGTCATGGGTTCAAATCCCGGCTCTGCCAGTTGTAAGCTGTGTGACTTTGGGCAAGTCACTTAACTTCTCTGGGCCTAAGTTACCTCATCTGTAAAATGGGGATTAAGACTGTGAGCCCCCGGTGGGACAACCTGATCACTTTGTAACCTCCCCAGTGCTTAGAACAGTGCTTTGCACATAGTAAGTGCTTAATAAATGCCATCATTATTATTATAAGGGGGGGGGAGACAGACAACAAAACAAGTAGACAGACATCAATAGCATCAAAATGGATAAATGGAATTCTAGATATATACACATCATACATAAAATAAATAGAATAATAAATATGTACCAATATACACAAGTGACATGGGGCAGGAAAGGGGATAGAGCAGAGGGAGGGAGTTGGGGCAATGGGGAGGGGAGGAGGAACAGAGGAAAAGGGGGCCTCAGTCTGGGAAGGCCTCCTGGAGGATGTGAGCCCTCAGGAGGGCTTTGAAGTGGGGGAAGAGAGCTTGTTTGGCGGAGGTGAGGAGAGAGGGCATTCCAGGCCACAAGTAGGATGTGGGCCAGGGGTCGGCGGCGGGACAGGTGAGAACGAGGCACGGGGAGAAGGTTAGTCTCAGAGGAGTGGAGTGTGTGGGGTGGGCTGGGCTCCACCCCCCATAGTGTTGACCTTGCGGGGGTCCGCATCCCCCCAGAAATCGGTGGTGAGTTTAAAGAGCAGAACGGGCTGAGCCTACGGGGCAACACGGAAGAAGGAGGCTGCTGCCATGGCGAGGGCCTGGCATCGCCAGGAACCACCGCCGTCTCCAAGCCCAGCCTTTTCTGACCCGCCCGGCCAGCGCGCCTGGAGGAGACACTCACCGAAGCAGCATGAGTTAGTTGAAAGAGCCCAGACTTGGGAGTCAGAAGGTCGTGGATTACAATCCCGACCACCACCTGTCTGCTGTGTGACCCTGGGCAAGTCACCTCACCTTTCTGTACCTCAGTTCCCTCATCTGTAAAATGGTCAATGTCCAGACATGCCCTGCTGTCAAGATGGAGTCTTGGGTGTCACAGTCCTCCAAAAGAGAGGGTTTTTGTATGTGTGTGTGGTGTGTGAGTGCATGTGCATGCATGTGTATATACAGTTGTATGTATGAGAGGCTAGTGAATTTTTGGTTCAATCCACACTTCATTCATCCAATCCTATTTATAATAATAGTAATAATGTTATTTGTTTAAGTGCTTAATATATGCCAAGCACTGTTCTAAGCAAGCGGTAATACTAATAATGATGGTATTTGTTAAGTGCTTACTATGTGCCAAGCACTGTTCTGAGCACTGGGGGGAACAGTCTTAATCCCCAGTTCCAGATGAGATAACTGAGGCACAGAGAAGTTAAGTGGGATTCGAACCCATGACCTCTGACTCCCAAGCCTGCACTCTTTCCACTTAGCCACGCTGCTTCTCGATAGAAGCACACATCCTCTGACATCCAAGCCCTTGCTCTTTCCATTAAGAGATGGAGCACGTACTGTGTTCAGAGCACTGTACTAAGTGTTTGGGAAAGCACAATACAGCAAAAAAGAGAGACAATCCCTGCCCACAACCAGATCACAGTCCAGAGGGGGAGACAGATAGCAATACAAGTGAAAAGGCATCAATACAAGTAAACAGGCATCAATATAAAAAATAAAATTACAGATTTAGTAAACATGACTACAGATATTACGGATACAGAAATTACAGATTTGCAACCTTAATGCTTTAGAGAGGAGGAAAATAGTCATCTAACATATGTGGAGGGAGTGGGAGGGCATTCCACACCAGGGGAAGGATTTGGGAAAGGAGTCAGTGAATCCTCCTCGACCTCTCAGCTGCCTTCGACACTGTGGACCACTCCCTTCTCCTCAACACGCTATCCAACCTTGGCTTCACAGACTCCATCCTCTCCTAGCTCTCCTCTTATCTCTCCAGTCGTTCTTTCTCAGTCTCTTTGGAAGGCTCCTCCTCCCCCTCCCATCCTCTTACTGTGGGGGTTCCCCAAGGTTCAGTTCTTGGTCCCCTTCTGTTCTCGACCTACACGCACTCCCTTGGTGACCTCATTTGCTCCCACAGCTTCAACTATCATCTCTACACTGATGACACCCAAATCTACATCTCTACCCCTGCTCTCTCCCCCTCCCTCCAGGCTCGCATCTCCTCCTGCCTTCAGGACATCTCCATCTGGATGTCTGCCCGCTACCTAAAACTCAACATGTCCAAGACTGAACTCCTTGTCTTCCCTCCCAAACCCTGCCCTCTCCCTGACTTTCCCATCACCGTTGACGGGCACTACCATCCTTCCCGTCTCACAGGCCCGCAACCTTGGTGTCATCCTCGACTCTGCTCTCTCATTCACCCCACACATCCAAACCGTCACCAAAACTTGCCGGTCTCAGCTCCACAACATTGCCAAGATCCGCCCTTTCCTCTCCATCCAAACCGCTACCCTGCTCGTTCAAGCTCTCATCCTATCCCGTCTGGATTACTGCATCAGCCTCCTCTCTGATCTCCCATCCTCGTGTCTCTCCCCACTTCAATCCATACTTCATGCTGCTGCCCGGATTGTCTTTGTCCAGAAACGCTCTGGGCATATTACTCCCCTCCTCAAAAATCTCCAGTGGCTACCAATCAATCTGCACATCAGGCAGAAACTCCTCACCCTCGGCTTCAAGGCTGTCCATCACCTCGCCCTCTCCTACCTCACCTCCCTTCTGTCCTTCTCCAGCCCAGCCCACACCCTCCACTCCTCCGCCGCTAATCTCCTCATCGTGCCTCGTTCTGGCCTGTCCTGCCATCGACCCCCGGCCCACGTCATCCCCCTGGCCTGGAATGCCCTCCCTCTGCCCATCCGCCAAGATAGCTCTCTTCCTCCCTTCAAGGCCCTACTGAGAGCTCACCTCCTCCAGGAGGCCTTCCCAGACTGAGCCCCCTCCTTCCTCTCCTCCTCGTCCCCCTCTCCATCCCCACCGTCTTACCTCCTTCCCTTCCCCACAGCACCTGTATATATGTATATATGTTTGTACATATTTATTACTCTATTTATTACTCTATTTATTTTACTTGTACATATCTATTCAATTTATTTTATTTTGTTGATATGTTTTGTTTTGTTCTCTGTCTCCCCCTTCTAGACTGTGAGCCCACTGTTGGGTAGGGACTGTCTCTATATGTTGCCAACTTGTACTTCCCAAACGCTTAGTACAGTGCTCTGCACACAGTAAGTGCTCAATAAATACGATTGATTGATTGATGGAGGCCCAGGGAGTAAGCCAGCCCTAGAGGATCCCAGCGCCACCAGGTGGCGATAGAGATGCGCGGCCTCCCAGAATCAAGATTTGGGGGAGAAGCAGCGCCGCCTAGTGGATAGAGCCCGGGCCTGGGGGTCAGAGGTCCTGACTTCCAATGCAAGTCCTACCACTTAATAATAGTGATAATAATGATGGCATTTGTTAAGCGCTTACTATGTGCAAAGCACTGTTCTAAGCGCTGGGTAGGTTACAAGGTGATCAGGTTGTCCCACATGGGGCTCACAGTCTTAATCCCCAATCCCCATTTTACAGATGAGGTAACTGAGGCACAGAGAAGTGAAGTGACTTGCCCAAAGTCACACAGCTGACAATTGTTGTCTGCTGAGTGACCTTGGGCAAGCCACTTCACCTCTCTGAGGCTCAGTTACCTCATCCCTAAAATAATGATAATAATAAAGTCATAATAATAATAATCATAACTATTGTGGTATTTGTTAAGCATTTACTATGTGCCAAACACTGTTCTAAATCAATCAATCAATCGTATTTATTGAGCGCTTACTGTGTGCAGAGCACTGTACTAAGCGCTTGGGAAGTACAAATTGGCAACATATAGAGACAGTCCCTACCTAACAGTGGGCTCACAGTCTAGAAGGGGGAGACAGAGAACAAAACCAAACATATTAACAAAATAAAATAAATAGGATAGATATGTACAAGTAAAATAAATAAATAAATAGAGTAATAAATATGTACAAACATATATACATATTTACAGGTGCTGTGGGGAAGGGAAGGAGGTAAGACGGGGGGATGGAGAGGGGGACGAGGGAGAGAGGAAGGAGGGGGCTCAGTCTGGGAAGCCCTCCTGGAGGAGGTGAGCTCTCAGTAGGGCCTTGAAGGGAGGAAGAGAGCTAGCTTGGCGGATGGTCAGAGGGAGGGCATTCCACGCCAGGGGGATGACGTGGGCCGGGGGTCGACAGCGGGACAGGCGAGAACGAGGCACGGTGAGGAGATTAGCTGCAGAGGAGTGGAGGGTGTGGGCTGGGCTGTAGAAGGAGAGAAGGGAGGTGAGGTAGGAGGGGGCGAGGTGATGGACAGCCTTGAAGCCCAGGGTGAAGAGTTTCTGCCTGATGCGCAGATTGATTGGTAGCCACTGGAGATTTTTGAGGAGGGGAGTAACATGCCCAGAGCGTTTCTGGACAAAGACAATCCGGGCAGCAGTGTGAAGTATGGATTGAAGTGGGGAGAGACACGAGGATGGGAGATCAGAGAGAAGGCTGATGCAGTAGTCCAGATGGGATAGGATGAGAATGCTGGGGGAGATATAAGGTAATGCTCTATCACTGGTCATTACAGTTGCAACAGGGCTCCCATCAATTAGTCCCACAATCTGGATTTTAACAGCACAACCCAATTAGCTTCAGCATCTCCATTAGCCATAGATGTCATTCTACAAAAAAGATCCATAGTGGCAATATGTAATAATAAGCACATTTGTTAAGCACTTACTATGGACCAGACACTGTACTAAGCACTGTAGTGGAAACAGGCAAATCGGGTTGGTTACACTCCCTGTCCCACATGGGGCTCACTGTCGTAATCCCTATTTTTCCGTTCAGGTAACTGAGGAACAGAGAAGTTAAGTGACTTGCCCGAAGTCACACAGCAGACAAGTGACAGAACAAGGTTTAGAACCCAGACCCTTCTGACACACAGGCCCTTGCTCTACCCACCAAGCCATGCTGCTTTAGGTTGATATGTCTGTCAAAACAGTGGCCACAAATTACTGTATGAAAGCCTTGAATACACAGCCTGAGAGCAAATATTGATGAAAATCTGCAGACTATATCAAAGAGCTTGCTGCCCTGAAAGTTTTACATTCAACTCCAACTGGGCCTGGAAGTCAGAGGACCTGCATTCTTATCCTGGCTCTGCCAATTGCCCACTGTGTGACCTTGGACAAGTCAATTAACTTCTCAATGCCTCCGTTGCTTCATCTGTAATGTGAGGGTTTAATACCCATTCTCCTTCTTACTTGGACTGAGACTATGTGGGACCTGCCTCATGGCTCTGCCAATTGTCAGCTGTGTGACTTTGGGCAAGTCACTTAACTTCTCTGTGCCTCAGTTACCTCATCTGTAAAATGGAGATTAAGACTGTGAGCCCCATGTGGGACAATCTGATCATCTTATATCCCTTCCAGCACTTAGAACATTGCTTTGCACATAGTAATGATGGCTTAACAAATGCTATTATTATTATTATTATTATTATTATTATTATTATTATTATCATGATAATAAAAAACTCCAGAGTTTAGAATGGTGCTTGACACATAGTTAGCACATACCCTTTAAAAACAATCATTTTAAAAATATCCTAATTTAGGATTCCAAGCCATAAAACTGCAATTACTACCCATATAGCAATCAGTGAAAGCTTGTCTACCATTATTGGCAGAGGAAACAGGGGGAAAAAATCATGATAACACCCAATATTTCTCCACAAATTATGACAAATGGAAACAGTTTAGTATACAGGGAGAGAAAAAAAAAGAGAAGGCAAACCAGGTCCAAATCTTCATGCACCATTACTTATATAATTTTCAAAATGTATAATCCATTGTTGGATAGGTGCCATCTCTGTACCTTGCCAAATTGTACTTCCCAGGCGCTTAACACAGTGCTCTACTCACAGTAAGCACTCAATAAATATGACTGACTGAACAAACAAGCACACTTCCTTAGACACATAAAATTCTGAAAGTGTGTACTCACATATCATGCAGAACAGGATATTCACTAAGACTAGCAGAGCTATTCTAGAGACAGGGAGATAGAAAGTAACACTTTCTTCTCAGAAGATAAAGATTCCACTCCCCCTTCTAGACTGTGAGCCCCTTGTTGAGTAGGGACTATCTCTATATGTTGCCGACTTGTACTTCCCAAGTGCTTAGTACAGTGCTCTGCACACAGTAAGTGCTCAATAAATATGACTGAATGAATTCCTTGAAGATTCTGGGTAAAGACCTCTCTCACTACTAGGAAATGAAGTTTCCCAGTGACAGTTACTACAAGACTGCTTCCTTCTTTCCCTTCATTCCCTTGGCCTCTGTTTCACCTACAATCAGGACCTGAGTAAGATCAGATTTGGCCCCTATTTCATCAGGCAATCATCCAATTCGGCTGGAAGTTCCTGAGAGCTTCACCATATCAACCTGTTCTTCTCATGCCTCAGCTTGTTAGGCATCGTTAGGTACCCCAGGATTTTGGTCATTTAGAACTCTTCCTCTTCATTGTACTAATAATTCTGGCATTTGTTAAGAACTTACTATGTGCAAAGCACTGTCCTAAGTGCTGAGGTAGATGTGAGATTATCAGGCCCCCATATCTAGCTCAGTCTGAGTAGGAGGGAGAACAGATATTGAATCTCCATTTTACAGGTGAGGACACTGAGGCACCTAGAAGTTAAGTTAATTGCCCAAGGTCACACAGCATGAAAGTGGCAGAGTCGAGATTAAAAGCCAGGTCCTCGGACTCCCACGCCCACACATCTTCCCTTAGAGAAGATAACAGCTATTACACAGCAGAATTTTGAGAGTAGGCAATGGCTTTATAAATGATTTGCTGCTGGACAAAGAAGGTTTTAGTTCCAAAGCCCAACTGGTTATGCACTTTAGCTAGTGCTGCTATCAATGGCCCTTGTAGATCCCAGACAGAGAGCTGTACATATTGTTTAATGGAATGACATAATAAACACCATTTTCTGGAAGTCCATTAAAGACTACAGAAACCTAAAACATTTCTTGGAATGAGCAGTCATCTCAGCTGTCATGTTCCCCTTCTGGGTGTAGTGAAGAGAAGTGTCAATTCTGAGCTGAGGAACATCATGGCTAGAACCAAGGACAAGAAATGAAAATACTGAAAATAATGGTACCACATATATACTGGAAAAGGGACAGAATAGATCAGAAATGCACTGTCCTTAATTCTCCCCTACCCCTAATGGAAGCCTAATTAGGGCCATTTGCTTTCCTTTTGTGAAACTGCAATGGACCTATAGTTTTTACTTTTCCATTACCCCAGCCTGCAGGTAATTGTCTGAAGATCACCCTGAACTAGGAAATCTGAATTGGTGTAGTAGTAGTTCATTTTGATCTCCCTCCAACCCCCTTCTATCCTTCCTGGCAGTTTGTTAAATGTAATTAAATTCTGGAAACAAATGCAGGTGACCTAACAGAAGGAAGAGTGGAAGTCAATAATGTTCTAAGTAGTGCACAGAGGTTTCCTTCTTGATATGTTATTGTCTGGAAGAGTTAACACAGCTTCCCAAGCTCTCTAGTTGGGTACCAGGAAGTTGTTTAGGCACTCAGAGAAACTGGCTCAGTCGTGCATGGGCATGTGGGTACTTGCTGTTTCCACCATATGAAGTAGAAAAATGATGCCTATCTTCACATAAATAATACTAATAATGAGAGATTAATGATATAAAAATGGTAAGGGTACTGCAAAATGGCAAAAGATCTGTCTTTGTGAACAAAGAGGGAGTACATTTTTCTGAATCAGAATCCCAGTGGGGAAAATGTAATGTCTATTGAAGACATTTGTCTCATTAGCAAAAGGTTACAAGTTTTCAAAATTTGATAAAACAGCAGAGAAAAATGCTGATTTGGGAGTGATAAAGGAAACAAATATAAATTGAGGAAACTTCTGCATACTTTTCTTGTATAAGCTCACAGCATTCTTCTCAAGATTTGAAATGTAAACAGTGCTATTAATGTATTATTTCTAAAGAGGCATAGTAGTAGTACTGGAGGGTCCAAACCTGAAAGTGCCTACTAGAATAAAAATTAAAGTTATCATTCTGAAGAACCTCTACAGCATCAAGAAGCATAAACTGGCCTCCCTGGTTTGAATTGAAATGGCAAAACGTTAGAAAATTATGGGGAAAAAGTTACATAACAAATAAAATAGTACAGTGCTCAAGTGCTTAGTACAGTGCTCTGCACACAGTAAGCTCTCAATAAATACAATTCAATGAATGAATAAAATGATGTTTAGTAATTTTTCTTTAAACCTGAATACAGTGGTATTGTTTGAGATGTTTTGGAAAAATGATGCATTAGCCTCAATTTACTATGAAATGTAAATGAAATGAAACTCTATGAAATGTTCACAATATCAGTGGCTTCTGCTGAAGTTAACAGCTAAGTGGCAACAATGGAGACCCAGAGCTATAAGAACTGGTGATATGAATTTATTTATACTCTCCTTCTCACTCATGTATCAAGCACTTAGTACAGTGCTCAAGCGCTTAGTACAGTGCTCTGCACACAGTAAGTGCTCAATAAATATGATTTAATGAATGTATCTATCAATCAATCAGTGATAATCATTGAGCCCTTAATATACATTTACTCAATTATTTATTTTGACCACTTGAGTTGTAAATAGTTTTATATTTGTCTCCTCCATTACAGTGTAAACTCCTTGTGAGCAGGGAACATGTCAGTTCTTTATTCTGTACTTCCCAAGCACATAGCACAGTGCACCACACCAAGTGGGTGCTCAATACATACATACCGCTACTACTACTCCTAGTACTACTACTACTAATGCCACTTTTCAAAACCACCATCCTTCCCAGAGTAAATGGCTTTTGGGAGGACTTTCTTCTCCCCCAAATCTCTTCTAACAATAGTGAACTGAATGATGAACTGATGAAATAAAGATATAATAGTGAAATAACGGGCAGGGAAAATGTCCACCAACTCTGTTATACTGTCCTCTACCAAGTGCTTGCAATGCTCTACACACAATAAGCACTCAATAAATATGATTGATTGATTGATGTCCAGAGACCAATCATCAATAAACCTCCCTCTCCCCCCTTATTTTCCTGTTGCACCCTGTGTCCCAGCAGGAATGTGATTGAAAGAAAAGAGAGAGTGCAAGCAATATCCCATAAACCACTATCGCTATGATCAATTTCTAGGACTCAGAAGTCTCAGGAAAGCAGGGATCATGTCTACCAACTCTGTTGTAGTTGGTAGTGCTTTAGTACAGTTTTCGGTACACAGAACATGCTCAGTAAATACCATTGATTGATTGATGGATCATCTTCATTCTTATCATCCTCATCAATAAAACAAACTTAGTCAATCACTGAAAATTCAAAGACGGTGACAAATCATCTTCAACAATAAGCCAATCCAGGTTGCCTTTTGGCAAATAGCTGGGGGTCCAGCAGGCTTTTGAGAGGCAGTTTGGAACTCAAAACGTATGGTTTGAATCTACCTTGCCCTCTCTAGCTTGCCTCCTACTAGGCTCCAGGTACTGTAGTCATCATCATCAAGTGCCGTAGAATCATTTCCAATTCATAGTGACTTTATGGACATTATCCATTGGGTTTTCTTGGTAAAAAATAAGGAAGTGGTTTATCATTGCCTTTTCCTTGTAGTAAAAACTTAAATCTCTGCCATTATCTTTTACAAACATTTTGATCACTTGATCATCCTCCTTTGACTCTTTCCCAGCACAGGTGAATCAACTTTGATGCTTTGCTTAGATCTTTCCATTATGGGTAACCCTGGTGAGAGGATATCTCTCAATGATGATGATGGCATTTATTAAGTGCTTACTATGTGCAAAGCACTGTTCTAAGTGCTGGGGAGGTTACAAGGTGATCAGGTTGTCCCACGGGGGGCTCACAGTCTTAATCCCCATTTTACAGATGAGGTCACTGAGGCACAGAGAAGTTAAATGACTTGTCCAAAGTCACACAGCTGACAGTTGGCGGAGCCGGGATTTGAGCCCCTGACCTCTGACTCCAAAGCCCGGGCTCTTTCCACCGAGCAACGCTGCTTCTCATTGCTTCATTGGCATATGCAAACTCTTATGCTGAGATAAGGTGTTGAATCATAAGAGAGAGATGCTCTAGCAGCCTGCCAGAACCCTAGGACTATGCAGAGAGTGAGCTGAATAAATGCTGGGGATGTGATTGATGGCAGAGCTGGTCAAAGGGTGAATTTCCATTTTTGGACTTGTTGAGGATTGATTTTGAATCTGTCTCTCAGGAATCTCCTTCTCACCTATCTGTTCTCTTCCCCTGCCACACCCAAGGTCTCATTCTTCACTACTCACAAGCTAATCTGTTTAGATTTAGATCTAACAGTGCTTTGAACAGTGCTTCAGGGCTCAGAAAGTGTCCAGCACTTAGTAAGCACTTAACAAATATAATGATAATAATAATAATAACTCTTCCTCACTCTTGACTCTCCCATCTTTGACCCATTGCTCACTTCTTTTCTCTGAATGGAACTTCCTATCCTCTCAAATCCACCAAACCATGACTCTCTGCATCTGCACTGTAAAGTGCTCCTAAAATACCTCTCAAGAAGACCTTCAGCAATTAACCCATTGATCATCCACTGTTAGTGCCAATGTGCATTCCTTTTTTAATTTATTTTCCTTATTTTGTTTTTATCATTTGCATCTATGTTCTTATTCACCATATTCTTTTTATACTATTGTATGCTTGCTATTTGTGTCTGCTTGTTTCCCCATTAGATTGTAAACCTCTGAATACAGGGATCATGGGTTCCTCTATCATAAGTTCCCAAATAGCCAGCAGGCACTTAATAAAGCCACAATTGATGAAAACGATTCTGAAGAGGAAAAAGAGGAGGAGGAGGAGGATGCAGTGGCAAGAATGGATTGCTCTGATCAGCAGACCAAGATTGTGTGTGAGAACAAACAGAAAATGTGCCTTTGGCAGCAAAGTATGCATAAAAATTCAGGAAAAACCTCAACCATCTTGGCTTCCTAATCAACAATTCAAAGAGCACCCCATTTGTATTAGTATGATATTTCCCATGTGCCACTTTTCTCTTTGGATCGAGGATCATATATGATTGTTAATAAACCAATCATATTTATTGATGATGATGGTATTTGTTAAGCACTTACTATATGCTAAGCACTGTTCTAAGTGCTGGGGTAGATACAATTAATTAGGTTGTCCCACGTGGGGCTCACAGTCTTGAGTTATTGAGCACCTGCAGAGCACTGTATTAAGTACTTGGGAAAGTAGAATATAACTGGGTTGGTAGGCACATTCCCTGCCCATAAGGGGCTTGCCATCTATTTATTATTATTTCCATGTTCTCAGCTTCTTTTGTGAACATAGCTAATAATAGGAACGTGGAGTTGATGAGGACTCAGGTAGAAAAATATTTTAATGAGGAATATAGCATGAGGAATTTAGTCAATAAATAGTATGCTCATGATCCTTAGAATATATAAGAAACTAAATGGCTAAGGCAGGGTGTGGAAATGAATCTAGTAACATAGAAATTATATAAAAACAGCAACAATAATATATTTTAATAAATAATCATATACAATATCCTTACAGTATATATTGTTTCTGGGACATTTTTCCAGAAGTATCTTAAAATATTTTCAAGTAGCCATTACAGAAAAAATAGTGAATAATCCACGATGTGGAAATAATTCTTAGAATTTTGTCGAGAGCAGCAAGGGCGCAAGATTTCCAACACTGGAAATGTTTCATTTTCTCAGAAAAGTACTAAAAACATTACAATACTCTAGTCCCAGACAAGATCATTAAACTACTAATAGAGTGAAAAGACACATTAGAAATATGCTTATCTTTGGTTCATATATCTCTTACATAGGGACATCTACATTTACCACAGAAAGTGAATTCTTAGTCTTTTTTAAAAATGCACAGGATGGAATGTATCTTACTAGCTATAGGTTAATGGTTTGCATTATATTCAGCTGAAAGTGACTGAAAGAGTTCATTGTAGACATCAGCATACCTGCCTTCATTGTCATTTGAAACTAATAGTAACAAAAAGCGATCTCACCCATGTGTCACTTGAGTGGGCATGGGGAGAAATGACTGGGGAATATATACTTTCAGACATAATTATCTGCAAAGGATTTATGAGCACAACCATAATTCAAAATCTCTCCCAGAAAGTGCCCTTGATATTATTTACATTCCATCTTTAGAAGACCATGCACTTTTCATACAGTATGTCTGGCATAACTAGGAAACATTGTTGGCTTAATCACATTCAGTGGAAGAGATTCCACAATGTTCTTTGAAAAACGACCTACTTTTTCATCAGAACACTCTCCTACTCTGCAGTCTAGCATATAGCATTGGCTCCAAAGAGTGAATGAAAAGGAATAGAGATAAATAATCTTTGAAGAGAATAGAAGCAAATGATATCAGATGAGTCTTAAATGCATGGGAGGTAAAAGAAATTGAACTCCATTAGAAGATCATTGCTAATGTACACAAGTGCTACAAAAAGATGAACAGTGTGGGAGAAGCTGGTTGGATAGAGTATAAATGAATGAAGAAGAATGATCTTGGATAACAACAGCAAAGTAGAAACGAGAATAAAGCTAAATAATGTCATACATCCACTGCTTAATGGATGAGAAGGAAATGAAGATGTACAATGTCAGAAGAAGGCTGCTGAGTGAATGTAAGTCAAAGATAAATAATGCTTAAGGACTGCTACTGAGACGTTTTGGGTGAATTAAGATGAATATGACCAAGTATCAATAGTTGAATGAATCATAGACAGCGAAGATGAACGATTTTAGGTCAATAACCAAAGTACACTGCACATGTATGTTGATATGTACCCCACAGAATATATATCCTGCCAGACTGCAAGTTCCTTGAGGGCAAGGATCGTGTCTACCTACTTTATTGTACTCTTTCAAGTACCTCGCCTCATCCACTCACCAACTTGGACACACGCTCTATCTCATCATCTCTAGTTACTGTACAGTCTCTACCCTGACCAACTCTGAAACCCCTCTATCTTACAACTTCCTCACCTGCCTTCTCTCCCACACACCCCCTTCCCACAAATCTGTCCTGTTCCCCACACAGAGATCTCCAATCTTTTGAACTGCTCCAATTTTCTCAAGTCATCATGCCTTATTTAGTCTCTGTACCTGAATTCCCTTCTGTTGTCACACAAATTGATGCCCTCAACACTACCCTCTCTATCGAACTCAACTCTCTCACTCCCCTATCCCTTTGTTGATCTCATCCCACTAATGCACAGCACTGGATCACCTCCACAGTCCACATTTTTCACTCCTATGCATGAGCTATGGAGCACTGCTAGAGGAAATCTAGATATCATGCCTCCCTCATCCATTTTACATTCAATCTCATCTGCTTTGGCTCTGTCCTCTCCTCCACCTAGCAACATTATTTCTCCATCCTTATTGACTCCCATGCCCATTGCCCTTGCCAACTGTTCCCAATATTTAATTCCCTAAATACCCAGTCCCCATCCCCTTTATTTCCTGTCCCCTAATGACCTGACCACCTACTTTATGGATAAAATTGAAGTAATCAGGTGTGATCTCCCAAAACTTTCCCGGGTTCCACTCCAGTCCCTCCCTCCCCCTCCTCATTCATTCATTCAATCATATTTATTGAGCGCTTACTGTGTGCAGAGCACTGTACTAAGTGCTTGGGAAGTACAAGTTGGCAACATAGAGAGATGGTCCCTACCCAACAGCGGGCTCACAGTCTAGAAGGGGGAGACAGACAACAAAACAAAACATGGAAGGAGAAACACTAAAGGTTATTCTTCAACTCTCCTATCTTTCCCAGGAGTATGTCAAGAGGAAAGCACCTGTCTCTTTCCAAAATCTACCCCCACTCTCTATGCCTCTCACCTCTTCCCTTTGCACCTTATCAAAACATTTGCCCCCACTTCTTCTTCCCTCCCTGATCACCATCTTCAACTGTTCACTCTCCAATGGCTTCTTCACACTGTTTTTAAACACACCCATGTATCCCCTATCCTAAAAAACCCTTCCCTTGACCCCACAGCTCTCTCCAGTTTTCGCCCCATCACATCATCAATAGTATTTATTGAGTTCCTACTCTGTGTAGAGCACTGTACTAAGTGGTTGGGAAAGTAAAATACAACAGAGTTGGCAGACACAATCCCTGCCTACAACGAGCTTACCCTCCTACCATTCCTTTCCCAAATCCTTGAGTGAGTGGTTTACACCTGCTGCCTGAACTTCCTCTCCTTTACCCCCCCAATCTGTCTTCCAACCCCTTTATTCCTCTTAAATTTCACTAATGAGCTTCTGATTGCCAAATCCAACTCCCCAACTCCATGCTAATTCTCCTCAACCTTTCATCTGCCTTCAACACTGTGGACCACCTCTTTTTCCTAGAAACGTTATCTAACCTTGGCTTTGCTGATAATGCCCACTCCTGGCTCTCCTTAGATCTTTCTGGCCACTCTCTGTCTCCCATCCCCTAACTGTGGGGATCCTTCAAGACTCAGTTCTGGATCCCCTTTTATTCTCCATCTACACCCATTCGCTAAGAGAACACATTTTCCCCATGGCCTCAACTACCATCTCTAAATGGATGATTCCCAAATCTATATCTCCAGCCCTGATCTTTTGCCTTCTGTGCAGGCTCATTTTTCTTCCTGCTTTCAGGATATCTCTACTTGGATGTCCTGCTGACACCTCAGGTTTAACATGTTCAAAACAGAACTCCTCATAATCCCACCCAAACCTATTCTCCCCATGACTTTCCTATCACTGTATACTGCATTACCATCCTCCCTGTTTCATAAACCCAGGCGTGATCAAGTCACCTCTTTCATTCAACCACAAATTGTCTGTCACAAAACTTTGTTCGTTCTACCATCACACCACCAAAATCTGCCCTTTATTCGCCAGTCAAACTACAACCATGTTTGATCCAAGCACTCATCCTATCCCACCTGGCCTACTGCATCAGCCTCCTTGCTGACCTCCCTGCCTCCTGTCTCTCTCCACTCCAATCTATGCTACTCCCTCTCCCTTCTCTGTTACCCTTGAACTTGGATTTGTATGCTTTATTCACCCTACCCTCAGCCCCACAGCACTTACATACATACATGTAATTTGTTTTAATGCTTGTTTTCCCCTCTAAGGCTGTAAGCCATATTTATTGAGTGATTACCGTGTGCAGAGAACTGACCTAAGTGCTTGGAAACTACAATACAACAATAAACAGTGACATTCCCCATCCACAACGAACTCACAGTCTAGACTGGGGGAGACAGACATCAATACAAATAAATAAAATTACAGATACTTTATTAAGCACTTTGGGGCTGGGAAGGGGGAGGAGTAAAGGGAGCAACACAGGGAGTGGGAGATGAGGAAAAGTTGGGCTTAGTCTGGGAAGGCCTTTTGGAGGAGATATGCCTTCAATAAGGCTTTGAAGTAGGGGAGAGTGTCATAATGTCTGAAAGTCTGTCAGATTGGAGGAGGGAAGGCATTCCAGACCAGAGACAAGAAGTGGGCCAGGGGTTGGCAGTGAGACAGGCAAGACTGAGGCGCAGTGAGAAGGTTAGCACTAGAGGAGTGACGTGTTTCGGCTGGGTTGTAGAAGGAGAGAAGCAAGGTGAGGTAGGAGGGGACAAGGTGATGGAGAGATTTAGAGCCGATGGAGAGGAGCTTTTGTATGATACAGAGTTGCGTGGGCAACCACTGGAGTTTTTTGAGCAGTGGGGTGATGTATCCAGAACATTTTTGTAGAAAAATGATCTGGGCAGTGAGGATATGTTCTTCTCAATATCAAAACTTGCAGCAGTGAGAACTATTCCTCAAATGAATGACAGCACTATACTTTCCCTTCTATCCATTTTGCATGGTAGAGTTTAGCAACCCTCACTAATTTTTCCCAGCTAATAACTAAAGTATGAAAGTGAGTAAAATTGCCATATGGTTCTTTAATGTTCAGCCTAAATTATTACTTACCATAGTTTCATTCATTCATTCAATCGTATTTATTGAGCACTTACTGCATGCAGAGCATTGTACTAAGCACTTGGGAAGTACAAGTAGTAGTTGAAAAACTATTTCCAAGTTCATTTCTAAAAAGAAACATTTTTTGCATATTGGTCATTATTTTTTGTGATGGTGTTTATTGAACATTTAATTTTCCATTCATATCAAATCAGTGATCAATATTAAGTGGCAATCAATCAATCACTGATATTTACTGAGAACTTACTGTTCAGAGCACAGTACTGACCTCTTGGGGGAATACAATAAAGTAGATACTGTAGAATAAATAGATTAAGTAGTAAGGGTAGATGTTTACTCCCTTTGCTGAAAACATGTCTTATGAGTTTATCTATTTACCCATTCTGCCATTCTCTTGCTCTTATTACTGCTGACTAATTGTATTTTCATGTATTTAGGTGTATTAAAGAAGTTTCTCTTGATTCTATTGAGTGCTCTTACTGGAAAAGTTGATGGTATTTATTAAGTGCTTCCTCTGTGCCAAGCACTGTGCTAAGAGCTGGATTAGAGAAATTCTACAAAACAGTTTCCAGGTGGCGATTGTCTGGGAAAGGTAGGAAGACTCCAGGAAAGTAGGCAAAAGGAAGAAAGGAAATAATAATCATAATTATAATGATGCTATTTATTAAGCGCTTATGTGCCAAGCAATGTTCTAAGCACTGAGGTAGATACAAGGTAATCAGGTTGTCCCACATGGGGCTCCCAATCTTAACCTCCATTTTACAGATGAGGTAACTGAGGCACGGAGAAGTTAAGTGACTTACCCAAAGTCACACAGCTGACTAGTGGCGGAGCCAGTATTAGAACCCACAAACTCTGACTTCCAAGCCTGTGCTCTTTCCACTAAGCCACCGTGCTTCTCTGGAAGCAGGAGTAGCGGGAAAAGGAAGAGGAGGGACCTGGGGAGGAAGTATGGAAAGGCAGGAAGGCTGGGTCTGAGAGCCTGGAGCCAGCAGGACAAGTAGGTAGAGGAAAGTGGCAGAGTCTTGCCCCTGACAAGTGAGTCCGGCTGAGAAGGGAGCAGAAGCAGGGATAGGTGTGGGACCTGCTGAAGAGTGAAGATTACTGACTGGAATGGTGCAGTTAAGTGGTTAGAAGCTGGGACAAAGTCAGGGTCACCTGGGCATTAACCAGGGCATTTTTGCTCGTGGAAATATAGAACCCTAAGGCGCATATTCCAACCAGCAGAAATGGACTAGGAAGTGTACTTCGACTGAACTCTCAGCCTTCAGATTTGTTCTCTTATTAATGTTTTCCTTGTATTCATTAATATACTTTTATTGCATCCTGGGAACAATATGAGAGTTAAATATGGTAGTTAAATAAATTGAGGCATGTGGTTCAGCTTCCCTGCTATTGTACAGATGGTGAATGAAAACATGGAAATAGATATATAAATCACATATGGGCAGCAAGACATATTCCTTTATGCCAATATCAGGACTTATCAACAGTTCGCAGTCGGATGTTCAGAGAACATTTCCCAATAATGGATAATTAATTGCCATATCCTATGTTCCCAATTATAAAAGGCATTGACAAAAAGGTGTCCAGTAAACAAAACGCAGACAGAAAACCAAATAATTGCTCTTGTGTTTGGTTACCAAGCTGCATCTCATTATGGCAATTCAAAACAACTTCCATTTATAAAAGAATTAGCTATTTTAATCCCCACAGCATTCTGAACAATACAGTCCTTTCCAAATAAAAGACAACATTTAATGTCACCTACCCCTTTAATATTGACTAGTTTAGTCTTAAACAGATAACCTCGACTCAGACAAATATGTAGTACAACATACAAACACATGAATTGATACAAAATGCAGGATTTCATTTTTATGGCTCTTGGGTCAAGGAGTGTGTGAGAAGGAGATAGAGAAGGAAGGCAAGGACCTATAAGGGCAACAGACGATCTGTTGTATCGTGCTATGTTACAGTCAGTTGTTGGTACAAGTTCTGTTATTTCAAAACTTCCAAACAGTGGTCCTCTTGAAAGAGTTTAAGGGAATTGCAGACAATGAAATGAGAAACCGTATTTCTCAGGAAGCAAAGGTTCTGACACAACCCTCTGAGGCACAGGGAGCATATCTAATTCCCACCTGTGCATTCTTTATCAGCACTTAGTATGGTGCTCTGGACACAGGAAGTCAATCAATCGATCAATCATATTTATTGAGCCCTTACTGTGTGCAGAGCACTGTACTAAGCACTTGTCAAGTGAGTACAATATAACGGAGTTTGTAGACACGTTCTCTGCCCACAAAGTAAATGCTTAATAAATACTATTACTGCTACTACTACTACTACTACTACTACTACTACTACTACTACTACTCATTACTACTACTACATTTCACAACCGTAAGGGGTTATTCTGAGCAGAGCCAAGTTCCCAGGGTTCTCTTTTAGTGGCAAAGCCAAGCCCTGGCTATTTTCTGTTCTGACTTTATTTTCCTTCTGATTTGTTGCCCCTTCCTGCAATCAGACCTTCAGTGTGGTAAATTCTCTTTGTTTGATCAATACTTGTGGGGAAGTAGACCAGAGAAATAAGGGTTGGTAACATACTTTTTAAAAAAATGGTATTTGTCAAGTGCTTACTATGTGCCAGACACTGTATTAAGTGCTGCGGTAAATACAAGATAATCAGATTGGACATAGTCCATGTTCCACTTGGGACTCACAGTCTTAATCCCTATTTTACAGATGAGGTAACTGAGACACAGAGAAGTCGAGCAAAATGCCCAAGGTCACACAGCAGACCAGTGGCAGAACCAGGATTAGAATCCAGGTCCTCTGCTTCCAGGCTCCATTAGGTCACATTACATCTACTTTGGAGTTGTATAGCTTCAATTATAGGCTCCCCTCTTCCCCTCTTTTATTGTTTGTCCAAGTGAAATATTCATAGTAAATTTGCTCCTGATCTGGGATCAAGAAGCAGTGTGACCTAGTGAAAAGAATATGCGCCTGAGAATCAGAGGTCCTGAGTTCTAATTCCAGCTCTGCCAATTGCTTGCTGTGTGACCTTGGGGAAGTCACTTAACTTCTTTGTGCCTCAGCTTCCTCATGTGGAAAATGGTGATTCATCACCCGTTCTCCCTCCCATTTAAAATTGTGAGCCCCGTGTGGGACAGCGACTTGTGTCTGACCTAATTATCTTGCATCTATGCCAGTGCTTCATACAGTGCTTGGTATATAGTAAGTACTTAACAAATTTGATGATCATCATCATTATTATTATTATCATTGAGCAAATCACATGATTAGGATACTCTTTATAACCTAGTCAATCCCTATGAAAAAGGTTACTCTAAAGAAGGGGTGAGTTTTTTTTGTGGCTTTCTGATTTGTGGTTTATTTCTGAGTTTGTGATTTAAGTCTGAATCTTCTCTTGCATTCCTTTTTGAGTGAATACTTCTGAGCAAAATATTAGTTGCTGGTCTTCATTCTGTTTGGCAAATATTCTCTTCCAACCATGT
Source organism: Tachyglossus aculeatus (assembly GCF_015852505.1). Classification (NCBI taxonomy): domain Eukaryota; kingdom Metazoa; phylum Chordata; class Mammalia; order Monotremata; family Tachyglossidae; genus Tachyglossus; species Tachyglossus aculeatus. Next base: position 104,727,274 of record NC_052101.1, read on the forward strand.
TCACCCTGACTTGTGTAGAGCTCCCACTTGGCTCTTAGTCTGAGTCCATATCTTCCTTATTCCTTCTGAATATCCTGTTTGGCAGAGCGGTCCTCTGACTTCACACTCAGGAAGACTGCAGTCTCAGAAATCGGAGTGTAATAATCCTATGATTTATTTAGGAGTTTATTGTTCGTTGACACTCTTGATTGGGCATGCATTAATGAATAAATTCATCCTTGGCATATTGAGCACTTATTGTGTGAAGAGTGCATTACTAAGCACTCAGGAGAGTATGCCAGATGCAAAACTCATGTTCCCTGCCCTTGAAGAGCTCATAATCAAATGAGTCCACAACGAAGTTGGTGAGTTTTATTGAGGTTCCCTTCTTATGGTAAGTATAAATTTCAGATATGCTGATTCTCTCTAATATGAATCTCATTAAGGCTCATCAGCAAGGAAGTATTCATTCATTCATTCAATTGTATTTATTGAGCGCTTACTGTGTGCAGAGCACTATACTAAGCGCTTGGGACTGTGAGCCCTTTTAGACTGTGAGCCCACTGTTGGGTAGGGACTGTCTCTATATGTTGCCAACTTGTACTTCCCAAGCGCTTAATACAGTGCTCTGCACACAGTAAGCGCTCAATAAATATGATTGATTGATTGATTGATTGATTGGGAAGTACAAGTTGGGAACAAATAGAGATGGTCCCTACCTAACAATCGGCTCACAGTGTCTGATAGCTGAGTCAGTTATGGTGTTTTTGAATGCCTACTGTGTGCAACGCATTGAGAAGCAACATGGTCTAATGGTTAGAGTCCAGGCCTGGGAGTCAGAAGGACCTGGGTTCTAATCCTGGTACTACCATTTTTCTGCTGTGTGACCTTGGGCAAGTCACTTCACTTCTCTGGGCCTCAGTTACCTCATCTGGAAAATGGGGATTAAGACTGTGAGCTCTAAGTGGGATAGGGACTGTGTATTGTGAAACCTGATTATCTTGTATCTACCCCTGAACCTAGTACTGTGCCTTGCACATAGTAAGTGCTTAGCAAATACCACAATTATTATTATTGTAATAATCCTAGTGGAAAGAGCATGGGCTTGGGAGTCAGAGGTCATGGGTTCTAATCCCGGCCTTGCCACTTGTCGGCTGTGTGACTTCGGGCAAGTCACTTAACTTCTCTGTGCCTCAGTTACCTCATCTGTAAAATGGGAATTAAGACTGTGAGCCCCACATTAGACAACCTGATTACCTTGTATCTACCCCAGCGCTTAGAACACTGCTTGGCACATAGCAAGCACTTAACAAATACCATCATTATTATTCTTATTTTTAACAGATTGGGAGACTACATTAAAGGTAGAAGATAAATTCCTTCCCCTAATGTAAGGAATCACAAGCAGAGAGCAGTAAGTATTACAAAGCATCAGGAAGAAATAATTAAATAAATAAATGCATGTAAAACACATCCATAAATATACAAATACAATATATATGTACATATAGATGTTGAGGATATCCATTTATTGCTGTATTGTACTCTCCCAAGTGCTTAATAGAGTGTTCTGCACATGGTAAACACTCAGTAAATGCGATTGAATGAAAAATATCCATAAGCATTGAAGGAAGGTTGAGAATCATCATCATCATCATCATCAATCGTATTTATTGAGCGCTTACTATGTGCAGAGCACTGTACTAAGCGCTTGGGAAGTACAAATTGGCAACATATAGAGACAGTCCCTACCCAACAGTGGGCTCACAGTCTAAAAGGGGAAGACAGAGAACAAAACCAAACATACTAACAAAATAAAATAAATAGAATAGATATGTACAAGTAAAATAAATAAATAAATAGAGTAATAAATATGTACAAACATATATACATATATACAGGTATATATGCAATTTTCCCCTCTAGAATGTAAGCTCTTTTTGAGCAGGGAATGTGTCTACCAACTCTGTTGTATTATACTCTCCCAAGTACTTCTCCCAAGGGAAGCAGTGTGGTTCAGTGGAAAGAGCACAGGCTTGGGAGTCAGAGGTCATTGGTTCTAAACCTGCCTCCACCACTTGTCAGCTATGTAACTTTGGGCAAGTCACTTAACTTCTCTGTGCCTCAGTTAATTACCTCATCTGTAAAATGGGGATGAAGACTGTGAGCCCCACGTGGGACAACCTGATCACTTGTATCCCCCCCAGTGCTTAGAACAGTGCTTCACATCTAGTAAGCACTTAACAAATACCATAATAATAATTATTATTACTTAGTACAGAGATCTACACAATGTAAGCATTCAATGGATACCATGAATAACAAGACTATATCTTGTCTTTAATTCCATAATGACCTAGCATAGTTCTCGGCAAACAGTGCGGTATCCACAAGTGCAAATGACTGACTACCTTACCAAACTGATTCTCTGAAGTCCTTCTTCTCCTCTCTAACAACATGGATGAAGTCTCTGAAAGGTGAGTGCTTTGAACCTCAACTTTATTTTAAAAATCTGGACCTATTTTTTTGCTCAATAAAGGAGTAGAGCACAGTATGCTTCTGTGAACACAACTGGGGCCTTGTCTATTATTAATAACAGTTCTAGTCTCAATGGAGTCCAGGTAAGTAGGCTAGGAGTTTAAATCAGGAAGAGGCTAACAGATTTGGACAAAATAAAAACCCTCTAGAGCCTTCTTCAATCTTTTAAAAGGAGCCATATTTGAAGCTAGAAAATGCATGGTTAATTTTCTTTGTCCTTTAGGTGCATCCCTTCTCTTTCTGGCTCTGACCTAATTCTGAAAGTGGTGGCTTCTTTCTCTTTCATGAAGATTTCTGCAACTCTAGTAGACTTGAGTTGAAGCAGCATGGGGTGGTGGAAAGACCACAGGCCTGAGAGTCTGAGAACCTGGGTCCCCATCCCAGCCCTGCCACTTGATTGCTATGTGACCCTGGGCAAGTCGCTTAACTTTTCTGTGCCTCAGCTTCCTCATTTGTAAAATGGGGATGAAATACTGTTCCCCTTCTACATAGATTGTAAGCTCCATGTGGCACATGGGCTGTGTGTCCTACTTGATTATCCTGTATCTACCACAGCACTCTGTACAGAGTTTGGCACATAGTCGGCTCTTCATTCATTCATTCATTCATTCAATGGTATTTATTGAACGTTTACTGTGTGCAGAGCACTGTACTAAGCTCTTGGAAAGTACAATTCTACAACAGATAGAGGCAATTCCGACCCAACAATGGGCTCACAGTCTAGAAGGGGGAGACAGACAACAAAACAAAACAAGTAGACAAGCATCAATAGCATCAAAATAGAGAAATAGAATTATAGATATATACACATAGTTAAATAGAAAAATAAATATGTACAAATATACACAAGTGCTGTGGGAAGGGGAAGGGGGTAGAGCAGAGGGAGGGAGTAGGGGTGATGGGGAGGGGAGGAGGAGGAGAGGAAAAAGGGGGCTCAGTCTGGGAAGGCCTCCCGGAGGAGGTGAGCTCTCAGTAGGACTTTGAAGGGGGGAAGAGAGTTAGTTTGGAGGATGGGCAGAGGGAGGGCATTCCAGGCCCGGAGGATGACGTGGGCTGGGGGTCGATGGCAGTACAGGTGAGAACGAGGCACGGTGAGGAGATTAGCGGCAGAGGAGCGGAGGGTGCGGGCTGGGCTGTAGAAGGAGAGAAGGGAGGTGAGGTAGGAGGGGGCGAGGTGATGGACAGCCTTGAAGCCCAGGGTGAGAAGTTTCTGCCTGATGCGCAGATTGATTGGCAGCCACTGGAGATGGCTCTTTCCACTGAGCCATGCTGCTTCTGCTTCCATGCTATTAATTAGTATAATTAAGAATGATCATTCCAAAAGTGAGATTAATAGGATTTTGTCTTCATATGCAGTTTGACCATACTTCACATGCCATGGTTACCTTGTATCTCCCCCAGTGCTTAACACAGTGCCTGGCACATAGTAAACACATAACAAATACCATAAAAACAAACAAAAAAAACCCATCATTCTGCCCAGGATCAAAAGAAAACAAGTGTGGTGATAGCATGATACCAAATAGTCAAAATTTGAAGTGTGAGGAAATACAGAAAACACATGAAGTTCCAATGACAGTTTATAAGGCTATCTAGATGAGATTCCAGATGGAAGGAAAACTGGGAGAGCCAATTGATAGCAAATAAATGGGTTTGGGAATTACTATCCTCTTCAAATGCATTTACCTGCCTTTTCAGCACAACTTCAAAAGAATAGTATTTTTACTGTGCTTTTGAAGATGGATATGTGTTCTGCAATGGTGAGTGTGTGGCCAGAAGCAAAACTCTTGCTTTTGGGTTTGTTTTGTTTCTTGAAACTGGAGGGCAGAAGGGGAAGCTGACCAAAGTGTAAGGATATAATTTCTGAATTAAGTGCTCATTTGGGATCCTTTGGATCCAGTCACAATGAATAAAAAAGCATGGAAAATTAAAGAAAGGAATATCTTGTAGTAGAGTTCCAGCGGTTCTGGTTGAAGCTACACTTTTTTCCTGTAAAAACTTTTTTTCCACATCTTAAGATACCTTTTTTCTTCAACAAAATTCGCTATTGTTAAGATGAAAAAAATCACACAGGGAAATATCTTCAAAGTCATGTATATTTCATCTCCCTTCATGGGGTATTTTTGAAAACATTTAAAATTAGAAATCAAGGACATATCTTTTTGTTAGTAATGTCATTCCAGTCCCAGATACACACTTTAATGAATAATTGAACTGGGCCAATTCCAACACCCTTACATTTAGAAAACTGGGTGAAGTGAAAAGAATAAAATTCATTCATATTCTACTTCAACCACCATAAATGCTTTTTTTTTCCAAGAGAAAGGGGAAGTGTGCTGAGGAGGATGGTGGAGGGGAGTATAAAATGTGCGAACCTGCCAGCTGTCAATCAGAACCTGCCACTTCTCCCCTGACATTGGGGTTCTGTAACACTCAAAAGAGTGTAGAATCTCCAGATGTAAGGGGGAGCCGGGTTGGCAGTAGTGCAATAAAATCTGAAGCAGAAGCAGTCTGTCACACTTTACCTCTGCAGAAGGAAATGGATGTTCTAGGAATAGGTAAAGGATAGAAGGAGTTGTGTTAGTTTGAGGGGGAAGGGAACAGGTTTGGCGTATAGAAAAAGGATCCCAAAAACCTGAAAGCCACAGAATGATGGTGAGAGGATTTATGGGGGAAGCAGTGTGACACATGCAGATTATGGAGGGCCTCACTTTGTGTAGCACTACAGGAAATGGATCAAATATATAACTTCTAAGCATATTAGGGGAATGCAATTAGCTCTTCTGATGGGTCACTTCACCATCTAGGAATGTGGGGATGGTGGTTGGTGACAGGAACATAAGAAATGATTGAAATCATGAAATCAGCAGAACAAAATGAGGAAGCAGACAACAATGGAGAAGCAGTGTGGCCCAGTGGAAAGAGTATTGGCCTGGGAGTCAAGGACCTGGGTTCTAATTCTTACTCTTCCACATGCCTGCTGTGTGACCTTAGGCAAGTCATTTCACTTCTCTGAGCCTCAGTTTCCTCACCTGTAAAGTGGGGATTCAATATCTGTTCTCCTTCTAACTTAGACTGAGAGTCCTATGTTGGACAAGGACTGTGTCCAACCTGATTATCTTGTACCCAATCCAGCAGTGAGAACAGTGCTTGACACATAGTAAGCTCTTAAGAAATGCTAGTAAAAAAACAAGGAATACAATATACGTAGCCCAGTATTGTGGTGAAAGGTTCAGTCATTCATGCTTTTGACCACTCAGACAGGGCAGTCCAGAATTCAACAGTCACAAGGGCCACAGCTTTCCCAATGTTTAGCTGCTCCAACAGGACAGAAAGGGGGCCCATGGATGGCTTGAGAACTGGGTAGAGTCTTGTACAGGGGGCAGTTCTCAGTGTTCAATTGGTGGAGAGATATTTTATGTCCAGCAAATACCTCAACACAACAGGCAACATTCTTTGTGAATTCATTATCAATCGATGGATGTCATTTACTGAGCATTTACTGTGTGCAGAACAATGTAATAAGTTCTTGGAAGAGTACAGAACAATAGAGTTGGTAGACATGTTTCCTGCCCACAAGGAGCTTGCAGTTTCCAGGGGGAGACAGATATTAATACAAATCAATTATGGATACAAACATAAGTGCTGTGGGGCTGAGGGTGTAGGAATATCAAGTGCTTAAAGGGTGAAGGGTAAATAAGTTCCTCAATAGAAGTTATTTTTTGGACTAAGCTATCCAGACTGCTAATGTCTTATCCTCACTGAAACAAGCATGGAATGCAGCCCAGGCTGAAGGAAAGTTTGGACCATGGCATAAGAGGCTGCGGGTGAACCTTGAGAGCTCAAAAGAGTGGTGACCTCCGTGACCTCAAGGAAGAAGCTGAGCTGTGGTGTGCTTTTGTTTTTTGGTTGTTTTCTTATGGGGAACCTGAACCCTACTCAGGTTGTTGAATAGCTGGGATGCTCCGCTATCTTTCTTGGCTGTGTAGCTGGGGGACATGAACTATCTTTTCTGTGGACTAGAGAGCAGGGGTGTGCTGTTTTTAGCAAGTCTGAACAAACCTGCTCACACATAAGAAACTCTTTGTAGATCACATGTCCTCATAGGCTTGCCCATTGAGGACTCAGCATCAATCTGTACCCACAATTCTGTTTATGGGGGCTCAAAAATGACCAGGCCATCGAACCAGTCTCTTCTGCCAGAAAAGATGATGGACACAATGGCTATAGTTTGATTTCACATTTTGGTTTTTCAAGACAATATTTTTTAAAATCTCTTTATGCATCCAGCGAATATTCTTCTGCTTCCCCCCACCCCCACCCCCCCACACACTGAGGTATTATTTCTCTTTAAATTACACCCTCCACAGTTTATTTTGGATGTGTAAATTGCACACAAAATAAATCAAATAATGTGCTTGTAAATTCATACAACTCAACAAGACCAAAGAGGCATTCAAACTTTTTTTCACAGTTCTGCAGACACTTCGTAAATTACAGAAATTAGGTGATTAATGAAGAACTGGTTTCAAGAGTCAAAGCAAAACCTTTATGGCCTTTCTAGCATACGGTGGAATAGTTTTGAAATGCATTTTCTGCTAAAGACCTTTATAAATCTCTAGTGAACAAACATTGCAGATGGGCTTTGTTGACAAAGGAATTTTAGAGTCCCAGGAATTAAATGAATTGTCTGTTCCCTTAACTTAGTTTTTGTAACATTCACCTCTTCCAAAAGCAAAGCAAAACAAAACAATAGATGAACTCTGTGCTTTTAGGAAATTACTAACAAATAAAAGTGTCTCTGTTCTGAAAAACATGGAACAAATTGCTAGCTCCTAAATACCAAGTGGACTAGGGCCCTGTTTCCTTCTCTAAATGTGGAAAATGCTGTTTCTACAAGTTCCAAAATAAACCTATGCCACAGTTATCCTACTTTTTCAAACAGAAAGGAGGTAAATTGTTGAGGCCAAAATGTATTTTTAATCCTCAATTTTCAGGAGTAAACACGCTAAGTATGTTAAAAATCAAATCATTGTCAGGGCAAATAATTGAGACAACTTTACAAAATATTGCCACCATACCAGTAAATCAGAAGAAACAGCTAGGAAGATGGAGAGAAAAAGAAGAAAAATGGGAAAGATGTTCTTAGATGTGAACCCTGGGTGATATAGAGACTGAGTTGAACCCTATTATCCTCCTTCAACCCTAGTGCTCAGTCCAGGGCTGGGCACATCGTAATCCCTCAATACATTCCAAACATTTTTATGGACCCCAAACGTTTAGAACAGTGCTCTGTGGCCTTTGAAGAGTGCTGCACCTCTGCCTGCTTACTTGCTGGTTGCACTCCTTATCCCAGTGTGAATGCAAGAAGTGGGGACATGAGGATACAAATATAAACCTCTATCACTCCATTCACTGCCTCGTTCCTGGTCCTGGTGTCTCAGGACTGAGGCTCTTCTGTTATCCCCAAAAGGAGACTCTATCAGAATAAAACTCAAATCTAAATAGCCTGGGCTGACTGGGAATATGACCAATAAAATTTGAAGTGGTCCTTAGGTGAGTATACCACTTGGATATTGGCATAAATTGTCTAGACCGTAAGCTTGTTGTTGGCAGGGAATTTTCCTACCCATTTTGTTGTACTCTCCCAAGCACTTAATACAGTGCTTTCACACATTAAGTGCAAAATAAATACCACCAATAAGATTGGTCATATCATCTTTCTCTAGCCTCCTCTATCTAGGGATATGAAAACTTAAGGAGGGCTTGCTATGGGCATTTTACAGAGTCAGTTGCCCTCTCTGCCATGAATGGGGCATGAATGGCTCCATGGAAAGAGCACGGGCTTGGGAGTCAGAGGTCGTGGGTTCTAATCCCGGTTCTGCCAATGATCAGCTGTGTGACTTTGGGCAAGTCACTTAACTTCTCTGTGCCTCAGTGACCTCATCTGTAAAATGGGGATTAAGACTGTGAGCCCCACGTGGGACAACCTGATTACCTTGTATCTATCCCAGCACTTAGAACAGTGCTTGGCACATAGTAAACACTTAACAAATATGATAATAATAATTATCATTATTGTTATAGAACTAGTAGTTTGCACAGCCCCATTCACACTTTTTCTCCTCTACCAGCCATGTTCCTGCTGAGGCATGCTCCTGCAATCAGCAAGTAAGTGGGCAGGGATGCAGCACATTGCAAAGTGACCATGAAGGTTTTCTACCTGCAAGGCCCATTTGCTGTCAAAAATAATAGTTTATTATTATTATTGTTATCATTATTATCATTGTGTTTGTTAACCTTACTATGTGCTAAGCACTGGGGTGGATACAATACAATCAGATCAAATACAGTCCTTTCCCACATGGGGCTCACAGTCTAAGAGGGAGGGACAGCATGTATTGGATCATCAACTGGGTCACCAAGAAGTTTAGTGGCTTGCCCAAGGTCACACAGGAGGCCATTGGTGGAGCCAGAATTAGATTCCAGGTCTTTCTACTCCCAGTCCAGTGCCAATGCTGTGCCATGAAGCAATACTTCATTCAATCATATTTATTGAGTGCTTACTGTGTGCAGAGCACTGTACTAAGCGCTTGGTAAGTACAAGGTGGCAACATAGAGACGGTCCCTACCCAACAACGGGCTCACAGTCTAGAAAGGGGAGACAGACAACAAAACAAAACATGTAGACAGATGTCAAGTCATCAGAACAAATAGAATTAACGCTAAATGCACATCATTAACAAAATAAATAGAATAGTAAATATGTACAAGTAAAATAAATGGAGTAATAAATCTGTACAGACATATATACAGGTGCTGTGGGGAGGGGAAGGAGGTAGGGCAGGGGGGATGGGGAGGAGAAGAGGAAAAGGGGGGCTCAGTCTGTCCATCGCCTTGGCAGCTGCTGCAGTCTTTGTCACCCACGTAAGCCCATTATTTTTCAAGATTCCTACTGGGCCGATCGACCTCGTGGAGAGCCCTAGGTGTGTCTTAAGTCAAAAAGCTTTACTGTTGAAGTCCAGAATGCAGGGTCTCCTGCTTCACAGATTAGTGTCTGTCTCCCCCATTCTGCACTGTATGCTTCTTAAGGGCAGGGATCATGTCTACCAATGCTACTGAACTCTTCTAAGTGTGTAGTACAGTGCTCCGCAAAGAGTCAATGCTCAAAAAATGCAAGTGATAGGTTGGGTGACACCAGAGGTTTGGTGGAAAAAAGTGACTATTCAGTAAGCACATAATCAATACTATTACTACTACCCTATCCAGTTCTGCCTTCAACTGAAGAAAGAGATGAGGTGAACAGCAAGGATGCTCAGGTGCAGAAAGTCACTCTCTAGGGCTTCCAAAGGGATGCATTGCTAGATTACCTGGAGTCCCTATTGGGAGAAATTTGTTAAATGCATTTTCTATGGCCATTTTTCATCCACAGTTTTCAAAGTCCTTGAGCAACTGTTCACTTAATTAGTCTTTTGAGTACCATGGGGAAGGAATGGTTATAATGGTATAATCACCCCCACTTTACAGACAATAAGACTAAAGCCTGGAAAGTTAAATGACTCAGACAAGAAAACACGGTAATGAATCCACGGAAGAGTTAGAAGTGTCAAAGCAGCATCCTGTTCTGAACACTAGCTCTGGTCATGCACACACTGGTCCAATTTGTCGCTTCACTCTGCACTCCTTCAGTGCTGATCTGAGAATGGAGCTGCCCGAGCAATCAGAAAAGCTGAATGCTCCCATCAGCTTCACAGGGGAGTGGAACAAGGCTTGCTTCTTATCTTGTGTGAATGGCTACCAACTGCTGCTAATGAATGCCTATTTAAAGCTCTTAAATACCATGGTACTAATAGAATGCCGCTTTCTCATCTGTGGGTAATTATACAGCCCTGGTAGATGAATCGCTGTTGCATGGCACATGAGCGCTGCTCATAGGTAGACATAGAGGTAGAGGATGCTGGAAGAGAGAATGCTCTTTCATCACTTGTGATTTGATATCATACTTTATTGTGTCTTTCTATCTCCAAGGGACCATGGCTTCAGAATTCTTGATGGCACCATTAAGCAGCTGTGAGGCACTCATTTTGAAACAAAAATGCTCATGCAGGAACACTGGAATTAACTGTGGAGAATACAAATTAGCTAACAGATTTCTTTCTCACACTGACATAATAAACAAATATTGATGGTTTCCTGTGGTGTAATACATCCTTATTCATTGCTTCACATCTCACTCATAGCATCTTCATTTTCTCTTCAATGCCTCTAAATGGGTGATTCATCCTGCACTTCTTGAAATATTAGTCTGTTTACAGTCTTCAGATAGCTAACAGATTGTGCATCGTTAAAATAGCAATGTGACGGCTTGCATGTATATTATTGTGCTATTCCCCATTATTTGCTTTTTTATTTGTCAAGGATTTAAGGAAGGGAAGGAAATAAACAACATCAATTTTGTATTTAGCAATAATGTTTTGATTATGCATCTTGATATTGTCTTTTTAATAACTTTGAAGTTCTCAGATACACCCTGAATAGTTAAAAGCATGAACTGCAGCTTGTGTAAATCAAGATCCAATCACGAATCTATCTTTTGCATAAATACCTTAATCCTTCCAATGCATTTCACAGATGAGAAGTCAATTAAAATAGGATACAATACCATCTCTGTCCGGTGTCCATCCATCTTTCGGTTTAGCGTAATGAAGGGATTAGGGAAACATCGTCTCTTTCGGTATGAATTTTTATTATGAATGAGCTTCTCATGCATATAAAATTTGACAAACCCTAAATGCTAGAAATATTTACTACAGGGATCATGAATATAATCATTCCAATCTCCCAAGCCTGGACAGATAGAACTCCCATTAAGGTCACTAATACTAGTTTTACACATGGGTAATCCCATTAGAGCAAGATTCCAAAACCACAGAGTGTGTCAGAATGAGGAATAGGGCACAGAACTTGTGAATCCTCATCATCCAATCTGTCAGACATATATTGCTCCAATTTTTGAATGCAAAATGTTGATTGAGGAAATTCCGAGGACATCCCCCTGCTTTACCTTTTTTCCCTCCTGTGTGTGATGATGATGATGATGAAGAAGATGATGATGATGACGACTACAGTATTTCTTAAGCACTTACTAGGTGTCAAGCACTGTTCTAAGTGCTGGGATAGATGCAATTTAATCAGGTCAGACACAGTCACCGTGGGCTTACATGGGGCTCACAGTCTAAAGAGGAGGAAGAACGGGTATTGAAGCCCCATTTTACAGTTCAGGAAACTGAGCCACAGAGAAGTTAAATTGCCTGAGGCCAAACAGCAGGTAAGTGGCAGAGCCAGGATTAGAACCTAGATCCTCTGACTCTCAGGCCCAGTCTCTTTCTAACAGGTCACACTGCTTGGTGGTCCCTGGTGGATATCTTTGCTTTCAATCATGTCACTGTCTTTCACACATTCTACTCTGGTATTCACTGCAGCTCTCTCATTCATTTCATTTGGTTCAACATTTCAATGTTGTTTGTGCTAATGCATAGCCAAAGGGCCTGATAGTGCACTGCTGCTGGGGCCATATTCTCATTAGAAAATGTTTTGCCTTTAAAATGATGACAAGATTAGGCCAGATCTAGGTCAGAGCATTTCAGTCAAAACTGATCCTAAAGCACTCATGGGCTTTATACACATTTTTGAAGAGGCAGCTCTTGGTGATGACTAGCTATGTATTCCCTCGTAGTTGTGCTTGAAGAATAATCATAATTAATAATTGTGGTATTTGTTAAGTTTCTACTATCTACCAGGCACTGTGTTATACAGATAACTATATTGGACAAAGTCACTGTTTCATGTAGGGCTCTCAGTCTAAGAGGGGAGGGAGAAGCAGCATGGCCTAGTGGCAAAAGCCCGGGCTTGGGAGTCAGAGGTCATGGGTTCTAATCCCGGCTCTGCCACTTGTCTACTGTGTGACCTTGGGCAAATCGCTTCACTTCTCTGTGCCTCAGTGACCTCATCTGCAAAATGGGGATTAAGACCATGAGCTCCACGTGGGACAACCTGATTACCTTGTATCTACCCCAGCGCTTAGAACAGTGCTTGGCACATACTAAGTGCTTATCAAATACCATAATTATTATTACCCTAACGCTTAGTACAATGCCTGGTAGATAGTAAGTGCTTTAAAAATACCATAAAAACCCACAGGAATTTTAGCCCCATTTTTACAGACAAGGAAGCTGTGGTCCAAAGAAGTTAAGTGATTTGCCCAAGGTCATACAGCAAGCGATAAAATTCACCCTGTGGGTACATATGTGGCTGAAAAGGCCAATGGAACACTGATGAAACTGCTCAAGATGTCAGATGTGGAGTCTGTAGGGAGTCCAGGTTTCATAACTGTAGAGAAGGTTGGAGAGCACTACAGCTCTGTTGACCTTCAGTTTGTCCTTGAGCCTAATTCTCAGCTCCTGCCCCTCTCTGACAGTCTCCCAAATGATGTACTGGACCACATGCCTGTTGCTCCATTTCCTACTTTTAGAACACATAGATTGCTGAGGAAGCTATTGCAGTTCGTAACTAAGAACTGTTTGCCTTGGAGTGGTGAGGAGCCTGAGGAATCCTTCCATCTTCAGTGGTATTTACAGAGTGCTTGCTGTGTGCAGAGCATTGTACTAAGCAAAAAATCCTCACTATTGGCTTCAAAGCTCTCCATCACCTTGCCGCCTCCTACCTCACCTCCCTTCTCACCTTCTAAAGCTCAGGCCGCAGATTCCATTCCTCTGGTGCTAAATTCCTCACTGTGCCTTGTTCTTGCCTGTCCCACTATTGACTCCTGGTCCATGTCCTACCTCTGGCTTGGAATGCCCTTCCTTCTCAAATCTGCCAAAGTAGCACACTTCCACCTTCAAAGCCCTACTGAAAACTCAGCTCCTCCAGGAGGCCTTCCCAGACTAAACCCCCCTTTTCCTCTGCTCCCCCTCCCCTCCCCATAGCCCCCACTCGCTCCATCCAGATGTCTGCCTGCCACCTAAAACTCAACATGTCCAAGACTGAACTCCTTGTCTTCCCTCCCAAACCCTGCCCTCTCCCTGACTTTCCCATCACTGCTGATGGCACTACCATCCTTCCCGTCTCACAAGCCCGCAACCTTGGTGTCATCCTCGACTCCGCTCACTCGTTCACCCCTCACATCCAAGCCATCACCAAAACCTGCCAGTCTCACCTCCGCAACATTGTCAACATTCCTCTCCATCCAAACCACTACCCTGCTCATTCAAGCTCTCATCCTATCCTGTCTGGATTACTGTATCAGCCTCCTCTCCGATCTCCCATCCTCCTGTCTCTCCCCAATTCAATCCATACTTCACGCTGCTGCCCGGATTGTCTTTATCCAGAAATGCTCTGGGAATGTTAGTCCCCTCCTCAAAACTCTTCAGGGGCTACCAATCAACCTACTCATCAGGTAGAAACTCCTTACCCTCGGCTTCAAGGCTCTCCATCACCTCCCTTCTCTCCTTCTACAGTCCAGCCCACACCCTCCACTCCTCTGCCGCTAATCTCCTCACCGTGTCTCGTTCTCGCCTGTCCTGCCATCGACCCCCGGCCCATGTCAACCCCCTAGCCTGGAATGCCCTCCCTTTCCACATCCGCCAAGCTAGCTCTCTTCCTCCCTTCAAGGCCCTACTGAGAGCTCACCTCCTCCAGGAGGCCTTCCCAGACTGAGCCCTCTCCTTCCTCTCCCCCTCCTCCCCCTCTCCATCCCCCCCGCCTTACCTCCTTCCCTTCCCCACAGCACCTGTATATATGTGTATACGTTTGTACGTATTTATTACTCTATTTATTTATTTATTTTATTTGTACATATTTATTCTATTTATTTTATTTTGTTAATATGTTTTGTTTTGTTCTCTGTCTCCCCCTTCTAGACTGTGAGCCCACTGTTGGGTAGGGACTGTCTCTATATGTTGCCAACTTGTACTTCCAAGTGCTTAGTACAGTGCTCTGCACAAACTAAGTGCTCAGTAAATACGATTGAATGAATGAATGAATGAATCTGCTCTAACCCCCTCTCTGCCCAGAGCACTTGTGTGCATATATGTACATATTTATAATTCTATTGATTTTATTAATGATGTGTATGTATCTATAATTTACTTGTATTGATGCCGCTAATGCCTGTTTACTTGTTTTGATGTCTGTGTCCCCCCTTCTAGACTGTGAGCCCAGTGTCGGCAGGGATTGTCTCCATTGCTGAACTGTACTTTCCAAGTGCTTAGTACAGTGCTCTGCACACAGTTAGTGCTCAACAAATACGATTGAATGAATTGAATGAATGACTATAATACAAGTTGATAGACCCATTCCCTGCCCACAAGGAGCTTACAATCTAGAGACTTCCAATAACTAGTTATTTACTTATCCCACATTGCTAACTTGGTTTATTGACTCTGTTACTTGTTTGAATTCACTGTTGTAGTTTTTAATATCTGCCTATCCTATTTGCATTCTGAGCCCCTTGTGGGATTAGGCCCAAGTTTGGTCTAATTATTCCACAAGCTAACCCAGCACACAGTTAAGTGCTTCATCAATTCATAGCCAACTCCCTGTATGAGTTCAGGGTGTATCAAAAGTAGAGTAAGGTGCTGAGGACAATGGAGTAAAGGAAGGAAAAAAAAACTGGAACTGGCAATGAAAAGCCAGCGTTGAGAGAACCAAAAGGTTCCTTTCTGTGTCGGCATCTCTGGACTTTCCTGCTTACCTTGTTCTATGCCTCATTTTTCTCACCCAGCTCCCTGTTTGCCTTCCTACACTCTGTGCCTCTCTGCCTGCCCTCTGTCTGCCTATATCTCACGCTCTCAAATCACCTTTCTCCCTTTAGAATATAAGAATATAAGCAATGCGATTTCTGGGTCAGGCCAATGATCCAAGCAGCCCAACATTCTTTTTCTGAGACTGAGAATAAAGGGTGCTAAGAAAAACAATCTGATAGTTGCCATTGACATCCATCCTTCCCTAAGCCCCCATTTCCCCTATCTGCCCTCCCATCTGTATCGACTATGCACTTGGCTATATACCCCTGAAAAACGTGGATACTTACCCCAGCCTAAAAGCACTTGGGTACATATCCTTATCCTCTAATATCTCCCCTACCTGTAATTTATTTTAATGTCTGTCTTCCCACTCAGACTGTAAACACCTTGTGGGCAGGGATCACGTCTATCATTATTATCATTATTATTATTATTATTGTTAATCTGTTTGTTATGTGCATACTATGTGACAGGCTCTGTTCGAAGTGCAGGGGGTAGATACAAATTGAACAGGTAGGACACAGGCTCTGTCCCACAAGGGGCTCTCCACCTGAATAGAAGGGAGAACAAGCAGTGAATCCTCATTTTGCAGATGAGAAAACTGACGTACGTAAAAGGTAAGTGACTTGACCAAGGTCACACAGGAGGCAAATAATGGAGGCGGGATTAAAACCCAGGTTCTCCAACTCCCAGGCCCATGTCCTTTCCACTTGTCTACACTGCTTTTCTACCAACTTTGCTAAGCACTTAATACAGTGCTCTGCACACAATAATCTTTCAATTAATACCATTGATTGATTGATTGATTAGGGAAGCATTATTTAACATCCCTATTTTTCCCTTTAACATTCTAGCATTCTTAACATTTCTCTCTTACCTCCTAAAATATTTTTAATGATGCTTTATGATTTGAACATTATCTTGTATCTTTCCCAGAACTTAATATTAAGCACTTAACTGATACAACATGTGACTATGTGTCCAAACCAGTCATAAATCTACTGCTATTTTCAACTTACAAACTTGCATAGATAATAAAATAAATATGCTTACCACCCACTATATATAAAAAAATTTGCTTTTGTTTTGAGTTTACCACCTTCAGCTTCAATTGGTGTTCCCTTCATCTTGGTGTTGTGGATTTTGGTAAGCTACCCATGTAAATTCAGTCCATCCCTGATCTTCCAACCAAGTAATCAATGGGATTTATTGAGCTCTTATGGTGTGCAGAGCACTCAACTAGGTTCTTGGCATTGTGCTAAAGGCTTAGCACTTGGCCTGTCCCATTCCCCTCTCTTTGTCCCTCTTCAAACTATCCCTCTTCAAAGTAGTAAGAGATTTATGGGATTTTTGTATCCATAGGAAAAATAATAGAAGAACTCATATAGGCTAGCGAGGAGGTGTGGGAGATTGGAGATTGGAGGTATGGATGGTGAGTGTGGTTTGGGAGGAAAACCAGGAAATCTGCAGGAAACAGGAGGGAGGTAGAGGGGTTACTGAGCTAGGGAGGAGAGGTGAAAGGGTTACCTTGTTGGCAAATTCACAAAAGTGGAGCCCAGAGTTGCAATCATTTTGAGACAAGGGATTTCTGCTAGGCTGACCTTGAATATACCTTGCTACACCTCAGCTTGCTAATGTGAAGGCTTCAGTGAATCCATCAGTGGTATTTACTGAGCACTTACTGTGGGCAAAACACTGTACTACTACTACTACTAATAATAATAATAATGGCATTTATTAAGCACTTACTAAGTGCAAAGCACTGTTCTAAGTGCTGGGGAGGTTACAAGGTGATCAGGTTGTCCCATGGGGGGCTCACAGTCTTTATCCCCATTTTACAGATGAGAGAATTGAGGCCCAGAGAAGTTAAGTGACTTGCCCAAAGTCACACAGCTGACAAGCGGCAGAACTGGAATTTGAACCCGTGACCTCTGACTCCAAAGCCCGTGCTCTTTCCACTGAGCCATGCTGCTTCTCTTGGCTTCCAGGATGGGAACTATTCCCTTTGTATGCACAAAATAATTGCCACAGGAGTTTGTTTGGTACCCAGATTAATACTGAACCTTTTTTTATTTTTGTTCTAATTTTAAATGGTATTGGTTAAGCGTTTACTATGTATCAGGAACTGTACTAAGAGCTGGGGTAGATACAAGCTAATGAGGTTGGACGCAGTCCATGTCCCACATGGGGCTCAGAGTCTTAATCCCCATTTTACAGATGAGGTAACTGAAAAATTTAAAGACTTGTCCAAGGTCACCCAGCAGACAAGAGGCAGAGCTGGAATTAGAACCCAGCTCCTTCTGACACTCAGGCCCAAGCTCTAATCCACCAAGCCACACTGCTCTCAACCTTTCCAACTTCGGGGCAAAACCAACTATTTCTGCTGGAAAAATCTGCTCCAAAATCACAATTATCCCAGGCTGAGCCAGCCTAGATGCTCTACAGCATTTGAACATGAACTCCAAAAAAGCTAGATCTATGTTTATGTTCATTCTGAAGAGCCTCCAGCACATATGGATATGCAAAAACTATGGAATCTTTCTTTTAGGTGGGTGATGTTTTATTCCATTTATATAATGAACATTAGAGTAATCATTTTGTTTTATCCTTTTAAAAATGGGACTGTTAGAGTAATCTGGTTTAGGAGCTCTCCTGGAATTATGTTCACTCAACCATCCTCCTCTCTGTATGCCAATTGTAAGGCCCAGATGCCAAGCCTCAGAAATATTTTTCTGACTGCGGCATCTGACTCTTTGGCAGACATTTCTGACAATTGCCTTGGCAACCTGCAAGCTGCCCCTGGGTCTGCCGATGGCTTTTGTGACTGGTCAGGATTGCTCTCTTTGATTAATTTGGTTTTTTCGCCCATTTTTTATTAGCTTTCTCATCTGAGGGTTATTTTTATTGCAAACCATTTGTGAAGAAAGTTGGCCCGATTTCATCAATCTCAATGGAGTTTCTGTTCTAGTAGTCCCACATCATCACATAGGGTTTCAGCAAAAATCTGCTCTATGGACTCAGAGTTACACATAACATTAGATGTGTGTTACATAAATCTGTTTACTGGCTTTCAGGTCACTTGCTGATTTTAGAGCAGGCAGCAGGCAGCTTGCCTCTCTATTAAATTTGAGTGTTCCTTGTGAACATCTCAAATCTGTGCTCAGAGAGAAATCAATCCCACATTTGCCAAGTCAGCTGGCAAAAGGCATATTTTTTAAAAGGAATTTTACACTGGAAATATGTGTTTTGAATCTGCAAGGGATAAAACAAATGCCAATCACCAAGATAAGGTAAACTGTTCAATGCCTGTCAACCCCCCTACTTAGATTGTGAGTCCCATGAGGGACAGGGACTGGTTCTGACCTGTTCATCTTGTATCTACCCCAGCAATTAGAACAATTTTTGGCACACAGTAATCACTTAAAAACTCCACATCATATTAATAGTAGTAGTTGTTGTTGAAGTACTAGTAATAGTACTCCTACTACTCCTACTACTCCTACTCCTACTACTATAGTAGTAGGAGTAGGAGTAGTAGGAGTAGTAGGAGTAGTAGTGGTAGGAAGCTGAATCAACCAATGCATATGAGCTAAAAATGTTTTTGGAGGCATAGTCCACTTGTTTGCCACCTTCTCAGGGAACTGTGACAACGGCGTATCTGCCTAAATGAAAGACAAACTATACCCAGGCCTGCTGCCACTCTGGGAAAATGAAGGACCTTTGAAATTGATATTGCCACATACAGAGGATTACAAGGAGAGCTGTTTTGTTAACAATCTGGGCATGAGGGGACTGGTGAATAATTGCAAATGGAAAAGAAATTGTTCTCAGTTGGAAAAAACAATGTTCTTCCCATTGGGCTTGGCTGCTGCCAGATACTAAACCCAATTGGGGTTTCCCTCATCCTCCCACTGCCTCGAGGAGAAGAAGTCTCCACCTTTTGAAATCAAAACAAAGTCAGCCAAAGTTCCTGTTCAAAGGGAAAACAGGCCTGGGGAGACCCCCAACTCTCCTGCTGCCACTCAGAAAAAGAACCCTACATACCTTGGGAATTCAAGAAAGTCAGGCATTGAATGTACTTGTATTGTTAAGACCATTTTGAACACTCTGAGTCCCTGGGACTTTAGGCTCCATTTGTTTGGTCTCAAAAGCCTCTTTGGACTGTTTGAACTGTTTCGAAGTTTCCAGACTTGTAGCTGTTGATTTGTTCTTATGCACTTTCTTCCCTGGCCTTCCTGGATTTTCTGAGTGTGAGGACTCCCCTTTATTCCCCAAACCTACCTCTTCACCTGACCCTTTAGCTCGTAGCTCTTTGAAGGTAGGGATTGTGTGTGACTACCAATTTTCATTCTATTTTCCCCAGTGACTGGTACAGTGCTCTATGCACTTATTGTGCTTAATAAATAATTGACGAGAGTAAATACTTAAAAATTCTTAGCAAGTTACATACTCCCAAGCAGCAGCTACTGGGCCAATCAGGAACTAGACCCGAGGCCACCAGCTCACTGGAAAACAAATGGGTCTTTGGTGTAGTTCCTTGACAAAACTATTTTCATCTATTCCTTGCTAACTTGAGAGAAAAGGTAGAAGATGAAAATTGCTAGTTCGTTTGGGAGACGATGGGGCTGTTGCTGTTTACATTATCAAAGACCTTGTGGTACCTGTGTGATTTCTACAGAGTCACATTGTGTTTTCCTTTGAAGTTATCACCAGCTCATCAGTCAATCGGTAGAATTCTTTGAGTGCTTATTGTACCAAGTGCTTGGAAAAGTACAATATAATAGAGTAGGCAGATATGATCCCTGCTCACAGGGAGCTTATGGTCTACAGGGGGAGATGACATTAAAGTAAACTACAGTGCTTGTGTTTTTCCTCTGCCAGGAGTAATTTTAGATTGTACACCCGAGTAGAAAAAATGTTGACTGAATATACCTGAACTTGATGAGCTTTTTTGAAGAAGAACAATAGATTACAATTAGTGTGGGCTTCTGGCAGCCAGCAAGATAGGCAGCTGCCTCAGGTTGCAATGCCACAGGGAACAGCTGTACCCCCCCCCACAACCCTGGCCCCCATCTTTTACTTCTATTGTATGGTCCTTAACCCCCAAATCAATCAATCAGTATTTTTTGAGTGTCTGTGTATGAGCACCACATTAATTGCTGGGGAGAGTTCAATTATATTAGACAAAAAAGATCCCTGCCCCCAAGGATCGTATAACTTAGTGAGGGAGACAGGCACACAATAAATTACACACAGGAAGGAAGAAAAGGAAGAGAAGAGAAAGCAAGAGAATCAGCGTGGCTCAGTGGAAAGATCCCGGGCTTTGGAGCCAGAGGTCATGTGTGGGTTCTAATCCCGGCTCTGCCACTTGTCAGCTGTATGACTTTGGGCAAGTCATTTAACTTCTCTGTGCCTCAGTGACCTCATCTGTAAAACGGGGATTAAGACTGGGAGCCCCATGTAGGACAACCTGCTTACCTTGTATCTACCCCAGAGCTTAGAACAGTGCTTGGCACATAGTAAGCACTTAACAAACACCAACATTATTATTATTATTATTAAAGGAAGGAAATATGAATAGGGATAGATGCTGGATGAAGGAGGGAGGAAAATGAGGGAGGGGAAGAGGAGGAAGAGGAGTGGGAAAGAAAAGAAAATAATTAGCAAAAGTATCTGTTCTGTCTCCCATCAATCAATCATCCTATTTCCCCCACTATCCCCCCTTCCAGATTTTTTACCATTCCAGCACTTCTAGATACCCTGAGCATTTAAACACTCACCTCCTCCTACCATAGCACTTATGTACATATTTTTATATGCTGCTGCTTCCCCATGCCTGTATTTATTTTAGCGTTTGTCTCCCCTGCTAGACTGTAACTGTAAGCTCCTTGATAGTGATTGGTATAGTAATTCTACTGTACTTCCCTAAATGCTTACTGCTATGAATTACCACCACTCTCCCTATCTTCACTGCCCTAATAAAAACTCATCTCTTCCAGGAAGCCTTTCTAAAAAAATCCCTAATTTCTCCAACCTATTTTTTCTTCATTCTGCTTCACCTATGTACTTAGTCCTATTAACAAAGCACCTAAGTCCTTATTCATTCATTCATTCAATTGTATTTATGGAGCGCTTACTTTGTGCAGAGCACTGTACTAAGCGCTTGAAAAGTACAATTCAGCAACAGAGACAATCCCTACCCAACGGACTCACAGTCTAGAAGGGGGGATAGAGACAACAAAACAAAACAAAGAAAGTGGACAGGCATCAATAGCATTAATGTAAATAAATAGAATTATAGATATATAAACATTATTAATAAAATAGAATAATATGTACATATATACACAAGTGCTGTGGGGCAGGAGAGGGGGTAGAGCAGAGGGACAGAGTAAGGGTGATGGGGAGGGAAGAAGGAACAGTGGAAAAGGGGGGCTCAATCTGGGAAGTCCTCCTGGAGGAGGTGAGCTTTTTCAGCAGGGCTGTTTCTTACCCCGACCCACAGCACTTACTTCCTCATTCTGTAATTAATTTTAATGTCTGCCTCATCCACTGGACTGTAAACTCAGTGATGTTAGGAATCAGGTCTGTTCTACAAAGGATTACCATCATTTTGAACTATGACCTGTTTAACCAGTGAAGTTCTACAAAATTAACAGATAAACTGCCACAGTTTCTCACCACCTAATACATTGTCTAAATTGCTTAAGTGATGTTAGTGTCTGGCCTAGCAACAAGGCGACAGAGCCAGGAAAGGAAGAGATGGGATATTCCCCCAGTAGCTTCTCTGTCCCCCTCCACTGACACCACCCTTCCTGGTCCCACAGGGCAACCGCTGCAAGCCCCAGCTCTAATCCCCAACCAGAATCTTCCAGGATCTTCTTGCCTTATTTGCTAATAATGGGAAAAGCAGGTTTCCTGAAGTAGCTCCTACTCTCCCTGTTGCTGGGCACAGGCCCTGACTTCAAACCTTCAAATGGTAGGGAGGTAGAGCCCAGGACCCTGGCCGCTGCAGCCATCCTGTCTGTCCCAGCCGGGGGTGGGGGAACTCAGACCCCAGCAGACCCCATCACTGTAGCATCCGATTGGGGCTTCACTTGAAGTGTACGTGAGAGAATTATATTTACAAAAGGCTTTATTCTTTTCGTAAATAAAAAGCCACACCAGACTTTGCCTCCGGTTGTCTTGTCTCTATGACCCAAACCTCCTCACCCCCGCCACAGAACTGCCAGACTGGAGGGTCATCGGGGCCAGCATCCTGTCTCAGGTTTGTGGCCATCCTCCCAGGGGACCAGGGCAGAGGCTGAACCCTGGATGGCTCTGGCCGCTCCATCTCCAAGCCAAGGCCGGGCTCTGAGGAGGGGGCTGACGGCTGCTTTCTGATTCAGAGAGGGTGGTAGGTCTAGGGTCATCTCTGCAAAGACGATAGGCTGGGGTTCGGGCTGGTGGCAGGAGGAGGGAGGTATCTGAACTCCTCCAACTCTGTGAAGTCGTGCCATTGATGCCTTTCTGGTGGGAGAGGGAGGAGCCCATGGACCAAAAATGGGGTGGATAGAGGCAGCCCTCCTCAACCCAGGCAGAATTGCAGCTGAATGTTCTGAAAAAGATAGGTTTCACTTGGGATGCAGCATTGCCTGAGGCTTTGTTTTGCTGAGCCATCTGGGTGCTCCCCTGTGAATTCATTTTTCCCAGACTGAGCCCCCTTTTTCCTCTTCTCCTCCCCATCCCCCCGGCTCTACCTTCTTCCCCTCCCCACAGCACTTGTATATATATTTGTACTTGTATATATATTCGTATTTCTAGACTGTGAGCCCACTGTTGGGTAGAGACCGTCTCTATATGTTGCCAACTTTTACTTCCCAACCTCTTAGTACAGTGCTCTCCACACAGTAAGTGTTCAATAAATATGATTGAATGACTATTTTACAGATTTATTACTCTATTTTACTTGTACATATTTACTATTCTATTTATTTTGTTAATGATGTACATATAGTTTTAATTCTATTTGTTCTGATGACTTTGACACCTGTCTACGTGTTTTGTTTTGTTGTCTGTCTCCCCCTTCTAGACTGTGAGCCCGTTGTTGGGTAGGGACCGTCTCTATGTGTTGCCAACTTGTACTTCCCAAGCGCTTACTACAGTGCTCTGCACACAGTAAGCGCTCAATAAATATGATTGAATGAATGAATGAATGCCTCCTCTGTCTCCTTCCACCAACACCACCCCTTTTCATTCATTCACAGTCTAGAAGGGGGAGACAGACAACAAAACAAAACAGGTGGACAGGTGTCATCAGAACAAATATAATTAAAGCTAAATGCACATCATTAACAAAATAAATAGAATAGTAAATATGTACAAGTAAAATAAAAAGAGTAATAAATCTGTACAAACATATATACAGGTGCTGTGGGGAGGGGAAGGAGGTAGGGCCGGGGGGATGGGGAGGAGGAGAGGAAAGCCAAAGCCTCCTTTACCTCCTCTCTATTCCCTAGAGAGGAAGAATAGATAGACCCATCTTGTCTAGGTGGAGAAGCAGTATGTCCTGATGGAAAGAGTACAGGGCCAGGAGTCAGAAGAAGAAGGGGGGAATGATTTGGGCAGGCCCACCCCATCCCAAGGAGCCAGGACATAGTTACTTCAGTTTTTCCTTTGCCTCCTCTCTGTTCAGAGCATCAGTGGTGAGTAAGACCTTTCACCCCACACCCACTCAACACCCAGGGATCCAGAACAGTCGCTTGGGTTTTTTCTCGCTATTCCCTTGTGGGACACCTTGGGGTCTTCCACTCACTACCAGTCTCTCAGGACACTAGACATATTTCCTGTATAAAATAGAATCAGAAAAAAACTTCGACAAACCTTAACCATAGACTTCCAAGGCAGTTTGTGAGGTTTACCTCACAAACCTTGTGAACCTGACACCCCCACCACCCCCGCCCCCAGGCCGTCTAGACTGAAACCTCATTGTGGGCAGGGAATGTTACTGTTTATTGTTGTACTCTACTTTCCCAAGTGCTAACTACAGTGCTCTGCACACAGAAAGCACTCAATAAATACAATTAATCGAATGAATGACCTGGTGCTCTGTTCGCTGAAGTTTGCCAAACTCACAGTGCTAAAGCTCAAGATAGCTTCCAGGCTGGAAAAACCTCTTCCTAGCCACTAGATGCGGTCTGAAGACCTCCATCTCCCTATTCTTCAATTTGCATCCGATTAAATCATATTATCAGCAGATGTTCCAAATGTATCAGAGCCCATCTACAGGAACCAATCAGAAGTGATGGCTCATTAGTGGGTCATTAATCAACCCTTTCAACTGGATGAAGGAAGATTAGAAAGGGGCACCCGGACACTTCCATAATCCATTCTAATGGACTTTGGGCAATTAGTACCTCCTTTGCCTCCTTTCTATTCCCCAGAGGGACACCCCTGTCATATATCCATCTTGTCTACTTGGAGAAACAGCATGGACTAGTGGAAAGAACACAGGCCTTGGAGTCTGAGGATCTGGGTTCTAATAGTGCCTCAGACAATTGCCTGCTGCGTAACACTGGGCAAGTCAGTTAACTTCTTTGTGCCTCAGTTTTCTCATCTGCAAGTTGGGGATTCAATACATATGCTCCCTCTTATTTATGCTGTGAGCCCCATATGTGACCTACCTCTGCTTGTATCTATCCCAGTGCTTAGTACAGTTTTTGACACATTAAGCATTTGATCAAACCATATTTTTTTACTTACTCTATTGTATTTTCCCAAGTGCTTGGTACAGTGCTCGGCATATAGTAAGTACTCAGTAAATGACATTGGTTGAGTGACTGATTGCTCTGAGCAAAGTAAACATTCAATAAATACTATCAATGGATTGATATTGACAGTGCTTTAAAATGTAAATGAAGTGTTACTTACTGTTTGCTTATTGATCATTAGACTTCAAATAACAGAAGGTTTAGTAGAGAGTACTGTGTTAGATTTCCAGTTCCCTACCTCACACCAGGGTACCAGCCCAGCCTGTTACTGTCCCTTACTCTGCTGCCCAACCTCAACATCAGCGAAACATTTTTGTTCCAGACAAGTAATTCCATTTCTGGTTGCTGCCTGCTAATATAGTCTGTGTCCTCCTGTTGCTTGCCAGCTATTCATGTTGATTGTAAACTTGAGTAACTTTAAATATGAAGAAATGTTTTGTTTGGTTTACTGAGGCTCAACTTCAAAGGACAGAAAGCTGAGTTCAGAGAGACAACTCTCTACCCCACTGGGAGGGAGGGAAAAATTGTCAGGTTCAGTGAAAACTTGACTTGTGAGGAAAATAGGAATCAATCCCTTCAGTGCTCCTATAGTCTACTTGAGGCCAAGGTCAGTCTGGGAGTGTGGACATTGGAGATAATTGAGTTTTTCCATTTTTATTGAAATAGGCTTTGGGTTTTTTTTCTATTTGTGCTTTGTATGGAAAAACTGACTGAGCCAAACAAGCCCTACTGTCTGGACTCCTGAATTTTCTGGATAACTGGATCTGGGATATGAGAGGGTTGATTTCATGTATATGTCCTGACAAATGATTATGATCACATTAGCTTATAAGGAGAGCTATATAGTTCTCTTTCTTCACGAAGTTGCAGGAGCTTTAGTTGTACAATTGCAGTCATTTCTACTATGATGTGTTTTCATTATCAAATGCAGATATGGCATGATGGTAGAATTAGGGGATGTTCTTCTCACAACACAAATCTGTTTGGGTATAAAACGTTCTACAACACTAGATTCTACAGGAACGTATGTTGCTGTTAGAACTGGAGTGGCTGTACAGCAAAATGCATTCCATAAAGCAGAATGTAGACTGTAACCTCATTGTGGGCAAGGAATGTGTCTGTTATATTATTGTGCTGTACCCTCCCAAGTGCTTAGTCCAGTGCCATGCACACAGTAAGTGCTCAATAAATATGACTGATTGATTTGATATATTAGACCTCCATTTTTCATAAATCCTCCACGGCAACTTTTATAACATTTGAAAGGTTTCTTATTGTGCTCCTTGACACTGACTCCAAAATTGCCTAACAGCATAGAATGCTCAAGGAGGACTGCAAATTGTTGTAAGATGAACCTATTATTCCTGCCCTTTCCCAACTTCATTTTTATTTTGCATTAAAGGGCAGTGGATTCTGGAATTAAACAATAAGATGAAACTTTTGTGTGATCCACTGAACTAATTTGTGAAGGGAATGTGTCCCTTATATCATTGCGTTGTACTCTCCCAAGCACTTAGTACAGTGCTCTGCACACAGTAAGTGCTCAGTAAATACGACTGATTGATTGATGAATCATTTCAGGTCAGTGTTCTTCAAGTGAAGATTTTGCTCAAAATCAGCTGACAGTTTAGCCCCCTATGGCTACTCCTGATTCGTCGAGTGGATGGAATTCTCTTCTCTCAAATGCGATCCCTAATTTTGCATGTCAGTCATAATCAGTCCTTGTTAGAATCTACCTTGAACCACTGATGGTCCTAAATCCTGGAGAGTATTTTGAGCGATCTGGGAAAATTTGTTACCTCATGTGTGTGCTCACGTGTGTCGGAGGGAGAAATGAGAACTAAGCATACAGGTCTCTTTCCCTAGTTTACTTTCTTTATGCTTGGATTATATTTTGTAATCCACATTAAGTACTAAAGCAGCATGGCTCAGTGGAAAGAGCACCGGCTTTGGAGTCAGAGGTCAGGGGTTCAAATTCCGGCTCCGCCAATTGTCAACTGTGTGACTTTGAGCAAGTCACAACTTATCTGCGCCTCAGTTACCTCATCTGTAAAATGGGTATTAAGACTGTGAACCCCCCATGGGACAACCTGATCACCTTATAACCTCCCCAGCACTTAGAACACTGCTTGGCACATAGTAAGTGCTTAATAAATGCCATTATTATCATTATTATTATTATTATTATTATTATTATCTACCTCAATTTACAGGGTATCTGTTTTTGCAGTCTATTGTCTAGTTAAGATCCTTTGGAGCAAAAATGCCAAAATACTAAAAAAAAACCCCACCTTTTAGACTTGTGTATAGCAGTAAGCTTTGTCAAATCAATGATAGTATTATTTCATTATTAAATGTCCAGTGATGTTAGACCTAATCATTATATGTATGCACACACAGAAACTTCAATCAATCAATGGCATTCATTGAGTGCTTATGGTGTGCAGAGCACTGTACTAAATAAGCACTTGGGAGAGTAAAATATAATAGATTTGATGGACACATTCCCTGCCTACAAGGAGCTATACTCTGTGAGGGATCCATAAGAACATGAAAATAAAAGAAACAGCATTTCTCAGTCAGGCCAATGGTTCATTGAGCCCAGCATCTGTCTTTGATAGAGGAACCATGTGATAGTTGACCTCCTTGACATTCATCCTAAAAATTAGATAGATCATCTAACAACCCTTACAACCCTGCACTTGGATTGTACCCTTAATTCACCCCCACCTTCAGCACAACACTTATATCCATATCCATAATAATAATAATAATAATGATGGTATTTGTTAAGTGCTTACTATGTGCAAAGCACTGTTCTAAGCGCTGGGGAGGTTACAAGGTGATTAGGCTGTCCCCGGGGGGGGGGGGGGGGGGGGGGCGGGGGCTCACAGTTTTAATCCCCATTTCACAGATGAGGTAACTGAGGCCCAGAGAAGTTAAGTGACTTGCTCAAAGTCACACAGCTGACAGTTGGCGGAGCCGGGATTTGAACCCGTGACCTCTGACTCCAAATTATGGACTCTGACACCATAATTTATTTTAATGTCTATCCCCAGACAACGAATCACCTTAGACCCCCGAATGAAATGGACTGAAATTCTCACTGTGAGGGCAAGCGAGAACATGGTGAAGAGGCTGAGGCAATGGGGATGGAGTTGGCTCTTTTTAATGGTGCTTTTTTTTTTCTTTTTTAAATGGTATTTAAGCACTTACTATGTGCTAGGCACTGCACTAAGTGCTGGGGGAGATGCAAGCTAATCAGGCGCGACACGGTCCTCTTCCCACATGGAACTCACAGTCTCGATCCCCATTTTACAGATGAGGGAACTGAGGCCCAGGAAAGTGAAGTGACTTGCCCAAGGTCACGCAGCAGACAAGTGTCTCTTCCTTCTAGACTGTGAGCCCGTTGTTGGGTAGGGACCATCTCTAAATGTTGCCAACTTGTCCTTCCCAAGTGCTTAGTACAGTGCTCTGCACACAGTAAGCGCTCAATAAATACGAATGAATGAAAGTGGTGGAGCCGGGATTAGAACACGGGTCCTTTCCGACTCCCGGGCCTGGGCTACATCCACTAGGCTACGCTGCTCTGGAGTGAGGGTATTGAGAATTTGCTCGGGAAGGGACCCTGGGAAAAATGGTTTAATTTGTTTTAGAGTCCCGCCCCTCATCAGAATGAGGATATTGACCAACCTAGTATGGGCAAACCGAGTCCAGTGGAATTATGGGGATTAGCGGGGTCGGTCTTCCGTGCTCTCTTCCCCTTGGGCAGCCCAGGCAAGTTGACGTTGTCTGTCACCTCTGGCCACCCCCTAGGCCCTGTGCGGAGATTGTATGTATGTTTGTATGTATTTATTACTCTATTTACTTATTTATTATGTATTTTATTTGTACACATTCAATTTATTTTATTTTGTTAATATGTTTTGTTCTCTGTCTCCCCCTTCTAGACTGTGAGCCCACTGTTGGGTAGGGACCGTCTCTACATGTTGCCAACTTGTACTTCCCAAGTGCTTAGTAGAGTGCTCTGCACACAGTAAGCGCTCAATTAATCCAATTGAATGAATGAATGAATCTCCTGTGGCCAGGGAACGTGTCAACCAATTCTGTTATAGTATACCCTCACAAGCCCTTAGTAGAGTGCTCTGCACACAGTAAATGCTCAATAAGTAGCATCAATTGATTGATTTCTCTTTAATAACCCATTATGGACTAGCTGTCTTTGATTCTGTACAAACTCCTCTTAAATGTGCTATTTTTGGCTCTTCCTATGGAAAAAAATTGTATACATTTGCTACAGGGCACGTGAGGAAAATGTTATTTTTTCTTTCTAACTTACCACCTTTCTACTTGTCCTGGTGTTTTGGAATTTGTTGATCAACAATTCAGCGTTCACCTTGTCCATTCCCTCTGTGATTTTGAGAATTTACAGTCTTGTGCACTCTCAGCCTTCATGTTTACTGCCTGAAGAATTCTGTTTTCATTCTCTCCTCATATAGATGGTCATTTGGTTTGCCATTTTCTATGCCAACTTGCCCTTGTCCTTCTTAAATCTACAATAATCAGAAATGCTCATAATAGTTCATGTGTGGCCACATCATGGTTTTATGTGGTAGCAAGATTGTGCCTTTTGTTTTGTTTTCTACCTCATTGCTGCTACTGTCAAGCATTTGGGTGGCCTTTATGGTTGCTGCCTCTCATAGGATCACTGACTCCAAGATCTATCTTGAGTTTCGACTGATTCCTCTGAGAGTGCAACTGTGTAATTTGTTCTTTGGATTGTTCGTCCTTTGTGTGGTGAGCCCACAGCAAGCTGCCTTTTTAGTGACCATTTGTCATCCTGTGAATAGCGACAAGGAAGAGAATTGCAAAGGCACTGTTGGGCTTTACTCGAGGCAAGTTATTGCAGGCATGGGGGGTGGATCATGGAGGGAGGAGGGGCTTTCTACTAATAATAATAATGATGGTATTTGTTAAGCGCTTATTTGCAAAGCACTGTTCTAAGCACTGGGGAGGTTACAAGATGATCAGGTTGTCCGGGGGGGCTCACAATTTTAATCCCCATTTTACAGATGAGGTAACAGGCACAGAGAAGTTAAATGACTTGCCCAAAGTCACACAGCTGACAGTTGGCAGAGCAGGGATTTGAACCCATGGTCTCTGACTCCAAAGCCCAGGCTCTTTCCACTGAGCCATGCTGCTTCTCTCCTTGTTCTACTTGGTAACGGGCCTGGACCAATCAATGACTACCATTTAAAGTCCCAGCTGTGATGCCTAAGGCAGATAAAAGGCGGTAGCTTTGAATCAAAAAGGGGGCATGCCGAAAGAGGGGCACCTGGAGGCAGCATGAGGGCACCAGGAGCAGAAGCATGCAGCCAGAGGCACACTGAGGTGCAGAGAGTAGCAAGCATTGAAGCAGCAGGAGAGCAGTACATGAAAGCAGCAGAAGACAGCAGAACTTGGAAGCAGAAAGAAGAAGCATTGGCAGAACTGTCTCCTTTGACCACAGACTGGTATTGGCCCCTTGGGTGGTGGAGTGAGTGTGTGTATGTGTCACTCCCTTGCACCTTGGTTAAACTAAGTAAAAACTTTCCACAGTACCTTTGGTGATCAAAAGTGTGGTTTGAACTGTACTGCAAGTCACAGAGGCTTCCCTGGTCCAGGAAGGTCTTGGTCCGGGGCCTTGCGATGCTTAGATGAATTTTCTTACACTTAATTACAATAAGAGTCATCTGCCTTGTTTCATTCTATTCCCTCAACTATACAAAAACATCTTGCTGTTGATCCCTATCAGGTCTATGTGAGGGCTTGGTGTTGCAAGGATCAACTGATGACCATAAACGTAGGTATCAAGCGACCCAAAACTTCAGAGGAGGCCTTCCACCAACCCTTCCCTCCTGTGGTAACAGGGCTCTGTACCACAATATCAAGCACAAAAGGTGGGAGAGGTGTGGCTGATTCCTTAAGTAGCTGGGACCCTGTGGCATGGAGACTTGGAAGCACACTATTTCCTTCTGCCCAGTCTCTGCTCCTGAAAAATCTTGGTCTCCACATGGCAATATTATCTAAGGTGCTTGAGTCCTTAGCCCTCAGGAGCTCCTTGACTAGAGCCTTTAGTGGAGTGGAATCCTGAAGCAATTTGGAGCCTTCCTTTTTATCTTGGGTCTCTCTTTTCTAATCCCCAAAGACATTATGTTTTGGGGAATCCTGGCAGAGTGCTTGCTGAAGAATGCTTCACATCTCCTTCAAAAGAGCTTCCTCAAATAAGATCTCACTTCCCCTATTCCCTCTCCTTTCTGCATCATCCCTGCCGTTAGATTTGTACCCTTTAAACACTTGATATTCAACTCACTCTCAGCTCTACAGCCCCAATGTGCATATCCATACTTAATTTTAGTGTTTGTCTACCGACTAGACTATGAGCTCCTAGTGGGCAAAGAATGTGTCTACCAATTCTGTTGCACTGTACTCTAAGTACAGTGCTCTCCACAAAGTAAGCACTTAATTGACTGATTATATTCTCCTACCTCCCTAATGAGACTGGGAGTAATTCTAAGAAGTGGAAATAGTAGGGCTGGGGAGAAAGAGAGGGCACTGGTAAATGTGGATGGGACCAATGCATATCATGTATGCCAGATAAGCATTTTGTCCTCAGATTGGTTTCTGAAAGCAACATTGTCTGTGGGAGAAAACCAGAGCCATGACCATTATTGTACCCTGAGTCTACAGTGGAACATGAATCTAAGCAAGACTCACCTCTACTTCTACTTTGTTTCAACTGTGATATCAAAATGACTGGTTCTGTCATGCAGAGGAGCATTTTTTAGGGAAGATAATCACAACAACTGTGGAATTTGCTAAGTGCTTACTATGTGCCAATTACCAAACTAAGGGTTGGGGTGCATACAACATCATCAGATCGGGATAAAGACTCTGTCCTACATGGGAAAAACATACTGATCGGCTGCCACTGGGTCAGGTTACCAGTCTGCCTTCTCTAACATTCCTCCTAGGCAGGAGAGATTTGAGGCCAAATGATAATATGCAATTTGGAAACAACTACCTCAGACTCTTTCCTTATACTATAGAAAAATGGATGAAGATATTTTTCTGTGCTATGGGGAAATTCATATATAATATCTATATCAAGATATATATATATATATATATATATATAATATATTGTATTACTGCATCAGCCTCCTCTCTGATCTCCCATCCTCCTGTGTCTACTCACTTATGTCTATACTTCACTCTGCTGCCCAGATCATCTCTGTGCAGAAACACTCTGGGCATGTTACTCCCCTCCTCAAATATCTCCTGTGGCTGCCTGTCAACCTACAAATCAAGAAAAAACTCCTCACTCGGCTTCAAGGCTCTCCATCACCTCGCACCCTCCTGCCTCACCTCTCTTCTCTCCATCTACAGCCCAGCCTCCACCCTCCACTCCTCTGCCGCTAACCTCCTCACTGTACCTCATTCTTGGCTGTCCCGCCATCGACCCCTGGCCCACGTCCTTCCCCTGGCATGGAATGCCCTCCCTCCACACATCCGCCAAGCTAGCTCTCTTCCTTCCTTGAAAGCCCTACTAAGAGCTCACCTCCTCCAAGAGGCCTTCCCAGACTGAGTTCCCTTTTTCCTCTCCTCTTCCCCATCCCCCTGCCCTACCGCCTTCCCCTCCCCACAGCACTTGTATATATATTTGTACAAATTTATTACTCTA
Organism: Tachyglossus aculeatus; assembly: GCF_015852505.1. Taxonomy (NCBI): domain Eukaryota; kingdom Metazoa; phylum Chordata; class Mammalia; order Monotremata; family Tachyglossidae; genus Tachyglossus; species Tachyglossus aculeatus. Next base: position 104,760,066 of record NC_052101.1, read on the forward strand.
TTTTACTTGTACATATTTACTATTCTATTTATTTTGTTAATGATGTGCTATAGCTTTAATTCTATTTGTTCTGATGATTTTGACTCCTGTCTACATGTTTTGTTTTGTTGCCTGTCTCCCCCTTCTAGACTGGGAACCTGTTGTTGGGTAGGGACTGTCTCCATATGTTGCCGGCTTGTACTTCCCAAGAGCTTAGGACAGTGCTCTGCACACAGTAAGTGCTCAATAAATATGATTGAGTGAATATATATATATATACATATACACATATGTATATATAATCCCGGCTCTGCCACTTGTCAGCTGTGTGACTCTGGGCAAGTCACTTAACTTCTCTGTGCCAGTTCCCTCATCTGTAAAATGGGGATTAAGACTGTGAGCCCCATGTGGGGCAACCTGATTACCTTGTATCTACCCCAGTGCTTAGAACAGTGCTTGGCACATAGTAAGTGCTTAACAAATACCATTATTATTATTATAATAATATAAATATGTTTAGTCGGGATGCAAAGTACTCCATATCAACACTTTCTATACTAAATGCATTGAGTTATGTCAGTTGAGATCAAATATGTCTCAAGTACCTATTCTCTCTTTCCAAAGACTGAGTCTAACTCATCTTTGGCATGGCAAGCATCAAATGTTTTCAATTTCATATAAATCACTATTGGCATAAGAATGGTCTATAAAAATATCCAGGAAGCAGGTGTTTCATTTTGTGAATTTCCAAACCAGTTCCCAGATTCATTTTTCTATATTAGTGCCTGAATGCTGGAAATAGTGGAAGGGTCAGAAACCTATGAAAGGGAAAGGTCTTATTTCTTGGCATTAATTACAATAATAAATCTCCTACACTACAAGTTCAATAACCAATCTAGAAGTCTTAGTCTCACTTGCCCTTCCTAACCCTGTGACACTGATTTTATACTATTGTCCTCAGTTTGAACAAAGGTAAATGTAGCTAGATGGAATTAAACAGATAGAAACACTACATAATATTTCTTTAACTCTAAGTAAATCTAAAACTGCTTTCTGACTTGATCTGTTTATGAAAGGGAGAGGAATGAAGTGGGATCCACCAATCATATTTATTGAGCACTTACTGTGTGCAGGGCACTGTACTAAGCATTTGGGAGAGTACAACACAACAATATAACAGACATTCCCTGCCCACATTGAGCTTATAGTCTAGAGGGTGAAAATACTGTTCATCATTTCCATTCCTAGATCCAGCCCAGAAATAACAAAATGGTTAAAATGGTCACCTTCATCTTCTTCTCTTCCAACACTCAGAGATGATGATGTAAGCAATCATATGAATGCCTAATATGGGATTGGGAATCAAACCCCCTCTAGACATAGCTGAAACCAATCCTGAGTAACCCAACCACGAGAGTGCAGCTCCAAAGCCTTGCACAGTAGAAGGGATCATGGTCTGGCCCAAGAGGAAGCGAGAGTTGTGGGTATTGGAAGTGCTTGTTGTGGGAGTTGAGCAACAGTTCTGTTGGAACACTCTCTGACACCACTATTTTTTTTTTGAACGAGGAAGTAAAGAAGGAGGAAGCCTATTGGAAAAATGGCACCCATTTACAAATTCTGGTCAAGAAATAGGTGATTCACCACTCTCTCAAACTCTAAACCAACCTAAGGCAGCCCTATTTTGTTGCTGTCTGTTTCTATCAGAGAACAAAAGAAAATCATTAGGTACCTCCAGAAATGATGAGAAGTTCCTGTAAAGCTTTGGGAGTTCAGTAACATAACAGATAATTATCGACCTTGTTCACATTTTGGTGGTTCTGACAGAACAGAAAGCCTTTTCTCCATTGTAGTGACTTAGTTTCTCTACTCTCATCAGCCCAATTAGCTGAATAAACTGTTGATGTAGTTGTCTTCACATGGTTGGGCAAAGAAAAGATTATTCAGGGATTGTGACAGTTTTGAATCATGCACAAAATAGCTAGGCTTGGTGTGGACAGACCATTGCTTGGCCAACACAAACTGCTGTGCTTTTTACAATATATACACACACACACACACACACACATACATAGTATTTGTAAGCCAGTTACTATGTTCCAGGCACTTTCCCCCTTCTAGACTGTGAGCCTGTTGTTGGGTAGGGATTGTCTCTATCTGTTCCTGAATTGTACTTTTAGTACAGTGCTCTGCACACAGTAAGCACTCAAATACGATTGAATGAATGAACTGAAACAGATACAAGCTAATGAGGTTGAACACAGTCCATGTCTCACGTGGTAGGGCTCAGAGTTTTAATCCCTATTTTACAGAAAGGTGATTGAGGCACAAAGAAATTAAGTGGATGTCCCAGGTCACACAGCTGACACATGGCAGAGCTGGGATTAGAATCCAGGTCTTCTGATTCCCAGGCCCTGCTCTTTTCACTAGGCTATGCTGCTTCTCACAAGTGCTATAAATACCCAGAACTATCCAAATCAACTAGTAGGTAGCTACCCTGTCCACTCAGAAATTCAATAAAATTTAATGTCAAGATTAAACCTTTGTAAAGATTAAGCCTTATCTCACCCATGTTTCTTCAAATAATTAAAATTGCATGAGCTATTTACAGGGGTGATAAATGGTCATGCTAAGAGCAAACAGAACATTGGAAAACAGGAAGGTTGGAGAGGTGAGAAAGCATATGATAAAAACTGGGAATAAAAAAGTGAAGAGAAGACTCTCCTGCCTCTACCACTAGCACTTCTTGTTCTTGGACAGTAGTTTCATTTATTTCCTGATCAGGTCAATTTAGAATACATTTAAGACTAGTGACCTACATATAAAACTTGAGTCACCTGGGGAATCATTGATTTTGAAGTAAAGCGTCATTCTCAGGTTTCTTGAGACTTAGAGATATATTGAAAGGAATGGCTTGTCTACTTTTATGTTGCACCTTAAAACTGTAGCTCAAATAGAACCTTTTTTGTAGACTACCAATTTAAAGCATACTGCACAGAGGATGACCTGTGTGAGAACTTCGGGGAAGCTGCCCACATATCATGTGGTATAAGCTTGGAATACCTTTGGAAGAAAGTCCTATGTCCTAGTATTTGATGCCTGAAAAACCAGCAGAAAAAGAATGATTCCAAACTACCATTAGCTTACTACATATGGGTCTAGAGGCCAAATGGGTCTTAATGGTAGATGCACAGTGTGGCCTGACCCATACCTAGAAAAAGTGGTGTGATTTCAACTTTGAGAGCTCATTCCATTAAAGCATTACCTCTGTGTACCAAGTTGCTAAGAACGTATAAATACCTGAATGTAAAATTGGATCCATAACCCCATGTGGTATGTCTTTAGGGGCTGTAAGGGCAAGGTGGAATATCAGTTGAGTGGAGCCACCACTCTCAAGGGATCAGCACTGAGAGCTTTGCCTCCACTGATTTGGGGATAGGATGGATGACCACAGCTGGCCAGCTGGAATGACTAGAAGTGGATTGTGTGTTTCTCTTCCGCTGTATTCCACCAGCTCCCCTTTGATTTTTTTTGTTCAGAGGCCTTCTTTTGAGCAGCTCCCTTCTTTTTCTTGTATTTCTACTTTTTCCTTCCCCCCCCACCCCCCAATCAACTGTGCTTCCTTTTCTTGCACTAAATCCCTGTTTAGTTTCCCTTCAACTTCTTTGGTAGCTTTAGCTTCCTATTCTCTCATGAGTGCAAAGTGAATGATGGAAGAGGCAGGGGAGGTGGAGGTGGTGAGTTGAAGAAGCTTCAGTCTATCTGCAGCATGAAGAGACAGGCCCAGCCTCTTGCACTATTGTCATTTTCTATACCAATCCTATTAGTATAAATATATACTATGCATAATAGTATAATAAATACTATTATGATAATAATAATAATGGTATTATGTGCTCACTATGTGCCAGGCACTGTACTAAGCACGGGGGTGGATACAAGCAAATCAGGTTGGACACAGTCCCTGTTCCATGCAGGGGCTCACAGTCTCGATAGCCATTTCACAGATGAGGTAACAGAAGCATAGAGAAATGAAGTGACTTGCCCAAGGTCACACAGCAGACAAGTGGCAGAGCAGGGTTGAGAACCCATGACCTTCTGATTCCCAGGCCCATGCTTTATCCAGTATGCCCTGCTGCTCTATCCACTACACCATGATGATGAAAAGGACAGTGATGACAATAAATGTATATACTCCCAGTGAGTAGTACTTCTACTTGGACTGCACACTGGAAGGCAGAGTTTGGAATTTCAACTGGTCGGGGGTGCAATGCGATCAAGAAGGCTATGAGTCTTCAGGAAGACAATTTCCTCCTTCATTTTCCTTCTCCCTGGAACAAAATGGGACTTCATTTGAAAGAGAGACTTCCTTGCCAGGTGTTGGTATGGCTTACCAGGATCTAAGATTTGAATCACCCTATGCAGTGTGGATTTATATCCCCTTCAAGAGAGAGATGAGAAAACAAAACATATGTTTCATACTAGGAATGTGCATGTAGTACTCTTCTAGCAATGGGTCATCACTATGTATAGGTTTGAATACAACTGGATGCCAGTCTAAGAAAAAAGCAGAGAAAACATGGCATGAAGGAAGCATGTTATACTTGGAATAAGAGAGCATGTGTGAACTGGCTCAGATGTTTTCAATCCAAAGCTACGTAAAGAAATATTAAGTCAGTTTCTATTCACTCTAGGATTGCTGGTGATGGTTCAATTCTCCTTTGATGTGACAATCAACACTAAGAAGGAAATCTGTCATCCCACTTTCTGCCTGTCTGAAAAAGATCAATCTGTCACTCAGTGGTGTTTATTGATCATCTACTGTGTGTACATCACCATACTAAACACTTGAGAAAATATAATAGAGTTGGTAGACATGATCCTTACCCACAAGGAGCTTACAGTCTAGAGAGGGAGAAAGACATCAAAATAAATTACATATAGAGGAAATAGAGTGAAAGACATACCCATATGTGATGTTGGGCTGGGATGAGGTGAATATCATGTGTTTAAGGGGTAATAATAATAATGATGGCATTTGGTAAGCGGTTACTATGTGCAAAGCACTGTTCTAAGCGCTGGGGAGGTTACAAGGTGATCAGGTTGTCCCACGTGTGGCTCACAGTCTTAATCCCCATTTTACAGATGAGGGAATTGAGGCCCAGAGAAGTTAAGTGACAAAGTCACACAGCTGACAAGTGGTGGAGCTGGGATTTGAACCCATGACCTCTGACTCCCAAGCTCGTGCTCTTTCCACTGAGCCATGCTGCTTCTAAATGCATACACAATGCAGAGCAGGGTGCAGGTAGGGGAAATGAGTTCTTAGATGACTATAGGTGGATATTGAAGGTAGGGATAGTGGTGTTATCTTCAAATCATCTCTTATTCAACCCACATATTCAATCTGTCACCAAATCCTGCCAGTTCTACCTAAACATTGCTAAAATCTGCCATTTCCTCTCCATCCAAACTGCTGCCACACTGATCCAAGCACTTATCCTATCCTGCCTTGACTGCTGCATCTGCCTCCTCACTGACCTCCCTGCCTCCTGTCTCTCCCAGTTCCAGTCCACACTTCGCTCTGCTGCATGGATCATTTTTTTTAAAAACCCTATCAATCCATGTTTCCCCACTCCTCAAGAAAACCTCCAATGGTTGTCCATCCACTTCTGCATCAAATAGACATTCTTTACCGTTGACTCTGAAGCACTCAATCAACTCACCCCCTCCTGGTTTACCTCACTGATCTACTAAACCCTGCCCCCACACTATGGTCCTCTAGATCCAGTTTACTTGATGTGCCCCAATCTTGTCTATCTCATCACCGATCCCTTTCCTAACTCTTCCCCCTGCCCCGGGGCTCCCTCCCCCTCCATATATGTTAAATCACCACTCTCCCCACCTTCAAAGCATTTTTAGGGTCACATCTCCTAGAGCCCTTCACCAATTAAGTCCTCTTTTCCCCTGTTCCCTCTCCCTTCTGCATCATCTATGCACTTGAATCTGTGACTTCTTGGGCATTTCATATTCTCACCCACCCTCAACCCCACAGAGTGTATATATATATATATATATACACACAAATTATATATTATCAATTATTTATATTAATGTCTGTCTCTCCCTCTGGACTATAAGCTCACTGTGGGCAGGGACTGTTTCTGCCAACTCTGTAGTATTGTATCCTCCCAAGAGCTTAGTACAATGACTTGCACATAGTAAACACTCAATAAATACCATTATTTATGATGATGATGGCCTGTTGTCAAGGAGTCCTCAGTGGGATGGATGATATTGAAATCCAGAGAACAGGTTAATGCTAAATGAGCGAAGCGTGTTGGTTGGGTTGTGGTAGATCATTAAGGTAAGGTAGTGTCACGAGCCCCCATTTCATACCAACCAGGACCTTCCTGGACCGGGGGAGCCTCAGTGACACATAGTAGAAGTCAAACCACACCTCCAATCACCGAGGTTAATATGCAAAGTTTTTTACTGAGTTTTACCAACATGCAAGGGAGTGACACATACATACATTCACTCACTTCACCACCCAAGGGTCCAATACCAGTCTGTGGTCAAAGGAGCCCAATCTGCCAATGCTTCTTGCTGCTTCCAAGTGCTGCTGCCTTCTGCTGCTCCAATGCTTGCTTCTCCCTGTGCCTCAGCTTTCCTCTGGGCTGCTTCTCAGCATGCCTCTACCCCTCTGCCACATGCTGCCTCCAGGTGAGTGCTTTTGGATGCCTCAAGGCAACCGCCTTTTATCTGCCTTAGGCATGGCAGCTGCGGCTCTATGTGCAGTAATTGATTGGTCCAGGCCCATTACCGGGAGAGAAAACCCCTCCTCCCTCTGTGCTCCACCCCCACAGGCCCGAAATCACCTGCCTCAAATAGAGCTCCTCAGTGCCTTTGCAAAAGTCTCTTTCTTGTTGTTTGCGGTATCATGGGTGGTCACTGACAAGGCAGCTTGTTGTGGGCTAACCATAGGTAGGAGGGGAAAGCTGATTGAGTGCCTTAAAGATGATGGTAAGTTGTTTCTGTTGGATAGGGAGTGGGAAGGGCAACCATTGGAGGTTTTTGAAAAGTGGAGAGATATGGACTAAGCATTTTTTTAGAAAAATGACCAGAGCAGCAGAGTGAAGTAAGGGTTGGAGAGGGGAGAGATAGGAGGCAGGGTGGTCAGGGAGAAGGCTGTGGCACTATCACAGGCCGGATAGGATAAGTGCTTCATTCATTCACTCAATTGTATTTATCGATCGCTTACTGGGTGCAGAGCACTGTACTAAGTGCTTGGAAAGTAAAATTAGGCAACAAGTAGAGACAATCCCTACCCAACAATGGGCTCACTGTCTAGAAAGGGGGAGACAGACAACAAAACAGGTAGATAGGCATCAAATAGTATCAATATAAATAAATAGAATTATATATACATATATATCATTAATAAAATAGAATAATAAATATGTACAAATATACACAAGTACTATAGATATATAAAAGTGGAGAGGTGTATACTATGCATTTTTTTTTTAGAAAAATGATCAGGGTAGCAGAGTGAAGTAAGGATTGGAGAGAGGAGAGACAGGAGGCAGGGAGGTCCGGGAGGAGGCTGTGGCAGTATCAAAGGCAGCATAGATAAGTGCTTGGCTCAATGTAGTAGCAGTTTGGATAGAGAAGAAAGAATAGATTCTAGAGATGTTGTGAAAGTAGAACCAACAGGATTTGGTGACAGATTGAATATGTGGGTTGAATGAAAAAGATGAGTGAAGGATAATGCCAAGATTATGGGCTTGTTGGACAGGGAGGCTGGTGGTTCATTCTACGGTGATAGGAAACTCGAGGGAAGGCTACGGATTTGGGTGGGAAGATGGGGAGCTCTGTTAAAGGAGTTCACGGATCTCCTGAAGGTTTCAATATTGTCTTATCTCAAGTGTATTTTTCAGCACTATGAATTTCCAAGCGATAGAAAACAGAATCAAGGTGACCAGTGGGAATTTTGGCAGACTGACAATTTGTTGACAATGGTGCAGCAAACTTTGTACAAAATTGAAGACCTATACAACTGCTGTAGGGTTCAACCTGGTATGAGGCTCTAAGATCTGTATTGACCAGAGAAAGCACATCCAGCTCCTTAAGCATCAACTACCAAACATACTGAAAATCAAATGGCAGCTCAAGATTACCATTAACAAGGTCTTAGATGCAGTCAACTCATCAACTTGTAGTAATGACCATCATAACCCAGCTTCACTGGGTGGGATATGTGAGAAGAATGAGTGACAGAAGAATTCACAAGTGACCACTTTATGGTGAACTGAAAGGGAGTATAGACAAACAGGGGAAGCAGAACACTTTTTAAGAAGCAGTGAAGTATACTTCCAAACAATATGATTGAGTTGAGGTAGCAAACTAACCATTCTGGCCTATGGCAATTAGAAGAATATTTGCTTTCCATGAGCAGCTTGGAGAAGGTGGGAAGAGCAAGAGATAATAATAATAATAATTGTGGTATTTGTTAAGCATTTACTTTGTGCCAAGGATTATACTAAGCACTGGGGTAGATACAAGGTAGTTCAGTTGGACCCAGTCCCTGTCCCATGGAGGGCTCACTTTCTTAATCCCTATTTTACAGATGAGGTAACTGAGGCACAGAGAAGTGAAGTGACTTGTCCAAGTTCACACAGCAGACAGGTAGTGGAGCTGGGATTAGAACCCATGTCCTTCTGACTCCCAGGCCTGTATTCCAGCCACTAGGCCATGCTGCTTCAAGGTGGGAAGAAGGCCCAAGATAGAGGAAACGAGAGGAGAAATCTTTCATCAGCCACAGGGATTTGAGAACAGCAACAGGTACTGCAGGAAGCAGATCCTTGAATGCATAGCATGTGGAATGGATTATCAGTCATGGATGGATATTTTCAGCTACACCAGTAGTCAATCAATAGTATCAACTGTGCCCCTATTGTATGTAGAGTATCTCTTGAAAACATACAATAGATTTAGCAGCGGAAAGAGCACGGGCTTGGGATTCAGAGGTCATGGGTTCTAATGCTGACTCTGCCACTTGTCAGCTATGTGATTTGGGCAAGTCACTTTCAGTTACCTCATCTGTAAAATGGGGATTAAGACTGCGAGCCCCAAGTGGGACAACCCGTTAACCTTGTATCTATACGTAGGGAGACACGGGGGATGGATGAGTTTTGGGATCGGGAAACCGAAGAGGTGGGAAGAAGGGGCGGTGAGAGAAGTAGCATGGCTCAGTGGAAAGAGCCCGGGCTTGGGAGTCAGAGGTCATGGGTTCTAATCCTGGCTCCGCCACATGTCTGCTGTGTGACCTTGGGCAAGTCACTTAACTTCTCTGGGCCTCAGTTACCTCATCTGTATAATGGGGATTAAGACTGTGAGCCCCATGTGGGACAACATGATCACCTTGTATCCCCCCAGCACTTAGAACAGTGCTTTGCACATAGTAAGCACTTAACAAATGCCATTATTATTATTATTATCCCAGTGCTTAGAAGAGTGCTTGACACATAGTAAGCATTTAACAAATACCATCATCATTATTATTATCAGCAGACATGGTCTAGGAGCTAATAATATAGAATGGAAGACAGATGCTGTATCTGGTAGCACTGTCTTTGAAAACCAAGGATATAAAATATAATATTAAGCAGATGAAAGAATGATCATTTTTCTGAAAAACTAGTAGTAATAATAATAATTGTTGTATCTAAGTACTTACTACATGCCAGGCACCGTACTAAATGCTGGGGTGGGTAGAAGCAAATCAAGTTGGACACAGTCCCTGCCCTACATGGGGCTCACGGATGAGATAACTGAGGCACAGGTAAGTTAAGTGACTTGCCCATGGTCACAGATAAGTAGTGGAGTTAGGATTCTAACCCAGGTCCTTCTGACTCCCAGACGTGTGCTCTACAATAAAAGCCTGGTGAATGGGGAAAAAAGCAAACACCCTAGGAGAAGAATCTTATGGATAATTGAGTGAGAGCATTTCAGAAATTGTGGGACAGATATAACAGCACAACAGGAATAGAAGTGACAAGCCAAAGGAAGCCAGAGCAGATTCAGCAGGAAATTAGGAGATCAGCTGAGAAAGAGAAGAAAGGTGCCTGGAATATCTTTTAAAGGAATGATGAGGAAAAAAATGAAGGTCACTGTGAACTAAGACTATTATAGAAGAAGAAAAAATTGGGGAGTGAAATCCACTGTCCTTTAAAATAGGAATTTAATTGTAGTAGTTATCCTTCGATACTGTGTATCAGAAAAAAAAAAACCCCATAAACCCTCCAGGATTAAATGGCTTCTGTACAGTGCACTAAGGTACAGTATGTTTACAATGATGACATATAAACATAATGATGACAAGTTAACACAATAAAGCCATTCAAATAATATTCCACGCGTTGGAGAGACTCCCACCACCAGTACGGGATGAATTGAAGTAATGACTATGGTGACTATCACTGTGTAATTGCGGAACACAAAATGCTTTCTTGGAGCATTAAACTTGCTATTAATTAAATCTATGAAATAGCCGACAGAAAATATGTTAGATTCAAAAGGTGAAGTTGTTAGCTTCTAATATAAAGTATATTGTATTTGGACCTGAATTTAAAAAAATATAAAAATGAAAGACACATTACAATGACATAGTTCTAGCTTTCTGAGTTTGAAGATACTCCTTACCGTACAAATGAGGCTGATAAAATCAATGCATGACCGGAATTTCCCTTTGTAAAACATATTAATATTTCACTCAGGAGTAATTGTTTATACATCAAAGTGGCCTTCTCTATAATTATCTTCCTGATCAGTCTTTCACCTTGAAAATCATTCCATGCTCTATTAAAGTCAATAACCAATTATAAAAGAATATGTGACTTCTGACAATAAGGTAAAAATCACACAATGGGAAATAACCTATTGCATGTGGGATTGGATAATAGTTTCTTAAACTAATAAATGTGGATTATTTTGATAATAGCTGCTCTGCCATTTGCTTGCTGGCTGACCTTGGACAAGCTTCTTAAGGTCTTTCTGTGCCTCAGTGTCTCTCAGTCTCCTCATCTGCTAAATGGGGATTCAGTACCTTTCTTCCCTTCTACTAAGACTGGGAGTCCCATTTGGGACAGAGACTGTGTCCAACCTGATTATATTGTTTTTACCCCAGTACTTAGTTAAAAGTTGGAACATAGTAAATGCCTAACAAATAACACAATTTTTATTATTACTATTAGTAGTAGTAGTATCAGTGAACTCTTTCTACAAAATGTTTGCTTTGAGCCAGTTAAACTGTGGAGAGGGGACAGGGATTCTTTTGTTTGGTGAATTCCCCCAAGATCGACTGTCTTTGAGGTGGCTTACCAAAGCAACTATACCTTTTCTCAAGTCTACGAAAGCTAGGTTTAGGCACTGTGAGTGAAGAGGTGGATGGGAGTGGGGAAAAAGCACTCTGACCAGGTCAGGGGCAAGCAGTCGGGGCTTCAAGAGGGGTCCTTTTGGATTTTGGACCCATTCCTCTCCCCCTCAGCTGGGGACAGAGCTGAGGCTCTGGTACAAGTGGCAACAAGTATGACTTGACTTGGACATTGGATCGCATCCAAACTTCTTTTCCCCACCTGTTCCTCTCCTCCCACATGGAATGGAAAGAATATGGGGCTGGTAGTCAGGAGACCTAGGAAACAGAGTGTCTGCTGCATGAGAAGCAACATACAGTGGTTGTTGAGTCCCCACCATACCTACACGGGTTTCTGAGCCAGTGTGTCTCAGCTTGGGAGGTCATGGGTTCAAATCCTGGCTCTGCCAATTGTCAGCTGCGTGACCTTGAGCAAGTCACTTAACTTCTCTGTGCCTCAGTTCCCTCATCTGTAAAATGGGGATTAAGACTGCAAGCCCCCCATGGGACAACCTAATCACCTTGTATCCTCCCCAGCGCTTAGAACAGTGCTTTGCACATAGTAAGCACCTAACAAATGCCATTATTATTATTATTATTATACCAGCTATAGCATTTAGGCTGCCCCCACTCCCCCCTTGAAAAACACACACAGTTTTTGCTTTTGCTACGGAAAATGCACTGGAGTGAGGGTATCTGGGAAATTGAGTGTTTACTGCCATAATAATAATGGCATTTATTAAGCGCTTACTATGTGCAAAGCACTGTTCTAAGCGCTGGGGAGGTTACAAGGTGATCAGGTTGTCCCACAGGGGGCTCACAGTCTTAATCCCCATTTTACAGATGAGGTAACTGAGGCACAGAGAAGTGAAATGACTTGCCCAAAGTCATCCAGCTGACAATTGGCGGATGACTAACTCCAAAGCCCGTGCTCTGTCCACTGAGCCACGCTGCTTGTTGAAGGCCACTTTGAGGTCGAGGTGGATTTAGGGTGGAGTAGAAGCTGTTGTATTTTTCAAGAAAGAGATCATTTGTTACCTTTAAGAGGGCCATTTCTGTGGAGTGATGGGGCTGGAGGCCAGATTGTAGTGGGTCAAGGAGAGAATTGGAGGAGAAGAACTTGAGACAGTGGGTGTAGACAACTTGCTCAAGGAGATTGGAGATTAATGGTGAGAGGGAGATGGGGCAATGACTGGAAGGACCTGTGGGGTCAAGGGAGGGTTTTTTTAGTATAGGGGAGACAAGAGCATGTTTGAAAACAGTGGGGAAGAACTCATTACAGAACGAACAGTTGAAAATGGTAGTGAGGGAGGAGAGAAGTGAGGGGTCAAATGATTCAATAAGGTGAGAAGGAATGGGGTCAGATGTGCAGGCGAAGGGGTTATATTTTGAGATACTGCAGGGAAAGATGGGAGAGTTGCAGAAAGGGCAGGAGGAGGGAGGGACTGGAGTGGAGCAGGGGAGATTTTAGGGAGGTTGCTCCTGATAATTTCAATTTTCTCAATAATGTAGGTAGCCAAGTCATTGGGGGCAAGATATGGGTGAGGTCAGGGTATAGGGGGTTTGGGGAGCAAGTTAAACATCTGGAACAAGTGGTGAGGCCAATGGGCATGAATGTCAATAAGGATGGAGAAATAATTTTGCCTAGTAGAGGAGAGGGCAGAGTTAAAGCATGCAAGGATGAACTAGAGGTGGACAAGTTTTGCCTTATATCTAGATTTCCACCAGCAGTGCGCTGTGGCTTGTGTACAGGAGCAAAGGATGTAGACTGCGGAGGTGATCTAGGGCTGTGGGTTAGTGGTACGAAATTGTTGAAGGGATGGGAAGCAAGAGAGGTGAGTTCTATAGAGGGGTGATGTTGGGGGAGTCAGTTTTGTCATGAACGGAAGGTAGTTTAGGTATGGGAGGCTAAATGGGGCACGAGGACTTGGGAAAATTGGATGGGGTCAAAAGATTGGCAGTCTCTTGGGGGGAACAGGACAGATTTGCAGGGAGGAGGTGTATGGGAGAGAAGTCAGGTCAGGAGGTTGTGGGCAGATAGATGGATTTCAGAGTTGGTGAGAGTAGAGATTGTACAGTAACTGGAGATGATGAGATCAAGTGGGTGAGTGGGGGAGCTGGGGTGGAGCATGAGGCCAGTGGAGTTGAGGAGTGATAGAATGCGAGCAGCGAACATCTATGTGGATATTGAAGTCTCCAAGGATCAATGTAGGGCTGGAAAAAGAGAGAAGGAATGTGAGAAAGGGATCCGAATGGTTCAAAAAGTTGGAGGTGGGGCCTGAGAAGCAGTAGATGCTGGACACAGATGATATGGGTTTCGAAGGAAGCCCATATCACTATAAGAGTTGTAAGAATCTGAATAAAGGGATCCTGGAAGCCCTTCATTTGTCAGTGGAATCCACAGGTTAACAAGACACAGACTTATTTTGTACTCTAGAGGTCTCCACTCAAAATAAGTACCAAATGCATAACCAGGTGGAAACAAGGGATCAGGAACAAGTTGTTGATAAATAAATGCTTCAAATGACTATTTTTGATTGTCAGTTTCTAGTTCCTTCTAGATGATGATGAGTAAAAATGTGTTAACTGCCATTTCATCCTAGGCAATACTGAATTAAATTTCAGACAAGAACGACTCAGAAACATGGACCAAAATACTTGACCACAACACCAGGTTTTTCATCCTTGGCATCTATTTTGAAGTTGATGAAAAATAATGTAGTGAAATAGATTCCCACACAGACTTGATTGTCCACTCGCCCACTTATCCTAGACTCAGTTCCTGACCTGGGGTGTCTGACCCACAGGATTCCTGTCCCCGAATCAGCCCCAGACCACTCTTCTAAAGTGGGGGAGGAACTAGATCTACATGAACAGACCATTGAACACACGCAGTATCCTTCATGAACTGTTGGGGCTCAGAATACCATCTGTCTGCCATTTCCGCACTGCAGATGATTAGGTTTGTATTTGAACATGCGCATGATGAGGCCTGAACTCAGCCCTAAGAGGCAGGAGACATTCAGGCTTAGTTCAAACCCAGCCGAACTTTCAGGAGGGGCAGACCAACCTGGTACACAGGCCCTTTGAACTGACCCAAAACCAGGTATGCACAAAATGACCAAGTTGTTGTGGAATTTCAAATGGAAAATGAATAAAAAGCACATTGTATAACCCATAATTTGTACTTTTCTTGCTCTCTTCAACATCTGCAAATAAAGGTGGTAGTTTTTGAGCCATTTAAAAATACAATTGTAGTGAAACTGGCATCCATGGTACTAAATATTTACAAATTGGGCTGCCCAAATGGGGGTATTTCCTAATCACACAGAGGGCTCCGGAAAGAGCTAAAGGATGATTTGAGTCAGTGGGAGAAGGTTGTCTCTTTCTCTGGTTCTTCCTTTAACCACCTACTCTCTAACTATGCCACAAGGCATTGTTCTGGGGCCTCTTTTCTTAACAAGTTACACTGACTCCCTACTTCCATGGCTTCAATTATGGCCTGTATGAAGATGGATCCCAAATCTACCTCACTAGCCCTGCCCTCTCTCCTTCTTTTCAAACTTGCATTTCCTTCTCTCTCTAGGACATTATCTCAGTGTCCCTTAGCCACTTCAGTCTCAAAGTTTCCAAATCTGAACTCTTCATCTTCCTTCCCATACTCTCTCCTCCTCATTACTTTCCCATCACTGTTGACATCACCATTCTCCCTGTCTCTCTAGCCCACAAACTTTGGTATTATCCTTGACTCCTCTCTTTTATGTGCCATATTTAGTCTATAAAAAAATCCTGCCAGTTCTTCCTCCACAGTATTTCCAGAACCTGCCTCTTCTTCTCCATCCAAAGACCACCACACTGGAACAGACAACCATCTCCCCACTCCTCAGAAACCTCCAATGGTTGCCCATCCCTCTCTGCATCAAGTAGAACCCTGACCAGTCACACAAAAACAATCAACTTATACTCCTTATGTATCTACTCTCTTCTCCACCTACACTACAGCTTGCACTCTTCGTTTCTCTCAAGCTAAACTATTCATTTTGTCTTTCTCTTTTGTCTCTCCTGTCGCTGAACTCTTGTTCATACCATTCCTTCCAGAACATCTTCCCTGCTTAAGTTCTGGTAAAACACTACTCTCCCCATCGGCAAAGCCCATTGAAAATCACATTTCCTCCAAGAGGCCTTCACTAACTGATTTCAAATCTTCCCACCTTCGAGCCCCAACAGCCCTTTCCCAACTCCCATGACACCTAAGCACTTAAATATTGTCAACCCCTATAATTCTTATGTACATATCCTTTCACTCTACTCCTCCTCCTCTCTGTACTTTATTTTTTGTCTGTCTTACATGTTAGATTGTAAGGCTTTTGAGGGCAAGAATCATGTCTTCTAATTCTATTGTAGTTTTTCAAGCACTTAGTACAATTCCCAGCATACAGAAGGGGCCTAATATTGTCTGTGTCCCCAAGTAGACACCATGTGTATACTCACAGGCAGCTTTAAAAAATGTAGATTTCTTCTTCAAAAGATATCAAATCAATCATGTTTTCTCATGCATAGAGAGGCCTTCAGATATTTTCTAGAAATGGGTGTAGACGTGACCATGTTTTCTGATGATCTTTTTGCCCGCATTTAGTTTTATTCAACCAGGTTTGGAATATGCAGAAAATTTCCTGATTTTTAAAATAGAAATCAACATTTATAGTTGTAAATGCTTTAGATAATTAACTTTAAGAGAACAGACATTCTGTCTTTTTTTTTCTTGGGTTAACCTTTTAAATAATGCATTTCAACACTGAAAATTTATATAATCATTGAACTGGAAGGCGCCATAATTTATTCCATCCCCTGCCTTCAAGCGAGTTCACATATAATTCATCCCATGTGGATGGAAATCTATCACTTCTTAATATTGTCAAAGATAATTCCACTATCTTGAAAGATGTGTACTGAGCAACAATTCAGGAAGATGATTCATGTAGCAGCTGCATGGAGTACGGATTGAAAGGGGACAGCATGGAGCTGGGAAACCAGCAGAGAGGCAGACACAATAGTCTGGATGTGGCAAACCAGAGCTTGTACCAGGGATGTGGTAGTTTGGGTGAAAAGGAAGAGGCGGACCTACTGCTCAGAAGTCTTTCCTTAAAATATGAAGAAAAAATTTGAATAAAATTTTAAAAATTCTTTTTGAATTGCACTTGGAATGACTCAACAGGCCCAAGTTAGGGAGTGAAAGGAAAATTCTCTGTTTTTTGGTTTTGTAGTAAGAACCCCTAAAATAAATATTATGGTATGCAATCAGGGCCAGTTTTAGACTCAAGAAGCTGGGGCAGTTATTACTGCAATACCAATAATAGTGGTATTTGTTAAGCACTTACTATGTATCAGGAACTGTACTAAGCACTTGGATAGCTACAGTACAATCAGATTGGACACAGTTCCTGTCCCATGAGGGGCTCGTATTATACCAGGAGAAAGAATGGATATTTTATCCTCATTTTACAGATGAGGTAACTGAAGCACAGAGAAGTTAAGTCATTTGCCTAAGGCCACACAGCAGTCAAGTGGCAGAGCTGTGATTCAAATCCAGGTTCTCTGACTCTCAGGCCTGTGTTCTTTCTTTCATTCATTCATATTTATTGAGCACTTACTGTGTGCAGAGCACTGTACTAAGCGCTTGGGAAAGTACAATACAGTAATAAAGAGAGACAATCCCTACCCACAGTGAACTCAGAGTCTTGGGGGTGAGGGGGGGAGGGAGACAGACATTTCACTAGGCCATTGGAGTTCAAAGAACTGAAAGAGTCCTATGAGGCATTGAAAAGACCAAATTTCAAAACTTTTCAGGTTTCCTTTATCCATAGTTCTCGAAGTGTTTTTGACCTTTTGCTACTTAAAAATTAGCAGAGTATTTGAAGAATAAACTAGTAATTTAGTTGAAGGTAACTGTAAGACACTTCATGTGATTCCATGAAAATGGACAACAAAATACGTTTTCAATGAGTACTTGTTTAAAAGATTGCCGTAGTCATGGAAATTTTTATTCTTATGGTTCTGCTGATTCATACATACACTTCATTCAATTGAATTTATTGAACGCTAATGGGTGCAGATCACTGTACTAAGTGGTTGGGATAGTACACTTTAACAATAAGCGAATGAATTCCATGTCTACACTGTCCTACTAGTTGGCAAATATAGATAAAAATAACTGGACTAACACCAGAATAATTAAAACTTTAATTTTAAATAAAATATACATTAAACAAGACCATTGCAGGGGCTGAAGCAACTATCAATTTGACCACTGCAGATACTCCATCCTTCCTGACTCCTACTACCATGGTTAGAGAAGTAAGTGGTTCATTTCTCTATTAAAAGCCAATCCTCAAGACTTGCAAAATCCAGTTACAAATAGACAGCATCCCCAAAGTTTTCTAAGGGATAGAGGCAAGGCATCTGTTAATCAAGATTTTGATTTTTGCCTTTCTGCCAGCTTGTTAGGCTCAGGCCCAGCTGTTAGGTACTGCTCATTCAGAAACTGGAAGAGTCCATTGGCTCAAGCTAGTCAACCCCTCCAATATCCACGATAAAATGTACTGTAATAATCACTTCCGGATGCCCTCTTTCCTCTAAGAACCCTGGATAGGGCATTTCTGCATGGCTTTTTTCCTGTTTTATAATAATAATGATAATGATGGCATTTGTTAAGCACTTACTATGTGCAAAGCACTGTTCTAAGCGCTGGGGAGGATACAAGGTGATCAGGTTGTCCCACGTGGGGTTCGCAGTCTTAATCCCCATTTTCCAGATGAGGGAACTGAGGCACAGAGAAGTCAAGTGACTTGCCCAAAGTCACACAGCTGACCAGCGGAGGAGCCGGGATTAGAACCCTTGACCTCTGACTCCCAAGCTTGTGCTCTTTCCACTGAGCCACACTGCTTCTCTATCAGGAAGTGAGCTTCTATGTGTATGAAAGCAGTCACTCCTGGGACAGTTTTGCTGGGATTTAGGATGTTGGGTGCCCTGAAGCCAAATCAGTCAATCTATGGTATTTATTGACTGCCAAGAGCACTGTACTTAGTCCTTGGGAAAGTACAACAGAAGCAGGACACACCTTCCCTGCTTTTGAGAATAAGGCAATCTAATCCTTTTCCTCCTGTTCACCTTTCCCTTCAGGCACTGAATGTTTGGGAGTGAGGTACTACATGATGTGGCAATGCTCCACACGTGC
Source organism: Tachyglossus aculeatus (assembly GCF_015852505.1). Lineage (NCBI taxonomy): Eukaryota > Metazoa > Chordata > Mammalia > Monotremata > Tachyglossidae > Tachyglossus > Tachyglossus aculeatus. Next base: position 104,778,689 of record NC_052101.1, read on the forward strand.
AAATGTTGAAAGCAACCTTTTGACAATACAACTGGTCTTCTGAAAAATAGCTGAATCATGAGGTATGTTTTACCACAGAAGACTTACATGAAATCTGTTAGGTTATGTTTCTGGGCCAGCCCTGACATGATGACCCCAACTCTCCCCTACCTTCCCAGTCGCTCCCTCCCTGAGCTCCAGTTTTTGTTTTCATTCGTTCATTCATTCAGTTGCATTTATTGAGCACTCACTGTGTGCAGAGCACTGTATTAAGAGCTTGGGAGAGCACAATATAAAAATAAACAGACATATTCCCTGCCCACAATGAGCTTACAGTATGGGGGGGACAGACATTAATATAAATAAATTACAGATATGTATCTAAGTGCTGTGGGCCTGGGAAGGGGGGATGAATAAAGGGAGCAAGTCAGGGTGATGTAGGAGGGAGTGGGAGAAGAGGAAAGGATGGCTTAGTCAGGGAAGACCTCTTGGAGGAGATGTGTCTTCAATAAGCCTTTGAAGTGGGGGGAGAATAATTGTCTGTCGGATTTGAGGAGGGAAGGGTGTTCCAGGCCAGAGGCAGGATGTGGGAGAGGGGTCGGTGGCGAGATAGATGAGATCGATGTACAGTGAGAAGGTTAGCATTAGAGGAGCAAAGTGTGTGGGCTGGGTTATAGTAGGAGAGTAGCGGGGTGAGGTAGAAGGAGGCAAGGTGGTTGAGTTTTGTTTGTGCTTTCTATATTTCACAGGTGGTAAATGTGGAAAATGGGGTAAATTTAGTGGAAAGAACCCGGGTTGGGAGTCAGAGGAGGTGGGTTCTAATTCTGGCTCTGCCACTTGTCTGCTGTGTGATCTTGGGCAAGCCACTTCACTTCCCTGGGCCTCAGTGACTCATCTGTCAAATGAGGATGAAGACTGTGAGCCCTACGCGGGACAAACTGATTGCCTTGTATCTACCCCAGTGCTTAGTATGTGCTTGGCACATAGTAAGCGCTGTGAGCCCATTGTTGGGTAGGGATTGTCTCTGTTGCCGAATTGTACTTTCCAAGTGCTTAGCACAGTGCTCTGCACACAGTAAGTGCTCAATAAATACGATTGAATGAATGAATGAGATGTAAGTTTTCCTTCTTAGCTTTTCTGCCCTCTCCCTAATCATCATCAACATGCTTGGGAAATACGAAATGGAAATAATAGATACAGTCCCTGCCCCCAAAAGACTAACAATTTAATGGAGGAATTGATTCACCAAATATGTAATAGGAAAAAGAATGATAGATTTTTTTCACAAATGATAAAAACAGAAGTGATAAAATAAGCAAATATAGAAAAATAAACATATTACACTTAAGTGTTTGCAGTATTCAAAGCACTGTATTAAGCACTGAGAGACATATATGGACATTCATACGGTCCCTAACTTACAAAGCACGTACAAGTTTAAAGGGGAAAGGATAAATACAGAGGGGGAAAAATAACGGACTAAGAATTAAACAAAATCAGAAAATGCTGAAAAAGATTATTCATTTGCTACTGATACTTGTGGAGTCCCTTTCCTGTGTATTAGGCATTGATTACTGCATCAGCCTCCTCTCTGACCTGCTTGCCTCCTATCTCTCCCCTCTCTAGTCCATACTTCACTCTGATGCCCAGAGAAGCAGCGTGGCTTAGTGGAAAGAGTATGGGCTTGGGAGTCAGAGGTTGTGGATTCTAATCCCAGCTCTGCCACTTGTCAGCTGTGTGACTTTGGGCAAGTCACTTAACTTCTCTGTGCCTCATTTACCTCATCTGTAAAATGGGGATTAAGACTATGAGCCCCATGTGGGACAAGCTGATCACCTTGTATCTACCCCAGTGCTTAGAACAGTGTGTGGCACATAGTAAGTGCTTAACAAATACCAACATTATTATTTTAATTCGTATTATTATCATTAAAAATAAAATTCAGTTCACATCTCCCCACATTCCTCAAGAACCTCCAGTGGTTTCCCAACCACCTCTGCATTAAACAGAAACTTCTTACCCCTCCTATCTTTGCTGATTTTCTACTACACTGACCCCTAGGCCATGTACTCCTTCTGGTCTGGATTCCCTCCTTCATACATGAAAGACCACCACTCTCCCCACCTTGAAAGCCTTATTAAAATCACATCTCCTCCAAGAGACCTTCTCCAACAAAGCCCTCATTTCCTCTTGTCCCTTTCCCTTCTACATCACCTATGCACTTGGAACTGTACCCTTTAAGCACTTGATATTCATGCCACCCTCAAATATACAGCACTTATGTACATAAGCATAATTAATGGAAGCAGTGTGGCTTAGTGGAAAGAGCCTGGGCTCAGGAGTCAGAGGTCATGGGTTCTAATCCTGGCTCCGCCACTTGTCAGCTGTGTGACTTTGGGCAGGTCACTTAACTTCTCTGTGCCTCAGTTACCTCATTTGTAAAATGGGGATTAAGACTGTGAGCCCCCCATGGGACAACCTGATTACCTTGTATCTACCCCAGTGCTTAGAACAGTGTTTGGCACAAAGTAAACACTTAACAAATACCATAATTATTATTAGTAGTAGTAGTAGTAGCAAGAGCATAGGGCTTGGGAATCAGATGATGGGAGTTCTAATCCTGGCTCTGCCACTTGTCTGCTGTGTGACCTTGGGCAAGCCACTTAACTTTTCTGTGCCTCAGTTACCTCATCTGTAAAATGGAGATTAAGAGTGTGAGCCCCATGTGTGACAACCTGATTATCTTGTATCTACTCCAGCACTTAGAACAGTGCTTGGCACACTGTAAGTGCTTAACAAATACTCTAATTATTATTATTTATTAATTTTAATACCTATCACCCCCTCTAGACTGTCCCACCTGTGCTCACAGTCTCAATCCTCATTTTACAGATGAGTAACTGAGGCACAGAGAAGTGAAGTGACTTGCCCAAGTTGGCACAGCAGACAAGTGGCAGAACCGGGATTGTACTCTCTGAGGCACTCACTACTAAGTACCATTTGTTCCTTACTTGCTTGACTGATAGGCATTGAACAGATAGTCTTTGTGTATTTGTGGTGGAGTTGGAATTTTAATGTAACTGTGAACATCAAAGTTAATCCTCTGGCCTCCCTGCTTCCATCCCTGCTTTGCAATAGCAAAGTCGCTCTCAGTTCAAATTTGTGTGGAGGCACTCCATCTGCCACTGCTACAGGAGGGGCTGGACAAGGCAATGGTGAGCAGCACATCTCTGAAGGGGCACTGAGACCAGAGGTCTAGCCCCAAAGGTCCAAGGCTCAAGACATACTCCCTAGTCTCGATATGGGACACATTCTTCCAGATTGCCCCAACTTTTCCTCTCTGTAATTTACTTTATTGTGTCTCCCCCATCACACTGTAAACTATTTGGGATCAGCGATTACATTTACCACAAGAAACCCAAGGCTGTTCCTATCCTAGTGATTTCTTCATTACCTTCTTTGCCATTGCCTCCCTTCTCCTTGGCATCATGGCCGCTTCCTCAACCTACTCTTCTATGGTTTCCAGTATTTTAGGAATGTGTCCTGGAGAGCAGTCTCCTGGCAACAGTAGCATCAGAGGCGTTGGCCACTACAACAGCTGTGGAGCCTTTATCTGGTGCCAACATTATCATCCCTGAGGGGAAAACTCCATATGGGCTGGGGCACTGTATTTGCTAGTGTGTTTTTATGTTCACTTGTATGTGAGTTTTCATGCACGGACAACAAAAGAGAATGTCCGGGTTGGTGGCAGAAAGCAATGTAGGATGGCTGGCAGGTTATCTCAAGTGGACAGAAGAAACATCCCAGAAATAGTTGCCTTAAGCCCCAAATAGAAAAGGGGCACTGTTACCATTGTTTTGATATTCTTTGTCATTCTCTCATCTCTGAGGACTTTCTATGTCACTGATGTCAACCAATGCTCAAATTAGATTGGTTTGAGTTCAGTGGTTCCTGGCTGTTGGTCACCTGTTGTGTCATCAGCGCATTTGCTCTGGGCCATGACCCAGGACAGCCACCAATGTTTAAAATGACTGAGGGTGGCCTCTAGGTCACCATGTCACCCTGGTAGGAAACCATGTCACCACATAACCTGTCATTTTCCACTGAAGTCATCTTAATCATCTACTCTGCCCTGAGGGTTTTTTTAGATGAGGCCAGGAATTCCCTTAGCTGGGACATGTAAGCAGAATGTCAAGTGGTAGTATTTATGACTGAAGAGGACCTTAATTCAGTGAGATTTAAAAACTCACAAGCAAAGCATTGGTAAATGTCACATTCCAAGCCCATTCTGTATACCGGTTTAAGTTGTATTTTTTTTCATATATCTGTTTAATTATATTAGCATTATACAAGGCTTAAGGGGGGTATCTTTGTTTATCTTTGCTAGTCCCAGGGCCAGCAGAATATGTTGGGGTGGTTGCACTAATATGCAAATAATAGACACAGCTGGATTGCTTCAGAGGTAGAAACTTTTCTTGCTGCCTTTACAGTTTAGGAAGGATTTATTTTTCTTCCATTAGGTAATCACCTGGGTTGAAGATGCAGAAATTTTCTAGACTGTAAGATCCTCTCTAGTCCATAGACTCCTTGTAGGCAGAAAATGTGTCTACCAACTCTGTTGTATTGTGCTTTCCAAAGTGCTTAGTACAGTGCTCTGCACAGAGTAAGCCCTCAATAAGTTCCATTGATTTATTAACTGAGAAATGAGACAATACTTGTATTATAGCTCATTGTAAAACTGGACACAGGAACTGTTTAGACTCTATAACTCCTCTGTCCTTTTCTATGTTTTTCATTTTAGACACACCATATTCGCTTTGTCAAATCGATTGTATGAGTAGGAAATTTCAGAGTATCAGGGTTCGAGGACATCCCTGATACAATTATTCCAGGCCCTGGCTGCAGTGATAGTGCTGTAATTTAGTACTAGGTGCTTAGATCGCCTTTTGGTTATATGACCAAAGCCAAGCAATTGCCCTGATTACTATTCTCTCTTTCCGATCACAGTAATGGGAACTTCTGCTCACAGTAACACCTACTCCTTTGGCTCCCAGTAAAACCTCCTCCCCTACTAATGAGGACACTGTTTCACAGGGTTCAGCCTCTAGTCGTTACTGTTTAGGCCTTTCCAACTCTAGGGAGAGATGAAACCAGAAACGTCAGATCCTTCAAACATAAATGGTTTCCTAGCTTGGGTTTTTAGATTAGCTTTGGAAACTTCTAGTTTCCAATAAACCCCGTTATGTTTGCAATTTCAGACTACAATTACGAGGAAGCTTGCTGGGTAAATGGCACTTAACTTCCCGGCTTTGAGGGGCTCGTTTGCTGTAGTCCTAAATTCTAGTGCGCAGCTTTCTGCAACTCTTAATGACATGTCAAGGAGCTTCAGCCTCCAGCAACAGAAATCCATGGGTTAGGAAATCAGTGAATGCTAAGAATTGAGGGCCTCCTGCAATATTTCCTGTAAATTTGCTGCTAATATCCAAAATGTAAGCTTTTATTTTAGGAAAGTGAAGTTTCATCTAGTCTTTTGGGTGGCAAAGATAGGCATGATGAAGCCAAACCATGAGTGTCTCCTGGAATCCATAACTAGGCACAGAATAGATTCCAGGAAAAATAAATCTAAAGTTAACACTAATCAAAATGCTAAACCAACCATGAAAATAAGTGCTGGATCATGCTCCCAGGGCCTGAAAGAAATCAGGGCAGGCTTAATTAGAATTAGGTAGTGGGTTTAATGAGAAATTCAATATACATGGCCTCTCTGTCTGGTTCTTTTTTGTTGGTTTGTGAGAAAAATCTGAGTGATTAATTCTCTTAGCCTAGTGATATATGTAGACATAGATCTATGCATAGGTGTAGATCAATGCCCGTGTTTTTCTTTCAAAGATGACACCTCATAAAGTGAGATCCTAACTATGCACAAAGGAGTGACGGGAAAGACCTGGACGTGAACAAAAATTCATTCCAGCCCATGTATTTGTCAAAACAGCTTTTCATGTGGCTGACATGATAGATATCACAGTCATTTCTTATCTTCAAATATATCTCTTGCTATTCCTATCTCCTTGAAGAGAGCAAACTGCTGTCCTGAGAGCCACAAGCTATGATATTCAGCTCAGTGTTGCTAATGACACTCCTGGATAGTTTGTAGTTTCCCCAATGCAAAATGGTGCCTGACCTTGGTTTTCCTTCAGGTTTAGTTTGGTGCCTCAAAAATTTCCATTGTTGCTCATGATCAATCAATCAATCAATCAGTTGTATTCATTGAGTGCTTACTGTGTGCAGGGTACTGTACTAAACACTTGGAAGACTAAAACACCTATTGAGTTGGAAGGGTTTTACAATATCTCATTGCATGTTCTACTTCCTGGTCAATTGTCTTACCCTGGTTTGGCAACAATAGATTAGGTTGATAAGGAATATCCAAAATATGGACTTACCTCACTTTGATAGTGATGGGCAAAAGACCAGTCAATATGCCGTCAGCTCCAATACGTTGACATGTTATCCTCAAGTAGTCTTATGGCCTTGGTGAACTTCATCTGGTAGTCATATTTTCTTAGCAATTGCCGAGTTCTGCTATTGTTGTTAAAGGCTTTCCTAAAACCTACAAATATATACAGAGATCTTAGGCTTGCTCTTTGCACTTATGTTGTATTTCTTATATTTGCTCTTGTGGTTTTGGTTTGAAGTTTCCTTGAAATTTGGGAAATACAAGATCAATAAGATTCTTCAGTAGCCCAGTAGTTCTACAATCGGATCTCTCAATTTTCCATTTGAAGATGTTGATTAGAGGGGTGTCTTTGAGTTCACCCAGTTCTCTCATAACACGAGTATTGTATTAATTCCGAACCCAGTGTTATGGAAACCTCACTATTTTATAGTATTTGTTAAGCGCTTTCTACATGTCAAGTACTGTTCTAAGCGCTAGGTTAGAGCAACGTGGTTTAGCGGAAAGAGAATGGGCTTGGGAGTCAGAGGTTATGGGTTCTCTCCCAGCTCCGCCACTTGTCAGCTGTGTGACTTTGGGTAAGTCACTTAACTTCTCTGTGCCTCAGTTACCTCATCTGTAAAATGGGGATTAAGACTGTGAGCCCTGCATGGGACAACCTGATGACCTTGTATCTACCCCAGGGCTTAGAACAGTGCTTGGCACATAGTAAGTGCTTAACAAATACCATTATTATTATTGTTATTATTCAAGGCAATCAGGTTGGACCCAGTCCCTATCCCACGTGTGGCTCACAATCTAGGTAGGAGGGAAAATGGGTACTCACACTGTGGTACTCACTCCACATCCAACACGGCATCCAAGGCCTATACTGTTCCTGTACCTTCTAACCCAGAGTTCTCCACCATCCTCAGTCTGGGCCCCAAAGCTGGAGTAGTCAATGGAGAATCAGACTGCAGTGGCAGTGAAGGGCTCAGGGTTGGGGGCTGGGGGGGACACGCATCCACCCTCTCCTCCCCTGATGCCCCAGTCCCAAAGTTACAGGTGAGGTGAGACAAACTCTTTTTTAACTATGGCAGCTGGGGTGGGTTTGAAATAAGGTAAGGAACTAGGATGGTAGGAATATGGGCAGGGTTGAGTGGGAGGATAAAATTCAGGTCAGGGGAGAATGGGGCAAGTAAACCAGTGCTTAGAACAGTGCTTTGTACATAGTAAGGGCTTAATAAATGCCATTATTATTATTATTTTAAAAATGAAATGATTAGCCACTGATACTGGTAATGATTTTATCAATTGATGGTATTCATTGAGTACTTAATAATAATAACGATAGATAGATTAATCTGAGTCCCATCATTTTCACTGCATTATAAGGTTCAAGTAGAAATAGATGTTGCCGATGGTTGGATTGA